>NC_134216.1:56045000-58545000 GCF_965140235.1 Caretta caretta
TTTAAGTAATTAAAATACAGGATGGGCTCAGGGATTATTTTTAATGATTTCACCTTTTTCCTCTACATGAGTTACTTTTGTCTACCTTGAAGTTTTATGCAATCACTTCAGTGTATCTTTTATAAAGGTATTAAAAGATTAAACAGGCAGTTATAAAATGAGTTTTAAGCAAAATATATCACTAGCTAATTGAACATATTTTTCCTAACCTAATTTAAAATAATAACCATACAATAGCCAAATCAAGATTATAATTGAAATATAATCAGTAAGTCAATGGTTCAGTTTATTTGGTTCGCCAATTACTACAATAAGTAATTAAATCAGATTGTAATAAACAACTTAAGGAAAACAAGTTCTCAATTTTTCATGGGAAAGTTAACATGGGAAGCAGTTCTTTTTGATTTAAGCTGTTTAGCTAAGAGTCTGATAAAAGCTGAGACTAGTCCTTGCCTTGGTTTTAAGGAAGTATAGCCTTCAAGTGATTTCCTGGTACCTCCTTTGGCTGCTCTCTGTTCATAGAACTCACATCAAACTTTTCTTTATCTAGTCTGTATCCCATCCCCTCTTTAACACAATGTCTCTTCTTTCTGGCAGTCTGGTACAGATACAAAATGAGTTTTAGTATCCCATTCTTGTAGCTGTTTTAAAATGAGAGTGGTTTAACGCAGAGATCTCTTCTTATTTAAATAACAGACTTAGGGGTTTTGTGTCTACTTCAGGGAACTGTCAGTCACACACACACACTATCGGGCATTGGAGTCCATCAAGAGTCCTCAGATTGCTGTACAGAAGGATTTTTACATCTTCTCAAAATCTTTAAACTCCTGTGATTGGTCTTAGGGTATGTCTACACTGGGAGAGTTATAGCACCGGCAGGTACAGCACCACTCAGAGAGCACTGAAGGGAAACCACTGTTGTGTGTTCACACTGCACAATAGTGTGTTTACACTTGCAGCACTTGAAGCAGTATTTGGAGCGGTGCACTCTGGGCAGCTATCCCACAGAACATCTCTTCCTCTTCTGCTGCTAAGAGTTGTGGGAAAACAGAGGGGGTCATGGGGCATCCTGGGTCCTGTCCCAATGCCCCATGATGCATAGGCACCGACTCCATGGGTGCTCTGGGGCCGGAGCACCTATGGGGAAAAATTAGTGAGTAGTGAGCTGCGAGCAGCCGTATCTGGGGACATTCAGGTAAACAAAGCATTTCACGGCCCACCAGGGGCTTACCCTGAACAAGCCGCAAACCAAGTTTGGGAACCCCTGCCGTAGGGGAAGTCAAAATGCCCATTGTGATCCTGGGAGACCCTGACTACCCCTTAATGCCGTGGCTTATGAAGCCATACATGGGACATCTTGACAGCAGCAAGGAACAGTTCAACAACAGGCTGAGCAAGTGCAGATTGACTGTTGAGTGTGCCTTTGGCTATTTAAAGGCCTGCTGGCACTGCCTATATAGGACGTTGGACCTGACCGATGACAATATTCCTATGCTTATAGCCGCATGCTGTATGCTCCATAATATTTGTGAGTGGAAGAGTGAAAGCTTCACTCAGGGCTGGACCGCTGAAGCTCAGCGCCCAGAGGCTGAATTTGAACAGCCAGAGACCAGGGCTATTAGAGGGGTGCAGCATGGGGCCATAAGGATCAGGCAAATTGAGGCAGCAATTTGAAGCTGAAAGCTACTAATATTTGTTGCTATGCTCGGGAGTGCAGTGCTTGTAATGCTAGGAGATGATTGTGATTCGTGCAGACGATGCACTATGAAGGCTTAAGAAAATTGCCCGTTGCTTTGCAGGGCTCTGTTTGCTTTCAATTAATGGAATAAAGGTTGCTTTCGAACCAACACAATTCTTTTATTAAAAAACAACAACCGGAGGAGAGAGACAAACAAAAAAACACATCAGCACTGAGGGGGATCGGGGAAGGGAGGGTCCCAGGATGAGGTGGGGTCCTGGGACGGTTAAAGATTTGTGTATGTCCAGGTACCATATCCAATCTCTCCTTTGGAGTACAGGGCCGTGGGTACTGTACTTCAGCAGGGCTAAACTGCAGCATGGGTGTTGAGTGCAGTGGGTACTGGGAGTCCGCAGTGCTGGACTGTGACAGGGGAGGAGTGGAATGCCACATGTACAGACTGGAACCAGGAGGTTGATAAGAGTGTGGTGTCAGGAGGTCGGGGGGGGCGCATGGGAAAGAGTTTTGCGACAGTGGCTGCAGGGGAGGGTGGACACAGAGCTCCTCAATTTGCAGTGGTAGTAGCCCCTGGAGCATGTCCACTTGGCACTCCATAACATTTCAGAGCCACTTCATGGTTTTTTTCTGGAGCGCCGTGTTCTCCTTTCAGTCCCTCTTCTCACTGTCCCGCCACACCTTCAATTCTTGTTTTGTGCCCACACAGTGCATCGTGACATCGCGCAGAAAGTCCTCTTTAGTTCTTCATGGCTGCTTTCTAATTCTGCACAGCCATTCAGCTGGCGATAACAAAGAGGGAAGTTGGGCTCCCAAGGACATATTTGTGAAGCCAAAATGCAACATTTTACAGAAGCAGTATTGTTTGCAACACACAGAACACTGATTCAGTGATTTAAAACACAGCAGCTATTCACATACCTGTCACTAACTGGCTGACCCAATGCAAGCACACATGAGCCACAAGACCCCCAAAATAGTGAGTAACATCAGGGGCAGGGGAAATCAGTGTCCCAGGACTATACTGTACACTGAGTATATGGCTCTTGGGGAGAGTCAGCACTGTAGATGGGGCCTTATAATCATTCCTGTCCCCACATTTTCCAGAGGCTGTGTTCATTATGGAAGATATCTTGTTGCTGAGGGTGAGCAGGGAATCAAGGGAGGGTCTTCTCCAAGACTGCGGCTTCCACCCTGGCCCTTATGCAGCTCACCTGTGTGCAGCATTGGTCCCCCACCCCCGTGACGGCAGAGTGACACGGGAAAGTTACCCTTAATGGGGCAAGAAACACAGCAGCTCGTCCAAAGAACCTGTGGCAGCGGATTGCCCAGTATTTCCATGAGAGTTTCCTGGAGATCTCTGAGGCAGATTCCCGTGAAGTGAGGGAGTCAATCAACACCCTGTTCCACCGCTCAGACTAGGCATGCGATGGTATGCGCATCATATAAACACAAGCCTGCTTTCTGCAACCCTTCTGCCCCCCACAACTCACTTCAGCGATTCCCAGAATCAAAGCCACTTACCAGGGGCCTCCTCTCCTGTTTCCGTGTCACCAAGCTCCGACAGCTGTGACTAGCTAGCCTCCTACGGGGTAGAGAAGAGCTCCTGACTTCATGCATCTTTGACCTCCAAGTCATCCTCTGCTTCTGGGTTCCGCTACCCCTCCACATCCTTGTCCAAGATTTCCTCCTCCTGGCTCAGTCCACTCTCGACTGGCACATGAGCCACCGAAGTATCCACAGTGGCCTTCGCAGTGGAGGTGGGATCGTCACCGAGTATCGCTTCCAGCTCTTTGTAGAACCGGCAGCTCATGGGCGCAACACCAGAGCGGTAGTTTGTCTCCCACGCCTTGTGGTAGGGGTTCCACAGCTCCTTCACTTTGACCCTGTACTGCAATGTGTCCCGGTCATGGCCCCTTTCTGTCACGCGTGGTGAAATCTGTCCGTAGCTATCATGATTCCTACAGCTGGAGCACAGCTGGGACTGGACAGCCTCCTCTCCCCAAATAGTGAGGAGGTCCAGCATCTCGGCATTGCTCCAAGCTGGGGATCACCTGGTGTGTGGAGCAGGCTTGGTCACCTGCACTGAGACCACTGCGCACGTCACTGAGCAAACAGGAAGGGGTCTTTCAAAATTCCCACGGCATTTAAGGGGTGGGGTTCGTGGTTGGTCACCTGAGGGCAGGGCGGTAGAATTCAAACCGATGACCAGAGAGGCGAGAACAGGCATTGTGGGACATCTCCCAGGGGCCTATCACAGCTCTGTAATCGACCAGGGTGTCTACATTGGCACTGCAGCGCTGTAGCCCCGGCGCAGGAAGTTCTACGCCTCTCGTCGGGGTGGTTTTTTTACAGCGCTGCAACTGTGCAGTTTCTGCGCCCTAAGTGGCTTGGCAGCGTGTGCACCTCGGGAGTTACACCGCAGAAAGCTGCTTTATTCACAGAAACGTCCAGTGTAGACAAGACCTCAGTTTGGAACTAAGTTGACCTTTACTGTGGTTTCTATCAGTGACAGGATGAGCTTGAAGCTTTTCACCGCCAGAGGTGCGATGGAGCTTGGTCTCTGCTCTCTTTCAGTTGTAGACTTCAAGCTTGACTTACCCATTGGTCAGCGTCTTTCACCTCTCTTTCTTTGGATAGCCAGTCCAGGGAAGAGAGTGGGATACACCTTTGTATGCAGTTAACATTGCAAGAGAGCCCCCACTTTCCTCCACATGGTTAGGGTCTTTTGTAGGCATCAGTGTGCTTTTACTCCATCTCAGAGGACACCCCAATGTCTTCAAAAGCCAGTTGGGGTTACAGCCTGGTAGCCGTAATCTGATGTGAGTTAATGGTCTGTGATCACATTGAAGGTTCCAGGTTAGTGTGTATGTGACTCGTAACAATTCATTGATAACCACAAACAGATGTCTCTTGAAAACAGGATGCAAGAATGTGCCATGTGATAAGGAGCTGGGAGGCAAACTTCTGTTTAGAACCACAACATAAATGTCTTAATTGTTTAAATGTAATTTATGACTTGTCAGCACTCTCATATCCACTCATTCCCATGCAACCTCGTGACAATAAGTTAATTAGGACACTGGGAAAGTAACTCTGAGAGGTGGAGGCAAAGTCTAGGACAAGTAGATGACCTTACCCTAATAAACTTTTGCCTACAAGCCAGAAAGCTGCTTTGAATATCTTTTAGTAATGCTAACTTTCATTAAACATATGGCCAACTAAAGTTACTCAGGCCTAAATCTAAATATGACCTATGTTCCGTACACTGAGTTTGTGGGAAGACAGAATTGGCACAATAGTTTTGTCCCATAACCCAGCCATATTTAAAAACCAAAGGTAATTTGGAGTTGCCGCATTTACTAAGATATTTGATTTGACCCTTTCACTGGTGAGTAGAATAAAATAAAAAAATCTCTGCACCCATGTTTACAATTCCCACTCAAGCAATCCAACAGCCATATCCACCAAGATGAACATATGCAGGCATGCACTTGGTTGACCTTGTTGTTGAACACCGTGTAGCCAACACATTGATCTTCCCAGAAAGATACATAGGAGGAGAATATGCGCACACAATATCAGAAAGCCAAAACAAATCTCTCATTCGTCTACTCTCATTCGTCTAGTCTAGTAAATTTTTCAGCTTGTAAAAAGAATGCCAGTTCTGCCTGAAGAATTAACCTGGCATTTTTAAACTTAATTCAAAATTAACCAAATCTGATATTTGGACAAAACTGCCAAAGGGGCTTCAGAGCTTCTTTTTGTCTACAACCTAGTTAGAGAAAGCATTTAAACATGTGCTTAACGCACTTAAGCATGTTCGTAATCCCAGTTATTTCTGTGGTGGACTTATTTGCTTAAGTGTGTATCTGAATTGGGACCTTGCTCTACGTTTTTAAAGGGACACTATCAAGATGTACATCAGATTAAATAAAATCCTTATTTATGTCACCAGTTCACTTTTTGCTAGATTGGTTTTTGGGGCTCAGCTGGGCACTCAATAATGCCTCTCTCAATCTATGATGTGATTGTTAGATATATAAGGACATCACAATTCCATGCCACCTCAAAACTGCTTGAAGTGACACAAACATCATGAGACTTACTACTACCCCTAAAGATGCCAGGGCACAGTAGACTACTGCACTAACATTCAAAAATCCACATGGAAACTGCAGGAGTTCTTGGCTGTCTGCTCTTCACTCTTCTGGTAATGCACTCACATGTCACATTTGACTTTCAGTGGTCATGGATATTTAACATGCTTTTTAATGGCCTCATTCACCAGATGGTTGTATCACTGTTTTGATGACAGGCAGTTGCTAGGACCCAGTTTCTAAGATGCAGGTCAAAAACACTGGAAACTAGATTTGTGTTTTTTATGACACTCTGGACTCTCAGGCTGCACCTGCACTTCCCTCTCCACTCCCACTGGGAAAACATTGATTATGGTGGCATGAGGAACACCCACATTTAAACTTGTGGGTAGGGAGTTTACCACAAGATTCTCAATGCAAAAGATACTCAGAGCTTGAGAGTCGCCCTGGGAAGAAGAAAAGAATGTGCCCCGAGACCACTACAAAAAGGCCAGGACACATGGGGTGAAGAGCTGCAGGACTATATTGTGTTGTACTCCACACACGGTCTACAATTTTGCAGGCACAGGCAAAGTCTGTTCAAAGGTATCAAAGAAAGACTGAGCAAGCTCACCTGCCCTGCTTAATTGTTTGGAGAACAAAGCAGTCACCAGAGACCCCATCCCACAAAAAGGAAACCTTGAACTCTTCCAAAGGGGATGGGATGCTTCATTGGCTGCCAAATAAGGGGACGTTGCTCACCGTGGAGTAGCTTTGTGACTTCAGCAAGCTCTTTTTGAGAGGTTGATTCTTTTTTGCACAACACACAATTTGTTCAAAAGTTTGCTTAGTGTTTTCTTTGTGATTTTTTTTAATTATCCACTTAATTCTTCATATTATAATGAAATTTATTGTGGATTGTAAATCTATATTTTTCCTAAAATAATATGTATATTGGGCTCTCAGAGGCCACTGATGAGCTGGACGTGTTTCTCAGGAGCCCCTTGTTACAATCCCACTACCAAACTGAAAAGGACAGTGAATCAGACCAGGCCTTGACGAGCTATATCCCTTGTTTTTGTCTAAATTTAGTTTGCAATTACTGCTGTCTAAACCCACTTTCATATAGTGTAATTGAGAGCAGACTCAGGCCCCCAGAGGACTGGCAGTGGTGCATAGTGAATGAATCCTAGGTCCACTTGTGGGAAGGTGAGAATAAAATAAGGATTGAACAGCTGTCCCATTCACTATGCATTGTCCAACCTACTCACTGAGTAAACTTATCCTTATGCAGAGAAGCAGCACGTTGCCTATGCACCATGTAAGACCCACATAAGGCCTCAAAGTAAGATGTAGGTGAGCCTAAACTAGTGCATAGATAATGTGTTGGCGCTCTGTGGTGGGGTGAATTTCACTCTGAATAAGGCAGATATCTTGAGGAAATAACAGCATGTGATTGAATATCACAACACATATGTACAAGGGGACAGAGTTAGGGCTGCATGAGAAACCTTAACTTTGGCATTTCCTATGCTTCACTTTGCAACTGTAATGTTCCCTAACACAGATTTTAATATAAATATATATTAAATAGTATTAATATAGGACTAAAGTAGCAGTCCTTTATTCTGCAAATGTCATTAAAAATGAAGGTAAATACACCTACCAGTGCAAGAAAAGTTCATAGTTATAGGGAGAAATCAATGAGCTGCAGTAGTTCTCTTAAAACCTTATTACTTCAATGGATCACATTTATGAACACACTAATAATTATAATATAAATACAGCACTCAGAACAATGTAAAATCACCCATCATATAATATTCAGTAAGTCAACTTTATGACTACACAGTTACAATTACTGTAGTTAAACAGAGAAATATAAGACACATACAGAAAGTATTTGAGATAAAAGACCAGAGACTGGCATAGTACTGTGGAAAGTGATAAGCCACAATCATTAATCTCAACAATTACAAACACAGAGGGCAAATTCAGCTCATCTTATTTACATGACTAATCATGTTAAAGTTAGCGGTCCAAATTCATCCCTGGTGCAACTCCACTGGACCTAACGCCTTCTTGATTTAAGGCATGCAGGATCTGAGACACAGACACACCTACAAACGCTATATCACAATTTAATGAAATCTCTCTCTGGTTTTTAAATGAATTGCATTCAGATTCATTAAAATATAGCCTGGGATTTTTTTGATTCCCTGAACCCATTGATAAGGAATCCCAGACAATAGTTTTTAATGTACTTGACTGAAGTCCTGAGATTCACAAAAGGAAATCTTTGGACTCTGGTGAAAGTGTGCTTGTGTGTTTAACTGTGAGTAGCCTCAGCTGTGAGACTGAGTGAAAGGAAAAAGCATTATGGGAGTTTATGGGTTAGAGAGTTATTTCTATGCCAGATTCACCCCTCATTGCTGTAAGAAGGTGCAAATTACCAACCTGGCTCACTGCACCCTGGGATTTCTGGGTTGAAAGCTTGTCTCTCTCACCAACAGAAGTTGGTCCAATAAAAGATATTACCTCACGCACCTTTTCTTTCTGTGCCCTGGGGAGGAATTCATCCACAGGTAAGGGCAGGCCTTGTTTCCACCACTACTCTTCTTCAGGTGTTAGAAGCTGATCAGTGGAAGAGGTGGATCTACACATTCCCTACCACCTTAGTCAGACCCCTTCCCTGGGCATTCCATTATTGGGGCTGTGGGGTGAAAATTGCCTCTTTCTCTGTACCCATGGTGATGACTCTGACCCTGGGTAAAATATTTCACAAAAGCAGAAAGAGGTTTTTTGTTATTGTCAGAAGTTTCTTTGTTCCTTGATGTTTCAGCCTGGCTTAGACTTGACAGTGTTAGTTTCTGCTTATAAAGCAGGAATCACTGAATGTAAAGGGTGAATTGTCTCCATTATTCCCCTGAAAGTATAGGGCGATATTTCAAGGACATACTTATATCAATTTTGATACAGACCAGTTAGCAGCATTTATAAGAATGAAGTCAAATCAGATGCAAGCTGACTTCTCATCCACTTCTACAAAGTATAAAATAGACCAGCTCTTGGAGTCAGTTTTAGAGGACAATTTGGAAATGGTCGTGGTAAGCACTGCATAAAACGAGCTTCATGCAATAAGCTAGCTGCAGTGCACAGCAAAAAGTTTTATTGAACCAATAAAAACCAGGAATAATGCTGCGAATTCTTGAGTACCGTCTATTGGTATTTTATCTGGTACCTATTTACACATCTACAGATATCCTAGAGCACTTCTGTATCAGATGAGGACCTGATCTTTCTGAGCGCCCACAACTCCCAGTGCCTTAAAAGGTAGTTGTGAGTGCTTAGTATTAGAGTTGGGTGAAGTGTGTCAAATGAACAGTTTATTCAATGAAAAATACACTTTTTTAGCCAATCCAAAATTATTCGCAAATTTGATGTAAATAGTTTCACAAAATGACCATAGGTAGAGGAGGAGTCTTTGGGTGCTGCTTCTACTTCCCACCCCCACTCCCTACCCCTTTATAACTTTAAGCCCAGTAGTTAGGGAATTCTCCTGGGTTGCTGAAGAGCCAGATTCACATCCCTACTCTAGAACAGACCAGAAATGAATTTTTCAATTCACCAAAAATTCCCAAAAATGTCAGATTTGGTTTGATTCAAACCAATTTTCTTTTCAGTTTTCCAGAACTGCCACCAAATCAAAAAAATCTGTTATTCGCCCAGCTCTGTGAAGCACTTCTGAAAAATCAGACCCTTAAACACGGAAGCAGAATTCCTGCTGGAATCAATTGCAGTTGCATGGGAGAAGCAAAAACAGAAGTATATCCTCTCTGAGAGAGATCCTGATCTGGTGTCAGTAAGCATAGCTCCCATTACTTCAATGGAACTACGCTGATTTATGCCCCCTAAGGAGCTGGGCCAATTTTTCTAGGTCTGCAGCTTTTCTGGACAGGCAAGTCTTGAAATAAACCAAGTTCATTGCTCTTGGATTCTGAATGTTCTGCAATTTTTCCTTTTAAATTTTAAATGATTGTGGGCTGAAGATATTTTTGTCTTTTTGAAAGTGTGTTAGAATTTAGTTCATATTATAAACTGGCTGAGGCTATGTTGAATCAGGTCTCTGTGATACACCTGTATCAGACCCAGGTTCTAAAGTGTGTTTAAACAATTGACCTATGAGTTAGAAAATAACATTGTCTGATGTATTTATTTTCCTTTTAGAAATAGTTAAGGAAGAACCTTGTCTTCTTCTTTTTTTTTTTAATTTTCCCTCTACTTACAGCCTAATGGAGATATTTACAACTGGGGAAGGCTTTTTAAAGTGTTGTGAATCTCTGGTTTTGTGATCGATTGTTGTCATATTGGAACCATTAGGATGCTGATTGTTGCCCATTATGCAAATTATTAATAAAGAAATATATGAATTAAAAAGGGACACCCTCCCAGCCTACAGTAATGTTATAAAACTTTGTCCTAAAATTTGTGATTGCACATTTGTTGGGGTCTAATCTAAAGACTTCCATAGACTTCAGTGGGCTTTGGATCAAGCCTTTTGAGTTAGACTGATGAGTTATGGGGATAGAGGTGCAGTGTTACCATATTCTCTGCCAATAGTTTTGAATTTGCTGGAGATGGAATTATTAGCATTTCTAGCACTGGTCTTTCGCAGATTAGCTCGGTCCCGTTCATTTATTGTAGCATAACTGATTTTTTCTTATTCTACTTAATAACCAGTAACTGATTTGGGGACAACTCCAAATGTGCTGTTATGATTGAGAGTTATTAGTTTATAATCAGATTATACAAATGATTATACACAAAATTTTAGTCCTTTTATGAGTGTATTTTCAAAGCCTTGGGTAAGGAGGTTGGAACTACCCCACCCCCATTCTATCATTTGTAAACTTATCTGTAAACTTATTACATTAGTAACAAAACACGAAAAATAATTTTTACACTTCAAGGAAAATGTCAGAAATATGAAAAAAGTTAGACATTAGCATAACTCAGACAAGAAATTTCATGTAATGGGCTGCCAGCTTTATCAGCGTTATGTTAAATGATCCCATCCTCCATTTGCTTCATTGAGTCTTAATAACGTTTGCCTTTCTTCCTGAAATTAAATCATGTTAGCATGACAAACAGTAGAAAAGAAATCTCCTGGGTGATTTACGGGAATGATTTATGGGAACTTGGTACAATGGCTTTATATAACACCTAATCTTGGAACCTTGGCCACGACCTTCATTAGCCAGAGAACGTCACTAGTTATTAAAGAAAGATGAACTTCAAATGTCAAGTTTATATAAAGAAGACACAAAACAAAGGGATTGCAAGAGAAGCAGAGTCAGGGAGAGGAGGTAGGGAATGTGTATTTGGAAAAAAGAGGCTTTGAAACTAATTTCCAAAGCAAAATTGAGTAACTACTTAAGACCAAATTCTGGATCCTGTGCACAACCTGAAGAAGCAGGCTATGGGGGGGACAATAGGGATGGGAGAAAGCAGTGCTCCCCATAGGTCACAAAGTGACAACAGAACAACTATGCAGTCTCTACTGAATAGCCCTCTTCTGGCAGCTGGAGCTAGGGAGCAGATCTGACAAATGAAAGACGCTGCTGTCTTGGGGCCTGATCCTGCACCCTCTGAAGCCAATAAAAGTTTTGGGCCCAGGATCAGGCCTTTGGAGATAAAGGAACACAGACTATTGTCTACAGTGGGTGATATATTGAGTTTATATTAGATCCCTCTCCATAGAGTAACTTGTTCACAGTTCTTTCCTTGTGTAACCTTAGAACTCAGTTTCTCTTACAACCTGATGCAACTCCAACTGACTTCAATGGGAGCTTTTCTATTGACTTTAGTGAGAAATGGATCAGGCCTTTCCTGTTTTTCCTTGGCTATGAGTGATCTGTGTCCTTCTACTGTTAATATTTGCTCTGTTTGGTTGTTTTCTTGCCATTAAAAGATAAATGTTTTCAAATCTTTGGGTATGTCTACACAGCATTTTGGTGCCTGCAGAAGCAAGCCTCCTAGCACAGGTCGACAGACTCAGGCTAGTGGGCTTTAAAAATAGCGGTGTAGACAGCACTTTGAAGTTGCGGTTCTGGCTCGAGTTCAGGCATGAAGAGTAGGGAGGGGAGTGGGCTTTGGAGCCTGAGCTCTAGTCTAAGCCAGACCTTCAAAGAACTGCCGGCACAGCTAATTTGAATGTGCTAGCATGAGCATTATTAGCACAAGTCTGTCAACCCGGGCTGGGAGGCTTACTCCCACAGGCTCCAAAATGCTATGTAAATGTACTCTTTGTGACGACCGTACTAATTCCATATGTTGTTGTTGTTTGTATGATTGTAATGCCTAGGACCCTGAGTCATGGATCAGGGCCCCATTGTGCTAGGCTACTATTTTGCTCATGAGGCACTAAGTACAAGCAAACACGCTGAAAACAAAAGGAGCTGCCTGTGTCTGCCATTAAATTCTTCTGGGTTATTCTGCAAGATCTTCAATGACATGCCAGTCTTCTGGGCAGCCATTTGTAGCTGGTTATGCGCTGTGCACAGAATGTGTACGGAGAATCCATATAAAACATCTGTGTCAAGGATAAGATGACTATGTGAACGCTATTCCTTGAATAGGGTTTTTGTCTCTGAGCTGTACTGAAGGACATCCCCACTGTATTAGCTTAGTCCTACCTTTGCATTGACCTTTTATCATCAAAATGGAGAACAAAGGAGAATAAAATACGGGGTGGGGGAGGAAAGAGTCAAACTTCCAGGCAAATAATCAGTGTGTACAGACTGGAATTGACAAGGCTGTGAAAATTATGTCTCTGAACTGTAAAAACTATTCAATAAGCTACAGTAAATATCACTGCTGAGTAACATTTTATGCTCCTAAATTCCCAATAAGACATATGGAAAATGTCTTTCTAATGCGGAATAGCCAGAGCTTTTTGGAGAACTAAAACCCCACACACATGCTAAACTCTTCCAAAGTAATTCATATAGTCGACTATGTGCAGTTTTCACAGCCTAATGGATACAGTAGATACTTAAGGGATAACTAAACTTTAGAAGCTGTCTTGAGTTGCATCACATGACTCTGCAATGGAAGCAGTGGCACGCAACATATGACCTCTAAAATGTAAAAGACAGTACATATTATTCTTGCTGCAGAGAGTTGGGTTTGGAGGTTGGTATCTAAGTCCAAGTTATGTTTCTTCAATCTCACAAATTAGACACTTTCTAGAGGTTAGAAAAATTGCTGTGGAACATTTCACATCTAAGCATCAAAAAGTACCTCCATGGCAGTCCCATCTGTATTCAAAATACAATAAGGACTCCACTTGCTGCAAGACACAAATAATTCTTTGTCAGCAAACATGATGTTAATTACAATCTGTGTATTTCCCAGACTATTTACATTAGTTTTTGAATAGAGTAAGCAGATTAAATAGGCTCTCATCAGATATTTTTGGCTATGGCAATGGGTGCAAGTCCCAACATGGGGAATAATAGCAAGCATTTCAAACTGGCAGATATGAAAGGTTCCCAGTGGCTTACAATAACTGTTGAAATCCCATAAAAGTAACAATAATTTTCAGTTAGGAAAAGTTCTGAATGTGGAATCTTCTTTAAGGAATTGATCCAAATCCAGAAGGCTTTCCATTGACGTTAATGGACTTTGAATCGTGTCTTGAAATTGTGAGATTTCATTGGGACCAAAATGGTCATACCATGTACTCCATGCTCCTAAGTCTCACTACCCTTAAAAGCTCTATACTCTGGCAGGGAAATGTTCTTCCCCATCTTCACTGGGAAATAATAATAAAAAACAAAATAGCCCATGTCCTTGCAATATTTGTTCTCTTATAATGATCCACCCAACAGGAGCACAAAATCTATTCCCAGCCAGAACTGTCCTTCAGCTATTGATGATATGCATGACACCAAGGAAATCAATGCACCAAAGCAGTTAGACCTGGTCCAAACATGTTAAAACTTGGGATTCTGAAAACATTTTTTCATCAAAATTTCTAACTTCAACCAAAGGAAGTTAATTTCTTGTGACAATGTTGTTGTTTTGTAAGCAGCTCTAAAACCATGCTGTCTGCTCCTCCATAAGGAACCGAAGTGGTAAAAGCAAATAGAAAAATGACAAAATGTACTGGGAAAGAGAGCTTTCTTTCAAACTTCCAAGAAGCTGTGAGAGGAAGGACTGACTACTGCAAGCTGCTGTTGGGCACTCTCGCCTGGGTTCTCAGAAAGACGGGGCCTTGAACCAAAATGTAAAATCTATAAAGGATGTGACGGTGTTGTTTTAAACTGGGATACAGAAAAATTACACAACTGAGATATTATACTTAGGCCTTGACTGTTCAATCTAATCCATACAGGCAAACCCTGCACCCAGGGAATTGATATGAAGAGTCAGACCAGGGAAGTCAATGAGACTCCACACAGCAGCCGCCATCTGCAGGTTGCAAGATTGTAGCCAAATACAATATTCAACACTGAAAAAAAAAATTCTGTCAGCAAAACATTTTTAGATGGATAAAATACCCAAAGCCTAAAAATTAGGAATGATTTAACTTGTATCAGTGAGGAGCAGGAACTGAAGTCACACTCTGCTCAGTGCAGAAAAAGTACCTTTAATCTCACTGGTGAAGTGTGTGAGTTGAGAGGTATTAATTTAATACATATACAACAAGTGTAATTATGGTACCTCCACAAATAAACTCATAAATTACAAATTATTAAGGGAACATTTTTGTTATTAAAAAATATTAACAGACAAAGCCTCTGAGTCATTGTGTCATAATTGGTTACATAGATTACCACTTAACACTAGCATCCAGTGAGGAAAATAACATTTACAAAGGACTTTAACATGAAATGAGATGAGAAATTAGCAACCTGTTTTCAAAGATAGCCTCAGAGGCTGCTGGGAGTGGGAGGGGATTGGGCCTATATAAACCAGATGCAGCTCATTCTGTGGGAAAGAGAAGGACAAACATTCTAGCAGGCTGAAGTAGTGCTTGGGGGAAAAGAAATAGCTCCAGAAAAGGGCAGGAGAAGAGACAAACACCTGCTGCGGAAAAGGTGCTGAGTTTGAGGAGAGTTGGGCACAGGTTGGGGCCTACCTTCCCAGGAAACTGTGTTCTTGCTAAGGTAAGAGGACAATAGGACTAAAGACTTCAGCTGTAGATGATGATAAACTATATACTGATCTGTCCCTTTTATAATTATTAGTATGTTAATGATAGTCTACCAACCTGCCTGGAGCTGGTGAAGATGCACTGGTTTATGCACTCTATACCCACACTGTGGGCTAGCAGATTGAAAGGAGAAGCGCTAAGGTCTAGATTGTTTTACAAAATGGTGTGAAGTCCTCTATTAAAAGCTCAGGAGGCTATGACCCTGCTCAGTGAGGCTGGGGGATTAAGGGAATTCTTTTTATATGCAGCTGAACCACAGTCAGAAGGTGGTATAGTCCCAACCAGCTTGCTTGCTGCTTCCGTAGTAAGTTTAAAAAATTGGTTATAGATGTGGCACCTTGGGGGAATTATGCTGCTGGTATTACCCTATGTGTAGCACTTACAAATAAAAACATTCATGGAAAATAAGTGTCTAGTCAAAATTATTTCTAAATAACTTTGAAGTAAATTTTAAAAGCGAGAATTTACTGAAACACCAGTACACTTCTACCCCGATATAACGCTGTCCTCAGGAGCCAAAAAACCTTACCACGTTATATTGAACTTGCTTTGATCCACCGGAGCATGCAGCCCTGCCCCGGAGTGCTGATTTACTACATTATATCCGAATTTGTGTTATATTGGGTTGCGTTATATCGGGGTAGAGGTGTAATTATTTACAACTACAATGTAAGTAATTACAAATATTCTTCTGTAACTTTTTTATTGCTGATAACCACATATTTTACTGGTTTTTATTTCATGGCAATCACAGATTTTTATAGTACATGTGAAACTATCCCTTCTCTAGTTTAAACTTCTATGGTATCTAACTTTTCATTTGAGTCTTCACAAGATCAGCACTCTTCTTCACATGCCCCTATGAAATTACAAAGAGGAAGGCATTTTATCTTGTAAATGAACACTTATACATTTTGGAGTGATGGTTGAGGGCTATACCTTGTTCATTAGCACAATTACTGACCTAGCCATAATTACACGAACACTGCATTGGAAGTAATATGCTGTAAACAGTAATGTGCCAGGGCACCTAAACAGCAATTTAAATGCATCCATTTTGGTGGCATAAGCATTTAAATGCATTTGTTCATATTGTAAACAATTTCTTGTCGTACTCAGCATCTCTATATTTTATGTACTTATTTATTCTTATCACCACTGGTGCCATTTCTTTTTATAATGATAACATCAAAGTCACTTCACCAGGAATCTTATTTGCCATAGTTGCTTCCCAACATTAGAACTTTTCAGAAATTAATGTCAACCTGACATTATTTTGTGGGGTGATATTGGAAGTTGAGGAGAAATCTCCTAGTCTTCACCCCCCAGCCCAAAAAAAAAAAAACCTGAAAAAGATGGTCTGATATTTTCATATTGCTTGCAGGGGTAAATTTTCAAGTGTCTTTTAAATCAGGAATTGAGTCTTTTGAAAAATCAGAACTCTCCTGAGAAGAAACAAGATGATGCTATCCCAGTCAGTCCAGTGCAGGTAGTAAGCAGGGTTTTCCTGGAACAAAGTTCATAATATTTATTGTAAGTGCTGACATCAGAAGAAAGCTCTCCTAATAGCAGTGATTTAATATTCCATATCTACTATATCAGGTTCTGCTGCTTTTAATTCTCTGAACTGACAGAATTTAGAAGCACTATAATGAATGTGTTGTGGGGAGGGGGTTTGCTTTATCTGTCATTTACTTAGGTTAGGATGGTAGTGGTGGTCTGTTCATGTTCACAGGGCCAAGTTCATGCTGTTACCACTAATGTAAACCCTGGCATGGAATGTTGGCCATAGAAAGAGATTAGTGGTGGAAAGTCCTCTGATCTGCAATGGTTGTAGGACCCAGAACAGCCCAAAGAGTGGGCAGCAGCAGAGAGGAAGGATATGCAGATTCAATGTCTCTCCTCAGCACCCTCCTCTGATGGGGCACCATTCCCAGAACGGCCCCTGACTGAAAACAAAGAGAAGCCAACAGTAGTAGGAACATGCCCTGCCTGCTGTCTAGGTAAATCCCACCTGTGGCACAGAGAAACTAGTTGGTGCAGGGAGCTATAGCTTGGATAAAAATGGTGTGAGATTAGAATCAGACCCAAAATGTATAGAGATACTTTCTCTATGATTGTGCTATATAAATTGGTCTGCAGAGCAAACCACTCTACAAAGAATTGTGGAAGTGTATTTTGGAAGTGTTTGAGCTCACCCCAATATCAGGGGTTCTAAACTTCCCTACATCCTCAGGTTGATGTTCTGTGTTGTGCCTCCCAGAGGGGCAGCTTAGAAGATGCAGTCCAGACAGTGGGGAAGGCAAAGGTGCCTTTATGTCACTTTTGCTCCATCAGGATTCTGGGTTGCTCCAGGGGCCAAAATTGCCACCAACACAAACTAGAGCAACCCCAAGGATGCTCTAGTTTATAGAAGCTTCCTGAAGGCTGTCAGGTACAGCCCCCAAGCAAATTAGAATCACAGTACATGCAAATGCTATCTAGACTATGCTTCTACCCCTAGCATGCCCTCTGCACCAGGTTTTGGGAGAGGGCTTAGTAACAGGTTTCTTACAGCAGACTGAAACACTGCCTGCACCTGTGGAATTCTTCCCTGGCCCTTTGTGGAACAATCTGTTGCTGAGTCTCTTTGAAGCTTGTACTCTAGAGTGAAGGCCTAGAAGGAATGACCTGAAAGAGCCCTGAAATCAAGATACAGTAAGATAGAAATTAGGCAGCCACTTCAAAATCATTTGAATGTGAGAAATCCAGTGGGCTGTGAGGTCCAGGGGGAAAGAACCCAAGCAGAATGTCTCCAGCAAGGAGATCAGATGCACAACTCCCTTAGCCAGACGCAGAAAATGTCACTCATTCATTTCAAATGCATAGGGGGTTGGGGCTAGATAGGCACCCCCAGCCAGCTCTGTTGTAGGAAACATGGAGCCCTACAAGTTTGCCATACCTTTGCCAACGTCTGAAAACCTTTTGAAGAGGCAAATATCTAAAGCCTCAGTCCTGCAAGTTATTCCATGCACTAAGATTCCTGCTCCTGTGCAGAGCCCCACTGACTTCAATATGGAACTATTGGCAGAATCCTGGCCCAAATGTGACTGGCACTAGCAGTTCCCACTATCATTTCTCAGGCCTACCTCATTGTACTCTGCTATAAATAGGGGATGATCCATAAATAGGTGTCCACTTCATAAGACTGGGAGGCTTAATTACCTAATTTCATATAGGTCTCTCTTTAAATGCTGATGATATTCTAGTGTGCCATTAATGAACCTATAGACTACTATATACTAGGAAGTATGTTTATTCTCAGTGATTGACTTTTAAGTTCATGGTATCCCTTAAAGACTCTCAATATTCTATTCAAAACTAAGATTGTGAGAAGCACAGGTTTCCCACAAAGATAATCAGTTGCTGCAAGAAATGCATATGCTGCTTTTAATATACAACCTGGTAACACACTTAAAGGATAGCAGTACTTTTTGTAAAGATGTTTAAAGCAAGGCCACATAAAGATATGTGAATTGGTTAGGCACTCTCATTAGCCAGAGGTAGCTCCATGGCTTTTGTAATCTGGAACAGTTATTTCATGATCCTTAGCTAGCAAGGATGAACAGTACTGCTAATTAAATGAAATATTTTCTCTTCTTTCAGTGTAGAAATACCCTGTGGAACATGACAGTATATTTTTGCTAGCTTTTGAAGGCTGGTGTTCTAAAGGCTTCTATCTTTAAGGCTAGTACTGAATAAGGCTTTCTCTACTAATTAACAACACCTGTATGGGCCTGACCAGCTCCTGTGGTTTAGCAGCTCAGCTGCTGCAGGGCTTCTAAAAAAAAAAAAAAAGCAGAGGCTTTGCTTTGCTTTTTAATCTATTTTATAATAGTTTTAAGCTATATAATTTGAGACATAAAAGCAGTTCCCTGCTCTTTGCTAGAGGATTTTTAACTTTATTCTAAGTGAAGTAGTATCACCACTTCCTTTATGTAAGCATTGGGAAAAGAGTGGACTGGAAAGCAAGAGGAGAAAAGAAGGGACCTGTAAATACTAGCACACAGCATACAGATATCCAGGTAAGTATATTTACATTCCTTTATTTCTTGAAAAGTGCCCCAGGAAGTGGCTAAACTCTGATAGTATGTATGGTTCCAGCAATGTATTAAAAGCATGGAATGCAACAAAATAGACTATTTTATTATAACAGCTTTAACTCTATTAGCAAGAATCCTCTGTATTTCATTTGGCTCACTAGCTATGTTCTTTTCTTAGGGTCCAATCATGCAAACACTCACTAGTTACTCATATGAGTAAGAGCTATACATGGTTGTGATTGCAGGTTTGGGACCTCTCTCTCTCTATTTGGGAGATTTTGTTTTCTGAACCATGATCAGATGTTTTTGTTCTTAAGTGCTCAAAAGGTCACTTATTGAACATGTATTTTATTTGTAAGGACCGCATAAGGGGTCCTCTTCTTCATTTCTATGTTATGTATCTTTCTACAGTGCAATTTTCCTCTATTGAAAGACTGTTCATAGTAAACTAAATTATTGCACAGAGTAAAAATCATGCTAGAATTCTTGCGGGGAGGGGTATTTGTTTTTATCAGCACTTCTGAGATCCCTTTGGACACTTAAGAGAAATAACAGTCCAGTAGTGTGTGCATTTTATGTACATCAACAAAATATTAGCTCCATCATAACAATCATGAAAAAGACTTAAGACACTCTTGGTGGAAGCAGGAGCAGGATATTCTTTGTTCCTCTATGACAGGTACTGGAACAATTTGTACAGTGGGGGTGCTGAACCATTGAATCAAACTGTAAACCTTGTATATGATGGAAACCACTTCAAGCCGGGGGGGCAGCAGCACCCCAAGAGCCCTAGATCTAGCATCTATGCTCCATAAATAGCAAAAACTCTTGACTATATGGAAGCAAGGGTCTTATGGGTTTTATGAAGTGTTTGCTGTGCTTGTGTTTACCCTGAGAACTTTTGCCTCTATCATGTTATGAAAGTAACCTTCCGTTCCTTCTACCACTGTAAATGAAAGTCTCTGTTTGCTTGTACTCTGCAAAAGTTCACCACCCAAAGATAGATAATTTTTAAGACCAATATTGAAATAACTCTTTCTGAAGTTTACTCTTACTGGCATATTAAACCCTGTTTGGTTTATGGTTTGGTTTTGTTTTCTCTGTCCTGTAAACTTCCTCCTAGCCTTGCTATTTAACTTCAACTGGTCACAAGATATCTATCTGCCTGTGGTCACAAGGAAGGCTCTATTGCATAACAGCAAAGTACTTGAACTTTTGAGGGATGGTTATATGAACAAACGCTTTCCAACACATATTTTGGGAAGGAAGTTTGTCTCAAATGTAAAGCATGCACTTTTTCATGCAGCAGATCTCGATTTTATTCAGCACCTTCCATACTCAAGGTATTCCAAATTGTTTCAATAGAGCAATGAGTTAGGATGGATTAGCCATATTTATACGGTCATATTTTACACATGAAAGTGTGGACACGTAGCCTTGGATTAAACCTACGTTTACTGAGGAGATAAATATTTGCCAGACTAACAGTTGTTCCTTACTCTTGTCAAAAGTGCTACCAGATCTCTCTCAGGAAAATCCCTCCCATCACTGCAGGTAGTATCCTCACTGACATGCTATAACAATGCAGGAACAGCAGTGCTGCTGTAGCATTTTAAGTGTGGACAAGCCCTTAGATATCTCTATTAAAGCTGCTTTTGGACTTAACTTCTAAAAAACATTTCTAAAGTTTGTAGACATGCAAATGTATTGGAATTTCTACCATTGCCACTAAATAGCAGTACTTAAACACAAAGTGGCCAGGCCGTGAGCTGGTGTAAATCAGCATGGCTCTATTGACTTCAAGCCCCAGAAGAGGATCTGACCAAAGGCATGATGCACTGCTTTTTTTATTTTTAATTAAATTACCCTCAATATTGTTTGGTTGAGTAAGTGGCTTTTCTGTGGCAGATCACTCATCTAAGACCTGAGTCAGTCCTTTTTTTTTTTTTTTGTTAATTGCATCTCAAACCTATAATCCTTAATTTTGAGAACTCGGCAGCTGTAAAACTTTCCAGTTTTCTGCACTGACATAGAGTCCCAGAGTCTGCAGCAGAAATGGTCTTTCAATTTCACATTGACTCTCTTGGTGTTTGTCATTTTAGAGCTTTAGGAAGTTTGCAGTGCCTGGATTCATTAGATAAGAGAAATGGTAATCTAAATTTTAGCAAACCTTGGCTGCCACAGAGATTCACTACTGCAAATTTCTTTCAAGATTAAAATGGAAAGAGACCCCATAGGTCTCTGTCAGTGCTGACTTCTGATGGTTAGTTATAACAGCTGCTGAAGCTGGTGTCTTGATAAAAAGTCTATTTTAAGTTTCTGTATCTTTAAAAATGTAGTTTCTTTGTGAATATATATGCTGAGCACTGTGGAAATGCAGGAGGAAATGGGGATCTAAAGTTCAGTTTGCCAGTCACATGAGAAGAGAATTCATTTTAAAAGGAGCTTTTCTTGATGAAAAGGCCAAATTCTGCTCTTGTTAAAAGCAATGTAGTCTGGAATAAATCCCTTGCATTCTGTGAGTCACTCTAGATCTATACTGATGTAATTTAGATCAGAATTTCTCACATAATGATTAAGAGCACAAAAAAAAGTCACATCTATTCTCAGAAACATTTTACAGGACTCTGTGAGAACTCTGAGTCAGCCTGTAGGATATCCTTGGACTCAGAACAAACAGAACTATAATTCCAGCCTCAAAAGGAGCTCCATGTTCTTGCTTGGAATTCCTGAACATGTCAATCATCATAGATTATTGATTAGCTATAGCTAATATGGCTTGCACCTTAGATTGGCACCCACTCAAAAGAATGAATTCCCTTTGCCTGAAAAAGTGGGCTCTGTCAATAGACTTTTAAAATGTATTGGGGGAAATGACTGTGATAGCTGTAAGAGACAAGATAGGTGAGGGAGTATCTCTTATTGAACCAACTTCTGTTTGGTGAGAGAGACAAGCTTTCAAAACAGAAGTTGGTCCAATAAAAGCAATTATCTCACCTACCTTGTGCCTCTAATGTCTTGGGACTGACACCAGCTGCACTGCATGTGGCAGCTCTAGGCATCATGGTCTGTACCTATTGGGTTCTGGGAAGTGAGCTATAGGACCCCACCCCCAGCCTAAGGGGAGGATCCACAGGACCTGGAAACCAAATGATTCTGGGGGCCAACTAATGAAATAAGAGGGACAGGAGTGAGGTCAAAGGGTTAAAAGAAGGGAGCCTGACGGGGACACCGAGCAGAGAACCCCAGACAGCGCCCACTGCTCCTCAAAGGCATCATGGTCTGTAAGTAGGTTGTTAGTTTCTTCATCATAATCTTATAAATAGACATGTATGTCGACTTTAATTCTTTCTTCAAATTGAAGTGGAAGAGCAAAAGTCAGTGGGCTTCAGCCGGTTCTGTGTTTGTATATCTGATAACGTTTTTAAGTGATCTTTTGTCTATATAGTTTATTTTAAAAAACCTTAAGTACTGAAGCTGGGATTAAGGAGGAGAAGTTTCTTGAATTTTGAAGTCCAAGGGGTTTTTTTTTTTTTTTTCATAAAACTTGGATGATATTTGAAGTCAATTGCTTCAAATCAAAGTATGAACATCCTATCAACAGGAGACAATAGGCCAAATTCTAACTGCCCCTTAAACAACTTCCTTAAAGTCAGTGGAATTGTATAGGGTGGGTAGCCAGTGCAATCTAAGGGCCCAATCCTGCACAAATTTATGCATGACACTAACTTTCTGGGGTGCTGGAGCAATTTGTGATGTGGGGGTGCTGAGAGCCATTGAACTGTAAACCCTGTATATAATGTAAACCACTTCAAGCCGGGGGTGCAGCAGCTCCCCTAATTCTAGCACCTATGCTGACTTTACTCATGTGCTTAGTCCCACTGAAGTACTATGCGATTATTCACATGTACGAAGTACCTTGCATGTTTGCGGTCACAGGATCAGGACCATCATTACCCAAATTAATTGACAGTAGTGATTGTAGAATCAGACTGGCTCTTTTTCTGTATCCCACAGTTTGTCAATGGCAACATCAAGGCAAAACATCCCTTGTTCTCCAAGATCCTCAGGAAAGCTTGTTCAGCTTGAGGTGGTCTAGTTTAGAGCATTTATACGAATAGAAATGTCAGTTTACTTTCCTAAATACTTGCTTTGGTTTGTGATTTCTCTTTAATCTCTGTGCTACATTTTATTGAGCTCCTTGGCTGCTGTATAGTACCACCGTAAAAACAGCACTGGTAACTCAAATGCTGCTGCCAGCTTTCTCTGTGTATTTTTACCAATATCTAGCCTTAAGCTATTGAACTCAAGGACTACAACATGCCAGAACAAAGCACCTGGACATTTGTCAGCTGTGGCTTATTACCACTGTAACTTTGAGTGAGTAAACTGACATTTGCATACAACAGGGTGAGGGAAGGGGAGGGGGGACAATGTAACTTATTTACGATATTAGTTTCCTTATGCAGAGACTGTTTACAAGTTTGTTTGTTTGTTTTTTTTACCCAAGTACTATCAAATATTTTTGAAGCCCAGATTTAGCCATGGAATCTGTCTACTAACCTAATACATGAGATTTTGAAATTGTTTTAAAGACAAACAAAATTAAAATCGCGGGGGGGGGGGGGGGGGAAGAGTTCTCACAAGGTTTGATATATCCTCCTCCACTTCTTCCATCCTAACTATAACACGTTTGTATTTTATTATAATTTTAAATCGAGGCAAGGAGATTTAGGGTTAAGGCACAGCCTCAAGTGGTACAACGCAGTTTGAAAAAAATGATCAAACCATACTATTTCAAACTACAAAAGAAAGCCAGGTAAAGAACAGGACATCTTGCAGGGCAGATGGTAATGCTCTTTTGGATCATACTATAACAATAGGGGGGATGCTGTCAAGTAGTTCTATCGCAATCACAGAGAAATCTACTCTGATGGAAGATAACAAAGAAAACTTAACAATATGGGGAATATCGTCCATGCTTTTAACAAGTATGCAGAAAATCTATACCCTCTATTGCAACTTTGCATAGCCTTCCCTTATTTCCTCTTTGAGGTCTGTTTTAAATTGGTGTCCCTTGTTTCTGAAGCCACATCAAACTCAGAAGCCTGCAGCGTTGAAATATGGGGATTATTCTGTGAAATGGAACTAGACTCTCATCTGATTTGGGAAATGGAGGGCAGCTGATTTGATTTAGGCCCTCCAGCTTCAAAACGCAAGAGGTGTACAACCTCCAAGCCTAATGCCTGTGCTCCCCCATCCGGAGGATCATTCAGGACTGTGTGGCAAAGGAGAAAAGTGAATGTATCCTATAGATAGGTGAGTGTGTGTATGCACAGAGTAAGTTAGGAAAAAGTACATGAAAGTTTCCTGTTAAACAGGAAGAGATGGAAATCTGAAGTGCTCCAGCAAAGGCCATGATAGAGGGGGGGAGGCATCCTGATTCCCTGCTTAGGTTGTCACCTTGGAGCTTTTATTTAACATAAAATAACTGGAGCATGAGCAGTGAAATGCTAGTGCAATATGCAGTCTGGGCATGACCATCGTTGGAGTATCTGAGCCAGGATCTCTGTGGTTGTAGGCTGAGCAGCATTTTGAAGCCATATTATTATGTCTTAAGGCAATAACGTAATGATGAAAGGGGAGGGAAACCTGGACTTGAAAGACTGGGAATATTCATTCTGGATTTCCTGGTTTCTTTAAGTGAAAAATAACTATTGTGTTAATGTAGCATGGAACATATCAATTTTATGTACACAGCAATATCCAGGCTTGAATCCCTGTAAAGCTTCACCATTTCCACACCACTGACACCAGAATTTCAAAGTTTACTTTAAATTGGATCTCTACTAGACAAAGTTACATCTAGTATTACAGATAGTAATACTTGAGGCTGTAAATTGATGCTTTATAATTGAATGAAGCACACTAAATATTCTTCCACTGACAAGAACAAGTTAATAAAATCTTATAGGAAGACTTCAGGGGCTGTAACAGTAGTCACTGAAGACTGTGGATACTGAGCCTTGTCATGAGACTGCAGTATCATAGCTCTGACCTGTTATTGGGGCCAGGGAGTAAAGATCAGTCTCTTACTAGCCCTCCTATGTCACACTCTTACTATGTCACTGAAGTTCTACTGTACCTCATATCTATCTACTTCTGGTTTTGCTGTACTACATCCTTCCTAATAATTAAAGTGGTTCCTAATGAAAGCTACAGCTACTTTCTTCTAACTTCAGAAACTGAAAGTGGAATGTACTCTGGAAAGGCTATAGTCTTTAGTCTCAATATTCTTTTGCTTATATTAGGATTTATCCATAAACACATCTGCCTTACTAATGTGTGTAGCCCTTTGACTTCAGTGGAATTAGGTAAGCAAGTAAAGCAAGCAGGATTTGGTTCTTGGAGGGTTAAGTTGTTTGGTTTTTTTAACATGCTTTTTTGTATCTTTAAGTGCAGCTGTCCTCTTAAAAAGAAATTGTTACAAAGCCTGTTGGTGTCTTTTTTTAATATACATCTGTACCTCAACAGATCACATTTGATGTAGTCATTGACCAGTAAAGTGGTGGTAGTTTTTCTTCTAACTGCCCGCCCTGAAAATTGAACCTGGGATTTAAGAGTCAAGCTGAGTTCTTTCCTTCCTGTTCATCACCAATCATAAAGGTTGGCAGGCCAGATTAGGCCTACGTTGACAACTCTGTTAAACCCCGTGAAGTTGCAGCTGGCTAGAACTAAGCAAATCACTCTCCCGATAAAGAGCAAGAAGCAGCCAAATCTGTAACTCTTTCCTGGCTGTGTCTGATTCAATGCAGTTGACAAGAGTAAAACTCTGTTAGTCACGGGAAGCTGATAGGATGTAAAATTCATTGAAATACTGGTTATTGTGAAGTATTTGCTTAGCAATACTAACTCCTATGCTGGAAAAGGATGTGTCCTTTGGCCAAGTGGGTAGAGCCCAAGGGGAAACCAAACCCAGTTAATAACCTGGGGGTGGAAGGTGAATGCCTCGGGAATAGGAGCAGGAAATAATGTCCATACCTTTCTGCATCAAGCTCTGTTTGAAGTCCACTGTAGGCAGATGATGCCTGTCCACTATCACAGCAGAGGTCTGCCACTCATACACAGGTGCCCAGGAAACATCCAGCACCTAGCCTGAAGGTAATGTAGCCAGTCAGCCACAACAGAAGCTTGTCACACATTTTGTGGACAGGTATTCATGTATTCTGTGTGGTGACTTTTCTCCATGTCCCTCTGTCTTTACTGACTGAAGTGCTCTGAGATGTGTGTGGTTGGTTGGTGTTTCTCTCTCTTTAAAGACGTACTGTGACTAAAACCATTTGCTGGCTCCATTTTTTTTCCTTGCCACGATGGTGGTAGGTGGAAGCAGCCTGAGATACCAGGTGTCCAAATTATCGAGCGTGGATATTGCTTGCTATTGATGGCAACTTCTGTATGAAACAGTATTATAGTAGTGTCTGTGGGGTTTGTCACAAATTATTATTCAATAATAGTATTTCTATATAGCACTCTACAAGTTGAGGTCTGTACAAATGAACCCTGAACATCTGTGAGGTAATTGGGGATAATTTGCCATATTTTAGCAATGACTGTGGGGGCGGGGGGAAGAGTTACAGTAAAGATGACATTGTGTCCACATTCCTTGTTCAACCAGTAAGGAGAGAGAGGATAAAAAGTGTAGGGTTTGTTTTGTTGTCCCTCCCTTCCCCCCACTCCCCTTAATTTCCCCCAGATGAGCAGGTCCCCAACCAGAGGGTGATCACACTAGCTGACAGGATTTTCTGGTGAACTCATTAGGCACATATATAGTTGTACCAGTATACATTCTACATAGATTCCAAAGCCTTAATTAAACATTTTACGCCCAAGAACACTGTTCCTTATACACCCCATATTACCAAGAGATCATAAAGAACTTAATTCTTTTGTATAAGAATTTATACCTTCATCAATATAAATGAAAACGGGGTGCAAACCTGCACACATTCTCACACAGTGTTCATAGCAAGGATCCTAGTATACAACTGTTGGCTAGAGGGAAGCTTGACAAGTGGAACAGTTTCTCCCTTCTCTTGCCAGTCTCTCTGTTTGGTGGGGTGCGGGGAAAAACGGGGGCAGCTTGCTTCAAGCAGAGATGCATACACTATGACAAGCAGTGAGACAAAAGGAGATGTTGAAACAAGCTTATTGCAAGCACTAAATGCAGCTGTTTATAGTAATAAGCCATCCCTGTGTGTTCTGTTTAAATATGCATTGGAATTGCAACTGAGCCACAGATGTTCTGTTTATATATCTAGTATCAGGAGAATTTAGGTTACATTCAGAAAACTTTCCCCCTTCAACGTTTTAAGAAGGGGAAGAAAAAAATAACTAAAACTAAATTAGCCCAGTACCAAAGAGAACAGACTTTTCAACAAACCAGTATCATTCCAAGAAGCTGGTGTGGAGCAGAGCTGAGAGCCCTACTAATTTCAGTGGAATTGTAGAAGTATGAGGGTATAATCTGATGTCTGTGTTCTAGGGTAACAGTGACATAGAACAATGCACCCATGAAACATGCACAAGATGTCCTACCCTAGCTATGATTCCATGAACGACACAGAATATAAAATACAAAACTCGAGGAAACATTGTCACTTAGCTCCAGGAGAAAATTAATATCAGAGCACTATTAGCAGGGTGGGGTGGCAACAATGTAAACGTATCTGCACTTGCAAATGATCTGTGACACTACAATTTTATTTCTCTTGCCAAAACCTGAGTAGTCATGGTATGATAGTATTTGTGACTAACACTAAATATGAGTCTGATCTTGCACTGGTTTCACTCGAGTAACCTCAGCAGCTTTTCTCTGGAAGTAAGTGAGGGCAGATCCAGCTCCTGTATATCTATGCGTTTTTATCAGTAGCATATAGACAGCCCAACTGAGATCATGGCCCTGTTGTGCTAGGTGCTGTGCAAACACAAGAGTGTCAAACATTGGCAATGCTAAAATGAAGAAAACTTCTTGGGAATGGGCTGCTGGTTGCTACTCGAAAGCAAGTCTCTCCTCACTGCACAGCATAAACTGCATGTGGAGATCTATAAAAGGACAACTGGATCTGTGCAACTTTTGCACTCTATCATGCATGTGAGATCCTGAAATTAGATGGGATTTTGTTCTTGGAGGTGTTTTGGTGTGTGTTTGTATTGGAGTTTATTGTGGGTGGATGGGGTGTATGTTTTCATGTATCTGTCTCGGATGTGCCCAGTGAGCTTTCTCAGCCTTTAGGTGAAAGAGGATGGCAGGTTAAATCTTTCTATAAAAAGAGTAAGAGATCTTTGTTTTTGTTGGATAATAGGTATTAAAAGTTTAGCTGAACAAACAATGTTGGAAATATTTATGAATAAAAATCACTTCACCTTTCATAGTCTAACTTTTTATCTATCATAATTGAGTTCTCCATATGTCCATAAAATCCTTTTGCATAACTGAGCCCTGGTCTACACTAGGAGTTGAGGTCGAATTTAGCAGGGTTAAATCGATTTAACCCTGCACCCGTCCACATGACGAAGCCCTTTTTTTCGACTTAAAGGGCTCTTAAAATCAATTTCCTTACTCCACCCCCGACAAGGGGAATAGCGCTGAAATCGGCCTTTCTGGGTCAAATTTGGGGTACTGTGGACACAATTAGACGGTATTGGCCTCCATGAGCTATCCCAGAGTGCTCCATTGTGACCGCTCTAGACAGCACACTCAACTCAGATGCACTGGCCAGGTAGACAGGAAAAGGCCCGCAACTTTTGAATTTCAATTTCCTGTTTGGCCAGCGTGGCAAGCTGCAGGTGACCTCATCAGCAGAGGTGACCATGATGGAGTCCCAGAATCGCAAAAGAGCTCCAGCATGGACCGAACGGGAGGTACGGGATCTGATTGCTGTATGGTGAGAGGAAAGGAATCCGTGCTATCAGAACTCCGTTCCAGTTTTTGAAATGCCAAAACCTTTGTCAATCTCCCAGGGCATGAAGGACAGAGGACATAACAGGGACCCGAAGCAGTGCCGGGTGAAACTTAAGGAGCTGAGGCAAGCCTACCAGAGAGGTGAATGGCCGTTCTGGGTCAGAGCCCCAAACATACCGCTTCTATGATGAGCTGCATGCCATTTTAGGGGATTCAGCCACCACTACCCCAGCCATGTTGTTTGACTCCTCCAATGGAGATGGAGGCAACACGGAAGCAGGTTTTGGGGATGAGGAAGATAGCTCACAGCAAGCAAGTGGAGAAACCAGTTTTCCTGACAGCCAGGAACTGTTTCTCACCCTGGAGCCAGTACCCCCTGAACCCACCCAAGGCTGCCTCCCAGACCCGGCAGGCGGAGAAGGGACCTCTGGTGAGTCTACCTTTTAAAATACTATACATGGTTTAAAAGCAAGCATGTTTAATGATTGATTGCCCTGGCATTCGCGGCTCTTCTGGATGTACTCCCAAAGCCTTTGCAAAAGGTTTCTGGGGAGGGCAGCCTTATTCCATCCACCATGGTAGGACACTCTACCACTCCAGGCCAGTAGCACGTACTCAGGAATTATTGTAGAACAAAGCATTGCAGTGTGTTTGCTGGTGTTCAAACAACATCCATTCTTTATCTCTCTGTGTGTTTATCCTCAGGAGAGTGATATCATTCATGGTCACCTGATTGAAATAGGGTGCTTTTCTTAAGGGGACATTCAAAGGTGCCCGTTCCTGCTGGGCTGTTTGCCTGTGGCTGAACAGAAATGTTCCCCGCTGTTAGCCACGGGGAGGGGGGAGAGGGGAGGCGCTAGCCACATGCTGCAGGGAGATAAAATGCAACCTTGGAACAAAAGCACACGTGCTATGTATGTAATGTTAACAGCAAGGTTTACCATGAAAGAGTATACCCATTGTTCTATAAAATGTCTTTTTAAATACCACTGTCCCTTTTTTTTTCTCCACCAGCTGCATGTGTTTCAAGGATCACTGGATCTTTTCCTTCCCACAGGCTAGCGAAGATCAGAAGGCGAAAAAAACACACTTGCGATGAAATGTTCTCTGAGCTCATGCTGTCCTCCCACACTGACAGAGAACAGACGAATGCGTGCAGGCAGACCATGTCAGCATGCAGAAAAGCACAAAATGACCGGAAGGAGAGGTGACGGGCTGAAGCTGAAAGGTGGCGGCAGTGTGATGAGAGGAGGCAGGACTCAATGCTGAGGCTGCTGGAGGATCAAACTAATATGCTCCAGCGTATGGTTGAGCTGCAGGAAAGGCAGCAGGAGCATAGACCGCCACTACAGCCCCTGTGTAACCAACCGCCCTCCTCCCCAAGTTCCATAGCCTCCTCACCCAGACACCCAAGAACACGGTGGGGGGCCTCCAGCCACTCCACCCCAGAGGATTGCCCAAGCAACAGAAGGCTGGCATTCAATAAGTTTAAAACTTTTAAAGTGCTGTGTGGCCTTGTCCTTCTCTCCTCCACCAGCCCTCCTGGGCTACCTTGGTAGTTATCCCCCTATTTGTGTGATTGAATGAATAAAGAATGCATGAATGTGAAGCAACAATGACTTTATTGCCTCTGTAAGCAGTGATCAAAGGGAGGAGGGGAGAGTGGTTAGCTTACAAGGAAGTAGAGTGAACCAAGGGGCAGGGGGAGTTTCATCAAGGAGAAACAAACAGAACTTTCACACCATAGCTTGGCCAGTCATGAAACTGGTTTTCAAAGCTTCTCTGATGTGCACCGTGCCCTCCTGTGCTCTTCTAACCACCCTGGTGTCTGGCTGTGCGTAACCAGCAGCCAGGCGATTTGCCTCAACCTCCCACCCCGCCATAAACGTCTCCCCCTTACTCTCACAGATATTGTGGAGAGCATAGCAAGCAGTAATAACAGTGGGAATATTGGTTTCGCTGAGGTCTAACCAAGTCAGTGGGTCCCCAAGGATAACTATAAGCATTCCAACATCCCCAATGGTTACTTTCTGGTCTGGGAATAAAGTCCCTTCCTGCAGCTTTTGAAACAGACCAGCGTTTCTGAAGATGCAAGTGTCATGTACCTTTCCCAGCCATCCCACGTTGATGTTGGTGAAGTGTCCCGTGTGATCCACCAGAGCTTGCAGCACTATTGAAAAGTACCCCTTGCGGTTTATGTACTCGCCGGCTTGGTGCTCCGGTGCCAAGATAGGGATATGGGTTCCGTCTATGGCCCCACCACAGTTAGGGAATCCCATTGCAGCAAAGCCATCCACTATGACCTGCACATTTCCCAGGGTCACTACCCTTGATATCAGCAGATCTTTGATTGGGTGGGCTACTTGCATCACAGCAGCCCCCACAGTGGATTTGCCCACTCCAAATTGATTCCCAACTGACCGGTAGCTGTCTGGCGTTGCAAGCTTAGACAGGGCTATCGCCACTCGCTTCTTAACTGTGAGGGCTGCTCTCATCTTGTATTCATGCGCTTCAGGGCGGGGGAAAGCAAGTCACAAAGTTCCATGAAAGTGCTCTTACACATGCAAAAGTTTCGCAGCCACTGGGAATTGTCCCAGACCCGCAACACTATGCGGTCCCACCAGTCTATGCTTGTTTCCCGAGCCCAGAATCGGCGTTCCACCGCAGGAACCTGCCCCATTAGCACCATGATGCCCACATTGCCAGGGCTTTGAGAGAAATCTGCATCCATGTCCTCATCACTCTCGTCACCGCGCTGACATGGCCTACTCGCCCTGTTTCGCTTTGCCAGGTTCTGGTGCCGCATATACCGCTGTATAATGCGTGTGGTGTTTAATATGCTCCTAATTGCCAAAGTGATCTGAGCGGGCTCCATGCTTGCTGTGGTATGGCGTCTGCATAGAAAAAAGGCGCAGAACGATTGTCTGCCGTTGCCCTGACGGAGGGAAGGGCGACTGATGACATGGCTTACAGTAAATTAAAATCAACAAAGGGGGTGGCTTTGCGGGAAACTGAATGGCCTCCTCAAGGCTAGAACTCAAAACCTCAAGGATAGAACTCAAAACTGGGTTTAGCAGGCCGTTGATTTCATGGAAGGAGGGAGGAGAAAATGAATACAAAACAAATCTGGTCTATTTCTTGTTTTGAGCCACTTCATCTATCTTTATACATCTTGTTGGCAGCAGGCTGTGCAGCACGACCGCTAGCCATCGTCTTCTCCTAGGTGCTCGGCAGAAGACAGTGCAGTATGACTGCTGGCTGCTGATTAAAAGACCGTGCACTGCCGGTGGACTCAATCGCCATGAGACAAAACTTAAAAGGGAAATGACCTGGCTGAGTCACTCCCATGTTTGCCCAGGCGTCCCTGACCTCATCGAGGTCGGTTAAAAGAGCCCCCAGGTCTACGTCGATGACGGCTACCAGTCATACTGCACTGTCTGCTGCCAAAAGGCAATAAACTGCTGCTGTGTAGCAATGCAGTACCACGTCTGCCAGCACCCAGGAGACATACGGTGACGGTTAGCTGAGCAGGCTCCATGCTCGCCATGGTATGGCGTCTGCACAGGTAACTCAAGAAAAAAGGCGCAAAACGATTGTCTGCCCTTGCTTTCATGGAAGGAGGGAGGGTAGGGGGGCCTGACGATATGTACCCAGAACCACCCGCGACAATGTTTTAGCCCCATCAGGCACAGGGATTTCTACCCAGAATTCAAAGGGGTGGTGGAGACTGCAGGAACTGTGGGATAGCTACCCACAGTGCAATGCTCTGGAAGTAAACGGTTGCCTCGGTACTGTGGACACACTCCGCCGACTACATGCACTTAGAGCATTTGTGTGGCGACACACACAATCGACTGTATAAAAACACTTTCTACAAAACTGACTTCTATAAATTCGACTTAATTTCGTAGTGTAGACATACCCTAATTTTAAGACTTCAGGCCTTTATTCAAGAAAAAAGACTGCACATGTATGAGTTTTTTTGGGGGGGTTTGTGTGGTTTGGGAGGAGGAAAGTGGCATGGTTGTTTTTGTTGTGTGGGGGGTTATTTGTTTTGTTTGTTTTCTGACGGATGTTTGCTTTGCAGTTCACTTTTAAAATCCAAGACCACGTTTGTTCAGGTGGTATTTTCCTCAGATAAATGCAACTTAACTTACATAGCATGGAGTATAGCACGGAACTGTAACATTTCTAGGCTTAATATTTCTGTAGTAACTAGCATAGTGTAGATCCAAAAGAAATGTGATGTATACATTTTTATTTTAAAACATACTGTTAGCACCACTCTACTGACATGAATTGTTTTTAGACCACTTGTATTTATCATTTTTATTTTTGCCATAATTTTAGTTACCGATGGTCAGAAGTATTACTTTTTTCTCCTTTATTTGGTGAAAAGGATCTATCACTTTAACCTCTCTTTATATTCCTTCCTTCCATATGTGTTCCCTGGCTCAAGATTTGAATAGTTCACTCTCCATACAAAATCAAAATAGAAAGATTTGACTTAATTCTGTCACCTTTTTTTTTTCCTGAGACGACAACTGCTAAGTGTGAAAATGTAGTCCAGAAGTCCATCTCCTCTTGATTTGTTAAGTATAAATACATTTTGGTAGGATGTCTGGGATGCCTTCTCATCTTAACAGGTTACCAAGAAAGGGTTTGGGGAGAAACACTTAGTACCTTGGTTTAAAGCTATGTTCTTTACCATCCTCTGCCTGTCAAAAGATTTCTCTGAAACTGGCTTTGGTTATCAAGATCTTTCCTTACCTATGAAAAAATACAGGGTATTAGACTGTTTGGGATTTTTCTTTAGAAAGTCTCTCTATGGCTTCCAGGTAACAGAGTAATCTTAGATCAGTAATATATAATGTTAATGCCATCAGCTTTCTACATACATCATTTTATGGTCACATGCTTTTTTAGAGCAGCTAACTTTCATTAAGAACTCTGTTAATTGCAGTAGGTAAAGAACAAATTAGTTTTCCTGGGAAATGCCATTAACACCTTACCTTTTGTGGCCACCAAGATGTCTGTAGGCCCAGGTAGCACAACAATGGCTAAATAACTGGTTTTAAGTTAAGTTATCTTTGTTTTAACTGATAACTGAATTTTAACACCTGAAAACCACAGTTGGACATAATAATGCTATGTCAAAGGTAGTAATAAAAGGCAGATTAAGAATTAGTGATACATCAAGTAGCTGCTGTGAAAGGTTAAATGTAGCTTTTCTCAAAGACCCATAATGGTTGGCTCTAGCCACCATGCCTGGATGGATCATAAGGGTTCTCTTGTTTGGGCTGGAGACTTGTAGAGATGCCAGTTCCAGTGGACATTGTCTGACTAGCTGAACCTACTTTGAGTCATAAGAACAGTCATACTGGGTCAGACCAATGGTCCATCTAGCCCAGTATCCTGTCTTCTGACAGTGGGCAATGACAGGTGCTTCAGAGGCAATAAGTCTGTGTTCCAGAGCAGCTGGAGAAAAGTGGATGTGAGATCTAATGCCCAGGACCATCTGAAGTAGCCAGTGCGGAGTACTGACGAGGACCATGTGACTTTTGGCTAAGAGAGGCTTCACAGGTGAGAACAGATTGCAGGCAGAACAGTATCTACTGGAAGCAGGCCCAAGAGAGTAAGTGCATGTCTGTTCTTGTTTTGAGTCTTTTTTGTATCCACATTCAGTGATCTGCAACAACTGTTGCACAAGCATTACACACCTAACACCATGTTATCCTATGGTTCAGCTACAAGCACTGCCATCTTTCAAAATAACGGCTCCGCATTCTGATCAGGCATCCCATTTTGCTCTGCCACTGTGCTGTATGCATTCTGGGAACTTTTTTGTGCTGTGCATTGTGGGATTGGGGTCAAATTACATGATTTTTTTTTCCATCCCATCATCTTTTTTTTTTTTAAAGCCAGCAGCATATGTAAGTGCTGTCAGGCACCAGGGAGGAAACATTGGTGAGTGATGTGATCCTCACTGTGATAACTCTAAACCAGCTGCTGCAAGCATATCTAAAACCATTCAGTGACTTCAGGACCAGGGTGATAAAGGCACCTAAAAAGAATAAGGCTATCATCACTTTTCTTGGATGGCTGGAGATCTTTCTGGGCAAGCTTGTTCATCTTACAGATTGGCCTGAGCAGCCATTTGTAAGTATGTCCTATACATCTCTCCATTCCCTTCCACCAGCTGGATCTTCAGAGGTATCTTCCATAGTTTCTATACTGAGGACCAGGTATCGATTGGAAACTTGTAGTTGTGTGAAATTTCTTTTGGTCCTCCTTTTCCCTGGTCACAGCCTGCCCCTCCTCATCTGCCTCAGTTAGACTGTCTGAGCGCTCCCAGAGGCCCTGTTATTGTCTTTAACTTTCTCATAGCCCATCAGGAGTACCTCTGCTTTACTGCAGCATTGACTTGCATCACATTTGTGGCCCCCACCCTATACTACTTGTGATACAAAGCATAGGTCTACAAGCAGATTACCATTCAGATGGGAGAGGAGTGTATACAGGCCGCAGAAAGTAATGAAGTCCATGGTCTCAGTTTGGGACTATACTGAAACATGAGACATGACTGTGCTGCTGATTATTCAGCAGTCATATCACACAGTTATATGAACTCCCCATAAGCTAGAATTGCAAAGGACAGCACCTGGCTGCTCACCAGCATTTAAACAGTGAAGTGTCATCCTGTCAGGAGGACCCAGAAGGATATACAAGTAAACAGACAGGCAGACCCAGTTAGCCAGCAAAGCACTGTGGGATACCAGTGGGAGGACTCCCTAACTGCATCTCCATCCCAAAACCTACCTGCTTTGTGGGTAAACTCATTCTGCATCTCTTAATCCACTTCCAAAGTGGGTTTAATAAGGCACTTTAAAACATTTTGGGGGTGTAAATTGGATGTTTGGCTGCGTGGCTTTTGAATGTACGACATGTTAACGTGAAATAACTCGAGTTAACCACAACAAACTTCAAGTGTAGATGAGCCCTAAGGGTCAGAGAAGAGCTGGACATAGCTGTGGTGGGGAAGATTCTATTGGTGAAGTGGCCTGTGGGAAGCCATACTACTGGGGGTTTTCTTTCCCTCTGCTCAGTGTAAACGGGACTCCTGTACATCTTCTAAACATAGATGTAGAGGAGGAAGTATCTGGAGTATCTCATGGATTTACCTTCTAACAAGAAACTGACCCATTCCAAGCCCCCCAAATTGTGATCCTTTGGCAAAGGGACAATTACGTACGCAATACCTTTCATTCCAGCAAAAGCAATATTATGTCTTCAGAGACAATCCTGTCTAACACACACACATGCTGTTATTACCAAGCAAATTACCTAGCCAATAAGTTAATCTTCTTATAAAAACCTAAAGAAGGTAAGCAGAGGCTATGAGGGAAAACAAGGTTCTGGTGGCCTCCTAATTAAAATAGCAAAATATTGTGATATGTTTTTGGAAGCTCTGCAGCTACATGGAGTCAAACCTAGGCCTTAGGACAAGAAGGCATGCCCATGGCAAAGAATGGTGGAGATCAAGAAGACTTAAGTTGAAACTTCCAGCTGGACGGAGTTCATTACAGCTAACATTTTATTCTTCCCACTCTGTGGGATCAGGAAAACTTTGTCCTAAAGCTTTGAGTCACAACATACAGCACAATCCATCTGCTTTTGTAAGTGCTGCCTCTGGAAACTGAACTTGAGACTTCGTCTCCAGAAACAAATTTCCTGGGTGGATTTATGACCAGGATATGCAGCACTCATTGGATAAAGGAATATGAAGAACAGTTGAGCTTTGCCAGTAAATGGCTATTTTAAATTCTCAGCTGTAAGCAATCATATTAGCAGAACGATAGAAATGATGGGGAAGCCACATCTGTGCCCAAAATTATTCTGAATTCTTTAAGTTCCTACAAGAAAGAAAAATCTTTATCCCATGGTTTTCCTGGAGCAAATTATTTCCCTCCATATTAGATAATGAAGTTCAAGATGACCCAATATATGTAATTACTGTAACCCTCACTTAAAACCTACTTGCTTACAAAATCAGGAGGAGTGTCACAGCACACTATTACTGAAAAATTGCTTACTTTCTCATTTTTACCATATCATTATAAAATAAATCAACTGGACTATAAATATTGTACTTGCATTTCAGTGTATAGCATATAGAGCAGTACAAACAAGTCATTGTCTGGATGAAATTTTAATTTGTACTGACTTTGTCTAGTTTTATAAAAGGACACTAGCGAATATATAGATGAATTGATGTACCCTCTGGAAGATCTCTGCGTACCCCCAGGGGTACACAAACCCCTGCTCTAGAGTAAGGAATTCATTGGTAATATTTTAACACTATAAGATGCTTAGGATGAGAGAAATACTCATATAACAATCCATGGCAACACACATACAGAATCAGGATTAAAGTCTTTGGCTCCAAGGAGTCCAGCTCTCAGCAGTGAGCTGCATTACTAGGTCAGGCAACAGAGGTAGTGAGACACTGGAACAGGTCTACAGCATGACATGTGTGCTATACAAGGCCCTGATTCTACAAAGACTTACATACATACTTATTTTACACATGAATTGTCCCCTTGACTTTAGCAGGACTATTCATGTGCCTAAAGCTAAATATGTGTATACGTCTTTGCAGGTGTTTTATTGTTTTAATATTTCAATATTGACATTAAACTTGGGACTAGGTTTCCCTCTAAGGACGTGTGCATATCCCCCTTCCCCAATAAACAGTGTTTCATTTTCATATAATGCATCACAGCATATAGCTAGAAATCTTAAAATATCCATATATGGATTTTAAGAGGAGATAGCAGCAAAGCAAAATTTAGTTAGGCAAGAAACTAAGATTCAGCAAAATCTTTGCTTTGCTTTGCTTTGCTTTGCTTAATTTCTTATAGAACAGTACAAGCCGAACAAGATCTAGAATCTAGATCTAGCTGGAGCTGTCATTCCTGTAACTCTTCTTCAGGAGCTTATGCTTAGTTTTCATCTATGATCCAGCGAGGTGATTTTGAATCCCCAAGAGATGTACATTTTGCTTTTATAAACTAACGTTGCTGGGTACAGAATTGATGCTCCACTGTTTTCTTGGAAAGTTCCCCTTCTGGCCCCCATGTGCCTGGCAGAGCCAGGACCATCTCTTCCCCCTGCCGCTAGCAATCTGTTAAACCATATGTACTGGCACCAGTATGTTTTATATTTCAAAGAGAGTCCCCAATTACTAAAGTTTTATTCAATTTTTTTTTTTTTGCAAATCACTGAAAATTATTGTTGATAAAGATCAGCGTCTCATGCTCGTTAGAAAAAATAATCTTTCATGTTAGCTATGCACTTAGTCCTCAGTTCAGATTATATCAGCCTAATTTCTTTAAAGATGTACAATACATATCGAAATGCAATTGTCAAGATTCTAGTTTTCCATCTCTCTTTTGTGACTATAACTGAGGGTATGTCTACACTACGGAATAAGGTCGAATTTATAGAAGTCGGTTTTTTAGAAATCGGTTTTATAAATTCGAGTGTGTGTGTCCCCACAGAAAATGCTCTAAGTGCATTAAGTGCATTAACTCGGCGGAGCGCTTCCACAGTACCGAGGCAAGCGTCGACTTCCGGAGCGTTGCACTGTGGGTAGCTATCCCACAGTTCCCGCAGTCTCCGCTGCCCATTGGAATTCTGGGTTGAGATCCCAATGCCTGATGGGGCTAAAACATTGTCGCGGGTGGTTCTGGGTACATATCGTCAGCCTCCCGTTCCCTCCCTCCCCCCGTGAAAGCAAGGGCAGACAATCATTTCGCGCCTTTTTTCCTGAGTTACCTGTGCAGACGCCATACCACAGCAAGCATGGAGCCCGCTCAGGTAACCGTCACCCTATGTCTCCTGGGTGCTGGCAGATGCGGTACGGCTTTGCTGCACAGTAGCAGCAACCCCTTGCCTTCTGGCAGCAGACGGTGCAATACGACTGGTAGTCGTCCTCATCGTGTCCGAGGTGCTCCTGGCCGCGTCGGCTGGGAGCGCCTGGGCAGACATGGGCGCAGGGACTACATTTGGAGTGACTTGACCAGGTCATTCTCTTTAGTCCTGCAGTCAGTCCTATTGAACCGTCTTATGGTGAGCAGGCAGGCGATACGGACTGCTAGCAGTCGTACTGTACCATCTTCTGCCAGGCAGGCAAGAGATGAGGATTGCTAGCAGTCGTATTGCACCATCTTCTGCCAGGCAGGCAAGAGATGGGGATGGCTAGCAGGCGTACTGTACCATCTTCTGCCGAGCAGCCATGAGATGTGGATGGCATGCAGTCCTTCTGCACCGTCTGCTGCCAGCCAAAGATGTAAAAGATAGATGGAGTGGGTCAAAACAAGAAATAGACCAGATTTGTTTTGTACTCATTTGCCTCCTCCCCTGTCTAGGGGACTCATTCCTCTAGGTCACACTGCAGTCACTCACAGAGAAGGTGCAGCGAGGTAAATCTAGCCATGTATCAATCAGAGGCCAGGCTAACCTCCTTGTTCCAATAACAACGATAACTTAGGTGCACCATTTCTTATTGGAACCCTCCGTGCAGTCCTGCCTGAAATACTCCTTGATGTACAGGCACCCCCTTTGTTGATTTTAGCTCCCTGAAGCCAACCCTGTAAGCCGTGTCGTCAGTCGCCCCTCCCTCCGTCAGAGCAACGGCAGACATTCGTTCCGCGCCTTTTTTCTGTGCGGACGCCATACCACGGCAAGCATGGAGCCCGCTCAGCTCACTTTGGCAATTAGGAGCACATTAACCACCACACGCATTATTCAGCAGTATATGCAGCACCAGAACATGGCAACGCGATACCGGGCGAGGAGGCGACGTCAGCGCGGTCCCGTGAGTGATCAGGACATGGACACAGATTTCTCTGAAAGCATGGGCCCTGACAATGCATGCATCATGGTGCTAATGGGGCAGGTTCATGCTGTGGAACGCCGATTCTGGGCTCGGGAAACAAGCACAGACTGGTGGGACCGCATAGTGTTGCAGGTCTGGGACGATTCCCAGTGGCTACGAAACTTTCGCATGCGTAAGGGCACTTTCATGGAACTTTGTGACTTGCTTTCCCCTGTCCTGAAGCGCATGAATACCAAGATGAGAGCAGCCCTCACAGTTGAGAAGCGAGTGGCGATAGCCCTGTGGAAGCTTGCAACGCCAGACAGCTACCGGTCAGTTGGGAATCAATTTGGAGTGGGCAAATCTACTGTGGGGGCTGCTGTGATGCAAGTAGCCCACGCAATCAAAGATCTGCTGATATCAAGGGTAGTGACCCTGGGAAATGTGCAGGTCATAGTGGATGGCTTTGCTGCAATGGGATTCCCTAACTGTGGTGGGGCTATAGATGGAACCCATATCCCTATCTTGGCACCGGAGCACCAAGCCGCCGAGTACATAAACCGCAAGGGGTACTTTTCGATAGTGCTGCAAGCTCTGGTGGATCACAAGGGACGTTTCACCAACATCAACGTGGGATGGCCGGGAAAGGTGCATGATGCTCGCATCTTCAGGAACTCTGGTCTGTTTCAAAAGCTGCAGGAAGGGACTTTATTCCCAGACCAGAAAATAACTGTTGGGGATGTTGAAATGCCTATATGTATCCTTGGGGACCCAGCCTACCCCTTAATGCCATGGCTCATGAAGCCGTACACAGGCAGCCTGGACAGTGGTCAGGAGCTGTTCAACTACAGGCTGAGCAAGTGCAGAATGGTGGTAGAATGTGCATTTGGACGTTTAAAGGCGCGCTGGCGCAGTTTATTGACTCGCTTAGACCTCAGCGAAACCAATATTCCCACTGTTATTACTGCTTGCTGTGTGCTCCACAATATCTGTGAGAGTAAGGGGGAGACGTTTATGGCGGGGTGGGAGGTTGAGGCAAATCGCCTGGCTGCTGGTTACGCGCAGCCAGACACCAGGGCGGTTAGAAGAGCACAGGAGGGCGCGGTACGCATCAGAGAAGCTTTGAAAACCAGTTTCATGACTGGCCAGGCTACGGTGTGAAAGTTCTGTTTGTTTCTCCTTGATGAACCCCCCCACCCCTTGGTTCACTCTACTTCCCTGTAAGCTAACCACCCTCCCCTCCTCCCTTTAATCATTGCTTGCAGAGCCAGTAAAGTCATTGCTGCTTCACAGGCATGCATTCGTTATTCATTCATCACACAAATAGGGGGATGACTACCAAGGTATCCCAGGAGGGGTGGTGGAGGAGGGAAGGAAAATGCCACACAGCACTTTAAGCACAGCACTTTAAAAGTTTACAACTTTAAAATTTATTGAATGACAGCCTTCTTTTTTTTGGGCAATCCTCTGTGGGGGAGTGGCTGGTTGGCCGGAGGCCTCCCCACCGCGTTCTTGGGCGTCTGGGTGTGGAGGCTATGGAACTTGGGGAGGAGGGCGGTTGGTTACAGAGGGGCTGCAGTGGCAGTCTGTGCTCCAGCTGCCTTTGCTGCAGCTCAACCATACACTGGAGCATACTGGTTTGGTCCTGCAGCAGCCTCAGCATTGAATCCTGCCTCCTCTCATCACGCTGCCGCCACCTTTGAGCTTCAGCCCTGTCTTCAGCCCGCCACTTACTCTCTTCAGCCCGCCACTTACTCTCTTCAGCCCTCCACCTCTCCTCCCGGTCATTTTGTGCTTTCCTGCACTCTGACATTATTTGCCTCCACGCATTCGTCTGTGCTCTGTCAGTGTGGGAGGACAGCATGAGCTCGGAGAACATTTCATCGCGAGTGCGTTTTTTTTTCTTTCTAAGCTTCACTAGCCTCTGGGAAGGAGAAGATCCTGTGATCATTGAAACACATGCAGCTGGTGGAGAAAAAAAAGGGACAGCGGTATTTAAAAAGACACATTTTATAAAACAGTGGCTACACTCTTTCAGGGTAAACCTTGCTGTTAACATTACATACATAGCACATGTGCTTTCGTTACAAGGTCGCATTTTGCCTCCTCCCACCGCGTGATTTTGGTTGAATGCCAGCAAACATACACTGCAATGCTTTGTTCTACAGTGATTCCCCAGTACGTGTTGCTGGCCTGGAGTGGTAAAGTGTCCTACCATGAAGGACGAAATAAGGCTGCCCTCCCCAGAAACCTTTTGCAAAGGCAGAACCGCAAATGCCAGGGCAAAGTAATCCTTTCACATGCTTGCTTTTAAACCATGTATAGCATTTTAAAAGGTACACTCACCAGAGGTCCCTTCTCCGCCTGCTGAGTCCAGGAGGCAGCCTTGGGTGGGTTCGGGGGGTACTGGCTCCAGGTCTAGGGTGAGAAACAGTTCCTGGCTGTCGGGAAAACCGGTTTCTCCGCTTGCTTGCTGTGAGCTATCTACAACCTCCTCATCATCATCTTCTTCATCCCCAAAACCTACTTCTGTATTGCCTCCATCTCCATTGAAGGAGTCAAACAACACGGCTGGGGTAGTGGTGGCTGAACCCCCTAAAATGGCATGCAGCTCATCATAGAAGCGGCATGTTTGGGGCTCTGACCCAGAGCGGCTGTTCGCCTCTCTGGTTTTCTGGTAGGCTTGCCTCAGCTCCTTCAGTTTCACGCGGCACTGCTTCGGGTCCCTGTTATGGCCTCTGTCCTTCATGCCCTGGGAGATTTTCAGAAAGGTTTTGGCATTTCGAAAACTGGAACGGAGTTCTGATAGCACGGATTCCTCTCCCCAAACAGCGATCAGATCCCGTACCTCCCGTTCAGTCCATGCTGGAGCTCTTTTGCGATTCTGGGACTCCATCATGGTCACCTCTGCTGATGAGCTCTGCATGGTCACCTGCAGCTTGCCACGCTGGCCAAACAGGAAATGAGATTCAAAAGTTCGCGGTTCTTTTCCTGTCTACCTGGCCAGTGCATCTGAGTTGAGAGCGCTCTCCAGAGCGGTCAGAATGGAGCACTCTGGGATAGCTCCCGGAGGCCAATACCATCGAATTGTGTCCACAGTACCCCAAATTCGAGCCGGCAACGTCGATTTAAGCGCTAATCCACTTGTCAGGGGTGGAGTAAGGAAATCGATTTTAAGAGCCCTTTAAGTCGAAATAAAGGGCTTCATTGTGTGGACGGGTGCAGGTTTAAATCGATTTAACGCTGCTAAATTCGACCTAAAGTCCTAGTGTAGACCAGGGCTGAGGAACAGCAGCTTATGCATCTGTATTTCTGTTTTCTCTAGGGAAGTAGTTTTCAACCTTTCCAGATTACTGTACCCCTTTCAGGAGTCTGATTTGTCTTGTGTACCCCAGTTCTTGCTTTCTGCATATGGAGTCCTTCAAATTACTCTTTGTTCCTCTTTATCTATGGGCATGTTGTATATAAGTTTGGGGGTTTGTTTGTTTTTTATAAAACAATTTGAATAAGCTTTGGAAATGTAGTCTTTTAAACTCTTCCATTACTAAAGCACATACTATCCAGAAAGATTAAGCAGGGAAGTTCAAATGTCTGATAGAAACTGAATCTACGAACATTCTTCAACTGGGGGTGTCTGTGGCTGTTTTGAGGGGGTGGGGGGTTAATATACAGATGCCCTAGAATGGCTCTCTTAACATACAGCAGTTTACTTTCAGTGCTTAAAAGCTTTTGAAAGCTTGCAATAACACAGCAAATAATAGAGAGACAAGGTGGGTGAGGTAATAGCTTTTATTAGACCAACTTCTGTTGGTGAGACAGACAACCCTTCAGCTGTGTAAGATTGTCTCTCTCACCAATGGAAGTTGATCCAAGAAAAAGTATTACCTCACCCACTCCGTCTCTGTAATACCCTGGGACCACCACAGCTCCAACAACACTGCATATGTAGCAAATAAAAACTGCATTGTAACAGCTCACCTCTGTACACTAAAGCAGGGGTGTCAAAGCTGCTTGGATTTTAAGTGCCTGAGACAGTCTAGAAAAGCTTCTGAAAAATATCCTTAATCTGGTGTAAAGGGTTGTTTGATCTTTTGTAACCTGAAAGTCAAAGAAGCCCATATACATCTACAAGAGGCTCTTGCACAAATACGCTTAATGAACTATCAATTATTAAAAATTAAAAACTCCCACACATCTTGGCATTTGAATACAAGGCTGGTATTTTCAAGAGACCAGATGCCCAAATTCCACTGCATTTTAGTGTGATTTGGAATGCCTAACTCCCTTAGGCTTTTTTGAAAGCCCCAGCCCAAAGTGATGTTCCCAACTGGCAGTTAAAATATAAAGGTATATTTGACTTTTGTATGCTAGACTAATGCAAGCTACCACTGTAATCTCACATAAAGCTGTAACTTTTTATATTGGATCTGAATCATGCGGTCATTGTTATAGCTAAATAACTCTATCTTCTAATAGCTATTTCATCTTCTTATGTCCTACCTTGATTTTCTTTTTCTTCCACAGACATTAAAGAGAGAACTAGCATGGGCCAAATACTGCCATTCCCATTCCCATGTTGCAAATCCCAAGAAAGTGGGCTTTGCAAAGGAGATCTAAGATGGGCTTGGGGTCCATCCCCTTCCAGTTACGGTGGAAAAGACGCCACTTCAACTCATAGACTGTATTTAAATTAGTGGATTTGCATGTTTGTGGATCCACCTGCTCTTCCTGTAACTAAACGTCAAGGCTGCCAGAGCCATGCATGATATTTACGTTAGGGAATTCCCCTGTACAGTAGAGCAGTGGGAGGGGGACTTACTGTTTCCACTGAGAGGATAGGGACCAGCGCTTGTTCCTTTGTCTTGGTTCTCCTTGTACCTGAAAATTCAGGACATTTGTGTCTTCCTCCACATGTACTATATTCTCCTATCAAGCACTTCCTGAAAGTTGAGTTCTTTAAATTCCTACATGCTACCCTATGCATAAGCATATTACATGCTGCTCTATTCCCTACTGTGCCAGTAAGAACTGCAGGCAGGACCGGCTCTAGGCACCCGCAAAGCAAGCACGTGCTTGGGGTGGCACATTTCCAGGGACGGCATTCCGGCCATCCTTTTTTTTTCTCCTCCGGCCCCGGTTAGTCAACCAATGGGCCCCTGCGTGGGGTGGGGCGGCAGGCTCAGTGCCCTGGACGCCCGCTGACGGGGGAGCGGGGTGATGCAGCTCCTCCTCCCCCACCCACCCCTTCCACACGTCACAAGCGGCGGAGGAGCCGGAGCCGAGCAGAGCCCGGGATCGGGGCAGGACCCGCGGCCAATAAGGGACCCACTGCCCTGGGCAGCTCGGCGCTGGGCTGGAGCCCCTGGTCTGCCCCCCTCCCTGCGGCTGATCCGCCCCCCAGCCGCTCTGTCGGTTACTGTCCCCTCTGCTGGGGTGGGGCCGGGTCTGAGATCAGGCTGGGGGCCTGCGGGCAGGCTGTACAGCCCCGAGCACCTCACTCCAAACACTGCTATAGCATTACGCATTCTTTTAACATTACCAGTATCAGTGGCTTCTGGTGAGTGCAGTTTCTCAAAACTGAAATTAACAAAAAATTATTTTAGGTCCACCATGTCTCAAAATCATTTGTCAGGACTTGCATTAATTTCAAGTGAAAGTACCGTTGCAAAAAATTTAGATTTCACTAAATTATAAAGACTAAAGTATAAAAACCAGAAAAATTCAGTTCATATAAATTCTTTTAATTTATGAGAAACTGGGTGCACCGGAAGACACTAACATTTTTCATTGCAGTGTATCGTTGAACCCAAGTTGTTTGTAATTGTGATTTTGTTAAAGTTAAATGAATACACTAGTAGGAAATTTGTTTTATTTCACAAAGTACAAATTCTCTGTTTTCATTTTTTTAAATTTTAAACAGTCAAAACAAAACAAAAAAAATGCAAAGTGCAAACGTGTAAAAGCCCCCCAAAAGGGGGGGGCTCCCAAAATTTTTTTTGCTTGGGGTGGCAAAAAACCTGGAGCCAGCCCTGACCGCAGGCAGTCTTTGTGGCATGTAAACTGCTGCAGTCCCCAGCATTGATGCTGATGCCCAGGACAGACTTGGTTTCCCTCCATCTTATAAGGTGAGAATTGCTGGAAGCGAGTAGGCTCCACTTTTTTTTCTTATCATCCCTCCTTTATCTCCATTAAATTAATAAGGCTCAATTTAACCCCATTTCCCCCACCCAATGTCCCCTTCTGCAAGAGGGCAGGGGGCTGGAGTAAAAGAGGTGGAGGGAGAGGGAAAACTTTGAATAGGCTCAGAGTAGGGAGACCATATAGCAAGTGTAAAACATCAGGACACGGGTGAGGGGTATCAGGGGCTTGTATAAGAAAAAGCCCCCAAAATCGGGACTGTCCTTATAAAATCGGGACATCTGGTCACCCTAGCTCATGGGAGTGAAGAAGAGGACTGGCTTTTTCCCACTATCCCCTCCTCAAATTCCTTTTAAGGAATCAGGATTTCACTCTTGCACATACTTTCTTTCAAGGGGTGGATGGGTGCAGGATGAAGTCCAAATCAGTCCACAATTAATTACTGTGTGTGATAATTTATTTGAAGAGCAGTACTCATAAGTACAAAGGATGAACCTAAAACTCTGTTTAGATCCTGTAGTATATAATGTAAATGGCAGACACAGCACACAGATATCTCTCTCTATTTGCATACAGCAGAACCCCATCACTGAAGAGCAGTTGCATTCTTCTGAACCAGTCATTCATTTGAGACAATTGTTTAAAAGAATGCTTGTCAACTCAATCAAGTGGAACCAAATTAAAGCTACATGTTGTGTGTCTGTCATATAGCATCAGGGCTATAGCTGGTTCTGAGTTACAAAACTCTGATCCAGAGCTGGAATTAAAACAATTCAAAGTTAAGGGGCTTTCAGATGAGGAGGCTCTGCATGGGGCCCATTTCTAATAGCAGTATATATGCTAAATCAGGCTATACTAGTAATTCCCTGCACTCCCTCTATTGCCACTCCTCTGATGCATTCACTGTTTACTCCTGAAGGAATCCTGTGCCTAAAAATTCTGCACGCTATTTTAAAATTCTGCAAATTTTTATTTGTCAAATGTGGAGGCTCCAGCATGGCAGTGGGGAGCACAGGCCACTGGCTGCATGGAGGTGGGAGATCACCCTGCACTGCCCTCTGTCCCCCAGGACACTGACTCAGTGGTGAAGCTGTACCCACGCCTGACACAGTGCAAGGGCCGGGGTTGCCCTAGAAAAACCCTGGAGCCCTGCTTCTCTATGCCAGGCGCACCAGGTGTGGGCAGGCAGGCTCAGCCCAGCAGGATCCAAGTGTGGAGGGGCTTAGTGGGGGGCAATCTGGATGCGCAGGGGCTTGTTGGGGAGGGGTTATGAGTGCAGGGGCAACAGGATGCTGCAGGGGAGTCCAGGTGAAGGTTGTTGAAGCTCAGTAGAGAGGGCTGGGTGGATGGGAAATCAGGAAAGAGAATATGCGGGGGAGGGGGAGCGAGGAGAAATACAACATGGGAGTGAGTAAGAGGTGGGAAACAGGGAATTGGAAGTGAAGTGGAGAACAAGTGGCAGAAGAATGGATGAGGTTAGTCAGCTATAAAAGCAGTGAGGTTGAAATTAAATTAAGGAATAAATCAGAAAAAAAGGTGCACACATTCTAAACTAGCAAATTTTAATTATTTCTCTGGCAGATGTTCCACAATTTTGTGCAAGAGGGTGGGGAGGGAGTGGAGAGTATTAATGGGGAAAGGTTCTGCGAGTGCTTGTTAACCACCTGGCAGAAGGCTTATGCGAGTGTAACAGCAGCAATAAGGGCCAGGTTCCATATATCTAGAGTCCCTCTTGACAAATAACTAAACTGGGTTGAGTCTTAACCCAGAAATCAGGAAAATTAAATGTTCCTAAGTGTGCCTTTAACAGGCAGATCTTCCCTACCTGCAGCAGCACTCTGACTATGTACAAATGAGGAAATCTGTATGGGAGGAGGAGATAGTCAAACTTGGAAAAACCCAACAACAGAATATATAAACCAGTTATAAAATATTTTCCCCCACACACACCTCCCCGTCAGTAACTTGGCAGTAGTCCAACTCCCTTTCTGAATTCCAGTGAAGACACTGACTGGTGGTAGTCCCTTGGATGCATCTTAATTAAGGTGCTAAGTACACAGGGCCTCACCAGAGTCCACTGCTCCTGTCCTCTGGGATGGCTCTTTCAGTGAAGCCCTCATGGGAGAGGAACCAAGACCACTTAGTACCTCTGAGCAGACTCTTGCTGCTCAGAAATGAGCTCTCTGCTAACCAGTGCTCTGTGGGTGTCACTACCCATCCACACAAAATTTAAGTTCATGTATAATTGTGACCTCCCAAGTGTTACTAGATGAATTGTGGGTAGGTAGCCTATGTAAATGAAGCTCTATTCCCTTTTCATCCAACAGAGGGTAGAGAGAGCAATTTACCTTGTGGGGTTTTTGGCCATAGTCAGCCAGCTAGTGTGAGCCCTATGGATTTTGTAGTTTAATAATTGCAGTTTGGAGCCTCCAGCTTGTTTGGAGAATTGTCCCTTGGAATAAAATATTATGCATTGAACCCAGTACTGTCTTCTGGCCTCCTTTCCTTATTCTGAAAAGGAGATGAATGAGGAGCCCAACTAATCCCCAGTTTTCCCCATCCCTCTTATAGATATAAAATGGTGCACATAAGCTGGGGAGAGAGGACAAAGAATCATCTTGTGGCTCATTCCAATAATCCGAAAACCTGTTCTGTGCAAAATGATGTGATCAGGATTAACCAGCATCAATGGAGTTGGGGAGGGGAGAGTAACTAGAACCTTTGGTAAAATTGTTGTGCAAGCTCCCCCTAAAATTTTTAAGGTCAATCCATGACACCTTCACAAACAAGAATGTTCCCCTCAGCTCATAAGAAATCACTGAACTCTTCTTTTCTGTCAAGATGGGGAGAAAAAAGAAGTATTTTTGAAAGATTCCAGGCTAGTCTACACTGAAAACCTACATTGCAGTAGCCACGCCCCTGAGAAACATCACTATTCCCACCTAATTCCCACTGTAGACCATGCTAGGTTGACGGAAGAATTCTTCCGCTGACCTAGCTGCTATCTCTCAGGGAGGTGGATAACTACAGTGACAGGAGAACCCCTCCCATCACTGTAGTGAGTGTCTACACTGAAGCACTACAGCAGCGCCATGGTAGTGTTTTATGTGTAGACATACCCTTAGTGTGTCACCTTGAATAAGGTTAGCCAAAAGGCTCCTACTTTGTCTTGTTTAGGCTCATTGACTGCTTTGTAGAACACGGATGCCCCTAATCTGTCTCTTATAGACAAGCATACAGAAGAATCCTTTTTCCTGCCTAAAAAAGGAGCTGACACATTCTTAGGAGTGTTTATCTTCACTGAAGGGAGATAACCTTGAAAAAAGAAGGTAAAACATGAAGACATAGTATACAAGACATTTCTATACACCAGGGATAGGGAAATGTGGGGATCAGTTGGGCCCCCATTTGCCTCCTTTTTTGATTGAGGAAAGGAGGCCACAAAATGGTACTGGGGACAAGGTGTAACTGCCAATGCTTCCAACATAAAACCTTTAGACAGACTTTATATCCAAAATGTTTTTCTTATTGCTATTAATATTGTCAGTTTATGATCATGTCAATTTTTAATTCAGTAAAATAAAAATCCTGTAAACAAGCGTAATACTTTGAAATCTGAAATATTATGAATGTCAAATATTTAGGAATGGGAGAATCTCTAGAAGGTTCTAAATTTTATGTAAGCTTTTAAATATGCTCTTCAAACTGCCTTCTCTCTTTGGCCTCAGGCCTATTGTACCCAAGGAATGATGAGATCTTAGTATGAAACACCATTCTGTTGTCTTAGTTATTCACTGAAGAATTAAGCAATAAGATATTGCACTGTGGAAGTTCCTTCAGGTATAGAAAAATGGCTGGCCTTAAACAGACCCATCTCCTGCATTCTTTGATTCTCCTGCCCTCTTTCAATTGGGAACCTGTTCATCAGAGATACTGTAGAACTATTTGCTATTTCACCAGTACAGCAGTCTCTTATTATCTTAAATCTTGCATCGTTCTTATTCCTGTCATACAGAGACTGCACAATCTCATTATTTTAAGTTAAAGATACTGATGTTATGTGCCCGAAGTGTCCATTTATAAATAGCCCAGACAATAAGAAAACTCCCCTTTTCATGAATAGATTAAGTTGCTAATCCCCTCGTCTGCAATTTCTACACAAGTGTTTTCAAGCTGGTACAGCCCTCTCTTTTTGCAAAGACTGTCATCAACAAAATGGGGAAATAATTTGGAACAACTGAGAGAATGCAGGAATAATTGTTCAACAACAGACTGTAAATCATGCAAAATCTTGTAACTTGGCTCTTATTCACAAGAGATCACTAGTGATTGGACATTTTCCTTCAACCCCTTATTACACTGAGTAGGACTTATATGAATAACACTAAGTGACTTGCTTGAGTAAATATTACTCACTGTGAAGTAATAGTTGCAGAACTGGCCCTACTATATGTAATCAATAATTCCTGATACAGTGTGCCAGACAACGTACTATGTCAGGTAGTCAGAAGAACCTTGGATCTTGCTGGATCTTGGCAGTTCCGCTAGATTTCCCAGAAAGAGGAATCCCAGGCTTCTTCAGCACCCATCTTGAAGGTGAAGTGAAGGACTTTCAGTGCAGCTGATAATGAGTATATTAAATAACAAATGCACACCTTGGTGTTCTCACTAGTAAAACATGCAATAAAAACTAAACTGGGAACCTAATAACCTACACTGGATTTTGGCAAGAATAATGATGCAAACTAACATGCCTACTCTTGCAAAAGATTGCAAATAGCCATTTATAGTCAGAACTTTGATCTTGCATTCAAAAAAGACATTTCCAGTAGCAAAGTACTCTCTCTTAAAAACATGCTGGGGCATTGCTGTAGGACAGGCTCACAGTATATCATGGGATGCTACTGAATTACCAGTGCTTGCTTCTTTCTGCAGCAGGATTCTCCTGGGAATTCTCCCAAAACTTACTTAAATTTAATAAACTAAGAACTAATAGGAAAATGACTCAAGGCTGTATGGCTACTGCCACTAACTAGTGTCAAGTCAAGCAAGCTCCTCTGCTGAAAAGCTACAACCTTTTGCTGCAAGGAAAAAGACCTCCATAGTGATGAGAGGCAGTGTGGTCTAGTGGAGTGAGTGGAAAGGCTTAATCCCAGCTCTGTCACTGACTCCTTCTGTGGCCTTTGTCAAGTCATGCAGACCAAAGTTTTCAGACTTGGATTACTAAATCTACGGGTGTTGATTGTCCCAAGCTCCCAGTGTGGGAGCTGCAGATTCTCAGCTGCATTCTCTGAAAATCATTTAGGCCCCTACAAGTGGATTTTTTAGGTGGCTAGTTTTATACATGTATGCTTGAAAAGTTTGGCTTGAACCTCTTTGCCTCAGTTCCCACATCTATACAATGGAATAATATGAAACAGGATTTACTTGGCATTTTAATAAGCATTAAAACGATTTACCTAACACTTGCCCCAATGTATACACCACACTACAGTGGCTGAGATCTAGAAACCAAACTTCTTTGAATGTGTCCCCTGCATAACTTTACTAAATGTTGGCAGCTAAGTACAGACCCCAATAAAAAACGCTTGAGTGGATAAGGGGTTCGGTGGGGGGAAGAGTTATCATAGGGAGGAAAAGGAGTGGTGGAACCATGGGTGGAGGGGGAATATAAAAAAGAAGAGGAAAAGGTGGAGGAAAGACAATGACTCAGAAGGGGATAGATAAGTGTGAGTTACAAATGTAAGGGGACTGTTGCCCCCTTACTAACATTCAGTGGGGGTGTTTTAGTTGCTAGCTCCCAGTACTCAAAGGGGAAGAGTCAATGGGGAATCAGGACCCTATGACTGACAGTCCCCAGGAACAATGGGGAGAGGTCAATGCTCCAGGTCAGCCTGAATGACAGGGCGGGCAGGCTAATCAGGGCGTCAGGAGGCCAGGGAGGTGCCATCCTCTGTGTGAGCTGGAATTGCCTGGTTCAGACAGAATGGGGCTGAGCTAAGGAGAAAGCAGGGGCCCGAGCTGAGCTGGGGAGCAGAGCTGTGCCTGATCCAGAGGGACCAGAAGAGCAGACCCTGTCCTGGGAGCAGAGCTGCAGCCCCAGAGCCAGCAGCACAGCCCAGAGAGAGCAGACTTGCCCTGGGAGGAGAGCTGCAGCAACCAGAACCAGAGGGGCCAGAAAAGCAGCCCACGAAGCAGGTCAGTGCTGGGAGCAGAGTCACAGAAGCAACCTGCAGAGCAGACCTGTCCTGGGAGCAGAGCTGCAGCACCCAGAGTCAGAGGGGCCAGAGAAACAGCCCAGGGAGCTGGAGGCAGAGTGGAGCTGGAGCTGGGGCTGGAGCAGTCTGGAGCTGGGTGTCGGGAGCAGCTGGGGAGAGCGAGGGGGGACCCTGGGCAGTGGGCCCAAGACAGGGAGACGCCTCAGCCAGGAGGCTCTGCAGGCCAGGCTCGAAGGGGGATTGGTAACCCTGACAGGGCGGGGGCAACGCTGGGAAGAAGGGCCCTACCACCTAGAGCCTGTGGCCCCCACCAGAGCAAGTGTCCAACCCACAGCATCCCTGCAGCACAGCCAGGGCCTGAGAAGAAGGCCTGGGACTTACAAGGAACAGACTGTGAACTGCCCTGACATTCCAGAGACACTGTTTGTGATGTTCCCTGCCACAGAAGTGGGTTGATGTGTTTCCTTTAACCTTTCCCATTTCCCCTTATTCTTTTTAAAATTAATTGTTGATTAAATAATTTGCATTTGCTTAAAATTGTATGTAATGGTCAGTGGGTCAGAGAAGTGCCGAGTGCAGAGAGAGTACCCTGGAGTGGGGACACCCTAGCCCCTGTCCTAGGTGACCACAGCAGGGTTGGGGGTCGAGCCCCCCAGAAATCCTGGGCCCAGCCTTGTTGGGGTTACGAGGACTCTGCCAGACAGGAGAGTGGAAGGAGAGTCCTCAAGGGCAGGGAGGCCACTGGGTAAAGGAAGTGGGAGCGAGGACTCGGATCCTTTTGCTAGCCCACTCCACCGGGGTAGTGCAGAAGCCAGGAAAGTTCCCCACAATAGCAGGACTGTTCCCCTGCTTACACAAAGAACACTAGTGGAGTCAATAGAAAAAGACCAACTTAGAGCTAATGGGGGGCGTGTGGAGTTAGGGTGACCAGACAGCAAGTGTGAAAAATTGGTGGGGGGTAATAAGAGCCTATATAAGAAAAAGACCCCAAAATTGGGACTGTCCCTATAAAATCGGGACATCTGCTCACCCTAGGAGGAGTGGTGAGGAACAAGGAGAATGGGGTGAATGTAAAAAGATAAAAATATGAGATGGGGGAGAAGCTGTTACTCTTCAAGGAAATGATAGGACATAGGAGGGAGGGTGAAGGAAGAAACATGGAAACAGAGGAACATTTTAATATAATTTTGGGCATCTATCACTATCGTACCTAAGCACTATAGCAAGAAAGGTAACAGTACAGTGGAAGAACTCTGAAAACCACATGGAAATTTACAAAATGCAAAGATCTTGGGTTTTATTCACTGGAATGTTTATGTATACATTTGGTTATTTCATTCAGAGGTAAAGTCAGTTTGGTAGAAACTTGCAGGGTTGTGTGCTGAGATTCGGCTAAACAGCCCATTAAAGTTAATGAGAGTCAAACAACTAAATCTCTTTGTACTAAAATATTGAACGCCTACCCCTGAAAGTCTAACTGCTGTCACAGATCTACTTAAAATTTTCCCCCTGCTCATATGATTAATCCACTGGTTTAAACTAATTTGGTATTCTAAAAGAGCAGTTTGCATAGAATAATTGCTCAATATTCTTGCCTCTATGCTTGCAGGCATATCACCTTTTTCTGTAGTCAAAAATGCTGTGTTATTTTTAAAAAACTGCAAGGTCAAACTCCAGGGGGTTCTCATCTCTTGTAGTATTAGCCATTATAAAGCAAAAGCAGATTGCCAGTTTCTTGATACATTAATTTTCTTTACTGTTGTGGTCTTAAGGCCGTTCCTTGTGATTTTTTTTTTTAAACACAAAAAAATTCCTGTTCTTGCTATTCATTCCTTGTGCCAGGGGAAATAAAATGCCACAAGCATGTTTCCCTTCAGTATATCCTTACCTGGGGGATGCACCCTGGGTGACTAATTGCAGACCTCTTTCAAGTAGTGTAGTTCTACATTAATTACAACAACGCTTGCTTTCAAATAAAAGAGCTACTGGATACTTTTGTTGTTTTTTATTACACATTAAAATAGTTTGGCTGGATCAGATTAAGCCTGCAATCTTTAACTTTCATAAAAACAGAATTCTCTTCACAGGTATTTCTTCAGACAAGTCACTGAAACTGAAGAATTTTACAGGTAACCTTCAGAATAATGTAAACAGATGGCTTCCAGTACTAGGGTATTGGGCTACATGGTGCTATGCTGGACCAGCTTCTATGCCTTTTTTTAATTTGTGAATTAACGTCTGCAGTGTCCTATCTTAATAGAGACCAATCCAAACTTTTCTTTCTTTTCAGTGGATCTGTATGAGGACCGGGAATGGAATGTTTTTGTGTTTTTGTCCTCTCTGGGTTGGGGTTTTATTGGAGGGTTCTGAGTTTAACTCAAGCTGATACTTGCTTGGAAAAACTCTAGCTGAAGTGTTTCCATTGCAACTCAACATTTCCAAGGCTATCTTCATAAGTAAAAAGGCTAGAAACTTTTTTAAATGAAAATTGAGATTCTGATTCATGTTTCTAGATCCCCTAATTTAGGAGGGGAAAGCTAGTTCTCTTTGCAATTTCTTTGTCCAACTAAATAGAATTCAACACAAGCTGCTAAGTAAAACTAAAATTGGCTGATTGGACTGAAAAGTGTTTAAGGGCTTAAGTGTTTAAGTGTTAATCAGGAATGACTGTGTAAATTCAAAAAGGAAAAGAACCTTCTTTATAGATTATATAATAATGTTGCCAGACATAGGATACTGGTTTATTTCAGCACTACCCCAGGATAATGACAAATGCTTTCTAATGTGGACAAATGTAAAATGTAAAACCGTGAGATTGGAACAAAGAATAGATAGATATGTCTGCGATAAAAAAGGTGAAAAGAGTTTTAAAGAACAGGGGAAATAAAAACAAACTGTGCATTCAGCATCATGTGTACCTGAAAGGGAGAAGTGGGTTAGAGACAAGCTAACAGCATGATGAGGTATATATACCATGCCAAGGAAAATGCAGAGCTGTTTTACTAGGTCAAAGGAAATCTCTTTTTTATACTTTTTAGACCTTACTTAGCTACACAACATGCCTTTGAAATATGGTCACTTAAAAAGCATTTTGTATTGTATTTTAAAACCTAGGAGGTAGCCAACAAAATGTTACCTTAACATCCAGGAACTTCCAGAGCAGAACAACATTACCATACAAAACGGGGATTCTGAAAACATTTAAGCATGTGCTTTGCTTCAGTATAGTGAATAGTTCCATGAGACTGCTCAAATTAAGCACATATGTAAGAGTTTTCAGGATTGGGACCTAACTCTCTCAGAAGGTATATGTGTATAAAAAATTTAAAAACATAATCTTAAATATCTTCCACTACCGTCTAATTTAGGGTATTCAAATCAGACACTAAAATAAAGGAAAGAGGGAAAGTAAGCTGTGTTCCTCACTTACTTAATTGTATAAATTAAATCTCTAGGAGATCTAGGACATCTTTGTAATCTTTGCCTTACACATTATTAATATACCCCAAAATGATTCTTGCATATTTTTGTATCATAAATACAAAATCATGCAAAGGAAGCAATCATACAAGTACTGATCCAAAGCCCACTAATGTTCCTAGAAAGACTCCAGTTGACGTCAGCTGGTATGTAGCCTGGTCTTTAGGCCTTCCTGCATTGGGGAACATCTCTTCTACAGTTTGTCTGCCAACAAAGTAAATGTAACCATAGCAAAATGTACCAAATCCTTTATCGCCCTGCATTAATAGTATGTGTTTGCACCATTTATCAGAGTAGACGGTTTGTGCACTGATTTATATAATCAGCTGCCATTTGTTTTTAACAGAAAAGAACTGCACTGTCACTTCCTGTGTGAGAATGTTTTTTCCATTGATCTTCAAGTGATGATTATGGTGGTACAAATTGTATCATGAAAGCAATCTGAAACCATATTAGGGGCTTCTGTAAAAAGACTATAAAATATGACCTAGAACAGCCAGACTTTAGCTTCCAACCATGTCTCTCCTAAAATGAGATCATAACTGCATATCATGAGAATAATTAAGACGATTAGCCCTTAAGAATGGTTTTGTAATGAGGGAAGTATAATTGGGTTCAGTTAACTGAACAAATCCAATTTAATTAAAAAATCAGTTGCGTCCATTTTGAAGAAAAGAAAATGCCTGTATTTCAAATAAAATAACAAAACCCAGATTTGTCTATGTTTACTGAGTTGCTTTTAGTATTTATTGCTAAGGACAAAAAATAAACATCCTGTACACATAGGATACCTAACATGCATAGCTGGAAGTGATCCCACTAATCCTATTTTGTAAAGTGCACAGCTTGTTCAACAGACACACAAAGAATATTGTTAGCGTAGCTGAGCTAATTAACCTGTAATTAGCTTGGTTTTCAATAGTCGAGGTATAAAAGCTAGGAAAAATGTAACTCCCTTGGCTTTTAAAGACTCAACATATTTCCCTCCAATGCAGAAGACAAGTTATTTGGTCCAATACATAAAGTCATTCACCACAAGGATGTAATACCTATAAAATTTAGATTTTGCTATGACAGGGATTAGTTTACACAGTGTATAACAAGGAACGCTGCACCTCACCTACACACCTTGCCAATGGCTTGTACTGAAGACTTACAGCACAGGAGCCGCAAAACAGCCGCTGGAATTCACAAAGGTGGAAATGTTACAGAGGAAAACTTCGGTGGCATTCTTGGTCTCAAGAATGTTCCATTTTACAAGCTGGTACTAAGCAAGTGTTGTCACCTGTATTCTGTTCAAATTACTCTCCATCCTAATGGGCACTATCACCCTATAACTGAGAGAAGTTGGTGCCTCCCAATATGACAGCTAAATGGTTGTGGAGATTGCGATCGTAGTGAATTACACTGGGTTGCATGTTTCAGAGTAACAGCCGTGTTAGTCTGTATTTGCAAAAAGAAAAGGAGTACTTGTGGCACCTTAGAGACTAACCAATTTATTTGAGCATAAGCTTTCGTGAGCTACAGCTCACTTCATTGGACTGGGTTGCATGAAACTAGATTACTAAGTAAATGGTCTGTGATCTGAGTGTTACACCTGCATAGTGTTTGCTTCTCCTTGTACCTCCAAATGGTATCGAATCAACTTCTGTGGCACTTCTGAAGGTGAAAGATGGCAATCTCATCTGTATGCTTGACCTATACACAGGCTTGTGCATTAATCTTTCTCCTCCTTATTTGAGGACAGAGTTCAGATTTCTCCTAGATAGCTAATAGGTATATAATGGGAACTAACAATTTTCCTTCTACTACAACTGCTGAGCAAACAGTTAGCTGTTGGACAATGAAATGATGACAGATGAGGCATAATAAACGTCAACAGAATTCTTAACTAAGTCCAGTTGCAGAGCCAGACTTTGTCCTTGCACCCCCCCATTGTGATAATGTAAAATAATTGGACAGGGTAACTGTAACTGAGGGTGGAATTTGATCCGTGGTTATTAGTGCAGGAACCACGGGAACTCAGCTTGATTTTTTTTCACACTTTCAGGTTGAATTTGTGCCACTGTCGGGGGGGAGGGGGAGGGGAATATTTTCATTTGCAAACTGAGACAAAAACATGGAAACCCCAGAGGCCATTTTTAGAGGATCATGTTCCAGACTAGACCTCCATTTTTACAATTACTATGGACTTGCTAGGAATATATACTATAGGAACCAATCCTTTAGTAGTGGGAGCCAGACTAGATGACCGTCTTTTACATTTCTTTCAACTCTGTTATTATTATAATTTATTATATTTATTTTATTAATTCAGTAAATTTGCAAGTCCTGCTGAGCAACAAGATGCAATCTCCTCTTTGTAGCTTATGTAAGCTGGGTGTTGAAATTTCAAATTTGACTGAGATATTATGCAACCCAGTTAGTAAATTACACAGTAGCTAAAACTGAAGTACTTAATTTAGCAATTTGGTATAAGTAGTTTGTAGCTTGGTCAGAAAAGGGTGTAATTTACTTTGTAAAATTGGCAATTTGATCAGTAAAGATCTGCTAGGTGATCCATACACTTATACATTCTTTCTGAAGTAGTGAAGTACGTAGTTGAATCAATGAAGTGTACATAATTGTGATGAATCAGAGAGATGCTGTTATTTCTAATAGCACATCATAGCCATTTGTCACACAATTCATACATTCAGAGATGAGGGTATATGTTCAGAAGTAGCTCAGAAAAAAAACAACTAAACTATATTAATGTCTCTTGAACACCTGTTCTGTGGAGTGATTTTACAACTTAAAGCACACAGTAAGCAATGTGACACTGCAGGCACAGTGGAGGAAGCATTAAGTACCCAAATCTAATCCCACAACATTACAAATGCTAAAAAAATACAGTAGATTTTATTAGACTTTTTTAGACCATAATTTTAAGTCCCCTGGCAGGCCGGGCCGGTTTGTTTACCTGCCGCGTCCGCAGGTTTGGCTGATCACAGCTCTCATTGGCCGTGGTTCGCCGCGGTTCACTGCTCCAGGCCAATGGGGGCTGTGGGAAATGGTGCGGGCCAAGGGATGTGCTGGCCGCCACTTCCCGCAACCCCCTTGGACTGGAACGGTGAACCGCAGCCAGGGGAAGCTGCGATCAGCCGAACCTGCGGACGCTGCAGGTAAACAAACCGTCCCAGCCCACCAGTGGCTTTCCCTAATGGGCCGCGTGCCAAAGGTTGCCCACCCCTGAAATAACTACATCTTATTTAGGCCAAAGCATTCTGTGCTTCCAATAGGAGCAGGAGTGGGACTTTATTCTGAAATTCCATTTTCTGTGATTGTGGGGGAGAAATTTCAGAAGCACCTAAAAGTAGATCGGAACTAAAAAGTTTTGCTGGTATAGCTATGTCAGTTAGGGGTGTGATTTTTTTTTAAATTCCCACCCTGCATACACCCCAACATAGCTATGCCAGTAAAAGCCCAAGTGTACATGCAATTATATCTGTATAAAAGTACTTATGCTGGTATAGCATACGCTGGTTGGGGGAATCATACTGTCATACGGATACAACTGAATCTATATTAGGAGGATTTTGCGGGTTTAGCTATACTGGTATAACTATACCAGCAAAACCCTATTGTGCAAACTAGGCCTGAGTCCTGTGTTCAGAAGTGACATAGAAGCCCAAGTCATTTTTAAGTGCTTTTGAAATTTTATCCTTTGCCGACCATGCCGAATTTTGTCCAGACATGTGCCTGCTGTGATAAATTTGAAGAGCACCAAGAGCATAATTTCACCAGTAATATCTGAGTAACTCTGATGGAAATTAAACCACACAAAGAATGTAGGGTGTGATTCAAATCTTAAATTCACCAGAGTCTTTCCAGTAACTTCCTTGGGCTTTGAATCAGGTCCTTAATTACAAAGATAAGTAGAATGACCTTAATTTTTCCTGTACAGAGCATTGCCAATGATTTACATACTAGATAAATAAAATCTAATTTGCCCAGATATGTTTTAAAGAAAGTCTTACCAAAAAAATTAAATATGACTAAGATTTAAAGTACTTCTAAAGCTGACCTTTCACACTAACTTATTTTCTTGAAGTATCATGACTTTCTTTCAACAAGTAATCTCTGAACATTACTCTTCTTTTCCTGTTCATTTCTGACATCCTTCTCCAAATTCCCTTGTGTAGTTTTTATCTCATATATGCATTTTTTTAAATCCATTCCCATTCATCTAATTTTCCTCTCCATCTTTTCAGTAAGTAAGTATTCCAGAATAATTACTTCTTCCCTCACTTGCATTTCCTTTATCATCTTTTACTTGGTTCCTTCCACTGACATTTCTTAGCATTGTCAATTATTGTCCTCATTCTGTTTTGACCACTCTTATTCTCTATATTCTTTTTATTATGCTCTGACTCTTCCATTTTGCACACTCATGTATGTTACAAGTGCAGATGTGTTGAAGAAGCAATTGTCCCTAAATTACTGAAAGCATTAGGCTGGGATTTAACCAACAGACTTTCTATTAAAGGAAGAATGGGAGTGTAGGCTAGTAGACAAAGCATAAGACTGAAAGTCAGAAATTCCAGGATATAATCGTATCTAATCACTGATTTGATGTGACTTTTGACAAGCCACCTCGACTTTCTGTGCTTCTGCTACCCCACCTATAAAATAGGTGTGATAATCTTAGCATTCATCACATGGATGCTGTGATCCTTCATTGTTTATCTGTATAAAGCTTTGAGACTTGCAGATGGATGTTTCTATAAAATGCAAATAATTATTCATAAAGCAAATAGGAATGATGAAGCCACCGCATGCAGCACTTGGAAAAAAATTAGGTGTAAATGTTTGTACAATGGCCTATCTAATAAAAATAATAGTGACTGCTGCTCTTTTGAGTACGAAACTGTGCTAAACTATTTATTATTTTCCTCCTCCTTTCTCATCTTTGGTTTTAAGTCATTTTTTACCTCCTCTGCCTTTGCCTGTGGCATCTTCAGAAACGGCAGTGACAGAGTTGACTCTCTACTTCATCTGGTGGAAAGACAAACAATGATAATGTAGTTAATGTTGTTTGTTGTTGAGACATGGGCACCTCTGTCTCTAGTAATATGAAGTTCTGATTGATGAGCGTGGTAATGGGTTCATTTTAAAGCTAAGGTAGACAAAAGAGCTTCTTGAATTTTTTTGGGGTGACAATGGATTCTGTTCCAAAGATGAGGATGCACCAAAATGCACTCTTGTATCAGAACTCTAATTTCTATTAATACATTACTTTATTCCAGGAAATGACCTAGACTGTGAGGCAGTTACTGGGTAATTCTGAGACTGCAGTCTGTGGAGGCTCACCCATCTGATTATTCCTTTTTGGGGGTGAGGGAAAGGGAGAGGTTCTACTTCTGACACTTTGGGATATGGCCATGAACATTTCTTGTTAACAAACCTTTAACTTCTTCAGTGGTTATAATTTCCACTTTTCTCTACAGTTGGGCTAGAGATCTTTTCAGACTATTTTGACTACCAATGAGAAACTGATTTTGAACAGAATGGAGGGGTTTTTTCCAGTCCATTTCCCACCCAGTCATGCCTTCTTGGCTTGAGAAATAGCAATGCTTGTATCGTGCTTCTGACTGGACATTTTCCATAATACCTGTAAGGACTGGTCAGGTTTCTTTAGTTAATCATGGTTTAGTAGAACTATTCATGAGAGGTGTCCTGTTTAGTACTAGCTTATGTCACTTATGCCTTGATTCCGCATTCATATGTGCGTAGGTGAGTCCTTAGTCACTGCAGTTCCATGCAGGAGCAAGGTCCACCTGTCCAGCTCTGGTTGGAGGATAAAGGGCCACAGTCTTCACTGAGTGGATATCCCTCTTCTTGCATAAGGGAAGAGGGGAACAGGCCTATATGGAAATAGGATGAGGAGTTCTGCTCCAACATGCTCTTATCCTTAAGCAAGTGAAGGCTCTCCCATGCATACTCCACACATGTGAGGCTCTCCGGCTGCATCAACACTGAGATTTTATTAAATCCACCATAGCGACAGCAACTTCCCAAGTCTTCTCAGAGATGCAATATTGAGAGAATGTTAGGGGTGGGAATCATGAGGGTGTGTTTGGGAGAGACATATGCCCGTGACAAAAGAATGTGACCATTCCCCTAACAGTCTGAAGATTTCCAAACTGTACAATAACTTCCCTCAAAGCCTGAGAGACACAAACTACTCCATAGCTCAGGTCATCTTCCAAATTTGATCACATGCATCAAATGAGTCACATTGTACAGTGTTCTCAACAGCTTTCTTCCTGGCATTCTTCAGACTCAGAAATAGTCTCCAAAGCTTCATCGTAATGTTGTTTCAACATATCTGCCATCCACCTTTCCAAAAAATAAATTAAAAAGCAAAAAGCTTCTTGACGTTGCTCATTCCCTCAGGCACTCTTCTCTGTTCTGGATTATTTTCCATTTTCTCTCTCTCCAGCTGAAGCTTTTATTTTCCCATGATTAAAATATAATGAGGTGTCATTTCTAGTTCTTTAATTTTGTTTTTAATTGCTCTGAAAGAATCTTGAGTTGCATCAAGGCTATTGTGAAGCAAGCCCATACCATACATCTTAATTGTGTTTCTGAAGCTGAGCACTCCTGCCTGCCAGTCCTGAGATGTTTATACTTCAGCCAAGTCCTGAAATGTTTCTGTAGTCAAAGAACTTCCCAGCAAATAAATAAATAAAATAAAATTTTTAACCAGAGTAGCATTCCTGCCCAGTGTAACTTCAGACTCTAACACCGGACAGCCAGCAGAATTTTACAAAGTCAAGTCTGCAGAAATAAAATGAAGCCACGGCAGTGGCTCTGAGCATCTGATCACCAGTTTGTACATTGGTGCCATTTAAAATGTTTTAATCTTTTTTTTTTTAAATGGGTGTACATCGACACAACCCTACAACATGAATTACATGCAGGAAAGTGAATACAGTGATCCCAGAGGGCACTGCCACCAAGGTGGGGGATGCAGGTTACTTGAGCTTTGAAGCAGCCCATGGAGAATTGCCAAATATCGTGCCCGTAAACCCCACCATCCAACCCCAGGAAATATGGCGCCTGACTACTGAAACCCCCAAGATGCCCTCCAGCTCTACATCTTCCTTTCCGAATCTGAAAGCACCAAAAAACAGAGGAGATCTGCCTTCTACAAACAAAATGGTATCTGAATGAGCCTGATGGAACACAGCTGATGGCTGTACTACAACAGGTGGCCACAGATACGATTGGAATTAAATCTACAGTTTCCACCCTACAGAGCACCATGACTGAAACTGAGAACACTACAAGCTCTATCCAGGTAGATGAAGCAGAACACAGAATTTCTGAAATGGAAGATGATTTCAAAGAAAACAAATTGGAGGTTTATGAAAAACTATAATCCTATTAAGACCAAGCTAAAAATCTCGAAAAGCCACTCATGACAATATAACGTCAAGAGTGCGGGGTGTCCCTGAGGGAACAGAAAAGTAAAGCCTCTGAATTTGTCTCTAAACTGCTAACTAAGATTTGCCAGTAGATTTTTGTTTTGATACAGAATGGGCACGCCAGACACTAGCCCCCAAGCCACCTCCAGGAGGTCAGCCTACAGCATTGATTGTGAAGTTCCTGAATTTTACCACTAAGGAGCTTTTATTGCAGAAATCCAGAGGGAAAAAGGAGCTGTTATGGAAGAGCCAGAAACTAAAATACTGCTCTTTCAAGATTATCCCCATGTTTTGGTCCCAATGAGGGCAGCTTTTAATCAAGCAAAACAATTCGCCAGGAAGATGGACTTGACGTATTTTATTGAATACGTGGCTGTGCTCCGTATTAAGAATGGTGAGAAGGTAGTATCATTCAGTTCCCCTCAGGAGCCAGAAAAATACCTCAAAAATCTGTAAACTCCTCCCTCGCATCTGTGGAATGATCCAACTCTGTGGAATTTTATGTATTCCTTTCTGAGATCTGATATGGCTGCTTTAAACAAGCATGCGCTCTCTCTCACGCGCTATTTCTCTCTCTCAGATTGATGGGTTACAGGGTTATCTATTTACTTCCTGTTGCCTTAACGCATGGGAAAGGAGCATCAATGTAAATATCTATCATTAGACTGGTAATTATATATCACTGCTTTATTAAATTGTGGTCCTTATGGACCAATGTATGAAGGTTCTTTTGGCATCAGGAATCCTAGAAATCCATTTCTACCAAGAAAAAATGCAGAGTTTGCCTTTTTACAGAGCGTCTTTAGTTTTTACATTTTTGTGAAAAAATAAAAACACGCATTAACTAAATTTTACTCAAAGTGCCAATGTCATTTATTCAATGTGCGCAACTTCCCCTTCCTGTGGTTGATTTTTGAATGCGCTTTAAATTTACAGTGGAACCCCATTTATCCGATCTAATTGGGGCCGGGACCAGATAAGAAAATAAAAAATTGGGATAATCTGGAGAATTGGCAAAGAACTTTCTATCCCTTATTTTAAGATTGGCGAGGATGGGGCTCAGGCCGCAGCTGCCCGAGCCCCAGCCGCCTGGAACTGACCACCTGAGCTCACTGCTGTCAGCCCCAGGTGACTGTTGGTTCTGTTAATATGGAGAGCCAGATAATGAAGGCTTGGATAAACAGGGTTCTATTGTATATCGATAAAACATTGTGATCAACTAATATTGTGGCTAGGGAAACTAAAGTTCAGCGTTACATTTCAATCACAGAAAAATGTGGATTTTTATGTTTTTTTAATCAGAGAATTTTGAGGGGGCTTTATCATGGAAAACAAGGATGCTTGGTGTTTACTGTAATTGTAATGCTTGGGGGCCCCAAGGGCTGTGAGGATCTCCAACTTTCACCAGATTCAGCCAACCCCTCTGGGTGTCAAGTGTATCTTTTTAGACTGTTTTTAACAGATTCTCCTTTTTGATTGTATGGTACTAATGTGTATTTCTCTCTCTGCTATCTTTTCCAGTTTGTTTTTTCACTTATTTAATTCCTCTTTCTGCCCCCTCCTGTTACCGTCCCATGCTGGGAGTTTCCTTCTCACTCCTCTAGAATATGTACTGAAAAGTGGACACCCTACCCCAGGATTGTATAATTTTTGCTGCTTAGATAAGTAAGAACTGTATTCTGCTCTGGGAATTTGCAGTTTTCTCACTTCAGAAAAAGAAACTTTATATTTTATTGGGTATACTTTAACAATGATGACTGAGATAATTAAATGTGTCTCTTGGAATAAAAAAAAGGTTTTAATAACCCTATTTAAAGAGAAAATATATACTCTGCTTTAAAAAGAGAATGTTGATATTCCCATGCCCTAGGAGACAGATCTGTCAGAACTTGAAGCTTGTAAACTGAATAGAGATTGGGTAGGCCTCTCCAATTTCTAGTTGATTTACTTCTAAAGCAAGGGGTATTGCTATATTAATACATAAAAAGTTGAATGTTAATATTTTGAGCACAACGTCTGACAGTGATGGCAGATTTACTGTCCTCAAGGCTGAAATTGGCAATCCTATAATCATCTTTGCCAATCTCTGTGGGACAAACTAGGATGATCCCAATTTTTTTTCTAGTATAAATGACATGGGCCACCATTCCATTATTATAGCTGGAGACTTTAACAAAACTCTAGACCCAGTCCTTGATAAATCTTCTCCATCTCCATATAAAAACACACATACTGATCAGGTACTTCATATATACATGGCTGATTTAGGTTTACAAGATGTGTGGAGACTGAGTAATCCTACAACCAGAGACTATAAGGTTTTTGGTTTTTTTCTGAAGCTCATTCACCAGTTCAAGATTGGACTATTTCTTAGTGTCACAAGACTTGATCAATTCTGTCACTGTTTGTGGCATTGGTACATTTGTTATATCTGACTCTGCTCCTATACATATGTCTTGTATGCACCCCCAACTAAAATGTGGAGATTAAATATCTCTGCCATTTGATACATCATTTGTTAACTCTATCGAGCAGGAGTCAGAACTTTTTTTTTTTTTTTTTGAGAAACAAATGCTCCCACCACTTTATCAGCTGCCACATTTTGGGAAGTCTTTAAAGCCTTCATCAAAGGCCATATTATCTCTTATGCCACCTTTAAAAGAAATGGGGAGAACATAGAATTGATACTCTTTTGAAGGCCTTGGAAGTAGACTGCCCCCTCCCCAGAGAAACTCAGAACCTTCATCAAGCTAAGATGTGAAATCAACAAACTTCTGTCCCAAATAACTGAGTTTGTTTATTCTGTTTGAATCAAAACTACTGGGAATCTGGCAAGAGAGCTGGCAACTGTTGGCATACTGACGTAAGCAAAAGTGTAACAGAAATAAGATAGCTGCTATTTGGTAAACAATTTATTGCTTGGATTAAGCTTTTGTACTCGACGTTACCAATGGTTGAGCTTTTATACTCGACATTTCCATTACAGAGAGGTATGAAGTCAGGCTGCCCGCCTTCTCCTCATCTGTTTGATTTAGCTCTAGAACATTTAGTCATTGCCATCCAAGCAAATCAACATATTCATAGTATCAGGGTGGGCCAAACAGAACAAAATTATGCTTAATGCAGATGTTGCTCTTGTATTTATATCTAAGCCTGAGGTTACCATTCCTAACTTTTCTAGCCACTATTAATAAGTTTGGACTCCCCTCAGGATATAAAATTAATTATGGTAAATCAGAAGTCTTAGGCATTAACAAAAATGCCCCCAAAGGCCTTTTCTCAAACTGGGACTTTGAATGGCAATACTCTGATATGAAATATTTAGGAATACTGATTCCCCAAAAAATATTCAGGGCATCTCTAAGAGAAATATAGAACCAATTATTGCCTAAGTGGCTAACAATTTGGGGAGATGGAGTTCAACCTTTAGTTTGTGGGGTACAATTAATATATTGAAAATGAGTGTCCTTCCCAGAGGTCTTGCTATTTTTATTCCTCAAGCTTATTTTAAGAAATTCAATAGTATTTTCAGAATGTTCATTTGGGGCACAGTAAGAAATCAGACTGGCTATGCATAAATTACAGCTCCTCCTATCTGTGGGAGGATTTCATTTTCCCTACTTGGAAGATTATCATATCTCCTTTTTGTTAAGCCAGGCATCTTTGTGACTAATAGCTATGAACACACAGACCCCACCCTGGGTTCAAATTGAATGAGAACTGATACACCCTGTCCCCTTTCAGGCATTGTAGCATCAAATTATTATCGACTTGATGGCTCCAGTGAGCTTCCATAATAACAGCTGTGAGGCAAGCTTGGTCAAACTTTAGAATCCATCCATTCTTCCATGTAGAGTTGGTCCTTCCTGTAGAGCCAGTTGGTCCTATGGCAATGAAGGCACACTGCTGAGAAGCTGGATATGAGTCAGCAGTGTGCCCTTGTTGCCAAGAAGGCCATTGACATATTGGGCTGTATTAGTAGGAGCATTGCCAGCAGACCGAGGGAACTGATTATTCCCCTCTATTCAGCACTGGTGAGGCCACACCTGGAGTATTGTGTCCAGTTTTGGTCCCCCCACTACAGAAGGGATGTGGACAAATTGGAGAGAGTCCCCAGTGGAGGGCAGCTAATTGACAATTGACCGGATGTACTGGGAGCTCCAGAACTTCAAGCTGAAAAACCTTGCTTGCTGCCTGTTGCTCGGCATGATTGACACTGCAAACACTCTGTGCACAGATTGTCCAAGTCTGCCTTCCCTCTACTTGTGTTATGGGAGGAGAGCATCGGGCCTAATGTTGGTCACTCCCCCTCTCTTAGTCCCTTTGGCACAGTTATGAAGCCTTTGACCTGCCTCTCGCATACCAAAGCACAGAAGAGGTGGATAGGCTTTGCCATTAGACACAGTTTCAGGTCTCTGCTGAAAGGCACTGCTACTGCAGGAAGACACCCCACTGATATAGCGGGGAATTCAGTTACTCTCTGAACATGGTAACTGTGTCTGGCTAGCGTTCCTTTTCTAACAAAGAAATCACTGCTGGAGTTCAAAACCTGTCTTGACTGAAATCTGGAAAAGCACCTTTTTTTCTTTCTTTCTTTTTTTTTAAAAGTGTTACCACTCAGTCCAAAAATAAAACCAAAATATTCCAGTAGACTTTCAATAGTCTGCTCTGATGCCCATACAAACCTGTTTTCTGCTTCCCTTGCAGCAAGAATTGGCTAAACAAAGACTATTTTGTTAATGATGCTAGTGCCCCAACCAGGCTCAGGTGTTTTGTAACTTAGTCATTATTAACCAAAACCAGCTATGTGAACTCCAGATTAATTGAAAACACCGGAGCCTGATCCAATGCCCACTAACATCATAGGAAAGAATCCCAATAACTTCAGTGGACATTGGATCAGGCCAAAGGGAAGCAAAACAGTGATCACCGCAGGCGAAAACAAATTTTTGTGGACATGAGGAGGAAATTCTTGTGTGTTTCTAAGACTGTATTAAAGTCAATGAAAAGTCACTTTTTTTTAATTGACAGTATCCTTTTAAATGTGTGCAATGAGAGATTCTTTAGAAATAAAACATAATAAATTTTCAGAGACATGAAATAGTAGACAGTGCTGCCACTAATTTTCATTAATACATTGACTGTTGAAATCAATTCTAAAATAGATTAATGGATTGAGAATTTGTACCCCCACTGTGTAAGAGAACATAGCTATTTATCTGTACGAATATAGATTACAATGTGAGTGTTTCTCAGGTTGATACCAGCAAAGTTGCAAATGAAGTATGGCGTCACATATTGTTGACCACTGTAGCCACTCTGCAAAGGCCAGGAACTTGCCAGCACAACTGATAACATAAAATATTACAGTCAAAGGGGACAGAATCTAATAACGAGCTGAAGATGTCTAATTAGGTTTGACTGAGCTAAATACTTTCTAAGCACGTCTTCTTGTGCTCTAGCTATAAAGTTGTCCTCAGGGCATAGTTTGCTTTCTGCTCCTGCTGTTCCGTCTTAATATGCTAAACCTCTGCCCCTAAACTCATTAGAATATTTTATTTCCTGGGTATAAAACATTTGATCCATTTATTCCTATGCAGGACCATCCACTTTGTGATGATAACATATCAGTATTGGTTGCAGTGTGGTGTCTCTATCCTTTTTTTTGTTAAAAAAAAAAAAAAGACACAATTTTGACTGTGATGTATAATAGGGTGTTCAATTTTGTCCCATAAAAAGAAAATTGTACAAGTATATCCTTTTATTTGTGGGTTGGCCTCAAGAAAAGAGGTTTCTAATGGCTGTTCTGGCACTTGGTGGCGGGGAGGGCGGGACAAGAGTTTGTTACAACTATTATTAGGACAGGAAAACAGAAAGTGCCTCTGAACAAACAGCTCTGAAGATGTAAATTTAGAACCATAATATTTAGACCCAGATTGAATTTTTTCCCAAGTTAAAGGAGTTTTCAGATTCCAGGTTTTGGTATAGTCAGTTATTGGTAGAGAGGTGAACTGTGAAAATTAGATTTGCATCTGGTTTCTGAATTTCATATAAATTCATAGTTGTTCAGGTCTAGCTTTTGGGGTTTTAGCTCAAGTCTTCTGTAAATGGCTATGATGTTGTTTTCCTCTCGCATGAAAAATGGAATAAAAAATATTGGAGTTAAAAACAGACTTATCAAGGGATCTTACCAAGGTCAGACTGAAGTGGTGTGATCTAAACTCTGCTATGAAAATGAAACCATATGTCCATTATCAAGTCACAGTAATTCTTTTGTTCTGTGGAGGCTAAATTGATCCCTGGTGTGGACCAGTATTGCTAAACTATTACCCCTTGAGCAAGAAAACTGAACATGCTATAATAGAAAAGCTATAGGGCTATATAGTGGTTTTCATCTAAGAATTAGAAGGAGGGAAGAGAACTTGATTGAGTCTGGTCCTTTGGCTATCTTTTAAAGAAAAAAAATCTCAAAAACAAATATAAATAGACAACTTTATCACCAAAAAAACTTTTCCAGCTAGATATGGGAGAAGCCCTTGATGGTTTGAGTTTTGTAAAACTACCTAGAAGTTTTTATTAGGGCTGTAACTATTATGACTTATGAATCAATCAGCAAATACAGGCAAATCAAATAGTTAATGATGCTTTTCAAGGGCAGATACGATCCTTGGTTTCTGGCAGTATCTACCCTACGTATAACTCTGGAACAAATTCTGACTTCCTTTGAAAGTAATGGAACACTATGCTTCTTTATGCTGATATATTTAATGGAATTTTTCTTTAATAGGCTGCAGAATTTAAATCTGATCCAAAATGCTTCACACATTTTTAAAAAGCCAAGCTTAGGGTATGTCTCCACTGGCAGAGTTACACTGCTGGCACTTACATTGTCTCTCAGAGGGCGCTGAAGGGAAACCGCTGTTGTGTGTTCACACTTGTCAGCTCCCTCGCAATAGCGTGTCCACACTTGTGGCACTTGCAGCGGTATTCGGAGTGGTTCACTCTGGGCAGCTGTCCCACAGAGCACCTCTTTCTCTTCCGCCACTAAGAGTTGTGGGAAGGCGGAGGGGGTGGCAGGGCATCCTGGGTCCTGTTCCAATGCCCCATGATGCATTGCTTCGCATCCCAGCAGTCCCTGTGCGTCCGTCCACATTTTGGCACCATCTTTCAGTGGTTTGTGTACTGCGCGCTCTGTCTCTTCGGGCTGCAGGAATGGATCCCGCACTATTGACCTGCCATTAGAGAAGCACATGGTGATTGCACTGTGGAAGCTGGCTACTCCAGACTGCTACCAATCGGTTCATAACCAGTTTGGAGTGGGAAAGTCAACTGCTGGACTCTTGATGATGGAACTGTGCAAGGTCATTAATCGCATCCTGCCTGTGACTCTGGGCAAAGTGCGTGACATTGTGGATGGCTTTGCACAAATGGGTTTCCCTAACTGCGGAGGGGCAATAGATGGCGCGCATATTCCAATTCTGGCACCAGACCACCTAGCTACCTAGTACATTAATCGGAAGAGGTATTTCTCTATGGTTGTTCTCCAGGCGCTTGTGGATCCCTGGGGGCATTTCATGGCCATTAACGCAGGCTCGTCCGGAAAGGTGCATGATGTGTGCATCTTTCAGAACACTGGCCTGTTCAGGAAGCTGCAAGCAGGGACTTTCTTCCCAGACCAGAAGATCACCATAGGGGAAGTCAAAATGCCCATTGTGATCCTGGGAGACCCTGCCTACCCCTTAATGCCGTGGCTTATGAAGCCATACACAGGGCACCTTGACAGCAGCAAGGAGTGGTTCAACAACAGGCTGAGCGAGTGCAGAATGACTGCTGAGTGTGCTTTTGGCCATTTAAGGCCCGCTGGCACTGCCTATATGGGAGGTTGAACCTGGCCAATGACAATATTCCTATGCTAATAGCCGTGTGCTGTACGCTCGATAATATTTGTAAAGGGAAGGGTAAAAGTTTCACTCAGGGCTGGACCGCGGAGGCTCAGCACCTGGAGGCTGAATTTCAACAGCCAGAGACCAGGGCTATTAGAGGGGCGCAGCGTCAGGCCATAAGGATCAGGGATGCCTTGAGGCAACAATTTGAAGCTGAAAGCCACTAATATTTGTTGCTATGCTCGGGAGTGCAGTGCTTGTAATGCTACGAGGTGATTGTGATTCGTGCAGACGATGCACTAAGAAGGTTTAAGAAAATTGCCTGTTGCTTTGCAGACCTCTGTTTGCTTTCAATTAATAGAATAAAGATGGCTTTCAAACTAATGCATTTCTTTTATTAAAAAACAACAACCGAGGGAGGGAGACAAACAAAGAAACATCAGCACTGAGGGGGATAGGGGAAGAGAAGGTTCCAGGAGGAGGTGGGTGTGACATGGTTGACATGAACTGTGACTGTAGATCATTGCTGCAACCAGGGTCCTATGGTTGCACCAGGTCTTGTGCAGAGGAGAGCAAGTGGGGTGTCTATGGAAAGGCTGTAGTTTTCTGGTTATGATTATGCTGTCTGTATGTGTGTATCATTTTTGTATTTGAAGTTATGAATATTGGCTATGTACTTGTATCTCAATGTGTTTGATTCTAAGTAGCCTCAGTGAAGCATTTGGTTAGCTTCTTGAGAAAGGTCTAGTCTCAGTAAGTGCCCAGTCAAGAAACACTTAACTGACAATGGACTTTGGGACATGCTAATCCACATCTGAGCTTTCCTGGGAACGTTCAAACTAACATGTAAACAATGGCATCGACCTGCAAAAAGCTGAATCATTCACAGACATGTGACTTGCCCAGGTGGCTACAAGCTCCATCTTGTTGCTGTGACTTCGTACAGAATAAAGGGGTTTCCGCCCACAAGTGAGAAAATATAAAAGGCCCTGGAAGCCTCTCCATTTTGTCTTCAGCTGGCTTAAGAGATGGCCTCTCCACCCCCAAGAGATGCCTAAAAGAAACTGGAACAAAGGATAGTAACTACGGGGGTGTGAGTGATTGCTGGACCCAGACTAGGAAGGAGTCCAGTCTGTGAAAGAAGCTGACTGGAACATCTCTAAGGGTGAGATTTACCTGTATGCAGTTTCTTAATGTATTAGGCTTAGACTTGCATGTTTTGTTTCATTTTGTTTGGTAACTTACTTTGTTCTGTCTGTTATTACTTGGAACCACTTAAATCCTGCTTTTTATATTTAATACAATCACTTTTTGCTTATTAATTAACCCAGAGTAAGTAATCAATACCTGGGGGAGGAAACAGCTGTGCATATCTTTCTGTCAGTGTTATAGAGGGCGGACAATTTATGAGTTTACCCTGTATAAGCTTTATACAGAGTAAAACGGATTTATTTGGGGTTTGGACCCTATTGGGAACTGGGTATCTGGGTGCTGGAGACCAGGGTACCTGCTGAGTGGTTTTCAGTTAAAGCCTGCAGCTTTGTGGGACATGGTTCAGAGCTGGGTCTGTGTTGCAGCAGGCTCAACAAGCATGTCTGGCTCAACAAGACAGGGTTCTGAAGTCCCAAGCCGGCAGGGAAAATAGGCTCAGAGGTAGTCTCAGCACATCAGGTGATGGTCCTAAGGGGGTCTTTGTGACCAAATGTGTCACAGTAGGCGGGGGGGAGGTCCCGGAACGATTTAAGATTTGTGTATGTCCAGGGACCATATCCAACCTTCTCCTTTGGAGTACAGTGCAGCTGGTACTGTACTTCAGCAGGGCTAAACTGCAGAGGGACGGGTGTTGAGTGCAGTGGGTGGTGGGAGTCCGCAGTGCTGGACTGTGACGGGAGGAGTGGAATGCTGCGGGTACAGACTGGAATCAGGAGGTTGATAAGAGTGTGTTGGCGGTGTCCATTTTACAGAAGCTGTGTTGTTTGCAACACACAGACCACTGATTTAGTGATTTAAAACACAGCCACTATTCACATACCTGTCACTAACTGGCTGACCCAATGCAAGCACACATGAGCCCCAAGACCCCCAAAATGGTGAGTAGCCACAGGAGCAGGGGAAATCAGTGTTCCAGGACCATACTGTACACTGGGCATGTGGCTCTTGGGGAGAGCCAGCACTGTAGGGGTGGCCTTATAATCATTCCTGTCCCTACATTTTCCACAGGCTGTGTTCATTAAGGAAGCAGGTTTCAGAGCAGTAGTCATATTAGTCTGTATCAGCAAAAAGAACGAGGAGTACTTGTGGCACCTTAGAGACTAACTCATTTATTTGAGCATAAGCTTTCATGGGCTAAAGCCCACTTCATCAGATGCATTCTGTGGAAACTACAGTAGGAAGATTATACATACATACATACATACATATACATATATACACACACACAGAACATGAAAAAATGTGGGTTGCCATACCAACTCTAATGAGAGAAATCGATTAATGTGGGCTATTATCAGCAGGAGAAAAAAAACTTTTGTGTGATAATCAGGATGACCCATGTCAAACAGTTGACAAGAAGATGTGAGTAACAAGAGGGGGAAATTAACACGAGGAAATTGTTTTTAGTTCGTGTAATGACTCATCCACTCCCAATCTTTATTCAAGCCTAATTTAATGGTGTCCAGTTTGCAAATTAATTCCAGTTCTGCAGTTTCTCGTTGGAGTCTGTTTTTAACGTTTTTTTGTTGAATAATTGTGACTTTTAGGTCTGTAATTGAGTGTCCAGGGAGGTTGACGTGTTCTCCGACTGGTTTTTTAATGTTATAATTCTTGACGTCTGATTTGTGTCCATTTATTCTTTTGTGTAGAGACTGTCCGGTTTGGCCAATGTACATGGCAGAGGGGCATTGCTGACACATGATGGCATATATCACATTGGTAGATGTGCAGGTGAACGAGCCTCTGATAGTGTGGCTGATGGGATTAGGTCCTATGATGGGTTTCAGAGTAACAGCCGTGTTAGTCTGTATTCGCAAAAAGAAAAGGAGTACTTGTGGCACCTTAGAGACTAACCAATTTATTTGAGCATGAGCTTTCGTGAGCTACAGCTCACTTCATCAGATGTATACCGTGGAAACTGCAGCAGACTTTATATACACACAGAGAATATGAAACAATACCTCCTCCCACCCCACTGTCCTGCTGGTAATAGCTTATCTAAAGTGATCATCAGGTGGGCCATTTCCAGCACAAATCCAGGTTTTCTCACCCTCCACCCCCCCACACAAATTCACTCTCCTGCTGGTGCATCCTATGATGGTGTCCCTTGAATAGATATGTGGACAGAGTTGGCAACGGGCTTTGTTGCAAGGATAGGTTCCTGGGTTAGTGTTTTTGTTGTGTGGTTGCTGGTGAGTATTTGCTTCAGGTTGGGGGGCTGTCTGTAAGCAAGGACTGGCTTGTCTCCCAAGATCTGTGAGAGTGAGGGGTCGTCCTTCAGGATAGGTTGTAGATCCTTGATGCTGCACTGGAGAGGTTTTAGTTGGGGGCTGAAGGTGACGGCTAGTGGCGTTCTGTTACTTTCTTTGTTGGGCCTGTCCTGTAGTAGGTGACTTCTGGGTACTCTTCTGGCTCTGTCAATCTGTTTCTTCACTTCAGCAGGTGGGTATTGTAGTTGTAAGAATGCTTGATAGAGATGTTGTAGGTGTTTGTCTCTGTCTGAGGGGTTGGAGCAAATGCGGTTGTATCTTACAGCTTGGCTGTAGACAATGGATCGTGTGGTGTGGTCTGGATGAAAGCTGGAGGCATGTAGGTAAGTATAGCCGTCAGTAGGTTTCCCGTACAGGGTGGTGTTTATGTGACCACCGCTTATTAGCACTGTAGTGTCCAGCAAGTGGATCTCTTGTGTGGACTAGTGCAGGCTGAGGTTGATGGTGGGATGGAAATTGTTGAAATCATGGTCGAATTCCTCAAGGGCTTCTTTTCCATGGGTCCAGATGATGAAGATATCATTAATGTAGTGCAAGTAGAGTAGGGGCATTAGGGGACGAGAGCTGAGGAACTGTTTGTTCTAAGTCAGTCATAAAAATGTTGGCATACTGTGGGGCCATGCGGGTACCCATAGCAGTGCCACTGACTTGAAGGTATACATTCTCCCCAAATATGAAATAGTTGTGGGTGAGGACAAAGGCACAAAGTTCAGCCACCAGGTTTGTCTGGCATTATCGAGGATACTGTTCCTGATGGCTTGTAGTCCATCTTTGTGTGGAATGTTGGTGTAGAGGGCTTCTACATCCATAGTGGCCAGGATGGTGTTTTCTGGAAGATCACCAATGGATTGTAGTTTCCTCAGGAAGTCAGTGGTGTCTCGAAGATAGCTAGGACTGACTCCAATGAGAAACTGCAGAACTGGAATTAATTTGCAAACTGGACACCATTAAATTAGGCTTGAATAAAGACTGGGAGTGGATGAGTCATTAGCATGGGGAAATTGTTTTTAGTTTGTGTAATTTCCCCCCTATTGTTACTCACGCCTTCTTGTCAACTGTTTGAAATGGGCCATCCTGATTATTACTACAAAAGTTTTTTTTCTCCTGCTGCTAATAGCCCACCTTAATTGATTACTGTCATTAGAGTTAGTATGGCAACCCCCATTTTTTCATGTTCTCTGTGTATATATATCTTCCTACTGTAGTTTCCACTGCATGCATCTGATGAAGTGGGCTTTAGCCCACGAAAGCTTATGCTCAAATAAATGTGTTCGTCTATAAGGTGCCACAAGTACTCCTCGTTCTTTTTTCATTATGGAAGATATCTCGCTGCTGAGGGTGAGCAGGGAATCAAGGGAGGGTCCAAGACTGTGGCTTCCACCCTGGCCCTTATGTGGCAGAGTGGCACGGGAAAGTTACCCTTAATGGGGCAAGAAACAAATCAGCTCTGCCAAAGAACCTGTGGCGGTGGATTGCCCAGTATCTCCATGAGAGTTTTCTGGAAATCTCTGAGGCAGATTCCCGTGAAATGAGGGAGTCAATCAACACCCTGTCCCGCCGCTCAGACTAGGCATGTGATGGTACATGCATCATACAGACATAAGCTGCTTTCTGCACCCCTCCTGCCAACCAACAACTCACTTCAGCAATTCCCAAAAGCAAAGCCACTTACCAGGGGCCTCCTCTTCCGTTTGCACTTCGCCAAGATCTGACAGCTCTGACTGGCTAGCCTGCTCCATGGTAGAGAAGAGCTCCTGGCTGCATGTATCTTTGACCTCTGAATCGTCCTCTGCTTCCCCCTCCCCTTCACATCTTCTTCCAAAATTTCCTCCTCCTGGCTCGGTCCGCTCACAACCAGCACGCGAGCCACTGAAGTATCCACAGTGGACTTCGCAGTGGAGGTGGGGTTGCCACCGAGTATCGCGTCCAGCTCTTTGTAGAACCAGCAGGTTGCGGGCGCAGCACAGGAACAGCGGTTTGCCTCCTGCGCCTTGTGGTAGGTGTTCCACAGCTCCTTCACTTTTCATTGTGTCCGGTCATGGCCCCTTTTTGTCATGCATCATGGAATCTGTCCGTAAGCATCATAATTCCTACGGCTGGAGCGCAGCTGGGACTGTACCGCAGCTCGGCATTGCTTCCAGCTGGGGATCGCCTGGTGTATGGAGCAGGCTTGGCTACCTGGAAAGATGCGCTGGGACCACTGCCTGCATCACTGAGCAAACGGGAGGGGGACTTCCAAAATTCCCAAGGAATTTAAGGGGTGAGAATGACGGTTGGTCACCTGAGGGCAGGGCGGTAGAGTTCAAACCCATGACGAGAGAGGCAAGAACAGGCATTGTGAGACACCTCCCGGAGGCCAGTCGCAGCGCTGTAATCGACCACGGTGTCTACATTGGCACTGTGACACTGTAGCCCCAGCGCAGAAAGCTGTATGCCTCTCGTCGGGGTATTAGGGGTTTTTTTGGTTTGGTTTGTTTTTTTTACAGCACTGCAACTGTGCAGTTTCTGCGTGCTAAGTGGCTTGGCAATGTGTACACCTCGGGAGTTACAACTTAGAAGCCTTCTTTACTGCGCAGAAACTTGCCAGTGTAAACAAGTCCTTAGAAAAAAAACTTCAGCCATACAAAGATAGGATCTATAGAAAAACAGCAAGCCTTTTAATGACAGATGGCTGTTGTCTTGTTTAGTGAATCTCTTCTTTGTATTTTTTCCACTTACTTGTATTGGTTTTTGTATCAATGCAAAAGGGCTATTGAAACAGTCAACTTCACCTGTAGCTTGTCTAAATTTAACTTGGGACCTGCTCCAAACTCTATTGAAGTCAGTGGGTGTCTTTCCATTGACTTCAATGGACCTGGATCAGTCCCTTGGTCCCCTGCAGTCACCATACACCCACATAATATTTAGGAATTCTGATAGATTTCAGGAAGGATTAAATATTAAAATGTAATATGAAAACACAAAAATTGATCAATCTGGTGCCTTAGTTCATAACAAGTTCTACTTGTAGCAAAATTTTGTAAAAATCAGATTTATGGTGCTCTGGAAATAATTGTTTGAAGTATTGTAGCCATGTTGGCCCAAGAATATTAGACAAGGTGGGTACAGTAATATTTTTTTATTGGACCAGCTTCTGTTGGTGAAAAAGACAAAGCTCTTGAGCTTACACAGAGTTCTTCTTCAGGCCTGGGAAATGTACTTGGTATTAGCTAAATACAAGGTGGAATAGATTGTTTAGCATATGTAGTTAACACATATTCCAAGAGACCATTAAAGGTGAAGTGTATAGTTAACACCTCCCTCAGTCAAAGGACAAAAAATGGGGGTTAGTGGATTGCAGGTTGTTATAATAAGCATAAATGCAGTGTCTTCAGTCCATTATTTTTAGTGTCTAGCACCTTATGAATGTAAATTCTCAGGCTTCTATTTTGAAGGTGTTGAGCAGGTTTTTCTTTAAGGACAAGGACTGAGAGATCAGCTATGCAATGATCACGTTGTCAAGAATGTTTTCCCATGGGTGATATGGTGATATGTTTTTGTTTTTTATTTTTCTGTCTGAGTTCGTTCAAGAAAGAATGCGCATGATGTTAGAGGCCAAGATTTTTCAAAACTGGATGCTCAAACTTAGGCATTTCCCATTGAGATGTTGGCCCCAGAAATTAAGCATATAGAACAATTATCAACTCTTGGCCTTGACCTGAGATTTCCTGTCAAGCTCAGTCTTCTATAGAATAGTGAGTGTTCTTTTTCTTATTTGGTTTAAGAGTTCACCACCATATCTCCCAATAGTGCATGTGACAGAGCCTGAAATTCAGGAAGGGGTTTAAGCTTATGCCGAACTTCAAACATGTGAATAGTCATGGTGTCTTGAATGGGATTGTTCACATACTTAGTCAATGGGACTATTTGCGTGCTTGATGTCTGGTACATGCTTAAGTACCTTCTGGAATTTAAGCCTGAATGAGGGTCTGTATAGTATTCCTTTACAAACGTGCTTGATCCTCATTTTCAAGGAAAAACTGAAACCAGACAGATTTTCACTGGGGCTTACTCAGAAACCACTGGAAATGACTGTTTCCAAATAATGGAAACCAAATAATCATTTCCCACATCCTCTTGGTTTTTGTCAGCAGACTGATTTTCCTGAGTTGTATTTATGGCTGGTCATTAGCTGAACAAGGTTTTGCCTCCACTAGTGAAAATCAATTTAAGGATTTTTAACAGATTGGCTAAATGGAGATTTTCTTTCCATCCGAGAGAGTTTATAAATTTTCAGTACATTGGGGAAAAAAATCTATTTCACTACTGTAGTTATTTCAAAACAGCATTAGGGGAAAAAATTACCATGCCAGCTTCCAACCATCATCTTCACTCTCATTGACGTTTTTTTAAACAAAGGCAGGTGTCCAAAGTCGAAATAATTATCCAAAAATGTTCTAATAGTCAGCTTTTGTGTGGGGGGTGGGGTGGGGAGGGGAAGTTGTGGTGTCTACTCTGTCCTTGCTAAAATATGACAAAGGAAAACTGAAGAAAAACATTTTTGCCTCCTGTCTTTCTAACCCTCGATTAACAAAGTTTTTGTAAGAAATGAGTTCCAAGACAAACTTCTTTGGGGTTAAAACTTGGCATATACAAATTTTAAGAAAAGTACAGAATCAAGCTATTATGGAGCACTGAGAGGGAATTAACTGTAATGACACTGCAGGGGACCATTGTAGTGTGTGACTATATAACTTTTTTGAGTAGGACAGTTTTCTAAAGCCTCCTTGACATTCTGTGAAAATTTAATAATCTTCTTGGATTTTAATTTTAATATTATTAAAGTATTTATAATGTACCCCTCACTGTACCTGGGGGTACTTTATGTAGGTTAGAATGGTACCAAACAGCTTCTCAAGGACAGAAAGTATATCCTTTGTTCCCCTCTGCAGCAGTGAGGACATCTCGTCTGAGAGGATCTACGGGAACAGATAGTTAATAGATTCAGAAGCTTGCAGTGGGAAGATTGAAGAGGGAGAGGTGGCTTACTTACTTAATTTCACTTAGCCCTTATCTACAATCTCCTGCCATTGCTACCACTGTTTCAGCTCCACCATTGGGAGTGCAAGTATAGACAAGAAAGACACCACTAGACCCTTCCTAAAAATGGATTAAGTTGAGTTCAGAAATACATCTGACAGGACTGAATTGCAGAGACGGTGGTCTTGTTATTGGGAGCACTTTCCTACCTACTTCTCCATGAATCTCCCCATTGGCACATATAGCCAATGTATTTCTTCAGGGTGCAGTTTGCTGTGGGGAGGCATAGTGGGAGAGACAGGCTCTGAGACAATGGGGCCTACCATCAATCATTCTTTTCCCCACTATTTTACTAAGGTTCTTGGAGTTCGAGTGACAGTAACCAGAACCCCGAGTTTCCATGCACTTCCCACCCCGGCTCCCAACAAACAATACAGATATAATATGCCAACTTTCTCTCCTCTGCCTAAAAGGTGGACAGTTATAACTTGCACTTGCTGGTGGTTCCAAATGACTTTCTGCATTAGACCCTGTCCAAGCATATTGCAATAAGCTAACCTCACGTTAATAAAGGCACATGGATGAACCTGGCCAAAAAAAAAAAAAGCATGCTAGGTTCGTCAACTGAAGGTGAAAGATTGTTTCTGGCTGTTGCTATCTGGGGATCCAGATGTGGGTACCAGGATCCCAAGAACATGAACTACTTTGACAATAGGCAGATAGGCACCCTTACTTGAAGTTCTTGAAGATGTTCACCCCACCATTTCCTCAGTTTTACCAGACTGAGCCTAAATTTAAGTGCCTTTCATGTGCATGTCCGTCTCTGTATATCTGCCAGACATTGGGAAAGTGGGATCTACTGAGGGAGAGGCGGAGCTGGGTATTGGTATTGTCTGCATTTGGATTGGATGTAGCCCATAGCTATTTGCAGCCTTCTCTAACAGCTTCACTAATATGCTGAACTAGTGACATGACAGGACTGAACCCTGTGTGATTCCATAGCTATTAGGTCAAGGCATGTTAATCTTGCATCAACCTATTTATGCATGTCTGCAGCCAAATTTCTCTCCCCCTGATATAAGTGCCGCATTTTGGCAACACAGTAAAACCACCTCCCTGAACAGCATTGAGTCATGGTCGATGTACTGTGGCTGACACAGGGCAGGTGGAGAGACACTACATGACCTATGTTGAACCTAGCAATCCTCCAGCAGCTATCCCACAATGCCTGACACTGACAGCTCGGTCACAATTGTGAATTACAGTGCCCAAGGGTCATGGATACTGGAAGGTTCAACCCCCTCTTCAAAACAACCCGGTGGATTTTTGAAATGCCTTTCCCTGGCTGCCCAAGTTGGTGAACACACCTAGCAGCTCTCTCTGGTTGTGTGCAGCTGCCCAACTGACCATGCCAGCTACACACTCCAGACGGGCGCCTGCCTGGAGTAGACTGGAGAAATCTGATCTCCCGGGCCTGTGAGGAGAAAAGGCTGCGCAGGCACAGCTACGGACCAGCTGTAGAAACATGGACCTCCTTGGAAGGATTACACAGGGGATGCAGGTGAAGGGGTATGACAGGGATCAGCAGCGGTGCTGTGTGAAAGCAAAGAAACTACAAGGCCAAGGAGGCCAACAGTGTTGAGCCACAGATCTACTGCTATTATGACGAGCTACATGCCTTACTTGGTGGAAATCCCACCAGCACCCATCACACCACTGCATCTACCTCAATGAAGCCTGCGGCACAGACCCCTGCCATAAACAGCAAGACGGAAGGGGGGGCGGTGTGGGTATGCTGCAAGCCAGGACCTGTTCAAGATTCCGCCACAGTCTAGCCGGTCCTTCCAGCCAAACATGGATAAATCGAAGCAGGGAAGGAACCTCAGTAAGCGTATGTTTGTATTTTCCCTTCCAATGTTTAAATATAAAGATTTATATTTATAAAGTGCTGGCCCATCCCAAGTTACCAAAGACACCTGTATCGACTTTTCATTGTTTTATTCAGTGAGATCCTGCAAGCCAGTGCTGCTTCGAGCTGCAAACAAAGTGCCCTCTGGGCCAACATGGCAGACAACATGGAGAGGGATAGAGAGGACAGGAGAAAATGGAGAAAGACTCAAGAATCCCATCAGGAAAAGGAGAGGGAGATGCACCAGGACATAACGGGACTTCTCGGGCAGCAAACAAGCTGTAGACTCTAGTTGACTTACAGGTCCAACAATCACAGACTCACCACCCTTTCCAATTCCTGGACAACTCCATGGTGGCAGCTCCCTACACCACCCAACAATCCACTTGGCAACATGGGTCACATCCATACCCCTACCACTCCATGCCGCAGATAGGAAGGACAACCATAGATGACCTATGTGAGGAAACGATATACACTGATCTACAAGAGGCACAATTGGTGTATATGTAGCCAAAATGGACTGAAATTGACAGAACTGTTGCTGTGTTTCTAAATGTAAAGCTCTCTTTGGTGAATTTATGTTGGAAGTTTGTATTGTCCTTTTTTATTTCCCTCCACTGCTTTTGTCAGTCAATAAAATTCCATATTTTGAAAATAAATTAATTTTTATTAGGTCACCACACATACTGCAGACTGTGTAGCCGTACTCAAAGCACCCAGTACTTGTACACGTTTAGCACCACAGAACTCAGAGGTTCAGGAAAACCATCTTATATGTAAATGTACAGTTAGCATTACATAATTCATCATTTCAGTGAAAGCAGTGTAATAGTTACAAATGTACAGTACAACAGAATGAGTCCCCCGGGGTCACTATTGGCATTTCAATATCATCAACAGGAATCTGGCCGTCTTGAAAGAATGTCCCTGCTTGTAGCTTTCTGAACAGTCCCGTGTTGTTAAAGATCCAAGTGTCATATACCTTCTCTGACTAGCCCACACCAATATTGGTGAAGGATCCCTGTGATCCACCAAGGCTTGCATAACCATAGAAAAGTAGCCCTTTCTGTTGATGTTCTCTATAGTAAGGTGGGCTAGTGCCAAAATAGGCATATGCATGCCATCTATTGCCCCTGGAGTTCAGGAACTCCATTGCTGCAGATCCATCCACTATGTCCTGCACGTTGCAAAAAGTCACAGTCCAACATAGCAGGACACAATTAATGGCACTACACACTTGCATGACAACATCCTCCACTGTGGATTTTCCAGTTCCAAGATCATTTCTGGCATTCGTGACTGGTGGTGTTCTGGCATTGCAAGCTTCCAGAGTGTGATCGCCGCTCACTTCCCTAGTGTCAATACAGCTCTCATTCTGGTGTCCATGTGCTGGAGGGCTGGGGCAAGCTCTGCACACAGATCCAGGAGCATGGCCTTTCGTATCCGAAAGTTCTGCAGCTGTTGCTCATCATCCCAAACTTACATTCCTGTAAGTACAGAGCTCTGCAGGCTTCTGTACTTCTGTCAGAGATGACAAACACTGAACAGTGCCCTGCAAGTTTGTGAGATCTTAAAAATTAAAAAAATATTATGGGATATGCATGGCATTATGGGATGGAGAAAGTTACATGCTGGGAACTTGACCCTTAGCACTCAGACATCCCTCGGTAAGTTATCTGTATCCCACAACATATTGCCTAAACTTCCCAGAAGGTACTGCATCGGAGCATGGTACTTGGCACACTGGGATTCTTGTGCACCACACTTTGCATCAACACAAGCATTCCTGGTAAGTACATGCAGCATTTACACATGCACAAGTGATGCACTAACTTTGGCAGCTCTTTGCTGATATCACTTGCATTGATCAGTTTGTGATGTAGGTGTGGCCTATGAAAGAGTGTTGATATAGTCATATCTGTATGGGTGTCTGGCCTCTATCTTCTGCCCACAGGAGACTAATGACCAAAATGAACGTTGTTTCTGTGTTGTGTTATTCTGAAACATGAGTGGCATTCAAAAAACTGAAGACTCTCACTCATTTTCTTTTATTTAAAAACAAAAACTCTACTTTTTCAAGGCTAAACTTTAGATGAAATTTAAAACTTTCTGCATAAATTCCTGGAAAAAATTTGCCACTGCCTATTCCCAATAGCTGGCAGTTACACACTGCAATCAACTCAAGTCTCAAAAAGTTAGAACTGCTGTGAAGCAATTTTAACGAATGATCTTCTGTTTAAAAAACAAAAAAAACCCCAAAAAACCTGGCTTCACTTTTACCATGATATTGTTTTACTAGCTCAAGGTTCAAATTAAACGTAACAAAAAAGCTGTTGACACAACTCCTTCAAATACAGTCAGTTACAGAAGGAGCTGCCTAGATAGTAAATATTCCAATGGAGGGAGGTGACTTTATGGGGCAATGCAGTTCCCTGTAATCCAAGGAGGTAGAAGGAAAGAGAGAATGAGGCTGGCCTGCTGAGCAGTTAAGTCTATATTCATGAAGTCTATATTCATACAGCTATGTAAGTGGATTGAGCCCTTCTGTATGCCTGAGTGTTAATATCAGGGACATGCAAAAGTCTGATTCACAAGCCGGTAGTTATTTTCTGACTCACTGCATCTAAGGAGCTGCAGAAACAAGTCTGTTTCCGTCTAAGCAATGATAGCCACAGTATTGTTAACATCTTCTATGTTCTCATTTTAAGGCAAGTAGAATAGTTTTATAATGATAACAAATGTAACTCTTGACAAGACTCCATTTCATTCCAGCTGTTTCTCTATTGCTTTTATAAAAACTATGGAATAGGCATAGCCTAAAAATTAATTTTAACAAATAAAACAAGCTATTGCTATCTAAACTAAATACATTAGTGTAATTGGAAATGAGCTCAAGCTGAACTTCAGGATCTGAATCTTGGGAGGATGTTTTCAGAATCTGTATAGTGATCCATGTCTGAATTTGACAATGGGCTGAACCAACATGTGCACAGGCAGGGAACCGCATGACCTTCGTTGTGGTTGAAGGCAATCGCCATTTATAAAATGGTTGTCTATAATGTTCCTATTCTAAACTTACTTTAAACAATGCAGTAAGTCCTGACTTCTAGTTTAGTTTGAACATCTATTTTGTTTTAGGAAACAACATCTAGAAACCTACTGTTTTCTCCTTCCATTCATCATATGTTCATTCACTAATGTATATCACCTTGTCCTTCAGAAATCAATTATCAGCATTTTAGTGAACTGGAAATTCAGCAGATTAGGCTTTGAACTGTGTGCTTGAATTTTATTTGCAATTAACAAAGTGCATTGTTTCTAACAAAGTTAACATTGACACCTTTAATCATAAAAATGATTCTATGCACTGTTTCTGGAAAGGTAAATCCCTCAAAAAGTAAGGCCAAGATTTAAAAAAATAAAATAAAAATACAGGTGTGTCACAGTAAGCTCCTAACGCACTATTTAGACCTTTTAAATAATCACAAATTTTCAAAAGTGTTGAATGCCCAGCAGCTTTCACCAAGGTCAATGGAAACTGCTGGGTGTTCAGCACTCTTGGAAATCAGGCTACTTATGTAGGTTCAGAAATGTGGATTTACTAGCTTAACAATGAGGCACATATTTCTAAACAAATCTGGGGCTAAAGAAATTATGTAAATCCATGCCAATTTCCTTAAGAATGTAAAATGGGAAAATTATATGTTAAGTATTATGCAGAGATGCTCTTTACACATTTAAAATAAATGCATCTGCCACAAATGTTACAAGGACCATATATGTTTATTAAAAGATGACACCATAAAGATTAACCACCCTCCTATCCAAAGCCCTGAAATTTGCTACCACTTGGCAAAGGGGCAGTAGTATTTATAGTAGTCTCAAATTTTCAGTCTCAAATTACCTCCCTTAACATTTGTACAGCTTTTCTGGTGTCCATTCAGAAATGCAAAACTATTATACTATTATATTTCTCTCATTTAACATATTTTCCCTAAGATTTGGAATGCAATGTTTTTACCAATATGTAGTATAAGTCTGGCTGATTTTATCTTCTTGAAAAGCCTCATGATGATTTCAGCACAACTGCTACTGAAAAAAATTATTACTCAGTTACACAAAGGCTAAACTCAAGCATGAAGCTTTGTTCTTGGTTGACTTTTATGAAGAGATAAGTACTGAATTAAAGGAGGGAAGATTACAGGGGGGACATGGAAGTAGAGGGAAAGAAGATAAATGGTGTGAATGAAATGAGTAGGTGGTTTCAGCCAAGTTCCTTGTGGACAAGTGTTCACAGCATAATTGACATCATTATTAGCAGTCTCAGAGGACAAGCTAAGAATTGAAACTCATCCATATGTACCTGTAATAGGGATCAGCAACCTTTGGCCCGCGGCCCGCCAAGGTAAGCCAGCACATCCCTCGGCCTGTGCCGCTTCCCGCTGCCCCCATTGGCCTGGAGTGGCGAACCACAGCCAGTGGGAGCTGCAGTTGGCCAAACCTGCAGATGCAGCAGGTAAACAAACCAGCCTGGCGAGCTGTGTGTCAAAGGTTGCTGATCCCTGATCTGTAACATCCTTAACTCCTTTCTGTCTATTCTCTCTGTCTTTATCCTAGTAAGCTTGTGGTTCTGCCTCATTTTCTTTCAGCTAAATGTTTGAGGCAGGAGGGCTTGGACAAAAAAAAAAAAAGCTTCTGCCAACATAACTTTGTCTCCTTCCTCAGCTCAACATTTTCAACCCTGGCATCAGCCTGGACCCTGAACTTTGCTTCGTTTCCCACATCTCCGCAGCCTTCAGATTTACCATTTGTCAACTTCACCATTGTAGAAATCCTTCTGCATGTCTTCATCTTTTCTTGACTTAATTGTTGCAACTCCCTTCTGTGGCCGCCCCAAAAGTCACCTCTCAGCCTTGACATCTCAGAAAAAATATGTGCCTATACCTCCTGCCATCCTTAAGCAACTCTACTAACACCACATTCGAGGAACCAATTCAAAACTGCCTCTTAATTTCATAAAATGCTCTGTGGACTTGCTCTCACTTGCTGCACAAACTTTTGGTGTTGTAATGGAGTGGTTTACTCCCTTAAGGACTAGGGGGTGTGAGGCCAGCCAGCCCTGCTCATTTATCAGACCCAGCTGGGAAGGGAGAAAGTTAATATAAAAGCAAGCAAGTGGCTAAATTGAGGGGGAACAGAAGGAGAGAGAAGGGCTCCTGCAAGGGGGGGAGGAGGAAGAAAAAAAAAACCTGAAGGTAAGGTTATGGCTTCCTTTGGCAGTGAAAGAGAAAAGCCTCATACTGGGCAGAGGAACTGCTTCTTGTTTTGATGTTTTGCCTAAGTTTTATGTTGAATAAAATTGTGTCTTTAAGGAGACATAGGCCTGTTAGTCCTTTCTGGGTTGGGGAAACAAGCCAGGAGTGTAAAGGCCTTATTCACCCATGTGGTGTTTCAGTTTTACACCACTATAGCTCACTGATTTCAATGGAGTTTTATGCCAGGACAGCTCCATTGAGATCAGTGAGTTATAGAGGTGTCAAATTGCAATGGTGAAACATGCCTCTCATTTCTCTAATCTCACCGCCACTCTGGCTGCTCATCTAGCTCTGGCCTTATCCCTGTCTTTCTACATAATCTCATTGCTGTCTTCCCAGTTAACAAGCCCTTCATTTGATTTCAAACTTAAATTATCATTGTTCTCCTTAGTTTATCACTCTTAACTTCTCTCGCCTTCTGGCATTCTTAAACTCTAACTATTCTCTAACCTGCAAAGTGTTTGGGGATATTTTACATGAGGCAACGTTATGCAAAAGATCGTTCTAGGGTGGTGGTTTTAATTAAAGATGAGGGAAACGTTGCTGTGCCCTAACACTGATTATCTTGATAATCCTCTTTGTTCTCTTTTGTTTATTTCTCACAGAGCTTAGACTCTAGTAGGCCTTTCTTTTATGGGGAGCTATATAGAGTTACAGTAGGAATATATGGAAAAAATGTAGGAATGTTAGACTGCTTCACAGGGTCTCAACATTTCAGGGCTACGTCCAAAAAGCTTTGGTAATGGACACTTGGATCCTCTACAGTCCTGCAGACTGATGCTTCAGCCAGCAACTCAGCCTGGATCTGCATTTTTCATCTTTCTACAGGTGTGTGCTCTGCAGCATCCTCCAACTCTAAAGGCACAGGGCATACTGTGTGTTACTGCAGAGAGTCCATATTAGCTAATGCTGCTGCTTCCCAACATGGTATGCTTGAGGTGGGTTTTCAGGGCAGCCAGTAACTAGGGAAGCAGCAGCAACCCAGTTCCCAGCTGCCCACAATAGAAGAATTGCATGAGTTGAAATTTGCCATTTCACTTACACATTATATAACAAGGGTGGAGGCAACATGGGACTTAGCCCCAGGAGCATAGTTAAAACCAGTTTTAGAAGAGCTGTGATTTTATTACTCAGTAAAGGATGAATGATTTAATTATATATAAAGGCTACCAATTGCCAGTTATTAAAAGTTTGCAAGATGTGGACCAACTTGTAGGATTCTAGCATTCATAGTCTAACCACTCTAGATTTTGCCCATTTATTCTTTCCAATTAATCTGTAGTTTCTCAGTTTAAAGGACAGAATCAATAAAACTTTGTATTCGTACCCTCTTCTCAAATACAATAAAGTTACTCAGCATATAAACAGATTAGGTTAAAAGACAACATTTTCTTTCCACAGAGGAATCACTCCAGTTTGCTTTCAAAGTACATTTCTAGAACTCTAATGTAATTTCCAGTCTGCCCTATCCAGCTAGCTAGCACAGCCTTGGCCCGGCAGAAAATACCCAGTAACTACTGACACCTAGCTACTGCTGCACTTAGAACTCCTACAGACGTCAGTGCAGAATTGGGCCTTGTGAGTGTCTTATCACAACATGTCCTGCATGGAGTCCAGTCCAGTGAGGTGTTCAATGCTCACAATTCCCATTGATTTCTCGGCACCGATTGGTTGGGCACTCAAAGAAAAGATGCTCATGGGATGCCTCATCCTGCTCCCACTGTCATCAATGGGCGGGGGGTTGCCATTGACTTAAACGGGAGCAGGGTCAGGCTGACTTTTATATATAGATGGTGCAAACTTGTATCTATCTATGCATGCCATTTTATGTTCACATGGATGTAATCAGAATGGAAAGCCAACACAGCAGGAACTTCTCATTAGGGAGATTGAAAGAAAATCCTAATGATTAGACTGTTCCAAAACTGAACCTAGAAGGTACCTACGTGTATCTGAACCCTACTTTTGCTCGCTTGTCATTGGAAGTTAGTCTTTAACTAACTAGGTGACAACAGCCAGGCACTAGTCATATAAACTTACCATAGTTGTGCAGGAAACATACTAAAGAAGTTGCTTCTGTAACTTTTGTGATTTTTTTCTATGCTCAAAGAGGAAAAACAGGTACTTTCTGTATAGATTTACTTTGTATTTGATTTAGGGGAGACAAAACAAATGTGTCTGAGAGAAATTTGGGTGTGGGTCTCTTTTCTCATTCTGTATGATCCTGTATCTTGAATCCTGTGACAGTCCTGATGCTAGCAGAATGTATGTCTCCTAAAGTCCAATAAAAGCAAATTTGTAGTTACATTAGGCAAATGGGATGTGAAAAACAACAAGAAAATAATTTAACAAAATAAAGTTAGCACAGTGAGAAGATTCCTGTTCACATACTATGTCCAATTCCGCTTACAAATAATGGCTAGCCCTGCAAACTCAAACTGGGTTCTTTTCAGCTTGCATATAACAAAGGCTCTGTAGCACAAATTAGTTCCTCAGTTACATCTGTGTATCCTTAAATCTTCATTGGAGTTTGCACAGGTAACTGATTGGAACATAGTAAATAATTCTGCTGAGGGACAAAATAGAATACAATCTGAAGCTCACTCAGTTTAGCAGGGCTAATAGAACTAAAAAGCAGCAAAAACATAATTTTATCACTATAGTGAACAGATCTGACTCTGAATATGCATGGGGAGTAAATTGTTGAAGTTGCCACTTTTACATAGTCACTTTTCACAGTAGAATTTCACTTAAAAACTGATCACCAATAAGCCTACTACCTCTGAGGCTCTCACAACAGTATCTGGGTAGTTCCCAAAAAGGTCACCAGACACAGGTCTGTGTATGGCCCTCTCCAACTCTATCCCCGTCATTGCTCATTTCTTTGATGTCCCCTAGACTGAAAGTTTACAACCACTTGTGCAAGTAGTCAAGCTTCATGCTAGGGATTGTACACCCTGAAAGCCTCCCACCTACATGTTTCAGCGTAGCAGCCATGTTAGTCTGCATTCGCAAAAAGAAAAGGAGTATTAGTGGCACCTTAGAGACTAACCAATTTATTTGAGCATAAAGCTTTCGTGAGCTACAGCTCACTTCATCGGATGCACACCTACATAAAAATTTTTAAGGGGACTCTCTACCTACCCTGTATCCAGTGTCCTCTCCCAGCATCATTCCCATCCTGTACATTGTGAAACAGTGTGCGTCACACTGCCTCAGTGAATGTTAGGAAGTGTAAATAAAACAACAGACCAGATACAACAGAAAATATATAGAAAGAAAACTGGAAATCTTATACTAGAACAGCATATTTCCAGCTACAGGCCAGGAGATTATTCAGTAGGGAAGAGGGAATGCTTTATATGCTATCCTCTGCTACGCTACTGATCAGCTATTGTCTACTTACTTCTGAGCCAAAGCTCTTTTAACAGATGATCAAGCATTTTACTAAATTCCTCTTTATGCTTGGCCAGTGTGGCTTGAGAAGGCTACAGAAGCGTTACCCATGTTTATTCATTTCCTTGAGCTTAAACCTGCCAGATGACGTCTCTATGAAACTCTCTAACACAGTGGCTCTCAACTTTTCCAGACTACTATACCCCTTTCAGAAGCCTGATTTGTCTTGCATGCCCCCAAGTTTCACCTCACTTAAAAATGACTTGCTTACAAAATCAGACTTAAAAATACAAGTGTCAAAAGCACACTATTAGTGAAAAATTGCTTACTTTTCATTTTTACTATATAGTTACAAAATAAATCGGAATATAAATATTGTACTTGCATTTCAGTGTATAGTGTGTATATACAGCAGTATAAACAAGTCATAGTCTGTATGAAATTTTAGTTTGTATTGACTTAGCTAGTGCTTTTTATGTAACCTGCTGTAAAACTAGGCAAATATCTAGATGAACTGATGTACCCCTTGGAAGACCTCTGCATACACCCCCAGGGTACATATACCCTGGTTGAGAACCACTGCTCTAGCAGGCTGGTTGACAGTGACTTACAGAAATTAAATATGTCTCTGACTTCTGGCTCAGTCTGTCACAGTGAATAAAATACAACCAAAGATGTTTGTACAATTATTGAAAGTGTAGGAAAGGGCATGGGTACTTAGGGAATAGAAACAAAAAACTAATGTCGTATTTTATTTGAAAAAAGTATTCAATAGCTGTAAAAGGAAATAAGCGAAGGAGCAGACAGAAAATGAGAAGGAACAAAAGAAGCATAGGAAGAAAATTTTGTAACACCAAAATCCAAACTGTTTTGACTGCAACTGGTCATCTCTCATGTAAGCAAATCACAAAATTATTACAGTAAAATAAGTCAAATTTTATAGAAACAGATAACATTGCTTCTCAACTGCTATATATTTTCATTTAATGCTCTAAGAACATAAGAACGGCCATACTGGGTCAGACCAATGGTCCACCTAGCCCACTGTCTGTCAGTGGCCATTCCCTCTGAAGCATCTGACATTGAACAGGGAATTTTGATTGATCCATCCCCTTTTGTCCAGACCAAGCTTCTGGCAGTTGGAGTTTCAGGGACACCTGGAGCATGGGGTTGCATCTCTGATAATCTTGGCTATTAGCTATCGATGGACCTATCCTCCATGAACTTATCTAATTTTTTTTTAACCTAGTTATACTTTTGGCCTTCACAACATCCTCTGGCAATGAGTTCCGCAGGTTGACTTTCCATTGTGTGTAGTAGTTCCTTATGTTTGTTTTTAAACCTGATGCCTATTGATTTCATTGGATGACCCTTAGTTCTTCTGTTATGTGAAAAGGTAAATAACACTTCCCTATTCATTTCTCCATAGCATTCATGATTGTATAGACCCCTATCATATTCCCCCTTTGTCATCTCCTTTTCATTCCAGACTGAACATCCCAGTTTTTTTAATTTCTCCCCAAATGGAAACTGTTCCATACTCCTAATAATTTCTGTTGTCCTTCTCTGCACCTTTTCCAATTTTAATATATCTTTTTTGAGATGTGGTGACCAGAATCGCATGCTGAATCCAAGGTGTGGGTGTACTGTGGTTTTATTTAGTGGCATTATGAAATACTGTATTCTGTTTTAATCTCTCTCTTTCCTAATAGTTCCTAACATTCTGTTAACTTTTTTGACTGCCGCTGCACACTGAGTGCTTGTAGGACTTAATGCTTTGGTTTCTCAGTTTCTCTGCCCCAATCAGCATTATGTAGCCATTGTAGCCATCTGGTCAGTGTTCAACATCCTCATTGAATCCAGGAAGTCTGGGATACATGTTTACATGTGACTATATACAAGAAAAATTAGCTTCCTTATAGTAAGGTAGTTACCTAGTAACAAAATCTAATCTTTATAAATCAATATCCAATACAAAACTACACACTGGTTTATGAAGACTGGAGTTTTAGTTAATGAACACATTCGTTACAAGATATGTAGCTGAATTAAATTTCTTCCTACTACTCTATAGCAGGTGTATCCTTATGGCACTTAAAATATTAAGTGATGTGCGTAACATTTTGAGGGGGAAAATAAATAAAAATGTATTCAATTAAAATGAAATTTTAAGTTTTCTCTGACTTTTTCTAAATGGCAAGCCTATTTTCAGTGGCTTTTCCCATCTTTTTTCCACCCTTAGACTTCTGGCTAGGTTGCCAGGTTTCTCTTAAAATCAGTTTTCTGTTTTGTTTTTTTAAATAATGACTTTTTAGTGTTGTTTTTCTATCTGATTTCTATAGACCACACTTTTAGAAAAGCCTCTGTGCAGCCCCTAAGGCTCCAAGTGTGCATATATATATTTTAAACAAATGAGTAATACCATTGACTTCAGCTTATGTGCATAATTTTCCCCCCTCAAAATTATCTGCATATTTATTGCTTAATGTTTGATGATAAAATTGTAATCATTGACTTCCATGAGACTATTTGCAACTATTTGCAGTCCAAAGTGTGGCATCTCTTGCTTTTAAAATAGCTGTTTGGGACTTAAGCTGCTTTGAATTCACTTAAAACAGCACTTTGAAAAATCTTTCTAGTCATGTGTAATGGTTGTGAACAGATTAGAAAGTTTCTTTTCAAGCCACTCAGGATGAACCAAGCTGCTTTAAAGGTGACATATGCTTTAGCCAAACACCAAATGAGCTCAATACAGAGTTAAGTGGGTGAAACTGAATGACCTGTGACATACAGGAGATCAGACTAAATGATTTAATGGTTCCCTCTGACCTTAAAAGCTATGAATGTGTGTTTAGAAACTGCTTGTAGTTAAATTGGTGCAACCTCTTACTGTCATGGCAGTCATACTAGTATAAAGGTGCATAAGCTTATATGGGGTAAATCTATGACACTGTACTATACTGGTATAGACTCTCCCCTTTATATCAGTATAAATACCTCCACAGGGAGTTGCACCAATTTAATACATCAGTTAAATCTACAGCTAAATCAGTACAAAACTGGTTTCAGAGTAACAGCCGTGTTAGTCTGTATTCGCAAAAAGAAAAGGAGTACTTGTGGCACCTTAGAGACTAACCAATTTATTTGAGCATGAGCTTTCGTGAGCTACAGCTCACCCCTTAAAAAAGAAAGGACCTGTCCACATTTGGTATATTTGTTTCAATTTACCTAATAGCAGCTTTGACCTGTCATGATTTTTTTTTTTTTTTTTTTTTTAAATAAGAATGCTTGATGACCTGGACTTTAACTGGAAAAGCAACCATACCCAGACAAAAAATTAATCTTGCAATCACATACACTTTGCAAATACCGAGTTATTGCCCAGTAACAAATTCTAATATCAGGTAGCAGATATAGGACTCCATTCTGCATTCCCAACTGTCAATGGTAATTTTGGTTGCAGAAGGATTGTAAAACAATCTAATATCTATGCAATATTTAAATTAAATTTTCACAAAAGGACCAAGTATTCTGCTGGTGTAAAAGGGCAAAACTTCATTTAAGTCTACTGAGCTGTACAACTGTACCCCAGCACACAAGAGTGCGATGCAGAGTTGCCGTGAGAAGCACAAATTAAGGGAGCCTGGTGCTGTGGCTTGAACGGGTCTCCAGTAAAAGCTGTCGAGAAGGTGACACTGTTCTCCTATTCAAAGTACAGACAAAGCAGAAGTTGCAGCCGTTTAATTTAAATGGATTGAACAACCCGATCTAGCTCAACTACCGCTGCATCTGCCAAATTAAAACAGCGCTTTAGGGTCGCAACTCGGGCCGGGGTAAGGCCAAATCCGGCACGCCCGCTTTAAAGTGATCTGTGAGTATCTCTCCCCCCCGCCGCACCAGGACCCCCCCCCAAGCGGCACCGGTTCAACCACCTTCGTTTAAAACCTCCCATTTTGCTGAACTCGGGCCGCAGACCAGGCGAAACTGAAACCCAGCCCGGCGAAGGAGCCCGGCTGCGGGGAAGGCCGCAGCCTGGGTGGCGCTGCCCCGGGGGCAGGCGGGCGCCTGGCGACGCTCCGTCCCGCTCTCTAGCCCCTTCGCGCGGCGCCCAACCCCAGCGTCTCTCCTGCGGGCAGAGGGGGCTGGGTACGTTCACCCCCCCCCCCGCGGCCGTACGGGGCCTGCGGCTCCCTCTCCCCGCCGGGGCCGCGCGCGGGGGGGGGGTCTCACGTGCCGCCCCCAGCAGGCGCGCGCCAGCCCCGCAACAGGGAGCCCTGAGGGCAGCGCAGCATCCGGCGGACTTGCCAGACGGCGCATGCGCTTCTGCCTCCTGAGCAGACGGGCGATGAGCTCAGATGCCGAGGGAGGGGGGAGAGAACAGAGGGTGTGCTACGCCGTTTACGTAGAAGGGGGCGGGGCGGGGGGCCCGCATTGGCTAGGCCGAGCCGCCAAGGTGGTTGCCTAGCCTATGCGCATGGTTGGTAGCCGTGTGCGTGCAGACCGCGGCTGGCTCGGCGTAAGTGTGTTTGATGAATGGCGTAGCGGGGACGGCCGCAGCGGAGGAGGAGGCGCCCCGGCGGTTTGGTACCGAGCGGAGAGGGAGATGCACACGGCACTCGAGTGAGGTAGCTATAAAACCCCATTTGTTTACATTCCCTCCCCCACACAACCGGCCGGCGCTGCCGCGAAGGCGGCGGCCGGGCCCCGGGCCGGCTGGGAGGCGGGGGACTAGCGGCCACCGTCCCTGCGCGGGCTGCAGAGCCGCATATGGGGGGCAGCGAGGCGGCCGCTGCCTCATCACGTGGCGGCAGCGGCGGCGGCGGGGCCGGCGTAGTGAAGGGGCTTGGGGGGGGGGGCTGCTCTATTGAGTCTGTCCCAAACTGCTTCCGGCCGCAGTGAGGGCTCCCCCTCATGCAAACGCCCCCTCCCCCCAGGTGCGGCCCGGGAACCCCCCCTCCCCCGGCCCAGTGCAGCCGCCCGGTAAGGGGGGGAGGGGGCTTCACAAAAGGCCTCTCCCTGGAGGCACCGAGGTGACCGCTCTGATGTCGTGGCAAGGCTGAGCGCGGTTTCTCACCGCTGTGAATTGCCGCCCCAGGGGCTGTCTCGGGGGAAGGGCACCAGGCTCAGCTTTGCAAGCTGTAGTCACCAGGGTTGGGGAGGTTCCCAAATGGGGCTGAAACCCCAAGCGCTCCCTGCACACCCCATAGCAATAAACCCAGCTTCCAGCGGGGGCTTCATGGGGGTGACTGGCCTGGGTGGGCCTCTTCCCTGGGGAACAAACGTTTGCTGTTGGCCTCCAGGCTGCATGCCCGTTTCCCTGTGCTCTCAGCTCTACAGCCAGGTGTGCATTATAAACGTACATCACCATAGCTACGTTTTTCGGGGGTGGGAAAAATCCACATTCCTGAGTGTCACAGTTACATCAACCTAACCCCGGGTGTAGACAGCACTATGTCAAAGGGAGAGTTTCTCTTGCTACTGCCTCTGGTGGAGATGGATGAAGTGAGCTGTAGCTCACGAAAGCTCATGCTCAAATAAATTGGTTAGTCTCTAAGGTGCCACAAGTACTCCTTTTCTTTTTGCGAATACAGACTAACACGGCTGTTCCTCTGAAACCTGTCATTATAGGAACAGGAGATGCTTTCCCATCTACATATAGCATCTTCACTAACCTGCTGCAGCTGTGCCAGTGAAATGTTTTTAATTGTAGACCTGCCCTAAATTAGTGTGTATATTAGGCCTTCCCAACCAGCCATCATTATGCCTCATCTGCAGTATGTGCTTCAAAGGACTACCTTCCTTAGAATTATATAGAAGGGAACACTATTTTGGAGTCTGAGTTGGTGAAACTTAAGTATCATATCTAGGTCATGTTTACTTGGGGGGGAACAATGAAGTGGGTGGGGTTTATACTTTTCAGTTTAATATTCTTGGTTTGCTCTGTTGGGGAAATTTCTTATCATGAGGTGCATCTCAGGTAAATTATGTGTAACTTTGAACAGAGTCAAAAAAGCAAGATCTAAGTGGGACTGTTGAAGGTGAGGGAAACTTGGTTGGTCACTGTCACTGAGACAGCTTCTGCAAAATCACCCAGTCACAAGCGGTATACAGGAAAGAAAAATAAGGTTAAGTTGATACAGCAATTAAACACCTATTGCTAGCCTTCCACCTCACAGGGTCCCTGAGCTGCAGCCCAAGCCTGAGACAAGCTCTGTGTGGCTTGAATGCTTGTCTCTTTCACCAACAGGAGTTGGTCCAATAAAAGATACAACCTCACCCACCTCGTCTTTCTAATATTCTGGGACCAACATGGCTACAACTACACTACATACAACTTTTAGAAAATGGTTAAAGGCTTTCCATTTTTCAGTGCCTTAACTGGTTCTTCTGGAAGCATTACCAGCAGGAGAGTGAGTTTGTGTGTGTATGGGAGTGGGGGGGGGGGGGTGAGAAAACCTGGATTTGTGCTGGAAATGGCCCACCTTGATTATCATACACATTGTGAAGAGAGTGGTCACTTTGGATGGGCTATTACCAGCAGGAGAGTGAGTTTGTGTGTGTGGGGGGGAGGGTGAGAAAACCTGGATTTGTGCTGGAAATGGCCCAACTTGATGATCACTTTAGATAAGCTATTACCAGCAGGACAGGGGGGTGGGAGGAGCTATTGTTTCATGGTCTCTGTGTGTATATAATGTCTTCTGCAGTTTCCAAGGTATGCATCCGATGAAGTGAGCTGTAGCTCACGAAAGCTCATGCTCAAATAAATTGGTTAGTATCTAAGGTGCCACAAGTACTCCTTTTCTTTTTACTCCCTGATAGTAAATCACGTTGAGATGCTGTGTGGGATACAACTCTTTTAATAGTCTCTTCTGTCCGCCCCCCCCCCCCCCTTTTTCTTTGCCTTCTCAGTTCTATCATTCTCAGCTATTTTGTCTGTGCAGCTCTTTTCTCACCTCTCCGTTCTATAACTCTTCCCAAAATGCTGCTCAAGTTAAGATAGGTATAGTTTTAGCTTCTAACACTACAAACGCTTCACACATCTAACCTAAATAACTACTCTTGTGTAATAATTACTCATAGTAGAACATCATGGATTTGTCTACGCCACACAGCTTTTAGTGACAAGACTGTGTCGATGCAGCCTTGTCGCTAAACGTTGGCATGTGTGCCGACAAAATACTTCTAGCCCTGAGAGCGGCTTTTGCTTTGTCGGCAGGACAGCGCTCCTGCCGACAAAGCCGCGTTCACACTGCCACTTGCCACAGAAAAACTTTTATTTGTCGGGGGTAGGGGGCGCTTTTTAAAGTACCCATGAAAGACAAACGTTTTTTCGACAACTTGGCAGTGTAGACAAGCCCTATGCCATGCTTTTTCCATGTGAGAGCGGCAGCCTGAAATCAGCACTGAAAAATACATATTGAAGACATCTGGTTAGTGTTTAGAAGTTGAGAATTAGTTGGTCTTTCAACTGACATTAGTGGTTCAAAGAGAGTGTATGCTTTTTAAATTTTTTAAAAAATGTTCTTTTTGGGGCTACAATGTAGAATAACTAATGTGATACAAGATGATTAAAAATAGATAATATTACATTTGCAAAGTGAGTACACTCATTAGACTATCCAAGGAATTTTTTTCATTAATAGGTTCTCTTTTGGAGACAATAAGAGGTTGCCAAAGGAATGGCTTCTAATTTAAAAAGATTTAATTGTGTATCCTTGGAAAACTGGTTGATTTGGTTGATTTCTTTTGGGGGAAAGAGGAAGGGAGGAGGATAAATAAAACATACCACTCTAATCCCCAAAAAGGACTTCTAACTTCTTTTGTATAATTGTTAGTGTGTGGAATATTAGTCTAAAAGGAATGCTAATGTAAGAAAACTTTCTGAATTAATTAATTCATCCATGAGTATTGTCAAAGAACAAATGTAGCAGAATGGGTAGCACTTTCTCATTAACAAATTTGTTTTGAAATAGATGTCCTTGTCCAAAATATTTTTTTAAATGTTATTGAATCTTAAGCCTTGTTGTTAGAACTTTAATTTTTATTTAGTCTCCTTGGTCAAACAATGCAACTATGTACTTTTGGAAGAATGAGTAGTAGAGACCCTGAAAACTGTGTGTAGATTTTCTTCTGTAAATCAGGGGTTCTCGACCTGGGGGTTGGGACCCTTCAAGGGGTCGCGAGCTTGTTACATGGTGCGGGGAGGATGTCGAGAGCTGTCAGCCTTCACTGCAAACCCCGCTTTTCCTCCAGCATTTATAATGGTGTTAAATATATTAAAAAAGTGTTTTTAATTAGGGGAGGTCACACTCAGAGGCTTGCTTTGTGAAAGGAGTCACCAGTACAAAAGTTTGAGACCCACTGCTGTAAATCATACATAGTTTACTTAATTCATGTAGCTCATGTGGGTTTTTGGTAGGGGAAAGTACTTCAGTGTCTATGGAAGGTGGATGCAGTAGGTAACTAGTATCCCATCTACCAGAGTACTAAAAATAATTTAACATGGAAGTGTAAACCAGCAGGTGAACAAGATTTTAAGCTTACACAATGCTCTTCTTCAGGTTTGGGCAGTCTGAAGAAGAGCTCTGTGCAAGCTCAAAAGCTTGTCTCTTTCACCAACAGAAGTTGGTCTAGTAAAAGATAGTACCTCACCCACTTTCTCTCTCTAGCATTGTGGTACCAACATGGCTACAACAACACTGCAAACAACCAATAAGATGCTGTCAGGTCACATTTGGCCTACAACTTATATTTAACGAGAGAAAAAAAACTCTTAGAAAACAGAAGGCATTTAGGGATCCATTAGAGATGTACTTGCAAATGTGTTTTTAAAAAAGTCTAGTTCTGATGGTGCCCCTTAATCTACTGTAATACCTGGAAGAAACCCATGCTAATCAGTAGCCTTGAACCCAAATGAGTGTGGCTTGGATAAAAAGTATACCTTTTTCAGTATAGTGTCTTGGAAAAGGTTTCAGCAACAGAATATTGGGTCACATGTGGTAGCTAGTCCCCAAGTATAAATAGTTCATTCCCTTGGTATTTTTAGGAAATACCAATAATATATAAACAGATATTCCTAGTCAAACTGTGAAAACCATAAATTGAGAAATGGGGGAGTCGGGGAGGGGGGAGGGGAGCAAATCCAGCTAACATGCATGTACAGGAATAATAGTAGTGGGTACTTTCTGTCTGATGCAGACTTAATGTGTGGATTTGGCCAAGTGAGGCAAGCAGTCACATTTAATACTTTAAATTGAATATCCGTGCATAGTTGTCTGGCTAGGCAGTATAAATTTGGTTACATTTGGTTACATTTGGTCATTTGGTTACATTTACTTTGATTGTCCAAATGGCTATAATGTGGTTAGCCCTAACTGTGCCTAAGAAAGATGGATTTGCAATATTCGCCTCAATTTCCGTATCTGTAAAAGGGGGATAATATCTACTGAAAGAATGACAGTGGCTGATTGAGAAGATTAATCAGATAGGTTACAAAGTACTCTAAACGTGAAAAGAGGTATACATGTGAAATTTTTGTAAGACAATAGGAGAATGGTGTACATAAAAATAATCTGTTTTTGTGCTATTTTGCTCAATCTGAGTCATTAAATTTAATCTCCCATTTCAGTTTGCCTGTGACTGAAAATATGGGAGCCTAAATGTCTTTAGCTGTCTTTTGGGGAGTACTGAAAACATTAGCATAGGGACGAGAACCAAATATTATTTTCTTTTCTATAGTAACTTTAACCATGCAGAAAGTATTTTCATACTTCCACAATTGTCTGGCACTTTCCTATAACAAGTATTCAGAATTCTCAAAGGAGATTACCCCTGCCCCCTTTCTCTTAACATCCTTGAGAATGTCAGTAACGTTGCAAAGAAGAAAAAGAAATTGCCAGTACTCCTGATTTCTGTTTTCTTTTAATAACATGTTTTCACAGAATCAAACTTCAGGGACAAAGGGAAACTCTTCCTTCAGTTTTAAGAATCCTTTCTGTGTGGAAGCTGTTAATGTGCACTGCTCCTGCTGTGGAAGGCCAATGTGACTTGTATGTTTTATTTTGCGGAGTCCAACTCAGCTTTTAAAAACTTGCCCCTTAAATTTAGTTACCAGCGTATAGGGAGCATTCATCATGTTTTCTTGTTATAGTATTTGTCACAACAAAAACTTCATAGCCAATTAACACTTATTAATCTGTAGGTGAAAGGCCGCAAGCAATATCTAAGGATTCAAAAAGAGAGGAAAAGGTCTTATATAGTTAATGTAGAAATTTGTTTGTTCTTTTTCAAACTATAGCTGAGATTTTATATAAAGTGTACCCCGGGTCAACAACAAAAAGTGTTGAGGCACCACTTAACAAAAGATGCCAGCAACGATGCGGCCTGAAGCATGTATCTGCCAAAGGAGAAGAGCTCTTTCATTCAGAGGCTTAGGTCACATCTTCACTAGCAATATTAAAGTGCTGCCGCGGCAGCGCTTTAACATGGCTTGTGTAGTGGCGGGATAGCGCTGGGAGAGAGCGCTATAAAAAATCCACCTCCACGAGGGGGATAGCTACCGGTGCTGGGGCACTGTCTACACTGTCACTTTACAGCACTGAAAGTTGCAGCGCTCAGGGGTGTTTTTTCACACCCCTGAGCAAGAAAGTTGTAGCACTGTAAAGTGCCAGTGCAGACAAGCCCTTAGAGAAATGATTTTGACTCCATACTGAGATTCTACTTTCGTGTGTGTTTCTTTTTCATATGGAGCTAGTCTATAGTATGAATAAAATCAGGGGTGTGAAAGGAGAAAATGGTTCTTATAACAGCAGCATTTTTATCTTTGTTTTTTAACTGGCATCTTCTAGGTCACATTTGCTTTAACCACATTATGTGATAATCAAGATGGGAAAAATCTACTAGACCTCTAAAAACCAGAAGCCAACGGAAGATTGGCAGGAGAAACCCCAGTGCCTCTCCCCTAGCTTCTGGAAGGGAGACTCAGTGGGATTGTTTGCAGGCTGGTGTATCTGGTCCATGCCCAATCTTGGTTTATAAGGGGCCTGACTAGATTTGGAACTCATTCTCTCTTCTCCGTTTACTAGCTGCTGCATTACCCCTCTAATCCCCACCTCTCCATGTCCCATGTCTTTCCTTCTGACCCCCGCCTGCTGTAAAGGAGGAGGAACTACTCCAGCTTTCCTCCAGCTACTGGAAAAGAATGGTGAGTTTTAGGCTATGGCTATACTACAGCTTATATCGGCATAATTTATGTCACTCGGGGATGAATAAACCACCCCGCTGAGCAACATAAGTGACTGTGTGCACAGCGCCATATCGGAGGGCCAATATAGCTTCTGCAGTTCACGGGGGTGGTTTTATTATGCCAATGGGAGAGAGTGCTTCAGTCAGTATAGAGCATCTTTACCAGATGAGGTGCAGCCGCAGCAGCACTGTACCTGTAGACATGCCCTTAGTCTTCCTCCTGCTATCACTTTTAATGTCTTTGCTAAAAGAAAAGGAGTATTTGTGGCACCTTAGAGACTAACAAATGTATTTGAGCATAAGCTTTCGTGAGCTTCATCATCCGATGCAGTGAGCTGTAGCTCACGAAAGCTTATGCTCAGATAAATTGGTTAGTCTCTAAGGTGCCACAAGTACTCCTTTTCTTTTTGCGAATACAGACTAACACGGCGGCTACTCTGAAAAATGTCTTTGCTATGGCTCATAGCTTTCAGAGGAGCAGTACCACGATGCTGAAGAGAATGAGTCCAGTTTTACTGAGGCAAAACAAAAAAAACCTGAAGCTATCTTAGTTTATCTTGTAATTTTCACTCTGCTGCTTCTTGAAAAACCATGAACATAAAAGTAGAGAGAATTTTCTGCCACTGCTGGGAATTCTTTTGGATGAAGGGAGTGGAGAAAGCAGACTCCCAGAACAGTTTGGGATCAGCAGCAAAGTAAAGCTAACAGGCCCTTGTCAATTTCACTGCTGCTTTTCAGAATTTTTCAGCTATTGTGAATCTAATGAGAAAATCTCCAGGATCATTCTATTACTAATGGCCCCGCCTACTTCCCAGCGAAAGCTTTTTATTGTCATTGCCTAGTGAATGCATTTTTAGTGTCTATGCTTTAGATAATATGTGCTGTCATTTGTATTGACACTTATACCTTCTTAACGTTAAGCAAAGTAAAAAAAAAGATTTTAAAGATGTTTAAAACATATTAAACACTCTCAAACTAGAAAAATCAGTTTGGGCTAGAACCATGTAACTCGCCTGATTGTTCCTTTATGTTGTGCCTCCATAACCTTTCAGCTGCGAACTGTTCTTCAGGGACAAAGCTCAAGATCTTTAAATGGTGGGGAGACTTTTTTTTTTTTTTTTGCCAAAAATTGATTAGTATCTAATAAATAGCTTTTCCCTATAGTAGATCTAATTGGCAATGATAGTGCATGTAGTCATTTTTAGTATTGATAGTCCAAGCTATATGTAGCACAAAGAAAATGTAACTTGCTTTAATTTTATTTAAAGCATTCTTTAACAGAGATGTAAATAGTCATAACTGATATTTGTTTGCCAATCTAGGTGATCTGAAATCTAATGGTCACATTTTACTGGAAGTTGATGAATGACTATGCCTATGTCCAAAATATGTGACTGACTCACTCTATTAGTTGAAATATTTCTAGACTTTTTTTTGTGCCCAGTTGTAAGGTTACAATATCCTACTAGATATTTTTAAATAATTAAAAGTAAATATGTGGGGATTTTATTTATATAGAAGTCCAATAGCTTGTATAAAAATAGGTGCTTCAACGGAGGCCTAATGTCAGATTTTAGTCCAGGTTATAGACACTTCAAAAATAGAGATTAATAGTGGAAACTGTGAGAGATCCTAACTGTTGCTGCTGGCAAGTGCTACTAACTAAATGCTAAAAACGTGAAGTCCACATTGACCCTGTCATCATGTGAATGTGCAGTGATCACCCAACTTTCAGTAGTTATGTAAACAGAGCTCTGTTAGCCTTTCATTCAGGGCTACAGTGCTGTGGTCACTACTGAATGGATTAAAATAATCCTGTGAGTTATGCATGATAACTGGAAATGTAATCTGATGTACTGCTGATAATTGATTAGTATCTAATAAATAGCTTTTCCCTATAGTAGATCTAATTGGCAATGATAGTGCATGTAGTCATTTTTAGTATTGATAGTCCAAGCTATATGTAGCACAAAGAAAATGTAACTTGCTTTAATTTTATTTAAAGCATTCTTTAACAGAGATGTAAATAGAATGATCAAATTCAGTTTGTGATTTTTTTTTTTTTTTTTGAGAGCTGCATTAGTGTGTCATCTTAATACTGGTTTTTCATTTGAAGTGGAGCTAAATAGTGCCATTCATCCAATGCTGTCTGGTTATGAAGTTGCTCATAATGGTAGCAGTATGTCTGTTCTACAGCTATGAATGTATTAATTAGCAGTCTTCTCTACAGGGCAAGTATCCTACACAAACAGCTGTATGTTTTCTATGATGGTGGCTGGTAGACAATCCTCTAGATCTACTTGGCTGACAGTGCCGAACAGTGGCACTTCCTCATTTCATACTGAATGCAAACTAAACCAAAAAAGCTTCCTTAAATGCTTAAACTGAGTACTCTATATCTAGGTTTTTAATAATTTTTTTCATAACCTAAAAACCCTACCTATGAATTTAGTCCTGGAGGGTGCCAGATTGACAGTCGTGGAAAGAGAATTCTTCTACTTACTGCTCCCTCAACCCACCTGAGCAGTGATCTGTAGGGGGACCACTTGTAGGGGTAAAAGGATAATTCAGTATCCTACCATCCTAATTATTGGCCTCTGCTTAACACTTAATTAGTATGCTAGCTAGTTTCAGTTGCAATGGCTGTGTTTTGTGATGTGGACAGCTTGCCTCACTAGATTTTTATGCTAAAATATAGTTCACTTATTTCATGTACTGTATGATACATTGGGGACATCTGTGACACAGCAATCAAACACCTGTGGATGGCCTAGGGCTTGTGCTGTGGGCTGTAAAGTAAATGTGTACATGTTTGGACTGGAGCTTGAACTCTGGGACTCCACGAGAGGGAGGGTCCTAGAGCCCAGGCTCCAGTCGAAGCCTGAATGTTTATGCTGTAGTTTTTAGCCCTGCAAGCCTGAGTTAGCTGACCCGGGCCAGTCCCAGCTGTCGTGGGTCTCTTACTCCAATCTAGACTACCTGTAGACGAAAGACTTGGTTCACTACTAACCTGGGCTGTATTTGAAGTACTGGTAGTTATTTAGAGGAGGCTCTATATTTTGTTCAGCAGTCTTTGGATTATTCATTTGTCCTTTACTCTCATTTACTTTTACGTATCTTCATTGAAGTGAATGGAATCTGTATGCATAGACAATGACAGAAATTAGTTGTTGATGATGGTCTGCCCTTAGCTAACATCTAAATGTTTGTGAATATATTGTACATTTGGTTATTTTGTTCACATTTTCATCACAGGGAAACTCTCTTACTTGTTTCTTGTATTGAGACTCATTGCCATAGCATGAGGGGAATGTACATAAAATAAGACAAAATATATTGTGCTACTAGAATTCATAGATTCTTAGTCAAGAGGAAGGTATATGCATTTCTGACTCTTGAAGTATAAAAATCTAAAGTACCAAAAGAGGTTCATTTTTTGTTTAGTGGATTCATGGCACAATCCTTATGTCAAGTGACTTCACTGAGCACATGATATGTTTGAATAAAGCAGAGAGGAATGTGTAAAAGTGTTTATGATGCTTGGAATTAAGAAACTGCATGAATGCTCTTAGTCGGATGAGTTATGGTAAGGGGATATTTTAAGACTTTTAAAAATGACAGTAGCTGAAGCTAATTATTGTGAATTATATACTTGAAAATAAGTGTTTTTATTTTGTACTTATATAATTAAATTAGTGATATAAAATGATTGTATTACACCAGAAGTAAGTGGTTCTAGTTAAATATTGTAAAAATATTTTAGTTGTCTTCAAAATACATTCTTTGACTTCTGGCACTCTTTTTCAGGATTTCCAGTGCAAAAAGGGCTACATATGTTGATTTAACATCTTTCTTATAAGAGAGCAAAGAATTTATGGTACTTTTAATCTTTGGACAGGAATATTGGCTCATAAAGTAATAAAACTTAATCATTCATTAAGGGGCACTAATTTTTTGTATGGTGTGTAGAACGTTTTGTGTGTTTGTTTTTTTTTAAGTTCATGCTTTCCTGTTATTACATATTAAAATTGAACTAGGAAAGTAACTCCAAAAATGCAATTGTGCTTAAGACAACATACTACTATTAACATTTTCAATCTAGTAGTAAAATTGAAATATACAAAGTGTCATTTCCTTGGAGAGTGTTTTCACAGCATCTACAAAGGAATTGTACAGAAATTTAGATTACTCTTTTATTCTAACTTGATTAGTTTAAATTCACAATATAGGTTTGAAATTACCTTCTAAGGCAAGGTGTTAATTACATTTTATAACAAGGGGATTCTCAAAGGGAGATAGTTATTTCAATTCAAGGAAGCAGACATATACCTAGCTGTGTGTCAGATAAATATTATACAAATACACAAGGGCTAGAACAATTATGGGATTCGCAAAAAGAAAAGGAGTACTTGTGGCACCTTAGAGACTAACCAATTTATTTGAGCATGAGCTTTCGTGAGCTACAGCTCACTTCATCGGATGCATACCGTGTGCTCACGAAAGCTCATGCTCAAATAAATTGGTTAGTCTCTAAGGTGCCACAAGTACTCCTTTTCTTTTTGCGAATACAGACTAACACGGCTGTTACTCTGAAACCTGTAATTATGGGATTGTTACTTAATTTTGGTCAGTATCATTTATGTAATCTTGTACTTTACAGTAACTTCCAGTAGTGATGAAAGAACACCATGATGATCCCTGATGTATTATGCTTTTCACTGAGTACACTTTCCAACCTTAGTCCACATATGCTTTTGGATGGGTGGGTAAGGGGGCGGTGGAGAAGGACGTTTGAATTTCTGATGCCTTCAACAAATACTTTCCTTTGACTGCCTGGTAATGACCAAAGTATTATCCAAGAAATTTTCTCCTGCTACCATCTACTCCGAAAGGTAACTATTTTTTAATGCCGAATTTACTTTATCTGTAAAGCTGCAATCTGAATGATGCAGAAAATACAAGCAGCTTAACTGAGAATTTCTTAATATTTAAATCATTAATGAGAAAATTTGAGACAGTAAGAGAACCTGAGGTGTCCTTTGTCTCCTATTTTTTACACTTTGTACTTAACACACTGTTACATTGGCTGAAGATATGATAATCTGCTAGGCATGTGAAATTTACTAAAAATAGTAGTCCAACCGTAACATAATTATCTAGGGCATCAGGTTATGGGATTTTTCCAGGCCTTGGAGTCAAAGTTCCATTGAGAACTAAGGTGTCAGTAGCTAGACATTTGCTGTTTCTACTCCAAATAGATGACCTATGCAGAGGGACAGGTTGTAACTTTAATCTGGCAGTGACGCAGACTGATGAGAGGGACAAATTATTTCAGTGAACAGATAGCACAAAAAGTTAATGAAGTGGCTCTGTGATAGGATGAGTAGAATAAAATAACCTATTATGCACTTTAATACGTATAGAAATCAGAAAATATGGGTGTGGTACTCTCAGGAGCTGAGCACCTCCTACAACGTGTTAAGCATCTTCGGCACCAGTGGTAGTTGAGAGAGCTCAGCATTTCTCAGTATATATATATAGTATACTTATATGTAATAATTAGACTAAACTTTAGATGTGTGGTGGACTTATATTAAGAAGATTCTTTATGTGCAACGTTTGATAGCATCATAAAGATTGAACACAGGGCAGATTGATTTAAATCAAAGCAATTTACATTACCAGTTTTTATCGTGATTTAAATCAGCAAGCAGGAAACCTTGATTTACATAATGGGTTTTAATCATGTTTTACATTTGTACGTTTTAATTATTTTCCTAAAGGAAAGCTAATTCTCATTGATAATCATTAAAACATGTTGATTTGCAGCTAAATATAACCATTACATTAAATTTGGTGGTGCTTTTTGCCAGCCATTTAAACAGTTATGTAATTTAACATACGTTGATTCAGATTCCTAATTTTTACATTTTTTATTATTTTCAAAAATGGTGAATAATGTGATGATTAATTTTTTTTACTTGTGATTAGTGTCAAGCTCTATTTGGATGGAAACACATTCAAATAAAATGCACAGAAGCATTTTAATTGATTTTTATTAAATAAGCTGGAAACATAAGAAAAAACTTTATCAAAACGTGCTTTGTATTTAAAATTAACTGGTTTATTAAATAAAGGAAATATTGCCAGTAGTTAGTGAATTGAACTGATTATTTCTGATCAATGCCCTTCAAGATTTTAAAACTAGTAAATCTCATCCTTTCACACTTAGGCAGGGCTACACTTGCAGTTGTAGAGCGCTGGGAGTTAAACCAGCCTTGGGAGAACACAGCAGGGAAAACGCTGCCGAGTGTTTACACTCTCAGCTGGAAGCGCACTGGCGTGGCCAGATTAGCAGCTCTTGCAACGCCACAAAGGGCAGTGCGTGGTGATAGCTATCCCACCATCCAAGTGGCTGCAACGTGCTTTTCAAATGCGGGGGGTGGGCTGGATAGTGACAGGGAGTGTGTTGTATGTATGTGGAGGGAGAGAGAGAGTGGGTTTTTGAGGGGCTGAGAGGGTGTCGGCATGCTGTCTTATAAGTTCAGACAGCAGCAGACCTCCCCCCGCCTCTCACTCGCTCAAAGCAAGCGGCATTCCTCAGTAATGGTTCCTTTGTCCCGGAGCAGATAAGCAGCCAGCTGTCAGAAACTGAGCTTTGAAAGGGCATATCCGCATTCCTACAGTGAGGTCAAAACAATGGCAAGAGTGGCCACTTGACTTAAGGGGATTATGGGACTTTCCAGAGGTCAATCAGAGCGCAGTAATGCAACACCTTGTTCACACTGGCGCCGTGGCGCTCCAGCGGAGGCGCAGCAAACGTTATTCCACTCAGGTTGAGCACCAACAGCGCTGTAGCCGCGGAGTCAGAGCGCTCTACGTGCCTTGCCAGTGTGGTAGATGGGTAGGGAGCTAGAGTGCCCGGGGCTCCTTTATTGTGCTGTAACTCGCAAGCGTAGCCAAGGCCTTAGTTTTTACTTGTAGATTGGAAGAAGAAAACAGACTTTTCTCCTTTTTCAACTCCAAATTGACTTCTTAACTTGAGTGAACTAGTCAACTGAACTAGTTGAATAAACTGAAATGAAGAAAATATTCTCTGTGCACCTGTAGAAGAGGTTACCGCTGTAGAAAGTTGGTTTAGCACTTCAGCAAACTCTGGTTTCAGGTGCGTAGCCATTTTCACCATTTTCACTTCACCATTTTCGTGGTTTGACTTTCTTTAAAACTTGGCAGCAACTATGTACTACGTGATTTTTTTTAATTTAATTTAAATGATTTTAATAGATTTAGGCCTTAACATGGGTTGTCAACTTCAAACCTAATTTTAATAGGCTTATTTTTTTAAATAAATCTATATTTAATTTAAGTAAAAAAAAGTTATCAGTTGTTACAGTTTAACCCATTGATTTAAAACACTTCTATAGATGATTTGCAAATGCATCTGACACACGAGAACTGCAGAAAAGTGTGGTATGCTCAAAATAACAAGGGAAAATAATTAAGGGACAAAAAATAAACAGAAAAACCCTTCCTGTTTTTTTTAAAAGAAGGTCCATGAGATCCAGGCCTTTCTGATTTGCTGTTTGCTACTTGGAAAGATCTTTTCTGTTGTCATTAAACTGTAGCAGAGAAGAGTCTACCTATGGAATAATAAAAAAGTTTAGAATAATAGAAAGCAGTTCATGTTAAAGTTCTGGAATTCTTAAATATTTTGTGTTTAAAAAAGCTTTCAAATTATGCAATATTGTAATAAATAGCACACATGCCACTTAAGTTATGGTCAGACTCCAGCCTTCACCAAGTTTCATGATCAGTATGAAGAGCTTACAGGGATCTCTTTCAAAGCAGGAACTTGGTGATCCATAGGGGAAGTGATATGAAAGCTAAAAGATAAGGCAGGGTTTTAAACGTGGCAAATTTAATAGAATATGCCTCTGAAAGCTCCTGCTTACTTGGGATATTTTTGCTATGTTAACACATTTGACTTGCTTTTTAAATAATCTTGCCAATTATCTATCTTTAAAAAGAAGAAAATGAACTACTCATTGTACATGTTAGTTACATCATGTCTTGATGTTCTGCTGAAACAAAAATCCTTGAATTGTCGGGTTTAAATTTCTGTCCAAAATTGTCAGGCACAGTCTGTTATCAGTACCTATTCAGTTGTCATTGACTAAAATTATTAATGCCAGGCTTTGCACTGGGAACCACTGCCTGGTACTGTCAAAGTGTTAGAGACTTAGTGGACAGTTGTCTTTCCCTATAGAACTGGATTGAGCCACTAATAAAATTGTATGAAAACAGACTAGAGATTTCATCTGGCCTTGGAGTAGGAGACAAAATCATGCAAAGTTGAGAAGGCCCCCAAAGTGCAAAATAATGACTGAAGGAGGGAAGAGACAGAGTTAAGTGGCTCCAGGAGTAGAAGAGGAAATATTTCTACGTATATCTTAGTATCACAGTCTCAGAAAGGCAATTAGCATGATGACATGGAATTACTTCAGCAGGTAGCGTTGGGGAACCAAAATCCTTTAAAAATGTGATCATAGTGAAGGGAGAGGCAGTTCATATCTGGCCTTTGTACTCTTATCAGGGAGTGGTACCAGAAGCAGAAAATGAATATGCAGAATTACAGTATAAGCCAGCCACTTACAGTGGATCAAATTACATGCAGAAGACTAGTCTAGAATAGATGCATCTAATTATCTTACAGTTATCTTTCCAAATTGATCATATAAGCTAATGAATCATGATTAAGTCTACAGTTTAGTCACAGGTATTTTTAGTAAAAGTCAAGGACAGGTCACAGGCAATAACCAAAAAGTCTAAAAATACCCCTAACTAAATCTCAGGTGCTGCGGGGGGAGGAAGGGGTGTGGTACTCCGGTGGTCACTGCTGCTTATGTGTGTGGAGGCACCCCGGGGCCCCGTTACCAGAGCCAGCTCTAGGCGCCAGTCTAGCAAGCAGGTGCCTGGGGCGGCAAACGGGAAAGGGCGGCACTGAGGCGGCTTTCGGCGGGGCGGCAGCTCCTCCACTTCTCTCTTCAGCAGCATTTTCCTTTGCCGCTTGGGGCAGCAAAAAAGGTAGAGCCAGCCCTTCCCGCCACCACTGCACCAGGCAGGGGGCAGCCCAAGGCTCTACCGCCACTGCTCCTGGACCCGGTGCTCCGGGGCAGCACCTGGAACCAGTTGCCTGGGACTGCTGGAGCAGCTGCCAGTGCGGCTGGTCCCAGGGCCACCCCAGCTGCTCCGGCAGCCCTGGGGTCAGCTACGCTTGCAGCTGCAGAAGTCATGGAGTCCGTGACCTCTGTGAAAGACTCGCAGCTTTAATCATAATGCATTGTCTAACTTGCTTTCTCCAACCAATCATGATGTGTGTCAGTAGAATGTACAGTAACATGGTGATGGGCCCATGGGAAGTGCACGTAGGTAGTTGCATAGTTAAAGGAACGCTTAACTTGAATGTTTTTAAATTGACCAATAACTGTTCTGTTAGGATTTTTCCCAATCTATTTTTAAAAGAAAATTCTTTTTAAAAATGTGTGCAAGTTTCCTGCTTCACTGTTGTGTTTATAGGGTTCATTTCAGAAAGGGAGATACTAACTATTCAGGGAAAATCATTGAAATTCACCAGACCCAGAGTGCTCACATGTGCACAAAATAAACACGCTGAAGAACAGAGTTTGCCATCTTTTTGCTACAGTAATCCTGTGTAATACAAGTAACTATAGTAGATATAACATTTTCAGATGATGACTTTCCAGTTTCCCTTCAAAGTGCTGTGTTCTGTAACTGAATATGGCAAGAACTAATGCTTGAGTGAAGTTGCACTTGCATTGTAGGTGTGTAGGGGCAAAGAACTGAGGCCAGAATAAACACTTGCCTCATATAGTTCTCGTAACAATCCTAAAATGGTAACCATAAAGCTTTTTTAAATAGTCTTCACTAAAATAAAGCTAGGAAGAGCGAAGAAGCTCTTCTTCTAGAGCTAGGAAGAGCGAAGATATTTTACAGTAATCATATGGTTCTGGAGGTTGTCAGATATTGAGGTCTCAGTTGAAATGAGTTGTGATTGGTAAAGGTTTGCTACGCAACTATTGTAATTACTGTCTCACACTACTCAGAGGAGCTCCAGGATGAAATAGTGTGACTTTTGTAGGTTGTAAGTCATAGACCTGGATGGCAGTGTGTGAGGAGGCTTTTTCACTACTTTGATCACCTGTAGAGAAGAAAGATGGCCCAGTAATTATGATTAGGGTGGTAGTCTGGGATTCAGGAGACCCAAGTTCAATTCTTTGCTCTGCCTAAAATTTCCTGTGATTTTAAGCAAGTCTGCTTCAGTTTCTCATCTGTAAAATGGGGATAATACTACATCCTATCTCCACAGGGGTGCTGTGAGGATAAATACATTTAAAAAGACTGAGGCACTCAATACTATGATCATAAAGGCCATACAAGTATCTAAAATGATGGCTTTAAAGCCAATCTCAAAATATGTGGTGGTGATGGTGTTAATTTTTTTTAATAGGTAGTACAATAGAACCTTAGAGTTATGAATACCTCAGGAATTGAGATTGTTCGTAACTCTGAACAAAACATTACTCGTTCAAAAGTTTACAACTGAATGTTGACTTAATATAGCTTTGAAACTATACTATGCAGAAAAATGCTGCTTTTAACCATCTTTATTTAAATAAAACAAGGACAGAAACAGTTTCCATGCTTTGTCAAATTTTCTTATAAGCTCTCCTTTTATTTTTAGTAGTTTACATTTAACACAGTACTGTACTATATTTGTCTTTTTTTTTTTGGTCTCTGCTGCTGCCCGATTGTGTAGTCCCAGTTCCAAATGAGGTGTGTGGTTGACCGGTCAGTTCGTAACTCTAGTGTTTGTAACTCTGAGGTTCTGTTGTATATCTGTTGGGGCAATGAGGTAGTAGTGGTGGCTATAGCTTGTACCCTTTAATTTGGAAACAGATATATATGTATATATTATACACCATAATTGTTAGGCCTTGATCTAGCAAGTTCCTAAAGTCCCATTTTCAAAAGTGATTTTTTGCATATAGGATCCTGAAGTCATTTTTGAAAAATTTTCCTGAAGTCATTGGAGCTAATCACTTGCTTAAGTGCTTAGATGGATCAGAGCCTTACTGTCTTGTATAATTGGACATAAAATTTATTTAGCACTAACTATCTGTAAGTCTTGTGATATATATATTTGAAGATTTTGTTAGTGTTTCTTATTCTTAAACTGCAGCAACAGAGGCATGTAAGAATTAAACACACATCCAAGACCATGCTGCCTTTCAGCCTATTTTTTTCCGTGAAATAATTAAACATGTACAACAGTTCCTGCTACTGATAAGAAAATAAAAATATCTCCATTACTTTTTATGGTTAGTGGCAACATTCACGAGTCTAGTTCAGCATTGAGAAAAAACTCTTTTCTATCATCTAGAGTAGGAAAACCCAATCAGATAGTCATTCTGAAGTGACCATCTAACTCAAGGAACTGCTTTAAATCTGTATTGCTCTGTTAATTCAGACAAATTACTTAGTTTTATTACACTGGAAAAACAATATTATTTACAGCACATATGTTTTTATGGTTCACATTCTTAAATAACACATGAGCACTAAGCTTTTGATAGAGCATTATTAGACAATAGAATATTGACACTTTACACTTCCGAAAGTTTCAACACTACAAGACTAAAAAAAGTATGCTTCCACACACCATATGTAAATTATTGTCTCCCAAGTATTTTCCTAAGTAAATAAATATTCTTTTCTCACTTCACCAATTATTTCACCCTCTACACGTTTTTCACTGACACCTTCTACTTTTTATCTTAAGCTAAAATGTTAGCAAAATAAGTGTTCCAGAAAATTGTAACTTTTTAACTCCTCAGTTACACTTCCAAGTCCATCTGCACAGAACCCACATTTGCCATACCAAATGGATAATTATGTCTGAAAATACTAATTTGTGGATGTAAATGTTGCTGAAGCCTGCGCAAAATTTTCTTTTCTGCTAGCTGGCTTTACTCTTCTTAAATTTTAGAGGTGGTGAGGTTATCTGGTGATTGGTGTGCTGTAAAAACAAGGTAAGTGCTAGATACCCAAATGGTGTAGCTCCATCAAATGACCTAGGGTTTGTTTTTGTTTTTGTTTGGAGCGGGGGATGTTCCCACAGTAAAGGGTAGGAAACCGCAAACTTCACTTTTTCTTATCTGAAAGTAGGAATGCTCTATTAGGATCTAGAAATTTGACTAATTCTAAGAGAAATAATTCTGGTCTGCTGGACAATATTGTGACAGTTTTAACAGCAGTAATAGATACCTGTTTTACAGTACTCCTAACGTGATCTTTGGGGCCTTTCAGAACTCTTGGTTATAATTTTACCAATTATCTATATATAGGAATTCATAAATGAGCCTCGAAGTGGCGTTGTTTCTAGAGGAAGCTGGTAATAAGACCAACCCCATAAATTGTCCTTTTAATGACTCTTGCGCAGTGCACATGTTGCTGGTTTATATATGGAAGACTTTGAGACTCTAATGATCAATCAATATGCACAGCTGCTAGTGGAAGAAAGAACTTGAAACAATCAAAAACATAGCTTGCAGTTATTGTGTTGTTTGAGTATAGCTCTAAGGGGGTCATATACTCGGATTAATTATGGGTAATTTTTAGGTAGCTGGGGTAGTTTTCTTTAATTAAAATAAAATTTAACAGCTATATGTAGTGATTTGGGCTAACAGATTGCTGTCTGGGTTCATTTAAGATCAGTTTTCTGTGTGCTGGAACACTTTGCCTTTCAAATACTTCACAGTTTAATCTTTTTAAATGTTCATGGCATGTTTAGTTATGCATAAATGCTTCCTACATGTTCTAGGTCAGGGGTCTCAAACTCAAATGACCACGAGGGCCACAGGAGGACTAGTGCATTGGCCCAAGGGCTGCATCACTGACACACACCCCTCTGCCCCCACCCTGCCCCCATTCCACCCCTTCCCTGCCCCCATTCTAACCCCTCCCTGAAGTCCGCACCCCAACCCCGCCTAACACGTTATCACTTGTTACATTCCCGTACTCCAGTATAGGTGATGGAAACCAAATTTTGTTTTCTTCTGAACCTATTTTAGTTCGTCAGCCTGAATCATAAGTTGTAATTTTGCAGTCAGTGTTAACATTGTATCTGTTTTGGAGGTGCTCAAGGACTCAGACAGGAACTCCCCATTGAGCCCTCTTAACCCTATTCTGTCTCCCAATCTGTTCTCCCTGTCCTCCTCCTCCACCCATCTTGTGCCTTTGTACTCCTGGAGAGATTTGCAGACCAGTTTGTCAATTTTCCATGTTGGAATAAGCTGTGTGTACAGACAAACCCCCCCATTGCATTGAAAGGTGTTAGAATTTATACATACTTTAGTATTCTAGTATTTTATATATATGAACACATGACTCTTGCGTGGAGCATATAGAAGCTCGGATCTGAGCATATTTTCTTTGATAAAAATAGGGCCTGATGGTAAAAACAAAATAATTTGAAAGCTGCTGCTGTAAATAAATTGAAAATTTGGAACAGAATAGATAGACATGTTTTTATGCTTGGGACTTGTAAGCTCCTCTCTTCCATGTATTGAGACATCTACCTACTAATATAATTAATTCATTAGGAGTTGTTTGTTTTTCAGTTGAGTATTTATTGATCCTGATTTTAAATAATTTTATGGTGGTTAATGCCAGGTGCTGGAACTTCAGAAATGAAGCAGATTGACATGGGTGATTTGGTGAGGTTATATTGGCTTCAAGTTATGATCACAGGTGACTTAAACTGTTTATCCTCTCAAAAAAAGGTACCAGTCAATACTAACCACTACTGTTAGAGATGCATGACTTGCATTTCAAAGGAATGTACTAGTAGCACTGTATGTGATAATCACATGAAAAAAGATCACAAGGCTGGCGAAAGGATTATGATCACGCTTTAGACATGAATTTCCTTGTAGGAATATTTTAGTCTTGATCACATTTCAAAGAAAAGGGAGAGTTTTGAAGTCCCTTTGCTTTACGAGATAGACTGACTCTGATTGTAAACAAAAAAATTCTGATCTCAAAGAGCCTTCAGCATTAATAGATTTAAACGTGCTATCCTTTGTTAGACATTCTCTTCAGTTGTATATTAAATTTTCAAAACAAATAATTATTGAGGAATTTTGTTTTTATTTTTGCAAAGATTCCAGCTTAAGCAGAATGTGATTGCCCACCTCTTTCACAGATTGGAGAAACGTGAGAGCCCATCTTTCCTTATCCTCCAGTCCCTCCATTGGCTTACTGCCTGCCTTTGCTGCTTGTTCAAGACCTTGGATCTAATCTTCAAATTTAACAGGTCTTGACTACATTAGCGGGATTGGGGCTGAGCTTCAGTTGGTGTAAATCCATTTACGTCAATTGAGCTATGCTGATTTACCTCACCTGAGGATCTAGACCATTCTGATACACTTGTGCTTCTCTGGCTCAAAGCAGATTACAAAGTCCAGAATGAAGCATGTGAGAGCCAGAGATAAAGCTTCCTTGGTTAAAGGGTTACAAGTGTGAAATCAGCGTCTAAAGGAAATCACAGTAACACAAAATGTGACCACACTACAAGGCCTTCCTCTTTGATAAAACCTTTCCACTATACCCAGAATGACATTTATAACAGCTTATTTCTTCCTCACCACCTTCACTCCCCAAAAGAATACCCCAAGCAAAGCTTTCTGTAAATGGAGAGGGTAGAAGAGCCAAAGAAGCCTGCTAGAGGCATCACTTTTGCCAGTATCTTAACCTGAGAAAGTGCTTGGACATTATGATGGTGGACACGAATACAAAACCTTAAATAGATGAGTGTATATATAGGGTATTAATGACACTTTTAAATGATTCTAGGAGTCAGAAAGTTGGCTATGTGAAAATTACCCTGTCATAAATGTAAAGGGAAGGGTAAACCCCTTTGAAATGCCTCCTGGCCAGGGGAAAGCTCCTCTCACCTGTAAAGGGTTAAGAAGCTAAAGGTAACCTCGCTGGCACCTGACCAAAATGACCAATGAGGAGACAAGATACTTTCAAAAGCTGGAGGAGGGAGAGAAACAAAGGGTCTGTGTGTCTGTCTATATGCTGGTTTCTGCCGGGGATAGACCAGGAATGGAGTCTTAGAACTTTTAGTAAGTAATCTAAAGTAGGTATGTGTTAGATTATGATTTCTTTAAATGGCTGAGAAAAGAACTGTGCTGAATAGAATAACTATTTCTGTCTGTGTATCTTTTTTGTAACTTAAGGTTTTGCCTAGAGGGGTTCTCTATGTTTTTGAATCTAATTACCCTGTAAGATATCTACCATCCTGATTTTACAGGGGGGATTTCTTTATTTCTGTTTACTTCTATTTTTATTAAAAGTCTTCTTGTAAGAAAACTGAATACTTTTTCATTGTTCTCAGATCCAAGGGTTTGGGTCTGTGGTCACCTATGCAAATTGGTGAGGCTTTTTATCCAACATTTCCCAGGAAAGGGGGAGTGCAAGTGTTGGGAGGATTGTTCATTGTTCTTAAGATCCAAGGGTCTGGGTCTGTAGTCACTTAGGCAAATTGGTGAGGCTTTTTACCAAACCTTGTCCAGGAAGTGGGGTGCAAGGTTTTGGGAAGTATTTTGGGGGGAAAGACGCGTCCAAACAGCTCTTCCCCAGTAACCAGTATTAGTTTGGTGGTGGTAGCGGCCAATCCAAGGACAACGGGTGGAATATTTTGTACCTTGGGGAAGTTTTGACCTAAGCTGGTAAAGATAAGCTTCGGAGGTTTTTCATGCAGGTCCCCACATCTGTACCCTAGAGTTCAGAGTGGGGGAGGAACCTTGACATACCCATCTTATTGATTGATCTGATCTCTGTGGGTCAGATTGGTCTCAGTGCAGGGGTGGGGTGTGAAGACAGATTGTTCCTCTCTAAGGGTTGCTGGAGGTGGTTCTGGGTATTTGACCAGATGACTAAAAAATTGACAGGCATTTGATTAAATGACAGAGCATATTGTCATTCTAGACAGGTGATGGAACAGATATTTTATAAAAATCCAGCTACAATTTATTATGAAGTTCTAACCAAAATTTTATTGGAACCAAAATCTGGAATCCCATTCTAATGCAGAAGCATCTTTCTCACTTCTAAACCTAGAGCTAATGGGAGCTCTCGTGAGGTTGAATCTTCACCTTTCACGTCTGTGGGGTTAGGAAGGGGGTAGGAATGAGCTTTTTCAGGGATTTCTGTGCACATGCATGCTCTGCAGTAGGCCACCAGAATATCTTCAGGGTTTGCTGCATTGTGCTCTGGCAGGGCATGTCTTTATGTTCTGCAACTAGATGATGGAAAGCTCAACTGTCAGGACTCCTGTTTGCAAAACTCCTTCTGTGGGTATGGAAGCTTCCAGCACTACTTTTCCTTTCTTAGCACAAGGCAGAACAGAAGATGAGAGAGGTTCTGTTACTCTAATCCTCATCTAGGACTCAGTCCTTCACAATCAGGAAAGTTTCAAAGCTTTGTATATAAAATGTCACTTCATGCTGAGTCCCTGATCTCAGGGACTTCTGTGTCAGTGCTACAAGGCTCATACCAAGGTTTATCAGGGTCACCGGGCTAAATTATTCTGTGGGCACTATCAAGTAAAATTATCGCTGTGGTTGCATACAACTTTGTATCTTTGTGCTGGTGGGTGCCCCATATCTCCTCATAAATGACAGTGAAACATATCCTGTGATGGAAGGTGCTATGGTATAGATGTGCATTCATAAATATGTGCAATATAATTACCGTTTTTGTCATTTACCATTATTTAAATGCAGATATTTTTCTTAACCTCATCACTGTATGGATGTTATAAACACTTTGAATTTCTGCTATGAGTTTTCAAGGAACTACTTTTTTATAGGCTATACAAATATAAATACATGAGCGGAGGCTTTTATAGAAAATACTAGAGGGTGTGGTTGTGTGTGGGTTTTTGTTTTTTTTTTTAGTTCAGAATTTTATTGATTTAAAGCTTTTTTTTTTTTTAATCAAAGATAAGATTTACATACAGTTACAGAGATGGTTGCATTGGAAATATTTAAATAGCACTTTTTTTTCTTCATTTTAAGTGTTTTGTTTTGTGTTTTTCATAGGAAACAGAGATGAAGGTACACATGCACACAAAATTTTGCCTCATTTGTTTGCTGACATTTATCTTTCATCAGTGCAATCATTGCCATGAAGATGGACATGACCATAGCGCTGAAGAGAGCCATGTACACAACCATAATGACTATCAGATCTCGGAGGCACCATATCTCCAGAATGGAGGAGCGGAATCTGCACCAAGTAAACTTTCAGTGCTGGAAGCTGAAAATGAACAAAAATACTACATTCAAAAACTTTTTGACCATTATGGTCAAAATGGAAGATTGTCATTTTTTGGTCTCGAAAAACTGCTAACAAGTCTTGGTCTTGGAGAGTTAAAAGTAGTGGAGATTAATCATGAGGATATTGGCCATGATCATGTTTCCCACTTGGATGCTTTAGAAGTACAAGAAGGAAAGCATTCTCATTCTCATAACCATCCTCATTCTCATAGCCACTCAGATCCAGAAAACCAAACTGTGAATGGTGTATCTACAAAGAGAAACCATAAATGTGACCCTGAAAAAGACACAGTAGAGTCATCTGTGAAACCTGCCATTAAACGTGTTCGTGACAACAATCGTCGCCACCACCATCAGCGTCATCTGCATCATCACCTTGACCCTAATGGTACTACTCATACTCATAACGATTCAGTCACTCAGAGTGAACATGGAGAGCCAAGCCATGAACCTTCAACAGAGACAAACACTACCCAGGAACAACCTGAGAGAAAACTACAGAAACATAAGAAGAGACGAAAGGGAAAGAAATTCAGTGAGACATCAGTAGATACTGCACAAGGTTTTGCTCAAGACCATGATCCAGGTGATCAATATGAGCACAATCATGTTCATAAACATGATCATGTACATGATGCATCTCACTCACATGTACACATTCACGAACATGATAATGACCAAGCCACCGGTCATGGACACCAAGATCCTAATCCAGGTAATGAAGATGGACATCGCCATACCAGCAAGCGTGAAGCTCCTCATAAACGGATTAGTGTAAGAAAACATGCTATCTTTTCAACACGTAGTCACAAGGATCACAGTGAGGATGAACATCAGCATGAAGAGGTGAGTCTAAACCAGAACTGGTATGCACACAATTATTATTGTGATACCATAAGAAGAGTAGTACTCACAGATAAAACTAGTACTAATAAATGGGTATGACTGTTATACACAATCTAAGTAACAGTATAAAAGCACTAAGAAGTTTACTACTACAGTTTTACCCCAACTCCATGATTTTCCATCCCGTTTTGTCTTTACTCTGTATCTCCTCTGTCTCCACATTGATGAGATGCTTCAAATATCCTAAATGCTAAGTATATTGCATTTCATGTATTTAGAATTATTTTTTCTTACACAGATTTCATAAGTATCATTTTACAGTTTTGCACCTCTTCCTGAATCTCTTGCATCTTTAATGATTTTCAAAGACCTTTTTGATGTTGAAAAAATCTCTCTCTCCTCTACGTGTCCCCAACATCAATCTTTATGGTCATAAACTATGATGATGAAGTGAAGTAGATGTGTCACTAAATAAAAGTCTAGCTTCTATACTATGTACTGTATAGTTGTCTCTTCACACTTCTACCCATTTTCATTTTTGCTTCTTTACCTCTCTCCAAAGGCTATTATCTCTTCCATTCCCATTTAATCCTCAATGTTAATCTTTGTCCCTTAACTCTCAAAAAAAGGATAGTGTGTTTTATTGATTTAAAGTACTAAACAGAACAATGTAATATATTGGACTGTATAATCAATTTTAGGATTACATTTAAAGTGAAAACACCAAACACGTGCAGCAGGGAGTTGAGAAATGATGGGATTCTTATTTCAGGGTTATCCTCTCTTCCCCATGGCAGGCATTGTTTGTACTGCTGTTTTTCATTAATCTTCCCATGTAATTGAAAAATATGACATTTATTGGCAGTGAAATTAAGTACTACTGAACATTGGAGGCTGTATATTATGTATAGTTTCACAGCCTCTTTTTAATTTTATTATTTTTCCTGGTTTAGTATACACCCGTGTTTCAAAGGTGACAAGTTATTGGTCAACATTTCTCCCTTTTCTGTGCAAACCTTCAGAATGAATTTCTAAGCAGCAGACAAACTCTTTAATTTTCTACAACTGCATATATTCTTCAGTGAAATCACTATTGCATGTTTAATTTGTTGCATAAATTGCTTTCAGTGTTTAAATGTCACTCAGCTACTGCGGTACTATGGTCTTGGAACCAACTCTCCAATATCTCCTGACTTGTTTACGTACCTGTGCCCTGCATTGCTGTATCAGATTGACAGAAGACTTTGTATTGAGCATTATGATGATTTGCTGGTTGAAGACATGAAGAAAGATAAAAGTGAAGCAGCTACGAATAAGGATAAAATAGGTGCATCAGGTAAGATAGTCTTCATATGCTGTTAAAAAATGTTTTGTCTCTGTTATTTATTTTATTTGTATTATCGTAGTGCCTACGAGCCCCAGTCATGGACCAGGACCGCGTTGTGCTAAGTGCTATACAAACTCAGAAAACAGACAAATCCATACATCGGGAATTCAGTGGGTTTTTTAAATTATTAGTAGTGTTTCATTCTATTTGAATATTGATTCATAAGACTTAAGGTAGATTTCACAGTAAAAGAATGGTTGAAACTTGTTAACTGATCTTGTTTTGTAAATGAAAATTGAGATAAATACACTTTCAGACTTAGGGGAAGTAGCAGTTGAGAGGAAATGTGGCTGGAGTGCAGTTGTGTTCTCTTGCTGCCATGATAAACTGTTGAGCCCCTCCACCTCCCCAATATACTCTCATATCGGGGCATGAGGGTATCTAGGACACGTGTGGTCCAGTGGACACTGCTGATGGGAAAATCTCTGATCAGTAGCGTACAGGCGCATTCACACCCTGATGTGGTGCACGCATAGGGACACACATCTCAAAGAACTCCAGGTACTGTACAAGGAAATTAACCTCTCCTTCCACTTCAGTTCTAGCGTTGATCTTATTTTGCAAAATCAACAATTTTGGTGCAGCAAGGTAGGAGAATTTAATTGAGGGTTTCTGGTTACAGTTTATACTTCTGTGATTTAATATAATTTCATAGTATCAAAATAACATTTTTCCTTTAATTTCACTGCCGCTGTTTTTGTAATACGTGTTAGAAAATTCCCCAATGAGATTCCTCAACAGCATTTTTTTTAATTCTTCATTTTATCTTGAGGGGAAAAAAAATATAGGCTTTTCTTTCCTTTTTTTTGAAGTTAAGCTAAATAGCCTTTTTCTGATGGGTTTTAAAAGTAAATACTTTAAAGTTGTAATCTGTTGTTTTGATATCCTGACAAGGATTGTATTTTTAATTAGGGCTTACTGTGGCCATTATCCATGTAGTCTAATGGAACTGTAGTGTCTCTAGTAGGCATAATTATTATTTAAAAAAACTTAGGGAAAATTGTTTTGCTTTGAAAATAAAGATATTGTCAGAGTCACAGGGCCTGGGCTACAGACATGCCAGATCTCGCAAATTGATCATGAGAGTCGCAATTTCTGTGTAAAATTAAGAGCTAGTCTACACTGGCAATGCTAAAGTGCTGCCGCAGGAATGTTTTAACGTGCCTTGTGTGATCACAGCACAGTGCTGGGAGAGAAAACCACCTGAATGGGGGGTGTAGCTCCCCGCTCTGGGAGCACTGTTTCCAGTGGCGCTTTATAGCGCCTCAACTTGCTGCGCTCAGGGGTGTTTTTTCACATCTCAAATGTCAGAATTAAATCCTAACATTTGAGAATGAGGCTTAATTTTACTTAGAAATACTGTCATCCACCCTGGGCATGGCAACGGTTCCTGCTGTCAGTTTCCAGGGCTTCCTCAGTGAGCATGGGGTGGTGGGGCCAGGCTCCTGCTGTCAAGCCCCGGGCAACTTCTCCCCTACCAGCCTGGGAAGTGAGAGAGGAGACCCCACTGCAGCCTTCCCAGGCTTGGGGAAGATGAAGGACCCTAAGAAGCAGAGGTGAGGCTGGGAAGGCTGTACTACGGCAGGGGAGGCTGTATTGATGATAGATTCTGAGCAGATGGGGTAAGTGCTGGGAGGGTGAACTGAGGGTGGTGAGAGTCGCTAGGGTAGGGAGGCTGAACCGATGGGGTGGTGATAGGGGCTGGGAGACTGAACTGAGGGGGGTTGGGTGGGGGCAGAACTGATGGGATCTGTGGGACAGAATTATTTGCTGGCAGGAGACAAATGTGGGGGTGAGAGCTCCTGCAGCAGGGGCCAAAATCAACTTATACAGTACATGGGGAGTGGGCAACGCTAATTGTCACGTGCACACACCCTGGGGATGGGCAAGGGGAGCTCAAAAATCAATAGACTGACCTAAAAAAACAAATGTCATGATCTTTGGGCCAATCTCTTGATTTTTGGGGGTCCAACTCATGATTTTCAATCTCTTGAAGTTGGCAATACTGGGTCTATGTCCCAGCTGGTAACCAGTCTCTTGGGAGCGACCTTCTAGCAGGCCTGACCCCAAAGACCCACACAGGTTCCACGGGGCAGGCCCATGGCCTCCAAGACTGGGCCTTTGGCACCAGCCACTCTATGGCTCTCTGCAGCAAATCCAGCCAAGCCATAATCCTGGGGAGGTTTTGTATTGTACCCCTCAGTATTTGCAACTACACAGGTCACCTTTCCAGAACAAGGTAGCCATTTTATTAGTCACCTGGCCACAGAATCTGAAAGTCCTTAGGTTAGCACAGAGAGGCAAAAGTTAAGCTGTAGTCCATCCTGGCCAGCCCAGTGCCATGGTGACGCAGGCAACCTGTAAAGGACTCCATTTCTGGCTCGCTCCCTCTGTCTCCCTTTGTCTCCTCAGGTCTGTGCCTCTGAATTCCTCCAAAAAGGCTGCCCTTTTCCAGTCACCTCATGCCTTGTTCTCCAACTCAGTTTGTATGTCCCACCTGCTGGGGTTTCCTCTTTTTAGGTGTTCATTGTTCAGTCCTTTGGGGCTTTCCTTTGTCATGCTGGACTCTGTTGATTTGGGTTGATTTGAGTTCTTTAATGACCCTCTTCATTCCACCCAGACAGCAAGGTGACATCAACACACCTACTGTCTTCTGTGCTGTTCTAGGGGCAGTTTTAACGCTTTTGCACCCACATCGTAGCAGTGCAGAGGGAAACAGAGGCACGTTTGGGATTCTTAAAAGTGTTACAGATTATTCCCACTTTGTCACAGTTACAAGTAGTGAATGTTGGTTAGTAGTTTGCAGGTGCTTATTAGCATGGTAGAAAAAATCAGGCTTGTATTAATTATGTCCTGATAGATGTTGTTAATTGTTGGGAAGAGTGCCCTTCTAGTCATTATTTTTAATGACTGCAGCATCATTAAGAAACATTTACTTGTTCTATATAAATCTACCATAGTGACACAGCTACTACCTCATTAACTTGGTTCAAAGATTGCTGTAAACCAAATGCTATACGGTGGGTGTGGTAGTAGATTGTTTGTTTGTTTCACAGGGTAGGCTCATTTTAGTCAGAGTTGACCCTAGCTTAATTCTCGAGGGTTTGTGAAAAGGCCGCTAAGCATTTTCTACCAATTACAATGTTGAGACAGTGTAGAAAACTGTCATCTTATACATGCTTTGAGCCAAGCTAATTAGAAAGCTTCCACAGATGAGCGCTTCTTTTTGAAAGTATTTTCTATTTCAATAATGAGAGAGGGAGCTGATGAATAACTAAGCTTGAAGACCTTTACCGTTTTGAGTGACCTAATTTGCAAAATAATTGAAGCTCATTGCAGACATTTAGCACTTCTTATGGCATCTGATATCTTAAGTATAAATAAAACATTTACCAGTTGAATGTAATGGTCTGTGAATTGCTGGTTTGGGGTTGTCTGAAAACAAACTCCTTGTTTGTAAAACTGTTTGGCCTTGAGGCAGGGCAACTTGATTAGATAATGATGTATGTTCTTTATCTGTAGTAAATCCATTTATGTTATTCCACTAATGAGAGTTAAGTTTTACCAGATGGTATGGTGGCTGGTACCTTTATGAATAAATACATAAAGCACAAAATAAGAAATCTTCAGTACTTAGGGATAACTTTATTCTGTAGGTAAAGGGTAATAGGTTTTGTACTAAAATAAATCCCTGTCATAATTACTTTAGCTAAACTGATATAAACATTCTGAAAGTGATACAAATATGTGCCCAGTATGCAGGGATACACTGTTGTTGTTTTTTTAAACTGTTTAGCCAAATATCTGAAAAGAATGTATAGACAAGTCCTTACTATGCTATTTGTAAGTTACAGTGAATGGTCCTCATTAGGGTTGATTTCAGAGGGTTTTTTAAGTTAACTGAGCATTAAAAACTTCAATGGACTGTACTATAGGGACAGGTGGAGGGACAAATGTGCCCCGTCCTCTCTTGGGGTGGGGCGGGGTAATTACTTCCCCAAGGTCGTGTCCTTACAACCAGCCTTTGTCTTGCGGTGGTGAGGACTAATTGAAAAAGTCAATATGGCCGCTCTTCTCTCAAGGTTGGGTGGTCCAGTGGCCAGAGTCAACTACAGTGGTCCTTGCGTTCAGGGCAGCGCGGCCTAGTGGCCAGAGGCAATATCACAGCCTCCAGACACGGGGCAGAACATTTCCTTCTGTCCCCATACTCCTAGTCCTGTCTTTCCATCTTTGTTCCCTCCCTAAAATGTAATCAGGTGTTGTATGCTTTTAGTTAAAAGATTTAGGAGGGGCTGGGATTCCTCTCAGTTTGAACAAATTGAAACAAAAATGTACCAGGTTTCAGAGTGATAGCCATGTTAGTCTGTATCAGCAAAAACAATGAGGAGTCCTTGTGGTACCTTACAGACTAACAAATTTATTTGGGCATAAGCTTTCGTGGGCTAAAACCCACTTCATCAGATGCATGGAGTGAAAAATACAGTAAGCAGTGTGTGCGTGTGCGTGTGTGGTGTTATACCAATAAAATAAAAACCAGCAGGATCTTATTAAAGGGGAAAAGGCAAAATACCACATTTATTGTGAATACAGAAAGAATCATAGTAAGCAGTTAGTTATAGCTATAACTTTCCATTCAATTTCATATTTATTCACACATTCATTCATACACACACACACAGGTTCTGTAAGGTTGTTATCTTAGTTACCAGCCTTAGATTTGCTCATGCCAAGCTACTGGCCAGGTGGCCTGGACATGAGGAGGGAGCAGGGCCTTTTCAGATGCTCGTCTGATGCTCCTGGAAGTTGGTTTGCAGAATCAGACCCCAAAGTTCTCACTTTCTAGAGTCTGTTTTTATAGGAATTTCTTCCTATGCCAATCTATGGGAATTGCTTCATCATGCTGTTGCAGAATCAATCAGCAGATAGCACATTCCTGACGGCTCCGTGCTGCTAGATGTTATCTTGTTCTTTGGTTCTCCCATTCTTGAGGCTGTTGGGTGGATTCCAGTCTGTCCTCCGGGGGGGGGGGGGGTCCCTCTGGTTATTTCCACTTGATGCCTTCTTCAGCCCATAGATACTGGATTCTTAGGCTGGCACCTCCCTGATCATTCAGTTATTACCCACACCAAGCATCCATCCACATCCATCCTCTATCTCTATTTTAATCACAATTGTTAATACAACAAAAGGGCGGGGAGTCTCTGGGTGCTGTTTCTGTTGTTACAGAGTATTGCTTTGAGTCTCTCTCTGTGTGAATTGCTTTGAGAACAGACTGTCTTAGAATGTACTAACGCAATTAGCAGCTTGCAAGTTTCACAGATAGAGAGAGAGAAACAGTACCAAAAACCAAGAGACCTCTTAATTAGTAGTACCCTGGAATTTAAACTATGGGGAATCAAACGCATTTGTGATTTTAATACAGAGCTTCTTTAATATGATCCAACATTGTGTGTGTGTGTGTGTGTGTGTAAAAGTTGGGAGTTGCCTTACTAAGTGGTGGATCAGTGCTAATGAGGCCAATTCAATTAAGGTGGAAGTGGCCTATTCTCAACAGTTGACAAGAAGGGATGAATATCAAGAGTGGGAAAATTACTTTTGTTGTGCTAACGAGGCCAATGCAATACAGGTGGACGTTGACCATTTCCACTCCCAGTCTATATTCAGGCCTAATTTGATGGTGTCCAGTTTGCAAATTAATTCCAGTTCTGCAGTTTCTCATTGGAGTCTGTTTTTGACTTTTTTTGTTGAAGAATTGCCACTTTTAAGTCTGTTATTGAGTGTCCAGGGAGATTGAAGTGCTCTCCTACTCGTTTTTGGATGTTACAATTCTTGATGTCTGATTTGTGTCCATTTATTCTTTCGCGTAGAGACTGTCTGGTTTTATATATATGCTGGCACATGATGGCATATATCACATTGGTAGATGTGCAGGTGAACGAGCCCTTAATGGTGTGGCTGATGCAGATAGGTCCTATGATGGTGTCCCTTGAATAGATATGCAGACAGAGTTGACAACTGGGTTTGTTGCAGGGATTGATTCATGGGTTAGTGTTTTTGTTCTGTGGTGTGTAGTTGCTGGTGAGTATTTGCTTCAGGTTGGGGGGCTGTGTAAGCGAGGACTGGCCTGTCTCCCAAGGTCTGTGAGACTGAGGAATCGTCCTTCAGGATAGGTTGTAGATCCTTGATGATGCGCTGGAGAGGTTTTAGTTGGGGGCTGAAGGTGACGGCTACTGGTGTTCTGTTACTTTCTTTGTTGGGCCTGTCCTGTAGTAGGTGACTTCTGGGTACCTTTCTGATTCTGTCAATCTGTCACTAATTCTGGGGATAGATCTTTTTTAACCTACAGGTGAGGAGAGGGGTTAGGGAGTCAAAGGGTATAATTCCCTTAAAAGCAAATGTCCATTTCAGCAATTTAATGACCCCATTTTCTTTCTTTTTTTATTTTTATTTTTTTCAGTACTTTTGTCTTATGTACATCTTGAACAGTGGCTCTCAAACTTTTTTACTCTTGACCCCTTTCACATAGCAAGTCTCTGAGTGCAACACCCCTTATAAATTAAAAACACTTTTTTATATATTTAACACCATTATAAATGCTGGAGGCAAAGCAGGGTTTGGGGTCAAGGTTGACCCCTCGCAACCCCCCATGTAATAACCTTGCGACCCCCTGAGGGGTCTTGATCCCCAGTATGAGAACCCGTGATCTTGAAGCTTTCCTGCCATCTTTATTGCTGGCAAACAGTTTTAATTTTTGGGGGTGGGATTCATGTTAAAATCTAAATTTTCTCCATCAAAGGCTGAGCCTTGTTTCTTTTTCACAGCTGAAAATGTATGTATAGAAATAGCATGTCATATAAGGATCATGTATCTAAGACTAGCAACCCTCACCTGGCAAAGGAGAAGTCTCTCTATTCCATAAAAATCTTGTTAAAATTAATGGCAGGTAGGAAATGTCCATAAAACACAGTAAGCTAAAAGAAATGAGACTATCTTTCTGCTCCCCTGTGTTTTTATAAGTTTAATTAATGGACTACAGAACCAAGCTTTTGCAACTCTGCATTAGGAAGAATAACTGAAGTCTAGTGGCTCTCCTAGCTCATTTGCTTCCTTCATGCCCTCTAACATGTTTTATTGTTGAAATAAACCTTTGAACACTGTTTACCTGTGTAACTAAAGATAAAGTAAATAAATGCAAGATTTTATTTCTTTCCATTTTAAAATATTTCAATACAAGTAGATTATCAAATTCTCACTACTTTTGTAAATGCAAAAAATTTCTAGCCCACATGAAGTATTAGCTGCTTGCTAAACAAATCGGAGGCTAAACTCTGCTTTCTTGCACCAATGTAAGTCCAAAATAATTCAGCAGTGCTTGGGGTGAGAATAGAATTTGGCCCTAAAACTTCCTCAGAGAAGTGCAAACATTGTTTAAAAGGTTATAATAGATTAATTGTAAAAGCCCTGAAAACTTGAGTTTGTAATGAGAAATACTGATAGATGCTTAACTATAATGGTTCTGTATGGGCATACATCTTACATTTTTAAGTATTTTGGATGTTTATAAAGGCACAATTTAGGTTGACAGGTCACCTTCCTATCAGTTAATAGAATGTCATTCATCACTTATAGGAGTTTTCTTCATGTTCTGTTGATAAACCATTCTGTATTAATTTTTTTCCCTCCTACAGCCTGGCTTTGTGGTATCATTTCTATCACTGTCATTAGCCTGCTCTCCTTGCTAGGCGTGATCTTGATACCCATCATTAACCAAGGGTGCTTCAAATTCCTTCTAACCTTCCTGGTTGCTCTGGCCGTTGGAACACTGAGTGGAGATGCTCTACTCCATCTGTTGCCACATGTAAGTACCGTTCCACTCCCACACCAGGGACTTCAGGTTTTAAAATTCCCAGAGGACTATTCAACATGAACATCAACAGTTAAAGCATTGATTATTTGTTATGTTCATTGATTGAGCTGTAGATTGGGACCGTAAAGGAAATTTTAAAGCAGCGTTTCTTTAAGTTAATTTGACTCTATGTGTTTCTTAAAAAACATGGGAGTGTTAAAACTACTGAAGTATCAAGAGTGTGCTGAATTTTTCAATACATGTGGTAAATGTTGTAGAGCTCCTATTTTCGTTTCCTTTTGAAACTTCTGTTCTCAGAAATTTTGGAAGGATTCTGGTTTGAAAACCCCTGAGGGAGGGTCACAAGCTACCAGTTCCCAACTGAATATTTTGTGTGTGTGTGTGTGCGTGCTTTTAGTAACGAGGATGTAAACCTGGTTTTGGATCTTTTTTGTTATAAACTGTGCCCCATCCTTCTTTTGTTTGGGTTTATATATTGTAGAAAACCTAACTCCGCAGGAGTATTACCAGGAAGTGTCTCTTAAATCCAAGGAAGATGGGGTTTTAATGAGTTGCAGTACATTGACATTTATTTGAAGGGAGAAAATGGAGAGAATGTATTCTATGAACTTCCTTGGGTTCCTTGGGCATAATTCTTTTGCCCTAGACTATAAAGTTGACTTATTGTTTATTTTGCGTAATCCATGATATACATGTTCTAAGGATGTATGTGTTGACAGAGTTTGGAAGTGTGTTTTGAGTTAGAGCTAAAGTTGTTGGATTGTTATTCTTGCTACTAACAATGCAGGAACTGTAAGGATAATCGACTTTTGTATGTTAACTGGTTATTTTTAGCTTAGTTAATGAGCAGGGCCAGATTCTCATTTGCAGTTAGTTTCCTTCACACCTGAGTGGTACAAAGGAGCTGAAGTCTGTCCATCTAACTGCCATGTTGAAACCTCTCTGGGGGAATGTTTCTATTGATAGCCATTGAAGGCAGGTCTTTCAGTGAAACAGTTATAATATTTGATGGATCTTTTTTGAAGGAAAGAGACTTTTTTTTTTTTTAATGGGTTTTTGGTAGGTTGTTGGGGGTTTTTTTGGTTTTTTTTGTTTGTTTGTTTGTTTTTTTGGCAGCACAACATCACATGTCACATGGACCTGAAGTCACTCCAGTTTACTGAAATTGAAAATTCACGTTGTGGCTTTTTTTTCCTTTCCTAATAGTCGCAAGGAGGCCATAACCACAGTCACCATGAGGACCGCGGTCATATTCACGAAAACAGGCATTCTCATGGACATTCCCATGGGCGTGGAACAGGAACTGAAAGGTTTCTGGAAAAATACGATGCAGTATTGAAAGGGCTTGTAGCTCTTGCAGGCATTTATCTTTTGTTCATCATTGAACACTGTATAAGAATGTTTAAGCACTACAACAAACAAAAGGTATGTGCCACGTTTTCTCATTCTGTATGTCATCATTTAAGATAATACTTGGGAAAATTGCATCCTATAAAAAACCCAAAGATTTTCTTAGGAAGATAAATTCTTAAACACTCTACTTGAAAAGTACTCTGCATGGTGCAGTTTGAAAGTTTTGTAAAAACTATTAGCTGTTACTCACCTATTTTCATTCTGGTTAGTAGCGTGTGAAAAACTTGACTGGGCCCTTTACTATAAGGGGTTGCTTTTCAAGCTGTAAATGACTCTGTTCTCGTCCACAAGATGTGGATATCTTGAATTGTCTCCTGCACATAACAGTCATAGTAGACTAGCAACTAGCCAAGATGATGACTGAGGAGTTCTTAAGCAAGTAAGGATCACCCCACGTTGTTCCAGTAGCGGGTGATCTGCTTGCGAAAATGTGAATCGAAATATATGGAACATTCGGATACTATAGTAATAGGGGCCAGATATGTACCTAGGTAAATAGGCTAACTTAAGTGAGAGGCTGTCTTATTTTAAGAAGAGATATTACTGGCACATTCAGCTGAGGGAGCTGTACTCCTTGTAGAGTGTATTCAGTTCATATGGTAGTGACTTGCCTGACCATAACATGGTGGTGTACAAAATTATGAGTCCATTTACAAGGCCTCTGAATCATTAGGATTTTCTCTCTGTAAGAAAATATAAAGAATTACAGACCTTACATTTAAAACTTGAGTAGCACTCTTTCTATAACTCTCTTCATCTAAAAAGGATTTGGTTTCCTCTCATCGTACTTTTTCACATGAAAGGCATTTCTGAGAAAATATGGCAGAAGGGGATGAAAGTGGAATATACTGAAGGGGTTGTGCCACCACCTGCCCTGCAACCGTGGGTTCCTCACAATTCTTCGTGTCTGTAGCTCCCAACATGAGCTTCTCACAAACAGTGTGTCTGTGTATAGCTACAGCCCTGGTCCAGCAATTGTGACCCCAGCAGCCTGTCAGCTACACACCAGCCACACTGGCTTCCAGCAGCCTTGATTACTGCCTTCAGGGTAATCCCAACACACTCCGAGTCCCGGATTTTCCCCCAAAACATGTATTCTGCACTGGCCAGTTCTTTCCTGGACAGATATTAAGGGGTCAGTGTAAAAGTTTGCTGCTTTAATTGGAGTTACCAACAATTCAGTTTAAACACAACGCTGAATTAGTTTTGATTAAAGAATAAAACAGGTTTATTTAACTGTAAAGATGTAGATTTTTAAGTGAGTACAGGTATAAGGCATTGAGGTCAGAAATGGTTACAAGAGAAATAAAGATAAAACACTTCTGAGCAACTGAAACTTAACAAACTAGACTTGGTTCAAGATAAAATTCTTACCACATGTTCTCAGCAGCATAGCTTACCAGATTCTCAAGTCAGGATCTGCTCTCAAAGTCCAAAGGGCTGGTTTCTTTGTCTTCTGAAATGAAAGAGTGAGAGAGAGATAGAAAGAGAGAATGCTTGGGGTGTTTTTGCCCTTCACTTTTGTAGTTCAGTAGCCCTTTGAAATGGATCAAGTTCCTGTCTGCTGTAGGGGCGGAGACATGGAGTCTTGTGGTGAAAGAGGTTCCATGTTGTCTTCTAAAATGCTGGTTGATCTGTTCCTGCTCCCCTTCCTTGCCAAAGAATAGGTGATTGTCTGTAAACTTTGACACCTGGTTAGAGGCATCAGCTTGTCTTTTGTCTTTGAGAAACAGATTTACGCCCTCCCCAGACTTGTCTGGTAAACACATTTCCATCACAATTTCATGTTATGTTCACAACTTTACATATAATGTTGCAACAGACATTTCAATATGACATTGACCAGCAAGTTATTAGTTTTCAAGTGATACTTCACAAGGTGTATTTTGTACAAAGATTATTTAAAATTGCATGTAGGGTGTCAATATAGGGTGCATGGATTTACATACATCTTCCACTAAGATTAATTAATTAAATCCTCCAAACTGGTGTGGAAAACTTGTGATCCTAGCCTGTAGTATTGGTCATAAAACACACCAAACAGGAAGGGAACAAATTTTCTTCATTAAATGCAAATTTAAAATGTGAACAAATTAAATGAATCTAACAGTTCTGTATAGGAAGTGTCTCTTGGCTAATACAACAGGCATTGATGATGTATTCTGTGTATGAATGGTGCTAATTTAGGAAATTATACATTATTTGATTATGTAGATCTGTGGTCTATCGCTGAAAATTCCCATAATCTGTAGCAGTGATAATCTTCTTGAATATCTGAAATTCTGTAGTTTTGAGAACCATATCCAAAGATAATCTTACTGAATATTAAAGTAATATGTATGACAAAACTACGGTGAAGCTTCCTTTCCTTTCAGTTTTGCTACAAACTAGGCACTGACAGTTATCTGTTTCAGTCTAAACAGAAGTGGTGCAAGAAAAAACAGAAGACTGAAGAATCACCAATTGGAAGGAAGCTTTCAGAACACAAACTGAATAATAGGCCAAATGCTGACTGGCTTCAGCTCAAACCCCTGGCAGGTAGACATGAATGTTGAGAATTTGTCCTTGCCATGTAAGACTCCGAGCAAAGAGAGTAATGGCATGTAACCTATGGTTTTGTATGTTAGCACTTCCTCTCTGTAAATCTGTGTTAATAAGACTGGCATTACCTAATCAACTGTCCTCATATAAGACTGCAAGCCCCAACTGTAGTTATAGAAGCACTGAAACACTCTGCTGTGAGAGCCTTGCTGTGTTAGATGGCTTTCCTTTCTTTTAATAGAAAATGGGAATTTGGCTTCTAAGAAAAAAAAAATTTCTTTTCACTTAATTGGCAGAATGCTGATTTAGACAAATGGGTTTGAAACCATCCAGTAAATCTCCCCCACCACCTCATAATAAAAACAAAACCATTATTTTGTTTAACTGTAGAGCCTACAGCTTTTTGAATTGCCATAGCAGTAAGGATCATTCCACTTAGATTAAGGTCCGTCTCTTGAAATAGTCTCAAAATAATGTGTCAAACGGTTTGTCCAGTAATTTTGTCTGTCTACATAAACTGAATTAAGAAAATGTCAAAGAATTTTTAAGAGTTGCTTAACTTTGATTTTGAAATGATGAGTTGTCATCTTGGCCAGTGTGAAATAACCCTTATTATGTTTATCTATTTATCATTCCTGAGACACCCCTCCCCCTCTCCCCAGCTAGGTCATTTTATCACTTCGACCTGAGCTGACACCAGCAAACTTATTGCACCTGGAACATGCTAAATACTTCCCAGCGTTTAATTCACTTTTTTCCTTGTTCTTTGTTGTTGTTGGGGCTTCCAAGTAAAAAGTAGTTCTGGCACGCCTATAAAACTAGTCACACTGACGTACTACATTGTGAAACAAGCGCATATTTGTACTGCACCTTTCTTATAACTTTAAAGAGCTGCCATGTTCAGACACAGAGGTTGCTGCACTCCAGTGCTGGTTGGATGACCTGTATGTGCGCATGCATACAGAAGTAACCAGGTTAAGTTTTCAGTGTACTTTGGCCTCAGTCTTTGGCCTGTAAGAGATTTTTATTACTCTATTCTTGACATATTTTTTTCTGCTTTTTAGCTCTGCTAAAACATGAGCTTTGTCTAATTATGTCAGTAGCAAATTATCAGGTACAAGCGAGGTCAGGCTGAAAGTGGCTCTGTGTACTGCAGATGACTTGTTGTACAGAGCAGTTGCATTGCATTTGAAATTTCTGCATGACCTGCAAACATTCCACAGTAAATAATGCAACAAAAGAGAATTTTGTTACTCCAGCTGCATGTGGAAACAGTGATCTTTAGCTTGGGAAGTGTTGGCATGTTTAGTAGGCTTTTCTTCTTCTGTTTTAGCAAAGCAGTTGAATATCTGAAAACATTAATGTGCAATGGCATGCCTGCTGGTGGTTTCTTACTAAAGAATTAATGCACCATGTCTCTTTCTCTGGCTTTAATACAGGTGCAGATGACTCAGTTGTATCTGAAGATCGACTTAATGAAACTGAACTAACTGATCTAGATGGCCAGCTGGAATCCCCTCCTAAAAATTTTCTGTCTGTTGAAGATGGAAACAACATACACCATTCTCACAATGATGTCTCTCACTCTGTTCACGACCATGATCTTCATGATACAGAATATGATGACAACCATGGAGAGGATAAAATAGCTAGGAAACATAACCATCACTGGCATCACAAACATTCCCATCATTCTCATGGTCACTGCCATTCTGGAAAGGACCTGAAAGATACTGGGATTGCTAATATAGCTTGGATGGTAATTATGGGAGATGGCATCCACAATTTTAGCGATGGTTTAGCAATAGGTAAGTAAATACAAGGTGTTGAGTATATTCTCTATGGCTGTACCTGTCATAGGTAATTTTGGTAAAATTTCCCACTGGTGAAGCTCTATGGGTAACAGTAATATCAGGAGGATTAGTACAGATGAGGCTCCAGGTGGCCACTAGCATTTTGTTTAATCTTGCGCAGAGCAGGTCTAAGTACCTTGGTGTTTAAAAATGCCAGCAGCTGTGGTATAAGCCTTGTCTACGCTAATTTCAGAAAGGGGAACTACTCAAAAATGAGGAATCTAGCTAAATGGCAATTAGAAGGTACAGTCATAAAAGTGAAATGCCTGCAAGCTGCATGGAAACTTTAAAACACCATAATAAAGGCTCAAATTAAATGTATACCTCAAATTAAAAAACATAGAGGACTCTTGTTAGTTTCTACACTACAGTGGTACTCCCAATGACGTAAGTTGCCCATTACATTGACTTAATAACTCCACCTCTGTGAGAGGCATAGCGCTTACATCGATGTAGTTAGGGCAACTCTGTGTCCCTGTAGACACTTTGTTACTTACATCATTGTTAGCTGTCAGCCCCATGTGGGGCTGATAGCTGGGTCCACGTGCTCTCCCCCCCCACCCGCCCTGAAGCTGACAGCCTGAGCTGTCAGGTGGGTGCTGGGCTCACAGCTGAATACCTCTGACCCCCGGTGCTGACAGCCCAAGCTGTTAGCCAGGTGCCGGGCTCACAGCTGGAATCCCCCCCTGCCTGGGAGCTGACAGCCCAAGCTGTGAGCCCTGTACAGGGCTCAGTTTCACAGCAGGAAGCCTACCAGCAGTGAAATTGATGTTCTTGTCAGTTTCACGGCTGCTATTGTTTCATGTTTTGTCTCCTGCTCCTGCTATGGGGGCGGGGTACCAGCTGTGAGCCAGGTGCCACATTGACAGCCAGGGCTGGAGAGGATATGTTAAATAATAGCAGCTGTAAAACTGACAAGAATGTCAATTTCATTGCTGGTAGGCTCCCTGCTGTGAAATTGAGCCCCTTGCTAGGCTCACATCTCTATCAGCCCTGGGGTGGGCTCTAGCTGTAAGCCCCCTTTGGATGTCAGTGCCCACACTCCGGCTATCAGTACCCCACAATGCTCCACTTCAGTCCATGTAAGCACTTCTGGTGAGAACGCGCACCACCAGCAGAAGAAGGGTAGTGTGGACGCCAACAGCTGAATTAATTGCTGTGGTGGCTGTAGGTTGACCTAACTTAAGTCGATCTAATTTTGTAGTGTAGACAAGCCTCTAGAGAGAGAAACTGGAACAGAAGTAAGCAGCTTTTGTGGCATTTTGGGTTCTGTTATAGCATCTTCCATCCAGATTCACCCAGAGCTTACCAGTGTCTTTGGAAGTAGAAAATGCACTGTTCTGAATATTTCACATGGGAATAAAAATGAGGGAAAGTACTATCCAAAGTACAGCTTATTAGAGATGATTGCTGGGCTGGTTTTCTTAACACTAGGTGGCATTGTAGTGCAATAGATTCTGACTAAGTGGGCTTTGGAGTGGGTTGGGAAACATACTTGCCCACTAGATGAGGAGTGAATCAAGCTACTCATATGGCTCTCAGATAATCACTTCAAAAAGTGCTGCAGTTGGGGCTGGCAACTAAACCCTGAAAAACATGTCCTGCAGTTAGACCCAAAAAACCGTATTCTTTGCTGATGTCTTCATTGTGCTCCTGGAGAGATGAGAGATCAATAGAGTCATAGAGTTTAAAGACGGAAGAGATTGTATAATCTGACACTCTGTATATCACAGACCATTAAATTGCACCCAGTTACCCCTATATTGAGCCCAATAACTTGTTAGGCTTCCTTTCTGGAAAATATAGCCAATCTTCAATTGAAGACATAAAGAGATGGAAAATCCACCACTTCCTCTGTTCAGTGTTTAATCATCCTCACTATTGTTTTAAAAACCTGTGACTGATTTCTAATTTGAATTTATCTGGCTTCAGCTTCCAGCCATTGGTTCTTGTTATGCCTTTCTTTGCTAGATTAGAGAACTCTTTAGTACCTGAATGTTTTCTCCCTGTGATGGTATTAATACACTAATCAACCATTTCAAAATCTTCTAATGGATAAGCTAAACAGATTGCTGTTTTAAGTCTCTCACTGTTAGGCATTTTTTCCAGGCCTCAAATCATTTGTGTGATTATCTGTCCCCTTTCCAATTTTTCATCATCCTTTTTTTGAAAATGTGGACACCAGACCTGCATGTGGTATTCCAGCATCAGTCTGACCACTGCCATATACAGAGTTACAAACCACATCCTGCTCACTACTCCCCCTTTTATACACAGTCATCATTTACCATTCTGCCAGTCTGTGTTAGCCGCAGATTTTATCAGCAGTGATTTTCTATTTACTTCTGGATCATTGATGAAAATGTTGATTAACATATTCATACATAGTACTCATCCTGGCAAAACCTCACCAGAAACACCCCCCGTTCAATAATTCCTCATTGAAAACTGTTTTTGAGATCCCTCAGTTAGTGAGTTCTTAATCCCTTTAATGTGTGCTCTGTTGGTATTGTATAGTTCTGTTTGTTAATCAGAATGTTGTGTGTTACTAAGTCAAATACCTTACAAAAGTCAAAGTATATTACGTCTATGCAGTTACCTATATCAAGCAAACTAGTAATCTCATCCAAGAATGAAGTTGTTTGTTGGACAAGACCTATTTTCCGTAAAATCTTATTTACTGACATTACTTATATTCCTATTCTCTAATATTTTATCAACTGAATCCCATATCATTTCCATTATTTTGCCTGGGATTGTCCTCAGTTATTGTTGGACTGGAAAGTACTTAATCATCCTCCTATGCTATAAGAACATCATTCTGCTTCTTTCCAAATACGGAACAGACTTATTTATTAATTGCTTCTGCCTCTGCTGCTTCATTATTCACAAGTTTACCATTTCCATTGAGTAATGGGCCTTCACCATTGCTAGAATTTCCTAATATACTTTAACAATTCCTTATTGTCTAGCTCTGGCAGCTAAGGACTTTTCCCTGATCTCCTTAGGCCTGGTCTACACTTTGGGGTGGGGGATATCAACCTAAGATATACAACTTCAGCTACAAGAATAGCGTAGCTGACGTCAACGTATCTTAGGTCGACTTATCTTGCGTCCTCACGGCGCGGGGTCGACGGCCACCATTCCCCCGTCGACTCCGCTTCTGCCTCTCGCCGCGGTGGAGTACAGGAGTCAACAGCAGAGCGATCAGGGATCGATTTATCGCATCTACACTAGTCCCTTATACATTTTTCTGCACTTCTTAACTTCTAATTTACATCAATCGCTATCCGTTCTCCCCACCTCCCCCCTTTTTCCATTAGTTCTAGAGTGCTTTTTTGTTTCTAATTTCTGTCCTTGCTCCTTTGCTGTAATAGGGTTGTCTTTTAGCTAAAGTACTCTTGGCCTTCAGCTCCCGCCCAAGGGCCCTGAATTCTTCTATAATTTGGAGCAGTGGTTCTCAACCATGGATACGTGTACCATGGATACGTGTATGCAGAGGTCTTCCGGGGGTACATCAACTCATCTAGACATTTGCCTAGTTTTACAACGTAAGAAGCACTGACAAAGTCAATACAAACTAAAATTTCATACAGATAATGACTTGGTTTATACTACTCTATATACTATATGCTGAAGTGTAAGTACAATATTTATATTCCAATTGATTTATTTTATAATTATATAGTAAAAGTGAGAAAGTAAGCAATTTTTCAGTAATAGGGTGCTATGAAACTTGTGTATTTTTATGTCTGATTTTGTAAGCAAGCTGTTTAAGTGCGGTGACAGTTGGAGGTACACAATACAAATCAGACTTCTGAAAGGGGTACTATAGTCTGGAAAGGTTGAGAACCACTGATTTGGGTAGTTCTATGTGGTGCCAAGTCAATGTGTAACATCAGCAGTGGAGATTTTCTGGATGACTTCATAATCCCATCCAATTTTGTGGTTGCATTTCATATTTTCATTCCCTGGAGACAGCACACCATTCTTTTTTGTCCTTGGGTTCCTTGGTAAATTCTCTGTCTGCTCTTCTTAATATGGAGTTGCTGATGACAATTGTTTGCCTGAAGATGGCTGAACAGTCTCTGATAGTACTTGCTTCATACGCAAGAAAAATCACCAGGTACATCTCCTGTAGCTTTCTTTTCCATTCATCCAGAGCTACATTGTCTGATAGTTGACTCGCTGAATAACTGATAACAATTTGATACTTCTGGCTGGGTTGTATGACTCGCCCCCACCCTCTGCAGGTTCCAAATTGCCAGTCTGCTCTGGTTTCTATTCTCTCCAGTTGTCTTATCACTGATCCTTTCCCTTGTGGCATATCTGACCACAAATTCCAAATGTGGTTGCCCGAGCAGTCTTTTTTTCCCCTCTGATGTGCAGCGTTAAAACTTGCACTACCGGACCATGTATTTTCTAGTCCAGTATGGGAACAAATCTTGTCTTTCAGAAGAAAGGAAAACATGCACATCAAAGCAGATCACAACAGTTGTTCCATCCATTGTCTATATCTGCTACCTGATGTAGAGCCAGACCTAAACAGTAGGAGCTACGCTCCCTCCGAAACTCTTCTATTTTCCATTTCTGTATGCTTGCTCAGGAGTTTGCCTGGCAAGTGATTTATATTAAACCTCATGGCTCAACCCTTGTTAATAGGGAGGAATTAGGTACTCAGACTTCAAACACTCTGTCTGTTCAAAGCCACCAACACAAACAGACTTGTCTCAACCGGCCTGATCACAACCTTCATGAAGAATAGACAAACAGACTGAATGCAGTACTCACGAAGTCCCTCTGCTTCTGAGCACAGGATCTGCAGCTAGGTGTTTGCTGCCAAAGGGTGGTTGTTTTTTTTTTGTTTGTTTGTTTGTTTTTTAATAAGAGCAAGGAGAGGTGCATTAATAGGTGACCTTTAGCCCCTCATTAACAGCTGTTACTGCCAATATCAAAGTGTAGGGGCCAAAATCTGGAGAAGTCTCCTTTCTTATCTCCAACCTCCTCCCAAAATAAGACCTGAGCTACGCTAGCCATATTGTCCAAGATAGGGCACAAAAATTTTCCCGATATAATGTAGTTGACCTAACTCTCATTTTAGATGCAGCTCAGTTGATGGAAGAATTCTTCCTGCAGCCACCTCTCAAGGGAGTGGATTTACTATAGTGATGGAAAAAACCTTTCTGTTGCTGTAACAGGTGTCTACTCTGCAGTGACTTGGTTGCAGCACTGTAACTGTGGAGTTGTAGTGTTTGTATTGTACACACATAACCTAAATTAATATTGTTGTTGGTTGGTATCCAGTGGAAAAAGTAGTAAAGCAAGCAATAGCTCATGGATTAAATATCAGTATGAATTTCCAGTGTGAAAAGGAAGAACAGATAACTGGGCTGTCCCTTTCACCCACTGTTATCACCTTTGTGTGCTTTTCACATTCTTTAAAATGTAAAACTGGTGCAGTATGTTTCATGAGAATATAAACCCTTTGCCTATTTCCAGTTTGTTCTCAAGTCCATACCTTTTCCTAAAGATCTGTTTTTTCAGATGAACTGAGCAGCATGGCATGCAGCATAATGCCAGTCCAGTAACTACAATGCTTTTGCACACACCTTTTACACACACTGGATACACGCTACTAAGAACAAATATTTAAAATAATAGTCACATGTAGGCTGAAAAATATTAGAATCTCTGAAAAGGGAACTCTGTACATTACCTATCTATTGATGTTTAACGTAGCCAATAAGATTAAAATGCCATTATTTGCATCTTATTTTTCCAGGAGCAGCTTTTAGTGCCGGACTGACAGGAGGAATTAGTACATCTGTAGCAGTGTTTTGTCATGAGCTTCCCCATGAATTAGGTAATTAATTCTGTAAACTTCAAATGTAGATGTTTTTGATCTCTTTGACATTGAATGAAAAGGTACTATATGAAAAATATATCCACAGGTTATCACAATAGTAATGAGGGTAAACAAAATGCAATGTGAAAACCATTAGGACGACCATTTACACCAGAAGAAATTCACATAGAGAACATGATTATAGTATGCCATTATTCAGTGTGTATAATCAGAACATTAACGTGTATTTTAGTAGGAATCTAGCATCATCAGTATACGTTCCATTCTGTATGTGAAACTTTCAAAACGCATGTTATTAGAATGTTCTTACTGAATACATTTGAGTACGTTGTTGGTTGGTCATGTACTTGTGAATGTATTGTTCTGTCAGGGATAGGCATCTGTGAATTTCATTCAGCTAGGAGTCATAAGGAGCCTTACTATATCCACAGCCAGTCAAGCCTGTTTGATATGGGGCCCTGCAAATAGAAGAGGTGTGCTGCTGCATCACATTGCATATGGTGATACTAGAGAAAAAAAATTGCATAGGCAAAAAGGAAAGTTTTATGAACATGACTTTTTAAACTGCAGCCATCTTGCTGCTGAACTGCTGTTTTGGCATGTGCTATGATGGGGAGTCGGTATGGATTATCAGGGTCCATACAATTCATAGTAGACTGAGTATATGGGAGAATATTTTGCTTCCTTGAAAATTAGGAGTTCCAGGCAGGTATGTGTATCTGAAATCCATTGGCACTAGGATAGAATTTTTAAAGCAGTTATTCTTTAAGGCTAGCCTTATCATTGCCATTTTACAGATATTTTTTTCACAGCTCAGTATGGGTAGTGATATGTTACAGTCCACTTCTCCTTGACTATTTTCCCTTGCTGAATTACAGTTCTGCCATTTGCAGTCTTCTCCATCCCCTAGAAGTTTTGTAACTGGAAGACCTTTTGAGACACTGTTTTCTGAGGCCCTGGTTTCACTTCTAGAGATTTTTAAGACTGGGGGAAAGAATAAAATGATCATACCAGGAATTAAAAGAATGTTGGCAAGTTTTCTCTCTTTAAAATTATCCTTTTGTCTTTACTCTCTGTTCTTGCTTTCTCCAATACACCATACTTTTGTAGTAGAGGTCACTTCTAGTGTTTCAAACAAGCATATATCATGAGTGACGTGTCCAGCTAATGTCTGTTATTACCCAGAGAGGACCTAGGTAGGGGCTTGTTTGTGCTCCTCCAAGAGAGCAGTAAAGCCACAAAATACTTGTAAAGCTTTTAGAGATCTTTGGATGAAAACCACGATAGAAGTAAATCAGATTTAGCCTGCCACCATCTCTCTGAGGCAGGTAAGAGATTACAGATGGGGTAATGCAGAAGTTTTTAGTATTGGACAACAATGCTACACACAACAGTTTAGGACAAGAAGTGAAACTGCTGGAGAATTTAAGGAATTGGAATGTATGTTATTGGAGTTAGAATTTGTACAGGATAATGGAATTAATTTAGCACCTTGTCATAACCATACAGCTAAGTGTAGCCTAGAATTTCTCCTTACTTGTAAGGGGTTAAGAAGCTCAAATAACCTGGTTGGCATCTGACCAAAAGGACCAATGGGGAAAGAAGATACTTTCAAATCTGGGGGGGGGGGGAGGCTTTGTTTGTGCTTTTGTTTTTGTGTTCTCTTGGGAAGCAGAGAAGCACTAGGTCAGAAAACTCCTCCTATAAACCATCCTAAAGTGAGTCTCAGTATTGCAAAAAGAGTAAGTAAATAAGGCAGGGCGCGTTAGATTACCTTTTGTTTTCAACTTGTGAATTTTCCCGGTGCTAAGAGGGAGGTTTATCCCTGTTTTTTGTAACTTTAAAGTTTTGCCTAGAGGGGAATCCTCTGTGTTTTGAATCTGATTACCCTGTAAGTTACCTTCCATCCTGATTTTACAGAGGTGCTTCTTTTACTTTTGTTCTTCATAATAAAGTTCTATTTTTTTAAAGAATCTGGTTTACCTTTTTGGTTGGTATGTTATTCTCAAGCCTTCCCAGGAAGGGGGTGTAGGACTTGGGAGGATATTTTGTGGGAATAGGAATTCCAAGTGGTCCTTTCCCTGATTCTTTGTCTAAATCACTTGGTGGTGGCAGTGTACTGTCCAAGGACAAAGGATTTGTGCCTTGGGGAATTTTTTAACCTTAGCTGGTAGAAATTAGTTCCTGGCCAATGGGAGTGCGGAACCAGTGCTTGGGGCAGCACGCGGAACCCTGTGGGCCCCCCTGCCTAGGAGCCAGACCTGCTGCTGATTGCTTCTGGGGCACAGTGCAGTGTCAGAACAGGTAAGGACTAGCCTGCCTTAGTCAGGCAGGACCACCGACTGGGCCTTTTAATGGCTGACCAGAGCCACGGTGACCCAGTGTCTTACATTCCGTGACCCAGTAGTGGGTCGCGACCTGCAGTTTGAAAACCACTGCTGTAGGTAGCCTCCTCTGAGAGCCCCAGCTCTGATGGAGGTGGAGGGCAAAGGACATATACTGAGTTTTAAAGGATCACTCAAAATTGGTTTCAGGCAAGCTGAGAGAGTTGCAGTCAATATATGTTGCTTCTGTTGATGCTCACTGTATGAGAGAGGAGACTTCTATATACACAGCTAAAAAGGTGGGTTAAAAATTAACAAGTACTTTTGACCTACTTTTAAAGAATAATACTGAACCATTCCACTCATGTTATTCACGGCCATTACTTGAATACGTTAAGGCCAAGTTTACACTACAGACGTATATTGGTATAACACCGGCACCGACAGAAAAATCCACACCCCTGAGCAATGTAATTATACTCACCTAACCCCCCCCATGTAGACAAGCACTGTCTTCATCACAGAATCATAGAATATCAGGGTTGGAAGGGACCTCAAGAGGTCATCTAGTCCAACCCCCTGCTCAAAGCAGGACCAATCCCCAACTAACTCATCCCAGCCAGGGCTTTGTCAAGCCTGACGTTAAAAACTTCTCAGGAAGGAGATTCCACCACCTCCCTAGGTAACGCATTCCAGTGTTTCACCACCATCTTAGTGAAAAAGTTTTTCCTAATATCCAGCCTAGAACTCCCCCACTACAACTTGAGACCATTACTCTTCGTTCTGTCATCTGCTACCACTGAGAACAGTCTAGATCCATCCTCTTAGGAACCCCCTTTCAGGTAGTTGAAAGCAGCTATCAAATCTCCCCTCATTCTTCTCTTCTGCAGACTAAACAATCCCAGTTCCCTCAGCCTCTCCTCATAAGTCATGTGTTCCAGTCCCCTAATCATTTTTGTTGCCCTCCGCTGGACGTTTTCCAATTTTTCCACATCCTTCTTGTAGTGTGGGGCCCAAAACTGGACACAGTACTCCAGATGAGGCCTCACCAATGTCGAATAGAGGGGAACGATCACGTCCCTCAATCTGCTGGCAATGCCCCCTACTTATACATCTCAAAATGCCATTGGCCTTGGCAACAAGGGCAGACTGTTGACTCATATCCAACTTCTCGTCCACTGTAACCCCTAGATCCTTTTCTGCAGAACTGCTGTCTAGCCATTCGGTCCCTAGTCTGTAGTGGTGCATGGGATTCTTCCATCAACAGAGCTACCGCCTCTCGGAAAGGGAGACCGACAGGAAAAGCTCTCCAGTTCACCTAGGAGTGTCTCCACTAAAGTGCTACCATGGCATAGATGCACTGGGGCAGCTGTGCCACTGTAGTGCTGCATGTGAAGACAAGCCCAAAATTAGAAACTTTAATCCCAGGTGGATTGAATCACTTAACCAGCTGTTTCCACCCTCTTCTGCTCAGCCTTCAGTTAATTTCTGTCTGTAGAAGGCTTTCGGTGATCTATGAGCATTGGTTGAAGTGAAATTTCCCATTCTTCTTTGAGTGCTTTTCACGACAGTTCCAGTCAGGTGTGCGCCAAACGTTGGAAAGTTTTCCCTTAGCAGCACCCGTTGGGTTGGCCATGGAGCCCCCTGGAGTGGTGCCTTTATGAAGCTGCCGACCCACCCCCTTCAGTTCCTTCTTACCGCCCATGACGGTTGTTGGAACGGCATTTGCTTGCCTCGCAAGTGCTTCCCTTAGCTTGTGCGTTAGGTCTATAGTTTAGCGGTTTCAGTTTTTAGTTTATAGGTTTCAGTTCTTAGTTTAGCATAGTTTATTATATTTTTGGTTAGGGACCATGGTTCCACTCTATTCCTTTCCTTCCCTCGGCTCCGGGGCATGCCTTGGGGCCAAGGGTTTAAACCGTGTGGGACCTGTAGTAAGCCCATGCCAATTGGCAACTCCCACGATGTGTGCCTGAAGTGTCTGGGGGAAGAGCACCAAACAGACGTGCAAAATTTGCAGGTCCTTTCGACCCAGGACGAAAAAAGAGAGGGCTTCCATCTGAAACAGCTTTTGATGGAGTCTGCTCTCCATCCTCAACCTGTGTTGGAGCGCAGGGTCCTGGGGCTGAGCGAATCAGTGTGCAGCGCTCTGGCCTCAGTGCGTGATATGGCACCAAGAAGAGTCCAGAGACCCTCACGCAGACTATCTGGCACTATTACCACTTGCCGGTACTGCACAAGCAGAAGGAAACTGACAGAGGCCGCTCACAGAGGCTGAAGGTGTCTCAGCTTCTGGGTGCATCCTGGGAAGGAGCACTCAGCGCTCAAGGGTCAAGAGTCGGCACCATTGACTTCAGTTCCCGGAGGGGGACCACTGAGTCCAGCCCCCCGTGACTCCCTGCACAAGCAGTACCAGGTGGAGGAATTGGAGTTACCCTCCACCCCAGACACTTTCGTAGCTGCCTGGGAGTTGATAGAACTGGCGGCATCGCAACCCCTGGCGGTCAGGGACAAGCCTCCTATACCTCCATGCCCAGCGCCATCTAGAGGGAAGCCGGCTATGATGTGGCATTCTCCTGCACGGCACCGTTCTCGACACCGCTCACAATTGCCGAGGCACTGGCAGCCATCTCGAGACTCCTTACACTCCTCCCCAGCGCCGCCCAGGCAATCCAGATCTCCAGCGTCGCTGGAACGGCATTGATCTCTGCCATCGCTGAAACCACATCAATCGCCGGCACCGTTGGAGCACCGACGGAGTGGCACCAATCTCCAGCACCCAGCTCTCTGCACCGATCCCCTGTGCAGTGTGGTCATTGTCCCTTGCCGTGGTCGTCCAGGTCCAGATTGGAGTCATCAGACTCAGAGGCGGAATCATTCTACTCCCGCCACAGTGAGCACTGTTCCCTCAGACATAGAAGCGAGGCACCTGTAACTTGGCCTCCACACTTGCAGCCTCAGCCGCAATGACTTGGACCCCCTCGGCTTATCAGCAGGCCCAGGGTTCATTCTCCAGGGGCTCTCGTTCGGTTGTCTCCAAAACCAGAGCACCCCAATCACCTAGGGATTGCCTGGCCCCTAAGGGATTGGATACAGCTACTTCCCATGAGTGGGCTTCCAGGTCATCACAGAGGTTGCTGCAGTGACAACACCAATTGTGGACCAGGCTACCATCGCTGCAACGAGGGTCAGCCCACGGGTCTCCAATATCAACCAGGAGGAGGCCAGAGAGGTTGAGGGACAAGAGGACCCCGTGCTACCTCTAGCCTCTTCATCCTTGTCCCCTGATGAGGCAATGGCAGGGGCCTCAGCTTCTGGACCTCCACAATAGACCATAGGGCATACCAGGACCTCCTGCACAGGATTGCCCGTGACATGGGGTTGAAGGCAGAGGAGATTATTGAACCTGAGGACCCTATCGTCGATATCCTAATGCCAGAGGGCCCATCCAGGGCGCTCTGCCCCTGATCAAAACTATACAGAGCAATGTGAAAAGGCTCTGGCAGACCCCGGCATCCATCCTTCCCCCCACTGCAAGGGGTGTCGAATGCAAGTACTTTGTCTCGTCCAAGGATATGAGTACTTGTTTTCTCATCCGCAGCTGTGTTCCCTGGTGGTCACCACAGTTAATGAGAAAGAAAGACAGGGGCCAGCTCCGAAGTCAAAGGAGTCAAAATGGTTAGACCTATTCAGTAGGAATGTCTATTCAACTGCGGGCCTGTAGCTGAGGATAGCTAGTCAACAAGCTATCCTTAGCAGATACAACTTCAACTCATAGGCCTCAATGTTGAAGTTTAAGTAGCTTATACCATTGGACTCCAGAGCCGAATTTATGGCTATCATTGAAGAAGGTTAGTCAGTGGTGAGAACCTCCCTTCACGCTTCCCTGGATGCGGCAGACTCTGGCCATAAGAAGGGGTGCATGGCTGCAGGCGTCTGGTCTACCTGCAGTAGTGCAGCAAGCCCTGCAGGACCTTCGGTTCAAGGATGCAGGGTTATTCTCAGACCAGACTGATTCTAAGCTGCACAATTTAAAGGACTTCTGGGCAACGATGAAGCCTCTGGGGATGCATACCCCAGCACCCCAATGAAAACATTTCAAGTCCCACCAGCAAGAGTCCTACCCTCCTCATCCTAGACAAGACTTTTTTTTTTTTTTTTTTTAACAGACAGAAGGCTAGAAATTCTAAGTGCAAACCACCCCACTCCCAGTCAGGGCAAGGCCAGGGCCTGACCAAGCCATCGTCAGGCTCAAAGCAGGCCTTTTGAAAGTGCGCCCGAGGACGGTGTACACGCCATGGCACCTCCCCCTTTTTGAATCGCCTATTCCACTTCTACCGTGCATGGTCCCAAATAACATCGGACCGCTGGGTTCTGTGTACAGTAGAGGTGGGATATTCTCATGCAGTACCCGACCACTACGATGCGGGGTTGTCTGGCCTTCCTCGGCCACATGGTAGCCTGCACTTATGTGGTCAGGCATGCCAGACTCAGACTCAGGCCACTCCAAGCGTGGCTTTCTTCTGTATAATGCCCAAGGCATGACAGGCTAGACTCAGTACTTCCGTTGCCACAACAAGTACTCCAGTCCCTCCAGCGGTGGCGCGAACCCCATACAGTGTGTGTGAGGGAGTTTCTTTCAACAGCCGACCTTGACCCTAGTATGGACACATCATAGTCGGGTTGGGGGGCACACCTGGGGGACTTCCAGATGCAGGGGCTATGGTCGCAAGACGAGCTCTCTCTTCATGTCAATATCGGGGAGCTCAGAGTGGTACGATTGGTGTGTCAAGCATTCCTGTCCGTACTGCAAGTCCAGTACATGGCAGTGACAGACAACACCACTGCCATGTTTTACATCAACAAGCAGAGGGGAGTATGTTCCTCTCCACTATGTCAAGAAGCCCGTCAACTTCAAGCCTAGTTCATAGCCCACTCCATTCACCTGGAGGCATCTTATCTGCCAGGAGTGCAGAACGAGCAGACCACCTTAGCAGATCATTCTTTAATCACAAGTGGTCCATCTGACCGGATGTCATACACTCCATCTTCCAAAGGTGGGGATTTCCCCAGGTCAACCTGTTTGCCACCAGGAACAACAGGAAATGCCCAATATTCTGCTCCTTTCAGAACCACAGACCGGGCTCCTCCTCAGACATGTTTCTACTACCCTGGGGAGACCACCTTATGTATGTCTTCCCGCCAGTCCCTTTTGTGCACAGGGTACTGGTCCAGATCTGCAGAGACCAGGTGAGGGTAATCCTCCTTGCTCCAGCTTGGTACACCACGCTTTTGGTGCTGTCAGTGGACGACCCAATCTCTCTACCACTCTGCCCCAACCTAATCACACAGGACCACGGTTGCCTTCAGCACCCAGACCTTCAGTCCCTCCATCTCACGGCCTGGAAGCTTCATGGTTAAATCCAACGGAGCTCCTGTGCTGGAGTCCTGTCAGGAACGTCCTTCTCGGACGAGCAGCAGGAAACCATCCACCAGCAGAGTCGCTTATTTAGCTAAGTGGAAAAGGTTCACCTGCTGGTGTGAGGAGTATCATGCACCTCCCTTACAGGCATCATGTCCGCTCATCTTAGAGTACCTCCTACACCTGAAACAACAAGGCCTTGCACCATCCTCTATTAAAGTACACCTCGCGGCCATCCATCCATTCCATATTCGCAAATCCCATGGTGGGGCGTTTCTTGAAGGGGCTGAAAAGGTTATACCCACATGTTCGTCAGCCAGTACCCGTGTGAGACCTTAACCTGGTATTATCCATTGTGACAAAGCTCTGTCCTTGCCTCCATGGGTCCCACGTGTCCTGGCAGATTTCGCTAGCCTCAGAGGCTCACTGTGACCCTCCACGTAACCCTTCTTTCTCTAGAGACAATGGTCACAGTCTACTGAGCCATTTTCATCATAAGCCAGCGTGGGAGGTGAGGAGAAGTTATCCTTCCTTGCACAGTCTCTGTCTCCCAGTCTCAGTGATTAATCAGGGGGCAAAGGTGCAAAGTTCTTAATTGGCCCCAGGTGCCTTAATTGACCTGGAGCAGCTTCCATTTCACTTAACCTGGTACCAGGGATTTGTTTAGCCTGGAGCTAATATATCTATCTTCCACTACTTTTCTATAGCCATCTGGCCTTGCCCCGTCACAGCAGGCTCATGGGGCCCCACTTTGAGCCATTGGCAACTTGCTCTTTGCTCTGTTTGTCCTGGAAGGTGGCCTTCCTGGTTGTTCTCACATCAGCTAAAAGGGTGTCTGAGCTGAAGGCACTAACTTCTGATCCACTTTACACAGTCTTCCACAAGAACAAGGTGCAACTCAGGCTTCACCCAGCTTTTCTTCCCAAGGTGGTGTCTCATTTTCATACTGCCCAAGATATCTTCCTGCTCGTTTTTTATCCCAAGCCTCACATCAGTGCCTGGGAAAAATAGCTTAGTTCACTGGACGTTCTGAGGGTGTTGGCATTCTACATTGAGCTTACTAAACCGTTCAGAAAATCAAACCAACTATTCGTGGCAGTTGCAAATCGGAGAAAGGACTCACGATCTCTTCTCAGCGTATTTGTCTTGGATCGCAGACTGTATCTGCACATGCTCTGAGCTGGGCCAAGGTCCCAGCTCTGCCTGTTATGGCACACTCCACAAGAGCTCAAGCTTCTTCAGCAGCATTTCTGGCCCAAGTCCCGGTACAGAAGTGCAGAGCTGCTATTTGGTCATCGGTGCATACATTCACCTCTCACAACGCTGTCACCCATCACGCTGGAGATGATGCAGCCTTCAGAGTGGTGCTCCAATCAGTGGTTCCTTGACTCCGCCCCCACCTCCATGGTAGAGCTTGGAAGTCACCTGATTGGAATTCATGTGAACAAGCACTCGAAGAATAAACGGTTACTCACCTTCTCATAACTGTTGTTCTTCAGGATGTGTTGTTCACGCCCATTCCAATACCCACCCCCCTTCCCTTCTGTCGGAGTAGCTGGCAAGAAGGAACTGAAGCGGGGGTCAGGTCGGCACGGTCATATATTGAGCGCCATAAAGGTGCCACTCCAGGGGGCTCCGCGGCTGACCTAACGGGTGCTGTTAAGGAAAAACTTTCCAACAATCGTGCACACGGCACACGCTCTCACCTGATTGGCATGGACGTGAACAACACATCTCGAAGAACAACAGTTATGAGAAGGTGAGTAACTGGTTTTTTTTCCTAGCATGATTTGGTAATCTTGCACCTGAGAATCGTTATCAGTGAAGTTAGTCCCAGAGTAAGTGATTAATAAAATACACCAATCAGAACACTTCAGGATATTTTAGTTTCCAGTGTTCTGCAAATTTATGAAAATCTGGAGTGGTCACATTCGTAAGAACATTTTGTCTTGTCCTCTAATTTTTGAAATAGTGCTTACTGCTGAAAAAGCACTGAATGCTAAACAGTGCTGAAACTGATAATTTATTTGAATTAAGAAAACAAAACTGAATTTAACTTTCAAAAATCAGAGTAATAAACTTTGAATATGCCACAACACTTCTTCTGACAAATGTTCTTAATCTCCAGAATCCTCATTCTGGGCCTGATTGTCCTTTTATTAAAGTAAATGGCAAAAAGATGCTGATGCAAGTGCAGAGAAGGATTATACTTTAATGCAGTTTTGGAAAGTATGATGTAAATACCGGGCATCATATCTCACTCTTCAACTACTGTTTGGGTTACCCTAATCTCTGCCATAATGTGCATAAGAAATCAGTCAACTAAAAAGAACTTCAGGCAGATGAGGACAGTCAGACTTACTTTCCCTATTATAAATAATGTTAAAATATTGTGTGTTTGTGTTTAGATATATATTTTGAATCCCTGCCCCACCGCACTTTGTCTGTCACTTGTCTGTGTGGTTTGTAAATGCTTTCAGACGGGGACTGTGTGTGTTGCCTATTTGTACAACACATAAAACAATGAGGTCCCAATCCTGATTGATAGCTCTGTTACCACTCAACAATAAGTCAGTGGCTAGAAATGCAAAAGCAGATAGGACTACTGTGTTCATAAGCATTTGAGATGTGATAGCTACCTGGTAGAAATCTGTTTCCGAGTGGGTAAAATATTTAATCTGGGGGAAAAATTCATGGAATTAACAGATTAGCTGTGAATCTGTCTCTTGGAAAAACAAGATGTTCTAGAGGTATGGATGAGATTTGTGCTGAAAACACAACAATTCACTGTGCACGGTAGCAGGAAAGTAGTCGGTAGATCAATCTGCTTTGAAACTATGGGTTTCAGAGTAACACCCGTGTTAGTCTGTATTCGCAAAAAGAAAAGGAGTACTTGTGGCACCTTAGAGACTAACCAATTTATTTGAGCATAAGTTTTCGTGAGCTACAGCTCACTTCATCGGATGCATACTGTGGAAAGTGTAGAAGATCTTTTTATAATAGATATAATGATAGATATTACCAGCAGGAGAGTGGGGTGGGGGGAGGTATTTTTTCATGCTTTGTGTGTATAAAAAGATCTTCTACACTTTCCACAGTATGCATCCGATGAAGTGAGCTGTAGCTCATGAAAGCTTATGCTCAAATAAATTGGTGAGTCTCTAAAGTGCCACAAGTACTCCTTTTCTTCTTTGAAACTATCTTACTGTATCCAAAACTGCATGTACATCATAGTATAAAACCTTCCACCAGATGAACTAGATACTGATTCTATCAGTCTCCTATTTCTTTAAAGCCAAAAGATTGTTTGATCCAAATGAAGAATCATAATAATACCTAGCAGTTATATAGTGCTTTTCATCAGCAGATCTCAAAGCTTTACAGAAGAGGCCAGTTTTTTCCCTATTTTACATATGGCAAAACTGAAACACAGGAAAGGAAAGTGACTTTCCCTAGGCACAGCAGACCAGTGCCACAGCTGGGAAGAAAACCTAGATCTCCTGAGTCCAAGTTTAGTGCTCTCTCTACTAGGCTTCTTGTAGAAACTTCAGTGTTATGCAACATAAAATCTTCTTTTAAATCAGGGAAATACATAATCCTACCACAGTTTGTTACATCAAGATGCACTTAGGAGATAAAGTAATTTTAATAACAATGTATAAAAGTCAGCATGACTGACATGCTCTGAGTAGATGAGAATTTTTAGCATCATCATGTGTTCAGCATCCTGAAGAAGCTTATAAAAGCAGACATGAAACAGAGAAAATAAAGATTTTTTTTTTTTAGCTGTAAAAGTAATTGGAGAGGGAGCTAAGTGGCTTAAGTGCCACACTTCTGGCAAGAGTTCAACTCTTGAAATACAAGATGAGTCACATATGGAAAGGAACATTAAAATAACAGTAATCCACATTTCAGCTCTGCATTTGTTATGCTTAGGGGAGGCATGGTATGGTGGAATTCTGGAAGAGCTATATAGGGAAACTTGTATAGCATCTGTCACTCTTTGGTTGGGTCACGTCAGCATTCAGTCATTCAATTTCACATTGCAGTCAAATGATAAGTTGGTGATTTTTAAGGCATTTTGGAAGAAATGAGGCCTAATTTAGAGGGGGGAAATGCAAGTTGGAATTTTGGATGCTCTATGTAAAATCTAGGTGAGAACTGTTCTGTTAGCTAAAGATCTATTTGCTACAGACTAAAACGCTGAAGACTTAGTTATACCTTAAGGGTTCCACACAGCTGCATTCAAAGCTTTTTATCATGTCACACTAACTTTCACGGTGGTGTCCTTAAGATTGCCAAGGCCCTCTGGCAACTCCGTCGTCCATCCCTTCCCCCCTCAAAACGGTCTGGAAAGAAATATTTTGTCCCAGCCAAAGGGTTTGATTGTCTTTACACCGGCCCTACCCCAGGCTCGCCGGTGGTTTCTGTGGCCAATGAAAGAGACAAACGGGCATACCAGCTGGACCCCCAAAAATAAAGAGGCCAAACGGTTGGACCTGTTTGGAAGAAAAATTTATTCAACGGCCAGTTTGCAGTTCCATGTGTCAAACAATCAGGCCCTCTTGGGCTGATAAAATTTTAACTTATGGAACTCCATCCATAAATTCAAGGAGTGCCTCCCTCAGGGTTTGCCCCAAGAATGTGGCACCCTGGTCGAGAAGGGCACTGCGGCTGCCAGGTGCTCCCTCCAGATGGCATGGGACACAGTGGACCTGGCAGCCAGGGTGGTCACATCGGCGGTGGTCATGAGGAGCGGTACCTCGCTTAAGACGTCCGGACTCTCCCAAGAAATGCCAACCTCCATCCAGAGGGCAAAGGGAGTGGTCTCTTTTCGGACCAGACGGATGTGATGCTTCATGGGCTAAAAGACACCAGGGCCATCTTTCGCTCTCTGGTCATGCATACACCTCAGCCTGCGAGAAAGCAGTTCCGGCTGCCACCTAGGCCTTGGCAAAGGGTCTGCAAGGAGAAGGGGCAGAGTCATTAGTTTCAGCTGCTGTCACCCTTCCTCCAGTTCACCTGCACAGCCTGGCCCAACAAAAAACCCCAGGGGCCAGAAGCACTCATTTTCAGGGTGCGGTTGAGAGCAACACCCCAGTCACCTCCCAGGATCCACCCTACTCTTTCCTCAACAGTCTTTGTCCCTTCTGCTTGGCCTGGTCCCGAGTCACCTCAAACAGTTGGGTACTGGACACAGCGTCTCAAGGTTGCACCCAGCAGTTTTCGGCTGCCCCTCCTTTCCACCCTTCCCTCCTTCCCATCCATTTTCAGGGACACTTCTCACGAGCAACTCGTCAGCCAAGAGGTTGAGAACCTCCCGCCCGTGAGGGTGGTGGAGGAGGACACTTGGGACATGAGAGGGAAAGGATTCTGCTCCCGTTATTTCCTAATCCTGAAAACAAAAGAGGCCATCAGACCCATTTTGGACCTGTGACACCTCAACACGTCTCTCAAAAAGTTGAAATTTCACATGGTCTCCCTGGCCTCCATTATCCTCTCCCTGGATCCGGGAGGCTGGTACACTGCCCTCGACTTGAAAGGTGCCTATTTCCATATTTCTGTATTCCAAGGTCACAGACATTTCTTCTGTTTTTTAGTGGGCAAACGCCCTTTCCAATTTACGGCTTTCCCCTTTGGGCTCTTATCGGCTCCAAGGGTCTTCACGAAATGTATGGCACCAGTGGCCGCTTACCTCAGACGTCGGGGGGTCCAGGTCTTCCCGTATCTCAACAATTGGCTCATCAAGGGCAGGTCTCAGGAACAAATGCAGAGAAACCTCGATCTGGTGCATTCCATCTGCTGCGACCTGGGCCTGTTGATAAATGAGAAAAAAATCCACCTTAAGGCCAGTCCAACACAGAGTTCATTTGGGCAGTTCTCAACTCCACGCGAGCCAGAGCCTTTCCTCCAGAGGTGCTTCTTCCGACCATGTCAGACCTGATCTCCCATGTGAAGAACCACCAACTCATAACAACAGGTTTCAGAGTAACAGCCGTGTTAGTCTGTATTCGCAAAAAGAAAAGGAGTACTTGTGGCACCTTAGCGACTAACCAATTTATTTGAGCATGAGCTTTCGTGAGCTACAGCTCACTTCATCAGATGTATACCGTGGAAACTGCTCATAACAACTCATAACAGCTCACACATGCCTGCAGTAGCTGGGCACGTACGTGGTCAGTTCTTTTCATGGCCACTGCCTTGTCGCAGACCCTGGTCTCTGATGCTTCGGACCTGGGCTGGGGAGCCCGCCTTGGTTAGCTCAGCGCTTAAGGCTGCTGGCTGTGGCATGATCTGGCCCTTCACATCAATTTCAGGGAGCTACGGGCTGTTCTTGCCCCACCTGAGGGGCCAGATAGTGCAGGTCCTTACTGACAATACCACCACGATGTATTGCATCAACAAACATGGCAGAGCCAGGTCGTCAGCCCTTTGCCAGGAAGCTCTCAGCCTTGGGGACTTCTGTGTGTGGCATGCCATTCATCTGGTAGCCATGCACCTGCGTGGGACCAAGAATATGCTAGTACAGCAGTTCTCAAACTTTAGCAACCCAAGGACCCTCATTTTGATTTTAAAATTTTCAGGGACCCCGCCCCCATTCTACCCTTGCCCCACTTCTTCCCACCCCCACTCACTCCATTCCCCCCTCCCTCTGTCACTCGTCTCCTCCACCTTCACTTGCTTTTACCAGGCTCGGTCGGGGGGTTGGGGTGAAGGAGGACGTGTGGGATCTGGGAGGGAGTTTGGGTGCGGGATGGAGTGCAGGGTGCAGGCTCTGGGTTGGGGTGCAGGAGGGAGTGAGGGGTGCATGCTCTGGCCTGGGGAAGGGGGTTGGGATACAGTGTGGGGTGCAGGCTCTGGGCTGGGGCAGGGGGTTGGGGTGTGGGAGGGAGTGAGGGGTGCGGGCTGCGGTAGGGCTGCGCTTTCCTTGAGCAGCTCCTGAAAGCGTCTGGCACTTTGGATGCGGCTCCTATGTGGGGGGCAGGGTGTCTCTGCGCACTGTCCCTGCGCACAGGCACAGCCCCTGCAACTCCCATTGGCCGCAGTTCCCTGCCAGTGGGAGCTACAGAATCAGCACTCAGAGCAGGGGGCAGCGTGCGAAGACTCCCTGCCCTCCCCCCACACACCCTTCCCCAGTGGCCACAGGTACATGCTGGCTACTTCTGGGAGCAGCACAGAGCCAGGGCATGCAGGGAGCCTTAGTCCCACTGCACTGCCGGACTTTTAGCACTGGGAGAGGGGGAAGAAGTTGATCAGTGGGGCCCGCGGACCCCAAGGAGTACCTTGGGAACCCCCAGGAGTCCGCGGAACCCAGTTTGAGAAACGCTGTGCTAGCAGATCACCTCAGCAGGACTGTCTCGTCTCGCCGCGAATGGTCGCTCCATCTGGAGGCAGCCAGTATGATCTTCTGAAAGTGGGGGACTCCCCAGGTGGACTTGTTCGCATCTCACCAGAACAGGAAATGCCACGTATTCTGTTAGCTCTGGGGGATGGACAGGAGTTCCCTGTCAGATGCTTTCCTGCTTCCATGGTCAGAAGCCCTGATGTGCACCTTCCCGCTGGTGCCATTGATCCAGGGAGTCCTCGTGAAGATTAAACAGGACAAGGCAAAGGTTATCGTGTTAGCCCCTGAATGGCCTCGCCAGCACTGATTTGGTACACTGCTGCACTTTTTGGTAACCATGCTGCTGCAACTCCCTCCCTGGCCCGACCTGCTGTCCCAGGACCACAGCTATCTCCTGCACCCAAACCTGGAGGCATTGCACTTGACAGCATGGCTGCCGCATGGCTGAATGCGGAAGAGCAGGAATGTTCGATCTGGGTGCAACAGGTCTTGCTGGGTAGCAGAAAGCCATCCACCAAAGCGACTTACCGTGCAAAGTGGAAAAGATTCACATTCTGGGCTTCGGATCAATGCGTCCTGGCCACACAGACCTTGCTGCAGGTGATCCTGGATTATCTTCTGCACCTCAAACTTCAGAGCTTATCCCTGTCATCATTTAGGATCCACCTAGCTGCTATTTAGACTTTCCACCCTCTGTTCCAAGGCAGGTTGGTCTTTGCTCACAATGTGATGGCCCAGTTCTTGAAAGGTCTGGAGCGACTTTATCCTCACGTCCGGGATCCTGTTCTTCCCTGGGATTTGAATCTCATGCTGTGGAGGCTCATGGGGCCTCCCTTCGAACCTCTGGCTTCCTGGTCTCTTCTCCTCCTCTCCTGAAATGTAGCATTCCTGGTGGCGGTTATGTCCACCCACAGAGTGTCTCAGATCAGGGCACTTATGTCAGAACCACCCTATATGGTGTTCTGCAAAGGATAAGGTCCAGTTACAGCTGCACCTGGCGTTCCTGCCCAAGGTAGTTTCCCAGTTTCATACTGGCCAGGACATTTTCTTACCAGTCTTCTTTCCAAAGTCTCATAAATCTGAAGAGGAGCACAGGTTACATGCCCTGGACATCCGGAGGGCACTGGCCTTCTATATCGACAGGACGCGGCCATTCTGTAAATCAACGCAGCTGTTCATTGCGGTGGCAGACAGGATGAAAGGTCGCCCAGTGTCTGCTCAAAGGATTTCATCCTGGATCACGGCCTGCATACAATACTGCTATGAGCTGGCGATTGTGCCTCCGCTGGCGATAGTCAAAGCGCACTCGACTAGAGCACAAATGTCATCAGCAGCCTTCTTGGCTCAGGTGCCGATCCAAGAGATCTGTAAAGCTGCTACCTGGTCATTGGTTCACACATTTACACCCCCATTATGTGCCTGCCCAGCAGGCCCAGGACGGTGCTGGCTTCAGCAGGGCAGTGCCGTAAGCTGGAAGACCGTAAACACCGAGTCCACCTCCGTGGACACTGCTTGTGAGTCACGTAGAATGGAATCGACATGAGGGAGCAGTCGAAGAAGAAACAACCATTACCTACCTCTCATAACTGTTGTTCTTCGAGTTAACTGCTCATGTCCATAACTGCTCATGTCCATTCCATTACCTGCCCTCCTACCACTCTGTTGGAGTTGCCAGCAAGAGGGAAACGAGAGGGTGTAGGGTCAGCAGCACCTGATATACTGGCACATGAGCGTGGCACTCAAGGGGGCTCCATTGCTGACCCTATGGATACCACTAAGGCAAAAATCTCTAAAGACCGTGCATGTGGGTGCACGCACACCTAAAATGGAATGGACATGAGCAAAGCATCCTGAAGAACAACAGTTCTTCGAGTGATTGCTCATGTGTATGCCACAGTAGGTGTTGCGTGCTCGCTGCGTGCACCGGTGCCGGAAGTTTTTCCCTTAGCAGTACCCGTACGGGGGGAGCACCGCTGCAACCCCTGGAGTGGCGCCTCTATATTGTGCTATAAGGGGAGCTGTGCACTCCCCCCACTCTCAGTTCCTTCTTGCCGCCAGTGGAGGTGAGTCAGAACTTCTTGCTCCAGCTCTGGTGCAGCCTTTCCAGTTGATCTCAGTGGTACTTTTAGCTAGTGTTAGTAGCTCGTAGAAAGTAGTTTTCAGTTGTTAGAGTGGGCTCGGGGCAGCCCCATGCCCAAGGCTTCAAGTCTTGCAACTCCTGTCACTGTTCCGTGCCAAGGAGTGATCCGCATGCTGAGTGTTTCCGTTGCTTGGGCGAAACTCACGTGAGTGAACACTGCAAGATCTGCAGGTCCTTCAAGCCACGAACTAAGAAGGAGAGAGACATCAGGCTTCGCACTCTCCTCATGGAATCGGTGCTGGCCCCAACTCCAGCACGCCAAGCGGACTCGGTGCCCGGCACTGTGTCATCAGGGCACAGCAAAAGCCCTCCACCAGCCGGCACTCCTCCCCTTCCAAGAAGCAGGGGAAGGGCTCCACCTCGCAGCGGCGCCGAGAGAAGGAAAGGGGAGAGACCTGTCCTGCGTTGGGCAGCCCTTTGTCGTTGTCGTCCCGCCCCCAGGCCCAAAACCTCCAACTCGTGCTGAGCGGAGTAGCCCGGCAGTGCCAGCACGCACATCTCTTGCGGTCAGGAAGCCATAGACGCCGGAGGCTCGACAGGCCGCACGAGACATTCTGAGCTTGCCAGTACACGGGGCTCCGCCACTGATGGGCCCTCGGTCCCGAGGCAAACCGCTGCCAGAAGCTCGTCAGACCTCCCCGGCGCAGCACAGCTCCTGCTCCAAGGACCACTCCCTGCCTTGTTCGACACGCGGTGTCCGGTCAACTTGCAGCTCGCATCCACCACCATCGACGCCAGCCAGGCTACCCGGTTCGACACCGTCCGGGCAGGAGTCTGAGGGTCCCTCCACGCTGCGCGGTAGCACTGAGACAGGCACCGGAGACGCTCCTCCTCGCAACGCAGTTACCGTAGCCGGTCTCGGCACGATTAAGTTCTTGCTCTGCCAGACATCGCACACGGGACTCTCCTCGCGCTTCATTGGCACCAGGACACCGTAGCTCCAGGTGCCAAAGCGAGTATCAGAGCAGCACTTCTGGTGGGTACCGGTCCTTGACGTCGAGGTCCCAGTCCCACAGAAGACGGTGTCACAGGCACCGTTATTCCTAACGCTTCTACAGGATCGTGCGCTTGGTGGTGTCCTCGGCCTTGGCACCCAGCCGTCCATCACTGGGCCGGACCAGGTAGCGCCACCGGGCCCTCAACATGGACAGTGGCAAGGGGCCCCATGGCAGGGGCAGTGGTGCCAATGGGCATCGTGGCTGCCGATGCCCTCCCAGACGGGAACCCGCTTGGTGGCCGGGGCATCCGAGGCTTCATTGACCTCTCTATCTCGGCCGAGGCCCACGGCTCTGTGCCGGCCTCCTCTCTGGCACTGGATGATACCATAACAGCACCGCCACCCTCTGCCCCGCAGGAAGATTTCAAGGTGCATCAAGACCTGCTAAAGCAGATGCTGGGCTGCAGGTCGAGGAGATGGAGGGCCCATCCGACTCCCTCCTTAATGTACTGTCTTCCTCGGCTCTGGGCCACCTGGCTCTACTCCTCTACCAAGGAGCAGCCAACATCTCCAACACCTTGTGGCAAATTCCCGCCTCTTTGGCCCCGATTTCCAAGAAGGCTGAGAGGAAGTACTTCGTGCCAGCCAAGAACCACGAGTACCTCTATTCTCACTGGCACCTAACTCTGGTGGTGGAATTGGTGAAACACCGGAAGCGACAGGGCAAGCCCGCACCCACCCCCAAGAATAAAGACGCCAGGAGGAAATTTTGGTAGAAAATTTTATTCCTCTTCAAGATTCCAGCTCAGGGTGGCCAATCATCAATCATATGACTTTAACCTATGGGAGTCCCAGCCAAAGGTTTTTCTTCCCCTAGTACGAATGATCACTCCACTCAGAGGTCACTCACCGGCTCTTCGGAGAGTGGGGAGTTCCCCATGTAGACCTGTTCGCAATCCACCAGAGCCGGCGTTGCCCCCCGGCTCCGGGGAGGCTTGGGGAGGGGCGCAATCTCAGATGCCTTCCTCCTGCAGTGGTCAGGCCAGTCTTTCTATGCTTTCCCACCATTTTGCCTCATCAGCAAAGTCCTGCAAAAAGTAAAAACAGACAAAGAACGTATCATCCTTATCGCCCCAGCGTGGGCCCGCCAACACTGGTATGGAACCCTCCTGGACCTGTTGGCTGCCCCTCCGAGGAGGTTGCCACTTCACCCGGACCTCCTCTCCCAGGATGGGGGCCACTTCCTCCATCTCAGTCTGGCCGCTCTTGTACCTGACCGCGTGGCTGCTCAGTGGCTAGATGAGGAAGTGTTTGGAAGAAGTCAGGCGGGTCCTCATGGAGAGTAGGAAGCCATCCACACGCCGGATGTACCTGGCAAAGTGGTCCAGATTTTCCAGGTGGGCGGAGGGGCGGGGAGTCTCCCCATCGTCCGCACTGCTCCAGCTTATCCTCAACTACCTCCTGTCCCTTAGGACCCAAAGACTGGCACCCACCTCTGTCAGGGTAGACTTGGCGGTCATATCGGCCTTCCACCCGCCAGTGCAAGGGCACTCAGTCTTCTCCCATACTATGACCGCCCGCTTCCTGAGAGGCCTTGACCGCTCATTCCCATGTGCTAGATCCCCCGTACCGTAATGGGACCTAAACCTGGTGGTGTCCCGCCTCACAGGACCTCCTTTTGAACCACTGGCCACGTGTTCCTGGTCTCACCTCTCGTGGAAGGTAGCCTTCCTTGTAGCAATCACGTTGGCCCAATGTGTCTCGGATCTCAGGGCCTGGACCTCGGAGCCCCCATCTACGGTTTCCATAGGGATAAAGTCCAGCTTCACCCACATGCGGCATATCTCCCGAAGGTGGTCTCCGCCTTCCATATGGAACAGGACATCTTTCTTCCCGTCCTCTGTCCTAAGTCCCATTCCTCCAACGGGGAACGCTGCCTTCACACGCTCGGTGTGCATAGGGCACTGACCTTCTATCTGGATCGGACCAAGCCGTTCCGGAAATCCTCGCAACTTTTTGTTGCCTCAGCCGAGCGTGTGAAGGGGCAATCAGTTTCCACCTAGAGCCTTTCTTGCTGGATTACCTCATGCATACACACGTGCTATGATCTGGCAGGGGTTCCCCCGCCACCGATCGTCAGGGCGCACTTAACGAAGGCTCAGGTCTCGTCGGCTGCCTATGTAGCCCATATCCCAATCCAAGACATCTGTAAGGTTGCCACTTGGTCCTCAGTTCACATGTTTACTTCGCATTATGCGATCGTCTCCCAAGCTAGAGATGACGCCGGGTTCAGCAGGGCAGTACTGCGTCCTGGCAACTCGTGAACTCCTACCCACCTCCAACAGATATAGCTTGGAGTCACCTACTGTGGAATACACATGAGCAATCACTCGAAGAAGAAAGGACAGTTACCTGTTCCTTAACTGGTGTTCTTCGAGATGTGTTGCTCATGTCTATTCCACATCCTGCCCTCCTTCCCCTCTGTCGGAGTTGTCCGGCAAGAAGGAACCGAGGGTGGGGGGAGTGTGCAGCTCCCCTTATAACGCGATATAGAGGCGCCACTCCAGGGGTCACAGCGGTGCTCCCCCTGTACGGATACTGCTAAGGGGAAAACTTCCGGCACCGGTGCACGTGGCAAACACGCTGCACCTTCTGTAGAATAAACATGAGCAACACATCTCGAAGAACACCAGTTACGGAACAGGTAATTGTCTTTTATGAGAGACAGGTAAGCATTTTTTTTTTGTTTTCATCAGACTGTAAACTCTGATTAAATTGTCAGTGGGAGATGTTTGCTACTTACTTTCAGTTTTAGGTCACTGTGAATAATCCCAAAAATTGAATTACATCGGACATGAAGTCTTCTGTTCTCATGGGGTGCATCAGTGTCACTTTTCACCCCAGAATTCACAAATAATATGTTTGACGGAAACAGAACTGTTGAAATAGAAATTAAGTCCGGGAATTCTGTTGTCCTGTATCTTTAGACACAGGTGATTTCTACTAAACCTATCTTAAAAATAAAGCAACAAAAGGAGGTGCGAACCCCACCTCTCTACACCTATATTAGTGTTGGAGATAATTATAGTGTAGCAAATACTTAATACTGACATTACAGTAGGATACAAGGTTAATGTAACACATTTCAAGCCAGTAATGTATAAATCAGTGTGGATTTGTGTAATCTAGCCTTCTCCTGAAAATCTGTTTGACCATCACTCTCTTCCCTTCCCCGGTGGTACATTTTCCAACTTCATATGCTGTAGCTCCCTCCTGATAAACTAATGCCCGTTTATCGTCCTTCCGCACATGCGAAGTAGAATCTGTGAAGACGAGAGCGACGCTAATAAGCCCTGAGGGACTGGTCAAGAATGAACCTGCATTTCTTTTATTAAAAAGCCAGCACCCCGCTCTCTGAACGTCACTGCTTTTGTACACACAAACCTGACGGACTTCACAACTGCACTCTAACGGGAGGGCTGGCTTGGGATCCTTTCAGAGCTCTGTTAATGCCCCATATCAGCTAGTATGAGTCATGGTTGCCTTTGAAATCAGATTTTAATCCAGGAAGTGGTATGTATTGTAGGCTATATAGTCATACACTGTTGCCCCTTCTCCCCTCAAAAAAAAGCCTCCAGTACGTTTGCCACAATGATGGACACTTGAGTAGTTCCTTAGCTAGATTAGATAATATAACTGAGGGCAAATGCATCTATTCAGTCTCTTGTGAGATTATGACAATTAAAAACTTTCATTATTCTGTCTCAATTTCAGGTGATTTTGCCGTGCTGCTTAAAGCAGGTATGACAGTAAAGCAAGCTATTGTGTACAACCTCCTGTCTGCTATGATGGCTTACGTAGGGATGCTGATAGGCACAGCTGTTGGACAGTATGCCAATAATATCACTTTATGGATCTTTGCAATCACTGCGGGCATGTTCCTTTATGTTGCATTGGTAGATATGGTAAGATTATCATTTTGTATTGCCTTATTCTGCATGTATGAAATCTGTGACTTTGAATAACCCACAATGTAACTTATTTTTTTTGTGTTGCACAAAATAAAGCAAACCACCTACAGGCAACTCTCTAGACAGCCATTCATACCTTGCCATCTCTTAAAAAGTATAGTATAGTAAATTCGTGGGGAAAACCTCCAGCGTTTTGCAATGTCCCACTTGTTTGGGTTTTCATCTGACCAAATCCATTCACTCTCAGGGTTGCATGTTAAGATATAAAAACTTCTTTAATACCACTTGCTGCTCTCCCAGTGACAAAGTCACCCTTCTAGGCTATCCTTTGATTTTTGCTGCTTTGTGAGGATGTGTTTGGATACTCTAAGGCAGTCCATGATTGATTTTAAGTGGAGATCAATCCTAAAACTGGTTTCAGAGTGGCAGCCGTGTTAGTCTGTATTTGCAAAAAGAAAAGGAGTTTTGTGGCACCTTAGAGACTAACAAATTTATTTGAGCATAAGCTTTTGTGAGCTACAGCTCACTTCATCAGATGCATACATTTGGTCCCAAACATATCCGTTTGGATGTTTAGAAAAGGTTGTTGATAAATATGGCTATCAGGTTAATTCGTGACGAATGTCAAATTTAACAAATGTTGCTTCTTTGAGTGATGATTAAGGCTAAGGTTATGTCACGGAAGTCATAGATTCCATGGACCTCCGTGACATTTTCTGCTTCATCCTACGGCAGTGGGGCCTGAGCTGTCAGCTGGTGGGGGCAGCCCTCAGCTGCACAGGCTTTCTCCCCTTCCCACCACGCCTCAGGGCTCATTCTCTCACATACACCCCTCGGGCTTCAGTCATCCCCTGTCATGCGCCTCCCTTATTTTTAGTAAAAGTCAGGGACAGGCCACCAGCTTCCATAAAAATTTTTCTAATGCGACCTGTCCCTGACTTTTACTTAAAATAACCGTGATAAAATCTTAACTTCAGTGATGATTGATGTGTGTTCCACTTTTGGTGTGGCATCTTTTGGCCCATGCCTGCACGCTAAGTGCCCTCGCACCTAAGAGCACAAAAGGGTGGAGCAAGGACAACCATCCCTCAGATCTTTATTATTGCACATGGCTGAAAAATGGAACTGCTGTTAGTGTCCTTTACTCTAGAGCACCAGCACAGTGAGTTTGCTCAACTTCTAGCTAGAGCTGACTGTAGGCTAGTTTGAATACCATATTTTGATGGTTTTGTGGTTTTTGGTTATTAAGCTAATTTGTTAGTCAGTCTCTCTCCCCCCCCTCCCCCCCCCGGCACGATTTTTTTGTCTTTGTTACCTGGTACCAGGTCTTCATCCTTTATGGTTGAACAAAAATCCCCCTGTTTTAAGTATTGTCTCTTATGCAAGATGGCTATATATCTTTTAATGCTGGCCACTCAAAATGTTCATTTTGTTTAGGTGAGGGCACTTCACTAGCCAAATGTTCTATTTGTGGTTCATTTTCAAAACAAACTCAGAGTAAGAGACGCTCACGTAAACTGTTTCTCTGGATAAATCTAAGACCTGCTTCTGATCCAATACACAAGACTGACTCAGATCTGAGCAGTCTTCTTCTAAGAGTGCCCCAGCCACTACCAGTTCCCAGGCTCCAGCCTCTTCATCTCAGTCCACAGAGGTTTCTGTTCCCGAATCCTTGTCTGACTGTGGGTGGGGCCTCATCATTGCTCTTCCAAAGAGCATAAGAATAGATGACTGAGTAGGACCTTCTAAGAGAAAAGGGCAGAGATAGCCTTGTCTTAAGGGTTGCTCAAAGCCTGAATATGAATATGGTTTCCCATGGAACCCTAGTACCCATGTCGGTACCAACGTAAGAACAGCCCATAGCAGTCACCTACACCGATGCTGCAGTATTGTTTTTAAGGAGTTCAGCAGCAGTGCTTTCTGTATCAGTACCAGCTTCATCAGTGTCATAGTCATTGACGCTGTCTACTCCAGTCCTGAAGATTTCTAATTTATTTTCATCAGTAGTGGCTGTATCAACACTGAGCTTTGTGATACTGAGGGATTTGGTGGTGTCTGAATTTCCTGAGTGTCCTTTACTATCTTCAGCAGTTAGAATATCAAGCTCTGGCAGGCTGTTGGCACAGATTGTACGTACAGCACCAGTGAGGGAGATCCCTAAACAAATCTTAGGGACTCCTACGAGGTCTGCTCCACTTCTACAGCAGGACTATTCATTCTCCATCAGTCTCAAACAAGAGCTGGGAGAGTCTGTTCTCTGACAGGGAGTCCAAGGGTGCATGCACAATCAAAACAGGCATAGACATTATAAGCACTGGGGTTTCACCTGGTGTGTACACACACACACGTTTTGTAGACAACATGTCTGTAGCCCTCATTCCTGGTCCTACTAGGCTCCTAGGGCCTTCCTCACTTTAGAAGACCCATCTCCTCTATCCACTCCAGGGTAAGATTCCGCTCCCTTGTTGAGTCTGAGAGTTCAACCGCGTCAGTAACCTCAGGAGTTTCCTGCTCCACCACCACAACTTCAGAGCCCTGAGAAACATCACCACCCTTCTGAACTTTCTCCAGCTGCCACTTCTTCATCTTCCCCTGATGAGGCTGTAGTGCTGTCTGCTCCATCACATCTAGAGTGCAAGACAGGCCAGGATCTACTCAGAGGAGTGGCCAAAACATTCTGGTAGAAGTAGTGTGTGAAAAATCACACAGGTTGTTGTCTTGCACACCAGCTGCAATGTAGACATACTCTAAAAGGGTCTTGAACCTGCTGTTCATTTCTACAGTTGTTTGGGGGAGTGGGAGGGAGCAGGGATATGTGACAGAACTGTGAATATATAGAAGATAATGTCTTCTCTTCCAAGAACTCAACTCCCATTTATTTGTGCTCATGAATGAGGAATGTATTTATCTTCTACGGCCACACAGCATTGCATTTTTCCTATATTTTAAATGAAATGCTAGAATATAGTTTGGAGAATGAGTAGCCTTGAAAGTGGTTATGGATGTGGAATACCAGTGTTGTCTCTTTGTAGAAGTTGATTACAAAACTTGAATTATGGATGCTTCTTCCAGATAGTGCAGATGTGGAAGAGAGAATTGGCAGTAGCAGTTCCCACACAATTCTCTGATTAGGTTTTTGTATTACTTTGTGAACAGAACTCACTCATAATGTAAATTCATTTCTTCAACAAATCTTGTCTGCTAACATGAATAGGAAGTTTGCGATCTTTCACAGTGTGAGACTGGGACTCTCTTCATTATGCTTCGTGACCTAGGATATCCTGTAAGAACGCCATAGTATGACTTATTGATAGCTGTTTGCTCAGCTGTCTAGCCTACTGCAGAACTAATTAATGAAGGTATTGGTCCAAAAAGTATTTTTTTTTAAGAAATTTAAGGTCTCAACGCTTTTTAAAGTCACCAGATGCCTTGTGCTGTCTACTGCTACGAGCAGAGTGTTGTATATGCATGTCCGGTTAGAAGCCACAGGCTTGACAACATGTCACATTCTTTCCTGATACTTGTAGTGTATTCAGGTATTAAGAATAACCAATACACAAAAAGCAGTGCCTACCATCATAAAGAATTTATAAATCAGAATTCCAGATCAGCAAGCTTGATTTCTCTGTGGATTACTTAAGTCTTCTAACTAGAAGACAATTCCTTTATTGTATTTTTCTCTTGCATTATGTATGAAAGTCTCTTCTTGAGGTAAGGAGTTCCTTGGATGAAGGAAAGAATTACATTTATTTTTCCTCATGCTCTTCTTGTGTAGGGATTTGAAATTGCATTTATTAAAAAATTATTTCTGTTTGTACATATTGTGGTCTAGAAAGCGTCCCATTTAATTTCAGAGCTTCCAATGTTAAGTTCATGATTCTTTTAGATACAAATGTTCAGTACTGTTTGGCCTTCATCTCTAACGAGGCAAGTCAAGAAGATCCACAGAGAGTGTGTGGGTTTTCTTGAATAGAATTATTTAACTTTTAACTCAAAAGAGCAAAACTCAAAGGAAGTAGGCATGGTTCCTATCCGAAGGGTATGTCTACACAAACTGTTAGGGTGCAGCAAGCTGGGGTGTTTCAAACCACAGTACATTAATGCACACTAGGGAAAATTTAGTGCACATCAGCAGGTCCATACAGACAGTCAGCGTGCAGCATGCTGCACTTATGTCCCAGCTTGCCACACAGTAAGAGTTTGTGTAGACGTGCAGTGAGGAGCTTACATTCAACATAAGCAAGCAACACAGTGGCCAGAACACTGCATTGGAATGCCCAAAGGAGGATGCTGTAGCTTACGAGTCTCTTTTTAAAAGTATAGAATTGGTTGGTGACAACGGTTTTATAAGATCAAGATCAAGGTCAAGATCAGGTGGTGTTTTATTGACTACCTCTAGGCATGCTGCTACTCCAGTTGCACTTTATTTAGTTGATGATTTTTCTAACTGAATCTCGGTATTGCTATTACTAAGTACCTTGTTCTGAGCTAGACAGTTATTTCACTTCCATCACAGTATTTGTAAACTATTGTAAAATGTTTCCTTTTTCAGCTTCCAGAAATGCTTCATGGAGATGGCGATAATGAAGAACATGGATATTGTCCAGTGGGGCAATTCATTCTCCAGAATTTAGGGTTGCTCCTTGGATTTGCTATCATGCTGGTGATTGCACTGTATGAAGATAAAATTGTGTTTGACATCCAGTTTTGACCATTTCCAGAAACTGCTATGGTTCCACTGTTACTGTATGGCTTTGAGTCTGCACTGTTGTACTGTATGCACATTGCTCAGCGAGAAGGCAGTGGCTTGCACTACTACACAAGTACAGTTGCATAGATTAACTTTCGCTGCTTGCTAACTAAAATAAGGCATGGTGCACATACCGTACCTTCCAAACTCAAGTGACAGAACTTAAGTCGGAAATGTTGCATATGAAAAGACAAAGTTGTGTGTGCTGTACGTGAAGCATTGTGCAACTGTTTACAAATCAGCATGCAGTGAAAGACCAAGTCTGTTCTGGAAATGTCTTTTCACATTACAGTTGAACAGAATCCACAAAACTTTAAAGGTGAAATCCATCCCTCTGCAATGGGCCTGCACAAGGTCTTTGTGCTGTGTAATTCCCACGTAAGGCTTACATGCCATGTATACCTCATGCTGGCCCTCTGCACAATGGTGGATGTTACCCTAAGACAATTAAATGCTACACTTAGCACCTGACTGGAAAAACTGTGCTTTTCTAAACTTAAAAAAATCTGTTTAAAACATGTTGATATACACCTTAAACTGCATTTCATCGTTCTAAAGTTTGTGTTTAAGGAGGCAGACTGTTGCAATATGCACAGGCCTGTGTAATCGGCTGCAAAGAGCTCTTTCCATTGAGGATCCGTTTTCCTGATTAAGATTTATTTGATGTTAGCTCCTTGCTTTTGGTAGGAAGATGAAGTAGAGTTAGTATTAACTTGGGGAAGTCCCTGATGTCAGAAGGTTAATGGGCTATTCCTGATTCTTGCTTGAGAAGCTAAACATGCTGAATATTGGGTGCCACTTAAAACCTAAACTACTGATAAATTGTGGCTGTGAGTTTGTGCAAACGCACCTCTAACAAAGGATCCATAGTGGAATTTCTCAGTTTTAACAGTTGAATTTATTTTGGGATTCAAATTTTGTCTCCTTTTTACAGTAATAGCTTCTGAAATCCAATGTACTGAACCCAGGTACAAAGATTATATTAAAAAAAAAGAATGCCCTGTATATGTAGTACTGGTGGGTCATTTACAATGCTGTAATATCAGGTCTGAATGTATTACTTCCATGCCCTGGCATCAGAGTTTATAGCACCAGCTATTGCAGGCAATAGACTGTGTGCTAGAAGATTCCCATTTCCAGCATAAAGGAGTTAATATTTTTTAACATTTGTTAGATCTTAGGTATCTAGGGTATATAAATGCAGCTGTCATTAAATTACCGGTACGTGTGAGTTAGGAGGATAGGGTGAACCATCAAAATCCTTAAACTGATTCTAGCAGGTTACCTTGGCAGTAAGCAAAGGTGCTTGTATTGCCAGATGTAAATTAGTTTCTTTTCTCCCCGGCTGTCCTAGTAAAATTGTGAATTTGTGCGATGTACAAGCCCTGTTAATTCTGCAGTCTGACTTGATAATCTAGGACCAATCCTAAGCATGGTGGTGGTCTTCTTTTAACTTGCTGTTCTAGTTTTCATTTTTATGTCTGCCAGGTAAGCTGTATGTTGCTGCACACTGTCAAGTTTTGTTTCAGTCTGCTTAGCATCAGTGTAGCTGCTAAAATTGCATTGGTTTAACATCTGAGTGAGCCAGTCAGCAGCGTCATTCTGATTTAAAATTAATCTGTGTTCCTGTTCCTTTTGACCCTTCAGTTTAGTGATAGAGTTGTTCCTTTTTCTCAGCCACTCCCTTCCCCCCCAGAACAGTCTGTACATTTTAAAGATATAAGTTGGCTCCTGCCAGTATTTGTTCCTAATGCAGTATCAAGGAACTTGCATATACAGTATTAGGGTCCATTCTGTAAAAGGTGTGGCTTCCTCAGTGAAGACATCAAAGTCAAGGGTACAATTGTGCAGTCCTTGATGCACAACACACACTGAAGTCAGTTGGAATTTTGCACATAAAAACACAAGATCAGACCCTAATTGGCACAGACATCATCTCATTTAATGTTTAGAGTGGATTTTTATAACAAATATGCTAGGGAAAATGTTCAAAAGCAACTAAATGACTTAGGAGTATAAAGATATGTCTACACTGCTGCTGTGCAGACACTTGCTACAGTGGTAGTTTTTCTGTCACTGGTAAATCAAGAGGCAGTGGTTAGGTCACCAGCAGAATTCTTTTGTCAAGCGAGCAGTGTCTATACCTGTGCTTAGACCCATCTAACTGCGTCTCTTATTTCACACCCCGACCACTGTAGCTAGGGTCAAGCTAAATTTTAGGCGTAGAACAGGCTTTAGGAGCATAAGTGCCACTGAATTTCAATGAGACGAAGGTCCAGCTACTCAAAGGTATTTAGGTGCCTAACTCCTATTGAAATCAATGGGAGTTAGGCCCCGATCCTCAAAGGTATCAAGGGGTTTAAGTGCCCAATTCACATTTGAAAATGGTACTAAGGTACTAACTTTCCAGAAGACCTTTTTCCCACTTGGAAAAACATGGCCATATTAAAGCATTAGGTATTGCATTTTCTACTAAGAATGGAATTTGTTTCTTTGTTTGCTACTATTTATTGTGATTGTGAAGAGCAGTATAACAACTGTGGCTTCTTCTGTAGGTTTCCACCAGTGTTTAATTTCAAACCAATTCAATGTAGTTTTATGTCAAGTTACAGACTATCTGAATTTCAGTGTACTTGGCTTCAACATTCCATTCTGCTTGAATACAGTCTCATTTAACATGTATTCGTTGGAGGGCATAAATGTTACTTGTATATTACAATGCTGTCACTGTGTGACATCCCATATGAATTTTGATGTAGATCACATTGCACTCAATCAGCAGTGATTATGCTTAGAAAATACTGTAGTAGCTAGATGCAGTGTGGATTTTTTCCATTACGATTTATAGTTTAAAAATGTGATTATGGTCCTACAAGATACTTGCTGAGCTATAAATCTTTTTTTGTTAAACTAAATCATTTAAATAATTTTTATAAAGCTGGGAATGATCAAATGCTGTTTTGTTCATTGTCAGCAGTGTTGTGTTCATTTTATGTATGTTCCTTATTTATAAGGAGCTTCAGAAAATAAAATTATTCAATGAGCAAACATACTGGTTGGTTTTTATAAAGTTTTATGACACAGCTTTATTTTACATTTTAGTCTTTTTTTAAATCTCTTGAAAGGCAGGAGTGTAATGGATTTATTTAAATATTTTGATTTCACTAGACAGTACTATTTAAAAATTGAAATGCATCTTACACAAATGATTCATCTCAAAAATAAGCATCTACAAGTGTCTATGCTAAATTTAGGAATTAAGCTGGCATAATAGTGCCACACCCCGTCCAATCCAGTGTTGTTCCGGTTTATCCGAAGGAAGAATCATTGCTATCACGAAGTTGGTCGAATGTCCTGTTGTGGAGAGGGTTCCTCTTCTCTCACTGGTCTTGTACACTGGAGCAGTGTAACTTGGTCGTTGTGAAATGTCTGACCTCTTGCAAGGCTTTAACCACATCTATGAAAAGTACAGAATAAACCCTTTACCTGTCTGGATAAAGTTTGTAAGTCTTTACATTGGGTCACAACTCACTAAATACTTCCTAAACTTGTAGTTCCCCAGGAACTTGTGCATAATCCAGAAAAGTGCTGAGTGCGCCTTCCCATCCCTACAAAAAGTCCTCCCCTTAACTTCAGTATGAACTGTGGATGCTCAGTGCTTCTGTTGCACACAAATTGCCTGATCTGCTGCTCAAAATATTTTCAGTTCAATATATGTAAAAAAATATATATATATATATATTGGTCGCCACACAGCCATGTGGTGACAGTGACTGAGGTAGCTCTGATGGCAAAAGTTTTTACTTAAAAAAAAAAAAAGTGTTGTTTTGTACTCCTTTAAAACATTATTGTGAGAAGCTAAGCCTGCCATGTTAGACTGTCATATGATTAGGTCTGGAGTGAAGAGTAGTCTAACACACACACACACACTGACCACAGGTACTGTATCATAGAGGATTTTCGGATAAGATTCTGCGAGCTTCTTAGTTTTTCTGTCCCAGCGAGCTCCATCCAGGAACAATCCTCGAATGTAGACCCCTGAATTAAGCAGAAAGTTATAAAAAGATGTTTGGGCACAGAAACCAAAACATACTAGAAGTCAGTGTGAAATTAGGTCCACTTTTTTTTAATCATACACTGTTTAGATCATGCAGGAGGCTTTCGTGCAACTGAATAATACAGAAATCCGTGTGCCAGTTTTTTGACCCAGTATCCCTCAGGTGGTACAAAAGTTGAGACTGCCCATGTCCTCTGAGGGGGGTAGCCTTGCTATGTTGGAGTCCCTAGTAGGAATGGGGCTGACTTTTATCCCTCCTTCCTCATAATCCCTGATTACTTTGCACTCCAGCCACAGCCCTTGACCGTCCCTCCTTGTAGTTTGGCAATCTTCAGTTGGGTATGGTCTTTTTGGTTCCTCATTCTCCATGTTCACTTAATGTAGGTATTTCTTAGTAACTATACTGTATCCAACTCTCTGAATGTTGGCTGGCACTTAATAGCTACTCAAAGATAAAACTCAAGCCAGGCAGGGGGCCTGTAACCTAAGCCCCACCACCCAGGGCTGAAGTCCTCATGCTTCAGCCCAAGGTGGTGGGGCTTGGGCTTCAACCTTGGGCTTCAACTTCAGCCCTGGGTCTCAGCAAGTGTAAGCCAGCCCTGGTGACCCCATTAAAACAGGGTCACGACCCACGGCTGGGTAAGTGAAATGTTCTAAATACTGGGCACAGAACTAAAGTAATAGGGTGAAATGAAGAACAGCAAAATTCAGGATAAATATGACTTGAGATCTGTTAGATAGTGGAAAAGTTTAAGGCAAGTGGTAGATACTGGTAAAGCACTTGACCAGATCCTCATCTGGTGATGAGTCTGGTGATTGTCATAGCTCCACTGAGGATCTGCCCCAGTTAACATAGCGTATGGAACAATCCTGCTTCAGGAGGTCCACTGACCAGACACTACATAAGCTGAATAGTCTTGCTGATATTTAATTTGTGATGTTCTACTAGAGAGTTATTCAAAAGGAATTTTGTTGAATGTTGTCATTTCTATGCCTTTAATGTGCAAGCCTCCACTGTGGCTTATATTTTCCAGGATTCTGTGCATTAAGTGCTTAATGCCTGTTAATGCCAGGAATGTATCTACCTGTAACCCCTAAATAACACTTCCTACACCAGTGTAGGTGGTTAATAAAGTTTACCATCTTCAGGAGCATTTTTGTATTCCTTGTCCTCCAGCACTTCATAGTCAAACCCTAGTAGATCAATTGGAATGGTGTATTTTCTGGCATAGTTCTGCTGGGCACCGGTTAAGAAGGCTTGAGTGAAGAAAAATCCTGAAAGCCAAAAGACTGGTGGAGTTCCATGTTCATACCATAGCTACAGCAGAAAAACGAGAGAGAAAAAATGTACCTTGAAATCATTAGGAGGCAAAAAGTAATTTAGGATAGTAGTAAAAGCCATATCACAAAAAGTTGTCTTTTTTTGCAGAAGCCAGTGATATTTTAGAGAGCCAACAAAAACACTGTTTTAACGACCACGTTGTGCAAGATGCCACTGGCTACTGTTCCTCAAGTGGCTTTTAATGTGAGCATTAGTTTAGAATCACATAATCATAAAACATTTTAGTCAGTGTCAAATCACACTTTATGTGAACCAGCAACCTAGAGGGGAAGGCCTCCATAGTTTGTGGCTACTCTCCTCAGCCATCAAATTCCCAAGCAATTTTCTGTAAGTACAGTATTGGGTATTAGAAAGTGAGCATTAAAATGATTTCCTAACTTCAGCAATTCAGTGGAAAGGTCCATCAACAGTGTTTTCTTCTTATGCTTTAATAAATGTAATACTGTTATTTATTAAACTTCACTGAATGCTGCAACACCGTGTGTGCCAGGAACAGTTGGCAGTTAAGAGGCCTTTAGAGAATCCACTGTGAGCACCAATATTGCCCATCTGTCAGGCAGGCGTTTTAACAGACAGCAGCTATCTTAATGAGGTGTATGGTACATAACAAAGTGTAGTGGTTTATTATATGCACTGATGAGCAGACTGCTGTACACAACCATTGCAAACTAAACTCCTTATACATTCATTATGCAAAATACATACCTGTGTGTTTCTATTCTCTTCTGGTATCACCTGCCACCGAGAGAAAAATTATATAGCAATCAAGAGCAGATTTGCCTAAACACAGTGTGCTCACCTGTAAGAACTTTAATCTGGTAAGAAAGTCATTCACATAGCTGCCAAGTGGTTTGAGGCTTGGGTAAGATTTATTCATCCACATGCCTGGAATTCTGCCTTTCAAGATGCTGCTTACCACTTCTTCTAGTTCAGAGGACATCACCACCAGTCCCTAAAGCAGATGTGGAGAAGGAAACAATTACCCTGCCCTGTCTGCTCAGACACCCCCCCAAAAACCCTGTGCTCTTACTCCAACAGCTCTAATTGAAGTTTTAGCCACACCAGACTGAGAGAACCTAGAAACATAGGAATTGTTATACTGCATCAGACCAGTGACCAGTAGCAGATGCTTCAGAGAAAGCATCAAGATGCCCTTATAGAATAAATAGCCTGTAGGGAAAGATTCTTCCTATAGTCCTGAAATGTGAGGGTTTATATCCCTTCCAATGCTCTACTGGGTTTGGCAAGCCTTACTATTGTTATTCTGGATGTTCTCCTTACCAATATAAAAGTTCCCGCCCTTTCTGAATATTCAGAAGTGCCATACCTATGTCTGTGTGACTAAGAATTTCCGTTTTACTCACGTTAACTTCCTTTCAAATTTTTAATGCCTTCTTGACCTTGTATTATGTGAATCCAAGTCCCCACTGCATCACCCCTATGCCTTTCATTATTTTACATGTATTTATCCTGTCCCTGATGACTTGTCGCCTATCTAAACTAAGGTTTGAAAAGGGATGCTGATACAGTTGAAAGTTACTATTGCTAAGGGCCCAAGGCAATGCAGGGCTGAGCACCCTCAACTCTCATTTTAGGTCAGAGCACTCAGCAGCTTATGTGCGGTGCCTCCGTGTTCCTCTGCAACAATCCCAATTGCTGTTACACCCAAAGCTAGCTTTAATTTTTCTTGCCACATTCACTAAATATTGATACGTGTTTTTAGACAAGATGTCACGCTTCCCAAACCCTTTGGCTTTCCCTATGGGATCCTGCAGTGAATTCATACTGACTGGGAGAAATCACATTTATGTCCATGGATAAAGTGACACTGGAACCTAAAATCCCATTTTCAAAAGTAACTTTGGGCCAGCTATTCAAAGGTGCCAATGAGATTTTTCAAAACCACTAACCCGTTTGTGCTGAAAGTCTCTTAGGCCCAGACGTTTCTGCTTGTAGACAGGAACAAAGCCCTTAAGTGCTGCTGCAACTCCACAGCTGATCAGCACTCTTGCACAAGCTGAAGCCCTCACCCAGGAAGGCAGTCCAATACCTCTGCCTCCCTAGTGCGGTGAAACCAGATAAATGCAGCTGGGGGTGAGTAGCGCAGGATTGTGAGCTATCCTGGCCTCATGATAAGGGTACTCAGCTGGGAAGTGGAATACCTGGGGGTCAAATCCCTGCCCAAATCCCTACAGCCGAGGTCCTAACCACCAAGCTATTGCCTATAATCCAGTGGATTTTTCGCTCTGTTTCTTGTTGAAACTGTTCCGCTTTGTATACATAACTAGTCACTGGGCTACAGAGACTGACTCTACTACCTGGTGGTTAGGGTAGTGATGTGGGCGATCCATTTTACTTGCCTGCTCTAATTACTTATACAAAGTGAAACAGCTGCAACAAGAGGGATTCAGAGACACCCCCTGCCTGGGATTAGAAGGCTCACCTGGAAGGAAGAGATAAGTAAAAGTCCCTGCTCCAGGGCAGGTAGAGCAGGGACTTGCATACAAATCTCCCACATCCTAGGTGAGTCCCCTAACCGCTATGCATTAATTGGGGTGATGGCTCTTGTTTTTGCAAGCAGAGGCTGGCTTTTAGCGGTTAGGGCAGCTGCCCCAAACTCCAGGAATAGGTTCACAGTTCAGACTGGACGACAGCACCCTTTTCGCTTTCTCTCTGCCTCAATATGTTTTACTATTAATACACCATGGAACCGCTGAAACAGGAGAAACAGAAAGCCCAACACTTGTCCAGTGATTAGGGCACTCACCTGAGAGGTGAGAAACCTAAGGTCACATCACTTCTTCAAACAGGGAATCCAATCTGGGTCTTGCACATCCCACTTGAATATCCTAAACTGCTGGTTTAAAGGAACCGTCCCCTTTCATTCTGTGTGAGGTTGTGTGCCTAAGAATGCCTACTAGTTTGGGCCCTGTCGGCCAGGCAGGTACGGAAAAGTCTCATTTGAGCATCCTGTGGGGGTATAAGCATGACATAGGTGCCTCACGCTATGTGGCTAGGCACCTAGGAGATAGTAACAGTGAAAACTCAAACTCTTAGGGATTTTATGGTCCTCCATGATTAGGCCGCAGCTGAGCAGGGGTTCTCAGTGTCACCTAAATCTTACTGTAATAACTTCCACTTCAGCTACGTCCACCTAAATCCTATTTTCAGAAGAGACCTAGATGCTTAAGTTGCTTAGAACTAGTAAAAAAAATTACCCCAGAGCTATAACCTGCTAACACAGAAGGCAAGTATGGCTTCTCTGCACTATGCAGGACAGTATTTTGCTCTTCCATTGTACATATAGACAATTGTGTGATACAAATGTATTACATCCATTTGGCACCTGGACTGTTGAATAGTCGATAATATAGGAACTGTCATAGTGCATCAGACAGATGGCTCCTTCCTGCAACTGAAGGTGATGGTGCAACAGTTCACAGGATTTAGCCCCTAATAATTTGCTTTTTTAATATTTGGTGCAGTGTACCTTGATTGCTTTCTGGATGTTAACACAGGAGTCTCTTATTGTCTGCAGTAACTTGTTAAATCGACCCATCTCTTGGACAAGTACAGTGTTCATGCTCTGTGTGTAGGTGGTCGGATATCTCCTCATTGCAGCCTCAATGCTGAAGTCTGAGGGAAGTTTGCTCAGGATGTCACCTGCTACTTCATTAACAATTTCATCTGTTGATTTTGCACCAGCACCTGAGGCTCGAGACTATAAACAGCCAAAGGTTAAAAATGAGGTCTCCTTATACATACCAGTAAATATTTAAACACAGAAACTAATTAAATCAGTATTGTTAAAAATATTCTTATTGCTCAAAAAAACATCTTGGGATGAAAGAATCACGCAGTGCAATGACCAAACTGGAGATTTCCCCATTTGTAAGTGTACCGTATGTGACACCTTCAAAAGGCTTAGTCCAAAGGACCAATATCCTGCCCATTAAGTATGTTTAGGCAATGACCATTCTGATGACCTACTCGTTCTATATCAGTGGCAAAGTGGGTTTTCATTCAGCATTTTCGTGTGTTTGGAATTACTCTAGAATCTGCCTGATCACAAACTCTAACATCACAATTCTCACCCAGGATTGTTGATAGTCATGAAAGATCAAGCCTAAATGTGTCAAGAAGTGAATGGGCAGGGAGATTAAAAGGCAGATCTTGCTCCCATTCAAGTCAACATGCCCAGTGACTTCAATGAAAACAGAGGGAGCCTCGCACTCCTCCTCCCCCTCCCCCCCTCCCCCCCCGGGGTGATTCACTCCAGTCTGTGATCTTACACGGGTGATAAATGAACATGCTGCAAATGTTTTGTGAATAAACATGGGACTTGCTGATGTAAACATGAAGATTTTTCTATGCACTAAGTAAGGAAACTGTATAAGTATGAGGCCAGGCCAGAGTTCACATAGAACAGAGCACAGCACATGTGGGTAGTCAGAACAGAACCATTTACAAATATTTTCATTTCAATTCCTCCCCCAACTGTACACATTAGGATACTGACAAATGAACATACGAACGGCCAGACTGGGTCAGACCAAAGGTTCATCTAGCCCAGTATCCTATCTTCCGCCAGTGGCCAATGCCAAGTGCCCCAAAGGGACTGAACAGAACAGGTCATCATCAAGTGATCCAGACCCTGTCGCTCATTCCCAACTTCTGGCAAGCAGAGGCTATGGATAGATTGTCATTTAATAGGATGTTTTGCAGTGTCTTCATGAGAAAGTAGCTCTTTGATGCTGCGAAGATAGCAACAGCCATCGTCCTGTGAGTAAAGTCATGCATATGCTTAAATCTATGAAAAATTGGGACCCCAATTTGTAATTCTTCTCCTCCTATAAGAACAAAATGAAAATAACCTACAGCTTTAATAATGAGTGTTAGGGGACTGATTATTACATTAGCAATACCAAGAACAAACGTTCATTAGGAATGTTCAGCTCAGCTAGTGCTCTGAGTGCTCTCGCCTTCAATCCTTTGCATTTCAAAAAAATAATTCTTTGTAACATCAATTCACAAAATTATGAAACAAGATTAACTCAGTATCTTCCAGAAAACGAAGCACCAGAAGAACAGTGAGTTTTGTAATCACAGTGGGGACACAGAGAAATGATATGAAACATCCTGGAACACTTTTAAATACAGCACAGCTGAACAGTAAACTTAAGTAACGTGTACAGTAGATAGGCAGTATCTTTAATGTACTGACGAATTGACATAATGGTCATTTACATACCTGAGTAAGAAGAATGTTATCAAATAGCAGCTGAGTTTCTGACTGATCTTTGGTAATATCAGCATTAGCATTCATCCCAAAAATCTCTGGGGAAGGGTTCAACGGAAGGGTCTTTGTATAGTCGATGTAGCTTTGGTACTTAAAAGATTAGTGACAGGAGGTTAAAAAGGCTCTCCAGTCTATGCCAGTTGAAGCTCAAAGAAAACACCCCTACGTGCCTCTAAAGTGATCAGTACAGTTCAAAAAACAAACCAAAAACCCCAACAAAACAAGCAGTATCTCCTCGCTGTCCAGCCATCCTGAGCAAATAGATCATCTAGTGCCAGATTTACCAAATGCAATGGGCATCAATTTTAGAGAAGAATTTTATTCTAATTAGTTTCTTGTACCATGCCCATCATCATGAAAGCTGAGCACCTCAGGCTCTGAGGTAGTGGCAGGATTCTATCTCAGTGCAGGTTTGGTGTTTTAAAAGTGCTAGTGTAAACAGGACAACGGCCCAGCTTTTTCTGAGATATTTCGGCACCTAGTGGAATTTTTCAAAAGCATCTAAGAGCCTAACACTCATAGAAAATTCCACTAGCCATCTAAATATCTTAAAAAATCTATCCATAATTCTTATGAATTCAGTGTTTCGATATCACAGCAATAAGCACCTTAGAAATATAATTTAGATACCAGACCCTGAAGTTACATTGCAGACGATATTTTCCACATTTTACAGAAGTGGAAACTAAAGGGCTTGTCTACACCAACATTTAGTTCATGGCAAAGTGGGGTTGGGGGGGGGAAGGGGGTGTGACTTCACCCTGCACTAGCTTGCCATGCCTTAACTATCCATGTGGCCTCTGCTGCTGTGCATTAAATGTTCACTTTGGTCTATGGCTCAGTTCATTTATTTTAAAATACTTACATCTCCTTCAGGCGGGGCAAAATAAAGACCACTGTTATCAAACTTATATTCTAAGTCCGTAACAATTTCTGAATTGTAGAATTTGTTTAAAATGCTACGGAGCGTGCGCCGATCCCAGTCATCAGTAACTCTTCCACCATAATTGCATTCTCCAGTCATATAGCGTATAGCATCATACGGCAGCTCCTGAAACATAAAACCAAGGGGCTACCTGCATAACTGCTTAACATTTGTCAGCATAGCCATGCTTGAGCTTTTGTAATTTATCTGAAAGATTTACAAAATTCTCACTTTAAATATTATTCCGTGGCTGATATTTTAAGCTTCTCCACCAAAATTCCCCCCTTTCTCAGCCATTAGGCCAAATTCTGCTCCCCACTGTATACAACTGATGTTATTCAAAGGCAGAATTTGGCCTGTGTACTTATAACACAGCTTAAGTTACCCAATAATGGTTGGGTAAAAGATAAATAACTATGCTTTGTCAGTATCCACCCAATATACACTGGGTATGGCACCTTTTTGTACAGCATAGTAAGACTAGACCAAGTGATGCAATTAAAATAATCTATTAGTACTTTTGTTATAGTGGATCATATTAAAGAAATTCTGTATTAAAAATCACAAATGAGTTTGATTCCCCATAGTTTAAATTCCAGGGTATTACTAATTAAGAGGCCTCTTGGTTTTTGGTTTCTTATTTTTATGGTTTCTCTCCCTCTCTGTGTGAAATTTGCAAGCTGCTAATTGTGTTAGTACATTCTAAGACAGAGTCTGTTCTCAAAGCAATACTTTGTAACAACAACTACTGACACAGAGAGGGACTCAAAGCAATACTCTGTTGTATTCATCTCGCTTTGTTAACAATTGTGATTAAAATAGAGATAGAGCATGTATGTGGATGGATGCTTGGTGTGGATAATAAATGAATGATCAGGGAGATGCCAGCCTAAGAATCCAGTGTCCATCGGCTGAAGAAGGCGTCAAGTGGAAACAACCAGAGGACCCCTGGAGGGCAGACTGGAATCCACCCAACAGCCTCAAGGATGGGAGAACCAAAGAACAAAATAACATCTGACAGCACAGAGCCATCAGGAATGTGCCATCTGCTGATTGATTCAGCAACAGCATGATGAAGCAATTCCCATAGAATGACATAGGAAGAAATTCCTATAAAAATGGACTCTGGAACCTGAGAACTTTAGGGTCTGATTCTGCAAACCAACTTCCAGGAGCATCAGATGAGCATCTGACAAGGCCCTGCTCCCTCCTCGTGCCTTGGCAGGAGGAACTCTAAGGCTGGTAACTATGATAACAACCTTGCAGAACCTTGCCTTGTGTGTGTGTATGAATGAATGTGTGAATAAATATGAAATTGAATGGAATGTTATAGCTATAACTAACTGCTTACTATGATTCTTTCTGTATTCACAATAAATGGGGCATTTTGCCTTATTCCCTTTAATAAGATCCTGCTGGTTTTTATTTTATTGGTATAACACTTTGGCACTTAATCCTGCTAGATTTTGATACAGAGGGTTTTTCTGTGTAAACATTTTTCTCTTCCTTATGCTTTTACATTTGGATATTAAACCAACAATTACTGGGGGCGGGGAGAAGCGGGTGGGGGGGTGAAATGTGTGAAAAAGAGTTTTCTTGATTTCTTATTGTAATTTCAAGTCACAGCTTTCTGTAAACTTTCACTTCTATCAAAATGTGAGGTTGGAAATTTAAATAGACTCAAGTCTACTGAGAATAACCTGAAATCAATGAATGCATTTCACTTCAAAACATTTACAGCCAACTAGTCAGATAGATGTTCACTGTGGTCAGTATCTAGACCCAGTATCTGGGAATCGTTCAAGGTTCAGCAATCAAAGCACTGAGTCACCCAACTGAATTCTCCTATAGGAATAAGAAAACTCAAGTGTTTCATTTATAATACATATGAAACTAACATATAGGCAAGAGTGATCGTAGCCTTTTGTAAACTTTTTAGCTATGCAAACGAAGTCAACCTTTTCAGAGAGTCATCCATACTTTTTTTCAGCACAATGTCACAAGTCAAGTCCCTCATCCCATTTTATCCACCTGCCTTTTAACTGCCCAGGTAGAAGCTGACTGAGATAGTCATTTGGGCTAATTTTAACAACAGCCAACTTTACTTAAATACACACAAAGTGTAATACAGAAGTTTAAAAACATCTTCCTTCTACATATGGGAACATAAACCAGTTCCAGCCTGGCACAGAGGGAAGGGATTTTATTCCAAGTATTTTCTGGTTCAAAAACTATGTAGAATGGAGATCAGTATTAGATCTCATACTTCTAACCACTGTTGTGAAACCACAGGCGTACTTGTGGCACTTTAGAGACTAACAAATTTATTTGAGCATAAGCTTTCGTGGGCTAAAATCCACTTCATAGGATGCATGCAGTGGAAAATACAGTAGGAAGATTTTATATACACAGAGAACATGAAACAATGGGTGTTACCATACACACTGTAAGGAGAGTGATCAGGTAAGGTGAGCTATTACCAGCAGGAGAGAAAAAAACCTTTTGTAGTGATAATGAAGATAGGCCATTTGCAGCAGTTGACAAGAATGTGTGAGGAACAGTAGGGGGGGAAATAAACATGGGGAAATAGTTTTACTTTGTTAAATGACACATCCACTCCCAGTCTTTATTCAAGCCTAATTTAATGGTGTCCAGGTTGCAAATTAATTCCAGTTCTGCAGTCACACACACCCCGAGCGATGTAGCCTTCAACAACCTAACACTATGTCTATGTCAGCAGGAGACGCTCTCCCACCAACTTACCTTCCATCTCTCAGGGAGGTGGAGTACTGAAGTTGATGGGAGAGCCCCAAGAGTAGTTATCAATGGTTCACTGTCAAATCGGGAGGATTATATAGCAGAGTCCTGCAAGGGTCAGTCATGGGTCCAGTATTATTCAATATTTTCATTAATGGCTTGGATAATGGAGTAGAGAGAATGCTTATAAAATTTGCAGATGACACCAAGCTGGGAGGGGTTGCAAACACTTTGGAGGATAGGATGAGAATTCAAAATGACCCTTGAGAAACTGAAAATTGTTCTGAATTCAACAAGATGAAATTCAATAGAGACAAATGCAAAGAAGCTCACTTAGGAAGGAAAAATCAGATGCACTCACAACTACAAAATGGGGAATAACTGGGTAGGTGATAGTATTGCTGAAAAAGATCAGAAATTGAATAGGAGTCAACAATCTGTTGCAGTTGCAAAAAAGGCTAATATCATTCTGGGATATATTAACAGGAGTGTTATATGGAAGACACAGGAGATAACTGTCTCATTCTAGTAGGCACTAGTGAGGCCTCTGCTGGAGAATTTTGTCCAATTCTGGGCACCATGCTTTAGGAAAGATGTGGACAAACTGGAGAGAGTCCAGAGAAAAGCAACTGAAATGATAAAAGGTAAAAAATGATAGCAAACTTGACCTGTGGGGAAAGGCTAAAAAAAAAACTTAGCATATTTGAAGACTGTTATCAGGTCCATTCTTCCCTTCTCAAGGCTAAACATGCCAAGAGCTGTTATAAAGTGGACGGTGACCAATCATTCGCCATGTCCACTGAAGATAGGACAAGAAGTAATGAGCAGCAAGAAGATTTAGGTTAGATATTAGGAAAAACAGTCTAACTACAAGGGTAGTTAAATTCTGGAATAGGCTTCCAAACAGAGACGGGGGAATCCTTTCATTGATGGGTTTTAAACCAAGATTGGACAAACAACTGTCAGGGACTTGCTCCTGCTATGATGCTAGAGGCTGGACTTGATGACTTCTCAGTCCCTTCCAGCCGTAGGTTTTCATGATTTTTTTTTTAAATTGTGCAGCTCATTAAACTTATATGCATGCATAAAAATGCCCCTTTGTAGACCATGAACTAAGCCTATGTATAGACGTTTTAGAAATACAATAGTAACAAATTAAGGTTCGACAGAAGAGCATTTTTTTCATGGGGAGGACATATGTACAAGAAGCTTCTAAGAGAGCAGCAAACAACTTCCAAAGTCAGAGCCTAAATGCCCAAAAGTCCAAGAATACTACAATTTGAAATCTACTACATTTAAAAAAAAAACCCTTAAAAATACTTCCAGATATTACACCAAGCCCTTGAGTTCCTCCATCAATTTTTCTGATTTTACAGTTGCATTTTTCTGTATTTTTAAATGCTTTTCTCTCTGCTGTCCCTGTTTGAAAGACTCACTGAAGCAAATGGGAGAACTAACAATACAAAACCACAGTGAAACTGACTATAACACAAAGTGCTCTCTAATGCAATGTAAACCAACAGAAAACATTGAGAAAAGCTTTCTCCTGATCTAATCTCTTTTATAATAAAATAAAATCTAAATCTTATATAGAATGTTTCATCCACAGCTGTCAAAGTACTTTTCAAAGGAGGGTCAGTATGATTATCCCCTTTTACAGATGTGGAAACTGATGCACAGAAGGGGAAAATTAATTGCCCAAGTTCACTAAGCAGGCCAGTGAATCTCCTGAACGCCAGCCCCGAGCTCTAGCCCCTATGAAGCACGACCTCCCCTCGGCCCCCCAGGAAAAAAGAGGCTCAGAGAGTGGGAGTGACTTGCCAGATTTACCCAGCCAGGAATAGAACTCCAATTCCTAAATGCTCATCACGGACCCTAGCTGCTGAGCCTGCCACATTTAGTTATAATAATATTTGGTACAACATTTTCAGACACTAATATGATTATTGTGTTGGTAGCATCTCTTTAAGGCCTTCAGGGACAAGATAAAGGTGCCAAAGAGTGAACTGAATATGCAGAACAAAACCTGTTCCATTTTGCATGGAATAACATCTGGTTTGAAAGTCTTCTGAATTAGTTTCTGGACTGGTATGAACTTTGATGTCCGTATAAATCCCTGAAAATACAGGCTTATAATAGAAATACTGACACCTTAATAATCACAATTAAAACTTTGTTTTTATGAAGTACTATCTAATAAGCTTTCTTGTACAATCATTTCCATTAATTTTGTAAGAGCACAATTAATGAGAAGGTATTGTTGCATGCATTTACAGTGCCGTACAGAGCAAAATGGGTAACATCCTTCCTGTGATCCATTACTTTACCTCATATTGGTTCAGGAACATGTTCAGCTGCTGCACACTAATTCGCATGTCAGTCTCATTAAATTCATAAGGAATGTTCCAACCCAGTGGCCCAAATTTCCGCCTTTCTTGAACCAATGCATGGAAGAAACAGAGGCCATACAGCAACTTCTTGAATTCAGCCTTTTAACAGAACATGACAATAAGAATATAATCCATGGAATATGCTCCAAACACTTTCACTTCCCCAAAACCCATATAACAGCACAAAGAATCTCTCTAGCACACATAGGTGTAGAATCCCCCTTTGCGGTCTCTCCACAACCTGGACCCTCCACAGTGGTTATATATATTTCTGTTTTATTAAAGACCTTGCCCAGGCACACCTTCAGAATTTAGCCATCAATTTGTACTATGTATGCCTTTGTCACAAGCAATGGTTTTAAAAATTCTCTTAATGCTTCAAGTAACCTAGAAGCAATCCAGTGACGACTTTTTATACAGTACATCTGAGCAGCAGCAATGTATATTAATCCACACATAGTCCCCCAATCTTATTTGCTGCTTTGGTGTTAGAAAAGCATTGGTTCTACTGTGTTTTACCTTTTTATGATCCAGATAGGCTTTGGTCCTGACATATCTTTCAAAAGATCTTTACAATGAAGAAGTTGTGTTTTTTAATTGAGAAAACTTAGCAAGGCATGCAATCTCAGTTAAAAGCAATTATCTACCGTTTTTAATTATAGCAAAATACTGCAAAACAATTTTAGGCCAAAACATTCACAAAGTAAAACCTAATTATGGAAACAGTAGGTGGTTTCCCAGTCTGACTAGTCATTCTAAAAAGGGCACTCATGATTCCTATCAATCAACCTGTCAAATCATTTGGCTCCCAAAGTTCTACGAAGGAAATATTTTTATGCTTAAGATTAACTATATGACTCCAAACAGCATAGGCCTGAGTTAATAATTCTGCCACAAGATTCCCTAACCTTGCAGATTTGTATCAGGAAATAACTTGCTTCTGGCTTCTTAAATAGAAAGCTGTATTATTGATGGCATACCACAAAATCTCTGCTGAGACAGAGCGAAACTGGTAGTAAAATAAAAATAAAATATTAATAAAATTCACTTCAGTGAAGTCACTATTCAAAAACAACTTCACTGCAGTGCAGGAAGACTAATATGGTAGTTTTTACCCAGCAATCACATATATAACCGCTAGGGTTTAGCTGCTTTCTAAGTAATAAAAACAGAAATAACAAGGCTAATAATACAATACTAACAGGCTTCTTGCAACTGTTGAAAAACTCAGGGTCAGAGATTGGATCCATCAGGTATGAACGGATAATATTAGCCCGTAAACCTTTCGGTGCTTCATTGGTCATTTTCACTCCATTCTGAAGGACAGAGACAGGAAAATTTGGAGATGGGTAACTGGTGAGCCAAAATCGGAAATCTGGATGTGTTGTATCAGGATTCAGCTCCTAAAAGAAAACCACACAAAAACAATGAATGCAACCCAAGAGGAATAATAAGGATCGTACATATCAACATTTGTTATTTAAGCAAGTCAATCTGTAAATTGTGAAAATACACCAGTGTAATGTTTATGAATTACTAGTTTGAAGCATAACTATAGTGGTAGCCACAGTTATGTGTGACAGTTGCCATTCTAAAACTGCTCTATTTACTCATAACTCTCTGAATCTTTAGTATTTCAGGCTAAAATTTTCCACAGTTGGTCTCTATATGAAGGTAAATGATTATGGAATGTATGAGCAAAAACAGTTCAGCCATATCTAAGTACAGGAAGAATATAAACAATTTTTACTTTCTCCATTAATAAAATCTTCCTACAACTTTATTTTGAACAGTTCTAAAGTCAAAATGGCTGATGGTAAACATCTGAAATTCAGTATGGACTTTGTTTGGATTTGGTAAGATACTGTATGGTTCGCAGAGAAGAGACCCACTCTAATACCTCTTTGCAGCTCTGTAACTGGGGAAAGGTGCAAACTTCCTAAACATCCCAGTTTCTGCAAAGACTTACATGTGTATTCAACCTTAAGTATGGTGTAAGACTTTGCAGGATTGAGGCCATTTGCATTTGCAGGAGATTTGATATCTCTTTCAGATGTGTGGGACAGAGAAAATGAGTAGAAAATCTAGTTTATTTTCATAAGAATATTAAATGTGACTTTCAACACCAGGGACTACATCCTTAGCTGCAGCTGAAATACCACTAATGTAGCTGGAGGAAGGGGGTAAAGGTGGTTGCAAGACTGAGGGCTACTCTAAATTTACCTCTGCTCTTTAGGAGATGCCTCAGGTCCACACTCTTTCTCCGGAAAACACCTCCTACACTAGGAGTCAGGAGATAAGGGTTGGTGCAGAACCAGTATGAGGGGATTCCTTTAAGGGGAATCCCCAAGGAGTAAGTTAAGTAGGCTTCTGGCTGCTTTGCACACCAGAGTGGATCTGAGAGTCAGGCAGTAAGTTTTTATAAAAGAAAATATGAGTGATTTTTACCTCACAGACTTTTTCCAGTGTTGGCATCCATGAAGTTGCTAGGTGGCAGTTTTGCAGAACTACCCAGCTGCCCTCCTTTACTGCCTTCTCTATCATTCGCATGGCTATAGGACCTTGGCCCTGTCCCAGCGACAGAGAGCTCAGCTTTGATCCACCATATCCCTGTACATAGAGAACACTTTTAGAGTGACAAAATATTATGAAAGTTTATAGAAACACACCAAACACTGACATAATTAACATCCACATTTTTGTTTGTTAAACAAGTATAAAACCACATTAAATTCAAACTAATTAAATAATATAAAAGTATTAAGTAAATTCTACACATAAAAAAATTTTAAACTAGAAAAATCTTATCACCTTTGGATAAGAAACCATATTTAGTTTGTTTTGAGGACAGCATCTTTGGGATTGTAAACTAGATTTAATTTGGTTTCTAAAGGCGGAAGGTTTTCAGTTTCCATATGAACTGGCCTAACTATCAAACCCTTCCTTTTTTGATACTACTTCTGACAAGAAAGAGGAAACCTGAGAGTCTAAGCAGCCAAGAAGATGAGACAGGCACAGATGAGTAGAGAAAGGTGCATTTGTGAAAGAGACCCACAGTAGCACATGCAGAGAAAAGGACAGATGGTTAAAGTAACTGAGCAGGAAGTGGAAAGAAGACACCAAAGAACCCAGGAGTTCCTTGTACACTGCCCACACCATGAAAATCTATAAAACTATATAGTCTTGTTTTAGTGTGTAAAGTTTCTTCTTTTACATTCTGCAAGGAAAATTCTGCCTCCCCTTCTCTCTTATGTGAAATTAAAATTCCCCAATTAAAGAAGGAAACCACATGATACATAAAAACTTCATACTAAGATAAATATCTTTTAGATTACAAACTCTTCATGGCAGGGGCATGATTTCTATTACTGTATGTCTAGAAAGCACCTTGCTTATCACGGATGCTGCCATAAACAAAAACCAAAAAATAATAATAGCAATTATACTTAGAATAAAGGGTGTGTAAGCCTAGCAGTGTAAATGGTCTCTGGAACTTGGATTGGCAGGACTAAAGGTGCTGGTCAGGCAGTGCGTTTTGCCCTTGGTGTAAAGTAGAGTGTGCTTCACTTCACTTGCTAACCCCCTCTGGTCAACTGAAAAAGTAGCATCCATGAAGCCTCCAGTCTTCACTGGGAGGGGTGTGTTTGAAGGGACTGAGAAAAAGGGGAAAGAAGGTAAGACCCTGGGTTTCCCATCAACAAATGGTAGGGGAAAGCTAATCTTGAGACTCACCTGAGTTTCTCAAGCCTATTCTTTTTTAGTAAATATGGAAGATGTGATCAAGAAAAGCCTGAAAACTGGTTTTTCTAGTAATACCATTTCATGAACAGGTATCTGATACTCAGGGAGATATGTGGATTGAAATGAGGATTTACACCTACATATACATTTCAAACATTTAATTTGCAGTGTGTTTTAAACCCAGCTCAAATCTTCTTTTCATTCCATTCCAGTTCAACTTAATCTCATACCAGGCAGCCATTGGCTCTAGCTCCACATCCATTTAATCCTGTACTGTAAAATTCTAAATACTTAAAAAGACTTCTCCAAACAGCTTATTGTTTGAGGCTGTAGATGTCCTATTACAAACTGCAGGATATATTTACAGCTTGGTGAGTGGAGATTTACAGTATGCCAGTCACTCCCAATAGCACAAAATTCTGACAGAGTAATTGCCAAGAAATACAAGTCTTTCATCTTACTGGAAAAAGGTATTACTACAATATGATGTTTTTTATGAGAACTTTTTTTTTGTAACGTCATGTTGCTAATGGTTAAATCAAATAAAAATATATTTGTACAAGTCCACCCAAGGCCATTGGACAAAACTTCTTTATTACTACATTAGGTTTTGTAACAAAGTGGTTTTTACATTCATATTTGCAAAAATTAACTTCAGTTTTCGGAAAAGAACTAATTAGAATTTCAAAAGCTTTAAACCACTATTTTTGACTCTCTTTTCCCATTTTCTAGTAGAGATTACATAAACTAACCATTTTAACAGTTCTTAAAATCACAATGGGAAAGAAGATGCAGTAAATAATGAATGCGTAATTTCTTACAAATAATGACCCAGTTGGACAACCTTCATTCATACAAAATATTCACCAAAGTTCATTAGTTCTTTGTGTGACTAAGGACCACAGAATCAGATCTAATGCATTTTTAAGAGTTCAAAAGTATACTCTATGAACTTACTCAACACTTCAACATTTAGGGTTTAAAAAGTATTGCTTCACATACACAAGAATGTCATCAAAATGAAGCTTAGAAATGCTAATATACCTGGTCATCAGCAAACTTGAGAAGGGCAGCCATAGGGTCTGCACCAGGAGACAGCACAAAAATCAATGGTGCACAGCAGTGGCTATCAGAAAATGCCTTTGACAAATCAAATGGAGGTGGTTCAATAAATGGACGGCCCAGATTGTCAATGATAAATTCTTGCACCATAGGGATAATCTAGAAAAGCAAATATGTGCTGTATGAAATATGTGTGTTAAACATCAAGATTTGTCATTCTGAATATTTTAATATAAATGTCAAACAAGCTACTCCTATTTGTAAAATTATGCACAGGAATAGTCCCATTGAATTCAATGTGTAAGTCTTGGCAGGATCAAGGTTCAAGTGGCAAGATTCAGGAAAGAGGAGGACTAAATAGTTTCAAACAATGAACAATCTTATTTCTGGAGGTCAACTATTAGGCAGATTGGTAGGTCAGAGTAGGAAGCTGGAACTGCTACTGCTCATGTTTTATCTGTACTATGGAGAGGATTCCAGTTTCCAGGGCTAATCAGTCAAGCCACTTTCACTAGTCCTAAACCCCAATCCTATATGTTATTCTGCACAGAAGTCCCCTACGCTGAAATCAATGGCAACCTTACAGAAGCAAAGCCAAAGATCCTGATCCTGCAAACATGTATGGATGTGCTTCACATTAATACCATGAGTAGTCCCATTAAAATAATGGTATTAGTCATGGTAGTAAAATTAATCATGTGTGTAAGGATTTGCACAAACACAAACTAAATGTGGATACAGACATACAAATCACAAAACTAGTGGCTAATTTGAAAACAAATATGACATACATTTAAAAACATTTGCTTCTGAGTATACACAGTAAAAAATATTTTCTTAAGATTTCAGTTTCATAATTGTCTGTGGCACTTTTGATTTGCCCATCTCCATTGTGCAACCGATAAAAATCTCAGCACATCTCTAGAGTGATGCAGTTTAAAACATATGCTAGAACATTTTTATATTTTTTCTTTTGTTGTGTTGAAAAGAAATGCAAAATCTTTTGTTAATGCACTATTTAAGTTTAAACTCTGAAAGTGAAACTGTCAAGAAATGCAAAAGTTTTTCTTTTGTTGTTTTAAAAAGAACTGCAAAGTCTTTTGCTAATGCACTACGGTATTAAAGTTTAAACTCTGAAAGTGAAACTGTCAAGAAATGCAAAAGTTTAAGTTTTTAATAGCAGTGTTAATTGAGCCACATTATATACTATTTCTGTAGCATTTTTGATTACTAGTTAGATTGTTAAATGCAAGAGTCTGTATTAGCTCAATATTAAAGTTACAAATGTAATCATTAAAGTATCAAGAAATACAAAGATAAGCTCCAAATATCTGTATTAGTTCAGTCCATTTGCACATACTATACACTAAGTTGTACATTTAACAAAGATATACCTTTGAGTGCTAAGAATGTGACAGATACAGAAATTTCATTGTGACCTCACTTCTCTTATTCTGCTGCTCATAGACTCACCTGCCTTTACTTAATTGAAGCACCTTCATTATTTACAGGTGAGAGCAATGAAGCCAATGAGTGAAGTGTCTTTAAATTTGAGAGGGAGAGGTAAAACATGGAGTATTACATTGGTTAGGGCAAGGATCAGACAACAGGGTTTTTTTGTTTGTTTTTCTTCTTTCTTTCAGATGGAGACTTTCTTAAAAGAGCTAAGTTTAGCCTGTAAGCATTTGATTGAGTTTAGAGACATGTATGAGTATGAGAATCGCATAAAAACCTTCAGAGATTGGCCTTTTATGGAGAATTGCAAATGTACCCCTGAGCATGTAAGTCTGACCATGTCTAATTTTATCTATACCTAGGAACTAGAAGACAAAAATAACAACAGATTATATAAAACCTCATTAAAACTTCCAAATACTTCATTCTCTTCCCTGATAGACTTTGTTAATTAAAAATGCTCTTAAGCCACATGTGCAAGTTAAAGCAGAGTTAGGAGTCTCAATTAAGCCTACAGAAGTTAGGGAAGAAGAGATAGGTACTTTAATGTCCTACACATACTGCTCTGAGAAGGCAGTGGGATGAGTGGCTATGTACCAGGTCTGTTTGGAAGCTTACAGGCATAAGGAAGAGGGGTTTATATTTAAAAAAAAAAAATTTGAGGTCTATCTCTCCTAGAACTTCTGGATTAATTTGATGCTTGATTTCATGCTGTAGAGACTAAAGTGTTTCCCTCACTCCTGAACCTAAAGTTGCATGCTATAGCAATGGCTACCTATGCACATGCTAGAATTCCCTAAGTGAACAACTCTTGCTATTTAGATTCCATTGTAGCAAGCTAAATTAACTATGAGAATATGGGGATGGTGGGTTTTATTGTTTTGGGGTTTTTAATGTATTAAAAACCTGTAACTTTCAGAGTTATTGACTCGCTTGACATCTGAGAAAGTGTCCACTAGAGCTAGGTGAATAGTGGAATTTTTGGGTGTGGGGGCTAAACAGAAAAATTTGAAAAACTATTTAAAATTCATACTAAAACAACTTCTTAAAAAGCTTTCAATCAAATCTAAAACACTCATTTCAAATAACCCATAACACTTGAGCTGATATAAAATGAAATTTTTGAGTTGTATTTTTCTCCCAATTCAACCATTTTAGGTGGTGGGTGGTTGTGGTGTGTGTGTTAAATTGGCCAAATTTAAAATCAAAATGCATTTTTCAGGATTGGATGACCCAAATTCAAAGAACCATTTTAGTTGGGGGAAAGAATCAAAATGTTTCATTTCAAATTTGAAACTGCATTTTTTTTTGGTCTGGGGGGCAAAAATTAATTGGGGGTGGGAGCAATCCACACTGATATTTATCCTTCCTGTTAGATAATGAGCACTAGATCTGACAATTCATTATTTGACCTCTAGCACTTATAAAAGTGAATCATTTAAAATTAATGTCCACTCAGTGCTTTGAACATATAAAGTACAATAATATTATAGCCTGTAATTCTTTGAAACGGACACTTATGAGTCATGCTTGGGTACAGCTGCTGTATATCTTGAGGGTTACACCTCAGATGAAGCATACTTGGAGTTATCTGAGCAGGTGTGAAGGAAGTTGAAACCACAACACATATAGGTATACTCACGGAAGCTTATGCTCAAATAAATTTAAGTCTCTAAGGTGCCACAAGTACTCCTTTTCTTTTTGCGAATACAGACTAACTCGGCCGCTACTCTGAAACCTTCTAAAGATGAGTAATTGTAGTTTTTAATTCCTTAGAGTTGATTTAGCCATGGCTCTAATACACCTAGTGGCGGAATATAACTAACCTAAACCCTGACAGTGGGATATAACCTATTACTTTGGAAACCCGCTTCCTAAACTTTCTGTACTAGGAAGCTCACGAAAATGAGAACTACAGAGTTCTAACTTCATATTTGTGTGACTCTCTCCTTTTGTGGGGTTGCCTGGACAAAATTATATTTGCAGAAGACAGGTTAGTTCAACAAACTATGACCTCACCACTGACTATTCCACCCTGAAATATTTGAGATGACAATTTCCCTTAATTTTTTTCTCTAAGAGAAAACCTTGCATACTGTAGCAGTCAAATGTTTTTCTTGCACTTATGCATTAATACAATGGCAAACTATGTCTTACTTATTTCTGGATAAACTATTACTTCTAGTATTACTGTTCAGGCTAAAATTAGCCCTTGATTAGTTCCTGGGCAATATATTGTGAATAACTAGCTTACTGTAATCTCAAAAATGGGCACCTGCAAACAGCTACTCCATGCAAAAAGATATTTATTGCCTTTAGCCTCTTTTCTCACCCTACAGCTTGTCTGTTACACCCTCTTGTTATCAGTTTTAAACATAGGTTCCTTATCAAACCAGCTACTCCTTGCTGGAAGACCCCAATGTTTGTGAAGCCTTGCAAGACTGAGACTTTAGATTGTAAAATCTTTGGGGGAGGGACTGTTGTCTCATTATATATTTGCACAGTGTATATTACACTAGGGCCCAATTTGTTGGGCCCTTAAGTACTACCACAACTAATTCTCCTCTGCAGATGGCCAGGGCTGGCTTTATCCACTGTCCAAGTGCAAATGAACCTGATGTGGCAAAGTGTTTCTTCTGCCTGATAGAGCTGGAGGGCTGGGAGCCAAATGATGATCCACAGTAAGCACTAGTCTGCCTATATTCTTCCCCACTCTTTACACTTTGAAACTACTCAAATTTCTTGAAATAGTCCTCCACATTATCTCTGGACTACTCCCCTAATGTACGAGTTTGAGTATTATTTCCCCTCCTATGAGTTCTGTGTGTGTTCTGGTTTAGTTACCAAAGCAGTCATGTAAACTTGACCAGCAGACTTCAATTTTCCATTACTATGGAAAACATTTATTTCTTTGCATTCAGTGTAGCTATATCCTGAAAAGTAACACATACTGCTATGGAGGGTTCTTTGCCTCTCAATGTTTCAATATAAAACTCTTCCTCATTTTAAAATTTGAAAAAGTTCTGTCAGCACTGCAAACTGAACATAAAATCTCACCTTACCGTAGACATTGTAATGAGAGCGATCAGGTAACACCCACTGTTTCATGTTCTCTGTGTATATAAAATCTCCCCACTGTATTTTCCACTGAATGCATCCGATGAAGTGAGCTGTAGCTCACGAAAGCTTATGCTCAAATAAATTGGTTAGTCTCTAAGGTGCCCCAAGTACTCCTTTTCTTTTTGCAGATGCAGACTAACACGGCTGCTACTCTGAAACATAAAATCTGACACTCTAGCTGTATTCTTTCTGGCTTACAATTGAAATATAACTATATCATTGGAAGCTAGAAAAACATAGCTCTTACCTTTTAGCTGTGTTGCCGCTGCAGTGCTTACATAAATAAACTTGCCTGTCATAAAATAAGCAGCTGACTCTGAATAAACACAGGTTTATCTGAATAAAGAGGTCCTGGTTTTAATATAGCCCATATTCTAACTAGGCCACTGGAGTGTACATCTCCCTCAACTCATGAAAACTGGTTTATGTCAATATATTCTGTGGTTTAAGGTTTAAAAACTAATGTGGGTGGGTGGGTAGGGCATGGAGGGGGAATGGAAGAAATGAAAAGAAGTGCTTTAGGCTGCTTAATTTTGAAGCGTAGGTGCCAGGTCTTGGGTTAAGTTTGCCAGCTATTCTGAAACATTCATACAGACCATAAAAGATGCTTGCTTTCCCTCTTGTTGAAATGAATATTCTGGTGTGGCGGTAATAAACGTAGCTGGGAGGGCTGGGGGGTGCACTAACTTGTGGGTCTCTGCCACATATATCTTAAAGAATTTACTTCATCTCTTCCATCTGCTATTAGAAGAAAAGAGGAGTTTCACAACTCTCTTGACACTTTATAAATAAAAGTTTGATCAATGCAGCTATTTAGGGGCAAAAGAAAACATAAAACAAGTCTGTGGAAGTTATAGAACATCTTTCATATTAGAGAATTGTATCACTCTCTTCCATCTCCTCTCAAATGCTGTGGAGGACTGACTATTCCCAAAATGAAACTCTTGTGTTTGTGCTGCAGGGTAGAGCACTCCAAACGTCCTAGCAACTGTGGTTTTTTATCCCTTACTAAGAACTTTGATGATCTGACAATGGAGGAGTACTATATGCTGGAGATGGACCGGCTCAGGACTTTTCTTGTAAGTGCTCGTGCAAATATTGTTAATGGCTTTCGCTTAAATGGAGGATGTTGTCTGAATAAAAATTTGCCCCCGAGAGTGGTTACCATATAGGAGAGAAGGCAGAAATCTCTCACTGGAGGAACCTGCCACGGCTGCAGTGTCTAGGAACTCAAGGCCAGATTTTTAAAAAGTGTTAGGCACTTAATGGGATTTTTTCCAAAGTGCCTTTTTCTTTTCTTAACTGCCTAAACACTTTTTAAAAAATCTGACCCTCTATGCCTAACTCCTTACAAAACATCACTCCCCTGGACGTGTTTAATCTAACACTCAAGTGGCAGAAAGAGTACTATCCCTTCTGTGTATAATATAAAAACAGCCCTTGGAAGCTTCACCGAGTATTAACCATACTAGGTCATCTTGAACTGACAGGGCTTCAAAGAGGACACACCTAATCATAGGCATAACTCTTGTCAAGCACTGTACCTTCCCCCTGTTTCAGTGTTGTTGTGCCAGCAGCTTTCCAATAAAACTGCAGAAGACAAATTGGAGCCCCCCTCTCACAAGTTTTGCAGTTATCCTGTTCACTGAGAGATCATCTCTTTGGAATTCAAAGGAAAATGGTATTATCACACCTTAGAGAAGCCTTCCTTCTCCTGGGGTTACTGGAGTGGCAGTTGTCATGCTGTTGAGGTACATAAAGTGATAGCTGGTCCCAGGAACTGGACTGCTTTAGGGTAGAAATTGACATTTGATAGATAGGTACCATTAGTGAATCTAATGGGAGACTTAATTAGAGGCTGTGCTAGTTCCCCATTAGGGTAACGATCACTGATGAAAGTTCTATATTCCACTTCCTGGGTAGCTTTTGAATGTCTAGGTCAGAGGTGGGCAAACTACGGCCCATGGGCCACATCCAGCCCGCGGGACCCTCCTGAGCTCCTGGCCCAGGAGGCTAGCCCCCGGCTCCTCCCCTGCTGTTTACCCCTCCCCCGCAGCCTCAGCTCACTGTGCTGCCAGTGCAATGCTCTGGGCGGCAGGGATGCAAGCTCTTGCCAGCAGCGCAGCTGCAGAGCCGGGCCTGTCCTGGCGCTCTGGGCAGCGCGGTGGCGCGGCTGCCTGTCCTGGCGCTCTGGGCAGCGCGGTAAGGGGGCAGAGAGCACAGGGGAGAGAGGAGGGTTGGATGGGGGCAGGGGTGTGGATGGGGTTGGGGCAGTCAGAGGGTGGGGAACGGGGGAGGTTGAATGGGGGCAGGAGTCCTGGGGGGAGTCAGGAATGAGAGGAGGAGCGGGAGGACAGGAAATTGGGTTGGATGGGGCAGAGATCCCAGGGGGGCCATCAAGGGACAGGAAACGGGGTTGGATGGGGCAGGGATCCGGGGGGGCAGCAGGGGGGGTCGGATAGGGGGCCAGGCTATGCCTGGCTGTTTGGGGAGGCATAGCCCTCCATACAATTTCAGAAACCCGATATAGCCCTCAGGCCAAAAAGCTTGCCCGCTCCTGGTCTAGGTCTAACACTTCAAACAGTAAGTGAAAACTCTGGATTTACTTAAAGTGCAAAACCGGCAGAAGCACAATGAAGTCCTTTGAAGAAGAAGTTGATGCAACCAGAAAACGCCTCATTGATCACTTTGTCAGCAAACATCAGTACACTCCAGAGCCAAAGATGCCGCTATCAGAGTCTCCCTCAACTTGCTGATTTTATTGCACAAAGTTCAGGAAGTCACCGGGACCCCCGAATGCAGCCCACTGGGCAAAAAAAAAATGCAATATCCACAGACTTTCAGGAAGGTTTGTTCATGTCTAATTTTCATGTAGCCTGTCCTAAACATTGATCTTATTGGTACTTGGAATAGATATCACAGATTCAGTTGTCTGAATAATAAAGTACTAATTTCTGTAGACACTTACAAAGTACATAGTTCATATTTACTACAGGTATTATATTTTGAGGTTTATTTGATCACTATGGCAGATGTGGACCAATAAATCTCCCAATAAACTGGTTTATAAAATAAAATGTACATTGACTTGTTAAACAGAATACTTCTGTACTGTTTTTAGATGGTCAAATATCTGTATTCTTAAATAAAGATTTACAGCTGATTGTGTGCACCTGACCTGTGATATACCCAAGCTTTGGGAATGTTCAACTCAACAGATTTACTGCTGGGCTTTTTGCTGCCTTTCAAGTAGCCATGGTATCTGCCACTTATCAGTAAATATGTAGCTTGTGAAGGTGACCTTATCAGCCAGTTCCCAATACTTGTCGTAACCTTCAGAAGGACTTGAATAAAAGAACTATTGTTGGTGACAACTTACAATATTGTGTACTTATTACGCAGGTGACAACTGTGACTTTGAGTAGCTATTGACAAGCTTCTATTGAAGCACAAAAACTGCATAAACTATCTATTTCTCTCATAACAGAACTTGATTTTATGTTCTAAATTCTAGGTCTGTGGTAAGTGAAATATGCAACATCTTGTATATTTACACTTGGTAGATATATAAACCTTGTACTCAGATGAAAGGACATGGAGGCAGAAGGCAACACTAGCCATTATATACTTGTCAATAGCTCACACTTATGAAGGGTAGAAGCTGATTACTGGTGTTGTCTGGTCAATATCTATGGTAGATACAGAGATGGACAACAAGGCACTCTTGTCTAATGGTACAGTCCCAGCAGGGCATGCCTCTATGCAGCCTCCCCTTATTTCCTCTCCCACATATGGGTAAACTAAGTCATGCACACCATTCAAAGTGGACAACTACACAGGACTTCAGCCTACACCAGGAATCTGGTTTTTGGTGGGTTTCTCTTCCTGGCTAACACTACATAAGATCACCTGGACAGCAATTTACAGAAACTAGTCTATAAGTATTTGTTGAAGTAGTGAGGTTTAGGGTTTCTAACCTTGTAATTCCCTGGACTAAATAAATATTCAACAGTAGTGATAAGTGTATTCTCATGCATGATTAGAATGTGAAGTAATATAAATGTACATTGCTGAAGGGTACAATCCTACTTCCATTGAAGACAAAAGTTTTTGACTTCAATGACAGCAATACTAGGCTCCAAGTGTGCAATTTTTTTTTAATGCATACTCAAAATTAGCAGACACAGGGAGTTATTCATGCTTAAACAATTTGAACTTGCAGAGGAATTTGACAAACAACTGGCTGGCTTTCCACTTTCAAAATGGAAGGACTAATGGAATACTTCCAGTTACTTCCTTTCTTGATAAATGGAAACACCTACTTAGAAAAATGCAGATTACATTCTGTCACAAACTACAACCATGATCTGTTTCTTTTAAGGTAATCAGTGAATGCTTGCATAGCTTTGAAATGCATAAGCATCTGACAATTCTTTGGTTTTAAGCCCCACTTCCCTCAAATTACAGAAAAAGACAATTAGTGGAGAGCAACAGAGAAAGAAATTGTCTGGCTTTCCCCCCATTTTACTCTAAGGGAGGGGCAGTAGGTGACACCTGTGATACTGTCCAACAGCAAGTCTTTGCACTTCCACACTTACTTTGTCAGGCCTCAGGCAGCGAATCATAAGCATCCTCTGGAATGGGCCCATTTTGTTTTGCCACTCTTCAGGGAAATCCTCATGGTGGGGTTCCTACAAGCATACATGCAGATTATAATTTGAGTGCTAATTAAATAAAGCTAGAGTGAGACTAATCTAACTGCTTTACTCTTAGGAATCCTTGATACAGGTGAGACTGCAAAAAATGGTGAATAACTGTTACAACACATGTACTAATCAGTGTTTCACGCAATGCAGCAACCAATACAGGTAGACTGAAATATTTAAAAAGAAATGGGACAACAAAAATTCCTTCCATTCCTTGCTTTGGAGTAATTCTAAAAGTACTATAATTTCCTTTTATTTCCCCCCACTACATAAATGTGTAACAATGCCTCACGCTGAGACTGGGGTGTAAGTATGGCCATGTTGCCAATTCATGATTTTATCATGTCTTATGATATTGGACATCTATCTTAAACCCACGGTGTTTGGAGTATGTGAGCACACACAAATGCCAGCTTCTATATTTTAAAAAAGTTTTGCGCCCTCATGACCAAACAGAAAATACAAACTCTAAAAGCTCAAAGATCTAAAGGTGAACAAAAACAACCCGACATTTTTCAAAAGTCTTATGATATGATCTAATGACTACTTAAAGCGTCCGTACTGTTATTGCCAAAAGTACCAGCCTATTTGGGTGTGGGGATGGTTTGTCAAGGGATAACATGTGAGCTCCTAAAAGCACTACCAAATTAGTGCCGCAGCTGAAAGAAACAATCCTTATAAGGGTGGAGAGAGAAGTGGGCTTAATTATAATGACTTCCTGGTAGCCTCTTCACAGCTATTAGCCCCACCAACACAAAAAACCATCCGGCTTTCAGAGTTGTCTCTTTGAGCTCCTGAGAAGATGTCTTTTGGTCCATGTTGAGAGCTCTTGATTTTATTACCTGTGTCTTTCGCATATTCCAAAGTCAATAGAAAGTGCTAGGCCCTCCTTAAATGTTGGTTTGGTTTTGTGAAGATTGTTTTAACTAACCAAGAGCTATTTACCTTCAGCTAATTTTCATAGCAGTGCTTAGGAACATAGCTGTGCAACTACAATGCATGTCAGAGGGAGTTGGGCAGTTAGTTTCTCCATACCCATTTGAAAATGTATCCTTTAGAATACTCTAAATATCCATGGCTCTTTCTTTTAGTTTTCACATCTGTCTTTTCTATCTGGCTGGACCAATGTATGCTGCATAGCATTCTACATTGCAATATTAGAAACAGTTGCAAATGGATACCAGCAATGAAGTTTCAAATAGTAATAGGAAATGCACCTTTTGAATCATTTAAGGTACATGCTGCTTTACTGCTAACCAAGATTTACAAAGCAAATTTACTTTTAAAACGTAGGGAAACAAAGGGCTAGATTCAGAAGGACTTAGGTGTTGCAATGCTAAGGGTCCAGTGCCTAACTTTAAGGACCCTGTTGATTAGTGGAATACACAACCCTAAGTTAGGTGCCTATGCTCCCTATATAGTAAAGGGTGAGAGTTAGGTGATTAAAAAAGGGATTCACAGAAGCCAGCACACTGAGTAGGGATTTGAGATGTTGAAGTGAACCAGGAGGAAATGCTGAGGGTGCATAGCCTCATCCCTACCCCTTAAAGCAGAGGTAAGCAAACTACGGCCCACGGGACCGTCCTGCCGGCCCCTGAGCTCCTGGCCTGGGAGGCTGCCCCCGGCCTCCCCCCACAGTGACGCCGCCGCACGGGCAGCACTCTGGGCGGTGGGGCTGCGCACTCATGCAGGGCAGTGCGGCAGCGTGTCTGGCTCCGGCTGGGTGGCACAGCTCCCAGACATGCTGCTCTAAGCAGCATGGCAAGGGGGCCAGGGCTGGGGGTTTGGATAAGGGGCAGAGGGTTCCAGGGGGCAGTCAGGGGACAGAGAGCAGTGGGAGGGGGCAGATAGGGGGCGGGGACCAGGCTGTTTGGGGGGCAGAGCCTTCCCTACCAGGCCCTCCATACAGTTTCACATGCTGATGTGGCCCTCAGGCCAAAAAGCTTGCCCACCCCTGCCTTAAAGGGTGTTAGGAATCTATCTTAGCTTGGGATTCACAGACATGAAACCTCTCCTGGAGTCAGGAACTTAGGCCAGGTCAGCCCTTTCTCAAGAAAAATGGAAGAAATGGAGGTGGTGTCCTTCTTCTACCCTGTGGCCTAGGGGTTGGAGCACGCCCTGTGACACAAGAATCTCTTAATGCCAACTGGCAAAGGGATTACAGGAATGTCCTGAGTCTGGTATGTACATTCTTGTTCACCAAAGAGTGTCATGTGAGGATTTAAATGAAAGCTGAGGTCACACTGGTCATTACTATAATTGTGAAATGTATGTACATACACATATTGAAAATACACGCTTAGAGTCTGTATCAAGGTATGAGTCACAAGCAGAGGTGACATAACAGTTTTTTTGTCAGACAATAGATGTTTATTCACCAATCTCTCTGTTGAGATGTATAGTCAAGCATTATAAGCTAACACAATGGATGCCTATTTACATACAAAGTCAACAAAAAGATGTGAAGTCAACAGGGAAGCAGCACATAATAAAAATAAGCCATGAGTGGTTATCCTGTCTCTGAGTACAGACAACAAACTTTGGGAATATGAGAAGACGGCAAAGAACACCCTACATCACCCTACACCTAGGAAGTTAATGGGTAATGCCTTTACATCAGTGGTTCTCAAACTTTTGTACTGGTGACCCCTTTCACATAGCAAGCCTCTGAGTGCAACCCCCCATATAAATTAAAAACACGTTTTTATATATTTAACACCATTATAAATGCTGGAGGCAAAGCAGGGTTTGGGGGTGGAGGCTGACAGCTCACAACCCCCACATGTAATAGCCTTGTGACCCCCAGAGGGGTCCCGACCCCCAGTTTGAGAACCCCTGCTTTACAGTCATGAAAATGGCATCTTTGCCAACCTTGGTTGAAAAGCTGCAAAAGATGCTGGGTGAGAAAACTTCTTTAGACAAAAAGAAAAGGAGTACTTTTGGCACCTTAGAGACTAACCAATTTATTTGAGCATAAGCTTTCGTGAGCTACAGCTCACTTCATAGATTCATAGATATTTAGGTCAGAAGGGACCATTATGATCATCTAGTCTGACCTCCTGCACTACGCAGGCCACAGAATTTCACCCACCACTCCTGCAAAAAACCTCTCACCTATATCTGTGCTATTGAAGTCCTCAAATTGTGGTTTAAAAACTTCAAGGAGCAGAGAATCCTCCAGCAAGTGACCCGTGCCCCATGCTACAGAGGAAGGCGAAAAACCTCCAGGGCCTCTTCCAATCTGCCCTGGAGGAAAATTCCTTCCCGACCCCAAATATGGCGATCAGCTAAATCCTGAGCATATGGGCAAGATTACATGTACTGTGGAAAGTGTAGAAGATCTTTTTATATACACACAAAGCATGAAAAAATACCTCCTCCCACCCCACTCTCCTGCTGGTAATAGCTTATCTAAAGTGATCACTCTCCTTACAATGTGTATGATAATCAAGGTGGGCCATTTCCAGCACAAATCCAGGGTTTAACAAGAACGTCTGAGGGAGGGGGGGGAGGGTAGGAAAAAACAAGGGGAAATAGGTTACCTTGCATAATGACTTAGCCACTCCCAGTCTCTATTCAAGCCTAAATTAATAGTATCCAATTTGCAAATGAATTCCAATTCAACAGTCTCTTGCTGGAGTCTGGTTTTGAAGTTTTTTTGTTGTAATATCACAACTTTCATGTCTGTAATCGCGTGACCAGAGAGATTGAAGTGTTCTCCGACTGGTTTATGAATGTTATAATTCTTGACATCTGATTTGTGTCCATTTATTCTTCTACATAGAGACTGTCCAGTTTGATCAATGTACCTGGCAAAGGGGCATTGCTGGCACATGATGGCATATATCACATTGGTGGATGTGCAGGTGAACGAGCCTCTGATAGTGTGGCTGATGTTATTAGGCCCTGTGATGGTGTCCCCTGAATAGATATGTGGGCACAGTGGGCAACGGGCTTTGTTGCAAGGATAGGTTCCTGGGTTATTGGTGGTTCTGTTGTGTGGTATGTGGTTGCTGGTGAGTATTTGCTTCAGGTTGGGGGGCTGTCTGTAGGCAAGGACTGGCCTGTCTCCCAAGATTTGTGAGAGTGTTGGGTCATCCTTCAGGATAGGTTGTAGATCCTTAATAATTCGTTGGAGGGGTTTTAGTTGGGGGCTGAAGGTGACGGCTAGTGGCGTTCTGTTATTTTCTTTGTTAGGCCTGTCCTGTAGTAGGTGATTTCTGGCAACTCTTCTGGCTCTATCAATCTGTTTCTTCACTTCTGCAGGTGGGTATTGTAGTTGTAAGAATGCTTGATAGAGATCTTGTAGGTGTTTGTCTCTGTCTGAGGGGATGGAGCAAATGCGGTTGTATCGCAGAGCTTGGCTGTAGACAATGGATTGTGTGGTGTGGTCAGGGTGAAAGCTGGAGGCATGTAGGTAGGAATAGCGGTCAGTAGGTTTCTGGTATAGGGTGGTGTTTATGTGACCATCGTTTATTAGCACTGTAGTGTCCAGGGAGTGGATCTCTTGTGTGGACTGGACCAGGCTGAGGTTGATAGTGGGATGGAAATTGTTGAAATCATGGTGGAATTCCTCAAGGGCTTCTTTTCCATGGGTCCAGATGATGAAGATGTCATCAATATAGCGCAAGTAGAGTAGGGGCGTTAGGGGACGAGAGCTGAGGAAGCGTTGTTCTAAGTCAGCCATAAAAATGTTGGCATACTGTGGGGCCATGCGGGTACCCATAGCAGTGCCACTGATTTGAAGGTATACATTGTCCCCAAATGTAAAATTTAAAAATGTAAAAATCTTTAGACAGGAGATTAACCTGTTAGTTAAGTGTAGTCTCTAGAAAGTGTGTTCTGATTTTGTTTTATATGTAACCTTTTGTTTCCAATATCCTTACTCACTTTCACTTGAATCTTGAATATCTGATAGATATATTTATAGTGAAAAAATAATAAATTTAAGTACCGTAATGTTAAACAAGGTGCAGAACCACAGCTGACTCTTACAAACTGGTGTAAAATTTGTTTGAGGCCAGCAGAGCTGATATTTCTGTGAGTAGCTAGTGACAGGGTATGATGGGGTGTTTTGGGCCCTTTAGGCCCCAGAAAAGAAGCAGTAAAGGTGCGTTCTCCAGGCCTGCCTCGAAAGGCTGCAGGGAAGCAGCAAATCAGAGCACAGTTCAAAGATGCTGCTGGACCCGAGTAGCTCAGTTCCTGGCTGGGACCATAAACGATAAGACAGAGGAACACTTCAGACAAGGAAGCCTGGGAGAGACCCTACTCTAGCAGAGAACAGACAAAGAACCCAAGGACTGTAGCCCTAAGGTAATGGGACAGAGTGGAAAGCAGCCTAGGGAATGCAGCAAGAGCAGCTATTAAAGAAAGCAGCAATGTGGCTGCTATTTGTAGGATCCCTGGGTTGGGAGCCAGAGTAGTGGGCAGGCCCAGGTTCCCCCACCAACTGCTGGGGAAGTGGCATAAAGCCCCAAGTAGTGGACAAGTTTAGTTTGGAAGCCCAAAAAAGGGGCTGGAAGTTTAAACAGGGACAGGGCTAAAGACCCTGAAGAAGGTCAACCATTTGTTGAACTTCATATTTTGTGGTTTCCCAGTTCTCTACCTAGATCACTTCTTAACTTCACTCCTCTTCTGGGTGGTAACAAAAAGTTTCCAGGGAAAAAGCCCTGGAGGCACCATTTTATAACAGGGCAGGGAGAGACTTAAAGCTAGCCCAGAAGGGACTGAGAACTGAGCCCAGACGCAGGGCCATGGTTGGACCTTTGTTACCCTGCAAGGTTTTCGGCAGTTTAGACTACATGTGACTTAGATGGAGGGCTGAGCAACTGAAGACCCCACCTGATGAGGGCAACAGCAATGGGGGGCACCGTGAGCATAGAGAGAGTGTGCAGATTTGTACCCAACCAACAGGAGGCGCTCATGAGTGGCCCCCCTCACATAGGGGCTGGATATCAGAGAGAAACACTTCAAAGGGATTTGGAGACGAGGGCGTAACTATTGTTAATCTGCAAGGCAAACTAAGGGCAAGCATACCTCAGAGGAGGGTGCTTGATTGGCTAGAAGGCTGCCAGTGTTAGGAAGATAACACCAGGTAAGCACAGCCAAGATTACCGCACATTGGTAGCAGAGGGTAACAAGGTGAATCTCAGTCTTCGGTACCCTGAGAACCATCACTCTCCCTCATATTCAAATCCCCCCCTGGCCTGATGAGGAGCAGGGACTTGAATTCAGGTCTCCTACCTCCCAGGTGAATGCTCTAGCCAAGCAGCTATGGGGTATTACTGAACCTGGTTTATAGCAGATATGAACCAACCTTGAACCTTATTTTGACTAGTTTTTTCTTGAGCTGACAAATGGATACAGTAGCTGGATTTTTTGACAAACCACCTTTGTTAGACACACATGTTTGTGATAACTTTGATACTTTCTGGGAATCAAAAAGTAGCAAGAGCTATGTATGGAAGCTAATGGTTAGTGGTTAGTCACCTGAGCAATCCAGGTTCCAGTCCCTGCTTTCATCACACCTAATGGACAAGGTCTCACAGGTGAGACATACAGGGGAATGTCTAGTTTGTGCATCCTCTTGGACTTTGGCAGAAGACAGGTGCTGAGCTGCTTGGTGATGCTGGGATGTAGGCAGCCGTGTCACACAACAGAAACATAGGCACCATGGAGACTTTATCAGTGGAAACTTAGGAGCCTGCACTTTCTGGGAATCAAAAAGTAGCAAGAGCTATGTATGGAAGCTAATGGTTAGTGGTTAGTCACCTGAGCAATCCAGGTTCCAGTCCCTGCTTTCATCACACCTAATGGACAAGGTCTCACAGGTGAGACATACAGGGGAATGTCTAGTTTGTGCATCCTCTTGGACTTTGGCAGAAGACAGGTGCTGAGCTGCTCGGTGATGCTGGGATGTAGGCAGCTGTGTCACACAACAGAAACATAGGCACCATGGAGACTTTATCAGTGGAAACTTAGGAGCCTGCATTAGTAGGTGGCAGCTGAGTAGTGGTTTTATGAATGCCTAAATATTGGTCTTAGGCACCTAAAGTTGCAAGTAAGTCCCTATGTCCCTCTTGTGAATCTAGCCTAAAGTGCCTATATAAAATAAAGGTGCTAAAACTTCCTTGATCCCCCTCACTACAGAGACTATAGGTAATGAAATGAAACACAGCTGCATTCATGTTGTTAAAGTACTAGGATCTGATGAAAACCTTAAGCATGTGCTCAAATAATGGGATTTTCCTAAGTGAGTTAAGCTCACAGATCCCAGTGGCTTTCCATGGGATTTGTGCTCCTGGGGCACCCAAGGTGGGATTTTCAAATCATTGTAAGTATTTTGCTCAATTGGAGCCTTAATCTCTTCCTGATAAACCCAAAGGAAATGTTAAAACATTCCTTGACAGAAATACAATTCATTTTAAAATACACTTTGCAAATGTTTACTAGAACCAAAGTGACCAAGTGGATTTTATGGAGAAAACAGGAAACGATTTAATTCACTGAATGGCCTAGCACCCTTATTGTGTACTAACGAATACAGAATATGTCAAACCTGGGTCCAAATTCTCTGCTGGTGTAAACTGGTACAGCTCCATTGAGCTCCATCTCAATGATGCTTCACCAATTTGCAACAGTAGAGAAATGGTCCCTGATTTATAATAAAATATTGCAACCTAAGGCTCACTGCTGCAAAAGATTACATACCATTATACATGTGACTTCAATGAGACTATTAACATATGTGCTTACGTCTGTGCTGGATTGGAGCTAAGACAGTCACTATCTCCTATGCCTGGTATCAGTTAGTTTTTGGTTTTTTGTTTTTTTTTAAAACCTCCATATTAACCTCCAGTGTTATTAGACTTATGGTTACTTGGAGTTCAATCATCTTTCCTCATCTCTCCCTCAACCTGGTTGCCACAGATTTTTGTAACTGTGTCCTAAAGTCCGATGACTTATTTTGCTTCTCCTGTATTTGGTTTGCTTACTTTCCAGTAGATGAGACTTTTCCAATATACAACTAAGGCAAAAACTCTGATTTTTAACTGTTACAGATTTTGCAATCGATTCTGATTCATTTTGCAAACATTTGTTCTTCATTTTAAAATAAACAGATAGCGACACTATCAATACTGTTAACAAGAAACCATGCAAATACAGTAGAAGAAAGACTGCAAATACAAGAGAACTTTGGAAGGAAAATTATTAAATATCAGTTTGAATAAACACTTTGAACTTCATTCAGCACAAATATACCCCTAACTTTAGTCACTACAAACAGTATGATTTTGCTGATAACTAGGATTGCCAGGTGTCCAGTTTTCGACCAGAATGCCCGGTTGAAAAGGGACCCTGGCAGCTCCAGTCAGCACTGCTGACGGGGCTGATAAAAGTTCGGTTGGTGGTGCAGGCAGGCTCCCTACGGGCTCTACGCGACTCCCTGCTCCTTGGCAGAGGGATGGCCATGGGAGTTCAGCACACTGTTCCTGCCCCCCAGAGCCAGCTCAGCAGCTCTCATTGGCCAGGAACTGCAACCAATGGGAGCTGAGGGGATGGCACCTGCAGGTGCGGGCAATGCATAGAGCCACGTGGTCACACCTCCACCTAGGAGCTGAAAGGAGATGTTCAGCTGCTGCTTCCCAAGAGCCACCTGAGGTAAGTGTTGCTGGAGCCCTCACCCCCTCCTACAGCCCAACTACCTTCCCCAGTCCAGAACCCTCTCCTGAACCCCTCATTTCTGGCCCCACCCCAGAGTCTGTGCCCCACCCCCCACACACATCCCAACCCCCTGCCCCAGCCCAGACCCCTCTCCTGCACCTTGAATCTCTCATTTCTGGCCCCACCTCTGAGCCCGCCCCCAGCCCAGAGCCTGTACTCCCTCCCAACCTCCTCCCTCAGCCTGGAGCCCTTCCCACACCCCAACTCCCTGCCCCAGCCTGGAGCCCTCTCCTGTACCCCATTCCCCCTCAACTCCGGCCCCACTCCAAAGACCACACCCCCATTCAGAACCCTCACCCCCTCTCACACCCTTGCCCCAGCCTTCTGCACCCCAAGCCCCACATCTCTGGCCCCACCTCAGAGCCCACAGCTGGAGCACTCGAGCCCTCTCGCACCGCAACCCCCTGCCTCAGCCTGGTGAAAATGTGTGTGTGAGGGTGGGCAATAGAGTGAATGGGGGTGTGGCCTCAGAGAAGGGGCGGGGCAGGGCAAGAGTGCTTGGTTTCCTGCGAATAGAAAGTTGGCAACCCTACTGAAAACTCATGAATTACACATGAAACCTACTAACCATCATGCTGTAAATTTGTCACACATTTAAAAAATAGGCTCTGAACCCAACCTTTTACCATTATTTTCATCAGCATTATCTTGTCGTCTCCCAAACTCCCTAACTTTGATATAGATAGACTCTCTCAGCTGGCAAGTATTATGCAAACTGAAACATGACAAATGTATGTCTAGCTTCATTAAGAATATTCTACCACATTAAATGGATTTCTTTGTGTGTTTGAATCTTGTATCAGCAGCTGTTACATTTATCATAGCAAAGGGAATACAGAAACAGTCCAATATATTCGAATATCTACGTAGAACATTTCCTTCAGTGATCAGGTGGTAGTTCTTTAACATGTATATTATATTGAGTAGTTTTTAATTATTTTGAGGAATGGGATTTAAAAACAATCTCACTCTAAACACAATGAATATTACAACGGAACATGAGGTTTCTTCTCCCACCGTCATGCTAGGGAACCTATTAAGAAAACAACCATTCACACCAATTAGTTTATATCTAGATCCCCAGGCATCAATGGGAGACTAAACAGAAGTTGCCCTCCCATTTCAGTACTGTAAAGAAAGTTATATTACCTTGTCTATCTTTTACTGGACTGACTTCTGTTGGTGAGAGAGACAAGCTTTCGAGCTTACACAGAGCTCTTGTTCAGGTCTGTGTAAGCTCAAAAGCTTATCTCTGTGACCAACAGAAGTTGGTCTAATAAAAGATTTTATCTCACCCACCTTGTCTCTGTAACATGCTGGGATCAACACGCCTATACCACTGCACATAGTTATAGCCAAATCAGTTAGAATTATATATCTAATCCTTAGTCACAATATATATAGAATCAATTTAAGATACATTCTATAATTCTAGCACAGATGTCAATTAAATAGATAAATGTAGATGACTATGTAGATTTTATAAATGTAGATGACTATTTAGCCAAATGATGGATATGTAGATTTTTACTGTGGAAAAAATATATTCTTGCATCAAAGCATAAGTAATTTGGGTAAACCCCATTTAAAAACAAATCACTATTATGTGAGCATAGCACTCAGATGTTGAGGGGAAAATAGACCCCAAATATGTGCCAAAATCATTACCCAAAAGTACTTTCACTTAATGGCTGCTCATGGCAGAGTAGCTCTCAGAATGCTTAATGACAATACAGCAACTGTTATGCTCTCAAACAAAACCACTTCCACTCAGATTAAAGTAATTTACATTATAATGTGACATTTTAACACAACAATTTTATTGTGGTATAAACTACTTAAGTAAGAAACAGGATACAGCAATCCTGATAAAAGAATCTTTTATCTCTCATGGGTACTCTTATCCCATTTCCCTAAGGTTCAATTACTAGAATATCTAAAAATTCCGCTCTATGATGATAAATATAACATTACTAAAGCAAGATATGTGAAGGATAAACTTTTGTCATTACCTCACTGAATGGCAGAACAACTTTCCCATTTTAGTACAGTGAGACAAAATATTAACTATGTGCCCCATCCTGCCCTCACTGAAGTCAATAGAAGTTCTGCTATTGACTAAAATGCTAACATTTATCAGGCCCTGTATCAGTAAACTGATATCCTGATTCTGCAATCCTTAATAACTAGCATTTATTCACAGAAGTCTTTATTTACTTCAGGTAGCCTGCGTTGAGTATATAAGTACCATTCAATAAACTAGATTTTGGCTTTTAAGCCACAGCCTTGCATAGGCGGAGGGGCAGAGCCTCACACAATCTCGTGCAGTGCTGCTGCTTGTTATTGGGGGTAGTCTCTTAATCACCCTCTTTTCTGACCCCCCCCCTTTTTCCAGGTGGCTTCTTCCCAGATAAGAAACAGGAACCAGCAATTCCTGTGCTTCGGGAGTGCCATTCTGAACTACCCTTTCAATGAAGGGTGAACTTTTTTGTCTGCCTTCCATTGCTGTGTGCAGCACAAGAGCTGCTCACAATTTGGGCCAATGAAAGGGATGCAGAACTGGGCCATGGATTATTTTCTGTAATTTTTCTCATTGCGCATACCTGACCAGATTAATCCAAGGTTTACAAATTAAAAATCCATTCAGATTTTTCCTAACTCTTTTCATAATTTCCTACCTATTGGTGAATCGGGCAGTTAATCCATAATTTCCTAAATGATGGAAATTTCCAATGTCTAAAACACATATATAGTCAACCCTTTCTAGATGGGTTCCTGTGCCATCTTTTTGATGACTGAATGTTGGTGATATTTTCCACCATTATAGTGGTGGCATAAAATAAAAATGGGGACAATTTAGCCTAGTATAAACAGGTGCAACTTTTGTAAGTCTCTTAGCCAAATTCAGCACTGATGTCGGTGGTTGCATAAACTACAAGTTAGGTGTAACATGGTCAGAGTGGTATAAGTGGTAAAGCAGTATATTTTTGCACCAGTAACTAAACATGGTGAACAATTCAATGTACATTTTGGTTTTTTTAAGATTAGCAGACTTTCCCCGCACCCGTAATCATTTAAATAATTTTTATTTGAATTTGTTTAAAAATTCAATCCAAACTGTGACTCACTACACAGAAGTTAGCTGACAAACTGGAAGTACTGTACTCCTTCATACCATTTGCCTTAATATTTACTACAAGAATGTAACAGTGCAAAATTATATAATTTTCTGTTTTTCTGAATTAATATTTTAATGTGATCAGTTAACCTAGAGAAACAGAAAATCAGTAATGAAACAGACTTCAGTTGTTTCTGTTAACATACCAAACTATCATACACTGATTTCCATCCATCCTTCAGTCGCATAAAATCCTTACGAATGTTTCTGAAGCCTGGCAAATCATCTAGTCGACAAATTTCATCCCACGCTTTCTGAGGAAGCCAGGTGCAGGGATTAGAGAAGGGATTGTCCAGGCCTATGCCACCAGTTAGTAAAAACTTCCACTCATTTTCATTAATCTGCAGTAAAAGAGAGCACTATGAGACAGCTCAACAGTGAAACCTAATGAGCGGACAAATACCATGTCAGCACATGAAGTAGATAATTGATATACTTCTCTGAATTTCTGCACTAAAAGTGGGTAAAGCTTTCATAGCAGTACTTTTGGAGGTACACCTCCAAAAGATTAAGTATTTGACTTCAATTTAATTAAAAATCTCATAGTCTGGAGCTGAATACTGTATAATTGAAATTTTCACTGAACTTGGTTTACAGCAGATGTGAACCAACCCTGAACCTTATTTTGACTAGTTCTTTCTTGAGCTGACAAATGGATAGTGTAGCTGGATTTTTTGACAAACCACCTTTGTTAGACACACATGTTTGTGATAACTTTGATACTTTCTGGGAATCAAAAAGTAGCAAGAGCTATGAATGGAAGCTAATGTGTTTCAGACTCTTTGGACCAAATTTCAGGTCTGAAAATGAAAACCAAATATTAGTCTCCAACAAGCCCCATCCCCTCACCAACATTTTACCCAGTTCCAAATTTGTTTGAGGGCTAGAACTTGTAAACCAAGGTCCCTGAAAGGAATTTTAAAAGACTGTCTGATTTAGTAGCTTTCCAGCTTTCTGCTCAACAAAAACTGCCACCACTTCTCCTAGTTCTAAAATCAAGTACATTTCACTTCACTGTATTCATTATTTAAAACATAGATTCCAGTAGTATTCAAAATGTGCTAGGTGCTTTCTGAACACGCAAGGAGAGACAGGCCCTGTCCCAAAGAATTTACATTCTAATATATTTTCTTAATGCTAAATTAATACTGTTCCCCAGGAGATATAAATTAAAAGGGCTCCTTTTCCCTATCAGTTTAAAACATTATTCTGCAAAATGACCAGGTACAACTTATCAGCCTTAAAAGACACAATTGTGTCAAAAGGGTTTGATTCTGAGAAATATATGTGTAATCTGTATTAAAGTAAACATATTTGGCATCATAAATGAATAAAATAGGCACTTTTCCCTCCTCCATCGTAACAATTAATAAGAAGTGAAACTTCAGTTTTGAAATGCTCCTAAAATTCATATTCTAAACTAGTCAATTTCATCTATTCTAAACGGATAAAAGCTTTATCACTAATACAAGTATTGACAACTATCTGATAAAAAAAGTCAATAGATAAATAACAATGTTGCAAAATATTTGCAATATGATAGGCTGGGTTTTATTTTAAATAAGATTTGAAAAATGGCTATCATATTTATGTTTGCTACATCACTTTATAGTTTATTCTATTACTCTCTAATTGCTCACTAAAACATGTAAAAGCAAAACACACCCAATTATGGCTTTTTAAGTTACATGTTATATGTTCCTTTTTTGGTATATTGGTATGTCATTTAATATATACCATACAAAATAGCAAATAACTTTAAAATACTGACCAATTTTTCATGCTGCAGGAGATTTACATTTAGACAAAAAGAGAAGAGCAGCTTGTCCTTTTCAAAGAGTGAGCGACAGATATTAACATAGAGTGAATAAGTAAAATGATCCTTGAGAATCTTCAGCCTGCAAGTGTCAGAGAAAGAGAGAACTTAAATTCGTATCACTTTAAAGCCCATACACTTAAGCAACCATATTACAGCTCGTTTAGACCTCTGTTATTCTAATAAACTTTCTGGTCAATTACTCAAAAACAATCAAGGATCCTCATTAAATGTGTACACCAATTTGTGAGGAAAACAATGCAAAAACATTTCAACAGAATTACATTTTACTATTGACATAGTTTGTTTGTTTGTTTGCAGGCTGCGGGGGGAGGGGCGAGCTGAACCTTCCCTTTGAAAAAAGCAGCAATAATCTTCTATTTATATTAATGAATTTTATAAAGCACAGACAAAATAGACTATCTTCAGTGGTTGCATGAAAGAATTTTCCAGTGTTACAGTGTATTCCTCCTAGTACAATGTCATAAGAAAACTGTGCTGTATTACCAATTACTTCCTTTAAAAAAATCAAAGCCAGAGAGCCATCTGTTATCAAAACAATCATGAAAGGGCCAAAAAATGTAGTATTTGAGCTTCCAGAATTCCTTCACATTTTTCTGTCAGGGTAGAGGTTGGCCTCACTAGGTGGAACAAGCAGGATGTATGATCCTCCTACCCTCCAGATACCAGTGGAGGTCAGAGATATTTGTAAAGAGGCCCAATTCCTTGCATTTCTCTCTAAGACCACTTTCCCTTGTCAGGAGAGCATCTTCTGGAGATGTGGCACCATGATCTCTGCCTGCTGACCAGGAAGAAATTTCAGACCCTATTTGTGTAGTGTAGACTGGGCAATGGAGGAACACTGGATCGAATCAGGATTAGAGGAGAAGCATGCTGGAGAGCTGCTGCTCTTCCTGCATCCTTGGTTTCCATCTGTTTTTGCTCCCTTCCACTCACATAGGAAAGAAATGTCCATATCAAATACTAAATGTACCTTTCAATCCTGACTTATTTAAATATCAGGTATTAATTTCCTGGCAGTAAATAATACAGCAGCAGTTCAACTGAAATTGATTCTACGTATGAAGCTTTGAAGTAAAGACAGTGCCAAAGGGCAAAATGTGAAATTTTAATAAAATGTTATCTTGTTTACATTAGAAAAGGATTATAACAATAATAATCTTATCACAGAACAGCAGCACAAGAGTCAGCGCAGGTCCAGAGCTGAAAACAGTGGAGTTTGAATGAAGATCTTTTAGAGGAGAAGGGAGACAAGCCCCTGTTTTTTAAGGATGGCGAGTGAGTTCTTGAGTGTGTTTGTTTGTTTTTTTGTTTGCTGGTTTGTTTTCAGTTTTCAAAATCTGGGATAGGTCAGTGTGTTGTGACGGAAGCAGACTGTTTGATTACAACTGAACCTTGATTAGAGGGCGGGTTTCCCTAATCAGTAGGCCTATAAGGCAGCGAAACAGCAGCCAGCGGCACAGGAGCAAGCAAATAGAGGAGTTTGGGGAAGGATGTGCACACACACACACGCTTTTGGGGGGTAGGGGTTGTTTTTTCTTTCCTTCTTGACAGAAGCTTAGGAAGAAAGGCTATGACAGCTACAGATGCAGCAATGGTAGTGACCAGAAGAATGGAAGTGACAATGAAGATAACTGGATGTGGAAGCTGCAGAATGTACATTGCTCTGGAGAGGGTACCTGAAAGGTGCTGCTTTTGCATGAACGGATGCCTGATAGACCTGAAGGAAAAGAAGATCCCAGGTTTGGAGATGCAGATAGAAACTATGGCTATGTTTCAAAAAGGGATTTGAGCAGATGATGGAGGAAAGGCGAGAGGAAGCTGAAGACATGCAAATACATGCTGGCCCAGAGAACTGTGAGGGTAGACTGCTAGACTAAGAAAGCAGGATCTGATTTGGATATAGAGAGAGACCTCTTTAATATTTTTAATGAAATAAATATTAATGGGACTGTGTGTTATTGTGGGGTATTTTCCCAGATATTTATTGGACAACAAGTGCTACTAATAATGGTAGGGCCCAGATATTCCTAGGTGTGATAGCCTACAGATTTCTTCCCCAAATAGTCACCAAACCAACTAGAGGTGATGCTATTTTAGATGTAGTACTGGTAAGCAGTGAGGACCTCCTAGAAGAACTGATTAAAAAGGACAACACCCTTCCCCCTTGGCTCCTGACTGGAACTGGGTGGCACAATGACAGAGTCCCTTCCCTCCTGGCATGATAGAGGGGCAGCCGGGCCAAATATAAGTGAGTGGCTTCATGACCTGGAACACAGGATCACAACGCTACTCAAATTTGGCCCATTATTCTTGCTTGCCCCACACCCCCACTTCTGCTATACTCCCCATGGCTATACTCACCAGACCTATTAGGAAATAAAGAAGTATAGAAGTGATTAAAAGCTAGAGAAGGAGGTTAAGTGTAGTCACTAGTGAGTGCATATAAAGGCGTGGCTACTGGATGGAATCAACTGTGATTGCATATTGAAGAGAGTATATAGAGTTATGAACAGTTGGGAGAACTTCGTTTGCTAGAATCTAAAAATTCATTAAAGGTGGAAAGGGTATCTGCTAATTTGTTTCTATAGAAAGTTGTATAGTTCATTTAGCTGTTATGGGACTTGGTGAATAAAGGAAGGTAATATAATTGATGCCAATCAACATGGGTTTAAGGAAAATAGATCCTGTCAAACTAACTTATTTTTTGGGGTGGTGGTGGGGTTTACATGTTTGGTTGATAAAGCTAACAGTATTGATGTAATAATCTTATACTTCTGTAATGGTTTTAACTTAGTACTGCATGACATTTTGATTAAAAAACTAGTACAATATAAAATCAACAACATATTAAATGGATTAAAATCTGGCTAACTAAAAGGTCTCAAAATGTAATTGTAAATGGGGAATCATCATCTAGTTCACGGATTTCTAGTGGGGCCCTTGTATTTCACATTTTTTTAATCAATGCCGTGGGAGAACCCATAGAATCATCACTTATAAAGTTTGCCGATGACCTAAAGTTTGGGGGAGTGATAAATAATGAAGAGGACAGGTCATTGATATAGAGCAATCTGGATTGCTTAGAAAGAAGGGCACACACAAACAATATGCATTTCAATATGGCTAAAATATAAATGTATACACTAGGATCAAAGAATGTAGGTCAGACCTACAAAATGGGGGGCTCTATCCTGGGAAGCAGTGATGAAGATTTGGAGGTCATGTTGGATAATCAACTGAACATAAGCTCTTCATATGACACTGTAGCCCAAATGGCTAATGCAATCTTTGGTTGCATAAACAGGGGAATCTCAAGTATGAGTAAAGAGGCATGTCTGTATTTGGCATTGGTGTGACAGCTGTTTGAATACTGTGTCCACAATTAGAGAAGGATGTTGATAAATTGGAGCTTGTTCAGAGAGCCACAAGAATGACTAAAGGATTAGAAAACATGCTCCATACTGGTAGAATCAAGGAGCTCAATCTATTTATTTTAACAAAGAGACGATTAAGAGGTGTGTTGATGCCACTCTGTACATACCTACATGGCGAACAGATATTTGATAATAGGCTCTTCAATTTAGCAGACCAAGGTACAGTAAGATGCAATGGCTGGAATTTGATGCTAGACCAATTCAGACTGGAAATAGGTGTAATTATTAACAGGGAGGGTAATTAGCCATTGGAACAATTTACTAAGTCATGACAGATTCTCCATCACTTGCAACTTTTAAATCAAGATTGGATTTTTTTCTTAAAAATATCTGTGACAGATTGCAACTACATGCAATATCTTTGGTGACTATTGTGATAGGGTCGGGCCAGATGGCTACAGGAGAGTAATAGAAGGCAGATATATTAGCCCCAGGTTAAGTAGGTCCCTTTTCCCTGGGTAAGGTATCAGGAAAGGTTCCAGAACAATCAGGAACCTTCTGGAGACAATTAAGACAGACAGGCTGATTAGAACACCTGCAGCCAACCAAAAAGCTGTTAGAATCAATTAAGGCAGGCTAATCGGGGCACCTGGGTTTAAAAAGGAGCTCACTTCAGTTTGTGGTGTGCGTCTGAAGAGCTGGGAGCAAGAGGCACTCGGAGCTGAGAGTGAGAACACGGACTGTTGGAGAACTGAGAAGTACAAGCATTATCAGACACCAGGAGGAAGGTCCTATGGTGAGAATAAAGAAGGTGTTGGGAGGAGGCCATGGGGAAGTAGCCCAGGGAGTTGTAGCTGTCACACAGCTGTTCCAGGAGGCACTCTAGACAGCTGCATTCCACAGGGCCCTGGGCTGGAACCTGGAGTAGAGGGCGGGCCCAGGTTCCCCCCAAACCTCCCAACTCCTAGTCAGACACAGGAGGAGTCGACCTGGACTGTGAATTCAGAAAAACGGCCAAGCTGAGGGCTGCTGTGAAGCTCCAAGGCGAGCAAATCTGCCAATAAGCGCAAGACCTACCAAGGTAGAAGAAGAACTTTGTCACACCACATTGTATTATGTTTATGAACAGTTTATGTATGATTGTATTGTATTTCATGGAGAAGGGTTACTGCAGTTCCCACAGGAACTAAAAAACAGTATGCAGTGGGTGATTAATGCAAGTCACTAAGGCGAAACAACTCCAGAGACATTCCATCCCTGGGGCTGGTTTGCATGTATTTGTTTTGGAGTAAAAGGATGAGTTTGAACTGAGTCATGGCCTTCTTTCTGAGCCAGCAAACAGACAAGACTTTCTGTCCAATGAAGGCCACAACCCCTGCAGAAGGTTTCGAAAGACTTTGGCCTATTAGAGCCACATAAGACTAATGGACAACTCCTAGTACGTTTATGTGTGTTTAAATCTGTTTTTCATATGTTTTCTCTGTCATGCTTTTACTTTTAGAATATATGTGCTTGGTTAGAAAGAGCTGTGTGGTAACTTTTAATTAATGTCAATATGTTGTTCATAGCCCTTGGAGAGAAAGCAAAGTACAGGTGCTGGCCTTTTTGCAGACTGGCTTGCTGGGGATATGACCGTGTAAGGCAGAGAGTTAAGCAACCTTAAAAGAAGGGAGTGGGACAAAGGTTATGGCTAGAGACGTGAGACTTGGTGGGAACTCCCGGTGTGGACTATGAAGGGAGGAATACAGTTGCAGTTACCCTAAAACTGTGACATGCTCTTACTCAAAGAGAACTATTTGGGAGGAGTCTATGGCCTGTGCTATACAAGAGGTCAGAACAGATTATCACAGTGGTCCCTTCGGGCGTTGGAATTTATTCATCTTATTTTTCAGGCTTCACAGTGTTGAATTAGTGTTTACTAAACAACTGATTTTCATTCTAATTGTAGTAAATGAGAAAACTACTGATCCACACTACAATGATTACCAAACATAAATGTACAGTCCCTTCTTTTGACACCGATCTGTGGAGTATTGCAGGTTGGCTTCTAAGTGGATGACACAGAAGCTGGGTATACTCTAAGTGTCACTTGCTTTATTTACACATATAAAGAAGTCCTTAAAATGATCAAACAGCATTCAGGGCAATCTGTCTTTCCAGGAATCTCAGCTCAACACCAATGGCCAATTCCTAGGGAGCAATTTTGCCTCAGGAATGGACTCTAATCATAGCCTAAGTTAAACAAAAAACTTTCCTGATGCTCTCACAGGTCCCTTTCTCCTGAAGTTGCCTCTACACCAAACTTTGCATACCCCCAAAACTAACTAGAATTGCACATCTTCTCATGAATTAAAACTTGCTTGCACACTACGAAAAAAGAACTTGGAACACAATGTAACAACACCCCATGGTAAACCTTGCCACAACAGTATAAATTGATCTGATGCAACATGCCTAAAGTTGAAGGGAATGATGGAAAATGAGCAACTGAATGGACTGAAATAATTAAAACGGACTTTTCCAATGTAAGATATAAGCATCATCAAAAGCTATTAAGCAGCAAGATAGAGTAGATCACAGGTCACTTCAAAGAATGCAGGAAATTGCTTTCTTCAAGAACAAATGGGCCACGGAATGAGAATTTATCTGTTGATGTGAAAGAGCAGACATTGATGAATTACCATCTTAAAAATATTCTTAACATTTTGGCCATATGTAATTTGACATAGAGGGCTAGAGTTTTGACTAGCCTAATAAGAACATAGGCTTGCACATGGCTTAGGACCCCCTGCAAGTTTGCCAGGCATGAGTGGGAGAGCAAGCTGCATCCCAAAAAGTGATGAAGTAAATTATCTGCTCACTTGCTATCTGCAAGCAAAACTGTGAGTCACCATTCCTCTCCAGAGCTACTCTTGGGGCAGCTGCAGCTCCACTATCTGTGAGGAGTATATTTTGGCTGCAGCTGAGGGACTAGCCCAATGTGTGGATTTCACTGGTGTGATGCACTGGAAGCACGTGTGCAACCCTCTACTGGTAACTGCAGGTGTATAACAGAGCAGTAAACCTATTATTATTAGTTACATATTGCCAAAAATTTGCAGGGTACTTTACAGAGATCTACAGGTTCTATCCAAAACTGGGTTAAAATCTAAAAAAAGACAAGACACACACAGCTGGTAAAAGGGATACAGCATGAAAGCGAAGTGACTGGCCAATTACTGTGTGTCTTGCATGTATCTTTTTAGTTCCACACAGGACCAGAAATAGTAATAAATAAAATAAGAAATAATATAAAAAATAACACTTACTAGCATATTGTACCCTATTTATACCTGTAAAGAACTTGTCCTCAAGGAAAGTTGATAAGAATATATGGACCCTTCTGCTTGATTCAAGAGTACCAAACAATATTCCAAGAGTAATTATAAATACAATATACTTTGGAGAAATGTCTGTGACTCCTTCTTGAGTAACAATGAAAGCCAATTACCATACTTTTTTTTTTTAATTAAGTGAGAATGGAGAATTATCTTTCTTACCTTGTTTGTAACTCTTCCGATTTCTCTGAATTATCTATAGACATGACAAAAAGGTTAATAAACCACGAAAGAGAATACTGGTACATTGGCTCAATGTTGGCTAGATCAGCAATTGAAAAAAACAGGATTGACGAATGAATAGCAATAGGACGGTAACCCATCCGGGTAGTATCAATCTTTTTTTCTGTCTCTTCGGCTATAGCTTGCTTCTCAGAAATCTCATTAGCCAGAACTTTGGAAGAAGACAATATCTTAATGGCAGTTTCATCCTCTAAAATATTTCCTTCTGAAGCTGAGAGAACTTCTAAAATCTTGTCTTCTATTTCTTTTAGTTGCCTAAAATAAAATACAAAATTTTCATATAGAAAATGTGTAGGTGTTGTCCACTAAAGTGTACAATGTGTACAACACATGCAATGTGTATTCAAGATATGTAACCTGAGTATTAAAGACCTATTTTTGTTCTTACAATTTTTTTTAAAAATTAAGCTATTTTCTAAATACCTGTGGTCATACAGGGCTCACTTATTCTTCTTACAAAGCAAAATGACTCCAAGGGAATGCAGTGTACAGTAGGTATAGTATAGCCAGCCTTCCTCCAACTTTGCATACTTCATGCTCTGCCTTCATGTGGAAAAGGATCCGTGCACACCCACCAAGTACAGGCCAGACCAAAAATGGCCCACAGTGAAGATTCATTTCTAAAAACATCAGGCAGGAGAACAAGTAGCAACCTTTGCCCCCAGCTCCTGCTCTCCCCAAAACTTGTTAAGACTCCTCAGAAAACAAAGCAACCAAGGGGACATTCAAAAACAGCGTTGAAGGACAAGGGGTAGAGTCCCCAGCAAAATAAGTTTTTTGATACCTTTTATTCTGAGCTCCTTGCAAGATTAGGGCTTGCTTTTCTTCTTCAAGATCTGGTCTCTCTCTTGCTACTACAATTCCAAGAAGCTGATCTTGCATTCCTTCTGGAGTTATCATGAAGTTCAGTAAGGTTACCTGTAAATGAAAGGTGTTACAAAGCACAACACAATTAGGGACAGATCAAATTAAAATATTGTTCCTCTTCCATGCTCAGGAAGTCTGCAAAAGACCAAGCAAAGCTGAAAACAGATGATTCGGACGGCAGAAAAATTGAGGCTGAGGTTCTACAGTCCTCTGTGCTATGGAGTTTTTGTCCCATAATTACGATCAGTAAGAAAGAAAAGGTCCATCTTCTCTGTGAATTTTCTTTTTCTTTCCTCCCTCCAACACAATATGGCATTCCCCAGTTCCATAGGAAATGGAAGCAGACAAAAAACTCTGGCACTCAGTCTGGGCTTGCCCCTCAAAAAAGAACTCTCCAGAGTGATAAGCTTTCAAAGTTGAAAAAATACTAATTATAAAAAAGGTTAAAAAGTGCTATTCAACTCAAATCATTTGCAATACAGCCTGGACAAGAAATTTAAGGATGTCCTAGAAGAACATGCTATTCTTCCAAATTACTTAACATGCAAGCAATAGCCAGAAAAACTATGGACATAATGCTCCGAGGGAGTGTTCTCAAAAAAAAAAAATCACAGATAAGACAGAATTTTCCCTTCTTCATCCCCTCCCCTCCGCTTCACAGAGGAAAGCAGAAACCCTAGGAAGGGAGGAGGGATTCAACTATGCATAATTTGGATAGAAATGTAAGGGTTCCAACAATCTAACAAATTTTGCATCTACAAAGGAGAGGCTGTTGACAGTCACCTTCTGAAAAAGTGTCACTAGAAGACCACATAGTGCAGATCTCATTTTAAGATGTATGTGATATCTCTACCCATTAAATCACTGCTCCTTTCACAAAATGAGTGATAATATGCTAGGGAGGAGTTATATCCAAGGTTTTGAATACCTGTACTATACTCACCTCTATGCACTTGATGGCCCCATTCACATCCAATTTATGCCCTTCATTAACCAGAATGATAATACCACTTCCTACCATATGGTTATCTTGAGAAAGAAATCCTTATCATTGTCTACCATGCCTTGATAGAATATGCCTAATTGAGGTTCCATAGAGAGCATGCCAAGCTCCAAAATCCAAGTGGTTGAGCAGATGGCAAATAGACAAGATATTGAAACACAGGAGAGGGGCATACTGACTGCAGGAGGCTAGAAATATGTTTTTTATAATTTCTTGCAGCATACAGGGCAAGATCATGACAGGAATCTGCAAACCACTGGAAGACTGATGAGCGTGGTGGTCTTATGATATCAGTTATGTAATGGTGTTTAGAGATTTCCTTTGGTTTCTTACAGTGCAATACACATGTAAGGTACCATATATCTCCAGTTACACTCACCTATCAGAATGTGAAATTAAACCTCCTTTGATCTTTGAGAGACAATACTGAAATTATGGATTTCAGTATTGTTAGTTTATTTTAATTTTTGAGAAAGGATAAACTTGTCCTTGGGATACGAAAAGAGTTCTATTGAGTATTCATCTTAGATTATTTCAAGACCAATGTTTTTTTTACTCCCAGAGGAGGGCCTACCCAGAAGCTCCCTTCCAAGAAAGGAGATATCTTCACACTTGTGAACACAAAGTCAAGAGGAGTTTTTAAATTGGATAATAATCTCTCAAGTGGGAAGAGGGAAAGATATCTTGAGAACCCTGAGAAATGTTATGTACTTCAAAGGAGTGTACTGAACAATGTGCCAGACAAGAATGGACTTTTTGGACAAAGTGTCAAGTGATTTACGTGGGGAATCTCCAGGTGGATGTGAATGCAAATTCCCCACCTCCGGTTATGGAAAAAGCCAGCCTTTTGAAGTTACACACTGAGGAGAGGACCATTATCTGTTGATTACCTGTTCCTTGACTCTCAAGATCAAAGGCCTAAGCTGTATGAAGGAAAGACTAACCCATTCATGGGTGTTCTGTTTCTGAATCTGAAATAGTTATGAGCTTGTAAACCACAGGAAAAACCCAGTTGTGGGTTCTGAAGGGCTGATACCTACCAGAGCCCAAGGCCAGAGTCAGGGTAAGGTATTTAGCATTTGTGTAGGTTCTTTTATTGTTTTTAGTATGTTTTTTCTGTAATGCTTTCACCTTAAGAATAACATGCTTGCTTTGTGGTAACTCATAGCTGCTGGCAATTCTTGCTTGTAGCCTTCAAAGAGAAAGTAAAGTGCACACGGCCGTTTGAGAGTCTGGTTTGGGGGGACTATATCACAGTGAGGCCAGGAAACTTTGCAGTCTAGAAAACCCCTGGTCCGGAGGAAGAGGGATGTTGGTCTCTGTTCAAGAGAGGTGACAGCTGAGGAGATGAGGGCCTAGAGGGGTGCCCTTGGTGGACCACAAGGAGGAAATACCACTGAAGTTGCCCTGAACTGTGACAGCTGACTTTCAGAGGATGGCCTACCTTGAAGCTCCTTTCCAAGAAAGGAAATCTTTTCAGACTTGTGAAACCCCAAGTTAAGAATTCAAGAGTTTCTGAATTTGATAATTTTCCGGAGGAGCCCAGCCTGAGTCTTCTGACTCTCAGAAATGGCTACACTGGTCTTGTTCTAATGTTTAATCTTGATGCTGGTCCCTGAAGGAGTAACAGTTTTAAAGGGAACATCTAGTGAGGTAGGATAGCCTGAAGTTTCTCTCACTGGAAGGAGGAAGGGCCTTCTTTCCTCCATGGCTTCTTAGACTGCTTTATCCCTATGCTCCCTAAAGTGCTTACCAACAGAATATTTGGAAGGATGTTGTCAGAAGCAACTGATCTCCAGAGTCTTCCATGCTGCTACATAGAGACTTTTGAACGTACAGAAAATCTTACATCAAGTGCAGCACTGGTCCTGAAAGAAGCTGCTACAGAAATATAGTTCAAAGTAGATTTTATGTGGGTTTTTCCACAAAATTGTTCCAGTGGCCTCCCATTCAAGATAAGTCCTACAAAATAAGAGGGTGCCACCAATAATATGATGGCTGAGGCCACTTCATTCAAGTTTTGTTTAAGTGATGATTCTATTCTCCTGGGATATTAATTCTCTGCAGCTTTACATCAAGCCCCTCCCAGGCCACCTTGCCAGGAGACTTTCCCTGCTTTAGCAGGCCATGTTCTATCTAGCTAGAGTCTTTTTCTCCCTGGTATCTCAGGGTCCTCAGCAGGAACCTTCATGCTCTCTGCAGCCTTCTCCAGGCCTTTGCTGAAACTCTCTCTGATGTCTCAGCATCAAGCTTGCCAGCCTGGAGTCTTTTAAGCCCCTCCCAGTGACTTGGAACTCCAGCTAAGCTGTTTAATGAAAGTCCACCTCTTCCAGGGTATACTTGTCCAAAAAGACAAACGCAAAAACCCCACAGAGTCTTTGCCTCAGCCCCTCCATCCTGAGGATTTAGTCTGTCTTCAACTCAGACATTAGTTTTTAGCCCTTCGTGGGCTCATTTTTTCAGCCTCTCCCCATCGACTCCTTGGGTCACTGCCTGCTCTTTTCCTGAGCAGACCCTTCCAGAATTTTCTTCCTGGAGTCTTCATTCTCTCCCCCACAACCTTCTTCCCCCAGAGAAAGAGTACCTTTGCTTCATCCTGTTGGAAAGATAAGATGACCTAGGGAATCTTTTTCTACTGCATTTTTCCACAGCAGCGAGTCTCGGAACCTGGGTCTACAGACTTGAACAGGTGTGTACACTCTAGAAATTCAAGCTCGGGCTGGAGTTCAGGCCAGCCACCTTGTGGCAGAGAACTTTCATCTCTCTCCCCTACTCCTTGACAATACAAGGCCAGATATGAGAGAGATGAGGAGGGTGTTCAGAGTCAATTACCCAAGAGTGGTAACTCTCTGTGTATGGAATCACTGAAATCTGGAGATGAACAGGTAAATATGATCAATTGTTGACACAAGTGATAGTGTGTAAAAGATTTATATATAACCAAAGTTGTACAAATGAAGGCCATTACTGAACACAGGGAAAGGTGGGGGTTTTTTTGGTATTAGATATAGGACTCGAGTCTCCACTTCATTACATGAGTTTGATGCTGGTATAACTCCATTAAAATCAACAGAGTTCAACTACTATAAAACTGGTGCACACAACCGAGATTCAGGCCTGAAGCATTGTCGTCTCATTTAACTTGGTATGATACATGTATCAGATTTTTAAACTTTTTCTCATGCAATTCATTTCTAAATGTATATGTGGCATAATAGTTTTTGCTTTTGGATGCTTTCTTATATTTCATTTTTGGTTTTTAACTTGTACCTAATTGTTTTATCTTTGATTAAAAAAAATCAATGTCTGGGTGCTTTGAGGTGTAATAAAGCGAACAGAGGTTCTTTATTTTCATTAATTTCTTTTTCTACCCTTTCTTTCTATGTCAGTGCTCCTTGTCAGTTGGAAGTTAAGTTATTGTTCCATTCTGCTGATTTTCAAATTAGTTTAGAGACAAATTTCAGATCTAATTTTCAGGGCTTCATGCTCTAATAGAAGCAACATTCAGCCTAAATATATGTTTGAGCCACTAACATACACATTTTTTAAAAAGTAACAGTGAATAAAAAGTTTAATAGAGCTCTTGAGTAACTGCGAGGAGCAAGAAAACACTAACTTTATTCTATGGAGCAGGACCTCTACCTCTGCTGCCTAACTTGCAACAACCACAATAACTCACTTAGTTCCTTATAGTTTGATTCACAAGGGAAGTCAGGTGTGAGTGGTGAAAGCTACTGTTATCACATTATAAAAACCTGGAAAAACTATATGGTGGAAACAGGAATAATTTTGTCACTTCTCTGTAAATTTGTATTCTTGTATATACCCAAGGCACAAAGCCTGGCACTGCTTGAAGTCCTGCCAACAGCAGTCGCCATGGAACCAACTCTCTAGAAGATTTTAGAAGCCCAATTTGTAGCCTGTATGGGCATGGGGCTCCAAACTCCCAACAGATATTTCTATGCTGAAAAGCAACTCAGTAAAATTGGAACAAAAAGTAATGGATTGGGGAGGAAGTTAAATACCAGAAATTAATGTTTAGATTAAATTCTTCAAAGTATGAATGACTGTTTTGTGAAACAGTAATGGTTTGTCAACTCTAATATCAGCAGTTAGAGATTACTCAGAGATTATGACAATATTTTCAAAAAAAGTGAAGGAAAACAACAACTTAGATATGAGGAACTCTTTTCTATCTGCAGCCTACAGGGGAAGTATTGTTAATATTAAAACAAAACACATTAATTTTCAAATCTCTCACCTTAACAGATGTTTCAGGAAGATAGTGTGGGTTTCTCAGCTTGGTTGTAATATAAAAGCGAAAGTCAGGAGCATATTCGATGGTGGAGTCCCCAAGACGGATGCATATACTACCAGACTGCTTAAATGTCTGTTTGAGTAGAAGTGGTTCTAGGATAGGGTCCAGTTCTTCTCCAACATTTTCCAGCAGCACTTGAACACAACAATAACTAGATTTTGATTCATTTTCTTGGCAAGAGATATCTCTGTTAAATGTGTACTTACGATGTGCCACAATACAAATATGGATCTAAAAGGATGTGGTAGAAATATGGTAAAACTTTCTTAAATACATTTTTTAAAAGTTCAAGGAAGTTTATATTTGCTTTGTGATATTTATCAAGTTTGAATAGGGCAGTGAAGATTCTCTGAACTGTAGTATTGCTTGAGTATGCTAGCGTTAGGCTGGGATTTTCAAAGGGTCCTAAAAGAATTATTGAATGTCAATGGCATTGGGGCTCCTAATCCCAATTTTGAAATCAATTTTTGTTCCCCCTACAAGGAAATAAGGAATTAAAGGATATATGAGTTGTTTCTTTACTTGTAGTTAAACTTTTCATTGAAAATAACAATCTAAATAACTCAAATAGTTAACTGTAAGTAATGATTTTCTGATTCATTTACCTTGGATCAGATATGGTATATAAGAATGTCAGTAAAAGTACTATACTGAATACTATCTATTCGTAAAATAAGCATAGCCATACAGGAACAGACAATTTGACAGATAGTGTGTTATACATTCTTTGGAAGGTAAAAGTAGAATTATTGTAACATGAAAACAAGTAAATGGCAAAATCTCAAACAATTAAAAGAGCCAAATTAAAGAGAGGATTTCAAATTGATATTGGTGATGAAAAATCTCACAACCTGCTGTGACTTCAATTACTAAAGATCTAATTTGATTAACTATCAATAAACAATGAGGGATAACAAAATCTCCCTTTTTCTATGAATCTGACAATATTTGGTACTCGTATCATCCTTATTTTTGAGTTAATTGTGCCCTCTCCAGGTTTTTTCAGAAATCTACATTTTCATTATTCAATCGCTTACCAGGAGTGCCGAACTGAATGCAGTTTTCCAGTGTTCTCACAAATTCAGGGTCACTGAGTTTAATTATGTGCAAACTATTGGTTTTTTCCATATTCTTTATCCATTTGTTTGCTTGGCCCTGGGGATCTATCATCAGAGGCCATCTTCTTGCATTTCTGGAGGAAAAAAATTGAGATAACTAAACTTTCAGAACTAGATTATATACCCTTAAAATGTTTACCATATGCTTGACTTTAATGCAGTTTACTTTATGGTGCCATTTAAACAGAACCTTCTAATCTATTCTATAAAATACTTAGGGACAAATTCTGCCTTCAGATGCTCGTGTGAGAGTCCCACTGACTTGAACAGACACTTTGATCACAAATATTATTAAAATATTTCAAGAAGCATACTTAGAATAAAGTTTCATTAATTTTACAAATCTTTTAAGTTTAAAGATCTATACTGTACTTGTAGCATTTTGAACAGCTATAATATATTTGTGATACAAATGACTTGGAAATTTCTAATGAATGAACTCAGTTTTCCACCAAAGATAGATTTTACATCTAAGATAACAGAAATGAAGCAAACAGAATGAGGAGTTCTTGTGGTACCTTAGAGACTAACAAATTTATTTGAGCATAAGCTTTCTTGGGCTAAAGCCCACATCATCAGATGCATGCAGTGGAAAATACAGTAGGAAGATATATATATACAGAGAACATGAAAAAATGGGGGTTGCCATACCAACTCTAATGAGAGTAATCAATTAAGGTGGGCTATTATCAGCAGGCGAAAGAAAACTTTTGAAGTGATAATCAGGATGGCCCATTTCAAACATTTTTTCATGTTCTCTGTATATATATATCTTCTACTGTATTTTCCACTGCATGCATCTGATGAAGTGGGCTTTAGCCCACGAAAACTTATGCTCAAGTAAATTTGTTAGTCTCGCGGGTGCCACAAGAAATCCTTGTTCTTTTTGCTGATACAGACTAACACAGCTACCACTCTGAGAAATGAAGCAGATAGTCAAGCAAATTCAGACTTAGCACAAGTGGGTACAACTCTTGAATTTGAGCTGTTATCTCAAGGGTATAGCGGCCATGCTTTAAAACTTTTGAATTTTGCCTTACATAAACGAGATAACCTTCAAACAGCATTTGCAGTATTCCCTATATGATTTAGGTAAATTATTTAGATATGTAAGTAATTACATCACTGTAATTCTCACATAAAAAACCCACCCCACTCAAACAACATCTTTCCTGTAACATTTTGATTGGCTACTAAAACCTAACATTTTGGCACTGCCATACAGTTCTAAACTTGATTCCTCCCATCCCAAGACCTATATTGGCAGCCCAGTCAACCATGAGCTGGGAATTTGAGCATGAGTGGAGGAACGAGTTTTTTTTAGTTTGCTCTTGAACAACCCCAAAGAGTCAACGGGAGAAATGCCACTCCCCCACCACCCACACTCCACCTCTGTCTCAGTAGTGGGGATGTTTGATAGGATTGGCAGGAGATATACAACCTCTAGTGTCCTGAGAGGAGTGGGGAGGGATGACAGGCTACTCTGGATCCTTCCTCTGTCTCCCTGCTACCCAGAATACACAGTAAGAGCATGCCTGCTCAAGGAACAACAGCAGAGAAGGAAGAATGGTTTCTCTGCCTCTCTCTGCCACCCATTGGCTAGGCCGAAAAGAAAGAGGAGAGTTGATTGTCTCTCACACCCTATCCCCTTCTTGCATGTGAAGCCCTCAGAGCATGTAGCATCCATTCTCCTGCTCCAGCCCTACCATGGAGGCCTAGTTTCCAAGATGCTGTGGGTCTGGCCAATTACCAGTTTTGGGGATCAAGAAGCAATTTTTCCCTCGAGACAAGATTGAGAAGTTGTCCCGTGGGTTTTTCACCTTCCTCGCAGCATCATGAGTTTGATGTGGCTGCACTCAGAGGGTATGTCTACACTACGAAATTAGGTCAAATTTATAAAAGTCGTTTTTTTAGAAATCGTTTTTATATATTCGAGTGTGTGTGTCCCCACAGAAAATGCTCTAAGTGCATTAAGTGCATTAACTCGGCGGAGTGCTTCCATAGTACCGAGGCAAGCGTCGACTTCCGGAGTGTTGCACTGTGGGTAGCTATCCCACAGTTCCCGCAGTCTCCGCTACCCATTGGAATTCTGGGTTGAGATCCCAATGCCTGATGGGGCTAAAACATTGTCGTGGGTGGTTCTGGGTACATATCGTCAGGCCTCCGTTCCCTCCCTCCCTCCGTGAAAGCAGCAGCAGACAATCGTTTCGCGCCTTTTTTCTTGAGTTACCTGTGCAGATACCATACCACAGCAAGCATGGAGCCCGCTCAGGTAACCATCACCGTATGTCTCCTGGGTGCTGGCAGACGTGGTACTGCATTGCTACACAGCGGCAGCAACCCTTGCCTTGTGGCAGCAGACGGTGCAGTAGGACTGGTAGCCATCATCGTCATGTCCGAGGTGCTCCTGGCCACGTCGGCCAGGAGCGCCTGGGCAGACATGGGTGCAGGGACTACATTAGAAGTGACTTGACCAGGTCATTCTCTTTAGTCCTGCAGTCAGTCCTATTGAACCATCTTATGGTGAGCAGGCAGACGATACGGATTGCTAGCAGTCCTACTGTACCATCTTCTGCCAGGCAGGCAAGAGATGAGGATGGCTAGCAGTCCTACTGCATCTTCTGCCAAGCAGCCATGAGATGTGGATGGCTTGCAGTCCTTCTGCACCGTCTGCTGCCAGTCAAAGATGTAAAAGATAGATGGAGTGGATCAAAACAAGAAATAGACCAGATTTGTTTTGTACTCATTTGCTTCCCCCCATCCCCCGTCTAAGGGACTCATTCCTCTAGGTCACACTGCAGTCACTCACAGAGAAGGTGCAGCGAGGTAAATCTAGCCATGTGTCAATCAGAGGCCAGACCAACCTGCTTGTTCCAATAAGAACAATTACTTAGGTGCACCATTTCTTATTGGAACCCTCCGTGAAGTCCTGCCTGAAATACTCATTGATGTAAAGCCACCCCCTTTGTTGATTTTAATTCCCTGTAAGCCAACCCTGTAAGCCATGTCGTCAGTCGCTCCTCCCTCCGTCAGAGCAATGGCAGACAATCGTTCCGTGCCTTTTTTCTGTGCGGACGCCATACCAAGGCAAGCATGGAGGCCGTTCAGCTCACTTTGGCAGTTAGGAGCACATTAAACACCACCCGCATTATCCAGCAGTATATGCAGCACCAGAACCTGGCAGAGCGATACCGGGCGAGGAGGCAACGTCAGCGCGGTCACGTGAGTGATCAGGACATGGACACAGATTTCTCTCAAAGCATGGGCCCTGCCAGTGCATGCATCATGGTGCTAATGGGGCAGGTTCATGCTGTGGAACGCCGATTCTGGGCTCGGGAAACAAGCACAGACTGGTGGGACCGCATAGTGTTGCAGGTCTGGGACGATTCCCAGTGGCTGCGAAACTTTCGCATGTGTAAGGGCACTTTCATGGAACTTTGTGACTTGCTTTCCCCTGCCCTGAGGCGCATGAATACCAAGATGAGAGCAGCCCTCACAGTTGAGAAGCGAGTGGTGATAGCCCTGTGGAAGCTTGCAACGCCAGACAGCTACCGGTCAGTTGGGAATCAATTTGGAGTGGGCAAATCTACTGTGGGGGCTGCTGTGATGCAAGTAGCCCACGCAATCAAAGATCTGCTGATATCAAGGGTAGTGAGTCTGGGAAATGTGCAGGTCATAGTGGATGGCTTTGCTGCAATGGGATTCCCTAACTGTGGTGGGGCCATAGACGGAACCCATATCCCTATCTTGGCACCGGAGCACCAAGCCGGCGAGTACATAAACCGCAAGGGGTACTTTTCGATAGTGCTGCAAGCTCTGGTGGATCACACGGGACATTTCACCAACATCAACGTGGGATGGCCAGGAAAGGTACATGACGCTCGCATCTTCAGGAACTCTGGTCTGTTCCAAAAGCTGCAGGAAGGGACTTTATTCCCAGACCAGAAAATAACTGTTGGGGATTTTGAAATGCCTATAGTTATCCTTGGGGACCCAACCTACCCCTTAATGCCATGGCTCATGAAGCCGTACACAGGCAGCCTGGACAGTAGTCAGGAGCTGTTCAACTACAGGCTGAGCAAGTGCAGAATGGTGGTAGAATGTGCATTTGGAAGTTTAAAGGCACGCTGGCGTAGTTTACTGACTCGCTTAGACCTCAGCCAAACCAATATTCCCACTGTTATTACTGCTTGCTGTGCGCTCCACAATATCTGTGAGAGTAAGGGGGAGGTTTATGGCGGGGTGGGAGGTTGAGGCAAATTGTCTGGCTGCTGGTTACGCACAGCCAGACACCAGGGTGGTTAGAAGAGCACAGGAGGGCGCGGTACGCATCAGAGAAGCTTTGAAAACCAGTTTCATGACTGGCCAGGCTACGGTGTGAAAGTTCTGTTTGTTTCTCCTTGATGAAACCCCCCGCCCCTTGGTTCACTCTACTTCCCTGTAAGCTAACCACCCTCCCCTCCTCCCTTCGATCACCGCTTGCAGAGGCAATAAAGTCATTGTTGCTTCACATTCATGCATTCTTTATTCATTCATCACACAGATAGGGGGATGACTACCAAGGTAGCCCAGGAGGGGTGGTGGAGGAGGGAAGGAAAATGCCACGCAGCACTTTAAAAGTTTACAACTTTAAAATTTATTGAATGCCAGCCTTCTGTTTTTTGGACAATCCTCTGTGGTGGAGTGGCTGGTTGGCCGGAGGCCCCCCCACCGCGTTCTTGGGCATCTGGGTGTGGAGGCTATGGAACTTGGGGAGGAGGGCGGTTGGTTACACAGGGGCTGTAGTGGCAGTCTGTGCTCCAGCTGCCTTTGCTGCAGCTCAACCATACACTGGAGCATACTGGTTTGATCCTCCAGCAGCCTCAGCATTGAATCCTGCCTCCTCTCATCACGCTGCCACCACATTTGAGCTTCAGCCCTGTCTTCAGTCCGCCACTTACTCTCTTCAGCCCGCCACCTCTCCTCCTGGTCATTTTGTGCTTTCCTGCACTCTGACATTTGCCTCCACGAATTTGCCTCCACGCATTCGTCTGTGCTCTGTCAGTGTGGGAGGACAGCATGAGCTCAGAGAACATTTCATTGCGAGTGCATTTTTTTTTCTTTCTAATCTTCACTAGCCTCTGGGAAGGAGAAGATCCTGTGATCATTGAAACACATGCAGCTGGTGGAGAAAAAAAAAGGGACAGCGGTTTTTAAAAAGACACATTTTATAAAACAGTGGCTACACTCTTTCAGGGTAAACCTTGCTGTTAACATTACATATATAGCACATGTGCTTTCGTTACAAGGTCGCATTTTGCCTCCCCCCACCGCGTGGCTACCCCCTCAACCCTCCCCCCTCCCTGTGGCTAACAGCGGGGAACATTTCTGTTCAGCCACAGGCAAACAGCCCAGCAGGAACGGCCACCTCTGAGTGTCCCCTGAAGAAAAGCACCCTATTTCAACCAGGTGACCATGAATGATATCTCACTCTCCTGAGGATAACACAGAGAGATAAAGAACGGATGTTGTTTGAATGCCAGCAAACATACACTGCAATGCTCTGTTGCACAATGATTCCCGAGTACGTGTTACTGGCCTGGAATGGTAAAGTGTCCTACCATGGAGGAAGCAATAAGGCTGCCCTCCCCAGAAACCTTTTGCAAAGGCTTTGGGAGTACATCCAGGAGAGCCGCGAATGCCAGGGCAAATTAATCCTTTCACATGCTTGCTTTTAAACCATGTATAGTATTTTAAAAGGTACACTCACCAGAGGTCCCTTCTCCGCCTGCCGGGTCCAGGAGGCAGCCTTGGGTGGGCTCGGGAGGGTTTGGGTGGGTTCGGGGGGTACAGGCTCCAGGTCCAGGGTGAGAAACAGTTCCTGGCTGTTGGGAAAACCGGTTTCTCCGCTTGCTTGCTGTGAGCTATCTACAACCTCATCATCATCATCATCTTCTTCGTCCCAAAAACCTGCTTCCGTGTTGCCTCCATCTCCATTGAAGGAGTCAAACAACACGGCTGGGGTAGTGGTGGCTGAACCCCCTAAAATGGCATGCAGCTCATCATAGAAGAGGCATGTTTGGGGCTCTGACCCGGAGCGGCCGTTCGCCTCTCTGGTTTTCTGGTAGGCTTGCCTCAGCTCCTTAAGTTTCATGCGGCACTGCTTCGGGTCCCTGTTATGGCCTCTGTCCTTCATGCCCTGGGAGATTTTGACAAAGGTTTTGGCATTTCAAAAACTGGAACGGAGTTCTGATAGCACAGATTCCTCTCCCCATACAGCGATCAGATCCCGTACCTCCCGTTCAGTCCATGCTGGAGCTCTTTTGCGATTCTGGGACTCCATCATGGTCACCTCTGCTGATGAGCTCTGCATGGTCACCTGCAGCTTGCCACGCTGACCAAACAGGAAATGAGATTCAAAAGTTCGCGGTTCTTTTCCTGTCTACCTGGCCAGTGCATCTGAGTTGAGAGTGCTGTCCAGAGCGGTCACAATGGAGCACTCTGGGATAGCTCCCGGAGGCCAATATCGTCGAATTGTGTCCACAGTACCCCAAATTCGACCCGGCAAGGCCAATTTAAGCACTAATCCACTTGTCAGGGGGGAGTAAGGAAATTGATTTTAAGAGCCCTTTAAGTTGAAAAAAAGGGCTTCATCGTGTGGACGGGTGCAGGTTTACATCGATTTAACGCTGCTAAATTCGACCTAAAGTCCTAGTGTAGACCAGGGCAGAGAGACCAGAACGGAGGAGGCCAAGAACTTGGCAGAATTCAAAAAGGACTGAATATTTAAATGAATAATGAGAACAGCCACAGTTCTCTTACATAAACTATTTAGAAAGGATATAATTACTTATGTTCCAGGGCCTAAGACAACCACTACCTAAGTAACTTTATGAAGAAACTTTCATTATTGGAATGTGTTTCCATAGTTGGCCACTATGGAGTTTCTTGCACCTTCTTCTGAAGAATTAAGCAGTGGCCACTGAGAGTTTGCTAATTCCTATGTCTCCTTCAGATCTTACAAGAAGTGTCTTCCTTCCTTACAGATATTTTACTAGTATCAGGAAAGATGCAGAATTTCTTACCATTTAAAAAGTTGTGGTGATCTCAGCTACACTAGAGGTTCTAGCTGACTGACATATTATAACCAAGTGCCATGGGAAATTAAGTATCAGCCCTGGAAAAAGGAAGATCAAACTCCCCATCTGAGTATTATCAGACGTTTAATCAGTCAGTCTGATTAATGTGAACAAGCTTGTTACTGACATTTCTATTTGGCTTTACTTCATGAAGCCAGGTTTTGGAACCAGTTCCCCTATCTATACAAGTACCACGCTGCTGTTGCCATGAGGAAAAGGTCACTCTTATAACTCCAGAAACCTTTCTGTTCAATGTAAGTTCTTCTTTCCTTAGTTCCAGAGAAACAATGTTCCCATCATTCTGTACCCATCTTTAGCATCTCTTTAAAAGGTTGTAGCATGAATAGGCATTCCTAGAGTTTGAAAGAGATATCTGAAGCACATGCAATACACTAGCCAACTGTATCCTGTTCATCTCACTCTGTTCAACATGACAGAGCCTTAGGGCCTCAAAGTTGCTGCAGGCAAGATGTTAAAATCAGTTGGTGTGCTGGGCATCCAGGAAACTATTTAAAGACTAGGAATGGAGACTTCATCTACAAGGTCACTAGTGGCATTGGTGGGTAAGGTGTATAAGCCTCATCTCAGCAAGATTTGCAAAATAGCTTCTGCAGACAAATGGAAACCTTCTATTGGTAGGAAGGTGCCCCAGAGTCAGTTCCCAAATAATTCTTTGAATCACAAAGCTCTAGCTTTATATGGATTGGAGAGACACTTTCATTTCTACCCAATATTCTACCACAAAACTCCTGTACTTAAACTCTGCTTCTTCTCCCACTCCACCCTACTTTATTCACTGCTCACTACTTCCCAGTAGCGATGAAGGAGGAGAGAAGCCACCCACCAAGGTAGTCTGCTAAGTGATGGGAATAAAATGTGTAACAAATTGAAATTTTTATCTAAAGGGAGAATTCAACATATATTTGCCTTAAGGTTCATTAATTCATTATACAAAGTTTGTTGTTTTCATGCTAATAATTGATTGTTGGGGTATTTCTACAGCTTCGGAAGAACTCTGCTGGTGGCCTGAGGCATAATCCTGGAGCGTCCAGCAACAACGTTGGACTGCCTCTGAATTCCACAAGTGCAGGGTATTAATCTATTAAAGCTTCAGAATAACAGTCTCATTTCATAGAGCTGAACGTTTCCTGCTGTTAGTCTACTCCAAGTTTACCCTACCAAGAGGAATCCAAAATTTGCTCTGGCATTTACAAGTAAAATTACTAAATGTGTTCATAAAATGTAGTTTATTGCACACTTCTAACATCAAAAAAGTTCAATCCCTTTACAGCAACTCATGAGAATTAAAAGAGGGGAGAAGACTACACTAGAAGCCTTGAAAAAAATATATAGTAAAAAATAAAAACAGCCTTGTTTTTGTTTAGTTTAATTGTTGAACTTGCCACAAAGTAATATAATGTGTCCATAAAAGTAATAACTGAAAAGTATGCTGTAAGAAGCTATTTAATGAAAGCTAGCAGATATGAATTTTCTACTTACGAGATAATGATACCATTATCAACAGAAAACATGTCAGATGGTAATCCAGCAATGTTCCAAGCTCTGATCTTAACAGGTTCTCCCAAAGTATTTGTTAGGGAAAAATCATCTGAGCAAGGAATATCTCTCATTTTACACACTGATGTCCACTCATTTGTTTGATTCTAGAAGACAAGAATGCAAATGTTAACCAAAGTTTTGTCTGTTCCCTATTACATTTATAAGATTTATAAAATTGTCAATACATTTATCTATATTTTTTCAACTCTTTCCCCCAAACCACTGCTACAGTAAAGTCATTTCTCTACTTGTCTAAACACTAACAAAGAAACACACATAAGAAATTAAAACAGTAACCACTGTTCATGTAGAACATACAGGGCCAGTTCCTTCAGTCACGCTGAGCAACGCTCAGTGCAAGAAAGAAGAGATGAAGCAACATATCTGATTTTAGGCTACATTTGCATTCCTCTGTTCTTGGGGTCAGTTCTACACAGGATGCCTTTCTGGCAGCTGATTGCTATGGCATAGGGATGCTCCAGACACATGCCATTTTCAGACACATTCCATCCAAGGGCCTGGAGAATGGATGATGTAGGAGTTGTTATGACAGCTTTTTGACACTGGAGAATATCCCTACATAACTGGAACCTACTGGGTCTGGATCTGCTGGCATTTGTGGGGGTTTTGTTTATATTTTAAACAGAACATGTTTTAAAATTGTGCTCACTAGTCAAACGTCACTTTGAGATTACACTACTTTCCCTAGCTAAGCATAAGATTTTGTTCCTAAACTAATCAGATTTTAATAATGGTCTGTGAACTCTTAGCTGCGACAAACATTTTCAGCTAATGCAGATTTGTCAACTGCATCTTTTTATTTTTCAAAGATACATTAGTGACAATAGAAATAGTACAATATTTATTCCTATACAAAAAACTTCATTCACTTGAAATGAAGGTTACTCAAGAGCATTTCCTCTTAATGCAATTAAAAAAAAATAAATTACCAGTTAAGGCAACATTAAAAGCCATAGTGGCCTCAATTCACATGACTTACTACCCAAACATCCTAATATCCAAATGCACTCCATCTCCTCATCTCCACAGAAAAAATCCCTTTCAATTCCAATAAATAACAATGCACACATCCAATTCTTCACAATCCCAATAAAATGCACAACCTGAATTTTGACCACAGTGCCCTGCAGAGCAGAAGCCCCAAGACCCCCCTTCCCCGCTGGGTAGGAGCCCCTATGCCACCACTCCGCTGCAAAGCAGAGTCCCGAGCTCTGCCCTCTCCTCCCCCAAGTCTGGTAGGTGAAGAATGAGCCACTGTAGTGTTTTAAGTGTAGATATAGCCCAGGGGTAGGCAACCTATGGTACACGTGCCAAAGGCAGCACACAAGGTGATTTTCAGTGGCACTCACACTACCCGGGTCCTGGCCACCGGTCCAGGGGGCTCTGCATTTTAATTTAATTTAATTTAAATGAAGCTTCTTAAACATTTTTAAAACCTTATTTACTTTACATACAACAATAGTTTAGTTATATATTAAAGACTTATAGAAAGAATCCTTCTAAAAACGTTAAAATGTATTATTGGCATGTGAAACCTTAAATTAGAGTGAATAAATGAAGACTCGGCACACCACTTCTGAAAGGTTGCCGACCCCTGATATAACCTAAAACAAACGGACTGTTTCACATGGAATTGAGACACAACCTTGACTGAAAGCTTTGGATTAGGCCAAAGCATTTTATTGTGCTTACAAAACACAGCACTCTAAACAAAAGAGTGAACATCAAAGCCTGAAGTTTATTCATGTTCCTTTCCAAGGCAACAGCCATCACAAATTTAGAAATGATTCTCAGGGGATAGAGAACATTCACAGAGATGTCAACTGAAAGCTCTAGTACTTCATTCAAAACCAAGGTGCCAAAAAGAAATAAAAGCTTTGTTCTTTGAAAAACTGAAGGAAATAAAGGAATTAGCTTCCTGAGAGAATGAGAAACTGCAAAATGAGCAAATGTGAAAGTACTATCCAGAGTCTCAGGAAAGGCTGAAACAGCCACTGAATGAATACATAATGATAACACAGACAACGACAAAGAGGCCGTATATATATTAAAATAAAAAATAGTTGTCAGGAGGTCACAGTTACTGTTATACAAAGAAGGAAACACTTTAGTTTCATATCAGACAATGAGTTCCCACCACCAGCTCCATAAGGCTACACTAAACTAAATTTCTTGAGTAAAACCAGTAAAGTTTAGTTATTGCTAAACGAATAAGAATAAAATTGCCTTTGCTTGTCCAGACTGGCAGGCAGGATCCCCCAATCACCACTTTTCAGAACCCCAATAATCTTTTACCAAAGATCTGATACCTAGCCATACTATATATGTCTGATAAATGGCTGCTTTCATCCAATACACAATTACATTCTCTCAAAATTCAGTAATTGGGAACAGGAAAAAACTGTAGGCAAAATAAGCTCTTGCAAAGTAAAACACTAAAAGAATAATGTCAAAATGTGGAAATGATGAAAAAAATAAAGTTTGGGAGATCTTACAGAATTTTCTAAAGAAAGAAAGATAAGGGAAGATAAGACAGTAAAAGTAGTTAAGTGGAGATAAGGAAAAAAAGATTTAGGCTCAAACGTTAGACTCAATTTTCAAAAGTGGTCATTGATTTTAGATGCCTCTATTTTTGGGTGCCCAACTTGTGACAACCTGGGCTTGATTTTCAGCCATGTTGAGCAATCATTTCTTCAGCTGAAGCCAATGAGAGATCCAGCTGTTCAGCAAATCTGAACATAAGAGCAAAAGTGCATCAAATTAGGCATCCAAAATGAGCAGCTAGTTGAAAATTTTGACGTCAGGTCCTAATCCTGTAGTTATTTTACACACACAACTTCCATTTATGTCAATGGGAATTAAACATACAAATTGATTATGATATTAAGTCTACTTTATTTCCCTGCTTCTCCTTTTTCTAAAGAATTATTACACTTTAAATACATTTACACTCTAGTTGCTGACCAGTGATTCTGCAGACATAGGACCTGCTCCTGCTCCCACAGAACTCAGTGTGAATTCAGGCATTGACTAGAATGGTAGCAAATCAAGGCCATGAGGCATAAAGTTACTTGCAGTCACTTTACAGACATTTGAGAAAACCAGCCACAAGGTTCAGGTATTTTACAATTAATGTTGTTAGCAAATAGTAGAGAAATATGAATGAAGAGTTCCCCTGAGTTCTTCTAAGTGAAGTTCAAAGCCTTATACACATGCGCACGCACACACACACACACACACAAAGAAAAACCTGTTTTTTCTATTCTTGAAATTTTTGAAGTCAATTTTTGAAGTCAATTAAAACATGTTTTTAAAAATCTAAATATTTTAGCAGGAGAAAAAAATGTTTGGTTGGTTTAATACAAAACCATTTAGATAAAACACTGTATTCATTACTTGTCTATAGCTGGATGTGAAGGCTCCCAGGTAAGCCACAATTCCTGAAGAAATGAGGATATCTCCAGTCAAATTGATGTACTGCTTCCCCAGCTCCAGAGCAGTCTGGCTCCAGCGCGTTTTCTCACCACCAAGGCCTCCAATCAATTGTTCTGCTCTCTGTAGCTTTTTGCTGCACAGGTCAACCTCAAAAACAAAAAATAAATTGCATATAATGGCAGCACTTGTGCTGTGGATTATTTACATGTTTTGATTTACGTCATATGATGAACAGACTACATGGCTCTGGGAAGAAGGATAAAGGAAGTTTGAGGCGCAAGTCATGTTCTCGTCCATCCTCCCTGTTGAAGGAAAAGGCCCTGGTAGGGACCATTGAATTGTGGAGGTGAATGTGTGGTTACACAGGTGCAGTGGGAGAGAGGGCTTTGGATTTTTCGACCATGGGATGTTGTTCCGGAAAGAAGGATTGCTAGGAAGAGATGGGATTCACCTAACAAAGAGAGGGAAGAGCATCTTCGCAGGCAGGCTTGCTAACCTAGTGAGGAGGCTTTAAACTAGGTTCACCGGGGGATGGTGACCTAATCCCAGAGGTAAGTGGGGGAGTGGGATACCGGGAGGAAACACAAGGCAAAGGGTACAAGATGGGAAGCCTCCTGATTCATACTGAGAAAGTAGGGCAATTGGCTAGTTTTTTTAGGTGCATGTACATGAATGCAAGAAGCCTGGGAAACAAGCAGGAAGAATTGGAAGTCCTGGCACAATCAAGGAACTATAATGTGATTGGAATAACAGAAACTTGGTGGGGCAGTTCACATGACTGGAGCACTGTCATGGAGGGGTATAAACTGTTCATGAAGGACTGGTACAGGAGGAAAGGTGGAGGAGTTGTATTGTATGTAAGAGAGTGGTATGATTGCTCAGAGCTCCAGTTTGAAACTGGAGAAAAGCCTGTTGAGAGTCTTTGGGTTAAGTTTAGAGGCGAGAGCAACAAGGGTGATGTTGTGGTGGGCGTGTGCTATAGACCACCGGATCAGAAGGATGAGGTAGACGAGGCTTTCTTTGGACAACTAACTGAAGTCTCCAGATCACAGGCCCTGGTTCTAATGGGGTACTTCAATCACACTGACATCTGCTGGGAAAGCAATACAGCAGTGCACAGACAATCCAGGAAGTTTTTGGAGAGTGTTGGGGACAACTTCCTGGTACAAATGCTCCTCTTAACCTGCTGCTTACAAACAGGGAAGAATTGGTAGGGGAAGTAGAAGTGGGTGGCAACCTAGGCAGCAGTGACCATGAGATGGTTGAGTTCAGGATCCTGAAAAAAGGAAGAAAGGAGAGTAGCAAAATACGGACCCTGGACTTCAGAAAAGCAGACTTTGACTCCCTTAGGGAACTAATGGGCGGGATCCCCTGGGAGGATAATATGAGGGGCAAGGAGTCCAGGAGAGCTGACTGTATTTTAAAGAAGCCTTATTGAGGGAGCAGGAACAAACCATCCCGAAGTGCAGAAAGAATAGCAAATATGGCAGGTGACCAGCTTGGCTTAAGAGTGAAATCTTTGGTGAGCTTAAACTCAAAAAGGAAGCTTACAAGAAGTAGAAATTTGGACAGATGACTAGGGAGGAGTATAAAAATATTGCTAGAGCATACAGGGGTGTAATCAGGAAGGCCAAGGCACAATTGGAGTTGCAGCTAGCAAGGGATGTGAAGGGTAACAAGAAGGGTTTCTACAGATATGCTAGCAACAAGACGAAGGTCAGGGAAAGTGTGGGACCCTTACTGAATGGGGGAGGCAACCTAGTGACAGATGATGTGGAAAAAGCTGAAGTACTCAATGCTTTTTTTGCCTCTGTCTTCACAGACTAGGGCAGCTCTCAGAATGCTGCAATGGGCAACACAGCATGGTGAGTAGGTGAGCAGCCCTCAGTGGTGAAAGAATAGGTTAAAGGATGATTTAGAAAAGCTGGATGTGCACAAGACCATGGGTCCAAATCTAATGCATACAAGGGCGCTGAGGGAGTTGGCTAATGTGATTGCACAGCCATTGGTTATGATCTCTGAAAATTCGTGGCGATCGGGGGAGGTCCCGGACAATTGGAAAAAGGCAAATATAGTACCCATATTTTAAAAAGGGAAAAAAGAGAACCAGGGGAACTACAGTCCGGTAAGCCTCACTTCAGTCCCCGGCAAAATCATGGAGCAGGTCCTCAAGGAATCCATTTTGAAGCACTTGGAGGAGAGGAAGGTGATCATGAACCGTCAACTTGGGTTCACCAAGGACAAGTCATGCCTGACCAACCCGATTGCCTTCTGTGATGAGATAACGGGCTCTGTGGATATGGGGAAAGCGGTGGATGCGATATATCTTGACTTTAACAAAGCTTTTGATACGGTCTCCCACAGTATTCTTGCCAGCAAGTTAAAGTAGTATTGATTGGATGAATGGACTATAAGGTGGACAGAAAGCTAGCTAGATTGTCGGACTCAACGGCTAGTGATCAACAACTCGATGTCTAGTTGGCAGCCAATATCAAGTGGAGTGCCCCAGGGGTCGGTCCTGAGGCCGGTTTTGTTCAACATCTTTATTAATGATCTGGATGATGGGATTAGTTGCACCCTCAGCAAATTCGCAGATGACACTGAGATGGGGGGAGAGGTAGATATGTTGGAGGGTAGAGATAGGGTCCAGAGTGACCTAGACAAATTGGAGGATTGGGCCAAAAGACATCTGATGAGGTTCAACAAGGACAAGTACAGAGTTCTTCACTTAGGAAAGAAAAATCCCATGCACCACTACAGGCTGGGGACCGACTGGCTAAGCAGCAGTTCTGCAGAAAAGGACTTGAGGATTACAGTGGATGAGAAGCTGGATATTAGTCAGCAGCGTGCCCTTGTTGCCAGAAGACCAATGGCATATTGGGCTGTATTAGTAGGAGCACTGCCAGCAGATTGAGGGAAGTGATTATTCCTCTCTATTTGGCACTGATGAGGCCACACCTGGAGTACTGCATACACTTTTGGTCCCCCCCACTACAGAAAGGATGTGGACAAATTGGAGAGAATCCAGTGGAGGGCAACAAAAATGATTAGGGGGCTGAGGCACATGTCTTACGAGGAGAGGCTGAGGGAACTGGGGTTATTTAGTCTGCAGAAGAGAAGAGTGAGGAGGGATTTGATAGCAGCCTTCAATTACCTGAAGGGGGGTTCCAAAGAGGATGGAGCTAGGCTGTTCTCAGTGGTGGCAGATGACAGAATAAGAAGCAATGGTCTCAAGTTGCAGTGGGGGAGGTCTAGGTTGGATATTAGGAAACACTGTTTCACTAGGAGGGTAGTGAAACACTGAAATGGGTTACCTAGGGAAGTGGTGGAATCTCCATCCTTAGAGGTTTTTAAGGCCTGGCTTGACAAAGACTTGGCTGGGATGATTTAGTTGGTGTTGGTCCTGCTTTGAGCAGGGGATTGGACTAGATGACCTCCTGAGGTCTCTTCCAACCCTAATATTCTATGATTCTATGATTGAACTCCTAATAACTTTGTATGTGATATAGAAAATATCAATATTTGAGGAAGTGACCCAGCACTCATGTTCCTTCTCTCATAAAACATCCTTATGAATTCACATTCTAGGTTGTTTTTTTAATCAAGTAGTCTTTTAAAGTATTTTTCTACTTTAACAAAAGGTATGATTTAATAATAATTTAATTCAATTCTTTTACATTCACTTCTCAACTGTGGGGGGTTGGGACTCTGCAGAATCCCCACCAGCTCCCAATTCAAGTTGTTTACAATGTCCTATCAACTTGTTTACAATGTCATATCTGGATTCCAAATGCGAATGTGCATGCATGCCATGTGCTGGAGCCGGAACAGTTCATAGTAGTGGTCTGAGGGCAAGGGTGGAAGGATGGATGGTGGTGTCAGCAGGTGGGGGTTGGAGTATAGATGCCCAGAGAAGGGAGAGTAGCTCGGGATTCCTTAAGGGAGTGAAAGGACTCATCAGTTTTGTTACTGAATAATTTGTTAAAATCGAAAGGGAAGTTCTTGAGGGTCATCTGGACCACTTTGGGTAAGCTGCTAGACTGGAGCCAAGAGTCATGGCGGAGAACTATGCTGATGGCAAGGAGTGAAACGCGGTGTCTGCTGCATCAACCATGGCCTGGAGAGCAACCTCGACTACCAGTTTGCTCTCATCTAGCAGGTGCTGGAACTCCTGCTGTCAGTCTGATGGGAGACAGTCTTGGAAGTCTGCCAGCTTAGAGTAGGACAGGAAGTCGTATTTGGCAAAACAACCTGGTAGCTGGCAATACGGAACTGTAATCCTGCTGATGAATAAACCTTGCGACCCATGAAGTCTAGTTTCTTGGCAGCACAGTCACAGGGGGTAGATTTGAAATGTTCTTGATGGGCACGTTCAGCGAGTTAGGTGGTGGGTGGGTAAAAATAAAATCAGTGCCCTCAGAGGGAATGAAATACCAATGTTCTTCCCTTTTTGGTGTAGGATGGAAGATGGTGGCGTGTGCCACACTGCCTGGCCCAGCTGTACTGTGGATGGGTAAGGCTGTACAAGGGGGTCCAGGAGGTTGAAGGATGTCCAGGAATTGGTGCTGGGGTCCTGAATATCTTCCACCAGAAGACTGAGAATAGTATCCATGCGACCGAGCAGGAACTGGTACTCTGCGTGGTCATCTGATGGTGAGAGGGAAGGCGGAATAAGGACACTGTCCGGTGACGACAAAGCGCCTGTAGGGATGGTTGGCTCTGATGGTGCAGCCAGGGCCGATGGAGCAGGAATGTCCAAAGGGTGGTGGTAGGAGCAGGAGATGAGCTGAGTAGATGATGCATATCGTGATGATGGTAGGTGTCCCCTGAAGGCCAGCAAGGCCAGGAGTAGGGGTCGCCATGCATCAGAAGTACACATGGGTACTGGAACATAGATCAGCTGCAAGACCATAGTCTGGAGGATAAGGCTGGTGTTGAGGGCCTGGGCTGTATAAGAGCGAGTTGGGGAAAGGGCCATGTCCAGGTTGGAAGACCAGTCAGACTCTGAAGGGTCCGGGAAAGGAGGAGCCATTGGCACTGGTGGGACCGTCAGTGCCAGGCGTGGAGCAGGAAGATGGTCGATGAGAAAAAGGGGTTTGTCCATCACCATAGCCAGCAGAGAATGATGGAAGACAAGGAGTTCATTGGCTGGAGAAAGAAGTCTGGAGCCAGTCGGAGGTCCAGTGCATGGTGGAATGCCTGCAAAGGGTAACATCAGCTGTGCCAACGGTATCAAAGGTGATAAACAGCTCAGAGTATGTGGAACCACGTGAGTCAAGCCCAAGGGTCCCGGTGGAGTTGATGGTGCTAGGAGTGAAGTAGAAGGCCCCGATTTTGGGATAGAAGGTGGGGCTGATGGTGAGCAACAGCGTTTGGAGTAGTGCTCCATGCGCGCTCTCTTCAGGACCAGAACCGAAGACGAAGATGAATCTTCTGTGGTGAAGCGCAACTTCTTACCCTACCTATCACAGCTCAGGGAGATAATGCTGAGTTTTGAGGCGGTCCCCATCAGGGAGACGCCTTTGTGCCCATGCTTCTTGTGCATGTGTTGGGGCTTAGGTGGATGTGGCAGTGCCGCACGTGAGGAACCCCGGTGAGGTGCTCGCTGCCAGTGATGGACGCTGCTCCAGTAGTTCTGTCAGAACCGAGTCCAGTTGCGTATGAGGGCGCATTGCCTCCTCTATTAAAAAATTACAGAAGTGAAGTTCAGAAGCTGCTCAAGTCTGCGATGGGAATGAGCAGCAGATGGAGCAGCAGGAACCTATGTGGGCATCACACAGGCAGTACAGGCAATGGGTGTGTTCGTTGCTCACTGAGGAATGAAGGCATGAGGCACAGGTTTTTAAGCCGGCTTGACAGGGCATAGTGCCTGTGCCAGAAGGTAGGAGAAGTCCCCAGAGGGAAAATCCACGGAGAGAACCTAACTATGATGAATAACGGACAACTAACTAACTAGGTAAGAAAATATATACAATGAAAGGTTTGAACATAGTACTCTTAGGTGGCTAAGAGCACAGAAGAACAGGGGATTCCAGCTCTGGTCATGCACCAGTAAGAAGGAACTGGAGTGATGTTAACTCGCACAGCCTCTCTAAGCCTCATGGCCAATGCATGATGTTACACATGGATCAATGGACACTGCTATGAACAGTTCTGGCTACAGCACATGCACACCCATGTTTGGAATCCACATAGGGACTGGCACTCAAAGAAGAATGGAAGAATTACTTATTGTGTCTTGCTTACAATACTCCTGCTAATACATCCCAGAATGATGTTTTCTTTTTTTGCAACAGTGTTATACTGTTGATGCATATTTAGCTTGTGATCCACTATGACCCCCAGATCCTTTTCTACAGTACTCCTTCCTAGGCAGTCATTTCCCATTTTGTATGTGTGCAACTCATTGTTCCTTCCTATGGGCTTCAGAGACTAATCATGGTTCAGGGTGAAATTTCTGCTGAGGGAATCTGATAGATGATTTTGGATCCCAGGTGAATGATCAGCCACAGGGGTAATGTTTTCCCCAGTACAAAACTGCCAGACCCTGACTGCCTCTTGACACAGCACTTTGGAGTATGCTCCCCATGTCTGTTCACATAATACATCATGGTAATATTGTCAGTGAAGTCCTGAGTCCCTGACATGATCTCGAAGGGCCTGTCAGGCACTGTAGATGACACAAACTTCCAGGACATTAATATTAAGAGAAGTTTCCTGTTCTGCCCACAGGGTTTGAACGTTCAGCAACTCCAGGTGAGCTCCCCAACCTATTAAGGAGGCATCAGTGACAAAAGTCCTAATTGCTGCAGACCAAGCAGAGGGCATACTCTGGACACATTGCCCTGAACCGTCCATCACCATAAGGCAGTGGTTCTCAACTCTGGCGCGCCGGGCTGGTTTGTTTACCTGCCACGTCCGCAGTTTCAGCCAATCGCAGATCCCACTGGCCGCGGTTCACTGCTCCAGGCCAATGGGGGCTGCGGGAAGAGTGGCCAGCACATCCCTCGGCCTGCGCCCCTTTCTGCAGCCCCCATTGGCCTGGAGTGGTGAACCGCGGCCAGTGGGCGCCGCGATCGGCCGAACCTGCAGACGCAGCAGGTAAACAAACTGGCCCAGCCCACCAGGGGCTTTCCCTGAACAAGCAGTGGACCAGAGTTGAGAACCACTGCCATAAGGAGTCCAAGATCAGTGGAGGAAGTCAGACGGTGTGTCCAAGAGATGACAATTCAGACGATAGACCAACTTCTGCCACATTTGTAGAGGCACAATCTGTCAAATTGGACTATCTGTGTGCATACAGCCTAGGGTGACCAGATGTCCCGATTTTATAGGGACAATACCGATTTTGGGGTCTTTTTCTTTTTTCTATTACTCCCCCCATCCCCATCCCAATTTTTCACACTTCCTGTCTGGTCACCCTAATGCAGCCACATGACCTAGCAGCCTCAGGCATACGCAGACTGTGGCTGAGGGCTGACACTGCATTTCCAGACATAGGTAGTGAATCACATAGAATCAGTCAGTCAGCAGAAATACTCTCAAACTCATAGAGTCTATCAGGATCCCAATGAACTTGATTCTTTGATTTGGGACTAGTGTTGACTTTCTATTGTTTAGGATAAGACATAGATGGTCTTGTAAGTGCAACATGAACTGTACATGACAGAGGACTTATCTGGACTTTTCCCATAGTAACCAATTGTCCAGATATGGGAAGATATGAATTCCCTTCTTCCTGAGGTACGCTGTCACTACAATCATGCACTTGGTACCAGGGAGTGGAAGACAAAAGGGAGCACGGTGACCTGATAGTGCCAGTCTGCCATGACAAATTGGAGAAATCTCCTGTGGGTCAGGAGACTTGATACATGGAAATAAACATCCTGATTCCTGAAGGTCCAAGGCAGCAAACTAGCTATTATGATTTAATGCAGGGGAAGAGTTGCTCGTGTGACCATCCAGAATCTCATGTATCTGATGAATTTGTTGAGGTCAAGGAGACCAAGAATAGGTCTCAACCCTCCCTTGGGTTTGGGAACCAGGAAATAGCGGGAGTAGAATCCCTGTCCCCAGTGCTTCAGTGGAACTTCCTCTACAGTCCCCAAAGCCAGTAGAGACTGAACCTGCTTGAAGAGCAGTGTCTCATGAGAGGGCTCCTGAAGTGAGATGCGGTAGGAGATGGGGAGGAGGGATGGAGAAGAATAGTATGGCATAACCTAATCTGGAGGTGTTTCGGACCCACCTGTCTACGGTAACTGAGTCGCAAACACTGTAAAAACAAGAAAAGGAGTACTTGTGGCACCTTAGAGACTAACCAATTTATTTGAGCATGAGCTTTCGTGAGCTACAGCTCACTTCATCGGATGCATACCATGGAAACTGCAATAGACATTATATACACACAGAGACCATGAAACAATACCCCCTCCCACCCCATTGTCCTGCTGGTAATAGCTTATCTAAAGTGATCATCAAGTTGGGCCATTTCCAGCACAAACCCAGGTTTTCTCACCCTCTGCCCGCCCCCACACAAACTCACTCTCCTGCTGGTAATAGCCCATCCAAAGTGACCACTCTCTTCACAATGTGTATGATAATCAAGTCACTTTGGATGGGCTATTACCAGCAGGAGAGTGAGTTTGTGTGTGGGGGGGTGGAGGGTGAGAAAACCTGGATTTGTGCTGGAAATGGCCCAACTTGATGATCACTTTAGATAAGCTATTACCAGCTGGACAATGGGATGGGAGGGGGTGTTGTTTCATGGTCTCTGTGTGTATATAATGTCTACTGCAGTTTCCACGGTATGCATCCGATGAAGTGAGCTGTAGCTCACGAAAGCTCATGCTCAAACAAATTGGTTAGTCTCTAAGGTGCCACAAGTACTCCTTTTCTTTTTGCAAAGACAGACTAACACGGCTGTTACTCTGAAACCTGTAAAAACAAGCCAGCCCGTCCCTGAATGGGGGGGAACAAAGATGGGGACGTCACCACTGAATCACTGCCCAGGACACACAAGTCAAAATGGGTGCTTGCTGAATGATGGGGGAGGATGAGCCTGCTGGTTAAATCCAGAACCAGAGGGATTTTACCTCTGTGATCTACGCCACTTCATGGGGTAGTCCTTCTGCCTTACAGGAAAGGGGAACTGCCCAAAGAAATGCTGCGAGTGGCATCACTGCTGTTGCTGTTGACCACTACAGTGGGGTCTTTGTACAGCTCAGTATAAACAAAGTAGCTCAGGAATCCTTAAAAGAGTGCAGGGTCTTGTCAGTCCTTTTCAAAGACAAAATCTTATCATCAAGATAAGTCCCCAATCATCTGCTGCACATTGGGCACAATATCCAAATTCTACAGCCATGAGGCCCTGCACATAGTCACAACTGCTGCCAGAATTCTGGCCAAGGCCCCTGCCACATTCAGAGCTAACTGTAACAGAGTCTTGGCTACCATATAGCCTTCTGCAACAAACGCCTTAAACTCTTCCCTAGAGGCGTCTGGAAATTGTCCACAAACTTAGATGTGGCCATCCAATTAATAAAGCGTATTTAGAGGGCAACACCTTCTGGTTTGCAATGTGCATCTGCAGGGAAGAGGAGGTATAAATCTTCCTCCCCATCAAGTCCATCCTTTTGGACTGTTTGTCCTTATGGGCCCCTGCTGATCTCAGTGCAGTACTGGAAAGTGGTTAGACAGACCATCCAGACCAGACCAGTACTTCCACATACAAGGAAGGTGTATGGTGCCTCCTCTTAAAATATGAGGAAGAATCTCTCCAATGCCTGGAACAGTTCCAATTAGTTTTTGGGACCTCTTCCTCGCTGCACCAGAGAAGAGGAAATGACTTCTCTTCCTCTTGCGGGAGACAGCAGGGTCAGAACATGGAGCGACAACACTTGTCAGTTCCAAAGACAATCGCCGATCAGACAAGTGTCTCAGTACTGAAGCAAGCCTCATGGCCTGCTCCAGAAGGTGCTGCTTCAGCCAGAAGTCTCTTGCCACCTGAATCCTCTTCTAGAATGACTTACAGATTAAGCACGACTCTTAATGTGTTCCTCACCAAGACACAACAAGCACCTTGTGTGGGGATCACTACTAGGGATGCCCCATCCCACACACAACAGACAATGGTTGAACCGTGGTGAGGACATCACACAGGGCAGTCAACTACTCTAACACTAAACTAAACCTAATATGCTTCTAACTAACGAATATCTAGAGCAGGGGTTGGCAACCTATGGCACATGTGCCAAAGACGGAACGCGAGCCGATTTTTAATGGCAGGCTGCTGCCTGCCGGGTCCCAGCTGCCGGCCCCGCTCAGCCCGTTGCCGAACCCAGGCCAGGACCCTGGCAGGCCGCAGCATGCCATTAAAAATCCTGCCCGCCCCGGCCCACTCTTCTCTGCCTCCTCCCACCTCCCCCCACCGGCCGGATGAAGAAGCTTGGTCCTGCCGGCTGCTGCTGCAGAGAAGGAAAGCTCCCCCCTCCCCCGCCTCTTCCCCCAGCGTGCTGCATTCCTGCCCCTCCTCATCTCCCTGCCACCGATCAGCTGATGGCCCTTGCGAGGGAGGGAGAGAAGCTGAGCCGCAGCGCGCTCCCTGCTCCGGGAAGGAGGCGGAGAAGAAGTGGGGACTGGGCCTTGAGTAAGGGGGATGGAATCAGGGCATATCCCCTCCAGCCCCCTGCCGTGAGCCACTCTGGGCGGGGGCTGGGAGCACCCCCATGACCCCAGCCCACGACCTCAGCCCTCTGCCCTGACGCTTACACCGCCCCACACACACCCCAGCCCTCTGCCCTGATCCCTGCACCCCCCACACACCCAGCCCTCTGCCCTGATCCCTGCACTCCCCTTACATACCCCAGCCTTCTGCCCTGACCCCTGCACGCCCCACACACCCCAGCCTCCTGTCCTGACCCCTGCATCCCCCCACGACCCCAGCCCTGACTCCAGTACCCCCACACATACCCAGCCCCCTCACACCCCATGTCCTGACTCTTGCACCCCCCACATTCCCACCCCCACATTGAGCACCAAACAGGAACTCCTGCACCTTCCCCACCACCCCACATTCCCACCTGCACTCCTCGCACCAAATGGGAGCTGTCCAGGTAAGCACTCCAAACCCAAACCTCTTGCCCCAACCCTGAGCCCCCTCCCTCATTCTAGCTCTTGGCCAGACCCTGCACCCCAACCCCAAGCCTGCTCCTTCATCCCCAGCCCTGTGCTCAGTGCACTCCCACCCTCAGCTCAGTGCAGACAGAGAGGAAGAGAATGGGCTAGAACCAGGGAGAAGGTAGGTACCCACTCTACGTGGGCAGGGCCGGGATCCCAGACCGGCAGCGGGCTGAGTGGGGCCAGCAGCCAGAACCCTGGCTGGCAGGAGCCATGGACTGAACCCCAGACTGGCAGCAGGTTGAGTGGCAGCGGGCTGAGCTGCTCAGCCCACTGACAGTCTGGGGTCCCGGCCGCCGGCCCCACTCAGCCCGCTGCCGGTCTGGGGTTCTGGCTGCCGGCCTGGGGTTCTGGCTGCCAGCCCCTTGCCAGCCAGGGTCCCGCTGCAGGCCCCACTCAGCCTGCTGCCAGCCTAGGTGAACGGAACCCCAGGCTGGCAGCAGGCTGAGTGGGCCAACGACGTAAGATCAGCATTTTAATTTAATTTTAAATAAAGCTTCTTAAACATTTTGAAAACCTTGTTTACCTTACATATGACAATAGTTTATTTATATAATATATAGACTTATAGAGAGAGACTTCTAAAAAACATTAAGATGTATTACTGGCACACGAAACCTTAAATTTAAGTGAATAATTGAAGACTCAGCACACCACTTCTGAAAGGTTGCCGACCCCTGATCTAGAGGAAAACAAACAAACAAAAAAACCCTCAGAAAACGGAGACTGAAAACTTGAGGTGAAAACACCACACCGAGCTCTGACTCTAGCCACGGGCAGTCAGAAGGAACTGAGGGGAGTCAGGGCAGTGCCATCCTTATATAGTGACAGGAGGGGGTACGGCCACAAGGTGTGAGTGCTGCCCCTATAGATATGGCTTCAGTGTGCTGGGCATACGTACACCTAAATGGAATATATTGCTATATCTACTTGAAGAAGAACTTTTGCTCTGTTGTTTAAAAATATGCTTGTAATCTTTTTTAAAGGGAGGACACATTATTTTGTAAAGTACTGAATTACTGAAAAGGGAAAGAAACCAAGCTTTAGAATTTGGTCTTACTAGACAAAAGGGTACTGATTCTAAACATTACCAGTTTCTATATCTGATGGCTGTTTAGTGATATTAGTGGACAAGCAATGAATTCACAAAAACCACATATGACATTAACTGGCAATCCTGAATAACTATGAATAGTTAACTACACTCACCCCAGTCTAGACGTGGTCAGTCCAGGTTAATGTAAAGTAAAATTGCCAGGGCAATGTTGAAAAAATTATCACCTAATGATTTCCTTTCTGGATCACCTGATGTTTTCATTTCTGTATTTCGGTCTGCATTCTCAAGTCACATATGATTGGAGATATACGGGATATAATATCATGTGATATTTTGCATTTATGATTCTCATAATTATCACATACTTATTCTCCATGCCATACCTACACTATGGTTTAATAACCATATGAGAGTGAACAAAAATGATGGTAGCCTAAAACTGGGGGGTTTATTTAAGCTTTGGCAGGGTTGAAGGTTAAAAGCAGAAATGTGATGGGCAAAACCCCTTATTTTTAAACAACTTTTTCAATGCCCCAGTATTAGCAATAGTTTTATTGATGTGTATTATATACCTGATTCTCCAGATCAGCCTTCTCTTGCTTCTTTGATTCCAAAGTTTGTTGGAGTATAGCCAATTTGTCCTGAACTTCCTTTAGGGCTGCTTGTTTTTTTCTCAGACCATCCATGGCAATCTTCAATTCCCCTTCAGCCTGATTTAGCTTTATCTTTTTGGGGGCAACAACTTTTGCCACTCTAAATAAAATAAATTAGTAAATTAAATTTATCACAATTATACTGTGTATGAATATATCTCGATACCTATGCATATATACTCACATCAGGGTTGCCATTAAAACCCCAACGTGTGCCAAATTAGAGAAAAATGCAGTATACCAAATTACAGTTTGTCAGAAAATGTTAACTTTTTAAATGTCTACTACTGTAGATTTCATTACATGCTTCTATTTTTGTCAATCTTGATTGGCTAAAACAGCATCAACTGACAGAACAATTTTTGCAATATTTCCTGGAATAACCGGCAATATTTTTTAAAAAAAACAGCAAAAATACGTTCATCATACATCCAAAATATGAGATGACTGAGGCGATATACACCTACAAATATTAGACACATTGAGCCAATTTTTTAAAAGCCACTATAGATTTTGTGCCTGAAAAAATATTTTGCATTTATAAGATTATATTCACAGGTGTTTTACACATGCAAATAGATATTTGTGTACACAACTAAAGCTGATAGTTTTTATCTGCTTTTCACACATTCGGATCTATCTGCAGGGATAAGCCTTTTTTTGAGGATTGAAAATAATTGCACACACATTTTTGTGTATTTTGTGCATTAGCTTGAAGACTACTGTAAATATGGCCCTATAATTTTAAAAAACAATGGACAATTGCAAAATGAAATAAAAATGAACAAGTGATGCATGTATTTTCAAGTAATGGCTAGACAGTAGTAGGTGATATTTTTACAACTATTCCACTCAAAATCATACAAAGTCAGATCCTCAGTTGGTGTAAAGAAGCATACCCCCATTACATACCACAAGCTCAGGACCTGGCCCACTGTTTTTTTGTCTTCGTTTGAGCTAACCTGCAATCTGTCTGCAGACATTTATGACGGATACAGCTGTTCCTTGGTGTTACAGTCTGCACCCCTATGGTCACTCCTTTTATAAAACTATCACACATTTTGTATAAAGAATGCCTTGGGAGGTATCACTTGAAAACTCATAATTTGTTGATCATTATTGGCCTGGTAAAATACGTGTGGCAAATCTTATATATAAAGTTATAAAATTCTACTGTATGACATTACTGAGACATGTTTCAAGAAAAGCAGCCACAAACCAGCTCCTCAGAGATAAAAGGCAAACTGATGTCTCAGCCAGGTGTCAACAAAATCAAATGGACCAACACCTGGTAAAGTGGCCATTCCTCGGCAGGAAAAAGGGTGTGAGTGAGAAATTTACATCTTGGCAAAGAAACAGCTGGAGGTTCCCATCCCCACAGACTTTCTGTCTCCTCAACCCCAGCTGGAGATGATTCTCAACGAAGAGGATGATTCTCAAAGTATAAGAATGGGGAACAGACGTCCCAAGTTATTCCTCCCTTTCTTTCTACCCACAGCAGCCACAACACCTGAGGAACAAAGAAATAGCTTTGGACTGAGGGAGGGATCCTGTCTGAAAGGAATTAAGCCAGTAAGACTACTGAAGTGTGTGGTGAGACAGATTTTTGCTTTGAATTCACTTAGCTTGTTAAGTTAGGTATTCGTTGCATTTTGCTTTTATTTTCTTGTAACCAATTCTGACTTTTATGCCTCATTACTTGTAATGACTTAAAATCTATCTTTCTGTAGTTAATAAACTTTTTTTATTGTTTGATCTAAACCAGTGTGTTTGAGGAAACTCCATTTGAGATAACAGGATTTGTGCATATCATGTTCTATTACCAAAATGACGGCCTTTATATGAGCTTATCTTGTCCAGAAGACTGGGCAGTAAGACCCACATTTCTGGAGGAAAGTCTGAGATTGGGAATATTCTGGCTTTGCTTTTCAGTATAATTCAAGAGTGGCTGACCATAGATCTCATATAGTTTTGCTGGGAGTAATTTACATGCTGGAGGCTGTGTGTGAGCAGACCACCCAGAGAAGCAGAGAAAAGGCACCCAAGGCTGGGGAACTGAGGGGACACAGCTGTTCAACAGTCCAGATTATACCCTGGGGAATGTCACACTCTGATAGGAAGCTTCAGTAAAAAAAAAAGTTACCTACCTTTCATAACTGTTGTTCTTCAAGATGTGTTGCTCTTGTTGATTCCAAGTAGATGTGTGCGGGCCGCCTGCACAGTTGCTGGAAGGTTTTTCCCCTAGCGGTATCCATCTGGTTGGTTTAGGCACTCCCTGAAGTTGCACCTTCTTGGCTCCGTATATAGGGCCCTGCCAACCTGCCACCTCTTCAGTTCCTTCTTGCTGGATTACTCCGACAGAGGGGTAGGTAGGCAGGTCTTGGAATGGAAATGAGCAACACATCTCGAAGAACATCAGTTATGAAAGACAGGTAACTGTTTTTTCTTCTTTGAGTGCTTGCTCATGTCGATTCCAAGTAGGTTACTCCCAAGCAGTACCATGAAGGTGTGGGCAGAGTTCATGGATTCACTGATTGAAGCACTGCTTTGCCAAATGCAACATTGTCCCTGGCCTGCTGAGTAATGGAATAGTGAGAAGTGAAGGTGTGGACTAGAGCTCTGCAGATCTCCTGGATTGGGACCTGCACCAGGAATGCCACCGAGAAGGCCTGCACCCTTGTGGAGTGCGCTGTCAGTGCAGGGACAGTTATCTTTGCCAAATCATAGCACGCGCCGATATAGAATGTGATCCATGATTAAATTCTTTGTGAAGACATTGGAAGCCATTCATACTGTGACAAATAGTCGGTTTGATTTCCAAAATGGCTTCGTCCATTCGATATAAAAGGCCAATGCCTGCCGAATGTCCAGAGAACGGAACTTTTGTTCCCGGCTGTTAGGATGTGGCTTTAGAGTAAAAAAATGGGAGAAAAATGTCCTGATTGGCATGAAACTGAGAGATGACCTTAGGAAGAAAGGCTGGATGATGCACCTTGTCCTTACAGAAGATTGTGTAAGGAGGTTCGGCTGTTAGGGATTTAAGCTCAGACACCCTCCTAACTGAAGTGATTGTCACCAGAAATGCCACTTTCCATGACAGAATAGTAAGCATGTCACTAGGGGCTCAAAGGGGGGGCCATTAGTCTGGAAAGCACCAGGTTGAAGTCCCGTGCAGAGATCGGTTGTTGTCAATCTGTCAAGTCCTTTAGCAAAATTGGCCGACCATCGGGTTAGTGAAGACTGATCAGCTGGCAACCACTGGGTGAAATGCAGACATGGCAGCCAGGTGAACCTTTATTGAGGACACCGAGAGACCTTGCTGCTTCAGGTGCAAGAGACAGTCCAAGATAAAGGGTACTGATTAGCGCAGAAAAGAAGTGTGCTTCTGTAATGACCAAATCACAAATCTCTTCCACTTAGCTAAGTAGGTGACCCTAGTGGATGGCTTCCTACTGCCAAGAAGGACCTCTCTAACAGGACCTGAGCAAGTGAGCTCCAATGGGTTTAGCCAAGAAACTTCCAAGCTGTGAGGTGGAAAGACTTGAGGTTGGGATTCTGAAGGTGGCCGTGATCGTGGGTGATCAGGTCTGGGAGCAGAGGCAGGGTGACCAGAGCTTCCACTGACAGTTCCAGGAGCATGGTGTACCAGTGTTGATAGGGCCAGGCTGGAGCTATTTATATCACAGAACATCCGTCTCTCCTCACTTTGCGCAGCACCTTGTGAATGTCTGGAATGGGTTGAAATGCATAGAAGAGATGGCCCTTCCAGGGAAGGAGGAATGCATCCGTGATTGAGCCCGGGCTTTATTCAGGAAGGAGAAGAACTGCAGACACTTCCAGTTGTGCCTCGTTGTGAACAAATCTATCTGGGGAACTCCCCACAGTTGGAAGATGTTGTTCACAATGTCCGTGCGAATGGACCACTCGTGGTTGTCACAGGATCTGCTGAGATGGTCTGCCAACTCATTCAGAGAACCTGGGAGGTAGGTTGCCTCCAGATGTGTTATGCAGAAGTCCGACAGCTTGAGGGCTTCCTGGCACAGGGGAGAGGAGCGTGCTCCACCCTGTCTGTTTATATCAAACACCGCTGTTGTATTGTCTGTCATGACTGATATACATCTCCCCTTCGGATGGGCTTGGAAGGTCTGGCAGGCTAGACAAACTGCTCTCAGCTCCCTGACATTGATGTGGAACGTGAGTTCTGCTTGGGACCATAGGCCCTGAGTTCTGAGCCTTCCTAGATGTGCTCCCCACCCCACCACTGACGCACCCATGACCAGGGTTGTGGCCTGGAGAAAGATATTCCTGTGCACATGGCTTGTGGGTTGAGCCACCATATGAAAGCCTCAAGCACCACCAGGGAAAGCATCTTATCCAAGCTGTCCTTGCTTGGCCGATACACTAATGCTAACCAAGCCTGGATGGGCCTGAGCCTCACTCTGGCATGCTGTACTACATACGTACAGGCAACCATGTGTCCAAGGAGCTTCAAGCAATTCCATGCCATGGCGGTAGGGTATCGTCTGAGACCCTCTATAATGTTGCAAAGCATCTGGAACCATGATTCTGGTTGGAATGCCCTGGCTTGTCTCAAATCTAACAACGCTCTTATGAACTCTATCCTCTGAGGGGGGATAGGGTTGATTTTTGCACATTCAGCAATAGGCCCAATCAGTCGAAAGTTGACCTTATCAAGTTTACATGTGCCTCCACCTGTGCTCTGGAGTGGCCCTTGACAAGTCAGTCGTAAAGGTACGGAAACTCCTGCACCTGCCGCTTTTTCAGGAAAGCGGCCACGACTGCCATGAACTTGGTGAACACCTGAGGTGCCACTCACAGGCCGAAGGGGAGGACTGTAAACTGATAGTGAGCGTGGTTCACTATGAAACCGAGGAATCTTTTGTGGGATGGGGCTACCAAAATATTAAAGTACATGTCCTTCAAGTTGAGGATGGCATACCAGTCCCCCAGTGAGGGGATAATGGAGGCCAAGGAGACCATGTAGAACTTCAATCTCTTCATGAGCCTGTTGAGGTTTCGGAGGTCCAAAATGGGTCTGAGACCATCCTGGGCTTTCGGGATTAGGAAATAATAGGAGTAGAATCCCTTGCTCCTTAGTTCCTGAGGAACTTTCCCTACTGTCCTGGTTCTTAGGAGCATCTGCACCTTCTGCATTAGAAGTTGCTCATGAGAGGGGTCCTTGAAGGGGGATGGGAGGGAGAACTGGAGAAAATATTCCAGTTCTACCGTGTGGAACACCCAGTGGTCTGACGTAATCTGGGCCCACGCAGGGTAGAAATGGGATAAGCAGTCTGAAAAATAAGGAGGGGAAGGATCCGGATCCTGAATTGGTGTTTCACCCTCGGGCACACCCTCAAAATGCTTGTTTGGGGCCAGAAGATTGCTTTGCCTGTCCAGAGCCCTGAGAAGATGAAGGAGGAGGCCTCCTCCTATGGTTCTTGTTGCACCTCCCAGAGTAATCCTGCCTGTTCTGGGACTGGTAAAAATGAGGCCTAGGTTGAGGTCTGAAATGTTTCCTTTGTGTTGCCAGAGTATGCAGATGAGGGTAGCTCTCGAGTCTTTAATGCTGTGAAGCCATGTGTCGGTCTTTTCCAATAAAAGAGTAGAACCCTCAAATGGGAGGTCCTGAATGGTCGCCGGACCTCATACGGGAGTCCTGAGGCTTGGAGCCAGGAACTGTGCCTCATTGCTACAGCCGAAGCCATCTGGGTAGCCAAGTCAGCCACATCCAGGGCTGCTTGTAATGAGGCCCATGCCACCAACTTACCCTCTTCCACCATGGCTTGAGGTTGGGATAACTCTGTCCGGAACGCAGAGGGCAACAGCTCTGTGAACTTCAACATAGCTTCCCAGGAGTTAAAGCTATATCTACTAAGGAGTGCCTAATGGTTCTAGATCTGAAGCTGGAGCCCCCAGTAGAGTAAATTTTTCTACTGAAAAGGTCCAGCTTCTTAGCGTCCCTAGCTCTTGGAGATGGCCCTTGTTGCCCTGATCACTTGTGTTCATTTGCCACAGCCACCACTAAAGAGCCTGGTGGTGGATGAGAATTGAAATGCTCAAACCCGTTAGACAGCACAAAATACTTTCCCTCAGTCCTCTTCACAGTCAGGGGCAGAGAGGCAGAGGTCTGCCACAACAATTTAATGGTGTCTTGAGTTGTCTTAATGAGTGGCAGGGCAATTTGGGATGGACCTGAGGGAGCCAGGATGTCTACCATGGGGTCCGAGGACTCGGCAACTTCCTCAACCTCAAGCCCCAGGTTCTGGGCCACTCTCTTTAGGAGCTGTTGGTGGACACTGCTGTCCTCGAGCACTGGAGCAGAAGCGGTTCCTGTGATTACTTCGTCCGGCAACGAGGAAGATGAGGCCCTAACAGGAACCGGCTTGTGCTCTTTCCCTTCCTCACTGAGAGGGTAGCATGGTGCCAGCTCTTCTGGTGTGGTGACCGGTTCAGCGTTGAGCAGCTGGTCCTGCACTGAAGGAGGTGGGGGAGGTGCATAGATTTCTGAGCTTGCTGATACTGACCTCCTGGAATAGGACCCTTGGGCTTGGTGGAACGCCCACCGCATCCAAAAAGGCCATTGCACTGGCACCTGCCACTGTGTGGGCCAGGGCATACGGGTAAACTGCTGTTGCTGCCCATGTCTAACTTCGAGCACCTCCGTTCTGACCTATGCCGGTTCCATCTGGATGTGTATGATTCCACCTCCAAGTCCAATGGAGAGGATTCACTATGTGAGGAGCATGGAGGAGTGGTGCCAGTCGGTGCCGGGGACCGGTGCAGAGAAACAGGAGACTGGTGTGGCACCATTGCTGGTCTGCTCCTGGAAGGCACCGGGGAGTGGTGCCGAGGTGACGGTGACCGGCAAGGTACCATAACCAGTTTGTTAAGGGATGATGCCAAGGATCTTGTGGTGCCAGTGTTCTCGGGCCTGGTCTTGCCTGGTTGGAGAAGGTGGTGCTGTGAAGCCAATGAGCTCTCCAGCCACCTCAAATGTCTCAGACATGGAGGGCAGCTCTAAAGCCTCTGCATGGTTCTCCTGAAGAGGGGAGTCCATTGGTACTGGACTCAACCGACCCCTTGTTGGGGCAGGAGTCAACAGTGCCAAGCTAGGTGGTACAGTGCTTGAGTGGCCTGGTGTGAGTGGCACTGCACTCAAGTCCTTTCGCTCTGGTTTCGGAGTGGGTGAGCACCCCCTGTTCGACTTCTTTTTCTTCTCATGGGGCACTGGAGATTGGGAGCGGTGCTGCACACACGAGTAGGAGCTGAGCTCCTCTGCAGACAGCCCTCCTGGGGCTGAGAGTCTCTATCAGAGTCCTTTCTTAGCTCTGAGGCCTCCCTTGTCGATGCCAGCATGCTCTGCATCGATGCAGACATGCTAGGTATAATTTTGGCCGAATTGAGCTCTGCGTGGGGGCAAAGGGCGGCCTCCACCAGAAGAATTTTCAACCGTTGATCTCTCTCTTTTTGGGTCCTGGAGCAGAATCCCCTGCAGATTTTACAGTGGTCCTTCTGATGAGATTCCCCCACACACTTCAGGCAAGAAGCGGGAGGGTCGCTCCTGGGCATAGGTTTATTACAAGCTGTGCAGGGTTTAAACCCTAGAGACCGAAGCATGCCCCGGTGCCGGGGTTGGGTGGGTGGTAGGAAGGGGATAACCCTGAGAACTATATATATTTAAACTAACTATCTAGTCAATTAGTACTATTATAACTATTTATAGGGAATGATCAGAAGACCCCTAGGGAAAGGGCTTACTGAAGCAAGAGAGAACGAGCATTCCGACCAACTGTCACAGTCTGTAAGAAGGAACTGAAGAGGCGGCAGGTCGGCAGGGCCCTATACACGGCACCATGAAGGCATGATTCCAAGGCTCCTAAACCGACCCGATGGGTACCGCTAAAGGAAAAACCTTCCGGCACATACCTACTTGGAATCGACATGAGCAAACACTCGAAGAAGAATATGTACTTGTACATTAAATTTTGTTACCTTTAGTAGAAAGATTCTTCTCCATCTCAGGCCTTTGCTACTTATTTTCAGATTGTAGGCTGAGTTTAGGCACTTAAGTGTGGATTTTATAGATTTATGCAGGCTCTGGGGATGTGTTATAATGATACTGTAAATTGGTGGGCGACTCAGCACAAATAAGTTATGGCAGAAATCAGCAAGGTTTTTTTCATCAGGGTAAGCAAATACAAACAAAACAATTTCTAATGTGGGGTTTAGCCCAGTCCTCAGAAACTAAATGATGAGCCCTTCCTTCCCACTGGCATTCTAATACCCTTCTGCTGCAGACCTGTGCCAAAAGGATGGGGAAGAGAAACCATAATTAACTCTTTGCTTACTGGAGATGGGCTATTGCCCCCTTCATCCTATCCAAGGTACTCACATTTGAAAATCAGACACTATATGTCCCTTTCAACAGCTGCCTCATAATCTTTACCAGTGAATATGTCAGGCCAGTTAGAATTTCCAACAAACTTTAAATCCCTCTTATTATTAGAATAGACTAAACTCACTTGGTTTTTATTTTTACATGAATGCTTACTTACTTATCATAGGAATCCATGGCTATGACCCATTTGCACAGACCTTCCGCTGCTGTGGAAGCATTTCGAATCTTGTCTGGTACAAACTCAGGATTTGAGATATATTGTTTCCTGATGATGGCCATGTAAGCTGGAGGAATGTTGTCCTTATCATATTCATGAAGCGACTGCAGAAATCTTATATCACCTAGAACTCTCTTTGCTGGACCCCAGAAATCCTCTATTTTTTTCCCTGAGCCTGATGGATCTGGAATTTTATCTGATTTGATGCCTTTCAGGATGCATATAGCTTCCATAACTAGCTTGACACCTGAAGGAGGACTCTTCATTGACTTCACAACTGTGATATCCTTAAAATAAATGACATAAATATTACTGCTTCAGACATAGCATTAGACCCACTTTTCTAACGTATCACAATCATTCTATGTATGTTACAGTACTACTTTTCCATATATGTTTGCTAGAATCATACTTGGTATTTTAAACTTAATGTGATCTCAGGATCACAGACAAAAATTAATGTACACTGTACAAATATACCATATATTCATTTTAATAGTATCTGTCTATTAAATCTTTCATTTTTAAGTATAGGAAGACAATACCCCAGTGTTTTGTCTGCTTAGCCCCTTCTTCCAGTATATGCATTATGGCACTACATGGGTTGAAATAATACTGACAATTAAACAAAGATCATCACACCTGAAATCTGATCAACAGTTAGTTTAGAGAATGAGAAATTTCTTACCTGAGTTTTCTCTTTAGATTAGCAGCTTCTTTCCTCATTCATCATTAATGGTTAATGTCTACCCACATACCTATGAAATTCAGAGGCAGTCCAATATTGTTGCTGGAGACTCCAGGCCTAAGTTCCAACGTTTGGTTCAGGACACCAGAAGAGTTATTCCAAAGAGACAGAAACATTTCAGCAACCCATTATTAGCACTAAGACAATAACTTGATATGTCATAATTAACCTTAAGACAATCATATTTTTAAGTCTCCCCTTTGAGAAAAAAATTCTATTTGTATTGTGGTCAATTATCAGACTATCAGGGTAGTCTGAATGAGGAGGGAAGCTGCTAACAGAAAAAAAATTATCAGGTAAGAAATTTCTCGTTCTTTTGCACAGCTTCTCTCCTCATTCATCACTAATGGGAAGTAACTAGAAGTGAATCAAAGAAGTTTGGGGGGGGGGAAGATAAGCAGCATTTTATTTATTATTATAACAGAACGATAAATAGGAATGGAAGTTCCCCCTTATAAAGCAAGACATTATGTGGGAGCCAACCCAGTAGCACATTCCGAACAAAGGATGCCTGTGCAGAGGAATGGAAATTTACACTGCAAATCTTCCTCTGATGACACTTTCTCCCCAGTAGCCCTAGAGACTTTTATGGATAGTTTCCCAGATGTCTAGTATGCCCACTGGTTCAGGATTTCAACATCTTGCTAGCAGCCATTTTGAGGCAATAAGGCCTTTTCATTTTGGATAGAATGAGATGAACAGTGTACAATTGGCAAGTGTACTCCATATACTTCAGATATATCTTTAGAGCACTAGGAATGCTCATTTGTGGCATAAGCTTCCGAAGAAGTGACCAGGGTTTGAACAAAATGATGGGAAAACTATTTCCCAGGAATTATACAAAGAGGAATTTACCTTTAATAGAAATTTTTCTGGAGCTATAAAAATAATCTTTTCCTCACCGCAAGAGCAGATAATGGTGACTGGAAAGGCCAGCTCCAGGCTTGTCTAATCTGTCATTCTGATTAATCTTGGCACCTTATGATACTCAGATGGAATGTCCAATGTACCTACCTACTGCTAAGTAGGACTGTTACCCACATTTCTATCATACTTGGTTGTAGGACTCCAATCAACCATTCTGGAGAAACTCCAATGTAATGGAAATCATCCGAACTTTATGATTAACATTATATTTGTATTATAGTACCATCTGAGGTCTGAGACCCATTGTGACGGACACTGTACAAAGAGAGAGAGTCCCTAACTCAGAGAACTTTCTATTTCCCATCACAACAAAAATATAAATTTGACCAGGTCAGCTGATCCCTGCTGAACTACACTTCTCTTCCAATGCCTACACTATTAACTGTAGGTGTTCCCGGTCTGGATGAAGAAGTCCCTGGTTGAAGAGGTCTGGTCTTTTCCGTAGATGCAATGTAGCCATTCAAATGTGAAGTGCCCCGTGGGACACTGTGTAAGATCATGCAGGATTAGAACCTGGGACCATGGGGGTTCCGTGTTGCCATTGAAAGTTCAGTCCGGGTGTCCACTGGGGGACTAACACCCAACCGAGCCTGAGTGGCAGACCCCAGGCCCACTCATTGGTATATAAATCAGAAGTATAAACACTCATACTTCAATCATAAGCCAATCTCTAATGGGAGTGTGGCAGGGCGCACTCTCCTGTGTCTGTTCAAGTCCACAAACCACGCAGAGACTTTTATGCTGGTAAAATACCCAGCAGAGTTTATTTACAGTGTTGGTTCCCATCATCCTTGTACACTATATAGCCTTACTCCTACAGTGTTAGGGGGCCCTCAGCACTTCAGGGAAGCAGGGAAGAGCAATCAATCAATCTCGCTCTCTGTCTGCTTCCCCCAACTACTTCCTTCCTGTGCGTTGTTGTATCCTCTGCCTAATGGCTTAATTAGCCTCCCAGCTCTCCTCCACCCACCAATTAGGCACAGCTCTTCTTAATAAGGTCTGTTCTGCAGTATTTAATTGGAGCTGCAGTGACCAGAGTGCTGGCTCAGCTGCTGTTGTCCAGCATTCTGTCACAGGGAGGTAGGAAGAAACTTCCCCTATGCACACAATAATGGTATGTTACATGATTTCTTGCACCTTCTTCTGATGCAGACAGTACTGACTGCCATCCTAGACATGACACTAGACTTGATGTATCATTCATCTGATCTCATATGGCCATGTTTGTGGGTTTGTTTGTTTTTTTGTTTTATTCAGACACGTCACTGATACAACTGTCAAAGTGAACTAAAGAAATGTGTAGTCTGTGATTTTGGAAATTTGTCTTGTAAGTATGCTTCCAATCCTGTGAGGCTTGCTTGCGTAGTGAGTATCCAAAGGTCTACAATAAAAATTGTGCTGGCTTTAAGCATGCTGTTTGTACTTACCTACCCACAAAGGGACATTCAGATGTGATCTAACAAGCCTTTTGGGTTTCTCAGCTACTAATTTCTCTACTGTTTCCCCAAACAGCTCCTCCTCTGTAAGTCTGAATTCATAAGACATCTGTTTAGGATGACTGATTGCTATTCATGGATGTAACATGGCTTCCTTTTAGCCACCAAGTTAGAAGGCATTGCTCTTGTCACATATCACATTAAGAGTTAGACCAAGACAGAACCCAAGATGTCTCACTCCAAATAAGGATCATATCCTTAGATTAGGAGCCTCCTGCTTGCCATAACATATGCTTTACTGAGTACATGAAAACCTTTGGTCTCAATGGCTATACCTGAGGCTTTGAAACTTCTGTGCAGTATGTCTTCTTTTTTATGGTTTCTAGACTAATTTTGAAGGAAGTCACCTTCTGATGGCATGTATAAGGATCCATGAATCTAGAACCCAAGGTTGTGGAGTCCTGGGCAGCCAACATCTCCACATCGCCACTTGGGAACCAGTCAGAGCAGCATCCCACAATTACTGGAGGGTTAGGTACCGCAGGAAGTACTGCCCAAAGAGGCCGGAGCAACAGAACCCCACAGCTGCCTGATTAGTCCACACCAACTATTTAAACTTGGAAGCTACCCCAGGGAGCTATCTGAGGAACAATGCAGACTCTGGCTTGCAACTCCTACACACCTCGCCTTTCGCTCTGTCTTGCTTCTGACTCCTGCTGTCAACCCCAGCCTTACTTGACTTTGGTACCTGTCTTCTGACTTGGCTTGGTAACTAGTCCCAACTTTTGCCTTATACCCTGGCCTGGATTGACCTTGGTACCCATCTCCTTACTCACCTTGGTATCTAGTCCCAACTCCTGCCTTCGACCCTGGCCATTACAGGATGGCCAGGTGGCCAGACACCACCGAGGCAGCTGCCTATGCCCTGGCCAATACAGGATGATTATCTTTCACTGGTGGTACTACTGCTGCATCAATCTTAAACTCCCCAAATTTATAAAATTTCTTTGTTTTTATATAACATTTTAGTTTGGTTTTTATCAGAAGTCCACAAAAGAGGTGTATAGCTAATAAAGCTTGAAAAGGGAGATATTAGTATTAGTGAGTTCCTTACAAGCCAATGGCATCCTGCCCTAGAAAAGTTATTTATTTTATTTATTCAGTGGGAAGGGTGCACACTATTAATCTGGCCTGGGGGCCATTCAACCAAAAAAAGGCAACTGGTGCAAACCCCTTGATTGTGGAAATAGTTTTCTAGATGTCCCCAGGAGCTTGAAATGTTCTTTGCCTGCATGGCCAGGCTAGCTATCACTGATGGACATATTGTAGGAGCAACCTAATACCACATAGGACTTTATTCAGTATATCAGGAGTCATTTGAAACATAGGAAGGGATTTCTCTCTTATCCCCCTGTAATTCCATGATAGTGCAGCTTCCCGAGGAATGGAATCTTCATATGCCTCTGTTCTGGTCACAGACTGCCTGGAGTGTTCTTTATTCTTTAAGGCAGAGCCAGCCTATGGAGCAGGGGGAGGGGTAGAAAGTCTTTTTCCCATTGTTCAGACTTGGAGCTCCTTTCCCAACTACAGCATGGGTTTATGGCTGATGACCAGAAGGCACAATTCCCATTCCACTGCTTCCTGGTATCTGAACCCCTTTCCAGGGCAGAGCAAAGGCCTTTGCACTGAAAGTCGGATAGGAACAATTGCTATTAAACTACAATCTGAGTTAGCGCTACACAGGAGTGAAAGGCTTCCCTGCATGTCCAAGATGGAGGAGGGATGGTGAGCTTGATACAGGGCACTGTGAGTGCCTCTGTATAGGAGATAAACCCCAGCAAATACTCTCATGAGGGGAGACTTGCAAAGGGGAAGAGGTTTAACCCCTGACTTTCACCCTCACTTGTTCATTAACAATATTAATTATTGCCTGGTGAAGGTGATGCTTGTTTTTGCCTTTCTGGGACCTGGAATTTCGAAGTTTATAAGACTTATCCCTGGAGATCATGAAAATCCCCCAATTCATAGGGGAAGGAAGGGGAGCTGTGTGAGAGCACTGCTTCTTGGCTCAGGGATCTGAGGATCCACTTCAGTATTTGGGGAGAGGTGAACAGGAGGATTTTGGATCCTTTCAGGGTTTTTTTTTCCTGCTCCAGCCAAGTCTATTGCAGGACTTACCCCCTAAGCTGTCCTTAGACTCCCTCCCCAAAATGCTCAAAAGCCTCCAATCAGGCTTTTCTGCACTGGACCTGTGGCTTCTCAGGGAAGGGAACCAACATGCAGCAGTGGAAGGGTTGGCTGGCTGTGAACAGCCAGGACATAATTCATGCTCTGCAGTGCCTATAAATGCTGCCTCACTTAAGGAATACTGCTTAGATTTAGCCTTGTGTTCGCACGACAGTTCTGCCATGCCTGAGGGAGGACAAAGGAGTCCCAAGGAGGAGGTGCTGCAGTGACAAATCCTGATAGTTGAAACCATCATGCTGCCAAATACCAAATCCAGAAGAGGAGGAGGAAGAAAGAGTATAAGTCACTACTGCAAATAAAAAGTAAACTTATAAAACAAAAAGGTTGAGAGAAACTGAACCTCCAATTTGTTCCACCTTGGAGGAGCATGTTGAAGGTCAGAGCTTAATTCTGGAGCCTCCAGCATCAACACTGAACCACCTCCAAATTCCATAGATGCAGGCAATAACTGTAAGCGATTAATGAGGAGAGAAGCTGGGTAACAGAATAAAAAATTCATTAAAAGTAGTTTCAATACTATGTCTGACCCTAACTCCATTTTTGTGATTTTACAATTGCTTTTTCCTTTTTTAAGAATGGTTTTTCTTTCCTATGCTGTTGAGTGAAAGACCCATACAAATAAACAGTGAAACTGACTGTACGGTGGAAGCAGTGAAACTAACTATAAACAAAGTGCTGTCAAAGGCACAAAGTAATCAAACTGAAAAAATATAGAAATATGTTTCTCTTTCTCAATGGCTTCCGTTATAGTCATCTTAGACACGGTATTCTTATAAAAACCCTAGGACAACCTTTTTAGACAGAAAAGTAATTTTAAGATTACCCTATTCCTGTAAACTGTTCAGACTTAACTGAACCCACTTTCTTTGGAGATTATCAGACCCAGATAAAAATTTTAAAATGTAAGTGCCTGAAGATAGGCATCTAAATTCCTGTTGAGGCAAGTAAATAAAAGTGGCTTGAATGTCAGAGCTTCTGAACACCCTTCATTCCCACTTCACCCATTTTTACTTTAGAGAATATATTCGGGCACCCAAGTTTGAAATTTTGCCATCACTGTGCAGAGGTTGGGATTCTCTGCATTTGAGACTTGAGATGCAACAACTTTAAATAACATTAGAGTATTCCCATTAGCATAATCATTACCAAAAATATTAATGAACACAGTCCCTATATAGAATCATTAGGGATTCCAATCCTCACAAGCTTCTATGAAGAATACACACTTTTAATTTATAAGCAGTTTTTTGACTATATTTATAATTTAAAACTAAAGCCATAATTAGAGTTAATAAAATCATTATAATGTGAAACAGTCAAAGGATTTCTGAAAATCTAACTATATTAAGATTTGTTGGTTCTATTCTAACTAGATTAAGTTATTTTATTTTTAAAGTTATCAGCTTTATCTGACATTATTTAGCTTTCACAAATCTGTGCTGACACACACATATTAAATCTTAAAAACTGTCCATACAAAATGATGTCAGGAAATTTTCCTAATTTAGTGCTCAATAGATCCTGAGTTAGGATGTACAAATCTGTAATCTTCATCTTTTTTCCCCAGAATTTCTGTGTTTGAAACCTGGTACTATAGTTGCTGTTTTCCAATCACCTAATACTTCTTCAATAGTAAAATATTTCCTAAAACTAGTTGTTAATAAATCAACTATTTGAACCATAATGTCAAATAGCATGTACAGAGATGTAACTAAGCACATCCTGTGCTCTGTCTAGTTTTAATTTATAGAAATACTTCTCGATAAATGTTATGGTTATTTTGATATATTATTAATATTCACCTTCCAAAAAAAACTGGAAAGAAATTGTGCAATTTCCTTTTCAATAACCAACAATTTCTTACTTTACGAGAGAGTGAGTGGAACCATGAATAAGGTAGCAAAATTCTGCAGTTCTAGGCAAATATAGGACTAGTCAATTTCTCTGAACCAACAGCACAGAAGAAGGTACTCACTTTATGCAGTAATTATGGTTCTTCGAGATGTGTTTCTCTAGGGGTGCTCCATTGTAAGTGTGCTTGTGTCCCTGCGCAGCTGAATTGAGAGCTTTGGTAGCAGTGTCCCTTAGGCCTGCACATGCGCTGTGTCTCCTCATGCTGCTCCGCGAGGCTGGTCAGCGTGCACGAGCTAATCCCCCTCAGTTCCTTCTCTACTACAGAGTCATTGACAAGAACTCTGAAGTAGAGGGGAGGAGAGTGGGTTGTGGAGCACCCATACGGGGACACATCTCCAAGAACCATCGTTACTGCACAAGGTGAGTAACTTCTTCTTCTTCTTCAAGTAGTATCCCTATGGGTGCTCCACTGTAGGTGACTCCTGGGCAGTACCCCTTCTGGAGGGCCAGAACTTCGGAGTCGGGTCTCTTACAGATGACAGCTCTGTGGAGCCGAAGATGGCGTCGGTGGCGGAGTCCCCAGTGATCCATAGTGATAAAGAAAAGAACCAGAAAACAACCCTATAATCATGTAAAGCTAGGCCTCTGTCTTTTTTCTATGCTTATCTGTCTTCTCTCTAAGGTTATGGGTGGAAGGAATGTGAACTGTGTGTAACCTGTACTCCCTGTTTTGGGGAAAAAATTCCTTATACAGATAAGCCTCCATGTTTATACCTATCCCAGAACTTCAAACAGACTGGGTTGAACTGGAAGAGATATCACACTGTATGTTGAACCAGGCTATAAAAGCCCATCTCTGTTCTTTGTTTGGGGCTTCACCATTTTCCTCTGTAAAGGAATTGGTGAGCCCTTCAACTGTCGTACTTGCTAGCATTAAAGTGCCTCACTTTATCAAAGAGCCAAGACTCTGTGTTTTGTTTGGCTAATACAGAAGTCCAGGGAAGGCTACCCTCCTAACCCTAGATGGGAGGGAAAACCTTTTTCCCTAACAATAGCGTTCTGCAAAAGTGTGGGTTGATGCACATGTCGCTGCTCTACAGATCTCTGAGATAGGGACATTCTTGAATAAGGTGACGGATGAGGAAATTGACTTTGTGGAGTATGTACAAACAGAGTCTGGAGAGGTCATATTGCAAACTTGGTAATACTGTCTGATGCAAGTTGAGACCCACTTGGAAAGCCTTTGGGGTGATATTGCTGAGTCTTTGGATCTTTCCATCATGGAGAGAAAAAGCTTAGGGGACTTCCTGAAGGTCTTTATCCTGTCCAAGTGGCCAGGGCTCTCCTGACATCCAGGATATGCAATATAGCCTCCCTGTTGTCTCAGTGAGGCTTGGGGTAAAAGATTGGAAGGTGACTCAGTTGATTCATGTGAAAGAGGGAGGTCATATTAGGGATGAATTTTGGATACAGCCTAAGCGTAACATTGGCCAAGAAGAATACCCTGATAGTGGGGTTATGCCATCAGAGCAGCTATCTCTCCTATTCTCCTGGCTGAGGTAATCGATATCAGAAAGAGCATTTTCATGGGAAGTTACGTCAGTGAACAGGTGACCATAGTTTTGAAAAGAGGCCTAGTTAATGCTTTCAGTACCAGGTTTAAGTCCCACATGGGAGACAGTAGTTGAGGTTGAGGGAAGAAGTTTATTATATTCTTGAGGAATCTTTTACTAGTTGGATGCGACAGCACTGAGTAACCCTCAACAGGTTTTTGGAAAGCTGATATAGCTGCTAGATGGACCCTGAAAGAACTTAAAGATAGACCCGATTTCTTTAGGGTCAATGCATAGTCCAGGATATGTGGAATAGTCACGGATGTTTGGGAGAAGCACCAAATCTGAAACCTGGACCATTTTTTCAGGTAAGTATGTGGCGTCGAGGACTTTCTGCTGTGCAACATAACCTCTTGTACCTCCCTTGAACAGGAGCTTCCTAGGTGTTGGAATCAAGCAGCAGCCATGCCTTGAGGCAGAGAATCCCAAGTTGGGATGCAGGGTACATCCTCTGTTCTGTGAGAGGAGGTGCGGAATGGTTGGGAGAGGGATCAGTGGGCATGTCGTGAGCTGTGACAGGTAAGGGTACCAGGTCTGTCTTGGCCAAGTAGGAGCAATCAGAATGATGTGGGATCCCGCTCTTTATTTTCAGTAGGACTTTAGACAATTGAGGAAATGGAGAAAAGGCACTGAGAAGGTCCCTGTTCCAGGGGATGAAGAGAACATCACCTGGGCAGTGTTGACCCATCCCTGATCCGTAGCATGGACAATTCTTGTTCAGGTGAGTGGCGAACAGGTCTGTGGATAGTGTCCCCCATCGTCCGAATATGTTGTGAAGTACTGTCAGGTGTATCTCCCACTTGTGGTCGTGTGGGTAACCAGTAAGGAATTGTAGAATCTGTTTTGCTGCTGGCTTGGTGAATAAGTATTAGAATAGCCACCAGTTTTGGGGATCATCTGCCCCATTCTTTGCAATTACCCGAATTGAGCAATCGCAGAGTGGCCCCCCTGGGACCCCAGTCACAGATGCAAAGCAGAAGGGAATTAGGGCAGGTAGTGGAAAACAGATAGGAACCACATATCTTGAAGATCCTCCAGTTACTCTACAGTAAGTAACTTTCTCTTCTTCTTCGAGTGCTGGTCCCTATGTGTATTCCACTGTGGGTGACTGACAAGCAGTACTCAAGTAGGAGGAGGCTTCAAGAATGCAAGCAGCAGAGCCATTTGAAGAACGACCATCCCAAAGGATGCATCAGTGGAGGAGTCCTGTGTTGGAGCATCATACCTCAGATCAGAAGAAGGAACCCCACACAGCTGCTTTGCAAATGTCAAGTAGAGGTATTTCTTAAAGTTATGCCATTGTCGTCACTTGTGCTCTCACCCCAAAATGGGAGGGGGAAATCAGACAACTGACAGCAGGGTAAGATACAGCCTGAGATCCATTTTAGAGATCCTCTGAGAGGAAAGAGCCTAACCATGGACTCCGGTATGGCGATAAACAACCTGGGAGATTTTCTGACTGGCTTTGTCCTTTGTAGATAAAAGGCTAAGGCTTGTTTCATGTCAAGGGAATGAAGTCTCCTCTCCTTTTCAGATGCATGTGGCTTTGGAAAAAACAGAGGTAAGGGGATTGACTGATTCAGGTGAAATTCTAAAAAAACTATGGGGGTGAACTTAGGATGTAAACACAATGAAACTGTCTCTATGGAATATGATGTAAGGCAGATCCCACCATCAGTACTCCAAGCTGACCCACCCTCCTGGCTGAGGTGATGGCTACGAGGAATACAACCTTAAGAGACAGGAGAGACATGGAACATCTGGTCGCTAGCGGTCTGAAGGGCAGCTTGGTGAGCACTGATAGAACAAGATTTAAGTCCCATTGAGAGAAGGTTTTCTTACTGCCAGAAAATTTCTAACTAGGTCATTCCAGAACCTGGTAGTCAGCAGGTGAGCAAAAATTGAGTGACCATGTGAAAGTGGGTGGTATGCACTGATTGCTGGCAGGTGAACCCATAAAGAGTTGATGGAAAGACAAGCTGTTTTGAGGGAAAGAATCAGATGAATACCAGTTGGCTAAATAACATTTCCTAGTAGAATCCTTTCAACTTTTACTAAGAATGTTTTGCATGTTCTAGAGTTAATGGCCACCCAAAACTACGCCCTGAGCTGGAGTGGTTGGAAGTTGAGATGCTTGATTCTGCCCTTCCCCTTTGTCAGGTTATTGGAAAAGGAATGAGTGCTGATTAGTGACCAAGAGGACATACATAGGAGACTTGGGAACCAAAACTTTATGGGCCAGTTGGGGACAAGGAGGATGATTGGAGATCTGGCAAAGCAAAGATGTCATCAGGTGGAATGTAAGACTCTGCTCTCCCTGGAGTGTGAGGGGTCCTATCAGCCCAGATCAACAGAGCAGACATAGTTTGTGCCTCAGCTGTGTGAGGCAGAGCCAGTACAGCTGTTGATTGAGGCTGGCAATGGCTGCCTTCTGGTAGTACTGTTGGTTTCCAGAGTTTAGGCTTAGTTGGTATCAGTAGCACCATTGCTGCCAGAGCATCGTCTGGTCCCAACTTATGGGCTTTTTGTCAAGACCCTAAGATTTAGTATGCTCTAAGTCTTCATGAGGGGACCAGAAAGATTTGTTCAACTTAGGCACGCCTGTATCTGTCTTCTTTGAAGTAGATTTAGAGGAGAATTTGCTCTTGTGTTTATGAGAGTGCTCCCTGCCCTCATGACAAGACTCCAGTGGGGGATCTGTAAGGTAGATTTCCTTATTGCTCAGTAGAACCTTACATAAGGAGGCACACTCTTTGCTGAGTCAGTCCAATGTATGGGAGGGGAGGTCCCCCTGGCCTGGGTCAAAGTGCAACCTTATGGCCTTCTCCATTAAGTGCTTCTTAAGGTATGAATGGGGAAAGAGCAGCAGATACCATATGTTGCTGCAACCTGAGCTTCCCTAAGGCAGTACAGGCAGCGTTAATGGTTGTCACTGACTTAGAAGGAGCATGTGCAAGAAACCAATTTTGAAGCCTAGAGTCCCGGCCATAGTCCAGTACTCATATCAAGATGTGTATGTGGGGGCAGGGGGGTTGAATTCCCTACAGTGGGGAATCTATCAAACTACAAAACTTAGCTAAAAATAATGGATAAAATTCTTAAAACTATTTACAAAATATATACATATGTATTTAGAGGTTGAAGAATAAAGGAAGACTAAGCTTCTGACACTGGAGGTTCCAACCCAAGCCAGGAAGCGGAAAGAAGGAACACGAGAGGCAGTTGGTCTGCTATACCCTTTATCTCCTCAGTTGGAGGCACAAGCAGAGCAAGGGTACCTGTGCAGACCAATAAACGCTGCTTTCAAAATTATCTGATTCTGGACAAATGGAGCGCAAAGTGCACCAATAGTGAAATACACAAGGACCAGCACTCAAAGAAGAATGTTGTTTTCTTGGAATTATTCTCAGCCACATGGATTTACTATGGAAGGATGGCTTTCACTAGAACCTTTATACTGACACAGAGTGAGAGATCCTTTCCCCCATGCAGTCCCCTTTCCACTGGGCAAAAGGCCTGGAGTGTTATAAAGGGGCATTACAAACCCCAGCTCTGGTTGGAAGAGGATTCCCCTAGCACAGGCACTGTGCAAGATTGCCCTCCAGGAGCCCTTGTGCAAGTCCTGGTGTAGTAAGGTGTGTGTTGGAGACAGAGTCACTGCCTGCAGTACTGCAGAAATTCCAGACACAGCGGTGGCCCAAAGAGTGGCTGCTGTCATTTAGACTGACCCCCAGGCAGTGCTCCCTCTAATTTCTCCCACCCATGTGCGGAATGAATTTTGTTATGTGTACCAATATGGAGGTGGTGTGTGACACATCACCTTCATATTGGTGCACATAACAAAATTCATCTGGTGGGGGTGGGGCCAAAGGGTTCACAGTGTGGGAGAGGGCTCAAGGCTGGGGCAGAGGGTTTGGGTGGGCTGCAGGCGTGTGAGGGCTCTGGTTGGGGGTGTGGGCTCTGGGGGGGGCTGGGGATAAGGGGCTCAGGGCTGGGGCAGAGAGTTGGGGTGCAGGGGTGTGAGGGCGCTGGCTGGGGTGCGGGCTCTGGAGTAGGGCTGGGAATATGAGGGGTTTGGGGTACACGAGGATGCTCCAGGACTCTCCCCAGCTCTCTCTCCCTGCAGCAGCACCTGGACTGGGAGGGGACGCCTCTCCCCGCAGCTAGGGCTTCAGGATAGGTGCCCCAACCCCAGCAGGTCCAGGCCAGGGCTGGGTTCAGGCCAGGGGAGGGGCACTATAGTAGGGGCCAGGCCGCGCCTGGAGCTGAGCTGGACCGCTCCAGCTGCGACTGCGGTGGGGGCCGGGAGAGGAGGGCCGGGCTAGGTTGGGGGCGGGGGAGGGGTGTCCTTCCTCCGGCCGCAGCGCTCCTCGGGCGGGTTCCCTGAGCGCCTGCATGGCACTATATAGGCTGCGGCCATGCAGCTTGCAGGGAACATAGCCCCCAGAGTTATATAAGTTATGTCTGGGGCCTCTTTCTTTCCAGCACCAGAGCAGCTGGGGAGGGCATAAAGATGGCATAAAGCCACCTTACCCCTCACTACCTCCCCTTGGGCTGCAAGTTAAAGGTGTAGCACAGAAACTCAGCCTCTGTTTCTAGTCTCTGAAAGGACAGATATCTATGTGAATATATCGAAACAATTACATGGCAAGTATGCAGTTTTGCTGAGGAAGCAATCAGGAAATTTCTTTTTAACTTGCCATTTGTTGATTCAGAATATTATTATGATTATGAATTTTAAAATGACTAGTGAGAAATGTTTGATTTTATACCTCCTGAGCATATAAGTGTTATAGTCCACTAGCTTATGTTATAGCTGTCCAACCAGGGAATGGAAATAAAAGAATGCCTTGATTTTGAAACTAAATGTTTTAAGAAATTTCAGATGCTACAAAATTATGCAACTTTTAATTCAGTAACAATGTGAAATCTGACAATTAATAGCAATGTAGCATATTCAAATTTTCTTTGAAGGCAGACATGGTTTGTTTTTGTTAGTCTGAATACCTGGTCAGTGTATAAATACATATAGTTAGCTTTACCTGTGCAGTAAGAGTGTCAAGAGCAGCCAGAGCACTTTCCAGAATCGGCAAGGCTTGTGCCAAATCAGCATCACATTCATCTTTGATTGCTTTTGCAGCCATAGCTTGCTCATTCGCCACAGCTTCATCAGCTTTCACTATTTTTTCAGTTTTAGCTACCTCCAAGGACTCCTTTTCAATAACCAGCATCATTTCATCAACTTGTTTGCTAGCTTCCTTTAGCTGAGGCTGTAGGGCTTCCAGCTCATACTGCATCAAAGCCACCTGTGATGCAGCAGAATTCAGTTTCTCCAAGCCAACTTCATATCGTTTTTTCATTTTCATCACCTCACTAAAAGTAATATCAAGCAGTGCTTAATTTTACAGACATTTTTATAAATATATTATCAATTTTTCTTGGCCCCATTCCCCAAATTTCTAATTTCCCACCATTCTTGAAATTTAAACACCATGCCATCTTGTTTTATTTGCCCATCAGACGGTGCAATATAGTGCTTGTGCCTGATTCTCATTTACACTCAGACTCCTTTACGCTACTTCAGTTATGTGCAAGCTTCTTAAAGGTATGAAAAATGACAAGTGAGTGATCAAGGCTGGATTTACTGTAAGAACAGATGTGGAGGCAGGGTGACAAGATAAAAAACAAGAGTGGGAAAGTAGATGGATGCAGAGTTATGAAGGCCCTTAGGAATGAGAAGTTGGAATGTGATGTGATATGATGGAGGAGGAGTCAGTAGAAGGACACAGAAGGAATATTATTTTAATAGCTGTGTTTTATATGGAACTGAGGGGAGTAATCTGTGTATCAAGAAGTTCAGAGAGGAGGTGGTTGCATTAGTCAAGAGGAAATAATGAGGTTCTGGACAAGTAGGAACTGAAACTTCCTACTCTTTTCACTAAGACATGAAAGAGTCTTCTGATGGTAATGACTTTCAGTCACTACTGACCTAGGCACACTGGTGACCTAGAGGAATATCCCTAGATTTCTGCATGACTATACTAAGTCCCTGAGCCCTTTTATTTTCCCTCAGAGCTTACATACAGTCTCAGAGACCTAAAACTCCACCCATCATGAAGGAAGGGAGTGTCTTTATACCGCAACTCAGAGTTACTCAGTGATATTCACCCTGCAGAACAGATGTAATTTCTAGGGTCTGGGACTGCATCAGAAGAAAAAAAAATTGATATTTTAAAGTATCAATAGGCATCAACTTAATAATGAATATTAGAACTGGCCTAATGGAATACAAGAATTAAACTAGGTCTAACTTGCTCTTTAGTCCACTGAGTGCAAATGTAGCCAAGAAATGGCAATCTAAGTATTCTTAACTTTTTTTATTAGTTTAGCTACACAAATTAATTACATGTAGAAAATAATATTTTCAAGGAACTTTGGACTCCCCTATCAAAATGCATGTTATATATCCTTACGTGCGTTTTTTTTCCAGTAAGGTTTTGAATGTGGAGATTAATTCCAGGTATGAGGTAGGTGTAACATAGTTGTGCCTTTGAAGCTCAGTATGGAACAGGTCAGACAAAGCAATGGTAGAAGTGTGAAAGCTTTTACACATATCAATACAGCCTTCGCGTGTTGCCTCTGACATTTCAATATCTTCCAAGAAGCGAGAGGCAACAGCTTGCAATGCATCTTCAGGCCATGTCTAAATTGAAAATAAACATAATATTACTTCACCTATCATACAAATAGTTATTACACAGAGTTTTTCATTTCTACGTTCACATACAAAAGGAAAACCTAATACAGAACAACTCTAGTTTTCTGAAAATCCTTCCCTCAATATGAAACTTCAGAAAAATGAGGCTTCAAATAAGTAGGGTGAGTGCAATGCAGGGCACACAGTATTGCCATAGACGATCTGACCAACCTTTGATTAAATGGAAGTCAGATAATTGGGGCTTTACTGTGAAAAATGAAAAGACTCAAATTCTGCCTTTGGTCATGATGGACAACTGCCACTAAAGTCAAAGAGTTGCCAGGGCTCAACCAAGGGCAAACTTTCCCTCAACTCATCCAATAAGCAAAAGCACAGTATGTTACCAATTTGTCAGAATATTATTAAAATAAACACATATATGCTCTCTTCACATAAACTTTCCATATAAAGAATGGCTATAACATTATCTAATGAAAGCTTATTTTCATTATTTTTGGAGAAAAAAATCCTGAATTTTTGTTTAATCATCAAAATTTACTGCAGAGAACAACTGCTTTGTTGTTTCTATAAAAAGTAAAACAGTCTTTTAAAAACATATTTAGTTTAACATTTATTTCCAAAACTTGTAAACCTGGATATAAAGCAAATAAACAGAATTCAAATGTAAACTGGGGTACAGAAGAACTCTGAAATACAGTTGCACTTTGAAAAGTGACTCCATAGAAGTGTCATTGTGGGATTCTTGGTTAATTGTTTTTTCACTGATTTCCATATTACCAACACTGAGTTTACAAGTAAAAAATTGTCTTTTTTCTAACTGCTAACACTACAAACTCAATTTGGGCCCTGCAAGTCCATTTGGGTTCTTTCCTTCTTGAACATCATTGTCCAAATACAGATTTTGCTAGCCAAATTGGGCTCTCAGTAAAACCCCATTTTTTTCAAATTACCTCTGTGCAACCTTCAGTGGGTTTACAAAGGTGTCACCAACTGGAGCTTAGATAACAATACTGCTGAGAATGCACAAGAAGGAATAATACTCTCTTAGTAATTTTAGCTCTTCATAGCTAAGAGGTGTAAAAAATAGTAAAATCTTATTTTAATTACTACAATCAAAGGATATGATTGACAGACAGGGAGACAGCTTATTAAGTAAAGAGTTACCATGTTTACAGTCACTTTTCAGATCAGAATCATACTTTAAACCAACAACTGCAAAATTGCATAAGAAAATGCACACGATAATACCAATACATTCAATTATTAGACTGAAATATGAAAACATATTGCATTACACAGATGTCTTGCTTTCTGAGTATATCGAAGTTGGATACTATCCTTTATTAAGATTTATTTTTAATTTCATTATTATCATGAGAAAACTAAACTTTTAACTTTTATAGAGGGCCCAGTGCTTACCTAGCAAAATGAAGAATCTCAGAGGAACTTACCATGCTGATATCAATCAGTGCTTACACTTTTTGCTCTACAAATTGTGGAGGAAGGATGTGTGAATGACACACACTATTTATGCCTCACTTGTATCTGTGTACATAGAATTTACAGAATTTTCTATTGCTCTAAACCCGATAAGACTAACTGATAGATTAACTTTATACATGAGTTGTTCCATTGATTAATCACACAAAAAATTAAGCGTGTGTGCAAGTAAGGCTTTTCAGGATTGTGACCTATATCTGCATGCACCCTGCAGTCACAAGTTAAAGAGATCTAAATACTAAACAGTATTTTGATGTGAATATTTAAAAATATGTTTTCAGTGGCAGATCTGCAAGACAAAGTTACAACAATCAATTCTGGATTATAACTCTTGATTCGTTGCTTCTTAGAATATAGTAGGTCATAAATGAAGCATGTTGAGTTTGTCAGTGTCCAGCACAACACTAATTAAAAACATTTTCAGCAACTTGTTTTTGTTTGTTTGCATTTAAAAAAAATATTCATATCAAAATATCAGTAAGCATTTTACAGAATTCCATAAATTCCAAAATTCATAAACCACTTCTCAGATGTTAATATGTGATTTATCAATTGACTGCAAGCTCGCAAAATTATTAATAAGGATTTCAACTCAAGTGCACTCGTCACTGTACATGCTCTGTTCCTTACCAACAGTAAGACTCTGTGCTGGTAAATAGGATTCTGCGAAAAGTCTATATATCTACTTGTGTAAATAACTGGTGCTAAAAACTGAAAAATAAAGAAATATCTTCATTTTTACCCACACTTTAATTTAACTGAAGTAAACATCCTGAGTGGCTTTTTAATTACTCACCAAAGTGAATATTTAATTCATTTTAAATGGTTTTTCACCACTTCAAAAGGTTGTGAAAGATGCTTTGCCACTAAACTTTCTCTGGGATTCAGGGTGAAAGAATCCCACCTCCAAAGAAAACAGGATTTAAGTATTTTTAAAGATTAGTCAAAAGCTGCCTAGAATTTACCGTTCCTCTCCCTTTGAGCTGTACAGGTGTGTTAATATAACCCAAGGACTGGAGAAACTTCAGAAGGCTGCAGAGCTTCAAAGAGGGAGAAAGGGCAGGATCAGGCTAGGGAGCTGAGGAATGTGAAAGATGGGAGCTTATTTGCATGAGCTCTCTCCCTCCTCTAGACAGCTTGGAACTCCCTCAAGTTCTCAAGAAGAGGCAGGAAACAAGAGCTATATCTAGCCAGCTCTTCCCTCTGCCTCAAACCTTTTTGGGGGAGCAAAATCCTTTGCTCCAGGAGGGACTTTTTGGCCTGAGGGCCACATCGGGTTTCCAAAATTGTATGGAGGGCCAGTTAGGAGAGGCGTGGCCCGGCCCCTGACCCTTACCCAACTGACCCCTATCCCCTGCTTCTCGCCCCCTGATGGCCCCCCTGGGACTCCTACCCCATCCAAACCCCCTGTTCCCTGTCCCCTGATGGCCCCTCCCGGGACTCCTGCCCCATCCACCACCCCCTGCTCCCTGTCCCCTGACCGCCCTTGGACCCCCGCTCCTGACTGCCCCCTGCTGCCCCATCCAACCCCTCCTCTCATTCCTGACTGTGAGAAAAAAGTAAATAACGGAAAATGAAAGACGATAACTGGATAAAAACCTTGAGTCTAAATGCCTCTGATATTAGAAGCTTATTGAAAGTTAAAAAAAGTGATCCTCCAGTAGGGGTCATTATGACCTATGTTTTTTCTAGAAGTTAGCTATAAAAAGTTTAGATAATAGAGTGTACTTTGGAACAGTCCTCTGAAGCCATCTTGAGAGATGTTTTTTCTGACACCTTTTCTCCTCAGTGGGTAAGCAACTGGCCACTGTGAACCAGCTGTTAATTACTCAATACTGTTCCAGATGTTAGGTGAATATCTGGGATGTTCTAAACTTATTACTTATGTCTGTGTGTGCTTAAATCTAATAAACTACAGATTTAGATAGAGCACGCTTACTTGCATGAATCTTTTATCAGACGGAATTGCTCTGTTCCCACTGATTTATTCCTGACACTGCCTTATTTATGCTCAAATAAATTGGTTAGTCTCTAAGGTGCCACAAGTACTCCTTTTCTTTTTGCGAATACAGACTAACACGGCTGCCACTCTGAAAACTGACTAGAGTGAAATAGTTAAGTTACCACTGTTGGGGGTTCTGAAAACCCTGGATAACAGTTATGGATCAGCATTCATGTTGCACTCCCCATCAGTACCTGGCCCAAGCCAGGGAAGCTAATGATCCAACCAGCGAACCAAATTCGGTGGTGAATCCCAGTCATGTGCCACCTGAGGCACACTGTGCATATGCTAAAAAGACTGGCTATAACTTACCCTCTTCTCTTTAAAATGAGGCTCAGGGATACAGCTATGCATTTTAAGGATAGCATAAGTCTGAATTTCCTAACTTGTATGATCAAATTTTGAACCTTACTGTTACATACCATATAGATAGATTATAGTAGTTTACAAGTTAGTAGGGAAGAAGGTCATGCTTGGGACTGGGAGATTTCTCTACTAATTCTTGCCAATCCATACCAGACCTAAACTTTTTTGGGCACCTGGCAAATCATCACTGAGATTTTGCAAGCTGAGTAAATTGGATAGGTCATTCTCTAATTTCTACTGTACTGTATTTACTCAGATATTAATCTCAGTGATTGTGACATTCTGGGCAGAATCTTGACCTTATTTACACCCTGTGCAATCCCTCTAAAGTCAGTAGGGCAGAGTATCACCATCTAATTCTAGGAAAATCCAGAAAATGTTTTAACTGTTAACAGAATTAAAGAGCAAACTACTTGACATGAAAAGAACTGAGGCCATATTTTGAATAATGCATTTGTGGTGTCCCATCAGAAAATGTGTAAATAGTAAATAACTACCTGAAACCAGTCAAGTGTGCAGCAGTTAACAAGAGCTGGAAATTTTCGAAGGCGATTACGAAAAGCATCTCCAATGGGACTCATTGCCAATACCACATGGAGCTGGTCTCGGCAGCGATCAATGAACATGTTAAAAAGGGCTATGGGGCTACCATCAGTTTGCTTTGTTTTATCTCGTTGGCGGTCTATCTGACGCATTCGTTCACAAATTTCTTGTTTCTCATCTAGTGCAAAGAGGTTTGGTACCTCCCCCGCATTTAGTAAGTTGTTAATGTCTTCTAAAAATGACTCCTTCTTTATCTGAGAATCAGTGAATAAGAAAACTCCTTGCATCTCACCCTCAGTAGATTTCCTTAGGATGACTTTTAAGTCTTCATGCCACTCATTGTTACCATAGCTCTTAGATATTTCAACCTGGAAAAGTGTATAATCAGCCATATGTGCTGCTAATCGAGTGAGGGACTGCCTGCCACTGCCTCCAACACCAACCAGAAGGGCATGGCTGCGAGGTTGTTTCAGGATCCGTGAAATTCTACAGACGTGTTCAATAGCAAATCGGAACAAGACAAGTTGCATAGGTTTTTTGCTCATGTTATTAAATTCTTCCAAGTGGCTCTCTACAACTAATCTCAGTGTGTCCACATCCTTGATCTCCCTATAGTTGGTGTCCTCTCGTTTGGGGTCATGAAAGTCACAAAACATCAGGCTACGTAAGTCATCCTCTTCCACCTTGCCATCAAAATTGAAGTCCAGGCTCTGGAAAAGTTCATGAAAGTCTTCATCTAAATGACTTTTCACTACTTCTTGGATATAACCAACAAGCCAGGCTCGATCTGCATTATCCACTAAGCGATCATAGTACACTCTAAGAACCTGCATAATAAATAATAATATCATAGTTTTAGTAGTTGATGCTAGCATTCTGTTCATTTTATACTGGCATTAATCTAAGTGAAACACACACACACACATATAAAAAATGGTTTCAAAGTGCAAAGTCTCTTAAATTTCAGCACAATGAAAATTAAAATAAATGTTCAGAAGCAACTGGAACAGTTGATCCTTTTATCTTCTAAATGAAAGCTAAGCTCCATGTGGGAAAATAAAACATTTTCCACATACTATATGCATACTTTAAATATATTAATTGTATTCTGAAGACATTTTGTAAAGAGTGGCAGGTGTCACTATCCTTACTTTTATGTAAAGTCAGAGAGACCAGACTTGGTATATTTTTGCTTTTTCTTCCTATTTCTAAATAGATGAGTTAACACCACTCCTCTGATCAGTTAGCTTGTGATGTTATCATTAGGGGAGAGGTAGTTACAGTTGCTGAAGATTCAGGAGTTCCTACTGAAGAAGATCCATAGGGAGAGAGGAACAAGAACATGTTCTTTCCCCACCCAACCTTCCCATGACCCTGGCCCACTGCTGGCTCTCTCTCCACTGACTCTTTGTTCTGCCATTGGGAGGGAGAGGAGAGGAAATGGAGGTAGGTACACTGTGTAATAACTTATGGCAGGAGATGTCGTCTGGATAATTGTGAATGAAAGGAAAGGAGCCCACAATACATTAAGATGTGGTTCATACTTCAAACAAGTATGCATAAAATCTCATTTCTAGCTAGCAAAAAAAACCTTATGACTATGGCATCATTACATAGCTATTAGTCATAGGTCTTACATCATAGCTGTGATATAAGATAATTCAACTACATTTTATTACTAAAGAAAAATAAATGTCTAAATCCAACTTTGACTGTTCAATTATTTATCATAAATATCATATACAATTTATTACTAATATGAGATTTACCTCGTGAACCCAAAGACGTTTTATCATTCCTACAGATTCTGTTGTTTCAGGTCTTGACAGACATACACCTTGAATAACGCGGGAGAAATCACGGAGGTTGAACAAGTAGTGAGATTTGGTGGGAGTGGGCAGCAGATTCTTCATAGCTTCTTTATACACTGTCATGGTACCATTAATAATTTGTGGAGTCAAGTCTAAATATTCGGATGTGAAGTTATAACTGACAAATTAAAGAAAGTGCTAAGAATAAAATGATTTTCACAGTTCCATCATACTAAGTATATATACTTAAATACTGATTCACTTCTCAATGCCAATTTTAAGTCTCAAGATAATACTTTCTTATAGACAATCTTATAAATTCCACTGCTCTTGCTGGATTAATGGAGTTTTCAGTCAAGTCATCTTGTGAATCAAAACTAATAATTGTAGAAAATATTGAGGATTCAACCACTTTCTTTTTCTTATTATTATTGTGGTACTGAATGCACCATTATAATCAGGGCTTTCCCCATTTTACAGTACATCTTGCTGTTTCAAATAGCACCTAGCTGAAACTTTCATAAATTCCCCTGTAGTTTGAGACTTCAACCTGGTTTGGATATGTGAATATCCTTTGCAGTAAGTTAAACTTATCATATTCAAGGATGGTAACAATCCAATGAGCTTCTCCTCCCAGGACCAAAGTGCTCAAGGTAACAGGGCAGCTTCTGTGCTGCTACTTTTAGGGGACACAGCAGAGAAAGTGCAGTCCTGAAGGCACAAAGTATCTTTAAGCTAATTGACTGGCAGCCATTGTGGCCCCTGCACACTGCTAGAGCAGCATGCACAGGCTTCAAAGCATGCTATAATCAGGCCTCACATCTAGATATGCCACTGACCTTATGGCAAATGACACCCACTCTGATTATCTGACATCTCTCTGTTACAACTAAGGCACCATTTGAAGTTACTGGGCCATTTACATGAAGAAAAGTAAATCTCACCTCCAAAGAAAAAAGCTTATTTGCTTGCTTATAAGGCAAAGATAATTAAAGAGAGCTTTGAGAGGTAGAAAACTATTTTATTTTTTGAAAAATTCAAGATTTTCCCCAGAAAAGGAAGTTTTCCATTTTAGTCCAAGAGGGTTATTTTTGTTTGTGAATATTATATATTTTCATTTTGTATAACATCTGCAAGACTCTGCAGTACCAAAAAAAATAAGTTATATACTTGTACGGATGCGTTGTCCATATACATTCTCCATATCTAGTTGTACACAGATGCCTGTGTGCTCAAGATCAGAGTCTTTTGGTCAGCAGTGTCCATTGCTGCCACACATGTGCCATGAATGTCCTTCTTGTGCTCTGCTGAGGGAATATAGAGTGGAGCAGGCCAACTGCCCCTCAGTTCCTTCTCCAACACAGAATCTGAAGGCTATAGGACTCAGAAGCAGGTGGCAAGGAGGGAACATTGTGAAATATGTTTATGGAAATGGGAAACATCTCAAAGAAATTCAGTTACTGTACAGATAAGTAACTTTTCTTTCTCCTTTCTTTCTCCTGTCCATATACACATTCCACTTTTGATGATTCACAAACACTAGTCAAGGGATGGTAGCTTGGAGTCTAAGTGAATAAAGAACGAAGCACAGTTTTGCTGAATGTATCATCTAATCTAGAAGTTTCAGTAATGGAACAGTGTTTCATGAATGTGTGCACAGACTCCCAGGTGGCTACTTTGCAAATATCTATGATGGAAATATTTCTCAAGGATGCTGTAAGAGCTCCAGTGGAATGAACTCTGAGGAGGATCCAATTTTCCTATTTTGTAATAGGTTCTCACACAGTTTACATTACACTACATCTAGGTAGTCTTTGAGTAGAAACAGGTTTCTGTTTCATAGACTCACAGACTTTAAGGCCAGAAGGGATCACTACGAGCATCTAGTCTGACCTCCTGCACATTGCAGGCCAGAATCTCACCCACCCACTCCTGTAATAGACCCATAACCTCTGGACAAGTTACTGAAGTCCTCAGATCATGATTTAAAAACTTCAAGTTACAGAGAACCCACCATTTACACTAATTTAAACTTCTCTGCTACTGCCATGGATAATCTCAGTGTAGCCCTAAATGGCTTTGTTCTTTGTAAATAAAATGCCAGAGCCCTTCTGATCTCCAAAGTATAAAGATTAGCCTCTCCCTTGAAAGAGTGAAGCTTGGGAAAAAATATAGAGAAAAGGACCTGTTGGTTGAGATGAAAATTAGTGATGACTTTAGGAAGGCACTTTGGATGTGTTCTCAGAGATACCACATCTGCATAAAAAACAGTATAGGGTGACTCTGCCATAAAGACTTGAATTTCATCAACTCTCCTTCCTTATTTGATTGAAATTAAAATTCCAGTTTCATAGACATGTATAACAAGGAACATGTTGCCATGGGTCCAAATGGTGGGCCCATCCGGGCAGATAAAAGCCAAGTTAATGTCTCATGGAGAGGGTGGTTCTCTGATGGTCGGAAAAACCTTGACAAGACCCAACTCCTCAAAAACTTATATACAGTCAGGTGAACAGTCAGAGTTTTTTCTCCCCATTAATGCATTCGAACTCTATCTTTTCCCCCAGGAGCTTCACTAAGTCCCCCTGGATCAACAAACATTGCAAGGCAGCATCCACAATTCCCCTTTGGCACCTCCTTCTCACCTTTATTGGGATGGTAGTTGTTTTCTTTTTTATCCTTCCTTGAGAGTCCCAATCCATTTGCACAATTCTGCGAACCCACATTCCACCTTGGGGAAGTCTTGTTTTATATGTCCAGGTCTTCTACGTTGATAACACACTTTCCCCCAATTCTCTAAAAGAGTGCCTTTTGCCTCCTTCCTCTTATTCTCCAGGCTTTTCAATTCACCACTCCTCCTCCTCAGTTCTGGACCCGTAAGTGGCCAGACCTCTCTGCTGCACATTTACTGGGGATGTGCAGCTCCCACAAACAAAAAAATTATATCAAGTATGTCCGTTGTTAATTGCACCCTTGCGTGATGGGTAGTACTTATATCTGGTGGATTTAGGATTGGCCATCTCTAACCCCTGGTACCAGGAGAGGATTTTTTAAAATTCCTTATTGAAAGTAAACCTATCAAATAAATTACAAATAAATAAGGTAGGCAATCTTACTATGAACTGACTATGGGGATAAGAGTATTTACAAGTGTGACACTCTATACCTGGGTGGGTAGTCTGTAATCCCCATATTCATCATTTATATATAATTGTGATATTTCATATAAAGCATATCATGTAAGGTATCATGGAAAAGGTTATGATCCACTGAAAGCCATTGTTCTGTCTAGACATGTATATCTCTGAAATTATGAGACTGTGTTGTATGGCTGTCACTAAAATATGCTGTGAGTTGGGGAATCACCCAGATATTAGATCCCCAGAGATAACAACAAGGGAGGTAACCAATGCCTGGTGGGGTGTTGAACAACCATTAACAGCCATTGTCCAGCAAGGGAGTTACAATTCAATGACTCACTTGCACAAGGACACACCAGGGGAATTGCTCAGCCTCATCCACAAAACTCAGCAATGTTCACAAGACATGCCAGAACTTGTGTTCTCCAAGTACATGGACTGAGGATATAAAAGAGAGGACAGAAGCCACATGGTTGGTCCTGTCTCTTCCCCCACGTACACTGAAGGCAAAGAGAACGCTGGAGATGAGGAGACTGGTCCCCAGACTAACAGCAAGAGCCTGTGCATGAAAGATTGCACCCAACTTGCAGTATCCAGAGGGGTGAGAAAAACTGCTTAGTCCAGATATGGCCTAGTCTATTAAGGTTGAGAATTTAGACTGCATGCTTATCTTTTATTTTCCTTTGGTAACTACTCTGACTTTTGCCTATCACTTATAATCACTTAAAATCCATCTTTTGTAATCAGTAAACTTATTCTAATGTTTATCTTTACCAGTAAGTTTGACTGAAGTGCTTGGTAAATCAGCTCAGGTTACAAAGTCTGGTGTATATCCACTTTCCATTGATGAAGTGGTGAACCAATTAAGAAAGAGTCTTGAGCAGTGCAAGACGGTATATTCCTGAGGTACAAGGCTGGGCGCTGAGGGAATCTGACTGGTGCCTTGCTCTGCGTGATTTTTGAGTGGCTCTGGGAGCATTCATGCAATCTAGCTGGGTGTGGGGCTCCACATATGGTTATACTGAGTGGTAACAGCAACTGGAGTGGTTTGCTACTTGTCACCAGTAAGACATTGTGAGAGACAACCCAGATTAGTGAGTTAAGGGGGCACAGTGGTCCCACAGTCGCAGGTTGCATCCCAGCGATCCCGTCAAAACAAAAGTTAAGGTAAGTAAGCTAGTAATTTGTAGGAAATGGTCAGCAAGCAGCTCTGTCTCATAGCCTGAAGCAATGAGAAGGAACTGAATGGCAGTTTGCCCACTCTGGACTACATGCCCTTGGCACAAGACACAAAGAGACTCGGGGCACATACGCAGCCACCACAGACATTATTGGCCAATAGACTCTGATCTGGAGCACATGGGGTGCATGCACACCACCAGAAGTGGAATATGTACATAGACAACATATCTCAAAGGAGAACCCTCAATTCCCACAGAAGTGGATGCTCAGTATTTCACAGGATCAGACCCATAGTGAAAATTGGTATTTAAACACAGGTCGAGTGTTAAGAGACCTGAATTAAATAAAAGAAGAAAAATACTTTCACAAAAAAGCCCCCCCAAAATCCATTTTTTCTAAACAGTGTGTAAATGAGATACTAGTAGATGAAATTCAGATTCAACAATAATTTATGTTATTGTTATTTTAATTAATCAAAAAGTATACTGTAATGACAATTAACAGATGAATTTTTCATTAGAATTCTATTTTCCACCAATTGACTAACTTTCTATTTTTATTGACTTCTGACAGATACTAAAATGTTAAAGAAGCGAATAGTATTCTAAGTTATAATTTGCTAAGAGTGGTAAGCATAGGTGAGGACTAGTATAATATATTACAGAAAATCTTAGGTTCTTAGAATAATCACTAATATGACTGTATTTTTATTTACTTTAAATTGAAATAATATTTTCAAAACATCTGAATTAACTGAAGCAACATGAATGATTCTAACACACAGTGAAAAGCTTAGGTTTATGAAGAGAAATATTTTCCATAGGAGTTTCCTAATAAGAAGCCTTGTCATAAGAAATACTGAGAATTTGTCAAATCCATCAGAACCACAGATGCTCAATTCCACTCCAGAACAGGATCCTAGAAAGGTATTTTGGTAGACTTTCCAAAGACACAGTTTAAATATTTACTTTAGCCTTTTGCAATATACAAAAGTTACTTACCAAGTAGAGAGATGCCAGTCTAAAATTCTAGAGAAAATCGTATACATGGAATCATCATCAAACTCATTAATAGTAACTGTATTGAAATGTCGCAAGTATCGAGGAGTTATTGGGTTTCGGCCACCACCTAAAATGAGAAAGCACAAATACTGAAAATAAAATAATGAAACTAGCATTAAGCTATAAATATTTAACACTTTTCTACTAATCATCCTCGGTCAGATTCTACCACCCTGATTCACATTAAAAAGTATCTTAACTCCAAGAATAGTCCCAGCGACTGCAATGGGACTACTGGTAGAATAAGGTACTATCCAACCTGAATGAGGGCATCAGAATCTCGCTTTCTGAAAGTGAGAATAGTCTACAAAATGCATATTGTCCTATTCTAAGTAAATTTTAAACTACTTTAAAAGGTGTTTCTTACAGAATCATATAAGTGTAGGACTGGAAGGGACTCAAGGCAGGACTAAGTATCATCTAGACCAGAGGTGGGGAACCTTCGGCTCACAGGCTGGATCCATCCTGCTGCTTAATTTAATCCGGCCTGCAGCAAGTCTCCACGCAGTGGGCCGGAAGCCCCGAGCCTTGGCACCTCCCGTAGCTCCCGGGAGGAGGGACGATCAGGGGAATTCCGCGTGCTGCCAATAGACATGCTGGCCGCTTCCGGGAGCAGGAAGTTTGCCTTAGCCCCGCTGTGCCACCGACCAGGAGCCACGTCAGGTAAGCACCACCTGGCCGGAGCCCATGCCCCAAACCCCCTGCTGCACCCCAACTCCCTCTCAGACCCCGCACCCCAGCCGCACCCTAAACTACAGCCCTGAGCCCCCTCCCACACCCAAACTCCCTCCCAGACCCTGCACCCCATCCATACCCCAACCCCCAGCCGAGCCCCCTCCTGTACCTAAACTCCCTCCAAGAGCCCACACCCCTACCCGCACCCCAACCCCCTGCCCCAGTTCGAACCGCCCCCACATTCTGCACCTTAACTCCCTCCCAGAGCCCACACCCCTGCCCCAACCCCTGCACCAGGTCAGAACCCTCTCCTGCACCATAAGTCCCTCACAGACCCTGCACCCCCACCTGCACCCTAACCCACTGCCCCATCCGTGAGCACCCTCCTGCACTCCAAACTGCTTGGCCCCAGTCTGGAGCCCCCTCCTGCACCCCAAACTCCTCATCCCCAGCCCCTCCAGTCGGAACCCTCACCGCTTCCTGCACCCCAACCCCCTGCTCTATCCCAGAGCCTGCTCTCACACCTTGAAACCCTCATTTTTGGCCCCACCCCGGAGCCTAAGGGAAGCCCCAAACATTCACAACCCTCACGTGGCTGTGTGTCACCCACAACTGATTTTTTCTGTGGGTCAATGGCCTCTGATAGAAAAAAGGCTCCTCACCCCTGATCTAGACCATCTCTGACAGGTGTTTGTCTAACCTGCTCTTAAAAATCTCCAATGACAGAGAGTCTACCACCTCCCTAATTTATTATACCCTGACAGTTAAGTATTTCCTAATGTCCAACCTAAATCGCCCTGGCTGCAATTTAAGCCCATTGCTTCTTATACTTTATTCAGAGGTTAAAGAGAACAATTTTTCTCCCTCCTCCTTGTAACAATCTTTTATGCACTTGAAAACTGTTATCATATCCCCCCCCTCAGTCTTCTCCAGACTGAACAAACCCAATTTTTTCAATCTTCCCTCATAAGTCATGTTGTCTAGATCTTTAATCATTTTTGTTGCTCTTCTCTGGATTTTCTCCAATTTGTCCATATCTTTCCTGAAATGTGGCACCCAGAACTGGACACAATACTCGAGGTGAGGCCTAATCAGCGCGGAGTAGAACAGAAGAATTACTTATCTTGTCTTACTTACAACACTCCTGCTAGTGCATCCCAGAATGATGTTTTATTTTTTTGCAACAGTGTTTCACCATTGACACATATTTAAGCTTGTGATCCACTATGACCCCCAGATCCCTTTCCACAGTACTCCTTCCTAGGGATGGGTACCGTATCAGGGTCACCATCTAGTCCCAAAACCTGGTAATACTCTGACTGGGATAGTATTTCAGTAGAATAATGTAAAATCTACTACATAAATTATAGAGCGTGGTGTGCTTGAAATTAGTAAGATACCTTTAGAATCTATTATATGAACTTTCCAGTATACACCCGTTTATTTCTGCATTTGCTAATGCCAATTACTAATTTCCAGTATACACCTGCTAATCTCTGCATGCCAGAACACAATGGCATCCTCCACCCAGCATGACCTTGCATGCAGCAGGAAATTAACCCTGTCTTCCTGAGGCAGTTTGTCCTTAAAGTAGTCCAGAAAATTATGTTTGGAGAGAAGGGCCTGATAATTTGAGATCCCTTTTGGCTATGCCTATGAGGCTTAGGAGAACATAAATCCTTAAGGCTTGAACATGAAGGCTCACCAGACAAACGGGATTGGGATGGGGTCTCTCAGAGACTCTAAAAGCAGATTTGCTTTTGTGTTTATGAGTGCACCCTCTGCTCCTCTTCTCTCTGGATTCAGACACGGAATTGGGGGGATGCACACTTTGGATGATGTATGGGGGAGGCGGGTGACCTGGATCCCTGATCTGGATCTGACTGAGGTCTCATTGAAGGTGTTTTTGAAGCTGGAGCTCTTGCACTTGCCATGTTCAGCTGGGGAAGGAGCAACAGATACTGCACTTGGCAGGGATATGCACTGCCCAGGACAGTAAATACAGTCACTGACTGAAAAGAAGCAGGGCCAAGAAATACATTTTTGAAGCACAGAATCCTGGACATTATCCAAGCCCCACACTGACCAGGAGTGTTCCGCAGGGTGGGGATTCTAACACTAGCCAAGTATAACCATCTAGTAGAACACTAACAACAAACTAGGAATAAAATAACTTTGAATATATTTATAGGATAAAGAGAAAGGAGAAGTTCTGGACAGTGGAGGATTCTGACTCAGATCATGTGGCAATAAGAAAGAACTAGAGAGGGGGTCAATCCAACCCACCCCTTATACTCTTGGTGCAGAGCAAGAGGACAGCTGGGGTGCAGGAATGGACCAACGAACACTACTTGCAAGAATTCTCCAGTCTCAGGCATATGCACAGTGGAACACACCTATGGACCAGCACTTGAACAGTAACACATTTTCTTACAGGTACTTAGAATTTTATTCATGTATAAAAGAACATATGATGCACATATCTTACCTGCTGGTCCCATCGCACACATAATTTGAATATCCACAAGTTTAATCATGGAGCAGTCTTTAAGGTCATACCAATTCCAGTGATCTAACCACTGGCGAAGTAACTCAACTGGAGGCTGAGCACCATAGACTTCTCGTGCTGGCATATTTACATCATCTACAAATACAACCTGAAAATGAAAATATGAAGGAAATTTGCTTTTCTAAATTTATTTTTAATATGCTTTCTAAACCTGTGGATACTCTGAGATCCACATGGATCTTGAAGGATCCATCAGAAGCCTGGGCAAAGAAGATTCTGGCCTGGATCTTGCTGCCAGATCCCTACAAGCTCTGGACATCAGAGCTCCTGCAGGAGTTATGCTGGAAGCAGCTCACCTGAACATGGATGACTCTAGCATATGCCTTTGAGGGTGAAGTTACACAGTGTGGAGGGGGAAACAATTCTGGGTACCGTGGATTCAGTTTGCAATTATTTGCACTGGTTACTCCTGTGGATATGGGACAGGGAAAACAGCCAAGATATATATCACTCACCTGCTGCCCTTATCCACCCCTCTCCCCCACCATCCCTTCAAGAAGCTGGAACATTGTGAGAAAGTCTCAAGATAGGTGGAAGAAAGTATATCACAGAAGTATCCCTCTCCCTCAATTCGGTTCTGAGCACATCAACTCCCTTACATTTACATAAATAGAATAGGGAGCAAGAAAGTCTAAATTAGGAGAATTAGAACTCTGCCACTCTAGAATTACACTATGTTAATTATTCCTGCTTAATTTTACTTCTGGTTACAGTTGAGAAATAATGCATTTAAATATTTATTTTAGTTAAAAAAAATAGATTTCAGTTACCATTCGCTTCCCAAGAGGAGGACCATAAACTCCCTTCCTCCTTTTATCCAGCTTTGACATGATAATATTCTGAGTCTGAGCGGCTGTAGTTTGTGCTGAGAAATTAATGAGGAGAGGTTTGTAGACTTCTTTATTCAAGTTATTTAAAAGAAAATGCTGAAAGGATGATGAAGAGAAAAACAGTAAACCACATGTGTACATAGATCTGACAATTTTTCCAGTATTTCAGCAAAAGGCACAAGACTAACATTTATTGTCAAACATCCATAGGGGACAGTTTCCACATCAACTTTGCAAGTCACTGCTTAAAAATGATGGAATGATAAATGATCCCTGATCATTAACATTCAGATCTCTAATTTTTTATTCCAGAGATAAAGCAACATTCTCAGGATAATTCAAAGTGTTAGGACCCAATTTGTTAAAAGGAAAAAAACAACACCTAAAACTCATCATATATATTTCACATTTTCTCAGACTGTCTATATACTTACAGTATATCATACAAATTCAGTACATAAATCTCTCTTTCCAAACACAACATCTCATAATTCTCAAAACAATCACAGCTCCTCCCACAAACTTTGTATCACTGTCACCATCCCTTCAAGGAAAACTGACAAAGCTTCTTCTCAAGAACCAGTGTGAATTGGTCTTTAAAAGTCTGAACCTACTCCTATTTAAGTCAATGAGAGTTTTGACATTGACTTCAGCTGGAGCAGGACTTAATAGATTACTATTGCGCAGTAAAAGACATTCCCTCTTCTTAAGGGTGGAACTGATCTGGGTGCAAGAGACCAAGAAAGGGAATGAACTGATTTCAATTACAACACAGAATACAAAGTGTACAGTGCTCACTTTATATTATTTTTATTACAAATATTTGCACTGTAAAAATGATAAACAAAAAAATAGTATTTTTCAACTGCAAATTTGACAAAATGCAAAGAAGGTACCAATGTGAAATTTCTAAAGATAGCTACAGTACTCAACCCAAGGTTTAAGAATCTGAAGTGCCTTCCAAAATCTGAGAGGGATGATGTGTAGAGCATGCTTTCAGAAGTCTGAAAAGAGCAACACTCTGATGCGGAAACTGCAGGACCCAAACCACCTTCTGCTGGTGGCATCTGACTCAGATGATGAAAATGAACATGTGTCGGTCCGCACTGCTTTGGATCATTATTGAGCAGAACCCATCAACAGCATGGATGCCTGTCCTCTGGAATGCTGGTTGAAACATGAAGGGACATATAAATCTTTAGTGCATCTGGGACGTAAATATCTTGCGACACCGGCTACAACAGGGCCATGCAAACGTCCGTTCTCACTTTCAGGTGACATTATAAAGAAGAAGCGGGCAGCATTATCTGCTGCAAATGTGAACAAACTTGTTTGTCTGAGCGATTGGCTGAACAAGAAGTAGGACTGATTGGAATTGTAGGCTCTGAAGTTTTACATTGCTTTATTTTTGAATGCAGCTTTTTTGTACATAATTGTACATCTGTAAGTTCAACTTTCATGATAAACAGATTACATTACAGTACAGAACTGAAAAATACTATTTCTTGTTTTTTTACAGTGAAAATATTTGTAATAAAAGATATAAAATGAGCACTGTCCACTTTGTATTCTGTGTTGCAACTGAAATCAATATATTTGAAAATGTAGAAAACATCCAAAAATATTTAAATAAATGATATTCTATTACCATTTAACAGTGTGATTGAGTGATTAATTTTTTTTAATTGCTTGACAGCCCTAATATATATAAGAAACAGGAATTGTGTTTGTGAGGACTATAATTACTGAAAAAAAATGCATGAATATATGAGAAACTATGTCATCTTATTCTAAAACAATCTGTACTCATGCTGAAGGGAATTTGTCAAGAAATATATTACAAATTAGAATCTCTGTAACTACTGTCCTAGACCATCTTAATTTCCAATTTTAAAATAAATTATTATTAGAATGAAAATGCATGAAAACTAGAAAGCAGACTTTACCTTTCTATATTGAATAAGAATTTTGAGGGTTGCCTAAATCAGACACATTTCTTCAGTTACAGGAAAGCCGAATTTACTTACAGAATAACAGACTTTGTTTTGGGCCAAATCATGCTTTGTCAAAGAAAAAGGCTGGGAAGCTTCATGAGTTTTCACTTTCATAGTTTCCTCCAAATTATGCTGCAAGGGAGATGCTCTGATATGAAACAAACAGGTAGTGGGTGGCTTCCACAGAAAGTCATGACTCTAATGAAATAGTACTACTTCCATGCCTTCCCTGGTGGAATGGCTCCTTCATTAGTCATGTTTACATTTATTCTTTACCTTCTTCTGCCTCACAAACCCATTCTAACATGGTCTGAGAATGCATCAGAGTATGTATCAAATAATAAGAGAACCTAGATTCCCTAACACCCTGTTCTTTGTTCCAGAATATTCCCTAACACCCTGTTCTTTGACCAGAATATTATCCTTTTGACAGGGCAAGCCTCATTTTATCCAGGGAAATCCCTGGGGAGGGTCTGTGTGAAACCATGGTGAAAAGTTATCCTTGGGTTCCACCCTCCCAAGCAGCCATGCTTCTGTCAAAACTGCAAAACCACACGAACCAAGATTGTGCATGGGGGCCTTTTACAGAGTCAAAAGAAGGAAAGGGTAATGTTGTGTTTGCACAATCTCTTTCCTTTGACAAATGTAGTTCAAACAAGGGGATTTTTTTCCTCCTTTCATCACCTCCGTGGGACTATAAAAGGATATAATCTGGCCCTTTGTAGTCAAATAATGTAAAAAACTATACTGCACACGTTTGCAATGAGAAATATAAATGTTTTTGAAAGAGCCCAACCATTTTTTGGTTTTATAAAGCTTAAAATGTCTGTTTTAATCTCTGCCAACAGCTATTAGATTTGTTAGATTATACCTTTTAGATCTAAATCATAATAAACTCAACAAAAAGAATATTTAATCCCTACCCTGGATAGAAAAATCTGAACTTTTATAAAGGCAAAGACAAAAGATAACAGAAAAAATAATTATTCAACTCAAGGAAACTACAGAGTATTGTGACTGAGCAGGTGATAATCTTCATGCAGGGTAACAACCATATTTACTTTTCTCTTTTGATCATTTCAAAATTCCCAAAGGAGGAGTGCATACCTATCAAGTCTGTGGATACAGAACTAAACACTATCTTTATCAGATAGAAGCTTGTCATATATTGCATTAGAGAGAGAGATTCTATGATTTAACTTTTGTATTTCTGTGGTAGGTAGTAAAGCAGCATTACCTGTTCTACTTCAAAGTGTAGTCATCCCTGCCCACACAAGCCTCAGCTTCAGTTGGTAGCACACAACAAAGGCCTCAGGGTAATGAGTGAAGGCCAATGACAGACCCAGACGATAAGGGCTAAATTTCCCAACGATGGTGAAGGTGGATAGGATATGACTGTCAGTGCATGGATTGTACAAGGCAGAAAAGGAACTAGATCTTCCAAATGGTCATTCACACCTTCAGGAACCAATGGCATTTGGCAGAAGAATTCCTGAGAAGGGGGACGGTTACCCCTCTGAAAAAACCTTCTATGTTTCCCAATACCCAAGTAAACAAATGGGCAGCCAGTCATGACAGCACCAGGGTTAAAGGCCCTGTTATTGCCAGATCCAGAAGAAGGGGCATGTTTCACATGCATATAGTGGGCAAGACCCAAACCCCACTTGGCTTATTGCATGTCTCTACATGAAACATGTTAACACTGATGGGTACTGAGTACAAGACAGCACTTGTCAAAGAACTCACTTACTACAAGATCATAATCACTGGCATCATAGCTCACTTGCCATAAAGTGATCAAATTACTGTGGAAGCAGCAACCTTTCTCCACTCCAGTAGTCCAGATAGTAGTCAAGGTGTGGCAGTTATCAGTCGACCTCTAGCACAGATCTTAACCACATAGCACCACATCTTCTTATGGTTACTTTATGCTCAGCTTTAACCCTGCTGTCTGTTGCTGTGGCCAACAGAAGATGCATCACCTGTGGAAAAGGATGCATTCTACCACCAGCTGGCAGTAAAAATCCAGTCAAATTCTACCACATGACACACTGTTAGTGCTCAGAGATTTCAGTGTAACTGGTGTAACTGGTTGTGGTTGAAAGGGGTGTGAAATCATGATAGGTCACTTTGGTTTGGATCCCCCAAGTGACCACACCATTCAGTTTCTGACACAGTGTGCTGTCGAGAGTTTCTCTGTCATAGGCTTAGGTTTAGGCACTTCAACAACCATTGCTGAACCTGAATTTCAATCAATGGACATGCCATGAAAGAAACTGACCACATAGTGAAATCTCACCAGCAAACTCAGACCATTGACTAACTGCTGCTGAGCTCTCGTTGCGTTATCCAACCCCTCGCAAACCAGATATCCACAAAGTAATCTCCACCATCTTTCCAAGCATCCTGTTGAAGCCATAAAATATACACAGGCCGTCAAAGATCACATAAGTAATCGCGATGCCCTCTTGGATGACATAGAGATTGCCTGGAGTTGATATGTAATGCTATATCATATGCCACCACTGAAACAATCAGCTTCAGAGGGTTGTGCAGAAACCTTGGCTTTCTGAACAGCCCTTTGATATATTAGGGGGAAAAAATCAGAACACCCAAGCAGGGAGATGTCCAAGAATGTAAGTGATTGAAAGGCATTTTTCAGGCCATATCAAAATGTGACTGTGAAGTCTACATTAAATTCCTTGACCAATAAAGCAGAGGACATCCCAAAGCACAATATTCTGCATCCTATCTACAGGGCTATCTCATGTGTGGTTGATAGCCACAAACAGACTTCTAATATTCTCAAGATGAAACCAAATGGCTCTTCCTGCTCATCAATGGACGAAGTCCTGGGAAGATGGCAAACACATTATGAAAGTGTGTACCTTAGAGCTACCTTCAAGACACCACTGACTTCCTGAGGAAACTACAATCCATCAGTGATCTTCCTGATAACACCATCCTGGCCACTACGGATGTAGAAGCCCTCTACACCAACATTCCACACAAAGATGGACTACAAGCCGTCAAGAACACTATCCCCGATAATGTCACGGCTAACCTGGTGGCTGAACTTTGTGACTTTGTCCTTACCCATAACTATTTTACATTTGGGGACAATGTATACCTTCAGATCATGCACCTGCTGATGACTGCCCAGAGCAATGTGATCTGGCAAACTATATGGCTGAAGACCTAGGGACCAAAACAGAGCCTCCATCACTCAAGGCAATATGAAAGGCCTTCCAAAAGTTATGGAATGGATGTGCTGCTGGAACTGATGGTATTCCACATGAGCTGTTCAAAGGTTCCTTGGAATCAGTGCGCACTGGCCTGAATCAAATGTTTTTAAAAGTATGGGCACCAGACATTGTACCAGCAGAATGGAAACATGGTATCATAATACAAGGGTTAGAGATCTGACATCAAGTTTGGCAACGACAGGCCAATCTCACTGCTACTGGTCCCCAGAAAGGTTTTCATTACTGTTCTGCTTGGCAGGACATCACTTAACAGACACCACTATCCACAGCAATCAGGTTTCATTCCTGGGTGGTCGACAGTGGATATTGTCCTTACCCTCCAGTTTCTGGTTGACCTGCATTGAGAATTGAATTGCCTGCTTCACATGCCATATATAGACATTGAAGCAACTTTTTATTCTGCTGACGGGTCAACGCTTTCACTGTCACTGAAAGGATTTGGTATCCCAAATGTTCTGCTAAAGCTCGTGCACTATCTTCACACTGGTTTCAGAGTAGCAGCCGTGTTAGTCTGTATCCGCAAAAAGAAAAGAAGGACTTGTGGCACTTTAGAGACTAACCAATTTATTTGAGCATAAGCTTTCATGAGCTACAGCTCACTTCATCAGATGCATTCAGTGGAAAATACAGTGGGGAGATTTATATGCACAGAGAACATGAAACAATGGGTGTTACCATACACACTGTAATGAGAGTGATCACTTAAGGTGAGCTATTACGAGCAGGAGAGCGGGGGAGAAAAAACCTTTTGTAGTGATAATCGAGGTGGGCCATTTCCAGCAGTTGACAAGAACGTCTGAGGAACAGTGTGTGTGTGTGGGGAGGGGGAGGGAAATAGATTTACTTTGTGTAATGACCCATGCACTCCCAGCCTTTATTCAAGCCTAAGTTAATTGTATCCAGTTTGCAAATTAATTCCAATTCAGCAGTCTCTCGTTGGAGTCTGTTTCTGAAGATTTTTTGTTGAAGAATTGCAACTTTTAGATCTGTAATCGAGTGACCAAAGAGATTGAAGTGTTCTCCGACTGGTTTTTGAATGTTATAATTCTTGACGTATGATTTGTGTCCATTTATTCTTTTATGTAGAGACTGTCCAGTTTGGCCAATGTACATGGCAGAGGGGCAATGCTGGCACATGATGGCATATATTACATTGATAGATGTGCAGGTGAATGAGCCTCTGATAGTGTGGATGATGTGATTAGGCCCTATGATGGTGTCCCCTGAATAGATATGTGGATGCAGTTGGCAACGGGCTTTGTTGCAAGGATTGGTTCCTGGGTTAGTGGTTCTGTTGTGTGGTGTGTGGTTGCTGGTGAGTATTTGCTTCAGGTTGGGGGGCTGTTAGTAAGCAAGGACTGGCCTGTCTCCCAAGATCTGTGAGAGTGATGGGTCGTCCTTCAGGATAGGTTGTAGATCCTTGATGATGCGTTGGAGAGGTTTTAGTTGGGGGCTGAAGGTGATGGCTAGTGGCGTTCTGTTATTTTCTTTGTTGGGCCTGTCCTGTAGTAGGTAACTTCTGAGTACTCTTCTGGCTCTGTCAATCTGTTTCTTCACTTCAGCAGGTGGGTACTGTAGTTGTAAGCATGCTTGATAGAGATCTTGTAGGTGTTTGGCTCTGTCTGAGGGGTTGGAGCAAATGCGGTTGTATCGTAGAGCTTGGCTGTAGACAATGGATCGTGTGGTGTGGTCTGGGTGAAAGCTGGAGGCATGGAGGTAGGAATAGCGGTCAGTAGGTTTCCGGTATAAGGTGGTGTTTATGTGACCATCGCTTATTAGCACCGTAGTGTCCAGGAAGTGGATCTCTTGTGTGGACTAGTCCAGGCTGAGGTTGATGGTGGGATAGAAATTGTGGAAATCATGGTGGAATTCGTCAAGGGCTTCTTTTCCATGGGTCCAGATGATGAAGATGTCATCAATGTAGCGCAAGTAGAGTACGGGCATTAGGGGACAGAGCTGAGGAAGCGTTGTTCTAAGTCAGCCATAAAAATGTTGGCATACTGTGGAGCCATGTGGGTACCTTGATGCAGAAGGGATTAAGCACCATGGAGAGTGTTGAGGCATCTGTCTACCTCAGCTGCAAGAATTGTTCAAATGACTGCAGCAAATCAGATGTCCTATGACAATTAAGTATCACCACCTCCTCCATGAAGTCCATGTCTCTCCTCTGGATGCAAAAATGCACTGAGACAAAGTTCAGGATCTATCAGACCTGTGTACTGCCTGTACTGCCATTTGGGTCAGAAACCTGGACCCTCTTAGAGGCAGATTTGGAGAGGCTAGAAGCATTCCATATGCACTGTCAGCACTAAATCTTGAGCATAAAGGGTTCAACTTTGTCTGAAATGCCATAATCTTGCAGAGACATGGCCTTCCTCCAATAGCCCAATACATTCAAAAGTGGTGTTGTGTGCTCTTTGGCCATGTTGCCAGGATAGACAAAAACACCCCAGCACAATGTGCTCTCAAACTCTCATTGACAAGTGAAGGGGTGCACACCTTTACCCTACCTAGTATCACCCTGGGACTGCCCCAGAGATTTGCAGGACTGAGCCAAATCTCGGAACTTTACTCCGCAATGCCTGATATGGTGCCATCAACTGTGATCACTCTGACTGGCACAATGGTCCTCAGTAGACTATGCACATTTGATGATGATGATGAATTTCTGTAGAAAATATTGCTATGTACATTTCAAGAACACAGTGGTGTATCCAGAGTTTTTTCCACTCTTAGCCTATGTCTACACGACTGTGATAAGTCGACCTACACTACGCAACTCCAGCTACGAGAATAATGTAGCTGGAGTCGACGTACTTTAGGTCGAGTTACTGCAGGGTCTACACCCCGGGGGGTCAATGCGAGAAACTCTCCCGTCAACTTACCTTACTCTTCTCATCAGAGGTAGAGTACAGGGATCAACTGGAGAGCGATCTGCTGTCGATTTGGCAGGTCTTCACTAGACCTGCTAAATCGATCGCCAGTGGATCAATCTCAGAGCGTCAACCGCAGCTGTAGTGTAGATATAGCCACAGTCTTCCTTCCTTTTCACAAAAGTTCTTCAGTAAAGTTATTACAGAACAAAACTAGGCCATTAATGTTGAGGCAGAATCTTTTATCATTTAGTGAATTTTATCATGCTGAGGGGGGAGGGAAGGAAGAGGAGGAAAGACATAAAATTTAAAGACCATAAAACGAAGACTTCCTAAACAGTTTCATTCCATCATAAAACTAATAACCCGTGAATATTTTTAATCACAGACTAAATACCACTGTAATTAATACCACAAGTATTCATTTTGTTCTTAAATATCAAAACAGATACTCACATTACAAGTAGAGGTTGTCAGCCTGGAAGGACATAAAGGACTTTGAGGATATCTCAAAGAGACTGGTAGGGGGAATGGGCATTGAAGCTTATTGACTGTTCCAAATACAAGTATTACGTTCACATCTCTGGCACATTATGTCAACACCAGTATATAGAGGGGCCAGATTGTGCCCCCAAGCCTTCAGGATATAACTTTAGGGGCATGTTAGACTAAGATGCATAGTAGCTTCAATGTACTGCTCTCCCAAGTGTAAGTTTGCAGTTCTGTGCAGAATTAAGAAAACTTTCCTTCTCCCTCTTCTCCCATGTAAGACATCAACATAGCACAAGGAAGGAGTTTATCCAGATCTACAATAGGTTAATTCCTGAACAACAAAACTGCCATAGAAAACTAATAGACCATTGCCGCCTTAGACTTAAATATTGACACACCATCTCCCCCTCTCAAATCTCAAATTTAAAGGCTGTGTGTAGGGGGTTCTGCAGTGATCAGGAGGTGCCAAGTCTCCCACTCCAGACCACGCAGCACAAGCAGAGCCACTCGGAGGCTGCTCCTGCAGCAGCCTCTGTGATGCCTGATTTCCCCTCCCTTTTCCTGATAGGGAGATTTAGTTGGTGAATCCATACAGCTGTGGATTCGACAGACACACTGCCACCTCTCCCTGGTCCCATCCCTGCTCCATCCCATATGCTGGTACATACAGAGCCCTGTGAAGCATGCAGCACTGGAAGTCCCTTTAAGCGGACTGCATCCTGCCCCACTGCCTAGAGCAACAATACTCCATTGTACTAATTCCATTGTCTATCATGCTTTACATGTCTGCAAAGAGTGGTGGAGACAGGATTTGCCACATAATTCTTGTCAATTCTGTATGATGAATTAGAGTTGATCCAACCATTTCATCATGCAAATTAGGATCCTTTTAAAACAGTACTCAAAGACTATTCTTTTGATAGTCAAATGACAAAATTAAGATGAAAAAGGTACTACTCAGTGACTGAAGATAAAAAAAAACTATTGTATCCCAAAATAATGAGTCAATAATTTCAAAATGCTAACAAAATCTGCCTTCCATTACACAGCCTGACATCTCTTTAGACAGATGAAATAACATTTATAGATATATAAAAAAAAAACTAGCTTGCTTTCTCATTCAAGTACAGAAAGTTGTATGCTTTCGACAAGACCAAGCTTCCTTTTGATTATAATTCATAAGCTTTGGAAAACATACCCTACCCTATACCATCACTTACTTTAAATGAATGTGTTTCTATTATTTATGTTTCTAATTTTATGTGTTAGGCACTTATGTACTCAAAACTAAAAGCCCTGCCTTATTCAGTGCACAGGATGGATGGTGCCCATGTAATGAGTCGCTATTACATGTTTTATCTTCATTTCAGTGTGCTGAGCGATTTCTTATTTATTATACATTATTCTAATCCTGCTCTGAAGACAGTTATTAATTTCCTCATGGGCTTTTCTATGGCATTTATCACTATATACCCGAGTACTTCACAACATTAATTAATTTATCTTCACAACACCCCTGTGAGATGAGGGGGCGGTAGTATCCCATTTTACAGATGGGGAATTGAGGCACAGAGAGACTGAGGCCTTGTCCACACTACGAAATTACTCCAATTTTACAGAAGTCGATTTTTTGGAAAAGATTGTATAAAGTCGAGTGCATGCATCCACACTAAGCACATTAATTCAGCGGTGTGCGTCCACAGTACTGTGGCAAGTGTCGACATTCTGAGAGGTGCACTGTGGGTAGCTATCCCACAGTTCCCGCAGTCCCCACTGCCCATTGGAATTCTGGGCTGAGCTCCCAGTGCCTGATGGGGCCAAAAATTTGTCACGGGTGGTTATGGGTAAATGTTGTCAGTCAACCCTCCCTCCGTGAAAGCAACGGCAGACAATCATTTTGCACCCTTTCCCTGGATTGCCCAAGCAGACGCCATAGCACGGCAAGCATGGAGCCCGTTCAGCTCACCGCAGCAGTTATGACCATTGTAAACACCTCCCGCATTATCATGCAGTTTATGCAGAACCAGAACCTGAAAAACCAGGCGAGGAGGCGACGGCAGCACGGTGACGAGAGTGATGAGGACATGGACACAGATTTCTCTAAAACCGCAGTCCCGGGCCATTTGGAGATCATGGTGTTAATGGGGCATGCTCATGCCATGGAATGCCGATTCTGGGCCTGGGAAAAAGCACAAACTGGTGGGACCGCACAGTGTTGCAGGTTTGGGATGATTCCCAGTGGCTCCGAAACTTTCACATGTGTAAGGGCACTTTCATGGAACTTTGTGACTTGCTTTCCCCTGCCCTGAAGCACAAGAATACCAAGATCAGAGCAGCCCTCACAGTTGAGAAGCAAGTGGCAATAGCCGTGTGGAAGCTTGCAACGCCAGACAGCTACCGGTCAGTCGGGAATCAATTTGGAGTGGGCAAATCTACTGTGGGGGCTGCTGTGATGCAAGTAGCCAATGCAATCATTGAGCTGCTGCTATCAAAGGTAGTGACTCTGGGAAATGTGCCGGTCATAGTAGATGGCTTTGCTGCAATGGGATTCCCTAACTGTGATGGGGCTATACACGGAAAGCATATCCCTATCTTGGGACCAGACCACCAGGACAACCAGTACATAAACAGCAAGGGGTACTTTTCAATGGAGCTATAAGCACTGGTGGATTGCAAGGGACGTTTCACCAACATCAACATGGGATGGCCGGGAAAGGTTCATGGCGCTTGCGTCTTCAAGAACTCTGGTCTGTTTAAACGGCTGCGGGAAGGGATTTACTTCCCAGGCCAGAAAATAACTGTTGGGGACATGGAAATGCCTATAGTTATCCTTGGGGACCCAGCCTACCCCTTAATGCCATGGCTCATGAAGCCATACACAGGCACTCTGGACAGTAGTAAGGAGCTGTTCAACTATAGGCTGAACAAGTGCAGAATGGTGGTAGAGGGTGCATTTGGATGTTTAAAGGGTCGCTGGAGCAGTTTACGGACTCACTCAGACCTCAGCGAAACCAATATTCCCATTGTTATTGCTGCTTGCTGTGTGCTCCACAATCTCTGTGAGAGTAAGGGGGAGACATTTATGGCGAGGTGGGAGGTTGAGGCAAATCGCCTGGCCGCTGAATACATACAGCCAGACACCAGGGCGATTAGAAGAGCACAGCAGGAAGCACTGCATATCAGAGAAGCTTTTAAAACCAGTTTCATGACTGGCCAGGGTACTGTGTGACACTTCTGTTTGTTTCTCCTTGACAAAAACCCGCCCCTTTGGTTGACTCTAATTCCCTGTAAGCCACCTGCCCTCCCCTCTTTTGATCACAGCTTGTTTGCAAAGGAAATAAAGTCACTATCATTTAAAAAACATGTATTCTTTATTAATTGATTATAAAAATAGGGAAATAACTCACAAGGTAGCCCGGGTGGGGTGTGGGAGGAGGGAAGGAAAAGGCCACTTCAAAACTTGTTGAATGAGAGCCTTCTGTTGCTTGGGCTGTCCACTGGGGTGGAGTGGTTGGGTGCCCGGAGCCTCCCCCCGCCCACGTTCTTGGGCGTCTGGGTGAGGAGGCTGTGGAACTTGGGGAGGAGGGACGGCGGTTAAACAGGGGCTGCAGCGGCAGTCTGTGATCCTGCTGCCGTTCCTGAACCTCCACCAGCTGCCAGAGCATGTCCGTTTGATCCTGCAGTAGCCCCAGCGTTGCATCCTGCCTCCTCTGATCTTCCTGCCTCCACCTCTCATCTCGATCGTCCCTCCTGTCCTCACATTCATTGGCCACTTTCCTGTACTGTGCTACTGTGTCCCTCCACACATTCTGCTGAGCTCTGTCAGTGCCAGATGACTGCATGAGCTCAGAGAACATTTCATCATGCGTGTGTTTTTTTTGCCGCCTTATCTGAGATAGCCTTTGGGATGAAACATTTGCAGCTGCTGGAAGAAGAAAAGGGAGTGAAGTATTTAAAAAGATACATTTTACAGAACAATGGCTATACTCTTTCACAGTGAACAACACTATTCACATTACATTGCACATGTGATTTTGGTACAAGGTCACATTTTGCATCTTATATTGAGTGCCAGCGGCTTTGGTGTTAGAGATCACACACGCAGGGCCGGGCAACAGAACTCGGCTTGTGGCGGCCACGGTAAGCCATAGTCTTTCAGCTTCTGCAACCTTCATAACAGCAGCGCCCTCCTTTCCCATACCAAGCAAAGCCCGTTGAGTTGGCCATTTAGTGCTGTGGTTTTCATGTTAACGTGCAGCAGCAGAAACCAAACTAACCCCGCCCCATCCAATTCTCTGGGATGATCGCTTTATCCCTCCCCCCACCACGTGGCTGGTATCAGGGAAGATCCCTGCTAGCCAAACATGAACAGCTCAGCACCAATGCACACCCCCCCCCCCCCACCGCTTGGCTAACTGCGTGGAGGATTTCTTTTCAGCCACAGGCAAACAGCCCAGTAGGAACGGCCACCTCTGAATGTCCCCGTAATTAAATTCCAGGTTACCACGAACGATATCACTTTCCTGAGGATAACACAGAGAGATAAAGAATGGATGTTGCTTGAATGCCAGCAAACACCGGGACCATACGCTGCCAGGCTTTGTCAGGCAATGATACCAGATTACTTGCTACTAGCATGGCGTGGTAAAGTGTCCTACCATGGAGGACAGAATAAGGCTGCTCTGCCCAGAAACCTTCTGCAAAGGCTTTTAGAGTACCTCCAGGAGAGCTTCATGGAGATTACTCTGGAGGATTTCCGCCCCATCCCCAGACATGTTAACATTGTTTTCCAGTAGCTGTACTGGCCACAAATGCATCCCAAGTACTCAGGGCAAATTAATCTTAAAAAACACTTGCTTTTAAAACATGTACTAGATTTAAAAAGGTACACTCACCAGAGGTCCCTTCTCCGGCTTGGTTGGGTTGGAAGGGTATTTCAGTCAGGATGATAAAAAGATCCTGGCTGTCGAGGAGAACGGTATGCTGTGTGCTCTCCTCAAGCTCGTCCTCCTCCTCCTCCTCATCTTCCCCGTCCGCAAAATCCTCAGGCATGGTGGAGAGTACCCCATCATCGGAGTGCACGGACAGGGGTGGGGTAATGGTGGTGGCCTCCTCTAGAATTGCATGCAGCTCAGCGTAGAAGCGGCATGTCTGGGGCTCTGTCCCAGAGCATTCGTTTGATTCTTTGGTTTTCTGGTACGCTTCTCTGAGCTCCTTAAGTTTCACGTGGCACTATGTTGCGTCCCTGCTGCAGCCTCTGTCCATCATGGCCTTGGCGATTTTTTGAAATGTTTTGGCATTTTGTCTTTTGGAATGTAGTTCTGATAGCACAGATTAGTCTCCCCATACAGCAATTAGATCCAGTACCTCCCCCATTCGGTCCATGCTGGAGCTCTTTTTCAATTCTGGGACTGCATGGTCAACTGTGCTGATAAGCTCTGCATGGTCACCTGTGCTGATGAGCTCGCCTGGCCAAACAGGAAATGAGATTCAAAAGTTCCCGGGGCTTCTCCTGTCTACCTGGCCAGTGCATCCGAGTTCAAAGTGCTGTCCAGAGTGGTCACAATGCTGCACTGTGGGATAGCTCCCGGAGGCCAATACCATCGAATTGCGTCCACACTAACCCTAATTCAAAACGGCGATGTCGATGTCAGCACTAATCCCCTTGTCGGGGAGGAGTACAGAAATCGATTTCAAGAGCCCTTTATGTAGACAAAAATGACTTCGTTGTGTGGATGGGTGCAGGGTTAATTCAATTTCACGCTGCTAAATTCGACAAACTCGTAGTGTAGACCAGGCCTCAGGTCCAAAACATCCACTAATTTTGGGTGCCCAATTTTAAGGGCCTGATTTTCAGAGTCCTTAGCATTATATAGCTCTTTATATGTTCAAAGCTCAGCTCCTATTGACTTCAGTAGCAGCTGTAGAACTCAGCACTTCTGAAAGTCAGACCCCAGGGTCTCAAGTCAGGCAATGAGAAAATGAGAAATACTAGTTGGTTAGTGACCACTGGTGAAAAGTTTGGTTTAAGTGACTTGCGTAGCATTACACAGGAACTCTTTGGCAGAGACAGGGATAGAATCCAACTCTCCAGGGCAGTGCTCAACTGCATTAACCAAGAGACCATCCTTTCTTTTCTTGCAATCCCCTGCCTCATTCATGACATGTTCCAACTTCGGCAACAAATGAGGCAGGGATCCTACAGATAATCTCCTTCACTACACATCTGAGATTCATCCCTGAACAGGTCCATCCTGTGTACTGAGTGAGGCTGGAGTTCTGTGGGAAAAATAATAATACAGATCATGTAACCGAAGACTGTATTGTAAGGCATACACAACATGGGACATTTTCAAACTTTTGAGTGCTTGCCACCTCATTAAGAGTGAGTGAGAGAGAATGAGAGTGTCTGTCTGTCTTGAAGTCCCAGTCTATGCCATGTAATTCTAGTAAGTATTCCAGAGCTGCTGGAACTCCTGCCTTCTATACTTATATCAGAAAGAAAGTCTGGTTCAGATGCTGGAGTATACCTGCTGAATAGAAAGATGTTTTAAAAAATAAAAAGTCAGTGGAGCTGGATGAAAATTCCTTGTTCGCAGACATTTCCCTTTCAAAAGGCAGGTTATCAAGTTTAAAAATTCTGAACATGAATGAACTCCTTGGCTGAGAAGATCTTATCTAACAAATAATAATAGAAATTGTGCTGATATTTCCACTAGATCCAAGAACTATGGTCATCTTGGCATCCTTACAGTGACCATTACTATTTTGGTTAGTTTCTTCTTCATTTTCTGATTTGGAAAAACATATATCATGAGTTTGGGGCACTTATGTAACAATACATGTATTTCTTTTGCTTTCAAATTCTCTCTCTCTTGAAATGTGCAGTTGTTTTCCCTTGTAGTGAGCAGATCCAGCCAAGAGACTTCCAACTGTTTGATATTTGAAGGAACCTGCCTAGACGGTTTGCTTTCTCTTTGCGTAGCCAGTCCACTTTTCCATTGTGGACTCCTGTAAAGAGTCCTTTGGGAATCTAGATTTACTTTGCATGATTTCACCTATTAGTTCTTTGTTTCAGTGACTGGATCCTTTCTCCTTCCTGTTTATGTTGGTACACAACTGCTGAAGTGGTATCTTATTAGACAATGTCGTTTCCTCCTTCTGAACTTTCCACGAATACTAGAAGTACATTTTTTGTTGCCTTTAGGTCAAAGAAATGTGTTTCTTCTCTTCTTGTTTTGAGCAGTTTTCCTTATTGATTAGGTAGGCTCCAATATACTTATATCTATTGTGAACACTTTGCATTTCCTTTTTGTCAAAATTCCTCCAGCCAAGGCTCCTTGCTGTTGTGTCCACCATCTCAGAAATTCTAGGACTGGTGTGCATACTTGTTTCTATTTGTTAACTGTAGTGAAGGACTTCATAAGTATTTGCATCTGTTTCTATGTCGTCTTTCACAAGATGTAATCACAATGCAGAATAGACAAATGTAATATTGAACAGAGGAAGTTCCGTTTCTCCAAATCTGACTTTGAAGTTCAAACCTTTCTCATGGGAAAAAAGGACTCGTCTTTGAAGAGTGTTTATTCTACTCTCCCATATAAGTAAACCCATGAGCTGGAAATAGGAGAATATTTCAAGTTTGTGATGTATCTGTGTTACTGAACCTTAGTTAAGGGTCTGCAGTTACATCCCTAATTTCCTGAGGTATACAAATGGATAAAGGTGGGTGCTGTCAGCCCTCAACTTGGCTATTATCACCACCAATATTTGTATGAACACCCTCAATGTAGACGAAAGAACAGAATAATTTTGTACTGGTAGTGTTTGTTACTGTGTAAAAATCACAGAAATAAGTTATGACATCTTTGTTGGGAACATGGGGAAAAGGACGGCTTTGCTATGTTTTAATTAACTCCTTCGGGGTTTGGAGGTTTAAAAGACAGAATTTATGTGTCCATTTATTATCTGCTGCCACTCCTACCCTAATTTTGCCAAATAATATTTAATTTCTGAGGATTCCTATGTGAGTTGTTGCTAACTTGGAAAGTGGATTCCCCTCATCTCCAGTAACCACTATTTTATCCTATATGCTCGATTGGAGGCTACTGAGATACAATACTGCAGCCCCAGAGTCTGCTTTCTGGTTAGGGAGGTGGAGTTTGTCTCCTAGGCTCCATGCAAGCTCAATTACTGAGATTTTATACAAGATTAGACAACTGCATGCATGCTGTGTTTCAGTTTACTACATTCCATCTTATTTCTGCTCTTCTAGCATCACATCAGAAATTTTCTGCAAGCATGTAATATTTCAAAAACTTTTCCTTTATCAGGTTGTGAAAGATTAAACAGACTTGTATTTTAAATTAATAAATCTAGCTGAATGTTCTTAATTACACATATACTTTTGTTTTTGTGATCTTTTAAAATAGCTATGAAATGTAGTGTCAAATATTACTGCGCCAATTTTAGTGTAGTGTGCGCAAAACACAAGAGATTACTTTTGAGTTAATTAACAATGTGGCTAAAGAGATCCTAAATATAGTAATCAAATATGAATTTGTCCAATGTAGCTATGTGGCACAGCTTGTTAAAATTGCTGCTGTTCCGCCTCCAGAATGCTCAAGTTCTAGTATTAATTTGTATACCTGTAACATGATTTTCACAATATCATCATAGTCCATTAGATTGACTTTCACCCCAGGTAATTCCAGGACAGAATATACCTCCACATAATTCATAGATAGGACCAAGGGGCTGTATCATTGGCCATCTGTTGCTGCAATTATGGCCTATGGGATGGAACAGTGGCCACCAATTCAGAGGTTTGGGACTACTTAATCTGAATAACCATTCATCCAATAGCTCCTCTCCCAGCCCACTCTAATGGCCCCTTCGGTACTTATTCTGGGACCAGTGCAGAACTCCGCCTCTACAGAGCAAGGGGGGGAAGTCCTCTCCTGGCTATTTTACCAATGCACCCTTACCACAAGAGGAGGGGTTTCAAGAGATTTAAGTGGGGCAGGGAACATTAAACAGAGCCTCCCAAAATGAGGGGAATTTTACCCTTTGAGAGCTCAATACATTGGCAGGATTGTCAGTCTCTACCCAGCGAAGGTCCATCAAAATAGATGCAGGTCAGGAATGAGAGAAATAAGCAAAATTTGTTTGGAAAAGCCTGTATTGTACAGGTCAGCACTAGACAACACTATTACACTTCCATTTTCACCAGTAATAAAATTTCAGCAACCGTATTTCAGAGACTTTCATTGATTATTCATTTACACTTTCCTAATATTTTAACAATATGACAACATAAAAATTAAATTAAACAAAGCCTGCTATATTCCTAAATTGTAATTTTAATTTTCCAATGTTGTTAATGAATAGTAAGTGAATTTATAAAAATCAGAATCAGCACTAATGAAAAAAGCCACTTTCCTGAATAACTCCAGTGAAGAGTTGGTCTAATCACAGATAGCATTAGCACAATGATTAATTGCATTAACAACACTTCTATTATGGTGGGGGGAGGGGACGAGAGAGAGAGAGAAATGTTTGTAGGTTAACAATAAATCTTCAGAGAATTTTAATAGAGGTTTGATTGAGATCATAAAGATACATGTCCTGGATAATGAATCTATAACTTCATGCAATGTAGTTGTAGCTATATTGGTCCCAGGATATTAGAGAGAGAAGATGGGTAAGGTAATATCTTTTACTAGACCAACTTCTGTTGGTGAGAGAGGCAAGGTTGTCTCTCTCATCAACAAAAGTTGGTCCAATAAAAGATATTACCCCTCACCCATCTTGTCTCTCTCTAACTTCATGTAAACGGCTAACTGAATTTAACTCAAAGGAGCTTTGCTGGCGAAAAAGTAATCCTTTGATATTTTTGTTTAGTACTTGCACTCCTAAAGGTAAGTAACACTATAGTGAAAATAATTCTATTTTTATATTTATCCAAAGCAATTATAATAGTGTATTTTAGAGTAATGTAAAGCATTCTGATAATTTGTTTAAAACAAAATTCCTCTTTATACCAAACAAATTATGATGTATATTGCAGTAGATATTTTCCACAGTAAACAGTGACAGACTCTTCAAATTTGAATACACTATACCAGTTCAACTGTAAGACCTTATATTTTTTCTTGAAACCATGTTTATTCTCTATTTTGAGTTTAATTGCAGAATCAACGTGTGTATCACTATTTTGCCTCTCAGTTACATAAAATTTTTGATAAACAAAGCCCTGATAGACAAAGATCTTGTTTTTACCACCTTGTATACTTCCAATAAACAGAAAACAGACTTATCAAGAAATCTGAGATATAATCAAGCAATATATATTAGACCATTTGCTAAAAGTAATCCATAGGATTATTTTGACAAGGAACAAAATCATTATAAACTGTTTTTGTCAGTCAAGCTCTCTTTGGCTCCCTCAAGTGAGCCTAAATGCCCCAAAAATCATGTCAGATGGAATTTGCTGTCTACTCTGCACACTCACTTTACTTGGTGAATTAGTAAAGTCTACACAGTTGCACCAATGATACACTGGAATTTTAAAGGATCTTGTGATCACAATAATCACAGGAAAGTTATAATAGAATAATACAACAGAAGCAATAATATAAAGTTAAAGTTTTATCAGCATGTTCTGGTGATGCCAATAAATCATGACACCAGAGCTTAAGGCCTCAGTTCAGCAAAGCACTTAAGTATCTGCTTAACTTTAAAGTTGACAGGATTTAAGATTATGCATGTGCTTACATTCTTTGCTGCATAGGGATGATTTTCTGAATCAGGGCCTAAGTGGTGTTTTAGCAGAACCTTAAGGCTGAATTTCGTTGCTCAGAAATATTTTGCAAAACATACAAGTATAATTCAACAAATTATATTTTTATATACTGGATTCACACCATATCATTATTATTTATCTCACTGCCATTAGGGGTGAACACCAAACTTTAAAAGCAGCAAAAGCCAAGCTGTGTATCATGTATGAGGAGCAAAAGATTTTCCTTTTCCCCCTCACAGTTATACAGGATGAACACAGTACTGTTACTTGACCTTAATAAAAACTGGTGAACTTCTCTGATCTACATGTTTAATAAATAAAACTAATATTAGCCATAATTTCACATCTTAATATCCAGTAATTTGTTTCTTGATTTGATTTTATCCACAATTTTGGCAGTTTAGTCTTCACCATACACATTTTAAACCATATAATTTCAAAAAACCCACTTACAATAATATAGATACTCTTTCCAGTTCCTGTTGGCCCCACAAATATGGAAGGTTTTTGATGCACTGTCAGCAACTCCATTAGCGCAGAGTATCGAATAGTATCCAGAGTTGGAACAATGATTTCATTAAACATCATATCTCGAGATATGGGAGGAGCTGATTTGAGTGTTTCCACCCAGGGTTCCCATAATCCTGCTCCCTGTTTTAAATTATATGAATATTCAAACATTTAATAGTAAGCAATAAAACCAAAAAGCTCTGTATTAATATGGTGGATTGTATTATACATAAACACTTAAAGGATAATCACTACTAAAAGTTGTTATTTTCATGTTTGTTTCAGTATCAAAAATTGGACTACACTTAACCAATTTTGTGCTTTCAATTCAGAGTACTTAAAAATACAGAGAACCAGCTGTTGCTTATATGAGCAAAGACATCAAGATAAAGATTTTGTCCTAAAGAAAATAAACAGTTACTGGAACTTTTCAGACCAATTTATCACTAGAAAAAATAAAATAATAAATTTCTTACCTGATAATTTTCTCTCTTTTAGAAGCTTCTCTCCTAATTCATCACTAATATGTAATACCTCTCTGTGGAACTCAGAGTAGAATGTGGCTGGAGTCTCCAGGACTAAGACCCACCCTTCATCTCAAGCCACCAGAAGACTTCGTTAAAGGTGCAGAAATACTCCAGTAACCAATTATTGTCATTATGACAACAATTTGTAATTATTGACTAGCCTTAAGGAAATTATTGTGTGTAAGTCTCCTTTTAGAGAAAGATTTCAATGTTAACAAATTATATTCCTGACATTTACCAGACTACTGGAGTGAGATGAATAGAAAGAAGTTGCTAACAGAAAGAAAATTATCAGGTAAGAAATTTCTCATTCTGCTGCACAACTTCTCTCCTCATTCATCACTGAAGGAAAGTAGTAAGTAGTGAATCATACAAACAGACAGAAAAAGGATAAGCAGAGTTTTAATTACTATCAGAGTAGAATAATAGACAGAAATACGAATTACCCCCATAGAGAGCAAGATATTTGCAATTTAAGGAATTATTGGGGAAGCCACGGAACACCACCTTTCTATCAAGTGATGCCTCTGCAGAGAAACGGAACCTACTTTGCAAACCTTTCCCAGGTGAAGTCTATACACTTTTCCGCACAGTACCACTGGGGAACTTGTAGAGGGAGCATTAACTCCTCCTTCAGCGTTCCCAGATGCTTACCATGCCAACTGGTGCACTATTTTAACAGATTGTCTGCAAAAACTTTGAGGCCCTCAAGTTTTGGCATTTTGGACAGAATCAGTTGAACAGGGTACAACTGGCAAATGTATTCCATACACTTGGGATATATCTTCAGAACACCAGGAATAATTATTTATGCCACAACCTTCTTAAGGGGTAGTAAGGATTGCTACTCTTATGAGCTGGATGAAACCTTGATATGGCTTGAGCTAAAACCTCTTTAAACTGATGCATCCACCATTTAAGTCAATGGTAAGAGACAGTTAAGGGGCCAAGCCTAAAACAAAGCCTAACAGAGTCTTCCCAGAAACTAGCACCAGCTAGGCAAAGGGTTCAGTTGGCTATTGAGACCAGGTGGTTATATGGTGGAGGTGGGGAGAGAATACACAGAAACTGAAAACAGACTGAAAGAGACACCTGAAGGAACAGCTGAAATATGTGGCTTATCCTGGAAGAAACCTGGGGAAAGGTTTTTTGGGTTACAGTGTAGGCTGAAAAGTGTGCTCTTGCTGTAGTGAGCAAAAGAAGCTATTTTCTGCTATTTGGTTCAGACACACAGAACTTTGTACATTCTTTGTAAACAAATAAAACTGCATCAAAAATATCTATCACCAATTTCTCTTCCAAACTATGACTTGCTGCTCAAGTAGAAAAGGGTCAACAGTACAGATTGATGGGAGAACTATTTTCCAATAATTGTGGAAGGAAGAATTTACCTGGAATGGAATGGTTTCTGGAGCTATACACTGAAAAATTATGAATGGGCCTGTTTCTCTGATCACATGGCACTAACTGACATTATCTATGAACGTGTACATATGCATAACTTGTGACCTAAGCCTTGATGTAACAACTAAGAACCTTTTCTTAAGACTCTGGATGCAGAAGATAGAGCAAAAGGAAAAGTCTTGTACAGGAACTGTGAGCTCTCAGATACAAATGCTTTGTCTTTGTAATGCTGAAAAATTTGTTGGTTTGAAGGAAAACTTAATCTGGGTTTCTTTGGAAGCTTCTTCTCCAGATTTTTTCCTTGGGTTAGGGTAATGCTAACCCTTGGAGTTAATAGTTACCAAAGGATTCCTATGCTGGCTTTCATGGTGAGAGTTGAGGCTTCCTGCTGTCTCAGCTCCTAATTTCTCTGTTTCCCCAAACTGCTCCCCTGCACATTTGGATGCACAAGATATCTGTTTAGGATGCCTGATTGCTATTCATGGGTGTAGCACAGCTTTTTTATAGCTATTAATTATTAGAAGCCATTGCTCTGGTCACAAATCACATCAATGATTTTACCAACGCAGAATCCAAGACATCTCACTCCAAGCAAGGATCATACTCCCTAGATGGTGACAGGTTTCAGAGTGGTAGCCGTGTTAGTCTGTATCAGCAAAAAGAACAAGGAGTACTTGGTGCCACAAGTATTCCTCGTTCTTCTTACTCCCTAGATGATGAGCCACCACTTGCTTGCCACCAAGCAGGGTTCCCTTACCAAGTATATGAAAAACCTTTGCTCTGAATGGCTATATCTGAGGCCCTTGTTGAGACTTCCCATGGTGGAATCATGCTTTTGGGTGGGAGGTTGAGGAAAGCCCAGCTTTCCAACTCAAAACCCTCGAAAAGGTTGGTGGCTTTTGGCAGCACAGCATAGTTCATCCTCACAAGCCCCATGCCCTGGCAGAGCGAAGATCAGTAGCTTGCAGTAGCAGGGCATAGCTCACCCTTTGAGGTTCCCAAAAAGCTATCTATAGCACCTCAAGGACTTGGTTCAATGTTTGCATGGCTTCTCTTCTGCTGGGATGAGGAGCAGAGAGACCCCACTCGAGCAGTGCTGTATTGGAGAAATCAGAGGGTTAGAGCCTCAATATTCCAGTGCTTCCTCAGCTGATGAGTGGCAGCAAAGATTCAGGAACTGAAATGAAGCCATTACTGCAAGAAAATTAATTAAAATTAAAAAATTATAAAACCAAGTGGTTGGTAGAAACTGAACTGTCAATTGGTTCCACCACCAGAAGTAGAAATTCTGGTGACCTGAGTTGATGGGCAGAGCTTAGTCCTGGAGCAACAACAATGGAATGCCTCTGAATTTCACAGGTAGGAGGTATTGTTACCCATTCATAATGAATGAGAGAATCTGTGCAACAGAAATGATACCATATAGTCTTAAACAAAGATTACTTAAGAATGGGTGTCCCCATTTTGTTTTGTAATCCTCACCTTTTTGACAAACCGATATTCATAAATTGTTCCTTCTTTAGGAAACGGAACTGTGAAGTTCTTTGATGATAGTTGATCAATACCACTCAGCAATTTATATTTTTCTCTTGTTTCCTCACTAATTGGTCCACCAAGTAGTTCTCGCACGATCTTGTCAAATTTTAGTCGATCATCCTCCTTACAGCTAGCTCCTACAGACCAGATCAGTGAAAACAGGAAAATACCCTGGAGTGGGGGCAGGGAGAATATAAAGTAGCTCTTCAGTAGCTGTGTACTACAATATGCCTATCCTTTGCTCACTGAAATCAATGAGACCTTTGCCATTGATTGCAGTAAGAGCCGATTGGGCCAAATGTCTTAACATATAAATTAAACATATAATAAAAATATTATAGAAGTAATGAAATATGACAAGGAATGTATTACACAGATATGACAGCTCAATCTGTGTTCTCTTGTGCTTTCCAGTACTTGAGAAAGCCTTTTATAGGAATGCAACATGTGATCTTATTTATTCATTGGTTTGTTCTTTTAAAACAGCAATTAATTTCTTTATTTGCTAAACACCAACAGCTCAACAGAAAATAAAGGAGCTTAGCCTTCTGACTCAATGAGCTTACATTGTTAAATAAATAATACAATATCAATATTTCACGAGATGACCTTCTATGGGCCCTATTCATCATTGCCTTACTTCCCCTTTGCATCAACTAAGGCCCCAATCCTGCAAACACTTAGAGATATGCTTAACTTTACTCCCATGATTTAAATCAATAGAACTACTCACAGCAGTAAAGTCAAGAGTAGGCATAATTGTTTGCAAGATTGGGCTTTCAGCAGGTGCAAAGGGGCTGGAGAGCAGGGTAAAGCCCCACTGGAAACATCCTTGGTGAAGAAGATCCCTGAATAGGAGAATGTTACACTTCTGTCCTGCATCAGCACCAGGCACTATAGATTTACCTGAAAGCAGGGAAAACATTTTTTCAAGTTTTATTTTCAATATAAGACCCTATGTATAATGAAAATTCTTTTGTTGGTTAGTTAAGCTCACATTCAAGGATCAATCTATATCTATCATCAGGTGGACAAAAACACCCTTATGAATATACTGTCAAAAATAAGTTACCATAACAGCTGGTTAAAAAAATATATTTTTTTTTTTGTGAAAAATTTCAAATTTTCATCAAATTTTTTTGGATTTTGGAAAAAACCCTTTCACTTTTTTTATTTTGATTTTTCCATGAAAACCTGACAAATTTTGACAAGGACAGAAATTTTCTCATTACAATTTCCATTTTGTCAAAAGGCATTATTTGTTGTAAAAAAGTTTCAGTGAAAACATTTCAACCATCTCTAATTACTACGGCGTAATATTGATATCACACTGGGAAACTGGAGTTACTGTTCAAACTAATTGGTAATGAACAGTAAATGATAAGTTAAAACGTTTTCAAAAGATTCATCAGCATGACCACAAAAAAAAATGTGTGAACTATGGGCCACATCCTCAGCTGTCATAAATCAGCATAACTCCTTTGAAGTTAATGGAACTATGTTGATTTATATCAGCTGAGGGTTTTACCCTTTGTCTACTATAACAACTGCATCTGTGTAAGCAACAAATGAAGCTCTATGGCTAGGAAGGACCTCATGCCAAAATCTTCACTAATAGTGTCCAGCATCATAATCAAAACAATTTGTATCTTGCAAAATTGCTACTGTACAATCCATGTGTTTGGAGGTAGAGAATTAGTAATATTCACTGCACAGTGAAGCACAGAACTGAATAGTATATGAACAGGTTCTTATCTACTTATAGATACAATATCAACCTGCAGTTATATTTAGAATGTACTGAAAGCATGGAAAAGACACTATGGTAGATAGTGGTGATGTAGGTTTGTTAGCAGGATTTGGGATTGAGGGGTGGTGTCTCCTTTCTGTACTGTCCATATGAGTATTATACCCACTCATCCCAAAGAATGCTTGCAAGGTTCTACTTTCTCTGCCTCCACCACCAAAGCAGAAGAAAGAAGTGCAGCAGATGGTCCTATTCCAGGAAAGATCCCCTTGTTATTTTATATACTTCTTTCTGTTTAAATCTCCAAAATTTTGGTTCCAGAGAAAGAAAAGGGAGAAAGAGTGAACTGCTCACTAATGTGTAACAATTGGCTTTAAAAGCCAAGAAATTACAAGGAAAGGAGAGAAAGCTAAACCAGTAATTATGTCTACATTGCAGGCTTATCCTGGGCTCACACCTGGGTTGTAGCCAACTCCCCTCCCCACCCCACCTAAACCGTCTTCATACAAAACCCTTATGCCTAGGCTCACATGTGCTTTGAACTGGGGCATAGGTTACAGCCCAGATTTTGCTTTAAGGTAGACTCTGAACACAAACTTTGAAATTCAAGATTAAGCTAATGTCTGGAAAGCAAAGCTCAGCTTTTGATAGTCCTCCAAGGCCACAGATCTTGGCCTGCATTTTCATGCCCTTCTACCTATTCACTTCCCACTTGTCTCCCATACACTGTAAGCTATCTGCTGCTTTATATACACCTGATCAGTGTTTAACCCTTCATTCCACATGGTCTGCTCTATTTCTGCAGTATTCAGCTCACCTCAGCCAAACAGTCCTAGAAACTTCCATCTCAGCTTGCTGCTAGCTGGCCAGAAGATCATACCAGGGTTCTGGTTAACCTCTGGTGTGACTAAGCAAAGAACATGAGTTTGGGAGATGTACTCAAAATCATAAATTCATAGATATTTAGGTCAGAAGGGACCATTATGATCATCTAGTCTGACCTCCTGCACAACGCAGGCCACAGAATTTCACCCACTCCTGCAAAAAACCTCACACCTATATCTGTGCTATTGAAGTCCTCAAATCATAGTTTAAAGACTTCAAGGAGCAGAGAATCCTCCAGCATTGTATCATTGGTATAAAAACATCTCAAAGAGGTTTGCTGAGGTGAGGAGCAAGCGGACCATTGTACAGTGCAGGGATCACATTAAAAACCTAAATATGGCCTACCACGAGGCAAAGGATGGGAACTGCAAGTCTGGCAACTCCCCATCTACCTGCCCTTACTACAAGGAGTCTGACTGGGACTGTGGCAAGCACCCAAGTATAGAGCCAGATGCTACAAAACTTATTAACAATTTATTTCAGTAAATCAGACATGAAAGACTAAAATGTGTGTTAATTAAAAAAGTACCTAATAAGAAGGTAACAATTTTTCCCAGACAGAATTTACAGGATGTTTATTGTGATGACCAAAGATTGTTGATTTTATTGTTTATGGGTCCATTCCTGGCTGTGAAGTCCAATTTGGGACTTACCATTCCATGTGTTAAAAAGATGAATGTTGCCTACCTCAAGCCAAGAGAAAGCATCACGTTCACTCATGGCTTTAATTTTGGCCTCATCAGCAAACTCATCCATCATGCAGTCCATGAGATTCATCAAGGATCGAACTAAGTTTGTGTCTGAAGTAGGAGACAATTCCTGAAATAACAGAAATGTTCTCTATGGCACGTGTATTTAACTAACTGAAAAGAATCCAGTGTACATTTATTTATTACTTCGTACAGACATGACAGTAATCCTCTATGGTGTATGTGCCAAAAACATGTACTAGAGCAAAATAAAAATATAAATGAAAAAAACCATTCACAGGACAGAATTTCTAATATACATGATCTAATCTATACACTCAAATTTGTTTTGCTTCTCATAAAAGCATTCTTTATCCTACCTTTGTACATTTTCTAATGAACTCAATAGTAAGTGGAACCATTCTGTCAAACAAGCCTACTATAAATTCTTTATGCATAGAGCTGACTCCAGGTGGCATTAGATTTAGCCAAGACACCATCAGTGGTCTCCAGCCTAACGTGTGAGGCTCCATGTAGATCATGCCACATCTAGAAACCTATTTAAAAAAAAAAAGGATATCTGTTACCTTGTGTGATCGCTGTAGTTTTTCCTGCTAAAAAGAGCCTTAAACAATATTAAATGTTGTCCTATCCAGATTCTGAGGTCATTAGAAATTGGAGACAATTATACTATGCTGAACATAAAGATACATACATACCCCTTATCTTGTCAGAGTGTGCTTTGGTGAACTCTGAGGAAAAATTCAAACACAACTTCACCAGTGACTGGCCTGGTGGGGAAAGTGGGAGTATTCTCTTCTTCAACTGATTTAGACCACAATAATCAAGTTACAGCAGAGCATAAGTCGACAACTAGTAGTACCCAGCCTGCCCTCTCATTGACTTAAAATTGAATAAAAGATCAACAAAGTTCCTGATTATTCCAGATATCCTGTTGTGCTTCCAATATTATACAAGTTACAGCTGATTGCACTTGCAGACTGCCCTGAGAAGGAAGCTCACACCTTCCCCTGCTATCCATCTGGCAGGTGCAGTTAGATAGTGAGCCAGAGGTCCATTGATCTTTGGTTTTACCAGAATTTGCCTGGTGGTTAATTTAAAGATTTGCTTCAAGGCTGTTTCTTTTTCCTTGTCAGAAATTCAAAAGGGCCTGAATGCTCTAGGTATGCTTTAAGGGACGTACATAACTTATCTCAGATAACATTCTTTGTCATTATCAACAATTTAAGAGTAATGACTACAACATGTTTTTGTTTTTTAAAGTTGCATAAACACAAACTGTCACACAGGACATTGTAAATGCAAAGAAATTGGAAAAGAAGCTCCTTCACAATATTAACTTGCCACAAAGCTTCAGAATAATAGACTATATTTGATAACCACTCTTTCAAAAATGGATACTTACAGTAGCAGGGGAAGCAACTTCTAAATCCATTGGTTCAAAAATAAGACTCATTTGCTGTGACATCTGAATGATCTCTCCACTCATGAGACATAGTTTCTTGTTATCATCCAGCACAGTATTCATATTCTCAATCCATACTGCATCTACTGGTCCATCAAAAATCAACCATTTCCTGTCTGGTGTCTGGTTTACAGAAAATATTTCGAAAGAATATTTAGCCAAGTAAATTCAGAATATTTTAGATCTAATATATTTCCATAAATCATATTTCTCTGAAAATGTGCTGAGAGCAAGGCTGTTACATTCAGAATTTATTTTTGGAAAATGAACAAAACATATGAATATTATCTAGTCTTAAAACTCTTATAAACATATACTATGGTGATCCTTAAAAGCTTGCTATCTGTAGGCCACATTCTGCCACTCTTACGCAGGCTGCACAGTATATTATTCCTCAAGTAGTATCACTGATACAGATTCTGATATTTTTGTTCATGATGAGCAGCATCTTGAAATCAATTGGACTACTAATAGAGTATGTTCCTACTCAGCATGAGTAAGAAGATTCCAGTCTTAGTCCCATTGACACCTGTGTGTACTTGAGGAGTAAGGTATATTCAATATGACTAAGTGTGCAGAATCCTGCCCATAGTAAGATACTACACAACATGTGTAAATAACCATCAGCAGTATTCAGGGTATTTCCCATGGGAAGTATTGGGAAGTACAAAGGGACCACTTCTACAAACACTTACACGTGTGTAACTGACTCACGTGAGCAGTTCCACCAACTTCAGTAAGTTACTAATGTGCTTCTGATGTGCTTAAGTTTATACAGGATCAGAAGCTAATAGGGCAGATATCTGAGGTAACCTGCTCTTCATTCATGTGCCTGATCCACCTCTCATTGTAGTCAAGGCAAAGATCATGAAACTGTTTCCACTGAGTCAATAGCAACACTCTCATTCACTTCAGTAGTGTAGGGACAGGGACACCACGTATAAGACTTAAATATTCTTTGGAATACAAATGACCATATAAAACATCTATTAACATTCCTAAACATCAGAGTTACTCTTTAGGAACAGTTTCCTCCTAATCGCTACACAGGTGTGCACTCAGGGAAATGATGCAAGGAGCCTCCCACAGGAGTACTACAGAAGGAGCACAAGAAATACTTGCTAGGAATGTGCAGAACCAGGCCAAATTGCAGTCCTTGCACTCAGTTCTTACAGTCAGGGGAGCACAAACTGCTCCTTCCAGCGTGACCAATGAGGTCACAGGTCCATGTCTGACTGCTCAGGGTGTACTAGGCTGCCATAAAGGTGTGTTGCAATAGTTGTCTCATTACAAGTTGTGCATACAAGGCACAATCAAGCCCCTACACATCAATATTGTATGTCTATCATAGAATTATTTTTACATAGATCACAAAATACATTAATCTTGTGTATACCAAGGAAGAAGCAAATGATCTAAAGCTCACTGCCAGGATGCCATCCGACCATTCATGTGAGACTGGATCAAATTGTCCATACAGCTGCCCCATGGTTATAGACTTGGGATTTATAACAGTGATCTGAACCTTATTTTCCTCCATCAGCCCCTAGATACACAAAAATAAAATGTATTTAATTTATACAGAGTTTAATTTATAGTGTCATCTATTTTATTTTGGTTTCTCCTATTTTATATAATTACATCTTAAAACTCCTAGTACTGGGGCCAAGAAGGACAAGAACTAATCTGTGCAAACTGAACTTTAAAGATGATCTGAAAATATTTTAAAGAAAAATACCCTAACTGTATGATAAGGAGCTGGAGGTCAAATTTTGTAACTAAACAATATCCTGATAAATGAAATGTAAAGAATGGCAGTACTGTCCAGTGAATGTGGCACTAGATTGTGAGTTGGATGATCTGGGTTCTATTTCCACACCAACTGTGTGGTCTTGGACAAGTCCCTTCACCTCGTTGTGCCCCAGTTTCCCCATCTCTAAAATGGGAATAATGATGCCTTCCTTTGTAAAGTGTTTTGAGATCAACAGATGAAAATCACTACGTAAGTGCTAAGCACTATTGTTATTTAAAGCATATAAGGAGCTCTAATTTTATTTCTGGTTAACTGAAGTTGATCCTTTTCTTCTGTCTCTGACATGATGTAACATTTTATCCTACATGTATCTTATAGTTCTGAAGTGATAAGAAACCACTGTTCCATAGGAATGCATGGCAACCAAAAGTGACAACTCCCATCAGTTTGTCTGAGCACAGTCACGCTAGAACCTGATAATATAGAAAACATGCATCGCACTGTGCTTCCTCTGGGAAAAATTCTGTCTTAATTCTTTCTGGAAGTGAACGCTATTCCTCATTCCAAAAGCAGCACAACAGTATCAATTTCAGGATATCTTTATGAATCAGGAGTCAGGAATTCATTCATTCATTCATGTTTAAGTGTTTTAACAGCCCTCCCCCTATGGAGAAGACATATCTTTCATTGGTTATGTTCCCTCTGTGAACTGCAAAATCTGGGAATTTTTATTATGCTGTTTCAAAGGAAAGCCAACTCTTTCTGAAAGGATTTATGTTACAGCTCCCCTCCTTTCTGACAAGCAGTCTGATTTGGATTATAACTTAACCATGTCATGCTTTTTTTAAAATTTCCCAAAGAGAGAGTTGGGGAAAACTGTAGTAAGTCAGTCAACCCAGGCTTTTAAGTTCATCTAAGCCAGTGGTGTTCAAACTTTTCCAGTCATGCCCCCTTATCATTAACAGAATCTGTCTGCACACACCCCCTCCCCGCCCCATTACTACACAGCCAAGGCTTCCTCAGCAGCAGAGCTTGGGCTGAAGGCAGAGCTGGGAGTGGAACTGGGGATGGAGGAGGAGCTGGGGCTAGAGGCAGTGCTGGGCTGGGGTTAGAGAGGGAATGAGAGCAGAGCTGGGCAGGGGGAGGAGTGGAGCTGGGGCTGGGAGTAAAGTGGGGGTGGGGTGGAGTGGGACGGGGGACAGATCTGGCCTGGAGGTGGAGCTGGGCCTGGAGGCAGAGCAGAACTGGGGGCTGAACAGGATTGGAATCAGAGCTGGTTTGGGGGCAGAGCAGGGCCCCACTAGACCTTCCCAAAGTTTCTCCATGCCCCTTAGAGGGGTCCACCCCACAGTTTGGGGATCACTGCTCTAAGCAAAACAAAAGAGCACACTCATCATATCTATGAGAGGCTTCACTCATATCTATGAGAATATCAGAAATGAAACAGTAACAAAATATGATGTCAGTTCTAGAATTTAACTATAACCACATAATATGGCCAATTCTATCCTTGTCTAATATTATAATAAATAATTTAAAAACATATAAATAAAATAAATAAATAAATAAATACAAATAAAATGCTGAAGCAACTAAGTTTGGGTCGGGACTTCAGAATGACAAATTCCTTACCTGATCATTTTCTATTAGCAGCTTCCCTTCTAATTCACCAATTAAATCATCAATTCAAGCCAATCAGAATAGTTCTTCCAAAGATGTAGAAATATTCCAGTTTTTTATTAGCATTAAAAACACAACTTAAATTTATATTGACTAGCCTTAAGGCAATTATGCATGTAAGTCTCTCTTTCAAGAAAATTTTCAATTTGTATTCCAGTCATTTACCAGCTACCAGGGTGAGATGGTTGAGAAAGGAAGCTGCTAATAGAAAGAAAATTATCAAGAAAGAAAGTTCTTATTCTGCTTTATAGCTTCTCTCCTTATTCATCACAAATAGTGTGACAGACCCAGGCCAGTTGAGTACGGCGGAGTAGTCCTGTTGGTATCCAGGAAGTGGGTAGGCGGTAAAGCGGCCCTCACCTCCTGAAGTACGCGTCGGGGAGTACAAGATCTGGAGAGCCCCATGCACTGAGTGAGCGTCAGAGGATCCAGCCAGTCTCCCCGGTCGTAGTCCAGGAGGTCTCCGACTCTGGTGACTTCTGCCCGGACCAACCTCTGGCGCACCAAGGGGGACTCCGCCCCTGCACATGGAGCTGGGGGTTGTGTAGCAGGGGCTCCACGAGGAGATCCGCCCCCTTGGCGGCCGCCACTGACCTGGTGGCCGAAACCAGTTTCCAGGTTCGGAGGAGTCCCTGGTAGAAGACTGGCAGCCCAGAGAGGTTTCGCAGAAGACCCCTCGGATGGAGATAAAGGAGCTGCCAGTCGTATCGGAGCCCTCTGAAGTGGTGCAGGAAGGCGTGCGCAAGTATGCTCCTTGCCGGACTACCTGCACCATAAAAGAGTCTCTGCAGGGCCTGGAGGAGTAAGACGTGGACCTGGGTGCGCAGGCACTTCAGGCCCTGTCCTCCCTCCTCCAGGGGCAGGTGACCCAGTAGAGTCCTGGCCAGAAGAACTCCAGAACCAACTTCTGGAGGTTGGCCAGGAAAACCAGGACTGGGACCAGGGTGTTGAGCTGGAGCCAGAGCATGGACAGGACTAGCTGATTGAACACCAGACACCAGTGCCCTCCCTCGGAGGGAGAAGCACTGGAGTAGTCCTGCCCATCTCCGGAGCCGCTCTACCACCCTGCCCTCTAAACCTTTCCAGTTCTCCAGCGGAGACAAATGCGTGGCAGAAAGGTAAATGCCAAGATAGAGCAGTGGACCCGCACTCCACTGGTGGCCTGAAGCACAGGTGGGAGGGAGTTCGCCTGCCACCTGTCCCCGACCACCAAGCCATATTTATGACAGCCCCCCTTTTTTTCTCCAGGGCATAGAAGAAGTGAGAGCCATGATTCATCTCCCGAAGGAGGCGGATGCGGGATTGAACAAAGGCACCCCAGGCCCGATGGTCCTCGAGGGCCCGGAGCTCCTTCCGCTTCTCCTGGCATGCTCCACATAGGAATGGATTCTCGGGTCTGGTGGCCAGATGCCTCTCTAGCTCTAAGACCTCCCGTTCCAACTGCTCAGGACAGGAGACCACGAATGCCTCGGAGCATGCAGGGAGTTCAGGTGGCAAGGAGGCAGGAGGGGTTCCATCGGGGGGGCCCCCCAGGGAGGGACTGTGGAAGAGTGTCAGTGCTACCCTCCATTGCTGCCACGCCATCCCCAGCCAGCTCTAGCAGATGGGATGCACCCGGGGGCAAGGCAGAAGGCTTGATGTCGGTGGCCCCATTCCTGGTCTTTCAGGGGGCCTCCGCATCAGATGGAAGGAGCAGAGCTCAAGCCTTCCACTTGTCCTGCTTCCCCTGTACTTGGACTCAGCCCTCCATGGCATCATCTGTGGGCTGGCCAGAAGGGCTCAGGGGGCAAGGGCGATGGCATGGAAACACGGGGAGGTAGTGGTGGGGCAGCACGAGGGAGGGAAGATTCCCCCTGGGGCAGGCCCCCTCCCACGCCCGGCGGTAATCCCGCCACACCCTCCTCCATAGGCCCCGCCAGGCTGCATGCAGTGGTGGCGGGGCTCTCCCAGTTGTCTGGGCGCACTGGGGGATGTACCCCCAGGGCCCAAGCAGAAGCAGTGGTGGGCTGGGAAGAAGGAGGGGTGGCTCCAGGCGCCAGGCAGCCAGGGGCACCGGAGATGACAGGGCCAGTGCCCTGCCAGGGCTTGGGGGTCCCGGACGCTCCTCCATGCCGGGCCAAGGGGCAGTCCCTTCAGACGTGCCCCCTCGCCTGGCAGCAGTAGCATCAGGCCTCCCCCATAGAGTAATGCACCCAGTAGCAGGCCCCCTGGTAGGGGATCAGAAAGGACCCCTTGAGCACCTCTCCATCACACGCCACCGGTAGCAGTTGAAGCTGCACCTGCCAGCAGAACAAGAGGACGTGACAGAGGGCGGGATCTTTGCAGCCCAGGGAGAGAGGGCTGACAACTGACAGCGGTTTCCCTAGGGCAGAGAGGGTGGATAATAGGGCAGCATTAGGGAGAAACGGAGGGACGGAGGTCAGGACCAACGGGACGCCCAGGTCCTCCAGCGTCTCCAGGCCCCCCCACCGCCTCCTGGGTGGCAGCCTCCAACGCCAGGAAGAAGACCACTTTCCCATACATTTTGGAGGCTGCCACGACAGCCGTAGGCCCCACCACCCTCGCCAACACCCGCATGTAGATCTCCATGTGGGGCGAGGCGAGCACCTGGAGGCAACAGACACCGTGCTTCCTCGTCAAGGTGGGGAAGGGGCCCCAGCTGCCAGAGATGATAGCAGAGGCGGTGGCCAGGAGAGATGATGTAGCAGCAGGCAGGGGAGCCACTGCCACCTGGGCATATGCCCTGGGGGCCGGGAGAGGGGCACCCACAGAGCTGGTGGATGGAGCAACAGGAAGGGACGCCGTGGCCGGTGGCAAGGCTGTGACAGACGGGGCAGTCCCTGCCATGGAGGGCCTAGCCTTTTTGGTGGGGCCCTTACCCTTCTTTTCTCCCTGGCCTTTCGCGCCGGCTGGGGGGGCTCCCCCAGAATCGGAGGGGGCAAGGGACATGGCAGTAGTGGAGTTCACCCCGTTGTCCACCGCTGCTGGTGCCCCAGCGGGGGCGGTAGCTGGTGGTTTGGCAGCGGCACTTGAGGTGGGAGCCACAGGGGATGGGGAGGACAGGTGGAGGAGGGGCAGTGGGGGCTGCCCGAGGGATCTCACCCACCTTGTCCCCTGCCATAATGAGCAGGGATGGAGGAGAAACACCGGGGGGAGGGTAGTAGGGAAAGGGGAAGCAGGTCAACCACTCCTCCTGGCTAGGCTACAGGCAGGGGAGGAGGGCGCCAGAAGAAGGGAAGGATGGGGGAGCTATCAAGGACTTGGGGGATTCAGTCACCAACACAGGATGGGATTCCGGCTCCTCTAGCTGCACTGGGGGGGGCTATAATAGCATTGGGGGGTGCAGTGAGACAGGGGTTCAAACTGAAACAAGGGAGGGGTCGCAGTCAACCCACATAAATATACAAGGCAGGTAAATTTGGATGGGGTAGAAACCATGGTACTCATAGACTCAGGGAGTACTATCACCCTAATTTTGGGTAAACTAGTGAAGAACAGCCAGTTAATGCAGACTAAGCATACAGGGGTAACCTGTATCCATAGGACTGTTAGTTACTACCCCATCATACCAGTGAAAATTGAAATTCAGGGAAATGCCACCGGGGTGAAAGCAGGGGTAGTCCCAAACTTCCCATACCCCATGCTCATAGGTAGAGATTTCCCTAGGTTTGGAAACTTGCTCCCACCAGAGGGATTGGAGGGAGAGGAACTCCCCAAACTTCGGGAGGCTTCCACAGCAGAATGTCACCTCCCATTTTTCACAGAAATGTCACAGGAACTATTCCCTGTCCCGGGGAAAGGCAGGAAGACCAAGAGAGAAAAAAGGCCAGCCAAGGCCTTCTGCTACAGGGACAGAGGGCCACCTGTGTAGACTGACGTACACAGGCAACCAAAGGGGAGGGCCCTGAGATGGAGGAGGGGTCAGAGACTGGTTCCAACTCCAACCTCATGGAACCGGCCGAGAGGGTGGAGACAGATCCCTCAGAGTATGTGCTTGTCATCCTAGACTATGCAACCAGGTACCCAGAAGCTGTCCCCTTATGAAACACAGCCTCCAAGAGCATTGCCAAAGAACTAGTGGCAATCTTTGCCCCAGTAGGGCTACCAAAAGACATCCTCTCAGACCAGGGAACACCGTTCACGTCCAAGCTGATGAAGGACCTGTGTTCCCTGCTCCATGTCCAGACACTGTGGACCTCGGTTTACCACCCACAAACCGATGGTCCAGTGGAAAGATTTAACCAGACCCTCAAGGTCATGATAAGAAAGGTGGTAAGCAAGGATGGGAAAGATTGGGACAACCTACTACTGTACCTCATGTTTGTCATCCGTCAGGTCCCCCAAGCTTCTACCGGATTTTCCCCCTTTGAGCTGTTGTATGGACACAACCCCCGAGGCATCCTACGTAGCCAAGGAGATTTGGGAGGAGAACACAGTGAGGGGAAGAACGTAACAGAGCATGTGTTACGGATGAAGGACACATAGCACCTAGAGAAGGCCCAAGAGGCCCAGCAAACCTACTACAACCGTCAAGCCAAGGTTCAACAGTTTCAACCCGACGACCGAGTAATGGTACTGGTAGCCACCGCTGAAAGTAAGCTGTTGGCCCAGTGGCCAGGGCCCTACAAAATAGTTGAACCCGTAGGGGAAGTAAATTACAAGGTGCGACAACAGGGACGTTGAAAACTGGAGCAGATATACCATGTCAACCTTCTGAAACCCTGGCATGCCCGAGAGGTGTGCACAGTGGTTCGAGAAGACCTGCACTCAGGGAACAGGTGAGGGTGTCTCCCGATCTAATGACAGCCCAGAAGAAAGAGGTAACTGAGATGATCGCCCAATATCAAGACGTATTCTTAACAAAGCCAGGTTGCACAATCGGGACATATCACCACATCATCACGAACCCTGGGGCCAGAGACTGTGGGAGTTCTGTCACCAACCTCCTTGCTGGCTAATGATGAAAAGGGCTCAGTAGATTGTAACCCTGGGCCTAGAAAGAGAAGGGCTACATAGAGGGTCACAGTGAGCCTCTGACGCTAGCATAAACCGCCTGGAAGTGCGGGATCCACAGGGACAAAGTTGGAACAGGGAACTGCGGCTGATGGGAGCTTCGGTGGAGGTACCCTCAGGCAAAGGCAGTGCACAGAGACCTCTGTCCCCCCTCTCCCGGAGGCCGCAGGGATGTAGTGCCAGCCGCTTCCAGGAGTGGCGTGGGGCCAGGACAGGCAGGGAGCCTGCCTTAGCCCCACTGCTCACCGCTGCCACCCTGAAGCTGCTCAAGGTAAGCGGCGTCAGGCCGGAGCCTGCACCCTGAACTCCTCCTGCATCCCGCAACCCAACCCCCTGACCTAAGCCCCCTGCTCCACCCCTCCTGCACCCCCTCTGCATTCCAAGCCCCTGCCCTGAGCCCCCAGATGCACCCCGCACCCCTCCTACACCAAACCCCCTGCTACACCCCTCCTGCACCTCAACCCCGTGCCCTGAGCCCCCTGCTGCACCCCGCACCACTCCTGGTTACATAATCATGTTACAATATGTTAGGATTGGTTAGTTAAATTTCAGGAAAATGATTGGTTAAGGTATAGCTAAGCAGAACTCAAGTTTTACTATAGAGTCTGCAGTCAATCAAGAAGTGGCTGTGTGGGGGGGAACAGGGCATGGGGATGGGGAAATTGGAATCATGTTTTGCTAAAGGGGGAAATGGGAACAGGGACACAGGTAAGCCTCTGTGGTGTCAGAGCTGGGAAGGGGGACACTAAGGAAATAACTGGAATCATGCTTGCTGGAAGTTCACCCCAATAAACATCGAATTGTTTGCACCTTTGGACTTCAGGTATTGTTGTTCTCTGTTCATGCAAGAAGGACCAGGGAAGTAAGTGGGTGAAGGAATCATCCCCCTAACACAGACCTTGAGTGCTTTGCTGGACTCAATAGTTGAAAGGTTTGATAACTTTGATGAAGAATTAACCTGGAAGCTCAGAATAATGCTGCAGCTTGCAGGATCAGATGAAGACTGTTCAGGCATGGTGGGATCTTTTTTCTCATGCTCTGAGGAGACTCTCAATGAGCACTTCAGAAGAAAAAGCTTCATGTGGGCCTCTCACCAATTGCTGCCTTATGAAGGAGACACTTCCTTTTGTCTTTTTGGAACCTGGAGTCTCTGGAGTTTGCAAGACTTACCTTTGAGCAGGCTGTAAGGCATTCCCAAGGAGAGGAGAACCCTCTTGCTCCTGGTCAAGCATTCCCATGGTGGAATCATAGCTTCAGATGGGGGTCAAGGCCCTGGCATGCCTTTCTGACTCAAAGCCCGATGAAGAGCAAGGGTCTGCAGCTTAGGTGCTGGGCCTAGCTCACCCTCTGAAGCTCCTAAAAAGTTGCCTGCAGCACCTCTTGGATGTTGCTCAATGCTTGCAGGGCTCCTCTGCTGCTTGGGGTGGCAGGCAGAGGGAGCCCACTCAAGAGGTGCTGCATCAGAAAAACCTAAGTGTTAGAGCCTTGGTGCTCTGGCGATTGCTCACAACAAGAGAGGGAGAGAACAGCTATAAGATGAAACAAAGTTGCTCCAACATAAGAGCAAATAAAAATTAAAGTTACAAAACAAAGTGGTTGGGAGAAACTGAAGTGCTCATTTGTTCCATCACTGGAAACAGAAATTCTGGTGCCAGAGTTGAAGGGTGGACTTAGTCCTTCCAGTAACAACAATGGAGTACCTCTGTACTCCACACATGAGAGGCATTACCCATTTGTGATGAATGAGGAGAGAAGCCATGCAACAGAATGGATCTGGGATTTTGTTTCAATCCATTCCAAACATAGGAACTATTGGCAAAATTAGGATCCTGATCTGGATTTTGTTCAGATCCTGGTTTCGCTTCACACACGTCTCTATTTAAAGTATTACCTTATATTTGTAATAAAACCTTCACCTGGCAATCTTGTGAAAATAGATCAAGAAAATCACTACAGCCATAGACTATACTAACTTGTTTCAGTGCACTTCCTCTATGCTGAGGAACCCCCATTAAAGAAGGGCTCAGGGGGCCGCCTCCCAGATGAGGAATCCTTGACAATGTGTGTCTTTTGGAGCGATATTGCCAGGAAGCCAGTGGCTTCCATACAGGCACAGGGCTTCCATACAGATGTGTTATTGGACCCCTGATTTTTCCTAAGAGGTCAATTCTCTATTCACCCAACCTTCAGGAAGAATTTGGAGGAAACTCCATGTAGGCAAGGACATGGAGTTTTCCTTCCACATCCCCATTCCTGTTAGTATTGTGGACCTTCAAAAAATGTGTCACTACCTTACTGCAAGTTTACAAGTACATCTGTTCTACCAAACACTTTGCTGTATAAGTATTTTATGCATTCCACATCACATATTTAACAGTGTCACTACCTTACTGCAAGTTTACAAGTACATCTGTTCTACCAAACACTTTGCTGTATAAGTATTGAATATGCTGTAGCATTTGCTTACTTTGCAAACTGTTTTGATCAAAAATATCTGGCAAAATATTTAGTTACCTTCTCACACAAGTCACCCAAAGCTGTTGCCAAAACTCGATAGGCACATGTTTTCCCCCCGAATGGTTCTCCCACTATCATAAAACCATGACGGACAATCATCATTTCAAATATCTGTAAGATCTTCTCAGCAAACATGTCGGTCATTTGCAAATTCATAGCATCACAGTTCATTTTTATTGCTTCTAGTAAGTCATTGTAATCCGGTTTTGGAAGCTTCACACCAGGAAATAAATCTGAAGTAATGCCCTGCCAAAGAATGAATTACAATGTATGTTTATCTTCTCTTCATAGACATTCAGGATGCAATCTTTGAATGTACTCCCTTTATCCTGTGACTCTAAACAGATAAATATGTACTTATACTCTTTGATTCAAATAGTATAAATCACACCTGTGGTAGTGTTAATAGCACCATTCATTGCTAACAACTGAATCAGTAAAAACATTTGAATTATGTGAAGAAGTTGCAACTCCAAAATATACATGACCAATGGTTTGATGTTCTAACTCATTACTACAATATATTTTATGCATTCCACATCACATATTTAACAGTGTCAACAGAATGGAAACTGGCTCTGTGAGATCATATATTTCTCTCTTATAAACATTAGCTTTTATCAGAGCAGGCTTAAATGAGTTGGTATAATTTATAGTTTGAAGGTTGAGAAAGCAGTTATGTTTCTCTCTCAATACCTCATAGTAAGTGGAGAATTATTTAAATCATTTTAATGTAAAAGCAAAGATCCTACATTTTTACCTCTAGTACTTCACATTACTGAAAAAAAACAAGAATAATGTTGAACATATTTAAGAGACAAAGGAAAAACAGATACTGCAGGCAATAATTTCATTCCTACAATGTCAACTTACAAAGCTTAGTGAAATTACATCCATAGAGATTCCAACCTATTATTTCAGAAATGACCATCTTCTTATGTTATACCCAGGTGTGAGTATCATTGTGGGAAATTAGTTTTTGTAGTGACCCATCCACTCCCAGTCTTTATGCAGGCATAAACTAATTTCCCCCTAATGATACTCACACCTTCTTGTCAACTGTTTGAAATGGGCCACCTTGATTACATTGAACTCATTAGCACTACAAAAGTGATTTTTTCCTCCCTTCTTTCAACTGTTGAGAATAGCCCATTTCCACCTTAATTGTATTGGCTCGTTAGTATTGACCCGTTTTTGGTAACACAACTCCATCTTTTCATATGCTGTGTATTTATACCTCCCTAATGTATTTCCCACTCCATGCATCTGATGAAGTGGGTTTTAGCCCATGAAAGCTTATGGCCAAATAAATCTGTTAGTCCCTAAGGTGCCAAAAGGACTCCTCGTTGTTTTTGCTGATACAGACTAACACAGCTACCACTCTGAAACCTGACAGTGACCAGTTTTCCCACCCCAGTTGACCACAGCAGAATCTTGGGAGAGAAGATTAAAGCTTTCCCACTTAAAGACAATCACATTCCCTACAAGGAGAAGAATTTGAGATATCAAGCTTCCCACAAGGTGAATAGCTCCTGTCCTTTGAAATGTACTTACCCACATTCCCTCTCCATTAGTCATCTATCTCTTTGCTTGCTCTCCTGATCATCAGAACCAAAGGATTCTGCTTGCCTTCACATTGTATATTATAATACTGTGCCATTGGATTTTATAATTTAGATAACTGAAGTTTAAGAAAAAATATATATTCTCTGTGCCTCAATTTACCAGTGTTGCCCCCAAATTCCTAAAAGAGATGGCTCTATCACACTTTTATTCATCCACGAATTCCCTACCCTGAAATCCTTCCTGTCCTTTTAATCATTCTAAAATAACACAAAAGTAAGTGTTATGGGCCAAAGTTTGAAAATGCACCTACAAAATGCAATCTATGCACCTACAAAATGACACATACTCCTATCACAAACAGATGAAAATTACATTTGCATCTGTATTTTGGATAATTGCATATAAATATCCATGTCTGTGTGTGACATCTCTCACTTTAGCACCACACATTAACTCAGATTCTCTTTTCCTCTTTTAGCCATATGAGAATACCCACAACACAGGGGAGCTCTAAGCTGGTGTAAAGCATTGTAGCCTGCTCCTGCACCAACTGCCTCCCAATGCCGGTGCAGGGCATGACTAGTCACATCACAGATAGAGACAAACATGCTTGTGCACTCCACTAATATTCATCTTGTGCGATCCCATGGGGACCACAGACAGCTTGCGTAAATTAGAACAGCCTCTAGGACACGGGGGCACAATAGCTCCACCCTGAGAAGGTTACAGCTAACTTGTTGTGTCCCCCAACCTAGTCCTGCACCAAGATCCACTCAGGGCAGAAGAGAATCTGGGCCCCTGAATCTATATGACTCTTTTCTCTGTTCATTACACTAAAATCTTGGTTGAAACAATGAATTTCCTCATCTAAAAATGGGAATACTATTACTTACCTATCTCACATGACTGTTTGTAAAGTGTTTTGAAATCCTTGAATAGAAGGCGTTATAAAGTATTATTATGTTATCATTTTTAGTTGGAAAATTGTGTTGGAAATTTACATTAATCTGAACTATTAAAACCAGAAGCAGCATTTCCTAGAAAGAGGACTAAATAAATTGCCTGGGGGGAAACTGTTAAGACTAAATTTTAAATTGCTTATAGGTAAGATTAAAGTATTCCTTGGACCATTTGTTTGACATCCTTGCTTTATGCTAATTACATCAATGAGCATCTATAAAAATCTTATTGCCTTACTAAAACTACTTTAGCTTCTTACCTCAAAAAGTGGTAAATCATGGGACAAAAACTTAGGCAGGTTTACGTCTATAATGGATCTTAGTAGCAAAATTTCTTCGTTCTCTGATGGATATTTCAGCTAAAAAAGAAATTACACTGATGCAAATATGTTCTTAATTTATTTTTATGGTTTCAGAAAGTAGATGCTTGTTTTACAAGTTGTGCATTCCTGTTGTGCATCTTTGTACTTATTCATCACAGGTTTCAGGTCCACTGACAATACTATATGTTCCAGCTGTAGGTTTATAAACGTACATCAAGTCTTTACAACCTAAGACTGATCTTATTGTTTGGGAACTGGCTGCCAATCCACTTTCATATTAACATTCTGTTGAGAGGTGAGGATAGGAATTTGACTTTGACATTCTTTCTGTATTGCAAAATGCATTCTGCGATGTGTGCCAACTATCTCCAAAGATGGGTAACTTACCATACTGTCAGGTAAAGTTAAAGCATTCAATGCAGTGGACATTCTTATAAGCCTATACTTTAAAAGCTCTATCAGGCTATAAAAAAATCTAGAGTGAATATGTATGTATTTCTCTTTTGAACCACAACATATTTATTTACTATTTTTTTCTTGAGTATTAGGATATACAGGTAGCAGATTCAAAAAGGTAGGCATGTTACTGAGTAAGTCTAAATATAAAGAGTCAGATTTACAAACATGGACACCTAAGTTATGCCCGCAAAATGTATGCATTCATGCACTGTACAAACCAAACCCATATTTGCACACCAAAAACCCAGTTACTAACGTTCCATAACTGTTCTTCAAGATGTGTTGCTCATATCCATTCCACATTAGGTGTGCACTGTGTGCACTGCTGCTGGAGATTTTTCCTTCAGTGGTATCTGTCGGGCCAGCTCTAGCACCCTCTGGAGCCGCACACTCATGCACTGGTAGAAGGGGTGCTGAGGGCCATGCACTCTCTCAGTTCCTTCTTGACAGACAACGCTGACAGAGAGGTAGAGGGTGGGTCATGGAATGGACACATCTTGTACAACAGTAACGGAAGATTAGTAACCATTTTTTCTTCTTCAAGTGCTTGCTCATGTCCATTCCACGTAAGGTGACTCACAAGCAGTACCTCAGGAGGTGGGTTTGGAGTTCATGGACATGTTGACTCCAACACTGCTCTTCTGAATCTGGTGTTGTCTCGAGCCCGTTGGGTGATGGCGTAGTGGGATGCAAAGGTATGCATCAATGACCAACTTGCAGCCCTGCAGATGTCTTGGATTGGCATTTGCATGAATCCTGCTGAAGAGGCCTGAGCTCTCGTGGAGTGAGCGGTTAGGATGGTTGGTGACAGAGCATTTGCCTGCTCGTAGCAAGCTCAAATACAGGCAGTTATCCAGGATGAGATCCTCTAGGCTGACACCAGAAGCCCTTTCATCCCTTCTGCTAGTGTTACAAAGAGTTGTGTGGATTTGCAAAAGGGTTTAGTCCTCTCAATATAGATGGCGAGGGCATGCCTAACACCCAAAGCATGAAGCCACCTCTCTTCAGAGTTCCTGTGAGGCTTTGGGAAGAAGACTGGGAGGAAAATAGCCTGGGTGCTATGGAACTGTGAAACCACCTTCGGCAAGAAGGCCCGGTGGGGGAATTGTCGGACCTCATCTTTGAAGAATATTGTGTACAGTGGTTCTAACGTAAGGGCCCTGATTTCAGAGACACTTCTGGCTGAGGTGAGTGCCACCACAAAGGCAATCTTCTAAGAGAGAAGTAGTAAAGAGCATGATGCTAGCAGCTCGAACAGAGGGCCTGTGAGCCTTGACAGGACCAGGTTTACGTCCCATGGAAGGATCAGTTCATGAACCTGAGGACAGAGTCTCTCCAGACCCTTGAGAAATCGGACTGTTATCTCATAGGAAAACACTGACCTGCCATTCACCGGCAGGTGGAAGGCTGAGATTGCTGCTAAGTGCACCTGGACAAATACAAGGGCCAGTCCTTGCTGCTTTAGATGGAACAAGCCCAATATAGCCTGCAGGGAAGAACGAACTGGAGAGAGACCTCACTGAGACACCCATATTGAGAAGTGTTTCCATTTGGCCAGGTAGGTAGCCCAAGTGGACTGTTTCCTGCCACCTAGCAAGACCTGTTGAACTGCTCTAAACAGGCCTGCTCCCCTAGGTTCAGTGATGTAACATCCACGCCATTAGGTGAAGGGAGGCGAGGTTCAGGTGGAGCAACTGGCTGGGTCTTGTGAGATCAGGTCCAGATGGATTGGGAGCAGAATGGGGGATGCTACTGCTAGATCCAGTAGCATGCTAAACCAGTGTTGGTGTGCCCACACTAGGGCTATAAGAATAACTCTCACCTTGTGATACAGAGGGACTGGGGGAAAAACACAGAGCAGGGGCCGTGACCATGGGAGCAGGAAGGTGTCAGAGAGGGAGCCTGGACTGTGCCCACGCAGTGAGCAAAACTGAAAGCACTTCCTGTTCTGCTTTGTGGTGAAGATGTCTACCTGGGAAACCCCCATCTTTGGAAGATGAACCTGGCAATCTCCAGGTGAAGGGACCACCCATGGTGAGAGGAAAAGGATCTGCTGAGGTGATCCACCACTGCATTTCAGGTTCCCAAAAGATGTGGCACCTTCAGCTGGACGGAGTGCACAGATACATAGCCTCCTGACACAGGGCAGAGGATCGAGCACCTCCCTGTTTGTTGATCTATAACATGGCTGCGGTATTGTCTATCAGAACTTGCACAACCTTGCCTGAGATCCAGGAGTGGAACACTTGGCAGGCTAAGCATACAGCCCTGAGTTCCCTGATATTTATGTGCAGGGATAGTTCTTCTTGGGATCATAGGCCCTGAGTCCTGAGGCAGTTGAGGTCAGCCCCCCAACCTAAGTCTGAGGCATCCGAGACCAGGGACACTGAAAGCTGAGGGGCGACAAAAGCTACCCTATCTTTACCAAACTTGGGTCCTTCCACCAGTCCAAGGAGGCAAAGACCAAGGGAGGAACAGTGAGCACCGAGTCCAGGTGGTGTCTGTTCAGGGAGTATACTGATGCCAGCCATGTCTGTAGGGGCCTGAGATGCAGCCTTGCATGCAAAACCACATGGCCATGTGCCCCAGAAGATTAAGGCAAACTCTGGCAGTCATAACTGGATATACCTTGACTTTGATACCGGGTCCAACATAGACTGGGATCAAGCCACAGGAAGGAGGGCTCTGACCTAAGTCAAGCTGAGCACTGCCCCAATACATTCTATTCTCTGAACTGGAAAAAGAGTCAACTTTTGCTTGTTTATCAACAGGCTCATGTCCCAGAAGGTGGACTGTGCTGATGCTGTTCCGCACGTGAATCTCTGACAGATCTGTGACCAGACAGTTGTCAAGGTATGGGTAGATATGGAGTCCTCACCATCTGAAGAAGGCTGCTACTACCAACTAACACCATACACTTCGTAAAAACCTGAGGGGCTTCAGACAGGCTGAAGGGAAAAGCGGTAAACTGGTAGTGGCACTGATTCACAAGAAACCTTCTGTGGCCACAGAAGATAGAAATATGAAAGTATTTGTCCTTTAAGTCAAGGACAGTGTACCAGTCCCCCGGATTCAGGGAAAGAATGATGGAGGCCAGGGAGACCATGTGGAACCTCTAGTTTCTTGAGATATCTGTTGAGGCAATGGAGGTCCAAAATGAGCTGATGGCCCCCTCTGGGATTATGAAATATCAGGAGTAGAACCCCTTCTATCTCAAGTCTTGAGGAACCCCCTCCTCAGCCCCCATGCGTAGGAGGGATTGCACCTCCTGGAAGAGGAATTGCTCGTGAGAAGGGTCCCTGAAGAAGGACGGGGATGGGGGGTAGGAGGAAAGGTGTAGCCCATTCTTACTGTATTTAGTACCCAGCGGTCCGATGTTATATGGGACCATGTCAGGCTGAAATGGGACAGACAGTCCAAAAATAAAGAGGAGGCAGGATCTGAAGTGGGAACTGGTATAGCACCTTTGGGTACCTTCAAAAGGCCTGCTTGGGCTCCCTAGAGCACTTCTGAGACTCCAGCTGGGAGGTTGAAGTGGATGGGAGTGGTTGGCTCCACTTATAACCTCTCCCTTTTCTTTTGTAGGGCTGTCTTAAAGATGGTGCCAAGAAATGTGGTTGCTGTTGAGGCCTGAAGTGCTTCCTGGAAGCAGAGGGAGCGTAGAGGCCTAGTGACCTGAGCGTGGCTCTGGAGTCCTTGAGGCCATGAAGCCTTGTGTCTGTCTGCTCCGAAAATAGTGAGGAGCCTTCAAAGGGGGGGTCCTGAATGGACTGTTGAACCTCAGAAGGAAGTCCCAAGGACTGGAGCCAAGAACAACACCTCATGGTTACAGCAGAGACCATTGTCCCCGCTACCACATCTTCTGCATCCAGAGCCATCTGTAGAAAGGCCCTTGCCACATTCTTACCCGCCTCCAACAGGGCAGAAAATTCCTGCCTTGAATCTTGAGGCAAAGAGTCTTTGAACTAGGCCAAGGAATCCCATAGATTGCAATCATATCTCCCCAGCAAAGCTTATTGGTTGGAGATACACAGTTGAAGGTTACCCATTGAATAAACCTTTCTCCCAGTTTTTTTTGTGTCTTTTTGTTTGGGGGTAGCGCTCATCTAGCCCTGCCTGTCCTACTCTTTCGCTGCCGACACAATGAGGGACCCTGGGGGAGGGTGCAAGTACAGGTACTTGAATCCAGTTGCTGGCACATAATATTGCTTTTTCTGCCCTCTTTGAGGTGGGAGCAAGGAAGGAGTTTGCCAGAGGGCCTTGACTGGATCCATTACAGTGTCATTAGTGGGAAAGACCACTTTGGAGGGAGTTGCTGAAGCCAGAATGTCAATCAAGCTGTGGGAGGTTTCCTTAAGCTCCTCAATTTCCAGCCCTAGGTTAGCTGCTACCTGCTTCAGGAGGTCCTGTTATGCCCTGCGGAAGTGAGCTACTGGTTCCGAGATGGCCTCATCTGTGGAGAAGGAGGAGGCTTGCATCAGAGGAGGGGCTCCTTCCTCTTCCTCAGCCTCAATGACATCCAAAGGAGCCACATCCTGAATGTCAGTACTGGAGTTGGGATCTGGGGCCGAGCAGAAAGGACCGGTAGCCTGCTTCTCCAAAGCCACCTAGTAGGAGCGGTGGGAGGGAGGACCTGGTAAGGGGGAAAAACCCCAAAGGTTGCAGTATGACCACTGCATAGGCTACTGCCAGGCTGGCCAGGTGCTGGCAGGTGGAACTGCTCTGAAGTCTGGTGGCATGTAGGTTGGGAACCTTAGGTGGCATGTAGGGATTCCCTTCTGACTCCAACAAGGAATCCTCCCCTGCTGACCACGATGGAGGAATACCCCTCTCTGCCTCCCTATGGTATCGAGGGTCCGGGGGCGGACCAGAGACCATCATGACAACAACGAAATCAGGGCCACTTTGCTCTAGAAGGTGCCAGTGGACCTGATGCCAGGAAAGAACTTGAGATTCCCTGCTCCTTTCTGTTTCTGTCATTGGAGCCAGTGGCTGTCCCATCAGATTCGGGGAGACTAGGAGTGACAGTAAGTCCCTGGCCACTGCAAAGGTCTCTGGGGTCGAAGGGACAGTCAAGCCGCTGGTACCGTGGTGGCTTCCAGGTGTCAGCGGAGGGTCCTGCAGCGAACTCATGCTCTGGATGGACTCAACAGTGCCACCATGAGACCAGGGGTGGTGGAGTGGCCCGGAGTGGGTTGCACTGTGCTGCCTTTCCCATGCTTGTCCTTTTGCTGTACCATCAAGCGCCCTCTGTCTGTGCACTACTTCTTGTGCTTTTTCCTTGGCACTGGAGATGGTGAATGCGGCCGGGAAGAGGGTGGTGCCAGAGGAGCACTTCACACCAAAGCTGAAGTGCTCAGTGCAGAATCAGAGTGGCTTTGCTCTGAGGCTGGTCTGAGAGCGGCCTTCATTAGGATAGTCTCGAGCCATAACTCTCTATCTATTTTAGTGTAGGGTCTAAAGTCCTTGTGACAGATCTGGCACTTGTCCCTCACGCGAGTTTCTCTCAAGCACTTCAAGGAACTGGCGTGTGGGTCACGGACATAGGTTTGCCACAGAAGGCACAAGGTTTGAAGCTGGGGACTGGGGCATACCTGGCCCCTGGAGTGAAGAGAGTCCTTCAACGACAGGGACTAACTATATACAATAACTATTTACACTACAACTAACTACAATATCTATATATACTAAAACTATGTTTAAAACAAAAACTAAGAAACAGAGTCCAAAAATCACTGGGAAGAAGCCTGGCCAAAGCAAGAGGGGTTGTTCCAGCAACCATCACGGGCAGTAAGAAGGAACTGAGGGGGAGCAAGGCAGGTGACATTCTTTATAATGGCACATGAGCATGTGGCTCTAGAAGGTGCTAGAGCCAGCCCAACAGAGAGCACTAAGGGAAAAATCTCCTGCAACAGTGCATGCAGCGCACACATGCCTAATGTGGAATGGAGATAAGCAAGCACTCAAAGAAGAACAAAACTCTACACTGCACACACAGCTCTCCCCTTGGAATGAGGATGCGAGCGAGATCAAACCCACATGTAGTAGATGTTAGTCACATTGCTTAATGCACTACTGGAAGGTGCTCAGATACTACGGCGAAGTGGGCAGGATAAGAACCTACATAGCATTGAATAGAATAGAATAAAGCCTCACTCCCCAATACCTCACCAAGTCAGTGGAAGATTGGTTAAAGTCTCCTGTATGCACAGGAGGTAAAAGAACTACCCAAAAGTGGACTGAGCTAGTACACCTTGAATTGCTGTCATGGGACAAGTTCATTGTGCATGGACAAAGGTCCATGAAATTTGCAAGGACAGCAGCTAGCATAGCCATAGACAAAGCCTGACTATAGTAACACAGGAATGTATTTTGCTTTCAATCAATATGTAATTCTCATTAGTTATGAGAGCTGTACATGGACATCAAAAAGTGATTAGTCCCTGGAATGCTCACAGCAAGTTAAATTGTGCCCTGTAATATACACTCTCACCCCTAAATTTTCAGAGTCACACAGCGTTTTAGTTATTTATATGACTGATACTAACAGGACTCATATGGAAAAAAACATAAATATCTATTTGAAAATGTATGGAACAGTGTGAACAAATTCTTCTGCTATGAACATGAAACAAACTTTTCTGATTAAAATACTGGATACCAAAGAAAATGCAAGAAATCTTTTACCTTCAAGTTACCAGCTGCAGTAAGCACTGACTTTACAGCTCTCATTCCATAATCATAATGATGCTGGGAAGACAATTGCTCTGAACATAGACGATATGTAGCTACAATTTTCACTGACAGAGGTCGAGCAGTAACAAAACCACAAGAATACAAGACAATTTCTGCAATCATGGCATAATCAGGAACCATCATAGCTACTGTTCTAAAGAGAGCCTATTAAATAAACATTAAAAATCACATCAGCCACAGTGACATACAGTATCGCAATACTTTGTATAACTTCTTTTACACATACCTAAAATGATACCATTTTTCATTATTTCATTGTAGCCCACAAAAGCTTATGCTCTAATAAATTTGTTAGTCTCTAAGGTGCCACAAGTACTCCTGTTCTTTTTCCGGATCCGAAGTCAATGACTATACTATATGTTTTATTACTTTCCATAAATATTTATAGATGCCTCATGTCAGAGTGAAAATTCATTTTTGTAAGGTTTTTTTATTCAACATAAACCAGAAAAGCACAAAAAATACCACAAAGCTGCAGAAGGAATGACTGAAATCTTGGTGCAAGTGGCTTAATAAGCTTTGAAGCAGCTGTTGCCAGAACTGTTGCTGAAATCATAGTTGGGCTGTAGCCTGGGTTTACTGATATTATTGCTGTTTCTTCCTAAATAGCATCAAGACCTGTTGATATAGCATGAACTTACTGCTGTTTTTGCTGTTCTGCCAGCCATTTCAGGACATCTTTCACTTTCCATTTCTGCACAGAGGGTCATTTTTTTTCATCCCATCCTAACACCTCATGTAACCATATAAAGGCCCTATCCTGTTTTGAAAAGAATCTACAAACGCTGCATATAACAGTAACTCAAATTACAGTAACAAAACATAAGCCTCAGTTTTCTCCCTGGATTTGCCAGTTCCTAGGGTTCCTGTAGGAATTGCTCTGATCCTCAGAGAGACACTTCAACTCCTCTTGTATTAACCTATATATCACCTGGGTACTTGCTAACACCAGATTTTAAGATGGCTCAATAGAGGAGTTCCACTTTCCTACGTAGCTTTTAGAATGTGACATGTTACAATGACATTATTTGTGAAACCATCAGTAAAATGCACAATAAGATTTTTCTGTTACTTTAACATTCATATCTTTTTGCTTCAGAGAAGAACACTTGGGCTGAAATACTGACCCCCAATGATGTCAACAGCAAAACTCCCCTTGACTTCAATGGGGGTTTCACAACTGGCTCCCACAGACTTCAGTGGTAGTTGTGCATCCATATTCAAAGTAAGAATATGTCTGTTTATGTTTAGAAATCAAGCTATTTGAAAAATAGTAAACAGTACAATTAATTCTGATTCTTAACTTGATATTAAAGCTGGATGGAAACTGGTTTGCAATTTCTCACATCAAACACTCTGGCTTCCTGTACAACAAATCAAGTTACCTTTCAACAAGTAACAATCAACAGCAATAACCAATTTAAAACTCATTATTTATAAATTTTTTCACAACTTATGAGATATGAAGTGTTCCTTTTACTTTCTGAACTTTCAGCATTCTGGGCTGAGAAAAAAATGCAGCAATTTCCTTTAAATATTCTGTTTCGTATTCTAAAGGGCTGTTAGCACAGCAAGTTGTAAAATTCACGACAAAACATCATTGCATTAGAAAACACCAATTCAATAAAAGAAAATGTTTCACTAAATATATAAGCGATTCAACAAACTTTTGTCAAAACACACGCAGATCTCTCCACCTCCCACCCTAGCCCCCTGCTCCGATAGAGGAAGAGGCACAGTGCTGGGCACTCTGCCTCTCCACCGGCCCCTTGTTCTGGCCATGGAGAGGCTCAGCACCAGGGCAGTCTGTCTCCTTATCCCCCATCTTGCTCCCAGCCATGGAGAGGCACAATGCCAGGAGCTCTGCTTCCCTGCCTCCTGACTTGCTCTGGGGGATGGGCAGCAACCCTCTCCAGGTCTCCAGAGCTGGGGGTGAATTTCACAAGTGAAATTGATACTTTCCTAGAGGGCAGCTGGGAAGCTGAAAAATTTCATTTTGGCTCTCCTGAAGCAGAATATTCTTGAAATCCTTTTCCATTGAAATGTCATGATTTTGATGTTTTGTTGTGCTTCGAGAGAAAACTTTTTTTCTCAAAAACACAAAAATATTCATGAAAATGGATCCCCCATTTTCTACCAACTGTACGTGTTAGATCCTTCTCTTAAAACTACCTCTTGACATTGGCAATAATTTCTAATGTCTTCAGGCTAATTTTTCTTTTTTGTTCCTCTTCATGAGAGGAGATAATAATAATTGGTTTGAATATTGAGTTTAGAGCAGTAGAGGTTGATTTGATTAAATATTCTCAGTAATGTATGTATTTGATGAGAGCATTATTTCTTCTGTATTAACTTCAAAAATTAATAAAACTAAAAGTGTAATAGTTATTCTAACTACTTTCTACAGTACCTTAAGATTATCTGGAAGCTCTGAACGCCCAGCATAACCTGGATTCATGGTTATAAAGACAGCACACGTGGGGTTTAGTTTCAGTTCAGTTCCTTCAAATACTAGTAAGTCAGACCCTGAATTGATACCTATGGACAAATGAAAATTAATGTAATTGTAGTTACTAGTCAAATACTACTTTTTCTTACTCTTTATTTTATTCATATTTAGCATAGAAGATGTGACTGAAGCAATAGATTACCTCTCTGGATAGTAAGAATTTGTTGAGCAACAACAGAAAGTACTTCCAAATCAATTCTGTTAAATTCATCAAAGCAAGCCCAGGCTCCACAAGATAACAAACCCTGGAAGGGTATAACAGACAAACTATTAATTCATATTCATTATTTATTTTCAATGTAACAGTGATAACTGAATAATGAAAAATATGTATTTACATTTAATATACAAAAGATGACTATACTCAAGCTTTGGGCATGTTAGCAACTAACCAAACTCACAACTCATATAGGAACATTTTCTAGAAGCATTACACTGTAAAATATATTAATTTATCAGCCAATAACTCAAAACAACAAAATAAAATAATATCCCAATTTAACCCAAACATCCTGAAGGTCAGCACATTTTGACTATTTCAGACAAGGAAGCAAGTTTCAACTCCAATGAGCCTATATGGACAACAATATGTCTGCAGACACCCTCTTATTTCTAACAGGAGAGCTTCAAATCAAATGCCTCCACTGACTCCAGCTGGCACCATGGCATGGAGAGAGAGGCATTCTCTCAATCAAAGAGGTCCCATTCCCCCTGGCCATTCAGGGTTTTGCAGGTCAAAAAACCCCAAACACCCTAAACTCCACCTGGAGACCAATAAGCTGCTAATGCAGGTCCCAGAATACTGGTGGAATGTGGTCCAGATGATATACTTCATATAATAAGGGGGATGTGGCATTCTGCACCAGCTTCAGTCTGCAGTCGATTGGAGTGTATTTCAGTAATCTAATTTTGAGATGACTAAGATATGGATAACAGTAGCAAGGATCCGAAAGAAAAAGTCATTAATTTTGGATGACATTCACACTCTCTCTCATAAAACCTGAGTAAAATGGACAAATCAAGAAACTACAGGGCTGAAATTCATTCCCAGGCCCTCAGTTAGTGGGTTGGCAACAATGCACTCCTCCTTGGCAACCATTACTTTTTTGAAGCAAGAGTAAATGTCACTATCCCTTTACATACCTATGCAGGGGTGCCATGCTACAGAATATGTGTAACTGGATTTATTTGCCCTTTCCCCCATGATCCATTCTTTACTGACCTATTTGGAGCCAAGACAGAAACCCCTCCCAATATATGCAATATCTTCCAAAGATGCTAACACAGGGGTTCTGCAGCACACGCTATGGTAAATTTCACCCTCTCTGAATATTTTTCTGTAATTTAATATGTTTTACTTTTCACATTTTAAACACAGCATTTTGTTTTTTCATTATGGATAGATTATTCTAGTCAAGAACCAGTGTTTCAGACAAATTTGGATGAACTTTTGCCAGGGAGAACTTTGGAAACCACAGGTTTCTTATATTTATAGATTTATTTATATAACCCTAGTATAGGTTATATATGTTCTATGCCATTTCACATGCCAGAGTGAAATAAAGAGGCCTTAGTGTAAATGAAAATCCAGCCCTAATGATTAATCCAAACCTTAAAGAATTTTCCTAACGCAAGGTAATCCAATCCATCAGAACAATTGAAAACCACACATTGCTTCGCTACAGCCTTTGCTAAGTCTTTCGTAGTTTCAGTTTTTCCAGTTCCAGCAGGACCTTCAGGGGCACCTCCTAGATGAAGGTGAAGTGCTCCAAACAGGGTTCTGAAATTAAAAAAAAAAAAAAGGTTGATAAAAGTGTGCCATTTTCCTTACTAGCATTGGTAACATATGTCATTTTTCCAGCTATTCCAGCATTTACAGGAAACTTTAAAAAATGCTGTTCAATGTCTATATATCCATATTCAACAAATTCTACTGGATTTCCTCCCAAAATATTCTTTACTACAGTACCAGCAGTCACCAATACTAGTCAGTCATACATGAAGTAATTTACCCAGAGTCCAAAATACTGCTTCTTTCTAGTCACTTTCCAAAATCTCACTCCTGTAATATAAATTGGGGCTACAGACAGAAAAGTGATGTAATAAATTACACCAATGGATTAGAATATTGATTTAATCTCACGTTTGTTCAGTTTACAATTTAAAATAGGATTTCAAACTAGTGACACTTTAAACTACACTGGGGTCCGAAAAGACAGCTGCATCACCAATAAAAAAAGCACCTCAGTCAAAATTTAGCATATGATTTTGTTTTTGATTTATGAGGCAGAACAGCATCTAACACACTCCACCTTAGCAGGTATTTGCTCTGAAATACTTACAGTAGTAAAAACATTTTTTGTTCAGTAAAACCCCTATCTAAGTACTTATATGGCTCTCATCACAGTGGTATCAGAGCACCTATGTCCAAGCAGAAATGACCTGAAGCCATAAAGGAAACATGTTGAATGAGAAACTGCCATTTTTATAGTTACTTTTGTGAGCACATCTGTTCTTTAAAACAGAAATCTATAGATAATTAAGTTTTCCCAAAATGTCAATTATATCACAATAAAATATTAACACATACCCTAATCTAATAAATAATCAAAAAGCATACCATATCATCATGCCTAAAAGAACAATAGAAACAAGTAATAAAGTAGAATTATCCATTTCATTGTGGCAGACATCTATTCTGAGGACTCAATTAAATTAGTTCAGTAACATAAATTCATGTCCCTAACACATTCACTAATTTGTGGTTTTACCTGTAGCATCTGTCTGTAAGTGGAGTAATAACCAATCTTGGGGTATTGCCAAGATATTCATACCCATATTTCAAACCAGCATTGATCATCTTTGTTTGTAGATGTCCTTCCTATGGGAACAAAATATATATTTTATGTAGTACAGGAAACTAAAATAAATATAACTAATCAGGCTTATTCTTTAAACGTGCAGCTTGGCATGCTGCTATTGGAAACAACTACTGAGCAAATCACACGGCTTATGGTATATAAATGAGATGAGTAGGCTTTCATCTCTTGATCCTCTAAGCAAAAATCTCTTCGGGACAGTGATTTTCTCTTATTTCTTTACACAGCAAATGGCATCATGGAGGCCCGATATTGATTGGGGCATCTATGTACTACAATAATTCTAATTAATAAATTTAAAGACAGACAGTAGTGTGACACTTTCAGGGTTAACTACGAAGAGAGGATGAATCACCACCTCCTGTTTACAGAATGAGGAAGCCTTGGGTGTCTGTACCCACCAGGGAAAACATGTCCAAAACTACTAGCTGCTGGCAACACAAGCATTGCCACTCCAGGTTTTGCAAGCCCTGCTCTTTTCCGCTGCAGGCTAGCAATTTCCACACACACCCCCCCCAAGCCCTTAGGCTCCCTAAGTAAGTCCTTAGGCCAGAACAGAGACAACCTGTAGCTAAATCTATTGGGATAGTTAGCTACCAGAGCTCTGCTCTGGCCCTGAGGCAAAGGCCACTCCAACCTATCTGTACATTTCACTTTGTTGCACTTGACTGTCCAGGTCCACAACTTCTGGACATCCACAATGCACACAGATTTGCTGACTCCATGGAATCCATGCCCCCCAGTTCACCAGTCTCTTTAGTTCAGCACTCTCCTTAACACAGAGAACTTAGTCATGTGTATAGAAGAACCAAACAGAAGTTTATCTGACAAAGCTTAAGATAAAGATTCAAACAGAAGCAAATACAGTAACTCCTCGCTTAACGTTGTAGTTATAATCCTGAAAAATGCTACTTTAAGCAAAACAATGTTAAGCGAATCCAATTTCCCCATAAGAATATACACACACACACACACACACAGAGAGAGTAAGTTTAAAAAAAACAATTTAATACTGTACACAGCAATGATGATTGTGAAGCTTGGTTGAGGTGGTGAAGTCAGAGGGTGGAAGAGGATGGGATATTTCCCGGGGAATGCCTTACTGCTAAATGATGAACTCGCACTCGGCTGAGCTCTCAAGGGTTAACCCGTTGTTGTTAATGTAGCCTCACATTCTACAAGGCAGCACAAATGGACGGAGGGGAGACAGCATGGCAGACAGAGACACACACCCTGTGTGTGAGAGAGAGAAAGATGTGCATTGCCCCTTTAAGTATGCTGACCCCACCCTAAGAACATGGTCTTCTTAAGTAGATCAGCAAGTTGAGACACCAGCTGCTGCCAGCAAGCTCCCTCTGTCCTGAGCCCCATCGTGTCCCCCCACCCCTCCTCTATGGTAATGCAGTAAGCGGGGGGCAGGAGGACACCCTGATATTAGCACCCCTCTTTCCCCCCACCCCTCTGCACAGCGAGCAGGAGGCTCCAGGGAGCAGCTCCAAGGCAGAGGGCAGGAGCAGCACATGCAAGTGAGGGGAAGGACAGCTGAACTGCCAGTAACTGATAGCCTGCCGGGTGGCTGCCGCACAGGGAACTTAGGGGAGCAGGGAGCTGATAGTGGGGCTGCCAGTCCACCCTGGTTCCAAGCCCCCACCAGCTAGCTCCAACGGGCTGCTCTTTCTACAAGCAGTGGACAAAGCAGACGACTGCCAAACAACGTTATAAGGGAGCATTGCACAACTTTAAACAAGCACATTCTCTAATTGATCAGCAACATAACAACGAAACAACGTTAACCAGGACAACCTTAAGTGAGGAGTTACTGTATAAGGACTGGAAACATATGGTTACAGATTAAAGGAAAACATAAAACACAGTCTAGAGCCTATACTTATTAACAAGTTTCTTTCCTGTCTAATAAGGTATTTCTCACCCAATGGTCCCTATAAAGCTTGTCCAATCAAGAGAGCTGGGATCCACTTTTCATGAGACACACACACTGACAGTGTTGTCTCCATAATGAATGCCATCTTGTGCCCTCCTTTCTCCTATTATACAGTTCCATACCTTTTGTCTTTTTTCATAACCATGGCATTTTGTTAACTTTAGTTCACCCCGATGGTCTCCCTATTCAAGATCTTTTGCTTGGGCTCTTTTGTGATTTGTAAAGGCCCAACCCACCATTTTGTCCAGATTGCCAACATTTGGCTAGGCTGGGTCAAAAGAGGTCAATTTTTCTCAAACTTGATTGCATTAGCACTGAAAGCCACGCCACCTCAAGTGACCAGTTTCACTTCCAGCAGCTTTGGAACATAATATTCTACATGTGACATAACTTTTAAAATATTTTACATACACACATCCTACAATAATCATGACAACCAGCAAGTTCTTAACCTTCAGCAGAGACTGCACATGTCCCTCTTCAGCAAAATAGTGTGAAGATGCCTATCAGAAGAGAACATGCCTATCTGGGCATGTCTAAGCATGTCCGTGGGCACAGACTTTTAATTGTGTACCCCGCTGTCATAAATATAAAGGGAAGGGTAAACAATCCTTTAAAATCCCTCCTGGCCAGAAGAAAAACCCTTTCACCTGTAAAAAGTTAAGAAGTTAGGATAACCTCACTGGCACCTGACCAAAATGACCAATGTGGAGACAAGATACTTTCAAAGCTGGAGGGAGGGAGAAACAAAGGGTCTGTCTGTGTGATGCTTTTGCCGGAGACAGAACAGGAATGGAGTCTTAGAACTTAGTAAGTAATCTAGCTAGATATGCGTTAGATTCTGTTTTGTTTAAATAGCTGAGAAAATAAGCTGTGCTGAATGGAATGGATATTCCTGTTTTTGTGTCTTTTTGTAACTTAAGGTTTTGCCTAGAGGGATTCTCTATGTTTTGAATCTGATTACCCTGTAAGATATTTACCGTCCTGATTTTACAGAGGTGATTCTTTTACTTTTCTTCTATTAAAATTCTTCTTTTAAGAATCTGATTGCTTTTTTCATTGTTCTTAAGATCCAAGGGTTTGGGTCTGTGTTCACCTATGCAAATTGGTGAGGATTTTTATCAAGCCTTCCCCAGAAAAGGGGGTGTAGGGTTTGGGGAGGATTTGGGGGGGAAAAATGTTTCCAAGCGGGCTCTTTCCAGGTTATATATCTGTTAGACGCTTGGTGGTGGCAGCAATAAAGTCCAAGGGAAAAAGGAAAATAGTTTGTACCTTGGGGAAGTTTTAACCTAAGCTGGTAAAAATAAGCTTAGGGGGTTTTCATGCAGGTCCCCACATCTGTACCCTAGAGTTCAGAGTGGGGAAAGAACCTTGACACCCACTCTGTTGCCAACATGGGTCAACAGGGGCACAAGTGGTTCTCAAAATGTTGGCTAAGGAGCAGATCTATGTAGTCCCCAAAGCTATTTTGATCACAATTGTGTTGTATCTGTCAGTTTTCATGCAATAAGGATTCTTCCATTGTTCAGGGTTCTCAGAATGTTAAGCAGTTTTTCAATTAACTAAACTCAAAACCAGCCCTTCTCTGCACCCTGTTTCACTTATGTCTCTGTCAGATGTTTCTTTGAAATATATTCAGCAGTGCCCAACTTCTGGAGAATACCAAAATGGAGGGTAGCAAAAACAAAAAATAAAACATGCCTGGGAGAAATTACTTCTGTGAGAACCATTGGCAATGGGTGAGATTCAGTATCAATAAATGTAAAGTTTCACGGCTAGAGAGAAGAAATAAATAGTACAGATACAAAATATGGAGATGTAAAACTGCACTAAAATAAATTATTTCACAATGTCCCTTTAATTTTACCATAATATTACTTATTCATAAAACCAAACAATGTAGTTACCACAGTATAGGGTCATGTTTAGGAGGTGAACCCATAAGAGCTATCTGCAGTTACATGCCACAGTATGAAAATGTTTGACAACTGCTCTAGGACAATAGCTCAAATATGACTCACGTGAGTAGTGGTAACTGATAGACGTTAAATGACCTACACAAAAATAAGATGCAGCCAGATTTTTTTTCTATTATATACAAATTTCTCTAATTAAAAATGAAACAATAAACGTTCGCAATGCACATGATTTTATCATCCCAACAGTGGAAACAGCATTAGTACTGTTGACCTACAAGTCCTTATAGCATGCCTGCCAGCCAGAGTCCCATAATGCTCTGAGGTCATGCTAAGACAAGGAAAAAAATACTAGCTTGCTAAACTTATCAGAAAAGTTGTACTAATCTTTGGAATATTTTTGCAAGAAATAAATGTTTTTAGCAATGTACTAACATAACTAAACAGGAGCTTGAGCTAAAACAGATGTTTACTATGCAGCTGGAAATGTATGAAATGTAACAGAAAACTAGGAAAGATACTACAAAAGATATGTCTGTATGTGAAAAAGAGGAAATAATGAGAATGAAACTGTAAACAACTTAGGTATAAAAGTGCCAAGTTGTAAGCAAATAAGCAACCTGACAGCACTATACCTGACTGTCATCTGCTGCAAGGATTGGTTCAGCACACTTTGGTAATGTATACCTCCTTTCTCTTATGCCCTGACTCATCATTACCTAAAAAACTTGATCAAAATGAGTTATCTGAGATCTCTTTATTTATTAAATAATTCAAAGCCATGAAAACTCATCAATCCTTATAGAGTATTATTGACTTAATTTGTAACAGTACAGTGCATTCATACATCTTACTGCAGCTCAAAACAGTCCACGTTTACAAGTCCAACTGGCATTTCGAAAAATACTTTAGTACATCTTCTGGACAAGGCCAGTATACTGATTCTAGTCTTCTGGTAACAACTGTTCCCAACAGATTTCTCTAATTACTGCTACAAGTTGCTCTTATATTGGAACATCTCCTCCTGATAAATATAATGTTTAAAAACATGGCATCTGAGACAAATATTTAGACCTTTGCCAAGAAGTGTAATGTGCATTCTCATAATACAGAAATCTTGATAAGTCAGACTAAAGCCCTTAACTCAAAACTTAAGATCACTAAAAAGTTCTCTACCTAGCCAGCAGTGTCAGGGAATCAACTATACTATTAGACCAAATTAGTTTTTATCTCTAAACCTGCAGATTCAGCAAGTGCACTGACAGTCAACAGTGATGAAAAAAGTAATTTTAATTAAAATCATATATTTATGGCTACTGGCCATTTTATCTTGCAATCGGAAGAATGATTGGATAGATATATTTTGTTATCAGCAAAAATTCTCATATTAGTGTAACTATTACCTGTGTCAGCAAGCAAACACAAATTGAAAAGCTGTGAACAGAAATTCTCTTCTGATAGGATTCAGTGACATTACTTACCTCCCAGTAGTACCTAAGCTGACTTAACCATTCAAAGTCACTTTCATCACTGACTTTCTTGCTTACTAGAGATGCAAGAACATCCCTAGCATGAACATCCAGCACAACAAGTGCTCCAAGAGTCACTCGATTCTGCTTAGACAGCTTTCCTCGCACCAAGGTAACAATGTCATCAATCTGTCTAGTATTCTGCTCCAGATAATCCTCGAGTGCCTGAGAAAATTAAAAAATGAATAGATTACATTGTTAATCTAAGGAACTACCACAAATTCTGCTTATTTTACCATGAATTTTGTGTTTTTAAGATGTACTCTGACAAAGAATAATAGTACAAATTTTCACTGGTATATTTCACATGAGATTGTTACTTGCTTTTAAACTCTACTTTTAAAATACATGTAACCCTCACTTGGACTTTACAATCTCCTGGAACTCCGGACTGAGCCTCTAGTGGGTCCTACCCTAGGATCTTCAACAATAATGGGTATCAAAGCTCTCTGACACTATTTCCCAGCTTGCTTGGAGTCAGGGCTGCGAGCAGAATGAACTAGAAGCTCCTGCTGAGGCTACTATGGAGGTTCTATAGTGGATGATATGAACAAGCAGTTTGCTGAACCAATGATGGGCAGGAGACTGGGTTCTGGGATCCCGCAAGCAGGAGGGCCCCAGAGCTCAGGCTCCTGACCGAGTCTGCACATCTACACTGCAATTAAACAGCCCCTTAGCCTGAGCCCAAGTCAGCTGGCATGGACTAGCCATGGGCTTTTAATTGTAGTCTAGATGTACCCAAAGAGACTAGCTTTAGTTTTAGTTGGTGCTTTGAGGGGGAACTGAGAGAAAAAGAACAGCTCAGGGACTCTCCAATTAATTCCCATGCCCCACAAAGGGAGCCTGAACTGCTGTGGGATCTAGTGCACGGGCCAGGCAGTTCCAGCCCTGCAGAGACCAGCAACCAGAGTGGCAATGGTCTGATCCAACACTGACTAGCGAGGGCCAGCTGAGACCTATGAAAGACTCCAGATCATGGAGTTAGGAGAGGATCCTGCCCCACCCGGGGTGAAGACATAGTAAGGAGGCCCTTTCTGTTTAATCCGGCCGACATTCACAGAGCTGCAGCACTCATCTCAGGACTCAAACTCAGCATACCATCTGCTTGGGAAGGTAATGGGTGGATCTGGGGGCTGGGAAGAGTTGTGAGTATTGGGAGGTGGAGAATAGGTTGATTTGTTAATGATTTATTAGTTAACCCTGACCCTTTCCTTCCCCAGATCCTATTTTCCTGTTCCCAGTAAAGCCACTCCTTTGTTATACTGTTATTTTTGGGTATGTCATGCATTTGCTGGGGTTTGTATTAATGTACTTTATTGTTTTTCATGTACTGGGCTGTATACGCCTTGCCAGCAGTGGTAGCATAATTTATTTTCCCAAGGGAAAACACCCCTTGTGTCTTGGGCACAGTGAGGAATACCCTGAGTGGATGGATCAGGCATACACAAAAAAAGGAACCATGACCCAACCCACATGAGGAGAATGGAGAACCAACGCAGTAAGTACCAGGAAGGAGCCTTGAGCCACACATTAAGAAAGGGACTACATACAATATGTAAAGGACCAAAATATATTACTAGAAGTATAAGAACATCTATTATTTTCTCCCATGGATATAAGAAATGGTCCTTTTCATTTTGTAGTTTTTATATTATGAAAATGCCAAGCCCTCTCTCAAAAGTTAACATTATCAACCAGAAAATCACATTTGTGTCTGCAAATTTTTTACCTACCATAGATACAAGTAACAACTAAGATGTCTGTAACTAAAAATAGCTAATGAGGAGAAAATATTTTCTTCCTTTTTTTTAGTTAAATAAACTTTAGTCTTAGTCAGTGCCACTGTTTCTCCTCTACAGAGTTCATGTCTTTCTTGCTAAAAAGGACTTAGTAAACATTAAGGCTTCTGCTGGTCGAGAATTTTTCATCAGAATAATTTTGACAGAAAATGCCCTTTTTGCAAAAATAAAAATTTCTTCCCCCCCCCACCCCCCCCCAGCTCCAGGCCAGGGAGGCTGAATATTCTGGCTCTTTGCCTCTCCTCTCCAGAAGCCAGGCTGGAAGATGTCAGTTTCACTTAAATTTCTGACCCATCAGCCCAAAAGCTGAAAACATTCTGGTTTTGGTCTCCTGAAAAATAATTTTTCTTGATTTTTTTTGTCCCAGTTCAAGATGAAATTTTTTCAGAACTGAAATTTTACATGGGAAGGTATTTCCATTTTCAGGCCAGCTCTAATTAAGGCCCCAACTGAGGAAAACACTCTTATTTAGAACAGTATTTAACATGCAAGTTCTTGACACTTAATTAGGAAGAGGGGAATAAAAAAATAACATTTTTTTAATTGGTTCTTTATTTTAATTTCAGGATATACTTTTAAAAGGTGCTCTATATGAAACATGATTTTTTTAATTAATCCATTTAAAAATGAATTCAAGTTGGCAATGTCCCTTTAACATGTTAAAGTTATGGTCACTAGAAAGTTTCAAGAAATAAGTTTGTTCTCTTATATACCAAAAGCTGTGAAGATTATGATTTTTCCCCACAAATCATCAAAGTAATTCTAGAAAAAAAAGATTAATGATTAATATAATGCAAAGTTGTCATCTTTTTGTTGTTAATAGTTTCAAAGTTATAGAGCTGTATTAATATTCACAGAGACAAGTTTTGAACCTTCTAAAGGAATACCAAGGCTTAGAACAAAATTATGAGAAAACTATTTCCCTGGAATTGCAGAAAGAGGAACTTATCTTGAACAGAAAGGTTTCTGGAGCTATAAAAATAACCTTTTCCTCATGACAAAAGCAATGTGGTTCTTGCATAGATAGGGGAACAAATTCCTAACACTGCCTTTCAAAGTTAATGGCAACAAGAAAGGCGACCCACAGGCTTATCTAATGTGCAATTTGAATAAACCTTGGCATTTGAAGATACTCAGATGCGAAGTCTGATGTGCCTTCCTACAGAACACCACTAGGACTGTTACCCATGTTTTATGGTGCTTGATTGTAGGACTTCAATCAACCATTTTGGAGAAACTCTATTGTAGGTGAGATCACCAGAACTTTGTAATTAATATTAGATTTGTATTGTGGTAGCATCCAGGGGTCAAGGCCCCATTATTCTCGGCACTGAACAAATAAAGACTTAGTCCTTGCCCCAGAGAGTTTTCTATCTTCCTCCCACCAGAAACATCAATTTGACTAGGCACAGTCAAACATTAATTTGACTAGGTCAATTAATTTACTGCTTGAGGTCTCTCTAGATACCAAAATGTATCAAAGGCTAATGGAGAATCCTTGCTGAACTACACATCTCTACTGATGCTGTTAACTGTAGGTGTTCCTGGTCCAGATGAAGGAGTACCCTCCTTGAAGAGGTCTGGTCTTTTCTGCAGATGAAATGTGGGTTCCTTTGCTGTCTAGCAAATCCAAAGTGAGCAACATAATTGCCCACTATGTGGTTTCTTGCATCTTCTTCTGATGCAGCTGGTACTGTCCCCTGTCCTAGACAGGATATTGAACTCGAAGGATCAAAGTCCAATCTCATATGGCCACATTTATGGGTTTCCTTTTGGTTTTTTGTTTTGTTCTGTTCAGACATGCCACTGATATAGTTCACTTTGACAGCGAAAGTATTTTTGACATTGAGATTTTTGACATTTGTCTTCCAAGTATGCTTCCGATCCTGCAAGGCTTGCTTCAATAGTGAGCTGGTATAGAGTGCAAATTGGGTTGGCTTTCAGCATGTTTGTACTTACCGGTCTACAAAGGGGCATTCGGATGTGATCTAAAAACTACTTTTAATCTTGCATTGCATCAAGCGTGGTTCCATGTTCTCAGACGGAATTTTTGCAGAAGCATTTCTGAGAAACCCACCCAGATACTGCTGATACATAGCACCAGCAATCCACCCATTACAGATAATTAGCTATGGATGACCACTGTCATGAAATGACTGATTAAATGAAGTATTGGAACTTTACAAAATTTTACCATGATGGTAAAATTATGGCCAGGGCCATGCCTGGTTTGACCTCTGGTCAACCAATGCTCTGCATTGGGTTCACAAGCTCGTCTTGATTTTGAACTTGTGGCTATGAATCCTGTCTAGTTATGAATGGTCTGTTTCTCTGGACAGGACACTGATTGGCATGTTGTCTAGATGCACAGCTTGTGACCTGTGCGTTGCTGTGACTACTACTAGCCATATCTGAAGATTCTGGGTGTGGAGGGTGGATCAGAATTAAGGATCTTATACAGGAATTGTTAGCTCTTGTATACAAATTATATTTTTCCCTTTGTCATGTTGAGAATGTGTTCATTTGGAGGAAATTTTATCTAGGTTCCATGGGAAACTCGTGCTCCAGATGTTTCACTCTGCAATGGCAATCGTTTCTAATTCGATACCCTTGGTATTAGTAGTGATCAAAGGACTGCTATTCTGCTTTCACTGCAACCTAGTACCACTCAAGGCTTTACTTAATACATCTCCAGTCATTCTGAACACAGGAAATGATTTCTCTCCGACCATTCTGTAATCCCACAACAATGCAGCTTTCTGGGTAATGGAATCTTCATATACATCTATCCAGGTCACAGATTGCCTGAAAGTGCTCCTTATGCTTTAAGATGGAGCCAGCCTGTGGTTCAAGGGAGGGGTGGAAAAGTGGACCCTTTCCCACCTTTCAGAATCTGAGCTTCTTTTCCAGGTGGAGAAAGGTCCTTGCACTGAAAGCTAGATAGGAATAATTCCTATTACATAGCAACCTGAGTTAGGACGTCATAGAAGTGAATTTTGGATCCTTTCAGAGGGTCTTACCACTCCAGCTCAAGTCTATTGCAGGACCTGTCCCCTGAGCTGGCTGGATAGAGTCATGCTTATCCTCAGAATTCTCTCCTGAAATGTTCAGAGGCTCTTGATTGGGCTTTTCTGCACAGGAATCGTGGCTCCTCAGGACATGGGAGATGAATCCAACATGCTGGCCAAACTCAGAGCTCCATGTCCTGGCAGTGCTAAGGTCAGTTAACTGTGAACAATAGGGTGTAATTTGCCCTCTTTAGGGCCTGTAAGTGCTGCCTCATATAGGGAATAGTGCTTAACTTTAGCCCAGTGTTTGTAGGATAGAATCATAGGACTGGAAGGGACCTCGAGAGGTCATCTAGTCCAGTCCCCTGCACTCATGACAAGACTAAGTATTATCTAGAACATCTCTGATAGGTGTTTGTCTAACCTGCTCTTAAAAATCTCCAATGATGGAGATTCCACAACTTCCCTAGGCAATTTATTGCAGTGCTTAACCACCCTGGCAGTTAGGAAGTTTTTCCTAATGTCCAACCTAAGCCTTCCTTGCTGAAATTTAAGCCCATTGCTTCTTGTCCTATCCTCAGAGGTTAAGAAGAACAATTTTCTCCCTCCTCCTTGTAACAACCTTTTATATATTTGAAAACTGTTATCCTGTCCCCTCTCAGTCTTCTCTTTTCCAGACTGAACGAACCCAATTTTTTCAATCTTCCCTCATAGGTCATGTTTTCTAGACCTTTAATCATTTTTGTTGCTCTTCTCTGGATTTTTTCCTATTTGTCCACATTTTTCCTGAAATGTGTCGCCCAGAACTGAACACAATTCTCTAGTTAAGACCTAATCAGCACGGAGTAGAGCAGAAGAATTACTTCTCATGTCTTGCTTACAACACTCCTGCTAATACATCCCAGAATGACGTTCACTTTTTTTGCAACAGTGTTATACTGTTGACTCATATCTACCTTGTGGTCCACTATGACCCCCAGATCCCTTTCCGCAGTACTCCTTCCTAGGCAGTCATTTCCCATTTTTATGTGTGCAACTGATTGTTCCTTCCTAAGAGAAGTATTTTGAGTTTGTCCTTATTGAATTTCATCCTATTTACTTCAGATCATTTCTCCAGTTTGTCCAGTCATTTTGAATTTTAATCCTATCCTCCAAAGCTCTTGCAGTCCCTCCTAGCTTAGTATCATCCGCAAACTTTATAAGTGTACTCTCTATGCCATTACCTAATCATTGATGAAGATATTGAACAGAACTGGACCCAGAACTGATCCCTGCGGGACCCCATTCATTATGCCCTTCCAGCATGACTGTGAACCACTGATAACTACTCTCTGGGAACAGTTTTCCAACCAATTATGCACCCATCTTATAGTAGCTCCATCTAGGTTGCATTTTCCTAGTTTGTTTATGAGAAGGTCATGTGAGACAGTATCAAAAGCTTTACTAAAGTTAGGATATACCACGTCTACTGCTTCCCCGCCATCCACAAGGCTTCTTACCCTGTCAAAGAAAGCTATCAGGTTCGTTTGACATGATTTGTTCTTGATAAATCCATGCTGACTGTTACTTATCACCTTATTATCGTCTAGATATTTGCAAATTGATTGCTTAATTATTTGTTCCATTATCTTTCCAGGTACAGAAGTTAAGCTGACTGGTCTGTAATTTCCCGGATTGTCCTTATTTCCCTTTTTATAGATTGGCACTATATTTGCCCTCTTCCAGTTTTCTGGAATCTCTCACGTCTTCCACGACTTTTCAGAAATAATCACTAATGGCTCCAATATCTCCTCAGTCAGCTCCTTGATTATTCTAGGATGCATTTCATCAGACCCTGGTGACTTGAAGACATCTAACTTGCCCAAGTAATTTTTAACTTGTTCTTTCCCTATTTTAGCCTCTGATCCTACCTCATTTTCATTGGCATTCACTATGTTCGACGTCCAATCACCACCACCCTTCTTGGTGAAAACCGAAACAAAGAAGTCATTAAGCACCTCTGCCATTTCCACATTTTCTGTTATTATTTTTCCACCCTCATTGAGTAATTGCCTACCTGTCCTTGGTCTTCCTCTTCCTTCTAATGTATTTGTAGAATGTTTTCTTGTTAGCCTTTATGTCTCTAGCTAGTTTGATCTCATTTTGTGCTTTGTCCTTTCTAATTTTGTCTCTACATACTTGTGTTATTTGTTTATATTCATCCTTTGTAATTTGGCTTACTTTCCACTTTTCCACTCATTTTTATTTGTATTAGATCATTGAAGATTTCCTGGTTAAGCCAGGGTCGTCTGCCATGACTGAGTGGAGCAAGGGATTCTGGAGACAAGACACTACAGTGGTGGACCCAGGTGGTTGAAACCACCATCCTGCCAAATACCCAATTCAGGAGGGAAGCAAAAGAAAGAAAGATAATAAGTTGTTATTGCACAAAAATCAATACAAATTAAAGTTATAAATGAAAATGGTTGGGAGAAATTGAGCCACCACCTTGTTCCATCATTGGAGTCAGAAAATCTGGTGACCTGAGCTGAAGGTTGGGATTTTGTTCTGGAGCCTACACAAACATTAGACCACCTCTGAATTCCACAGTTGGGAGTCTTTAACCCATTAGTGATGTATGAGGAGAGGAGCTGGTCAACAAAATTACATATACTGAATCCTAGTTCAATGTCTTAAGCAACCTTCCCCCCACTGATGGACCCAGGTCACAAGTTCTGATCCAAACTTTCCCAAAGTTGAGGGTAGTTCAGATCCACTTTGCTGGTCCCACCGCGTAGCTTGAACAAGTACTAAACATTTTAAATTAGAGACAAGTAATGCCAGATCATAAAACTATGCCAATTTACACCACCTGAGAATGTAGAACATAGAGAACATGAGAGCTGCCGTACTTGGTTAGACCATAGTCCAACTTGCCTAGTATCCTGTCACTGACAGTGGCCTAAACCAGAGCTTTGGGGTGAGTGTACAGTACCAGGCAAATTTGGAGTGATCCACTCCTGTCTTCAACTCCCAGCTTTTGGCAGTCAAGGATTTAGGGTCACCCTGAGCATGGGATTGCATCCCTGATCATCTTGGCTAATAGCTATTGATGGCACATATCTGGCACATACATGTCACTGAGATATATGTTCAGTTGTTGAAGAATCTCCATTCCAATATAGATTGAATTCTGAAGCATCTTTACATATAGTAGAGAAGAAATATTTCCTTCATATTCTCCCAGGGTAAAAATTCAGGTACACCTTTCAAGTGGCAGGTTTCAGAGTAACAGCCGTGTTAGTCTGTATTCGCAAAAAGAAAAGGAGTACTTGTGGCACCTTAGAGACTAACCAATTTATTTGAGCATGAGCTTTCGTGAGCTACAGCTCACTTCATCGGATGCATACCGTGGAAACTGCAGCAGACTTTATATATACACAGAGAATATGAAACAATACCTCCTCCCACCCCACTGTCCTGCTGGTAATAGCTTATCTAAAGTGATCATCAGGTTGGGCCATTTCCAGCACAAATCCAGGTTTTCTCACCCTCCACCCCCCCACACAAATTCACTCTCCTGCTGGTGATAGCCCATCCAAAGTGACAACTCTTTACACAATGTGCATGATAATCAAGTTGGGCTATTTCCTGCACAAATCCAGGTTTTCTCACATCCCCCCCACCCCCATACACACACAAACTCACTCTCCTGCTGGTAATAGCTCATCCAAACTGACCACTCTCCAAGTTTAAATCCAAGTTAAACCAGAACATCTGCGGGGGGGGGTAGGAAAAAACAAGAGGAAATAGGCTACCTTGCATAATGACTTAGCCACTCCCAGTCTCTATTTAAGCCTAAATTAATAGTATCCAATTTGCAAATGAATTCCAATTCAGCAGTTTCTCGCTGGAGTCTGGATTTGAAGTTTTTTTGTTTTAAGATAGCGACCTTCATGTCTGTGATTGCGTGACCAGAGAGATTGAAGTGTTCTCCGACTGGTTTATGAATGTTATAATTCTTGACATCTGATTTGTGTCCATTTATTCTTTTACGTAGAGACTGTCCAGTTTGACCAATGTACATGGCAGAGGGGCATTGCTGGCACATGATGGCATATATCACATTGGTGGATGTGCAGGTGAACGAGCCTCTGATAGTGTGGCTGATGTTATTAGGCCCTGTGATGGTGTCCCCTGAATAGATATGTGGGCACAATTGGCAACGGGCTTTCTTGCAAGGATAAGTTCCTGGGTTAGTGGTTCTGTTGTGTGGTATGTGGTTGTTGGTGAGTATTTGCTTCAGGTTGCGGGGCTGTCTGTAGGCAAGGACTGGCCTGTCTCCCAAGATTTGTGAGAGTGTTGGGTCATCCTTTAGGATAGGTTGTAGATCCTTAATAATGCGTTGGAGGGGTTTTAGTTGGGGGCTGAAGGTGACCGCTAGTGGCGTTCTGTTATTTTCTTTGTTAGGCCTGTCCTGTAGTAGGTAACTTCTGGGAACTCTTCTGGCTCTATCAATCTGTTTCTTTACTTCTGCAGGTGGGTATTGTAGTTGTAAGAAAGCTTGACAGAGATCTTGTAGGTGTTTGTCTCTGTCTGAGGGGTTGGAGCAAATGCGGTTGTATCGCAGAGCTTGGCTGTAGACGATGGATCATGTGGTGTGGTCAGGGTGAAAGCTGGAGGCATGCAGGTAGGAATAGCGGTCAGTAGGTTTCCGGTATAAGGTGGTGTTTATGTGACCATTGTTTATAAGCACTGTAGTGTCCAGGAAGTGGATCTCTTGTGTGGACTGGACCAGGCTGAGGTTGGTGGTGGGATGGAAATTGTTGAAATCATGGTGGAATTCCTCAAGGGCTTCTTTTCCATGGGTCCAGATGATGAAGATGTCATCAATATAGCGCAAGTAGAGTAGGGGCTTTAGGGGACGAGAGCTGAGGAAGCGTTGTTCTAAATCAGCCATAAAAATGTTGGCATACTGTGGGGCCATGCGGGTACCCATAGCAGTGCCGCTGATCTGAAGGTATACATTGTCCCCAAATGTGAAATAGTTATGGGTAAGGACAAAGTCAAAACCTGGATTTGTGCTGGAAATGGCCCAACCTGATGATCACTTTAGATAAGCTATTACCAGCAGGACAGTGGGGTGGGAGGAGGTATTGTTTCATATTCTCTGTGTATATATAAAGTCTGCTGCAGTTTCCACAGTATGCATCCGATGAAGTGAGCTGTAGCTCACGAAAGCTCATGCTCAAATAAATTGGTTAGTCTCTAAGGTGCCACAAGTACTCCTTTTCTTTCAAGTGGATATTCCAAAACATAATAATTACTCCCCAAATGGATATCTATCCAAATATTTCTGAACTCAACTGGTTTATACAACATGGACCCAATTCACCACTGTATTACTCCAGTTTTATGTGAGAGTAACTTAAATTGTTCTTATAAGCTTTAACAAATGTTTACCTGTTGGCCATTTCTAATAGATTTTTGTACCTCCGAAGTCCAGAAAATCTGGGATACACAAAGAACTGTCTGTCCAGGCCAGTCCCTCACCCAGTTAATACGTAGAGTTCTTGGATAGGCTTCAATTGCTTCTGCAATCACCTAGTCATGGGGGAGATGGGGAGAAACATAGTGTAGAGTTGAGACACACAGACAGCATTCAGATCTTGAATTAGTTTAGGATAGGCTTTAGTGTTGAGAGTCAGAGCCAAATCAGAGCTAAGATTCAGGTCCAAGTCAGTTCCATAACGTTAATCTCACAAGGAGTCTCTAAAAATTTCAGCCCATGATGGTGGAAACCTCAAGAAAACAATCAACTGATCCAACAAAATTTCCAAGATCCTAATAGTGGGAATTTCATTAGATAGTCTCATTGGATTTTGCCATCAGGAACCAAACATCTCGCAAAAATAGCTCTTACTGCAAACTAAAACTGAAAAAAGCCCCCTCCCCCTTCAATTTTAGATCCAACACAGAACTAAAATTGAAGGGGTATTTGTGCCTGGACATTTTAGTCCCAAACCCGATTCTAAAAAATGAAGACGTTCAAAGTTGAGGTTCAGTTGGACTTATCTCTGTCAGCTTCTTTTCTAATAATGGAATAATGGTCCTGATTCTCCTCTAATTTACACAAGAGGAATCCAACGTAGCTGCACTGGAGATCACAGTCAAGGCCAATAGCTTTTTCCCCCATCAACAAAACTTACAAGCAAAGCTGAGGCCCTTTACTGATTAAATCTTTACATTTTTTAGCATTCTGCAAGTGATCTAGAGCAAATGCAATGGTAAATGATGAAGCATTTGAGCTAAAGTCTGTTATTAGTTTTGTAGTTGTAAAAGTCCCAGTGACATCAATAGAAACTAAACACATAACCAATGGCAGAATTTGGCCCATAGATTTGACAAGCTTAACATTTAGCTCATCTAAATAAAATATATGAACTCAAGTCAATGTAAAAACCAAGCTCGACATTCAAAGAACCCCAACAAGCACTAACAGATTTAAATCTAAGTGAAAAACTGACCTAAAACTTTCAGTTTTAAGTTTCCTTAAAAAAATCATGTGTTGATACCAAAGAGAATTTCAAAATAATATAAAGCAAAAGAGTGGCTAGATGGGATTCTGAGATGACTATATTTAAATTATACAATGAAAAGTCAGTGTGAGAATTACTAATTTTATCCTAAATCTTCTGCAGTTCTTACTCTCTCATGTGAATGCTGACTGTAACAGACAAAAGTTGGGAACACAGATGTGTCCATCATACTAAGCATATACTGCACCCCAAACTGAAATCTTTATGAATTAGAAGTGAATAACAGAATTGTTTAAAAAACAATAATAAGATCCCGTATTAAGAATTGATCCTGTGCCCAGGTGTACACATGCACATAATCAAAAAGTAGAACAATCTATATATTTGAGGAGACAGCACACTCAGTGTTCTTCCACTGACAATGATGAGGTTTGTTAAGATATTCTGATCTACATTATCTATCTTACAAGATCCCCCAAGTGGGGTGCAGCCATTCAAAACAGGTTTTCATCTTATACAATAGTTACTTGTATATCATCTACACAAATGGAGAAGTCAATAACAAAATCACAAAAAACAATGTATACAAACTTCCACAAATACACTGAAGTAATTGACACCTTCTGCATATCCATAAGATAGGGATCTGGAAGAAGAACACTTTGCAAGGTTCCTACTTGTGGAATTTTTCTTTAAGTGTTCCATTTTGGGTGAAGGTGCAATCTTGCAGATTTGGAAGAAGTTTTGCAGCCAAATCCTGTGAATCTCAGGAATCCACAGGTGGCTAGGTTCATCCACACTTATCCTCTGGGCTTTTGTGCTGACTCTATAACCTTCCCTACCCTCTCTATGGTGCTCATACTGCAGGGATCCATTAGAGTTGTGCTGCCAAGGAATCCTTAGCTTGCATTGCCTCTGGAACCCCCTTCAAAGGAAAATTCCTAGGCCAGAGGGAGAGTAGTGAAAAGTTAATAGAACCAGCTGCCTTGACTTTACACTAGATTCTCGAGGGGCCTCAGAGTTACAGACTATGTCCACACTTCCAGCCCCATTCTTTCCACAACAGATTCCTGACCCAGCTGAGAGCTCTCCATAGATCTGTTGTAGGCAGGATGGTGCCACAGAGGTGAGCGATTTCCCCTGCTCTATTGGAATGGAGAGATCAGGGCTGAAAGTCTGCTTCCCTATCAGTGCTGCTCAGTTTTGGGGAAGAATCTGGCCAAGAATTAATAGGGAATCGTCAAGCTTCTGTTACCCAATCCTGAGATCCAAATGTATCATTTAGCACTAAAAACAGCAGATAAACTTATGACCCTCCAAGGAGGAATCTCTCTCTGTAAAAAATGAATGTATTGCATTCATACACATATATAGTTTTTTTCATCTGCAACAGAATATGGCTAGCATTTTTCATTTAGAGTAATACATTCTCTATATTAATATACATTAAAACTATTTTTAATTGTATCTGTTTCAGAGCACCATAATAAAGTGAAACTACTCTGTAGCAACCAGTAAGACTGCAGCTGGGAATACAATGTGCAATTTTAAACAATTTTAAACCTCACATTAAGAAAGATATAGCAAAAATTGATAAGATCCAGAGAAAGGCAACAAAGACGGTTGGAGATGTGACAGAATTTGCATATGATGAGAGATAGCAAAGACCAGGATTATCTAGCCTGGAAAAAAGAAGAGTAAAATAGGTCTTTACTGAGGTATTCCTAATTAACAAGACCTTAATGAAAACTTGTCAGTCTCTCCATTTAATCCAGTGGTCCCCAAACTGTGGGGTGCACCCCCTTAGGAACATTCGAGGGGATGTGGCGGGGCCCAGGCCAGCCCCCACAGGGCACAGGGAGGGAGCACCATCCACCCCGCTTTGCCCCCAGCTCTGATCCAGCCCCAGCCCCAGCTTGGGCACCGGACTCAGCCCCTGACCCCTGCCTCAGCTCCCAGGCCCACTCCTGGCCACAACCTAGTTGCAGCCCCAACCCCTGGCCACTGCCTTGGCCCAGCCCCGACCAAGGGCCCCGCTCCCAAATGTGGTTCTGCTCCAAGCTCCCGACCACAGATCCAGCCTCTCTCACAGCCGTGGATAGGTTCCATTACAGGTAAGGGAGGGTGCTATGGAAAAAGTTTGGGGATCACTGATTTAATCTTCGTTGGGATTCAGTCAGACCTACTTCAAGAACAAGGAACGCTCAATAAAATTAAAGGATAGTAAATTTAGAATGAATTAAGGAAAGACCTATTTACATGGATAATAATTAACCTGTGGAATTCAATGCAGCATGAAGCACTGAGACAACTAATGTGATTGCACTTAAATAGGTTGGAGAATATTCTGACCACACAAATTAGTAGAAATGCAAGCAAAATAATTATAGGAAGAACCAAATTTCATGTTTTAGGGCATGCACTGAATGGCTGTGAATATTTAAAAAAGGAATCCTCACCTCCCTTTGCTATGTGCACTAACAACTTGCAAGTTTCATCTTGCCTTCCTCTGAAGTATCAAGCACTGGGTACCGCCAGAAGTACACAACCAGGGGGTCACCCAATGAAATTATAGGCAACAGATTTATAACAAACATAAGGAAGTACTTCTTCACACAATGCATAGTCAGCATGTGGAACTTGTTGCCAGGGGATGTTGTGAAGGCCAAAAGTATAACTGGGTTCAAAAAAAGAATTAGATAAGTTCATGGAGGATAAATCCATCAGTGGCTATTAGCCAAAATGGTCAGGGGTGCAACCCCTCGCTCTGGGTGTCCCTACACCTTTCACTGCCAGAAGCTGGGACTGGATGAGAGGGGACTGATCCCTCGATAACTGCCCAGTTCAGTTCATTCTCTCTGAAGCAAGCATCTGGCACTGGCCACTGTTGGAAGATAGGATAATGGGCTATTTGGACCCATTATGTCCATTCTTATGTTCTTATAATACCAGACCAAAAGGACCAATGATTTGATCTAAATATGATAAATCCTGCAGAACATCCCATCATGTATCAACACCATTTTACAGATGAAACTGAGACACAGAAAGACTCGTATGACCAAAGTCACACAGGAAATTAATTGAACTTGAATCTCCTGATTTCCAGTCTAGTGTCTTAACCAAGACACTTTCCTCTCCACCTCTTACATGAAAAAGCAGAACAACAGAATGGAAATTGTTCATTCAAAATCTGAGCAGGGTTTGCATTATTTTAAGACTTTGGATGTCTCTGAATGAATCAAAAAGCATTTTACTCTTCATTTTTAACTGTTGGAAAGACTCTTTTCACAATAACTAGATTCAGACACTGAAGTATTAAGTATGGATGAAAGAAAGAGCAATACGTACAATTAAGGCACAAAAAATCTGCTAATAACTTACAATATCTTTATCCAATACAAGTTGTACAAGCTATCCTAAGTGGCTTACTAATCACCCTATCTAGTCTCAGTATTATCCTACAATATTTAGAGAGTCATAATATGAATAGAAAAAAAATTAAGACTATAAAATCTTTCAGAATTGAAGAGATTCTTGTTTAAAGCTTCACCATATACTTTTATTAAGATTCTTTTACAAATAAGGCCCTGTCCTGCAACATGGTGATTGAAGAATTTGAGGGTGTTCGGCATCGCCCAGCACCAGACACTTTGGGTATGTCTACACTGCAGTTAAACACCCATGGCTGGCCTGAGTCAGCTGACTCAGACTCACAGGGCTGTTTAATTGCAATATAGATGTTGGGCTAAGGCTGGAGCCCAGGCTCTGGGAGCCCAACCCCAAATGTGTACACCGCAATTAAACACCCCTGAGACCAAGCCATTGCAAACCTGCCTCAGCTGGCATGGGCCAGGCCCGGGTGTCTAACTGCAATGTAGACATACCCTTAGCATCTATAGGTCTGGGAATTAGAGGCAGGAAATGTCATACCAGTATTTCAGAGCACTCCCGGTAGAACCACCAGTCCAGGTCAAAACAAAATTGCCACTATGTTGTGCTTAAATGCCATATTTCAGCAAAGTACATGTTTAAGTACATAATTAAGTACATGTTTAACTGTAAGAATATGGTTAAGTCCCACTGACTTCAAAGCACACTCCTAAGTGCTTTCATGAATCGGGGCCAAGTGAATATAGTAATTTTGTACTACATGTAACACACAATGCCATTTCTACACTGGATTACCTTGCTTGATTGTTCCATCAGGAATGTATCGGTAATGGTATAGACTGCTTTGTCATGTTTTATTGTACACAGAATAAAACAGAATATATTTTATTACCTTGTGGATAGAATTTAACATAGCTGTCTCCAACTCAACGAGCCACTTTTCAACTTGACCTCTAGCTTTAGACGTTGAGATTGTGTCTATGAGTTCCACAACCTCTCCTTCACTACTCTTTATATGTGTAATGTCTAAAACTTCAGTAAACTCTACACTTGCAATTCCTTCAAAACACTTTTTCAAGTGAGGGTTTACCCTGCAGAAAACAAAACAAGACATACAGAATTTAAGACTACATAAATAACCAAACTTTACTTTAAAGCTCAGCCAAACTATTTTTCACCAATACTATAAAAGAAAAAAGGGATGTACTTCTTAAAGGTATTTTTGAGGAGTTTACTTTAGAAAAACATTTTTAATCTGCTAATGTTCAAAAAGTTACACACACACACACAAACACACACACACACACACACACACGTACATTTAAAGATTTACATACACACACACACACACAATGTTTTTAAAGAGCAATTTAAAAAAATTAAACATTGTTCAGGTCCTCAGCAATTCAAACATTGTTAAGGCTCAGGCACAACTGGTGTAAGTGGTAATCTTCCTATATGATCTAAAATCCTTTTTCACTTAGTTATACATTCCATACAAATAGATACATTAAAACAACACTGCAAGTGAAGCAATCAAACAAGTTGCAAGTGAAGTGATTAGATGCAACCTTAATTCTGCTCTGCTTTATTGTGCATATAAATTACAATAAAGTCTTTCATTATATGATAGGATATTTCTTTTTTTTTTTGGTCCCACAAAGTCCCCTGTCTCATTCACTGCATAGTATGTACACTTCTGAGTGAGTAAGTCAGTTGTTCAACATTCATTTTTATCCTCACTGTTCAGTGAACAGTCTTCTGGTGCACTCACTGCACACTGAGTGCCAAACTCCAATGCTCTCACCCACAACTGAGTATCACCTTACTTAACAAGTATTTTTACTGACTTCAGTGGAACTACTTGTGGAGTAAGATACTATTTAGTATAAGTGAGAATTTCACAATCTAGCCATGAACGAGGCAGTAAACCTACAAAGTATGAAATCCATTATGAATATACAGTTTAAGCTGTTCAGAGGGCACTTGCAAACCTTTGCATTGGGGTGAACTGTACCCAAAACACCAATGCTTAGAATCATCACAGGTTTCCCAGTCTCTACATCAAGCTCAGTCCTCCATAGGTAACAGCAGGAATTCTATGCTCTTTTTCTAACTTAGCTTTCAGTCTCTACCTTGACTCTCACTTTACTGAATTGCTCTAGTGTGCAACCAGGATGACAAGTTTGGCAAAACATACTGAATTTAATTAATACATATTTTAAAAGTAACCACTTTTGGTTTGGATTCTTCCTTGATAACTCAAGTAACTTGTAGTTACTTGAGATGCATAAGTCTCAGTGAATAAAATGAGAGCTCTATGAATGGAGCAGCTACAGGATCATACCCTTAAGATGCATGTATTAGGAGCCTCACAAATATATCAAATATTACTGTACCGTGTAGGATCTTTGGTCTCTGAAAGAATCTCAAGGAGTTCATCGTTAGATAAGAAAAAAAATCTGGGGAAGAAAAGGCGCTTCTTTTCTAAGTATTCATTAAGTCCCTTAAGAATTAGTTCCAGCAATTCATTGCACTTTTTTAGCTTTTCCAACATCTTGTCTATCATCACCACTGTCAGAACATGTCTGTCCTGAAAAACAAAATTAAATTATTCCACTCAAAAAAGGTTGATGTCATACTGAGTACTTTGCCACTCTGACATGGAAAGAAAAATCTGGAACAAAGTTACCTTTGAAGTACTCTCTATTTTGTTTGAAATTTTGCTTTAACCCATAGCATTATCTAGTGCATATTTTATTCTAAGTGTTTTATGTTAATCTTCTTTAATATCTGATTTTTTGAAGAAGGTGGGTTAATAGAAGGTATTAAAGTGAATTTTTCAATCATCCACAATTACTATATGAAAATACAATCCAAAACATAGGATCCAATCCTAAACTGATCTACAGCTCCATAGTTTCATTGACTTCAATGCAGCTACATATATTCACACCAGCTGGGGATCTGGCCCATAATCTGTAGTCAGCCTATATAATTCACTAACATAGAAAATCAAACAGATGCCGTTAGATAGATTTTTTTAAGAAAAGCCTCTGGATAATTTTATGATCAACTACAACGTAGATCATTACACTTTGTGACACTCTGTAAGACAAAGTCACATCCTGGAACCCCCATATTCACCCTGGTGATATGATTATTTGTTTTGTACAAAGTATATCTTGTGAGGTATCATTTTAAAAGTCTTGATCTGTTGAATATTAATATCCTATTGCTGTGCCCGGCCAATGGGGGCTGCGGGAAGCGGCGGCCGGTATGTCCCTCGGCCCGCGCTGCTTCCTGCAGCCCCCATTGGCCTGCGGTGGCGAACCGCAGCCAGTGGGAGCTGCAATTGGCCGAACCTGCGGATGCGGCAGGTAAACAAACTGGCCCAGCCTGGCCTGGCAGGGGCTTTCCCTGAACAAGCAGCGTCCCAAGTTTGGGAAACACTGTCCTATTGGATTGTATGTACTATCATTGTTTGTGAAGTTATGAAGCATTGCTATGTGTGTTACTGAAATATGTTGTGAGGTTGAGAGATGCTCACAGCCAAACTTGCAACAAAGTACCAGCCAAATGTGCTGATGGACCATTAAAGAGAATCCACGCTCCCATCCCAGAGACTTCTCAAAGAGAGCAAGTATGCAAGAGAGACTGTTTGACCAATGAGGACTGCCTGATCCCCACATCCCAGCAAAGATCTGTCCAGCAAGCTGGAAGAGAATATAAAAGAGGGGAAATGACATCATCACTTGGCCTCTCTCCACTTTCAACGCAACACCTGGAAGAATGTCTGAAGGACAAAGACTTTAAACTGGAGAAGGGTGGTCCCATGCTGGAAAAGAGTCCCAGTCTATGTATTGAGGATCTGTAACCTGCTTGTACCATCTGTCAGGGTAAGACACTGCTTGATTCAAATCTTATTTAGTTTGTAGAACGAATTTATTTTTATTTTTTAAGTAACCAACTTTGATCCCTATGCTTGCTACTTATAATCCATCTTTCTATAGTTAATAAATCTGTTTTATATTTTACCTAAAACAGTGCGTTTTGGCTGAAGTGCTTGGGAAATCTCAGCTCAGTTTACAAAGGCTAGTGTGTGTCCATTCCATATTGAGTAAATGGTGAACTGGATACTGAACTTATACTGGCCAGCCTTCTGGCCAGTGCAAGACAGTAAAATTCTGGGTTGCAAAGCTAGGGAGCTGGGAAGATTGGCTGGAGCCTCTATTGTTGGTTCATGAGTGGCTCGGAGAGCATTCAGGTAACACAGTTGGATGTGTCCCTGCCTGTGGATGTCTGTGTAAGTGCAGTGCCTATCATAGCTTGACAACAGCATCACAGTGTGAGAGGGATATCCCGGGCTGGTGGGACAGAGGATTCAGCGGTTCCACAGTCCAGGTTGCACCCTGGGGATCCCATCACACCCTTTCTAAGAGGGTAATCAAATCTCGTGGTTTACAGCATCAATAGATTTCTGCATAGATCAGAATTCCTTTTATCCCTTGCGTAAAACATTACATACACTCTGTCAGAAATACTGAGATGGGGAAGTTGTGGGTGGCAGGTGTTTTCCTACCTATGAAGGGTCAATATGGTTAAATGTCAGAGTTAGAATACCAGACTTGATCACCCATTACTAAATATTAAAGGGTGCTGTTGCTTTTTAAAGTATAAAACAAAGAGAAATATTATAGGGTTATTTCACATTCTGTAATGTGTAGCAAGAGTCACTGCTGAACATGAACTGAATTTCTTATTATATTTTTGTTCTGTATAGAAGATAAAATAATTCATGTCAGGAATTTTATCGAGCCCTTTCTAAATTAATCCAGAATTTCAGCAAACAAAATTAATTCAAATGCTTAGTAGAGCTACTGTAATTATCTGAGTTATCTAATTTACCATAAATGAAAGAAAATGAGAGGTTTTGCAGACTCGTTAGTTCTAATGAATGTTATACTAATTGCAAAGAATGTGAAGTTGCTTGTGCATCAAGATCTATCTTTTAATAGGTCTTATGGTCAATGTATAAGCCAAAATAATACTCACCAAATACCAGTCTTTAAAAGCAAATTAAAAATCTAAATAAAAAGCATTAAAATTATCCCATTCCAGTTAGCAATTATTTTGACCAGATATTTGAGTACTTGCAGTCTACCTACCTATGAAACACCGAATTAGTTGGTTATAGGTTTCAGAGTAGCAGCCGTGTTAGTCTGTATCCGCAAAAAGAAAAGGAGGACTTGTGGCACCTTAGAAACGATCTCTAAGGTGCCACAAGTCCTCCTTTTTTTAGTTGGTTATGTAGTTGATTTTGTTAGAAAGCACATATGCCTAATACCTGATTATAATGTTCCCCTGTAAATGAAGTATACGTTACATGAGCAAAAAAACAAAAACAAAAAATACCTGAAATTACTTGGCATTCTGTTATTTGCACCTTTAATTATATCAAACCAGAACACAATCTGAATTAAATAACTATTCATGCTTTTCAACCATATAAAGATAAACTGAGCTGTCAAAATTCAGACACAGCTAATAATTGGTTTTATAAGACAGCATTTAAAAGTGCATATTTAAGTACACTCTATAAAACTGTCAAAGAATAAAGTCTTTGGTTTCCTTTCTTAGTATGTAATCATCAGCAATTTTTCTGAGTACAATTGATCTTGCAATTGAAAACTGAATGTTGCCAAATGTGAGAAGGGAGATCTTCCCTGGTTATGTTTAGATTCTTTTCATATGTGAAAAAGAGGTAAGACAAAAATAAACATTTCAATTTTCAACATGGGTTTCCTATCTACAGTTCCGGGGAATGATCAAGAATAAATGAGAATGCCATTGTTCTTACACATTCAAAACATCAGTGTCACTTGTTTGATCATTTGCAGGAAAAGAAACTGTATCACAAACATAGTGGTTCAGCTAAACTAAGTGTACATAAAGAGGCCTGTTACAATAATCATATGCCAACAACTGTAGTTCCTATAAATTACTTTTAATTAAGACTACGTTTTAGTCATGGGTATTTTTAGTAAACGTCATGGACAGGTCATAGGCCTGTGAATTTTTGTTTATGTGACCTGTCCATGACGTTTACTAAAAATACCCCTGACTAAAACTGGGGAGGGGGGCGCTGCAGGTGCTGGGGAGCTGGGCACAGCCCTAGGGAAGCACCACTGGTGCTGGAGAGAGGGGTGTGGGTGCTTGGGGGGAGAGTCACGGGCCGGGGGGACACCACAGTGCAGGGGAGGGGGTGTGGCCTGGGGGGGCACTGTGGGTTCTGGGGAGGGGGGCGCGGGTGCTTGGGGGAGAGTCACGGCCCCAGGGGGGCTTCGCAGGTGCTGGGGAGGGAGGCACGGCCTGAGAAAGTACCACGGGTGCTGGGGAGGGGGGCGCAGGTGCTGGGGGGAGTCACAGCCCATGGGGCACATGAGTGTGGGGGGGTTGGTGGGGCTGGGGCAAGTCCCCTACCCAGCTCCTGGGAAGTTGCGACCCCAACTCCCTAGCTCCACATGCTGCCTCTGCTCCGCCCCAAGCCCTAGTTCTGCAGCTCCCATTGGCTGGGAACCACGGTCAATGGGAGCTGTGGGGGCAGTGCCTGGCTGCCAGCAGAGGCAGCATGAGGAGCTAGGAGAGAGGAGTCCCCCACTGCAGGTAAACAGCGGCCCCAACCCCAAACCCTGAGCCCCCCCACACACACAAACTCCTGCTGCTGGGGGGCAGGATGTCCCGAGACTGCCCCAGCAGCATGCAGTGCGACTGACCTGGGGGCTGCCCAAGCTGCTCAGGCGGCTCCTAGGCCAGCCACATGGTGCTGCCGCAGAAGTCACGGAAAGTCACGGAATCTATGACTTCTGTGACCTCCATGACAAACACAGAGCCTTACTTTTAATCTACCATAGACTTTTGTCTCAGATGTTTTAGCACAATCTTGAATTTCTTCCCCACAAAAATTTAACACTCCTCTTTTCTAGTTATTTAATTTATGAAAAGTAGAAATTAAATCACAAAGTAATTTCATTCTCATATGTCTTGCTTTAAAAAAGATATGTTAAACATGCCTAATCTATGATTATTCAAGTTTGTGATGAAAAGTGAGGCAAATAAAAAAACAGTTGTATTACCTCTCACATCAATTGTATAACAAAATGGCATCTAAAGGCAAAAAAGCAAGGAGCACAGTCAAGTTTAGTATTGTGATTTAAGAAGAAACATTCATATTCATCGTGGAAGTGCCTTCTTCTAAACCATAAAATCACGACACTATATTTCTGGACACAGAGTGCCATCTTCTGGGAAAATATTCCTTTCTGTTTAATGATTATGAAACTTCAGAAAGATTTGAATATCACGTGGTACAATGGGTTATCATAATGCTCTGAAAAATATACTAAATATAAATGGATGAGTCTGATTTTTGTCATTGCAAAATATATTGCATTCCATTAGTTATTTATATTTGGTTCCCACCTTAGAACTAGAAATTCCATATATCATCAAAATAGTAATTTCCCATAGAATTACAGGACTGGAAGGAACCTCAAAAGGTCATCTAGTCCAGTCCTCTGCACTCAAGGCAGGACTAAGTATTATCTAGACCATCCCTGACAGGCATTTGTCTAATAGAACTATAGGACTGCAAGGGACTTTTAAGATTGGATTTTTAAAAGCAGGTTAGACAAACACCTGTCAGGAATGGTCTAGATAATACTTAGTCCTGCCACGAGTGCAGGGGACTGGACTAGATGACCTCTTGAGGTCCCTTCTAGCTCTCTAATTCTATGATTCCACAACCTCCCTAGGCAATTTATTCTAGTGCTTAACCACCCTGGCAGTTAGGAAAGTTTTTCCTAATGTCCAACCTAAACCACACTTGCTACCATTTAAACCCATTGCTTCTTGTCCTATCCTCAGAGGTTAAGAAGAACAATTTACCTCCCTCATTCTTGTAACAACCTTTTATGTATTTGAAAACTGTTATCATGTCCCCTCTCAGTCTTCTCATCTCCAGAGTAAACAAACCTAATTTTTTCAATCACTCATAGGTCATGTTTTCTAGACCTTTAATCATTTTTGGTGCTCTCCTCTGGACTCTCTCCAATTTGTCCACATCTTTCCTGAAATGTGGCTCCCAGAACTGGACACAATACTCCAGTTGAGGCCTAATCAGTGTGGAGTAGAGCGGAAGGATTACTTCTCATGTCTTGCTAACAACACTCCTGCTATTACATCTTAGAATGATATTTTCTTTTTTTGCAAGAGTGTTACACTGTTGACTCATATTTAGCTTGTGATCCACTATGATCCGCAGTACTCCTTCCTAGGCAGTCAGTTCCCATTTTGTATGTGTGCAACTGATTGTTCCTTCCTAAGTGGAGAACTTTGAGTTCGTCCTTATTGAATTTCATCCTATTTACTTTAGACCATTTGTCCAGTTTGTCCCATCACTTCAGTCTTGGGGATGAAATGAGGAGTGTTAACCCATCACTTCACTTTGAATGTTCCCTTGAAATGTGTTAACTTCTTATGCTAAACAATCTGGTCCATATTATATTTCCAAGACCTGAAGAAGAGCTTTGGGTAAGCTTAAAAGCTTACCAACAGAAGTTGGTCCAATAAAGATATTACCTCAACCCCCTGCCCATCTCTCTAGATACTCTATTTTTTTACTTTGTTATCATTGTATACCTTATCAATATAACACACATTAAATTTAATTAAAAGATGGCAGCATGTGAGATCCTGATGAAAATGTGTAAGGGTGCTAATATTCTGAACACTGTTCATATTGGGAATAACTTCAGAAGCTGCATGACTGCCAATTCAGAAAAGAGAAATATATCCCAAATAGAATTGCTAGGAAACTCAGAAAATGCCTCATTTTGTACATTATACTGCAAATGCTCCTCCCAACCTGTTGCTCAGAAAACAATCATTGGGGTTTGTGCATCCCTACATGATATATATTTGGGCTTTTTTCAGGATATATATATATATATATATATATATATATATATATATATCCTGAAAAAAGCCCAAATCAAAATACTTTTTAGACTATGATACATATATGTTAACATTTATCCTGATTATACAGTGGGTCTCAAGAAGATACACAAAGGTTTTGACCATGTAAAAATGGAACTTCACACTTTTACCTCCAAGCAGTAATTTCACAGTGAGCACAATTTTAATGGAAAGAAATGGATATTCATATATCTTTTAAAGATTTGACAATACAACGAATTTGTGACAAAGTCAGGTGGAAAACAAGCATTGGCAATGTCCCCATATCACGGAAATCATTAAGGCTGAATATAGATTTCTCTTTTAATTTATTATTTATTTCCTGATAGTTAACCGGTTATTTCCCTGAGGTACCAAGTTCGTAAAGCATGAATTTCCTTCTTGAGCTACAGGGCGGCTAAGATAGAATATTTGATGCAGGGTTATCATCTGGGGTTTTAGAGACAGAGATATTGCTCCTGTTCATTATGTGATTAGATAAAACCCTTCAAAATGAGCAATGCACAGTTTAAAATGCACAGTTTCAGTATACACTTAGGAATGTTATAGCAGTCAGTCTTTAGTGCTGAAAGAAGATAATTGTTTTTATATTATTTTGCTTTACATAGTGTTTAAATTGTTTAATTTTACTTGTCGATATACTGTCCTTCTAGGTAGCTGAAACAGGTTTGACAACCAACATTAACAAAAAAAAAATAAACAATCAGGAAAAGAGTTAGTATGAAATATACAGAACACATTTTTATCTTGCCAGAAGCAATTTTCTGATACATACTACAAACACACCCACTTTTTCTTAAGAGAGTTGTCATTACCTGCAAGGCAGATTTCATTAGATCTTTCCAGGTTTTATCCACAGCGGTGAATCGCCTACTTTCCTCGGGCATCTGAGCCATAATATCAGGAGAGCTGAAAATTGGCTCCAAATACAGCCAAGTAGCTTGAACCTTCAGCCATTCATCCAGGATTTCCTGTACCAACAACAGCTTTCCTTCCCATTCCCTATAAACAGAAAGCATTGGTTCATCGATTGTATTAATACTAACAGTAAATCGTTTTACTTAGAATGTTAAGTTTTAAGACTTTTTTACAAGACACATACAAATTACAATCACTGAGGACCAAAACTGGACAACATAAATAATAACTTCAATTTATTAAGTACTTGCCAACATTATAAGTTTTTCTTCATATTAAGGATAAATTATGGTGACTGTTCTCCAAAAGTACAATAGCTTTTTTTTAACACGGATCCTTATTCCTCACTTCCCATACAATGCCTTTGCAGGCAGACTGGGGAGTATGCTCTTATAAGCAAGAAATATATGCAATTCTTAAATGAAGGATGCCATCTTTGGTCAAAATGGGTATATAAATATTGAACTACAGTTTCCAACAATTAATTATTTGTGACATGGGTCCTAAACAAGGCCCAAAAACTGATGAAACTGAAATAACTCAACTGGTGTAGTTTGGCTTCTAAATAAGGACTTGATCCAAAGCCATTGAAATCCATTGGAATATTTCTATTGATCTGAGTGAGTTTTGGATCAGACCCTGAATGAGGATCTATGTACTTTCAGGAATGTTACAGTGAACAGAACTCACAGTTTAAGTATGTGCTATTATATTTACAATAAGGAAAAATTAAGGAATAATGTACCCCACAACACACACACAACTGCACATAGTCTGCAAGTCCACCAAAAGTGTTTTTCTGTCAATATCATAAATCATTAGAGAGTGAGAACTCAAATTCTGGTAATGTCACTGAAACCCTATTATGGAAAAACAGCCTTAACCTATGTACAGAATATTTTGGGCATGATCTGGAGCCTCTGCTCTTTTGACTTCATTGGAACCACGCAAATAGCAAAGCTATGGGAATTCATAGATCTCATAGATTTTAAGAGGTTACGTAGGAACATTCTGTTCATCTAGTTTTCATTACATAGGCCACAAAATTTCAAATAATGATTTCTGCATCTAACCCTGCAACTTGTGGTTGAACTAGATAGTTTCTTTTAGAAAGACATTAAAAGTTTTCATTAAAAGACTTCAAGTGTTGGAGAATTTACTACATCCTTTGGTAATCTGTTCCAATAGTTAATTATCCTCACTGTTAAAAATTTGTATTTTATTTCTAATTTGAACTTTGTTGACTTAAATTTTCAGTCACTGAATGTTGCATGCCTTTGTCTGCTAATGAGACCTCTAATATTAGATATCTTCTCCCTTTGTACACATATTGACCACAGTTAAATTCTTTTTAAATTTTCTCTCTGATAAACTAAAAGGATTTGAGCTCTTTTAGTCTCTCATTATATAGCACATTTTCCAGACCACAGGTCATTCTTTTAGCTCTTCTCTGAACTCTTCCCAATTTTTCAACATTCTTCTTAAAGTGCTGAAACCAAAATTGGGTACAAAATTTCAGTACTGTTCTCACCAATGCCATAGAAGGTAATATTACTACTAGGGCTGGTCAAAACTCAAAATTTCCATTTTGTGGGAAATTCTGACTTTTCAAACTTTGTTTTCATTCCAAATCAAAACAAAAGCAAAATAGTATCAAAATTTTCCACAAAATGGAAATTTAAAAAATGTGTTTCCAAAATTTTATTGTAGACAAAATTTGATATTTTGTTCTTAAATGAAATGGTTTTTAAATTTATTTTGTTATTATATTTACATTATTTCATGATGCCTGTAGTAGTAGTATATAATATGACAGTTCATATCATCTCATAGTGATATAAGAGCCAAAATATTATTTTAGTTTAGTTTTTAAAAATACATTAAGAGCAGCTGTTACTTAGTACAGATTAAAATATCTTGCCTTATTTTCTAGATCAAAATGTCTCCTGGTTGTGTTGTAATTAAACAGTTTGCCACTAACACAAAAGATTTCAGTCTGTACTAAATAGCAGTGGTCCTTGATGTTTTAAAAAAAATAAAATGTAAGAGTAAAATATGTTGACAATTTCATATCATATGATGACTTGACATAACATGTCAGATTATACACTACTACTACTGACATCTCATGAAATAATGCAAACATAAATATAAATAAAAACAAATTAAAAAAAATTGGAAAAAATGTTTTGAAATAAAGTTTGAATTTTTCCCCAAAACTAAATTTTCAACCACAAATCTGTTTATAAAATATTTGTTTTCATGGGAACTTTCATCCAAATCAGTATAATTTCATACACAAAAATCCTTTTTCTCACAACTGTATTTTGCGATGGCAAACTGTTTTGACAAAAAATTTCCAACCAACTCTAATTACACAAAATGGTATTAATACCCTGCCCTATATTTTGTGGGACCCTATGTGAAATGACATAAGTGGACCACATCTAGTTTCTTATTTCATCCTATACCACTGGCAGCTTTCTGCCTGCATCTGACCTCTCCACCCTCCAAAGGCTGTGACAACCTCCTATTTCACCTACTCCGGTAACTTCTCCATACAGAAGGTGGAGACAAAAATGCAATTTTGCAAGTAAGGAATCAGGGAGAGCAGTTAAAGAATTCAGTCTATCACAGTTTGCTGCCACCAACATCAGACAGAACTGCAGGAAGGAATCTGGGATTGTGCTCTGACAAGTGAGCCAGAGTTATAAATGTTTTCCTGTATTCTTGGAAAAGGGGGCTTTATGTGGGGTTACACAGGTCTCACAGATCTTAAAGCCTACACTACACTATTATAAACCTTGTCAATGTCATCAACACCATGAGATGGAATTACAATGTTTTACTGTATGTACGGACATTTCTTTCACCGTTGAAAGCACCACAGAAACACATCACAATAAACAGTAAACACAACACACATGCGTCATTGGCCAGCACACGTCATTGTTCTTTCTACACAGTTCACGGTCTTCAGAGCCTTGAGAAACGCACCTTTCTGTACATGCTATCCAGTCAGCCACATCATCAAAATACTTGTTGCCGGCATTCCCTGCATCTGGAACCATAAAAGCTTGCTTTGGCAATCTTCCTCCACTCATCCAACCCATATGTCCCTCAAACTCAAGTTATCTTCATCTGATTGTCTTGATGATACCAGATATCATTCTGGTTATGCTGTAAATTTAAATGATTGCCTCCTCATTAGTCAAGTGTGAAATATACCTAATGTGCAGCAATCACTTGTAGCATTTCAATTTGAAGGTAGAAAGCTTCTTAACTTCCCGTTTCCTTCACGTCTATGTCTCATCTGCATATAGCAAGATGCTGAAGACAAGAAACTTCGGCAATTTCATTTTACACTTTGTGGTAACACCTTTGCTTCTCCAAATGTCTGAGTGTCTCCAGACCAGCAGCTGCGAGTCTAATTCTATGTCAGATCTCTAAGTGATGTTTTATGTCCCTTGTAATCATACTACCCAGGTATTTGAAGTGCTCAACACACTCCAATGCCTCCTCAAGATTTGGGGGGGAATATCTTCACCTCTTCAAAAGAGGTATCACCACTGTCTGTGTCTTTTTGCGTGATACCTTTAGACCTAATTTGTCTACTCCCACCACTACTCTTTCTAGCAGTTTTTGCACCTCTTCTTGCAATGAGCCAATCTGGTCACTATCATCAGTGAAATAAAAATGACTAATTTTTTGTCCATGGATTGGGACACCGTTCTGAAGGTTTTCATCAGTGGCTCTTCTTAAGATTTCTTCAAGATGACAACTGAAGAGGGTTGGTGATAACAAAGCAGCTCTGGCTAACAACTATCCTCAAGGCAAACCAATTACTTTGCACATGCCCCACAAAAAACAAAGCCATCATGCTTCCATAGAGATTTTTGTATCAGACTTTGTACATTTTCACCAAGTCCCACCAGCCACAGGATTGCTCAAAGAGATTTGTGCCATATGCTGTCAAATGCTTTAACTAAATCCACAAAGACATGGACCACCTTCCCATCATTCTCCAGCACTTTCTCAGATAGCACATGAAGATTGAATATTTGCTCCACTGTATCTCTTTTGGTCTAAACCTGGCTTGTTCTTCAGCCAGAAAATTCTCTACCTTGGATGCAATTCTCTACAGGATGATGCGCAGAAGTATTTTCTAGGTGTGTCAATAATGAGATTGTGCAGCAATTTCCACAAACAGCTGGGACCCCCTTTTTAGCAATAAAAACCATCAGTGACTGTGTCCAAGTCTTGGACCATCTTCCAGATGCTGAAATCACATTGGCAAGCTTATGATACACCCAGATGAGTGCCTCTCTTTTAATTAATTCCGCTATGTTATCCACTCTAGTGACTATTGTTTCTCAGTGTTTGCAGTGTTTCAGTGTTCGCACCGCATCCTCAACTTCTTCAATAGGGATAAGTCAACTTCTCCAGTAGATTTCCTCAGCCTCTTACACTTTCAGCTTAGAATTCATTTGTTGCTTTGTATAGTTCTCAGCAATACCTGCCACAAGTGCTGTGTGAAACATTATAAATCTTTTAAAAGAGTCTTGATGGTTTGGTAGGCCTTCCTACTGGCATTTGCCGCAAAAGAGTTCTGTATATCTATGCACTGTCGTTCAAGTCACTCTTCTTTTGCCACTTTAATCAGTGCATCGATCTCTTGCATTGTACAGGAATATTGCTCTCTTGCAGTTTCATCCATCTTCTTTTGTGCTCTTAGCTTCCTTCATTGACCACACAACTCAATAATTATCTCCGTGATCCTAGGGTTCTTTGTAGGATCTGTTTCCCCAGGAGTTTATTCACAGTCTATAATGCAGAAGATGTTGTGCTGATCTACACTACCTGTCTGATCTACACTACCTATGCAGAGGTCAGCAGTTTGAACAAAAGCTGCAAGCATCTTCCTAAATTCCATTTGTGTTTCACAGATTTTCTATTTGTCGACATTATAGCAGACTCTGAGGGTACTTGCTAGTTATTTCTTGCTTCACAGTTTGGTCTTCATGTTGGGTATAACTAGGTTATGATTAAATAGGTCAGCCTTCTTGAAGGACTGAATCCCCATCACACCAGAACACCATCTCTTCAAGATCATGATGAAGTTGATCTGGTTCCAAGTCTGCAAAACCAGCAATATAAAAGTCCTTTGCCTTCACAGTTTGTGCTTGAACAAGGTATTCATTAATACTATGTAATTTCCAGTCGCAAATTGCATGAGCCACTGTTTGTCTTGCCCTACCCCAATCTCCAACACAGCTGCAGCATTCTGGGTAATTCTTAGGACCAATACTATATGTACTTTATGATATATGTAATTATAAATAATTATTGTTTAATATATTTCAGTGGAAATTTTCATTTTTTTTACATTAAGAGAGAACAACCATTATACTACAATAAATCAGGAATTCCATGATGAATATTTGACATTATATGTATTTGTTGAATGAGTCAACTCAAACAATATTTTTCAATTCAATATCAAGTAAGGATGCTCAAAGATTAGAAGATTCAATTTAAGTTTCAAATATTTTATTTACATATATCATTGTAAATGTAAGATTTTCATGTTTTTTCCAATGTGTCTAAGCCTGCTGGCTTTAAGAACAGAGCAAATTATTTACTGAGGAAACTGGGTAGGAATTAGGGAAAAAACCAAGGCGAGAGTGTAAATAATTTTGTACTTGTTTTGGTTTTTCATTTTCTTCATTCCCTTTACGTTGAGTTTACTGACTCCAATTTATTTAATATTCAGAAACATTACAATTTAGGTAAAGATAACACTTTTCCCATTGGCCCACTACTTTCCCAATTATGCAGCCATTATTTATTATTAGGGCTTGTCTACACTGCAGAGGGAGATCGATCTAAGTTATGCAACTTCAGCTACGTGAATAACGTAGCTGAAGTCAGTGAACTTAGATCTACTTACCGCAGGGTCCACACTATGCTATGTCGACAGGAGAGCATCTCCTGTCAACTCCCCTTGTGCTTCTCATTCAGGTGGAGTACAGGAGTTGACAGGAGAGCGATCTGCAGTCAATTTAGCAGGTCTTTACTAGACCCGCTAAATCGACCACCAATGCATCAATCGCCGTGCGTCGATCCCCCAGTAAGTGTAGACAAGCCTTACTCTGTTGAAATAAATGGAATGCTAGGCTGCATCTTGTACATTTGGCAGCACAGCATGTGCAGCCTAAATGAACATACTAAAAGCATCCACCAGCTATCAAGTGGTTAAGCAGTTCCCTCACTTTTAATTAAAAGTAAAAACCAGTTATGTGGAATTAAATACTGGTACCAGTAAATGGTTTTAGCCCTTTTAAAATGAGATTACCACCCTTATTAGGGTGGATTACCAAAACACACAAACATACTATTCCAATCATATCTTTAGGTTAATGAGAATAACTCATTTTGACGTGTTAAAGTCACTGTTGCTTTCTATTAGTAAAAACATTTTACCTTATTTTTTTTTCATAAGGCTTAATGAATGGAGATCCTCTCATGGTTTGTGTTTTGACAATGTGGTCATCCAATAACATCTGAATATCATCCACTGATGACAAAATATAGGTTCCAGTTTCTCTATAAGAAAGGAGGATAAATTCCATTGTATCCCATTCAGATATCATTTTCATCATGGCCTTTTCAAGTGAATGTTCTTTGCTGGCTGCTTCACTGATAGCCTCAAATTTATCCAAGTAGGGATCAAGTTGCATATCAATATATGAAGAGACAGTTGAGTCTTCTGAAGGATTCAGTGAAAACCCAACAATTTCTGACATGGCCTCCCAGTGTCGTTCTTGCAAACCAGGGTTACAAATCACCTGGATTAGAGGAAGATGTTCTTTGAATTCTTCCACTTTTGCTTTAATCTTTGTTGTCACTGATAATGCATTTGGGGAATCATGGAAGGTTTTTTCTAGTTTATATAGTCCACGCCAATAGTTTCCTACATCTATCTCTACTTGGTCTGGATTCACCTTTGTGAATAATCCCTCCATCCAGTTTCTGTGTTTGGTAGTGAACTCTACAGTCATATCATAGAGACGAAGATATGGGTTAAGAGTGTCTTGGATTTTCTTACGCTGAGGGTACTGAGAAGCTATCCATCCAAAGGCCTCTTCTTCTGCATTAAACTGATCAATCTGTAGAGGCAAAAGTGAGGTATGAAATATAGAACAATTTGTCCACACCCACAAACCATTTATACATTAATATTTATACATATATATTAATAGAAAACATCTAACTGTATATTACAAAGATTTAAAGATGATACAGAAGCAAAGATTTTTAAAAAAATCTAAAATACGAGGACATGCCTATCTATATAAATAAAATCACAGTATAAATTAACAAACAACCACCCTTAATCACCTCTCTCAACCCATCACCATCAGTGGTTCACAAAAATAGATGAGCATTGAAGCATGCTCTTAAGGTCAACAAATTCACACTCGGATGCAAGACTAAAGAGTGAGCAAGTTCCAGAGTCAAGTATCTTTCACAGAAAACACTCCACCACCAGCCTCCTCTCTTTTAAAATGAGACTGTCAGCTCCAGTTTTGTATTTCTCCAGTGCTGGGAAATACTCGGATAACATAAAACTAGCAATATCTATAGAGCATATGTCAGAGAACAGGAAGAGGCAGGGAAAGGCAAGGGTAGAGCACACAGCACTCCATCTGATCCTTAGCTGGCAGAGCAGTCCCTAGGAGACAGTTTAATATGAGCAACTTTAAAGAGCTTTTAAAGATCAACTTTAAGATGCTCTAGATTATACTGACAGGCCCCATCGGCCAGACAGAGGCACAGAGAAGAGAAGTGACTTGCCCAAAGTCACCCAACGGGTGACTGAGCCAGAAATGGAACCTGAATCCCAGTCCAGCCCCCTCTCCATTGCCTCCACCGAGATAGGTATTATTACTATTAAGGTAACAGCTGATCATTCCCCAACAATTACCACATTTGCCAGCACAAATTAAAATAGCCATGGTGCTATAATAATGGGCCCTAGAGACTCGTTCAGACCCTTCAGTGTCCAAGATCAGGGAAAATTGGTAAATATCTTACAGAATGAAGCAGCAGTTGAATTGCCAATAATTTTTACTACTTGTCAATAATTGTTTCACCGTCAAAGCTTTTAATTTTATACAAATTCATCCATTTACATTTAGGACAAATTTTAAATCTATACCTTATCAGCAGCCACATCCAACTTTGTATTCAATGCCTGAGCTTTTTTTAGATATCTGTTGACTTCCTGAACGTCTCCAAATGTGTAAAATTCTTCAACTTGCTTAGAGTAACTCTCCAATTCCTCAACAAATCGTTCACAACGTATCTAATAAAGTGACAAATAATGTTAGATACTTGGGTTCAAGAGGTATTTCGCCTCCCTCTCCCCACTCCTAAGTCCCACTGAAAATCAATGGAAAGTCAATAGCACTTAGATCCTAAGCGTCTCGGTCACTTTTGAAAGTGGGACTTAGCTGTCTAAGTCACTTAGGCTGTCAAGGTTCCTTCCCCACTCTGAACGCTAGGGTACAGATGTGGGGACCTGCATGAAAACCTCCTAAGCTTATCTTTACCAGCTTAGGTCAAAAACTTCCCCAAGGTACAAAATATTCCACCCTTTGTCCTTGGATTGGCCGCTACCACCACCAAACAAATACTGGTTACTGGGGAAGAGCTGTTTGGAAACGTCTTCCCTCACCCCCCCAAAATACTTCCAAAACCTTGTACCCCACTTCCTGGACAAGGTTTGGTAAAAAGCCTCACCAATTTGCCTAGGTGACTACAGACCCAGACCCTTGGATCTTAAGAACAATGAACAATCCTCCCAACACTTGCACACCCCCTTTCCTGGGAAATGTTGGATAAAAAGCCTCACCAATTTGCATAGGTGACCACACACCCAAACCCTTGGATCTGAGAACAATGAAAAAGCATTCAGTTTTCTTACAAGAAGACTTTTAATAGAAATAGGAGTAAATAGAAGTAAAGAAATCCCCTCTGTAAAATCAGGATGGTAGATACCTTACAGGGTAATTAGATTCAAAACATAGAGAATCCCTCTAGGCAAAACCTTAAGTTACAAAAAAGATACACAGACAGAAATAGTTATTCTATTCAGCACAATTCTTTTCTCAGCCATTTAAAGAAATCATAAACTAACACATACCTAGCTAGATTACTTACTAAAAGTTCTAAGACTCCATTCCTGGTCTATCCCCGGCAAAAACAGCATAAAGACAGACAGAGACCGTTTGTTTCTCTCCCTCCTCCCAGCTTTTGAAAGTATCTTGTCTCCTCATTGGTCATTTTGGTCAGGTGCCAGTGAGGTTACCTTTAGCTTCTTAACCCTTTACAAGTGAGAGGAGTTTTCCTCTGGCCAGGAGGAATTTTAAAGGGGTTTACGCTTCCCTTTATATTTATGACATAGGCCTTGTGTGCTGAGTGGAGAACACCTAAATACCATTAAATATCTGAGCCTTGGTGTATGTTATGTTGAAGTATCAGTACAGGTCAATGCCTGTGACAGAATATAAAACTATATGGACCATTTACCTGATCCAGTGTAGTAAATTCTATGCCACCTTCTGACTAATTACCATTTTCTTAATTTTTGAAAAACACCAAACATATATGTGGAAAGTATGATACTCAGATCTGATTTTCAGTTTTGGAATCAAGCCTTGTGCCCATAATGCCCCTTTCCAATTACATCCAGATTCCAACCAGCGGTCACCAAACCTAAGAGTTTGCATCAGGTCATGCAAATTCTTCAAGTACTCCCACTGAAGTCAGTTTGTGGTCCACACATTGGGTTACCAGACACTGAAATCAACTGGACTACTGCAATGAGTAATGTTTTGCAGTCTTTGTGAACATACAAATAATGCACTCACTGAAGCAATAATACAACTGACATAAATTAGAATAATCATACTTACATTAAATATTGATAAATAAAACATTCACTGTTTACTTTTATGTGAAAAGGTTTTCCATTTCTAACCTGCATTTATGCACTACAAAAATCAGTGACACCCTATAAAACCTTGTCAATAGTATAAAGAAAAATATTCGAGAGATAAAATACTATATGTAAAATATAACTGATTTTTTTAAAAGTACAAATAAAATAAATGTGGTCCACAGTAAATCTACAGTTACAAAATTGAATTATTTTAAAATGATCATAGAAGCAATATTCACTTTTGTTATTGAATGGAGATAACTTTCTTGACAGAACTACATTAGCTTTTTATTACAACTGGCATATTTCTGTTGATGTCAGTGGGGCTACTCACATGCTTTAAATTAAGCAGATGCACAAGTATTTTCAGGATTAGGGCTTTCAAAGTTTCATACATATAACTCTCATCAACATCTATGGAGGTCCTGTACAGAGAAGGCTTACAGGACTGGGCCCAAACTGTGAAATATGGTTTAGATTATATAAGTCATTCATGGTATGTGCAATCAAATGAATAAGAAATCAATACAAATTAGTTAATATTATATATTCTGATATGTGCTGTGTCATATGATTACTTAATGTAATTAATTCTGCATTGTTTTTAAAAGGAGTGGTGTAAATAAATTTTAAAAGATTATGCCCATCAATATGATTTTTTATGTCAATTGTATTATTTAAAATATTCAAATAACACAAAGGTTTTGAAAATGCTTTCATTACTAACCTTAAGTCCCTCTTGAAATTGCTCTGTTTTTTCTTTAATTATCTTTCTGTGCTCTTCAAAAATATCTGACATTCGAGCATACCACTGAAAGACACTATTATTCAGTCGAATATCTGCTGGTGAAAAGTTTGCACACTCTATCAGGAAAGCAAGGCAATTTTTAGAGTCCACTAATTTCTGTTCCAACTCAAACATGTCCCGTGTTTCCACTTTCTGTATATATGCCTAGGGGATACAAAATTAAACAACATAAATGTCTTCCCATCAAACCCCCCAATTTCTTTAATCTGTCAAGATATCTAAAACAGTCCTTACATAGTAAACATGAAAAGTCTGTGTTCAAGATGAAGTGGCCAATAAATAAGTCTACAGTCATAGGACAGGTTTCAGAGGAACAGCCGTGTTAGTCTGTATTCGCAAAAAGAAAAGGAGTACTTGTGGCACCTTAGAGACTAACCAATTTATTTGAGCATGAGCTTTCGTGAGCCACAGCTCACTTCATCAGATGTGTACCGTGGAAACTGCAGCAGACTTTATATACACACAGAGAATAGAAAGGTTCTTTACAGATTGCTGTAATGAATCATAAAAATCCAGTGTCTTTATTAAGTCCATGATTTCTGGTGTCTAGCAACATCAGAACCTGCACACCTTCAAAAGATGAGCCTGGAAACTTAAATTCATAACTCTGCTAAACACCAAAAATCATGGATTTAATAAAGACACTGGATTTATGGCTCATTACAATGATCCGTGACCTACTAATCCTTCTTTGTTTTAGGACTATAGTGGTGTTAACTGCCCACTTCACCTTGCATGGTCTCTTGCAACATGTGTTAACTCCTTATCTGTTCCACCCTTGTTTTTAGCAGTGACATTCAAGTACCTTTTCCAGACCTGAAGAAGAGCTCTGTGGAAGCTCGAAAGCTTGTCTCTATCACCAACAGAAGTTGGTCTAATAAAAGGCATTGCCTCGCTCACTTTGTCTCTAGTATACTGGGACCAACATGTCTACAACACCACAGCAAAAATAATTAATGTGATGACACAAATTAATCAATGAAATAATATTTAGAAAGGTACAATCTGTCCAGTAAAATGTATACCACCACTATCTTTTAACCAATAGTTTATATCCAGTAGAATATATTAATGACTTCTGGCTCTGGGGAACACTGGTCTTTTCAAAAAATAGCCTATATAAAATTTAAAATAGCATTGTAGCTAAAAGACAAAGGAGTTATCAGGAGGGATTTGATCTCAGTGGAAAATAATAAGCCACACCTGGGAAAACTTAATATGGTGTTTATCTGACATAAAACTGCAGCAATAGAAACTCAATGCTTTAAGATGGCATACATTTCATGTCTTTTAAAGCTTTCTTTTTCACTTGAAAAAGTCTCAGAGTGTTGCCATTGTTCAGCTAGACTTTCAGTGTAAAAACAAAGCATTTAGATTCTGATTCAGCCAAGCATTCATTTGCTTGATTAACTTTAAGTACACACCTATGTCCCACTGACTTAAAATTAAGCACCTACATAAGTGCTTTGCTGAATAAGAATGAACTTAAGCACATGCTTAATTTTAAACATGTGTTTAAGTACTTTGCTGAGTTGGAGCCTGAGTATGCCAGAGTGGCCACTGGGACTTGATCATCAAACTGGTATCTATAATGTGGTGGGATTTTATAGTTATTGAGATGGATGATCACACACAAGCCACACATCTGACACATTTTAAATGACAGCTCAATACACGACTTATAGGCAGAAGTACTTTATATATAAATTACAGGCAGAATGTTTCTGAAAGTTTTCTATGCAGTACCAACTCCTCTCTAAGTTCTAATCAGACATTTGTCTGCTTCCCTGGAAGTTCATGTCTCTGACTAGCTCAGAATATTGGGAATGGGACCCAGTGTATTTCACCTCTAACAAACTCTCTGAATCCAGCCCAAAAGATTTCACTATTTGATCTCATTATCTGTTATAAGGCCTGTATGGTTAAAATATAACCATGCAAATCATTATTGCTACCACTGTTATATAATTGCAACAAATCTTAAACAAAGTGTAATGCATGGCCAGAAAGAGTTAAACATCTTGTAGGCTAGCTAACCCAAAGCTAACCTTTAAAGACATGTTAGAAATGGTAATTAGGGTCATTCTCTGGCTAGGTAGGCTAGAACTTTGAAATGCAAACCTATATTGTTAGAAGTTATACTAATTGTGTGTATCTTAGATGCTACCCATGTAAACAGACAGTTCCTGTCTGTCACTATAGCTACTAATTCAGAGATCAAAAGGGAATATTAACATTTAGATGAATCTTGGGTGAAGTACTGTCATTGTCTATATGTCTCTTTGAAGTTTGTGACAGATTGCCTCATGGATAAATTGTCCTATGTTAATTTGTGTAACAAATTACTGGTGGTATTTAGAAAACAGAAGGTTACATCAAAAGCCTATTGCTTACCCAGGTCAAGTGGATGCTAGAACACTGTATAAAAAGACCCTTGCACCCTGATCCTTTTTATCTCAGATCTGCTTGAGGTTTCATGCAGAGGAAGCCTAAGCCACAAGGACTGAGATCCCTGTTCTGACTGGACACCCTGAAATATAAACATTGGACTATAACCTATGGACTAATTCTAAAAGAACTCTTTGCAACTACAAAGCTCACCATCTCTCCTATGTATCTGAACCTCAAGAATTGAACTCCTGTCTGTATGTATATTGATCTTTTAACAATACTCTCTCTCTTTTCTTTTTTAATAAATTTTAGTTCAGTTAATAGAAATAGGCTATTAGCATGTATTTGGGTAAGATCTGGAATATTCATTAACCTGGGACGTAATGTGTCCAATCCTTTGGGATTGGTAGAACCTTTTCTTTGATATGATAAAATAAGATTTTCATAAATCTTCATCATATTTGATTTGGGTACCTTTAAAGGAAATGTGTTGTTGGTTTCTGGGCAACCAGGTTGAATAAAGAAGCTGTTTTGTGCTGGCTTGGTAAATCTAAGTATTAAAATATCCACCAACTTTGGGGATTGACTGTCCATTCTTTGCAGTTCACCTTAATTGAGTGACCTCAGCTGGCCCCCACTGGGACCCCGGTCATAGCCTGTATGAAAAAATTATGTTCTCAATCCAGTTTCTAACAGGCATGTTATCTATAACATATAAATCACTATTGGCACCTACTAGCACTAACTGGAAGGGCATAGGAATCTAACTGTCCACTTACTAATAAAAATGGGGTGTGCAATCTTGATTCTATTGAGTTCAGTGGCAAAACTCCCACTAACTTATAGACTCATAGGTTTTAAAGTCCGAAGGGACCATCACGATCATCTAGTCTGACCTCCTGCAAATTGCAGGCCACAGAACCTTGCCCATCCACTCCTGTAATTGATCCATAACCTCTGACTGACTTACTGTAGTCCTCAAATCATGATTTAAAGACTTCAAGTTACAAAGAATCCACATTTACAGTAGTTTAAACCTGCAAGTGACCCATGCCCCATGCTGCAGAGGAAGGCAAAAAAAAAAAAAAAACAACCCCAGCATCTCTGACAATCTGACCTGGGACAAAATTCCTTCCTGACCCCAAATAGGGCCATCAGTTAGACCATGAGCATGTGGGCAAGACCCACCAGCCAGACACATTGAGAAAGAACTTTCTGTAGTAACTCAAAGTTCTCTCCATCTAGTGTCTCATCAGGGCCATACACGAGGCAACTTGGTTAAGCTTACACGGTCATTGTGTATCCAAGATCAGATCAAGATATTGGTAACTATACCTTGCTTGTAGTATATAAGAAATGTATACCTTAAGTTCCATTAACTCCTGTGTATTTGATGGAGTGGTAAGAGCTTTCTCGGCTATCTTCTCAAATTCATCACATAACCTGAAATATATAAAAGAGAGCCAAAGTCTGATATGTGTGTCTATACATGTAACGTGCTTCTCTGCCTAAATATTCACATAAGGGCAAAAAATCATTAGTTTGTTTAAGTAAAGACTGAATGAAAAACTAACTACAAATAACATATCTTAACATCTCTGTGCAGTATAGATTATAGTAAAAATATAGATTAAAGATACTTTTCAAGTGTTTACAAAATTTAGCACTCGAAATAAAATAATGTACATTTACTTATGAAATTTTGAGATTTACCTTAGGTTTATATCTTGATGATCTTTGAACATTTTGGCAACAATTTTTCCAAAAATTGCATCTGCTCGCTTTGCCAAAGCCCTAATCAATTCATCACAGTGCAGCTCAAACATTCCTAGACGAATGTACTAGAACACAAGTGTAAAAATTAACATACTTGACACATGGTATATGAAAGAAACAATAAATTATCCTAAATAGCAGTATTCATAATGCTTTCTTTGTTGATCTGTTACAATCTTACAGTACCAGTTTTTAATTAATGAAGAGTATGTAAGATGTGGAGATCTTGACACTCTTTTCAGTAAGAAATGACTAGTCTTTTGCTCATGGTACAGAGAAAAGATTGTTAGCAAGGGATGCCTTCTACCATCAGTTCTAGAGGGCAGTTCCTGTATGCCTCTTCACCAACGTCTTTAGTAGCAATGGTTTTGATTCAATTTAAATTTTGCTCTCATTTACAATAATATAAATCCAGAATAACTCCACTGACTTCACTGGAGTAGTAATGTAAGCAAGAGACGCATCAGGTCCTAAAAGTGTTTGACTGTATACTCAATTCCTACCCACACACTAGTGGTCAAATAAACCTGTGGTGTAATTTCATTAACTTCAATGGAGTTACACTTGGAATTAATTTGGTCCAGGGGTGGGGAAAGGATCACACATTTGTGCACTTCAGTAGGGAGTACTTAAAGAAAGCTATTGTAGAATTTTATTTCTACCTGAGTTCAAATGTTGCTAGAATTAACTCTCCAAGCCTAATTCTTCAATACCTAAAATTGCCGAATAAGAAGTTACTTACCTGTACAGTAACTGGAGTCCTTTGAGACATGTTGTTCATGTGCACATTCCACTAATGGTGATGTGCTTGAGTTCTGAATCTTTGAGCCAGCATTGTTCATATGGCCACATGCAGCCTGAGAGTCCCTGTAGTCCACATCAAGGGCATATAAGGGCAGTCTGCTAATACCCATACAGTTTCCTCTCCACCACAGAATCCCAGGGATAAAGACTCCGAGTAGAGGGGGATGGAAGAAAGTGGTGAAATCTGCATATGGACAACACATCTCAAAGAACTGCAGTTACTGTATAGGTAAGAAACTTCCCATTCTCCCTTAGGTGACTGCCCACATACACATTCCATTAATGGTGACTCCACAGCAGTGAAACTGTACAATGCAGGCGGGAGCTCAGCGTTTTTAGAAAAACAAACACTGCAGCACTACTTTGCCAAACACAACGTCTGACTTGGATGCGTCGGTAAGGACACAGATTCTTGACCACCACTGTCACCACTGATCTCGAGGTGGTATGGACCATGTCAAGGGCCACCTGAAAGCTGGTTTTGTCCACCACAGAGTCATAGAGTTCAAGGCCAGAAGGGACCACTAGATCATCCAGTCTGACCTCCAGTACATCACAGGCCACCAACAGCACCCAGGACCCACATGCTAAACTCAGCAACTGAAATTAAACCAAAGAATTATAGCCCATGTGAGACTAGACTATTATATGCTATGGGGAGAGACCAAGGGGAACCAGGATCAAGGCCCTCACAATGACAGGGAATGATTAAGTGAGATATACCCAGATAATTCTGGCAAGTGACCCACATCAACATCCTGCAGAGGAAGTCATAGAACTCCCACGGTCACTACCAATCTGACCTAGGCTAGGCAGCAGTTCTGCGGAAAAGGACCTAGGGGTAACAGTGGACGAGAAGCTGGATATGAGTCAGCAGTGTGCCCTTGTTGTCAAGAAGGCCAATGGCATTTTGGGATGTATAAGTAGGGGCATAGCGAGCAGATCGAGGGACGTGATCGTTCCCCTCTATTCGACATTGGTGAGGCCTCATCTGGAGTACTGTGTTCAGTTTTGGGCCCCACACTACAAGAAGGATGTGGATAAATTGGAGAGAGTCCAGCGAAGGGCAACAAAAATGATTAGGGGTCTAGAACACATGATTTATGAGGAGAGGCTGAGGGAGCTGGGATTGTTTAGTCTGCAGAAGAGAAGAATGAGGGGGAATTTGATAGCTGCTTTCAACTACCTGAAAGGGGGTTCCAAAGAGGATGGCTCTAGACTGTTCTCAATGGTAGCAGATGACAGAACGAGGAGTAATGGTCTCAAGTTGCAGTGGGGGAGGTTTAGATTGGATATTAGGAAAAACTTTTTCACTAAGAGGGTGGTGAAACACTGGAATGCGTTACCTAGGGAGGTGGTAGAATCTCCTTCCTTAGAGGTTTTTAAGGTCAGGCTTGACAAAGCCCTGGCTGGGATGATTTAACTGGGAATTGGTCCTGCTTCGAGCAGGGGGTTGGACTAGATGACCTTCTGGGATCCCTTCCAACCCTGATATTCTATGATTCTATGATTCTATGACCTGGGGGAAAATTCCTTCCCGACCCTACATATAGCAATCAGTTAGCCCTTGAGTATGTAAGCAAGAACCAGTCAGTCGCACACCTCAAAGAGAGAATGCTTGGTGCCACCTCAGAGACCTGGACCACCCTACCAAATGATCATCTGTAGCCATGGTCACCCCTTATGCTTCAGAGGAAGGAGATTAAAAAAAACCCTCCCAGCATACGCTGCGGGCAGGGGGAATGCCTTCCTGCTCCCTGACTGAAACACTGAAGCATAAGGAACATAAGTGAGCCCCAGGGCTGTTGAGCCCTGCCCCCTGCCATCGCAAGAAAATCCATCATACATTTGCACTCAAATTTGTCCAGTTCTTTCTTTTAACTAATTACTTTCTTTGCCCCAATGACTGCTATCAGGAAGCTGCTCCAGAACCTGCCCTCTCAGATGGTTAGAAATCTTCTTCTATTTTCCAGCCTGAATTTGTTGATTGCCATTTATATCCATTTGTTTTTGTGCCAACATTGTCCTTTAGCTTAAATAGCTCTTCACCCTCCCTAGTATTTACCCCCTAATGTATTTATACAGAGTTATCATATTCTCTCTCAGCCTCCTTTTTCTTGACTAAATAAACCAAGCTCTTTCAGTATCCTCTCATAAAATAGGCCAGCCATTCCGTTGATCATCATAGTAGTTCTTTATTCTCTGCACCAGTTCCAGTTTAAATTCATCTTTCTTGAACATGAGTGACCAGAATTATACACAATATTCCAAATGAGGTCTTACCAGTGCTTTGTAATTAATACTTCTCTATCCGTACTAAAAATTAATATGCCATTAATACTTCTCTATCCTTACGGGAAATGCCTCACTGAATACATCCTTGGATTTCATTTGCCTTTTTCACAGCTGTATCACATTGGTGGCACATAGTCATATCCTGTAATTGACCACACATTCAGGTCTCTCTCCTCCTCTGTCGCTTCCAACTGATGAGTCCGCAGATTATAGAAGAAATTCTTAGTATTAGACCCTAAGTGCAGATATACTTTGTAGTACTGAATTTCATCCCATTCTAGTTTTCAAGGTCATCCAGATCTTTCTGTATAATATTCTGACCCTCCTCTCTTTTGATGATGCTCCCAACTTTGTATCATCAGCAAATTTTATAAGGACACTCCTACTTTTTGTGCCAAGGTCATTTATAAAAATATTGAATAAGATTGGTTCCAAGTCCAGTCCTTGAGGAACTCCACTAGTAACCTCCCTTTAGTCTAATAATTACCTTTCTGCATACCCATTGCCCTCTCCTCTTTAGCAAATTCTTTATCCACCTTACATTGCTGGTATTGATCCCCACCTTCCCTAATTTAACTAATTTCCAAAGTTTCCAATGTGGTACTGTGTCAAATGCTTTACTGAAGTCCAACTATTGTACTTCCCGTTATAGAAAATAATCAGTTATTTTCTCAAAGAAGGAAATCCGGTTAGTCTGATATGATCTACCTTTCATAAACCCACGTTACATTACACCCATTTACCATTTATTTCTATTAATTTAATTATTCTTTCCTTCACAATTTGTTCTAAAGCCTTGCATACTACTGAGGTCGAACAAACAGGTCTGTAGTTGTCCAGATCACTTTATTTCCCTTTCTTAAATATAGGTATGACATTAGCTTTTCTCCAACCATATGGTACTGCCCCCAAATAGATAGACTTATTAAAAATCATTGCTACTGAACTAGCTGTCTCATGTGCCAGTTCTTTCAACATTCTGGGGCGAAAATTATACCGTTGCACTTATTTGAAAGCATAAAGCACTTTATGTTTTTCTTCCACCTCAGATATGGTAATTTCCATTTCTAGCATTTCCACCAGCCATTAGTTAAATACTGCCTTCATGCACATGTTCCATATTATAGCCCTCACTGAAAAATGAGGCAAAGTATTCCTTTAGTTTTAGGGCCATATCCTTAGATTATCCTTAATCTCCTTCCCATTTACACTGCATAGCAGTCCAGCCTTATCCTTCCTTATTCTGTTTTTATTTATGTAACTAAAAAAAACCCTATTATTTATTTTAATTTCCTTGGCAAGAGCTAATTCAGCTTGAATTTTAGCAATTCTCATTCCATTTAGTAATCTCAATGGTGTAGCTCTCTTTGCTGATCAACTCCTTTCTCCATTCCCTAAAAGTTCTCTGCTTACTTCTCTTGATCTTTTTAAGGTTGCTATTCATCCAGCTAAGTCTGAAGCCTTTCTCTACAAGTTTTTTCCCCTTGCTTGGGATGTACATTTCTTTCAGATTGTTTTAAATTTAAAATTGCATCACTTCTTGTTGTTTCAGTGATTATTTGATGAAAAAATCTGCCATATGTTGTAACAGTGACCGCTAACAGGGAGTTTCAAGAGGGAGTTCTCCAGGTGAAGGAGAAGCAAATATGGGACCCTTGGGGTAAGTGGCTGTCTGTAGTGTGTGTTTGTGTTTGGGGGTTACTTACTGTGTGCTGAGCTTGTGTCTGTCTGTCTGTCTGTTTGGTTGATTGATTGGTTGTTTGAAGGACCATGTGCTGTAGCCGGCAGTTGGAAGCTGTGAGCTTCTAAACAGGGTTTGAAATCTAGAAGCCTCTGTTCATTGGCTGAGCCTTAGTAAGGGGGCAGGGCTATCAAGAAGGCCAGGGCTTTCTAAAGCAATGAGCAAGCGACCAGGGAGCTTTGCGACCAGGGACCGCTACCAGGGAGTTTCGAGAGGGAGTTGGGAAAGGGGTGAGGTACACTTGCCATTCTTTAAAACCTTTAAACTAAACTATAATCAAAACTTCTTGATTTAAACAAAAACCCTATCATTAACCTAGGTAGCTGTAGGAGAAAATGCAGGCAGAACCCCAGCAGCAGAGTGGGATCTATCCTGTTTATTGCACTCAGTGTAGCATGTATGATTACCTGTCCTGTGGGCGGGTGGCATATGTGTGCATTCAGTGCATGTAGCTCCTGGCCCTCAGAGACCGTGTACCACCACCAAGTGATTTAACAACCAATCAGGGAAGGACCACTTGGAGTTCCTATTTCCCCAAAATATTCCCCCAAACCTTACATCCCCTTTCCTGGGGAGGCTTGAGAATAAACAAGATGAGCACAGACCAGCCTTGGATTTTTAACACCCAAAAAACCCAATCAGATTCTTAAAAAACAGAACTTTATTAGAAGAACAAAAAAAAAGATAAGAGAACAACTCTGTAAGATCAGAATGGAAGATCATCTTACAGACAGTCAGATTCAAACATAGAGAATCCCTCTAGGCAAAACCTTAAGTTACAAAAAGACACAAAAGCAGGAATACACATTTCCTCCAGCATAGCACATTTCACAAGCCAAAACAAAGAAAACCTAACGCATTTTTTAGCTAGATTACTTACTAACTTTACAGGAGTTGGAGGGCTTGCATCCTTGATCTGTTCCCGGGAAAGGTATCACATAGACAGACAAAAGCCTTTTCCCCCCATCCAGATCTGAAAGTATCTTGTCCCCTTGTTGGTCATTTTGGGTCAGGTGCCAGCTAGGTTACCTGAGCTTCTTAACCCATTACAGGTAAAAGGACTTTGCCTCTGGCCAGGAGGAATTTTATAGTACTGTATACAGAAAGGTGGTTACCCTTCCCTTTATTTTTATGACAGGGGCTATCCTGTTTATTGCACTCAGTGTAGCATGTAGGATTACCTGCCCTGTGGGCGGGTGGTGTATGTGTGTATTCGGTGCAAGGAGCTCCTGGCCCTCAAAGACGGTGTAAGGGCTTTGGAGGCCAGGGAGGCGGAACTGGAGGAGCTAAGGGAGGCAGAGAGGTATGTTGATGAGGCTTTCTGGAACTCTGTAGATTTGTCCCACCTCTGGTCAGACAGCCCCTCTGCCGTTAAGGAGGATGAAAGGCCCAGAGAAGGAGAGCAGTCAATGGGAAAAGAGTTGGGACCCTCCTTCCCATAGTTGGGACCCTCCTTCCAGATGATGTTGGGATATCCTCTCACACTGAGGTTACCTCTCTGGGAGAGAGAACTCCAATCATTAGGAAAAGGCAGGTGTTAGTAATGGGAGATTCGATCATTAGAAACATAGATAGCTGGGTTTGTGATGATTGGGAGAACCGTATGGTGATTTGCCTGCCTGGTGCGAAGGTTGCGGATCTCTCAAGGCATCTAGATAGACTTATGTGTAGTGCTGGGGAGGAGCCAGTGGTCGTGGTACATGTAGGTACCAATGACATAGGGAAGGGTAGGAGAGATGGCGAAATTTAGGCTGCTAGGAAAGAGACTGAAATCCAGGACCTCTATGGTGGCATTCTCAGAAATGCTTCCAGTTCCACGCGCAGGGCCAGGTAGGCAGGCAGAGCTTCAGAGTCTCAATGCAAGGATGAGACGATGGTGTAGAGAGGAGGGGTTTAGATTTATTAGGAACTGGGGAAACTTTTGGGATGGGGGAGCCTATACAGGAATGATGGGCTCCACCTGAACCAAAGTGGATCCAGACTCCTGGCACTTAACATTAAAAAGATTGCAGAGCAGTTTTTAAACTAAGAGATAGGGGAAAGCTGATTGCTGCAGAGGCACACGTGGATTGGACAGAGAATTCTCTTAGAGGAGAGTCTATTGATAGAGATTCTCCAGGTATTACTCAGGAGGAGGGGATGGAAGAGGATAAAGTATGGGCCAGATCAGATGAGAAACATTCACAGAAAGCATCTGACACATCAGAAAAGGGCAGACAAATAAACAGTGCCAAGTTTTTAAAGTGCTTGTACACAAATGCTAGAAGTCTAAATAATAAGATGGGTGAACTAGAGTGCCTCGTGTTAAAGAAGGATATTGATATAATAGGCATCACAGAAACCTGGTGGAGTGAGGACAATCAATGGGACACAATCATTCCAGGGTACAAAATATATCGGAAGGACAGAATAGGTCTTGGGGGGGGGGCGTGCAGTGGCACTACATGTGAAAGAAAATGTAGAATCAAATTAAATAAAAATCTTAAATGAATCCACATGTTCCATAGAATCTCTATGGATAGTAATTCTATGCTCTAATAAGAATATAACAATAGGAATCTATTATCGACCACCTGACCAGGACAGTGATAGTGACGATGAAATGCTAAGGGAGATTAGAGAGGCTATCAAAATAAAAAACTCAATAATATTGGGGGATTTCAGTTATCCCCATATTGACTGGGTACGTCACCTCAGGACAAAATGCAGAGACAAAATTTCTCGACACTTTAAATGACTGCTTCTTGGAGCAGCTGGTACAGGAACCCACAAGGGGAGAGGCAACTCTCGATCTAGTCTTGAGTGGAGTGCAGGATCTGGTCCAAGAGGTAACTATAACAGGACCACTTGGAAATAGTGACCATAATACAACAACATTTAACATTCCTGTGGTGGGAAGAACACCTAAACAGCACAACACTGTGGCATTTAATTTCAGAAAGGGGTACTATGCAAAAATGAGGAGGTTATTTAAACAGAAATTAAAAGGTACAGTGACTAGAGTGAAATCCCTGTAAGCTGCATGGACACTTTTCAAAGACACCATAATAGAGGCTCAACTTAAATGTATACCCCACATTAAAAAACACAGTAAAAGAACTAAAAAAGAGCCACCGTGGCTTAACAACCATGTAAAAGAAGCAGTGAGAGATAAAAAGGCTTATTTTAAAAAGTGGAAGTCAAATCCTAGTGAGGTAAATAGAAAGGAGCATAAACACTGCCAAATTAAATGTAAAAATGTAATAAGAAAAGCCAAAAATGAGTTTGAAGAACAGCTAGCCAAAAACTCAAAAGGTAATAAAATGTTTTTTAAGTGCATCGGAAGCAGGAAGCCTGCTAAAAAACCAATGGGGCCCCTGGATGATCGAGATACAAAAAGAGCACTTAAAGACAATAAAGTCATCGCAGAGAAACTAAATGAATTCTTTGCTTCAGTCTTCACAGCTGAGGATGTTAGGGAGATTCCCAAACTTGAGCCGTCTTTTGTAGGTGACAAATCTGAGGAATTGTCACAGAGTGAAGTGTCAGTAGAGGAGGTTTTGGAATTATTTGATAACCTTCACAGTAACAAGTTACCGGGACCAGATGGCATTCACCCAAGAGTTCTGAAAGAACTCAAATTTGAAATTGCGGAACTATTAAATATGGTTTATCCTTTAAATCAGCTACTGTACCCAATGACTGGAAGATAGCTAACGTAATGCCAATATTTAAGAAGGGCTCTAGAGATGATCCTGGCAATTACAGATCAGTAAGTCTAACATCAGTACTGGGCAAATTAGTTGAAATAGCAAAGAATAAAATTGTCAGACACATTGAAGAACATAAATTGTTAAGCAAAAGTCAACATGGTTTCTGTAAAGGGAGATCATGTCTTACTAATCTATTAGAGTTCTCTGAGGGAGTCAACAAACATGTGGACAAGGGGGATCCAGTGGACACAGTGTACTTAGATTTCCAGAAAGCATTTGACAAGGTCCCTCACCAAAAGCTCTTATGTAAATTAAGTTGTCATGGGATAAAAGGGAACATCCTTTCATGGATTGAGAACTGGTTAAAAGACAGGGAACAAAGGATAGGAATAAATGGTAAATTTTCAGAATGGAGAGGGGTAACTAATGGTATTCCCTAAGGGTCAGTCCTAGGACCAATCCTATTCCATTTATTCATAAATGATCTGGAGAAAGGGGTAAACAGTGAAGTGGCAAAATTTGCAGATGATACTATACGGCTCAAGATAGTTAAGACCAAAGCAGACTGTGAAGAACTTCAAAAAGAGCTCACAAAACTAAGTGAATGGGCAACAAAATGGCAAATGAAATTTAATGTAAAGTAATGCACATTGGAAAAAATAACCCCAACTATACGTACAATATGATGGGGGATAATTTAGCTACAACTAATCAGGAGAAAGATCCTGGAGTCATCGTGGATAGTTCTCTGAAAACGTTCACACAGTGTGCAGCAGCAGTCAAAAAAGCACGGGATGTTAGGAATCATTAAAAAGGGGATAGAGAATAAGAGAGAGAATATCTTATTGCCCTTATATAAATCCATGGTACACCCACATCTTGAACACTGCACACAGATGTGGTCCCCTCATCTCAAAAAAGATATACTGGCATTAGAAAAGGTTCAGAAAAGGGCAACTAAAATGATTAGGGGTTTGGAACGGGTCCCATATGAAGAGAGATAAAGAGGCTAGGACTTTTCAGCTTGGAAAAGAGGAGACTAAGGGGGGATATGATAGAGGTATATAAAATCATGAGTGGTGTGGAGAAAGTGAATGAGAAAAAGTTATTTACTTGTTCCCATAATATAAGAACTAGGGGCTACCAAATGAAATTAATAGGTAGCAGGTTTAGAACAAATAAAAGGAAGTTCTTCTTCACTCAGCGCACAGTCAACCTGTGGAACTCCTTGCCTGAGGAGGTTGTGAAGGTTAGGACTATAACAGGGTTTAAAAGAGAACTGGATCAATTCATGGAAGTTAAGTCCATTAATGGCTATTAACCAGGGTGGATAAGGAATGGTGTCCCTAGCCTCTGTTTGTCAGAGGGTGGAGATGGATGGCAGGAGAGAGATCACTCAATCATTACCTGTTAGGTTTACTCCCTCTGGGGCACCTGGCATTGGCCACTGTCAGTAGATAGGATACTGGGCTGGATGAACCTTTGGTCTGACCCAGCATGGCCATTCTTATGTTCTAACCTCTGGGTGAGCTAGAGTTCACTTCATTGCTCTTTTCCAGTCTCTAAAAAACCCAACTCCCATAGAAAAGCAGCTGGAGACCCAGAATTCAGTTTCTAATGATTTTCAGCAAAGATTGCACAGGGTCAACCTCCCCACATTCAAGTCCCAAAAAGAACAAAAGGAATCAACTTAATTAAGTACCAACTTTATAAAATCTTGTAATAAAGGAACATAATAAATAATAATTTTACAACATAACATGGCTATTTTATAACCCACATACATTAACTCCACGGTTATACATAAACACAAATAAAGAAAACAAATTAAATCTGAACAGGTCATTCCCTACAGAAACACAGTGAGAAGAAAGTCGGAGTTCCCAAAAGCTTAGGTTGAATTCACCTGAGTCTAAGTTAGAGTCTTTGATCACCAAACTATACAGTCTACTGAGTCAAAAGCAATATCTTCCCTCCACTTGCTTGTAGGAATCTTCAGTGGGAATCCATGCAAACTCTTATTCCTCCTCTGCTAAAATCACTGCTAACCAGTCAGCTAACTGATTAACCAACTACTCGGTTAAGTATACAGATTTTTTTAAAAGCCTGCTGCAAAATGCTTCAGAGTTAGGTAAAACAGCCTGCTTTCTGCTCCTGGGCTCAGCTTCTCCCAGTCCACATAGGGCACATAGCCTTTTGTGAAGCAGCTCCCCTGACTGCTTGCCCTCATGTAGTCTGAGTACAACTAGAGGGAACCTATTGAGACTACCCAAAACCACCACACCCAATTCCAGAAATGTCTGGATGTGGAGTGCTAATTGTGCATCTGCCTAGCAATAATGACTCAGACATAACTCACTTCTACCCACAGTAAGATCTCTTAAAGACATATCTCCCTATTAGGCATGTAGGTTACACTATCACATCCAGGAACAAGCCCTACCAATATTAGTAGCCTTTATTCTTCAATCTATATCTGGGAAGTTAAATTCTCCCATTATGATGCAATTCCCAAAAGTATTTCTCTCTCTCATAATATTAAAGAGATCACTTCAGAAACTATGGAAGCAATCTCCTCCCTTACATCAGGTGTCTGTCAGCAAAGGAAGAGATAATTGTTTGTGGAGCCAGAAATCATACCTAGCCAATAAACCTGGTGAGTGGCTGCTCGGAATTATAAACTTGCTGATGAATGAATTTTTCAGTCAAATAAATCTAATTATTTTGGATCCTGTTCTTTTGATGTGGACATATATTGCTTCAATTTTTCATTGGCTATGGTAACTACCAATGTGGAGGGCACAGGGTGGATATAAAAGAATTAAGCTCATTTAGATGGAACTTGGAATTTCTTATCTACCTTATGGGGGTGGGAAATATCATGTCTGGTGTTTACCAAAGCACCTTGGCTGGTCCATGATAGTCTCATTGACTGGTAGGGCTATCTTTCCTGCTGAGAAGGATTGCAGGATGTCCACTAGTTTATGAGCTGGTCCTGGAACCTCTTCCATTAAGTGCTGCGGAGATTCTGGCATCCTCTTAAGGAGGTCTTGGAAGCAGTTAAGTCTTGGAAGCAGTTAGGGCACTAGGTGGAACTACAGCCTCAACAAAGAAGGGAAATGATAGTCGCTGGTCCTAGGAGATATTTATGGTTCTTCCTCATACTCAGCCTGAGGTTGGATTGGGAGAAGCTCCAGTGAACCGTGGGTGGCTGAGGACAATGGGAGAGGTACCTTAGGGTGATGAGATTTGTCCCAATAGTTTGCACTGTTCTGAGTAGACCAAGGTCCTCAGTACAGCAACACTGGCATAAATTGGCATGGTTCCAGTGGCGACGGTGTTGGGAACCAGGGCCAAATCCTTGGATGTCCCAGTGTCAGTCACAAGGATAAGTGTCTGGATCTCCTATAGGAAGGTGAGGCCTGTGGAGATCCTCTGGACGAGATTCAGGAAAAGGCATATTCTATCTCCATAGGAGGGGCAATAGGCTGCAGCGTGGTTGGCAGATTTATTGAGGTGTCTGGTGCCATACATGAGGAGAGCTGCAGCACTGACAACTGGATGGAGAGTCAATAGCAGGGTAAATTCGGGCTCTGCAATAACACTAAACTACTGGTGCCGTGAACCTTGATGGTACCAACTGGACTGATAACACAGCTAGTCAAAGTGGTGCCAGATATTCCTCTGCCATAGCTGATGTTCCTGAAAGGGTTGTGGATGCCACCCTAGAGTGATGTGTCAGAAGCTGTAGTACCAGAGAAGTCTTCAATGGCGCTGGTGCAGTGGGGTTAGTCGTTGCTGGTGCTAAGCTCCTACTGGAGAGGGGGAGCCTTTGGTGCTGATCTAGATGTTCCCAACACTTGTGTTTTGGTGCCAACTGTTCAGTGCCAGCATGTAGGTTATCTCATGGTGTGGCAATGTGTACTACGGTTGTGATTTCTAAAGCACACTATTGTATTGTGCACTGTAACAGGGTGGCTCGCCCCTTAAGAGCTGGAGTGCTTCGGCTAGCAAACCCTGATTACAGAATGAGCTGCACCTAAGAGAGATCAGGATGACTGCTCTGTAAAGTAAGGAGGAGGGAACGCTCAGCGACTGGAGACTGCTAGGAGTGAGTCAGTTCTAGCAGAGAGTCCTGGGAGTTAGGACTGAGACTCCAGTCAGATAGGGCCTGGGAGTGACCAGCAAATCAGGAGAGGCCCCAGACAAAAAGACCTGGTATGAGGAAGAGAAAACTGTTTGTGTAGACTTTTGGATGGATTTGAAAACTTGATTTTGAATATTTGTTAATTTAATAAAGCACAACCTGGGAAGGGGTGGGAATAGACAAAACTGTTTTCTTGAGTTTCCTGAACAGTTCAAAAGGGGAAACAGAAATAGGCTGATGCTGGGGTTCCAAGACCTCTTCCATTCAGTACCCCAAAACTCAGTTTGACTCCAATCTCATCACTCAGGTTCCTTTATCTGGCATAAAGCAGAGCTAAGCTAAGTTGATCAGACTCAAGCATACGGCATATCACACATCCAAAATCACACAGCAAATCTCTTCCTTTATACACATTTGCACATCATACTTCCCTTACTACGCATTGCATCACACATTTTGGGACTATCTTTGTAGAAACCAATCCCTGTACAGCACACTCTGTCCATATATGACTTACTCTTTACCTCATTTTATGTTCCAGGCTTATCTTATTCATTGTTATCTTGTCCATTGTAAATGGCTCCCCGGGTGTTCCCCCTTAATTTAGCTAGTACAGACATTCTGTTTCCAGCCTGCTGATTCATTTACCTCCCTAATCCTGTCTCCCAAGAAATGTGGCCTCACCCATGTGCAATGACATATGTCAAGACAGGACTACTGCTGCTTGTAGAGTGGCCTAGGCCACAAGGCATCCAAGAGGTACCTGGCCTGGTTACATGTATTAATTGGCCTGTGTAGACCCCACTGGTTCACACTACAAGTTCCCTTGTGCACTTTAACAAAGCATTAAAGAGCAGTACGGAACGGTTAGTGTGCACCAGCAGGGTCTACATGGAGTAATTAGTGCAAAACACACGAATGCACTTTACAAATCCTGCCCCTAAGTACACATTGCTGTACACAAGTCCTAAGCTTCACCAGGAATCATGCAGCACCATTAAGTCTCAGAAGATGACTTGTCCTGAGGGGAAGACTTTTGTCTCAAAGAGACCTTGGTGGGAGATCTCTCTCTTCAGCTGACGCTTTTCCACTGACAGACTTTTGGTGATTTTTGTCTGAGCTAATAAGTGGGCTGACAATGACAAGACTCTGTTGGTTAGCTCATACTCTTCAGTTCTGAGGTGTCATAAATATAAAGGGAAGGGTAAACCCCTTTGAAATCCTTCCTGGCCAGGGGAAAGCTCCTCTCACCTGTAAAGGGTTAAGAAGCTAAAGGTAACCTCGCTGGCACCTGACCAAAATGACCAATGAGGAGACAAGATACTTTCAAAAGCTGGGAGGAGGGAGAGAAACAAAGGGTCTGTGTGTCTGTCTATATGCTGGTCTCTGTCGGGGATAGACCAGGAATGGAGTCTTAGAACTTTTAGTAAGTAATCTAGCTAGGTATGTGTGTTTAGATTATGATTTCTTTAAATGGCTGAGAAAAGAATTGTGCTGAATAGAATAACTATTTCTGTCTGTGTATCTTTTTTGTAACTTAAGGTTTTGCCTAGAGGGGTTCTCTATGTTTTTGAATCTAATTACCCTGTAAGATATCTACCATCCTGATTTTACAGGGGGGATTTCTTTATTTCTATTTACTGCTATTTTTATTAAAAGTCTTCTTGTAAGAAAACTGAATACTTTTTCATTGTTCTCAGATCCAAGGGTTTGGGTGTGTGGTCACCTATGCAAATTGGTGAGGCTTTTTATCCAACATTTCCCAGGAAAGGGGGGGTGCAAGTGTTGGGAGGATTGTTCATTGTTCTTAAGATCCAAGGGTCTGGGTCTGTAGTCACCTAGGCAAATTGGTGAGGCTTTTACCAAACCTTGTCCAGGAAGTGGGGTGCAAGGTTTTGGGAAGTATTTTGGGGGGAAAGATGCGTCCAAACAGCTCTTCCCCAGTAACCAGTATTAGTTTGGTGGTGGTAGCGGCCAGTCCAAGGACAAAGGGTGGAATATTTTGTACCTTGGGGAAGTTTTGACCTAAGCTGGTAAAGATAAGCTTAGGAGGTTTTTCATGCAGGTCCCCACATCTGTACCCTAGAGTTCAGAGTGGGGGAGGAACCTTGACATGAGGGCTCACAGACAGGAGAGTCTGGAGATCCCACATCTGAAGTCAGTCTCATAGACTTCCTCATATCTGTAAGTGAGCTTCCCTATCCTTCCTGGTTTTCAAACTGAAGGATTTTCAGATAGCAAATTTTCCAAGAATGTGCAGTTCTCCTAAGCATCATTTACAGGCATTGCTCCCTTGCATGACAGCAATATTTAAATCCAAGGAACCTAAAAGATGTCATCCCTAAGTCTGAGGTCTAAGTCAGAAAAACTAAAAAATAAAGGCTTCCCAAAAGGCAATAAAACTAGCTAGCTTACTAAGAAAATCTATCTAAACTGCACTAAGTTTAAAGGCCAAAAGGGGGTTGCTAGCAGTGAACTTGGACAGGGAACCACTCTATCTAAAAACCAAGAGGCAAAGAGCAAAACTGAGTGGAGGTTGGCATGAGAGGCCCTTACACATCTTCGATGCAGAACACGAGAATGCCATACAAACACTGCTGGCCAAAAGATTCCTTAAGCACATCTTCACCATTAGTGGAATGTGCATATGGACAATGATTCAGAGAAGTACAGTTTACTCTTAGTTGTGATGAGTTTCATTCAGGAAAATTCAAATCTGTTATAAACTTTCAGTGTACTACCTTTTTACACTTGTACATTTTAAATTGTAATTACGCACACACACAAAACTATGTTAAAAGAATGTCATTTACTGACTCTGGAGGAATCCCTCCATCCATGCTCCAAAGAAACTGGATTATTTCTGTGTGTTATACAAGGGCTTGCTGATAAGAGGACCTACCATGGAGACTGATGCTTTTGAGGGTTATTCTCTGTCAATTCTGCTGGAATTTTCAGTGTTAGTACTCACCTTGCCAGTGTTAACTTACTTCCATGCTCTTTGCACCAATAGCACTACCCCCCTAAATGTGGGGAGAGTAAGGTGGCAAAGGCTGACTGGAGAAGAGTTCTGCTCCAATAGAGCTGGGACGCAATGCAGAGGCACAGCTTCTCTGTGCGATAACCTTGGCCCACACAGATATCTGAAGATCTAGAGGCTTTAGGGTCTTGCACAATGGGAGAACATAAAGAAATCTTCTGAATAGAAATTCATATAATGGAAGATTTTGATTATATCATCTTTTCCTTTTCCTGCCAATGCAGAACTGTTTTCCTACAGCATAGACTGGATTGTGTTATACAACTAAGTTTCAATGGAGCTTCCACCACTTTCCTGGAAAGGAATTTCTTCGTTTAGATAAATATGATTAGGGGACTAATCTTGCTGTCATTGAAGTTTATGGCAACAGCAAAGCTTTGAATGCAAAGGAAGCAGGATTGGGCCCTGTAAGTGAAGAAGCAGGGAACTTTACACTCATTCAGAAATATACATAAAGAACGCTTACTACAATAACTATAGTTCTTCCAGATGTATTGTCCACACAGATCCTACTTCTGGTGTGCACACACTCGGGTGTGCGAGATCAGATGATTTTGGACGGTGGTGTTAGTTGGGTTTGCACTTGAGCCCTCATGCCTCATTCCCCTTCCTCAGCCAACCATATAAAGGGCAGAAAGAGCCCAAATGTCCCTCAGTTCCTTCACCAATACAGAATCCCAAAGCCATACAACTTGGTAGAGGGAAGAAAGGAGGACAAGTCATGGGATCCATATGGACAATACATCTCAAAGAATAACAGTTACTGTTCTTTCTTCAAGTAATTATCCACAGGGGCCCCACTTCTAGTGACTAGCAAGAGTTACCTTCTTGCCTGGAGATGAGTGCTAAGAATCCTATTTAAACAAAGAGCACAGGACAGCTCTACCAAAGCTGGCATCTGACCTGGAAATATTATCTAAGGAATATTGCTAGGTGAAAATATGGACCAATCCCCATGTTGCTGCCCTGAAATAGGGATGCTTCTTAAGGAAGCAATATAGGCTGCCTGAGCTCTAGTGGAATGGGCTGTAATGTGCATAGATGGATTTAAGCTGGGTAACTTGTAGCAGGATTTTATAATGTTAAATACCCATTTAGATAGACTTCAGATGGGCTAACCTGTAACCCTGTCTGCAAAAGTCATAAAATCTAAGGACGTTCCTGAAAGGCCTTAGCCTATTAAGATAATATGATAGAGCCCCCATCAGGAACTTGCGGACGCAAGGAAGGTAGATGTACCTAATGATGCTAGATCTGAGTACAAGATCTGGCAATGATTCTGTAAGACTATTTCAGGCAGAACAGGTAATGTGATTGGGTGCTGCACTACAAGATCAGATTAGATCCAGAACTGTCTGGTCCATGCTGGGGATATCATATTTATTGAGCCTCTGTCCTATCTCAGTTTCCTCAGGATTCCAGGGGAATTAGCAGAAAGGTATACGTCAATCCAATGTCCAAGAGATGAGCAAGACTGCTGATCTGGTCGAGATTTCTGAATGCCTGGCAGTTACAAAGGCACTGATGTTATATGATGACAAATACACCAAGTCCAAAGACAAACAGCCTTCTGACAGAGTGGAGATGACCTTGCTCCCCCATCTGTTGAGACAGTGCATGGCTGTAATGTTATCTGTCAGAACTTGGACCGTAGATCCCTGGAATGAGGGAAGGAACATCAGTGGCAATGAATGTTGGCTTGTGGGAATAGGACTGCATACCACAGAGTGCCAAGTCAGTTATGAAGGTGGATTTCGCTGCTCTGCAGTTTCAGAATCTGACACGTTCTTTAACAAGTGAACTTGACAGCTCAAAGTTGAGCCACAGCTCACAGGAGCACTCAGGGATGAAGCACACTCAAGCCCGTTAGAGACTTTTCCTCCAGATCTGATGAGGCCCTCATTGAATGCTCCAAGAGAAATGGTTTAAGCCAAGTGTCTCTCACCTTCTGAGTTCTTTTCAAAAAGGAACAACAAATTGAACATGTATTGAGGATATGCCCTTCCTTGAGGCAAAAAAAGTGCTGTGAAATAGCTGCATCACAAAAGGGGCAAATTTTGAACCATAGGAACTTCACTTCAGCCACAGAGATTAGATCCCAGTACTGGGGAAGTCCCTAACACTAAGAAGTTTTTTTTTTGTTTGCTTGTTTTAATCTTCTTTTTAAAGCCACTGGATGTAAAAATAATCAGAAAAACTAACAACTATACTATCTAGTCTAAAATACTAATTCATTATACATACAGTACAAAAGAGAGTTAAGTCAAACAATCAGTGTGTAAAAGAAGCGGACACTGTCACAGCACTGGACAGTTAGAAGGAAATGAAGGACAGTTGGGCCCACTCTGCCCTTTATGCTCTCAAGTGAAAGAGGGGGCATTAGGGCATTTGGGCTGCGGGAGTGACCTCAATGGACACTGCTAGCCAAAACAATCCAATCCCACATGCACGGGGTACATGCACACCAGAAGTCAGATCCATGTGGACAATTACTCGAAGAACCACCAGCTTCTTGTAGAAAACTGATGAGATCCAACTCACTTTAAGTACTGCTAATAATTATAAACTTTGATAAACAGCATACCTAGTACAAAACTAACTTTAAAATAAACTCAATGTCTTTTTATGAAAATCAATATAATTTACCTTCCTAGAAGTGTACTGTATTTCCTCACTGAGGTTTTGGTACTTGACAGCTTCTCCTGTTATTTCTTCAAAGTTATGTTCCTCTGACAGGAATCGATCAATATCCTCTTCAGCTTGTTTGTTTATCAAGAAGCTGTACTTATCATACAGTTTGAGATGCTCTATGGGTGCAATGCTTTCTTTGGCAATCTCTTCTTTGATCCTTCTCTTATGCTCATCCAGGATCTCATCGAGGATAATAGGTTTCAAATTAGTGGATTTAGACTTGCTTTCCGGCTTTGGAAAAACACATTGTTTCTGTAACTTGTTTTATTATGTTTATCTCATGAACAATAAAAATTGTACAAAATAATCAATTAAATGTTACATAATCATGCAGCTTTCTAAACTGAATTTAGTTATGTAGGTCTTGTCTAGACAAAAGTGAATTTGTGAAAAACTGGAGTATAAATCTACAGAGCTCCAGCATGCTTCATACTAAATGTCTGTGTGGACTCTGCATACTAAAAGTTCCCTAGTGTGTTCTGACCTACTGCCAAAGGACAGTTAGCGTGCAGCACCACAGCTTACCTTGTACTAACTGTTCGTCTACATGTCCGAAATGTCCGAAAGATATTTCTACTGTATGGCTACTCAAATTTAGCATCAAACTCCTTTCTAGTTTATAAAATGGTAGTTTGAAAAGTCTCACTGGCTATCAAGAATATAGAAATGTATAATTCAGATATTGTTAGAGAATGTCAATATGCTATTTAAAAAAATAGAAGATGTTTACTGCTATTTCAAATTTAATCTGTATTAATTTTATTTTATCTGGAGAGTCACAACAACTTCAGTCTAGATAGTCTTGCTATCAACTGATGAATCGGTGACGTTCAAATTAAACTGACCAACTTCCTGCAAGTCCATAATGAGCTCCCAAGCTTGGAGAACACTATTTATATTCCTTAAAAAATAATCTTAATTTTATCCTTTTCCAACATTCATTCTAAAAATGAAATGAATTATATTTGGCAGTCAGCCTCTTAATGACCTGATTATCTGTTTGAAAGACATGTTATTCTGTTTTATTTGTTTGTCACCTGATAGCTCATTGAGTAGAAACCTGATTCAGGAAAGTATAATTATTCAGGATAGCACTTTAAACATGTGCTTAACTTTAGGTATATTGATAACAACATTGAAAGCTCTACTGTCTCACTTTCTCCCCAAGTTCCACTATCACAAGTCTCTGGAAACAATCAGAGAGAGGAATGAGGAAGAAGCATCAGAAGGCAACTCCGTTAATCTTTGCCAGGTTATGGATTACATCCTTAAATTGTAAGTAAGATGCAATTTAGAATCAAGCTGGAGAAAACTAATTAAAATAGCTTTTCATGGCTTTGTTTAGTGTTCTTTAGCCTGGGTAGTCTTCCTATTTGGGTTATTATTTTAATTTGCTTCATAATGTGTAGATGATTAAAACAATTTAAACTTAGTGAGTTCCTTAAAAGATATCCTTTAAACTCTATTAGTAATAATCAGTTCACAAGAATTTGTATTTAACACTAGACTACCCTTTGCATTACCAAAAAATGAAGGCAGTTCTCATAACATTAAGGTCAGAAATGTTTTAAGAAATAAAAACTTATTACCTGTTTTCTACTATATATTTACAAAAATAATTACAGAAATTGGATTTTTAAGAGAATGGTTTAAATATCTTAGATTAATAAGGTTAAAATTGTTTCAAGTGTTCTACAATGCACTAAAAGAGCAATATTATACTACTGTGAAAGATATAAAAGGAGAATTATTAATCAAATTACCTATGATCTAAATCTAGCAACAACAGAGTGAGAAAATAAAAACAAAGTTATAAAATAGTAATTTCTTACCCACTTAGAATACAATTTGGTCTCAACTCTTGGCACAAGATTGATAGCTTTAATCATAACATTATAAATATTCAGAAATATAACTTCATAATCATTAAACTCAGGTTCAAACTTAATACAGTCTTTGTCAAGGATCAGCCTCATGATGAAACCTGAATGCTCATAGGCTCGAACAGATTTCTAACAAAAACAGAATGAAATATATTAGTTACCTCAGCTCATACAGGAAAAATCAAAAAAATATGATTTCAAAACCATTTAGTGCTTAAGCACTAAAATCCTTAAGGGTGCTAATTGCAAATGGCATGCTTTACATAGGGTAATCATGATAAAAGTTACATGTAAAATTGCTCTGATCAAATTTATGAAACATTGACATTCATTAAGACTACATTCAACTTGTTATTTTGTCAGTATGTGGCAGGGATGTATACTATGTACTACTCCAAATCAGAACTTTATAAAGTTGGTTATACAAGTCAAGGTTGTAGCAGCTTTACTTTATTAGCACTCACACACGTAACGCCACATGCAAGGTGAGATCCTGCTCCCAGTTGCAGAACATAAATCCATTTACTTTAATAAAGCTACTGCAGGTATACACTGGTGTAATGTAAGCACAATCCACAAAAACTAACTTGAGAGTATTACAGGGATAGTATTTGCACCACAGAACACTAGACTACTCTTTTTTTCCTGTGGTGGGGCTTCCAAGGAATCCAACCATGGGATCTCTAATACTGTATTAATCCCTGATGAATTCCATGGGCTTTTCACCACCCCTTCAAATTTGGAACAGCTTTCTCTTTCCTTTTAAAACCCTTCCTTCATCTCTCTGTCAGACTGCCAGCATTTTAATAACATATTATAAATATGTTGAAATCACCATTATGAAAGGATATATATTTAATTGAAATACAGAGAAAATTATCCATCAGACAACAAATATCACTTAATGAATGAGCAGACAAAATAACAGGAACAAAGGGGAGCTGGATTGGGCACAAATTGTGAAGGAAAAAGAGGATCATTCCAGCTCCACAGCATGCTTCCCTGGGATCCTGTGGATGTTCCTCCACCAGCATTCTCTGGGAGTGGAGGTCCATGCAGATTTGAGGGCAAGGCTGGTGTCCGATGGAACAGAGATAGAGAACTACACTCCACAAGGTTTGGATGCACATCAATGTCTTGCAGTTATAAATCTAATTGACTACAACTACAAATTATATTTTTGATTGATTGGATCCAAAATATGTTAATATTTCCCTTTTCACTTAACAAAAATAAAGGTGCTTTTGCTTTATTTTTCTCAGATATTTTAACAAGATTGTAGCTTGCCATCACAATTTTTATTACTTCTTTTTGATAAATCTTTTCAGAAAAAATAGATTAAACATGGAAAAAGTCATTTTATGTACATGGACTAGCAACACTGTCTTATTAGTATCTAACCCTACTTACTGGAGGCTGTACAATTAAATCCGTAAAGTCCTGCATTGAAAGTAAGGCTAAGTTTTGCAGTTGTCGAGTCATTAAAGTAGCAGCACAGTCGAAGAAAGATTCTAATTTGGCACTGCTGGCATTAGTGGGCACCTGCTTCCTTTTATTACCTTGGTAATAGATATTTTGCACTTCTGGAAACCACCTTGAAAGAACAGAAGAGGGTGTTTTAAGTGATTGGAATGAACAAACTCAGGTTTTTAAATAAATTTTTATATTATATCTCTTTTAATAAGTCATAAGACACTGTAGTATATCTGAGCAACTATAGGTTAACTTGAGTGGTGTCATATGGCTGAGTGACTTTAACAGGAATGTTTACCTGAAATATTATCTGCTATTATGGAAACAAATTTCAAATATAAAATGTGAGAGAGCTAAGTTTGTTATCTTGTTCTGGTCTTTTATTTCTCAGGCAGAAGAGAACAGAAGTGTTGCAGAGGAAGAAATAGTTTCTTGTGTCACTCATGAGTGACGTCAGGAGGTATTAATAAAGAGAATTGACAGAGATCCAAAGGGTAAGTAATGAAAGAACAAATTCAACATTGTCTTCAGAGACAGTGCCACTAATGCTACAGTAAATTAATCTGAGTTATAGACCTATATTTTTATTTGAATCCACTCAAGAGTAACATGGTTAGGGCCTGATTCTTCTGCCAAAAAATCAATGGGGAAACTCGCTTTGAGCTCAGTGAGAGCAGGAGTTGGCCTTATTGTATAGAAACTTTTAAATGCAAACTACACATTTTTAACTTAAATTGTCATAACTTATTTACTAGGCAGTGAAAATAGATATACTTTTTCCTTTACTAATCTTACTGTTCTTCAACATTCAAAACTGACTTCAGTAGGAAGCTACAAGCATAGAACAAAGACAGGATTGGGCCCACTGAAGTGTCTTGCAAGAATAACATTGCCAAACTGCTCAACAAAACTTAAATAGCAAATCAAAGGAAGCAAAATACTAAAAAGTAGGTCTTCATTAAATTAAAATTGCTAAACAATAAATTATACTCATTTTGACCGTGACCCTTTAATGGGGCTCCACAGCGGGTCTGTGCTAATGAATTCCACTGCAAGATTAGGGCCTTTTATAGCAGGGGTTCTAGATATGAAACTAAAGGCTCTGGAACTATGCTTTTTCATCTATACTCAAGCAGTTTAAGGAAGGCTGCTTCTGGAGATCTGTGATTTAGATCTGTAGTACTGGAATAATATGGGGCTAATGTGAATTAGTATTATTCCATACAACCTTCAGAGCCTATCAATAACAATGTCTTTATGACAACAAACCAAAAACACAGGCATTTTAAATGGATCCTGTAATCGGTATGTTAAAAGCTTACAGTCTTCACAGAATGACAACCAAAATAAGCGAGCAAAGTAGACCATTTCAAACTTCAAGTACAGTTTCTCATTGTTGTCTAAAATCCAGAGTAAGCATTACTGCATAAATCAGTACAATATACTTAGCATTTATACATCTCTTTTCATCCATAAATCTCAAAGCATTTTGCAAAGGAGAATAAGCATCATTATCCCTGGTTTATACCACAGGAAATGAAAACAGAACAACAATTTACATTGATACATTTTAATTGTACATATTAGAGAATAAGATGCCACTTTTTCTCCTTCCCCCCAAAAAATAAAAAGGCAAACCAATAAAATAACCTTCCAAAGATATATAGAGCAGAAGTTAAAGATTTCTCTCTGTGCAACATAAACATAAAGATATATTTGATCATACTTTTTAAGCAGAACCTCTTTGGCAGATTCCATGTGCTTCAGGGCAATATTCTGGAAGAATGAGAGTTCCATTGCTTCCTGACGATTGTGAAATGTTTCTTTATCAACTAAGCGTAAATTTCTGTAAGACAGTCATAAAATGAATATTTTAAGTATATATACTTTTCACTTTGTATTTCTCTCTCTGAGTTATTGTTTGTAAAAGAAAAATTACCAAATGACATAGTTAAAAATTATAACTAGGACCATACCAAATTCACGGTCCATTTTGGTCAATTTCATGGTCATAGGATTTTTAAAATCATAAATTTCATTATTTCAGCTATTTAAATCTAAAATTTCATGGTGTTGTAATTGTAGGGGTCCTGACCCAAAAAGGAGTTGTGTGTAGGGGGGAGGTCACAAGATTATTGTAGGGGGGGTTGCAGTCAATGTTCCCTCTAATTTTTTACATCCACGTGCAGAATGAATTTTGTTATGTGCACCAATATGGAGAGTGAGGGCTCTCCCTGCCCACCCCCTACTTGTCTCCCCTCCAGGTCCCTGTGGCTGCGCGCCCCTTTATAGCCTGCTGCTATAGAAGAAACCTAGGTTGCAGTACTGCTGCACTTACTTCTGCGCTGTTGCTGGTGGCGGTGCTGCATTCAGAACTGGGCAGCTGGAGAGCGGCGGCTGCTGGCTGGGATCCCAGCTCTGATGGCAGCACCCCGCCAACAGCAGCACAGAAGTAAGGGTGGCAATACCGTACCACGCCACCCTTACTTCTGCGCTGCTGCCTTCAGAGCTGGAGAGTGGTGGCTGCTGACTGAGGGCCCAGTTCTGCAGGCAGCAGCACAGAATTAAGGGTGGCAATACCGTACCATGCCATCCCATGTTGGCGCCCAGCCAACAGACTGCCATTTCTGAAGGCAGCGCAGAAGTCAGGGTGGCAATACTATGACCCCCCCTAAATAACCTTGCAACCCCTTTGCAACTCCCTTTTGGGTCAGGATCCCCAATTTGAGAAACGCTGGTCTCCCCAGTGAAATCTGTATAGTACAGGATAAAAGCACATGAAAGACCAGATTTCACAGTCCGTGACATGTTTTTCATGGCCGGGAATTTGGTAGGGCCCTAATTATAACCTACTTCTTAAGTTTGATTTTAAAATTATTTCACATCCATGATTTTAATTAAAATAGCAAGTTGCTATAAGATATTTGCTACTATTATTCTAGGAAAACAAAATATAAATTTAAAATAAATATTGCAATATTGACTACAAGTTTTGTACATGCTTCATATGTGCAATGAGATGGCCAGGGTTTCAGAGAACTTTAAATATGATATTAAGTTGAAGATAATGGAACTACTCACATGAGTAAAGTTAAGCATATGAATAAATGTTTGCAGAATTGGGGCCCATGTGCAGGTCACCAATTCTATTTACATTCAGGAAAAATACCCTGTGTGTGCTTTAAATGATTCCCTTCTAGTAAAATTCAACTCAAGAAGCTTCACAAATATACAAAAACACAAATATAAGACAGAAATAACATTTTAGTAAATTTAGTAATGTGAGTCAGCTAGCAAAATTCTTTTTAACATTTGTAAGGTATTTAAAGCCAAATAAATTGGGTACTTGTCTGATAGTTAGCAGATGTAAAAACAAATGTGTAACCTACTACTGCAATTGCTTTCTAGTTGGCAAGCCACTGTGGATGCAGTGTTGATTCAATCCTCTGGTGTCAGTCAAAAAGAGCAGGATCAAGCAATTTTGTCTACTCTAAGAAGCAAAAAGGAAACTCTGGACCAATTAACTGACTGAGCAGAAATAATAAGGTGAATGAGGAAGAGGGTTGAGCAAAAAGGGGAAAAATATCTGCAAGTGCCCCGCTGAGCAAGATAATAACTCTTTCCTACTTGGAATGATGCAGTCTAATGCAGACTGACTGACTGACTGACTGAAGTACTCCTATCCAAATGCCACATCAACTAGTGTGGTCAGGCTCACATGAAGGTGCTTGGTGAAAAGGTGGACAGAGCTCCATGTGACTACCCTGCAAAAGTCCATCCATTTTCAAACAGAGGGCTGGACCAAGAGAAGCTTGTATGAGGACCTCCCAAAATTTAGGAAAAAAGATAATTCCACTTCCTCCTGCTGTATGGAAGAGGTCTTAAGGGACTCAGTAATATGAGAGAAGGTACAAGCATAATTGTCTGAGAAAACATGCCCGGGGCATCTGCAGAAGGAGGGGGAGGACAAATTGAGAGGCAGGGGTGATAGGCAAAGGTATGGGACCCTAATCTCATGTCCTCTCTTCAAGGGGTCTGGTATTAGGGGTATGTGATAATTGCCTTCAGTTGCAAAGAGCTCCCTAGAGGCTACAGAAGAAGGAATGGGGAAAAGAGGAAGCCATTGAGAGGAGGATCAATTTAAGAAGTTCCTTGTAGGGGACAGAGGTTCCCTGACACTTAAGCAGAGAAACTGTGTATACTCTATTGACTGAGGTAATGACCTAAGGTATAAGGAGCTCTTCTTCTCATGCAGAGAACAGGGAGTCACTGAAAGGTGGACCTGAAAGGAGTCTCCCAACTCCACTCCTTCCCCATTACTGATTATCTGACTGTCCTGTCCAAAAATGGGCAGAGCAGAGGTGCTCCAAAGCAAGGTGAGGATGCCTGGTTGGAGTCTACTCCTAGTGGCAAATAAGCTGGGTGTAGAGAACCACAGAGCTATATATATTAAATGGGTATTGCAGGTACACTAGCCATGAGATGGGTCAGAAGAGGGAAACCAAAAACTTGAAGGCTTGATCTCCAATCATATTACAACAAATACTAAGATCATTTTTCTATAGAAAATGTATTTGGTATAAGGACAGAGAAAGATGGGATACAAAAAAACTGGAGATTTGATATGCATATCAGATAATCTCCATTTACATGGTAAGAACAGGCATGTTGGGGCCTGATTCTGCATTCACTGTACAGTCAATACTCCAACAAACTTACAGAAGAGTTTTGGGTGCAAAAAACTGCTTTCAAAATCTAGTCATAACTGACCCAGTTACATATGGTTCAATTTGTTGTGTACATAGAAGCTTAATCATGTTCCACTGCTAGGCTAAAGCTATTGAAGAAATTACCTTATCACCCTAAATAAGTATCTCCAACACCCAGTTGGGGACTGGTCCCCCTCCCACTGAAGTCAGTGGGAGTTTTTGATCAGGACCAGAGTTCCCAGTCACTGAAGCCTAATGTTTCCAAAGAGGAGACCCACTGCCAAAGCCAGGGAGCAATTTAATGAAGGAGAGATCCTTGCTGGTGATGATCAAAGCAGTGGGGAAAAAAACCACCACAAACAACAAAAAACTGGACATGTCCATATCAAAGATGCCTCGGAGAAATCCAGAACCCAGACAGGCGCACTCTGTATCCCCTTCTTCAACTGAACCCAAAACTACTGGGAGGGCTGCCTCAAACTGCTTCTGATGGAGGCAGCTCTAAAGACCTATTTGACTGAGACTGGAACTGTCAAAATCAAGAGTCACCTCAACTTTGAATACCCACTCAATGAACATGGCTGTATGCATGGCAAAAGTAGTGTCAAAGGCCCAGGCCAAAGAGTCACATGAAGATTGATGTTGAAAGCTTCTCACTGCTAAATCCTGCAGATTTAAGAACCCACCTCTGCAACAGCTTCTCTACATCAAAATGTTTCCTTTCCTGTTTGGAGAAAAGAGACATAATGCCAACTGGTCCTCCAACACATACTCCCACTTGACAGTGAGGAAGGTGGTGAGGCCTGGTGCCAGTTGTGTCTTCTTCCAGCAGTGTCGCAGTGATGAGTCCATGCAGTATGATGAAGGAAAGAGGGTTGAACAGCTCTAAATGATTTTGCTTACTAGAAGCTTCCAAGAGCATGTGACAAGGAAACATATATCACAACAGTTATCGATACAGAAAATTCTCAAAGCAGAACATCAATTTCACAAGCCCAAGATAAAGATTCTAAATTCTGCACCCTATTTGCCCGAGTATATGAAATTTAGTAGATAAGTGAAGAATATTTGACAGAAATAGTTTATTACCCCTTGATTAGTTCCTACAATTGAACAAAAATGTCTATTTAATTAAATTAATCAGTTTTAGTATCTTAAAAAAGGTGCATTTTATTTTACTAAAAAGGAATCTTACTAGAATAGCTTGCATTTCTGATTATTACAGAATCTGATTAACTATCAAATGCTGCTTACTGGGTAGCTGAAGAACTCCCTGTCACAGAAATTGGGACAGTCCCCACTAGCCATATCTGTAGATTTAGAGGACAACCCTAAATTTGACAAAGAAAACCTTATAAAAGTTTTTTTTTCCATTGTCTTTTTCTTGCCTGTAAAAATATACATTTTAAAATTAATTGGATTTCAAATCTGAAAATTTTCACTTGGAAGTTGATTCAATTGAAGATTCAAATTAATGTCACTGTTATTGGAAGGTCCTGAATCATCAGAAACAGAAATAATATCCTGCTCAACCACAACTTTCAAAACTTTTAAAGATCATTCCCTCTGACAATATAAAGTTACTTCAGGACTCTTGCCGTCAAAATGAGGAATTAGCTAACCAGAATCAGCTATATTAATCAAGTAAGAGGATTCTTCTTTGCTTTCGTACCTCCTACACAATGAGAATATTTTCAGCTGTTAATCTCTTAGTTCTCTTAATTCTTAAAATTGAGGTTCTGCTATACATATGCACTTTGTCCCCACATATCACAGTTCCCAGCAAACCTAATCAGCAAGGTTTAATATGTGAACTAAGGCAGTGATTTTCAAGGAACCCAAGGGAGTTAGAGTGATCTGCCCTCACATTACTAATGTGACTCATGAGAACATCAGAGACTGATATGACAGAAAACATTTTTGTACATTCAACATGAATCTGTGGGACTGCCATACTTGCATAATTCTCTCAATAGCTCACGTGGTACTCCTTCAACTGTTGCTTATATCCCACAAGAATGGGAATATATGAATTCCTCTTATCTTAGCCTAGCATTTAACACTGTTGAAAGCCTGAAAGATAACATTCTGAACTATGTATTGTGACGGGGCAAAGCCAGATGGCTATAGAAAAGTAGTGGGAGATAGATATATTAACTCCAGGCTAAACAAATCCCTGGTACCAGGTTAAGTGAAATGGAAGCTGCTCCAGGTCAATTAAGACACCTGGGGCCAATTAAGAACTTTCCAGAAGGCAGGGAGAATGCTAGGTTGATTGGGACACCTGAAGCCAATCAGGGGCTGGCTGAAACTAGTTAAAAGCCTTCCAGTTAGTCAGGTGGGTGTGCATGTCAGGAGCTGTGGGAGGAAGTTGTGCTGTTGGAGAGACTGAGCAGTACACACCATATCAGGCACAAGGAAGGAGGCCCTGAGGTAAGGGTGAAGTGGAGCTTGAGGAAGTGAGGGCTGCTTTAGGGGAAGTAGCCCAGGGAATTGTACATGTCATGTTTCTAAAAGGTCAGCAACCATAGCTGATACTATTAGGGTCCCTGGGCTGGAGCCTGGAGTAGAGGGTGGGCCTGGGCTCTCCCCCCCCCACCTTTGCCCCCTGATTAATCACTGAGACTGGGAGACAATAGAGACTGTGCAAAGAAGGATAACTTCTCCTCACCTCCCTTGCTGGCTTATGATGAAAATGGCTCAGTAGACTGTGACCCTTGTCTCTAGAGAGAGAAGGGTTATGTGGAGGGTCACAGTGAGCCTCTGAGGCTAGCAAAATCTGCCAGGAAATGTGGGACCCATGGAGGCAAGGACAGAGTTTTGTCACAGTATCCATTGGTAGCAAAATATTCTGAGAGTCCTGCATAAAAGGATGTCAAGGCAGCCATCAGTTAAATATTATAAATTTGTGGGGCTAGATGGCTGAGATCATAGACACTTTTTTCCATTCTGGAATAAGCCTTTTTGCATGCTCCTTTTCTGAGTAATCTAACTTTTTTTTTTAAGACTATTAAACATTTTTCTAATGCTGAGTTTTTGCCCTTCACTATAGACTCAGTGGCAGTCCTTCTGGTCTCCTATTTGGTCACAATGATGGAAGCAGAAAAGTAACAAAAATATGTTTGGAATGTCTGACTGGTTCTAGGACATTCTTCATTAACCAACTTTCAGATTTAGCACAAGTAAATCAAAACAGGTTCCATTTCTCCAACAGAAAACATGTAAGTCAGTGCAACTTCAAAACGAAAGGAGGCAATGGTCTGCCCATGACATGGGTATATAACCATCTCCCTCATTTTCAGTCCCAACCCATGCACTGTATCAGGAATGTGGCCAGCTATATAGAGTCAACAATCACTTGGAAGAGTTCCATAGTAGCCTTAAATCCTATGATGACACAATAAGTAGGTTTTGCACATTTTGTGTCAGAAAAGCTTGAAATCTACAGGGCCCACACTTACTTAAAAGAAGTCTCCCATAAGTCCAGAACAGCCAGCATTGTGGGGTTCATTGCATACAAATTTTCCTTTATGTAACTGCAGGCTGATAAGAAAGATTTGTTCCAGAATTTTGGCACAACTTCCATTCTAAACAAAACAGTAAAATAAAGTCTCCAATTAGTCATGCTAAGAATCCAAAAAATATGTATATTTTCCTTAATAGTTATAATTGTGTTGCATGCCACTGAGATTTACAATTTTGGAAATAAAACAATTTCCTCTTTCACTCTTCAGAAATTAAAAATATTGTCCTAGAATATTGGGGTGTACATATAAAATTACATATTGAGAAATAAGTTTATGCTAAAACTTACGCAGAGATATGCAACTTATTCATGGTCCCTTAGAGTTCATCAAACTAATTAGATTACATGCATGCTGCTTATACAGGTAATTAACCAATAATTTTTCTAAATGATCTTGAATATGTAATAGGTAAGGCTGGATGTCTGTCACAACCATGATTTCTGTCACAAAACCCATGAATTCTAAGGTCTTTTAATAAAAAGTCATTGCCTTTTTCACCTCAGTCTGCCTGCTACTGAGTACAATTTTCATGCATTTTTACATATTTGGCACTTTGTGGTATCCTGCTAACTTTACATACTTTAAAAACTGTTAATCACAGTTATGTAACACTTTCTAATGGAAAATAGATTTAATAGTTAAAATATTTTGTGCCATGACTTTTTAAAAAACTAAAATTGTAACAAACATTTTTTATTGTGACAGAGATTAACGTTTCTCGCCTGTAACCAGAGTTCTTTGAGGTGCACTCTGCATGTTCACATTCGTGGGATGTGCTGATGGCGTGGCTCTGACTGTGGAATCTTTTGATAGCAGTGCCTGCTGGAGCACTTTTGCGCCCCCTCCCTGCCTCTCTATTCACTGTTCCTGAATGTTATGAGGGTCAGGGTACAGAAGGGGACATGGTGTTCCAGCCACCTCATTTCCTTCCAACAATCTCCTCAAATCCAAGTTTGGAATTAGGACTTGGAGAAAGAAGGGAAGATGGTCTGGGAGTGAGAATAGAGAGAGTACCTCTAAAAGAACTTAAGTTACAGGTGAGTAACCTTCATTGCTTCTTCGAGTGGCCTCTGATTATTCTCATTCATGGGATATTTTGACAAGCAGGACTGACCTTGAAGAAAGGTGGGACATAGAGTCCTAATTAAAGAGGGATTGAAATACTGCTCTGCCCAACTGAGCATCTGATCTAGACTCTAGGTCCAACGTATCTATGGATCTCCACATTGCAGCCCTACAAACTTCTGTACGTGGAACATGTCTAAGGCATGCCATTGAGTTCACCATCGTTGTGGTGGAATAAGGATAGGGATGGATGCTAGTGTGTAGGCCCCTTATATGCATAGCCTAAGCCAATTTGATAATGCATAAGAGGTGATCACTTAACTTTTTTTATTATTAGCATAACATGTGAATAGATTAGGAAACTTTCTTAACAATTTAAAAAATAAACTCAAGCCCTTTTTGTATCTAAAACTAAATCATGCAATTTTTCACCTGCATGTGCATGTGGGCTTGGGAAAATTACCAGCAGGTTAATTGACCGATTAATGTGAAATTGGGTTACCAAAGTAGGTAGGAACCTGTTGGTGACATAGCACAACTTTATCTTTTTGGAATACTATAAATCGCAGGTCAGCCATGAGAGGCTGCAGTTCAGTCACTTTTATAGCTGATGTTACAGCTATAGTGAAAGCTGTTTTAATTGAAAGGTGAAATAAAGAGCACTCTCCCACTGGCTCAAAGAGACTTCATAAGTTGTGTTAGGACTATGTTAAGATCCAATGCTGGTGAAGGGTTCTGGACTGGTTGGTAGAAGTTCATCAACCCTTTCATAAATCTCTTTACTGTCCCATGTGTGGAAACAGATTGTTTTCTATGAGTGATAAATCGATATGGTTGCTAAATTAACTTTAATCAATGATAAAGAGACTTGAAAATTTCAGCTGTACCATGTAGTCCAATACAGCCTGAATGAAAGCTGGGGTTGGGACTATATTGCTACTATTTGCCCAGAGGAAAAAAACTCTTCCACTTGAGGCTACACCACGTATGGGTTGAGTCTTTCCTGGGAGTTAATTAAGACGTGTACCTCTAATGAGAAGATTTTTCTAATTCTGCCCGAGCCCTATAGCCCAAGCTAGCAGGCACTAGTAGGATATGAGTAATAATCCATTCCATGCTGTAGAGCCAACAGATGTGGAGTGAATGGAAAGATTGCTAAATTCCTTTGGATAGCTGAAGAAGGTCTGGGAAATACTGTTGCCTCAACTATTTTGGGGCAACCTGAATTACTTTGTCTTATTTTATCTTCCTTATTATCCTCTGGATGAGGGGAAATGGAGGGAAGGGATAAAGAAGACCCTGCCACTGGTTTATGAGGGCTGATTTTGAGATGGATTGGCTGTCTTTTCCTGTTCTCAATCAAAACCTGGGACATTTCATGGTTTTTCTTGGTTGAAAAGCTGTCTACATCTGAATGACCCCATGAGTCTAAGCTCTTGTGTACCACTGATGGTTTTTTAATGACCATCCTAGGCAGCTAGGTGCAGAGCTAGAGCCCTGTGCAGATGCAAGATTTATATCCCCGGATGTGGGTATACATGGCGCTACAGCGCTCTACCGGGAACCGCAGAGGTGAAAGCAGCAGCATGTCAGGCCGCTGCTCACAGAAATCAGTGCCCCACTCCAGCAGGTCCTCCGGCCCCACTCCTGTACTGTGCCCAGCCCCACCCCACTCCCAGCCCTGCCCACTAGGGCGGGCACCAGGGGAGCACCGGCAGCTGTCCCTGGTCACACTACTGTGTGCAAGTGGCTCGCATGCTCCTGGACAGCAGTCCCTTTCACACAGCGGTCTGTGTCTCCTGTCCAGGGGTGTGCAAGCTGGTTGTACACAATAGTGCAACCAGGGACAGCCTAGTGCCTACCCCAGAAGCAGAGCTGGGGGAAGTACAACTACCTGGAGGAGCTACCAGCATGGGGCACTGGTGCCTGACATGCTGCTGCTTTCACCCCTGCAGTTCCTGGTAGAGCCCTGTAGCTCTGTGGATATCCGGTTTATATCCATGGATATAAATCTTTATCCATGCAGGGCTCTATCTAGAGCTACAGCAAAGATCTTGTGCTCACTGCACCATTCCTACCGAGCCACTGCCTCCCACAGCTCCAGGGAGTAAGCTCCAACCTATTTTTTACATAACTTACTGCTACCATGTCATGACAAGGTCTCATACCAAAAGCTCTTAAGAAAAGTAAGCAGCCATTGGGTAAGAGGGAAGGTCCTGTCATGGATCAATAACTGGTTAAAAGATAGGAAACAAAGGGTAAGAATAAATGGTCAGTTTTCAGAATGGAGAGAAGTAAATAGTGGTGTCCCCCAAAGGTCTGTACAGGGACCAGTACTATTCAACATATTCATAAATGATCTGGAAAAGGGGGTAAATAGTGAGGTGACAAAATTGGCAGATGATACAAAATTACTCAAGATAGTTAAGGCCAAAGCTGACTGAAGAATTACAAAGGGATCTCACAAAACTGGGGAACTGGGCAACAAAATGACAGATGAAATTCAATGTTGGTAAGTGCAAAGCAATGAACCGTGGAAAACATAATCCAAACTATACGTACAAAATGATGGGATCTAAATTAGTTTTTAGCACTCAAGAAAGAGATCTTGGTGTCACTGTGGATAGTTCTCTGAAAACATCCACCCAATGTGCAGCGGCAGTCAAAAAACCTAACAGAATGTCAGGAACCATAAGGAAAGGGATAGATAATAAGACAGAATATATCATAATGCAATTATATAAATCCATGGTTTTCCCACACTTTGAATATTGAATGCAGTTCTGGTCACCTTATCTAAAAAAAAGAAGATACATCAGAATTGGAAAAAGTGCAGAGAAAGGCTTCCATATGAGGAAAGATTAAGAAAGATTGGGACTATTCAGCTTGGAAAAGAGATGACCAGGCAGGGGATATGATAGAGGTCCATCATGAATGGTGTGGAGAAAATAAGTGTTATATACCCTTCTCATAACACACGGACCAAGGGTCACCCAATTAAATTAATATGCAACAGATTTAAAACAAACATAAGGAAGTACTGTGGAACTCATTGCTGGGTGATGCTGTGAAAGCCAAAAGCATAAATGTGTTCAAAAACAAATTAGATCAGTTTATGGAGGATAGGTCCATCAGTGGCTATTAGCCAAGATGGTCAGGGACCATGCTTTGGGTTTCTCTAAACCTCAGACTGCCAGAAGCCAAGACTGAATGACGGGATGGATCACTCTAGATAGAGCCCTGCATGGATCACTTGATAATTGCCCTGTCTCTGAAGCATCTGGCACCAGCCACTGTCAGAAGACAGGATACCAGGCCCATTGGTCTAACCTAGTACAGCCAGTCTTATGTTGTCCTTGACTAGCTGAACCACCTTGTGATGAAGATGAAGCAGAAAAGATTTGGAAACCCATCGTATTGCTGTCAGCTCTGCTAGCATACTGCTGTTTGTTTGCTTTTCCTGGGAATCCCAATGGCCATGAACTATCCATTCATTGACGTGTGCTCCTCATCCCACACTGGATGTTTCTGAGGTTACTGATGGAACTGGAGGGTTGAAAGCCACCCCCATTAAGAATATTGTGACTGAGTCTCCCATGATTGATTGAGAGAATTGCAAATTCTTTGGTATGGTCTTTGTTAGAGAAGCTGGCTAAATTCATTTAGTAATTATTTGCCAACCACTGTTTGAGATCTCATTTTGAGCTGGGTGTAAGTTGTTGCATATACAGCTGAGGCTATTAAGCCCATTAATTTAAGAAAGAATATGGCTCTCTGACATGGTGGTTGGTGTAGTAAAGCTATGGCTAACTGAATCTTTAAAAACCTATTCCGGAAGAAGTGCTCTCCCTACTTGACAGTCCAGATCTTTTGAGTGAGTAGCAAGAGCAACTGCTCCAAATTTAGCCTAAGTCCCAACTTCTCAACGAGATAACCTTAGGATACATGGTTCTGGACAGATTTTCTTCTGGCAATGGTTTTAACTGTCATCTAAATATGGGTATCCATGGATCTATTGTCTCTGTAAATGTGCTACCACATCTGAGAGCATTTTGTAAAACTTCTGGAGCCAGCAGAAAGACCAAACTGAAGGACCCTGAATGGGAAATCATCTTCCCTACTAAAAAACAAAGACTGAGTCTGATTGAAATATGCATCATTCATATCAAAAGCTGCAAACCAATTCTGTGCTGAAAGGGAAGGTATTATAAACGCTAGGGTCAGCATATGTAAGTGAACTTTCTGACAAAAGAATGTTTTCTCAATTCTAATATAGGTCAAAAACCTCCATCCCTTTTCAGGATTAGGAATTATCTTTATTAAACTCCTTTTCCTCTGAATTCCCTTGGCGCCTCATCTATGGTCACTGTTGTCAAACCAGACAGAACCTCTGATCTTAGTAGAGTTACGAGAAGGGTCCCTGAATAGGGATGAGATAGGGGGTGCTTAAGAGGAGAACTGAATTGGGATGCTTAAGAGGAGAGAGAATTTAACTGGATACGGTGTCTGCTGTGTGTTATTTCTAAATCCACCTGTCTATGTTTATAGCACTCCAGTTGTTGAAGTAGTAACACAGGTAGTCATCAAATGGGGTGGGAAAGGAATGATTAATTGTTTTTTGGCTCTCAGGCCGCATACTAAACTTGAGGTCCAAAGCCTGGCACAGAAGTTAACTCTGGGACTTATTTGTCGTTTACATCGGGCTTAAAAGTTTTTCTCCTTTGCTGCTAATGTTTCTGAGGAGGATGTTTTTGTTGATGGCAGTGGCATCTCTGTTAAAAATAACATGGCAAAGATGAGAATGGATATTTCTGCATGTGATACCTGAACACAGGTACTCAAGTTCTCCTGGGCTGTTGATATACTTACAAATATCTGGCTGTAAACCTAGCATCCTTCATTTTTCAAGGACTTCATCGTCTTTGTGTTAAATAAGCCACCTCATTCAAAGGGAAGGTACTTCATATTTAGCTTTTGTTTTCTGGAGTGAGTCCAGATGTTATAAGTCACATGTGATGCCTAAGAGATGGTTCAAGGTACTGCTCTGACAGAAGAGTAAGATGAATCAAATGACACTATAACACTATGCATTGCAACAAGCCATCCTTCAGAAATGAGGGCACTGGCTAACTGCCTCTGATCTTCAGGAAGGGATGTTGCAAATACCACCACCTTTCCCCAAACATGGTTCTGGTAGGAAGCCATTACAGCTTCATAATTTAACACTCTTATGCCCAGTGTTGCAGATGAAAATATTTTTCTTCACAGAGCATCCACTCTTTTTGGTTTCTTTATAAGATGACATAGCATATATCTGATCACCCTCAGACTTCTGAATTGCAGTTTCTTCCACATGCAGATTTGGAACTGGATGGATGTTGGGTGGGGGAATGAAAATCACTTATGCAGTAACTGATACAATTGATCTGCCTTCTCTGATAATGCTTGTACAGATGTAGGAGTGGGCATATTGTTTTTGCCGGTTGCAAGAGTCCCTCTACAACTGGATGTGTAATTCTGTTCTTCAACAGAGAGCCAAGGTTGTTGTAGAATGGGTGGAGATTCCTCAACTGTTGAAGGGGGTTCAGAATAGTTGTGATTCTGTCAAGTAATTCAAGAAATAATACTGCATCCTCTGATGGGGCAGCTGTCTCATCTGAAGAGATCTGGTCTGCCAACTCAGGATTAATTTCTTGATATTCTTCAGGCACTCCCTCTTCTGAGAGCATGTCTGGTACAATGGTTGAGGATTACTGTCTTTTCCTGTAAATTACAGATGGATTCAATGACCAAAATCTTCCCAAAGCTCTTGGAGGAAAATACTTCTGCTATATTGGGTGTGCTGGGATTCCTAGTAATGCTTGGTAGAGAGCCAATCAGGTGGTGAGACATGCCTACTACTACTTCTTCTCTTATTCTGGAAAAGCAGTAATATGGGGATCCAAAGAAGCTCGTCTTGTCTCTTCCATATTTTTATCACTCCCTTCTGCATAACATAAACTGAGAGTGCAGATCTGTATGGTGGATTTGAGCTACCACTGTTAATGGTGGTTGTGCAGGCTCAAAACAGGGAGTTGGATCCAGTGTGTGCAAAATATTAGCTGCCTGATTGGTCAGATGTCCAAGACCCTTTCTGGCCCAATTTAGGAGCCGGAAGCTAGAAATTCAGAGAAAACAGATGCAACATATCCCCCGAGTGCCTTTAGGCCCTAGTGACAGAGTCCTGCTTGTGCACTGAGTCTTTTCACAGTACCAAAGTTCCCAGATCCAAGGGAGGTCACTACTGTGAATTGGCTATTACTAACAGTGTTTCTCTGCTTTTCAATTTCAGATCTGACAGTTTAGGATCCTTTTTGGATACCACAAGTTTCTTGGAACTCAGAACTGAAGAAGGTATCTCATGCAAACATTTCTGTTGCTTCTTCTCTCCAGAAGCGTTGGGGAGCTGAAGCTGGACTATACACACTTGTGGATCCAAGGGACCATACTGGATCCGGAGGGCTTGGCTGCCTGTTCCTTCAAGCAATTGGAGTGAAAGTACAGTAGACTGAGTATCTTGAGGGACAGTGTCCCTCTCTGAGGCAGGCTAGGCATCTTGTATAAGTGTCCAATGCCAGAAAGACCAAGGGACAAGAGGCATAGGTTTTGAACTCCTGATTCTTGATTTTCCAATCCTCCATCAGATCCTAAAAGTGCAACCAAAACACTAACTACCTATACTAACAACTAACTAGAATTTTTTTTAAAATGAAACACTGAAACAATGAATAGCTAAGATTTATGACAGTATTTCAGCTAAAATTTAGGCTAGGTGTAAAAGGCATTGTCTAAGCTAAGGGTCTAGGCTGAGGGCCCAAAACAGTTCCTAATCCATCAGCTACTCTGGTTGGAAGGAATGGGGGTGACTGGAGCACCATGCCCATTTGATAGCCTCGCCCTCAGAACTTTCAGGAACAGCAAGAGCAGGGTCAGGAAGGGCTGAGAGTGCTCCAATCAGCAGTGTTATCGAAAGGTTCTATTTCAGAGTTGCACCATCAGCACATCCCATGAGTGAGACTATGCAGAGGCTACTCGAAGAAGAATCAAGACTTTTCCCATTTTTTTGCCGTGGCATCCAACCAGCTTAGCCACTTAGCAATTAACAATTTTTCATCTCTCAATAGTTGCTTTCATAAAAGAGAGATTTAAAATGTCTTAAATTGAAGTCCAAAATGAAAAGAAAAAACAGTAAAACAAAGTGGAATTTTAACTACATTACTGAAGAAAATGGTTGCTGCTTCATAGAGACATATGAGGCCTGAGCCTATAAAATGCTGACCACCCTTGACTCCCACAGAAGACACCACCACCCCAGGGCTCTTGGTGCCTCACAAGAGGCACTTACAAATCCACACGATCAAATCTGATGTTTCCATTTTAAAAGCCACGCCTCTCTGCTGTGCAAAGAGGAAAACAGAACCATTAGTAAGAAATGTCCCATATTTCTTGTGAATACTCTTGTTTGCACCCTCAGAATGGACAGCTATAACAAAAAAATTTCTGTCTACAGGGGAAAATACTGCTTAGTAGTTTTTGTAATTAATTTTGTGAGACTGCAAAATAGCTATTTGAAATTTATGTAACACCCAGCTAAGAATGGTTCCTATATTAATTTGATTAGAAGAAAGTTTCATGCCTCAAGTATGTTAGTGGAAGAGAATTGTTTTGCCAAACGGCACTAGTCTGAGACAGAATTTTGCACTTATGGTAAGCAAAAGTAAGTGTGCTACTGCAACGTAAGATACATTTGTTCTACCATAATGTTCTCCCTTTTATACACACCTCACCACCTCAGTGGAACAACAGGTGACAGACAACATGGTAGTTCTGCATGGGATAGCCCCTATGCCCAACCATCAGAAAACTATACTGGACCTTTCCCTCATATATTGCCACTCTTTTCAGGGTGGGAACTGACTAAGCAACACACAACACAAAATTTGCAGAGATTACAGATGTACATCTGATTATATTTCAGGTATCTTAAGCCACAGGCCAGAAATGTAAATTACAGCAAGACCTTTTTGTTAAATTATTTTCTGGTAATTTTCCCCACAATATATGGCCCAGTCAATGGAAAGAATTTTCATGGTCTTCAATGGGCTCTGGATCAAGTCCGTACTGTACTACTGGTGTCAAAGCCATTTTAGGGGCTGCAGTTAGAAGGTAGGGGAGGAACAAGCGAGGAATACAACAACAACACAAAGCAGAGTCCTTATGTATTTCAAATACCAAAGATAAAAAGGTAGAAATTGTAACTAGTTAGTGTTTTAAAATAACTGTATGTGCATTGCCTTTATATATCATAATACAAATTAATGTAAACACTAATGCAATATGCAAGATGTACTAATGAAAATTACATCTCTATCTACAGATGAAAACTCTCCATGTGTCTCATGTCGTGGAAGACGAGGATTAACATGAAGCAGCATAGCTCTGTTGCTATGGTAAGTTTGGCTATTTGGAATGAGGCTAATTTTGTCAGTTTTTCCCCACTGATTTGGCTGCAACTTAATTTATAGTATAGAACTCTGTATTTCTAGGTCTCTTTCAAATCCTTGACAGCTTTAGTTAGGATTGGACTATTTCACAAGGAATATGATGGGCAAATAAAAGAGCATTTGACAAGTTAACATAAAAAGCTAGACTGCAGACCAATGGATGCGTTAGTTAAAAAACAAAAAACTGAACTCTAAAAACGGAAGTCACAATGTTGCCAAGGTGTCTGTGGGGTTCCTTTCAACTAAAGGCAACTGGTTAGCCAGTTTATGCTTAAACCTCCACATATAAAACAGACTGCAACCACTTCACTTTCATATCCCAGAAGGGCTAAAAACACATTCTAGAATTGGATCGTTTATGCTGCTCTTCACCAAGCAGATCAAATTTCCACTTATGTGACATTGATTTTAGAGCTACAATGACTGTTAGCTGATCCTACTCTTTTTAAGGCAGGTGTGAAAGGAATGCATACAGTCCATTACTGTATACAAAGATATCATAGAAGATTAGGGTTGGAAGAGACCTCAGGAGGTCATCTAGTCCTACCCTCTGCTCAAAGCAGGACCTACCCCACTAAATCAAGCCCTGGCTGGGATGATTTAGTTGGGGTTGGTCCTGCTTTCAGCAGGGCGTTGGACTAGATGACCTCCTGAGGTCTCTTCCAACCCTAGTCTTCTATGATTCTATGGTATCTTTGTATACATTAATGGACTGGGTGCATTCCTTTCACACCTGTCTTAAAAAGTGTAAGATCAGCTAACAGTCATTGTAGCACTGAAATCAATGTCACATAAGCGGAAATTTGATCTGCTTGGTGAAGAGCAGCATAAACGATCCAACACATTCTAGAATTGGATCATTTATCTTTCACCTTTCTTTTGCCTGCTTGCCAACTGATATTCTCCTTTAGCTATGTTGGTAGAGGCTTATCTGATAATTTCTACATGCCAATTCCTAAATGTTAAATATATTATTTGTATGCTTCCCAATGAGTGCTTTGTAATATGACTGAAAGTTTAAGAAGTGTACACATTGTTGAATTGTTTTGAGAGGAAAGAAAGTGTTTAATTACTGTTGCTATATATTGTATTCTTGAACTAAAACTTACCAAGATGGTAATTGTATTGTACAATTGAATACCAATTGTAAATTGGCATAGCTACACTGAAATCCATGCAGACTGTGCACTAAAAACCAATGTCAATTTACATCAGCTGAGGATGTGACCAGTTATCTTATGATCCCTTGCTGTGGGACTACATCCAACCTTATTATAATCTATAAATGTTAAATGCTCCAACAGAAAACTTGTTCTCAAAAGTTTGTCAGACTAACCACATTTTTCAGCGCTTTAATATGCAACTATATGAGGTTATGCAACAAATAACTAAATATTTCTTTTTAGTGATAATTAACATGCTCCAGTTTGGATCAATTGCCTTTGTCTAATAAGGTTGCCCTACACACAGTATTCTCTCCTACTGTTGTTTAGTCAGTGTTCTTGAAGGATTATGTTTTCTTACTCTGCACGATGAGGTGGAAGAAAAGCTTCCTTCTTGTCTTCATCTTTTCCCCTGGGATCTCTTAAAACAAAGTCAACTAAAAGAAAGTATAAAAAAAGCCAAAACATAAATATGCTTAGCAAAGGAAAAACAACACTAGACTAACAGATCCAAACAGTTGGGCAACCCCAGTGAAGTGAATGCTGATGCATGGATGTAACTGCACAGGGTATGTAATTCAAAATTTTATTTAAGTGAGATTTACAAAATAAAAGCAATTTTTATGAAACAGCAAAAGTATTGAATGCCATATTTCTCCCGTAAAGGAAAAAAATATGAAATCCTGTAGAACTTTCCTATTAAAAATATGTATCCAACATCTCAGTCACCTACAAACTTCTAATTTATTTAAGGATGGTATTCACAATGAACTTATATATTTCAATAACTCAGAATATTCATATAACTAAAAAGAACAGATATCATCATCATCATCAATTTACCTATAGCTTTCTTTACACTCAGAAGATAGTCTTCTCTCATTTCATCAGACAGTAAATATATACTTTCGCTGAGTACTTTCAGATGCTGTGGAACTAAATCCAAGACATGCTCCAGCCAAGAGTCTTCCATTGGAGCAACATGTTCTGTATCAATTCCATGGTGAATGTAATAGTAATATTTCTGTACAATAAAGGCATTAAATAAGTTGAGTCAGTTTGGCATTATAACAAAAAGATAAAGATGTCATTGCTAGTGCTGCTTTTGATGGAAGCATAAGTACATTTCAGGAGTATTAAGAATTGGTTTACATTATATATATTTTCTATCCAGTACATGTTTTCTTCTTTTGGGTTTTACTAGTCCATCTGTAAGGTCTGATTAGCTTGCTGTTTCATTTTGTCTTTAAAAAGTTAAGCAAATTAGGAGCTCTTTGATGGAACTAATTAATAGTTTTCTACTACAAAATAAAACAGACAGCTGGGTCAGACTGAAGGGAAGTACTGGTGAAACTCAAAGCCATTCACCATGCTGCAAAAAAGGGAAAATGCAGTTTTTAATCTTCAAAGGAAAGCCACAGATGTAGGTTTCACCAACATTTATAGATTCATAGATAAGGTCAGAAGGGACCTTTATGATCATCTAGTCTGACCTCCTGCACAACGCAGACCACAGAATCTCACCCACCCACTCCTGCAGAAAACCTCTCACCTATGTCTGAGCTACTGAAGTCCTCAAATCGTGGTTTAAAGACTTCAAGGAGTAGAGAATCTTCCAGCAAGTGATCCGTGCCCCATGCTACAGAGGAAGGTGAAAAACCTCCAGGGCCTCTTCCCATCTGCCCTGGAGGAAAATTCCTTCCCGACCCCAAATATGGCGATCAGCTAAACCCTGAGCATATGGGCAAGATTCACCAGCCAGATACTACAGAAAATTCTTTCCTGGGTAACTCAGATCCCACCCCATCTAACATAGTTTCTGCATAGTCCAATAGGCTTGTCAGTTTTATTTTGAATTACAAAAACTACCTCAGGGCATGAAGCAGGATAAAATTTATTTTTTTAATAAATTTTAAAACAGACAAGCTAATCAGGCTGCAGATGTGAGGTAAAAGTATAATTATAGAGAGGCTGGAAAAAGGGATACTAAGCAGTGAAGGCAGAAACAAAGGACAAAGTGCTATACACTCTGCTCCTATTAAAAGGCAAATAGCAGAAATCCGAGCAGAAAACAGACCTAATTTGTAGAAGACAGGTATGGTAGTTCCACCAAATGTTCCACCCACTCTGCAGAAACCCTGCTGTGGTACAATCAGAGGGTTAGAATTCTATGGGGTGTCAAGAAGCATTTTAGGCTTACAGTAGATCAGCAGGAATAAGAAGCAGCTACTGCAATGTATGCTTCTCTAGCAAACTGTTAGATGTTCAGGATATCCATGTAAGTTAATTCTTCTTGTAACATTAACTATTGCTCTATACTTTCATCCTTCTTGGAAAGGGGATCAGGGAGTGGAAATGGCAAAGGCACCAGTGGTAGAATGGCTCCACAGTAATTTGTTCCTAGCCCTCTCTGTAGAAGCTCCTAAGATCAGTAAGGATACACCTAGATTTTCCTATCAAGTCTCTGCCTCCGTGTGGTATGAAGCCCATGATGCCACCCCTTAAGCATGGCCTTTAAAGGTCAGTCTATTTTGGAAGCATTTTCTCCCTTCACAAGGGTAATTCTGTGAGAGGAACGAATAAAGTCCATACAATGGAAGAAGAGTGGGGGGGAACAGAGTGGGAGAAAACACAGATCAATGCAGACTGATAGGAAAGACTATCCCAAGAAGTCCAGCTGGACTGAAATAATTTTAAAATGTGCAATTTGAGAAATTTTATAAAATAAAACTGGAAAGTTATCTTTAAACATATTTTCAAAAATGCACACCCAAAGTTAAGCTCCTATATTCATATTCAGGTATCTTTAAAATGACCTAATTTTAAGAAATGCTGAGAACTTTTGAAAATCAGTTTGCTTATTTAGGTACCTAAATATGGTTCTCAGAATCTAACTTTGGGTGCCCATTTTTCAAATTCTTCAGCTGTATTTTTAGCCTGTTGGCTTTATCAAATGTCAGGTGTTTTGTTCCTTATTTTTATTCATTAGTGAGATGAGGCTACCTGCAGTATATAAACTGATAATTCTTAAATTCTGTGGTAGTGCATTGGTTTAATGACCCATCAATAAGGACTTCTTAAGAACATTTATAAACATTATATCATAGGACACACTTTCAAGGACATAATTTAGAGTGCATCCTAAGGAATTTTGGTATAATGATTCCACTGACTGACAAACACATCAGTAGATATTTTACATTACATTAAGTGCACTCAAACAGCCACACAGTGTATTTATTCGATGGAAGAACACCCACCAACATCAAAAGGAGTTGCCCAATAGACTGCGGATAATATGCTGCCCAAGAGACCCTCAAATGATCAAAATTCTACAGGGACGTAGATAGTACAATTTTAGACTTTGTCCACACTGGCAAGTGAACAACAAAACTTTTGTCATTCAGAAGTGTTAAAAAAAACACACACCCCGAAAGACAAAAAGTTTTGTCAAGGAAAAGGGCCAGTGAGAAAAGCGCTTTGTCAGCAGGAGCGTTCTCCTGCCAACAAAGATACCACCGCTCATTGGGGGGTGGAAGTTTTTTGTCAGTGAGAGAGCTCTCGCCTGGCAACAAACAGTGGTTACACTGCATGCCTTTTAGCAGCACAGCCATGTCACTAAAATCTGCATAGTGTAGACAAAGCCTAATTAGATTTTTATTGTTTTGTATCTTCAAGACTCTTTGTGTTATTAGGACTTAAAATATGTATGCAAAATGAGACACTAATGTATTTTGTTTAATAGTGATATTTGCTTAGTTTTTAGTCTGAAAGCTTGAGAGACAGTTACTGAGGAATATAATTTACCAACATGACAGGGAAAAAAAGCTGTTGGACTCTGTTTAAAATGCCAATCATTAAAGGGGAGAAGAAAGAAAACAAAGATCTGTTTTAGCAGATTAAAAAAAAATTATTTACCATCTAAATTAACCACCAGATAACAAAAGTTGTTCATAATAAAACTCTTTGCTATGATCTTTAAAATCTAGATTTTAGCAGCTAGGTAATATGGTAATAAGGTGATGACTTTTTCCTCACCCATAACTATTTCACATTTGGGGACAATGTATACCTTCAAACCAGCGGCACTGCTATGGGTACCCACATGGCCCCACAGTATGCCAACATTTTTATGGCTGACTTAGAACAACGCTTCCTCAGCTCTCGTCCCCTAATGCCCCTACTCTACTTGCACTACATTGATGACATCTTCATCATCCAGACCCATGGAAAAGAAGCCCTTGACGAATTCCACCATGATTTCAACAATTTCCATCCCACCATCAACCTCAGCCTGGACCAGTCCACAGAAGAGATCGACTTCCTGGAAACTATGGTGCTAATAAGCGATGGTCACATAAACACCACCCTATACTGGAAACCTACTGACTGCTATTCCTACCTACATGCCTCCAGCTTTCACCCAGATCACACCACACGATCCATTGGCTACAGCCAAGCTCTACGATACAACCACATTTGCTCCAATCCCTCAGACAGAGACAAACACCTACAAGATCTCTATCAAGCATTCTTACAATTACAATACCCACCTGCTGAAGGGAAGAAACAGATTGATAGAGCCAGAAGAGTACCCAGAAGTCACCTACTACAGGCCAGGCCCAACAAGGAAAATAACAGAACGCCACTAGCCATCACCTTCAGCCCCCAACTAAAACCTCTCCAACACATCATCAAGGATCTACAACCTATTCTGAAGGACAACCCATCACTCTCACAGATCTTGGGAGACAGGCCAGTCCTTGCTTACAGACAGCCCCCTAACCTGAAGCAAATACTCACCAGTAACCACATACCACAGAACAGAACCACTAACCCAGGAACCTATCCTTGCAACAAAGCCCGTTGCCAACTGTGTCCACATATCTATTCAGGGGACACCATCTTAGGGCCTAATCACATCAGCCACACTATCAGAGGCTTGTTCACCTGCACATCTACTAATGTGATATATGCCATCATGTGCCAGCAATGCCCCTCTGCCATGTACATTGGTCAAACTGGACAGTCTCTACGTAAAAGAATAAATGGACACAAATCAGATGTCAAGAATTATAACATTCAAAAACCAGTCGGAGAACACTTCATCCTCCCTGGACACTCAGTTACAGACCTAAAAGTTGCAATTCTTCAACAAAAAAACTTCAAAAACAGACTCCACCGAGAAACTGCAGAACTGGAATTAATTTGCAAACTGGACAGCATTAAATTAGGCTTGAATAAAGACTGGGAGTGGACGTGTCATTACACAAAGTAAAAACTATTTCCCCATGCTAATTTCTCCCCTACTGTTACTCACACCTTCTTGTCAACTGTTTGAAATGGGCCATCCTGATTATCACTACAAAAGTTTTTTTTCTCCTGCTAACAGCAGCCCACCTTAATTGATTAGTCTCATTAGAGTTGGTATGGAAACCCCCATTTTTTCATGTTCTCTGTATATATATATCTTCCCACTGTATTTTCCACTGCATGCATCTGATGAAGTGGGTTTTAGCCCACGACAGCTTATGCCCAAATAAATTTGTTAGTCTCTAAGGTGCCACAAGTACTCCTTGTTCTTTTTGCTAAAAAAATAGTTACCCTAAATTATCAACAATAAAACCTCTGTACTGTATGCCAAAATAAAACTGTCAATTAAAGTGCCTACTGCCACACAAATTCAGAATATTAGTCATCTCCTCACTATTTCAGTGAAATAAAAAGCAATCATTTATAATAATATTGCAAACAACACCATCTTAATTACCAAAATGTCTTTCTCTATGGGTGTAGGAGAACCCGTTCTTGGAGGCTGGGTTTCATCTAGTGAAACAGGCTGTTCCAGAGTAAAGTCTTGCTGCCTAACAAAACAAAAATGACATAATATGCATTATGCAGTGTTGTTGTAGCCATGCTGGTCCCAGGATATTAGAGGTAATATCTTTTATTGGACCAGCTTCTGTTGGTGACAGAGACAAACTTTTGGGCTTTCACAGCTCTGTGTCTCTCACCAACAGAAGTTGGTCCAATAAAAGATATTACCTCACCGACCTTGTGTCAGTACTATGCACTATGTTTTTCAGACAAACTGTATTGGCATCTCTAAAAGCTACCATATCATATCTCAGTAGTGGTCAACAGAATGATGACTGCCACCACCTGAATCATAAGTATAATCAAGAATTCTATATGGACCCAAATATTTTTCCAGACAATGGAATAGTTTACTAAATACCTTTTCTTTAAAGTTTCACAGGTGTAGTTCTCAATTATGCCTTTAATGTGCATAGGGAATTGTTGTGCCTATTGACCATATTTTGAAAACAAATCTAATTGTAAGATTTAAGCAGGAAATACTTCTAGAATTTCAGTTAAGGTATCTTTATTTAGTAATTTCTTTCAAATCAAGGGACTAGTCATATTAGCAAGGACTATTCATGTAAGTAAAGTTGGCAGACTCAAACCCATGGTTTGTGAAAAAATGGTCTTATAATTATGAGAAGGTTAAATATAGTCTAAGAAGTTATTCAAATTAATCCATTGCAATCAGTTGACAATATTAAAGAAAACAAGAAAGCTCCTCAAGAGGAGATATGTCCCTCATTATCCAACATTGCCACAACTTTGTTATTATACTTGCACTACGCTAGTCAAATATTTTTTATATTTACACAGTTAATAAATTCTAACCCATACATTTTTGTTTGTTTGTTTGCTTTATGCTAAACTATGGGATTAGATTCTGGCTTTCTGTTTTATTGAATTTGTCAACATTTTCATACCAGTATTCAGCTGGTCCATCTCATTCTCACCTTAGCAGCAGGAACACATAATGAAGAATATATTCAGTTAGAAAAACTAATATTTATAATATATTTAGTTTACAAAATTTCCAGATTATGTTAAGTAACAGGATTTATCAAACCAGTTCTTTTGGGGAATGGTTTATCAGAAGAATAGTTTTATTCCACAGTTTACCATATTATGGTTCATTTATGGCAATAAAATATTGTCAGTCATGCTGTGGGCACTTCTGCATCTGTGCAACCAGATAAAAAGATGGTCAATGCCCCAAGAAACTCTCTCCAAACTGCTAAATATTTAAGAAACAAAACATGTTTTTTATAAACATATTCAGGGCATTGTAAAGGTTGATGTATTTACGCAAGAAGGAAAATATTTTGGAGTAGCACAAGCTTCAGGGTATCTTACTACGATTTTAAAATAACTTTAAAATATTTTAAAGATCCATTTTAATTATAGTGACACATCCTTACAGTGAACTAATTTAGCAATTATCTCTTTTTGGAAAATCATTTCTCATTAGAGGTTAAAAGTGACAAAACAAATTTAAATATCTTCCAGATTCATGAACCGCTGATATACAGAAATTTTCCAGGATATCACTCCTTGCTGTATTATAAAATAACAAGTGTGACTTCAGTTAGTCAACTGGGAATATTCTAAATGCAGTTTAATAATACCAGTATCAGAGGGGTAGCCATGTTAGTCTGGATCCACAAAAACAATGAGGAGTCCAGTGGCACCTTAAAGGCTAACAGATTTATTTGGGCATAAGCTTTCATGGGTAAAAAACCCACTTCTTCAGATGTATGGAGTGCCACCGGACTCCTCATTGTCTTAATAATATCAGTGTCCACAATCACAGCTTTCTGTCCAAGTTATGAAACTATAGTGGAGCTCAGCTGATAATTATGCTTAAAAAGTGTCACATGAGATTTAAAAAATGTCAGGATGAGCATTTCTGGGTAATTTCATCACACTTGAAACAATGTTTCAAATAGGAATGAACAAGCACTTTCTGAAAAACTAATAAGCAGCCTGAATCCATCACATATTCCCTGCTGAATCCAACACAAATCTTAAAAGATTTTGATCACCTAATAAACTCCAGCTACCAAATCTACTCTTAATCCAAATTCTAATACCTGCCTTTTCTTTCCCCAAAAGAATAATATGGTTAAATCCCAGTCTGCGCAGTTCATAAATTACTCGTATATACTCCCAATTTTAGAGGAATCAACAGAAGTATAGAGAAGAGCATCTTATCTGGTAGTTTTTATTTCTTAAACTGGGGTCATTTTTTGCATTCATATACATAATCTGTTATTGTCTTGCAATCTTAAACTTTTTGTTATATTAACATTTTTAAAAATTTCATTTCACCTTTGAAAAGGAAAAATGCATTTATACAAACACAAGAAAACTCACATGATGATGTTAACAAGAGTACTTCTAAAATTTTCACGATCTTTTTTTGGATGATAGCTGCTCCGCGCTTTAGAAGTTGATGTTCCAGCAACTGGTTCATTAACTGCAGAGTCCTGTATCTTGCGTCTCTTATTCCTCTCCTCCAAATATTCTCCTTCCATGAAATATATATATTCAAGTTGCAAACTCTGAGCCCAAACCTGCAATATCCTGAGTACCTTCTAAAGGTTTTGAGAGTTCTCAACTCACATTTATTTCAATGAAAGTTGAGATTTCTCAGCATCCTTCAGGATCACACCCTACATCATTTGCAGCAAAATTAATGAAACAAAACTAATACCTGCTTGTACTGTAAAACTGTTAAAGAATATTTCTATAAAATCTATTTCTAGATCTGTAAAGTTACTATTTTAAAATATTTCTTAATTTTATTTCCTGTGAATAGGTCCAAGTATTCTTGACCTGTGGTTTGTTTGTTTTTTTTATCATAAATACAGAATCCCGTTTCTGTTAACTGCTAAAGTAAAGCTATATTCTAACTATATTTCTTTTGTAGATTTTGGGTGAAATTCTGGCTCCACTGATGTCAACTGGAGTTTTGCCAGTGATCTCATTGGGGCCCAGATTTCATCCATTGACTATATGCAGCATTTTACTGACTACTGTGCTGATTTTTACATTAAAAAAAATCAAACAACACAATTCTGCACCACTGAAGTCAATAACAGTTCTTCCATTTCCTTCAATAAAAGTAAGACTGGTTCCATAATTTACTAATATGAAAAGTTGGAGAGACTAAGTTAAACTATTTTGTACAACACTAAAAATTCAATTTTTAAAGCAAATATTCTGGTTCAAAGGATACTTGATAAGAAAAAACAGTATGAAGAATTACAATTAAGGATTTCTAATATTCAGATATACTAAAAATGAATCTGACTTTTGGAAACTTACATCATTGTATAAACTCTTTTTATACTAGATCTCAATACAATCTTTTAAGTGAAGTATATTAAAATATGCAAATATTCTAAGGATTCTCTTTGCTGTTTGACTAGTTATGGCAAACATTCCATTTCCTAAACTAATGGCTTTTCGGAAATGTACAATCTTATGCTAGCAGCTGGAACTATTTATTTTCTGATAAAGACAATATTAAATGAACAATGTTGAACTAAACAGGCAAGTCACTTTTCCAGCCCTAAAAATACTAATAAAATAATAAACAATATTTTGCACTTCTACGGCATTCTTTATCCAAGGCGATTATGGCACTTTACAAACATTAATGCATTTACCTGCACTATGTTTGTAAGATAGGTAAGTATCATTGTACCCATTTTACAAAGGAAAAAAATGAGGCACATAAAGATTGTGACTTGCCTGAGATCATATAGGAAGACTGTGGCAATCTGGGAATAAAATTCTATTCTCCTAACTCTATAATCTTGTATTAACTCAATTTTACACTATTTTTTCCTCAATTTTTTGTTGTTCATTAAATACTGAGTGGTAATCTTACCAGGTGAAAGCTCATTTTTGAAAACAAACTGATCTGGCTCATCATCTTTCTGTTCTTTTCTCAGATGAAATGAAGGAGAAGCTTGCTGCCATTGTGGCTTAGAGCTTACCTGAAATAAATATTTTATTCTTTAGCTTTATAAAATAACAATAGCAAGAGACAGCTACATGTCTTTGACACACACTTAAAAACACAGTACATTACAAAAGAAAACAGCAGCCGCATAACATACAATAATAGTAACAAAGCAACACAAAAATAAACCAAATTCTCTATTTTTCTTTAAATACAGGAGATAATCATTCAGAACCCCATTAGAAAATATTATGTTTATGCCTATTATAAATTATTAGTAATTTTTGGAGTAAGTTAACAGTATATACCTACTACTAAGACAAACCCCAGACATTTATGAAGATGAGAGCAATATGGAAAAAAAAGCAAAAGGTAAGAAAACAGGGGGGGAAAGAGGTTTAATAAAATCTTTTTCTGGTCGAGTACCGTAGATATCAAAGGTTTCTCCCAGGTGAAATCTACAATCAATTTATGTAACTGCTGCTGCCAAAAAAATAGTATTTGGGATCCAGGATACCTATCCCCTTCAATGTTTTTGTTTTGTTGTTTTTTTAACACAAAGAAAAGGCTTCTCTTCCTGGTTCTTGCCCATTTTGGGGGTCCTAACTGCATGGCAAGATAACATAAGGTACAATATTCAGCCATCAGTAGCTTAGCAAATCTCACACTGCTTACAAGAATCCAGTACTATCTTTCTCAAGTGTAACTTATTTAAATAGCTCCTTCAGCCTAGAATTTTTTTGTTATTATTATTCCCAGGCCAATGTCCCTGGAAATATGTTTGTAAAGGAAATGACTTCTCAGCCTTAACTACACTGCCCTCACAATTACTCAAAAGCATTGCCTTTATCTTTTCAAGGGGCAGCAATATGCAAAAATTAAGAAACCTTATTAGTGACTGTTTACACTGCAACTGGGAGGTGTGATTCCCAGTGCAGATCGACAGATGCACTGGCTCACCTTGAGTTAGCACCATAACAATAGCATTATGGACACTGCAGCATGGGCAGTGGTTCAGGCTAGCTGCCCAAGCTTGGAGCCAGGGAGTATGATGGGCTTGGACTCAGGAGGGTAGCCCAAGCCTCTACCTGTGCTGTAATGGCCACACTGCTATTTTTAGCATGCCAGCTGAGTGAGCTAGTACGAATCAGTCTACCTGTGCTGGGAATCACATCTCTCAGATAGCGTAAACATACTGTGACAGAGAACTGATAACCAACACCTAATTCCCCACAAGCCCTGATGGAAGGGAAGAAGACTTAACTACCTAATCAGACTGTCGGCTGATGACTAAGGGGTTAATTATCCCATCAGCTGAGAAGGTAGTTAAAAAGCACAAGAAGGAAGTAAAAAAGGAGACAGAAATCTTCCTAGCCAGAGTCCCTTTCTTTTCCCTGGAGAAAGGGCTGAGGATTGAAGGATGCTCCAGGTAGAAGAGCTGCATGGGGATGTGATGGTGGCAAACACAAACAAAAACTCACAATGATGTTGACAATGAAGAGGTATCCAAGACAGTTTGTGAGGAACTCCAAGATGGGAAAGGAACCTGCCCTGTTACACATACCTATACCTTATTGGCACCCCTCAGGCAGAGATACGAATCTGTACTACCTTTGCAATTTTAGGCTGTCAGAAAATTGAGGGAGAGGATCTTGAATCTTTGTAACTTTTTAGTCTACAAAGACATGCCAAAGACTAAATCAGAGCTATTGTACAGCGATATCTGGCAGTTTTCATATACAGAAGCAGAATTAACTTCCAAATATATCTCAGTTTTTTTGCCCTATTAAGTTTCCCTTTCTTATTCAGGCATATTAAAATAACTTATATGTCCTCTCTTGTGAAATCCTACCCAGGGTTAAATGTTAATCCATAAATGCCTCTTCTACCCATCATCTGTCTGAATCCAGGTTTTTCCCCCAAGTTCAAAAGTTAAATTTTGTTTTTGTTTGAAGGAGTAAGATTGGGGCTCAATTAAATCCTTTAATTAGGTCTTCTTCATCCAAATGTGATAGAGTTTTATTTTAAACAAGCTCAACATGACCTAAATTCCATGTTAAAATTAAATATACACAAAAGGTTAAAAATGTCAGGTAACAATGTAAGAGATAAAGTGATTAAAATTTCATTTAATATAGTAGTAATTATACGGTGAAACTTGCATTAAGAATCACCTCCAATATTTAATTTGTTGTCTTAAATGACCACTTTAAAATATTCCCAAATTTCCAAAAAACTTTTTTATCTTTCATTTAATTACCAAGCACTACCAGGTGACCAAGTTTTGCTAGTCTCTTAAGATTTTCTTTAAAAAGATTTTCCTGAATTTTGCCTTCTTTTTCTATTCTCCTGGACACATTTGAAAAGATCCAACACCAGATATTTAATACATGCAGAATTTCTGACAATTGTATACAAGTTGTCTCTCATTATGGTTTTGTGGATCCCGTGAAACGTATCATACACATTACCACATATCGATGTATCACATACATTTACCACAAGCATATACGATGGTTTGACTAATCTGGGGAACAGACCACATTTTTTCCATTTGGGGCAAGAATTAAATTGAGTTTTCACGTATACTCTTTTTATTAGAATAAACCTTTAAAAAATGACTTGGCTACATTTCCCATTTAACTACTTGAAACCAATTCTGAATAAACATTGTGAGATATCCATTCCTAACAAGACATTTTGAAAATCTTGATATCTTTTGAATTAGAAACACTGAGCCTGACTTACCAGTGCATTATTCCAGTTTCAAGCCAGTCTGAAAACAGCCAATTTCAGAAAAGTAGCACTGGCATAAAACTAAAGTAATACAAGGATGAATCCGGCCAATTATTCATGCTCTGTAGATGTCCCCTATTTCACTGAAATATGGAAGAGGTTTTTGCAAACATTTATCTCAAAACTGTTTGTCACTTTACATTGGGTGCAACAAATGTACATGCCTGAAAAGAGACTTAGGCCCTAATCCTATAAAAACACATGTGCTAACTTCACTGCAGTGAGTAGTCCCACTTAATGGGATTACCCATGGTAGTAAATTTAAGCAGATGCATAAGTGTTTGAAGGATTACTTGTTGCCTTTCCACTCAAAACAGCTAGATTGTGGAGGCTTCAAGATATTAGAATGAATTATATTCCAATTTTTCTATAACATTTATTTTATAGCTTTCGTCAGTATCTTTTATTCTTTTCAATATTTTCTGCTCATCTAAGTTAACTAGTTTAATTGTTTTCCAAATACTTCTTGTACATATATGTAAAACCTTGTTGTTTTCAATGTATACATTGCAATGAGGTCCAGTTTTCTATGTGGGATCTCCCATGCTTTGCTGCACATTTGAAAATAAAAAGTTGTTAAAACAAAAAATTTAAAAAATATTACCTGAGCCAACTGTGGCAAAAATTTTACAGTCGTCTTCAATAATTTTCCTTTCCCAGTAGGTCTGGGCTACAAAAAAGAACAAAAAGAAAATAAATTATATAAATATTTAAACTAATAATACTAAACTTCTAAGCATGCTAAAACTTATGATTTACACTATAATTTTGTTTTTGTTTTCTGTCCAATAATTTTCACAAATATACTCACTTCATTTCCCCTAATCTCTGTAGATGATGGTTTCAAAAGATATTACCTCACTGTAGCTGAGAGCATACATACAGCTGGGAGCCTGGGTAGACAGACTTGTGCTAGCTCCTCTAAAAATAGCAGTGTGGCTGCAGCAGCTAGAGTTACCACCTGTCTGAGTTTTCCCAGAATTGTCCCTTTTTTGAGGTAGCTGTCCCAGGAAATCTTTCAGGGTGTTCAGTACACACTACCGGCTGTCCCAAGAAATATGTAAGGGTGCTCAGTACATCATGCCAGCTGTGCAGTGTTAAGGACTCAGGATCATCCCAGATATCCTGGGTTTTTTTGTACCTGAGAGGTGGCAATCCTAGCCGCATCATGGGCAGAGGCTCGGGCTAGCCACATGAGTCAAAGCCCACCTGAATCTGAGCTTGGGTGGCAAGCCAAATTAACACCCATGGCACAATGTCCACATTGTATATTTTTAGCATGCTAGCTCAAGCAGAGCTAGCACAAGTCTGTCTACTCAGAGCTGGGAAGTACATTCCCAGCTGTACTGTAAACATATCCTTAAAGAGTCACTCATACCAGCAATCATTCATAATAATATTTTGTCAACATATACACAACATACCTTTCTGCACACAAGATAACAGAAACAACCCTATGCTGTCTTTTATGTTTATCACAAACTCTCAGAAATGTAGAGCTGTAAGGGTCCTCAAAACAGAGGTGCTGACTTTCACAGTTCCTGAGGGGTGCTCAACTTCTGCTTTGCCCCAGGCCTCGCCCCCACTCCATCCCTTCCCCCAAGCCCCTGCCCCTTCCCTCCACCTCTTCCTGCCACCCTCCTCCCCCATGCCTCCTGCACGCCACTGAACAGCTGATCATGGCGGGAGGGAGATGCTGGGAGGGAGGGGGAGGCTCTAATCAGCAGAGCCACCAGTGGGAGGGAGGGCTGTGGGGGTGAGGGAGAGGAGCTGATTCGCGGGACTGCTGGTGGGTGCTGAGCACCCATTATTTTTTTAGTGCCCACGGAGTCAGCACCTATGCCTCGAAAAGTCATCAAATCCAGCCCCCTGTGCTGTGGAAGGACCAAGTAAACCTAGACCATCCCTCACACGTGTTTTTCCAACCTGTTTTTCAAGACCTCCAATGATGGGGATTCCACAATCCAGGGCTTAACTATCCTTATATGTAGAAAGTTTTTCCTAATATCTAACCTACATCTCCCTTGCTAGAGATTAAACTCATTATTATCTGTCCTACCTTCAGCAGACATGGAGAATAATTGTTCACTGTCCTCTTTATAACAGCCCTTCAGATATTTGAAAATTTATGAAGTGCCCCCTCAGTCTTCTTTTTTCCAAGATTAATCATCCCCAGTTTTTTTTAACCTTTCTCATAGGTCAGGTTTTCTAAACCTTTTATCATTTTTGTTGCTTTCCTCTGGACTCTCTCCAATTTGTCCACATCTTTCCTAAAGTGTGGTGCCCCGAACTGGATACAGTACTACAGCTGTGGCTTCACCAATGCTGAGTAGAGTGGGACAATGAGCTCCCATGTTTTACATACAACACTCCTGTTAATTCACTCCAGAAGTATATTAGCCTTTTTCTCAGCTGCATCACATTGACTCATATTCAATTTGTGATCCACTATAACCCCAGATCCTTTTCAGCAGTACTACCACGTAGCTAGTTATTCTCCATTTTGTAGGTGTGCATTTGATTTTTCCTTTCTAAGTAGAAAGTACTACTTGTCTTTATTGAATTTCATCTTGTTGAATTTAGATCAATTCTCCAATTTGTCAAGGTCATTTTGAATTCTAATCCTGTCCTCCTAAAACCTGGCAACCCCTCCCAGCTTGGTGTTATCTACAAATCTTATAAGCATACTCCCCACTCTATTATCCAAATCATTAATGAAAATATTGAATAGCACTAGACCCAGAACTGACCCAAACAGGACCCCACTATATATGCCCTTTCAGTTTGACAATGAGCCATTGATAATTACTTTCTGAGCATGGTCATTCAACCAGTTGTGCACCCACCGTACAGTAATTTCATCTAGACCACATTTCTCTAGTCTGCTTATGAAATTGCCTTGCAGGACTGTGTAAAAAGCCTTACTAAAATCTAGATACATCTCACATCTACTGATTCCCCCCTATCCACTAGACCAGTAATCCTGTCAAAGAAGAAAATTAGGTTGGTTTGACATGATTTGTTCTTGACAAATCCATGCTGGCTATTCCTTATAACCATATATTCCTTCAGGGGTTTACTAATTGATTGTTTCACAATTTGTTCCAGTAACTTTCCAGGTATCTGTGACACACTGTGCCCCATGTTCACCCCTGTTTATGATATGATATATGGTGTACAAAGTATGCCTTGTGAGCTTTCATTTGAAAACGCATAATCTGCTGAATATTATTATCCTACTGAAATATGTGTAACATCACTGCATATAAAATTGTGAGATGTTGCCATGATTGTTAGTGAAATATGCTGTAGTTCTAGGTAACATTATCAGATCATTTTCTTGAAGACAAAAGCACACTGGCATGCCAGGTAGGTGCTAGAAGATCATCATCTGAATAACTGGATATTCACCACCGGACAGTAGTTTTCCCACCCCTGCTCTAGACACCCCTCCTCCCCCATCTCTACTCATGGCAACAAGATTCCTTGAAAGACAAAGGTGCATCACTGAACTAGGGGAGAGTGGTCCTGGCCTGGAGGTTTTTTCCATCCAGTACAGACTGTTGAAAGCTTTTTTTCTTTTGTAACCAACTATGACTTGTAAGCCTTATCACTTGTAAATCACTTAACATCTATCTTTCTCTAGTTAATAAATTACTTTATTGTTTTATCTAAACCAATATATTTGGATTGAAGTGTTTGGAAAGCCTCCATTTGAGACAACAAGACTGATACATATTCATTACACTTTATTGGAATGATGGACTAATTTATGAGCTTCTATGGTCCAGTGGGCTACTGAACAGTACAAGATGCACATTTCTGGGGGGCAAGGCTAGGACTGAGGGATATGTGGTTGCAGCTCTGTATCTATTCATGGATGGCTGGGCATAGAATTCATCTACTCAGCTGGGAGTGACTTTGCATGCTGGTAGCTGTGAGTGATCAAAGCCTGGAGAGGTTTGCTGTTCACTAGCAAAGCAGTGTAAAAGGCATCCCAGGCTGGAAAGGTAAGGGGACACAGCAGTTCAGGTTTCACCCTAGGGAATGTCATAGTATCAAAGTCAGGCTGACTGGTCTATAATTCCCCAGGTCCTCTTTGTTCCCTTTGTTAAAGATATGTACTGAGTTTGTTCTTCTCCAGTCTTCTGGGACCTTACCCTTCTTCCAGGAGTTCTCAAAGATAAGTGCAACCAGTTCCAAGATTGCTTCAGCGAGGTTAGTTCCTTAAGTACAGTAGGATGAATTTCATCAGGCCTTGCTGACTTGAATACATCTAACCTATCTAAAAATTCTCACGGGCCAGGACCGTCCTGCCCAGCCCCTGAGCTCCTGGCCGGGGAAGCTACCCCTGGCCCCTCTCCCGGTGCCACGCCACCATGCGGGCAGTGCAGCTTGCACCCGCCCACCGCCCAGGCTTTCCAATAAGCCTGTCCTGCCGCTCTGAGCAGCATGGTAAGGGGGCGAGGGGAGGGGGGATACAATAAGGGGCAGGAGGTCCCGGGGGGCAATCAGGGGACAGTTGGATGGGGCGGAGGGGCAGTCAGGAGACAGGGAGCAGGGGGGCTGGATAGGTCCTGGAGGGTTAGTTAGGGATGGGGGGTCCCGGGAGAGGTGGTCAGCGGACAAGAAGCAGGGGGAGTTGGATGGGTTGGGGATTCTGAGGGGGGCAGTCAGGGGGTGGGAAATGGGAGGCGGTGGATAGGGGGCAGAAGCCAGGCTGTTTGTGGAAGCACAGCCCTCCCTACCCGGCCCTCCATACCATTTCGTAACCCCAATGTGGCCCTTGGGCCAAAAAGTTTGCCCATCTCTGATCTACACTTTCCTTCATCTTCTCTTTCTCCTAATGCATTATTACCTTTGATGTCCTTACTAGGTGTAACTCATTTTGTACTTTACCCTTTCTGATTTGTTCTTACATGTTTGTACTATTCTTTTGTACTGCTCCTTAGCAATTTGTCCATGTTTCCACATTTTGTAGGATTCCTTTTTGATTTTCCAGTTATTAAAGAGCTTCTGATGGAGCCATACTGGCCTCTTCCTATTCTTCCTTCTATGTTGCTCTGTACCTCAGAGGAACACCCTGCACCCCCATGTTCATCCTTATAATATGATTGTATGGTATCCAATGCAAAGTTTGTCATGTCGGGTGTCTTTGGAAGGCTCATGATGCACTGAGCATTGTAGTTATAGTAATATTTTAGGTTGTAATTTCATGTATATAGTTATGAGCCTGAAAATGTGTCCTCATGGCTTAAAACAAGCCTAAGCAAAACTCTCCAGGAGCAGGGGGGGCAGTTCACACCTCATCAGGGTATGTATGGGACAAACCCAGCCCAGCCTCACAGGAACAAAGGACATTGGCCTAGGCAGCAACAAAGAATCTGCTGGACTTTCAAGTGAGCCATCCTCTTGCCTTGGTCAGTTTGGGACTACGATGAGATAATGCTCACCTGACTCTGAGGAGGAGCAAAGCCAAGAGGGAAGAAAGAACATGATAAAAGGGAGAGACACTTGCCATGCTCTCTCTCTTCTACCTCCATCTACAGCCACCACAACCAAGCGACTGAAGCACTGATCAAAACAGAGAGCCTTGCTGAAGGGCAACCAGCCAGACTGTGGTGAGAACCATCTAAGTTTGTAAGGACACTGAAAGTGTTAAAATCAGTTTAGAATGCGTTTTGCTTTTATTTCATTTGACCAAATCTGTCTTGTGCTTTGACTTGTAATCACTTAAAATATGTCTTTTGTAGTTAATAAATTTGTTTGTTTATTCTACTGAAACAGTGCATTTGGTTTGAAGCATGTCAGAGACTCCCCTTGGGATAACAAGCCTGGTACGTATCAATTTCTTTGTTAAATTGACAAACTCATATAAACGTGCAACGTCCAGGGGGCATAACCGGACACTGCAAGACAGAGATTCCTAGGGTTGCGTCTGGAACCGGAGATATTGGCTAGTGTCATTCAGTTGCATAATCCAGGCAGTGGCTGGCCAAAAGTGCTCACTCGCGTAGCTGGAGGCTGTGCGTGAACAGCCCGGGAATAGGGGGTTCTCACAGCAGACCAGGGTAAGGCTGGCTCCAGCAGTCTAGGATTGGGGTGACCTAGTAGATCACCAGTCTGTATAAAGAAAAGGAGTACTTGTGGCACCTTAGAGACTAACCAATTTATTTGAATTGGTTAGTCTCTAAGGTGCCACAAGTACTCCTTTTCTTTTTGCGAATACAGACTAACACAGCTGTTACTCTGAAACTTGTTGTAATATTGCAACCTTTAGGTCTGTAATCGAGTGACCAAAGAGATTGAAGCGTTCTCCGACTGGTTTTTGAATGTTATAATTCTTGACGTCTGATTTGTGTCCATTTATTCTTTTACATAGAGACTGTCCAGCTGGTAATAGCTCACCTTTCCTGATCACTCTTGTTACAGTCTGAATGGTAACACCAATTATTTCTTGTTCTCTGTGTATATAAAATCTCCCCACTATATTTTCCACTGTATGCATCCAATGAAGTGAGCTGTAGCTCACGAAAGCTTATGCTCAAATAAATTGGTTAGTCTCTAAGGTGCCACAAGTACTCCTTTTCTTTTTGCGAATACAGACTAACACGGCTGTTACTCTGAAACAAGTCTGTATAGATATCTAAGATATTGAGCCGATTCCCTCACTGATTTCCCTCTTGTTGCTCCTATGACCCTACGAAAAGGAGTACTTGTGGCACCTTAGAGACTAACCAATTTATCTGAGCATAAGCCAAAAATTTGTTAGTGTCTAAGGTGCCACAAGTACCCCTTTTATTTTTGCGAATACAGACTAACACGGCTGCTACTCTGAAATCTATGACCCTACTGTTTTTCATGTCTCCCCACAACATCTAAACCTCTGTTAAGATCACCTTTTTTATATTTCCCTGTGGGCTTTTGTCACCTGCCCCCCTTGACACCACTTAATCCAATTATGATAATAAACTAGTGGTCACAAATTTTCATTAAAAACTTTTTTGATGGAAAATTGCCTTTATTCTAAACCAAAAACTCTTGCAAAGTACTTTCAGTTTTTCCCAAATGTTCTGATTTTACATCAAAAAATAAAATGATTTTCCTCATTGTTTACCCCTTTATTTCCCGTTTTCCACTGAACGCAACCCAGTTAATGGTGTTATGTGGTTAGGGGTTTTCCTCATTTTTTCTGGTTGTTTTTTTTGTTTGTTTGGTTTTGTTCTTCAATTTTTCACTCTAAGTTTTCCAAACCTAGAGAAGCTTTTAAAAGTGACAGAATACCAAAAGGAAAAAATAAAGAGTGAAAAAAACAATTCTTCCACCACAGGACTGGATTTTTCACCCTAGACCAATACAAGTGGCTGATGGTTCCACCTATAAGCCCTTGAGAGCCACACAGATCTTGCATCTGCGCCTCTTCAACACTGCTGGGCAGCCCCCTGAGTCTTGTTTTAGCCTTGGGGCAGCAAAGTTTCCATGAGCCATACTGTCAGCCAGTTTCTCCATCTACAGGAACTTCCATGAAGGAAGTTACCCCTCTGCATTATGAAATCAGCACAAGTTACTGCAGACTCTTCCCCCATAATTTTTTTGTGGTAAGAGTCTGTCAGAGCCTAGCCAGCCTCTCAACCTATTAACTCTTTAGAGCCCAAACCCTGCATAGTTCTCCCACAGGGTTAGGGGAGACACCATTCCCTCCTCTGCATCTCTGTCTCCCAAACCTGGACACATACAGGCAGATGCCCATTCACATGCATCTGCAGAATATAGTAAAGGGACCTTGCTTTTTAATCTATTTGCCATTCAGTTCTGATAACATTACTAGAATAAATCAATGAAACAGTGGCATAAATTCAAAAGTTAATTGCTGCTCTCCAGCCCACTGCTATTAACTTTTCACACAATTATTAAGAATTAATTTATGAACTTTTATTTAAATTCAAACCATAAATGTAGATTCACATTATATTTAATTTTTTTTTCCCTTTTGAGAGTGAGAAAGGTACTCTGCTGAACAGGGGACAGGCTGCAGGGCAAAAAAGTACAGTAGTTCTATGCAAGCTCTTCCCACAAATACATAGTAGCTGGCTTTTTCTGTTAAAATGATTGCAGTAAAAGAATCAAAGGTGACCTTTAAATTATCAATGAATTTCACAGTTAATATTCCCCTCAGATTAATAAAGGCAGCCAACATCTCTCAGAATTATTATTTCAGTCTTTCTGTGTGCAGATTCATAAAATAAAAGATCCCAATAACAGATCCAATGTGAAAGATTTCTTCATGGGCAGAAGAGCACCCTATGTAGCCATTTTTTACACCTGTGAAAAGTGGATTCAAAACACTAGCAAAAATAAAAATAATAACATTTTACACCACAAGTGTAAATGACTACACAAAGAGCAAGGTAGTACAGAATAGTTTTTTATGTAAAAAGTTAAACTGATAATGCCACCAAAGAAGCGCTGACAGTGCAATGCATAGGCTAAATCCAATGTTCAGTTATAGTGAAAAAAATGTATGCCTCACTATTCCTTATCCAGTTTACTGTGTATATTTACTATAATAAACCAAACCCCAGAAGTCCCTAAATATGTGGGTTATAGTGGAATTATTTTAATATTGATGGTATTTCTATTTAATCTTGATTGTGTGAGATGATCTTTAACAGGTATTTAGATATATAATTTCATTATGGAGCCACCTGCTAACATTCATAGCTGAAGTTGCAAATCAGCACTCTATTATATATGCAGCGTTTATACCCTGCATAATTCTGAAAATAATTTAATTTAATCTTAAACTGTTCATGCTCCCTCCCTCATATAAGAATTCCCATATGCAGCAAACTGTAGCAAGCTACCATCGAACTTGCTTCTGCAGTTTATAATGTTATACATTTTATAATGACTTTAGAGAAAAGCCCCTTAAACATGCTGTAAGAACAGCAACCCTGAAACAAAATGTCAGTTTATGTTTACATTTCAAAACTAATTTTAAAATTATATGAATAGCTGCAAGGAGGATTGTATCACTTTTGAATACCTGATTTAAAAGAATTCAGAGTACAGACACTGCACTTTCATTTTACTAGAGGATATCATCCTGCAATCAACTTTCCACTAATGAGATGAATGTTAAAGTCTCCTTTAGCAAATATGGTTATACCACCTGCTCTGTTACTCAAAAAGTATGCGTGTTTAAGTGAATGTCAGAGAGGAAAAACAAGTCATTTAAAAAAATTTAATCCAGTCTGTTTACTTAAGCCAAAACATAAAAAAAATTCCATCCAGTTCAAAAGAAAACCCCCTAAATATGCTAGATTAGCATAAACTTCAGTAACAAAGCTAGCCTGAAATCATACATAAGGGAAATACTGAAGTAAAAGAATGCCCTCCTCTGTTTAAAAGTATGCACACATTCTGCATATGATCCTATGCTTCTATTTGAAAAACAAACACTCTAGGTCTTATTCTGGCTTGTCTTGTATGGAGTTACCAGGTGGAGGGGAAGAAGTTACAATACTCCCTACGGTCCTGATCTTGCAAAGACTTATGCATGTACTTAACTTTCCCACTGTGAGCAGTAGTACTATTGATTTTAGGAGTCTTTACACTGGTAAAGTTAAGACCATGCATAAATATCTGCCAGATGAGGAGCTACATGTACAAACCTAAGCCAAGCTCCTCTTCTCTCGTCCTTAAATCCTACTTTCTCCATGAATCCTTAACACCTTGTTCTTCATAGCTATAACTCCCCTCACTCTTTCCTTCTGGTCCCCATTGTCTTGCCTATCCTAAACTTATAGGTGTAGGGCACATATCCTATTCCATTTGTAAAATATCATGTACATTTACTCTGTTTTAAAAAAATCTGATGAAACATGGCAACATCTGATTATGCACTGAAATCTCATCACATTTGGGTGTTGTGATATAAATGAGATGGTGATAGTGATAGAAGCCTGGCTGAAGTGATATAAAGATAGAGGCAGTGACAAGTACATACACAGTCATTATGGCAACTGTGGCAAGCACATGAAGGGAACAAGGTAGCAGTGGGCAAGAGTAACGCCAAGTGGTGATGGCAAGGGGCACAAGAGGTAACCACAGTAGTGGTGGTGGGCACATGAGTTCCTCGAGGCTGCAGCAGCAATAACAAGGTGTCACAGGGTGTCACAGGTTATTGCAACAGCAGGGAAATCATTGTAGAGTGGAGGGTGAAATCAGTGCAGGGGCGGGGAGGTGAAGTCAACACAGAGGCAGAAAGTAACTGTGGAGGGCAGATGTTAAGGCCACCGTAGAGTCAAGGGGTGACATTAGAGAGCTGTAGGAGGAGCTAGGTCGGCGCAGTGGCAGGGGTGCTCACCGCAGGCAGAGGGAGTAAGCGGGTCGGGGCAGCGGCAGGGGGGGTCACCGCGGGCAGGGGGAGTAAGCGGGTCGGGGCAGCGGCAGGGGGGCTCACCGCAGGCAGAGGGAGTAAGCGGGTCGGGACAGCGGCAGGGGGGGTCACCGCGGGCAGGGGGAGTAAGCGGGTCGGGACAGCGGCAGGGGGGCTCACCGCGGGCAGGGGGAGTAAGCGGGTCGGGACAGCGGCAGGGGAGCTCACCGCGGGCAGGGGGAGTAAGCGGGTCGGGGCAGCGGCAGGGGGGAGTAAGCGGGTCGGGGCAGCGGCAGGGGAGGTCACCGCGGGCAGGGGGAGTAAGCGGGTCGGGGCAGCGGCAGGGGGTCACTGTGGAAGGTAGCGGGAGGCCATGATGAGCTGGGGGAACCGCTGTAGCTGACACAGGAAGGTCAGTGCAGGATGGGGCAGGCCAGAGCCGGCGTGTCTCTGAGGGAGTGGGGGGGGAGGGGGCAGGGGAGGCCAGTGCAGGGCGGGCTGTTGCTTTTGGCGGTCGGGGAGAGCAGTACAGGTCGAGCGGTCACTGGGGGCTGAGGAGAAGGCAGTTGAGTGGGAGGGTCGCTGTAGCGGAGCAGGGGGTCATTGCCGGGGAGTGCGGGGCCGGGAGTTGCTGTGCGGGGCACGGGGACGTCAGTAGGGGCGGCGGTCAGCACAGGCCTGGGGGGTCGCTGTAGGGGGCATGGGGCAGAGCGGGGGTGGAAGCCGCTGCACAGGCGTGGGGAGGTCGTCCCAAGACCCATCCCCCTCACCTGCTCGCTGCCCATGTCTGCAGCTCCTCCTGGGTCGGGGCCCCGCTCGCACGCACGCTCCTGCCAGCTCCCTTGGGGCCCAGTCGCCGGCGGGAGGAGGAGGAGGAGGGGCTGTTGTGTTGAAGGAAACCCCGTTGCTTAGCAGCGGTTCGGGCCCAGGCTCCGCCTCCGCCGCGAGGCGCAGAGCGAATCCCAACGGTCCCCGCCGGCAGTGCGCGCGCCTGATTGGCCCGGAGCTTCGGAACGCCCCTAGGAGGTGGCTGGCGTTGGGCCGTAACGTTAGCGCCCAGTGCCGGTAACCCTGCTCTAAGGCCCGCCCAGCAGCCCGCGCGGCCCGGCCTTAGGGCCACCCCCAAACTCTGTGACAGCGGCTCGGGGTTGGGAATTTCGGTTGTTCAATACCTGCCTCAGACGCAGCCGTGCGCCTTCCCACCGGCCGCCGAGGCGTGAACAGCACCCGGGGTGGCTGTACCTGGAGCCAGCTGCTTGGGCAGCCCTAGGGTCAACCACACTGGCCCCTGCAGAAGTCACGGTGGGTGGTCGTGGAAAGTCATGGAGCGTGAGAGGTCCCTGGCAGACACGGAGCCCTTCTGATGGGGAAGGAGACTAACGTAGGGCCCAGGCACACAGTGAAGAGTTCTGTGTCAGCGTGTCAGAAGTTGGTCCCCTAAAAGACGTAACTTCACCTGGCTTGGTTCACCTGTCAACAAGTATTGTTAATATTCCTGGTGAAATATCCACGTCCCTAACAGTAAACAGTCACAACAAAACAAAACGTTCTGCTGTTCTGCAACATTCAAAATAATTTTTGTATTGATTTTGGAATGATTCCTAGAAAGTCAAAGAGAGCAAACTTAACACATTGACCTGTTAATTGCAGGCAACACCAAGAGAGGAACAAAGATCGTATTTAAATAAGAAAACAGTTCTGTATAAGTTCTTATCGACACCTAATTTCCTTGATAATTGCATTAGCTTCTTTTGGCCACTGAGGGGTGTACGTTCAACATTAAAACTGAAATGTTCTGCTAAAGGAAAAACAGTATATTCAGGAATGAACACCAGAAACATGACAATGTACTCCTTTGCTACTGATTTATAGTTACAATTTTCATTGTCCCACACAACCACAATTCAAGCATTAACATGTGAAGAAGTGTTTTCTGCTTGGTAAACTTGGGGGTCTGGTCCTGCTTCCCCTGAAGTCAATGGAATGTTGTTATTGTCTTCGTTGAGATTGAGGACAAAAGTGAGACCTTGTGCTGGACTATGCCCAGAAATTGCACCAATTTAACCAAATCTGGTACTAAATCAATACGGCTAACTCAATTCAACTCTTCTGTGTAGACACTCTTAAATCAGTTTGTATCCACACAAGGATTGCACCAATTGAACTAAATCAATTTAGAAACCAAATTTAGTTAAATTGGTGCAGTTTCTGTATGTAAGCTGAGACCATGTTTTGTTTTCATACACTCATAGACTTTAAGGTCAGAAGGGACCATTATGATAATCTAGTCTGACCTCCTGCACAACACAGGTCACAGAATCTCACCCACCAACTCCTGTAACAAACCGCTTACTGAAATCCTCAAACTGTGGTTTAAGACTTCAAGGTGCAGAGAATTCTCCTGCAAGTGACCCGTGCCCCATGCTGCAGAGGAAGGCAAAAAAAACCCAGGGCCTCTGCCAATCTGCCCTGGAGGAAAAGTCCTTCCTGACCCCAAATATGGCAATCAGCTAAACCCTGAGCATATGGGCAAGACTCACCAGCCAGACACCCAGGAAAGAATTCTCTGTAGTAACTCAGATCCCACCGCATCTAACATCCATCACAGGCTATTGGGCATTTTCAACAGGATGACAAAATAGTTTTATATTAAACAACCACATACTAAAAGGAAATCAATTTCACATATGCTTGCTTTATATCATTTTTCTGATACTATAGTTTCTATAAAATCATTCTTTTGAACAGTGTGTGTGTTCTTGCTTATAGTGATATTAAGTGAAAGTTTCATCCTTAGAAATAGGATGAAATTGATTTTAATGGAGCTATGCTGATTTATATCAGCTTAAGATCTGGCCCATTCTTTTTTAAACAGCAAGGCCCAATCCTGTGAGTTCATGGCAGTCCCCAAGACTCAGTGAAGTCAGTGGGTGTTATAACTTGCAATATGAGTCACCAAATTAGACAGCTGCTTACCAAATTGATGCACAGGAGGATGGGGCTGAGAGCACTACTCAGTGTAAGACGTTCACTTGACTTTCAGCCTTGTACGTCATATGCTTCAGATGCTCATGTTATTTATTTGATCATATTTTGGTTTTTATCAGGTAAGCAAAAAGCTATCACTATCTAAAGTGCTATGACTATCTAAAGTAATACTTCATCCTTTTATTTGTCCAATAAAACAGCTTGTCCTGTTTTATTAGTCAGTGACTTCCTAGTTACATAACTATATTTACATTATTGCTTGGGGCAACAGAAAAACTTTCCTTATTTGATCTGCCAGTTCTTTAGAAAAGTATGTTGTTACTATATCAGCAACCAGTTCTAATTTGACAAAAGGTTACAAGTGTGAAACAGAGCATACAGTTTGAACATTTCAATTAGTAGAAGGTTTTACATTAATAATTACAGTTACCATATTTATCCAGAAAGTGACCCTTTCTGCTCTTTCAATGATAAAGAATTTGTGGTCATGAGAGGAAGTCCCACTTGATAAGCTGTACCTGCAACTGAATGGCTCAATATAAAGGGGAGTGTGTGGAATTGCAAATTCAAGAAAGGCTCAGAGCTAGGCACTTAAACCTTTGTGGCTCTTATTACTACTTACGGTACCTAAATACAAAATTTAGATCCTCAAAAATCCCCACTCAGCTGCCACTTAATACAGTAGTTGCCAACATTTCCTGGACACCTAAGTTTCTGCTAATAAAGTCACCTGGTGCCTAAATTTCTGCCAAAGTGCATGCACAAAACTGTCTTGAGCTGCTTGGTGCCCAGCTCCTGCCTAAGTCCTGGTGGCACTTACAAACTGTGCGTACCCTACCTATCTGACCTGCAGGTCCTAATCTGATAGATGTTCTCAGAGCATGCCTAATCCACAAAGAACACAGCTGAGGAGAAACAGCTGCTGTCATCCCAATCCCCTAATGGTTAAAGCATTCACCAAGGATGTGGGAGACAGATTCAAATTCCCACTCTGTGTGATATGGAGCAGGAAGTTGATTCCACATTGCCCATCTTCCAGGTGAGTGCCCTAACCATTGGGTATTCGGACACACACATCCCTGCCTGCTCCAAATATTGCCAATCTGGTCATCCAGAAAATGTAGGAAGGGAAATCCGTAAAGCAGATTGGATTCAGCTATTGTGGAGCAAGGGTAGATCCTAAAGGTAGCAACATATATTAAGCACATTTCCATGTCTCCAATAATTCTCCTAAAGCATACAATCAAGCCAACATAAGTTGTAACAATTTTTATTTTCAGTGATCAGTAAATGTTCATTCAGGAAATTCATATTTATGGTTCAAAGAATCACAATGAAAAGCCATTAGGAGTCTCACCTAGTCATATTGTATGTAGTCCTTAATCTCAGGATCTGGAAAGCATTACAATTTTTTTCTATAAATAACTGTTCCTTTCACATTGTCCATAGAAATTTCCTCCTTTACACAGAAGTCCCTAAGAAGTTCAGATTAGGTTATGTTATTGTTTCCTACTCTTTTTCCCCCCTCCACACAGGTTTACTGATCTCAAAAATGCAGCTGCCTTGTCTGTCACTTGCAGAATGTTTGAATCAAATTCCTAAAGTGACAATTAAGTACTTTTAACTTAAACAGAACCTATATTAACTGAGTTAAAGAGTCTTGCCCAAGGCCATAGAAAGATTCAGTACCAAAAGTGGAAGTCTTTGGCTCCCAAGTCCTGAGCTTGGTCCACACCTCTCTTTTATGAGAAATCCAACAACCAAGCTGTTAAAAATAACTCAGCTAAATGCAAAACAAAAAACAGAACAACTTCATCACTCAATTAAATCTCTTATAAATAAGCGGGGTGGGAAGGAAGCCCCAGAGTAAAAACAATGAAAGGATGAGGGAAGAGCCTATACAATAGAAGTTTCTACTGCAGAATGTATGTTAAAAAACAAACCCTGCACGCCCCCCCAACCCCAACACACACACACAAGGAAAAACAGAGTCCACCTTTAGCAGCCAAAGTACACATAGTATATATTGTAACCTATAAAAAGATTAGTTTAGATTAGAGGAATTCACTCCAAGTACAAAAGGGTAGGGTAGAGGGCAAGGTAGAAGATGGTTAGGGAGCAGAACAGAGGGAAATGGCAACATTTTGAAGACAGGAAAACTGAGCAGTGTTCCATTATTTGAAGACAGTGCTTACTGGTAGCTCTGCCTACTATTAAAGTTTAATGAAATAAGGTAGAAAACCTTATATTCATGTACATTTAAATTCACAGTAAAATTTAAAACAAGTGCAAAAGTTACAGTTCCTAAACCATATTAGACATGTTTGGGACTTTAATAATAAACAACGAATATAAAGCTAGATTGTAGCTGGCCCTACTCAGGTTATATAAGAACCTTACATTTCTTTTGTGCCCTTTACACAGGAGTCTCATTGAAACTGAAAGGAATAAACTCCTAAGTCACTTAGAAACTTTAAAAAATGTACTCTATATCTCAGTTTCTCCTCCCAGGCTATTTTGTTTACCAAATTTCTCCCACCACCTTCTTGTTGTCTTATCTCTTTTAGAAATTTAAGTTGTAACTTCTTTGAGACAGAAACCTTTTATTTTTATTTATCTTTAAAATAATATGCACACCCACAGCTGTGCTTTGCAAATTAATAATATGGTCCTCTGATGCTAGTGCATCAGCTATATCTCAGGTGTCTGCAACACCCAATGAAGAGGGCAATTTTTGGTCTTGGATTTTGCTTTTTAAAAAAACAAACCAACCTTATTTTCAGTTTTGTTCTTTGCTTCATTAGTCAGATAGTTTGCAGGCCAGTAGCACTACTGAGTTGGGAAAATTATGATGTTGAAAAACACACAAAGGGTGAGACTTCTTTTTTTTTTTAAAGTGACTAAGTCATTTGACTTTCAATGTGAATTGTGCTCCTAATCACTTAGATGCTTTTGCAAATCACACCCAAACTGCCTAGGGTTACAAAACAGATCGCTGCACCCACATCTCTACTTACCTTAGTGCACATGCTCTGCCCCTTTTGGAATTTCTTTACACTACATTCTTGTTCTTGAGAGATTTCAGCATAGCAGCTGTGTTAGTCTGTATTCGCAAAAAGAAAAGGAGTACTTGTGGCACCTTAGAGACTAACAAATTTATTTGAGCATAAGCTTTCCTGAGCTACAGTCCACTTTATCTGAGTAATTTCCAGAGTTTTTTTTTTTAAACATACTGGGCAAACTGACTATATTAACTAAAGTTAAAAATCAAAAGATTTGTGGGTACTTCAGAAAGAGACTCCAATTTGCCCAGTAAGGTAAGAGTCACTATTGTGTATGGCATGAAAATAGTTTAAGTGAATATACAAGCATTTTGGTAGCTGTTGTTCTAAATTATTATTTCTAGTCCCTAAATTTAAGTTTTCACATATTTAAAGTGATCTTTCACACAGTCGAAGTTTGTGTTTTTGGTTTTTTAATGCGGTTTACTCTACATTTAGATATTAAGGTAACTTTCATATGGTCTATTCTTTCAGATTACTGAGTGCACCTTTCAGGGTAGCCGCCGTGTTAGTCTGTATCCGCAAAAAGAAAAGGAGTACTTGTGGCACCTTAGAGACTAATAAATTTATTTGAGCATAAGCTTTCATGAGCTACACCTTGTGACATGCTGAGCTGCACCCTAAACTCCCTGACTTAAATTGGAGTTGAAAGCACTTGGCACTTTGTCATATCAGATCCTTAGTGGGGGAGGGGGAAATGAAGTAGCGTTTCCACTTATTGAATCCATTCAGTGCAAGTTAATGTAGCAAGCTGAATTAAATCAAATCATTTGGTAAGAACACTTCCATAATTGTAGCCCTCTAGCTACCCTTATGCCAGCAGTATGGTGCATATTCATTTATTCAATGAATTTTATCTCTGAGCTACATGTGCATATCCCATTAGAACTTTAGTTCACAATATGGTAGTCACAGCTGATTCACTGAGAGATTAATGGAACTATTAAAAATGAGGGTCAAGGATTTTTGCACAAATATGGGATCATTGTTACCAAAAGTCAAGTAAGGGATTTAATAATCTGAAGTTAACAGTTGAGTTGATTTATGTTAAAATAACAGGCATGACTTTTATATACATTGTGTATAGTATCATAACTCCAAAGTTCAATTAAATGAAGTTAGAATTTCAAACAGCCATTAAACTATCACTTTAAATCATAATACATGCAGGAAATTACATATGGAAAGGTTGGTGAGTTAGCGAATGGTAACCATGGTCTTTCAGTTCAAGGATTGTTTGCTCGTTTTATACAGCAAAGTAGGGAGATGATGAGATTAAAGTTGCATGCAATATGTATATACTGTATATAGAAATTTGGTAAAACTGAAAACTGAATGGATGCATGAAATATGTTTGTTTTGCACAATCATATTTCTGAAAAATTGCTTTATAATGGTAAGAAGGACTATATCACATAAGTAATTGCATCCTTATCTACAAAAGTCAAACCCTTCGCATACTTGCACAAACACTACAAATAAACTTCAAGAATTCTGAGAATGAGAATGCAATCAAAATCAAGTTATAGCAGTGACTCAGTGCAGTCATATTTTCCTTCTTCTACGAGAAGGGAGAGATACACTCACACGTTTGGTAACCATGATCCCATATTTGTGCAAAAATCCTTGACCCTCATTTTTAATAGTTCCATTAATATCTCAGTGAATCAGCTGTGGCTTCTGTAGTACAATGTACCCCTCCTAGTGTAGTACAATGTAGCCCTCTTATTTCACACTTTTGGAAATTTGGTGTCAGCAAACAGACTAGAACAGATCACTATGGAAGGGACATTTTTGAAAACTTAGGAGAGACTCATTTCAGGTGGGAGCAATTTGATTTACATCAATTCAGTCTAGGGAGGGAAGGATGGGGAATGGCCCAATGTTTACTGCCATGGGTAAACTGTCAAATGATTTGGTGCCTGATTGTGAGAGATGCTGAACACCTGCATTTCTGACTGAAATCTATAGAAACTCTGCAGATTCAGCACTTTTGAAATCAGGCCCTTTATCTACAAGTGAACATCACAGATGCAACATAGGACAGCAAGGGGGTTTATAAAGGGACAAAATAGAAGGTCTGCTTATCTAAATCATCAGCAGTATAGGGCAATAATCCAGCCAGCATTTTAATGCTGGTGATTTAGCCAAGTACACCATTAGATTTTACAGGGTTTTATTCTGACTTTGATGTATGCTACCACACTGGCTCTGCTGGGTCTCCAAAATAAAGGACAAAAATAGTCACTGTTGTTACTTTATCAGCTTCAGTAGAATTACACCAGCAATTAATTGCTCAGTGTATTTGTCCCCATACCAGATTTTTTTTTTAAAGCAGCTTTGTAAAAACATCTTTGAATTAATTCCCTCATATCCTTGCATCCATAAAGGCCATTAGCTCCTCTCTGCAGTAGAGCAGAATGAGAATTAGAAATAGTCCAAATGGCAAAGATGAGATGAGCCATACTAGAGGTTATAATTACAGTAAATCTCTAACACTACATAATGTTCACACACAAGAATATATGCAGCATAATGTGAAAAAGGTTTTAGCAGTATACATTTGGAATAGTTATATTACACAAGTGACTCACAGGCTAGTGAGCATGACTAGAGAATTGGTCAAATAATCATTCATGAGCTAGGGACTGGGCTTTGATATGGAAATTGAGTGTGTTTCAGTGTGTATAGGCACATATGAAATGTTCACTTGCAAAATGTAGGAGTATGGTACTGGATTTTAAGGTAAGTGCCATTAGTATGGTGCTTGAGATTTTCATGTCCGTTAGTAGTTTTCCTTACCAGATGCTGTAGATTGAATCTCCCACTTCCTAACCTCTGTCGGAGTGCTCCACAGGAAGGAACTGGAAAGCTCAAGAGACTAGTTATGGGATATAGAACTTTCCATCTCTAAATTGTCAGCTCACATCCAGGCCAACTTTCCACAGATATAGAATTCTCTCCCAGAAGGTGCTGAACAACTACAAATCACTACCTTCAGCACCATCCAAATCTCTTTACAACAGCATTTCTACAGTGTACTCCTCCCACCCTCCCCAGCCATGCTAGTAAAGGAGAATAGGAAGAGAAGACATGGAAGCTTACTTATATAATTCTGTCAGGCATGCTGATACATGGTAATGTTCACTATAAAACTACCAGAAAGTCTGTCCATGCCAACATCTCTTAAAAATACCCTTGGCTATTTGGATTGTGATTAGATAAAATATAAATATTGAACTGAGTCTTAGAATGAACACTTGATGGTAACCATCTTAACAGGAATTTTAGATTGATCATTGTGGCTGAATTCTGCCCTGTGATAATGTACTCCTGGCCAGAGAAGTTTTGCACTTCAATCTTTCCCAAGATTTCAAGGGTAAAAATCTTTGACCCTCTGAGGTCTTCATTGGGGTCAGGAATTCACCGTGTTTTTCCTTCTGCTCTAAAAGAAACCACAATTTGAAGTGTTGTCACAGCAAAGGCCTGATCCTGGAAACCTTACTTAGGAGGAGTTCTATTGACTTATTAGAGCTTATGTCAAGGTTTAATAAAAGTTTTCTGAATCAAAGTTTTCTAAGATATATCTTACACATTTACAGTTTGTCACTGTATAATTCAACTCAAAATTACATATTTATGGCTTTTTCTATATTGAAATTAATATGTGAATTTTTCTATATAATGGTTCATCAGTACAGCAGGCTAATATACAGAGCTGGCAAAGAAGCACTTCCAAGTTTGATAGCTGGCAGAAATAAAGGCACAATTTCCCCCCACTTCTTTCAGCACAGAGTCCAGCAAACTTGTTATCCAGTTCTCTCTGCTATGGGTTTCTGAAAATGTTATACAATTAATTTCTAGTTAGCAAAACATTTGTGGTTGAATTTACAGAGTTACCAACTGCTACCTAGAACAGAGATTATTCTGCTAACATCACATTTCTCAGGGAGACCAAAATCAGAGCGGAGACTCACCATTCTTGTTTTATTTCAAAATGAGTTCTACAATGTTGCTAATGGGGGAAACGAGTATTTAATAAATAGGATTTTGTTTTTAGTATATGAAGCACATTGGATAAAAGTTTTATGGGCAGAAAATTTGAGAGATTTGAAGTGAATACTGCAGTAATGCCAAAACAAATACATGGGGATACTGTTCCCTTCACAGAACACACAACTCAGTCATGACGTTCTAAACACAAACAGAACAACACTTATGTCAATGGGATCTTTATGTAGCAACTGCAGTATCCAGCCTGTACTAGTGAATTACTACCCATTTATTACACACACAATATATGAAGTTCTCTAGAAGAGTATAATTTATTTTTAGACCATCAGCCTATTAACATTCAACTTAACTTTAAGGAGTTTACAGCCTTTAGAAAGGACAACCATCTGCTAAATAAACATGGATATTACATACCTGTTTATCTTATGCTGTTGAGGTATGTAGATCACCACTGGGTTAGTGTTTTAAGTCAAGACACTTAATATTTGGACTGGCCCATTTCATGTGTTTGACTCATTTTGCTTCTTATCTTCTCTCTTTAGCTGGTTGGCATAGTGCTGGTTCTCTACAGAGAGACTAATGAAACCTGAACACCAGCATTTCTTTCTTATATAATATTTTAAAATGCCTCTCCTTTCCTCTAAACATTTTACACCTAAAATTAAACTATAAAAGGACAAGAGTTCTGTCCCTCAATGTACATTAAGCAGAAACACCTTTTTCCCTCATAGATTTAATCCAGATTCAAATGTATGCAGCATTCCAGATATGAAATTAATAAGTGTAAGGATGTGGTGGCATTTCAAAATGCTACATTCACTAACTTATCAGATGAACTTTACACAGAGCACAAGACATTAGCTGGAAAGCCACTTTTTCTGATTAGAAAATACTATGTGTACAAATTGTTGAATAAAGTCACATATCAATACAAAATGTTTGTTTATACAAAATAATTCAGGAATTGCATAGAAATTACATCAGTTATCTTAAAAAAATATTACTATGACCATTTACATTCTGTTTTTGCTAGTCCCCAATAACATGACACTAAGCACAATGGGCTACCAAAGAACAACTGTACCTTAAATGAAATTACATATGTTAAAGAAAATAATGGCATGCACAATACAAAATTCTTATAAAATTAAACATTTATATTAATCCAAACAATTTAAAATTCTGGCTCCAGTTATATTGGAATTTACATACAAAAATACAGATGTTTACAAAATTTGAAAAAGCTCTATTGGATAAAACCAAAATTCACTTATTCAAACTTAAAAGATAACTTAAGACCAGAAAAAAACAGTAACAAATGTAAACATTTATCAAATATCATGGTGGAAAGTTTCTTTATGGAATATTTCCTGTATTTTGTTTAAAGTGCTGGTATATATGGTTATGACTTTATACTTTGCATAAACCTGTATCATATGTTAAAAGAAATAGTAATATTAATGTGTGAGCGATTCCAGTTTTAAAATTAAGAATTTAGCAGTAATTTGGACAGTTTAAATTATATTACAATTATTTTTTGTAAACAACTTTTTATAGCTGAATCTGTTGTACTGTTTTGACATTTCTTCTCTTCATCTTAAGTGAACTTTCAATTCTGAATGTATAAAAATACTTTTATTTCAATACACTAATTAGATTAAGTTCTTCTGAGAAGAAGATAGAAATACCTTAGTTTAAAACTACTGGGTAAAAGCAAGGCCTTCCAAAATTTAAAAAAAAAAAAAAAAAAAAAACTAACTTGTTTATTAACTGCCTCCACAAAGTCGACTTATTTCTCAGTTATCGATTCATAGAAAAGAATAATGTATACATAACATTAATATGTACAGATGAGATAGTGGAGTCCCCTAATAACTAGGTAGCTCAGCTTGTTCATGGTTGAACACATACTGGTATTAAAAACAATATCACATGGATATCAGTCTTTATAAAGAGAACAGAAAAGACTGATTTTAACACATAAAAAGTTAAGGCCTGATCCTGCAAACTTTACTCAGCTGGAACTTCCATTCAGATCAACAGGAGTATTAACCAAGTAAAGAGAGCATTATTGGACTCATTTGTCTGTTAAGTTGGATTTAATATACAAATTGCTTAAAATATTTTTTATTCCATCCTCTTGTTATAAAGGTACTTAAAATACAACATTTTATTACATATTAATAAAATGAGCATTTACATTATTTCAATGTTTGATATTTTCTCTTGAATTTTAACGAGAAATTGCTTAAATATGACAGGATCAAAATGCACATTTGAGGAAGCATCTTGCAACTAACTAAATATCACAATTCTCATTATGTAAGACAAATGAGACATCCACACTGAGGAGGATTTAGTCTAAGCTATGCAGATTCGAAGATCCAGGAAATAGTTTAAAGTGCCATTTACTTTCATAATATTTCAAAGAGCTTTAATTACTTCCATTCCCTATCTGAAAAGGCTCCCATTTTCACACTATTAATAAACGCAGTTAGGACCTGATCAACATTTGCTCCAACCTGAAACTTGGCATAATGCAGTGGTTTTTTTCAGAGCATTGGAACAAGAGGAATAAAAAAAACCCTAAAAAACCCTGCCTTTATTTTTTGTAAGATGGAGAGTACAAAACAGAATGTTTTCAAAAATTGATAGATTTATATAACCAGAGCTCTGAATTTTAATTCTGAAATTTTGCAGCCAATTTCTCAGCATGAGTAAGTACTTTGAGGAAAAATAGTTTGGTTGTAAAAATTATGCAAGCAAATTAACACACTCTCCATCCCACATCTATCAGCTTTTTAAACACATCCTTAATGTGGATGCACAGGCAATAAATGACTATGCGCTGCTATTAGTCTCATCATCTCTGATGTTTTTAAGAGGTATGTACACTAAACTATTATGGGTATTGGAATATTTATAGTTTACTGTGCAATCTGTATTTCAATACAATCCAGATATATGTATATGGAGACTGATATATATGGAGACAACTTTTGAGCATGTACACTTGTTTCAATATGCACTTCAGTGCAAGACTTTTCACACTCTTACAATTAGATTTGTTTATGAAGCAAGGATCTTCAGCAATAAGACTGGCAACCTACCCTTATTCTATTCTAGTATTCCAGAAATATTTATGCTAGCATATTAAAAGTACATGCCACATGCAGTACACTATCCACAAGTAACCAGTCAGCTAAGGCAGAAAGATTATCCTTACCCACAGCTAAACATTCTAAGTAAACAGTATTTGCTGAATGCATCCAATATATCCCAATATTCTGCTGATTTTAAATGCTTAGTTAACAAATGATGGCACGGTCACTGCAGCAAAAGGCTGTCAGAAATTATTAGTTTCAATTTCTCTGCTTCAATCCATTATCAAGTCTTAGTCACAAAAATGTGCTTATATTATTAGATCACTGTCTTGAGCATTTTTATAAGTTGTTTAACTAGAGTCCATTTATTAACATTCAAAAGTTTTTACATTTTTATTCTCTACTTTATTATATTAAACATTTTTTGGACTAAAACTTGAAAAGTGCAAATATATTCAACTAAATCGCCTTCAAAACATAAGGCTCTCCCCTGATGACAGAATTCCAGTTTCTCAGGAGTAAAAGCCATTGCCAGCAATGGACATGAAAGGAAGTACCCATCAGAGGATCACTCGAAAGTGCATTTCAGTATAACCATGCTGCACGAATGGACAAGCCATAATCTCACAATATTCACCACTGGAATAGATTAGAATCCTAAATTCAGTTCAGAGGACCTGCACAGACAGACATATGTTAACATACTAAGTCTGTCATAAAGTCTTGAGGATGTTGCAATGAATCATCAAACCGAAAACGTTTAGACACTGTACTGCTGTCTTCTGGAATGTTCTCTTTATCTGCTCGGTCACTGCAGGTACCATTACAAATTGGTTTAGTATTCCTTTCCTCTGAACACTTTGTTGTGTGTTCCTGCATTGGAGAAGGACAGGAAGATTCTTCAGGACTACGCAATAACATGAATTCTCCTTGTTTCAGCCAAGAATGAGAGAGACAGGCTTCTGCTGTTGGTCTTTCCCTTTAAAAAAGAAAAAGGAAAAAAAGAAAATCAAAAGTAAGCTCTTTTATTTAAATAAGTGAAAGTACTAACCTCTTATGTGGAATGCACAGCTTATTTCATAAACAAAAAAAAAAAATCAAGAGTTTGGACATGTGAAAGATGGACAGCCTTGGAGAGTGAAGTCTTAGCCCCACAACAGGTATTAGGAAGGGCAACAATTTTACAGCATCCTCAGATTGTTGCCTTCTTACTGCCAACACAACTACAGAGGACTACCTGGATTCTAGTTTGGCTCAGGTTTCAGAGTTGTTAACCAAAATGCAAATGGAGGGTCAAACTTTGCCCTCCACATCTTAAGATCATTTACTTATAGGTAAAAGTTGGCCAGCAGAACTATTATTTACAATGCATACGCAAAAAATATATTCAAGACCGAGTATGTGATCTGGCAGTTAGTTTATTTGCAAGTTGAGCAAATTTGATTTGGAAGTCATGATGGCATTTTTTGAAGTAAAATTGCTTTTAAGCAAATAGCATCTTACTACATAGAAAAGTCAGTTACAATCGGACATTACCACCAGATAATCTGATATACAGTCAGAATATCTGATAACTTTACAATTCAACATTTAAACAGAATTTCCATTATTGGGATCTCACTGGTCAACTCAGATTTTCCATTTGAATCCAGCACATTCTAAATATTTATACCACATAGAATGTGTCCATATGAAAACCAACAATTTTATGTTAAATGGTCACTGGTCTTATCACATTTATACTACAGTAGCACCCAAAGTCCTCAATCAGGATCAAGACCTTGCTTTGCCAGATGCTTACAAACAAATAGAAAGATGCACCAAAGAATCTGCTACCTACTCTGGGTTTTTGACAAGAAGTTTTTCAATGAAGTCTCTGGCCAGGTATGAAACTGATGCAAAAGTTTCTTCTGAATACTCCACATTGATTTGAGAGATATTGAGGAAAGTTTCTTGATTATCTGCCCCCACAAATGGAGATTCTTGAGTTAGCAACATATATGAGATTACACCAATATTCCTGAAATGAAACAAGATGTAATTTATCTTTCATCCTAAATTCTAAGTAAAATAGACAGCAAAATGAATTATCTCCCTTTATCGTTGGTGCTGTGGTCAGTGTTCCTTGTTATTTCTCATTCCACTGGCAACAAAAGAACCAAAGCAAGCCACAGTTCTAAGCAATTTGATTACATATACATGCAATACCTGATATGTGTTTCTTAATGCATCATTCAGAGCATTAAGTGATTTTGCTGGTATGCCACTTGCTCTTCCTAGCAGTCAAGAGTGAAAGTTGCTCGGCTACTTAAATCTGCTCCAGCCATTTCTTTCTTGCAGCCGCCATCACTCAATTACCTTCTACTTTGGAGGGTAGGATAGAGTGTGTTTTCCAAAATCAACATTAACGCTTTGTTTTGAATTCACCAATACAGGCACACAAGAGGAATGTGGTTAGCAACCCACGTGATGTCCAGACACATCATCATCCCACAGTTATGTCACCTTTATCCCAATTGTACAAGAAAGCATTAGAGGGAATCAAAAGTATTCAATCTGCTGAATACAAAAGTTATTTAGCATAGAACTACACTACAGCTGGGTAATCATGGCTTTCAGTTCACTAGCAACTCCAATTAAAAAAAAAGTTTAGGTTCAAGTCAAAAACAAAAAACAAATTTTTCAGCAAGTCAAAAACTCAAAGTGTTTGGTTTGATCTGGCTCAGTTTCTCCTTTTGAATTTGGGTATTTTAACAAAAAGGAAGGGAAGACTCACATATTAGCCAAAAGTGGTGGTGGTTTCCATATAACTTTTCGCTCAGTGGTTGGGGATACGGGAGACTGATGTGAAGAAGGGATTTGAACTTTTTGTCCAATACTGCAGAACAGTACCCTGGCTACTGCACTATAGAATATTCTGGTGTAGGTCTATCTCAATCTCTCCTGTAGAAGCTGTTCCACTTTTTTATAAATTAAAGTCATTGGAGCAGGTCTCCTACATCCTAGGTGAGTGTTCTAACCTCTAGAGTCATTCTCAAACTTGCTCATGTGCAGTGACTATGAACTGCCACTACGGCAAGGCCTGGAGGACAAGACTGTCCTTACCACGAAGTTGAGTCTTAGTGCTGTGGAAATAGAATGCCTAAAGAAGCTTCTCCCTGACTGGGTGATATTACCACTACTTTTTACCCCAGATTATGGAGCAATTCCTCAGTAGTTATGACATTTCCTTTGCCAGAAACTGGATATTCATTTCCTGATTCAAAAGGACTGTGTAGCTGAATTAAGAGATTGCTATAGATCCAATACCCTACTAATTTTTAAAAGATGCACCTATTTTAAATATATCTTGCAGGAAAGAGGAAACTCTTTTGCTCTTTATTCTTAAAATAAGAGAAATTTCCTTTTTTTTTACCTCCCCACTCTAAACACGATTTTTACAGCAAATTGCATCCCCCGTAGTTCACATTTTACATAGTTTTGGAGGATAAAGTAAATGCATTTGACCAATAGCCAGCTACTGTTCTGGCATGGCATGCTGTCAAAGGCAATCCGTTCCTACTGTTCTAGCACACCTTTTCAGACCATTTTGGAGCACTAGACACTCCTGGTACTGTTGTTGCTCCCTTGGGATCCCCATGAGCTCCAGCTCCAAGGCAGAGGGTCTCACTTGGTCCCAAGGCAAGGAGGGAAGCTGCCCTCTTCTTAACAGGACTTATGGAATGTTTTTCCCTCCTTCCTGTGAGGGGGTCTTCTCCTTATCCTCATCTTTTGAGAGGAATCATTGGATCTGCTGGAGTGTTCTGTCAGGGCACTGCTCAGCAGCTCCAGTCAAAGAGATAGGGAGCAGAAAGATTCCAAGGCTTCATGGTGAGCTCCACCAGGTGCTTGCAAAGTCTGAACTCCCAGGACTGCTTGGTGCAGGGACAGAAGGAGTGGCAGAGGTCACACCTTAACGAGATGTGTGACTCCCCTAGGCAGCAAAGGCAGCTCTCGTGTGGGTCACTTACTGGGACGTCCCAAGGGCAGGAAAGGTAAGACTTGAAGCCTGGACCTTGGGCATAAATGCCTCAAACATTGGGGGATTAGCGAAGGTGGGAGGAAGAACCTCTGATCCCCATGATCTAAATGACGACTGTACGCTAAATATGAAACTTAACTAACAATACATAATTTTTTTTTTTTTTACAAGAAAGTTGAACTGGCAAAGCTACAGGAGGTTCCATCCCAGACAGCCAACGGTAGAAAAAGAACTGCAGAGGCAGTTGGTCTGTGCTGCCAATGAGGCCATCGGTTCACAGCAAGAGGTGTAAGGTTCAGGCTGGACCAACACACACTGCCACTGAAGAACTGTCAGTCCAAGGTTTATGGAGCATGTGCGCACCCATAGTGACCAGCTCTCAAAGAAGGGCAAGTACCATGTATAAAAATTTAAAAATCCAGACAGCAGAAGCATAACATTTTTAAATTCATGGTAGAAGTGGAAACCCACACTGCAACATAAAAGATGCACATAAGATTCCCACATTGTGACTCATACAAATAGAAAAAATAAACTTGTTTTTCCAGTTTCATGGAGAGCTGTGGAGAATGTGGAAGGAAGATACTTAGTCACACAGACATATGCTACTATACTACAATAGTATCGTATTGTTGAGATAAAGTTTGGGCATGAGAAAGTAAAGTTGAACTCCACACCATGTAGTTTATAAGAAAATTAAACAGGTGAGGTTTCTTGGTGTGAGGAAAGACTTCTATACTAGGGCACATTTGGAGTTGCCCAGAAAAAAAAAACTTACACAATGAAAAATTATGAGGAAAGAGGTTGTTATTGCTGCCTTTAATGTGCTCCAGGCTCAGGAGAAAATTATATGTAAAATAACTCCAGAAAAATAACAGGCAGTAAAGCTATGTGGAACGAGATCAAAATAATAAGAACTTCTTAATATTTATGAAGATGTGCAAATGCAGTTAGCTTTCTAGATTACGAACTTTGAAAGAGAAAGAAGGGAAAGGGGGTGGAAGTAACACTCAAAAACGTGAGATTTTTGGAACACATTCATGGGCAACATTCTTTTTTTTAAAAAAACATTTCACATGTATAGGAATAAGGCTGATTTGGAGATATGAACGTCTATTTGGTTAACTGTATTCACATTAATCCACATTTTTAGTATATAGCATAGGATACTAGATTGTTAGATACTAGATTCAGTGTTTGATGGTCAATGAAAAGATTAATGTAGGCCTGAGAGGCCAATTAGTAGTGGGCTGCACCTGCCAGGTGAGTAGATCTTAACTGATGATGAAGACCACCTGGAGAAATGCTGGGAGAGGACTATAATCAGAAGATGTTTGCAGCAGAAAGGAGCTGTAGGTAGAAAGTGAGGAACTCTGCAGTAACTCTCTGGGACTAGAGGTTGTGATGAGAGTCCAGGAGATGGTTAGCCCTAGGATTCTCTCCTAAGCAGAGTAGAGAAGTCTAGGAAGATACCCAGGTAAAGACCCACCAACCACTTGAGTGGACCAGGCTCTGGGGGGGAAGCCTTGATAAAGGGAGTATCTGGACTTCCAAGGAGAGCACCCTTGAAGATGTTCAGCTGTTGAACAAAGCAAGGAAAAGAGCAGAAGAGAGAGAGGAAAGATCAAGCCTAAAGGCAGGAATAGGTTTGAGTTTATAGTTTTAAACTGGGATTTATTGGGGGATTCCAGGGGAGCGCCTTGCAAGAAGGGTGAGATTAAAGAGGCTATGGAGAGACCTGCTGACAGGCTCAGGTAGGTAACAGGGGATGAGAGAAGTATAGCTGTATCTATAGGGTCCCTGTGCTGAAACCCAGAGGAGAGGGAAGGCCTGGGTTCCACTATCAAACACCAGATAAAGTGGTACAAAGAACTTGAAAAAGAGATAAGGACAACCAGAAGGGTATGATGACCATGAGGTAATGTTGGGGCTGAAAACTTTTGTGACAACATGAGATTTTTATTTGTTGGACTCTCTGTACCCCAGAAAGGGCGGAGCCTGACCTGACCAGAGGGTTGATTCACAAGACAGGCAACACAAGACCAGAACAATCACTCAGAGGGGGCACTAGACAAGACTGAGCTGCTATGCCACACCCAGCCACAAGAAGTGCACTCTTCTGCACAGCGCTACAAGGTTTATATTGTTTCTGCAGAGTAACTTTTAAATGCAACATATATACAGTGCTTTAAAATGTAAATAGTGGAAAATTAACATTTTGGCTAAAGTGTTCCTGCCATATCAGATAATGATGGAAAAGTAAAGGATTTTTTTAGGAAAAAAAGTGTGCAAGAGTAGCTGATATCTGAATTATTTAATGTCCAATTTATTTAAACTTAGTTACTATTATCTTTAGAAGAAATAAACTTACCACATATCTGTAGCCGTGGTAATAGGATCATAGTTTAAGATTTCTGGAGCTGGGAAAACAAAGCGATACCCTTCAATGCATGATTAAAAATATGTAATATGCTATGTCCTATTCAAACAACATTGGTCATACTATGGATTTTTGGCAAGTTTATGCTAAAATACAAGACTATAGGACTAAACATGTAGTTTGTGAAGTGAAGTCTCTATTACTATTATATTTAGCTACAAGACTGAAGATGAAGGAAATACACTGATGTCTCTGAAGAGCACTAAAATCACTTATGGATTGGCAGTTGCTTACACACAGCAGGTTTAGAGTTGTAACACTAGACTGGAAGCTTCTTTTACAGCCACCTGACCCATTTACATTTAGACAGTTCAATTCTTTGTTGAACCAAAGAGATGAAGCTATTTTAAACACAAACATTTCAGTGCACTCATACTATGATGCTACTTGCTGAATCAGTTTGTGACCTGTCCTGTATCCACATTAGTGCTGTTCTAAACCAGTTCAGCTGCAATGCCTTCTAGGTGCCTATCCCAAAGTTCCTGGTACAGCTCCCAGAGCCAAGTACTCTACTGATACCAAAAAGGTCACTACAACATAGCGTGGGACAGCAGTAAGGAGACCTGACTGATGCATATTGGCTTGTCCACAGCAACAATAGCAGCGAATTGGTTTTTAGAACTGCTGGAAGTCTACTCTACTTCAGCCCATTCTTAGAATACTTGTAAATTGGTTGAAACACTTGTGTTGACACCAAGCATTCTAAAGAGTTAAACTGATCCTTCGAGTGATCATTTTCTTTACATAAATAAGATCTTAGGCTGAACATAAAGGACTGGCCTCTACTAGGAAGTTTCATAGATATTCTAACCAGTTTTAAAACTGGTTTAGCTAAAGTGATTTTTAAAGTCAGCGGAACCCATTCTATGCTGTGGCTCCAAGCAGCCTTAACTGTTCACTACAGCTCCACTGAACCAATTTTAAAGACAGAATTTGAAGGAAGTTTCCTCAGAGATGTAGGTCTTAAAAAAAATCTGGATGTTTCCCCTCCACTTCCTGTCCAGAGGATAATTTAATCTTACTGATCAGCTTCACTAGAATGCACACCTAACATAAAAAGTTGCCTATCTTCCTCCACCACAAGAATTGAATAGCAGATGCTTCCACTCATCTCATATGAAGATTTTAAAAAGATATAATAAACTAGTAGTGCACTGTAGAATCAAATTAGAGCTAAACCCCAACTGACTGTGTCTATAAGTTACATTAACCTTGTTTTATTATTTGCTCACTTTAATGAAAATTTTGCATATTAGCATGTATTTGCATTGGGCCACCTAGTCATTAGAGAGAATTAGCAAGGTTCTAACTATGCAATTTCTCAAAATTAAACACCATTTTAAAAAGAAAACAGTACGACTTTATATACCACTTCTGTTTTCAGTGCACAAATATTTTTAACTTTTAAAAAGAAAACGATTAAGTCTCACCTGGTCTACACACTACTAAAAAAACCAACCCCACTCAAAATACAACATGTGGCCACCATTAGCAGACACAAGACACTAGGTACAAGAGTCTCAGGACATTGAGCTTATATAGCACTGTACACGTCTAGCTTTCAAATTCAGTGAACTATTGTTTTAATTTGCATACAAGAATTTTAAAAGGAAACAAGCCCTTCCTTACCTAGATATTCTGTAGTTCCTATGATTTGCCGCAGTTCACTAGCATTCTCGATCTTCCGAGACATACCAAAATCTACAATTTTTATATCACCAAGAGGATTGAAACTGCTCAGCAAGATGTTCTGAGGCTAAATGGAGAAAGATTAATATTTAGTCTTTAAGGCATAAATATGTAAGTATGATTTAAATGGTAAACAGTGTATACCAAAGTGACATTTAGGTTGTATTTAAGCATTCTGCCAATGTTACCTTGTTAAAACAGAATCCACAAAAAGCATTTCTGATGCCCATCTGTAACATTCTCTGACCAAAGCCAGACCCTGATATCTGCAGCTCTTACACCATTGCTAAAAACACAAAGGTGGAAGACTAATATTTTACTCAGATAGTACAATCCACTCCAAAGTCACACTGTCTTATGAGGAACAGGAGAATAATCATTTTCAAGAAAACACAAACTGTGGCATGCTCAGAATCCTTCTGTAATTATAGCTGCATTTTTCCATGTTCTGTAAGATAATATTTATTGTAAAAGTTTCTTTCAGTTGCCAAGATACAGCCATTAGAGTGTGAACACATTCTGCAGCCCTGTTAAACCCAGCCTTGCAAAAGACTGATTCAAATAGTAGTAGCAAACGGTATTAATTCTCCCCTTGCAGGTTCTTTTCATCTCAGTGACACGAACTTCAGAGGCCTGACTGGGTCCATTTAAATACTAAGGTTAAGTACAATTAATTTAATATAAAAAGGGATATATATTGAAAAAACTCTACATTACTGAAAAGTTCAGTTTTCACATTGATAAAATTGAGAGTTTCGAAATGCAAGTGCTAGTTCCTACATCAGTGTTGACTTGGTCAAGATATACAGCCTGTTTTTGGTTTTTAATCACAATGTATTAACTGGAATATTTAACAAGCAACTACTACATACAGTAAAATTAACTTGGCTATATTGAACATAAGAACCTTGACTTTGCATAAGATACTGTCATTATGTGCATTTCTAAAGTGCCTATATCTATTGTATGTGCGCTAAGATGCAAGTAATTAATCACACCCTAATACACATCTTAAAATTGCAACAGTTATGCCAGTGTTTCCATCACGTCTTCCAAACCGTTTTGATGTAGCCATATCCCACACCTCCTTTTTATACAGACTTAATTTGGTGCTGACATATTGAACCAACCAGCAGAACGAAAAAAGGTAAGTTATTGGAATAACATGTAATTTTACCTTTAAATCAAGATGCACAATATTGTTTTCATGCAGACAGCAGAGTCCTTCAAGTATTTGTCGAATAAGTCTGATAATATCATTTTCTTCAATTCTCTCATCTAAGTCAGGGACACACAAATTAAAGATTTCACCTCCGGCAGCACTGAAACAAGAAGATAAATATACATAAGCCACATTAGATGTACTAAGCTTAATCATTTTGACATAAATGCCAAATTTAAGAAGAGTACTAGAGTAGTAAAACTGCCCAAATGTCTTTACAATTCAAATTATTGCACATTTAAAGAGAGGCTGTTGAGAAAGTTAAAAATCCTAAAACTTTATGGTATTTTTAATGTATTCATCAGCCTGTTGATCTACAAAAAAAAATGTTATAAAATGCAAACAGGCAAAGACAAAAAGGAATTTCATAGTAGGAAATGTGTGTTGAGATTTCCAAGTGGAAGGTGTGGCTTCCTTGCACTGATCTGAAAATTTCAACCCAGTTTCTAAAACTTTTACACCAAGTCACAGGATGATCATCTTTAGTTCTCTTCCAGCCCTCCACAAAAGGATTTACTTAACTGAAAGTCAAAACCAAGAATCTCCTGAACAAGGCAAAAGCCTCAATTAGACCAGTTACTAATGCTAATCCTAGTTGGAAATTAACAATATTCTTGCTGGTTGAACTCCTTCAGGGGCAAAAACATTGCAGTCAATCACTCAAAATACAGACAAGAAGAGCCTCTAATGAAATAGAAGGAAATTAATGTGGTGGAAGAAGAAAGTGAAAAAACCACCACCCGTGTTGGGCTCTTGGTCCCGCTGAGAAAGAACTAGAGATAAAATTCTAACAGCAAAAAAAAAAAAAAAAAAAAAGTGAGTTACTGGGAAAGAAGTCTAGTAATGTTGTGGTATTGGTGTGAAATCTTATTCCTTAGTCAATGTTGCTCAAGGTCAATGAATCAGCACCCTCACTAAGAAACCCAGCAAATAAAGGTCTAGAAAAAAGTGAGTCAATGAAAACTGACTGAAAACTGACAGCATAAGGCACCCCCAGTGCAGAGGATATTTTTAAATAAAAAAATCAAGTGATTTTTCCAAAGCTATAGTGGGGGTATCAGCAAGCAACATTCCAAGAAAACTTATCTAAAAGGAAGAGTCATAATCCTTGCCATGCCTTAAACCATTCGTCTAAAGCCAATGACTTCTAGCAAGAGCTCTTATGTCATGGGGTGCTCAAATATTCTCACTGTGGATCACTGTAGAAGATCCTATCCAAGACCACCTATCCAGACATCTAAAATCTGCAACTGTACAATGCCTGTGTGCTACCACCACCATGTAAAAAATGCTTATGCATACTCCATGTATTTTTCTGGATTGCACACTATTTAAAAACCTGAGATTTTGTCAGATTTAGGTTTTGGCAAACCAGATCCATGCTTTCCCTGAAGCAACTATATCACTTAGTTCTATGAAAATAAAACCAACCACTGGGATAGCATAAAGAAAACAAGATGAAAATAAAGTTCAATAAATGTGATGCATGTAGTTTCTTGGTTACAGCATGCACTTTGTATCTGTGCCATTGTTTCCTTCTCCATGCATGTACAGCTTGAAATTAGCACTAAATCTCTCCTCAGTGCTTCAGTCTCCTCTGTTCTACTCTCTCTAGTTTGAGATGAATGATGAATTAAAAAAAAAAAAAAGATGGATTTGAAGATAAGCTTCTATAGCTGCCAGGTGCACTCAAAGTAAAATTAAGTAGCTCAAAAGAGAAAATTGAGGAAGATACAGGCACTTTTTATCTGCTGTTTGCTTGTATTATTAAATATGAACTTAACAGATGTATATGAAAGATACACATTGTAATATTTTAGATAACATTGACTTCTGGTAGCCTACTTCCTAGATTCAGAAGATCTTGTGGCACCTAGAGCAAAAAACTGAAGATTTGCATCTCATAGGCTGCCAAAAACCATGCTGCTAGGTGAAGAATTTGGCTCCACTTCCATAACGAATGGTCCAGGCACCCTGGAAAGAAGGATAGTGTATTAAACACTAAAACTGATGATTCCAAGCCAAGATCTGGGGACAAGATGAGCTTCATCTTTCTGTTGACTCAAAAATACAAGGGAAGGCATATCAATACATGATTCCAGTATAATATGAATGCTTCTGTCAAGAAGTCTGGATGCTGCTAGCACTTGGGCAGCAGAGAAGAGATGTGGTGCTGTCCCTGACGGATAGAAGATCCACTTTGGATGTCTCATTTTCTCAGTATGATGTTCACAAATGAAGTTACAAACCACTTGTGCACCATTTGCAAAAGATGCCTTCTCTTTGGGTACAGAGTGGAGGAACCTGCCAACAGATCTCCAGCACAGATGACAAGACTAATGACCCTGATACAGAGTTGCTGAAGAAACATTCAAATCCCTGTTACAGCACTCTTTAAGGTTGCCTAAGAATCAGCATCCCCTTCTCTCTCTCTCTTTTGAGTGAAGTGGGGAGAAGGTAGAAACTACAGCTCAGTATACAATCCCAAGTAACCTCAATATTCAGGTCTTCAGAAAACCTTGCCAAGATCCTCCAAAGTAAAAGCAAGGACACTCAGGGTATGTCTACACTGCAATAAAACACCTGTGTCAGCTGACTTGGGCTTGCAGGGCTCAGGCTGCAGGGCTATAAAACTGCAGTGTAGACATCCAGACTTGCACTAGGACTCTGAGGGGGGGCAGGTCCCAGAGCCTGTGCTCCAGTCTGAGCCCACACATTGCAGTTTAATAGCCTTACAGCCCAACTCAGATGTCACAGGCCAGCTGGGGTGTTTACAGTGTAAACAGGGTATAGGCACACTCAGAGTATGTTTATACTGCAATTGATGTAAATCCAGGGTAGAAGAACTCAAGTTAGCAGACCCAGGGATTGTTAATCTAGGGCTCAAGTGTCTATACTCAATTGTAATCCCAGTTTACGGATTGTTGAAATCTGGGTCCCAACCTGGGACTCTAGTTTCTACACTGCATTATGCAGGCCGAAGTCCAACCACCCATATCTACTCCGGGGAGGGGGGAATTCTGCGGGACTACACTCACACAGAAAACACTCCTCCCACCCCCCCCCCCCACAGAATTCCTGTGCTTCCCTGCAGAAAACAGCAGGAAAGCAAAGGGAAGCCATGCAGGGAGGGGAGGCGACGGTGGTAATGAGGAAATGACCCTGCAGCACAGTTTATTGGGGGGGGATTGCCCCCTAAACAGAGACGAGGCATGGAGGGGCACACAGGGTTACTTGCCACTGCCCTCCCTCCATTTCTGCAAGCACTGAGCTGCCCAGCTGAAGCAGGCTGTCTCCACTGACTATGCAACCGAATGCCGCCTCCTGGGTCCTAATGCAGTTGTGCGCCCCTTCTGTGTGCTGGAAGCCTTCCTGTTTTCTGTGCAACAATGAGTGCCTGTGGTGCAGCTGAGGGCGGGAGGTGGGGGGGGGAGAAAATGAAGGAAGCGGGGATGAGGGGAAGAAGATGGGTGGAATAGGGCAGAAGGAGAGGAATGTGAGAGTGAGGGGCGGGGGATGGAAAAGAAAAGGGGATAGTGCAATCATGGGGGGGAAGCAGAAGCCTGGCATGTGGTGCCCGCTTGGCAGCGGATGGGGTTCCCTTGTTAAGAAGGCTCATCAAACCCTCACCCTGACAAGCCCTATCCCCACACCTGGACCTCTCTGACAAGCCTCCCCGCACCAGGAACCCCACCCAACTGAGCCCCAACCAGCTGCATATGGACCCCCACCCCATCCAGTCTCACTCCCCCAGCACCGGACCCTCTCACTGAGCCCCTCCACACACAGACTCCCCCAACCAAGCCTCATCTCCCCACACCCAGACACCCCTCTCCCCTGCTGAGCCCCAACCACCTTCACCTGATCCCCTGCAGAGTCCCATTGCCCCTTTGGTGGGAACATCCACAATAAGCCCCTGTGCATCCAGATCTCCCACTGAGCTGCCAGCACTCAGATTACCCTACACAGAAACCTCTCACCCCACATAGAAACCTCTCATACCACACTTGGACCCTGCTGGGCTGACCTGGTGTGTCTGGCACAGAAGGGCAGGGCACCAGGATGTTTCTGGTGCAGGTCCAGCCCTTGCATTGTGTCAGGGTCAGGTGCAGCCTCACTGCCAAGTCCCTGTACCAGGGGAGGTGGGGGCATCAGGATGATCTCCCATCTCAATGCAGCCAGTGGCCCTCACTGCCATGCTGGAGCCACATTTATTTATTGACAAACAACATTTGCAGAATTTTAAAATATTGTGCACATAATTTTAATGTTTTGGCGCAGAATTCCCTCAGGAGTACATATCTCATGCTAATATTGTGGCACAGTGTGGGAAAACTTGACTTTTCAGAGAACAAAGACAGTTGGCCCATGGGATTGTGGAATACGTTTGACAGAACACGAGAGCATATGTCCAGTGGCACTGCATCGACACTGCAAAACAACAGGGCTTGAACCATGGGTCCTGCTTGACTCAGGCTTGGACCCTCCATTCTCATGGGATCCTGGGACTCTGGGTCCAAGCACTGGGTTGGCACAATGTGTTTGTAGACAGAGGGCTCAAACCTGAGTTTGAACCCTGGGCTTATCGTATATCTAATCTGACCAAACAGAAACTAGAAGACTTTTAAGAACAGTCTGCCATAAAACAGTATGACTTTTTTGCTTTGCAGTTGGTCTGTGAAAGAACTGTCAGAGAGTTAAATGAATGAATGGACATGTACTTAACAGGATACCATCTAGTTCTACACTAAAGACTTCACAATTAAAAAGTGTAAGTAGCTCGTCACCTCAAAAAATATAAGAAAATAATCAGGTAAAATCCTGAAATTATTAAAGAAATTGAACTAAAGGCTGCTGAACACTTCTATAAAATAGCCAGTTAAGATTAACTCTGCTTACCATGAGTACCTTGTTGCAGCTCATTAGTGATACAAGTAAAACAAACAGCTGTTGAGCTGAAATAGAAGCATAAAGATAAAAAGATAAAAGCTAGAGAAAGCAGAAAGTCCAAAATTTGTCAGGACTTTGTCCCTAATTCCAGTTTGACTGATTAAGCTACTTGAGCCATCAGGATGTGTTGGGAAACAGACAGTCTGACAGAAAAAGCACTTGCCTTTGACATCCAGCAGCACAGTTTGATACAAATTTTAGAACCTACATTAAATGAGTTTGGTAATCTTGACACACTCTAACTTGGAAAAACATTAAGAATCAATGAAGCTACTAAAAATAAAAAACTTTATTTGCTCAGAGAAACTTAGTCTAGTCGGTCGTATTTATCTCACACCCTGGACACTAATGTTCCTATAAAAGTGTGTGTGTTTTATACACAGCTAGCAAGAACTGATAAATTTCAGATATCAAAATGGTCTTCGACAACAGCCACCATTTTCAGACATGGGCACCTAAAATACATGGCCTGATTTTCAGAGGTCCTGAGCAACCAGAGTGGATATTCAGCATCTCTGAGAACCAGGCATCTAAACACCAGCTGGAGTCAATAGGAACTGCAAGTGTCCAACACTTCTCAAAGTCAGGTACATGGTGTAAGAGAGTTACTAGCAAAAAAGCATGCATGGAGTATGCTAGTAAACCCAGACCTCTTACAAGGGATCAGTGTACATTTTCTCTTGGTGGCTGACGTTAAAAAGACTGTTCTCCTAGGGAAATGATTATTAAAAAAAAAGTCTACTTACACAAACACTAGTTGAATTTGATCTAATATGATTATACAGAAGATTTTACAAAACCTGATTACCAACAGAAATACCTGTTTTGTGTATTTAAAATTGACAGGGGTATTTTTAAACAAAAAATATTGCCTCTACAGTGTTTGCAACATTATGAGTGCATGAAAACCTGAAAATAATATTGATCAGAAACTGAGACAAAAGTGGAACTGACTAATTTTCAGCCAGGAACTGACAAAAAAAAAAAAAAGATCTTACTTCTCTTAGCTAGATAGGATGTGGCCAAAAACACAGCACAATCTGATAAAAGCAAGCAGCATAGGAGGATGGAGGGAGGATAAGTCATATTTAAAACTTTTGGTTTCAGAGGTCTGTTCTTTTTAATATTGGTAAGGAATTTTGTCGTCGTCCCCGTCCCCCCACCCCGAATACAGAACATTTAACCTGAATATCCATATTCAGCAATAAGTGAACAGTCATTAATTAGTCGCTTTAATGTTAGGGTCTCTCCACAATTTTGTCTTAAAGATGTCTGTCACAACATAAACATACAATGTTTCCCCATTAACTTGAAGAATTATGAAGAACATGAAGAAAAATGTACCTATGCAAAAAAAAAAAAAAAAAGAGTGGGAACTCATTCCTTCTCCAGATTGATCCTCTGAAAGGGATTTATCTTCAAAACCTACTTGGGTTAATTTAAATATTGTATATTAAGCACCAGTAATTTTTTTCCCTTTTTAAAAAAAACAGGAGTAAAAGATGCAAAAGTAAAGGTCCCAACTCCAATGTTTTCACAATCATTTTCTACTCGTTTTTCCTGGTGAAATATGTAACTAGCGCTGTGTTTGTCCCAATATGTATACCATAAAACACAGAAGTTGCAAAATGCAACCATGTTAATTCTGTCACTCAAGTCTTAATTTTTGCATTTCCTGAATGCAGGTTTAAGTGTGCATGTTTATTAATCTAATTATATTCATTTATTTTTGAACTTTAAGTATAGCACTATTATATATATTGTTCAATTTTCTTGATTTATGTCACTATAGCATAAATTTTATTAAAAACAAAAGGAGTACTTGTGGCACCTTGAAGACTAACCTATCTATCTATCTATTTATTTATTTAGTCTTCAAGGTGCCACAAGTACTCCTTTTCTTTTTGCAAATACAGACTAACACGGCTGCTACTCTGAAACCTGTCATAAATTTTATTGTTTCTGCAATATTTATCTTGTATTAGTTATTTATAATTGATGATGAAAAACTGTCATTTACAAAGCACAAAAGCATGTAAATTAACTATGATGGTTTCAACACATCTTTTGACATGAATATAAATCATACCTGGAAAATTCTAGGTCACAAGGGACAAAAGGAAATTTTAACTACACTGTATATACACTTATATGTTGTTCTCCCGATTACTTTTGGTCAACTGATACAAACAATGAATGTTAACAAATCTATTATAAATAGTGAAGTTGATGTAATGCATACTTACTATTCCAACACTAAGATGATTTCATTTGTCATTTCATACACTTCATGGAGATTAACTACACGAGGACTAGACTTCGTTAATTCGAGCACAGCAATTTCATGTAAAATTTCTGCTTTGCAGTCCTGTCCTCTTCTCCTCTTCTTTAGAAATTTAGCTGCGTATTCTTGGCCTGTGGATTTAGCTATACATTTTCTAACCACAGCACATCTTCCTCTGCAAAGAGAATGGAAAAGATTAAGATTTCTTTAGTGAAAATTATGACAGTTACACTGAAGCTTAAGTATGGGCACTTCACAAATACTTAAGATAAATAGCTGTTTGCAGTGTTGTTGTAGCTGTGATGGTCCCAGGATATAAGAGCAACAAGGTAGGTGAGCTAATAGATTATTGAGCCAACTTCTGCTGGTGAAAAAGACAAGCTTTCAAGATCCAAAGATCACTTTTTTTGGGTCCTGAAGATATGTTAATATTTTTCTAGTACATTATTCTCCAAAGAGAATTACATGTTCAAAAAAAGTAGTTAGACAGCACCTATATAGCATGGTTTCACTGTGAGCTACAAAACCAAATGGCAGGTTCTTTCAGGCATCTAGGAAACTTTTACTGCATTTCTTCAATGTTTATGGATTAAAACATTCTCAGACAGGAAACCATGGTAATACAATATTTAATCAAAAATGAAGGTTCATATGCAATCAGGTTGCAGTAAAGAACTAAAATTAGTTATTTTTCCACATAAGCAATTGTTGTTACTACAGGGATATTATGCAATCGGGAACAAAAAGGGAGGCAATCCACAAAAGAATCTCTTCCACAGGTTGGACCACATCTCAATAGTTTGAGAACCCTGGCTAGTGTACTGTTTCTTTTAATAGATCAACACCATCATTTCAGCAAACATCGGATGTACTAATATTATAGCAAGATTAGAAATCACTTCAATCTATTAAGGGTCTTACAATGTCCAGTTCAAATTAGCTAAAAAAAATTAAATGTGCACAAAATTTTTTTTTGCATATGTAGGGCATTCAATGCCAAGATCTCAAAGTGCTGCACACACATTTAAGATTCATTCCCCTTCCTGTGACACAGCTTAATAGTTATAAAAGTTTCTTTTATTTGTCATGTTTATTTTTAGACAATTTATTTCTAATTTAGGATTAAGTAATTTCTGGGAATTACAGATAGCCTCCCTTGATTTATATTAAGGTTTCACTAAAAGTGTGCCTTATTGGGAAGAAGCTCCCATTAAGTGTAGGAGATTTTCAAGGCCCACAAATTCCCTCCATAAACAATTCTCAAGATTGCAAACAGAAGCTTCAGCTTTTGTCCATTTTTACAAAAATCAATTCTTACATGTTTTATTTGTCTATTTTAAAAACAAACTGGAAAGCGGAGTTACAAGATGAACTTTTAGACGGCTAAACTCAGGCATGGAAAAGCAAGAGACTTGCCCAGGTTCATGCAGAAAGTCAATGATAAAACCAGAAATACAATCCCGTAATCTTGTCACTCAGTCCTATTTTTTAGGTGCTAGACATCACTCCCCTTCTTGAATATAGTACAGAGACAAAGCATTCCGTTTCATTTCCTTGACAACTGTTTAAGTATAGAAGCAAACATATGTTTTGGTAAAGATAAGTTTTTAGAAGAAAGCCACATACTGTTTCTAAAAACCAAGCTGACCTTTTAGAAAATTAGAAAAAAATGTACTCCCTAAGCCAAGTTACAAACTCTTGAAAAAGCAAGGTTTATGATCACAAGGACATTTCCAAAAGTGCCTAGTTCCACAATTATGAAGTATTTTCAGAATTAGACAAAAAACAGCATGAACCTTTAAGAACTTAAGATAAAATTAAAATTACACCACTTGAAATAAAATGAAAAATTTCAAATGGTGTAAATATGAAAAACATTTCTATAGTTTTATATACAAAGATCACCATACTGTATATTTTCAGAGTTACCTCCATTTGTTCATATACATCACTGAGTGTGTAGGTGATGTCTTTCCACACGTAAATTCTATCACCTATGCACACAAAAGATAGTGCTTGAAAAGGTCATGTGCAAAACTGGATTCTGGATTGAGGCCCCTGTTGAAGTCTGAATCAAACTCACTACACAAAATATGTCCATGCTGTTCAACAAAACAGTTTCCATTTGCAGGTAATATTAAATACACCTTCCAATTAGTATAAAATCTGATGAATTATGAAATGGGGTAAAATTCCACAAATTTCTAGTATTTATTGTTAAAAATATTGACTAGATACTTCCTCACTATCTTGCAACAGACCAGATAGTAAAATAACGAAGAACAAAATGTTGCTTTAAAAAAACCAAAGCCACACACAATGTGCAGACAGATAGGGGTGCATATCATGAAATTGTCAACAAATGAATTAGTTAAAAGAAAGAGGTAGAGGTATGCTCTTAACCTGACATGCACACCCTCTTATGAGAGATAATTTGAAATGGGTAACTGCTTTCCCAGCTGTGAAAATGCTTTGCAATAATCTGTTGTTTAACATGAATCAACATATAATAAAATTTGAAGATACGCACCAAAAGCTTATATTTTATTTGTCTGACCCTACCAACCACAACTTAAATTTAAAAAAAAAAAAGAGAAACCATTTAAGTTTTGTCGGGGACTTGAACCCCAGACAGCACGGTTCGTTGTCTGACCGCAGAGAGACAGGCAACACCAGCAAAGTCCAAGTATAAGCTCTTTATTGAAGAATGCACACAGTTTCATGTAAACAGTCAGATCTTTCCTGCTAATTTCCTGAACATCTTCCTTTCACTTAGAGCAGAGGTGGGCAAACTATGGCCCACAGGCCACATCCAGCCCACGGGATATTCCTGCCTGGTCCCTGAGCTCCTGGCCCTGGAGGCTCACCCCCAGCCCCTCCCCCGCTTTTCCCCCTTCCTCGCAGCCATGCCACCACGCAGGCAGCAGGGCTGCGAACTTCTGCCGCTCTGAGCGGTATGGTAAGGGGGCAGCACACAGCAGTGAGAGGGTTGGGTAGGGAGTCCAGGGGGCAGTCAGGGAGCAGGGGGTGGTTGGATGGGGCAGAGGTTCTGGGGTGGTCAGGGGTCGGGGAACAGGGGGAGTTGGATAGGGTATGGGAGTCCCAGGGGCCTGTCAGGGGGCAGGGGTGTAGATAGGTCGGGGCAGTCAGGGGGCGAGAAGTGGGAGGGGGCGAATAGGGGGCAGGGGCCAGGCTGTTTGGGGGACAGAGCCTTCTCTACCCGGCCCTCCATACAGTTTCGCACCCTGATGTGGCCCTTGGACCAAAAGTTTGCCCACCCCTGACTTAGAGTGAACACTAGTTTTGAAAAGTCAGTGATAGTATTTCATGAACAGATGATACAAGAGTTATCACTCATAAAAGTTATTGCTTTTGATTTGCAATGCACCATACATTTAAACTTGTGCTAATTAAGAAAAAAAAGCCTGTAAGATGAGTTAAGACACAATATATCAGTAAGTTCAAGGAAAGATTTTTTTTTTTAATTGAAAAGTATCTGTAGAAACGCAGGAAATTCATTACATTTTAACAGTGAAATAAAGAAATGGATAGTTAAGATTATCCCTGGTAAACCACCACCATGCACACAGGGTATGCAGAGATTCATTTAATGAAGTTTCATAAGATATACATGAATGTACTATTTCACACCTGACATGTGAAGTAGAAACATTTTGCTAAAGACTTCCTGCGGAATATGTCATTTCTTCACTGTCCCCCTTGTTAACACCTTTGTCACATACAATGAATAGTGCAGCCTTCTCCATCTCTCATCTCCCCACTCCAATCTGTCTAAAACAGGACTACTGGCATCACACACTTCCTCTGCTCCAAGCACATCACCCTATCCTTAGAATCCCTTCCGTGGCTACGTGGCCCTTACCATAACACCATAGCACTTCCTCGCCTACGAAACCTGACATTCTACATCTCCACTCTTATTTCCAGATATTTCCCATTCTTCTCTCCGAACTCCTCCTTTCATGTCCTTCCTACACTTGGCTTTGTGCCTCCTAGCATGCTGCTCCCAACCCCCAGAACAGACCAAGGTGTCCTTCCCTACTCTTTAAAATCAATTTCTTCAAGCAATCTATACATCAATGCTTCCTCAGAGCGTCGGCAAAGACTAGCGGGGGAGGACGGAGAAAGGGGGCAAACAGGCCTCTCGCTTTGTTCTCCAGATTTTCAGCTTGCATTTAAAAGAGTAAGGCTCTAGATAATGGGATTGCAAAAAAATCTTGGAAACTATAATCAGAGTAACTGGTGAGCTATGTTTGTTTGAGATTCCAGTATTTCACTAATACACAGAATGTATGAAAGGAGAAGTAGTATCATACAATGAAGATCTAGACAGTCTACTTCAAGTGATTGTCCATTTTGGGTAGCCCTTTAACACCATGAAATGGTAGGGTTGAAGGTGGGACTCAGCTTTCAAAACTTTGGGAAATGCTGCCTTCCACCCTTCCTTATAATTACTCCTCATACTATCCACCTTTTGAAATTTTTCCATGTCTTATTTAGATTATGACTACTTCAGCATCTTTCTGAAGTATGTGTATAGAAGAAAAGAATCATGCTCCCTGACACACATGTAGAGGGGATCCTGTACACACAAATCTACATACACTTGTGTGGAAAGGGCAGACAAGCCATCTATATTGCATCTTCCCCTAGACCCCACATAGACCTTTCCACTGGTCTGGGGATATGAACAGAGGAAGAAATGCACTTCACTTCTTCCACATGCTCCACCTTGTGAAGTCTACTAGAAAAAACAACACAGGCTGGGGCTATATTACTCTTTCAAAAAATATCCCACTGTAGCTCGGATTTCTTTTCCATGTGAAGTTACATCCCTTTCCCCCCAAAACCATCATGTAAAATAAATGTTCTTACCTTCCTAGCTCTTTAGGATCAAGCATGTAAAAATTGTAAAAATTATCCATCTTGATTTGTGTCTGAAGAGATGTGGACAACAAGCCTAAAAGGCTTTTGCTCTCCGACTTTCTCCTGGACATAATTAACACAAGGTCTTCTCTCTTTTGCTGGTTATCTATTTTCACCTGTCAAAGCAAAATACGCATTTAAATATGACCAATACTACAAAAATCCCACTGCTGCACAGCAGGAAAAGTCATCTCATAAAGCTATGTCATCAAAAACAGCTGCTTTAACACCTTTGAAATATGAATGGTTTTTCACATTTCTTAGAAAAAAAACATTTTAACCAATAAGAATAAGGACCACTTATGAACTGAAGTCAATGGATAACAGGCTGAGCTATGGCCATATAAAAACTGTTTGTGACACATTTGTTAGTACAGCATCTAAAATGTCCTCTCTGTTCTTACCATGTCTATCAAAATAGCAAAGAAAACAGGAAAGCAGAGGAATATTTTATATAAGAGTTTCATAAAATAAGTTCTCATTATTAAGAGTTGTGGTAATCCTTTAATATACAACATTAAACCAGGGAATAAATCTGCACACCTTCCCAGGCTTATGAGTTACTAGCTATGTTCTTATAATTAGGCGAGGTCATTTAAAACCTACTGATGTGCATGTAGCATCTCAGCTCTGTTACCTTGGTAATATACTGCTACACAAGTTTAAAATACACCCGCCAACATTATTTCCATTAGCTGCCTATAAAACCCAGTAGATTATAACCCAGTACTGCAATTTTCATAGCCTGTGTTTGTGTAGGCCATAGCTACATTCAAAGTAATCTTTGGGCCTTGTCCTACACTTCCATACTATGTGCCTTAGAAATCTCACCATCAGGGTACCTCTCAGTCATGTCAGTACCCAGCAGGGAATTTCTTATCAAAATTCCTTGGATGAAGGAGGGCGATACCATGGTTTGGAAGGTTGGAACCAAGAGTCTTCATGCTACTCTGGAGGATCCCTGATCCATTCCCTGGGAGCGGAAAGGCAAGGATAGCTATCAGGCTGATTGTGGCTCAATTCCAGACCAAAGCATAGATTGAGAGGGCTTCCAATGGTGAGAACAATGACTTGATTAAGCAAACAGCTCAAAGGGGTAAAACATTTCCTGGAAAACCAGTAGGTTTTTTCCTGGAAAACCAGTAGGGGGAAGTTCCAACTTCTCTGGTGAGATTTATGTCACTAGGGAAATCGGTTATCCACATAAGTTTTTTCCATTTTCTTTCTTGGAAAAGGAAAAGAAGAAACCAGCTTGGCACCTGCATTATTGTTCTTTCCTTAAAAAAAAATAAAGCACCGAGTACTACATATCCAGTGCTGCATGAGGGGCAGATTCAAATGAGGATTATCCAGTGGCTTGATGCAATGAACCTGAGCCATCACAGTAACTATGGTTCCAGTAAAATCAATGGCTCCAAAGAAGCTGCAAGCAACTTAAAATGAGGTTTTGGGCACTGAACTGATGGCCTTGAATCTGGGGCAGGGTATGGTTCCATAATATGGACCTGGCCCTCAATGTCACCCTCTGCTGTAGCTCTGACTTCTGCATAGGTTTGCTTTTCACTTCAATATGCAAATCCAGAAGTGCTGGAACATTAAGGCTATGCTCTCAAGGACTGGCTCTTTCATCAGATACTGACACGTGAGGCCAAGCTTTTATGCTCTGCCACAGCCAATCTCCACCAATTCACAGTGACCAGCTTCTTAGATTTTCCCCAAGCCAGGGAGTCTAACAACTGTTCTGAAACCTTGCCAGACTTTTTAACCTGGGGATCAGAGCTGAGGCTGGTCTTCCAGCACTTACAGACACCTGCATTTCAGACCTGGAACGTTTAACTAATGGTTCCTACTACAGCATAGGTTGCAAGAGATTCTGATGCTCCTTTCTGGTCCCAGAGTCAAAGGTGTTGCATATGAAACAACAGGAAATTAGATGACCTTCCCCCACACCAACCGAAGCAGGCCAGATGATGCATATGTGCATCCAAAGTAGGAAGAACCAGCAAGTAAGAGGCACACCTTAAACTCTGGTTTCTGTCTCCAATTCCAATGTGTCAGAACCAAGTACTTATGCCAGGGCACTAATAGCCTTAGACAAAAAAACAACAACAAATATAGAGAGCTAGCTAATTAAAACCTAACTAAACTAAGGCTGATGTATCACTGGGAACACTCCATTCTAACAAACCTGGGTCCATGAACCTGGTAAGATTTCTGGTCTCTTTGCTACTGCAGTTGGAAGAGACTGAGGCAGCCAGCACTCAACCCCATTTTCCCCCCCCCACTTTTTTTTTTTTAATAGCCCATCCTTCAAACTGCCCTTCCTAAAATTTAAAGACTGAAACATCCAGCCTATTTCAGGGGAAAATATGTTCTGAAGCACTATAAATGCATGCAATAAGAGTCTTTGACATAGTTTGAGGAGTCATTGCAAACCAGTTTCTATGCTACTCTGAATATCTTAAAGTTTGGTTTTTAACAGCTAAAACAAACATTTAAGTTGAACATGTAAATCCTGATACTGCAATCAAGTCTGCACAGGCTGCCCTTCCATCTGAGGGGCCTACCACGAAAGGCAAAAGGGGTCAGCCACATAGATCCAATTGCAGTACTCGGGGCTTACTTTAAATGTAGAAGTCTTTTATAGAGACGTCAAGGTTATTGAAATGACGGCATTTGAGATATTCAGGCTGCACTAAAAGAATAAGTTTCCCAATGATTCCCTGCTTGTCGAAGGATACAGCTTCACACAGTTATGCCGAAGTCTCAGAACAGCAAGTAGTGATCTTTCATGTCATATGGTAAGCGTGATGCAAATCTGAACATAACAGGGTTACTTAGGGACAACAGCAAACAACAACAAAAAGAGTGAAGTTAAAACATGATTTTGAACAGTTAAAAATGTAAATCAATAGAAATTTATACTATTTTTGAAAGTTCAATAGTATCTAGTGGAGTCTTGAAGGGGTCTGCCTTGAGACCAGTACTATTCAATATTTTCATTAATGACTCAGATAATGGGGTAGAGAGTATGCTTAAAAAAAATTGTGGATGACACCAAGCTGGGAGGAGTTGCAAGCCCTTTGATGAAAAGGATTAGAAATCAAAATGACCTTGATAAACTGGAGAATTATTCTGCAATCTACAAGATGAAATTCAATGCAGATATGTGCAAAGTGATACACTTGAAAAGGAAAAAAATCCAATGCACCACTACAAAATGGGGAGTAACTGGCGAGATGGTAGTATTCCTAAAAACAGTCTGGGGGTAATAATGGATCACAAATTGAATGATGCAGCTGCAAAAAAACAAAAAAAACACACACCCCCTAACATCCTGGGGTATATTAACTGGAGTGTCATGTGTAAGACAGGGGAGGTAATTGTCCTGCTCTGTTCAGTACTGTAGAGGCCTCAGCTTGACTACTGTGTCTTCTTATAGGCATCACACTTTAAGAAAGATGGGAACAAATTGGAGAGTCCAGAGGAGATCAACAAAATGATAAAAACTTTAGAAAACCTGACCTATGAGGAAAGCTTTAAAAACTGGGAATGTTTTAGTCTTGATAAAAGACTGAGCGGGTACCTGTAACAGTCTTAAAGTGTGTTAAGGGCTGTTATAAAGAGGACAGTCATCAGCTGTTCTCAATGTCCACTGAAGGTAGTACAAAAAGTAATGGGCTTAATCTACAGCAAGGAAGATCTAGGTTACGTAGAAGGAAAATTTTTTCTAACTTTCAGGATAGCTTAGTACTGGAATAGGTTACCAAATGAGGTTGTGGAATCCCCATCACTGGAGTTTTTAACAACATATTAGACAAACACCTATCAGGGATGATCTGAGCCCATTTGGTCCTGCTTCAGTGAGGAGGGCTGGATTAGATAACCTCTTGAGATTTCTTCCAGAATTACATTTCTATGAATAGATGATTAAACAACTTCAGTGTCAGCAGTTTATCTTCCAATTTGGGGGTGGAGGAGGGAAACAACAAAAGAAGTATTGTTTCCCTCCTCCAGTTATCATTCATATCTAACACATGCACACCAATACTGTGAAATCACCAGTTCTCTGTGATTTCAATACTGTGAAATCACCAGTTTATACATTCAGAATGGAACTACTTTGACTCATGTACTTATTGGCTATAAGAAATAACACTCATTAAATCCAGTTTGTGGATTTTTCGAAGAAGACTGTATCATGGTTTCAAAGTTTTGACAAGTTTTTTAATTAAAATATAAAGGGAACACAATTTAGGCCAAACATAACATATTAAAGGACAACTTCAAAAGTTATGTTATAAACAAGCCTTTATTTACCCATTTTAGTAATAGCAACTTAGATTATGAAAGTGAAATAATGTTGAAAATCCAATTGGTCACTACTTATACTGGGTGTACCTTTAATAGCCCAAATGGAGCAAAATGTAGTTTTACTTTTAGGTTCTTATTACTGCATTGTTTGGCTTTCAAACTTGCCGTGTGTGCTTGTTTTAAAACTACTTTTTTCACTAGAATTTTATAAATTGTAGAGACATATCTGTAGTTTTGTGAATCTCTTTAGGATTAAATAATTTTTAAAAATTAAATTGTGCCAAAGTTGGCACTCCTTTTACACTGTTATGATTAGATAACAAATGCAGCTTTAAAAAAAAAATAGCAGTTACTTGAGAATATGAAGGGGAAAAAAGCACGCCATTGTTTATGTAAGACCAATAGCATCTTGTGCTCTGCTTCTGAAGAGCCAGTGGGGAAACACAAACTAAATTTAAAAAAATAGGCAGCAGAATAATGCTAAATATCATCACATGATATTGGTACAAGAAAAGAGAGATGCCACATGATGGCCCAAAGCAGATCTGTGCAATCAAAAAAGTCAGAGAAGTGTAGGACCTCAATAGGTCACCTTGTCCAGTGCCCTGCACTCAAGGCAGGACAAATATGCAATGTGTTCACAGGATCAGGCTCCCTAGTTTTTTAAACTCCACTGGAAACAAAGGCAGTTAAGTAAAGAAAATTTCAAATTCATATACATTTAATGTCTTCAAAAAGAAAAATTCAGAGTAATAAAACATTAGAAAACATAAAGGTTCAAGCATTTCATTTTTTTGCTACAGTGTTAGACATATTTCAAGCATGAGTTGTGGGAGTAGGTAAAAAACCTGAGAAAATACAATAAAGTGTCATTTATCCAACTAAAACAAAAGAAAGACATTTTTAAAAAAAACAAACTATACTCTGGAGCTGTGAAGCTGTAGTTTCAGCAGAGAAGAACACAGGCATTTGTGAACTACATCAGGACAGCATATGAAATGGTTTGTCTAGAATTAGAAGAGAGGTCTGAGTGCATTCTCAAGGGTGTAAGAAGTAGGACCCACAGCGCCCATAGCCTTAAAATGATGTCCAGAACTCACACAAGCAAGAGCTTCTCTCGCTGCTGTGGAGTCCTGTAGGGAAGTATGGTTACAGAAAGCTTCACAGATGGTGAAGTCATTAACCCTGCCGCCCACCAAGCTCCATCCTCTGCTAAGTTTTGTTTTACCCTTTATGTTAGGGCCTGTGTTGCCCACTTCACGTGCCAGTAACAGAACAAAGTTAAAAACACGGGAGTATTTTTACACTGGGTGGGAAGGACGGAACTAAGGATGTGGGAACTCCTCCAGCCTTCCCAAGTAAGTTAGTTTGGGCAACCTCTCTTAAATACTGAAAATTAACAGGGCTTAACCCCAACAACCCCCACCTGAACGCCCCCCTTCGTACCTAGGGCTTCACTCGCCGGCGGCGCAGCCCTCCCCAGCTCTGACAACGGCCTACCAGGAGAGGCACCTAACGCGTTACAGAGGCCGGCGCTCGGCCCCAGAGAGGTTCTTCCTTCAGGCCGGCTCGCCGAGCGCTATGGCTGAGCCCGCTGCGGGCCCGGGGCACTGAGGGGGCAGCGTGCGTGGGAGAACGGCCCGCCCGGCTGCCCCCCTGCCAGCCACGGAGCCGACGGCGAGAGTCCCAGCGCCCCGGGCGTTCTGCCGCCGGTTCCCTGGGCGGCTGCCACCCGCCGGCAGGGTGACAGGGCTGGGCGCCGCTCGCCCCGGGCTTGGCGACGCTCCGGCTGTGCCCGCCCCCACCCTACGCCGCGCGGGCTCCCCCAGTCGCTGAAGGAGGAAGGTGCCACCCGGCTCGGTGGCGCTCGGGGACGTACCCCGGGGGCAGCCTGGAGGCGCCTCTCTCGGGGCGTCCCATCCGCGCAAGGGGCCAGGGTCCCCCGGGCACTCACCGCGAAGCACCCCGCTTCTCACGCGCCCCCACAAACAGACGGCGCCGCCCTCGCGCTCGGCTCTGCCCGGCGCCCCAACCGCAGCCCGCACAGTTGGCGTTTGAAAAGCGCAACCCGGCGGCGCGGCCCCCCCAGCCCGGCCCCGCCCCGCGGAGCCAGTGTGGAGCCAATCAGCGCCGGCTGTGGGCGGGGCCTTCCCTCGCTGATTGGCAGGAACTCCCCCACAGAGGGAAGGGCCCAAGCAGCCACTCACTTTCGAAGGCACGCGAGGGGAAGCCCTAAGGGCGAGGGAGGGGGCCAGAGGGGTGATGGGGAAATGGAGGCACGCGAGAGGGAGCAGAGAGCACGGAGCGAAAGGCCCATTGCAGCCCCGGCTGTGAATCTAGGTGTGCAGTGCAACCGTTTAGTATCAGCTCTGCCCCAGGGGCTGGGAGTTACTGGGCCCAGGCAGGAAGCTGCCCCACTGCCAGAGGTGATGCTGCCGCTGGTGTGACAGCATTCATTGCTAGGACACAGGACGGTGGTGTAACTTGGGCTGAGTGGGAGGAAAGGTGAGGCTGGGAGTGGAAAAACCACCAGCAGCTCGGTGGATGCTCTTTCTTCTACCTTTTATTCACCACATTTCTATGTCTCCGCCTAAGCTTTTGCCCCCACCACAGGTAGCTCCCACCTGCCCTCATACCAATTCACTGAAATTTACATTGTCATGTCACCTCTGACATTGGCCCTACACATTCAGGGAAATATCAAACCCTCTCAGGAACTAGTCAGCGAACAAAAAAATCAGTAAAAAACTAGCAGCAAATCTAGCTTTATTAACCTGCATCTTGCTGGTTAGGGAGACTATCCCAAGGAAGATAACACTATATCATGAGCTCTGTCATCTACACCCTCACAGAAGAGATGAGGCAGCCACTTTAAAAACTGGAATGTTTTAAGGCATTTAAGACAGAAGGGCGTTACTCTAATTTACTGCATATCGCTGTAGCTTCGTGCCTGTTGTTTAGGTCCAAAGTCTTAAAACTTTATCCACCACTTCATTTCCCTGCTCTCGTGGAGGGAAGTTAAAGACCGTGATTGCTATACATTTTTTCCTTTTACTTATTTACTTTTTTATAGGTTACACGTGTGCAAATGCAATAGCTAAGGGCCATATTTCCAAAGCTTCTAGAGATAAGGCAGAAGAACTGGTAACTCCTCCCCTCCGTACTTGCTATGTGTATAGTATTAGATCCACTAAAATACTGTTCACAGACAGAATATATCTACCTCATACACACGTATCATATATTTCCTTATCAGTTAATCATTTTTAATCTTAACATTTGAATAAGGTTTAACAATATGTACACAAATGGTAGCTTTGGAGTCCTAGAACTTGGAAAGAACAAAAAATGACAATATTATGGAGGAAATATAAGATGAAGACCACTAGGGGATGCTAAGAAGTGCATAGCACACGAGTTGGAGGGCATATCATTTGACAGTCAAGTCTAGGCAAAATCATTCAGTATTGTGGACTGGAAGTTTTCTTACCTGATCATTTCCTTTCTGCAAGCAGTGTTTCCCACAATTCTGCTACATATGGGTTATTCCCCTCCTGTTTCAGATTCCAAAGGCAATTCAAAACTGTAGCATAACCTGTGCTAGCTACACCCCCTTCTCCAGCCTGCTGCCAGATGATTAATTCCAAAGCTGTGTAAAAATTTGTAGAAAATAATTAGTAACAATAATTCCAATGCTAACTGAGTAACTACGTACAGTAAGTCCTTGTTTATATGGTAACTATCCAAATAGTTGGAGAGCTGTCCAGGGTGGGTAGAACTGTGGGAGATGCTGCTAGCAGAAAGAAAATGTAAGAAAGGGAGAGTCATTTTGCCCACTAAATTTTCTCCATTGCTTCTGCACAAAGACCTACTTTCCTTGTCCTTCCTTGGTTAAGGAAATAAGACTGGCCATACTGAGTCAGATCAATGGTCCATCTAGCCCAGTATCCTGTCTTCCAACAGTGGCCAGTGCCAGATGCTTCAGAGGGAATGAACAGAATTGGGCAATTATAGAGAGTGATCCATCCCTAGTCATCCAGTCGAGGCTTCTGGCAGTCAGGGGTTTAGGGACACTCAGAACATGGGGTTGCATCCCGGACCATATTGTAATAGGCACTGATGGACTTATCCTCCCTAAATTTTTTTTTTTAATCCAGATATACTTTTGGCCTTCACAACATCCCTGGCAATGAGTTCCACAGGTTGACTGTGTGTTGTGTGAAGAAGTACTTATGTTTGCTCTAAATCTGCTGTCTATTAATTTCATTGGGTGACCCCTAGTTCTTGTGTTTATGTGAAGCGGTAAATAAAACTCTCTTATTTACTTTATCCACATCATTCATGATTTTACAGACCTTTATCACATCCGTGGTCATCTCTTTTCTAAGATGAACAGTCCCAGTCTTTTTAACCTCTCCTCATATGGAAGCTGTTCTATACCCTTAAACATTTTTGTTGTCCTTCTCTGTACCTTTTCCAATGTGAATATCTTTTTTTGAGATGGGGAAACCAGAACTGAAGGCAGTATTCAGGTTTGTATGTGCAACCACTATCATGTTGACTGACTGGACCAGGATGTGGTTCCTTGCATGTGGTTCTAGAATCTCAGAAGAGCTAGTTTGATTGTGGTTCCTTTCCTCAGGGGCCCTGCACCTTCTTCTGGGTCCCAGAGGTGCTCTCGATCCTTCAAGACTGGTATTGATGGTGAGAACCTGAAGGTCTAGAAGGTTTATGGAGAGATCCCTGTGGATATTGCCCAGGACTGTCCACTGTCTCAAGGAGTCGCTGACCTGGTTCGAGATCAGTATCTGATCTTGAATGTGCTCCAGGGAATGGTCCTATACTTTCAGAAGCAAAGCTTGGAGGCTGTGGAGGTGTGATCTCACCCATGGGGTGACCTCTGTGCAAGAGACCAGAAGGCTCCGTAGTTGAAGGCACTAAGCTATGGTTGGGCTCCTGCACTTAACCAGCATGAATATCAGATTCTGAATCTTCAGGAATGTGTCAAGTGATGGGTAGATCTGTGCTACTGATGTGTCTATCTCCACATCCAGGTGAATAATCCTTGTCAAGGGAACCAAGGAACTTTTCTTAGCATTATCATGAATTGGTGCACTTATAGAAGATTCAGAGTCTGGATCATGGCACTGTGTGCTGTGGTCTGGCATGGGATTCTGATTAAGAAGTCATCCAGAAAGAGATACAGGTGAATACCTGGGATCTGAGTCTGGCTATGATCACCACCAGCATTTTTGTAAATACCCAGTGGGCTAACGAGACACTGAATGGCAGTGTTCAGCACTGGTAGTAATTTATGTTGTAAGCAAATCTCAGAAATCTGCAGTAGCAGGGGTGCACTGAATTGTGGAGGTACACATCTGCAACATCCACTGAGGTTAGGAAGTCCCCTTAAGACAGGGATGTCACTATCAAAGCTAGATTCTCCAGCTGTAACTTTGTTTTCTTCATCCATTTAGTGAGTCTTTTGAGGTCAAGGATGACCCTGACTCCTTTGGTGCACTTCTGAACAATTAAGAAGATGGAGTAAAACCCTAAGAACACTTTTCTGGGGGAACTCCTATCACTCCTCTGTCCAGGAGATGGGAGAACTTGTTCTGGACAAGCTTGCACATGGCAGGGTTGCTGGTGATGGGAGACTGGATGAAGAAAGGATGGGGTGGAGCCCTTACCTCAAGGGAGTATCCCTGATACATTATCCCTCACTGTCTGTGGTAGAAGCAAACCAGTCATCTGGAAAGTGGGAAATCATGGCTCCCAAACTCAGGTCTGGGCAGACTTGGCAGAGGCACATTCGCCCATTGTCATAATGACCCCTTGGATGACGCAGGAGTATCTCTAGATTTTCACTCCTCAGTTCCAAAGTTTTCCTTTGACATATCTTTCATCTTTCCTTTGGAACCTCTGCAAGTGTGTCTGTCTGATAATGGCTTTGAGGTCCCTTTTTAAAGTATTAAGTGGAGAGGGGACAAGACTGTTTAGGTTTGCCAGTGTTTTCAGCCACTATCTTGTCCAATTTTTTTCCAAAGAGGAGAGATCTTGTTAATTTAGAGGAGCACAGGACTTGTTTGGAATGAATATCTACGTTCCATGGACAAAGCCATACGTGTCTCCTGGCTAGTGATCTAAATTCCATGGCCCTGCCAAAAAACCTCATAGCATCCATTGAAGCATCAGCAACAAATGCTACGATAAGGAGGTTTTCTTATGAATAGACTTAAAACTGGGTTTGTCTCTGCCCCTAAGGGTTTTAAGGTCCTCCAGTCATGTGGCTTTAACAAAGCACTTGGCTGCCAGAGATGCTCTGAGGGTGGCTAAGGAAGCACCAAAGTCCCTTGTAAGGGTTGCTTCAACCTTCCTATCCATTGGATCATTGGGGGGAAAATGTCCCCTTTGGGTCAAATAACCATATCCTTTGCTAGAAATGCCACAGCTGCATCGACCTTAGGCATATTTGAGAGAGAAACTTCTCCCTCAGAGTTCTCCCTTGTAGACTCCCGCTCCCCCAGGTTGGGGGACGGAGACTGTCAGAAATTCCTGACTCAATTCCTGACTGTGAGCTCTGCTTCTCTCTTTAGAGCACTTAGGACCCATCTCAGGGCTTGTGGTGGTACCAGGAGCCATGCTAGGATCTTATTCTTGTGCTCCTGAGTTGCCACAGTCCTCCTCATCCTTAGAGCAGAACAGGGAGAAGCTCTGTTTCCTGGTTGGGCTTTTCTGTGGTGGAGTCGCAGCTTCTTGGGAGGGATAAGGGTCCCGACATACCTGTCTGACTCACAGCTCCATACCCGAGCAGTACTAGGGTCAGCTGCTGAAACCAGGCAGGGCATGATTTGTCCTCTGTAGAGCCTGTTAAAGCTGGCTCACAGATGAAGCATCTTTTAAGTTTAGCCCAATGTTTGTGTGCCTGTGTAACACCGACAGACCCCCCCCCCCCAGGTCATCAGCAGGCAGGATCAAACCAGGGACCTCTGGAGCTTAGTACATAAGCCTCTACTGCAGGAGCTAAAAGCCAACTGTTAGCTAAGGCTGTAGAGCAGACTCACTAATTGCTCTCTAAGTGGTCTCGGTGCCACTAGATGGTACAGAACACCACACCCAGAAGGTGTGTGGGTTACACCTGCTCTGCCATCCCTGAAAGGGGCCAGAGGAGCTTGGCAGAGAAGTGCTGCACAGGGACTCCATGTGGCTTCAGCCATGTGCTACTAAATACCTGGTCCAGGAGTGGAGGAGAGAACAAAGAAGACTGCCCCCTACTGTCCTCAAAGGGGAAAAAAGCATAGGAAAGATCTGGAGCAAAGACAAGTGCCACTGACTGATGCCCCAGAAGCAAAAGATCTGCAGCAGGCTCGAGAATGGGGCATGACTAGCACAGGCTGTGCTACAGCTTTGAACTGCCTCCTGAAACTGTGGACAGGAGAGAAATAGCCCACATACAGCACAATTATGGGAGATGCTGGGCTGCAAAAATGCACATTGATTTCTGAGATATTGTAAACAACACAGCAAACACATGCCGGCAACATTCTCCTCTTTGTCTAGTTGTAATGCAGTTTCTTATCGGACAAGACATTCAACCCATAGCTATCACATGGGGACTGGGCCTAACCACGTCAACACTAGTTGTATATGATTATGGTTGTATATGATATTATGTATATTGTATATGATTATGGTTCTCCCACTGTGTTATAGGCTAAAGCAACCATGTCACTGAATTGTCATAGTCACAAGAATTACTCAGTAGTCTCTGATAATTTTTTCTAGTGCTTGTATGAGTGAGCCCAGAACAATCTGCAGGACCTCACTGGAATAGCACTGGATCTGCACATTGCAAAGCGTGAGAGAGCTATTACTTTGCATTTAGTAATCTTCACACCAGGAGATAACCACATAGGAAAGACCCATATGAATAACGGTTTATAAAAAAATTATGTGGTGATATTCAGGGCTTTCTAACTCATTGCTTGGGAAGACGAAAATAAAAGTTGAAGATATAAAAGCTTCATTTTGGTTTCCAAGAGCTTTTTTGCGGACAGACAGTGGCTCTAAGGGCTTTTTGAAAGCAGTTGAATCTTTTAAACAGTTTGAAAATCTCTGTGATGGATTTGATTGGTTGCCAAGTTGAGTTCCCTTTGTGAGGAGGCAATCTAAGCAGTTGCTCTAGAATTTGCAGACTTTCATTTTTGTTCTATCTTTGGTGTAAGAGCAACAACATTAATGTAATGTGAAATTTTAACTCCAGTGATAAATGAGCTAACTACTTCATTGCTTCAGTTTATTTTCAGCAGCTGACTATTATTGGAACCTTATTTGGCTAGTGGCACTGTAAAATGAAACAGCAGCCACCATCCAGCGGAGGTGATATTTATATCAGAACCTAACAAATAAGGAACAGAAGTAAAATGCATGATTTTGGTAAGGTGGAACCATTTCTGAAAAATATAGAATGTGTTATACCACTTGGTTGTTTGAATGTACATTTTAAGAATCAGAGCCACATTTTACATCATAACTCACTCAGGACCATCCATCTAGATTTTAGAACTGTAAGTAATAGAGATTTTTCACTATTACAGTCTTAAATCTTTAAGAGGCTCTTCTCAGAGAGCCATTACCATCTTAAAAAGAAATGGAGTACTTGTGGCACCTTAGAGACTAACCAATTTATTTGCACATAAGCTTTCGTGCTTATGCTCACGAAAGCTTGTGCTCACGAAAGCTTATGCTCAAATAAATTGGTTAGTCTCTAAGGTGCCACAAGTACTCCGTTTCTTTTTGCAAATACAGACTAATACAGCTGCTACTATGAAACCTGAAATTACCATCTTATGCACTGAGTTCATTATAAATAATTTCAAGTAGCTTTGACAAACAAAATAGAAATGTGCAATGCATGGAGAGATCCATTTGATTAGGAGTGCTCTCTACACAGTACGAAAAGTAAACAGCATTCCAAACATACCAAATGATCCACAAGATGAAAATTAAAAGATGGATGCAAGTAAGAGGCTGTAGGTTATTATAGAATGTGGTGCCAAAAAAGTAAATGACAGTGCTTATGTCTTTCTTTGGCTGTTTGTATCTCCTCACATATTCTTTCAGGGACAGAACTGCTATGTTTTGTGGTTATAAAAGCCAAATAAACACTTAAAAAGCCAAGAGATATGGGAGTATTGTTGTAATATTTAATATTTATTTATATCATGTCATGGAGGCATGCATGGCACTTTAGAGAAAAATATAATTGACAGGACTTTGCCCCAAGGACTTTATAATTTTGATTAGATATAAACAGCAAAGATATAAACGGAGGGTGGGGTAGGAGGAATGGGAGGATGAAGGTTACAATAATGCTGGATCATAAAATATGCTTATTGTTATCTATACATCAGGTTAGTTCATTTAAAAAAATAATAAACTATGATAAATTCTAGGGTGGAGGTCTTTAATTGCCAGTTACTATCCTAACTGCCTGAATAGGAATTCTGCTTATCAAAAGCATCTTTACAGACCCCAGGGACCAGTACAGCCTGACCATTCCTTCCTGTCCATGTCTTGTTCCTCCATTAAGCCCAGCCTGGTCAGGCCCTGTGTACGATGTCTGGCCATCTAGTCGATGGTTGGCCTTTAGGTCTGACAGACCTTGGTTGGCATTTGCATTTTTTTTTTTTTTTGGTAACCTATCATCTGACTCCTACAATGTCCCCACTATCATAATCTTTTCAATGTAGCCAATCTTATACCCTGATGTCACATTCTAGTCTCCTTTTAACTTCTTCCCCTGGCTCTGTTTGGTGCAAGAAAGCATAGCTGGCTTGCCAGCACAACACACAGTGGGCAGGGCCAGGGCCTGACTGGCTGAAATGTGCTAATTCAATGCATCTCCAGTTGGAGTTTAAAGTTGCCTTCCTCTGGGATGACTCCCTACAGTGTGGCCATCTCCACAATCACAGGGGTTGAATCTGGCCTTCGGATTCTGTGAGGTCGAGGTGGGTGAGTAAGTGCTAGTCAAGGGACTTCTCCTGAGAGCACCCAGCTCCCCAAACACATCTAGGGTGTGTCAGAAGCAACCCAGCTGATCTCAAATCCTAGGTTAAAGCATGAAAAATACCCTAATTCAGTGGACAGTTACATTTTGCACCAGGACACCACAGCCACTACGTGGTTGTCTGCTGTAGATGCAAGTAGAGCACACTGCAGTAATCTATTCTGTAGATGATATGCTTATTGATAACTGCAGTGAGGTCCACATGCCAAAGGAAATATCTCAACATTCTCACCAAACACAGATGGTAAAAAGCATTCTTGGTTTCTGCATCTAGAAACAACCAAAGATCCAACAAGACCCCCACACTGTAAATCAGAGGAACAAAAAGGTATGCAAAATTCCTCAGATGAGCAGACAGATATGACTTCTGAATTTCATCCAGCTGTTGCACCCAACCTGGCAGCATCACCTTGAACTGAACTTTATCCAAGCCCCAATCTTGGCTAGAAATTGGGAAGAGGGATCAATTCCTCACCATAGAAGGTTAATTATTATTTATTTAAATCAAAGTGTTTCATGATAAGTCTGAATGATGACTGCCTAGAAAGGAGTATTGCGTAAAGGGATCTGGGGATCATAGTAGACCACAAGCTAAATATGGAGTTAACAGTGTAACACTGTTGCAAAAAAAGCAAACATCATTCCGGGATGTATTAGCAGATGTGTAAGCAAGACATGACAAGTAATTCTTCTGCTCTACTCCGTGCTGATTAGGCCTCAACTGGAGTATTGTGTCCGATTCTGGGCACCGCATTTCAGGAAAGATGTGGACAAATTGGAGAAAGCTCAGAGAAGAGCAACAAAAAAGATTAAAGGTCTAGAAAACATGACCTATGAGGGAAGGTTGAAAAAATTGGGTTTGTTTTAGTCTGGAAAAGAGAAGACTGAGAGGGGACATAACAGTTTTCAAGTACATGTTATAAGGAGGGAGAAAATTGTTCTTCTTAACCTCTGAGGATAGCACAAGAAGCAATGGGCTTAAATTGCAGCAAGGGAGGTTTAGGTTGGACATTAGGAAAAACTTCCTGTCAGGCAATTTATTCCAGTGCTTAACCACTCTAGGAAGGTTGTGGAATATCCATCATTGGAGATTTTTAAGAGCAGGTTAAACAAACACCTGTCAGGGATGGCCTACAATACTTAGTCCTGCCATGAGTTCAGGGGACTGGACTAGAAGATTTATCGAGGTCCCTTCCAATCCCTTGATTCTATGAATTGAAGAGCAACAGCAGAAAATGAATCTAAAATGACAGTATCCCACCATTACACCACCATTTGCATACACACTTCTCTTTAATCCTTTACACTAGCTTCCTTCAGGCTTCCTTTAATACCTAGACCCTGTAATACCAAGAATTCTTTCAAAAGAAATAATTCCAAGGTAGTAAGAAAATTATCTTAACACTAAACTATAAAAGTTATTGTATATAAGGTGTTACATAAAGATAGCAACGTTGTTATCAAACCACTACAGAAAGTGGGCTATTACCTATTTCTGACCTGGCAGAAATATAGAATTGGCTCCAATAAATAATGGACAATATCTCTTGCTAGAACTAGCATAATAAATTATAAAAACTGCTTGAATTCTTTAGCAGGGGACCATTTACTTTTATTATTTTGGAAGCCAGTTTTTCAAGAATAACACTCAGCAATTTCTCTGCCAATAATCTATAATAATCTATTGATTATTTGGATTTAAGAACAACAATCATCATGATCTTAAACATTGGAAGAGACGTGCATATTTTCCCCAAAGATTTATACCTATTAAAATATCATGCTATCTCATCATAGGCCATTGTCAATCAAATGTACCTTTGCAGCTTTCGATCCTCTGTAGAATAGACATTGAAACAATTTAGTGAATTCTGATCACTTTCCAAGGTGGAGATTCCAGGGCATTGTCCTTTGGTAATTTCATTTATCATAGCCTTGGTTTCAAATGTGGTTCTTTTGCAAAAGCTGAGGCAGAGTGTTGCAGAGTCTTTACTTTCTCTGTTGCTGAAATGTTGTTCCCTTTAAGATATGTCACTTTCCAGAACACATGGCAATTAATGCAAGGTGATGAAAGTGTCTTTGAGATGCTCTAAAAGTTTAAACCTACTGGCCAGGATTTAGAACAATTCATATATGAAAACTATCTTTTTAAAAAATTAGACCAAAATACTTTCAGATGTATACAGAAAAAGTTAATTTCCAAAGTTATTTACAAGAAGATTTATTTTTGATTAAGTGATTTCATGATGGAACAAGGTTTTAAACAAAATAGAGATCAGGATGAAAATAAATTGTATACAGTAAAACTCCTTCCCTCAACACATTTTTAAATAATAAGAAATACAACACAAAAGACAGGTGTTCATCTGAGTAGATAATCATACAAATCTGTAAGCAGCCAAGCATTTAAGTACATTCCTCAAGTACAGCCACTATGTAATGCCATCCATGTAACATACTCAGTCAGCTGCATTATCTGCTCTTTCTGCCTTGAAACAAGAAGATGACACATAGCTGATGCAATGTGAAATGGAGAGACATACCTCATCCTAACTCTTGAATTATATTCCCCCATTCCCCTCCTCCCTCATTTTGTCTCTTATGAAAGACACACACTAAACCCAGATGAAACAAACTGGTTTGTAGAAAAGTAGAAAAAATTGGTACTGCATTTGATACACAGTCTTGTGGACACTCTCAACATAAAAAAGCATGGAAAGGCTTAAAAAATATACCATGTGCCCTACTTAACATTTAGAATCTATGCTCTTTTTACGGTGCCTAAAATCTTTTTAAAACGAAGAACTAGTATAAAATTAGATCAGGTAACACTTTGTCAAAAGTAAGGGAGATGCATGTATACACCTGTTTGGTTCTGGATGCCCGCATCCCCATTATAAAAACTTGTAATCCTATGTGTTTTCAAACATACTAACAGCTCACATTTAGTAGTTTTGGTTAAGAAAGAGCTAGTACATACAACACGTTGGGGTTCCAGTGTTCCTCACAGCACACACTGGTAACTATACTCCTTCCCCCCTCTCCCCCCCCCCCGCACATTCTCCAAAGTATTCCCTTTTCTCCCCACACCACCTTTTGCAGTTAGCAATGTTCAGCCAGTTACACTGAAGATACCCATACGTATAGCTCAGTAATTGCTGATCCAGGTTCATGGATACCCCCAACATTACAGCATTTTGAAGAGAAATGGAGTACAAAGAAACAGTATCTTTCTATGATTATTTACATACTTACTAACAATACCATTGTGATTCCCAGTCCCATCTGTGATGCCAATAATAAAACAGCAGTCTCCTGAATGTTGAAGGCTAACTGCAAAATAATGTCCAACTATGTAGAACTATGGCATTCCAATAAACTGTACTTTTTCTGTATGAAGCTCTGACCAGCTTGACTATCTTGTTGAAGAGAAATGGAGAAAGACTTTCAGGGAGTTTTTGTTTTTTTTATAGCAAACTTTTTCCAATTTTTTTTTTTTATCACAATGGCCAAATCCCAAAATCCTTACGAAGTCCTTACTCAGCAAGCCTCCCACTGACATCAGTGGAGTGTGACGGGAGTCAGGGTCCATGCAACTGAGGCCCACTGAAGTCAATGGGAGTCTTCTTATTCACTTCAGAGGGCTTTAGGTCAATCCCCCTGGAGAGAAATTTCACAGGAGGCCCAGGTTAGCAGAAAGTCCTTGATGGAGTTTCAAGGTTCTTGTGCTGCAACCAAAATGTACCCCATCCCACCCCAAAATACATACAAACAAATAAAATCCACCGCATGGAGTTTCTCAAATAAATACCGATTAAAAACTGTGTTTGAACTTTAGGATTCAGACCATCATATCTAAAATGCAAGTTACTATCTGGAACAATGGCTTAAATAGCTTCTTATCCGATACTATTTCACCTGCAAATATATCCAGTAATAAGCATAACAGTTATTATTTGTAAACTAAAATAAAAATAGACGCACCGCCTCTTATACAAGGCTCCATTATCCTGATAACAGTTCAATTAAAAAGAAAAAAAAAAAAAAAAGACATGTAAGCTAGATTTCTGAACCTCCAGGTCAGACTATGAAGACTTTTAATACTTCTTGGCTAAAATAAGCCTTACAAGTGCAGGAAATATTAACTAACTTATTTATAATTTATGGTACTTTTCCATTTATGTGTATTATTTGGTGTGCATTTTCAAGCAAATGCCTCACTTCACAATGCAGGCTTTCCTTTTGTTATTAGTAACTGCATGTGCACTGCACAGCATACTCCCCAACACGATTCACAAAAGTCAATGTCATCTCTTCCTCTTCATTTTTTTTTCCTGCCCTTTCAGTTTTGTCTTCACTCAGTAGCATTACTCCATGGCTGCTGTTGCGTTGTTCAGCTCCCACTGCATTTTTCATGCCATGCCCACTGTGTGTGATTATCATACATTATGGTAACAGCTGCTCAAGAGCTACAATTACATTCCTGAACTGGCATGACTCAAGAGGCATCAGTAGTTACTTCTTGTTTGTTTATTTTTAAAAAAAATATCCAGCTTCAGGCCCCAATGGGAAACCGGAAAATCAGCAGCCAACAGTACAATCAAATCCAATGTCTCAGGGAAAATTTTCATATTGTATCAGTTACATCTGTACAGTTGGAGAACATGGTACAGTCCTAATATACATACCTACCTCTTCAAAGTATAATTTTCATGATGAAAGACAAAGATGCTTAACTGCTGACTCAGTGGAATGTGCCAACACCTGATTATGCCACCAAACAGGAAATGGAAACATGGGAGGAGTGCTAGAATCCCAAGCTGTCCTTCTAGAAGAACCACCTTTAAGTACTGTGTGGGCAATGTACTCCATCTATGGAAGGAAATATTTTGGCTGTAATCGTATATATCACACCTTCCCCAGAAATCTCGATCAATATTAACCTATGCCCTGGTAAGGGGCTTTCACTAATCTCTTAGCCAAAGGTAGTTGCACTTAGTAGCAATTCTTGGAGGCGAGAAAATAAGTTAAGCATGTGCACGCAGGGCCATCCCTGGGGAGCGGGGGGTGCAGGGCCCGGGGCAGAAGTGACAAATCCATCACTTACAGGACTGACCCATCACTTCTGTGGCCGACTGCGCCGGCCAGTTGCACCGGGGCCTGGAGCGGTTGCCCAGATTCACTGTACCAAGGGATGGCTCTGCGCACAAAAAACCTGTTAACTTCAAGAAACTAAATTCAAAAAACATTTAGCTCCTTGGATTAGCGGAGCTAGACTTGTAGCAAAGGAAACGTGTTTAATTCCTGAGGAAAAAGTGCAGCAAGCCATAATCTTAGCTTCGCTATCCTGACTCTGACACTGCAGTATCATAAATGGTTGGTTGCTCTTGCTTGTTGATTGTAGGTTGGCTGCGGCAATAGTCCAAATCATATGCAACTCAAGTGGGAGAAGAGAGTTGCTGGGAGGCTGCCCAAAATAAGAAAGTGAATGAAAGCACAAAGAGCTCCACTTTGACTAGTCCCCATTTTAAGAGTCTTATCGTCCCATAGATTTTAAATTAGAAGTTCCCAGTGGAGAACTCTGGTAAATTAGTGGCATAATATGGCTCTTAGTTATTATTTATGGGGAGGTAAGGACTTTCTAGTTGTGGATGAATGAGAAATTCCTGTCTGTACAAAGAAAAAAACCACCACATACTGAACAAAGAAGCAGCCCTACCATTAGAAACCTTTTTATTAAAGAAGTTTTAGGCGGTGATAATTGAAAGAAACAAAGCTTGGATGCATTTTGCCTTCATCATAATATCAAACAATTTCTTAGAATATTTTTCAGTGGCTATTCTGTGATGTACTCTAATTACATTTGGTATTTAAAGAAAGTTAAAATTGCCAATGTAATGATTCAACATGGGGCTAATTCACTGTTACAGTAACATTTTTCAAATAATTTCAGAAGTTGTTTCATTACATTTTAAATATGTACAGATATATTACACAATATCTGTAACAAATCCAAAGGAGGCTTTACAATGTGTTGCCATCTTTAAACTGCAGCCAGACTGTGTACTCAAGGGGAGTTTTCTGGAGTACTGATGAAGAGTCATATGATGCCACTGATTATGAAGCAGATCTTCCCAACGAAATTAATCTTGAGTTTAAAACACCCAGGGTATAACATGGCCTTGACAAAGGCCTGTTAGGATGGCACTCCTGATTTTTTAAAGGGGCACAGCCAGGCAGTTTAGACCCTCAAATTAGGTTTCTTTAAAATAAAATGTTAAAAAAATGAGAAATATTTTCATAAAATTATTTAAAAATTCACTAAGCTAGTTCATGTGAATAGAAAGTGCAATTGACCAGAAACTGACCATAAGCAACCAAAGTGACCACTCTGTTTGCATTGTGCATGTTGAAAAATATGCAAAAAGTAAAACAAAAATTGCAAAGTGTATTTAATTTTATATGCTTAGTTTTAACAACCTAAAGTGTTATTAGCAACAGAAAAGGATATTTTAAAAATATAGCTCTGAATCTGACAGTATCCATTTAAATATATATATTTAAATGCTATATAACCTGTATTTATTTTTCTAAGAGACCAGAGCAATTTCAAATCAGCCTTTCTAGTCTGTATTTTATGTTAAAAATATTTAACCAAAGGACTAGAATAGTTCTAAAACAGTCATTGTGGTCACTCAGATACAATTTTAAAGACCTTTCATTTGCAATCTGTTAACAAGTTGTCACTGAAAATTTCTGCCAATGCCCCTTAGATTGGCTAGTGGTGCAGTCATTGGATAATAATCCAACAATGGCTGGTCACTTGGGAAACATTTAAAAATCAGGTGTCAGTAATCATTTTGAAATTTTGTTTGGGATAGAGAGGTGCTGGAGGAAGGAACAGAAAACTCATTTTTGGGTGATGGAGTGGGTTTTAATTAAAAACAGGTCCTACCTTGTAAGATTGATGTTAAGACAGATGTCTATTATCTCTCCAAAGAAGATATTACTTAATTTCCATTAGTATTACTAGGAGCAAATTTTCCTCTTTCCCCAAATCAATGGCAAGATAGATAAATATGAGCAACAGTTCTAAAAACTACCATAATTCAATACAAACAAATTTAAACCTTTAAACATGATTCAAACTGCTTTGTATTACATTATGGAAATATCAAATCAGAAAGACTAGTCGAACACAGTTAATATAGATTTACCATTTGTGCGTAAATTCTGTCAATCCAGAACACTGCCTCTGCAAACATCTCAATGACTATCTTCAAATAACACTGTAGAGATTCATTAATACTGCAGAGACTACACGAGCATCTGCAATTAAACACTGCAGAGACTACTTTAGCAACCACATGATATTAGTCTTAACATTTAAATTTGAAGCTATTTTGGACTTCTAGAAGCACTGAAAAAGCATAACAAACCACAAAACCTTTTAAATTTCTGTAACCTAAAAACAAACAAACCACCAGTTCAATGTTCTCTGCCAGTTTCCATCATGCCAGACACTTTCTTTTAGATGCTCTGCCACAGTGCTACTGCCTGGATTTTCAACTTCCTTTGAAAATTATATATTACGTACAGTAGAACCTCAGAGTTACGAACACCAGAGCTAGAAACCGACCAGTCAGCCACACATCTCATTTGGAACCCGAAGTACACAATCAGGCAGCAGCAGAGACAAGGAAAAAAAAAAAAAAGAGAGGCAAATAAGGTACAGTACTGTGTTAAACAAACTAAAAAAGCAGCATTTTTCTTCTGCATAATAAAGTTTCAAAGCTGCATTGTCAAGGTTCAGTTGTAAACCTTTGAAAAAGAACCACAACGTTTTGTTAAAAGTTATGAACATTTCAGAGTTATGAACAACCTCCATTCCAGAGATGTTCGTAACCCTGAGGTTCTACTGTATATTCACTATATAATGTAAGACCTGGGGTGAACAACTTTACCATGAGGCTTGTGTGTTGCATCGCTGGCTCCGAGCACTGAGATGATTTCACCTTAGATGCACTCTACCTCTGAATGATGTTAACTCCTTTATTTATGGTATGTCCCTGGTCCACAACATGGATAATGAAAATAATTTATTTAACTATGAAAAATTATTTTTTTTATTGTGAAAGTATAACAAAGATTAACTGGGAAAAATAAATCTCTGCCTCCATTTTGCAGAGTGAAGGTTATGTTACACAGAAATTTATTTTGGGCTGAGAGATTCCTTTAATAAATTAATATACAATCTGCTGCTGAGGGTATTTCTTATCATAACAGAAGGCTGTCTCAGGATTTCAGTGGTCGAGAAAACTGCTATAATAAAGTAAAAGGTTCTGACATACATACCTTGAACAAGAGAGTATATATGACATAATAGGCATCCATGCCTCTGATAGTTGGGATGCGTTCATTAATTAGATGCTATTCTGACATATTTGGCAGAGATAATGATTAAGTTCACTAGAGCTGTGCAAATTACATCCCATCTTCCCACTAGGAGAAGCTGTGCTTCAGGGCACCCAAGGTTGGGATTTACCCCAGAAGAAGAGACCCCTTTCCCTGGCAGTTCTGCCAAGGGAAGAAGCCTACCTGCACCACTTGCTTTCTGTGTAGTGCTCGCTGGCTCAGAGCCCCCTGTCAGAGCAGGGGACGGGGCTGTAGGTGCCTTAAATTGGCTACTGTGAGCAACCATCCAATGGGCTTTCCGCCATATAAGGGTACTGGCGATTATGTTGGCACAAGTCAGTATCATGCAGTGGCTGAATGGGGCCCATTATTTCATTCTGCTCTGCTAAACTGTTTCCTTCCCAGAAGGAAAGCTCCTTATCAGCCAAGTAAGATCTTCTAAATGATATATTGCTTTAAGCCAGAGATTTTCAAACTTTCTCCCCATCCACAACCCCCACACCAGACACAGTCTCTTGTTATGAGTTCAACCCCCCACAATCCTTGTCATCACACCCTGTAATCTTCTGCAGAAACACAGGGCTGGCTTTTTTGGAAGGGATGTTGAATGGGCTGGTGGGTGAGTGCTGCTGCTGTGGGGTAATGGGTGTGTGGGGCTGTTAATGCTTCTATGCTCCTTCCCTTCCACTCCCTTTTTCAGGGACGCGTTTCTTAAAATACAGCAAGAAGCTAGCCAAGGGCTATGAGCAGAAGGGGCTGCAGCATCAAGGCAGCCAGCTCCCCATCACCTTCAGGCGGCACTTCCCTAGAGTCCAGTGTGGTGCAGGCAAGACAGGAGGAGGGAGCAAAACTTCTCCCCTCCCCTTAGCTTGCTCCTCCTGGATCTGAGTGGTTGCTGCGTTTTGTCTTTTTTGCTGAGACCTGCCACCCTTGCTGATCCTGCTGGAGCTCTGCAGAGTCCTGGATGGTCACCGACTGGTGAAAAGGGCAGAATACAGAACAAAAGTAAGTAGTACATCTCATTTTTTAAATAAAAGATGACAAATGCATTTATTACTTTTGGTTTGTACAAAAGCATGGCTCAAATGCAGCCTGATGTAAACTTTTGCGTCAAATATTTAACCCTTTTAATTCCAATGAGTTTCTGGATTGATGTTTGTAGATCTGTTCTCCTTTTTCAGGGAAAAGATACTGTAATATTACAAGATCCAAATTCTGCGGTTCTTAGAGCCAAATGAAACTTTTGATTGGCTAAGTGACTAGAGTGTCAGGTACTTAATGAATCTGATCACATGAAACATGAGCCATGCTGAAATGACCTGCTCACAAGTAAATTTATCTACTGTGTATCAGTTCTTTGATACAACACATGCATTAGCAAACCCTGGACCATTAATGTGATATCTTAGCAAACACTGATAAACTTGGATGTAAAAACAGAATAACACAGCTTGACTTTTCTTTGCCACTTAGTGCAAGCCAGGAGCAGTTTAAGAAAACTTGTGTGATTCCTAGATGTCATTGTTTTAAGGAGGAACCCATTATTTGTGAAGTCAGAAGGTATTTTCATTTTATTTTTGACAGTCGGGTTTCCTCAGTTATCTGAACACAGGCATTATTTCCTATATCGTTTGGGGAATGGAGAGGGGGAGGGATCTGGGGCAATTTAAATTTACCCAGCACCCCGCTCCTACCACCACAACAGCATCTACTTTCTCATGGGGAGGGTGAAAAAGTAGTCTTTGCTGACAGCATCTTTATTGCCATTCCAATGTTCACTTGAGTGGATGGGTGCTCCCATTGTTATGAATACGGACAATAAGCATGTCATCTCACTGAGACACCTACTCAATGAGAGTCCCCAGAGTGGGAATCCTGAGGTTACTCTCAAACTTAGTTCTTCCACAAAGCAGGTCTTGAAATGCTTGAGTGCCATCAAAAAGAACACAAAAAGCTGTATTTCTCTTCTTACCATCCAACATTCAGTTGCAGTCTTCTGGAACTCTGGCACGATGTATGTCGTATTTCTCAATGGCTGTACAAGTGCACAGATGCAAAACTAATTTATGGGGAATGGGTTCAAGTGACGCCTGTGCACTTTAGCAAAATTAAGCATAATTAAATTGGTGGATTCATTCAGTTTTTGATATACAATTGAAAAGGACCTCATTTTAATTAACATTGACAAGAAAACTACTCAGTGAAAATGCAAACTTAGAAAAACATTACGAACAGTTTATAGCTTGGAGGTGTTCACTGACAAGGGAAAGTGGAATCATTACTATTAAAGGTTCATCTTCTTAAGTGTCGCCCATGGTTTCTCCAATAAGCTAGTGTGTTTTACGGTGCTGTACAAATAAAAGTTGCTGGGAAAATATGAAACATCTGTATTACACTCAGTCCCTTACAGGTTATTTGATGGATGAAAAATGAACCAAATGCATTTAAAATAAATGCATATTACAATATCACATGTAGTGATTTTTACAAAATTATTACTTATGTGCACAGTCCTGATATCTATAGACATGGCACTGTGAAGAAAGCTCAGTTCTTAAGAAGCTATTTTCTAGATACTTGTAAGAGTGATGCAGTTTGTGGTCAGTCTGATCATAATGTCCCTTCAACTTTGGTACGTTCAGTGCAAAATATTTTTGGGAATTTCTTACTCATATAAAAATAAAAGGCATTTTTTTCCTTGAGAGTGCTTAAAGAATAAAACACTAGCACAATGTCTGTAAATGCGTGAAAAGTGAAATGAACAGAAATAGCATTTAGTTTGCTAGTTTCTTATTTACACTCTGAGGAACTTAACATAATGAACCTATAAAAATAAACAGAAGTCACTGTGTAAGTTTCTTTTTCCTGATATGCTGTGATAAATTGACACTTATTTTTTAAAACAGTTTCCATGCAGTACAAAGCATAAAATCAGACATTATTAAGTTCTCCTTATAATAGCTCATCATTTGCCATACACGCAGCACTTGCATATACATTTTCACAAGCCTCCTTATTGCAAGCCATTGTTTTGACATCCCTTACTGCTGATTTTCCTTCAAATTCACTTCTGCCCCAGGAAGCTGAAATCTATGGTGCACACCATGCAGGCACTCGTAGTCTTAGGTATAGCAAGTAATGGATTTTCTGTTATAGTATATGGCATAAAGTAACCTATCTTTAGGAAACTTTTTTTTTTTTTTTTTTTTTTTAAAGATTTCCATAGTTTGATTTTAGCAAATTTAGGGGCGGGCTGAACGATTTCACATTTTGACTTGAACTTTACATTCAAGGACTTTGGTGAAATCCAGTTTCAAGATACTTGTCAGATTTTGCAGTAGCCACCTTGCTGATCATGCATGGTCACATCCTTTGCTTGGGCCATAACAAACATGGCACTCAAGAAAAACTGTTTATTGCAAGACTGTTGGTTTTCCCTGCACACCAGGCACACTCCAGTATTACTGCAGAGTACTCTGCTACTACCACAATGCTTGTAACTGCTTCCGAAGCTAGATTTACTCATTCATAGAAATCTCATTATTTGAATTGTATTGTAAAACATTTTCCTCTAAGAAATCCAATACAACTGTTCATTCGTTCTTAAGAGGACAGATCCACAAACGTCCAAAGAGCTGGGCACTATGGTTTGCGTATCACTCAAGTCCAAAGGTACTTGTCTCTTCAACAGCTGTCAACAGTTTCTCACAGAGCATGGAGAATGATGGGTAAGGGGGAAGGTCAAGACGATTGAAACACGTATGAGCCCTGCAAAAAAAAAGTGGCAAATAAGCCATGGTTATTCAGAAATTCAAATGAAAGTAACTGGAAATTCAGATGTGCAAGAAGGTCCTTTCAAAATACCATGCTTTGTGAAATATTATTGTGTTGCTGAACACTGTTATTTTCAAGTTAAAAAAGAATTAATTGTCAAAGATATTTTTGAAATTCTGACCCTTAATGTGGATCACAAGTAGTAGCCTAAATTTTGCCTGTAAAATGTGCACACACAAAATTTGCAATTTAGGGGCACAATTGAGGCAGTTTGTTTTGAAAATTTGGCTTAGAATACATACTTTTAAAATTAGTATTTTCTATTAATAATTAGTGATATTTGAATATTAGGTCTGTAATCATGAGGAAGTTATTTCTGAAGAATGAATGCACATAAATTAGATAGAGTTAGTGAAATACTAGAAAACACACACAGCGAATAGACCTACTGACAAGAGATAGACTAGTTAGCAAATTAGGTCTTTTCCATTGATAATTTCTCTGGGCCAGAGCCTCAGCTGGTGTAAATCAGTGTAGCTGCCTTGAAGTTAGTGGAGGTATACTGATTTATACCAGCCGAGGATCTGATCTTGGGAATCTATTACAGAGAAATATATTTAGTAGTTAAATGAATGTATGTATATAATTCTCAAAACACACTCTGGCTTTCTTGACAGGACAGGAATATATTCTCCCCCCTCCCCCCCCCCCATTTCTATAATCTGCCTATCACAATCTCTACATACATTGTGAAAAGGTCCTAGAGACCCCATCCTCTGACTAGAGGAAGGACCAGAGTTGCCTGAATTTGATACAGGGAATTATTGAGTAGCAGGGTAATTCCGTCCTGCTCCCACTGAAATAAATGGCACAGCTCCAAGTGACTAATGCAAGTAGGATCTTTCGGGAGAGGGGTTCTGAGGTGAAAGCTCCAAGGACTTTTCATTTCCTCTTCTTCTTTGAAAGCTAACTGACCCTTTAGACCTTTGCTTTGGAAGATAAAAGTCCTTTTGTATTTGGGTTTGGCCCTTAAAGGGGCAGGACTTTCTTTACATTTACTTTTTCCTTTTGCAATCACACCACACTGTTGTTTAAACCTGTTCCCGTTGGCAAGCAGAAACCTTTTCTGCAGTGGCCTGCCTGTCACCACTTGAACAGCAAACATTTAAAAAACATACAGCATAATAAATTTAAGTGTATAATGTCAGGAACTCTCCCCCCACCAAGAACTGAGACTCCTGATTCAACATACCCCATTCAGCAGTAGTCAGAATGGCTACACTGGATTTACAGTGAGCCTTCTCAAAACAAGAGGGTGCCCAGCTCCCAAATCAGGGACCATCATCTTAACTGCCAATCAGATCCTAACTACCAGGTTGGAACATGAAGAGAAGAGGTGAGTCATTCTAGCTTGTTTATAACACAGAAGCTAAGAGTTCATTACAAGCCCTCAGTGAAGGTGAAACGCTGAATTAGCAAACAGCATTATAGGGTCATAAAAATATCAGACTTTGGGAAAGACACAGTATGCAGGGCCAGATTATCATTTTAAACATCAGACCAAACTTCAGGTGTATTGCTGTGGTAGAAAAAATATTGTATTTTGCTCCATCCAATTATTGTAGACTTAACAGAACTCAGTCAGAATGTTTTTCAGCAGGTAGAGTTCACACCCCATGGTATTCTATGGGGCTGCTCATTTCCCCCCTCCCTCCCTACTAGAGGGATCAACCCTTGGCTGCCAGCAAAGGGAGCAGGTCAGCAGAATCCGTGGTTCTCTTTTCTCTTCCCAGAACATTGTGGAAAGCTATCTGTGGGATCCAGGAAGTGTGCTTAGAGGATCTAACTTTCCTGCAGAGTCCCTCCATGTTGGAGACCCTTGTTAAGGGGTGGGGTGGGGGGAAAAGACAGTATGATTACAATTAGAGCAGTGCTGTCAGGTAGTTAGATGACCTTGTACATCCACCAATTCTCTGGGTTCAATTTAGACCTCGGAAGATCCATGGTGGCCTAACCTCCAGCATCTGGTGGGTGGGTTCAACTGATTCCCCCTCCTTAACCCTCTGGAAGGAGAATTTGGAGGAAACATTATAAAAGAAACTTCATAGAGCTTCTCTTTCTATCAGGCCCACAGGAGGGGAATGTGGACCATTGTAATAATCCTCCTTGGATCTTCTGGCTGCTCACACAACCAGCAGAAGAATTTCCTCTTGCTTCTTAAGATTAATAAACTCACAAAGGGTGTGGAAGGAGAGGAGTTTCTTTGAAACAGACATCCACTTGTTAGAATTATGCATCATGCATAATGTGGGTTGTACAACCACAAATTATAAAAACCATAACACATGAATCAATAAGGGATTCATTGCAAGCTAACAATCTTGCATCTTGGTTTAACTGATTAGTAGGAAGATAAGTTGGGTCTTCTTTCAGTTTTTGAGGATGATTTTGTCAGTGTATTGAAAATGTGATCATTTTCTTTAGAGAGAAAACTCATTTTTAAAAATAAAGATACTGATCCTGTTGAGGAAATGTGCTCTTCTTCTACCAGACAAAGGACTCTGTCATTCTGCAAGGAGAGTGATTTTACTGTGGATACTGTTTTCCCAGGACATTTCAAGCTAACTGTATACTATGTTCATCTTTGTGCTCTCACATTTTCTGATAAAGGTAAATGTATCTTAGTTCCTGGAGTCTTGACATTCAATCACTTTCCCCTTCACTGGATTTCAAACAGTATTACAGTCAAATTAACTTTAAGTCCAAAGTCCAATACCTTAGCAATAACAGAAGAATGCTGTTCGCGTGCAAATGTTTATATATTCATCATCACTAGCTGCTATATAATTAACACTGCCAACTTCTAAACATTTAAGAAATAGAGAGTAGGAGTTCCACTAGTGATATCTGATTTAGCCTGACATACAATAAGATAAACAAGCTGAAAGTAAAGGTGCTGACAGGGACAGCAGGGGCAAAACTAAACTAAAAATAACTAACTTTATCAGTGCATGCACATGCCACTAACATAGGATGGAAAGGGCAGTGATAAAAGCCAGGCAACTTGACATGCAAGGTCCAGAAGTTTCATTTTTCTGGTTCAATAAGGCTGATTATAACATGATCAGAACTGTGGAAGCTATGGAATCATCTAATCAATCTGTTATCTGTATTAGCCTTCCGCAGCTCTACAGAGCCAAGAAAAGGGAATGGCTACAATAAAATGTTTTCATTCATTTATTTCTTCTCTCTGGTATGAATTAAAAACAAACAAACAAACAAAAACAAAAAAAAAACCTTGATTTGTAATTTGAGAGCCAGATTTTGCCAATAGTACCAGGCTCCACAAGTGGTCCCATTGAAATCAGTGGGACTATTCACAAAATAAAAATATTAATCACTGAGAGTGAGGGTAAAATAATTTATCCCTAGGTTAATACAAAACCCTAGAACCATTAGGCATCGAAGAGCCTCTGGGTGAAATTTTCAGTGGGTGTCCAACAATTCATCCACATCTGCAGGATCTCTTTTAGGAGCCTGCTGAAAGTCTGCCACTCAGTGTCTTTGTTAAGATAGCCAGTGCTACTCAGTGTTTGCATAGTAAAGCCTCTGAAGCTGGTGCGGCTTAGGCTGAAGCCACTCTGCACATAGGAACTGGAGATGTTAGAAAAGTGAACACAGTTTACATTCTGCTCAGAGCTAAGTTTGAAATGAATGCTGTAAGTCATGCATTTCCTATGGGATTAGGGTACCATGTCTTGAGCACTGGGAGTGGCTGACTCACGACAAATAAACTTGTGTTATTTGGCTCTCATGTTTGTAAAAGTATCTTAAAACAGTAGTAAAGTTGTGGCCCAGTGTCTCCAAAGCAACGGAACTGAAAGTTAAAGATCAAGGGCCATGTTCATTGCCATGGGCAAAGAGGCAAGCAGCTGGCACCCTCCCTTCACCCACTGGGCTGAACTAGTAAAGGCGCTCAGCACATATCTCCACTCTCTTTCTCCAAAGTGAAGCAGTTTTATTTTACAGCTGGAGCTCCGCAGCAGCCCTGCCACAAGAAACTCCCTCAGTGAGGTGCTGAATCTCCTGGCTTGTCCCGCCCCTTCTCCCTGTGTAGAGTGTACCCGCTGGCTCTGGTTTCCCTGGTAGAATGAGCAGCTTACAGGAGTGTGTCCCTGTTCCAGGTTGGATCCTGCTGCCTAAGAGGTGAATTTGGTCCCAAGTCTCTGTATCTATGCACAATAAATGAGTAAAGTGGGTTCCATAAGTTATATTTATAGACAGTTAGTTTGAGCCTTCCCTTTGAGTTCCCCTGCTTTAGTGGGTTTTTATGGGTCCAAAACACTATTTTAAATGGAGCTTTCACAATTTATTTTTCTTTCTCCCGTTTTTAAGTTACTTTAAAAATCATCAACACTATACCCCCCTAAAACATTTATTTTTACAGATGAGAGGTCCAGCAAGGAATTTAATGAATTAATTTGTCATGTTCCTCCTCACAGTAGCCAGATTATCAGTCCTGGAAAAATCTGATTTCCAGTTATTTGTGCCTCCCAGGCCAGCATCCTGCCACACTTATCAAATACATGTTTTGGGTCTACTTACATCTAGCTATTAAGGTCCCGATCTTGGTGACATATACACATGTGCTAAACTTCATTACTAGTAGCCACCCATTGAAGCTAATGGGACGACTCAGCACAGTGAAGTTACGCAGGACTGAGACCTTAGATTGCAAACCTTTTGGGGCAGGAATTGTCTTTAGATGTGAAATGCGCCCAGTGAATGGTGCCCTCATCCTAACTGGGACCTGTTATTTAATAATAATATTTCAGTACTGCCGAAAGTCGGTCTTAGAGACTGAATATTAGAAGATACAAAAACTACAATATTCTCTTTTCCTACTTAAGTATTGGTATAAAATGGAATAGCACTGCTGAAGTCCAGGTTCATTCAAGAAAATGCAACGGTTTATATTTTTAAAATGCTATAGGAACATAATCTATTTCTCATTTCAGTAACAATCATTCTCTGAGGCATGCTTAGGTGGCTGATGCACAGAATACCTTTTGACCCTAAAAGATACTACAGTAATTGTTTTGAAATATAAACTCTTAGAATTCTCTTAATGTACCTTTGACCTTCAGCTGCGTGGCTCCCATTTATACTCTTAACTGACAAGGTGGTTTTGTGTTCAAGCTACTGACTCCACAAACTTGTACACTGGGTCTGTGCATTTCAACTACATAGTACTGTTTATACTTTGATTTTCTATCAGATAATCAAAGTTAGTAACGTATCTATTTCCAACCAGTGTAACTTCCTCTAAATGCTACAGAATTGGATGATGGGAAATCTTCCCCAAATGTATTAATCTGCAAAACTGACCTCTCTGTAGAGAAGTTCTTGTTAATACAGAGTTCAAGTCAAGTCAAGTCAAGTCAAGATGACTTTTCAGATCCTGGCTCATATGTCATCAGTCTTTGATACTGTAGATCATTTAAGACCACAGCTCTTTTCCTGGCATCACAAAAGGAAAAACGAGGAAAGCAATTCCTACCTTACTTTTTCCTCTTGCCACTCTGATCATGTCACTTTCCATCTTGAATTCTTTCCCTGGCTTCAGCTCTTCGAGGCCTTGTGCAACTCAGCTTTTCCTTACATCCAACTCATTTCTTTCTACTCTCCTTTTCACTTGTTTTACTTGGCCCAAGCCTCTCTACTACTTGCTCTCTTTACAATCTTCACCCCCCCTTCACATTGTGTTTTGCCGCCTTCTCTCTCTCCTTCTTCAAATCACTCCTCAGAACACACTTTTTCCTCTGATTCAAAAAATCACCACAGCAAGATTTCTACACAATGCTGAAATCATGCTGGCCCTCCTAGGGAACTGAACTAGACTGTAAATACATTGGGTCTCTTTAATCCAGAGTTGATATCCATTTTCTGGCAATGACCAATAACTTACCTTTCAGAGAACATCATAGATACTATTTTAGGGAAGCAATGCCTGCTTTCATGACAAACAAAAAACTCTATAAATTTTAGAAGAGAAGTTGTAAACCTGGTGAAGTAGAAAGAATTGAATTAAGGTACAGACTCCTAAGCACAATTAGTTTGTCTTTCCCAGCATGCAGGAAAACAACCTCTTCAATTCAAAGAAAGAAAGATATGTCATACACACTGGAACAACTAGGAAGCAGAACTTCCCCTTCAGCAGAGCCTACTCAGTCAATCAATGACAGCTGTTTGTTTCTCAAGCAGCTTCTGCATAACCCCAATAGTTAGCAGCAGGGGTAGTTGAGAATATCAATGTATCTATTGTGACTGGCTCACAGAGAACTGAACTCTATCCAAGTAGTTCAAAATTTACTTAGATTAAAAAAAAAACACCCCTACCCAAAACATACACATACACACACTTTTACCTGGGAAGAGCAGTGATTTTCCCCCATTTTTCTACACAGAATCTTCTTGGCCCATTGCTCCCTCTTAGAGATGCAAACCCCTCATAAGGTATGCTGGATGTGCCTGTAACAAACTACCAACACAAAAAGAACAACACGGATGACAGATGTACAACCTGAGGGTTGTGTGAATGCTCATGCATAAGTAACTACTCACAGCAGTGTTCCCACTAAGTCAAGTTGTTCTTGTATAAGACTTTGCAGGATCAGGCCTTATTTGAAGGGGAATCAGGAGTATTAAAGTCCTGTTTAAAATGTAGGGGAGGGAAAGTGGCATATTTCTTGATTAGCATTCTAGGAGGGAGGTCTTACTAGACTAATTTATGTTACAGATTTCACTTATAGACAGCCAGTATATAAGAATAATTATGATGCACAATCAGTGTAGAATTAAAGTCACATTACTAGCATCATCAAGCTAATGAGTAATAAAGGGAGGAGGGAGAAAATAAAATACACTTAATAAGGTTTAAGAGGGACTAACTAATAAGTAAATTACCATATATGTTACATTTATGTCGTGCCTTTCATTCAGCTGGATTTCAAAGCACTTTACAAACTTTACTAACTGATATAAGCTAAGAGACAAATTCTACAGTTCTCATTTAGGTAAAATTCCCATAGATTTCAGTGAGAATTTCTTATGACATTGTACAGAGCAGATTTGACTAGAATCATCCATCAATAAGAGAGAGTCTTGTGACAGATAGAGCCTACTTATTTTTTAATGGTCTGTGATAAAACACCTATATAAAATATTTTTGACCTGCAGCTGCAGAATCCCTACACTGTATTATAATCGCAAAGGGAAATCTTAGCGATAAAGTTACACAGCCATCTATGGTACTGCATCAAAAGTGACACTTCAGTAAGGTTTCCCACATAGCATTTACACAGAGCCAGCTGTAACAGGAAAAAGGAATGTTAGTGACACAGTTAACATGATCAGATGCCAGTTCTGAAATGTTTAAAACAATGGATTTTAAACTAGTGCAACTATGTGGCAAACCCAGATAAAATCAGATATGGCCCCTTCTAAAGAATTTGGTGTGCTAGAAGTATCTGTATTTGATTACATGTAACTCTGTGAAAAACCCACGTGCATTAAAATTCCTCTACTGCCTTCAGTGTTGTTGAATCCATCAGGTAAATGAACCTGTCCATCAGTGGACACACTGTGTGAAGCAGTGTTTCTATTTATTTGTTCTTAATTTACTGGCTATCAACTAAGTGAAGACCTCTTGTTTTCATGTTATATAAAAGGATAATAATGGGGGACTGGATCAGTTTTCAATATCATTTTAATAATTTTGAACACCTCAGCCAAGTCCTCCCTAACTCTTCCTCTGAATAATCTTCAAAGGTAAATATGATCATGTTTCTTTTCCTTTCCTTGGAATACAAATTTTGAGGATTTTTTTAGTCAAATAATAAAAATCACCACCACCCAACACTCATACTGTTTGGTAACTTTCTATCAAGGGGACTTTTGTTTTTAGTTAGCTTTGACATTTCAATTATTTACAGTAAGCATCTGGAGACTGCTGAGTTACCAGGCCATTCCCGTGTCCTGACATCACACTGTCTGAAGGTTTCATTATCCGAAACTGATGAAGTAGTTTAACATTTAATGTGAAATGGTGGTATATATTTTTATACAAATCTACTGATTTCTCACCTGTAATAGCCTTAGCCGTTGTTCATTGTTGAATCTTTCTACAGCAGCCCAGAACCACCGAATTACAATGTGATTGTCATGGTAACCTGTTAGAACAGCAACAAAAAGCCACATTACCTTTGATTCTTTTAATATTAAGTGCTACAGAAGTGCAGGAGAACACACATGTGAAATATTAATCATTAATGGCCTTCCCCAGCTCAGTCTTAGTTACAGTCTTAGCCTCCATACTTATAATCAAATATCAGCAAAAGACAGCAAGTGAGACTAAACCAGGGCTCTTATCAGGGTCATTGCACGTTGCTCCAAATTAAAGGCAGACATTCAGTTTCCCTTTTGCGAACACTTAAACCATTAGCAAGCCAATCATCCGAGTTGCCAATTCTTGTGACATTACGTTTTTGTTTTTTTAAAAGCTGCTCATGATACCAGTAGCAACTGCAGCCACCTCACTCAAAACAGCTGTCATCTCATTCTTCTTGATGGAACTGAAGCTGGACTGCACTCGGATAGGCTCACTACCAGTTCCAGATAGCCTTTGGAAATGGAAGTGAAGTGGTCCTTACTAAAGATTTCTGCCTTACCACTCTCTTTATGCAGTCAGGCAGGAGAAAAATCAGAATAGTTGAATGTAAGAGCAAGGAGAAAGACTGAGCGTAATGGGAATGTGAGAGGGGTTTGGAGTCAGATATAACATGAATCTTTACCTGCTGCTGTAAATGAACTCTGAGAACACCTTTATGTCAAAGGTTTGCCTACTCACTTTCAGATGCCATCAACCTCTCTGTAAATTCAAAATACAAACATGCTCTTGCCGTTTGGGATCTTACTCCTTTTATCAACTAAAATGTCTGCTCCTAATTCAAAAGCTAACCAGGAAAATAAAGACATTCCAAAATTAGTTTAAATGGGCTCCAACACTTATTGAATTGACATATTTCATAGAATAGGTTTAGCAAAATCTTAGACAAAGGGTACTTCCAGGTTCACTCATGCAGTACCAGAGCTAACTTTGACTAGGGGAAAAAAAAAATCAATGTCACCTCCTCTATACTCTGTGTTGTTTCTCCAGTCACTTAAGTCAATTTCTGCTGTGCCAGCAATAACCAGTTCCAATTCTCTTGCATCAAATACAGACACCAGCCTAGCGTCAACAACCTGTGAAAGGAAATAGAATACATAGAAACCTGCCTTCATTGTTTGTGTTATTTTTGCCTCCTACTAAACAGACTCCGCAGTTACTAATGCTGTATCATTTTTCAAGTAATGTTCTGGCTTGTTCAATGAATGGGGAGGTTTAAGGTTAAAAGATTTTTCAAAAGATGCAAATATGTGGACTATTCTTCCACTGGGTTTCATACTGTAGCTACATTCAGTTTCATTAGAAGCTCTTAGTATTTAGAAGGAAAATTATTAGAAAAATAATACAGAAATACTTCCAGGGCAATAAGGGTCAATATATTCAAGGTCCATGTTCAAGGTGGAAAATGTAAAGGAAAACATCTTGAAATATCCTCAGCCAATTGTGTAATGCTGGACATGGAGTAAAAAATTCCTTCCTGAGTTCAACTCTCCTTATTATCTGAGTTTGCACTGCTGCTAATGCAAATAGTGGTAAAAATGTTTTCCATTTCTTTAGAATATAGTCATGTTAGTTGACTCAATGAGTGACCTCCACATATATAAGACAACATTTGATTATTATGAAATACATTAGGTCCACTGTAGAATACGTATAACTCTCACTCCTGATTTTAACCTATGTTTTCTAAATACTGCATGGTTGGGTGTATTAGAAAGGCAAGTATGGAGAATGCTACATAATATACATATGGGAACTAGAGTTGAGTAGGATTTCTCACCTCGTAGAAACCTCGAACTAGACTTTCTGTTTGCTGCACAACCCCTCTCTCAATTCTCCATTTCACCATTCTCTCTATGTATTCTTTCTTGTTCTTCTCTGTGACTGGGATGTTGGCACCCCCTGGTTTCAGTTCCCGTTCAGTGATCTTAGAGGAAAACCATAACCAAAATAATATAAATACAACAAGAATATATTGTAAACTCAAGCTTTTTGTTAAATACGTAGCGCTAATTCCCCAATATCCTAGGCCAAGCACAGATTGGTTTAACAGACTGGAGTACATAAAATCAGACAGATGACATGAAACTGAAATCCCTGTTTTCACCAGATCATGTCAAGTACAAAGTAAGAACAAGCAGCTTCAAAATAAGAGATGCAAACCAACTTCTGCATTCTTTAGGTATTGCATTGGTAGGTAACGAATGATAATCTCTCTATAGGTTTTTCGATTGTTCATATCAACCAAGATTTTTATTAATGAACTCAAATCAGCTGGGAATGACATCATTTTTCAGTCCAAAGAAACAGTTACCTAACAACAGAATATAAAGAGGAAAGGAAAGAAAAGTAGCAATCTTGCACACCTGCCCAAAAACTTCTTCATTTACAGTGAATGTGAGATCTAGGATATCATGTATATCGTTGTCTTTCATCCACTGCAAACTCTGGTGGAACTCCTCATCAAGGTATTCCAAGTCACTCAGGTCACAGAGTCTAACATAAACAAGAAGAAAATATACAAATATAGCTGACAGCAGTAGTGCATGCTCATTAACAGAGCTGAGACAGGACAGCCCTACAAAACAAACTGAGAATAAAGGGAGCTCAGAGAAATCAACAGAACAAAGAACAGTGGTTACTGGATTCCTTTGTGCTGACGTTCTGAAGTCAAGTTAGTAGAAACTATTCTGAATCTCTGTATTTGCCTAGCAATGATAATAGCAACTACTTGCGTAACTCTCATCTCTTTGTTGTTAAACTACAAAACCCTGAATTTCCATTTTAAAGACCTTTTGCTTGTAAATTTCACTTTATTTCAAATTCTGGCCACTTGCACCATATTTCAATTACTAATACCCTTATTTTGACCATGGATTACAAAAAATGCTATTAATTCTTGTAATACTTAAAAAGAACAGGAGTATTTGTGGCACCTTAGAGACTAACAAATTTATTTGAGCATAAGCTTTCGTGAGCTACAGCCCACTTCATCGGATGCATAGAATGGAACATACATGTTCCATGCTGTAACCCACAAAAGCTTATGCTCTAATAAATTTGTTAGTCTCTAAGGTGCCACAAGTACTCCTGTTCTTTTTACAAATACAGACAAACACGGCTGCTACTCTGAAACCTGTAATACTTAGGAGTAAAGATCCATCAACATGGGATATGTAATTCACCTCATAAAAGAAATAGGACCTCTTTATTAGTAGTAACTAACCTCTGCAATAGGGGAGGATGGTCTTAATCTGTCACGTCCTGCTCTCTCCACTTTGCCAGTGATGCCAGCCTGGGTGATTTTGCCATAAAGCCCTTAAACATGATACGCCCTTCCAAATTTGGTTTGTGAGCCAACTGCCCTCTCCTCATTCAAGCACCTCCTTACCATTTCCATGATCCCCACAAGAAGTCAGTCAACAATCATAATTATTATTACGGGATCAGATTCTGTCAGCCTTGTTCACTTGAAGCAGAATCTTAACCTGTGAACAGCCTTACATTTAGGATCACTCAGAGAATAAGCTGCTACTCCACCAGGGGAATTTATTCTTGTGCCCACTCTAGGGCTGGTACAGGCACACAGGGAAGATGGCATGCATCTTCTCTAGCTACCGGGTACCGGGAGCGGTCTTGGGCTAAGGGTTACCTTAACTTGCATCCTGCAGCAATGGCCCTTAACAGCAGTGCAGAATGGCTGGGACAACATTCCCCTTGCTGACCTGGGAATGCCCTGTGTACCAGTGTCTCCTGCAAAGATATGTGCAGAGCTGGTTCAGATACCTTCTGTGGAGCTGCAGACCCAGGAGGGAGTGCATGAGCAGGGGTATCCATAAAGCTACTTTGTAGTGTCTTTCCGCTGGCAAGGCCATAAGGGGATCATGAATCAGGCCCACTGTTTGTGAAGGTGGCAGAATCTGGCCCACAGCTATTTAAAAAACTTCTAGTAAGCCACTATGACCAATAGATAACTAAACTAAGTAATCACATAATATTACTGCTGGAGTCCTTCTCTTTCACCACCCATCCCCCCTACTGTTTTATTCGTCTCCCCCGCCACATCACCTCTAACCTTGGACTGTAAGGTCCTTGGGATTGGGACCATGTCTTTTTAAAAAAAAATTCTGTAAAGCACCTAATACAGTTTTGGTTGTTGTAAAAATAAGCTTGTATTATTTGCACAGCACCATAAATGTGAACAGTGCTTTACAGATAAAAGTAAATCATCTTCCGAAATTCTCAGATGTGGCTTCTGATTTTGGGCTTCCTTTTTTGGATCCCTAAACATTAGATCTGATTTTCAGAGGTACTGAGCAACTGCAGTTCTTATGGTCTTCAGCTGAGCTGCAAGATGCAGTACTTCTGAAAATCAGACCCAGGATATCTCAAATTAGGCACCTCAAAATGGAAGCAACCAAAAATCAGAGACTACTTTTGAAAACGCCAATCTTAAAGTCTAAATAAGGTTTGATTCACATCCTGTCCTATGAGTCATTAAAGACAAATGAACAAGCACTCTATTAATATCTGATGTTTCACTGCAGGATTTGAAGAGTATGATTTTATAGAAGGAACAGGTGATGTAATTGGTTGACAGGAATCACAAGGTTTTGATATTATCAGCAACAACATCATCTAAGTCATCAAGTAACTGGCTAGTACCATAAATGGGACTTAATTTAGGCAACTATACTTTAAACTAAACCTTGGATTAAAACTAAATGACCAAATTATATTGACCTATCTTCTTGGAGTAAAGAACCTAACATTTATCGCTGGTCAAAAACTGCATTTTCCATGAGAAAAAGAAAATCAGAACATTTCTACTCACATTCTGAGGAGGGCTTTATAAAAGGGCCGTGTAAAGAAGGCATCTAACAAATACTGATGTATCAGAGCAAGACCAAGGATTCGACCACTGAACCTGAACCTGAACGACAAAGGAAATGAGTTATAACCAGTACACTCAGACTTTGTGGTTTGTGTGCTGCCCTATCATTTGTCTGTGTACCAAGTTTAATAGTATATTTAAATCAGATAACTATAACTGTGTTGTGGTAGCCTGTTTCTTTTTAGTTCTCGGTAGAATGTCGCGAAAAAAAAAATCTGCAAGGCGTGGAAAGTACCTGGGGTTTCAAAGCTGAAGTTGCCACTTTTCAGCTACTGAAATCTAAACTGAACTCATTCTAACCCTACTAAACTAGGTCCTTTTTTCAAACCCTGGCTTCCAACATGACAGTTGTTTTCTGCCCCTCCATCTCCTCATTCTCCCTTTCTGAGCACTGAGAGACTGACTAATAGATTATTCTAGGCATCCTTTTCTAGCTAGTGGGTGGCTCCATGCTCTTTTTCATGACTGATGGATGTTGGGCTCCATGTAACCTTTTCTGGGGGAGTGGCTGGAAACTATCACCCTTACCATTCCATTTCCCCCAAAAAATACCAACATGATTTAAATCCCCTTGTAAACTCATTGCTGCTGGAAGATTAGAAATTAGGAACGTGGCAACTTTGTTTGCAACACTAGGGCCTTCACATAGACTCTGTTAGACTCTAAGGGCACAATTCTGCATGTTGCAGAACATTGTGAAAAAACTCATTAAAGAAACTAGGCATGCCCTCCATATATCTGAAAGCAGATTCAAGCCTAATGCGCTCTCTGAAAGAAAATCAAGTTTCTAGACTTCCTGGTAAGATATATACTCAGAACTACTTTACTTGGGAAAAATTAAGGCTTTGTTATGCCTGGCCCTATGCAGGGTTTGCAAGATGGGGAAGAGACACACAAAGCTTCCTCTCTCTCTGCACAGGTCCATTCCTTGCACTCTCTCTGATGCTGGTGCTAGCACTAGTCTCTCCAGAAACAAATGGGTCATGCCCCACTCACTCTCTGGCTAGATCTCTAGCTCCACACAGCTTGGGATGGGGAGAAGATGGCCACGCACAGCCCTGCAGCTTGTTCTGTCAGACTGTCATGCTTTTTCAGATGCAGCATATACAGTTTGTTGTTGCTGAACTTCTGTATCCAGAGTCCAACAAGTGCATTGCTTCAATTGATGAGCAGTGCAGCCAGCACTAAATGGCGTAACTCTCAACTATACTTCATTGCAATGATTCTACATCATTTGAGACCCTAATTTGCCTCTGTCCTACACAGACTTGCAGCTGTCACCCATTACTGTAATTTAAATACCTTAGACCCAGATTCTCAGCTAGTGTAAATGGCATAGCTCCACTGATTTCACTGGAAATGTACTGATTTATACCAGTTTAGAATTTGGCCCTTAATCATGAAATTGCAATTTTATATATATATATATATATATATATATATATATATATATATATATATATATGATACATTTTATAGATATATATACTGCACATCATTTCAGGTTTTTTTCCTCTGTTTTTCAGATTCCTCATAATACATCCTTTTTACAGATTTTAAAGGCTACTATCAGATATATGGACCTTGATTAAATAGCAAAGAACAAGAAGAGATATCTCAATAGATTTTCCTACTCCAGATGTGGATTGCCTTACTTGGAACAATCTATATTCATGGAAAAATCTCAAACAAACAACATGCAATAAAAGCTGATTGAAATCTCTCATACACTGAGTTGACTACAAGCCAGTGTTTAATATAATCTGCTTTTCATGCACAAAGGACTGACAGTGCTTTGGTGAAGCAAATGTTTGCTCTTGTACAAGAAGTGTGGAGTTTCATATAGTGAGCCAAACCCACAATACATATGTTCCAAATCTCATCTTTGCTGACATTGTGAGAAAAAAGAATATCTGTTACCACCAACTACAAAAAATAATAATGAGGAAAGTCTAAAGAAATGCAATTATTTTACTGCTGGTTAAAAAGATCAAACTCTGTGTTTGAACAAATATGAGCTGGTTCTCCACAAGTAGAAACAATAGAAAAAATAAGATTAAAAATTAATTCTTACCATTCATGGTGATTGTCTACAAAAGCAGACATGGGACTTATTTGTACTGTGTAGGTATCATTGGCTGAATATTCAAATAAACCATAATATGGATTGAAAAGCTCTCTGGACACCAGGAAAAAAAACTCTCTTGAAGGTCCACTGTAATCCAACCTTTAAAAAAATTCAAGTTAATTTATTACAGAAGGTTTATTTGATACCACAAGGCTTATCATAAGAACATAAGAATGGTCATATTTGGTCAGGTCTCTAGCCCAGTGGTTCTCAAAGTCAGTCCGCCGCTTGTTCAGGGAAAGCCCCTGGTGGGCCAGACCAGTTTGTTTACCTGCCGCGTCCACAGGTTCGGCCGATCCCACTGGCCGTGGTTCACCGTTCCAGGCCAATGGGGGCTGCGGGAAGCGGCGCAGGCCCAGGAACGTGCTGGCCACCCTTCCCGCAACCCCCATTGGCCTGGAGCGATGAACCATGGCCAGTGGGATCGGCCGAACCTGCGGATGCGGCAGGTAAACAAACCGGTCCTGCCCGCCAGGGGCTTTCCCTGAACAAGTGGCGGACTGGCTTTGAGAACCACTGATCTAGCCCACTATCCTGTCTTCTGACAGTGGCAAATACCAGATACTTCAGAGGGAATGAACAGAACAGGTAATTATCGAGTGATGCAGAGGCTCAGAGCATGGAGTTGTATCCCTGAGCATCTTGGCTAATAGCCACTGATGGACTTATTCTCTATAAATTTACGTTCTTTTAACCATTGCATAAGGTTTTTCTAAGGCGCCTATCACTGTGGTGTTTAAATCCTTGATCCCGTGAGATGCGTCATGTGGGTGGACTCCTATGCCCGCATGGAGCCATAACTGAAGTGGAGTAGCTTGCAGGATTGGGGCCTAAGTGACACACAACCTTCAGTGAAGACCCTTGCTTAGTCTATATCGGCCTCTTGAGAATAACTTTGATCACTGGTGTCAACTCGAGTCATTCTGGAGAAGCTAAAGGGAAAGCAGAAATCCCTTCCTATATACAGCACACAATAAAAGAGCCATCATTAAACCTACACATATATGCATCTGACAAATCAAGGCCAGAAATGAAAAACCAATCATTGTATCCTTGCAGATTGGAAGCAATACGGAAATTCAAAGAGTTATATTCTCCTTTACAAAGAAAATCTCAAATTACTTTAATGCTTTATCTTTCTTGGACTACCTCTCCCCTTTCAGGACCTTCACCCTATCAAAGTAGTTTGTTTTTTATTTAAAAAGCTGGGAGTTATTTAGATTCTTTATTTATTAGAAACTATAATCTTGAATTAGTAGAACCTGAAGGAAATGCATTCTCCAGGTGACATGTAATTGCCCTCAAATTGGTAGGACAGACAGCCTCCTTGCTGAAATAGAATTGAGACAAATTATTGTCTTGCCACTCCTCCCAGGGTCACAATTGAAGTGAATCAAGTGCAAGACTAATACCTCTGTAGCAGTGCAGAATGGAAAACTGGGGAGTTTCCCACTGGGAACAGACATTATTATAGCCCTAAAGGAGAGGAAATAAAGCACCACTATAGCCCAAGGATTTCAGACCCTGACCTTCTTTAGTCTAAGTAGTGCCAGGATAATGTACATATAAAAAGGCAAGAGACTAAACTTGAAAGGACAATCTGTACCTCTTACGATAATTATCCAATGCACAGTTAATATACAACATCAAATGTATAGAATGAGACATGCTTTGCACTATATATGTGTGGGGTTTTTTCCTCTTTTATTTTGATTTCAAATACCTAAAATATAAAAATGTACATATCCTTGGATCTGGGCATCTATGTCCTTTTTCAAATATACAAATAATATACAATACAAAAAGAGTTTATATTAAAATATATAATATTCCACCCTTTTCCAAAAATGCTGGCCATTCTATTCCCTTGTGCAAAAGCCTGAGCAAACAGATCAGTTTTTTAATGTGCTCAGAAGCTCAAACAATTTGTTTTATTTTAGACCAAGGTGGGGCCTGGATTCCAAAGATGAGAGGCTCTTCAGAATGCCCTGCCAGCAGCTCCTTCTCATTCAAATTGAAGGAGTGTCACTGCTCACTGCAAATGCATGGCACAAGGAGAAAAAGTCTCTGAAACAGGCAGTTCTCTAAACTGGCCATTCAGGCACTTACATGTGAAAATAAACATCTTAGTATCTTACCTGGAAAAACAAAGAGCAGCTCACGCAAATCATAGGAGATTAGGGTTGGAAGAGACTTCAGGAGGTCATCTAGTCCAACCCCCTGCTCAAAGCAGGACCAATACCAACCAAATCATCCCAGCCAGGGTGTTGTCAACCCGGGCTTTAAAAACCTCTAAGGATGGAGATTCCACCACCTCCCTAGGGAACCCATTCAAGTGCTTTACCACACTCCTAGTGAAATAGTGTTTCCTAATATCCAACCTAGACCTCCCCCACTGCAACTTGAGACCATTACTCCTTGTTCTGTCATCTGCCACCACTGAGAACAGCCGAGCTCCATCCTCTTTGGAACCCCCGCTTCAGGTAGTTGAAGGCTGCTATCAAATCCCCCCTCACCCTTCTCTTCTGCAGACTAAACAAGCCCAGTTCCCTCAGCCTCTCCTCATAAGTCATGTGCTCCAATCCCCTAATCATTTTTGTTGCCCTCCACTGGACTCTCTCCAATTTGTCCACATCCCTGAGCACTCGTATAATATGTTCACAGTGCAAAACCCTGCTTAGTGAGCAGGCTCCCATGTTCTGCACCAGCTCGGTTTCTGAATGAATTTAAGGTATAACTCCACTTTGCAGTGTGCATAATGCACTGCAGTAGTTTAAACTCAAGATGACAAAGGTAAAGGTGATGATATTGAGAGGTCCATGTAAGAAAGAAAAGGTCACAATCACCTTGACTGCTGGCTGATACCTGGTTATTAAACATCTAACCACCTCAGTGAGAAAAGGCAGGCCACGCTCTCAGTCAGAGGAGCGGATGTAATCTCCACCATATCAGGTTTGCCTTCTCCCACCTATTAATATCTTCTGAGTCTTTTCTGCATTGAGCCTCAGCCAAGTAGCTCTTATCCATGCCCCAATCTCCACCACCCATTTGCTTCAGCTGAGGAAAACAGATGGCCTTGTTCTGACACGTAGGTGATCGAGGTTCAGTTCCTGGCTGTGACATAGATTTCCTATGTGACATGGGCAAGACATTTAGCCCCGGTTCCCCATTTGTAAAATGTGGAAATGAATACTTTTCACCTCACAGAAGAGTTTATGAAGATAAATTCTTCAAAGTTTTACCTCACCAAAGATACTATGATGCTGGGGTCCATGTAAGTATCTACAGAGATACAGAGCAGGGTGTCACAAGCACATTGAAGACAATGTAACCAAGGTTTTTGTTTCTTTCTTTCTTTTTTTTTTTTTTAAAACACTAACCTCCCAATAGCCTCAGATACTCATTAAATAAGAGATGTGGCCAGATAGAACCCTGCCACAGGAGAGCTCCCTCTCACGCACTAATGGTGCAAAACGCTCTGGGATTTAACAGAAAGTAATGGACAGCTATTCCTTAGTGTCTGTTTCTGCTAGGGTTCCATGAATTTCTACACTACTTTACCATCAAGAGTTACCAAAGGCAGCTGACAGACCTAATATCAACCTGGGCACCCAATCCATCACTAGGACATTTCATCCATCAAAGCAGTCTCCATGCCATGCCCAAGCCTGCAACCAGATTGTCAAGGAAATTGGAGGGATCTAGATACCATGAGAGTTTTCTTGCCATAGCCTTTTCAGTAATCTTACCCAGAAATGGAAGATGAGATAAAGAACAAGAGTTAGCATTGACGGTTTCTTGAGCAATGGATGTACAAATGCTTTAAGGTAGGCAAGCAACCCACCCTCCCTAATTGAAACTCTCAAACTCCACCAGCAGTTGGCCCAGCTCTTCCCCACTGGCCTTCACCAAACAAGGAGGAAAACAACAAGAGTTGTTTGCAGTGTTATTGTAGCTGTGTGGGTCCCAGGATATTTGTGACATAAAGTTCCTTTCATTACCTTAGTGAGTGATGCTGACTGAAACCCAAGCAGAGAAGCCTTGGTCCCCTTCAACATACAGCCCCAGCCTCACAGATGCAACCAGTTCAGTATGAACCTGGGCAATTTTGTCCATCAAATAATGTAATTTTTCCTCACAATGGGAGGAACACAATACAATTAGCAAGCAATGACAGCTCAGACTATCTGTGTTGTTCAGCACCCACAAAAAAACTACTGATCAAGATGATGCCGATGCTTTAGTGGAGGAGACTCTCCTTTGCCTCCTACTCATCCATGTCACAAGAATGCAAAAAATCTATTGCACAAATCGATCAGCTTCAGTAAAAGACTTCTGCCAATAGCACTCTGCCAGTCATCTCTGCAACTTCAGTTGTTGCCTGCCATCTATAAACCCAGCATGTGACCTGTGGGAATGAAGTTGGGAAGAGACAGTCTAGGGATCACTGTCAAGTTGAGAATGAAGCTAAGAATGCTCTATCTGAAGAAAAACTATTCTCCTTCAGTGATCTGGAAGCATTTAGGTTCCATTAACATCTCAGACTGGAGTATCAAAGCTGGTCTCTCACCTGGACAGGAGAGGTGTGTCCACCCTCAAATTGCAGAAGGAAAGGATAGTTCCATGTGATGGGCAAAATTCCAGTTGCTCAATCTCCAATCCCAGCCCAAACACCCGATCAAGAATATGGTCAACTATAGGAGTTGAGCCTCTAAACTTCTGAGATAATCCCATGGCAGCCATAGTAGCCATGAAATCCCAGGATAAAACATGACTTTTGTGTTTTATCTAATTCCAGCTATTCCATCCAGCTGCTTTTATACATACAGTTAATATAACTCACATCAGATGGATCATTCATTACAGTCCTGCTCTGTCAGTCAGGTTTGTCCCACAACTAAAGACTTGGCACAAGAATGAAAAAACTCCATACAATAGGCACTCAGCCACACAACAGCTGCAACCGGAGGCATTTGAGTATTCAAACGCAGAAGTACTGTGGTTGGCAGCATGTTTCAATTCTCCTGGGGAGGAGCGTTAGGCATTTTAAACTACCACCCTCTCATGCAAGGCAGCTGTTTGACATGCAGAACAGACTGTAGCAGCAGGACCTTTTGATACAGTTAGATGCTTGTTATTTTTCAAAGTCACCTTCATCAGTGCTAAATAAGCATTTACAGTATAAATGCAAAGAATAGCCATAGAGTAAGAAAACATGACACATTATTTTACTTTATATGATCTCTTTAGACTAAACAGTTCTTTGGACTTAAATCATGGGTGAGATTCTGAGCTGTGCTTCTAACAGGAGCTAGGAATGTTAAGTTAACTTTAAGCCATCTGTGGACCCTCCCAGTCCTGGGCTGTCCTGAGGGCTGGAGAGAGACTGGAATTTAGACAGTCCCAGGGGCCCTTCTGAATTATGGCAGCCTCCCTGGGCCAACCTATGAACCACAGTGCTTCCCAGAGCCTTCATAGTGATGTATGCTGCAGCCTGGCTCGGGCACACCCCCTGCACCAGGACTTACAAGGGGATCTTTGGGAGTCAGCCTCCACAGTGTCTGCACCAAGACCAAGGGAATCCACCCGCTGCTGCCACTGGGGCTTTTATGGCCCACTTATACCACTCCAGCCATTTTACCTAACTTACAGGGGCTGGAGCAGGGCATGAGGATATCACTACAGGATTCAAGGCATCAGAAACATCAGTATATTAATTCTTTTGTCATCTGAGATGGCCCAAGACATGGGCTTTCACATGTATATAATCAACCATTAAATAAAAAGTGACAGAGTAATACTAAGTCATATCTGAAGACATCTAAGGTAGATGGATGATACTGTTGATTTTGCTATTGACAGCAAATCCAGGCCCTAAAACTATCCCTTTTAAACTATCCCTTTTTTACCAATGCCAAATATTTTAAAAAAAGTATCTGGCCCCAAAAGCCAAATGTTTGGCTGGAAAATCATGAAATGTAGAAAAACTAATACATTTGGGGTTCATTTTATTTGCTTTGAGATTTTGATTCTTTTCTGAAACCATGAGGACTAGAACTTATTTAAAAAAAAAAGTACAATGGATTCTCTCATATAATCTCATGATTCCAGGAACTGGGGCTTTATAAGAAAAAACACAAAATATTGTGAGACTCATGATAAAATTGTCTGAATCGCAACAGTGGGGTTTAAATTACCCCATGTGCTAATGCAAACAAGCGTAGAGTTAATCAAAATGTTCTCATATACATTCAGTGGGGATTTCATTACCTATTTCTTTATGACTTATATTTACAGCATTACAAATGGACGAGGAACAGAAACATAAAACCAAGTTCCTGCCCAATTATCAAACAATAGTTTAGCCTGCATTAAAAAAAAAGGGGGTGGGGGGGGAGTAGGACATGCTTCTTTCAAAATTTCTCCTATTTCTTTCCCTTCCCCCACAGATAGTCATCCTACATCTAACTAAATGAGCAGTTCTGCATGGTTCACATCCTTGCATCATCTATGCTGAAAGAGTTTTTGCACACATCCTCTCACCATTCAAAACTGGATCAAATGATTGTATAAAGCTGAGATTAGTCATTTTGCTAGCAAGACACTTAATGTCATTTTGATTTGATGTTACTCATAAAATAACTCATTCTTTTCCTCAAAGAAAGGCATCTTGTACAGAAGTGGCTATCAGGGGAGAAAGGAACAGTGTGTGTAACGTGTTCCTCATCCAGGCCACTCTTCATTTTGTGTTTAGAAAAGCAAAAACCTGACATGATCTGATCTGGAAGAACACAATCTACCTAACTTCAGTTTTATTTTCTTATTGTATTTTTTCAGCTCTTCCCCTCCCCTTCTCCCATTCTCTCATGTATGGCTTGCAATCATTTTATATATATTTTAAATTTGGGTGAAGCTGCTAGTAGTAAAAACAAAGGCTGAAATAAGTTCAATCAAAACACCTTAATCCTGTACTGTTGCATTCCTGCCATTCCAGTTCTGGGTTTTTCTTGGATCAAGAGTACCCATCAATCTGAATGGTGCCAGTCAGTATGGTGATATTATATATGTGAACAAGCCCACACTTGCAGTTAGGGTGAGACCACCACATTTTACTTAAAAACTTTAACTAGGTCATATTAAAACTTGGCCGTTGAGGATGAACTTTAAACACACTACAGAGTTTAGAACCTTTAAAAGGAGTATTTATCTAATCTTGTACAAACTGCTTTTACTACACCAGAGCTGTGAAAAGCATTCTAGAAACTTAATGCCAAACCACATGGTACTAACAACCAATAGTATTATAAGGACTGGTTCAAGACCTATTTTGCAACAGCTCCCTTAAAGACAGTGCAAAATCTCTGAAACACATGTGAATAAAATTCAGTATGTTTACAATCATTACAGTTTTAATCACGTTCATAAAAGGTCAGACGTGAACAACTATTCATTTTCAAGCATGTTGCCAATAATTGTGTGTGCAAATCAGGTGTGAAAATGCAAGTTAATCTGCATGTTTTGCCACTTGAAAATCAGACCTTTGGGGCAAATCCTCATGCCAGCACCCATCCTAGCAGCTCAGCAAGGCAGAGAACAGGTAGTAGCGTGGCTGTGGAAACCACTTCAGTTTATTAGCTGAAGCAGCTCTCTATGCCCCTTACACATCACTACTACAACATGAAGGATAAACAGAGGATCCTCAAAGTAGCAGATTCTCTGGATATGCTCTCCCACAACCTACCTCCTGCCATGCTACCACCCCCACCTACCTTCTGAGTACCGTCATGCCAGGAGCCACTGCAGTGCAGGGCTTGGTGCTGGGCATTGGATATGCATTCCCCTCCGCAGTTGAACTGTGTTGGATTACACTGCCAGGAGTCCCTGTGCAGTGGCAAAGGATGAAGTAAGATTTGTCTCTTTGGGTCTAATGAAATAATACATTGTAAAAGGCTTTAAGATCTCATGGGGGAAAGGTGGGGGGGGGGGGAAGAAAAGCAATACATTGTTCAAAGTTGCATTTGGATAAAGGAGCTCTGACCAAATTCCTAACCTGGCCTCATAATGCAAATCATACAAATGCTACAACACATCAGCCTTCAGTCAGCTGCAGGCTAAGCATTTGCTGCATGGCTGTGGAATATTAGAAACACTTGTTTATTTAACAAATAGCAACCAACCAGTTGCCTCTGAAAGTTTTATTTGTGACAAAGGACGTGATTCTGAAAGGTGTCCAGGGCTCTTAATTCCCATTGATCTGAATGGGAGTTGAGGGTGCACGGCAATTGGAAGGACTGGCCCTTTCGTCCACCCTGCCTTTAACTCCCACCAATCAAAATACCTCCTATCTTGTAGCAGGCATGAGGAAAACACTGGCAGAGATGAAAGAAATAGAAACAAAATGACAACTAGGTTTGGGTTTTTTTGCTGACTTAATGACACACTGAAGTATATATTGGTTACAGCAGAAATTCCATATACACATAGATACATGCTCTTTTTTTTTTTTTTTTTTTTTTTTTAAAGCAAGATGCATTACCAAGAGCATCAAAATGAATTATTTGGCTTTGTGAAATGTGAACAGCTGTAGGTTCTAGGCTTATGTTTGTGGCATTTCCTGACGACAATCCTTCCTCTTTCCCCTCTAGACCGCAACAGTATGGTGAAATAGCCAAGGACAGCTGCAAACATAGTTGATTAATGTGTTCATGCCCACTTCCACTACTCACCCTTCCTCCCCAACAAACGTGACATAGAGTTTATTTCTCTGCAGGTCTTTTCTTGAGTAACCCATAATCTGATTGAAGGCATCTTCCAGCAAGTGGTCTCTCCTGATGATTAATCTGCACAGCAAGATAATTTTAAACACAGTAATTCACAAAGGTGAACTGCAGATGAAAACACATAGTTACACTGGCTGGTAACTGTTCAGGATAATGGATACAAACAATATTTAATCTCCTCTTTATACAACCATTTGATTCAGATTTAGCAGCTAATATCGGTTAGCGTATGTGCTTCTTGGATATTCTTTATTCAATAAAATTGATAAAATGTCCACATAAAGAAATAGTATTTTAAATTTTTCAAGTCTGGTTCTCATTTACACAGTCTGCTTTGCACCATTCTGGCAGCATGAAGGGGTTTTGAAGTGGGTTTTGAAGTGGGCATTTAAACCCACTCTAAAGGCTGTTTACCGTGCCGGGGCTCTGTAAAGTGGCCTTAAGGTAAATGAGAATCTGGCTCTTCAACTAAAGCAATATAGTCCAAGGCAAGGTAAATTTGGGGAAAGGTGTTGGATTGACAGCCCTGGAGTTTAATATCCTGTATTTATGCACAGAACAGGTACAGAAGGACAGCAAGCAATGCCAATTGGAGTGGCAAATAGTCCTCAGAGCAGAATTTGGTACTAAATGAAAAAAAAATGTAATGCCCTAGTTACTGGAAAATTTGTAGAAGGGGGAAAAATCAAGGGTCTGGAATAATGGCCAAAATAATCCTGCACAGAACTGAACATTTATGTTCATGGCCAAAATATGTTTATGCAGCACTGGATTCGCTTAGGGAGAAGAGGGAGAACAACAGGAGGAAATATAACCACCTGAAATTGTGTTACGAATTATTCTTGCCTGTCATAGCAAAATGGCTGCAGTAGTATATTATTTGTAAACATTCAAACACCTTAGAAACAACTTTTAATTTAAAAAGTTACCTATTTGTATCAAAATAAACTATAATTTTGTTTCTCTCCCTTAAAACCTCTGGTATGATGGTAAATCCTACCAGAAATATACCTGTAGTTCACAAACCCAGAAAAACAAGGTAACAGGAGCATTTATATATCATAGATCTTATAGCTGGCAATAGCCACCCCCTTGCATAAGGTATTTGCCAAACTGGACACTGCAGCTCTCTCTTTTCTTTTTTTTACAGCTTACTTTTTTCTATTTTTTAATCAATTACATCACAGGTAAGCATTTCCATTCAAATCCCTTTTCAGCTGTTGACAATTTTAAGAAATGTTCACCTGAAATTATCAGAGTTTGGAGTCTGCCCAAAGGTGAATATTTTTGGAAAATTTACATAAGGGCCATACTGGGTCAGACCAAAGGTCCACGTAGCCCAGTGTCCTGTCTTCCGACAGTGGCCAGTGCCAGGTGCTCCACAGGGAATGAACAGAACAGGTCGTCATCAAGTGATCCATCCCCTGTCGCCCATTCCCAGCTTCCGGCAAGCAGAGGGTAGGGATGCTATCCCTGCCCATCCTGGCTAATAGCCATTGATGGACCTATCCTCCATGAACTTATCTAGTTCTTTTTTGAGCAAAAATGGTTAAGTGGCAAAGAAAAATACACCTTGCCCTTTCTAAATGCAGTGAATTTTTTTTTTTTTTTAAATAGCTCTAGTCCCAGAGTGGTTGGAGCTAGAAAACTGGTATGAGGCAGGGAGATGGTTCTTTGGGAGAAAATTTATCTTTTCCATGAAAAGTAGGTTTTTATTTGGTTAACTTATGGGAGTTTGAGGATCACAGTTGGTGTAGGGCACAGATTTTTTTTTTAAATCAGGCAAGTGTCATGTGATGATGATCTCTTAACATAATAGTTCTATCACACAGTGGATGGTAGGTCCAATTGGCTGTGACGTGGTAGGTCCAATCTCACGTATGCCAAAGCAGGTGCCCAATTAAGAGGGCAGGGCAGCAGCTCGGAGCTATAAAGGACTAGGGAAAGACCCAGGGAGGGGAAATCCCAGTGAGTTAGAGTAAATTGCTTCAGTCAGGACAGGAAGATGAGAGCTACCAGAGACCCAGGAACTAGAGGAGTCCCAGAAGGAAGCAGAGGGTGGTTCCCAGGAAAAGGCCGAGAGGGGCTTGCTGGCTGGCGACCCCAGGCCAGACAGCCAGGGCTGGAGAGGGTTAAAAGCAGGAGGAGCAGGAGCAGGAGCAGCAGCAGGAATTGCCTACTGTCTCTCAATCGGACAGCCAGAAGAATGGCCGGAAAGGACTGAAGGCCAAGGAGCTGTGGAGGAGCTGACCCACGGATATTCTCACTGCTGGAGAGCTGGACCCAGAAGAGCTGTGAGAGGGCCAGTGGGAGTGAGGGAAGCAAGGATGTTCCCAGGAGAGAGGCTGTGGGGGTTCACACTGGGAAGAGCAGGGTTGCACTCAGGTTGGAAGGGCTGGGGTGGCTGTCCTGGTAGAAGGACAGGAGAGGACTGAGAGCCCTGCTACCATCAAAGGCACCAGTGTGTGGCATGGGGGAAACAGAGATGAAATGTCTTGAATTTTAATAACTGCTTGCACTGGGGGGAGAAATGGACTCCATGTCTGGGACTTTTGTTATGGATTATTTGGCCTTACGCTGTTGTAATAAACCAGCCCCAAGGAGGAACAGTATTGAGACAAGACAGCCTGAAGTTATTGGGTCAGCTGAGAGGGGAAACTGAGGCAGACATTCCTGTCGTACTGTGTCCTGCTGCAGGAGGCTGCTCCTGGAAGGGGCTGCCCGATGACACGTATGTAAGCATGTGATTAATTATTCTATACTAATGAAAATTCACAAGGAGGCAGAGTTAAGGTGGCATGAAGCCTTCATTTCGGCACTCCCACATATGGAGTGCTTAACTTTACTAAAAACTACGTTCAAGTTTCAAATTCTTTGGAATTTAATAATATTTAATTATACAAATTCTGATCAGTAAAGATTCTGTATCTACACAAAGATGAATCATATGAAAATATATTTATTTTTGTTGCTGGGCAAGACAAATGAAAATAGAGTTACTTCAACTTGCCCCACAGTGACTGTTGTAATGGAAGTGGCCCAACTGCTCCCTGTTTCTTTGAGTGCTGCTCTTCAGAGGACTTTCTGCCACTGCAGTAGTATTAATGTGCATGTGAAGAAACTACAGCAGGAGGTAACATCAGGAAGAGATGCTTTAAATGTGTTCTCTGCTGTGAGTTAGATGGCTTTTAGTGCCTTATAACACACTTCACATTGAATTCAATAAGTGCAAGAATGCATCATGTTACCAGTGGGATTCCCAGAGCAAAGAGGTTCTTACACTTGCAAGGAAAGAAGTTCTGCCTGTGAGATAAACCCTATTTGATAAGGTGCTTCTACATACTTTAATTTCCCAGGCCCTTGTCCATATCCTTTAGTCTCCAGCTTCCTGTAGAAGTTCCTCAGTTTGGCTTCAAAATCTCTTTTATAAGGAGCTGGAGCTCTGGCATTAGCACGCTGAGTACCTGCAGCAAACAACAAGCAGAAAATGAACTGCAGCTACGCAAAGCATCACTTTCCAGCTCTGACTGAAAAGAAGGTTCTTTGCTGACCAAAAGCATGGGACATGGTTGGTTTCTTTTAAAATCCTGGTTTATAAACTGCTAAGAGATCTGTATCTCCACACCTACTGTAGGTTTAGATGTTTTTGATTGCTGTTTGTTTGTCCAATGGCTTCAAGATTTTAGATTAAGTCCTAAAATGTTGAAGCCATCCAAAGCAGACCTCTCCCCTCAAAAAAAAGAAACAAAAAAAAAAAAAACCCAAAAAACCACACCTCAACAACCCCCTCAAAACCAAACAAAGAAACTGGAAAAGACCCAACTTTTGTTTGGCATATGTGCATTTTATGAATACCTGTATTTAACGACTAAAATGATGCATCCTCCTAAAAAAAATGTTTTTCACTGTCAAGAAGAAAAACAGGTTCCAATGAGCTAAATTAGTATGTCCTATGTGTGTAATACACCTTATAGAGTGCACATAGAATCATCAATGCATGGAGTTTCTCACCTTACTGAGGAGAGAATACTGTGAAAAAGTTTACTCAGTGAAACTCAGTCAAGTACAACAAAGGAGAAAAATATCGGGAGAGAGGAAAGACTGAAGACTTTTCTCTTCATTCAAATATCTGGATCAAATGAATTACTGTACTAAGTTTCTTTCGAACATGACTCAAAAAGGTGAATTCATATTTTGAGATACAAGTTTAAGGAACAGTTCTTTAAAGGAGGCAGATATCTGTATGCCAAAAAAATTGCACATCTGCCTACAGTTGCATGCACAGTTATTGCAAATTGGGTAAATAAACCATTGATATTAATGTGACACGGAGTGGGAGGGATTTATCCCACCTCCCTCCCAGTTCAGCTGTGTAGCCAGTGGTACCTTCTAGTGTTTAGTCCAGTCTAGTTTTAAACATCTCAGTCAATGAACTTCCTCTACTTCCCTTGACAGACTATTCCACAGCCCAAAAGATTTCACTGCAAGAAGGTGCCCTCAGATTCAGCCTACATTTTGCCCTTTTAATTTCATTCTCATATCCCTACTTACCTATAACTTTAAATAATTCCTCTCCCTCTCTGGCATCTAGATCATTGAAATATATATTGTTCAAAATATACCTGGAAGGTTGAAGTTTCATACACCCAGGAATATGGGTAGGCTCCTAACTACTCATTTGTGAGTAATCTCATGTGTGCATGCAATTGGCTTTAAAGCTATTTATAAGTAAAATATCAGCCAGTTCAGTACGTCACTTTTCTTTTCTCTCCCTATATAAGGCTAACCCAGCAGAGGAGGTTTCATTACTGTGGAGGCAATGTGCCTAGCCTTCAGCAAGGGAAAGAGGGAAGAGGAGGAGCAGGCAGTTTGCTCAGATTCTCAGTGGGAGGGGGCTGCGCTCACACACTCTAGACAAGTAGGCTGGGACGAGGAAGCAGCTTGCTTAGCCATCAGCTAGATGGGTGGGGTGGATGAGGTAGCATCCTCATTCTCTGGGCTGGAATTGCTCGAAGAAGCTGTATACTCAGTCTCTGGACAGATGTGGGAGAGGTAGAGGAAACTGTCTCTCATTTTGGTTAACAACGAATGCCATTAATGGGTCCCTTAAAGAATCCCAAGTGTTTCCCTGTCACCAGAAGGATGATGGTGGCAGTAGTGCATGTGAGAGGAATTCAAGCTCTTAAGGAGAGTTTATCAAAAAGCTGTTTTTGTAGTCCTTCCCTCAGCCACTCAACCTATCAGAACTAATAATCCATGCCCCCTCCTCAGAAGCCAGGCAGAACATGTGTGTCGCTTGAAAGTCAAAAGACAGGGCTCTGAGGGAGAATATGGCAGGAGATCTTTGGAGTTCCAGGAGACATGTGCAGAACATCTCTGGAAAACTAAACCATACACATCAGTTGAACCTGCTGTAGCTGTTCATATTTTAATGAGTATTCCAGGTGCTTCCTACTGGACATTTCTGCTGAATACTCTAAAATATGTAGCCATTTAAATATATACAGTACATTAACTGATGTCTTCCACATCATTTGTTTATTTGGAGGTTATTTTGATGTGGGTGGAGGGAGGTACAATTATGAGTTCACCAAAGAATGTGACAAACCCACACTTTCATCTGCATTGTGGTAACAGCCCCCAAAGGAAACTTTTGCTAAGAGATACATCATGGTAAATAAAACTGGTAACATATTGCTTCATGGTTCAAAAACTATCAAGAAATTATTCTGTCAGCACATGACAAACTCTCACTGCAAATGCTAAGAAATTCCTGGGCAATTATAGCAATTACTTCCACCTTGTGAACCAAAAGTGTTAGGGGAGGGAGAGGGCTACAAAAAATACAAATGATATGGGTAATCATGCTGAAGTCTCAAACAGATTACATTGTCCAAAAGAGATAGAGAGAGTAATTTCATGACTATTTGTGTCCTTTAATGGAAGAGCACAGTAGCTGAAGAGATCTGTAACTGAGGTTACTGATCAAAACACTGACTTGATCCCTATTATAATTGTATCCTCTGCATTCAGAAATCTTCTTCTAATTTGACACCACTACATTTTAGGATACAGGGATATTAATCAATTCCTATGAAGTTAAACATCACATTCACAGCAAAGCCAGTAAGATCAGCCTGATTAGTGTCACTGCAAGAAATTAAAAAGGAATTAAAAAAGATCACCCCCTTGCTGTACAGAGCAGCCAGTTTGGCAATACAAAACACACAGAGCCCCAGTAGAAATGACTACCTGTTTCAAAGATTTCTCTTTAAAAAGTCATAGGGCTCCATCCACAAAACCAAATGACTGATAGGCCAATTCAATGTGTTTTCTATTTATCTTTTTGTGTTTGTTAGAACAGAAATTGTAACTAAGAAAAATGAATCTGAAATCTTCACATTTCAATATTTAGGTCTTAATTCAGGAAAGAAATTATGTGTTTAGTGCTTTTCTGGATAGGGATGGCAATAATTATGTGTTTCAGCTTAAACAGGTGCTTTATATACTTTGCTGAATCAGGACCTTCACCAGGGTGTTTTGGTGGACCCACTTCAGAAATGAGAACTGTGAGGATAGAATCCCTTTTGATCATAAAAGACTGCCAAGTTTGCAGCAGCAATAAGGTGCGTGTATATGGATGTTCATTTTTTCTTTCTTCTTAACAAACAACAAGAAATAGTTTCTACACAAATAGTAGCTGCCACAAATGTAGGCAATAACAGCAACACTAGCTGTGGATGTATATTTCACTGCTGTTCAGAAGAGAGTCGTTATCAAAACAGTCATGAAAAACTCAGCTTAAACTGCTGCCTTGCCCTTCACAGGTGCATGGCATGGAATAGAGTGAGAAATAGGGATGTAGGAGCAGCCTCTATATCGCTAGTGCCCTTTTGCCAAAGCTGAGTACTGTACAGGTAAACTCTGATTATCCAAATTCTCAGGATACAGCCAAAGCTTTGAATAAAGAGAAAACACATTTAATATTAAATACAAATAATGTGGATAATTGGAATTTAACTATAGTGACATAGATACAAATGTAGCCTGTCATACTGCACAGCCCTAAGGTGGGAGGGACAAGTTAAAATGGGAGCATGACCAGACTTTAGTGTGCCTGCTAGTTGCCAGCAGCAGCAGGCATTTTTGAGAGCATGCACTGCTCCTTTCTTCAAGATACTCTCTTCTCCCTATAGCACTCTTGAGGTGTCCTATCTTTGCGTATTCTGAGGAAGCCAAATACCTCAAAGGACCTTTGTTCGGATACTACAACTCCGTACCCATCTCTCCCCAAGGCACATCAAAGATTTCCAGTTTGACCACATCACTTTTTTTTGTTTTGGCAACAAACAGATTTTGTACATCCAGCTCTATCAGGGCAGATTAGGACCCACTAACAGGTCTGTTGGAAGGTTAGGGGGTCTTATCCAAAGCACAAACCTTTTAGGAATCCTCTTAGAAGAAGATTTTATTAAAACAACAGAATCTGACGAGAAGGACCTCCTCAAGAGAAGCTAACTTATTTTACACCTATTATGCCCCCCCAACCCAGTTCATGGATTGTATGGAGAGCTCCAGCACTTAAATTTGTGCCAGGGCTTGCCAGGGCTGTGCCCCAGCACCTCCGGGCTTGGGAGTTCATAGCCCTGTCACCTCTGGCTTGCCGCATCAGTTATGAAAGTAAAAAAAACTGCTCGAGCCCCGGCATCCCTTTCATTACAAATTAAACACTGGAGAGTGGTAGCATTTGTTCTGTGGCAACAAAATCCATATCAAGAGTGAAATGAACCACATTTCATGACCACCTGGAACCTTCAGATAGTGCAGCATGCAACAGCCTGCTGGGATAGCAAAACTGCTTACAGGGAGAACTTTATGACCATGATCTGTGACCAGGACTGGCTTCTGACTGCGTTCCACATAAGTTCAAGGTATTGGTTTGAGCTACAAAAGGCAAATGCTTCAGACCCTTGCTGTTTTAGAGATCACCTTTCCCCTCGCAGCACGCCACCACTGAGATAGGCTGAAGAGCTCAGACTGACAGCACCCTGCTGGAAGGGCAGTGGTAGCAGGATGTTTTCATTGAAGAGTCCCCCTTGGGTCTCACAGAATCCAGTCTTTTGACTTTCAGGACACACATATGCTACCCCAAGCTTGTGAGAATGGGGCATAGATTATTAGTTCTGTTGGGCTGAGTGCAAGACTACAAAAACACAACATTCTGATAACCTTTCTTACAGGCTTGAATTTTCCAGGTGTGGTCTTGTCTCAGCCCACATTTTTCCTTTTACTTATCTATCACTATTCCTTTCCAATAAAATAATACCAGCTATATTTGAAAACATCAAACTGCTGTATGTGGACCTCGGGCTTTGCTACATTTGAAATAATTTAGTCTGAATTAACTAAATTATTAATCACTATTTAAACATGCACAGATATTGTCACATATTCTAAAGTGTGTGTCTGCAGACAGATTTATTTAGCGTGTGCACAGTCGTCTAGCCAAGCGATGGCATCTTCAGTGGTGTAGACTGTCATGAAGGCCCCAGCAATACTGGTTGGCTGCACAGAGACCTTGCCCGGGGCAGAACCTGTTCAACAGGGACCACTGGCGATGGGGCAGGTCAAAACCAGATGGGCAAATTGTGGGGTTGGCGATGAGGGACTGGTTGGGGATTATACCAGATATCCATTCCTCTCGCCAGAGTGTTTCTGCCCTAACATCCTGGAGTGGCAGATGAGACTATAATGGGCGACATGACGGCAAACGTGCAGCTGGTGGTTTAAAAAGATCATTGTGCAGCAGCAGGCTTGAGTTGCAGTACGCACACTCTTAAACACATGGTAAGTGACAGCAGTCTGACTTTGTATAACTGTTGTCACTCCCCCTTATTCCTCAGCCCTCTAGACTTTGGTGCCCCAGCGTGAACCCTTTCATAGAATATCAGGGTTGGAAGGGATCCCAGAAGGTCATCTAGTCCAACCCCCAACCTTTCAAGTCAGTTAGAAACAAGTTTTACCAGTCCGAAACAAAGCACAAGTTCTGGAGTTTGAACACATTTTTTTTTTTATTGTCAAATCTCATTGTGAGCCCAAGGCAAGTTTCCAGTTTGAGAGGTTCATGCCTCATCACGCTGGTTTGCTCAAATCAGAAATGGGATTAGGCCTTAGTTCTGCTGAAACAACAGAGCTCTGATCTCAAGGAAACTGGGATGTAATTATATGAAGCAAAATGTAAATTAATAACGACAGCAGGATTACTACAATACTATAATGAGATTATTATAGTATTGTGATGAAACTAATCCTTTGGGGGATTACAGCAGTTACTAGGCCACTGTGTCCTGTGTGCAGTAGGAGTAAAATTTTCAGAAGTGCTAAAATGACTTAGCTGCCTAATTCCCATTGCTAATCAATGGTACTTAGGTTTATAAGTGCCTAAGTCCCATTTTCAAAGGTGATTCAGGCACGTAAGAGCCTACGTCAGGTCTTTTGAAAAGGTTATCCTGGTTAATAGTAGGCCTATGGTACGAGGCTGCCATACAACTGTTTTATTTCAATTTGTTTGCAAAGAGAATCCCCAAACCCATTGAAAAAAAATTTCCAGCAGTATTAAGTAAACTTCCCATGCCTTGCAAGAAAATAAGAAGCAGACCTATCTGAATAGTATTTCCCCTTTAAGAACAAGAATATCACCAATTAATTTTTTTCAATTTTTCTTTTCAAAAATATGTTTCAAACAATGTTTTAAAAGTAAATCTTAGTGCTCAGGAAAGATGCTATACTAACTTCCCCACAGTCTGTTCTATAGATTTTGTACTGCATGGGCAGTGCCAGGGCAAGCTACAGGACACTTTCCAAGACCTTGAACTGGAAAGATCATCTCTCAGGGTGACGGGGTATTTTAGTTTCCTCATTTGTGTTGTGAAGTCAATGGGAGTACTCACATGCTTGAAGTGAAGCCTGGGTTTAAGTGCGTTGCTGGATCAGGACCTCAATCCTTAACTACTCTGGTGAAAATGCTCTGGTGGAAGTGTGATTTTGTGATGAGGAACCCTACCAGAACTGGACTGAAAACACCAACTTATTTCAAAAGGCCACCAAGACAGTGTAGCCTGTCAAGAATCCATCAAATAAACCTCTGCAAGCAAATCAGCAGTGCTACGACTTCCAATAAATACAAGTCATTTAGGCATTATTTACAGACTAAAGAGCAAAAATCAAAGAAAATAAACCCCATATATAGAGCTATATGTTCCTACTGCATATGAAAATGAGACTACACGCTTCAGAATTGGAGAGTAAATAATAAGGTTACATTTACATTATTTGTCTACTTTTGTTGTGTAACTTCAAAATCTGTTGGACTACAGTGGATTCTCATCATCTCACTGTCTATGACCTCATCATCTGGAAAGACTTTCATGTCTTACAAAAAGGGCTCTTCTGAGAAACATCATGCAGAATTAAAGCTGTCAATGTAACGAAGTAATTACAGAAAAAGTATCCGACAGCCAAGAATTCCTTTACTGCTTTTGTTCAGAGGGTAAAATCCTGGTCTCGGTGAAGTCAATGACAAAACTCTTATTCCCTGATCTTATTTGGTGCACACTAAGTATCTGGAATTGCTCCCTAAAGATCCCACTGTAAACTTCAACAAAATTTACCTGGAGAGTTCTGAGGTGAGGATACTGGAGAACCTCTTGGGGACTGGCAATAACTGGGATGAAGTAAGGCATGTGGCGGCACGTATGACATTATTTCTTCTTCGAACAAACTGGTAAAAAGGAGCAAACAGGAGAAGGCAGAAGATGTTTATCTGAGCCAAGGATACGTTCTACTTTCTAGCAATAATGTGGCCTTCAAAGCCAGTCTGGTTTTTAGAAAGTCACTCACCTGTCTCCCGTGCGCATGCTCAGAATGCAAAAAAGGAGGCTTTTGTTGCCCTTCTTTCAATGTTATCTCTGTAGAACAAGGACTGGAATCTTGCAAGTGACTGGGAAGTCACAGTTTTAGTTTTGTGTGTGACATCTCAGTGTGATGACGTGTACTTGTTTTCAAAACTAAGGTCCATGTATTTAATGAACCCTTTAAAAGTTACATTGTTTTATACTTTTGCTTATACATTTTCCCTGCCAACACACCATTAACATTCACGGCACTTTCCTATACAAAAATTTGTAATATTGTACATAAAGAACAGAGCCAAATACTCTGAACTTCTGGTGTAATCAATCATATGCGAATTGACTTAGTGAATTGAACAATATACTCTTTAGTCTATTAGGAATTAATGCTTCATTTACTCTTACTTAACCCGTCATATACAGAGAAAAAAGTATCATATAGAGTTTTCACCAGGTTAGGCTTCAGTATGCCTCACCTATTTTTCTATGATTTTAAAATGTTTTCTGGAAAGTACAGTGTAACTTTCATAGCCAGAAACATTGAAATAATCTATAATTTAGATACCATTTAATAGTTCATAGTATGGCTGTCAAACAATTAAAAATAATCACAATTAACTGCAAGATTAAAAAAAAAGCTGTGATTAATCAGATTTTTAATTGCATTGTTAAACAATAATGGAATACTAATTTTAATTCAGCATGGAAGCATGTCATCTGGAATGGTGGTCAAAGTCTGAAGGGGCATATGAATGTTTAGAATATCTGGCAAGTAAATACCTTACAACAACAGCTACAACAATGCCTGTTCTCACTTTCAGGTGACATTGTAAATAAGAAGGTGGCAGCATTATCTCCTGCAAATGTAAACAAACTTGTCTGTCTTAGCAATTGGCTGAACAAGAAGTAGGACTGAGTGAATTTGTAGACTCTAAAGTTTTACATTGTTCTGTTTTTGAGTGCAGTTATGTAAAAAAATAATTCTACATTTGTAAGTTGCACTTTCACGATAAAGAGACTGCACTACAGTACTTGTCTGAGGTGAACTGAAAAATACTATTTCTTTTGTTTATCATTTTTACAGTGCAAATATTGGTAATCAAAAATAAGAATATAAAGGGAGCACTGTACACTTTGTATTCTGTGTTGTAACTGCAATCAATATATTTGAAAACATAAAAAACATCCAAAAATATTTATAATAAATTTAAACTGGTATTCTATTATTGTTTAACAGTGTGGTGAAAACGGCAGCTAATCATGACTATTTTTTAAAATAGCATTAATCGCTTACGTTAACTGTAATTAATTGATAGCCCTAATTCATAGACCATGTATGGAATGTTTGCATAACCCTAAATCTCATTGATTTTTTCCAATTTGATAAGACCATAACATCCAAAGCAGGCATGTTTATAATATTTTAACATAATACATATATAAAATAAAATATGAAATAGCATAGCTATTGGATGTTATCACAACATATACACATTGAATCGACTAGTTAAATGACCATCTTTATTTTCAATTGTTAGGCTGTACAAATACATCATTGTCTTGTGGTTCTCTCATTTCTGAGTGATATAGTAATCTAACTGGTTAAAATAAAACGGATTTCATGTCAAATCTGTTCATTACAGATACCCGCAATAGTTCTTTGTGAATGGTTTGGGGGGTTTTGGAACAGATATTTACTGACATTTTTGCACTCCTAAAAAATCATCTGCAGTATATAATATGTTTTTTCACAGAGAAAAGTTGAACTATGGTCTTCAAATGTGAATAAAATCTGAAAAAACTGGTTCAATCTGAGAATAAATTGAGAACCTGATTTGTGTTTAAATTAACAAGATAAAACTAGAACTGCATAGCATATAGCCTAATGGTATGTTTACAAGCTCAGAGTGCAAATTATCTCCTCCTAGGAACCCCATCTCTGAAACAGAATATTCTGTTACATCAGGTTTCAGAGTAGCTGCCGTGTTAGTCTGTATTCGCAAAAAGAAAAGGAGTACTTGTGGCACCTTAGAGACAAACAAATTTCAAATAAATTTGTTAGTCTCTAAGGTGCCACAAGTAATCCTTTTCTTTTTGTGTTACATCAGTTATTCTCAGGCTATTTTAACTAAGGCACCTTCATTCCCTATATAAAAAGGTGTTTATATTCAGCTGAAATTTGAGTTTTATTGATGCGTGGGAGAAAACATTTTAAAATTTGCGTAAAGTTCTCCAGCAGTAAGAAAATTCCCACATTTTGAATGCATTGAAGACAAGGATGCATTGCTCCTGCTAGAACATTTTATATTTTTTTTCCTGTTTAACTCTAAAATGAGAAATCAGGCACACACACTAAATTACTGTTTTAAACAACCCCATCTCTGCTTTTACATCAATATTTACTATCACCCTATAGCTAACTTACCAAATAACTCAACACAGCTTAGTGAGTTCCCAGGTACACCACTGAGGCTCTTGGGAACCAATAGAAACACAGAAATCATGTATTCAATAATTTATTTCCTGAGTACAATGATTATTATTAGGACTGAAAAGAGGGCTAATCACAGATCAAATCTCTTAATAGTTAAATTAAGAGAAAATCATTGTAAACAATTGATTTTAAGAAGTAAGTGTGTTAAGTAAATAAAAATCTGAAAAATCAGATATTTGGTTTTGTACATTTTTGTGGGGGTGCTCTTTGTCTTTTTGAATTTTTTAAATTATGAGTTTTCCACGAAAGATAGATATCAATTATAGTATCAAATTATTGTATTTCCATTATAAGAATTACTTGGAGTCTTCGGTATGAGCAGAATTTACAGATTAACAGAAAAATACATTCAAGCAGCAATGACAAAATGATTTATATCATGTCTATTTAAAATAGAAATAGAAATCGAGGTTCAGTTTTCTCTGTAAAACGTGTGACCTCTTCATGTATTATATACCAATAAAAAAAACCTACAATTTTGTCTTCTATTCTTTTTATTTTTTCTTTAAACAACATCAGCACAGTTTCAGACTAAAATGTTAATAGCTTTTAATTAATTCACAGATTTTAAGGCCAAAAGGGACCATTATGTTCATGCAATGTCACCCCAAATAATAATTATATTAATGCCAACACTTCATAATTTAGACTATTTTTAACATTAAATGTAAAACTTTTTTCTACAGATATATTAGAGAAAAAACTGTTTTTCAGGGAAAAATCTATCACACTTACACCCTGAATGAGCATACCATGTGTCGGACATAAGAAAGACGCTACTATCAGCTGCCTGTTTTTCTGGGTATGCAGTATTGTAGCCATATTGGTCCAAGGATTAGAGAGAGAAGATGTGTGAGGTAATAGCTTTTATCGGACTAACTTTTGTTCGTGAGAGAGACAAGCTTTCAAGTTTACACAGGTCTGTCAAGACCTAAAGAAGAGCTCTTTGTAAGCTTGAAATTTTGTCTCTCTCACCAACAGAAAGAAAAGGGTACGTGTGGCACGTTAGAGACCAACAAATTTATTTGAGCATAAGCTTTCGTGAGCTACAGCTCACTTCATCTGATGCTGTAGCTCACGAAAGCTTATGCTCAAATAAATTTGTTAGTGTCTAAGGTGCCACAAATACTCCTTTTCTTTTTGTGAATACAGACTAACACAGCTGCTACTCTGAAACCTGTCACCAACAGAAGTTAGTCCAATAAAAGATATTACCTCTCCTACCTGGTCTCTCTTTTCTGAACCAATGCTGAAGTGGGATACATTAAAGGGACAATTCCCCACTCCTAAAAAGCAATAATCAATCATCCCATCAACAAAGTGAGCAAAAACTGTCAGCATAGTTGAAAGATACAGTGTGGTGTTCAGCTAAAATAACGGAAGCATATCAAGTGCTAACTTCCAAAAACATGATACTTGCAAATCACAGAGGTAAACAGAAAATATACTTGAAGGAGCACAGAGCAGGGACTTTCAAACTGTACTGATCTATATAAATCTCTGTCCTTCTAACAATGACTATAACTGAAAAATTTAGGGCAATCAGGACAAGCCCATTTATTCTTTTCCTTGCAAGAGAATCATATAGTAGCTTGGACTGTAATTAGGTTTAAATTCTACTTGCAGTACTGTACTCTTTTACCCCCTCCTTCCCGCAGGGATAATCATTTTTCCGCACCACTATGAAAAATGTGATCTCCCTACTAATAACCGACATCTGGAATCTCAGCACTGGGAAAATCAAGAGTCTGAATCCTCTGCTGCAGCTCCCCCAGCTGCAATTCTGAGAACTGAAGGGGAGACATTTAGGTCACCCTGTCAGTACACACAATACACAGAAAGGCACTTCCCCAGCTGCTCACAGCATATTCCCAACCAACCATTATGAAGCACTGCTACCTACCTTAGTAACATGACAAGGTCTGCATCACTGGATAGACGCACTAGTCCAGGTGTTCCCTCTGTTCGGATAAACTGGATCTTCTCCCTGTTTAAGCAAAGGAAGAGTTCCAAGACATCTTTTGCAAATAAGGCACCAATGTACACCAGGGCAACAAGAAAAAATGCTGGGTATACCCAGTAGACCTCTGGGTTATGCCTCTCTATTTCAGACACCATTTTTCTCCCTGCCACACCACGTCCATGTGAGCAATAGAATCTTACAACCCAAAAAAAAAAGAAAAAAGAAAAACCAACCTAATTTGTTCAGAAGAATGATTCTCCTGTTGCCCTCATCTGTAAGATGCTCAGGCTGCTTCAGGTAACACAGCCATCCAACCAATAAAAATCAATCCCTCAAGTTAATATAAGTTGTGGCCCTGAATTCAAAGCAGCAGACAGAGCCCTGTGGGAGGACATTGCTATTCTGAAAGTGAACTGCTTAAAGTAGTACTCTCCAACTCCTTTCCTCTCCCCTTCATTTTTTAGTACAAATTCAAGCTGTCTATTACAGACCATTCGTGCTTTTTAAGGTAGCTTTTATGTACAACACTGCACTTACAGATCTTCCAGAAAGGCTTTCTGCTGTGTGTATGCATGCACCTTTCTCTTCCTCCCAGCCCTCCCCTACCCCCCAGCCCCGCACACTTCCCTCCCCAACCTCCCAATTCAAGTCAGTCACTATTCTGGATTCTATGCATGCCCAACACTGTGCAATGCTGGTGATTTTTAGGCTGTACGCTGATTAAAGTCCTCAGATGCATGCCTTTGAACAAAAAACAATTATTTGGGGGTGGGTGAGTGAAGTCTGTGTGTTACTTAACTGCAACAGAGTCAGGAGAACAAGACCTTGAACCAGCTTCAGAAGTTACACCTCTCTATATCAGTGAAATCTGTTGTACTCTGGGGTAAGAGTTCACCACTGGCCTCTCCTTGAGAGTGGGTGATTTAGTTTGCACCAAGCCATTGATGGGATGTGCTGATTCTGCACATCTCCAGCAACCTTAGCTACATAGCCACTTTTGGGGCTGTGGTGGAAGAGACGCTATAGATCAAAGGAACTGGGGAGCGACAACAGGAAGAAACAAGGGCAGAGATTTCAGCAGGAAGATGGAGGGATCATCAAGACAAAAGCTGAAATTGTTCAGAATTAGGCACGAGGCCCAAAGAAAACAACTGAGGCAGGATGGAAGATGACAACAGCTTGAACAGTAGTAAAAGGTTGGCTAGATGGACCTCAAAAAGAGAAGAAGCTGTTGGAAGGAGAAGGGGAAAGGTGACTCTGTGAATCTGTCAGAGGATGGCTACAGAAAGTCACAAGGAGACAGCCAGATTTAAGTGAAGGCAAAGAAAATAAAGGGCGGCAGACAAGGGGGCTAAAAATGGCACAGAGAGAGAGAACGAACACAGCTGTTGAGAAGGAGGGGAAAAGAAAAAAAGGACGGGAACAAAGTTAGGTGCTTTAAATATGGAATGCCAGGAAAGGAGACGGGATTGAGGATGGGAGGACAAGAATATGGGGCATGGGAACCTGTATAACATCTGAAGGTGATGAGGAGCAAGGCATAGGAGGAAGAAAAGAAAACACACCTGGGAGCGTAGGATATATGAGGGCAGGGAGGAAAGGTGAGAGGAGCTAGTGGGGAGGTGGTAGGAAAGAGAATGAAGTAGTGTTCACATGACCAGAAATGGGAAGGAAGAGAAGCAAAAAGCTGATAAAGGGATACGGTGAGGCAATCAGAGAGGAAGATGAGAGCATTGGAGACGCAGAGAAGGGGAAACAAGATGAAGCCATAGCAATAGCAGCACTAGAAGTCAGGTCAGAAATGTATGTAAAGAAGGATGAAATCGTGGCCCTCCTGGGAATAGGAACTTTGCCATTGACTTCAATGGGGCTGGGATGTCCGAGCAAGCAAGCAAGCATACGTGTTTAAAAACAAAACTGCTGTACCTTTTGCAAGCAACAAAAAATCCCTCCAGAAACTATCACTTCCTCAGAAAAATAACAGTACAAACTTTCCAGCAGTAAACCCACACATTTCAGACACAAACAAATTAAAAGCCACAGAGAAAGAGAAGAAATTCAAACCACAAGAGCTGTTGCCTCCTACTACTGACATACATGAGTTGGCCCAAAACTCCTCATCAAAAGCCCCAACTAAAGCAAAGACAGGGAAAATACATAAAAAGCAGTCCTAGCCCTGCACGACTACTAGGGAAATACCAGAGAAAGCCCAGTAATGGCCTGCCACCCCCATAAGGGTCAGAGAGAGAGTCCAGCCAATCCAGAAAAGAGCTGCTGTACAACTGGAAGTAATTTATAATCCCTAGCTATGGAGAAGTGAATGTCAATAACAACATGCTCAGTTCTTCACATACTGTCCAACTGTGTGCACGTGTATTAAAACAAAAAGGTAATCCAAGATAGGATTTATTTTTAAACTTCCATAATAATTTAAACTTAACGTGCACCTTTGATAATAGAACAAACAAATACAACAGAGTCACAGGAGGAGTGCATACTGGTCATACGCACACTATTAATCATCTTCCCCAATAGGCCTTAATTCAGCAAGGTAATTAGGCATGTGCCTAACTTTAGGTGACTTCAATGGCACTACTCAGTGTCACATGCTTCAAATTAGGCACATGCTCAAGTATCTTGCTGAATCAGGGCCCTAAAAGCTAACTAGGAAAACGGGTAGCAGCATCATTATAAAAGATACACAGCGATGTGATGGAAGCGTCAGTCCTATAAAAACTGTGTGAGATGCAGTTTTAAAGAATGTGGGAGTAGGGGCTAGGGGCCAAAGGAAGGCAACTAATTCTTAACCAAGCATCATAACTCCAAGGAGCGAGAGCAAAGATCTGGCCATACAGTGTACCCACTCTCAAACCAACTATACTGAACAAAGCATCATGCTCCTCTATTCAATAAAATCCTCCATCCCTCTACTAAGGCAGGTAAGAGAGACAGACACATTTCTTCAGTCTAGTTACTGCAGGGACAAACTGTACCTACTGAGTAATGGATCCTATCTACTGGCACATACTAACACCTTTTTTACCCTTGGTCTGTAATTTTAAGCTGTGAACTAACTGATCCTGACAAGGTCCCCGCGGCGAGCTTGCTCTGATACTATGATCCGGGAACCAAGATACTAGAAGAAGTAAAATCTGATGATAGCGTCAACAATCTTTTGAACATCTTCTGATTTGCAAACTGAGTATAACAGGGCAGAAATTAAGAAAATCGACACTGGGGCTGTTCCTATTGGAGTAACTGAAGCCAAGAACCTCAGGGGAAAAAAACAGAAGTTGGTTTTATTTTATTACCTGATGGATTGGCTTGTTCACATGTTGAACACAATTCAAATGAGACAAGCCTTCTGCATAACAATATGGGTACAAACAGGGAATACTTCGACAGGCTGAGATCTGCTTTGATTTTCCTCCTCCCCTCAATTTTCTAGAAAGTGTGAATTCTGTTGGTAGTTGATTTCAGGGTTGTCAACCAGGACTTACTCAGAGGATAAATCAGTCATCAGTCTACTTGTTGGGACATGAAGCTCAGGGAAACTGCAAAGCAGGATAGCTGACTGAGCTCTGAGAACTTGCAGGGCATGCAGGGTCACTAAGAGCAAGTCTACATTACAATCAGAGGTTTGACCGCTGCATGTGCAAACATACCGGAGCTAGCTTGATCTAGCTAGCTCCAACAACAACAGTGAAGCTACGGCAGCACGGGCAGCAGCACAGGCCAGCCACTCAAGCGTACAGCCTTATGCTGCTGCGGCTTCACTGCCAGTTACTTCAGCTACACGTGCTGCAGTCACGCCTCTAACCGCGGTGCGGTCACACCCTGTGTATCGCGGCACAGAAAAGGAGGCAGGTAAGTAGTGCGAGCTCTTGAGCCAGCACATCCTGATCAGACTGTTAGAACACGCGAGACTCTGACTCTGGGAAGTGAGAGCACTGCATTGGGAGCCACAGTGCACAGTGAGATCAAAATCTTCCTAACTACCATAATGACAGATGTGCAGCAATGAACTCACACATTTTTCAACAGTAGTGTCTCCAAGACAGTTCTGGAAACATACATTTGAACACCAATTTCTAATTCCCATGTTAACAGCGAGTTAGTTTTACAGCTAAGCAGCATATACTTAATTACGAAAGAGATATACCCTAAGGGTGAAATTCACTCCTGTGTAAAGGGTCAGCATAAGACTTAAGACAGCATAAGACAAGTCCAGCATTTTTATGAGGGATTTAAAGCTCCATCCTGCAATGTGCTAAACCCTTTGACTTCCGTTCAGCAAAGTAATTAACTACCTGCTTAATTTACGCATGTTAGTAATCCCAATGACATCAACAGGACTACTCATGCTCTTAAAATTAAGTACGTGTATAGGAAAGACTTAGTGGCTTTGTGTTGACCCTCTGCACGGGGTGAATTTCACCCTGTATCAGTTATATTCTACCTGTGATATATAATACCATAATCATCATATAATATTATAAAGCATCTTTGATAATATACTATGTATCTCTTGCGGTTGTGCAAGAACTATACTGGTCTGTTCCTAAACCATCTGTGCAACTCTAAACATGCTAAATGGATATTGCTGATTGAACTTATCCAAAAATGCAGGGCCAACTCTAGGTTTAGGAAGAACCCTACAATATATATCAAGGAAGATGAGCAGGGCCCCAACGAACGCCTTTCTAACTGAATGCTTCACAACCATGGACCACCAATGGCCACATCTTGCCTGCCTGCCTGCGAGATTCTGTGACTTCTGGAGATATCCTACGTCAGTAGCTCCAACCCTTTTTCCCCCCCCGAGATACTTTGTCTTTGTAATGGAATGGCAGGCTGGCATCCTACTCTTCCAGCTCCCATTCCCCTTGCTCCACGCCCAGCACCCTGAGTTGTCCATCTATGCTCACTTTCTCCCCTGCCTACCTGCCCAGCATGGGTTTGCTCATCCCATCCCTTTTTGTTTTCATTATTCTCTTCTTCCCTGTTCCTCACTGAAAATTATTATTCACATGCACACACTCTCTTTCCACTTCCTTGGTTGCCCAAGGCTACGTGTTGCTGGCGATGGCAGAGTTCATTGGTGGCTCCGGGAGCCAGGCCACATGCACTAACGTGGTTAGGAAGAGTGCTAAGGGAGCAGAGAAGACCAGACCAGCTTGTCAAGCTGCAGTTTAAGAACAGGGGGAGGAGCCAGGTACCTTTTGAGGAGCTGTGGTTTGCAGAGGTGCCCATGGCCACATTTGCAGTGGGGAAGGGAAGGAAGAAGGACAGATCCAGGGTCATGCAGTTTCACCTGCTTCCACTATTCCTTTTCTTTCCCCTGCATCCCTCCCTAGCGTGGGAAAACTTGCCCTACTTGGGCACCACCTGAGGATGGCTGAGGAGCTGAGCAGAGAACCAAATGAGAAGACATGGAGAAGAGACTAAAGTGCGCTATTTATGGCCTTGCAACCGACAGGCTGGATGCATGTGTGCAAGTTCCTGAAAGAGCGTAACTGCACTATTGCAAAGGTCCAAGGCACTATATAACAGCACATTAAAGGAATGTTTCCTGCAGTTCTTTGATTAAGCTGAAATTACACAAGGTTTGGGGGATTTTTGGGGGGGGAGAGGGAAGAGAGGAAGGAGAGGGTTTAAGTTTATAAATGACCAATGGACATCGAGCAAGCAATATTGCCCCCCCCCCTTTTTTTTTAATACTGCAAACTTTGCCAGAAAAAAAGAATACGAATTGATGGTCTGTTCTGAAATGGGACAGTCAGTTGAAAGTAAAGCTGGAGAACAGAATCAACATCATTACCTGAGTGAATGATTCCTGGTAAGATCTGGTTGACGCTCTTGTAGAATTTCAAAGATATTGGGCTGTCGCAGAAATGCGACAATCTTGTCGTTGTAGGCTGTAAGTGGCAACCGAAAACAGCTTACTGCAAACAGGTGCATTGAAAAACAGCATTATATTTTTATAACTTCTGAATAATAATGATAATGGAATTATGTCTTTATATTCATAATCTTTTTATTTACTACATTAATATGATCTTTTCATTACATTTTTAGCCTAAAGGCTAGTGCTGGTTTTTGAATTTGGATATACATGGCCCACTTTATTATGAATAAAATTTTAGATTAAAACATCATCAGATGTTAATGTGCCTTTCTGAAGAATTCAGAGTATTATAATATTTCATCACATACACCCTCAGCTCACGCCAACCTGGAACATATAACCACATGAATAAAGTGTACGGGGCCTTATTTTCTATACTTCTTTATTTCTTAGACTTACAGGACCAGGTGAAAACATAAGCTCACTGCTTAATAGTAAATTGCATGTGCTTCTTATTGGCTGCACATTAATGTGTGGGTATTTTTGTTTTGCTTTCTCCTCTCCTTGCCTCCACTATTCTGAAAAATAATTATCTGTTTTACTCATATTAAGGATCTGATATAGTCTCACAAAAGTAATATCTTCACACAAGGCTGAAAATCTAGGCTTCCATACCAGCCTTAACTCATGCCACTTTGCCTAGGTACTGTGATTCTAAACCCTTATGGTACACAATGACAAGTGTATTGGCCAGCTCTTCTGCCTTAATGGTGAATTTCCTTATTTTTGCTTTCAAGAAAGACTCAAAGCTTCACAGATTTTATTCCTCTTCCTTTTTGTAACATTAGAATGAGAAAGGAATAAAATGAACAACAACAAATTCATAAGGACACTGTCAATGTTGGTATGTCAATTTGTCCTACCTTCAAATAGTTTTATCTGGCAAGAAATATTCTACTATTATCATATGCCTTTATAACTCCCCAGTTCTGTCACTGGGAACTATAACTTCCTTCCTAGTACCCATGATGATGATGTGTTGCACTAAAACCTAGTGCATCATTTTTTCTTCCTGCTCTGCAGCATGTATTTGAACATACATGGTTTACACAGCTGCACACACTTTTTATGACAATAGCAATCCTACTGCTGGACAGATTGGCAGACAACTTGTATTGTGCCATACAGGAGTAAGATGCAGTCACTAATGAAACTTCTAAGAAGGTCTGACAAATATTACAGTCAAAAGTAACGAAAAGCTATTGAAATGTAATTGGCAGTGGCCATCTTTTCATTTATGGTTTTTATTTTTACTGTTTGTTCTATCACAAAGAAAAAGATTACATAAATATTTTATATTTACTCATGTCTCTAAAGTGGTTCCACCTATGAAGCGAGGGCCCACTCAAAGTGTTTGTGCCTGTTCCACTGTCAATTATTAAACAGCAATTAAAAGTATCTTTGTTCAAAACATCTCCAAAAGCTCAACCTGAAAAATATACAGTGTCCATAGCAAGTGAAAGGAGTTTAAATTTGTGGTGACTGTGCTACTGAACAAAGATCAAGCAGATTAATCAATCACGATTTTTTGCACAATGTCTGTTAATTCAGCGCACTAAATTATTTTCTTAGTGGCGATTATCACAAAAGGCTTTTGTGTGTGTGTAACTGAGAAAAAATTTAGGCTACTGACCAATTCTGAGGTGCTTCACACCTCATGGAAGCCCTCTGAAATAAAAGCCTAGTATTTGTATTGAAATTAATGGGACTACATAGGGCCCAGGTCAATACAGAATCTGGCCCTCTATTTGTAACTCTTCTAGTTACTTCTGAGGGGAAGTTAATTAGAAAATTTAATGCAAGAAACCCTTTGCATTAACTAGCAAACACTTTGGTATTAATAAATTGGTCATGCCTGGAAGTTTTTCCACTATTACGCACACAAATTGAAATTCCATGATAGGGATTGATAATGGATAGAGCTAGCCATAACATACGGTAAAAGCAAAAATTAGAAAAACCCAGCAGTGCACACAGACATGCACAGTTAAATCAAAGTACACTTCCCTCAAGAGAACTCCAAGCCCTGACATACCCACTGGAACCATGTCCTGGTACTGAGCCCTGCTGACTGTATTAAACGTGCTGGACGGTCTTGGTAGAACTGGTGGTCCTGAATGACGGGAATCCTCTCCTACCTAAAAGTACAGTAGTAATTATGGTCAGCACCAAGCAAATAACAAAACAAAACACCTTCTTCATCATGGCCTAGATCTAAAAGACAGGAAACAATTCTCATGATGACTAAGAAAAGCACTAGAATCCAGCTCACACTCTCAGTTGTGTGGATTCTGCAGGGCACACACAAGTAAAAAGCACTAAAACAAAATTATTTTGTATCACCAAATAGAGCAGAAGGAACTCTGAACTCACACAGGGAGCAAGAAGGTGTTATTTGTACAGAATTCTTTTTCACAGAAAAGCAACACTTGATTATGGTCACTACTAGGAATCACTTTAATGTCAGAGCAACTTCTTGCTTTTGTGGGCTTGATCTTGTTGCATTACCATTGTTTTTTTGCTTTTAATTATTACTATTAATTCCTTTGACTTATTCCCGCTCCATTCTGTGCACTGAACATAGCAGGGAAGAACAAAGAGTTTATGATAATGTAATTACAGATTGCATCATATTATTAGAGATTGTATCAGCGTGTAGAGGGCAGAAAGCTGTCCTAAAGAGGCAGCACCAGTTTTCCCCCACTGCAAGGGAATTCTCAGGTCGTCATCAGCCATCCCCGAGTAAGGTACGTCAGGGGTGGGAAGCCGGGAAAATGCATGCAAGGAGTAAGGAAGCATTCCGGCAGACCCTCATCAGCTACAGTTGCTACTCACAGATAGCATAAATTAGAGCAGCCCTCTAGCTTCTCTAAATTATGCTGAGTGCAGTGTTGGTCCCTAACCAGACCTAAATGAGAGTGGAAACATGGCTTAGAATCACCCTCCCCACCCCTTTCCTCAACTTCAGTGAAGGTAAACTCAGTACAGTCAAGGAATGAGCCTACAGTATTTGCATATGCTTATAAACATAAAAATATCTTACAGTCAGGACATAATTTACTCAAAACCTTCTCGTGAAAACAATACAGTTCAAGAGCTTTGTAATCAGAACCCAAATACAGAATTTTTTATATTATAGATAAGGAGTTTTAAGCACTTCTACTTAGAATCCATGTTCTAAAAAGGTTATATTATTATTTCTAGTGTAATATCATATGGACCACAACATTTAACGGTCTGACATTCTGTCAGTGGTAAGAAGAATTTTTACCTTTCTTGGTCTATAGTACCATGGAATAGATGGGAAAATAGTATAACGTTTAGGCATGCATGCACACAAACTTGTTTTTCTAAATTAAATCGCTTACTTGCTTTGACACTTCCCAAGCCAGTGTGAATTGCTGTGCTAGTAAAAAACAGGCTACGGCTGTTTGGTGGAGAAATCTGTATTCAAGAGCCCTCCTGTGGTTTGATGGAGTTACTGCCATTTAATAGCAGCAGATAAAATCCTATCAGATTATTAGCTTAATCAAATCAGACCTTTCCTTGTACAATAAAGGCCATCATTGGCTTTTCAAAAGGCAAGAACGTCTTTCGTTTGCAGGTGGATACCACACTGGCAGAACCATTAAACGACTGACAAAATAATGTTTGAATGGAATGATGTGAAAACTGGATGATCCTGAAATCCTTGTTAGCTAAGTAACAGGAGGAGCAGTTCAGGCTTACCTCACCAGCACTGTGGCTGCGCTGTCTGGTTAAGTGCTGTCGATGCACTAATGCACTAGTGGGCCTGCTACTCTGCAAGGGAAGCCGTGGGTCAATGAACGTAGTGGTGCGGGAATTGTGGTCAACAAAAAAAGCCTAGAAAAGGAAAAAGAAGATTTCAGAGTCAACATTCATTGTAACTTAGGAGCTTCCTAACTACACCTTCCTGCAGTAAGTACACCGGCAGGAGAGAAAGTGCGTGAGAGTTAAAGCACAGGAGGATCTGGGTTCCAGTCACTGCTTTGAGACTCTAGGAAATTATCTCACTGTGCCTCAGTTTTCCCCTTCTGTAAAACAAGGATAATGTGTCTGTCTCTCACAGGAGACTTATGAGATTTAATTCATTAATGTTTATACAGCATTTTGAGATCCTCAGCTAGCCCACAACATGAAAATACCAAGACAAATCATGATTGTTCTTCTAGAAAAGAGGACGTGAATGTCTAACAGAAGTTATGTCAGCACATTCACCAGTTCATTTAATCTATATGCATCTAAAAGGAGGTCACTTAGTGGCAACAACATTGCACTTTAACAAGTTATTTATCATATCATTATAAATATAGATGGGGTGTGTACACGTCAAGCATATGATTATGTTCGAGGACACAGTGTGATTATAGGTTAAAAGGAGCTTTCACCATCCTTCTGCTAGAACTATTCTAGGTAGGCCAACTTAGAGAATCGACCAGGGATACAGAGAAGATGATGCCAAAAATATAAAAAAAGAATTTAAGGCAGGCCCAATGGTTTCCTGGGATAAGAAGAAATGACAAGTATTGACTGGTTAGCCATTTGCTGAGAGAAGGCCACGTGATCATGGGTCCTAAACCCGAAAAGCCTCAAGCTGCAATACAATTAGAGCAAAAAAAAAAAACAAAAAAAAAAACCAAAACCCCCTCTCTATTCCAAGATAATTTAAACTTGTTCCAGTTTTAGTGTCACACTTGGGAACCATTTCCTTGCCATTCTCATGCTTTTGGGGATTTTCAGACACTGTGAAGGAGACACGTGGCACCATAGGAGGAGAAGGATATCTAGACTGAGAATCCACCCAGGCGATCCCAAGGCAGGTACATCAGCTCCCAAGGGAAGCAGTTCCTCCTGTCTGTTCAATGTCACTTCCTGGCCAGGAGTACTAGTAGCTGCCTTGTAGTTCTGACAGCCTGCTTATGCTCATGCCTCAGCCCCTGTTACTGCTCCTGGGCTCACTCCCACTTCAGCCTGCTCTGCTCTAGCTCATGCCCCTGCTCCAGTCTGCATCTGCTCCTGCCCCAGCTGGCTGCCCCGCAATTCTGACAGCCTTCTCCTCAGCTGGGAGTTTTGGCTGTTGAGGAGGAAAATGGCTACTTATCTTCTCATAAGTGTTGTTCTGCAAGATGCGTTGCATGTGTCCATTCTATTGTGTGCATGGCTGTGGAGGAGATGTCATGCACCAACGCTAGAGTTTCCCTAGCGGTACTTGTAAGGGTAACCTGGCTTCCTTGTGCCTGGATCTAAAGATATAAAGGGTGGAACCCACTCCCCCAACTCTCCTTCACTTCCTTTGAATGAGAATCACATAATGAGAGACTTTGATGTGCTGGGGAAGGAGGGTAGGTCACAGAATGGATATATTCAACACATCTTGAAGAGCAACAGTTTTTCCTTTTTCAGGAGATTACATAGGTCCATTCCAGTGGAGGTGACGCCCAAGCTGTTTTCAATGGAGATGGGGCTCAGAGTCCCATCTGAAGAGGGACTGTTGGAATGCTTTCCCAACATTCATATCACCCCTTGAGGCGGTTATAATTTCATAATATCTAGCAAAGGTACATACACATCACTACCCTGGAAATATCAACGAGAGGATTGGTTCCTACAAAGCCAGTAGATGCTAAATGTGCTCTAGTTGAATGCACTGACAGTTTTTCAAGAGGTGTCAGAAGTTTGGCATTATAGCACACAAAAATGCAGCTGGTAATCCGTTTAGAAAGTCTGTGTCATCACAGGATGACCTCTCATTCTCTCTGCATAGGAAACAAAGAGCTGACAAGAAACCTGGAGGAGTTTTGTTCTATCCAGATAAAAAGCCAGAGTTCTGCACACATCCAGAGTATGCAGCTTTTGTTCATTTTTCTAAGTGTGTGGCTTTGGAAAAAAGACCAGTAAGTATATTGGCTGATAGTGGGGGGGATGGCTACTAAGAAGAGTACTTTACACAAAAGATGTAACACTGAACAACTGACTAAGGACTCGAATGGAAGCCCCTTAAGAGCCGACAAAATTCAAGCCCTAAGGCAGGGCCAAATCCCAAATAAGTGGGCAAAGCCTATTCAATCATTTCAGGAATCTGGTTGCTATGGGATTAGTGAACATAGTCCTTCCACCAATACGAGTGCGACATGTAGGAATTGCAGCCAGATGCACCTTGATCAAGCTGACTGCTAGATCTGACTCTTAGAGAGACAAAGTGGGTGAGCTAATATCTTTTACTAGACCAACTAGGGATGTAAATACCATTTAAAAAGTTAACTGTTTAAATTATTAAAATGTGTGGTTTAAACTGTTAACTGATTTAGCATGTGAGGCTGATCCTGCAGGCCGGTGCGGCTGGGACTGGGGCCGATCCACTGGCATGGCTAGGGCCTCTCTGGCCGGGCGGTGCTGTCGTGCCGGGCGGCACGGCTGGGCCCGCTCCAGCTGGTGTGGTGCTGCTGGTCGGCCGGCATGAGGTTAAGAGTTAAGGCAGATTAACTGGTTAACCTTTTACCTCCCTAGGACCAACTTCTGTTGGTGAGAGCCACACAGAGCTCTCCTTCAGGTCACAAAAGCTTGTCTCTTTCACGCACCTTGTCTCTCTAATATCCTGGGACCGACACGGCTACAACTACACTGCACACAGATCTGACTCTTTCAGGTGTAGAACAGAGTTCAAAATCTTCTAGATTGAAGATTAAGAGACACATATTGGTGGGTCACCCACATGGAGAAGTGTTTCCACTTATGGTAAGGAAGCTAAGGTGTAAGCAGAATATTCTGGATCGCTGCTGAACAGCGTGCCACTTCTGGCATTAACCAACAAGAAACCAACTCTTGACGTGAAACACTTGTTGAGTTGAGATGCAACACCTGACTGTGGTTTTATAAGATTATAGTCCTTGACTAGCTGGAGAAGTAAGGGACAGCCTGCGCAGATCAAAGTACAGGGTTGTCTTGGTCAGGCTGGGTCTATGAGGATCATCCTTCCTCTATTTGCCTTTCAGTATCACTCTGGGAATGAGAGGTACTGGTGAGTAAGCATATAGTATATCATTGTTTCATGGAAATAGGAAAGTGTCTGATATGGAACCCTGACTGTGGCCAGCTTTGGAACAACAGTGGGGGCATACCCTGTTCTACCATGTTGCAAACATATCTACTGGAGGAATTCCCACAACTTGAAATACCGACACATTAGAGTTCATGGTCTCTGCTTAGATCAGCAGGTGTGAAGCCTTGGGAGTTATATAATTCCTTATATTGAAATCCCACTTCTTGACTGCCTCCTGACATAGGTTGTCTGACTTGGTGCTTGTTTACATAAAACATAGCTGTGGTGCACGCCATGAGCACCTGGCCTGAATGAATGGGTGACAGGAACTGCTGACATGCTCAGAATGTTGCACGCTGCTTCACAGTTTGAGAACATTTATGTGTAGCCTGGCCATGTGAATAGACCACATACCTTGAGCCTGCAGCTCCCCACTCCATGATGGAAGCATCCATTTATGAAAGTCACTGAGGGGAGAACTGGTAAGAATGGGACTGCCCTGAACACAATGCCTGGGGGGATCCATCCATCCAGGGATGACAATACTCAGGCTGGGATGTATGCCAACTTGCCCAGGTGGTGTACCTCCTGGCACTAGACAGGTTTTAGCCATGCCTGCATACACAAGAGGTGGATCTTGGCTTGTGTGTCACATATGTACAAGTGGCCATGTGCCCCAGAAGCCTGAGGCAGTTTTACACTGTGGTTTGCAGCTGCTTCTTGAAGCAAAGCCTGGACAAGCCAAAGCAATTAAAAATGAACTTTAAGAAAAAAATAAAAACAAACACCCAACTGGATGAAAAAACGAGTGCCACTAACTACTATGGATAATTATACTCTAACTACATACACATTTAAAGGCAAAAGACTACCAAAGTACAACAACATGGTCCGACCATAGATGGTAAAAAAGGAACTGAAGGAGGATGCGGTGGTTCGCTCCACCCTTTATATCCTTGATTCCAGGCATGAGGTAAGGTAGGGCACCTGCCTGCCCACCCCTATTAGGGAAAACTTTCTGTTACCAGTGCATGAGACATGCACACACACCCCCTCGCCCCACAGTGGAATGGATATATGCAATCACTTGAAGATGAAATCAGAGTTCCTCTTATAAGCTGTATGAAAATAGACAGACAGAAAACATGAGTCATGCTATAGAAGAGATAAGTATTATTTACTATGGTGGGGAGCATAGGGTCACTTCTGGAAAGTTCACAAGACATAAAGGAGAACCAAAAGAAGCTTCAGACTATGGCATGGGACTACGATATCAAATTGTCCTTTTAGTTTTCAGGACAATGGGTTTGAGGTGTGGAAAGTTTGGAATTTGGGAAGGGGGGGTTGTCAAAGGGGAGAGGGATTGTATCTGTGTACTGTCCCTATTGTGACTATAATTTATGATTACTGTTTTGAAGTTTTCACTAAATAAATGTGAACGGAAAAGAAACTGAGGCTCCAACATATTGGGAATAGTTCAGCAGAGGACACCAAAACTCTTAAGGACCCTGATTGTCACGATGCTGTCTGGTAATCTGGAGCTAAAGAGAGATATGCCTTACAAATTGGTATCTGGGATGAGACAAACTTTATACAGGAAAACTATATACGTTTTGGTCAGCTGAGATATCTATAAATGTATAAATTAAGCATAATGTTTCTCTGTTGAATTTTGAAATGTTTTTGCTAATGGCAATGTTTGAGCCTCAGGCTAGTGGTGTCTACCTGGCAAAACAGTGATGTCATTTGTGACACTGGCTACACAGGATCCAGGCATTAAAGAATACTAAACTACTCTGTAAGCAGGATGGAACCTGTTTTACCAATTTCAATATTGGCTTTTTAAATTTCTGCAAGGAGGCAGAGGGAATGGGCCATGTCATCTTTGATATCTATGCCCCAGCTAATAGGTTTAATTCTCTTACTAGCAAGTGTCCAGTAATTCTTTTCAGGCACTGATATCTATTTTATCCAACCCTATCTATCAGTATTTTGAAGGAGGCAAGACAACCTTCCAAAGGCTGACTTCAATGTACCAACCTTATAATAGAGTATATTTAGAAAAACAAATAAAAACAATGATTCGATACGAAAAAAGTTACTTGTTTAGAACTTCCTTGCAGATGCCCAATTCTCTGATTAATGCAGCCATCTAACACCGCATATAATGCTTTTTTGTACCCACTTAAACTATGCTTAAAGATTATATTAAGGGTGATCATGTCTTATTAAGCATGAATGCTTTTAGGCCAGCCAGCAGCAGTCTATAATATAATAAAATGCAGATTTACTGCGCTGAAGCTTCCTTAAAGAAAGTCATTGGAACTTCAAGTCTCTGGGCTAATCTGGGTGCTGACACCACAGCTGGAAACTGAGCTGAGCACGCACACATGTGCACACACATTAAAAAAAAAAATCCTAATTTTAAAGAAACTCCTATCACTGGTCCTGGCAAGGTACAGCCAGGAAACTTACAATAGTTGTGCAAAGTGACAGAATCTTGGTTTGACCAAAAATTAAATCCCTTCCCCCTCAAAGAACTATAGATTTTTAAATAAAAGTTATTTCAAATAAAGGCTGTGAATGCTTGTTTTAATACGTTACTTCATCAAGGTTCAACTTTATTTTAACATTCCCTAACACATACTATTTATACACTAGTTTTCTGTTTATACACTGGTTTTCTATGTATGATTTGCTTGCAAATCCAGGAAAGATTTTTTTTTTTTTTTTAAATGAGAAGGCTGTTTAGTTTAGAGACAGGCATTTCAGAACTAGTTCTGCTTAAGCTTCCCCACAGAGTTCTACCAATGGACCTCAATTCACAGCCAATTGCGCAGATGTAAGAAACATCAGCATCTACTGGGGAGTAAAGCCCACTTGTCCCATTCTTTGTCTCTGCTCTAGCTGCTGATCTGTGAAATAAGACACTTTAATCTTCTTCACCGCCACTGGCCTAATAATTTGTGTCATGAAGAAAAATATCCATATATCCTCTAACTGGCAGGGTCCCACTCAGTCATTCATCCTCTATATCACGATATATAAATCCAAGAGTTCACTTGTGCACATGAGATATGTGTTTCATTTTTCACCTGCTGTCACCTTAAAAGTATGTTAAAGCATAATAAAAAGAAAGAATTTTTTAATTGCAGCACAACAGAGAGGAGGTATGGTCACCATCAGCACAAGTACTAAGGCAAGTAGAAGATATATTTATGCATTGTGGCAAAAGTATTGGACAAGCAATGCACATGGTACAATTTAGGCCAACCAAGCCCTCATTTAGGTCATACACATGCTATGATTCCTCTACTGTACTGAATACATTTTTCTACTGTGACTCAGCTTCCACTGGTCACTGCGGAAGCAACTACTACTTGTGGAAAAGCCAATTCATAATGGTGAGAACCAGCAATCATGAGCTAGGACACAGAAAATACACTTCAAAATATAGAGCTTCCTCTGAGGCTTTACTCAGTGCTTCCTCTGTGTTTTATTACGGCTGCATTAATCACGATCACCAAGTACTACACACAGAAATCCAGGGTTTGATTCTCCCTCTAGAGGATATGAGTAGCTCCTACTGAACTCAAAATGGAGTTACTCAGATTCTTCAGGGAGAGAACTGGACTCCAGGAAATTTAAGGGGAAGGGATCAGTGAGACAGAGAGGAAGAGGAAGAAAAAGGAAGTTAAAATAATTGTATCTCCCCCACCATTTTTACACAATGTTTTCCTTAAAGCTGCAAAGTAATAAATCCAAGACAACAACATACCTCAAGCATATTTCTTGCCTTCAGTTTGGAGTCTGTTTGTATTCCTTTCAGGTGTCAAGCACATTACTCATGTGGACACGCAAACATTCATGGCTAAACATAGCCAAGAATTATAGACATAGGCACTTATTGTCTTAGTCAGACTATAGTCCTAACTGTTGCACGCAGTTTTGCTGAAGCTGTGTTGGTTCCTGGATATTAGAGATAAGGTGGGTGAGGTAATATCTTGTATGGGATCAACTTCTGTTGGTGAAAGAGAGAAGCTTTCGAGCTGCACAGAGCTCTTCTTCATGTTCTGGCAGGCTCTGGCGCTGCTTTGAGCTGGTGGGTCCTGGATTGTATGAAGCTTGCGTCTGATGATGAGCTTGGAGAGTTGGGCGGTTGCTTACAGGTCAGAAGAGGGGGTTCAGGAAAGATTTATTTCAGGATGTGGTCCCCATCAAATATGGTCTGTACTTGTTAAAGGATACCTCCTACTGGTTCCAGTGTGGGGTCAAAGGTCACAGCTAGGGAGTATGGTTGGAGGGAGGTTTATTATACCCTTAGTTGTCACCTACCAGCTCACCCATGCAAAGAACCCATACAAAGCATCATTAAATAGTTACAATCCATACTTGATGACAACCACTTCCTGACAGAAATCTTCCCTGAAACCCTTCTCTGGCTTTCAAACAACCCACCACCTCACCAAGCTCATCATCAGAAGCAAGCACCCCACAAACTAGGATTCAACTCAGAGCAGCACCAGACCCTGCCAGACCAACAGACGCGAAACCTGCAGATATGTCTCCATTGCTACAACAATCAACACCCCCAACAACACACCTTTCAGAATCCATGAGTCCTACACATGCCTATTACAGCATGTGATGTACTTCCTACAGCACACTAAATGTCCCAACAACAATTATGCAGGTGAAAGCAGACAATCACTATGCTCCTGAAATGAACTCATACAATGATAAAAGACAAAAACACTGCATCACTTGTGGGTGAACCCTTTTCACAAAGTGCTCACCCTATATCTGGGTGCTTATAACCCCCATCCCCACCCCACCCCCACGACCGGAGAGATGTTAACTGGCCATTTCACCTTGAAAGGTCCTTTAAAATATGTGAACTACTTATGCTAAACAATCTGTTCCACCTCGTATGTAGTTGTGACACTGATTACATTTCACAGGCTTGAAGAACAAGTCTGGAAGCTTGAAAGCTTGTCTCTCTGACCAACAGAAGGCAGTCCAACAAAAGATATTACCTCCTCCACCTTGTCTCTCTCTAGTCCTAATTACCATTTATTTCTCACCCAAATAGATATCACTATCACTCCCTCACATGTTAATTCTAGTATACTTTTATTCTTTCCTATACCTATGCAAAGGAGAAAATGCCACTCCAGGTAGCCCTATTACAATGTAAGGCCACTGAAAATTCCCAGTGGTAGCTTCAACTTAACTTTTGTTTACTTAGCATTGAATATAAAATTCCAAATGTCACGGTCATACAAAAAGTAACTGTAATTGCCCCCTGCTCAACAATATTCAATAATATTTTCCCAAGGAAAGAAGCGGATCCAATATCACACCAACTTAAAAAAAAAGGAAAATTAATGTAGGAACCACAGAACAAATTTAAACTTTTACTTCTGAAATAAATATCATAACTTTTCTGACAATGAACATTTCTAATTCAAAGGATGGGTTAAAAGATCCTAATTCTTTTAAAGTGGCCAAACTACAGCCTTAAATCTAGAAGGCTTTTAAGAGCAGATGCTTCAATCCCATCATTACAAAGACAAAATCCAACCAGCATTACATGTGTGTTCCAGGTACCTTGCCCTGATGGTCATGCTTCATTTCCCAACCTCTCGGCAGCTCCAGCTGTTTGTTAGCAAACATATTGAGGAAGCCCACCAAATCTCGATTATGCTGGTAACGCTCAAAATGGTGGGTGTCCCGCCGGACTTTGGTGATCATGTGCTTCAAACACGTGTTGTTTGTAAACATGCGGTAGGCACTCTGAAAAATTCATAGTAAAATAATTTCAGGAAAGGACACAAGAAGTTAAACATCTACATAGACAGACAACAGTTGGATGAGTGTCCTACGTTCCACTGAGTGGATAATAACTTGAACCCCAAAGCACTTAAGCCTGAGTTCAGTGGGCACTGGTCCTTGCCCAGGAGCAGTCTCACTTGAATTCAACAGGACTGCTCACATGTTTAAAGTTATGCATGTTCTTTAGTGATTTGCTGAACTGGGGCCCTGACAATTAGATAAATAGTCAGCAATATGGAAGAATGGACATTAAAGAAAGAATAGCAGAATGGGAAGCAGTTATGAAATAAACATTTCCCAATATATTTGTTCATAAATGTTCTATTCTTGCAGGCTTTTCCGAAATATCTATATTTTAATCAAACAAAAGTATTTAGCTCTTTTTCCCTGCAAAGGCAGCCTTCCTAATGTAAATTTATGGCCTGCAGCTCTAATAAACTTTGAAGGAAACTGTTTCCAGCTGAACAATAATAGCAGAAGAAAAGCCATGAAGTCTTCATTGCCTGACTCTATTCACCCAATGAGGTGCAAACTATATTTTCCAGCATTCCACTTCACTGATGTTGGTATAGTTATGACTGCTTCTTCTAGCAGTAAAATTGGCCTAAATTGCAGAGACTTCACAATGCCTTCTTAAGCATTCTCTTAAGGGTAATATATATAGAATAATGTAGCCATTGTACCTGGCAACAAAACTGAAAGTGTATTATAGTATGGCACTATATTCTTTTATGGAAAGTCACCAGGGATTGACATTAACATTGTTTTGACCTACTTGGATTCTAAAAGGACACTTGGCGTGTTTGATTGTAGCTCTACATAAACAAAAAGAATGAAAGTCACAGAAATACACATGCCTTTTTTTCATCAAACAAAAATGGACCCCTGCCTTATGAATTAAAGATGCACCTATGCAGGCTAGATTCCATGCAGCTGATTGGAACGATACACACACCATACGATTAAAACTAACACTGCCCAGTAGTTTTAAAGCCACTGAATTATTAACAGGAGTACTTGCAACAGTGAAGTATTCATTACATTATTTCTATTTATAACATGCAAGGAAAAAATACTGAACAGAAAAACCTATGTAGGAAAGAGACTATTGGAGAATAAATAGGGAAAACTTTAAATCAAATATGGGGGAAAACAACACAAGAGGCCTCTTTTATTCAATGATTTCTAATGTACTTTCATATAAAATAGGTGAGTATGAATATGCTCTACTTAAATCCTCAAAATAATGTAACTTGAATAGTGCACACAACCGGCCATCTGCAGGGGTGTATTTAACCCTTTATAGGTGGATCACCTGTTGCAAGAAGCACATTAGTTATGTTTCGCAACATAAGACTGGGCAAACAGATAAGCCAAAAGTAAAAACTAAAGGCACTGTAATGCCTCTAAGGGCAGTTTTTATATCACACCCAGCTCCAAAAGAACACACATCCAGCTCCAAAAGAACGCACTAAAGCAGTAGGATTTCCTACATCTGCCTGAATACACTTACCAGTATATACTGTATCCAGTCATGTCTGTAGATTGTAAGCTGTTCAGGGCAGAGATTTATTTGTTTGGCACCTTCCCTCTATTGTATAATGCCATATACACTTACAATGCTGTATACGGTAGAAGCCATTACAAAGTTAATATTTACCACCATTACTGGAGTGATATCTGATAATGCAGAGATTCACTGTGTGTAAAGTAGACAATAACTGAAGCATCTCAAATAACATGTTGGTAAATGGGTAAATACTGGTTCTTTAACAGTTATCACTGTAAATAAACAAATAAAATAAATAAAATACCAAAACAAACAAACAAAAAAAGATTCACCATTGCATCACTCCAGTTTTCTGCACATCTAATGTAATGCAGTGGTGAACCAGACCCATAACAAATAAACGCTGCAGTTCCGCAGCACAGATGAAGTCGAAAACCTTGACTTAACAGCTGGTATACTGCCAATTTTCCAGTGTTTTCATGGATATGCACAGCTTGAATAGTAAAGTAATAAATGCCCCATACTGAGTAGCTCATCACATAGTTTCCTTTTTCATATCTTAGCCTCAAAATATTGAGTAAGATTTTTATACTTATATATATATGTATGTATATAAGAAAAATACAGAGACCACAGATGTGCCCATATTTATCAACATATATTTATGAAATTGCATGTCGGTATACACTGTACTCACAGGGTTAGAATGCAGCACTGTAAAGAACTCTGGACTGATAAGGAATTTCACCGGAGGAGACTGCAGCAATAAAGTAAGCCTGGATCTGGAGGTAGAGTGAGGCAGAACATTCTCCCTTCGGAAATCTAACAATGAAGTGAGTGACAAAGGTTTCCAGTAATAACTTTTAACAAAACCTCACTGCAAACAATGACACTGATTTGCATTATACACTCATCATAATTCCTTGATGGACATTTCTCTCTGGTTCTTAAAACAGTCTCTACATAAGTGTACCTCAAATAATCCTAATTTATCAATGCATGTTTGCTGAAGATATCAGAGGTTTCCAGGGTAACAGTGTAGTAATAGTTTTTAATGTTTTCTGATGTAAGATATACAGAAGTGCCGCTCTTACAAATCAGTATTTACCCACAGTCACCACACAATGGTACTTGGGATACAAGAGCCATATTCCTACAAATGGAAAAGGCGGCAACTGTGGTGTGTCAGATACCATTGTGCTGTAACTGCAGACAAATACTGATTGTTTTTAATGCCAACCAATGTGAATACATACAGTGCATATAAAATTAATGTAATTTGTTATATGTTCCACTTCTCCTACTACAAGATAGCCAGCAATGAAGCACTGATCAGTTGTACAGTATTTAACCAAAATGCTCACACAATGGAGGAAAGAAAAAGTTGGGTACGGAAATCGATTTCAGTTCCATGTTTCCAGATGGATATGATAAACATTTGGGTGTCCCCTGAGCAGCCGCTTTTGCTTATTGATTTCTCACAAATATCATGAACCGGAGAGGAACCATGGATATCATCTGTTATATTCTTTCAACTAGAAAGGGCAACTAGTAAGCCTCTTTTAAAACAAACAGGAGATTTGGATACAGATTTTAAAGTAGATGGGAGATTGTAAACATAGATTGGGATCATGATCGTACCCAGGTCCACCAAAAATCATGCCATCTTCCATCCTTCACAAGCCCATTCTTTTATGTGTGTGACAATATGCACAGGGTCATCCTTCCTCACTAATTCTGGGAAGTCCAGCCACCCGTAAATGACAAATGAGCTCCGTTAGGAAGAACACTATACTTTAAAAAACTAGAGTATATAACTTAATAGAGGAGACAGGAAGAGGGAAAGGACAGGTGTTAAGTGGGAATAAAAGCTGAGGGAAGAACAGGGACTTCAAAGGGGGGGGTGATCGGAGAGAGACAAAAGAAGGAAGGAAAAGATAAACGCAAATGGAGAAAGATAGGGAACATAATAAAGGAGGGGAGAGTGGGAAACAAAGGTACTGTCTGAAACAAATATGGAGAAAAATATGTCAGGCATTGAAGGAGTTCTGAAAAATGGAAGAGAAGAGAGATGAATAAGAGGAGAACAAGATTCTTAGAGCTACTGCTCATGCAGTATTTCCCTCAATTCCTCCCACTGTATGTCCATCATAGGGACGCTGCCTTATTCTCAGATGACATTCTCATCACTTCTTTTGTGAAAGTCAGTAGTAGAACATCTAATTAGCTTCTTGGCACCTCCAGCAGTCCCTGTGCCCCTCCCCCCATTGCCAATAATGAAATTATGCACTGAGAAAGACCCTGACTTTTGGCTTCAAGGGGTTAACTTTAACAATGGAAAAACAATGGAAAAACCTCACAATTTCAGACTTGAAATTGCCTGACAAAATGGAGATTCAGGTTACTTCTCAGATATATAATTCTGCTGGTTTAATTCATTCAAACTCTAAGCTCATCTTCCCTGACATTAGCAACAGAAGCAACACTGATAATGAGCTCAGAAGTCAAGAGAAGAAGGGGAATTCATATTAACAGAGTGAAAGGAATTACTACAGAATAGCCTGCTGTTCTCTCTATGCCACCATTAATAATACTAATCACTAAAAAAGTTGACAGCTGCAGAACATTTTTATGCAAATGGCCTACATTAGCCATTTACATAGCTTCTTTACTCTCTCACATTAGGAAGCTGAAAAACACACACACACACAATTCTTCAACATGCTGATTGAATAAGTCCTAATAAGCCGAGCCATCGCCTGCAGAAACAGGACAGTAAATGATAGTAAACGGTGATCCAGTTCTATGCAGACAGAAAATAGGGTTCTCCTTATCTTGCTCTCGCTAAATGGCTGATTGGCTGAACTCTCCATTGATCGACATCAGTTTTATTTTTACCTGCATTAGAATGATGGAAGTCAGTATCCTCTCCAGCTCCATCAATGGCATGTGGGTGCTCTTCAGGCCTATCATTAGTCATCGTTCGACGAATACTCTGATATCTAGAATTACAAGACTGGATTTACATACACTACAGGGTGAATATACCCTACATCTGGCTCTAGGAAACTCCAACTACTGAAGCTTGTTTCATTTGCTTTTTCTCCCGTGCAGCCTAAAATCTACTGATGTCTGATTATTCATAGCCTTCTGTGGCCTGAATTTTTGTGGTTCCTTACCCATTGTTTTTGGCCAGGTTGCCATTGAACATTAATGGAACACAGATTATAGTAGCCTGCATCCAGATTCAGGGGGACATTCAGAAGAACCACACTTAAGATACACTAGTCTACAAAAGACGGCGCAGAGCTACTCATGGTAGCAGCTGGGACCTAGTCCTCATGCCAAGCACACTTTTGGTACTATAAACTTAATAATCACGGACAACAACAATTCTTACCGGCGATTCAGCTGCTCCATTTGCTGTATAGAATTTGACCTCTGGAGGATCTGTGGGGCTGGAGGAGCTGTGGGTCGCTGCCATGTTGTTGTTCTGTTTACATGATCCACGTAGAATATCCTCCCATGGCTGTCGATTCGGGCCTCCCAGTCTGAACAGCAATAAATCGTCATGAGGTATGATTTTTCTTTAAATTTTGCTGCTTTTTAAACTATACCTGTTGTCCTGAGTTTCTATTTCTCTTCTACAAGATTCCTTCAATCCAGCACTTTTTGATTGCCCTCTGTCTACATGACTCATAGCTAAAACCCCAGGCTTCTCTCAGATGTTATTCCGCAAATCAGCCTCCCACTGTCCTGAGTTTTTACAGAATTCACATGTAATATGGATTTTCCAATATGTGCTGATGCTCCACTGAATAGGGAGTGTGTGACCCTCGGCAGAATCTATGTGTTCACACCCTATGCACTAGTGCAATGATGTTTTGTACAAAATATGCCTTGTGAGGTATCATTTGAAAACTACCACCACACTGGTCAATAATATCATTGTAAAATATATGTGACAATGCTGTATGTGAAATTATGAATACTCATTGATATTATGCTTTAAAGTCTGTGACTAAAAGGTGTTTAAACCAAGCATGCAAGGTGGATGGATTAACAGGTTTTGTCCAGAAAAAAGGAAAGAGGGTGTGGCCAAATTCAGTGGGCTATTTATTTGTATTGTAGGTGGCAGCAGGAAGAGATAATTTGCACTTTAGCAATCACCAGCAGAGGAGGAACCAGCATAGAGCCTTATCTTCCAGAACCCATGGCTCGTTTACTGAGCATGAACTAATGAACTTTATTTGGGGATAGCCTTCAGAAGAATACATTTCAGAGGGTCACTGGACTATATGAAAGGGGAAGCAACCATCTAAATTATCCTTCACCATAAGGAGACAAAGAAACCAAGTGATTTGACCTCTGTGAGGGGTCCTAGCCAGGCCAGTCAGTAAAAATTTGGAAAGAAGACTGTGGGTGAGAGAAAGACCTTCTTGAACAAAGACTATCTTGCTCGGTGAGTGTTTTCACTTTTATTTGCTTGCGTCCTTTAATTTTAACTCAGTATCACTTAACCTGTGCTCTTCTGTGCATACATTTGTTTTACTTTTAAACTTAATGAACCCAGCACTGTGTTTGAACTGAAGTGATAGTTAACTCTGATTAAAGTAATAAGCTGTACTTTTGTCTCTTTAAAGAAGCAATAAACCTTACTGCTTCCTTAAGTGTTGCAGAGGAGGGCTGGATGCTTCCAGGCAGCCAGACAGTTTTGGGCAATTCAGGACTGGGGTGTATGTTGGTGTCACCCTGCAAGTAGTAACCACAGGTTGTGTTGTAGGCAGGCTACTGGGGTCAGAGTGCTGAACCAAGGCTTCACAGCACCCAGACACAAGGGAACTGCATGCTTGTCTGCTGGTGCCCTGGATGTGAGCTACAGCAACAGAACATTTAAGGCACTCAGGATTACAGGGCAGACAGTGACACAACCTCTCAGTGGGTTTGTACCCCAAAACATTACAGAGTGTGAATCCCAAATTAAACAATTCAAGATATTTGGGTTCACTCACTTCATCTGCAGTATGCTGTGATGCAGTCATTGAAGTTTACGGCAGGTCAGAAGGCCAGGTCAAGTTCCATGCACCAAATGAGCTCCATTTAAGCCCGAATATATAGATTTAAGCAGAACTTCAGGGCTTGTCTACACTACCTACCAGATCAGCGGGCAGCGATCGATCCAGCGGGAGGGGATTTATCAGACGCGATAAATCAACAGCTGAGCGCTCTCCCGTCAACTCCGGTACTCCACCAGAACGAGGAGCACAAGCGGAGTCGACAGGAGAGCGTCGGCTGTCGACTTACCGCAGTGAAGACACTGCGGTAAGTAGATCTAAGTACATCAACTTCAGCTACGCTATTCACATAGCTGAAGTTGCTTATCTTAGATCGACCAGTACAGGAGTGTAGACAAGCCCTGAATTGCACCTTTATAGAACAGAGGTGACCTTTGTAAATCTTAACTAGTTGTTTTGATTTTGATACCTAGTGGTCGGTTTTTTCAGCTGTCAAAAATAGTAAGGCAGATTAGTTAATGATACATAATGTGTATTTCATTGTGATAAATTACTCTTTAGAGAGGAAAGATTATATTAAATGCTCTTCCAGTGCTGCAGTGTATTACTATGATAAATGAAAAACCACATTCAGCTAAGCATCCCTTAGCAGAATTCACACACACAGTAGAGTACTAACAAGAGACTGTGGAAAACAACCAGGCACATTCGTAGGGAAAGCAACAAATAAATGGAAGGAGACAACCTTAATTACTTGCATAGAAGCTTGTTTACCTCTCAGGACAGGCACGCCAATTGACCAAAAGTAATTAAGCTTGGTAAAACTAAATTTTTCGGAGTGCTGTAACCTCTTACTTGGCTTTCCAAAAGGACTGACTATTTCAGAGTATATAGAGATTTTATATTCAGGTGAAAAAGGCCTTTCTAGAGGGAAATTTGCCTCTATTTAGCACATATATTCTCCACTCCTTTCTTCAAATCAAGTCGCAGCTGAACAGTGTTGTGCTAAGAGTGTTAAGATCCCATTCCGGAAAAGCACTTGTGAACATGATTAACTTTAAGTATGTAACTAGTCTATTTTCTTCAAGTTAAGCACAGGCTTAACTGCTGCGATGCACTGAGACTGCAAAGTCATTACTGAGGCAACCATTCAGATTACTGCCTCCTTCTATCAATTAAACTGGATGCAAACGTGCTTACAAAAATGTATTTTTAAAACAAAAGCTTGGAAGTACAGTGAATTTGCATAGTTTCTATGCAGTTAATCAAGGTTTTAGAATACCAGGTCATCTGTTTTTTGCTTTCCCTAGTAATACAGTGAGTAATTTGTAAAATCAGCATATGGTATATGTATATTGCATAAATAATATATATTTTTCTAATTTTTGATCATCATCTATATGGCAACTGGAATAACTATTTTTCTTCTGTCTCAGCTTGATGTAATAACACCAAGAACGTATCCCAAAGCACCTTGAGACTGTGGTACGCTGCCCACAACCTTTGACTGAATAAGCATGTTCCATTACAGTGAGTGTTCCTCCAGATAACATCACAATATTAATAATGTAACATTCAAGCACATTTGCAGACAGAAAAACTGAATCCAGATGGCATTTAGTGTTTTTTTCTGGTTTAAGTTTTATTCATAGCAGCAGATGGATAATCTGTATATACCCTTGCACTGTGCCTTGATTTTTTTTCTCTAAATATTTATAGAAGTATAGAGGCAGGGAGGAGGGAGGGAATATCAAGGCTCAGTATTCGGTACAAACACACACACACCCTCCTAGTAAATGACAGTGTTGCAATATTATATTGCAAAACAAAATGTTAATATTATGAGATTTTTTTTGAAAGGTAACAATTATAGCAGACACAGCTTATGAGAAAAATAAGCAGTTTGTATATACATCACTGCAGTATAAAAGCCACCTCTCAAATGTTTCTAATTTATTATATCTTGACTTGATCTCATCTAAATATTTCCTGTAAATGTCCTGTATCTTGTCAGTGAGAAAAGTGATGAAAATGCCAAAAATACTTATCTCCCCCAGGCAGGACTCTGAAAAGAAATACTGTGTTATGAGAAATTTTAAATTAAGGTGTAGGGTGCTAACATTCTCTTTGGCTGACCTGGTAGTTGGGGATTTTTGAATGACAACACTATCATGACCATTTGTTGTAACAGAATCAAACTGGAGCAAGAGGATAATGGGCTTCATACAGTACTCCTCTGAGGTGTCTCGTTACTAATGCCAACACAATCCTATTCCATATGGCAAGATTAATATCTTACTTTTTATTAAATTAAATGGGGAAAAATCCTGATCCCATTCAAGTCAAAGGGAGTTTCTTTTCTGCTATTTGACATCAGTCTTCAAAACCACCTGCCTACTCTCACCACCCCTTGGGAAACAAAGAATAAGTAGTCAGGGCTGATATAGGTTAGTGATAGTCTACGAAGGTGATGTTGGTAATTGGCTTCCATATTTGGGGGGGGGGGGGAGGGAGGGGGGGTAAACAATGTTTCCCCACTAGCAGTGTACAGGTAGATGATATAACCCTTCCCCTTCAAATATTTAATACTGACTGGGTTATCACTGGGCCAGGGTTATTCATGTGCATTAATCAAGTAATTGAAAGCAACGTGCTAGCCACATCTACAATATTGAGTAACGATTTCTAAGCCAATTTAGAGGCATCCAATAGTTAAAATAAACCTAGATATTAAACTATGTCCAGAGTGTCTTCATGTCCTCCACAAAACAAAAACAATTAAAATAACAAATGTTTCATTTCTTTTTACAACTAATTGTATCACCATTCCACTAATGATCACTCTTTGGATCCATCAGCAATGAGAACATTAGCGCCCTACACCTACTGCATCCCGTGAATAATAAATATATCCCATGACACAACAGCTGAAAGCAGGAAGGCTAAAGCTTCAAGTTCTCGCTTTCCAACTGATCCTAGAACTCCAGTTAGCACTGTGTGTCGTGGAGTTACGTTATTTCAGTGTAAATCTCCACCAGCTTTGAAGTACTCCACAGCTTCCAGAGTCCTTGGATATCTTTGCTTCCTAGCCCTTACCACAGCACATCACCCCACATCACCACTCATCTGGATCACAAGTTGAAAAGGCAGTTTCTTTCCCCCATACCTCTCTACCAATTTCATTTAGTGGATGACCACAAGAGGTTTAATCAGCACAGCACATTGTGGTACTTCCTAAACCGAACAGTCTCTCTTACAAAACATTTCATAGCCTTGTTCCCCACACAGAACTCCTCTGCTGAGCTTTGTTCTCGTTGAATTACAGGGCCATATTACTCCTAGAGTAGCTCATATCCTGAACATTTTGATTAAAGTAAAACAGAATCTCACTTGGTGGCAGAGCCTCATCCACTCTCTGATATCGGCTAGCATCCTGACGTACTGAAGGTAGAGACCTCAAAGTCTGGTGGCCGTTGGCTTGGGAACCTAGAAATAAACAGAGAAGACATTCTGCTATTTTTTCATTCAGTGCTAAGAAGCTGTTGAGTGACCTCTGAATTGAGCAGCACAGTGAAGTTGGATTCCGTCTGTAATTTCAAGTCTCAGAGGGGGCACCAACTCACATCTGGCCCCTCAGACAGCATGCAGACCACATGGAACCACTGCGGAAACCCAATTTAAATACAGTAACTGCTGCTTTAAGATCTTAAGGCCAAGTTCTATATTGGGGTTCATGGCTGCAACTCCACTGATTTCAGTAGAATCATGCAAATTTACACTACAAGGGAATTTGGCTCTTAGTGTCTGGATAATAGGACAACAGAGGTCTGTTGAACATACTTTAACAAGATCTCCCACAAAAATAATTTCCCTTAGTCACGTAAGCAAGGGGTGAGGGCTGCTCAGTGAGAGAAGGGATAAAGGATTCTACTTATTGGTTTGTTCCCTTAAATAAAAGTTCATACTCATAATCAAAGGGGGGAGAGAATGCCATTTGTCAAGATTTCTTATATTACTAATTGACAGGTTTCAGAGTAGCAGCCGTGTTAGTCTGTATCTGCAAAAAAGAAAAGGAGTACTTGTGGCACCTTAGAGACTAACCAATTTATTTGAGCATAAGCTTTCGTGAACATGCATCTGACAAAGTGAGCTGTAGCTCATGAAAGCGTATGCTCAAATAAATTTGTTAGTCTCTAAGGTGCCACAAGTACTCCTTTTCCTTATGTAACTAAGTGCACTTCACTGGAAAGATGTACACATTGTTGCTGAAAAATATACCAACCATACTAAAAGTATACACAACTTGTACACTCTGGGTGAAATCCTGGCACTACTGGAGTCAAATGACAAAACTTCCATTGACTTTAATGGGGCTGGGATTTCACTCTCTGTGTAGGTGGCGTGTGAGGATTCTGAGAGAGTCTGGGAATATTGTTTCCAGGGATATTTTGGTGCAATCTGGTACATTCAGAAGTCTAAATGTTATTCTTCAAAAGTATTTGATGTACTTCAGATAAGCCTTCACTGGCAGGGATGACTTACTGTAACAGTATCCAGCATGTGATCAACTCCATCAGAGGCTGGCGGTCATCCCAGGCCTCCTCATATATGGCGGTGAAGTGCTACCAAGGAACTCCCAAGAGTCCCACTTCATCACCAGAAAAAGGAAGTGAATGAATACATGGTAAATTATGACTAGGGACAAGTTATTTATTACAATATATTACTACTTACACTGAAGTTAGGTATGACATGCAATTTTTATATCGTAAATTAGCTTTACAAGTAATTGTTGTAAATAGAATGAATGTATGAAATCTCTTCCCACGGACAGACATGTTTGAGCAGGTCAGAATTTGTAAATGAGAGGGGAATCAGCTTTAAATCTGATAAATAATTCTTTAAAAAATAGAGCTTTTTTCCTCTTTGCACTTTATGATGTGTCAAGGATCCTTCTCCACTCTAAACTCTAGGGTACAGATGTCGGGACCTGCATGAAAAACCCATATAAGCTTATTTTTACCAGCTTAGGTTAAAACATTCCAAAGGTACAAACTATTTTACCTTTTGTCCCTGGACTTTATTGCTGCCACCACCAAGCGTTTAACAAATATAACAGGGAAAGAGTGCACTTGGAAATGTCTTTCCCCCTAAAATCCCCCCAAGCCCTACACCCCCTTTCCTGGGGAAGGCTTGATAAAAATCCTCACCAATTTGCATAGGTGAACACAGACCCAAACCCTTGGATCTTAAGAACAATGAAAAAGCAATCAGGTTCTTAAAAGAAGAATTTTAACTAAAGAAAAAGTAAAAGAATCACCTCTGTAAAATCAGGATGGTAAATACCTTACAGAGTAATCAGATTCAAAACACAGAGAATCCCTCTAGGCTAAACCTTAAGTTACAAAAAGACACAAAACCAAGAATATACATTCCATTCAGCACAACTTATTTTATCAGCCATTTAAACAAAACAGAATCTGACGCATATCTAACTAGATTGCTTACTGACTTTTTACAGGAGTTCTGACCTGCATTCCTGCTCTGGTCCCGGCAAAAAGAACACACAGATAGAGAGAACCCTTTGTCGTCCCCCCCCCCAGCTTTGAAAGTATCTTGTCTCCTCATTGGTCATTTTGATCAGGTGCCAGCGAGGTTGTCTTAGCTTCTTAACCCTTTACAGGTGAAAGGGTTTTTCCTCTGGCCAGGAGGGATTTAAAGGTGTTTATCCTTCCCTTTATATTTATGACAGATGCATAAAGATTTGTTTTCCCCTTTCCCCAAAACAATAAAAGTGCCAGGAGCTCAATTTCTCATTTATTAGTTTTCTGGTTTGTTTTTCCCCTCATTAATAATTTTGATTAGCCAACACAGTAACAGGATGTGGTTTCTTTTCCAAGATACAACACTTTCCATTTCAATTTTTTTTAAATCTGATTTTCAAAACCATAACAAATTGATGAAAATACTATTTAAATGTTTTTTTTTAAATCAGACTATTTCAAAACCCACCAAGAACAGAACTATTTTGAAATTTTTATGAATTAAGTATTATTAAACAACTCTTCTAATGACTGCAGAAAAGACTTCTCACTTATAAAACAGCCCCATTTATTGACTACCATAGTAATTACCTCCAGTAGCTCCTTCAACTTGTGTAGCTCCCTCCTCGCAAGCAGCTTGGGCCCCTCCAGTTTCTTCATCCTGACACTGGCTACTTGCTGCTGCAGCCTGCAGACTCCTCCTCTGCCAAATTTCTTCGGAGTCATCTCTATCCTGTAATTCAGCTAGCTGCCGAGCCTCCTCTTGAGTGCTGGGTAACCGCACCGCAGGTAAAGAGCCAGGAGTGCACACAGAGTCCTGTGTTTCTGTAGCAGGCTCGCTTCTGGTCACATGGGTGGCACAAGCTCCCTCTTCCTCTTCCTGAGAAGAAAAGGCAGGAGTCTCAGAAAACCTGGCACTTTCAAAAGAAGAACACTGAGTTTCAACTGAGGAGAGACGTGTAGTCACACTTTCATTGCAGGAACTGTCTGCCCCTTCCACATCACTCTCTCCTTCTGGCCTGGTACTGACCTCACTGACACTTTCTGTGCGAGCAGGATCGCTGTGCTCAGTTTCTGAGGATATCTGGGAAGGTTCAGATCCTTGGTCAATGGATTCCATTTCACTAATACCTCTTCTGCTACCAACTGCAGAGTCTGAAGCTCCCGTGTCTGCACTGCTAGTAGGCTGCTCTGCCACCTGACAGGCACCCAATTCACTGCTAGCCCATTCTACCGACAGATTGTTCTGAGAATCTGGCTGGCCTTCACCTTCTTCTCCTGCTAACTCTGATGGTGGAAGCCCTTGGAGAGTCTCCTGCTGGTCATCAGAGGGCTGCAAAGGATTTTCAAGGGCTGGTGCTTTCCCATCCTCTGCAAGACCTTGCATTATCTGATTTGATGATGAGTAACTTAAAAAATTTCCTTCAACACCCCTTGTAGCTCCATTAAACATTACTAAACCGCCATCTTCTTCCAAGGAAGACTGAAAACCCAGATCTTTATGCAACTCATGCTCCTCTTCATCCGAGTCAATGTGAAGCATTGCATTAAGTCTCGTGTCAGTAGGAAAACTACTCCTTAGTTTCGGGGATGCCCCAAGTGAACGCTCACTGCAGGCAGATGTCCCAGGTCTGGGATGACTATTGTGTTCTATTGCATCCAGATAGTCATTCAGTGAGTTCTGGCGACCTCTGTTAGGTGATGATCTTGCAGCAGTAGAGGTTAACTCCTCCTGGTCCATTTCTAGAGTTGTACTAGTCCTTAAAGAATGCGTAGAGACTGCATTTCCAACAGACTCATCAAGGATTGGGCCATTTAAACAAATTGGAAGTGCATCATGGTTCCCTGCTGGCAAGTCCTCATCATCAGAAGGGCTTCCTAAGTCTCCATTCACAGAGTTCACTCCTAGCAAAGTACCAACTGTTTCTGGTGAAGCATCTGCAGTGAAACACAAAGACTGGGAATGAGACACATGAATATATTCATTCAGTTCATTCTAATATCTCTGCACAACACGATACTATAAAAACACACTTCTGTTAAGATACCCATTTGCTGTATACAAACAGTGAAGTGAAAAACAAAACCAAAAACAAAATAAAATACACTTAAAAAAATCTATACTCCTACTCATGCAGGACCAACATTTATAGACTTCGCCCAATCTAAGTTTAACCTATTTTGTACAATAAGGAAACACAATATGCATGAAGTATCACTATAAAGGACTCCCATCCTGCTCTTATATATTCAGCACATTGCCAAAATTGGCTTTGATAAAAAACAGTTTTCTAAAGTTTGTGCTCTTGTTCCTAAGAGCAAGATCTGCACAGAACTTGAGACACATTAACTGAAACAGTCTCCTTATGAGACAACGAGATGCACCGCAGCCAGTATCTGAAATTAAATGAGGCAGTCACAACCTGTACAAATATGACACTCTGCACAGAACAGTTTTATATTTACTTAGGTTTTTTTCTCTTTAGAAAAGGAGGATCTAAGTTCCATGGATAGTAACTGTATGTCTACACTTCAAAAATGACCCCAGCAGTGAGTCTCAGAATCTGGGTCAACTGACTCAGACTTGTGAGACTTGTGCTACAGGGCTAAAACCAGCAGTTGAGACGTTTGAGCTGGGGCTGGAGCCTGGGCTCTGAAACCTGGGGAGGGAGAAGGGTCACAGGGTATGTCTACACAGCAGCTAGACACCCGTGGCTGACCTGTGCCAGCCGACTTGGCCCTGTGGGGCTCAGGCTGTTTCGTTGCTGTGTAGACTTCCAGGCTCGGACTGGAGCCCAAGCTCTGGGACCCTCTTACTTCTCAGGGTCCTAAGGCCTGGCTCCAGCCCGAGCCTACACAGCAGTGAAATAGCCCCACAGCCCACGCCCCATGAGCCCGAGTCAGTTGGCATGAGCCAGCCAGTGATGTCTAGTTCCCGTGTAGACATATCCTCAGAAACATTTTTACACTTTAGGAATTGAAAAGGATGTAGGAGGTCAACTAATCTCCCTACAATGAAAATACTTGTATGCCAAGTACGTTTGAATATATCAGCAATAAAATAAAAGTAGAAAATAAATAGGATAAAATTAGTATTTAGCAGTACTGCTAATAATAATCTCAAAAGAGGTATTTGAAATGTTTGGTCCATCACTTTCACACAAAGCTTTTCTATAGTATGGGCACTATACACAACAGGATTAGTATGTGTAACAGGTAGTCATAGTACATAATGATTTTCTCTACCCAATCATGTGTGCGCACAGGTTTTAAATCTCACCTTCATGAATGGAAGATGTAATCTCGACTTTGAATTGGAGATACCCACTTACATGGTCAGCTGGGAGCCTTCTGCCGAGGTTATAGCTGAGAATCTGGTCTCTGCAGAGAAGAAAAAAATTACTGTTCTCTAGACCTTTTACTATTATTTTAATTTTCAAATGTTTTACATCACAGGCTCCTGTCAGAGAGATCCGGCATAATAAAAGGTAATAGAGAATCATGAATTCATAAAAGTGAGCATCACGTTAGCTTGTGTAACAGAGCATGCAGACTGTACATTTCCTAAAAGACAATTACCAGATAAAGCAACATAGCATATCCATAAACTATGCTTTCATCTTTATTCCAAATATAAAGCGTGCACTGGCAAATTTCATCCACCCACAAATCTTCTCTTAGGCCATGTCTACACTACCTGCAGGATCGGTGGGTAGTGATCAATCTACTGGGGATCGATTTATCTTGTCTAGTGTAGACATGATAAATTGATCCCCAATCGCTCTGCCATCGACTCCGGAACTCCACCACTGCAAGAGGCGGAAGCGGAGTCGACGGTGGATCGGCCGCCGTCGATCCCACGCTGTGAGGACGCGAAGTAAGTGATTCTAAGTCGATCTAAGATACATCGACTTCAGCTACGCTATTCTTGTAGCTGAAGTTGCATATCTTAGATTGATCCCCACCCCCAGTGTAGACCAGGGCTTAATAGAAAAACAACAACAAAAATGTGTGTACTTTAAGACTACAAAACCTTTTCATTTCTGAAATCATTCTGCCCTCTGGTGGTTTTTACTGCACAGAAAATATTTTTAATTATTTACCTGAACAAGAGACACTATAATTTTTATTTTTAGGTTCCAATGCAAGAAAGCACTTATGCTAAGCTCTTATGCATGGGCTTAAATTTATACATGTGCTTAAGCCTTAGTAACTTCAATGGGACTTAAACAAGTGCTTACGTGCTTCCAGAACTGGGGTCTTAGGATGAGATTCTGAGCAGCATAGAACTCACAGCCCAGGGTCCTCGCCAACATAGTTTAGACAGCTGTGTGGGGCCTTGTCTAAGGCCTTGTTTACATGGGAAAGTTTTACCATTTATACAAGTATAGTTATACTGGTGTAACCCCCCATTTGGACATACTTATTCCAATATGAGTGAGACTTTTTTTGGTTCAGCTTAAACCCCTTCCCAAACGACAAACTAAACCAAAAATGCCACTTCTATACCAGCGTAAGTGTCTCCACATGGGGGCTAGGGGTAATAGCAGTACAACTATAGTGGTTTAAATTCACACCTTTGGAGAGATTTTATATATATATATATAAAGCTGGAATCTCCACATTGCTACATGCTACAGCCCTGTCACAGACACACCATTCCTGTCCTCAATCAGGCATGTCCTCTTTGCCAGGACATAGGAGGGGGATCCTCAGAAGACAGCCCTTTGGCTATCTTTCACAGCTCCTGTGCTGGCATAATCCTCCTCCAGATGGAAAAAGAGCTTTTAGAGCTCCTTTACGCTGCTCTAGCCATTTTATGCAGCATAAACAGGCCAGAATGGTGGGTGAGAATCACACCTTTAGTGCCTACATTAGGACAGGCCATATTAACTTCTGATTGGCTATGTTTCATATTTTCCACAACAGCTTCACAAAATTCAAAATGCGTTGGCACTTTAACTACACAGATATGCAGAGTATTGGTGCAAACAATGCCACAAATCAGGACTAATTTCAAATACAGACAAGGCCTAAATTAGCACAATGTACCTTGAGAATGGCAAGTTCCAAGCTTCAAACATTACATTACATTCCCATGAATCAAGAGTAACATCACTGACATGGGAAAAAAGCGTGAGCCAGGAATGCTTTTTTATAGTTCCTGTGTACAAAATGCAATATTCCTACTGTGCTCCTCAAACCAAAGCAAGTTTTGTTCAACAGAGCAACCATAGCGTACGTCTATTTTGTGTGTGAAAATAAATCCTGTATATTCAGTTGATTTGGCACGTCTGGTAGGAAATTAGATCTGAGTGGATGATCAATGCAAAAGTCTCTTTAAACAGCATTACATTAAATTTACAAAATAAGGGTCTGATTCACCACTGTGTTCCTCTGGTTTTACGACGCTGTAATCTATTGGAGTAATTTACTAGTGAATCAGGACCTTAAATGTTTAAGCTGGAAAACTGCCAAATTGCTTCATCCCCAGCTCGTAACAGGAAAAAGCCCTCATGGAAAGCAAGTACCTTCTCAATAAACATGTCTAGCCCCTTTCATCACTCAATACCAGTGGCTAGATCACAAGTTATCCAGTTAGAGACAAAATACACTTCTATAATAGCAGTATAATACCTTCTTTGAAATCAGAGTAAGTTCCACCACTGCAAATTGTGGCTTTGTTTGTCTACTTGAGAGGTTTGCACATGTGCATTTGCACCAGTAGCTGAAATTGGGGCTAATTCTATGTTTAGATAAGATGTAAATTAAGGGTATTTAGAGAATGGCAGCTTTCAGACTTCAGCTTGTCTAGTATTTATTCAACATTCGCATTCCTCAATATTAGTCAAGACTCGAAGAAGGAACTTCAATAATAAATAATTCCAAAATCTTACAATTCTGAACTTTCAAAATGGACTTTTATTCAGATGATTCAGTGCTAAAAAATGCACTAGGTGAATTAATTAGAATTTGTTTGCATTGTAGTCTTCTGTTCTAATGAGGATGGAGCTTTGTAGAAAGCATCTAGATAGCACATTGTACAATTCTGTATTTGAGAGAGAAAATACAAAATTAAATCAGTAGCCTTCAGCACTTAGGAAACTCCAACTAGTGCAGAACGTTGCCACACATCTCCTCAGCAACACAATGGCTACTGGGAACATATCAAACCTCTCATCCAGTACCTACACTGGCTTCCCAAAGAATATCAAATCAAGTTCAACATCTCAGTCCCTACCTTAAAGAGGTCCAGGACTGGGCTTAAGGATACCTAAAAGACCATCTAAAGCTCCGAGATGAAGACTGTGGTCAACAACTTTGTATTCTGACACAACTGCACTCTCAACAAGAGTAAAGTGTGTCTGTGTGGAAGACAGAACTTTCTCCAGGAGCAGTCCAAGACTGTGGAATGAACTCCCACTAGGAACTAAGGACTATCACAAACCTCACACACCTTCTGCTGCAAGTGCAAAGAATATTTCTTTGATCTTGCCTAGTCTAATATAAACACAGAGCAACTGGTGTCTATTTATATATTTTTATATATGTGTGCATGTATATACATACATACATACACACCCACCCACCCACCCCACTATATAAAAAAAACCTCCGCTGCACATGGTTCTCCCTCTGGGGAGAGGGTGAGAGAACAAAACACATGACAAATGTGTAGTCATGTAGTTTAACACACTACTGGAATACTACGGTGATGAGCAGTAAAAAAAATTGATATAGGATAAAAAGAATCGAAGTCTATATTATACAAAGTTAAACCTTTGGGGCTTGGAATAATGCCATATTTTTAAAGCTTTAATTATCTCCACCTGTCCTTGAAGTCATCATGATGATGAAAGAGATTTCATTTTACTAGCTTGTTCAAAAAGAAAAACCTACTTCAGCTTACTTCTTACTTTATCATAATTTGTGTACTTTACAGTTATATTGTCTATACTTTTCTTCCAATCAGTTTGTTTCATACACCCATTGAGGCGTCATAACCTAGATTGTAAACTCACTGGGGAAGAGGCTGTCTAGCTGTCTAGCGCCTAGTCAATGGGCCCTTGATCGCTGACTGGTACTCCTAGGCACTACTGCAATAAAAATAACAGTAATTACTTGTCCTGGATGAGAGGTTAAAATATTTTTTCAAGACTGCTTTAAAATAGTTCTAATGCTAACACATTACCAAACTGAATACCCACCCATTTTCTCCTTGTGCACTTAATGTGCAATCCTTCCTCCTCAGAATGATATAAGATAATGTATATACAACTGAAATATGGAGACTGAAAATCTCTTCCATAATTTTGGCTTGTAAAACATACAGAAGAGAACTCCCTGGATATGGATAAGCACACCAAAATCACTAAGGTAGTCCCCAGACTTCACACAAAGCACTACTATGAAATAGAGAACTAGAAGAACATTTTGAGCATCAATGTAAAAATGAACACATAAGGTGCCACGGGACTCTTTGCCGCTTTTACAGATCCAGACTAACACAGCTACCCTTCTGACATTAAGCAATATTCTGACAGTCGCTCACAGAGTTGTTACATTCGTCTAGTGTCGAGCAGTTTGCAAATTTATTAGAATAAGCCTCTTATTCTGATGTATCATAATTTATTTAAACTGAGATCTGAATAAAACTATTGCACTAGAACAAATATAAGTATCACATTTAGAAATCAAACAACAAACAAACAATGTGGGTTTTTTTAACGCAGGACTTCTTAGGAAAGTCAGTTTATATATGAAGCTGAGATACTCTTGATATTATAATAAAGTGTATGGGCAGACCCCTTTAATTCAAAATTACTCAACAGAAGGCACCATCAACATTTTAATGGTATACTTTTAAAACAAAAACAAACCAAAAAAACACAAAAACTTACCTGTGTAAATACCACCTTGGGAAACTTAAAAATTAAAATTGTTTTCAAATTGAATTTGCCTTTCTCCATTCATGCAACTTCTTATTTTGGTGGTAATATCTATGAAAAATAGGGAAATTCATCTTACCTTAGCCCAAAATTTCCTTTCTTCTATGGGAAAAGTCCACAGATCCAGTACAATTGGTCTTATTCCTGCTTGTAGCTTCTTGAGCTCAGTAACCAGACTTGTCAATCAGTGAGGCTGGGAGTGGCCACACTCCCGAAGACCCAGTCAGATAACCAGTCCAAGGTACTTCGAAAGCTGTTTTGTAGAGCTACGTCCTTTAAAGTTTAATTCACAGGTTAATTAAAAAAAATTAAAATCATACAAACGTTTCATGCTGCAGAGCAACGTGAAAATCCACCCCAAATACACTGTTCCCACAAGTGAAAATTCCACCCAAGGAAATATATGTTTTTTCCACATAAAGAAAATGGAGGAGAGTGAGACACTAAGCCTCCCTCAGAATCATAATCCTTGTGCAGAGTGGGTTGTGCAGAGTGGGTTGGATCTGTGGACTTTTCTGCTAGAAGAAAAGAAATTTTTGGATGAAGAAAGAAATTTTCCTATTCTTCTTTATAGGGAAAGTCCGCAGATCCATTACAATGGGATGTCCAAAAGACATGTATAACCAGGGAAGGAAAACAAAGAATGAATAAGGAGAGAGTGCTCTCAATTTTTTAAATATATTCCAGGGTGAACATACAATGCAGACCCCTCCATCCAATGGGAGAGGCTGAAGAGGTCTGCAAAACTTTAAATTTGCAAAACTTAGCGAAGGTGTGAAAAAACACATGACAAGGTAGGCACTGTACATCTGTATTTGTATGTTGTATGTATGAATCTTCAGGTCAGGAGGATTCCATGGCTCTGAATGAATGAGCACGTTTTCTTTCGGCCCACTTTGCGTTGACGCAATACATCCAGGCCTATAACTTACCACTATGCTATACATATAGACCAGCCCCTTTAGATGCCTTGTTTGTAAAATACCTTCTCAAGGCTAAAAGAGAAGTGTGTTATAAACATATCTGAATATCCTATTTTACCTAATACATCTCACATATTGTACATTTAGTTAGATTTAATTTTCTGGCCTTGGGTGCAGAATTTTGTCCTTGGGAGCAGATTCTTCTTGTAGAGACGACATAACCAAGTGGCGTTGCCACTTGAATTGGACATGAGACCCAGAACTTCCCCTAACAATGTAGGGCCAACCCCCACTCACTCTGCTTCTTGTGGCTGTCCAGGAGTATGTTATGACACCCCCCCAACCTTCCCCCCAAAAAAACCAGTCATGCTTTGGGCCATGAAAGAAAGTGAACAATTGCAGCTATTGCCTATTAATTTCTTCATCTGGAACAACACTTCAGTTTCTTTGCTGGGTTCTGGATGCAGCTAGGTCCTTGGACAGGCAGGCAACTCAAGGCCATCTCTCCTCTTGAAGATGCTGTACACTCCATTCTCCTGTATTTTTCCTTTTCTTTTCTTAACTGATGCTATGATGTTTATTTCCTCTTATATGAGGTGTCTGAGTATACAACAGCTTTCTTTTTGTTTGTTTTTTAAATATGCACCCGGGAACAGAGATTAGAAGCTCACAGCCACATTGAAGATCTGGTACCACCTTGTTGATAAAAGCCATTGCTGAAGTGCTGTACAACACCACCGGTACATCTTGGCTGATCAGGACTGGACTCTTAAAACCTGATTGCTCTGCCCTTGATCCAACTGACACCATGTTGGAGGTCTCATCTTCCATTATCCTTGGATAAAATGGTTCCCTCAATAAGGTTCCCTATTCTTGAAGCTGGCACGGATTTTCTTCACCAATCCTTTCTGACTGCAACACGTTGTGACTTTCCAAGTACTCCTTGGCACTGGGGCAAGGGAAAACAGGAATGATGGGTACTACAACCTCAGGATATTTAGAAATTTATGGAGAAAATAACCCACATGGAGTCTAACTCTCAACAGAATGTTATTGCTAGTGACCTTCATTCTTATCCAAGACATCAGAACCATGACAGATGTGTCTGGAGAATGAGTGACATTGTGCTTTCTGAGCACTGGCTTCTGAATCCTGATCTCTGATAGAAATAAACGCCTCTGGAAGTGGATATCTATGACTACTCCCAGAAGTAATATTGACTGCATGCCATCACTTGGATGTTAGTGATATTGCCAAAAAAAATGTTCCAAAAAATCTGAACTACATAATGGCTGTTTTGCGTGCCTTTTCCAGGAACAGTAATCTGATGGATGGGACACCTTATGTGTATACGGGAACCCTTTCTGCTCAAGAAAAAACAGCATTGACTTGCATTTTGGAAAACACCCCTAAAAAGGCAGGTAGGCCCAGGAATAAAGAGGTATAGTTGGTAACTTTGTTGCATGTCACATTGATATGTCCTCTGGGAGAGTCACATAATAGTATGTAAATAGGCGATCATCAGATCAATTATTGATGGAAATTGATGCTTTGGTAAAAATTAAAGGTCTCCATCCTGAATTGAACTGTGGCTTTTGGAGAAAATCCACTCAAGAATTTCCAATTGAGCCTCCTGTTTGGAATTTGGGCACTAGAAAGAAGACAAAGAAGAAGTGTAAGTCGTCTTGTTCGCTGGGAGATCAATTTTGCAGCAGACGAATACGGCAGCCTTCATATGCTCGCTTTCAATTGGTTGGAAGAAGGGGATGTCAGTCTTGGTTTGAAATGCTTTTAATTCTCAGATGTAAGCCAACTCGATATCTCAGGCTAAGATTCATTCTTCTGACAGCATTGATCCAACACTTGAAATTTCCTGCTCTCTATTTGGGAAACCTCTTCAAACCGAATCAGCCCATAGTCATACTTGCTTGAAAAAATGCAGAGGGTTGTCCTGCAGTATCTCCTCCGTCTCTCATGTCACTTTGTGTATTCAATCAGCTCAGCTAGATGGACATATCTCCTATAACTCATAACTGGATCAAAGAGTGCCAAGACCCACAGTAAGTTCTGTATTTCCTTTTGAGCTACCAGAATGCCTTAGATTATGATTATTTTATATTTTATTATTAATTATTATTATTATTATTAAAGGAGGATTTACCTGGTAGTGCCATCTATAGTCACCAAAGCACCTGTCCTCAGGATACTTAGCAGTAACAAATACCCAATTTGCCGGGGGATTGGATTTCTGGAAGAGTATACAGTACTCATAATACTCCTGAGAATGGTTTCAAATTGCTCCTCAAAAGCTGATTCTGAGGTTCTTCCCCTGAGGGTTCTAGCTTAAAGACTGAAACAGCTCTCACATAAGTGAATCTGAGGAGACTTCTCTGCACTTTCTGGGCTCTTTCTTGTCCCTTTCAGAGCCTTTACTCTGGGAAGATTTGCATTACAGTGAACTAGAAGGGGAAGAAAGTCCCTGCACCTCTTTTTCCTCCTTTTACTAGGAAAATAAAGCCTTAGAAATTTCCTTTGTGGAGGAGTGACTCCTGTGGCCAGAATCTGTAGTATGCCTTTATCTTTCCTTCCTAGTTTGTCAGAGTTATAGGGGAGAAAGTGAGAGAAATTAACCTTGAAGTTCAGCCACTGCGTGAATCCTGATTTATGGAGTTTGCCACCCCCTAAATGGTAGGACAAAGGGAGAGAGAGAGTGGCCTCTATCACCTATGATAACAGAATATCACTGAAGAGAGAGTCTGGAGGGAGAACACCACCACCTGCTGCTGTGCTTCTGAAATAAGTGCAACATTTGTAAGGTTCACTCTTTTGAGATGATCCCTTAGTAGGGTTCCTTAAACTTTACAGATTCTCCCTAAACCCCTGCTTGAGGCAAGGGCACATGGCACAGCCCTTTTGTGTCACTGGATCCTGCTGTGAACCAGGCAGTCTTACACAAGATGCCACATGGCACTGCCCTTGGTCCTGGGTGGACTAATTTTAATTAGCAAGCAAAAAACCTTGATTTAAATAATTTTAAATCATGTTTTGAATCCTAATTTAGCTATTTTCCTAAAGAAAGGCTGAGTCTCATTTGTTGGTAACCATTACAACATGTTGGTCTGCAACTAAATATAGCCTTTACACTAAATTTGGTGGTTTTTATTTTATTTTATTTTTTTGGCAAACCTGGCGGATACACTACATCCACACACATTTAAGCAATATTATCGCTTAACCTACATTTATTCAGATTCTTAACTTTCACATTTTTATTATGACTAGAAAATGGTGTATGTTGCCATTTCTTATTTACTAGATGATTAATTTTTACTTCTGATTTGTGTTAAGATCTATTTGGATGGAAATGCAAATTCAATTAAAAGCACAAAAAAAGCACATACATTTTAAAAATAATATTACTAACTTAAATGTGCTGGATACAAAAGAAAAAACATTTTAAATGCAAACCATATTTTGATAAACGAACATTGATTAAATAAAGGAGGACTTATCTATAGTTAGGGAACTGAACTAATTTTGGCCCCTATGTCCTTCAATATTTTAGAACTAGTAGATCTCATCCTCTCATGTCTACTTTTTGAAACTGCTTTTTCAACTCCCAGTTAGAGTCTTAACTTTGAATGAACTAGTCATTGAACTGCACTAGCTGAATAAACTGAAATGAAGAAAATATTCTCTCTGCTCCTGCAGAAGAGACTACATGCTGTCAAAAGCCAGTTAGCACTTCAACACAGTCTGGTTCTAGATGCATAGCCAGTGACTTCACCAATTCACTAGTTTGACTTTCTTTAAAATATGACAACATACATGTACTACTTTACATTATATTTTATATTTAAATTATTTGAATACATTATGTAAAGGCTTAAAGTTATAATAAGATGTCAAATTCAAACAGTTTTTTTTAAATAAACCTATATTTAATTGAGCTTAGAAAATCTTTTAAAATTTAAAAAAAAAAATTTAAATCATCAATTTTTCTACACCCTGCCTTTGTCTCACTGAATCCCATATTAGGCCCTGCTGTGCTAAACAGCAGCCCTTTGTTTCACCGAATCCCTTAGCGAGACAAGCAGAGCTGCACATAAGCTGCATGGCATGGTCCTTTGTTTCAATGGATCCCTCAGTGTCAGGCAGACTTCTATAAAGGCTGGCTTACACCTTAAACCAGTCAAAAATAAGTGCATGGTCTCAAGTTGCAGTGGGGGAGGTTTAGGTTGGATATTAGGAAAAACTTTTTCACTAGGAGGGTGGTGAAACACTGGAATGCGTTACCTAGGGAGGTGGTGGAATCTCCTTCCTTAGATATTTTTAAGGTCAGGCTTGACAAAGCCCTGGATGGGATGATTTAGTTGGGGATTGGTCCTGCTTTGAGCAGGGGGTTGGACTAGATGACCTCCTGAGGTCCCTTCCAACCCTGATATTCTATGATTCTGTTCCAGTAGCCCTTTACCGCCTGCTTGTTCCTCCATGTCTGGGCTGCTATCCCTCTCAGCCCTGCAGAACTGGCTATATTGGGATTGGTTGATTCACAGTGAGCACGGTCCCATCAGCCCCACCGGTGTGGAAAGTCTGATCCACTACACGAGCAGGGTTCAATTAACCTGGCAGCTGTGGCATGGCTGACCATGATAGGGTCTGATTAGCCCAGGCACTTTTGCATTCTTTTTTGCCAACTTCTCTCTTCCTCTTATTTGCTGTGAGGTGTTCTACCAGAAATGCCTGCCCAGACATGTTACGCAGGAAGCTGCTGCAGGCAGCAACCTCAGTATAAGAAGGGAGTTTCCAGCAACCCTGCTGCAGAGCCCCCCATCACTCCTGAGGCTAAATAATAGCCCTGTAACACTTAGAATCCCTTTTGGTTTTGTTTTCTTGTTGCTCTAAGCAGGAGGTCTGGTAAAGTCTTCCAGCAGCTGCTGAAGGCAGGTCAAACTGGCTAAGTCTTCATGGATATGGCCACTCCCAGCCTGCCTGATTGACAAGTCTGGTTAACACCCCCAAGAAGCTGCAAGCAGGAGTAAGACCCATTGTACTGGATCTGCAAACTTTCTCTGCCAAGGCCACTATTTGCCTGACAACCAGGATGCAAACAAGAACATGATGTTACTCTCACGCCCTTTAACTTCCCAGGAAGAACATATTTTTTGCTTCTGCTTCTTATGGCCTGATCCAGAGCTTCCTTGAAGTCAGTAGAAAGACTCATTGACTTCAACGGGCTTTGGATCGGGCCCTAAAAGAAGAGTGTTTGACACAGTTCAGCTCCTCCCATTTTCTTCAGATGCGTGAATATTAAGAGAAGTATTATTTATTGTCTACTCCTAGAACTATTAAATGCACTATTAAATGAATTTTAAAGATCCTGATAAAACAAAGTACTGTACTGGATTATTTCTTAATAGTATGTATACAAATTAAAATATAAATTATCTGTCCACTCTTAACCTACAGCCATCTTCCTCCTGAACCACAATGCCAGGGCCCAATGTTCCAGCCCAGAATCCCTTGCCTTTATCCTTCCCTCCTTGCCCAACTATAGAATTCCAGAGCCTGTCCAACCATCAAGCAAGATTGGACAGTGTTTCCATCCCTACCAATGGTCACTTTGGTTATCTGAAAACTTGTCTTTTTTAAAAAAAATAGTATCGAAAGCTAAGAAAAAGTTTTTAAAAGCACAATAGATTAATTTTGGGCCCCATCAAACCTTTATTCATAGTGAAAGTCAATTTCAATTTTGTGGTATTCCCAATACTCAGAACAATACCCAATTAGAATCCTTTCATTTCTACCCAGTTAAACCATTGTGAAATCTTTCTCACTATTAAGCTAACTATTAGAAATGTTTGAACTATAAAAAGAAACAAGACAATAAAATCTTTTTGTTCTAAGTTGGCACACTACTGTATATTGCTGGAAGTAGCTATGCCTTACTTCCTGATTTATTAGCAACAAGTTAATTTTTTTTTGCCTCAGAAACCTTAAAAAAAATAAGTTATAACAAACCACACACAGGTGCTTACACACACAAATTTAAAACAGTCTAAGAAATGCAAGCATATTCGTATCAGAGGTCATAAGGCTACAGAGAGATTAACTTCCTGCTATGGCAAGTCTGTGGTATATGATCACAATGAGTATACGATTAATTAGCCAAGAAAAGGTCGTTTGTGCCAGTATCGCAGATGCTGATCTGATCTTCCCTACTGACTTAATTAACAACAACGAGTTAGTTTACCCTATTGCATGCCTCTCCAATAGTCTCTGGACTGGTATTGTTAACTTCCCAAGAAAGCGCTTGATGATAGGACGACTCTTGGCAAATTTGTCTTTAATTTCAATTTCCAAGACGTCTGTTAGAAGTGCAACAAAAGAATATTTCTGAAAAAAAGAACACATTCAGTAGTGTATCATTACACCGTTATTCAACATATATGTACATTTACCCCACCCGTATGTGACAGGCAACCCAAAGCAATGTTTATTGATGATGACAGCTGCTTCCAGATTACAAAATGATGCTTCAAGCATTAAAAACAAATGATTCTCCCTCCTCGAAGAATAAATGGCTTTTTCATTTCTATATTACTATGATGTTTCATCAAAAATGACAGTTTGGTGAGGCATCAATTTTCTGCTTGGAACAGCCTACATCAACTACTTAGACTTCCACTGGCCTTCACCTTTCGGATTTCAGTACAAATCACCACCTTACAAGAATGGCTAAAAACAGTCTGGCTGGTTGGCTAAATAATTCTCAACAGGGAACAAAACAAGAGGCTAGAGTTCAACTTAGTTACAGACATCAACCAGACAGGTTCAAATCGCTGCACATCTGGCAGAGTCATAAATCAGCAAATGAATGAGAGTCATGAATAAAAACAAAAATTCTCATCCTTGTCAATCAGGGTTGTATTTCCTGTGGCTGTTAGCCACCTGTTTGCTACAGAAATTGCAAGTTGTCATTGTGGAACCCACAGAGAAAAGGAGAGGGCCAATTCTGCATCAAGTTCAGCATATGTAATACAATCATAAGATAGTACTGTCAAAGCATTGCTACAGGGAAACGCACATCAGTTACAGCATGCGAATATAGTTTGTGGTCCAATGAATACTGCACAATACATTATCACTTTAGTAATAAGTTGCAAAAATAAGAGACCAGAGAAGAAAGGAGGAAACAGAATAGAGGAGTTTTTTATTTTTATCTTTTTACTGGCTATTACAAAGAAAGACAAGAGACTCCAACTAAAACTCTTATTTCTGAGCTTAATTGTGAGGGAAATCTGCATGACTGTGAATGATGCCAGAGTGATATCACTGGGGGAAACGCCCTCTATTTAGCCACAGAACAGCTAGACCATGAGTAGTGGCAGTGTTAACAGTGACCCTACACTGTCCTGCTTTGTTGCTAATCTACTTCAACCATGTTCTCTGTTAAGATTCCCATTCCCACTCTGTCCTTGACCTCTTCGTTGAGTCTGCGAAGTCAGACACCAAATGTGGCGGGGGCACATGTACACTAGAATGTAGACTCAGACCATCAATTCATTTCACAAAAACCAAACCAAACCGTGAATAGCCTCAAAAGGTTACAGGTTTTGGTTACTAAGAGGTATTCATTTTAATATTATTTCCAGTTCAGTGGGTTTTTTTCAACACACACATTTGCCATTCAGCACTCAAATGTATATGAGACAGTGTCATTTCAGTGTCCATTCTAACAACAAAACAGCCTTCCCTGTGGAAACAAATCTCAAAAGTTGCCTTTTGTCAAGCTACATATAATAATTCAAAGATCATCCCCCTTGCCTGAGAGAGAGAAATCTTTGACCTTGCCAGTTGCTATGCGCCATGAGAGAGAATAATTTCTCAATTAACTGTAGTCCAAAACATTGCCCAGGTTGAGCCTGAACATGAATGTTAACTTCCTGTGCCTTTTTGTAATGATTCTTCTCACAACATATAATCCATTCTAATTAATGTATTCCTGCAATTTCAAGGAATCCACAGGGCTATTAAGCAATTCCAAAATTTGCTATCAGAAGAGGGACTGAGAAGCTCACAGCATATGATTAAAACATGTTACAGAAAACAACTGTTCCTACCCAACAAGAGGGTTCCTACAATTACTGCAATTTCCATGTCAATTTAAATAACCAGCTCATAGCATCAGACGTTAAAGACCAATACAAAAAAGAAGGAAACAATATCCTAGTGACTTATTGCACTAGCCAATTGAAGGAGTTCTTAAAAGGCATACATTACCTCTCTGTGCCAAACAGGATTAGTTGTGTTACTGATGATAGTAGACCGTTTTTCCTGACCATGATGGGCAAATGTAGGAAATGTGCTTTTCTTTCCTGGCTGAATGGACATCTTTAGGTAAGGATCAGGATTGAAGAACATCCCTTTTTTAAGCCCAACTGCTCTAATATCTTGAAAGAAAGAAGGAAAAGGAACAAAAAGATTAAAACATGAAGTTCACAAATGAGGTAGTCCTAAAATATTACCTCAGATTTCAGTTTAACACAAAATTACTCATACTATGATTAATTAGATCTAGTGAATGGAAGTTGCCTATGGCAAGAATTCACTCAGTTTTCCTGAGAGAATAAACAGATGAGGTAATGAGACTAGATTGGGCTCTTGATTTACATTCCAGTCTCCAGTTATTTCTAATATAAAATACTTTGCGCACTTCTGACTCTGAGTTGCAGAATTGTTTTTTTTCTGTATTTGCATTCAGAGAAAAAGCACCTAATCTCCACTCCTCCACATGCTGCTGGATTTAAAAAAAAAGAAAGAAAAAGAAAAGAAAGAGCCACCCATGAAATAGGATAATGAAACAATGTTTTTCAGGATTGATACACTGATGCATAAAGATCACCCTAAATATTCAGAAAGCAAGATGGTGCTCTGGGCTGGGAGGCACATGGTCTCAGCCCAGAGGAAGAAAAGCCACTCCCAAGAGAGGAGATGCGGAGTTTTCTGAGGATGTTTCTTTCTTTACACAGAGGTTTTCCCCCACAGAAACAAAGTGTGGCAGCCTTGTGCCATCTGCTGTATGATGGAGGAACATACACTGATGCTCACCTGCCAGAAGAACTTTTGTTTGTATCCTCAGTACCTGCTTAAATGCTGGGGCCACAAGCCTCAAATAGCCAGGGTAAGAGGGGCACTTTCAATACAATAATTGATTTTAAAATTAACTTTCAAAGTATTTTTCTTTTCCAGTTCCCCGAAGCCACAGATTTCTGGGTCCTTCTTCATGAGCTAGCCTAGCATGTAGTGTGCAGTCTCCAACCTCAGTGAAGCCGGCACACACGAGGTCAGATATGCAATTTTGTATGTAGTTTTTGCACACCCAGAAAAAGGTTGCTGTACTAAAATGAGACCCTGAATTTGGATTCAACCTAAAAACCCCAACCTAACGATCAAAAGTAATCGTTGGGGGTGAGGACATTAAAAATAGTATATAAGAAATACCATAAAATACAAACTAACCCCTTTTAAGAGCAATTTCTTCATAACTGAAATGACAGAGAAAGAACATTACAGTTCTCTATCATGCACTTCTCATCTGAACCAGTTAGACACTCTCCTTCTCCAGGCAGGAGCACAGTTATGTTTGTGAAGGAAGAAGCCCTCTATGCCTCTTTGTAAATGGTTATCCACCAACCATGAAAAGCAATTCATGCATAAAGAGACAAGAACTCATTAGCAAGCAAGAGAGACTTTAATGTTTTCCCCCACTTTTTAAAATATATTCACAGAACGTAATCTCTGTGTGCATTCAGAATAATTTAAAATTAAGAACATGCAGGATCCTACAGCCTAAGGCAGATATATTATTTCATCACGTGACCCGATTTTACATTGATATATTAATATAATAATGTACTGCATTATATCACTAATGCTTTCTGACATGCACTGTCATGGCCCATAAACAGCAATGGTTAGGGAGGTTCAGCCACTCCGCTTTCTAAGTATTCCCAACTAATTTTAGAGACCTCTTTATAAAAACAACCTATCCTTTCATCATCTTTAAAGGCCAGCATTTTGAAATGGGTTTATCTGAACATAGTTAATTAAAGTGCTCTTAGAAAAGATTGGAGAATGAAAAAGAGCAGGCTTTTAAAAAAAAAATATGAAAGGCACTTCCATAAAAGGAAGATTATAACCTGACCTTTAAAACAAAGTCGGTAAGTCAAGATGGGAGCACAGTGAGGATTATTATTTGCAACTGTGTTTTCTATTCAATGTTTTCCCCAAATATTTGTGCTCAAATTTTGTTCACACACTAGTCAAGGAAAATGGACTTCTCAGCCTGTAGCCAAAATTTGTTTCATGATTAAACAATGTTAGTTTCACACCAAAGCAGAAGTCATAGACCTGCTTTTCCCAGTCAGTCTGCCCAAACAAGATTGTTGCTAGAGGAAGTGTAAGGACAAATTTACCCTGACCGTGCACCTGTTTTGACTATCCCCTGGAGACAGTGCAGGACCTAAGTTTGTCTTTTTTGGCAGACTGCTTTCTTTACTGCTTTCCTCCCTTGGTAACCAGAGTGCTGATGAGCAATAAAGGTATTTATGAATGGACAGATGCTTAGTTAGCACCACACAGGGTCAAGCCAGTTGAAATGTTATATTTATCCATGTTCATCTCTGATGGGAGTGTTAGCAGATCAAGAATGGATCAGAGCATTGCAGCAGAAGGAGGGGAAAAGGCCATTCTGAGTGAGTGAATTGATGAAGACAGCTCCTTCCCACCATTCCCATACATGCAAGTTAGGTGCTCCACTGAGCAACTATTTTGGGAACAATAGGTGGCATATTCAGAGATCTGTCCTGGAGGGACTTCACGAATAGAAACTTAAGTTTTGAAGCTGGACGAGAAGCTGGATATGAGTCAGCAGTGTGCCCTTGTTGCCAAGAAGGCCAATGGCATTTTGGGATGTATAAGTAGGGGCATAGCGAGCAGATCGAGGGACGTGATCGTTCCCCTCTATTCGACATTGGTGAGGCCTCATCTGGAGTACTGTGTCCAGTTTTGGGCCCCACACTTCAAGAAGGATGTGGATAAATTGGAGAGAGTCCAGCGAAGGGCAACAAAAATGATTAGGGGTCTGGAACACATGAGTTATGAGGAGAGGCTGAGGGAGCTGGGATTGTTTAGCCTGCAGAAGAGAAGAATGAGGGGGGATTTGATAGCTGCTTTCAACTACCTGAAAGGGGGTTCCAAAGAGGATGGCTCTAGACTGTTCTCAATGGTATCAGATGACAGAACGAGGAGTAATGGTCTCAAGCTGCAGTGGGGGAGGTTTAGATTGGATATTAGGAAAAACTTTTTCACTAAGAGGGTGGTGAAACACTGGAATGCGTTACCTAGGGAGGTGGTAGAATCTCCTTCCTTAGAGGTTTTTAAGGTCAGGCTTGACAAAGCCCTGGCTGGGATGATTTAACTGGGAATTGGTCCTGCTTCGAGCAGGGGGTTGGACTAGATGACCTTCTGGGGTCCCTTCCAACCCTTATATTCTATGATTCTATGATTCTATGATTAAAATGAGCAGAACAAAATACCACCATTTGTAATTACTTCAATTGCTGGAGCTAAAGGCTGAGTTTTCAACTCGAATGAGAAGGAAAGAAGTGGATACACAGGAAGTCAGGCTAGATAATCTAGTGATCCCTTCTGGCCTTAAAACACAGTTTCATTCACTTCAGCTTCACTGAGCGTTCAATCATGGAATTAAACTTTTACAAAGAGTTCATGTTCCATGGGTGGGGACAGTTTTCATCATGACCAAATTGACACATACTATAAAGATTATAGTGAAAAGGTGTAGTGCAACTAAACTTCTATCTTGTGCTAGAGATGCCCAATTGCTATTTTAATTTTTTTCCATTCCATCTCTTCTTCTCCTCCAGGTTTTGCTACTATAACTGACCTTCCTGCTTAGATCATGAGAAGATGTAACATACAATTTAGAACGCCATTTTAATGTCATTTGTGTTCACAATTATTATTTGTAAGTGTAATTACAGAATTCTTCAAACAACAACTTGATTTTTCCTTTCCTCTGAGAGAGTCCTCCATTAGGGCAACCAATAGTGAAAGTTATTCATGTAATTTTTAAAAGTATATTTTCTCCGGTCTGCCGGATCATCTAGTCGGACCACCTATGCAGCACAGGCTACGAGTATCCCACACTAAACCCAGCAACAGAAATTAGTTCAAGGTATTACCAGCCCTCAGGAAACTAAGCTACTATGTGCCACAGGCAGAGGATAGGAAGGACCAAGACGGATCAATCCTCAAGGCCCCTGAAATGGGAGGAAACTGATTTAGCCCTGGTCTACACTAGGACTTTAGGTCGAATTTAGCAGCGTTAAATCGATTTAAACCTGCACCCGTCCACACAATGAAGCCCTTTATTTCGACTTAAAGGGCTCTTAAAATCGATTTCCTTACTCCACCCCTGACAAGTGGATTAGCGCTTAAATCGACGTTGCCGGCTCGAATTTGGGGTACTGTGGACACAATTCGATGGTATTGGCCTCCGGGAGCTATCCCAGAGTGCTCCATTCTGACCGCTCTGGACAGCGCTCTCAACTCAGATGCACTGGCCAGGTAGACAGGAAAAGAACCGCGAACTTTTGAATCTCATTTCCTGTTTGGCCAGCGTGGCAAGCTGCAGGTGACCATGCAGAGCTCATCAGCACAGGTGACCATGATGGAGTCCCAGAATCGCAAAAGAGCTCCAGCATGGACTGAACGGGAGGTACGGGATCTGATCGCTGTTTGGGGAGAGGAATCCGTGCTATCAGAACTCCGTTCCAGTTTTCGAAATGCCAAAACCTTTCTGAAAATCTCCCAGGGCATGAAGGACAGAGGCCATAACAGGGACCCGAAGCAGTGCCACGTGAAACTGAAGGAGCTGAGGCAAGCCTACCAGAAAACCAGAGAGGCGAACAGCCACTCTGGGTCAGAGCCCCAAACATGCCGCTTCTATGATGAGCTGCATGCCATTTTAGGGGGTTCAGCCACCACTACCCCAGCCGTGTTGTTTGACTCCTTCAATGGAGATGGAGGCAATACGGAAGTAGGTTTTGGGGACGAAGAAGATGATGATGAGGAGGAGGTTGTAGATAGCTCACAGCAAGCAAGTGGAGAAACCGGTTTTCCCGACAGCCAGGAACTGATTCTCACCCTGGACCTGGAGCCAGTACCCCCCGAACCCACCCAAGGCTGCCTCCTGGACCCAGCAGGCAGAGAAGGGACCTCTGGTGAGTGTACCTTTTAAAATGCTATACATGGTTTAAAAGCAAGCATGTGAAAGGATTACTTTGCCCTGGCATTTGCGGTTCTCCTAGATGTAGTCATAAAGCCTTTGCAAAAGGTTTCTGGGGAGGGCAGCCTTATTTCGTCCTTCATGGTAGGACACTTTACCACTCCAGGCCAGTAACACGTACTCGGGAATCACTGTAGAACAAAGCATTGCAGTGTATGTTTGCTGGCATTCAACCAAAATCTGTTCTTTATCTCTCTGTGTTATCCTCAGGAGAGTGAGATATCATTCATGGTCACCTGGTTGAAATAGGGTGCTTTTCTTCAGGGGACACTCAGAGGAGCCCATTCCTGCTGGGCTGTTTGCCTGTGGCTAAACAGAAATGTTCCCCGCTGTTAGCCACAGGGAGGGGAGAAGGTTGAGGGGGTAGTCACGCGGTGGGAGGAGGCAAAATGCGACCTTGTAACGAAAGCACATGTGCTATGTATGTAATGTTAACAGCAAGGTTTACCCTGAAAGAGTGTAGCGACTGTTTTATAAAATGTGTCTTTTTAAATACCGCTGTCCCTTTTTTTTTCTCCATCAGCTGCATGTGTTTCAATGATCACAGGATCTTCTCCTTCCCAGAGGCTAGTGAAGATTAGAAAGAAAAAAAAACGCACTCGCGATGAAATGTTCTCCGAGCTCATGCTGTCCTCCCACACTGACAGAGCACAGACGAATGCATGGAGGCAAATAATGTCAGAGTGCAGGAAAGCACAAAATGACCGGGAGGAGAGGTGGAGGGCTGAAGAGAGTAAGTGGCGGGCTGAAGACAGGGCTGAAGCTCAAATGTGGCGGCAGCGTGATGAGAGGAGGCAGGATTCAATGCTGAGGCTGCTGCAGGACCAAACCAGTATGCTCCAGTGTATGGTTGAGCTGCAGCAAAGGCAGCTGGAGCACAGACTGCCACTGCTGCCCCTCTGTAACCAACCGCCCTCCTCCCCAAGTTCCATAGTCTCCACACCCAGACGCCCAAGAACGCGGTGGGGGGGCCTCCGGCCAACCAGCCACTCCACCACAGAGGATTGCCCAAAAAAAAGAAGGCTGTCATTCAATAAATTTTAAAGTTGTAAACTTTTAAAGTGCTGTGCTTAAAGTGCTGTGTGGCATTTTCCTTCCCTCCTCCACCACCCCTTCTGGGATACCTTGGTAGTCATCCCCCTATTTGTGTGATGAATGAATAACGAATGCATGACTGTGAAGCAGCAATGACTTTATTGCCTCTGCAAGCAATGATTAAAGGGAGGAGGGGAGGGTGGTTAGCTTACAGGGAAGTAGAGTGAACCAAGGGGCGGGGGGTTTCATCAAGGAGAAACAAACAGAACTTTCACACCGTAGCCTGGCCAGTCATGAAACTGGTTTTCAAAGCTTCTCTGATGCGTACCACGCCCTCCTGTGCTCTTCTAACCGCCCTGGTGTCTGGCTGCGCGTACCCAGCAGCTAGGCGATTTGCCTCAACCTCCCACCCCGCCATAAACGTCTCCCCCTTACTCTCACAGATATTGTGGAGCACACAGCAAGCAGTAATAACAGTGGGAATATTGGTTTCGCTGAGGTCTAAGCGAGTCAGTAAACTGCGCCAGCGCGCCTTTAAACGTCCAAATGCACATTCTACCACCATTCTGCACTTGCTCAGCCTGTAGTTGAACAGCTCCTGACTACTGTCCAGGCTGCCTGTGTACGGCTTCATGAGCCATGGCATTAAGGGGTAGGCTGGGTCCCCAAGGATACATATAGGCATTTCAACATCCCCAACAGTTATTTTCTGGTCTGGGAATAAAGTCCCTTCCTGCAGCTTTTGAAACAGACCAGAGTTCCTGAAGATGCGAGCATCATGCACCTTTCCCGGCCATCCCACGTTGATGTTGGTGAAACGTCCCTTGTGATCCACCAGAGCTTGCAGCACTATCGAAAAGTACCCCTTGCAGTTTATGTACTCGGCGGCTTGGTGCTCCGGTGCCAAGATAGGGATATGGGTTCCGTCTATAGCCCCACCACAGTTAGGGAATCCCATTGCAGCAAAGCCATCCACTATGACCTGCACATTTCCCAGGGTCACTACCCTTGATATCAGCAGATCTTTGATTGCGTGGGCTACTTGCATCACAGCAGCCCCCACAGTAGATTTGCCCACTCCAAATTGATTCCCAACTGACCGGTAGCTGTCTGGCGTTGCAAGCTTCCACAGGGCTATCGCCACTCGCTTCTCAACTGTGAGGGCTGCTCTCATCTTGGTATTCATGCGCTTCAGGGCAGGGGAAAGCAAGTCACAAAGTTCCATGAAAGTGCCCTTACGCATGCGAAAGTTTCGCAGCCACTGGGAATCGTCCCAGACCTGCAACACTACGCGGTCCCACCAGTCTGTGCTTGTTTCCCGAGCCCAGAATCGGCGTTCCACAGCATGAACCTGCCCCATTAGCACCATGATGCATGCATTGTCAGGGCCCATGCTTTCAGAGAAATCTGTGTCCATGTCCTGATCACTCACGGGACCGCGCTGACGTCGCCTCCTCGCCCGGTATCGCGTTGCCATGTTCTGGTGCTGCATATACTGCTGGATAATGCGTGTGGTGGTTAATGTGCTCCTAATTGCCAAAGTGAGCTGAGCGGCCTCCATGCTTGCCTTGGTATGGCGTCCGCACAGAAAAAAGGCGCGGAACGATTGTCTGCCGTTGCTCTGATGGAGGGAGGGGCGACTGACGACACGGCTTACAGGGTTGGCTTCAGGGAGCTAAAATCAACAAAGGGTGTGCCTGTACATCAAGGAGTATTTCAGGCAGGACTGCATGGAGGGTTCCAATAAGAAATGGTGCACCTAAGTTATCGTTGTTATTGGAACAAGGAGGTTAGCCTGGCCTCTGATTGATACACGGCTAGATTTACCTCGCTGCACCTTCTCTGTGAGTGACTGCAGTGTGATCTAGACAGGGGAGGAGGCAAATGAGTACAAAACAAATCTGGTCTATTTCTTGTTCTGACCCACTCCATCTATCTTTTACATCTTTGGCTGGCAGCAGACGGTGCAGAAGGACTGCATGCCATCCACATCTCATGGCTGCTCGGCAGAAGATGGTACAGTACGACTGCTAGCCATCTTCATCTCTTGCCTGCCTGGCATAAGATGGTACAGTACGACTGCTAGCAGTCCGTATCGCCTGCCCGCTCACCATAAGACGGTTCAATAGGACTGACTGCAGGACTAAAGAGAATGACCTGGTCAAGTCACTCCAAATTTAGTCCCTGCGCCCATGTCTGCCCAGGCGCTCCCAGCCGACGTGGCCAGGAGCACCTCGGACACGACGAGGACGACTACCAGTCGTATTGCACCGTCTGCTGCCAGAAGGCAATGGGTTGCTGCTACTGTGCAGCAAAGCCGTACCGCGTCTGCCAGCACCCAGGAGACATAGGGTGACAGTTACCTGAGCTGGCTCCATGCTTGCTGTGGTATGGCGTCTGCACAGGTAACTCAGGAAAAAGGGCGCGAAATGATTGTCTGCCCTTGCTTTCACGGAGGGAGGGAGGGAACGGGGGCCTGACGACACGTACCCAGAACCACCCGCGACAATGTTTTAGCCCCATCAGAGTGCTCCATTGTGACTGCTCTGGACAGCACTCTCAGATGCCCGATTGTTTGCCATTGCTCTGACGCTGGGAGGGGCGCTTACAGGGTTGGCTTCAGGGAGCTAAAATCAACAAAGGGGGTGGCTTTACATCAAGGAGTATTTCAGGCAGGACTTCACGGAGGGTTCCAATAAGAAATGGTGCACCTAAGTTATTGTCCTTATTGGAACAAGAAGGTTAGCCTGGCCTCTGATTGATACATGGCTAGATTTACCTCACTGCACCTTCTCTGTAAGTGACTGCAGTGTGATCTAGAAGAATGAGTCCCCTAGACAGGGGAGGGGGGGAAGCAAATGAGTACAAAACAAATCTGGTCTATTTCTTGTTTTGATCCACTCCATCTATCTTTTACATCTTTGGCTGGCAGCAGACGGTGCAGAAGGACTGCATGCCATCCACATCTCATGGCTGCTCGGCAGAAGATGGTACAGTACGACTGCTAGCAGTCCGTATCGCCTGCCCGCTCACCATAAGACGGTTCAATAGGACTGACTGCAGGACTAAAGAGAATGACCTGGTCAAGTCACTCCAAATTTAGTCCCTGCGCCCATGTCTGCCCAGGCGCTCCTGATCGACCTCACAGAGGCGACCAGGAGCACCTCAGACATGACGATGACGGCTACCAGTCGTACTGTACCGTCTGCTGCCACAAGGCAAGGGGTTGCTGCTACTGTGTAGCAATGCCGTACCGCGTCTGCCAGCACCCAGGAGACATAGGGTGACGGTTACCTGAGCGGGCTCCATGCTTGCCATGGTATGGCGTCTGCACAGGTAACTCAGGAAAAAAGGCGCGAAATGATTGTCTGCCCTTGCTTTCACGGGGGGAGGGAGGGAACGGGGGCCTGACGATATGTACCCAGAACCACCCGCGACAATGTTTTAGCCCCATCAGGCATTGGGATCTCAACCCAGAATTCCAATGGGCAGCGGAGACTGCGGGAACTGTGGGATAGCTACCCACAGTGCAACGCTCCGGAAGTCGACGCTTGCCTCGGTACTGTGGAAGCGCTCCGCCGAGTTAATGCACTTAATGCACTTAGAGCATTTTCTGTGGGGACACACACACTCGAATATATAAAACCGATTTCTAAAAAACCGACTTCTATAAATTCAACCTAATTTCGTAGTGTAGACATACCCTTAGTGAGATGAACCTAGATGATCCTGACAAGAAACCTGCAGAGTTGCTGCCAATCCGACCTGTTGGAATATTCTTTTCTGACTCCACATATGGCAATTAACTAGTCCCTGAACAGGTGACATTTCATTGTAGCACCAAACCCCTATGAATACCTAGCAGCGTGCCATCTGTAGTAAGAGATGGACTGTACACTCTGCAAATGATGGGTCCTGTGGCTAATCACTATTGCATGTGTTCTTTCTGCCTCCTCGCTAGATCAGTCTCATATCTCCTACTTGTGGGTCACGTCTTCTGTCTGGGATGCAATCCTCTGCAAAAGTGGATATTTCATCAAAATAGTACATAGTAAATTCAACTGTCCTCTGATGCGATATTATACCCACATTGGAGAGTAATGCAATTACTGATGTAAGCAGTGTCAGGATGAGCTCCACCCCGACATCTGGTGGTGAGGTGTGGCAAGTTGTGGAAAAGAACTTCAGGGGTCGATCTCATCTGCATAGGCACACCCACCCCGCCTAGAATGAGGCCATAGCTGCCCAAATGGTCACTTTGGCTGCTGTGGGATCCCCAGTGTCTCTGTTATTGGGGCAGGAAGAATAAATTGTTATTACCCTGATTATGGGAACTGTGCTTGGAACTGTACTTGGCCTTTTGTTATGATGGAGGGACTCACCATCAACTAAGTAGCACTCGCTAGGCAAGGGTCATGGGTTTTAAAACTCTGTGACTGGAGAGAGGCTGGGGACAAGTATTAATACTTGGTGGCATGGGCCCCTTGGTGAGGGCCTTACATGCTAATTGCACTTCCTCCTCTCTCCACTGTGGAATATCAGAGCTAATTTTGATTCCACTAGGAGTCTAGTTACAGGCTGCTGAGTTCACTTTGGGCTAATGGTGCACCAGCACTGAGGCTCACCTACTGCAAGCTGAATTCACCAAAGAGCTGAACTGACTAAGAGCTGAAATCACTGAGTGTTGTGTTAAGTAGTGGGGGAGCCTGAAGATATATTGTGGAGCAGTTTGTGGGATGGCTGGAGTGCCTTGTGGACAGGCCGGTGGAGCAGTTCGTAGGACGGTGGGAGCTGCTTGTGGGACGCGGAGCAGTTTGTGGACCGGCTGGTGGAGCAGTTCATGGGACGGCGGGAGCTCCTTGTGGGCCGCGGAGCGGAGCTGAGTGAAGGAGTTCGTGGGCGGCTGGCGGAGCGGAACGGAGCAAAGCGAAGGCCTATGGAGCTGTGGGGTGGTCAGCTTCAGATCATGTAAGGTGCCTCTTACCCCCGTCCCTTCTCCACCCAGGTTGGGAGGTAAAGCTCCGCAGATAAACTTTCGAACTCTGGGGCTGCCCTGACCAGGGACAGAGACTTTTGGGTCATTGGACTTTTGGGACTTTGGGTGATTTGGGGTTAGAATCATAGAATACCAGGGTTGGAAGGGACCTCAGGAGGTCATCCAGTCCAACCCCCTGTTCAAAGCAGGACCAATCCCCAATTAAATTGCTGGACTCAAGAACCAAAGGGAAAGGGGCGTGCCCCAATTTGCTTGGGGTGGGTTTTTTCCTCATGGGTTGTGTTATGAATCCTGTTGGTGTTTCCCCAACATAGTGCCACATTGTTTCTCTCTGTTATTAAAAGGCTTTTTGCTACACTCAGACTATGTGCTTGCGAAAGGGGAAGTATTGCCTCTTGGAGGCGCCCAGCGGGGGTGGTATATATTTGTCCCAGGTCACTGGGTGGGGGCTCGAGCCGGTTTGCATTGTGTTATTGGAATGGATCCCCTAGATATCGAACCCGGCCCTTGTTGCTGCCAACTCTGACGGGCAGAAGTGTTACACTTAAGTATGAAACAGAGGGATTCTGGCCATGATTTAAGTGTAAATTGCAGTAGTGGAGTCACTACTGATATCTCTCTATAATCATATTCATACAGGGGGCTGGGACTAATCTTTCACCCCCAAAAGTAGAAACTTCTTGCACTTAAGACAAAAAGAGACCTACTTTGCCAACATTAGTTAGGTTCCTGATCCTCTCTGCAGCCAGCCCTGGAAGGCAATATCATTCACACAAAGGCACTACACCCTGCAAAATTCTGTTTACAAGGTAGAAGTATCTCCTTCTCCACAAAAAAAAGCCCAAACACTTAAAAAACATACTGCCTTTCCCCTAGACACAGCACCTTTATGGAAAAATCTTATTAAATTTGCCATTCTATAAAATGTTTAAATCAACCATACAATTCTTGCAGCTGAGCTAGAACTCTCTGTTACACTCTATAGGGTTTTGGAGTGATTTTTATTGAACCCTATTTATTTTCTATAGGCTCTCTTGTGTTTTTCCCCATTAATTGCTACAAAACCATTCTAAAAGACAGCGTTAGTGTGTTCTAGTCCTACAGAGAGAGAAATCTCCTCAAGGTTTTTGTTGTCTGTTCTTCAAGATTTAGGGACCAGATTCTACCTTCGTTGTTCACATTGACAGGTTTCAGAGTAACAGCCGTGTTAGTCTGTATTCGCAAAAAGTCGCTATCTTAAAACAAAAAAACTTCAAATCCAGACTCCAGCGAGAAACTGCTGAATTGGAATTCATTTGCAAATTGGATACTATTAATTTAGGCTTAAATAGAGACTGGGAGTGGCTAAGTCATTATGCAAGGTAGCCTGTTTCCTCTTGCTTTTTCCTACCCCCCCCCCCCAGATGTTCTGGTTTAACTTGGATTTAAACTTAGAGAGTGGTCAGTTTGGATGAGCTATTACCAGCAGGAGAGTGAGTTTGTGTGTGTATGGGGGTGGGGGGGATGTGAGAAAACCTGGATTTGTGCAGGAAATAGCCCGACTTGATTATCATGCACATTGTGTAAAGAGTTGTCACTTTGGATAGGCTATCACCAGCAGGAGAGTGAATTTGTGTGTGGGGGGGTGGAGGGTGAGAAAACCTGGATTTGTGCTGGAAATGGCCCACCTGATGATCACTTTAGATAAGCTATTACCAGCAGGACAGTGGGGTGGGAGGACGTATTGTTTCATATTCTCTGTGTATATATAAAGTCTGCTGCAGTTTCCACAGTATGCATCCGATGAAGTGAGCTGTAGCTCACGAAAGCTCATGCTCAAATAAATTGGTTAGTCTCTAAGGTGCCACAAGTACTCCTTTTCTTTTTGTTCACATTGAGATACTTTACTCTCATGAGACCACATATAGATTAAGCACTAATCAACATGAGTAAGAGTTCAATTCCTTTTCTCGGTTACTGACTGGGAAAAAAAGTGTTCAGAAAGATTTCACTATTTACAACCCTTGTTGTTTTGGTATTCTGTCCATCTCTCAAAGCAATGGGACTACCTTGCATTCCATTAGCCCTTTTCTATGTGCAGAAAAGATAGCTTTACCACTACTCAGTCTGAGATGGATGTTCCCTTGGGCACACTGAAAATTTCTTGGAGACTTCTCATGCTAGGTCCATCAAATTGGTTTCATTCACTTCTGGATATAAATGAATCTGGTTTGCTTTCAGCATACACATGTTCTCAATGAAATTATATAATCTGAGCCACTAGCATGCACTCCTAAAGAAGACAGATGCAGCTGAAGAGGAAATGTTTTCCATCTTTGAGTATTTTAGTTCAGTATTTTTTTAATGTACATTTGCTTTGCCATAGCACAGTTGGAGTTAATTCTGACTTTCAGTAACAATCTAACACAAAACTCATGCTTGTTTTAGTGGGATAATGCAAGATACTTCTGAAATCTTACCTGATAATTCAAAGCTGACTAATTTCCGAGATTGCTGAGTTGCAGAAGCACCTTCATCCATGCCATCCACCCCCATCTAAAGAGGGAGAAAAAAAATGAAGCGTATCATGGCATTTTTCATTCGTTTTTGTATGTTCATGAGGATGGTTATGAAGTACTCAGGAGAAAAATATTACCCATAGACAAAGCTATAATCTGAAGACACCAGTACTTGTTTCCGTCCACCCCAAATTCCCTGGAATTTCACAAATACTGACAACTGTCTGTGCAATGTAGGGTCAATATTGCAATACTGAGAATATTTCTGAACATACATAATGCATTATTATTAGGTGTGTGGAAGGTATTAACTGGAGAAAGCGAAAGTACTTCTTCCTCATAGGTTTTTGTGTCCTCTCAAAAAATCAATAGCGCAAATTGGCATCTTATACATAAGCATGAACTAACCACAGACACTGTGCAATAAGTAGTTCCATGTACCATTTATTACCTAAACACAAAATACATGGCTTACTGAGGGCAATCAATCAAAATATTTAACATCTATGTGACAAAATAAGGCACATCAGATTTCTAACTATGGCATTGATCTGAAAGTCATGCTCATACCTGGGAAACTTTCCCTGAGGTTTATTTCTACTTTCCCTGATAAGGGCTTTTTTTGTTTGTTTGTTTTTGTAAGTTTCACTTCTTAGAAAAAAAATCTGCCCCATTGCCTCCTTCACAAGTGGAGTTTTTGCAAATGCATCAGTAGGAGGAGCTTGCCTTTTTCCCCCCCCAAGAGTGACATGTATCCAGCTAAACAACCCATCACAAATCATGGACTATTAGGGTATGTCTACACTGCAGCTGGGAGGGAGCCTCCCAGACCCGGTAGAGAGACTTGTGCTAGCTCCACTCAAGCTAGTGCACTAAAAACAGCAGTGTGGCTGTTGCAACACAGGGGGCAGCTCAAACTAGCCACCCAAGTCCAAGCCCACATGACCTCCTTGGACTGAGCTTGGATGGCTAGCCCATGCCACTCCCCGTGCCGCAACATCCATACTGGTATTTTTAGCACACTAGCTTGAGAGGGGCTAGCACAAGTCTGTCTATCCACACTAGGAGGCATGCTCCTAGCTTCAGTGTAAGACATACTCTTACTTTTCGAATCAATTGAAAATATAGGGTTTGTGTTTCAGGACAAATGGTTCCAAAAGGAGGCACAGCACTCTCATCCAGCAGGGAAAAGACAATGAATTGCTAGGATAAGGTGAAGACAAACTGTGGAATGCTTACCAGATTGTAGGTCTGATAAAGCTTGACACTTGGACACACTGTAGGGTGTACACTGGGGGTATCTCTAATAAAATAGAGTGTTACCAAAGTGATTTTATATTTAAAAAGAGAAATATGTTGAGGATATATGCTTGTAAATTAAGGGTATAAAAAAAGATACACAATAGAAAAACTATTAAGTGGTCTGTTTCCACGAATATAAATCATAGTTGGGGTGTAAAACACTGAGAAAGATACTGCAGTCTGGCTGCATTTAGCCATATGTTAAATCTGTGAAAGATAAGACACCTCTTTACATCAAGACTGGATAGCTTTCTAAAAATGAAGCTATTACTCAAACAGAAGTGACAGGCTTGATATAGGAGTTACTGGATGAGGTTCAGCGGCCAGGAATTCAGACTACATGATTGTAATAGCCTCTGCTGGCCTTAACATCTTTAATCTGTGAAGAAACTCAGCTTTGCCTTAATATAAAAAGTGTAATGGCGGTCTTTTAAAAGTTTTTTTTTAAACAAACAAATATTGCGATCTCATCTGTTAATCTGACTGCCATGCCAATCGTCATGGAATGTATCTGCACACTACAGCAGCGCAAACACAAAACAAGACTAAGCGGTGAGAATTAACCAGCATCTGAAGTCTAAGAATTTCCTCATTAGCAAAATTCTAACATTTAGCAGAACATGTAGCAAAGATGAAGAAACAGCAGTGAAAGAAAAAGCGATGACAATCATGTCTGAGGTCTCCATTGGCCTTGAGTCTCTTCAGAAAGGATGCACAGTGACAGAAAATTTACATTGTTCACATCTCAGCATATTTCATTTTGCATAAGTACAATATTCACGATTCACCGTTTCTCATGCAATAACATTTCTCAATATAGTGTTCTGCATTCTGTCATGTGCCTATTGACTATGAAACTGTTATTCCAAATGACTTCATAAGGGTAAGTCACCTGTGACACCATGCAGCAGAATGACCTGGTTTTCCATGGACAATGGGTTAACTCCATCTCAGCTTCCTCTATCCTTTGCAAAGGTGCTTGGAAAGCAGAGAGGGGTATATATATATCTTTGGGACAGTTGGGCTGAACACAAAGGGTCATAAGAACTGTGGAGTTTTCAGGGTTTTTTTTTTGGGGGGGGGGGGGCTGTTAACTTATATTGATTTCTTGTTCCAAACATTCTTCATTAAGAAAAAGTCCTCACGGATTCTGTGTATATTTTTTCTGAGGCGTCCTTCCATCAGATAGGACCACATTATCATACTAATAAATCATGGCAACAAACTATCCACATGAGTGATACTTTTTTTTTTTTAAACAGAAAAAATGCCTCCATTCAATTCAATGATTATAAAAGTAAAAATACATCCATGTTACAGCAGGGCTGGCACTTTGAGGGCATATAATCCAACACAATGACAATGAAATACAATCTTGAATACCCACATCTTTCACATATTCATTGTATATACCCACACTGTACAGACCTCCTTAAAAAGGAGGAATGCAAGATCAAGAAAATACTAATGACATGGAATAAATTACAACTTTCAGTATCCGCAACTGTACAATCACCAGAGGATTATCTGGCTACACATTATATTACTAAATAAATTAACAAAATGTACTGTGGAATATTATGTAAACTGGGTACATAGAGTGATAAACTGAAATAAGTATAATATAAAGTTGGGAAGCCTTGCAGTGCATATAATAATGCATTTATTTAACAGAACTGAATTATTTATTTTAAACTATTAAAACTATTTACTTTAAATAGTCAGTATTTCACAAGAGTGTGTTCAGCACTGGGATAAATAGTTTGATGTTGAGAGGAAAATCTAAGTCTACTACACTACAAGGTGCTTAAGGAGTAGTCACGAGAATTCAATTATTTTCAGGTATTACCAGGAATTCTTCCATCTACCCTTGTAATTTCCATTTTAATCAGTGGGCAACTCTCAGTAGTTCTACCTACTTTTAATAAGTAATTAACTGTCCAATAAATTGGAGTTTTAGTCATCTCAAGCTTGAGATATGAGTAAACCCAAACTCAGAAAAGGTATGTTTTACATATATAGAGAGGTTTAGATTGAGGGAAGCTATTCATGTTTCTCCTTAGTACATCTCTCCACAGGAAATAACTCAGCATGCACATAGAATCATGGCCAGTCTTTTCAGTTTGTTACGTCAGCATAGCTATGAAATAGCTGTAAGCAGGATGTGCACTGAATTGTAGGTATCGCCAAACAAATGAGCATCAAGAATTGCTTACTATCGCAACAAATAACTTGCTAGAGCAGAGTTTATTCAGGACACATGCAAAAAACATGCATGTGATAGCACTGACTGTCTTGATCTTGAAAGGTGCCAACGGCTGCTCTGCAAGATGCTGAAGACTGTAAACTCCCATTGGAGATGCTTAACACCTTGCAGGATTAGGCTCAAGCCATGCAGTTCCCAAAATATTATCGAACAGTTCAGTGTGTTTAGATGTATGCTCTATGGGATTCTCCCAGCTTTCCTATTCTGTTGTTAAGGGCTTTCTGTCCATGCTGTACTACAGCAAACTCACTTATCAACCAATTAAAAGAAGGTCCTACTTAATAGAAAAATTACATTCACCAAATGATTTCACACTGGATTTAATACAATTGCATCCACTCACTACCAAGTGTCATTAAACAGGCTCCTGTTTGTTTTCTTTTAAACCCCTGGTTTTCTGACCCAAAAAGCATTTAATGTTGATTATTGTGTGCATCTCAAGAGAGTTCTCTGTATTTTGATTAAATATGTAATCTACAAATGAAAACTCAATTTAGTGCATTTTGCTTAGTTGTATAGTTGTGTGTGGCCAAAAATTATGTAAATCTGACTGGACTGAAATACAGTTCAGTTGTGTGCAGTGACTAACAATGGTGTCATGGAGGTTCCACATTTAACGTGTCTTCTTTTCTGTTAGGTGTGCATAGTTCATAAAAAAAAAAATTCTAACTAACTAGGTTTTCCATCTCAACTTAGTATCTGAGAGTGAAATTGGGCTGTTTTCAGTATCTTGTACAGAGATACTGAAGAACAAATTATTCCCCTAGTCTACATCTGTGCAGTCCTATTGTCTTCAAATAACTTCTTCAGTTGCAACAGTGTACTCCCATTAGATGTCAACAGCAGTGCACAATTAGAACTGAGAATATAATGTAGCTTTTTCCATGTAATTTTAAATTAAGAGGTTGCAGACTTAAAAAAGTGATAGTAGTAGTAAGTTGTCATTCTCTGTGCAGGCCAGACTCTAGAGGAAGATAAGGCAAACATTTGCCAGTGAGCTAATTTGAAGACAGGAAAATTTAATACCAAGATGAACAGGTTTCAGAGTAGCAGCTGTGTTAGTCTGTATTCGCAAAAAGAAAGGAGTACTTGTGGCACCTTAGAGACTAACCAATTTATTTGAGCATAAGCTTTTGTGAGCTACAGCTCACTTCATCGGATGCATTCAGTGGAAAATACAGTGGGGAGACTTATATACATAGAGAACATGAAACAATGGGTGTTACCATACACACTGTAACGAGAGTGATCACTTAAGGTGAGCTATTACCAGCAGGAGAGCAGGGGAGAAAAAACCTTTTGTAGTGATAATCAAGGTGGGCCATTTCCAGCAGTTGACAAGAACGTCTGAGGAACAGTGTGTGTGTGTGGGGGCGGGGGTTTAGAAGAATAAACATGGGGAAATAGTTTTACTTTGTGTAATGACCCATCTACTCCCTGTCTTTATTCAAGCCTAAGTTAATTGTATCCAGTTTGCAAATTAATTCCAACTCAGCAGTCTCTCGTTGGAGTCTGTTTCTGAAGTTTTTTTGTTGAAGAATTGCAACTTTTAGGTCTGTAATCGAGTGACCAAAGAGCTTGAAGTGTTCTCCGACTGGTTTTTGAATGTTATAATTCTTGACGTCTGATTTGTGTCCATTTATTCTTTTACATAGAGACTGTCCAGTTTGGCCAATGTACATGGCAGAGGGGCATTGCTGCCCTCCCACACAGTTCCTCAGACGTTCTTGTCAACTGCTGGAAATGGCCCACCTTGATTATCACTACAAAAGGTTTTTTCTCCCCCGCCCTCCTGCTGGTAATAGCTCACCTTAAGTGATCACTCTCGTTACAGTGTGTATGGTAACACCCATTGTTTCATGTTCTCTATGTATATAAATCTCCCCACTGTATTTTCCACTGAATGCATCCGATGAATGTAGCTCATGAAAGCTTATGCTCAAATAAATTTGTTAGTCTCTAAGGTGCAAGAGGTACTCCTTTTCTTTTTACTAAGATGAACGAATCCTGGGTTCTACTCCAAGTTCAAAAGGAAACATGCTTTAGTGATTATAGACCTTTCTGCCCTGTTTCCCCCTCCCTGCTTCTTCCCCTGGTCCCTCTACCTATCCTTGACCCAGTCCTCCCTGACCACTTGTCCCAGCCCCCTCCAAACCAAACTCATTGTCCCAGTCTCAGCCCTCCCATATTCAGCTCCACATCCCAGTCCCCCCTTCTACTGAGCATGTGTGAACTGAGATTTTCAAAGGCTCATGACTTGGCCAAATTTCTGTGGATTTCTACAGGGATGGCAAAAAGGCACTTCTGCTAAATTTCAGGTCATTGTGCTTCTCAACATAACAACTGTTTTGCCCATGCTAAATATACGTATTTCCTAACCTAATTCTGAGGAAAAGTTAAACTGTTTTGGCTCATACTTTCTAAAAAGATTCAGCCTGAGGTAGATACATAGCATGAAAAATCTCAACCCAACCAGTTAAAGTTTGTCAAAGTTATAAGCAATTGAAAAAAAAATCTTATAATGAAAAGTATTGAGCAACCTTAACAAGAGTCATCACTTCTATGCAGCCTATAATACAACTGGATTGCATCAGGTAAAATCACAAAAATCCCAGTTAATGGCAAAACTCGGAGATTGCAGTTGATATTAAGTGGGTATGACTGACAGGTTAAAGCATCTCTTTACAGATAAATTACAAACTGATATAAAGGCTCCACTTACCATCACAGCGGGGTTTTTCACAGTGATACATGGGGTAGTAGCTCGCAGGGCTCCACTAATACCATGGTAGTATTTAAAACAGATCTTTATTTCAGCTGGGAAAACAAACAAACACACACACTCATGTGGAATCCATACACTGATAATGTGAGACAAAACAGTGGTAGCCCCATGCTTTGGAAAGCTCAGCGGAAACTCAACTGAATCGTAGTTCACTCTTCTGGAAATGAGCGATGGGCTGTTTCACCAACATTATTTATTAATCTAGCCCATCTCCAGTATAATGGCATTTCAATGAAAGTTATGATCTATATTTCCTCTCAAATTCTGGAAACATGAAAATCTTTTCTTCTTAAAGAGGAAAGAGCCAAATTCCAAAATCGCTTCAAAGCCAGTAAAAACCTGGTGGCCCATTCACAATAATCACTTGGTAAGAAAGATAATAAATTTCAGCATGTGGTTTTGTCCACATGAAAGCACCAGCCTAGACAGATATTGACCTGCTTTTTATACATCTTCTGGAGCCAAATAACAGGGAGACAAGATCACTGAATAATGTATTTAGTATTGGCATTGACCTGTGAAGGGAGCTCCATTTTACTCTAAAAAATAAAGGTGAATTAAAATCACTTAAGATCTTCATCAGATCTAGAAATAGATTTCTTGCAATGAAAGAGACTATACTGTATTGCATGCAAGCTGTTTTATGCTTAAACTATTTTGTCATGTAACTGTTAAACCCTGGAAATGATATAACCCTAGATATAGCTACTTTTCAACATTTGGTCAGTTTAATTGAGGATATTTTGTATCTTGATATTTTATGCAATAATTAAGGAACTGACTATTTGGCTTCTCAAGGGGAAAATATTATACAAATATGCTTAGATAATACATTAATGTTTTTAGATCACAGTAAAAAGTGCCAGCATGCATTATACTGAGATGAAAATTTAACCAAGAGGTAAAAGCTGAGGCTCTGCCAAAATTGCATATGAAAACTTTTTTTAAAATGTGGATACTGTTCTGGAATACAGAATGATTATTAATTCTACAATAACTGTGGTTATCCAAGAATCAGTGTGGATCCCACTGTAGGTGTGCATCCACCTCATGCAAATCAGAGCAAAGAATTCTGAATAGCAGTGCATGCAGGACCACCCATGTACCCTGTGTCTCCTCGTGCTCTTGTATGAGGACAGAAAGGTTGGTGCAGCCACAGTCCTCCTTCAGTTCCCTTGGAATTCTAACCCCAAGATTGCTGAGGGCTCTGAAACATGGGGAAGGAGGATAGGGCGTGGGATCCACACTGTCTACAACACCTCAAAAAAACACAGTTACTGTAGGGTAAGTAACTGTTCTTTCTTCAAGCGAAAATACATAGAGTTTAAAGTCAGAAGTCATCTAGTCTGACCTCTTGTCTATTACACGACACTGAATTTCACCTACTTATCCCTGTACTGAGCCCAATAAGTTACGGATTATTCAAACACAAGTTGTAATTGACTAAAGCATCTCTTTTCCAGAAAGGCACCCAATCTTGATTTGAAGACACCAAGAAATTGAGAATCCACCACTTCCCTTGTAGTTTGTTCCACCCTCACCGTTAAAAATGTATGCCTGATTTCCAATTCAAATTTGCCTGGTTTCAGCTTCCAGCGACTGGTTCTTATTATGCACTTCTCTGCTCAATTAAAGAGCCCATGAAAGTATTTATACACCATAATCAAGTCACCTGAATTTGAAAAACTAAAGAGGTATTGTACTTCAGCTATAACAGTGTGGAGGCCCTTCAGCACCGTATGTACAGATCCTTTTGTGAACTGGGGGGAGGGGGGAGACACTCTTTCACAGCACTATTTACTGACAAAACTCTCAACTGTTGGATGCAGTCCAGAGTACTGCATATACATTTTCAGCAATACTTAAGGGTCTCTATAATCTCTATTGATTTTTCCCAAATTCGAAAAACAGGAATGAAAAGACATAAAAGATTACTTCCATAGAATGCTGGGAATTTATTTTATTTGTCCCTTTACAACTGATTAGATAGTTCTAAACAGAAGCCCACAACTTAACAATTTAAAAACATTTATAAAATAAATATTTGTACTTTAATCATAAGACGTATTACTATACATTTTTTCCAGGAGTTTGAGCTTTGATATCCCAGCTATTAACAAAATTTCACTTGAAGACAGTCTCCCATCCACACCCAAGCACCAAAAATATAAACTCATCATGGAAATACTTCCTTTTAGAACACAAGGATCAAATCACTAGTTTGATGTCATCAGGATTTAGCTCAATAAGGTCCAGTCTGTGGTCCTAACTCTCCAAAGCTATGGCAGCCATGATGGACCAGTCAACTATGGCTTCACATGATGGACCATGATGGCAGCCATGATGGACCAGTCAGCTATGCCATTCCTCCTGGCCTCTTATCAAGTAGTTGGGTCCCGAGATCCTATGAGACAATATCAAATGTGTCTCAACCACTACCAGCGGGTCCTGGAGATTCAACGTCATTCCTTAGGAAGGGACTAAAAGACAACACTGGTCAATGTGTCCCCAACATGAATGCACAGCACTTACGATAAAACAGATAGTCTCACCAGCTGGAAAGTTGAGAGAACTCATGTTGAAATTAAACTGGTCAGAGAAAGAAAAGTTTCTAACTGATGGGGCCAGCCTTAGATCTACTGATATCAAGAACAAAGATATTTTTGATGCTCCTTGTTTTCTCCTCCACCCTCTTCCCCTATATTTCTCTCATCTGTTTCCCTCTACTGTCTTCCCCTACCAGCTCTTTCTCTCTAGCCCCTACACCATTATGTTATTGGCTTTAAACAGATATAATAGATTTCACATGCAAATGACTTGATTATTCCACAGTCCTTACTGAATGCCCACTCATGGCTTACAAGGGTTCATATTACTGTTCTGAGTGAAGGCCAAGTATATTTACCCAGGGAGCTTAAGGTTGAATCCCTGTTCCACATACATCCATGGATCTGTGCCTCCTTTATCATATACATAAAATGGGGCTTGTAAAGATTCTTGGATAGACTAAGTGCAAAATATTATTATACACAATCATCTACTTTGCATATTAAGCTACAGTTCAGCAAAGCACTTATGTACATGCTTGATTTTCAGCACAAGTAGTCCTATTGTCTGTTTTGTCTTAGCGAGATTATGGAGATTTGCCATATGTTGTGTAAATGAGACAAAAGATGATAAAAGTTTAGCTTGATTCTCAAAAAGAAAAGGAGTACTTGTGGCACCTTAGAGACTAACCAATTTATTTGAGCATAAACTTTCGTGAGCTACAGCTCACTTCATTGGATGCATCCGATGAAGTGAGCTGTAGCTCACGAAAGCTTAGAGACTAATCAATTGATTTGAGCGTAAGCTTTCATGAGCTACAGCTCACTTCATCGGATGCATCCAATGAAGTGAGCTGTAGCTCACGAAAGCTTATGCTCAAATAAATTGGTTAGTCTCTAAGGTGCCACAAGTACTCCTTTTCTTTTTGTGAATACAGACTAACACGGCTGCTACTCTGAAACCTAGGTTGATTCTGACACTTTCAAAAATAGTGGTTAAAGGCAACAGATTTAAAAACAAAACAAAAAAAAAATGTAACAAGAAAATTTCTAAGGAATCCCAAACCATCTTCAGCAGAATACTGAATGCTGCTAGAAACAGTTTATAAATAATTTGGGAACAACAATCATGCAGAAATGAGATAAACACTCCCCAGATGGAACAATTAAAGGACATGGATTACATAATAGCAGAACAGCATTCCAGGGTTCTGGAGGTGCCATGTCATTCTCTTCATTAATCAAAGCTAATTCAGAATTCTGCTGCTTAATTATTTCCAACATACTCTAAACTTCCTAATTCTGAGGTGACCCTGATGGGATTGAGAAATATTAAGATATTTATCTTGTATTTTCTCTGGTCTTGATTCCGCCACCCTTACTCATTTTGAGTTCATAGACTATCAGGGTTGGAAGGGACCTCAGGAGGCCATCTAGTCCAACCCCTTGCTCAAAACAGGACCAATCCCCAATGTTTGCCCCAGATCCCTAAATGGCCCCCTCAAGGATTGAACTCACAACTGTAGGTTTAGCAGGCCAATGCTCAAACCACTGAGCTATCCCTCCCCCCACAAATAGTCCCATTAATTTCTTGTAAAGTAAGGTATGCAAACAAGAGTCAGGCCCTTAGAATTTAGTGGGTTAAATGAGAAAAAAATAGGAATATTAAAATTAAAATGCATACAAGTGATGAATATTTGATAGTCATCTTGCAACAAATATTCTTGGTCAAAACTTCTTCTCATTGATGTAACTTTATGAAAACACTGAACTTTGCATTCTTATATCTCCTAACAATGCCTTCCCCCCCCCATCCCTGCCAACTAGCCTCAGCATTAATCCTCAAGGATTTATGGTATGCTGAGTTCAGCTTTTAAAACAAATATTAAAAAAAAAAAAAAGATCTGAGTGGAAGGAATGGTCGCAAATTTTTTTCAAATTCTACCTCTCACTAAGTGAAAATAAGCTAAAAAATGTTTTTAAATCAAACTGAAAGGGAGATGATTGGAAAATGAGCTTTACTGACCCCAAGTACAGCAAGTTTCAATCTCAAAGAACTATTTTTGCCAAAGTTATAATTAGTTGAAAACAGAGCTTGCATATAGACACCTTATATATCAACTCTGACTGTAACATCAGTACACCAGCATGATGCAGACAGTATACAAATGAACCATACATATATGCATTATTACATTCATTGAACCTATCTCACACTCCCTTCAGGCCCCAAACTGAGATTCCTATCAGTACAAAATACAAATGGTCTATATGCACAGATGTTGAGCTAGAATGTTGTACTGCAGTGACAGTAGTAATTTACCCATAAATATCCCAGAGGTGACTGATGTGACAAGACTTGGAGTATCAGAAAAAATCCCAACAGCAGCAACCATGTGTTAGTGTTCAAGATTTAAATCTGTAGTATCAGCACAACAAATATATGCAAATCAATATATTTATAGAAATTTATTATAATACATTTCTACAATATTTATCGAAATAAAAATATGACATTAAAGCTAAAGTACTACTTTATGTAGGATTTTTCTTGGAGAGAAATTTTGATATTAACATTCACCGGAATGAGATTACAGACAGTATAGTACATTATTACTTTAAAGCCCCAATCCACCAAGTGTTTACTTCTGAGAGTAATCCCATTGACTTCAACAGCCTTTGTCTATTGTATAAAGCTGAAGACAATGGAGTAAGCAGTATGCCCAGTGGCAAGTGTTCACAGGACTGGGCTTTTATTTTGTAGCCTCTTTCATACAAAATGATGGAGAAGTGAGATGCAAACACTATCAGTGGAAATGTCTGTTTACTAGCCCACTTGTTTGTGAACCCCTCGACTGACCTTGTTTTTTCTGCTCTTTCTTGGGAGGTAAAAGTAAAGCGCTCTCTCTCTGAGAGAAAGACATTTCTAATCATCTTTCTTATACTCTTGCTACAATAATTTCATATTCAGAGAGAATTGTTAATAAATCACCAGGTGGTTTTGATGACATTTGTAGATGCTCTAGTCAGTTCTACATTATAGGTGCAAAAATTAATTTTGTCGCAAAAGTCATATGGAGAGTCTGCAGAACAATTTTATGAACACAGAAAAGAAGGCTGGTCGAGTGGTTTGGGCAGTAGCCTGGGACACATGGGTCAGTTCCTTGCTCTGCCACAGACATCTTGTGTGACCCTGGGCAAGTCACTTAGTCTCAATGTGCCTCAGTTCCCCATCTGTAATATGGGAATAATAGCAGAATCCTACCCTACAGGATGTTATGAGGAAAAATATATTAGCAATTGTGAGATAATCAGATGTAATGGTAAGAGAGCATTACAAACAAAGAAAAATCAGAGCAGCAGCAACTTTAGGAGACCCAGTTTGCCGCAAATGTCTTATTCTGGCATATCGTTCTATTCTATTCACTTTATGTGGACATGGAATGTCACTTGTATATTTGGCAGTATATTTCAGGAATATTTAGGATCCCTAGAATGACAAAGATAAGGGTTGGAGATATTCTGGCTGTTCCCCAGTGTACAAAGTAGACAGGTTTTAAAAATAAAAATGAGAAGAAAAAACACCAGACGAGACTGACTGCCTCCCTGCTGCTTTCCATTTTAACTGATAGTGTAGCAGATGGTAAAGGTCAGGCCCTGAAATAGTTTCATGGTATATCCAGTTCTCTACCTGCTTGGAGACTTTATTTCCCTAGTATCTGAAGCTGAAAAGCTGCTTCAGGACTGAACGCTCACGGTTTTGACAACAGAAATTTTTGGCATCCCTGAAAATGATTCTAGGTTTCATTAATTCTAGGTTTCAAGACACCCCATGGCAGCTGAAAGATATACTTCACTGTCCGTTCATGCTTGCAAAGCTGTTCATCAGTAAAGAAAACCATAAACAAGATGGTAGCTACCATCTCGTCCGGGTTGGTCTCCCTGAACTTCCAACTCCCTGCCCCATACTCCATGAACTAACCCTATCCTTCTATGGGAAGAAAACAGGATTTAGGAACTGCAGCAATGTAGGACCTGGGTCTCTAATCCCACGCTTTCAGAAAGGGAGGTTAGGGGTGCATTTTTTATACCATTTCCCTCCATATCCCTTCCACTGAACATTCCTGCCCTCCAGTAGGGCATCATCAGGCCCATTTCACACTGTTCACAAGATCACTGCTTTTCCTGAGTCACAGCATTGATGTAGAGCAGACTACCATTACAAATCAGCTCCCTGGTGTGGAAACAGAAGCCCTTCGCCAAGTTCTGTCACATCTGCAACAATGCCAGACTCTGCTGGGCTGGGAACTGAAGGACCTGGTTTGAGCAGAACCCAGAACAACCTAATGGCATGATCCCCAGAGTGGACACTCAGACCCTTCAGTAACATTCCAAAGCATCTCAGAATGATTTGAATACATTACACTGTACCGTACCTGCACGATATTGCCACCAACTCAGAGGAGCACTCACTGAACTGGTCTTTTTATTTCACTGAGAGCAGAGAGATAATCCCTTCATGGAGCATATGTCATTATTCTGCATTTAAACAATCTTTCTTGAATGAATACAGCAGCTTAACTGAGATGACTAGTGAATCACAACTTTTAGCCCCTCACCATACCTCCCTCCCCCGAAAATAGGCAGCCCCAATTAACTTGTTTTACATGACATGAGTAACAAAATATTTCTCTTTTTTAAAATCTCAGTGATATCACAGCTCAATTTTGCTTTGTTGAATTTCTACAGCTACAGAGTGTTACATTTCATGCTAACATCACACTTTTGCCCTTTGCCTAGGGACCGGAAGAAAGGAACACCTGCCTCTGTTATGGCTGGCGCTGCAGCATAAAGTCAGCCCCTTTGTCTGGAGAGGACAGCCTAAGGGCACCAGCTATTTGTGAGGTGAGCAGGACATTGTACTCGGCAGGTGCTTCATTTCACCCTTCCTTTTCATTCCCTGCTCGCTCCCATCCATACTGGTTTTTGGAGCAAGTTGGTGTGTGCACAATTATTATTATTATTGGTCTTCGTTTTGATTACTAGTTAGAACATTTGTTTAGAAAAGAGTCTTTTCTGGCTGCTTTGTTGATTTTTGCTTTAGGATAGTGAGTTCTCCTTGATCGTCTTTGTTTGTTGATTCTTCGGGGGGGGAGTGTCTTTGGGGGAGTGAATGAAACTCACCATTTTCACAACAAAGAATTTCCCCTGCCACCTTTTGTGTCTGCTTTTTGTGGTTTGTTTGAGTTGAGGGGAGGAAAAGAAGAGTTCTTCCTTTGTGTTTGTTATGTGTTTGGCAATGGCGTGAATGGAAGATGGTTCCGTAAGGAGAGGTTATATGATGGGAGAATGAATGAATGGAGGAACTAACCTAAAGGGATTGAAGATACCCTAAATTAGGGCCTTAATAGGTACTAAACCATGTGCCTGACTTTAAACATATGACCAATCCAATTGACTGGGACTACTCACATAAAGTTAAGCAGCTTTTTCAGGGCATAAAATGTAAAATGCCTCTCTGAAAAGGATGTAAGCTTTGGGGATAGTAGAAGGAGCCTTTGGCCCAATCTACCCAACTCTCACCGATAAAAGCGAACGTGATGGAATTGGTCATTCCAGATTCCTTGTAGACCATCTTGATTATTTAGCACACGGTGTGGCTGTAGTATCATTAACAGGTATTATCAGCACCTCTCTTAGTGAGTATGCTAGCTATCTTTAGATAAGAAACCTTCTCTTCATACTTGAGTACTTGTCACTTACCACCAAGTCTCATACCTACACCATTTGAGAAAGAGAACTGAGAAAGCAGCAGCTACTCAACTTTAGGTGCATTGGAATACCAATAATTCCCATTTGAGTACCAGCCTTTGGCATTTAGGCTGTGCTTGTCAGGGTCACGAATAGGTCTGCTGCAAGGTTTGGATTGCGGTCAACTAGTCATTTTGTTCATGCTGGGCCCTCAGTAGCATTTGACACACTGACCATGGATTCGCAAAAAGAAAAGGAGTACTTGTGGCACCTTAGAGACTAACCAATTTATTTGAGCAGCTCATGCTCAAATAAATTGGTTAGTCTCTAAGGTGCCACAAGTACTCCTTTTCTTTTTGCGAATACAGACTAACACGGCTGTTCCTCTGAAACCTGACCATGGATTGTAGTTTCAGGAAATAGAGGGCATTGCTGTGCCTGGAACTGTCTTTTAGTTGTTCCAGTCATTCCAAGAGAAGAGCAGTCATATGGTGCTGATGGACAATTGTGTGTAATCACTAAGCGATTTAAATATCGCAAACCACAAGGATCTAAACTATGACCCATAGTTTCAGATACATCGAGTTCGTTTCTAAATGCAGGGTAGGTATTATTGGTACACTGATGAAACCCAACTACATAGCTTTAGCTTGATGGCCACTGCTCTGGAGGCATGTTTGGAAAATATTAGGTACAATGCATCCATCTGCCACTTAACTTCAACCCTGAAAGAAAACAAGTCTTGAAGAAGGACAGCTGTCACCTACATGACATATCGTTCATGCTGATTCCCTACTGCAGGAAGTTAGGTGTCTCTTGTGGTCAAGCCCTGAATGGAAACGCATACTACCAGTGGCATATTTATCCTGGGACACTTCGCAATAGCAATACCTTGTGCTAACAAACACAATATTAGATTGACATTCCCTCTTGAAGATTGTCATGTGGGCTTTTCAATTGCTTGTACCTTGTTCATAATACAGTGGCATAATTGTTAAATGCCAAAAACAACAGTGATCACATTAGACCTGGCTTGCATTCTTTATGTTGGCTGCCTGTGAAGTGGCTAGCTGATTTTAAGCTAACATTGCTGGTTTTTTAAAGCCCTACCCCTGGAACCCAAGTATATTTGAAATATTCACCTTGACTCTGATCTTGATGGTATGTTGTATCTGCACAAAACCAGCCATTTACAGATCCAAACATTGCACCTCAAGTCAGCAGGCAATTGTACATTTTCTGTGATGGGCCTAAGTGTGTGGCATTCCCCAGACATCCATCTTAGTCCATGTCTAAAATATTGCCAAAATAATTTGATGTTTCCCCAGCCCCCAGTGTTTATTAGCTTCCTATCCTATACCTCCCCTCCACCCCACACACTTATTTTATTTTAATGAATTATCTGAATTCATTTCATTTTTATTCTATTAGGACTTTTTATTATGTTTCTATAATGTTCTATTGTACTTTCAGAACCATGTTATGAAATGCACAGACCCTTGGTGGGTAATTTGCATCAAGACCTACAAACAGTTAACAGAATAGAATATCAGGATTGGAAGGGACTTCAGGAGGTCATCTAGTCCAACCCCCTGCTCAAAGCAGGACCAATCCCCAATTTTTGCCCCAAATACTTAAATGGCCCCCTCAAGGATTGAACTCACAACCCTGGGTTTAGCAGGCCAATGCTCAAACCACTGAGCTATGCCTCTCCCCCCAGGCAACATTTGTTACTTTCAGGCAAATTGGGTTGCAAAGCAGCCCTTGAAGCTTTCCTCATCTCTTCTATGACAGAATTGTCTTTGCACCTTTGATGCCAGACAGATTAGAATTTCTAACAAGTTCATCCACATCATTCCAGGATTATCGCATGGATTTCTTCCAGTTGATTAAAATTACAGAAGGTAAAACAGCTCCTTTTCGTGTGAAAAGTAACACTTCACAGCAGCCCAGTTGCTTATGAAGATTGGTGACTGAATTAGGAAGGGGCACAACTTTGTAATTTGAATTTTGGCTGCCAGTACCTCTCAAGGAGTTTAACTTCAAAGAGAAGCTACCACTGTATTCAGTGTTTCAGAGGTGGCTGGCAGCCTTTTAAGTTTTACTTAACTTAATCCATTAAATTGGGAGCTCCCAATTCAGATTTTTAAATAAAGATCAAACCAAAGCAGCTGAGCTGGGGAATGGTGGTGGGGATTCCTGAGACATAAAGAAATCAGGTGACTTAAAGCTGCTTTTCATGTGCACCTCTGCTATTTTAACATCCACAAGAGAAAGCAGGCCTCAAACTACTGCTGTAAAAAGAACATCGGGGCATATGGAGGACAGCAGGAGGAAATTAAAGTATCAAGAAATCAATAATTGGGGGGTGGGGAGATATTAATTTTTAGTTTAAATAGGAGGGAAATGATACTTCTCCCACACAACTCTGCCTTTTTCCCAATGTTGCTCCCTATACTTGGAAAAGCTCCCTCTCACCATCCTCAAAGTAACCTCACTCTTCTCCTTTAAATCTCTCCTTACAGCTTGCTCCTTTCGTCTAGCTCTTCATAGTTAAACTCCTTTTTGGAGTCAGCTACTCAAGGTCTCATTACTATTTTTAATAAAGCTGGTCAAAATATCCTTTTTTTGTTTTTGCAGAAAGTGGTGGAAAAAAGTTTCTTTTTCTCCCTAAAATTCCTCCTGCAAATATTCAGTTTTTTGATAAAAAAAATAAAAAAAACAGAAAATGAATGACTGAAATAGAAAATTTCCAGAAAAAGTTTCATTTAAAAAAATAACTGAAAATTTTGAAGTTTAACTTTTACTTAAGTCAATTTTTTAAAAAGATCCCCAAAATTATATGTATTTATTCCAAACATAACATGCATATAGTTCATTATTTACACATTTGGAGTTTTACTACTCTACAATAAAAGCTCCCATCCACTCCTCAGGACACCCTTGAAAATCATTTAAAAGCACATTAACAACCAGATTTGTCAATTACCCCAAACAAATCAAATAAAATCCTATAGCAACAATATAGATATAACAATCATCCTCCCCACGCAACCACTACCCAGCCCTACCCAACACTTGTTTCCTGACAGGAAAGGAGTAAAAGGTGAGTTTTGCACCAGGCTATCATACTCCAGGCTCTTACAGAGAGGGAACAAGGAACAAGTTTTAAAGGTCTGGGGTCAAAACACCCTACCAGCCATACCCTCTCTTTGTACCCATGAGACTTTAGCTCCACTCACTAATTCTTGCTGATTTACGTAGTTGGACAAAGCAAAGAAATAATGATGGCAGATGGAGATTAACAATTTTTGGGGGGCAGGGACCTCCATCTCCTTACAACTTTTATCTAAAGGGCCAGGCATACGTATGGTGCTACAATATAGAAGTATCTTTTTTGCTACTATAAACTAGGTCTCAGAGTGGAAGAACATTTCTGGAGTAAAAATGCACAACTTTCTTCAGCTTCAGGTCTTAGAACACGCCCAAAGGGTGCTCCAATGGCCCAAGGATATACAACCTTACTTCCTCTATACATAACTGTGAGGGGGTCTATCAGTTCTTCTCTGCCCCCAGCTGGAGGAGCTGCTGCCATGACACGCCCCTGCTCAGGTCAGGCTACCAACAAGACTTAGTCTCCACAGACCTAGAAGGGCCAGGAGGAGACAGTGACTAATCAGGAGCCAGCAGGTCAGTTCAGGAGGCTTCTTCTCAGTCTCAGAGGCAGAACTGGGTGAGACTGGAACAGAGGAGGAGCTCTCCAGTGCTTGCCCCAAGTCCCAGGACCAGGTCAGGGCCTTAAGTAGGACTAAGTGCTTGCCTTTGAGGTGTTTTTCTTTAAAAAGCACAGACAGCCAAACTCTGAATTTTTTATTCTATTTGACCGTTTTTAGACACTGACGGAGAGTTGATGGCAAGGGCCACCCTGCTCCAGCGGCCACTAGGGATGTAAATATCCGTTTAAAAAGTTTAAAATTATGTCATTTAATCGGTTAACCAATTAAATGGAGAGGGGCTGAGGCCATCCGGTCCTGGGGATGAAGGCTAGGGTCAGTTATCCGGTAAGACTAATGCTTACTGGTTAACCGTTTCGTATTTTACATCCCTAGCCGCCACAACTTCTAGACTAAGGAAGGGCATACCTATAGTGCCATGCCTGGCACTGCAAGAGTGCTAAAAAGCAGCCCTACATGTGACAATACCCTAAACACACTCAAGGGTCTGTTTAGTTTTCCCTTCCAAAGCATGGCTCTTTGTAAAAACAGCTAACAGAGGTGATTTCAAAATGCTGTCAGACATGGAAATATCACTAACCATAAGCTGCTTTGTTTAGCAGACTTTGATAAAAAGTCATAGCAACTAACAACCCTTAGGGACTGCTGGTTTCCATGTCCATGCCCACCCTGTATTACACACATAGGTACTTACGTTCCATAAAATAGGGGCCAGGTTCAATTCGCCATATGATTTGTCCTTTTTGTGTGCCCGTCACTCCCCGGTTCTTGGAATCCCAGAAATTGGCAGGAGAATTCTCATCTGCAACAGCAAAAAGAAAACCCCTTTCTGTAAAATGGTAACTAATATTAGCCACTAACATCAGTGGATTCTGCCCAGCATGTAACCCAGATATAGGTCAGGTGATAGTAGCCAGGAAATGACTAGCAACAAGATAGAGAGGCCTTAACGTTCTTTCACATTTAATAATCTACAGTTCTTTGGGCAAATAACCCCTTTTCTTTATAATCTGCAGGTTTGGTTGTCGGGTTTTTTATTTTTTTTTGGGGGGGGGGCGGGGGGTTGAGAGTAAACCAAAAGACCATTAATCTTGGATCTTACACTAAACAGAATGTTTATTTGTGGTGGTTTCTTATCCAGACTGATGGGCATTAAAATGAAACGGTCAATGATAAATGGCCTTTCACTCCACTGCTGGTATTTATATCCATTTGTGCAAAGAGAGCAGACAGACATATAAATATAGTAAATGTATGGCATCTTGTTAAAGGTAACCTGCAAAGGCAAAGTATTAAATTCCAAAGACTTTACTTAGTGTTACTTTCAATATCTAGGCTAATGGGAACAAGCAGCATGGTGCAACTGAAAACACCATTCTGCTTTTCATCTTAGAGGTGCCACATTGTACATTCTCATCAGAGCTGTCCCCCTCGCTCGGTCATGTGACACTCCAGCATTCCCCAGCTGCAATATAGTGAAACCCGATGGACAGAGCAGCAATACAGTGGTTCAGGTACATCAATTTTTTTTAATATATTGTTTCTTTAATAAAGTATATCCCCTAGAGAAGAAAGGAGGAGGTTTAATGCTCCTAAGGTCTTGTCCTGGCCAAGGAACTGCTGTTAGGCAGCTCAGCACTCTCAGTTCTTAGCTGACTCCAGTAAGCGTTCACGGTGTTCAAAACCTCTAGGATGCTCTCAGCAAGGTACAGGATCAGGCACTTAATAGAATGCATGGTATCTGTGAAGAAGTAAAGAAGGATTGGGCGAGGAAAATGTTACTCTTAAGTTAATTAACATTTTGGTGTTGACATCAATAAAAAGAGATTTTCACCAGGTGACAACTTACTTTTCAGGTACCCAGGCTCTTGTTGGAATGAAAGGAATGCAGGCTGAGAAGCTGTTCACAGAGAGCAAAGGAGAGCACAACAGGAGTTGACTGCCAACAGACAAGCTGATGTAAGTCGATGTGGAATTATTTATACAAAAAGTTCACCCTGATATTTTACAAGTTTAGTTGAGCTCAGATGCTTTGGTAGGCACATAACTAGGCTCACAGAGCCTTCTCTCTCACTGCACTTGTTTACCCATGTTAATTTTAAAAAATATTTCCATTTAATTGCATGGGCATGAGTGTACATTGCTACACTCCTAAAATGTATTCACTGAACATGTAGCCCCCTCTGGGTTTTTATGTGCAATCCTTATTCATGCAAGTAGTCCTTTTGGACTTGATGAGAGCACTCACATGAATGAGGGTTGTAGAATTCAGCCCTATGTTCCTAGAAATGTGTACTCTATCTAAGAAAGAAAAGAAGAAAAATACAGTTTTATTATTTAAAATGTCACAAATATATATATACTTAGCTGAATTCTCTACACTGAATATTCAGCTCTGTGTATGTACACAGTATTCTCCTGAATCATGGTACCACAATTCGCTGTATAATTAGTTTACCTAGAAGAACATATAATCTCCTTTCAAAATCAAAACACAAGCTTTTAAATCTCACAGCTATTTTCAAAGATGAATGCAGTCTGATATTATTTAAAGCACTTGAATTTTATTTATTGATTTTGTTTGTATATAGTTAAATTACAAGAGTGGGTGTCAGAAGTCCTGGGCTCCGTTCCACAAACTTCCTATGTGACTTTGGGCAGATCATGTCATTGTTCTGTGCCTCAGTTTCCTTGTCTATAAAATGGGAAGAAGATGACTGCTTCCTTACCTTGAAGGCATGTTGCAAGACTAAAATTCATTTATGTTAGCATTGTGCTTTGAAATCCTCATATACAAGACACTATGGATGTGCAAAGAGTTACTGGCCCAAAAATGAGGAAAGAATTTCTGCAAGGATCATCTATCTGATGGAGTTCCTCCCTGATTGTTCTAGGCCTGCCCATGAATCTGGAGGATCTCCATGGATTCACAAAAGGCCAAAGTAATCGGCACAGAAGCCCTCGTGCCTCCACACTGCTCTGGTGAGTACCCTGCTCCCTCAGAGCAGCATGGCTCTACTCACACACTAGTCATAACTGCCCCTTGGAGATGGCAGGAGTGGGTGAAGTCCTGTGCGGAAACATAATCTAGACAAGATCTGATTAGTATTATCCCCATGGGGCTGGAGGGAAGACCGTGTGCAATTGCTGGCATCTGCGCCTCCCTGAACACACCCAGACACCACCTCCACAGAGATAGGTGACCCCTACTTCCACACAGGAGTCGGGGAGATTTCTATGAAGATGGTCCTCTCTATGTTTGGATGTAGGGGTCAGGACATTCTGGACCACTATTATTAACTCCCGGTCCCAACCATGGTAACATCCTTATCAGTCTGAAATACTTTCCTTATTCCTCAGTCACATCAACTGTCTACAGACTGTGATCCTGCATAGATTTACCCACACGCTTAACTTTACACATTAGCTTCAGTGGAATATTCATAGTGCATAAGATCAGGCACAAACAGGATCAGGGCCTAAACCATGTAAATGTTTTCTTCTTTAATTATTATACCAACTTTTTCAGCGTCAATGACATGCAGCTCAATGCTGTGCCATTCCATCATCTCTCACCATTCAACTGGGCACATATTTTAATTTTTCAAAGATCAACAGTGTAGCAAAGCACTCCTCACATACATGTTTTGTTACGTCATGAACCATACTTACCCGAAACAGTCACATCCCTTGACAATCTATTACACTGAATATTCGCTCAATTATCTGAAACACGAATCATTTCAAATGATTCATTTTTCATTATTATGCCTAGGGAACTATAGTTGTCCGACAAGAGCCAGTTGCTGTAACGTGCTCTTGTTTCTTGAATTCAAGTATGAACTGAATTGGAGAGTGTTCTATTTAGATCAGATTCACAAGGAAAGACATTCAGTATATTGTACACATTAGCATGAAAACACAATGTATTGCTTCAGGTAATGGAAGAATGCAATAAATATTTTAAGCAACAAAATGTGACTTTATCAACAACGTCTCGACAACTAAAATGTTTAACATTTGTTCTTTAAGGGCCCAATCCAAAGCCAACTGTGATGATTCTTGAGGTACCGAGGACAGAGAGTCATCTTGTTACCCCCTGCCTCCAGCACGAGGGAGTCTTGCCTGCGAGGGTTGGGTGTTTGCTCCCTAACGCCATCAGCCTCTCAAGCACTCTGCTCTGGGCTATGCTAGCCCTTTCTTTTGCCTTTCGGGTTAACAAGAAGTGCACTCCAGTTCCCAAGTTCCCTTGAATCATTCCCCTGTGATGTCCAGCCCCTGACACTGGCTACTCACAGAAATCCCAGATCCTCTGCTCCCAAAAGAGTACCCCAGTTTCACTTTAAACCACCACTCCTGTATAACACACTGCATTTGTAGTGAAACAAAAGAAGGTGTATTTAAGAAAGAATAGAGATTCCACTGGAAACCAGAGACCGTGATGGAAACAAATGGTTACGAAACAAAATCATAAAACTTGAAGCAGGGCCTGCACTTATTTATAGCGACCTTTCCTATTGAACAAAATGGGTTCCCACCCAAAGTTCAGTCTGTTGCAAAGCTGACTGGCTTCACATGAACCAGGATCTAACCTTTCATTAAAAATACCCCCACTCAATAAGCTGTCTCCTCAATGAATGGATCCAGAGTCTCTCTTCCCTTTGTCTGCTATAAATGTTCCTTTTTTCAAACCTCCATGTGGTTTCAGTTGTTTGCAGTTGTCTTTGATGGCTTTCCACTAACTGTTCTGTGATGGGGCAATGGTAGACAACTGTACTTTTCCTGACCTCACCAGCTAACCAGGGAGGGACGGCAACTCCCTGATGCGTAAGTAAGCCATCGCCACCTGATATCGCTCCCTGAGTGACGTCTTTTAACCTTAAGGCCAGAAGGGCATAAATGTCAGTATAGTTACACTAATCCTTAAATATTACCTGAACACACATCACGCATAGATTAGGAACAATAATAAGTGACAAGCTTTCAATAGAGACCTTACATGTTACCCTTTATGGACAAATACCCTGTAAGCAGTGTGTTTGATGTCGCAAGTTTGTCAGGTCTGAGATGAGAGCTGTTTGCAAAGAATAGTGGACCCTTTGCCAGGGGGCCTTTGTGTCACCCACTATAGTCACTGGGAGTCTTTCCATTGACTTCAACCAGCTTTGGAGCAGGCCCTAAATGAAGAAGCTGCAGAAGGTGCAAGCTGCCTCTGAAATATTGAGTAGCTGAGAAGGTTCCAGATTTTCCTAACATTTCAATTTGTTTAGTCAGGATGTAAAACAATATCCTGTGTAGTTAGCATCCTGCTTCTCTCCCTTTTCAGCAAGAAACACTGCCATTTCTAACCATGCTTCTAAATCAAGTGTAGTCCTCCTTGGTGCTGCAACTGCTAGTATAATAGAGAGGTGGGGAAAATTAATAAAAATGACAGATTTGCGAGACAGCTCACTCCACACAAATTATAAATTTGTTTGTTCAGGGTAGGGGCTTTTTTTTTTTTTTTAATATGGTTATTTGCTATTTGTGTTTATATCATTCAACGGGAAGAATGATTATCAGTGGGAAGATAATTTAAAACTTCGGTGCATGGATTTAAACAAAAGGTGAGGTGGTTGCCTTGGGGGGGAACAGGGTAAAGATGGGAGGGGGCAGTGGGGTGAGAAGAGGGGGTGGGGGGAATTTGGGAAATGCAGGCCTGCGGCAGCCAGAGAATGAAGCAACTTTCCTCAGCTCCGGGGCTGCAGCTGCCGGGGAGAGACGGCCCTCCTTCCCAGCCTGAGCTCTGTGGCTGCTGTGGCTGGGGAGAGACCCTCTCTCCTTCCCAGCCCCAGCTTGAGGGCTGCCATGGCCAGGGAGAGAGGGCACATCCATCGCATTAGAAAGGTAAGACTACGGATATTAAAATGTGAGCTGTGTGCTTTTATGTGTAGAACAAAAATCGTTAATTATTATTAAGGGGTTTTTTATATAGCACTTTTATCCAACATGCTTTACAATGGCTAGCTAATGGTAAAAACAACATTTGGAAAGATCACTAAGTGGTCCGCTGAGACTTTCAGTAATTTTCAAGTGGTCCGTGGAAAAAAAAGTTTGAGAACCACTGGCAAAGAATCTCATCGAGTACATATTACTGCTACCTCATCAAAGAATGCAAGTTTCAGCTGATCTTGTTTTCTCCTCTTTCTTCTAACCAGCTGAAATTGTAAACTGGGATTTGAAAATTAAGTGTTTCAGCAAAATATGAATCCAAGCACTTAAAAGGTCAAGTATTCTCAAAGGCTGATAGAAGCAATAACACTGCCTCCTAGGAGTCAAACCCCACCTCAAATGTACTGCCATTTATTTGCATCTCACAACACAGGATCTGTTCTGCTGCTGAAGGGTGAGTATCTGACATTAGAAATCCTATTGCATTGAACGAGGAAAATAGATTTATTAAACTCTGTGTGTCATATCTTTTTTGCTACTCTGCCCAAGGAAAAAGGATGAACTCCTAAAATATACCTCCTCCGAATCATTTGTTGGTATTTTATACAAGTTGAAAAGAGTTAGAAAACAGAATCTTCTAACAACATTACAAAATTACCAAGCCTGAGGCTAGCCTGATAGTAATAGTGCTCTGAATGGCCATGTGCAGATCCATGCTCATTTTCTGGCCTCAGTTTCTCTGGGTTGCAGCATCCCAACTGTTGAAAAGTATGAATGGGGAAAGGCTTTCCACACTCAAGAGCAACTTCCCTGGCCAAGTAAGAAGCCACATCAACGGGCTCAGAGGAGAGTCTTGTCAAGTCTCCTTGGCCAGAAAGTTAGTGGCCATGTTACTAAGTCTCTCTGATGGCATTACATTATGATCATTGTGATTACTTGATCAATCAGAATGGATCCTGCATATTGTTTCACAAAACTCATAATGCAAATGTGTGTTTTTTTACAAGGTTCTAGAGTGAAGGTCCTTCCTATGAGGTTCTTCTAACTCACGTAGTTTGAGGACGCCCAAAATCTTTAGTTAATAAACATGGAAGCCAGTCATCAGGCTTTGAAGTGTGCACTCTGTGAGATGTTGTGGTGCTTAGTCTTACAGTTCTTTTCTTAAGCACCACCGATGAAGATCATCAAGAACACCCCCTACAATAGCCACTCAGGCAGCGTATCCTTGATTAAGGGAGCAGCACTTAAATGGAACCAACTGTTATCTGAAACAGGGTCACATTCTCACCTTAAGTCAGGAAAGCCATGGTTCTGTTTGGATAATAGGGAAGTCTAGATTAGCGTGGAATGAAAAATCAAGGTTGCACTATGTTATCTCTGAATTCACATAATTAACAAATGCATTGCTGCTGAAGCATCATTTATAAAGATGATTCTGGTTCCCAATGCCTAAACTTGCAGACAATGAAACACAGAGACAAGAGAACTACAGGCTCATTAGTTTGCGTTACAGAACAGCTTGTAACATCTATCAGCTAAACTGAGCGCAAATTTAGAGAAACATTTTGTCCCTTTGGAATAAAAAAATTTCTAAAAATACTCCAGCCCTGAACCTTCACGAGGACTATTCACTTTGTGAAAGAAAAATATGCTGCCCGTAGCTATTTAACTACTTAAAAGTTACTATAAATCAATTCCTTTTTGTTTAGTAGGTTGAAAAAGAGTTTGTGACATACAGCTTAGAGAAAAAGTTATGTCAAATACATTCAGTTGCTGTGAACATTTTTTATGAACATTTTTAAGCATCATCATCATTCACTGCTTTAGAAGGGTCTTGCAATCTAAAGCTCTTCAAAAAGATCTTCAAAAACATTCATGCAGCACAGCCTGGAAAAGATCGATCACGGTGCTAGCAACGTTGTCCGTACATATTACGGAAGATATTGAAGTGGATCTCAGACTGGGGAAGGTTTCAAAGTATCCTTTTAAGACAGGTTATTATTTTTGTCAGGTGTTTTCTTAAAGTAAGTGTCACCTGATCTGCAGAAACTGATATGCAGCGAGTATATTCCTTTAACAAGTATATTTTTGTCTCAAAGTGAGTTTCATTGACCTGACATCAAGTTCTCTAGTAAACATACTATAAAGAATGATCTGCCTCCTCTCCATTTTAGTCAAGTTTGAACATTTTCACTAATATTTTCTTTTTTACTAGAATGTTAGTTAAATTGCTTGTTTTCATTATTGGGCAGAGATGCAAACCATCAGGTCTTAATTCTGCACCAATCACCAGTAGACCTCTAGGCTGAGATTTTCAATGAAATCCTGGGGATTTAACATCCATTACTTTTACAGCATTGTGATGCTCGTAAATGCACTCAGATTTTTATTAAACACGAAGAATTCTAACAACTGAAACAAAGAATGTATGTTGTAAATTTCATTGATTCTTTGTTGTTTCAGTTGTTAAAATTCTTTATGTTTAATAAAAATCTGTATTGGCTTTATGTGGCTGAGAAGGCACAAATTTCTGTCCCTACCTGCTCACACTGACAGTTTTCATTTTGATACACTGTAAAAAGATGCATGGTTTTGCAATATTAAAGAGTTCTGTGGGCACAAATAAAGGAAGCATCACATAATTCACTGGAGAATCTTGTGTGTGTACTTTAAGCAGTGAAACAACCTCACTTCTCTTCTACATCAGCAAAAAAAAAGAAATGCTTAAAAGCAATTGAAAGTGGTATCAACACACATTAAAAGGGAGAAGGCAAATTTAATCCTGAGGTCTCACTCCTCTTCTTAAAGTTTAGTAAGCAAATTAAATCTTGTGAACAAAAGCATCCCCAGAAAGCAAGTCTCTAGATAAATTATATTAAAGCAATTCACTTAAAATGCACTAAATGAAGTTCAGAGCCTTTTTCAACCTTCCCCTACTTCCAAATGTTAAGTGACTAAGTGTGATTTATACTCTGATAACAGTCAAATAATTTTCCATAGCCGACTGAACGTTTCACAGGCTTTCCAGGGGGAAAACAATTTTAACATAGAAAGCGTATTTAATACAATCCTAAAGTTGCCTGTAAAGGATCCACACTTCATTGCACATTCCAGCCTTACCTCACTACTGCAAAGGATCTCTGCTGATCCTAAACTGCACTCCTTCATATCAGACCCAGTTAATGAACTGGAGAATCAGAAAGTGAGACGTTCAACAGGAGGTATTCTGCATGGCTCCTGTTATTCATGCGTCAGCCCTGTCTCCAGTGATATGCAGTAAGGTTTTAAAAAGTTGCCTTCTGGAACCAGACAGTGCAGCTCAGTGTTGAAGAACTAACACTATACTATCATCATTGTGCAATCACCACTTCAGAAAGGTGCTTCTCCATTTTCTCTCTTCCTTCTGTCATTATAAGGAAGGTCTCAAACTCCTAAGGAGTTTCCACCAGTTACACACAATTGACTGTCCTCCTTTAATCAACGGCTTATCTAGGTTCAAACATCCTAAGTTAAAATATATAAAATATTACGTCCTTCAAACTAAGCTATTTGTGGCCACTCCCCTCTGAAGGGTACAGGATGCAATAGCTCCATCCTCCCTCAGCTTCCTTCCTTTACTTTTCCATGGGAGAATTCCAAAGAGCGAGTTACGTCCCACATGTAGTTAAGCAGACTGATGTAAACAGGAGGACTTTAAAATCCCAGAAATGACAGCAAGCCAGTCATAACAAAGAACACAGTGGGGAGCTCACTGGGAAAGCTGGCTTTTGTTTTCCCAGTATTTCAACACACTGTATGATTTCCTTGCAAAGCCATTTATTTTAGAGCAGTTCGGGTTGCTCAGTGTCGTTCTGCTGGTGCAAAGATACCATAAAGCTGCTGTAGCCAGTCACTGGAGGATTCCTCAGCACAAAAGGATCAATGGGTGGCAAAGAGCTGCTTCTGCTAGGCCACCCCTTCTTCAATGGCAACATAGGCGGCAGCGGCAGAGAAAGGCAGCATGGTTAGGGCTCCCTTATACCAGCTGATCTGACTGCTAGAATCTCTACTTGTAGCCACTGGCAGCTGGTATATGGCTGCTCTAATTTATGCCACAGACCATATGTCAGCATGACCCCAGGATCAGGAGAGCACAAAAGGTGGTTTAAGGCCAGTTTTGTACCCTGTTCCCCTTCCTAAATGTCACAGAGTTCTTCAGTCACGCTCAGGATCTGGTCCACAGGTTCCTCACCAAGCCCTGCCTTACCGAATGTTTGTAAAACACTGCACAGGTTTAAAGTGCTAAGAGATTTTTGTTATTTTTGATAATTCGGTAATTAATATTGACCAAATATTGACCAATATGGACCAAAACTGGACCCAAAACCCCACAACCACCTGCAGAAGTGTTCATTCATACTCAATAGACCTTTCAGTAAAGCGCTTCCAATCAAATCAGGTGAGATGAGCTTGCTACAAGCAGACTCTGGTAACTTCTGTATTATTTCCATAGTGCTATCACTGCACATGACTTTTCACGAACACACAGAGATGCAATCCCTGCCTCAGAGAGCAGTGAAAGGAAAAACCTCAGGAAAATATGATAAGGGACATTTAAAATACAGTATAGCCGAAGACTGAGGGCCAGATGCTGCTTCCACTAAAACGTCAATGGCAAATCTCATATGGAATTCTATAGTCAGCATCAGGCCTTAAGGGATGAACAGTGCAACTCTTATCTGTGTAAACAGTTCAGCCAAATGTGAGCAGCTCCACAGTGATTCAGTTTGCAGGATCAGGCCCAGGCACTTATTGGCAGACTGAGTGTTAAACTGATTTCAGAGTGGTGGCCGTGTTAGTCTCTAAGGTGCCACAAGGACTCCTTGTTGTTTTTGCTAATACAGATGAACAAATTTATTTGGGCATAAGCTTTCGTGGGCTAAAACCCACTTCATCAGCATCTGATGAAAGCTTATGCCCAAATAAATTTGTTTGTCTCTAAGGTGCTACAAAGACTCCTCGTTGTTTTTGTTTAAACTGAGATAGTCAAGATAACAGCTGCAATTCATTTACCTATTCTGGAAACAGAGAAAAATACATTGTAACTTCAAAGCATACATGTCCTCTCTAGAGGCACAGGTGCTTTCACAGGTTGTGAGAAATACACATGCATGAGGGTTTAATTATTTTCAAATCAAGCCCCATTAATGTTTTAAGAAGAGCTAGATTCTTGATCTAAATTGTAAGGCAGTCTTTTAAATACTTATGCTATGGGGGATTCTAAAATTTTGACTAATAAAGACATAACAGTTAAATCTACAGGTGGTGCGCAGAAAGAGACAAATATTACAGATAAGATAAAAGACTCACTTAAAATCTTACTGCTTAACAGGGGAGAGAAGTAGCCATCCTGGCTCCTGCCCTCTTATAGAGGACACTTTGACAATATGAGATACACACAGGGATATGCTGCAGTTGTGCTTCACCACATGAGGGGGAGGAAAGCATTTAACAGCCTGCCATGAGGCTATAGGTCAAAGTTCTGGACTCTAACATATGGGCCAGGTACTGGACTTCTGCAAAATAGTAATACAGTCCCTCTACAAGGAAACACAAGTAATGAGTATGCTCAGATTTACACACCCACAATCAGAGATTTAGTGTTGCCATCCATCTCTTTCAGCCTTGCGGAGTGTGTGTTTGCTCCTAAAACTCTAGCTTTCATATGTTGGCAATGTGTTTTTATTCTTAACTGCAAAGGAAAATACATTTACAGCCTTTTCCATGGGTGGGGGGGGGCGGAGGGGAAAGGATTCCACTTATACAGGAAGCCAAACCGAGGTCATCTCTGACCAACGTTCTCCACGGGGAACATACTAGAGGACAACGCCACTTGAATGACAGCCAAAGTTATTTGTGCTTATTATACTGTGTTTGTTTACATATTAGGAAGGAGGATTAGCACTTTTTAGCCTACTCTTTTGATCCACAGGATGTTCAGGAATGAGCTGCATACTTCTTGTCAGAAGGCCAGAAGGAACCATTAGACCACACAGTCTAACCTTATGTATATCACTGGCCATTAAATATCATCCAGAGACCCCTATATTGAGCCCAATTACTTTAGTTGAACTAAAGCATTTTAGTCCTCAGGATAATAAACTGTTATGTGCCCAAGGCAGAGAACAGGAGAGATAGAGGTACCACCAATGCCCACAGCCCCAACAATGGCAGGGAACGGATTAGGTGGAATATGCCCAGATGATCCTAGCAGGTGAGCTATGCTTCTCAGATGAAGGCGAACAAACAAAAACAACAAAACCAAAGTTCCTTCCTGACCCTAAATCTGCTGATCAGTTACACCCTGAGCATATTAGCAAGATACATCACCCAGACATCTAAAAAAAAGAGGATTTTCTGTGCTACCTCAAAGTACTGGTCCATCCAGGCCAGTGTGTCATCTTCATAGAATCATAGAATCATAGAATATCAGGGTTGGAAGGGACCCCAGAAGGTCATCTAGTCCAACCCCCTGCTCAAAGCAGGACCAATTCCCAGTTAAATCATCCCAGCCAGGGCTTTGTCAAGCCTGACCTTAAAAACCTCTAAGGAAGGAGATTCTACCACCTCCCTAGGTAACGCATTCCAGTGTTTCACTACCCTCTTAGTGAAAAAGTTTTTCCTAATATCCAATCTAAACCTCCCCCACTGCAACTTCAGCGGCGGCCAATTCCAGATGTTTAACAGGAAGGTGAAAAACAGAAAAAGACCAAACCAACCCCCTGCCCATTCCCCTCCTCCCCCCCCAAAAAAACCTTTTCATAGATTTCAAGGGCAGAAGGGACAATTACGGTCATCTAGTCTGATCTATTGTATAGCACAGGCCATAGAACTTCCCCAAAATAATTCCTAGAGCATATCTTTTAGAAAAACATCCCATCCTGATTTGAAAATTGCCAGCGATGGAGAATCCACTATAACCCTTGGTAAATTGTTCAAGTGATTAATTACCCCCACTGTTAAAAATTTACACATTCTCTCCTTCTTGAATTGTGGACACCAGAACTCAACCCAGTATTCCAGCAGCAATCACATAAGTGCCAAATTAGAGGTAAAATAAACTCCCTACTCCTATCCCATTTATGCATCCATCCAAGGATCACACTAACTGCTTTGGCCACAGCATCATACTGGGAGTTTATGTTCAGCTGATTATGCACCACACCCCAAAATCTTTTTTCTGAGTCACCACTCCCCAGAATAAAGTCCCCCATCCTATACATATGGTCTACATTCTTTGATCCTAAATGAGCTGCCACATTCCTCCAATTTTCTACCAGTTAATTCTTACGTTGCACAGAAGTGGAAACCCTAGGAAGTCTCTAGTAAAACTGTAAGCTTCACATATGTTATGTTACTGAAGTTTAAATTAGTTGAGGGGTGAGGAAGGCACTAGTCTCTTGTTTTCATGCAAAGCTTTATCCTGCATTGCAGCGTGTACCAATTTATTTCCCTCCCTTTATAAACCCCCTTTTTTCATCATCATGGACACTGACATATCAAGTGATTATTAGAGTGTCTCTATGCTGTCCTAAGTAATATGGATCCTTGGTGATATTGGATTCACAGCAGCAGTTTAGTGAGTTAATTAACTGGAAAAAAGGGCATGAGAAAAAGACACTACAAAAACAACAAGTAACTCTTTTCAGAAGTGTCGCAGAAGACAGTGGTGAGGAATTGAGAGGAATTCCACATTTCAGTATTCCAAGTCGACATCGTTTAAATTCAAAGTATTCAAAGACAAAAATAAAGCCCTTCACCCATCACAATCTGGCAAAGATTCAAGAGTGCAATAACAGGAAGGAAATGACCTCAAGATTAAACTCTTTCCTGAAGATCTCATTAATCTCACTGTAAAATGATGTGCATCTCACACTCATCTACATCTTACGTGCATCCTTTTTATACATTACTTGAGTGCCACAGCACACGTCTACATTTCTTCTGCGATCTCGCTTGGACTGAGTGGTCTCCACTGTGTGATACAAATGCCAGGAGAACACGGTCAATGCATACATATTTTATACAACAGCCTGAATTTCTAGAATGTTGAACCACAAAAGACAACCAGAATCTAAAAACAAACAATGAATTATGTGCTATGAAAGAAATATGAAAATATTTTTTCTTAGAGAATAACAGTCACTAAATTATCCCTTGCCTAAATCACAAGTGTGTTGTGAGGTACCAGTAATTAAATATTTTAAAGTGTTTTGTCATCTTCACATAGAAAGAGACCCTACAGAAATGCAAAGAATTGCTATATCTTCCATCATTTAGCTTTTGATGGGTAAGTATTTCATATTTTTAGGAAGGAAATAAGAGGATGACAAAAATAGCAAGTAAGAAGAGAAATACTATGAAAAGAGTAGGTACGAAAAAGGAAAACTCTGTTCATTCTGGGTCTCTCTTCTTTTTTCCTCCTCATGACCATTTTTGCTTCCTTCTAACTTTTAATTACCATATTACTGCATCTCAGCTTCTTACAGCAACTACAGTTTCCCTGTAACGTTCAGTTCCTAATCTACACACATAAGCTTGGAGGTACAAATCAAGAGGAGTGGTGGTAAGGAGCTCTCTTTTTCATCCATTTCTTGACCAGTCTGTACATGGCCACAATGAGAGGTAGGTATTAAAAGAGGTATACAAAACTGCTACTATGACATCAAAGTGTGTGCCATTCAAACAAGCTTCGTGATATTTTGTAGACAGTTAACATTATTGTACTGTAACAGTCATTAGGAAATTTATAACTCTGAATACCTTATTCATATTGCTTCTAAAAACACACAAAGTGGGCCTAACCGTTTTCATTTATTTGTTACTCTCCCCAAACTTTGATCAAAGTCAAATGTAGTTTTAGGATTCAGGTGACAAGTTTATGGAGGGAAATGTTAAAAAAGCCTGAAGGCCACATATAATATCATTCTGGAGCAAGGATGATTACACAACATGCTGATGGTCATGTGGAGTTGCATCTACACAGCTAGCATCATGTATTATCCAGTTCTGAGAAGGCTTGTTTTAAAAAGCAAGACAAGGGCAAGCTGCTATTACATGTATCTTTTTTATGTATCCAGAGTGTCTGGAGATTTACATTCTCATATGGTTAGGAATTTTCTATTAACTTAATTGTATACTTTTCTGAAGGAATTAGAAGGTGTGCACATATAATGGTTTTCTTTGGCAATACTTCAACTACTCTGCTTAAAATGAACAAATAAACGTCACCACTATTATTTTTCACCTTGTGTTAAGACTCTGTGTTCGTATCCTGCCTGAGCTATCCGTGGTATAGAGTAAAGACAACATTCTTCCTTCTCCATGTTAAAAGGTCTATAGGGATGATTGGCTTTATCACAGGAGACCCACTGCTGCTCCATGCATCATCGCCTTTTGGGTGGCAGAGTCGGGTGCATCGTAGAAGGCAGGTTTGGCAGTTTAAAGGGAAAGCAGAAAACCAAAGTACAAGGCATGTTCCTGTTGAAATAGGCTCAGAAGCACTCCCTCCAAGGACTGCTGCTGCAATGTCTGTAAGATTATGTCCCCTGCCACACTGCTTCTGGCTAACGTCCATTGCTAGCCAAAGCCCTTTAGTTTCTTTCCAGTTTCTAAAGCCAAAGCTATTTTCTTTAATCTTGTATCAATCAATGTTAAAGATCAGCTACCAGTGGAGAATCAAGTCAACAGAGGCTGCTGGGTGCTCAGTACTTTTGATGATCAGGTCACTGACTCAGGCCCCTGAATAAGGACATAAGAATGTAACTTTAGGCACCTATGTTTGAAAATCTCAGCCTTTGCACAAAATTAGGTCAGCACCTGTATCATCACCATTTCAAGTGGCAAGCACACCAGAATACTGTGACTCATAACATTGATGTCTCCCACGTTTTACCAATACATATGATTTCTTTACTACTTCACTTTACTACTACAAAGGCCCCTATCCTGAAAAAGGCTTGACCTTAACTTTATGGCTAACTTTATGCACTGAATAGTCCCACTGATTTCAAAATACACACAATAGTATAATAAAGATCTTGAAAGTTTAATAAAAAACAAAATCAGGAGAACATTCTCTATAATATTCAAATTCCTAGCTTTCCCCTCCTTCTTTAACTTTTCCACAGAAGAATTCCAAAAAGTACGTGTCAACTTGAGAATGATAAAGCACAGAACTAATAGCAAAACAATCATAAAGAGGATAATATTATAGGTTCATTAACCTAGGTTTGTTGTTGTTTTGTAACTAACAAACTGCCTTGCGTTTAAATCTCTAGGATAATATATGCAGTTTACCTCCCCCCACATTCATATCCACAATGAAAAAACTGCTGAAACAATGAGTTTTCATGCTTAAAAAGGAATCTCATAAAAATACTTTCAATAAAAGGAGATGCATTTGTTAGCTGCAACCTATTGAGAGATTAACGAGTGCAGCCTAAGTACTTGTTTTTTATCCTGGCTTTTTTTCCTCTAATGAACTGGACACACTTTTTATTCAGTCTACAATAAAATTACCTGAACTGCAAGTTTAGATGCAATGGAGTGAGTTTTCAAAGCATGTTGGGTTTTTACTTATACCTTACATCCCACAAAACACACACATATGTATATAAAAAAATACACAAACTGAAAATATGGCTTCCATGCTCACACCAGCTGTCATAAGGACCTTCTAAGGGAAGAAATGAATTGTGTGACGTTAACCTGCAATCTAAGCTTCTTGTAGAAGGTTTTGCATTATTTCCCCTCTTAACTGCAGTCCTGTAGAGCATCAGGTATGCATTCTTTGCTGACAGCACTTCAGCTGTACTAGTAAAACACTCCTAGTGCTAGATGTGGTCATAGACAAAAGTCCACACTACGAGTATATTATACTAGCAAAATGCTCCTAGTCTGGATGCAGCTAATAACAGCAAACTGTACTTTTGTTGGTACAGCTCATTTCAGCTCCTCTGAGGTAATAAAGCTATGCCAGCAAAAGCGCAGTTTTGCCAGCATAACTTTATCCACACTAGGGGTTTTGCCGTCATAGCTATGTTGCACAGGAATCACACCTCTCCATATCCCTGACCAACAGAGCTATTCTGGCAGAAGTCTGTAGAGTGGACATGACCTAGGTATCTGACAAAAAGTTATGCTGCATATTGTGTAGTATGAATGGAGGATTTTAACCTTAACATTAAGTGACCTATTACTTGCATAAAGTTCAAACTCTACTGGGAAACAAAAATTCAAATGGTGAATAAGGGAAAAGCAATAGAATCACCCACAATCCATGGAGAGCTGCCAATGGGATGGAATTTGTATACTATAAAAGGTGTAACTGATCATTTAAAAAAAATTAAAGCAATTATAGGACTATGTGCCTGAATAGCATAATGCAGTGAGAGATATTAAACATATATTTTCTTGTGGGGGGGATGGAGGGGGAGGGAAGGGTTGGTTGTTATTTATTTCAGGGCTCCCAAAGTTGCAGAGAGCAGTCCCTCACTGCACTGAGAGAACTACAGCAGGATGCATGCTGTGACTTCATACACAGTAGAACTTCACTCATGCATAGAGCTATCCAGCACATGGGGATTTTTGTACAGGGTGTACTCTAAGATAAAGGTTACAAGAAAGCTGATGTCCAAAAGAGTGGGAAATAATTTTTAAAACTTTAGGAAATCCAAAACAAATGTACATGCAAGAGAACTGCATATAAGTACAATCAAACCTTGAAGTTCATCAAGATCAGCAGCTGCAAGCCAGTTACGGTCTACAAATGCATTTTAAAAATCAAACATATCCAGAACGGGAACTTCAGGCCAATCCTGCTTTCATTAAGTCAATGAGACTTTTGCCACTGATCACAATAGGAACAGGCCCTTGGATCTTGTGATGCTCAGTTGAGATCATCCAAATGGCAACTCGCCGAGCCATTTGCTTTCCAGGTAACCTTAAGTACCTTGAGTACCACATACATATCTCCCATACATAACATATTCTTCAAAAGGCCTTTTGTTTTTGTGAGCAGACAGCAAAGAAGAGTGCTGTAAGTGAGAGACCTTAAAATAGATTCACAAATGCCCACATTCTACTTTTACATTGTTTACCTGTAAATCTCTAAAAATATCATTTTGAAATGTTATGAAACATACATCTGCCCTTTAAAAGCTGTACACTGTGTACTGGAATGTGTCAACAGCACAGAAGGCTGGTAGAGATCTTTGTTGCTGCAGTATGTTTTTCTAAGCTTAAAATGACTGACAAATTGTTCTCAATTCTCTTTATTATTAAAAATATCCCAACAAGTATAATCAGATACATGTCAACAAAATTATTTGGCAGCTCTACTAAAATATTTTGCTTGGATACATTAATATAATTGCACTACCAGCATGTTAAGCTTTTCTCAGTACTACACTGTAAAACATGACTCATGTTGGCTACCTATGAAGCAGGGTAGAGTATTTTCAAAACCTACTTCCCACATCTTTGCTATAAGAAGTCTGGAGATATGCAGAGAACAATTTTCCTGTCTCCTTCCTTCCTGTTCTTCTGCCTCCTGTCCCCTTCCTTGAGCATTAGCAGTAGTACTGACTGCACAGGTGACTACCGCACTCGATAAGCGGCCTGTAACACCGCTGCTACGTTGTTGTCAGAAGTTCCTGTAACTGTGACAGGCATGACCCATGAAGAGACTCAGCTGTTACTGAAAAGTTTGTCTCCTTATGCTGGCTTTGGATAAAATGCACTTCAGGTTTTATATGAAGTACAGAGGAAGGGATTGGAAAGGTGAGACCCATGAGCCCTGACCCAGGGGTCTAGCTGGAATACAGCTCCCTGGGTCACTTTTATAGAATATTATGGGCACTGGCTCCATGTGAGCTCCTCAAAGTGGCCCAGTCCCTGCTCTACCCACCTACACTGAGCTAGGTAAGCTGGCACAGAGATCCCCTGTAGCCTTCAGGGAGTGCAAAAGCTGCACATCTGTTCCTGTGGTGCCCCTTACATGAAATAAAATGGAATTTTGGGTATTTTATTTTAATTTTCCTTTTGGTGAAGAGTTGACGCTGACTGGTTTGTTAGCAAATCTCTGACATGAGGGTTAGGGTTCGGAGGCTTTTTGGAAGAAGTATGTTTTCAGAAGGGTCTGAAGGAAGAAAAAGTGGGGGAGTATGTCAGGCTGCATCAAAAGGTGAGTTCCAGCTGTAGGGACTGCAGCAAAACAAGCCCACTCACTGGAGTAGAATGGCTACATTCATAAAGAGAAGCTATGTGGAATACACAATACTTCTGAAAGTATCCATTATAATCAATTACATGCACTTACACTCATTACAAAGACATGACCAAAAAACCTCAAGTTTGATAAAATCCATACAAATGTTTCAGTGAACACAATCATACGACTGAAATGTTCTGCTGTTATTAGAGGGAGTTGCACCAATTCCCCTTGCCTCACAACTCCTTGATAATATGTATTTCAAAGAACAGTTGCACTGATTTTAGATTAACAATCAGATACTGTGTCTACCCCCATCTTCCTATCCCCAGAGCCTGGTATGCAGATCCTGGTTAATTACATGAATCTACAGTACAACGAAAAGGGCTTTCATAAATAAGTTTGAGAGATCAGAAACCGCAGCTGATTGCAGAAAGCCTCAAAACAAACACCAAAGCAATGTTAACTACTGATCATACTAATGTGTCAATTAAAAACGGAATAATGGTATTTCTACCCCATTACAATTGGACAAATGCCTCAAAAGTTTTCCACAACTATTTGCTAAAAAACAGAATTCACTTCTGTATTGTTTGTGAGCATTTCAGCTCATTTTCCATTAATATTTACTGGCAGAAGTGTTTGCAGAAAACAACAAAATTAACAAATATTAGATAATATTAATGGAAAGCAAAGTATAAACTCAAATACTCTTTAGGTCAGAAACAGTCTCTCACTGTGTGTTTGTACAGCACATATCACAATGAGATCGCAATCTTGGTTGAGGTCTCTTGGCACTACTATGATACAAATTAAAACACACCCTGGAGTATTGGCACTTGATTTTAAGAGTTATGCTCAAATTAAAGAACACAGACAATACCATGTGATCTGTATGTACAATCACAACTACCCAACAGAGTTTCAGAGTAGCAGCCGTGTTAGTCTGTATTTGCAAACAGATGCATCGGATGCACTGAAGCGAGCTGTAGCTCATGGAAGCTTACGCTCAAATAAATTTGTTAGTCTCTAAGGTGCCAGAAGTACTCCTTTTCCAACAGAGTTTGAATTTCAAATATTGAATGCATGTGACAACATTAAATGAAAGATCTGAAGACCAAGACATATTCAATAAAGTTGTTCAGAAAATAATGTTGAGTAAACTTAGGAAAAATCACTCTGCTCGCATACATGCTGCAAATAAAAAAGGCTAACTTAATCAAATAACGTATTTGCTACACATTATCTACACTGCTCTAGCAACAAGAAAATACAGGTCAACAGGTTAAGAAAAATATTCCTTGATAAAATCACCACACAGGTGGCACTAAGAGGCTGGAATCTACCCCAACTGACTAGCTGGGAATTCCCTGGTGTCGCAGAGCTCACATCTGGTGTGAAATCAATGTAGCCAGTTCCTAGATCAAATGGTCTGCCTCACTGCATTATGGGGCAGGAGGGGGACAAGTCAGGTGGAGGGCAGAATGCACCTGTACGTCACCAATTACCAAATGGCTTGTGGTACACCAGCTGGAAGAGTAGTAGTTAGTGTTAGAGTCAGTCAAGTAGGACATGCTCTAAACTCTGCAGCTTGAGAATCAGGGATTCATCACCAGCTCTCTGACTACTCCTTCAATCACTCCTATGAGGAGAGGATCTTGGTGCAAGAGAAAACCGGGCCAGAGTATTCAAGAGCCCATTCTGTGGATTTTTGCCTTTTGAAAATGAATTCAGTATTTTCAAAGGTGCAGAATGACTGCACAATACGTTTTGGGTCACAGTGATTTACAGCACCTGAGGATCTGGCCCAGTCCGTGTGCATGACAGAACACTAGTTTTTTTTTTAGTTCTGTGTCCTGTGTAAAGCCAGCAGGCGTGCAACATTTTATTTGTTTTGTTTTGTTTTTTAAACAACTCTCACCTGGGTTCCCAACAGCTAGATGTAAATTTTGCATGAACCGACAGTGAGGAAGGCCAACGCCAGACACTCTCCAGGGTTCCTGTTAAGATCAGTCTAACCTTTCACTTACGTCCTGCTGTTTCTACTGTTTTATATGAAGTTTGCCAAGATCAACTGTTAAATTTTTTTAAGTTTAAATCTAACGCTGGTGAGAAGTGCCAGAGTGAAAGCCCTGGAGACTGTCCACAGGCAGATATATTATGGGGAACAGCGGTCTGAGTTGCCCCAAGGAAATCACTTTTCGACAAGACAGAAGTTAGTTCAGTTTGTGTCCCCATTTAGGGCATTATCCCGCTGCTGAAGTCAATGGGACCTTTCTCAATGACTTAAAGGGAAACAGGATTGAACCTTCAGTTCTTGTTTTTACCGGAAAATGCCAAGAACTGTATCAGTTGTGATAGTGATTTCTTGTTGGACTGTTTTAAAATTTGATACACAAATAAATCAATTCACTGCCTTCAACCAATTCTGAAGGGTGTTTGACATTATGTAAAGTTATTTTGTTGCTCTTATTTCTGTTAGCAATCACATACAGAAAGGTCAAGTGGAGCAGATAAAAGTAGTTTCTGCAACGACATGTTATTTTAAAAGACTATAATTACATATTTTGAGTGATAGTCAGCAAACATATTTGTATTTGGAACAATCACAAAATGTTCAAATTACTCAAGAGAACAACAATGTTAGAACACCCTAACATTTTAAAAACTATTCATGTTATCAGACATCCATGCTTCAGAACAGTAAGAAAGAACAGTATACTCTGTCATTAGAGCACCTCCCAAGGGAATAATATGGAGAAACATCATATTAGGGTACTGTAACTCAGAACAGCCTTAGGTTTTGTATTCACTACTAAACGTGGTTGCTAATGCATTTTAGATACCCACCTGTAAAATCCCAGTACACATAAGGCACTGTAGATTTACCATGAGGTGAACTATGTGATATCAACGATAGCTGGTTGATGTATGGTGTTGATCTTACCTAGATACCCCAAGGTACACACAAGTCCCTTGTCTCCATTACAGTTTTACAGCAACATAACTATTACATATTAGTACACATCTTTATGGCAGTGAAGAAACAGTCTTATTAAACAGGGGAAGTGTTTGGTTCCCCATTAGACTTTGCTACGAAACTGGCTAAAGAGCTATAACCCAATTAAAATTGTGATTTTCATTTTTTAATCAATGCTCATGAGAACAGTGTTTACATGGGGAGATCAAGTTAAATTATTTATAGATTTGAATCCAGCACTATTGTGACTACGAGATCTACATCAACTCCCTGGCCGACAAAGCAGAGGACGGCCTGAAATACAACAATCTGCATCCTGCCTTCAGAGCCATTACACGCCTAGCTGGCATCCATAAACAGCCTTCTAACATGCTTATCACGAAACCAGCCAGCTCTCCCTGCTCATCAATACATGAGGACCTGTACAGATGGAAAACTCCTTATTAAAGCATGGTGAGCCATGCCCCGGCTAATGACTACCCAGAGCTATTTGAGCTGGCAAACTGCACAGATGCAGATCCAGGAACAAACTCATACTTCGTGTGACGGAGCATCAGAAAGGCCATCCAAAAGTTATTAAATGGACAGGCTACTTGACCTGATGGTATTCCATCCGAGCTGCTCAAAGATACTTTGGAATCAGTGAGCACTGGCCTGCAACAACTGTTCTTAACAGTTGGGCATCAAGCGAAGTATCAGCAGCAAGATGGCATCAAAGTGGAAAGATGGCATCAGAGTGTCCCTGTACAAAGGCAAATACTCAAACCAAGCATTGCAGCTACAGGCTGATCTCATTGTTAGTGGTCCCTGGAAAGGTCTTCACTCATGTTCTTCTTGGCAGGATGCAGCAGCTCCTTAACAGACATTGTCATGCACAGCAATCAGATTTCCCTTTTGGGTGATCGACAAAGGACACCATCCTTCGCCTCTGGCTTCTGGCTGAGCTGCACAGAGAATTTAGCCACCTACTTCACGTGGCATATATATATCAAAGCACCTTTTGATTCAGTCAGCAGGTCAAAACTCTGGCTAAATCTGGTGCGTGATCTTCACACAGGTACGAGAGTGCCATGTTTCTACACAACCTCACATGTGCAGCAGGGATGCACTGTCACCCTGGCACTATTCTGTCAAGCTATTGACTAGATTTTAGGTCTTGCCACTCCACTCATTGGAATCAAGGCTAGTCAAGAAGCCTTCACTGATCAAGACTACGCTGACAATGCTGCCCTGCATATGGAAGAGTCTCAGAATTTCAGGCCCACCTTCCAAAATAGTCTAATGGCAGAAGACCAAGGCCCAGAACCTAGGAGCTGGGCCATCAGAATCCCTAGTGCAGGTGGGGTCGAGTACTATGGAGACTGTTGAAGAGGTCCTCTACCTAGGCTACAAGCAGAGTTCAAACATTCACAGGAAACTGGACATTCTTCAACAAACAGATCTTGCCAGCTCCTGCAGGAAGGCCATGTCTTCCTTATGTCTTTGCACTGAGACAAAGTTCAGCATCTGTCACACCCGTGTATTACCTGTATTATTACACGGGTCAGAAACCTGGACCCTCTTATAGGCAGACTTGGAGGGGCTAGACAATCCATATGTGCTGTCAGCACCAAATACTGAGCATATAAGTGGTTCAACCGTGCAAGCTGTCATCATCTTGCAAAGATCTTCCCGCTGGAGAGTGGGGGGGAAGGATCTTGGGGTTACTCTTCTGAGCAGCTGTCTTGCCCAGAGAAAGAGGGGTTACCAGGCTCTCCTTGCTCTATCTGCTCTGGATCCCTGTCTGTAGCTCTCCACTGCTACTGCAGTGCAGAGGAGGGTAAGGGAGGGGTTGGGCAGCTACCTGTGTGGTCAGCAGATGTGGCTGGGAGCCCAGGGTCCAATGGCCAAGTGGGTAGCTTCCCTGGCCCTTCGACACTGTGCTTCAAACAATATTCCCCTCACGTGTATGTGCGTGGTGGAGGATGAGGGGAGAAGCTGCCTCACTTGCTGATCCTGGGGCCTGATCCAGTCACCTGTTCCAGTTTCTGGAAACCCTGCCTATGCCTGAACACTTGAGAGAGGCCTGGGTCTCCACAGAACAGGCACAGATCTCTATGTAGACACTTAATCAGCAGGGCAAATGCAGGACACAATGCCTGGTTTTTCCTCTCACCGTTCTCTGCCATACTGCATTCTGCATAGGCACACGGAGAGTCCCAGACACTAAGGTGAAAGAGAATCCTCTGCTGATAAAGGCTGACACTACAGCCTGATTATTTTATCCTTCTTGTTCTTCTCCTTTAAATTCCACTCCAGCAGGACGAGCTGGTCTGCAGACAAAAATCGAGCAGTTTCTCAGAGGTGGAGCCACACTTGCCTCTGATTGACAGATTTGATCTGCCTCCTAGGCTGTATACAGCCACGTACCCAACCTCTTGGGTCTGTGGACCTCATTACAAATAAAGAGGAAAATTTGATCAGTTTTGTTAAGACCAACTACGCACCATAAACCAAGTTTCAGCCTGTTACTGGTAGTAACATTTCAGTTAATTCTGGAGATTTTAAAGCTTTTGTAAAAGGCTGTTAAATGTCCAGGTCATGCATGATGAGAGAAACAGTGATTATTTTCTGTTACTGCAATACATATATTTCATTTTCACATATGGCAACAATAATCTCATGTTGAAAAGTTAACACCTGGGTCCCAATCCTGCAAACACTATATACATGCAAACTGTGGACTGCGACCTTAAAAAGTCATTTTTAGCTGCCCTCTGGTTTTTGTGCTGGCATATTTGCATATGCAAAACTTACAATTATTTGCGCAAATAGTCACTTGTGAATAAAGACTAGATGCCCATCTCATTTGCACAAACAAAGGCCTCTTTTTTTGAAACTGGTAAGCACATGGCAATACAGTACCAATCACCATATCAAAGGAAACTCTATAGACATCAGAAACAAGGGGAAGTAGTGTGTGAATAACTATGTTCTGTCCTTTTTAGAAGCTATTTTGTTCAATAGTTAAAAAAAAAAATCATAACATGGTTACATATATTAACGTCAAGCAGAAACAGTATAGCCCAGAAATAGTTAAGGAGCTTTGCATATTCTGAACTTCCAAATGCACTTTCAAAGATGTTATTTTTCCAGGCCAGGCATGCACAGGAAATTTGATTAGTTCATTTCTATTTCAGTGCCTACACATTTGTACTGTCCCTGATCTGACACTGGCTATTGGACTGGAGCCCGCGGTTTGCATAACATGTCTTTGAGATCTTTGCTGAGGAGCCAAAACACAGTAAGTCTAAATGTGCCCAACAATTTGTCACATAGGTTAGTACGTGGCTGGGTGCATCCAACTCTGTTCTCTATTCTATTTGCAAGCTGTCCACGTGTGCCTCATCCCTAAGCTAGAAGCAAGAAAGTATGCTGATCTGCAAGTCTACTGTCTCATTTCAAGCATGTGTTATCCTTTTTCTTCCTTCTTTCAGAGCATATTACAGCTCAAAATTTCTCCAAGTTACACAAGCACTTCTGCAGACCCAGTACATTTCCTCTTTTAAAATCTCAATCACCTGTCTTTCATTGCTCCCACTTCTAGGGTACCCACCATCTTTCCCGCATCTTCAACCACAGCCATTGCAGCAGCCAATCTCCAAAAGAATTCAAAATAATTAAATAAAAGCCTTAAGATTGCATTCTGTATGTTATTACATACATTTACCAGGGTACACTTTCCATGACTTAAAGTTCATAATACAAATATATAAGGCAGAGCCTCTGATACCTGCAACTTTAAGGCAGAGCATAGAGAGGTATCTAACTTCATAATATGGAGGATTCCTCTTTATAGATCTCGGCAAACACAAACAAACTTGTAAAATATTAATCTTAGTTGAGGGTAATTCTGCACGCGTGCACACACACCCACACCCCACCACATATTGCTTAGCAGGGGGAAAAAAATCTATTTTCTACCCACTAGTGATACCCATTTATTTTCTAACTCAAAGATGTCAAAGCAGCTCTCAAAAAACAGCCAGCTTCATTTTTTATACATGTGGCTAGATCACAATGCAGGTCCCCTACCACTGCTGCAGATGCACGATTGCTGCTTTCTTCATTCATCTGTTTTAAGAAAGATTAATAGATATTTGTGCAGCCTCTTCATAAATACTTAAATTGCATTAACCACCAGGACAGAACTGCTGTGGGACTGGCAGCTGTAGCTCCTATTGCCTACTGCTGCTTCAACTCTAAAGGTCAAATTAAAAAGCTTATGAATCAAACTTTCAATCTGATCTCTGTATCTGTCCTTGGAGTGCAAGTTCAAGGCATGTGAATTTGCTGCATATGATTACCAGTCACATAAAAAACATTTGAGATAATGTGAACACCAGAAGGAAAAGTATGCGTTATCTTCAAAATAATTTCCCAGCTATATCTGCTGGGGACTGGGGAGGGTGAGGGGGGGGGTGGTACAACTCACAAACACACCCTTGCAGAGATACCAGGTAGAATGAATATGTGGAGTAGCCATGCACAATCTTGCGATACCTAGCCACTTATGCAAACCATGGATAATTTAGCGAAGTAGGATGTTCTCCTCATTAAAGAGCTAAGTGTTCTAACATTGCCGGTGTGAGACAGAAGCCACTGACCGACTGGGTGAGCTGTTTCACAGTAGGAGTGTTCAATGAGGAAACACTACTGCTCTGAAAAGCATTTCTTCACCATTGGATGTTTTTTCTTCGACGTGATGCTTCTTATCTTCTTCATTGTGATGACTCGACACACTCATTTGGGACACTCCATGCATTATTTTAAGCAGTCGATGTTAACTTCTTATATGGCCTATCTACTTAGGATGACATTTACACTCACATAGTGGACCAACACAACAACTATGCACCACTTGAGTCCCACTTCAGCCATCTAAGTGCACAGGGGTGAACTTTACCCTTAACAAATCAAGGATAAAGGGAATAATAAAAAACAGTTAAATACTGCAGGGCTTTCTATAGATCAAAAGGCATATTGCTGCATACTAGCCCACCCCCACTCTGCATGGTTGCTGACACAGGCTGTTCATAACATTTGTTTCTGATGAAATATTAAAAGTGACATCATGCTACAATACGAATAGTTCAAGCTTCTAAGTAGCAGCAAATCTGATTAAATTTGCTGTACGTACCTCCCTGCTACAAAAATATTTAGCCATTGGATTTTAATTTGTCTTGCTGGAATGGACTGGCGGTTAAAGGCAGTTAAAGTGTATATGGACTTGACTCTTTACATGAAGCATGGCACTATAACAAATATGTAGATATATCACACACAACTCCAATAATATAAACCGTTATATATGATTATAATGTAGAGTACAGTTTAATTAGTACTATTAAACACTTCATGCTTTGTAACTCTATTCTAGTGATTAAAGCAAAATACATTGCGGGCAGGTAATGAAAATTTAAGAGGAAGGCTTCAGGCTCATATTTTATTCCTGAAAGTTTTTCTCTTGCACTTTATCTCATATGTGGCTAAAAAGGTTGTTCGTAGCCTTTTATTCTTAATAAAGGTTGATTTATCTGCTTCTGAGTCAGTCTACCTCCACTCAGATTTGCAGGTTCTTGGTTTGGGCTGAGTACAGAGCAGTCTCTTATAGTGCAAGCCTCCAAAGTTATTGTATCTAAAATATCCACACTAAAGGAAGGGAAATTGTTATTTTGTTTCTGTATAATTATAGCTGAGAGTGGGGGGTTACTTAAACTCCATTTCTATGATGCTTTCTGTTACTGGTTATTAAACCACAGTCCTTTGACCAAAGGCAGTCTGCAGAGAAGAAAGGACTGTTTACATGATTCTAATTCATTCTTTCCTGCTACTAAATCTCATTAAAAACAGCTAAATACTTTCCTAATACTTTCCCATGTAAACAACTGCAGCAGCTAGTACAAGGATGCTGTGCAATTTATGAATAGGAGGCAACATGATCCACAAGAAAGTCTCTATTTATTGTGGTCCGCCCTGTGAAAAAGCTTGAGGAGCACTGTGTTCTGTAACTAACTGGAATTATTAAATACTGATCTTGCTCTGCAGAGTTGAGTATATGTATTCATAATGAAGTTTAATTTTTTTTTTAAACCACCACCACCACACCACTATCATCTACCCCCCTCTGCTTCTTTCATAAACTGTATGCTGAATGTCTAAATCTGTAAGCTATTTGACACATCCCTTTTTAATTTATAGTGCAACTTTCAGGGGCCTGCATCCTTACCGTCCGAGTTTGTGATCTCATAAGCAAGGACAGTCCAGGCTCATTAGTAGTGGGAAGGAAGACTTACGTGGAGAACCAAGATGTTGCAGGAAATGGTGCTGGCAGCTCAGTATATAATCCTCTTTTTTTGAGTCAGTACAGAGTCAGTTCTCCAGTATGATAGCAAGAAGCATGCTGTTGCAAGTACCAGGTTTTGGATGAGATTTATAACCTGAACCTTTGCGATGAGTGTTGCAAGAGAAGCGGATTCCTGACCAAATTCCAATGTGATTAATTGCATTTGGCCAATTAGACTTCCCAGCACTTTCGTTTGGATAGGACATTCAATTCTGGTCTTCAACCATTGAGTAATGCAGTTATGTACCATTAGCAGCTGCCATGTTTCAAGTTTGAGATTGAAATACTGCCATGGAAATATTGCTAACAATGAGTAAAAGGACTTCTATTTATACTGCATATGGTTTATAAAGGGTGTAAACCCCTTTCAGATTTTTCTAGATGAGAATGGTATAACAACCTAAATATAACTATGTGCAATAAATATATCATCAGTACATAACACTGCCTCCTCTTGGACCTGTCTCTAGAGAAATAAATGGAAGATTACCATATGTTCATCATTTATCTTTTAATTCCACTCACACAACAGTGTTTGTCCACCACACACGGGAAACGCAAATAACCTTTTCTCCTCCCATTGTTTTAAATCCCTTACAGAGAAAAATATTGGCTGTTTGGCATTCCCTTCTTATTATTTTACCACTCGACATATAGGAGATAAAGCTTGCACCAGGATCAACTTTTAAGAAGCCAAATATGACCATGGGGAATTGCCTCCTTTGGCATTCTTCTGCACTTTCTTCTCTCTTGTAGTCTCACATTCCCTAGATAATTAGGGGCTCTGGAAAAGCTAGCAAAGGACAGATGGGATCCCTCAGTGTTTTGTATTAGTTATTTTAATAATTACCAATTTTCTTTTTCTTCTTTTGGAAGTGTTCATTTGGAAGTGTTTTGGACAGGGCACATTTGGCACAAAATTCCCTTGTTTGTCTCTAGTATTTTGCTTCCTTATCACCCTGTCAGTTAGCTGGAGTTGGCAGTGCACACCCATAGAGCATGTATGACTGTCACAACTGTTACAAACCAGCCAGCCAGGCCTGATGTTCTTGGTTTGAAACCAGAGTTTTCCTTCTTCTATGTGGTCTCCCTGCCACAGCTGCCCGATAAGCAGCACAAAGAGGTGAAGTGACTTGCCTAGTCACCCAGCAAGTCAATGACAGAGTCAGAAAGAGAACCCAGGTCTCCGAAGTACCAGTTCCATACCTGCTTCACTATGCCACACTGCCTCTCCCCCACACACACATCCCTTTTTTGTCTCTAATGAAGAGAATAATTTAGATAATTCCCATCACGAGCTCTTGACGTCTCAGTTGACTAAGATGCTAGACAATGGAAAATTTGCTCACACACTTCAACTATGAAAATGCAGGTCAGCATTTTTGGAATTAAATGTTTCTTGCTACCATCATATGCCCATCAGACCATAACAAGCTGGTTAATCAGCAATGGATGTGCAGGTTACAAAGTTCAGATCTGCATCCAGATCCCACCTTCCCAAAAGTTCAGCAGCATTCAGATTCTGTATTATGGTTCAGCTGAGGTTTAGAGCTGGTGTCTTGTTAGATTCCACCTCTAAATGTTAAACAATTCTAAGAAAACAAATTTTATCTATGCAATACATAACATGAAACTCACGTTTTACAAAAATAGTATTTTCTCATCTATTTTTAAACTAACTACTTATGATTGTAGTCAGATGCCAACTCAGTAACTTGGCAGCATGCAGACACCCATTCTTGGGATGTTTGCTCCTCGGGATGGAAAAGAGGATGTTGTATGCTCTCTCTTAGAGGACAAACACATGTCTGCCGTATACCATTAGAGCAGGGGTGGCCAACCTGTGGTTCTGGAGCCACATGTGGCTCTTCAGAAGTGAATATGCAGCTCCTTGTATAGGCACCGACTCCAGGGCTGGAGATACAGGCGCCAACTTTCCAATGTGTCGGGGGGGGGGGGGGGAAAGTGCGCACTGCTCAACCCTTGGTTCTGCCACAGACGGTGCCCCCACTCCACCTCTTCCCACCCCCTCTCCTGAGCCTGCCATGCCCTCGCTCCTCCCCCTTCCTCCCCCCACCCCGAGCCTCCTGCATGCCACAAAACAGCTGATCGGAAGGTGCAGGGAGGGATGGGAAGGCGCTGATTGACGGGGCTGCTGGTGGGTGGGAGGCACTGGGAGTGGGGGGGTGCTAATGGGGGGCTGCTGACATATTACTGTGGCTCTTTGGCAATGTACATTGGTAAATTCTGGCTCCTTCTCAGGCTCAGGTTGGCCACCCTGCGTTAGAGGATATATGGAATGTCTTCTGAGATAGTTCCAGAGGAAGCTTAAAAGCCTAAATGTATGTTTTTAGCAAGAGATAAAATGACTAGTGATTACAAGTACATTGCATTTGCAACATTTCAGCTCCAAAACTCAAAATACTATATTAAGGATATCTGGTATGCAACTACACCTCTGTATTTACATCACACCTCTTGAGCCATCCTGATGTCCCAAATTTCATATCAGAAATTCTCCTCGTCTCTTCATAATCTGTAGCTTTCACACATTAGTGACTGGAATTCTGAAATCAGACATTAAATCAATGTTCTAAAATGAAGATCAGGGGTTTTTTTAAATGTTTTTTCCAAAGCTATTTCAACATATGGAATACAAGAATATTCTGAGTCCTCACTACCTTTTTTCAAAGAATACCTATAAATTCATATCCATGGAGCATGCGATTCTTGAATTCAGTATCTTCAGTCCAGTAAGTGGTTTATTTCAGGAGGATGACTCACTTCCTTCAAGCTTTTACAGCTATCTATGTGAGTGGGAAAAAAAAGTCAGAAAACTTAGAAGTACTCAAGGAAATGAGCCAACACATCCTGGAAGAAATACATCCAATGCGTGCACACAACGAGATAGATAACCCAGCTTAAGACTCATGAAAGAATGAACAGGAGGAAGAGGTTTTAAAATACCTTTGACATTTCATCCAAACCAGCAACTTTTCTTTCCCTGAATAAACTGTACTCAAGAATCATATGTTTCATGGATGTTAATGTTAATGATAATGTGTTTACATCCATACTACTTCTATATGCCCGTCACACTGTGGGGAAAAAAAATGAGGTATATTTCTTAAGGAAAATTTTAACTGACCCCCACCCCACAAAAAATACTGTAATCTGACGTATTTCCAACAAAATATTTCAATACAGAAATGCCACCATAGTGCCTGTCATAAAAATAAAGGGAAGGGTAACAACCTTTATGTATGCAGTAACATGAAATCCCTCCTGGCCAGAGGTACAGAATCTCTTACCTGTAAGGGGTTAATCAGTTCCATTAACCTAGCTGGCACCCGACCAGAAGGACCAGTGGGGAAAGAAGATACTTTCAAATCTGGCAGGAGGGAAGGTTTTGTTTTGTGCTCTTTGTTGTTCTCTCCAAGACAAAGGGAGAGACCAAGCAAGTAATCCAGCTCCTACTGAATGATACATCTAAAATTATAAAAATAGTAAGTAACAGCAAGGAAATGTGTTAGAGTATCTTTTGTTTTAGCTTGTGAATTTTCCCTATGCTGAGAGGAAGGTTTATTCCTGTTTTTTATAACTTTAAAGTTTTGCCTAGAGGGGAATCCTCTGTGTTTTAAAATCTTATTACCCTGTAAAATTACCTTCCATCCTGATTTTACAGAGGTGCTTCTTTTACTTTTTTTCTTTATTATAAAGTTCTGTTTTTGAGAATCTGATTGGGGTTTTTAGTATCCTAAAAACCCAAGGGTCTGGTCTGTGCTCACCTTGTTTACTCTCAAGCCTCCCCAGGAAAGGGGGTGAAAGGGCTTGGGGGGATATTTTGGGGAAACAGGAACTCCAAGCGGTCCTTTTCCTAAATCTTTGTCTAACTTACTTGGTGGTGGCAACGATACCATCCAAGACAAGGAAAAATTTGTGCCTTGGGGAAGTTTTTAACCTAAGCTGGTAGAAATAAGCTTAGGGGGTCTTTCATGTGGGTCCCCACATCTGTACCTAGAGTTCAGAGTGGGGAGGGAATCCTGACAGTGCCTCATGAGAATTCTACTTCAGATGCCCCCATTATGCTCTTATTAGTCTCTATAGGCAGGGGTGGTCCCTGTTTGGGCTGCATCTCCCATGATCCACCACGGTCTCACTTATTCATGAGGGTAGACTGTGCATCATGGGAGTCCCATTGCTACAGGACACCCGGGGAGACGAAGTCTAATTGAAGATCCTGGCCCATACACAAGAATGGGAACATGAGGCAACTGAACTACAACTCCAGTGAGCCTCTGCCGTAGCATTATCTGAAATAAAATATATTGGTTTTCAGACAAAAAAATTTAAAGTTTTTGGACAAAAATCTACAATTTTCTACAGAAAGACGACACTTTTCATGAAAAAATTCATTTAGTCAAAAACCCAATTTTCAATCAAAAAAGTTTTGACCGAAAATTATTGACCAGTCTTAATATGTACCCTTCCAAGCATCGCTTACTCTACCAGGGTTTCATGCCTAAAGTGAGGTCATAAACAAAATGTAAAAGCTATTTTCCAAGAAACAAAGCTCTCAAAGAAAAGTACTGAAAAAACTATCCTTTTCCTATTCTTAGATCTTTGTACTAGTATGAGTAGTGTCCCAAGCAGCAGTGACTCAGTGTCACATCAAAATTAACTTTCAATCCAGCTGCTTACAAGTGCGCCCAGAGAGTGGATACAAAAACGTACATATCTGTGGCTGCATCCATGCAGGTTGGAAGTCCTCAGTGCAGTTTAATAAAGTATTTAAAGATATATGACTGTTTCTAAATGGCCACTGGTAGAGACACCGATAAATGTTTCCAATGGGTGGGGGAACGAAAGAGGGGAAGGTTTGGTGTCTTTTATTTTATTATTAATTATTGGTTCAAGAAGGCCTGAAATGTTATTTCTTTGTAGTATTTTTCCCCCTACTTGTTTTTATCTTTGAAATATCATAGAATCATAGAAATGTAGGGCTAGAAGGGACCTCAAAAGTCATCTAGTCCAGTCCTCTGCACTGAGACAGGACCCAGTATGCCTAAGACCAGCCGCGACAGGTGTTTGTCTAACTTGTTCTTAACCTCCAGTGATGGGTATTCCACAACCTTCTTTGAAGCCTATTCCTGTGCTTAATTATCCTTATAGTTAGAAAGTTTTTCCTAATATCTAACCTAAATCCCCCTTGCTGCAGATCATGCCAATTACTTCTTGCCCTATTTTTGGTGGATATAGAGAACAATTGATCATTGTCCTCTTTATAAACAACTATTAACATATTTGAAGACTTATGTCCCGGTGTCAGTCTTTTCTCGATACTAAACATATGAGGCAGGTTTTTTTTAAAAAAAACTTCCTCATAAAAGGTTTAGAAAACATGACCTATCATTTTTGTTGTTCTCCTCTGGACTCTCTACAATTTATCCACGTCTTTCTTTAACTGTGGCCCCCAGAACCGGATACAGTACTCTAGTTGGGACCTCACCAATGCCAAGTAGATTGGGACAATTTCCTCCCAGGCCTTAAATATGACATGCCTGTTAATACACCCCAGAATGATACTAAGAACATAAGAACAGCCATATTGGGTCAGACTAAACATTCTTCTAGCCCAGTATCCGGTCTTCGGACAGTGGTCAATACCAGGTGCTTCAGAGGAAACAGAGCAGGTAATGTCACCCATTCCCAGCTTCTGGCAAACAGAGACTAGGGACACCATCCCTGCCCATCCTGGTTAATAGCCATTGCTGGACCTATCCTCAATGAATTTATCTAATTCTTTTTTGAACCCTATTATAGTCTTGGCCTTCACACCATGCTCTGGCAAAGAGTTCCAAGGGTGGACTGTGCATTGTGTGAAGAAATACTTCCTTTTATTTGTTCTAAATCTGCTGCCTACTAATTTCATTTTGTGATCCCTAGTTCTTGTGGTATGTGAAGGAGTAAATAACACTTCCTTATCTACTTTATCCACACCAGTCATGATTTTATAGACCTCTATCACATCCCCCACTGAGTCGCCTCTTTTCCAAGCTGAAAAGTCCCAGTCTTATTAATCTCTCCTCATATGGAAGCCGTTCCATACCCCTAATCATTTTTGTTGCCCTTTTCTGAATTTTTCAGTTCCAATATATCTTTTTTTGAGATGGGATGAGCACATCTGCATGCAGTATTCAAGATGTGGGCGTACCATGGATTTATATAGAGGCAATATGATATTTTCTGTCTTATTATCTATCCCTCTCTTAATGATTCTCAACTTTGTTAGCTTTATTGACTGCCACTGCACATTAAGTGGATGTTTTCAGAGAATTATCCACAATGACTCCAAGATCTCTTTCTTGAGTGGTAACAGCTAATTTAAACCCCCATCATTTTATATGTATAGTTGGGATTATGTTTTCCCATGTGCACTACTTTGCATTTATGAACACTGAATTTCATCTGCCATTTTGTTATCCACTCACCCAGTTTTGTGCTTTTTTATACTTTTTTTTTTTGCAACTGATTCACATTTTTGACTAATACAATTTGTGATCCACTATAACACCCAGATCCTTTGCCTAGCCAGTTATTCCCCATTTTGTAGTTGTGCATTTAATTTTTCCTTCCTCAGCATAATACTCTGTACTTGTCTTTGTTGAATTTCATTTTGCCGAGTTCAGACCAATTCTCTAATTTGTCACAATCTTTTAAAATTATAATCCTGTCCTCTAAAGTATTAGTAACACCCCCAGCTTGGTGTCATCTGCAAATTTTATTAGCATACTCTCCACTCCATTATCCAAGTCATTAATGAAAACATTGAATAGTACCAGACCCAGGACAGACCCCTTGTGAGGCCTCACTAGATGTGTGTCCCCTCTGCCCAGTTTGACAGCAAAGCTACTCTGAGTAAGGTCTTTCAACCACCCTTGTAGTAATTCACCTACACCACATTTCCCTAGTTTGCTTATGAGCCTGTCATGTGGATACATCAGAAGTCTTTACTAAAAATCAAGATAGATCACATCTAGAGCTATCAGAGATATCTCGTCTGTATTCCTCTCATTTTGCTGGCAGTCATCTAGAAGGAATCAATTAGGGATTTGGAGCTCTTTCAGTTGCTAATTGAAGGAAAAGTGTTCAGTCTTTAACTAAACAGCCCTCCTCACAAGACATCTGCATTAAATAGATATTCAGTAGAAACCACCACCAGAGTTTAAACATGACGACATTAACATGAACTAGGTACCTTTGAGAGTGTGCCACCAGGGTCTGCAAAGGCCAGTAAAAGGCCAGTACAGTGCGCTTTAACAAACCACACCCCTCTAGCAGGCTTTGGCGCACCATACAGGGAAGTGTAAGGAATCGCTTCCTCCTTCAGTTACTCAGATTCCACTCCTTTGGTACTCAGGATGTCATAGTCCTACTAGTTTAACAAGCTTCCATGAATCCTTCCAAGAAAAAACAATCCAATTAAATTAGATAACTGATTGCATCTATCATGTAAAAAAGCAAGCAAGCAAACAAAAAGTTTGGAAGAAGCCGTGAGGGAGATTCTAAGCTTTCTTCATGCTTCATAGAGGAACAAACCCAAATGGTTGCCTTTATTCATTTCCAAGTCACTTTTAAGTCATTCTCAGAAAATTAATTCTTGGATTGAAGTTTCTCAAGCTTTCTGAGCCAAACAGTGATTCTATTTGTGCAGAGTTTCAGAATAGCCACATGACCATTTTTGATCTTTGACTTACTTCTTGACTTTTTCAGGGGGTGAGAGAACAGGCTCCAAAATGTGGGTATCCTGCTTTATGTGCTCCACTAGCTTGAAACAAATAAAGGAGAGCTGCAGTCTTAACTGTGACTTTCCTTGTTCTCCTGGATCATGTCAAGCCTTATAGTTGTTTTTAGGTTAATACATTTCATATCCACTTACCAAGATAAAACCTTAATTTGCTGGCAGTGCTTAGTGTTTCCTTGAAGACAAGTATCCACAAGATTATACTGGTGTAAGTAACCAGCCTTACTGTAGCAGAATGTACTCTGTGGACTACTACTTCGTGAAACTGAAGATTGTTTTCTACTGGAAATTAAAATGGGGTTTTGTAAAATGATTTGGATTAACCAGATCTAACTGCACAACATTCCCAAGCAGACAGACATTCAAGCAATAGCAATTGAATAATGCATCTGTCATTGACTCTTGGGCAGCAGATGAAGACGACTGAAAGGATCCTGGGCAATCATCCAAGCTCCTTTTTTCAATCTACTTCAGCTCCATGACACTATTAAGAGGGGAGATTATATTGTCGGTGCATCACAGGAGATCTACTTTATCTTGGAAATTTAAAGAGTGTTTCCCCACACTTTAAAAATACCAAAGAAATGGCCATCATTGCTTCAGCACCATATTTTCATTTCCAGGGCAGCAGCACCAGTCCATGAATGGCATCTTGTTTCATAAATTCCCGGGATCCTTTTTCTCTAGGCTTCTCCTATATCCTGTTTTAACATGGTTTGTTAGACTGCTGGGTTACGTTTTACCACTGTGAAGAAGGTGGGCAGAAATAGATTCTGCCACTCTTAACCTTCACACGCTCACATCACAAAGATGATAGCAGTCATATCCAAACCCATCCTAAAGAGTGTAAACTGGATGTGAAATGTAATTTGTTAAAGAGCAAGTCTAAAAGAAACAGAGCACTTGCATTTGCAGTTTCCTGTTACAAAAGAAAATATGGACCTTTTTTACTAAAGAAAGTTGCCAGAGAAGTGATGGAGCTCTTCTTCAGGAGCAGTATCATTTTTACTGAGGAACCACAGGTCAGAGCAAGGTACTTTAAAATCATTACTACTAGCAGGAGACAGAGGAGGAGATAAAATGTTCAAGAAAAATAATTAAGTGAAATATAATAAAGTAACAGGCTCCTTCTCATCCTCACTTCCTAAACAAGCAAAAGAAAAAGGAAAACAAAGTGGTTTAGTCAAAGGAGAGCTGAGGAGTTTTTGCTTATTTGTTTTTACACCTCTCCTTCATTTCCCCTTCTTTCACAACAATAGCTCTTTCTCTACTATGCAGCACACTCTTGCTGATGCAGATGTAGCAGGAGTTGTGCCTGAAGCATCATCTCCACAATAATATCAGGATTTACTAGCCTAGAAGTGTAAGTCTCATGGCTGCGCCCAGCCTCCAGTCTCTTGTGTGACAACAGATCCAGCCAAACCACTGGGGCAGCTAATTAGAGCCTCTGAAGTAAAAAAGATTTGCAGCTCAACCTGTAGACTATTGTATGTCACAAGTACAGTGTATAATAAACGTTGAAGGCCAAATCTTGAGACACGCTGAGCAACTGGAACCCCCAATTACATCAGTGAGAGTTGCAGGTGCTCAGCAGATAGGCAGCACTTTGGGGGATTTGACCAGAGTATGCAAGACAGATTCCAAAATTACAGTATTTATATAGGTTTCAGAGTAACAGCCGTGTTAGTCTGTACTCGCAAAAAGAAAAGGAGTACTTGTGGCACCTTAGAGACTAACCAATTTATTTGAGCATAAGCTTTCGTGAGCTACAGCTCACTTCATCGGATGTATTTATATAGGCTGTAAAACACCATGGGCGAAATACTGGCCCATTTGAAGTCCATGGCAAAACTCTGAGCAATTTAAATTTGCCTCAAGGTATGCTTTTACAAAACTTTTATAGGGGAAAAGAAAAAAAAGAAGAAGAAGAAGAATAGATATTCCCCTTGCAGCGTTTGCCACCAAACATTTGGGCATGCTGCCAGCTAGAAACAAAATGAAACCAACTAACCTACTCCCATGAAACAACCGGAGAAAGATGCAAAAAGTACATCAGCAGCATAAAAAGTGAAACAGTAAGTTTGATTTTGAACATTGTTTATGGTTTTAATGATCCAAAGTATTATTCAGCAACATAGGTAAGGAAATCTATCTCAAAAATACATAGGGTCAAATTCTTTGCTGGTTTAACTGGGTGAAATTCCATTAGTACTAGCAGAAAAGTTGGCCCATAATTTCTTGTAACTTGACAATGTCCTTTTAATTCAACTACTACAATTTTCATAGATTCCAAACCCAGTAGGGACCACTGTGATAATCTAATCTGACCTCATGTATAAACACATGCCACAAAACCTCCCCAAAATAATTCCTAAAGCATATATCTTTTAGAAAAACATCCAATCTTGATCTAAAACTGCCAGTAATGGAAAATCCATGATGACATTTGGTAAATTGTTCCCGTGGTTAATTACCCTCACCGTTAAAACTTTATGCCTTCCTTCCAATCTGAAATAATCTAGCTTCAACTTCCAGCCATTGTAGTGTGTTATACCTTTCACTGCTAGATTGAAGAGCCTTATTAAACATTTGTTCCCCGTATAGATACGTACAGACTAATCAAGTCACCCCTTAACCTTCTCTTTGTTAAACTAAATAGATTGAGCTCCTTGAGTCTGTAAGGCATCATAAGATATGTTTTCTATTCCTTAAATCATTCTCATGTCTCTTCTCTGAATCCTCTCCAATTTATGAACATTCTTTTTAAATTGTGGGCACCAGTACTGGACATAGTATTCCAGCAGCAATCACACAATATCAACTATAGAGGTAAAATAACCTCTCTACTCCTACTTGAGATTCCTCTGTTCCTGCAACCCAGGATCACATGAGCCAGTTTAGCGGCAGTATAGCACTGGGAGGTCATGTTCAGCTGATTATCCGCCACAGCCCTCAAATCTTTTTCAGAGTGACTGCTTCCCAGGATGGAGTCCCCCATCATGTAAGTATGGACTACATTCTTTGTTCCTAGATGTATTAATTTACAGTTAGCCATATTAAAATGCACTTTTATTTGCTGGAGCCCTGCTTACCAAGCGATCCAGATCACTTTGTATCAGTGACCTGTCCTCTTCATTATTTACCACTCCCCCAATTTGTGCGTCATCTGCAAACTTTATCAATGATGATTTTGTGTGTTCTTCCACGTCATTGATAAAATGTTAAATAGCATAGAGCTGACAACCGACCCTTGTGGGATCTCACTAGAAACATACCTTTTGATGATGATTCCCCATTTAGAATTACATTTTGAGACCTATCGGATAGCCAGTTTTTAATCCATCTAACGCTGTCCATGTTAATTTTAGATCTTTCTAGGTTTTTAATCAACATGTCATGCAGTACCAAGTCAAATGCCATACAGAAGTCTAAGTATATTACATCAAGATTATTATCTTTATCAACCAAAAATAAAAGAAGGACATGAAGTAAGTTTGACAGGATCTCTTTTCCATAATCACATGTTGATTGGCATTAATTATAGTATCTTCTAATTCTATATTAATCAGGTCCCGTATCAGCTTATCTTTCAATGAAAACCCACCATAAAAACTTCACCGTTGTCTTGCCATTTGGTTTTCTGTAGAGTACAATCCCAGGAATAATTTCTATGGTGTAGTGAGGCAGAGTAGCCTCCCTCCAGACTGGAGAGCAAAGGACCACTACAGACCACCCCGCCACTGTTAGGGACATAGGCTGGGACATGGTGGAGTTGGGCAGGCCCGCATCCCCCTGCCATCCCACCCCTTGGGTGGCCGACTCCCCTCCCTAGGCCAGGAGGCCTGTGCTCATTCAACGCCCCTGCCAGCACCCTAGACTGCCTGCTGGTGCTCAACCCTTCTGGAGCCCCTAGACCGTATGTCCCTATCTGAACCCTGAGACTGTGTGTGTTTGGTGGCTGCCTTAACCCACAAGCTGAGGTTAAAGCCTGCTCTCTGCCCTGCCCAAAGGGCTAGAGCTACTGACTGCATGTTTGCTGGCTGCCTTTGCTTACAAGCTGAGGCTAAAGCCTGCTTCCTGCTCTGCCCCGCCCAAAGGGCTAGAGCTATTGACTGTTGTGTTTGCTGGCTGCCTTAGCTGGAAGGCTTAGGCTATAGCCTGCTAATCAACTCAGCCCCGCCTGAGGGCTCGGGCCCCAGACTGTTAATTGCTGTTAGTCCCAGCTGAGGGGTTGTGACCTAAAGACTATGCAGGGCGCAGCCCCGCCCCAGGGTGGGGACAAGAGCCCCAGGCTATTGTTGTTTGTTTGCCTCTGTTAGACAGGCCCAGAACCATAGACTGCTTACAGCTCGGCACTGCCAGTGTGACCCGAGCCTAATGACTACCACCCAATACAACAAGGCAGAGTGACTTCCCTCCCCATTGGAAAGCGAGGGACCACTACACTTGGTGGAGAACGTGGGCATCCCCCCTGCCGGGATAAGGGGACAAGCCAACAACAGCATTAGACAGAACCCCTTCGCCCTTCCCCAGTTTAGGAAGGATGGTTGAAAAGTTGATTAAATGGCTCGCTGAGAGCCAAACAACTGCTGTAACAGCTTGAGAATCAGCAACAGCAACTGATTTGAGAACTGAGGGCCCAAAACTATAAGCAGCAACAACAGTGCCTGCAGCACCTTGCAGCACTACTGCCGACCCCAGGGGGCTCCAATCCCAAGGGTGCAGCGTCCCCAGCTGACCCCATGGTGCTGGTGCGCTTGGCAAAAACAGGGCCTTGAGGACAATCCCAAAGCCTTCCTTATCACATTTGAGAGGGTCGCCTCTGCAGCTAAGTTGCCCCTGGAGCAATGGGCCACCCTATTGGCTCCGTACTAGACAGCCCCGGCCCAGGCTGCCTACCGGGGCTCCGGGTAGGGGAAGCCCAGGACTATGGGCAGTTGAAGGCCGCAATCCTTGATGCACTTGAGATCACACCGGAAACATTCCGGGGGCAAAGCTGGGGGAAGAGCTACACTCCCAGGACCTGACCGAGGGCGATAGCCAGCAGCCCGAATGGCATACGGGGGCCGAAGTCGCCAACAAGTTTTGCTTGAGCAGTTCATACATATCCTTCCAGCACGAGGAAGAACCTGGGTCCTTCGCCACCGGCCGGAGACCCTGAGCACAGCCACGTCCTTTATGGAGGACTTTTTCGCAGCAGAGGCTACTGTAGGGCCTGGGGCTAAGCCGTTGACCCCGATGATGGTCCACCCCAAGGAAGAGAAGACCCGTAGCCAAAGGAGCGAACCCCGCCCCAAGACACTCTGGGGTGAACGACTCCCCTCCCTAGGCTAGGAGGCCTATTCTCCTTCAACACCCCTGCCAGCACCCTAGACTGTATGGGTGCTCATCCCCATCTGAACCCCAAGACTATGTGTGTTTGCTGGCTGCCTTAGCCCAAAGCTGAGGTTAAAGCCTGCTCTCTGCTGTGCCCGGCCCAAAGGACTAGAGCTACTAACTGTGCGTGTTTGCTGGCTGCCTTTGCTTACAAGCCGAGGCTAACGCCTGCTTCCTGCTCTGCCCTGCCCTGCCCAAAGGGCTAGAGCTATTGACTGTGTGTGTTTGCTGGCTGCCTTAGCTGGAAGGCTTAGGCTACAGCCTGCTAATCAGTTTGGCCCTGCCCGAGGGCTTGGCCCCAGACTGTTAACTGTGGTCAGTCCCAGATGAGGGGTGGCAACCTAAAGACTATGCAGGGCACAGCACCGCCCCAGAGTGGGGACAAGTCTATTAAGGGAGTATTACCACAGGTTGATCTCACTAACATGGGTGGGTGTCCCATACTGCGGTATACTATTGTAGGTGGTTCATTTTGCCAGCCAAGCCCATAGTGTTGACATGGGTTTCAAATGCAGAAAAATGCATCCCAGGTTCAAGAAAAAAAAGCAATATATTGATTAAAATTGTGACCCTGCAAGGTGCTGAACATCCACTGACTAATGGGAATTGAGGGGGACCAGTATCTTGTGGGAATGAGCCTTAGATCCAAATGTAGCTAACATTATACCAGAGTGCAAACAACCTCAAGTAAGTTTTCTACATGTCACTCAGTATTCTGTGTTTAAATCTTCAGAGATATAATGGCTAGTCTGAAAGGTAAAACCTCATTAGAACTATGAGAACACCACCTCTGATAAAGTAACTTTAAGAGTAACTAAACAGCAACGATAGCAAGAATTGCTATCCATTTCTTCTCCAAGAATGAGAGCAGTTTCCAGATGGGGAAAGCAAGGAACCAAATCTCACTTTTTCCAATCCTGGTGCAGAACGTTTTGTCCTGTCTACCTTAGCAGTTAAGCTGATTTCAACATAAGCTCAAAGGAGTCCCACTGCTGACAAGGACTGTCAGCAATGGATTGAATTCCTACTGTAGACTGAACATATAGTATTGTGATCTAAACCCCTATAAAAATGTATTTTATGAAGTCATTTCCTGGACCAATTTCCGTTGAAAGCTGATTAGATAAGAACATAAGAATATAAGAATGGCCATACTAGGTCAGACCAAAGGTCCATCTAACCCAGTATCCTGTCTTCCGACAGTGGCCAATGCCAGGTGCCCCGGAGGAAATGAACAGAACAAGTAATCATCAAGTGATCCATTCCCTGTCACTCATTCCCAGCTTCTGGCAAACAGTGGCTAGGGACACCATCCCTGCCCAACCTGGCTAATAGCCATTGATGGACCTATCCATCATGAATGTATCTAGTTCCTTTTTGAACCTTGTTATAGTCTTGGCCTTCACAACATCTTCTGACAAAGAGTTCCACAGGTTGACTGTGCGTTGTGTGAAGAGATGGCCTTGTGCCTGTATGTAGGTGGGGAAAAGGGCTAAAAGTGCACATCTGGCATTCAAGTGCTCTTTTGACTCATTTATATTTATTTTAAAGATAACAAATATGTCCTCTAAACTCACTCCCCTTTTACAATATTACTCCCATTCGCCCCACCTTCCGTTTTGAGATGGGGGGAGGGGGTTTACTCACCCCTTACCCCCCCATCTTCTGCATCAATAAACTTTTCCTCTTACATTTCTAATATCCATTCTTTACATCCAGCTACTCATTTTTATTAAATGATATATCATACCAATGCCAGCAGCCTAACATTCCATTCACTGCACAATAGCAAGCCATGGTGTATGCACTTTAGAGGAGAAAAACGGGAAGGAAATACTTTAAGTTGCAAACCTACACAGAGATCTTATAAACAATTAGTATAAGAATAATTTTAGAGTTCTGAGAAATACTTGGTTGTGTTGTTTTAAACTGTTAAGCAAACATGAAAGACAGGGTGATTTCCTGTTCTCCTAATTGGGATAACTATCTACGGTTTTATCAGTAGTATTTCTATGTATTAGTATGGATGAGATAGCATGTTTTAAATCCTTTTCTCTCCCATGCCTCTCTCTGCCAGCAAAGAGAGTCCAGGCAACTAAGCACAATTATATAAAAATTCTCATTCTCATTCTCTCCCCCTCCCCCCAGCTTATTTAAGAATGAAGTGGATTGGCTAGAATATTGAATATACTAATCATCAATCATTATAATGAGTGATGTGTGTTTCCCTAAGTACGCTGAAAAAGGTTCAGTACTTTGTAATTTTAAAAAGATCACATTGTATTGAGATACATTTACATAAGAAGTGGGCTTTGCAATTTTAGTTCATATTTCTCTTTCTAGAAAGTAGTATTGGAAAGTTAAAAAGCTTCTTAGAGATAAAGGCCCAGATTGCTTAGATCAAAGGTTCTCCAACAGCGGTCCATGGACCACCAGTGGTCTGTGAGCTCCATTCAGGTGTCTGTGGATAGTTCCCTCTAAGGTGAGCACTTGGGCGGCCGCACATGAGAGAATGAAGGGCCACCCACCTAATTAGTGGAGCCACGCAGGCATGGCTCCACTAATTAAGTGCCTGGACCCTGGAGAAGACACACATGTAAGGTGAGGTGGTGGCCTTGTGGGGAATAGAGGGTAGGTGGGAGGGGGCAGTGGGGTGAGAAGAGGGGGTGGGGGGAATTTGGGATGTGCAGGGCTGCAGCGGCCAGAGAAAGAGGCGACTTTCCCCAGCTCCAGGGCTGCGGCTGCCAGGGACAGACGGCCCTCCTTCCCAGCCCCAGCTCTATGACAGTTGTGGCGGGGGAGAGACCCCCCTCCTTTCCAGTTCAAGCTCGGGGGCTGCCGCAGCAGGGGGAACCGGGAGAAAACCCCCTTCTTCCCATCCCAGTGGCTGCCGTGGTGGGGGAGAGAGGGCACATCCATCACATTAGAAAAGTAAGACTACTGATATTAAAATATGAGTTGTGTGCTTTTATTTGTAGAACACAAAAACGTTAATTCTTAAGGTATATATATATATAGTGCTTTTATCCAAAGCGCTTTACAATAGTTAGCTAACGGTACAAAAAACATTTGGAAAGATCATTAAGCGGTCTGCTGAGATCCTCAGCAATTTTCAAGTGGTCCCTGGAAAAAAAAAGTTTGAGAACCACTGGTTTAGATTTAGGGAAGGGACTGTCTTATTATGTGTGTGTGCACAATCCTGAGCACAATAGGGCCCCAATCCCTGACAGGGGGTTCTAAGATACTATTCTATGTAAATTACAATACTTGAGATTTAATAACAAAAGACCCCTCACCAAGTCTGTAGATGCCTTAACATCATTACCACCACACTAAATAAAGCCTTAGCAACATTGAAGTATCCATTCCAAAGGAATTTAGCCAGCTACCTACAGAAACTCCTTTTCATCCCTTCATCACTATGCAAAGTAAACCCTCAGCCCTCTCTCTATCAGAGGTCTTTGGCAGCATGCCCAAAAATAGGGATGTAAACTTAGGTTTAAAAAGTTAACTGGTTAAAATTATTTCATTTAACCAGTTAACCGAGGTAGCTGGGGGGCCTGGCATGATGGGGGAAGGGGCTGGGACCAATTCGGCCGGGGCTGGGATCTGACTTAGTGCAGCTGGGGCCAGCTGGCCGGCCAGCCAGCTCAGCACAGTGTCTGGGGTCTGGCCACGCAGTGCGGGGCAGCTGGGGCTGAGGTCCTGCCAGCTCATCGCGGGGTAGGGTGGCCAGATCTGGAGTCCCACTGGCAGGGCCGGGACCGCTCCGGCCCAGTCAAGGCTGGGATCCCTCCCTCCGGCCTGCCGCAGGGCCTCTGGGGTTAACGCTTAACTTTCGGGCCCAGTGCTTACCGCTTCAGCGATTAACCTTTTACATCCCTATCTAAAAGATCACCAAGTACTGGCTATTTTGGATCGAGTGTAGGGAAGCAAGTTCAGATCCTCTGAGTTCTCACAGAGAACATCTCACAAGCTGGCCTCACCTTTTATAATAAGGGGGATGCATCTCAGGTACCCCTACTGTCTGCCGCTGTGGCAATACAACATGGGGAGAGGAGCCATCCCTATGGTAGGCCGGACCCAGGCCAGTTAGAGATTTGTGGGTTTTAACCCACACCTTAAGCTCTACCCAGAAACGAACAGCACCCAGAGCAGATACCAGAGCACTGCGGCCATGTGCTCCCAGAGAAATGGCCCACTCAAAAAGCAATCCATTCTCTGCAGCAGCTTCATTCTCTGGCCTGTCACAGATCCTAGCCAGTGTGCCCTGCTGGCCACTCACTTGGACTCCTGTGAAGGGAGCTCAAGCCTTTGTGCTCTGCGCTCCCTGAGGTGTGTTAAGCTTCTAGAACTTCTGCAGGGTGCAGCATCCCTTAGCCTCTCTGGCACATTTCCAGGGCACTGACTCTCAGTCTACTACTACTTCCCAGAAATGAAGCTCCTCAGCCCGCCTGCCCCAGGCCCCCATGGACTAGCACTGACCCCCCAAGATACCCCAGTAACAAACGCACCCAAAAGGTATGATGCTCTTGGTTACCCTTTAACTCTCTGATGGGCCTGCAGTAGCTGTAATACAGTCCACACACACTCATACACCTTGCATCGTCTACACCTTTATACTTAATCATGTAAAGCGTGGCAGAGTACCGATCATGCGAAACTATAAACACATGTCCCTGCCTCAGTTTCCTCACCACTCCAGGACATTCTTTGAGCTGGGATCTGAGTCCCTTGGATTGCCCAGAGTCCTTCGGGCCATCTGGACTCAAAAAAGTGGGCAGAGCCACCTATCCCCGTGAGGCTGCTACATGCTGGTTGACCTCTCCTTCCCAGAGTCCCATCCCCCCACCCCAGCTTCTGTGACCATGGTCTCTCTCTCTCTCTCTCTCTCTCACCCCAAGCTTCCTCTCCCTGCCTGGATTCCCCTGCTTGTGTGTGTTTCTTTATTTAAATCCCTACTGATCACCTGGTCTCTTTTATTCTACTCTTCGTAAGTGTCTACTTCTCTGATCTTCACCCCTCCCTTCACAGAAATCAGATAAACTGGTTTTGTAAAGATGCAGTTCACCCTTTGTTCCCAGACGTTTGCACCCAAATAGGGTACAAAGGGTACTTAAGTCGTAAACACCCTCTGTTGAAGGGGTAGTCAATTTTTTTTTCCTCAAGGTCCAAATTTCTTGGTCAAGGTATAGTCAGGGTTCAGGCTCCAGAGAAACATTTTACACACCGCAATACTGATAATTAGTAAATAAAAAGATTCTGTGGTCTGCTCAAAAGCATCTGGTGGTCTGGATTTGGCCCTGTTGACCACCCCTGCTCTACTATACCTGTCGGGTGCGTATCTGTTACAGGATCTGTCAGCAATGCCGGGTTTAGTTACATAGGCACAGATAAGTTGTATTATGAAAAACTGTTGTAAAATATCAATCAAAATTCAGAAATTGTACAGACAGCCACCCAAATCTGCACCCCACGCAGAGCACATTACAATAGTCTAATCCTGAGGTAACAAAAGTATAAGCAGCAATGTCAAAGAAAGGGTGGCAACCTCCCAGCCGATGAGATTCTCAAATCAACCCTAAGTTGTTAAATCTAGTTACTAATGGCAGAACTTTAGTGAGTCAAAGATTCTCTCCTTCACTGAGCTTCCACTTGGCAAAGCAGCGATGGACATTTACAGCTCTCTGATCTTCAGGGCAGATCTGCACTTTTCCAGGCCTCAGAGTATGCTACAGCAGCTCCAACTTTAAGCAGATGTCTACATTCCCCAAAGAGACTGGATGCCAGCCCAGCATAGCCAGAGCACAATGCACTCTGGCCACATCCCCTCCCCACACCCAAGTTTCCCCTATATCAAGGCCAAGCTAGCAAGTAGTAGAGGGGTTGCGTATACCAGCTCTGCAACCACCAGTTGCAAGCTCTCCAAGGCTAGCTGAGAATTCTGCCAGATCCAGCTAGCAGAGAATTTTAAGGATCTTTTTACACTGCTCATACAGTGTAAAGGGGCCATATAACACAAAGGAGAATCTAGCACAAAATATTTTGATTTGTATTTGTTGGTTAAAGATTATTAGAAATATATTTGATGATATTTTCAGTAAATTGCTGCAGTTATAACTTATGGTCTTATATATCTGATATTAAACATAAAGTATGACTACTAGCTTCAGAATCCTAACACACATACTACTTAACCTGCCATGTGACTATCCAGGAGTGCTGGTAACACTGTCCTTAGAGTACAACATTCCTGTCCTAAGCAGGAGAAAGAGAGAAAGCCATAGTAGCTATGATACCCAATACAGCAACTCAGATGCACACAACTAATAAAGAGCCTGTGTAGATGAAGGTGCCAAAGACGTCATAAAAATTTACAGTATGAATTCCAACACTGTGCACAGAGCAGAAGTAATCCATAGTCTATTATTTACACATATATACACACCAATAGGTAATATGTGTGTCTACTTTTTCAATCCAGTTGTCAGAAATTTGGAATACATTACATTTTCAGAGTTACTTTAATAATATTGCATGTCATGTACATTTGATGATAGGAAGTAGTGAGATAAACAGTGCAATGTTTACCACATATCTATTTAAAAAGCAAACAAAATAAAAAACAAAAACACAAGGCCAAGGCCAAAAATAAATGAAGAAAAGTGACTGATGCTAGGGAATGTTGAATTAAAAGAGCAGTATGGATTCAGAAGTGTATATTGGTTTGCTTTATAGGTATCAAATGTTTATATTTGACAGTCTAGCCATCACCTGGAGCAGCCACTTGCATCACAAAAGCCAGATGGAAAGAACATTGGTTTCTGTCCAAAGGATCATATGAGAAGTTTTTGCAGTGGAGAGATACTGACAAGTCACACAGCTGAAAATGCACAGTGGAACTCTATAGTTGTAGTCATGACCAAAGCATCATTTGTTTAGTTTTGAAACCAGATATCTTAGAAACATAAAATGAAATTAATTGAAGCATGTGTCTCCCGACAACTCTTCAGTCCCAGCCATCAGAGTCATCCCGACAGTCTAGGTCAGGGGCGGGCAGGCGGGCAAACTACGGCCAGTGGGCCACATCCAGAGGCGGAAGTAAGCCGGTCCAGTCCGGGGTACGGGCAAGAGCCAGTATGCCACGCTGGACCGGACCGGCTTCCCCCAGCGGGGATTTAAAGGGCCCGGTGCTCCACCCACTGCGGGGAGCCCCAGGCCCTTTAAATCACCTCCAGAGCTCCAGGAGCGGGGCTTGGGTGGCGCTTTAAAGGGCCCGGGGCTCCCCGCAGTGGCTCAGGCGGGGATTTAAAAGGCCTGGGACTCTGGCCGCTGCAGGGAGCCCAAGGCCCTTTAAAGCACCACTGGAGCTCTGGCAGCGGGGCTCGGGCCCTTTAAATCCTCACCTGAGCCCGACTGCCAGAGCCCCAGGTCGCTGGCAGCCAGGCTCCAGCAGGGATTTAAAATGCCCGGAGCTCTGAGGCGGCCGGAGCCCCGGGCCCTTTAATTCACCCTGGGGCTCCCGGCTGCCTCTGCAGCAGGGTGATTTAAAGGCCCCAGAGCTCCAAGCCAGAGTCCTGAGGCCTTTAAATCGCCTCTTCCAGTTGAGGCCATGCCCCCACTCAGCGTACTGGTAAATCCTTTAAGTTATTTTCACCCCTGGCCACATCCGGCCCGTCAGACCGTTAATCCGGCCCTCACCTCCCGCCGGGGAGCGGGGTCGGGATTTGTCTTGCTCCGGAGCTCCAGCCGGGGAGCAGGGTCTGGGGCTTGCCCCGCTCCATGCAACTCCCAGAAAGCAGCCAGCATGACCCTTCTCCAAGCTCGACCCTCCTCCAGCTCCTACATAGTATGCAGAGGCGTGGCCAGACAGCTCTTCACGTTGCCCTGTCCACAGGTGCCACCCCCACAGCTCCCATTGGCCACGGTTCCCGGCCAATGGGAGCTGCAGGGGTGGCACCTGCGAACAGGGCAGCACGCAGAGCCACCTGGCTGCGCCGCCGAGCCGGAAGGGGGACATGCTTCCGGGAGCTGCTTGCTGTAAGCACCCGGAGCCTGCACCTCTGAGCCCCCCAGCCCTTCCTCCCCAATCCCCTGCCACAGCCCTGATCTCTCTTCCGCCCTCTAAACCTCTTGATCCCAGCCCAGATCCCTCTCTTGTACCCCAAACCCCTCATCCCCAGCCCCACCCCGAGCCCATACCCCCAGCTGGAGCCCTCATCCCCTCCCGCACCCCTACCCCTAATTTTTTGAGCATTCATAGCCCCAATGTGGCCCTCAGGCCAAAAAGTTTGCTCATCCCTGGTCTAGGTCCTTGATTAATCAAGGAGTTCATTTCATTCTCACTTAAAATAGATATTTAGATATCCACTGCTGGCAGTGAGACTACACAGAAGAGTATCATTTATTTTCATTCCTTGTACTGTTGTGATTCAAGGACCACATATGGAAGGCATCCCATTGTGATTGCACTGCTTTCTGAGTAGGATTGTACTAAATTAAAAAGTGGGAGGAGGGAAGTATCAGATTTTGTAGTGGGGAAAAGCTGGTAGCTATACCAATAGCCATAAATCAGGTTCAGACTCCATTATGAAGAGAAGAACTAGCAATGAAAATAACCGGAGGAAAAGCATGGCTTGTAAAGACCATCGATTTTTTTTAGAGATGTTTGTCTTAATCACTGTGGGCCCCCAGTACATTTAGTTTTAGGGTGTAGGGTTTTTTTAGGGTAAATGTTGCCATAACTGTTTATTACCAGTGTATATTGGCTCTACAGTAGCCCTAGTGTCTTGGTGTTGTGCAGTCATATAGACAGAGGGGGAAAAAATGCACACAGATGGACTTCTCACATGAAGTCCAATGGGCCAAAACATTCAGCTAAAAGAAACGGAGTACTTGTGGCACCTTAGACACTAGTACTCCTTTTCTTTTTGCTGACACAGATTAACATGGCTGCTACTCTGAAACCTACATTCAGCTAGAAATTAAGGTAATTAAAAATGCTATTTATTTAGGCCAAACATAGCAGTAGCTGTGGGTTCTAGGTAGAAGAGTTTCCAATTTAACTGTGGAACAAAATGAGTTACTACAGCGATAGCACCACAGAAAAACCTAGAATACACAGATCATCATCTAAACCAAAGACCCCACTCCTACTCCCACTGAAGACAGCGTCAAAGGTCCTATTGACCTCCAAGGAACAAAACTGGGCCTTTAGTGTGGGCAACTGTTTTGCACTGCTATCCACAGATCCAAGCTCCAAAATGATACCTCACAGATTTTAGCAGTAGCAAAAAAAAAAAAAAAAAAAAAAACAACCCCACAAAATCATCTCTAGCAGCTGGTGACTAGCACATTTAAAAAAAAAATATATATATATATATATATATATATATATATATATATATATATATATAGGGTAACGATTACAATTTAAGAGTAGAAATATAACCAATGCAATCAAATAGAAAGGAAAATTCATCTGTAGCCCAGAACATTTTGCTACTTTAATATATTATACAGAAGTTGAACAAGAAAAACCAATAATAATCAGGCTTTTCCAGGACGTAAGAGAGATATTAGGTCATATGGTTTTTGTTACAGGAGTCAAAGAAGCCTTTGAGGATAGAAGAGGTCTTTAATTTTTTTAATCTATCTGAATTGCTATCTTAAGTGTATTAAGTCCAGCTTATGTGAAAGCTTTTCTTTTCAATCTTGTCTGACCTGAAATGGAAAGGCTCCAAAACTCTCCAACCCTATGATCTCGGTTTATACTAAACCTCCTGTCTAAATTGTCCTCTATAGTTCTCCCCCAGTCCTTATAAAGAATATGCTATTGTGCAACAGTGCTGTATTTATTCAAGAAAAATGTCAACCAGATTGTGAGAAACAATTGATGGAAATAAATATGATGACCTTTGATATTCAGCATTATAAATGTGCTCAGGATCTCTAGAGTAAAAGCCATACGTCTCAGAACCGGGACTCCATAAATTAGGACAAAAACATCTAGCCTGGGCAATTTGGCCACAGAAGAAAAATCTACTAATGACAATGTGTTTCTCAAACCCAGCACCACCCCTTTCTTTGTTTTGTGCTTTCTGATTTCTTAAAAAAAACAAACAAAAACCCCAGACAGTCTTAAATAAGTACATAAGCAGAACCACTGAATACAACAGCAACTGTGCCTCCTAACTCCAAGGCTGAATTTAGCCCAAGCTATTTAAAAATTAACTCACAAAACCCCTAGCCTGGCTTCATTCAGAGTTTCAACAACAACAGGGTTTTTACAATCAAATCCTTTACATGGGCACACTGCCAATCCAGGGCATTTCTTTCATTATGTTTTTTCTTAAATTCTTAATTTCAATACAAATGGTTAATTCCTTATCACCAAACATATATAAAGTTCAACAGTATGAACGCTCCCATCAGTCTCTCACTCGTGCTGCTTGTCTTTCTCATATACACACAAGGGAGGTGAGGTAATATCTGTGTAAGCTCAAAAGCTTGTCTCTTTCACCAACAGAAGTTGGTCCAATTAAAAAAAAAAAAAATTACCTCACCCACCTTGTGTCTCTAATATCCTGGGACCAACATGGCTAAAACAACACTGCACATACACAAAGGCTCTCTTTAAGTGTCCAAAGAAAGATAAGTAGTAATTTCTCTCTCATTCACTAGATAAAATGACAAGAGCTAAAGCTAGTTTCTGTTCATTGCAAAATGTTTTAAGGCTTTCCTCATGGACTACATTAAAACATTTTGGATCGTCAGTTCTTTCTAGAACTGCATGGTCTTTGGGAAAGTCTTTGTATCTACCACTGTTCTGACACAGGACCTAACGCAATGAAGCCCAGGACTCTGATTGGGGCCTCTAGGTGCAGCTTAACTAATAATATTCCTATAAAGTGTGATTCACTGCCCATTGAAGTCAATCCCTGATTTCAATGTGCAAATTGGATCAGGCCACTAGAGTAGGTTGGCAGGAATTCCTAATACACCACTAACTTTAACCATTCGGTAAAACTCGACTAATAAGCATTTAAATAACTGTTCACTGGTGACTTGAAACTAGTGGGAGAATTAACTGAATTAGCACAAGAACAAAGAGGGAAGTCTCTTTCTCAGTTTCCCTCTGTTACTAGGAAGGCATTCTATAAAATTTTAACGTATAGTAAAAGTCTACCTGGGATTTTTTTAAAAAAGAAAAGGAGTACTTGTGGCACCTAAGATACTAACAAATTTATTAGAGCATAAGCTTTCGTGAGCTACAGCTCACTTCATCGAATGCATACAGTGGAAAATATAGTGGGGAGATTTTATATACAAAGAGATCATGAAACAATGGGTGTTACCATACAGACTGTAACAAGAGTGATCAGGAAAGGTGAGCTACTACCAGCAGGAGAGCCGGGGGGGGGGGGGGGGGGGGCTGGGCTTTGTTGCAAGGATAGGCAACAAAGCCCGTTGCCAACTGTGTCCACATATCTATTCAGGGGACACCATCATAGGGCCTAATGACGTCAGCCACACCATCAGAGGCTCGTTCACCGGCGCATCTACCAGTATGATATATGCCATCATGTGCCAGCAATGCCCCCCTGCCATGTACATTGGCCAAACTGGACACTATCTACATAAAGAATAAATGGACACAAATCAGACGTCAAGAATTATAACATTCAAACACCAGTCGGAGAACACTTCAATCTCTTTGGTCACTCGATTACAGACCTAAAAGTGGCAATTCTTCAACAACAACAAAAACTTCAGAAACAGACTCCAGCAAGAGACTGCTGAATTGGAATTAATTTGCAAACTGGATACTATTAACTTAGGCTTGAATAAAGACTGGGAGTGGATGTATACAAAGTAAAACTATTTCCCCTTGTTTATTTCCCCTCCTACTGTTCTTGTAAACTGCTGGAAATGGCCCACCTTGATTATCGCTACAAAAGGTACCCCCCGCCCCCCCGATAATAGCTCACCTTTCCTGATCACTCTTGTTACAGTCTGTCTGGTAACACCCACTCTTTCATGTTCTCTGTGTATATAAAATCTCCCCACTATATTTTCCACTGTATGCATCCGATGAAGTGAGCTGTAGCTCATGAAAGCTTATGCTTTAATAAATTTGTTTCTCTCTAACCGTGCCACAAGTACTCCTTTTTGTTTTACTGATACAGACTAACACTGCTGCTACTCTGAAACCTGGGATTTTTTTTAAAACCATTTCTTTCACATCTCTGAAAGACAGAGCAATAAAGCAGCACATTATAGTGCACCAGATTCTCTGAAGTAAATGAGATATCTCCAGAAAGAAAGTTCAAAAAGAAAATCTTTATCACTATTCTTAAAATTTCCCTCTAAAAACACTCTAATGTAGCAAAGTTCCTCTAATTTACTCTTTGACAGACCTCTCAATTAAAATCGGAGCCAGAATGATGCTTATTTTTCAGAATGCTCATGTTTTCTCTCTGTGTTATTTTATGGAATGAATAACCACTTCTTTTTTAGGAATGATCAATTTTTTTCTTTCATGAGCCCTCTTTGTTTCATAATTAATGTAAATGAGAAAAGAACAGGGTTGTGTTTTGTTTTAAGCTAAGAGATAAATAAATATTTTCCTTTGTCTATTGGTATTTCCTTCAGAGATTGTGCTGTACTTGGGGGAGGGGAGAGTGGTAAATACAGCTACTGCATTATGCTGGCAAAGAGCCAGAGAGCTTTCTTAGATTATGTGCAATTCACTAACACGTATGTCAATTACAGGAGGAAGTTCCAGAGGAGAATGATTGTATAAAACAGACTATTTTAAAATAAAGAACAGGATGGCTAAACCCAATTAAGTATTTATAATCCCTGCACTGCAAATGAAATTAGGGCTTTATATGTATGTATAATTATACACACACAGACATGTATTGTGTCAAGTGCTGAATGACCTCAACTTCTAAAGAAGTGCCTGGGAGTTGAGGATGCCTTGTAGTTAAGGATGTAAAGAACTGAAGGTAGTGGGATTACTTATTACTTATATACCACACCTTTGTAATGTCCTGATATCAGTCAACAACTGCATCCTAAAATAAACAGAGAGTGAGGAAGGACAGGGTCAGATTCAGGGTTGTTTGTAGAGCCTTGGCTATTGGCATTCTGACTTTCAAATGTCTGTAACTATAGCCTTAACTCTGAATTTCCAGGCTTTCAATATTACAAGATTTCAATATTCTAATAGTGTTGTTTCAGTTAATTGACATCTATTTACCTTAAGTGACATTGTGAATTTTCTTTCCCCACACACAAAGACATTTTAAAATATTTATGAGAAAACTATAAATACCAACATGGCGAACAAATATTTAATAATGGGCTCTTCAATCTACCAGAGAAAGGTATAACACGATCCCATGGCTGGAAGTTGAAGCTAGACAAATTTAGACTGGAAATAAGGTGTAAATTTTTGACAGTGAGGGTAATCAACCATGGAACAATTTACCAAGGGTTACTGTGAATTCTCCATCACTAGCAATTATTAGATCAAGATTGCATGTTTTTCTAAAAACACATGCTAAAGATATGCTGCTCTGGGAATTATTTTGGGGACCTTCCAAGGTCTGTGCTACACGGGAGGTCCAACCAGATGATCGCAGTGGTCCCTCCTGGCCTTAGAATCTACGTATGTATGACACTAACAAAAGATTTCCTGGGAGTTTTCCCAACCCTCCTCCCCCCAAAGAAATCTTAACACACAGATGAGTGAAGACTAGCAGATGATTAATATATTACAGCATGGAGTCTATTTTGCTTAATTACAAATGTGTTGTAGAGCCATCATAATATTCACAATGAATACTCCGCTGGTGGTGATTTGGGGCCTGATTCAGCTCTTATCGGAGTCAATGGAAAGTCATAAGAGCGCTATCCAGCTCTTTAATCTCTCAAAGCTGAAGCTGTTCAGCTGAGGGTGGGGTTTATCTTGTGGACCTTTTGTGAGCACTACAGTCCACTGGAACTTAATGAAGCATTGTGAAGTTCAAAAATCTATAGGTACTAATTCCTGCACCCTACCATCTGAAAAAAACAGTCCCACTCTCAGCTAGGCCTCATGACAAACAAATTAGAGCTTTCTAGCTCATGCTATTAGAATTATTATTGTTTATTTTTTTTTAAATTACATTTTTTAAAAAAAAGTCTCTCAGTTTAGCCGAACAACCTCAAACCTTCCCTCTCCCCCTAAAAATATTCTGTTATGAATAGGAAACACACGTGCCAAATTTCAAGTCGAAGGGATTTTTTTCAGGTTCGAATAGATGCATAACCAGAGTTAGAATGGAAAGCAAGTTACAGCCTTATCTATATAAAGAGTAAGAACAGTGACTCCATAACACAAAATAAAAACAAGTTTTAAAGGAAAGATTCTGCTAAGATCCTACTCCTATGTTAATCAATAATAGCAAAACACTCATTGACCTCAGTAAGGAGCTGCATCCAGTGCTGAAAGATTTAAAGTGCCAGAAAGGAGAACAGTTAAAAATAAATAGAGTAGCTGGACCTCCTCTCACTTTTAACACAAGCACATAAGAAAGCCACGATGGATATTATACACTACTGCCCTACACTGTAACATGCTGGGGTTTTTAATTCAGAGGAGGCAGTCTGAGTTTATTTGCCCTCTCAGTAGAGGCTAGAGTCAGTCTGTGCCTTTGTTTTGCACTTTGGGAGGCTCAGCAGACACACAGCAGAAAAGTTTTTTATTCTGGAGCCAGACTGAAATTGCTCTTTGACCATTTTGGGAGACAGCTGAATAACTGGACAGGAGGATGGTATAGTTTAGGGCTTGATACTGCTCCCACTGAATCCAATGGGAAAACTTACAAACTTCAGTGAATGCAGATCTTTATTTAAATAACATTTCATTGGTGAGGATATTGAGTAAGCTGAACTGGTGTTAGTTCGAAGATGGACAAGGTTCCAGTTGTCATACATGTTTTCACTTGATTTTGATTCTCTTGGGGTTTAACTAAAATGGTGGCAATATGGGATCCAGCAGCTAGACCCCTGTCTACATTAAATTTCCCTCTCTGGCTGAGTACCATTAAAAAAAAAAAAAAAGGGGGGGGGGGGAGGAACATGGGGGGGGAGGAGAAGTGATTTATTTATTTTGGAGGGGTCCTGAAGAATATCCCTTTCATGAATGGGAGTTATTGTTTATACAGATGCAATCCTTTACATTTTAGTGTGCAACAGCCAGCCTCAAGAATTTATACAAAATACATTTTCACAAATGCTGAAAACACACCTGGCCAGAAATAATAAATTATTGTTTACAAGTCTAAGAAAACCTTTTTCCTATAAAACCATAAAGATGAATCCTGGAAAAAGTCATGACTGCCTACTTATAAACACTAAAGTGAAAAAAAAGCATGAGATATTAGGCCTGGTGGTAGAAGCATTTGGCACACAATAGGTATTCTGTAAACACCATGTTACCATTAATTTGTCACAGTTTCAGAAAGGATAACCACGCTAATGGGACAATATATCTGAAATTCTTTGAGTGAGATAAAGGAGTGACTCCTCTGAATCTCTTCTGAGTTTATGGGGGAGTGGCACAGCTAACACCTCTGTTGATTGTGCATCTCTTTTGGAATATGTATTGGAATATGTAAACCCGCCCCCTAAATTTGCAAGTCAGTAATGCAGCCACCAGCCAACAGTAACTAAAGATAGAAATAGGAAGATTGTGTATGCACACAGCCTCTGTTGTCTAAGGAGGCTGCATTTCACCACCTCGGAGGTAATTATGGAACCAAGATCTACATTAATTGGCTACACATTTTCACACTTCACTGAACCAAGAGGGAAAGAGAAAGCTTTAGAGTAATTTTGTGCTGTCTCATCTCATATTTTATCTTTACATGCACCACTGGAGAAAATGAAAGTGAGAAGAGGTGGCAAAGGACCAAAACCATAGAAAATTAAGAAATGATTCTGACTCACCTATATGATAAAGACCTATCCAGTCTGTTGGGTCAACTTCTTCTTTAATATCCCAGAAAATAATGAGGTTCTGAGATTGCCCTAGGGTGTATTCATAGATACTTGCTGTCAAACTAGAGCGGCTGTCAGAGGTCACTAGATCAGTGTCACTATTGGCACGCTGTAAGTTCATGTTCTCCGGTATGGTGCCCTGAGATGCCAGACTCTGCAGGTTCTCTGGGCTCAGAGTATACCGTAGCTGAGGATTACGTCGTCGCACAAAAAGCAGATGTTCTCTGGCTGAACTTGCCATTGTGTGTGTGTGTGTGTCTCTCTCTCTCTCTCTCTCGTCGGTTTACATAAAAAAAAACTTCTCACTTCAGGATCTGCAAAGAACAAAGAGAGGCATGAAGTGTTAGAGCTGAAGGATATTGGATCAAGCGCCACATGTAGAGAATTTAGTTTAAAGGTTTCTTGAACTGGGATTGACCCTATAGTAGTCTCATATGGATGAAATACAGCTCATAGTTCATGAATCTACCACTACAGCCATCTAAAGACACTATTCAATACACTAGAACTGAGGCACATTGCACAAACTGCTTGTGGCAGTCTTGCTGACATTCAAAATCTAACATGCACTTTGTATTAAAATTTGTATACCATGAAACAAACAAGGAGCTACTGTGCACAGACTAGAAAAAAAACAGAAAAAACAAACAAAGATCCAGCAACCAAGATTTAGTACTAGCCCCGATAAATAAGTGGATTAAGTCTGACACACGCTCAGAATACACGGAGATAATAAAGTCCTCTTTTAGCTAAGCAATTACAACAGTATATCTTTGTTTAGAATAAATAGTTTCTAGTAGCATTTTATAAAGCTTTTTTTAAATTAAGGAGTCAGAAAAGTAATACAAACATTCGATAGGACTTGTATACAGCTTTGGCAAGCACACAGCACCATAGCTAAGTAATACAAAAGTTATTTTGTAATAAAAAGAATTTTTAAAAGTATAGAAGAATCTAAGAGGAAAACTATGGGTTCTAAGATTTCTCTAGATCATGCACAAATATGCCAATTCCTTGAGTGATGTATTCTAGGAGTAAGGGCTGAGGTTCAATTAGCCCATGTCACTGTATCTGCCCAATTAGCTTTGTTTCCTTTTGCCCAGGTCTAAGAATAGACACCTCACGAATTCAATGATTCCCATCGGATCTGGAATAGATAACAGAAGGAGGTCTTCTCCAGAAAGGAGGAGATGTCAACATGGCATTAACCCAGTATTTATTATTAAAAAAGCCTGCACAATTTCCAGAACTAAGCTATGCAATATTTTGCCAGTAAGAGACAGGTTACTTCAATTTCAGTCAGAGATTGTTTCCCCTTAACCCTTGGACTGAAAGGAACTGCAAGTAGGCTGTGTCAGATATTCCTTTGGTAATCATCCCTGTTCGTATATGCTCATTTACAAAATGACCAGAAGATATTATATAGGTCTACCTCCTGGGACTGACCTCTAACACACTCTGGATGGTGTTTGGATTAAACAAGGCCAAGGTATATTCTTTGCAGCACCTTACATTACCCAAAACCCAGGATTTGAAGACACATTTGATAGTTCTAAGAATTTGTAACTTCTGTAGCTTTACATTAAGTCATGTCTGTTAAAACTGCCTGGTAAATGAATAGCTAGTAAGCAAAGACAAGGGTGCCAAGTTCCATGAGCTTCTTCTCATGTCTGTCTCTCTCCACAGACAGTCTCCCTCTTCACTTTCAAATCTCTCCACATAACATACTACTTCCGTTTTGTACAATAGCAAAACATACTGTTACTGAATAACCAACCAACCAACCAGAACTTTGTTTTTCAGAATGGAATGAAACACACTGTATTTATCTGGGTAAAAGGGGTTTTGTGTAAGCAAGTGATTTATCAATGCAAATGATACATATAGGTAGAGCCCTGCGCGGATATAAAATTTGTATCTGCATCTGATCCATGATCCGCAAACATCGTCCGCGGATATCCGTTAGCTTAAAATATTCCAAGTAATGTAATAAAAATGCAACAGAATAGATAATTTCAACCATGCAAGGATTATTTTCATAGTGGATACTAGCAATAAATAAGTTTCTTTCCACTGGGGAAAAGACAGTTTTACAGTTAAAATAATTTATTCCATTAGAAGAAAACTGAATGTATGCTAACAAAAAGGATCATCAATCAAACCATTAAGAATTAATGTTAAGTGGTCTAAAAGGTGCTGCACTTCCATAAGGCTGTGAACTAAAATTTGTGGTCCTTATTTTTTTAAAACCCAGACAACTACATAGTCTACCATGCAGAGATTGTGGTGTGACTTTCTCACACTCTTTAAACAATCGCAGCCACTATGGCAAGGTATCTGACCATTTTACAAGTTAACCATAGACAAGGTCAACTGTAGCACAGTTGTGTCCTCTTTGAAGGATGTCTGCTGCAAGCAGAATAGAACAGATCTCATTCATTTTAAATACATATATTTTGAGGAAGTTTACAGATACCTGTGTATTATTCTTGAGCTTTCTTCCTGGTTTCATACCTCTCGCCTTAAGCTATCATATATGGGTATTTTTGTTTCCTTAAAATAACCCAAACATTTCCTGGCAGTGCTGAATGTCACCTGCTGTGATTTTCCCTGTTTCCAGGAAGTTTTTAATTTAAAATGAGGTAAAGCTCACTGGAAATGGATGATGATTGTTGGCCATCTTCCATAGTATTATAATTATGATTAGACCCACCGTATTTTAGCCCCATCAGTCAAGTCTCTTACAGCTGCATTATTAAACAAACTAACGCTAGCAGTCAAAGATGTAATTATTAAGCAAAAAAACAAAACAAAACAAAAAAAATTCACACAGCTAGAGCTCCAGTCTTTTTCACAAAGGTTTCTGGACTCTTATTAAAAGAGTAAGAAACTACATGATATTAGTTATAACAAAAGTAATATTTTAAATTTTTACATAGGATTTTACAAAACATCACAACACACCATCCACATGAGTATTTCTTCACTTAACACTGAAATGCAGTCACCTGTGAGGTAAAGTAAGGCAGCAATTCAACAACACTATAGGACAACAGCTGAAAAATAAATATTCCATTAAAACTCCAAAGGGTAAATGTAGAATGGACAAATATTTATATCCACATTAGAATTTGGCTATGACTAGAACTAAACAACTTGAAATTATGACTTGAAACTCCCTCAGCACGTCCCACAAAATGACTATTTTTCAAAACCAAAAACTATTGCCAAAAGTTTTGTCAAAAAAATATTTTTAAAAGCAGAGATTTCACATTTTAAAGGGTTTTTTTCCCTACATTTCCAAATTTCTTATTTTGTTTTTTCCTGTTTCTCCTCCCATTTTTCCTTTCATCCACAGAATGCAATGCAGTGAATGATGTGTTGGGCCCTTCCCCTCACCCCCCACTAATTTTTGTTTTTTCTTTTTTCCTTTGGCCACTTGAATTTTAAAAACCTTCCTCAATTTTTAAAAGTTTCAGAATGGCAGAATTACAGTTTCTTTTTGCTGTTCGTAGCTTTTCAAATCCTCTTCAACTTTGGAAAAAGTTACTGGAGTAGCAAAAAGTAAAATAAAATAAAAATAAAGCGAAAGAGTAAAAAGAAAACCTAGACATCATGCATTTTATTGCACTCAGTATCAAAAGGGGTAAAAGAAAAAAAGATATTTAATAACTATGTGACTTTTGTTTATGCCTTATTCAAAGATTTTATAGTTAATGGTATGAATCAACAGATTTCACTGAAATGTACATGTGAACTCTGCCTCTGACATCAACAAGGTAAAATAATTTTGTATCCATATGCATTAGTGAACGTTAGGAAAATTAAATATTTTCCTAATGGTCTACAAATAAGGGCAGGTCTACGCACTACAAACTTGCATCGGAACAGGTGCACTGAAGCAACTGCACCACTATTGCACTTCTGGTGAAGACGCTCTAAGCCGACAGGACAAAGCTCTCCTGTTGGATTAATAATTCCACCTTTGCGAGAGGCAGCAGGTATATTGGCGGGAGCAGCTCTCCTGCTGACATAATTCTGTCTAAACAGGGGGGTTAAGGTCAGTACAACTACGTCACTCGGTGGTGTGGATTTTTTCACACCCGAGTGATGTAGTTATACTGAAAGAAGTGTGTAGAGTAGACCTAGCCTTGTGCATTTTCTTTTCCTGGAATGATGACCATGGGGTAACTCAGAGCAGAGGAGTAATTATTTGAAGACACAAGAGTGCTAAGTGAGCATTTACCAGCTTCATTCTGAACCACTGGAGCATCCAGCATAAAGATTAGCTAATCACAGATGTTGCTGGTCTGTTTACTGAGATGAGCTTCATTGGGTCACGTCACCTTCTCCTGATCTACCGAGGTCTTATGGATTTAAAAGCTTTCCTGGGTTAATCAGTTTACACGGAGTTGTTTTAGAAGTGTTTATATAATCAGACAGATTTTTAAAGTATCCTGTGTTTCTATACACTCCCTCCTAATGTTTGTAAGACAATGCTCTTAGAGACCATAACTCTATAAAAACAAGCTTTATGCAGGAGTTCAATGGGACTTTTCACATGTGTGTTTGTAGGATCCTGACATAAAAGCATCTACTGGTAACACCCCACCATCCCCACCCCCTACTAAATTGCAGATTTCACAGTGGAGCAACACCATTCTCTATGCAGACCCAGCTTTCATATGATGCAGCTGAATTCACTTTCTACTCCAACCAAATGCTAGAGGTATCATCAGTCTTGCCATCTCAACAGCTACGAGGGCTAGAAACTTATTGGTGACCCCAAGTCTTGCAATTTCTTTTTTTATTTTAATTCTTTTAATCTCATATCAGGTATTTTACGTAAGAGCCGCAGCTTTTAACAAGTGGTAACACGAGACTCAAATCCTGCCTTTTATTTTTTTTAAACGTAAGTTTCTAGCCCATGTGACAGCATACAGAAGCTTGAAAACGTGACCCAAATGCACCTTAAAAGCCCAAAAACTAGAAGGCAAATAAAAAGAACCCAAAATATATTATTTTAAAATCTTTTGGTTTTTAAGCAAACCTCATGATTTTGTGGGCTGACTCATTTTTCACAATACGTTTTATTTTTTAAATGAAAGCTGAAATTCTGATACAACAACATGACTCCATGAGCTGAGGCTTTAAGAAAAGAAAACAGATATTGCAAGACTCATTATAAAATTGTGAGGTGCCAACATTGTATCATAACCCTTTCCATCAAGCTTTTATATAGGGTTCATTCTTGTTACCACAGTTGGTGATTTTCCAGCTCGAACAGTTTTCTCTGGGGCCGGAGCCCCGAAGGGGAAAAATGGTGGGTACTAAGCAGCACCGGCAGCCCCCAGATCAGCACCTCCCCATCCCTCCCAGCACCTCCTGGCTGCCGCGATCAGCTGTTCCGTGGTGTGCAGGAGGCACTAGGGGGCAGGGCACACTCGGGGACAGGGACGAGATGGGAAGAGGCAGGGTGGAACCTTGTGGGAAGAGGTACAGTGGGGGTGAGGCCTGGGGCAGAGCCAGGGGTTGAATACTCTCCAGCACATTAGAAAGTCAGTGCCTCTGATCAGGACACTGGGTTTAATTCTAAACTACCCCTTAATAATTATCCGCACTGTTCAAATATTAATAACCACACAACTTTCAAAAACTACACCAAGATTAGGTTCGTCAAAGGTTAGAATATTATTTACCATAACTAATTTACAGAGGTGTTATGATAATTTGTAAAACACTTTACATGTTCAAAGTGATATATAAAAAAGTGTTAAATATATGATTATTACAATAGATTCAATGATACCATGTACAAACTATAGTTGCAATAAGTTCTACACTGAGTAATAACATTTCTGTTAGTTTACTTTGGTTATTTACGTGTGAGTTTGGGTCTGAATCCCAACGGCAGGAGATAACGTAACACGAATACCGCGCCTGGTTACATAGTACGCTGGCTAAATGGCACCAGGAGAGGAGATTTCAGCTCACACTATCATCGTATACTTTGAACTCCTGTACTCTCCTCAAATAAACATGGTTTATGCATAAATATTATAAAGCAGTAGGGAACCTTTTTTCTATCAGGGGCCATTGACCCACAGAAAAAATCATTTGTGGGCCAAACACCCCCCAGTGGGGGAGGGGGAGATGCGGGGGCTTGGGGCTTCCCTTAGGCTCCAGGGTGGGGCTAGAAATGAGAGGTTCACGGTGTGGGAGCAGGCTCTGGGCTGGGGCAGGGGTGCGGGAAGGGGTGAAGGTTCCAGATGGAGGTGCAGGCTCTGGGGTGGGGCTGGGGATGAGGAGTTTAGGGTGCAGGAGGGGGTTCCGACCTGAGGCAGGGGGTGGGGGTACTGGTGGAGGTTAGGGTTGCCAACTTCCGAATTGCAGAAAACCAAACACCTTTGCCCCGCCCACTGCCCTGCCCCTTCCCTGAGGGCTCCGCCCCACCCCTTCCTGATCCATCCCTCATACCGTCCCTACCTCTGTTGCTTGCTCTCCCCCACCCTCTCTCACATGCTCATTTTCACTGCAAGGCCCAGACAGGCATATTTATTGTTTTGACAGATGTATTATGCTAAGTCCAGGACACTATTTATTTGTTACAGGACACTACAGCTGGCAGCAGAATATAGTAAAAAAAGGGTAATTTAAAAAAAATGAAATTTTACAAACCTTTTCATGATTCTTTCCCTCCCCTCATTCCATTTTTCGTAAACAGCTCCGTGTTTCTGTTCACTAAAGTTATTATAATTTTATGTGTGGAATTAGGACCACACATTATCTCAGCTGCAATGGCTCCATTGAAGGCCCATTCCTGAAACCCAAATACAAATCCATAGAGCACAACCACAGAAACGCACACCTGTCCAGATTCATGTGTACACATCTAGCACGCACTAACACATATGCTTCCACATTATTTATTATTACAATTGTTGTTTAGTGCCTAGAGACCCCAACTAAGATCAGGGCTCCAGGATGGTGGGTACTGGACATACACATAAAAAGAGACAGTCTGCAACAAAGAGTTTATAATGTAGCTAAACAAAGGTGAGGACAAATGTATGATACATTGGCTCTTCAGCCATTACTAGTTAACAACATTCACTTTTTAAGAAATAATACATTTCTTTTAGAGTTCCCTTCTCTTTTAAAAGCTTGTTATGAAATGAATACACACATATTTTAGGTCATCAGCTCTTTTGTGCGCAAGCCAGCAAAAGGAATAAAAAAGTCAAAGAGTTAGGCTGCAAATTTTATTCACACAGGCATACACACGAGGCAATACACACACCTCCCTACACAAAAACACAGTCTCTTACACACATACAATGCATGCATGTGCACACATTTGCCTACACAGAGACACTTTCATACACTTTTCCAGGGGCTGCCTAAATCACTCAGCCGGGAAGGGGGGAGGAGGGAGGATAGGGAGGGAAAGAGGCCAAGGATGAGAGCAGGGTGGGGGTGAGGGGCCAGTGAAGGAGAGCACAGGGATGTGAGGGGTATGTGTAGTGGATGGGGATGCAGAAGACTACAGGTGCATGAGAATGTGGGGGGCACAGTGGTGTATAGGGATATAATGGGAATGCAGCAGTGTATGGAGGTGAATGGGGTGTAGGGCTCTGGGAGGTGGAGAGAATGGGTGGGAGAGCACTGTAGATGGCTGGGCAGGGCAGGTGTCGGGGGCAGGACAGGATGGGATGGAGAGGGATGCAGTGATGAGGGAATGGGGTGGGTTGGGACAGGGAGGGATGCAGTGATGGGGGTGCAGCCCCATTCCCAGCACTCAGAGACAGGGATACACATACCTCGAACTCCTGGGTGCCGGTGATGGGGCGACAGACAAACCGCAGTTCACCACGGGGCACGCGCCATAGCTCGAGCCCAGCCACACAAGGAGCGTGAGGAGAAGAGGGCCGGGCAGCAGCGAGAGAGGCGAGCACCACACAACCCCTCAACAGCCGCCTGCTGAGCGCTCACAAGTCACACTAGTTCCTCCCCTGCCCTGACCCAGCCAATGGGAGCTGTGCCTGTGGGCAGGACAGCATGCAGACCCCCATGGCTGCCCCTAAGACTAGGAGCTGGACATGCCGGCTGCTTCCGGATGCAGAAGCCGCATGGCACGCCGGCTAGCAGGAAGCCTTCAAGACCCGCTGTGCGGCACGGCTTCGCTGCCAACCGGACAGTCAACAACCCAGTCAGCAGCGATGACCAGAGCCACCAGGATCCCTTTTTGACCAGGTGTTCCACTCCAAAACCAGGCCCCTGGTCACAACTAATGGGGGTGTGGGTTCTGGGAGGGAGTTAGGGTACAGCAGGGGGTTTGGGGTGCGGGCTCTTGCTGGATGGCATTTAACTGAGGCAGCTCCCAGTTGGCGGGGCAGCGGGGCTAAGGCAGGCTCCCTGCCTGCCCTGGCCCTGCGCTACTCCTGGAAGTGGCCGCCATGTCCGGCCCCTAGGTGGAGGGGTGGCCAGGAGGCTCTGCGTGGTGCACTCTGCCCACACCCACAGGTGCCACCTCCGCAGCTCCCATTGGCTGGGAACAGCGGCCAATGGGAGCTGCGGAGCTGGCACTGGGGGCAGGGCAGTGTGCAGAGCTTCCCTGATTGCCCCTCCATCCGGAAACTGGGGCAGAGGTGCAGAGGCTCAGGGCTTCTGGCCCGCGGCGCGGAGACTTGCTATGGGCCGTGTTCCCCACCCCGTTATAAAGCCTTGGCAACAGAGAGGACAGAAATTTGTCTGAAGCACAAAAGTCTCTGGAGGAGGAAGTCCACTGCTTTCTAGAATAACGTTATCTTCTCACAACAAACTACCAGTAGTACTGATACTGGTAGGACCAGTTAGAAAAATCTATACATGGTTGATAGATGTGATCTATAAATATTCAGAAAAGCTTTAACTTGTATTCTCTATGCATTATCCCAGAGATCGTGAGATAAAGACACAGATAAAGAATGCTGGGAAAAATAACATTATGTCCTTTAAAACTGCCAAAGTTCCTCTAATCTCGAATTCTTATTGTTCTGGTAAAACACCTGTAAGTAAAAAACAAAACGAAATCACCACCACAAATACAAACTTGGTAGTTTCTCTGATTCAGTTCATGTGCCCAAGAACTATAGGTGTTGTAAAGTCTGGACTTGAATAACAATTCCAATAAATACTGCAATTTAATCAAAATCAATTTGCAACAGACAGAAAGCTTCACTTGAAAATGAGCCCCCATCTTCAAACCAAATACTCTGCCAAAAAACCTCTAAACACATGCTTCTATATCTCACCCTTTACAACAGTTAGGTTGTTTTTAAAATTCATTAATCCATTTTACATGGAATGACACCAAGAAGTGGCAGATGATGCATCAAGGAGCTGGATATTGGAGAACATTCTACCACTGAGATATATGTGGCAGGCTGGGTAGATTTTCATTAATGTGACTTGCGTAAGGCAACCTGAATCCCATATTTATTGTCGAACAAGAAAACAAGGCTGTCCCAAAACCAGAACTGTGACAAGTGCACATGCTAGAGGTTGAGGAGAAAGGGTCACTGCTTTTGTTCCTCATGGAATAAAAACTTAATCTGAAGTTGGATGGGAACGTACTCCATTCCCTCCCTCCAAGAGGAGCTGATGATCTTACTTGTACTTTAAAAATCCCAGGAGTACTGATTCACCAGTGCATCAAAAGAGGATGAAAATATGAATTATCCTCCCGTTTCAGTTTTCTTCTAAATGCCACTAAACAGTTGCACTCCATACTGCCCTATGAGGACAACATGTATAATTTGCTGCATCAGTTGTCCTTTACGTGAAGCGTGGAATACCACTGGCTAAGAAGGACTAGAGCAGAAATTTTATTAAGTACCAGGCCAGGGTGGGCAAGTTATCTATTCGGCTATCAAGAGATCGGAGAGGGAGCAGTGTTTAGTGAAGCCAAGTCTCAGTGTGGAAATAAATTTCATACGCTTTTTATTCTAAGGCAACTGAGAAATTAGCAAGGACTAAGACCAGCTTCGTGTTTCACATTGGCTTTCAATTAAAATTAAAACCTGGGTAAAGTAGTGTCAAGGATCCTCCCCTATTCTGAACTCTAGGGTACAGATGTGGGGACCTGCATGAAAACCTCCTAAGCTTACTTTTACCAGCTTAGGTTAAAACTTCCCCAAGGTACAAATTAATTTTATCCTTTGACCCTGGATCTCCACTGCCACCACCAAACTCTAACTGGGTTTACTGGGAAACGTAGTTTGGACACGTCTTTCCCCCCCAAAATCCTCCCAACCCTTGCACCCCACTTCCTGGGGGAGGTTTGGTAAAAATCCTCACCAATTTGCATAGGTGACCACAGACCCAAACCCTTGGATCTGAGAACAATGAAAAAGCATTCAGTTTTCTTACAAGAAGACTTTTAATAGAAGTAAAGGAATCACCTCTGTAAAATCAGGATGGTAGATACCTTACAGGGTAATTAGATTCAAAACATAGAGAATCCCTTGAGGCAAAACCTTAAGTTACAAAAAGGACACACAGACAGGAATAGTCATTCTATTCAGCACAGTTCCTTTCTCAGCCATTTAAAGAAATCATAATCTAACACATACCTAGCTAGATTACTTACTAAAAGTTCTAAGACTCCATTCCTGGTCTATCCCCGGCAAAAGCAGCATACAGACAGACACAGACCCTTTGTTTCTCTCCCTCCTCCCAGCTTTTGAAAGTATCTTGTCTCCTCATTGGTCATTTTGGTCAGGTGCCAGCGAGGTTACCTTTAGCTTCTTAACACCTTTACAGGTGAGAGGATTTTTCTTCTGGCCAGGAGGGATTTTAAAGGGGTTTACCCTTTCCTTTATATTTATGACAAGTAGTATCAAAGCTGCTTATCGGGCTATCAAGGTCTTCTTAAATACTTCACAGAGGATCAGAAAGTAGGAGGATTGATTTCTTCATAAACTCCCCCTGGGACAAAATTCAGGATTATATCTAGATTTAAAACAACATCTGGGGTTTAACATAAGCTTCAATTAGTGACAGTGAAAAGGAGCAATTTGGACTAAATAGTGATTTTTTTTAAAAAATTCACCTTCATATATAAAAAAATTGATGGGGGAAGTTATCTGATTTAGTTTTCATAGCAATGGAAAGTTATACACCAATGCATTTTCCATATACAAATATTAAATAATTATAAAAAAATATGAATAAAAGGCTGGGAATCCCCAAACCAGATATATGATTGAAGAGAAAACATCAATAGAGTGAACAACGAACAAAAAAACCTTTGAGTTCACATACTGCCGTCTTCATCTTAGTCATAACAGTGAATCATTTCTTGTTTATGTAGGGATCTTGTAGGCGGCTTAAGGCTGTCGGCTGGATTGCAGACTCTTCCCACAGTTGTTACTCAAAATATATTGTTAAAGGGCTGGCCCAGAGACGCAGCTGGTCATCCTCTGAACTACCATACAAACCTTCAGTATGGAAATGACTGTGAGATAAGCACTCTGGGCTGATGAACGGTGGTAGCATTGTGGAAGTGAAGATTAGCACATTTAATTTTTCACTTTCCAAAGAACAGAACAACGTCACATACAGAGTCAGCATGGAAGAAGATGAGTAAAACAGCATCCTGAACCCCAGGACCAGTGAGGGTGAAGGTTCTCCATTCTCTAGAACAACTTTATCCACAATAAGGTGCTTCTGTGTTTGAACCTCATTAAGAAACATAGGTGACAGCCCTAAAGAAAATGTCTGGAGTCTCTCACTCTCTCAAACCCCACTTCCCCGCCACCAAAGGATAAGCAAATCCAAATAATTTTAGAGACAAGCAGTCACAAATAGAACACAAAGAGCAAAATACATATGCTGGCTTCTGTACTATAAAATGTTGTTTTGCTTAGTACAAAGATTTATAGGCGGAACAATAGAAATTAAGTAAAAGGGCCATGTCAGGGTATGAGTAGGGATGGCTGAAAAATGTAAACATGTTTCCATGGAAAATGCAGAAGTTGTTGTTTTTCAGTGTTTGAACCAGACCGAACTGTTTTCCTAATTTTTTTTTTGCAATTTCTGCTCTATATTTTTTCCTAAAACATTATTGAAAATGTTACCAAAATGGTTTTTGAAAATTTTTCGTTTTGATGTTTTTGATAAAAAAAATAAACTAGATTAGAAGAAGGGCAGAGGTTCATTGCAAAAAATGAACTTCTTAGCATCATTTCTGAAAAAAAGTTTAAAAAAATTTTTTTAATTGAAAAACAACTTTTCATTTGAAACATTACAATATTGTTTAAATATTATTTAAACCAGGCATTTTCTTTCACTTTCCCAGCAACTGCTGAAGCCAGCTGGGATAGGAAAAGTCTGGGGAGCCTCTGAATATTTTCAGCCCCACCCTCAAAATTCTGGGTCATGGCCACTATCATTGGCAGTCACTCTGCTCCTTAATAGGCTGGTGGTAGCTGCTGAGCTTCCTCCCATCTGGTGTCAAACAGGTCATCCCTGAGGCACAAAATCCCTTTCACTTCCATGTACATATTCATATTAATATACAGTACTGTAACAAATATTCATTATAAAGATTCCACTTTCATTGATTTCTAACACAGCAGACAATTCCTCTTTCCCATCTCTTCTGAAGACATCTGGTTGATCTCCATGTTCCCATTCTTTGGCTGCGACTATTGCTGCAGCAATTCTCTTAGCAATCAACAATGGTGCACAGCTGTCCATGCCATTGTGCAAATTTCCTGGCACAATATCCTTTCCATACAGGCAACTCACAATCCCACATCACTCTCAGGGAAGGCTTATAATTGTCACCAGACATCTCATCCTCTTCCAGCAAAATTCATCACATGCAATGTATTTATTTGGAGGATCTAACATGTTCTTATTAAGGTGAAGCCTACATAAAGGTTTCTTTTCCCTGCAACTGTGTCTCAGAAATAAGGGAAAGAAAAGACATATGTTCCTTTATCTCGGTCATTGAAGTACCTGATGGCACATTTTCCAGTATTTTAACCAGACCAATTTTCAGTGTCTCAAGTACCTGAATTTCCATATTTTTAAAGAAGTTATTCTATGGTCTAATACATCTCATTATTAGGTTCTTTCCCTGATAGTCAGCCTACATTTTCCCTGATTTTCAGCTGACACTTAAGCTAACACAAAATCAAATGCTTCCTATCTAACCAAGTATGTAAAAGCAAGTTATCAAGTGAAAAATGGTATCATTACTGAGATGACAAGAAAGATTAGCTATTTATAACCCCCAAGGAATTGGTTTTTCCCTGCTGTTGATCAAGCACCTTTCCACCTTGGTACAGCCATGATCTGATTCTTCTAGCCGGATATAACCTGTGACTTCCCAATCCGGTATCAAGATATGGCCATTTTCATATTGTAATGTTAAAATGCAGGGCTCACCACTGAGATATGGAGGTTAAAGAGCTAACAGTGCAGTTGACAAGGCAAAGCAGCATTGGGATATGTCAATGGATTGCAAGTACCATTAGTCAGTTCATTCTCTAACCCCTATTTTGTAGTGTAGTGTAGACCTATACACCAGAAAACCTGTCACACCCAGCTACACGACTGCACCAAAGGAATCTGATGAGTTTGTGTCAACACAACCCCCTATCAAGAGGCTGTTATCTAGCCTACACGTTCTAACAGTCTTTAAGAAAAGAGAAAGAACATACTTTTAAGGGAGGCAATATATTTTAGTGGGAAGAGAAGAGGATTAGGAGTCAGAAGTACTGGGACAAGAACCCACCAACTCCCTATGTGACAATCACTGTAAGAAGCGTGACCTATCCCATTCAACTCAAATCAAGACACTGTGAATATGAACCCAGGGAATCTGAAATTTTTCCAATGCGCCATAGAATCCAACATCTCTGCCATGGAATTGGCCATTTTGTTGCAGTCAGGAGCCCAACATTTTGCATTCAGTCTCCCTGTCTTGCTGGGATGAGCCTCTTGTTCTCCAAGAAGGAATTAACTGGATGATATAACAGGATTTCAACCTAAGTTCATGACGCTACAAGTGTCAAGAGTTTACAGGCACCCTGCTTTTCCCCACATTGCTAAATGGTAGTGGGATCCCACCCAGACGTGATGTAGGATGGTCTCGGTATGGAAAAGGGGGTCCCCAGGTATGGAAAAGATTAAAAACCACTTTATTATATAAATGCAAAGTACATGGGAGCAGATGGCAGGTAGAGAAATAAGAGATTCTCAGACTAAAATATGGGAAAGAATGAACAGTACAGTATTGGTTAGAACCTACTCTGAGTGTTTGCGAGGAATATATCCCAACCAATCAGATATAAAAGGCATTCTAAACACATTTGGGAATCATACACAGTTATCAGTCCATTTGTGGCAAACAGAAATGAGATTTTAAAAAAATAATCAAACTGAATGGTTTATCATCACCCTATCATTACTGCATGAATTTCCAGTAACGGGATTCTATATTTTAAATACGTTATCCTGTTGATTAGCATACATGAGACTAGTGGCCATGACACACTGGAGGAAAAAAAAATATGACTCTGCCAATCCTAAGGAAACCTGAGGAACACTAATCATGGACAAATTAAAGAGATGTCATCAGTTTAAAAATGGCACTTCTGTCTCAAAGTTCTTTATCTAATGTTAAAGTTAACACTGAAGGTAACTGTACCTGAAAGCTATTAGAGGAAGAAATTTATTTCTCTTTTTTTCCAGTTTATTTTGTGCATCTGATAGTAATTTGTGCTTGGCCAATTGCATTGTTTGCACTGACTAGTCAGTCCTGTTTCTTCTGTTGTTTGTGTGAGTCTGTTAGAGAGCAGTAAGGGAGAAGAAAACATGCCGAGATAGGAAATATTAACTGTAAACTTCAAAAATTGACAGGGGATTCACTGATAGATGAAATACCTTAAACTGCTTTTAATTCTTTTTTTTGAATGGACTAAATTTCAAGTTACATTAGCTGAAAGATCATAACGATTGTTTTGAAATATAAATCCTCTCATCCAATTCTTCAGTAGACAGGCCAGTTACATTCAAGAACTATACTGACTGGTCTGTTTTCCCTCCAATGAACCCAGATTTGCTTATTATAGGACATGCCATGGACTTCTTGGATCTGTAGAGAATATTAAAGACAAGACAATTATTGGTATATTGTTGAAAAGCAGTCTAGCTCAAAGCTATGCTTATTCAAGAGCCTAATAAACTTGCTATTTTCAGAAAAGTATTAGCATAAGCCAAATTCTTTTTGGATGAAGGAATTTCTAAGTATGTGGAACTGAACATTTTTCAAAGCACCACCATGTGTTCTTTTTTAAAATCTTTTGATTAAAAAAAGCCTCTAAGACAGAAATAAGCCAATACTATTCTGTGTGTGCAAACAATCAATATTCTTTTATTTAAAAAAAACAAACAAAGTCTTCTATTGAGAACAGGACTATACAATTTTTTTTCATTAATTCTTTTAATGAAGGAGACAAATATCCAGTGTATAAGGGAATAGCATTGGCAGTCTGGAGACACGAGATCTATTCTTGGCTCGGGCACCGATTCATTGTGTAACCTTAGCAAGTCACTTATCAGTTCTACATCTGTAAAACAGATTGTAAAGCAGGAAAAACAACTTACCTTTTGTGAAGCACTCTGAATAATAAGCACTAAGTACTATTCCTACTGCCTCTTACTTTAGTAACTACTGACATATAGGGAAGAGATGAAGAGTACAGCACAAGCAACATGAGATGACTGAAGTAAAACCCATACAGACGTACGCTGGATAAGTCTTGCCCAGGACACAAAACTGCAGTGCAACTGGATAGCTTCTGTTCCTGACAAAAGTGCTTACAATGAGTGTGCTTTGCAAATCATAGCATCCCACTCTCCGCTGATTTAAATTACTCAGCTGCTCTAAGAATAGTGCCGGTGACACTTTTCCTCCAAAGCCAGTACTGAACAGTGTTCCAATGTGCAGTTAGAAGGCACAATGCTGTTGGAAGAGCCTCTATCCATCCAAAGCATCTCTCCCCAAGGTGGACAGGAAGTACAGAAGGAAATTAAGTAACGCTAAACTTGCAAAATGTTCTCTTTAGATTAACCTTTCATCCAAGTGTAGCTTGAAGTATGACATTTGCAGGGCCATGAGGCGATGGTATGGAGGTTGCTACATCACATGAACGGGGAATTGGACCACTGGATATGTATGATGATGAATTCTGTGGCCCTTCTCTTGGACAATGCCTATTACCATCCTGCATGTTGGTCTGTGGAGAGCTAGCATGGAGATTCCATCACTAGAATAGAGGGCATGGAGAATTCCCTGGGTAAACATTGGCACGTTTCCACTGTATCACGGCATTTAAAATGAGGAAAGGGACTTATCAGAGTCCTCAATGCAACGGCAAATTTCTCTCGAGGTCAGTTAATGCAAGCAATCCAGGATGAACTTTACTGCCTCCATCAGATCAGACTGTCTTGACTTTTAATTTATCCTACTCTGCATATTAAACTACACCGATCTATTCAGCTTTTTAACCGAATGGCTTGTTCAGCATAAAGTTCTGTCTTTTTTAGCCCAAATAATGAGTTACAGTTTTTCATTTCATCATACAGCTGTTCATTTGAAATCTGAATATTGAAGTGGTGTGTGCTAGTAGTTTCAAGATTACAAACAATGACAATCACAATACATACATAAAAGCTATAAAACTATTTGACAGATGGTCATGCAGTGAGGCTTAAGATGATAATCAAGTGACAGGGCTACTCCACTCTCTAAAGGCACCTGTGACAGGGTGTATAGGTCCTTCAGTGCCCTGAAGCTACGAAGCGCCGTGCCTCAATGCACCTAGGAGCAGAGCCCCAAAGTGATTCACAGGTAAAATACCAGCTTTCCCCCTGCATGTTTGGTAACCGATGCAACTGAGCCTGCACTTGAAAAAAAGAGTTTGAGCTCTTTTCATGGAAATAAAAGATCTTTAACAGCCATCCTTGCAAGGAGAGACAAGGTGGGTGAGATAATATCTTTTATTGGACCAACTTCTGTTGGAGAGAGACAGACACAAGCTTTCGAGTTTACACAAAGCTATCCTTCCAGTCTGGAAAAAGTACTCAAAGATAGGGCGTAACTCAAAGTAACACTGAATTACTTTCCCAGACCCAAGAAGAGCTCTGTGTAAACTTGTCTCTCTGACCAACAGAAACTGGTCCAAAAAAAGATTTTAATTCACCCACATTGTTTCTCTAATATCCAGGGACCAATATGGCGACAACGTCCATGCATGGAGACAGTGCAATTGCATAGGGCCTGCACCCAGATAGTGCTGGCTACAAATGGGTCTGTGGGAATCCGCCAGTTCTGTGCACCAAACTCTACACCACCTGGTGAATAATTTTATGGAAACAATCATAGAACATGAGGGTTGGAAGGGACCTCAGGAGGTCATCTAGTCCAACCCCCTGCTCAAAGCAGGACCAATCCCCAACTAAATTATCCCAGCCAGGGCTTTGTCAAGCCTGACCTTAAAAACCTCAAAGGAAGGAGATTCTACCACCTCCCTAGGTAATGCATTCCAGTGCTTCACCACCCTCCTAGTGAAAAAGTTTTTCCTAATATCCAACCTAGACCTCCCCCACTGCAACTTGAGACCATTACTCCTTGTTCTGTCATCAACTACCACTGAGAACAGTCTAGATCCTTCTTCTTTGGAACCCCCTTTCAGGTAGTTGAAAGCAGCTATCAAATCCCCCCTCATTCGTCTCTTCTGCAGACTAAATAATCCCAGTTCCCTCAGCCTCTCCTCATAAATCATGTGTTCCAGTTCCCTAATCATTTTTGTTGCTCTCCGCTGGATGCTTTCCAACTTTTCCACACCCTTCTTGTAGTGTGAGGCCCAAAACTGGACACAGTATTCCAGATGAGGCCTCACCAATGTCGAATAGAGGGGAACGATCACGTCCCTCGATATGCTGGCAACACTCCTACTTATACAGCCCAAAATGCCGTTAGCCTTCTTGGCAACAAGGGCACACTGTTGACTCATATTCAGCTTCTCATCCACTGTACCCCCTAGGTCCTTTTCTGCAGAACTGCTGCCTAGCCATTCAGTCCCTAGTCTGTAGTAGTGCATGGGATTCTTCTGTCCTAAGTGCAGGACTCTGCACTTGTCTTTATTGAACCTCATCAGATTTCTTTTGGCCCAATCCTCTAATTTCTCTAGGTCCCTCTGTATCCTATCCCTACCCTCCAGCATATCTACCACTCCTCCCAGTTTAGTGTCATCTGCAAACTTCCTGAGGGTACAATCCACAGCATCCTCCAGATCATTAATGAAGATATTGAACAAAACCAGCCCCAGGACCGACCCTTGGAGCACTCTGCTTGATACAGACTGCCAACTAGACATGGAGCCACTGATCACTACCCGTTGAACAATGACTGAAAACTCATGGAGTTTCATGTACCCCTATTCAAGAAAAAGCTTACAAGGGAGACAGTTTGGCTCTGTGTTTGCAGAAATACTAAAAAAGATCGAATTATAGGCTTTAAATAGTTAGGAAATAGAAAACAGAAACCATGGTGGACATGATACTGCATTCCTTCACAAGCAAAATGAAAAACCGTGATGGCTGCGATACTGCATTCCTTCATAAACAAAATGAAAAAAACCATAATGAAAATTTATCGCACACGAAAATCATTGTAAGGTTGAGCAAATAGATGATTGATTGATTGATGAGGATGATATGGACGATGATAACAACAGGGATGGTAAAACTAAAATATTTTACTTGCCTTTCTAAATAAATTAATTGTACCAGGCAAAGAAGAGCAAATTTTTCCAAGGATGCCCCAATTTCTGGCGTCTTTTTGATCTCCTGGTTTTAAAACTTTTCTTCTGCGTTTTACTAGCATCCTAGCCATTTTACCCTTTGTTCTGTACCTTTTATTTTCTTCTCATTTTTTTTTTTTACATATGTGATTGCTTTTTACTCTTCCTTAAACTAATATTTTTCTCTGTAATGTGTTCTCCTTCTGTTTGGCTGTATCTTTCCTTTACTGTAATAAGGGAAAGTCATTCTGAGTCACTCTTCACAGCCTATCTAGATCCCTTTCCCACCCCCCCTTCCTCTATTTTTCCTCTGTCAATCTGAAACAGATAAGGGGAAAGATATCCAGTGTACAATACAGACACACTCACCCACTTTCTATCTTTCTCTTTTCCATCCCCACTCAGAATACAGAGGACGTGGAACAGCTGAATATGAATTGGAAATAGCTACACAGTAGTACTATTTTGTCTAAATCAGGTCCATTTTCTTCTGTTGCTTTCACTGTGAGGTTTGTCCACACCACTGAAAAAAACAAACCATGTTTTCTATTTGCTGATTCATCTTCTCAGCTACTTTTTAGTAAATGAAGAACAACATTAGAATTTACTTCTGGAAACCCTCTCTGGATATTTTAAAATAAGTTTAAAATTACAGTGTCAAAGTTTTGCTCTAAAACCATAAAGACTCCATAAAGCAGGGACAGACAGAGAGATCCTGTCTCCTTCAGTTCTCAGATGACATGAGTTTGATGACTCAGCTCAGATGTTAAACACCAGCTCTCATTACAAAAACACCATATAATTTAGACTGTCTGAAATTTTCTCTTAAGGGAAAAACATAGTTCAGCATAAATATATACATATTTATTTAAAAACCTATCTATATAGTGTATTATTGGGGCAGATCATGATTCAGGTAATTCAAGGTAAAATAAGACATCTGCATACAAATGTGCATTTGTAAAGACAGTCTTACTTCCACACATAGACAAGAATACATGCCAAAAGTCCTATTAGTTTAAGGGATGAGGTCTAAGACAGGATCTGAGCCTCAGCATCAGAGCTTAGTCCCTTCTATGCCATTATGTTAATGGAGCAGCTCTTTGCAGGCCTGCAATACTCATTCTCAAAACAGGATAAACAATTCATTTTTTCAAATGTGCAGGTTAGAATTAAAACTGGCCTACTGCAAACGTACAACACTCAGCTCTGTTTTTCCCTTTACAAGCTGCCATGTGTACACACAAGAGTTGTGCCTCTTAAATTACACCAGTGTAGTTATGGCAATACAACCTTCCTCGCGTGGAAACAGTTATGCCAATATAAGGTATTCCAATACAGAAAGGAAAAAGTTATATAGGCATACCAGTTATACCAGTATAACTGTGTCCACACTAAAAGTTGTTCTGGCATAACTATTCCGGTAAAAGAAATTACACCCCCAACCAAAATAGTTGTACCAGTACAAAACCTGTGCAGACCAAGCCTAAGGGCTTGTCTATACTTGCAAGTTTTGTTCATGAAACTAATGTAGACACGAAAAAAAAAATCAACAAAAGCAAAGTCACCAAAGCGAGTCTACATTTGCTCCCTTTGTCATAGAATATCAGGGTTGGAAGGGACCTCAGGAGGTCATCTAGTCCAACCCCCTGTTCAAAGCAGGACCAATCCCCAATTTTTGCCCCAGATCCATAAATGGCCCCCTCAAGGATTGAACTCACAACCCTGGGTTTAGCAGGCCAATGCTCAAACCACTGAGCTATCCCTCCCCCCAACAATAGTGCCCACAAATGTCCACAATGGTGCCCCAAATGTTGACAGCATGAACAATGCACTGTGGGTACGTATTCCACAGTGCCTGGCAACACCATCTGTCATTAAGTGTTGTGAGAAGGCAGAAACGGAGTGCGGCAAATCCTGGGATGTGCAAAATGTCCCGTCATGCATCGCTTTGTGTCCCAGCCCTCCAATGATTTCTGGCTTCCTTTCACACTGTTCTGGCTTTTCTTTCGTGCCATTTTTCCAACTGTCAGTCTTTGTAGTGTGTGCCAGCATCTGCAGGGAGAGAGGATGGATCCCACACTTCTCTCCTATGCGCTGTTAACAGTCGTGAGGACATCACGCATGGCAACAGAGTTACTTGCAAAGTTACTGACGTAGGACGAATTGCAGGCATCCGAGTGTGATATGGACAGCAGCAACTTTTCAGCGCTTTTGGCATTCACAGAGCGGCTGCAAATGGTAGACTTGCTTTTTGGCTAGGGAAACAAGCACTGACTGGTGGGATCACATTGTCATGCAGGTGTGGGATGAAGACCAGTGGGTCCAGAACTTTCAGATGCATAAAGCAACCTTCCTGGAGCTGTGTGCTGAGCTGGCCCCTGACCTGCAGCACAAGGACACCAGAATGAGAGCTGCCTTTTCGGTAGAGAAGTGTGCTGCAAATCGCTGTGTGGAAGCTGGCGAATCCAGACTGCTACCGGTCAGTTGCAAATCAATTTGGAGTAGGAAAGTCCACTGTCAGGGCAGGCACACAGCTCCGTGAGCACCCCAATCATGGTGAGTGTTGGGAGTGGGGGGAAAAGGTGGTTGTGCGTATGGACAAAACGATCACGGCTTGCAGGGAACTCATTCTAAAATTATCACACACTTTTTCCACAGGTGGCCAACCTGCTGGCTGACATCTCACTTCTGCAGGTAAGCAGGGAAACCAGAGCACAACTACTGCATGCTTGCGGCTTTCACCCCGGTCTACATGCAGCTCAGCTATGTGCCACTTTGGTCCCAGCTCCAGTTTCCTACAATGGGGAAACTAACAAAGCAGCAATCCCCTGGAATCTGCGGCAGAGGATTAACAAGTATCTCTTGGAAACTTTCCATAGCCTCTCTCCGGAGAATTCCCTGGGGGTCTTGATGTCCATGGACACCCTACTTGGCCATGCAGATTAGGTACACAGGGCAATGTCCAGCTCAAGTAAAACACTATCTGCCTCCCACTTTTCAATTCCCTATACAAGCTGCAGCAACTTACCCGGCATCTCATCTGCTTCCTATTCCCCGTAGAGAATTCTGGAGTGGAGAAAAGTTCCTGGCTGTCTGCCCCATCGGGAGACCCCGCTGGGAGCTCCACATTCTCTTTTAGCTCCACTTCTTCATCCAGAATTTCAGCCTCTTGGTTACCCCCTCTTTCTACTGCCTCTGAAGTATCCACGGGTCTATTGACGATGGAGGTGGGGTCACCACTGAGAATAGCACTCGGCGCCTTATAGAAGCGGCAGGTCTTAGGTGCACCACCAGAGCGATGGTTTGCCTCCTGCGCCTCACAGTACGCCGGCTGCAGCTGCTTTATCTTCGTTCTGCACTGCTGCATATCCCGATCATAGCCCTTTTTGCAAAAGCCTTGTGTCCCGATTCCTACGGGTCACTCGCAGCTGCAACTGAACAGACTCTTCTCCCCGTATACTGATCAGATCCAACAGCTCAGCAGTGGTCCAAGCGGGAGTGCGTTTGGTGCGATAGCTAGCCATGCTCACCTGGGAAGCCAGCAAGCAGGAAATGGAATTTAAAATTCCCGGGGCTTGCAAGGGGGAGGGGCGGATTAGCTGGAAGGCAGTGGAGTTCAAACCGCTGACCAGAGTGGTGGCATGGGAATTGTGGGACACTTTCTGGAGGCCAATAAAATCCAAAAAATAAGGCGTGGTGTCTACACTGGCTGTTTGTCGACAATAAAAGGAGGGGAAAGGCAAAAAAGTCTCTTGCAGGGGTGGAATTTTTTGTTGCCAAAACTGGGCATTTTTTTTGACAAAAGTCCCATTGCAGTCCCAGCATATTATCGCTGTTTTGACACCAAAAGGCAGTTTTTGGCAACAAAACTTGCCAGTATAGACAAGCCCTAAATGAAGTACATGCCATTGTAACCCAACCACCTAGATTAGTTATATAACTATAGAAACACTGCCTGAAATCTTAATGTTCTTAATAACCCACAGCTCAGAATCAATGTGTGTTACGCATCCCCCTCTTTGTCTGTTCCACGAAGGATGAGAGTCTGTTACGGCTCTCAGACAGCCTGGCTCTTTTGCTGAAGTGTTTTCGGAACTGGAGGTCTCCAGCGTATCAGCTGTCACACTCACCAGTTAAATGTGCACAAGCGGCAAAAATAAATTGGAGACAAGCAAATAATATAACCTGAAATTCATGAAAAACATCCATTTTATTAATTGAAGTTATGTATGTATTATAATTATGGTGTTCTGCAGTAGCTTCATTATGCTGGGCACTGTACAAACACATAGCAAGAGATTGTCTCTGTAGGACAGGAACTGTGACAGATTAGCCACTGGGCCCACAGGGGCCAGACGCCCCGACCAACTGGAGGGGCCCCCAGTTTCCGTTGCCCAGCAGTTGGGGGAGGGGAAACCTGTGCCCCGATCATCTCCTCGGCAAAAGCCCCTGAGTGGGGGAAGCCCTCGCACCAGTGGCCCCAACCCTGTCCCCATCAGAGGAAGCCCCTTGTGCCCCTACCCCATCCCCAGCAAAAGCTACAGGGTGGCAAGGGAAGCCCCCATGCCCCATTCTACTCTCCAGCAGAAGCAGCAGGCAGGAGAAGCCCCAGCACCCTAACTCTGGTCCCCTTCAGAAGCCCTGGTGGCTGTGGGGGAAGCCCCAGCACCCAGACCCCCACTTGTGGGGCAGGCAGAATGAGGGGGACTCTGGGTGGAAGAGGGGTGGGGTCCCAGGGAAGGGACAGAAAGGGCTTGGGCTGTGGAAAGGGCAGAAGGGGCGGGAACCCCCATCCTCCCCACTTGCTCTGGCCCAGTGCACAGGGAAACCTTAATCCACCTCTGTACAGAGGTTAATATTTGAACAGACAAGACAAACAAATGGTGTAGGGGGGAAAACAGAGTCACACAGAATTGAAGTGATCTATGACTGTAGGTTGTCACCACGTTTAAGCCTACGTTTCTCTTTAAAGTTTCCCGCTAGAGTGTTCAGTTGGTATCTTGTTCCTTGGGGTGTCTTTCATATTTCCACCAATAAAGTTCCTTTACTATTAAATGGTATGTTTGACCCTTCATGCATCTGCTCCACACAGAATCATTATCAACATGCTCTCCCTCGGATAACTCACCCTGTAGCAATGACAAACGCCGTGTAATACACTTTCTCTTTAAAAATCAAACCTCTTGCTACCACAGATTTGATGTACAGTATTCATGACACTGAAAAGCACATTTGTATAGTTGCAGTGAACTGGTTGTGCTGCAGAATTCCTCTGCAAGCACTGATGCTATTGCCCTCAGTTTAGCATTTTGATGCTAGGTCACATAGTCTGCCTCAAAAATATCCATCCCAAGACTGCTATTAAGGGGATGAATAACAGAAAAAGCAACCAGTAGGTGAGGGTACTGTGCCGCAGGCTGGGAAAGCACAAATTCACATTCAATATAATCATTTTTTTGCTATGTATCAAATGTTCTATGGTCATATTGACAGATTTTAGGTCTTGAAAGGAGCTTAAGAGAGGCCAGAACAAAAGGATATCATTCTACTTGCTCCTTAGAAGTAACTCTAGAAGCCTACATACGCTCACTCGTGTCAGGTTTCAGAGTGGTAGCAGTGTTAGTCTGTATCAGCAAAAACAACAATGAGTCCTTGTGGCACCTTAGAGACTAACAAATTTATTTGGGCATAAGCTTTTGTGGGTTAGAACCCACTTCATCAGATGCATGGAGTGAAAATACAGGAGCAGGTATAAATACATGAAAGGATGAGGGTTGCTTTACCAAGTGTGAGGTCAGTCTAACAAGATAAATCAATTAACAGCAGGACACCAAGGGAGGAAAAATAACTTCTGAAGTGGTAAGAGAGTGGTCCATTACAGACAGTTGACAAGAAGGTGTGAGTAACAGTAGGGGGAAATTAGTATTGGGGAAATTAAGTTTAGATTTTGTAATGACCCAACCATTCCAAGTATTTATACCTGCTCCTGTATTTTCACTCCATGCATCTGATGAAATGGGTTCTAACCCACGAAAGCTTATGCCCAAATAAATTTGTCGTCTTTTATCCTGCTTCCTAGGCCTATCCTTTTCTCTGGTGGCTTTGTTTCCTACTCATATCTGCACTGCACTGGGATCTAAGCTCCTTGGAAGGAAGAATGGAAGAGGTAGAGAAGGATTCTACATGAGTGAGTAAAAAGAACGAGGAGTCCTTGTGGCACCTTAGAGACTAACACATAACTTTTCTACTCCTGTGGCTTTTCCCACAGGAATTGATCAGGAAGACTGATAAATACAACTTTGACGGCAAAAGAGAAGCTCAACATTTGTTTCTCTCCCTCTGGCTAGAAGAAATAAAATGCACAGTCACGAGGAACAGACAGCAGTGGCGCTGAGGCAGGAGTTAGAGACTAGCAAACTGCAGAAAAAGTACTGAGGTATTTAAAAAACAGGAATGGCAGATCCAAAAAGGCGTACTTTGCTTTTTAAAACAATTACTTTGATAGAATAAAAACAGTAACATTATTTACTACTTACTACCAGGGTCTCTGATTATTCACTGCAGCCTCATCTCTGACTGTGGGTAATCCGCTGTGCCAATGGAGACACTGCTCAGGGACAACATCACATCCATGAATGGTAAACAAATTTTATTGCCACTTAAAGGAGGTTGATCTAACTGAAGGCGGAGGCTGCAAGTTTGGGGACACTGCTGTCTTAAGCACCGGGGGTACCTCACAGCTCCCTGCCACTGCAGGAGGCTGCAGGACCCTGCAGCTCCCAGCCATTAGGGCTGAAGTCACAGATTCGGTTACTTCCGTGACCTCTGTGACTAAATAGTAGCCTTATATATTGCATATATCACCGCTTGATCCTGCAGGTACACTGCATCCACCAAGAAACCAACCCTATACCTGTATTAATATCTGCTGTGGTCTCACACGTGAAGAGTTAAAAGAAACAAATTAAATAGGCCTGAGGATGTTGCTCAACAGGCTTTTTATTTCTCCTGACTATCCCCACAAGGGGTATTTACAAAGACTAACTGGCAATTAGCATGCCTCATTAGTACACTATAGTGAAAGTAAAGAAGGAGAGGTTTTCACCTTGTGCAGCAACTAGAGTTCTTCAAAATGGGTGCTCCACTTCAGGTGCTCGTGTGCCCTGTGCAGCTTAGATCTAAGATTTTTGGTAGAAATGCCTGTTCAGTCCTCGGATACGCTCCAGACATCCTGCCCCATAATGAGGCTATATGAAGCTGCCTGGGTAAACTGCCCTTAGCTCCTTCTCTACCACAAAGCCCAGCAAAACAGAGGGGCAGGAGGTTCGGTAGTGGAGGACCCATAGGGATACACATCTCAAAGAAGTCCACTTACAGCACAAGATGAGTAAATTCTCCTCCTTCAAGCAGTGTACGTATAGATGCTCCACTTCAGGTGACTCCAGAGCAGCATCCTCAAAAGGAGGCGGCAGTTTCAGAGTCAGTTGGAACCCTGAAGACAAAACTGCATTGCCAACCACAACATCTGACCTGAAAGCATGAACCAAAAGCATAATATTTGGAGAAAATATGTACTGAGGACCCGGTTGCAGCTATGCAAATTTCAGCAATTAAAACATTTGTCAATAATGCCATAGATGTAGAGGCAAGGAAAGACGAAAAGTCGACTTAAGTGAGTGGCTACCAGTCACATGATCTTTGGCTTCTGATCTGCTCTAGGTATATTCTCAAACAAAAGCACTTGATAATGGAAGTGATTCTTGCTGACTGTCAAACAAAGAAACTTCTTGTGAGGGGGTGAACTGCAAAATGAAAATATGCGCCCTGACAATGGAAGGACTAACCCTCAGAATGTAGCAATGGAATCACAACTGAGAAAGTCACCATCCTCAATTTCTGTAATCTCACAAAGGTGTTTAGGAGTCTGAGAAATAAAGTCTGTCTCCAACCCCCATTCCTTTTGGGGACCAGAAAATATTTGGAATAGAATCCCTTCCCCCAGTGCTGGAATGGAGCTGCTTCTACAGCCCCTATAAGTAGAAGAAAAATGACTTCCAGTCTCACCAAGGGAACATGAGATGGGTCCCTGAAAGGGGACCGTGAAGGGGTGGTGGGGTAGCAAGGATGGAGGTGAAATGAACGGAAACTTGATATTATGTCTCCAAAACCCATTGTCAGATGTAATCTGCTCCCAGACAGGTCGGAAACAGGGAGACGTCTCCAAAGGGAGGAATGTGGGTGGGACAGCAAAGCTGAAGATTTTTGGAGGTGGGGATGTTCTGCACCTTCAACGAACCCAACAAAATTAATGCTTGGACAAAGATGACGGCTGACTGGTGGTACCAGTCATGGTAGGTGGTCTTTTCTTTTGGTATCTTGGCCTCTTGTCAGGTGGCTCAGAAGGGCTAGGGTAAGTAGAGAACTGGACCGAATGAGCTTTCTGTGCCATTTGTGACCTGCTTAATTTTATTTTGTTTGCAAGGATGCATATTCCAAGGGACCTGGCAGTGGCCCTGGAATTTTTCAAAGCATGAAGAGATTTGTCAGAGGACTCAGAAAGGTTTAAGCCCATTAAAAGGAAGGTCTTCAATGGTATTTTGGCACTCCCTTAGGAGACCCAGACTGCTGTACCCAAGATGCTCTATGCATGGTAGAAATGGAGCAGGGCTACTGTCTTGGGAGACTTGCAACAAGGTTCTTGTTAGGAGTAAGGCTATAATTTAGTCACAGAAGTCATGGAATCTGTGACTTTCAAAAACCCCCATGACTTCAGCCCTGCCGGCTGGGAACTGCAGGGTCCCACAGCCTCCTGCAGCAGCAGGGAGCTGTGAGGTACCCCCCGACACCGAAGCTCCCAGCCGCCGGTGGCAGGGGGGACCCCCACAGCTCCCAGCCGGCACTCACAAGGGGATTTCCACAGCTCCTTGCCGCCCCAGGGGGCAGGGGGACTCTGCAACTCCCAGCCGCAGGTGGAGGGAGGGTCCTGGAGCTCCCCGGCCACCCAGCATCTGCCCAGCCCCTTCCCATTTTATCATGGATATTTTTAGTAAATGTCAGGGACAGGTCACAGGCTTCAGTGAATTTTTCTTTATTGCCCATGACCTGTCCGTGACTTCTACTAAAAATATCCATGACAAAATCTTAGCCTTAGTTAGGAGCTGACCATCGGCTCGGATTGCATTGAACTGGTCACAGATGTTCCACAGGGGGATGTTCAATAAAATTATTGCATTTTTCATAATTGGCATGGTTGCATTTTACTATTGGGGTTTGGTAATTTGCAACACAAAATTTCAGAGTCACTGAAGAGTAGCTGATCCAACCGAATAGTTTGAGTTGCTTTTGGTACTTATCATAGGGCACAGACGTTGTGTGATGTTGTCTGCCATGCTCATGACCGTCTCCATAACTACAGAATTTAGTGCAGTGTAGGCAAACAAAAAGTTTGGATTTTTCACCAGGACATAATTCTTTTTACCAATTTATTTGCTCATGAATGGTGTGGTGTCAGGATTTTGTCAGACTCTTCTTGGCAGGATCCAGTAAGGCTTTGTTTACTAGTAGAGTCACATGACTAGAAGCTGTTATATGCAAAACGTCCAACAATTTATGTTGGGACTTCTGGACCTCCTCTAACAGAATCTGCAATGAGTCAGCAATGCATTTCTTCAACTCCTGAAACTGTTTAAAATTGTCGTCAAGAGAAGGTAGCGGGACATTACCATCTCATCTGGTACTATGATGAAATAGCTTCTCACTCCTCAAAAGCCTCCACCTGAAGTTGGGGAGGGAGTGATAGAGCAGGAGAGGGTCTCCCTCGATGATCCTTGTCAGAGTTTCAGGGGATCTGCACCTATATCCCTATCCCCATTTCCATGTCACAGTGGTCCACTACAGGAGTTCCCAATCAGGCTTCAGGTCCCCACCCGTCTTTGGGTAGGGACTCTTATCCCACTCCCTTCTGACAAGGGTTTTCAGGCTGCCAAGCTCCCTCCCTTACACTGTGATGCCCCCAGCAAACCAGTCTGCATAAAGGTCAGTGCCCGTGCTTTTGCCTTCTCTTTGAGGGCTATGAACAGTGTGTTGCCAGCTGTTACAAGTTACCACACAGCTCTTTCTAACCAAGCACATTTATTCTTAAGGTAAAAAATTACAGAGAAAATCAATAAAAGTTCCTATATACATGCTAAAAGTTTACCTGAAGTCACCTATCAGTCTTATGGGACCCTAGTAGGCCAAAGGGTTGGGACCCCCTTTGGACAGAAGAGCTTGTCTGTTTGCTGAATTAGAAAGAAGGCCCTCTGTCAGTTCAAGCTCATCCTTTTATACCAAAAACCCTTTCTTTGTCACTGAATCTCTGGAAAACTCACACTGAACCAGTATATGTAAACTATTCCAAGGGGTGGTACCTCTCTAGATTTGTTTAAGTTGCAGTGACTCGCCATATTCACCTCCCTCTCTTTTAGTTCCTGTAGGAACTGTGGTAACCCTCCTCCATGGAGTAAAACAGTCATGCATAAACCATTCATAGATTTAATACAGTGGTGAAAACTGCTAGTGATAGGCAGCCCATGGGTCCCAGTACAGCCACTTAGGTGGACCATACGGTAAAGGAGGGAGGCATCCACTCATTGGTCATGCCAATGAGAAGGGACACAAAACTGTTTCTACCTTGGAATTTCTCTCTCAGGGAAGGTGGTCAGGAAAATGTCCCTTTGATTATAGACAAGAGAAGCCCGCCCCAAAATCAGGGAGTCTGAGGAATCATCCTCAACATAGTCCAAGGGTGGGCAAACAGTGAAGGTAAAGAATCCCAGTTGTTGGGATTGGAGAACTAGGAGACACTGGGAAAAGATAAGGCCAGCCCATCCTGGTACCAATAGTTGCTCAGTACTCTATAAACACCAGACACTCCAGCTTGTCTGAAACAAACAAGTTCCTGGAGTATCTAAATTCCTGTGATACCAGATGTATGTGAGCTGAGACAATACAAGGCTTCGTTGCGGGTAGTGCTGGTCCTGAGAGAGCTGACTGTTTCAGTGGGCCCGTTTTAGAAAAATGACACTGGTACTAAGGATACTAACTGTTTTGGCAGTACATGTTTAAATAGGTGATGATGGTACCAAGGACACTGATGACTTCTGGGGTACCAGTTCAGTTACGGACGCCAAGGAATGTGTAAGTAGTGCCAACCTCCTAGATATAGAGTGCTTGGGGTCTCTGCTAGAGCGACCATGTTAAGAGGGTACTTACATCAGTACCTACATCATTGTAGGGAGAGTGGTCACTTTGGATGAGCTATTACCAGCAGGAGAGTGAGTTTGTGTGTGTGTTTTTTTTGGAGGGGGGTGAGGGGGTGAGAGAACCTGGATTTGTTCAGGAAATGGCCCACCTTGATTATCATGCACATTGCGTAGAGAGTTGTCACTTTAGATGGGCTATTACCAGCAGGAGAGTGAGTTTGTGTGGGGGGGGGTGGAGGGTGAGAAAACCTGGATTTGTGCTGGAAATGGCCCAACTTGATGATCACTTTAGATAAGCTATTACTACCAGGACAGTGGGGTGGGAGGAGGTATTGTTTCATGATCCCTGTGTGTATATAAAGTCTGCTGCAGTTTCCACGGTATGCATCCGATGAAGTGAGCTGTAGCTCACGAAAGCTCATGCTCAAATAAATTGGTTAGTCTCTAAGGTGCCACAAGTACTCCTTTTCTTTTTACATCAGTTTTGATATTGAGGTATTTCTGACACTGTTTTTTCAAAGAATTGAAAGTCTTGGGAGAGCTCTGAGTAACAGAGCAATCTGGAGCCTCAATGGTACTCCCCCTGAGGCCTCTGAAGTGGTCAGTTTCTGAAGTGACCAACTTCTCTTTGATGGAGGCTCAAACAGGAGATCTCTAGAACTCCTCTTCTTTGGAGCCTTGTCGGTACCCTCTGCACTCTTCTCCCGTGAAGATCCCAGTGATACAGAGGTTTATCAGGGCACTAAGGATATGTCTACACTACAAAAAAGCCACCGGAGGTTGATGTACAGAGGGGTTCTCTGGGCCATAAGCTTCCAAACACTATATATTATGAACAACACTGACTTCTCAAAGCTCACAAAGAAATGAAAGAATGTGAAATTTTCCTTTCAACTAGGGATAAGGTTTAAATCTCCAGTCCAGGGAAGGGATCAATAAAAGCTAAGTAACATTTGATTTCTAGACACACACACAAAAAAAGACTAAAATAATTGTAGTTCATGCTCCCTTCTTCGGACAAAACAAGCAAAATCTATTGTTTAAACACAAAGCTAATAAATCTGAAGAGGGAAGCAATTAACCAGCCGCATACTGACTACTATAAAATGTCAATTCTATAGAAAACCGTGAAGAAATGGTCAAGCAGCCAAAAACAAAATTTTAAATGATATTTTTAGCAAGGGATGGATTTTACACCAAATTCTTTAACAGAAAGATAAAAAAAGAAAAGCAAAAAGCAGGGCCTTATCTTCACCAACCCATTTTTCCTACCGCTTTCAATACTTTGTGGCTAATATTTAATGAAGTGACATATAATTTCATATATTTCAGAGACAATTTATTTAAATTTTTGTAATCTAAAGCAGAACTCACTTGATTCATTCACTGTATTAGCAAACTGCTAGTGGAAGTTCACATTAGCACCATGGGGAGATGCAACAACTGTATTCCCTCATGCTTTTGTTATATTAATTTCATCCAATCAGTAATGAGAGATGGAAAGGGGGCTAATCTTTACCAAAACCAGGGAATCATAAAAACATGTTATTACAGGTTGTACATAGCTCTGTTTCCCTTCAATGAAAGTATAGCAGCAATCACACTATGGGCACTGGGGAGAGGGTAGATCACAAAAAAACAATTTTCTCCTGAAATATAAACTGTAGTTCAAACTGGCTTTCACATTTTCAATTAAACATCTTGAGGCTACCTACTATAGGTGTATCATTTTCCTCACAAGGATATGTTAGCTCAGAATACCATGGGTGCTTGAATAGTATTAAACATGCTCTTTGCATAGTTCAAATGAAAGTATTTATAAATGATTAATTTCAAGAAACTGAAGATTTTATAATCTTTAGTAAGAAACGTCAGATATAGATAACCTCTCCCAACCTCACAACCACTCATCTCAGACCACTTGAGTCACATGACTGTATCCTTCACAAAAGGGTCATTAATACAAGAGGTCTAAATTTATTAGATTGCAACAGCACTGAACCTAAACAGACACAGGACGTTTAGATAGCACTGCTCCATGGAATGCAGACTCTCAGTACTGAACTGCTTGCAGTGCAATTGAAGACATTGTCAGAAAGGGTGAGGACTGCAATTCTATACAATCCCATACAATCTCCTACACGAAGCAGACTCAAAAGAGAAAAAGTCAATCCTGCGGCTCCCAAAGAGAAGAAACAGGGATGACAGGGGAGGATAAAGGAAGTTTTCATTGTTTCACACTTTGGCGTCAATCTTACCACAGAGGACAAGAGGAGAACAAACAGCAGCGAACAACCATGTGAGAAAAATTAGGATACAGCAATATCCTAATACATAGGTATTATTACACTATTGCGTAGATGTACTCCATACAAAAACAATGTTAAAAGGATGTTCAGGTTTGAAAGTGAAGGACCCAAAAGGTCAGGAAATGCCAAAGTTAAGGTTGCCTGTGCAACCCCCATTATGCATACTTATTACAATGAAGGATTTTATTTAGGTGACTGCATATGTTGCATTCACTATCCTGTCCAATTTCCACAATGAATGAGGACCTCCAGAATACAAATTAACAATAGTTAATGAACAGCCATTACAAACCTAAGGTGATGATACGTAAAGATGGTCAATTATGAATGTATGCTTGTTATTAAATATTTCAGAAGTTACTAGTAAGTAGGACTAAAAACAGACATGCATCAGTGAATTTCTCTAGCTGTGCAATTCACATTCATTACCACCCTGCAAAGAAACCTTTTTTTAATAACTGACCCATTTCTATTTGGGCCAGAGCTGCACATTTTAATGCTGCTGCATTTGTCCGCAAACCTTCTTTGCGCAAGGGGAAGGCGATTTGAGGCACACACAATCTTCAACGCCACAACTGCCAACCACATAGCAACAGTGGAAATGCGTTGCGAACCCTGGCTGCAGCAACTACTACGATCGTTATGCCTCCCTGTGCAGGTGTTTGTAGGTGCAGATCTGCATTTCTCCCAGCCCCACGCTCTAACCAAACACACTGTGCACAGTTATGGACAAAGACCCTGTGGAGCATAGTCATGACAGAGGTTACAGAGCCCTGAGCTACCTCCTATTGGCCTGCATTCGACCCTCACACAGAGCAATGCCACACCAATTCTGCTGAATTGAAGGTCAAGTGCTCCTACAGAACTAGGGTCAGCCCTGAGGCAACAGAAAGAGAATCCTTTGAAAGCCACTGTAATTCAATCTCAATATTCATTTTCCACAAAGGCCTGTATTCTGACTTGTCTCTTGAGCACTTTCATCCAACAATGGTGTCACCCTTTTTAGACTCTCTCAATATGGAGAGGCAGCAGAGATGATCAAATAGTTTTGCACTACCAAAACAGTGCCTAAATATCACATGTAAACATAATGCAATGTGCAATTAAAAAAAAGGTTACAGTCTTGGTGCAAAAAATAGAAACAAAAAAATTAAATGTGGTAACTAAAAAGTCTACTTTTTGTGTTGTTGCTTTCTTCCGGATGCTTTCATTAGCACAGTTTAGGTGTGTGTGCACACGGGGGAAATCAATAATCAACTTGAGTCATAATTTAGGAACCAGAACTGGTACAATACCAGGACAGGAGTGTATGTTTTTTGTTCTCTGTGCAGGATCTAACACAGTGGGGTCCCTGCCCATGACTGGGGCTCTTACATGCTACAATAATACAAACACACACAACAACATTAATGTTTAAATCATTAAGAAGCAGCAATGCTGTTCATCCCTTACACTGTATTCAAGCCATACATCCATTTACCATCCTCTTCTTGTTCTTCTCCAGCCTGAACTTCCATGAAGTTTTCCTGCATGGCCATCTCAAGCTAGAACTCTTTCCATGATCTGGTCCAACACCTATTCACCTTTTCCTTCAAGTACTTCTTTAAAGCACATTTCTTACAACCAGCCTATAAACCCCAGTGCTCCTTCAATGGCGTGTCAACCAACAAAACATTACTAAATTTCCCTTCCCCCAGAATTCGAAACCAACTTCCTAGAACTGACATGACACATACTACACTTCACCACTCAGTTAGCTTTCTGTGCTAAATCCCAATCCTCATCTCTACACTGGCACAATGTCTTTTTAGACTGTAAACTCAGACTGGTAAGAAGTCTACCTTCATATTTCTCTGTGAAACACCTAATACACCGAGTCCTAAGTAAACTAATTAAAAATCACATGAATAATGCTGTCAAGAATATGTGAAAAATCATAATTGTCCCTTTGCCAGAGGGTCAGTTAGAAAGCAGCCACCATTTATGAATAATATTAACTTTAACCACACACTATACAGATATTTGTACAACTAAGGAAACGTTAAAATTCTCCATAAATTATCTGCCTGTGAATCTTTGACTTGATTGTTTAAAACCAAGTTTAAAAATATTAATATTTTCACACAATATAAAAGGTGTAAGTTGGGGGTGGGGGTTCAGCAGTTCTACTGCCTAGACAGTTATTCCCCATTTTGTAGCTGTGCATTTGATTTCTCCTTCCTAAGTAAACTACTTTGTAATTGTCTTTATTGAATTTCATTTTGTTGAATTCAGACCAACTCATCAAGGTCGTTTTGAATTCTAATCCTGTCCTCCAAAGTGCTTGCAAAGTGCAGCTTGGTGTCACCTGCAAATTTTATAAGCATACTCTCCACTCCATTATCCAAGTCATTAATGAAAATATTGACTAGTACCAGACCCAGGACTGACAACTGCGGGACCCCACTAGATACGCCTTCCCAGTTTGACAGTGAACCACTGATATCTACTCTTTGAGTACCGTCATTCAACCAGTTTTGAATCCACTTTATAGTAATTTAACCTAGACCACATTTCCCTAGGGTCCTTATGAGAACGTCACATGGAACTGTGTCAAAAGGCTTACTAAATCTAGATATATCATGTCTACTGCTTCCCCCATGTCCAACAGGCCAGTAACCCTGGCAAAGAAGGGAATTAGGTTGGTTTGTTAGGATTTGTTCTTGATAAATCCATTCTGGCTACTCTTATAATCTTATCTTCCAGGTGCTTACAAATTGACTGTTTAATAAGTTGTTCCAGTATCTTTCCAGATATTAAAATTAGGCTGATTGAGCTATAATTCCCCAGATCCTCTTTGTTCCCCTTTTTAAGGACAGGTACTATATTTGCCCTTCTCCAGTCCTTTGGGACCTCACCAGGTCCTCAATGAGTTCTCAAAGAGAACGGCTACCAATTCCAAGATAAAGCAATCTAGTTCCCTAAGTACCCTAGATGAATTTCATCAGGCCCTGCTGCTTTGAATACATCTAATTTATCTAAATATAATATTTTTAACCTGTTCTGTCCGTATTCTGACTTATGTTCACTGTATTTTTTTGTTAATATTAACTGTGTTGAATAGCTGATCACCAGTAGTGAAGACTAAAGCAAAATAAGCATTAAACGCCTCAGTCTTCTTGATGTCATCAGTTATTAGTTCTCCTTCCCCACTAAACAGAGGGCCTACACTTTCCTACATCTTTCTCTTGCTCCTAATGTGTTTCTAGAGCCCATTTTACTGCCTTTTGTGGCCCTGGATAGGTGTAACTCTTTTTATGCCTTAGCCTTCCTGATCTTGTCCCCATACACTTGGTGCTATACTTTTGTAGTCCTCCTTTGCAATCTGTCCACGTTTCCACTTTTTGTAGGATTCCTTTTTGATTTTCAGGTCATTAAAGAGCTCCTAATGGAGCCATGTTGATCTCTTACTATTCTTCCTCTCTTTCCTTTGCATCAGGATAGTTTTCTGTTGTACCTTTAATACTGTCTCCTTGACAAACAGTCAACTCTCCTTTTCTCTTAGATTATCTTGCTCCATGATCAGAAAAGAAAAAATTCAATCCTGGATGCCATTTATAATACCCATCAAACAGAAACTGGTCCTTAGTGTCTAGTCAGATCAAATTAAAATAAGGTTATTATTTAATTTAATTATATTGTTATTGTGAATGGGAATTTGGTGGAAGATTTTCAAAAACAAAAATGGCAATTAGATGTACAAAGACTGTTTAGCATCTTATTCCCGTCAGTGACTTTGAAAATCTCTCCTCTGTCCTTACTTCCCCATAATCATACTGAAAATTTACTACCTTGAGTCTTAACCTAAAAAAAAGCTAAAAGGAAAAGACAAGTGTAATTTGAGCACAATTCAATTAAATTATAAAAAAGAAAAATATAGAGCTATATGGATTTATTTTTTTCTCCCATTAATGCAACTCCCCTACATCAGTAGTTCTCAACCATAAATACATGTACTCCTGGGGGTTTGCAGAGGTTTTCCAGGGCGCACATCAACTCATCTAGATATCTGCCTAGTTTTAAACAGCCTACCTAAAAAACACCAGTGTAGTCAATATTAACTAAAATTTCATACAGACAATTACTTGTTTATACTGGTCTATACACTGAAATGTAAGCACAATATTTATATTCCAATTGATTTACTTTATAATTATATGGTAAAATAAGTAAGCATTTTCAGTAATACTGTGCTGTGCCACTTTTGTATTTTTATGTCTGATTTTGTAAGCAAGTCATTTTTAAAGTGAGGTGAAACTTGTGGGTATGCAAGACAAGTCAGACTCCTGAAAGGGATACAGTAGTCTGGAAAGTTTAAAAGCCACTGCCCTACACTATCCTATATTTTTAAACATAATTTCACGATGGCCTTATCAAAGAATAAGATACAGTGCAGTCTTCTAGGTAGCCTGTGTTTCAATGACAATAATTGTGCCAAATTCACTGACACGTTCCATCTCTGTTGCAGGTTATTGGTAAACTGAAACTGAATAGAAATCACCAGAAACAAATCCCTTCAGGGCGAGCTGACGTGAACCGGGGAAACAGAAGCAAAGGGTTAGTATTTTAAGGCATAAGACAGAAGCCTCCAATTACCATGACAGTACTTGGTTATCTGGCAGCTCTCTAGTTTTGTGCTCATTTCATTTTTATCCTTTATCTAATCATCAAAGTGACCCAATTATTACATCCAAGTTACTCTAAGTTATCCAGTTCCCACTGCATAATTACAGTAGTCCTGCAATAAAAAACATTAGATTTGGGAAAACATCCCTCCACTAGATCCCTTAGTAATAGGCTTCAGTTTTATTTGTCTTTCTTAAATTCTGACAGCCTAATAAAGTGTAGCATGCCTGTCTTGCTGGCACTTTATTAACAATCCTACTCCACATTATCATGTATGCAGAAATCTTGAATGAGAATATAAACAAAACAACAAAGCTACCAACATCACATACTTAGAGACGAGGTGGAACTCTAAAAATATTAGTCACTGGACGAAACAGTAAAATTGTGGAAATGACCTGTAAGATTAGTTCAGAATATGCCTTTTAAGCACAGGGATGGTCAGAGCCAGGGTTTTAATTTAGTCCAATATTTTTCAAGGGTTTAATATGTTACTGTTTATCACAAATTTAAGAGACATTTAAGCAATAGCAAGATAGAAAGAGAGGTCTGATTCTGTGCATAGACACAAACACAAGTAGCATTTAGCTATCCTTACCATTAGCACTAAGAGTAAGACTAATGACAATTCAGGCCTGCTACAGAAATATAGCAGCACACAGTATGCTGACTATTTAGATCATTCATTCATTTTAAGGGCTCTTCAGTTTCAACTTCTTTCCTAGTAGTCTGCTAGAGACCAAATCACATCAATGATGCCAATTGCTATTTAGAAATCAATAACCATTTAAAATAAGGCTGTTGAAAATGGCTGAGCAAGCTTCCAACACTGACCCAACACAGATTTTATTTATAAACTCAAAATAAATGTTGTATCTGCTGGTCTGATAAGCTGGTTCAAGTCCAGATATCACAATCCTGAATCATCACTTTGCTATTAATGTTAGTGTATAAAGTTATTGGAAATACCTAGGTCTTTCTGGCACTGAATGTGGGGAAGAGAAAGGAGAATATTTGCTAATGGTATCAATGCAATAAATAAAATAAAAATCCTGTTCCTCCATAAAGAGACACAGGAACAGGCTAATACCTCTAACTGTAACATGCCATCAGATGTTGTATCTTGCGGAGTTTCAGGGAATGGAAATAGAATTTCATATTTTAAAAAATTACATTAAGTACATTAGAGAACATATCAAATACTTCCCAATCTCTGACAGTAGGTTTATCAGAGAGAAATTTCTTTGCAACTGCAGGAAGTAATAGCTCTATAGTTACATTCAGCATAATTCTGAACTGAAAGCAGATGTTCTCAGTTATTGGCCAGGCATGTCAATAAACCTTGTGATCTGACCATCTCTCTCTCTCTCTCTCTCTCTCTCTCTCACACACACACACACACACCCTTAATGAAATGGTCTCTAAATTATTGCCTTTCTTCCCTGGCAGCACATACCTTTGTTAAAAGCAGAAATGAATTCACAGCCTTAGCAAAGCCAATCTATGTTGCAGTGGTAGGCAGTGTAAAATCTGCCTCATCATTATGATGATGTATTTTCCCTACTGTCATATATCAGGGTTACAATTCCTGATGTGACTGGCAGTAAAAGAATCAGGAAAGGAGTCTGGCAGAGTCTCAAGAGAGTCTTGAAGCAGGACTGGGACAGGGGGTTGGTGCACAGGAGGGGGTGAGGGCTCCAGGTGGCACTTACCTCGAGGGGCTCCCCGGAAGCAGACACATGTCCCTTCCTTGGCGCCTACGCGGAGGCGTGGCCAAGTGGCTCTGTGCCTTGCATCTGCCCACAGGTGCCACCCTAGCAGCTCCCATTGGCCACAGTTCCCGGCCAATGGGAGCCGCGGAGCCAGCACTTGGGGCAGATGCAGCGCATGGAGCCTCTGGCCGCACCTCTGTCAAGAAGCCGAGGGACCTGTCACCGCTTCCAGGGAGCTGCACAGAGCCAGGTAGGGAGCATGCAAACCCGCCAAAATACCCCCAGCAGCAGCGAGGGTCCTGGGCTGCCCTTCTCCCCCAGAGAACCTGCAGCACCCCCAGACTGCCCCCTCCTTGCCCCCCAAGCACCCACGATTTAGTCAGGGGTATATAGTACAAGTCATGGACAGGTCACGGGCCATGAATTTTTGTTTACTGCCCATGACTTCTACTAAAAATACTCGTGACTAAAATGTAGCCTTAATTATAACATACTCTCAATTCTTCTGCTGCAAAGGGAAAGCCCTAACCTAACAAGCCATTCCTCAGCTGAACAGCTGTGACTATTTACTTTGGAGTAAATACATACCGGATATTGGCACAAATACCCAGTGACATGTAATACAAGAATCAATACTTTTCATGGCACCAAAAGATAAATTATGAACATTCACTGACAATTTTGTTTATTGAATTACAATTTTCAACAGTAATTCAAGAAAATAACTAATTACGCAGGCCCTGAACCAGGCCCAGCAGCAGTACCATCCACTGTATGTGAGCAGTCACATATGGGAGATGCTCAGTCTGGCACCATCTTCATGAAACATGGAGTACCGTTGGCATCCACTGCCATCCTACCAAAGCTTAACATTGACTAACAGGAATAAGGAGGGTAGGTTACACAAAAAACAAAATCAATAGACAATTAGAATGTGTTAATAGCACATAATGATAGGAAAGATCATTATGCAAAGGGGAAAGCCTGGTAAATAAAAGATGGGAAACACCCCATCAGGGCTGGATTTACACCTTACGCGCCCCTAGGCACAGCATCTCCAGTGCCCCCCGCCTTCAGTGCCCCCCGCCTCCCAGTCCAAGCCAGGGCGCAGCCCACCTGCCCCAGGCGAGGTACAAGGAGGAGATTGTGCCTCTCCCCATGTGAGTGGTCCCCGGGTGTCTTCCATCCGTCCCACAGCCCAGCGTGGCAGACACGCTCCGGCTCTGCCCATGCAACTGAATGGGGGCTGGCCACGCCCCTCCCTCTCTGGCACGAGGCAGAGGCGCAGCAGAGATTGGGAAGGGGCTGGGATGCTCCCAGCACCTTCAGCAGCCACCCCGCCCAGCCGCAGCTCTCAGCACCCCCAGGAGGGCTGACTCACACGCTCACCCTACTCCAGCCCCACAAACTGTGTGGCCACCAACCTGCACCACGAGCCCGGCCACCTGCAGGGGAGCGATATGTATTAACTTTTTAATTTTTAAACACACTTAACTTTTAAATGCCCCTAGAATGCGGGCGCCCCAGGCATGTGCCTACTGTGCCTAATTGGAAATCCAGTCCTGCACCCCATCATAGAACCTTCCACAGGTTTAGTGAACTATACCATACAAATTAAATACTAGGTTACCAGCATTCCAGAGAAAGCAAGCAGATTTGCACGTGTAGTTCTCTATTTTAATTTTCATATAGTTAACTAGATCAACCAACAGAGACTACTAGGTCTCTTGACTAAATTAGAGACAGCAGAGAGCGTCACAGCTGATGGAAGCAAATCCCTGGTTTCCATGCAACAGAAATATATCCTAAGAAAAGCTTACATGGACTAACGGACCTGCCTGACAGAATATGTTACCCAAGCAAAACATACTATCTGCATCAGTTGGTCGCAAGTACATTTTAAATCACATGCAGACACAGATAGGCTAAGAAATGTATGGGGATTTTTTAAATTACAAAAATACTTATTAATTCTTTTAAAATCTCAGAGAAGCACATTCTGTTACCTATACACAGACTATTGGGGTGATTTAAACAAACTATGTATAACAAGACAGGAAATAATTTCTGAATGATTATAGATTGCCACAGATGGTGTCATGTGGCAGCATAACAAAGGTCAAGTGACTTTAATAATCTTAGAGCTGAAATTTCCCACAGATGCACTGCTTGGAGTGCCTTGATGCTTCTAAAAATACAATTTGTACATAAACATGAGATAGGGTTGCCAGGCATCCGGTTTTCGATGGAAACGCCTGCTCAAAAAGGGATCCCAGCAGCTCTAGTCCACAGGGCTGACCGGACTGTTAAAAATCCAGTTGGCGGCACAAAGGGGCTAAGGCTGTCTTGGCTCTGCACAGCTACTGAAAGCAGATGGCATTTCTCTCCAGCTCCTAGGTGGAGGTGTGACCACAGGGGCTGCACATGCTGCCCCCACCCTGAGCGTTGGCTCCGCAGCTTCCATTGGCCAGGAATAGTGGCCAATGGGAGCTGCAGGGGCGGCACCTGCACATGGGGGCAGCATGCACAGCCGCCTGGCCGCACCTCCGCCTAGGAGCTGAAGAGAAATGCCGGCCACTTCTGGGAGCCATCTGAGGTATGCACCACCCGGAGCTCAGACCCCACAGCCGTCCCAGACCCCAACCCCCTGCCCCAGCTCTGAGCCCCCTCCCACACCCCAACCCCCTGCCCCAGCTCTGAGCCCCCTCCCACACCTAAACTCCCTCCCAGAGCCCTCACTCCCCCCCCCAACCCCACAGTCCAATTCCCTGCCCCAGCCCGGAGCCCCATCCCACACTCCAAACTGCTCATTTCTGGCCCCATCCCCAGCCAGAACCCTCACCCCCTCCCATGCCCCAACCCTCTGCCCAGCAAAAATGAGTGAGTGCAAGAGGATGGGGGAGAGCGAATGACAGAAGGAGGGGGATGGAGTGAGAGGGGGCGGTTTTCTGCAGTCAGAAAGTTGGCAATCCTAATATGAGGAAAACAGTTAACCTGTACATTGGCCATTTTACCTAACCAACCAGCAAGTTCCAACTCTGTCAAAAGTTCTTAAACCTCTTTTCTAAAAATCTATATTATTTTAATGAGTTGAAGTATGCAGATGAGGATAACCAGAACATACAGGGACTAATCCAAAGCCCTCTGAAGTTGACAGGAATCTTTCCACTGAATTTAATGGGCTTTGGATCAGGCCCATACAAAATGACATACATTTGCACAGCCATAAGGATCCCCACTAGTCCAGCCACCCTCTGGTGTAAACAGATTTCTTTCAAATGCTATAGTATCATTCTCATGACAACAAAAGTAGCCAGCAGATACATCTTCCCTCTACATTTCTTAAATCATGGACCACACAAACTATGAAAAGCATTTCCTATAGTCAATTATCTTTGACCTCTCTTTAGACATCTCCCTCATTTTCATTTTGAAGCTTTTACACCTTCAGCATAGTGTATCTCACGATTAACACTAGACTATTCTCACAACAAGCATGAGAAATTAAGTCTGTATCATCATTTATTAGAACAAACGACCCTTTTAACTCCATTATTAATCCCTAGGCATGTTTAAAAACATTCTTAAAAATTGTTCTATTATTAATAGGTGTACAATGGAATGTTCAGTGTCACATAAAAGACCTTCCATTATTCATGGTCATTTATAAGGCTGATGGTTTAAGCAGAAGGCATTATTATTTCTGAATATACAAACAAAACCACAATTATATATGCCCTACTTTTTATAATAGACATTTATTCTGTTCAAACATGAAAACAGAAAGCAAATACAATACCAGAAATGTTTATCTTGATGTCTGACAATACTGTTTTATAAAAATGATGTATATTTTTATCTATGATTAGTGTCAAATCTTGCCTTTTCCTCTCAATACGGTGTAGGATTTATGAACTACAATTTTGGGAGGATAGGGGGCTGGCTAGAGAGAAACTTTATGTGCATAATGAGATTCCTGGCCATAAAAAACTCTAGTCTGTTTATTCTAGACTTTTTATGTAAATATCAGAACCAAAAATGGGCTTTCAGTTTTAAAGCAGACAGTCCACAAGTATCTGAGTGTGGGCATGTGTGGTGTTTAGATGTTGCTTGTAATTATTAGAATTGGGAGCACTGGCTGTTGGGAGTCTGAAAGGACAGGAAACAGGAAGAAGGGGGGAGGAGTTGAAGAGGCTGAGGGAGAGCTACTGAGGGTGCAGCAGCTTGGAAAAGAGGTTTCCACTTTAACAAACAAAGTCCTGTTGAAGTTTGTTAGTACCTTGCCTGGCTACTGCAGCATGCTCTTCCTCCTCTCCTGCTTGCTCCAAGAATCTCCAGCAAAGCATGTGCCAACAGAATCCTGACTTTCCCATGACATTTTTTTCATATCACAGTAATCTAAACCTAAATCAAAATTTTCCTCCTCAATACCTTCATTATAAATAGCCTTATAACCCTTTTCTCATCTCTGCCACATAGCAGCAGTCATTATCACTATACTAATCAATGCCTCAGAGGGTACATAGCCTTATCTGAAACGGCAGTGTCACTCCAAAGAAGAAGAAGGAATCATGCACATTTTAATTTCTGATATTCATCTCTCTTTTTATTGTGATTAATTGGTATAATAATTTCTATTGCTGTTGCACACATCACAGTAGTAAAAGGGTTAATATTTAATGGTAGTTGATGTTGCCAATAATTTGACATCTTCAATACTTATCACTAGGACACTGGAGTTTTACCAGAAAACTCAAAGACAAGCAATTATGTAAGGGAATCCTGCCATGAATACCATTATCCAGAGCCATATTTTATTTAAGAGGCAGGTTGTCTCACTCCCAACAAACTGATAATTTTATTAGCAAGCTGCTTGTTAATTTGTACTTTTTGTGTGTAATTACTGAATCAAATGGATAGATTTACCTTATGACTTATAATTTGAGTTTTAGAGAAGCATAATATTCATAATGATTCACTAAATACTGCATAATTACAAGAGACTTTGAATTTAAAAATTAAAAGTAAACATGCCATTAATAGGATTAGACGACTCAACACCTATTGCCTAATAAAGGAAGCTTGTCAAGGAACAAAAACAGCACACTCCAGGTATGACATTTTAAAGCAGTGAATCCATTACAGTATAGGAATATGTTCTAGTTGGAGACATTTATTTAAAAAAAAAAAACCACAGTGGGATCAAGTGTTTCCCTTTTGGATAAAATTAACAAAAAGGTAAATACTGCGACTGAAAAAGTCTGAATGAACATTTCAGGGGCAAACATTCACTATTAGAACATAAGTCCTTTCCTACAATGCAAAGAGGGGGCAGTTGGGCTGCAGAGAATAATCTGGAGGGCCCTTTGTTGAGGCTATTTCATACAGCTTTTTATTTATATTATTGAACACTCGCCACCCATATTAAAATTTATCCAGATTGATCAAGATGACCATCTAAACCAGTGGAAGGAGACAAAGGCCCATGCTATTATTTTCAAGGTATATATCTGAATAAAGCACAGATCAGGGATTCTGCCCTTATTGCCTGTATTTTCTCAACTAGCATAAAAATATTTTTCCCAGCAGCTTGCAGGATATTAAGGTACAATGGTTTGAAATTAAAATGGTGAGAGAGAGAGGGTTATTCTATCAATGATCCTCAAATCTTATTATATGAAGCACAGAATGCACAATTTGTTTTTAAATTACTTACTTTGATTTAACGACTGTCAAATATTTTGGTTCTTTTTATCAGACCAGCCCTTTAGTAAACAATAAAGCAGTGAGTCACTATGTTTAGTCATCAGTCAACAACTGTTTTTCCCAATCCTTCTTGCCCCTAAAAACTGGAATACAATAGGACTGTATTTAATGTGTTGGCCTTTGTTTGATAAGGAGGTGGGATCATAGCCATGAAATGTCAATATTTTTGCCCAACTCTTACACTTACATCAAAGATGCTGTGGGTCCTTAAGACATCAGATTACATAACTATACCCATTATATCACATTAATTATTTTGTATATTTTTACCCTTCTTCGCTGACTTGCCTCCTTGCTAAAGTAAACAGTCGGTCTTTTCACACTCTCTTCACGTGGAGGTGTTTCCATGTCTCTAAATCACCAGAGGTCAATGAAGAGGTAAAATGCATAGCAGAACTCTCAGAGATTGCACTATGTTCCTGAGAGACCACAGAGCTCTCAAAAAAAACTTAAACTACTAATCACCCAACCTTTCCAAAAACAGTCATCCAAGTCACCATATCTCACTGAGTAATAAAAAGTAAAATAAAAAAATCTAGTATTTCATATGTCAATCATTCCGAGATAGGACCTTTCAAGAAAAAAAAAAAAAACTATTCTCTCTCACAAAGAACAATCCTCTGATAGAAGTATTCATGAAATTTCAGCTGGACTGGTTCACTGCTGGCAAAGTTAGCCAAAGTTAACAGAAGACTAAGCACTCTACCCTAATTATGGAAAGATTACCAGCTCTCCATAACAAATGGCTCATTCTATCTTTTGATCTCAATATTCTATACAATTATTTCCCCAACCTATACTGAAGATTTTTTTTAAAAGAACAAAGATTTTGCAAAGTACCATTTAATTTTGCTAAGAATTCTTGACTGAATTTTAAAAATTTCTGCCAAAAGAAAATGGCAAAATTAAAGAAAAACTAACATTTTATAGAGAAAGACTATTTTTTAATATATCTGGGATGCACCAGGCTAATTTCTGCCCTGACATACAGCCAGGCACACAACTGACTTTTGAGACTGAAATGCGTAATATGTTGGGACAGAATCTAGCCCACTAGTTTTAAGCATGATGTACCCTAGTTTCTGGAATCATTTCTCACCACCAACACTGGGACAGTAAAATCTTTGCCACCTTCCTCTGTGTTCCGATGGAGATTGCAGAAAAGCATGTGATCAAGTTATACAACCAACTCCAATTGTTTTGTACTGCTGCTGTTTTTAATTAGTGACAAAACAATTTCCCAGCAACTTTTTCCCCCTCTCAGAATTACAACCACAACACTTAACAATGAGGCTTTCCCATGTCAAAATCTTCAAAGAGCAGAATTCATAATTACTTTTTCTTGATAATGTGGAGAAGGGATGAAGGAGAAAAAAAATTGACTTCTTCTCTTTTGTACACTCATGTATTTCCCCCTTAAAAGGACAGTACCAAAAACAAATGCCAGCTGGTGATTCTACATCAGCACACTTCAAATGAAGTTGCATTGCCAGGGAGTCAATGCAGAGCTGCAGGAAGTCCTGACTCAATGGTGAAGCACAGGCCTATACATGGATAGCCTGTGCCCCTCATGGATCTTGGGGAATAACACTGGTTTTGTGAGCCAGACCCAATTCTTTCACAAGAGAGCTATGCCCTGAAAGAATTCTCAAGTGCTTCTGCCTAATGGGACAGCCTAACCCCATGCAACATCAATAAGGTATCACTGGGGATAGTCTGATCACAAAAGGCAATATTTTCTGCGTCCTGAAAAGATAAGTGAATTATGAAAAAGGAAGGAAAACAGATTTGCCCTGTGTACTCTAACATATTCTATTTAAGACACCAAGGATAAAATCTTGCCCCATGAAAGTCAATGGGAATTTTGCAACTCAATAGGGCTAGGATTTCACTCCAAGTATCAACACTAAGGTTCATGCCATTGTATAAACTATAACACTCCATCCTCATTCTCTCTGACACATTTACTTTTAAAGGCCAGCTCCACTTGGGGATTATTGAGCCACTGAGTTTCCCATAGACTGAGCCGTGGTCTACACTACACAGTTATAAGCGGTCTTATGTCGACCCAATTATGTCAGTGTATACACTACAGCCTTGCTCCCGCAGATGTAAGGGTATGTCTACACTTACTGTGGATCGATGCTGCGATGATCGATCCACTGGGGGCTGATTTAGCGGGGCTAGTGAAGACCTGCTAAATTGACCACAGATCACTCTTCCATCGACTCCAGTATGCCATTGGAACTAGAAGCACAGGTAGAGTTGACGGGAGAGTTTCTCCCGTCGATCCAGCACGGTGTAGACACCGTAATAAGTCAACCTAAGCTACATTGACTCCAGCTACATTATTCACATAGCTGGAATTGCGTAATTTAGGTCAACTTAACCCTGTAGCGTAGACCAGCCCTGTGTGCCCTACTCCACTAACAGAATAACTCCACCTTCACGAGGAGCGTAGAGCTTACAGTGTCTGTGTAGACCAGTTGTTGGCAAACTGCAGCCCACGGGCAGCATGCGGCCCCTGAGGGTAATCTAATTGCGGGCCACCAGACATTTTGCAGACATTGACCATCTGCAGGCATGACCCCCTGCAGCTCCCAGTGGCACAGTTTGCCATGCCTGGCCAATGAGAGCTGCGGGAAGAAAAACTAAATATATTGTATCAAGCTGTTTAGTTTAAAAGTTTCATGCTTCACTAAATAATTTGATTTACACTGCAAATCAGATCCTCAGTTTTTGCAATTTATTGGCCAAAAAATTCAAGGACCAGAGGAAGGCTTAAATATAAGCATTCTTCTGTAACACTAATATTTCAGAATCCTTATTTTAGCATGCTCCTAAACACTAGTCACATACAGCTACCTAATTCTAGTTGAAATTTTTTCTAAGGAGTAACATAAAAGTGACAAGTAGGAGAAGAGACAGAAGCATCACAGCAAGAAAAGTGTCATTTTTTTCTTCTTTCAGGAAATATTTAGCAATAAGTCCATAAAGTGATTTCAGCTGGCTTCACCAGTTAATACTGGCTTAGCTGCAGAACTCACATTTGCATCCTGGAGGATGATCACACTTTTTGAATAATTTGTATTAGTGAAGTTATTATCACCCTCATTTTTTCTATTCTTAATCTCACATGCTGTGGATTCGGTAAAGTCAGCTTCACCACAACCAACTAAACCTCTCCACAAACTCCTAGTATACTGGAATTGCTTTATTGTATTCATAATTTTCTTGAAATGATTTTTAGCCCATTTACATAAATCTTTTCAATGTACTTCTATTTCTGTTCTACTACGGCTGTGCTTTAGGAAGTTTCCCTCTATTCTTCAGTAATAGGAGAATCTTATGAACACTCTTCCTCTAGTCCAAGAGAAGAGTTGAATCTATGAAGCAAGACGAAATCAACAGTAATTTAATTCCACACTGCACTAATGGTTCTATGGTTGGTAGAACAGACAAGCATTTTATGCAGCAAATCATCTGCGGTTTGGTCAGAAGTTTCTCTTTTGCTCAGTGCTTTCTCAGTAATGAAGCAGATTTTACGGAACACTATAATAATGAATTCGTCTTCCAGTGCTTTCATGATTTCCCTTCTGCAGTTTTTAAGAAGTAGGCACAGCATTTTTGTTGACATGCGTACAATACGCGAGAGAATGGAAAACAGCATTTCTGTAAAACCTATCAGTTTTTGTTCTCTTGCTACCATTTTTTTTCAGGTCAGTCATTGCATGATCAATGACTGGCTTGGAAAATCCACTCACCAGTTGTTTGCAGGACATTTTCCTGGTGAATATGGACATGTGTCATGTAACTTAAATTGATGAGACCACGCATTAGAATTGATGTAAAGGCCAGTACAGGAGGGACTATGCTAATATGTATACTAAGCCTCTCAGCATTCCCAGTGTGAACTAGAGGTCTTCTACAAACTTGAGCAGAGTTAGAGTGATATGAATCTTTAAAGGGAGGAAAAAAAAAAAAAAAGCAGTCCTGTATTCTCTTTCCCATCCACATGATTCATGAGTACTTACTTAAAAAAAAAGATGGAGGTTAGGCTATAAGCCATCAATTTCTACAGAATATGAGCTTCATCTTTAAAAAAAAAAAGTACTGTTTAAGATATGAAGTACTATCTTTCTCTGCTTCTCCTCACAGCTGTCACAAACAGCAGCAGAGTGAAATTAACAGGATTCTGGTCAGACTTTTCAGAACCCTGTTGACAGCGTGAAATTTCAAAGCATCATGTCAATTTCATTCTGGTCCTGGTGGGGAAACCTAGGTGTCGGCCTGGCAGAATTCCATTTTTATATATAATTTTGTCAGATAAAAAAATGAAAAATAAACATTGATATTATCTATTTAAATTTTCAACATTGCAGAAAGTTATGTGGGAATGTCAGACAACAGGGCAGGTCAGAATTATTTAATTTTAAATGACAGTAGACACTGATTTCCAAAAAGTTAAAGCTTTATGACCATTAAAATATACAAAGTAAATATCCTTAACTCAAACTCTAATTAGTTCTCAAGCAACATTTTTCTTATTTTGCCTACCTGTATATTTCGACTATTAATGACAAATATTTGTGTGTGTTGGTCTGTGGGGAAACTGACATTTACTGATAAAAATCAGATCCTTCCAAAACTTACCTAGAAGCAGCAGGTACTGGAGCTGTTCACAGGCAGGCGAATACAAAAAAAAAAATGCCCGACATGGGGGAGTAGAGTAGCAGAGACCTCCCCCTTCTCCAGCAACAAGAAGCCTGGGGACGGGATATAGTGCCCAATGGTCAGGAAACTGGAGTGTGAGCGAATAGAAAGTGTATTAAGCTTGAGGTGGATATGAGTGATGGAGTCCACAACCTGGGCTAAGGAACAACACCGTGGGAGGCATCCCAGCAACCACTCCTTTTTAGGACTTGGGTGTGAGGGGAAAGATTGGGGTTTTAACTGGGGTGCTATTCCTGGATATTGCAATGGTGCACTCCTCTCCCTCATTCTTTCATATGACTCTTTAGCTTTTCTAGTAGGTGTCTGCTAACTTTTCCAACCCCTGAATTAAGCAGTACTGCCTCTTTCTCAAGAGATCAAACACCATGAATCAGACCCCTCAAACCATTAAGGGTTTTTGTTTTGTTTAAGATTATATTGTGGTTTTTCGGTCTTTTGATTTTTGAACTCCCCTACCAATCCTGTGAGTGAGAGTGACTGTCCCAAACGTATCAGGTAAGGTAATTTTGGCCCCTGCTGCTGGAGCTCTCACCACCTCTGCCTGCCCCTTGCTCAGCAAGGGCTGGCAATACGGATTACTGTACTTCATTTATGGCATACTACATCCCCGCACCTATAACATTGCCTACAATCCACTAAAATATGGCCTCATCCACATTTGCCTGAAAACCTAGCGCTCTGCTGCACTTAAATTCAGTTCTAGCCCTGTATGGCTGGACACTGCTCACTGAGCCAAACTGTGCTGAACCACATTCTAGCGCAGAGCCCAGAATCTAAACTAAAACTCAATTGCTGAACGCAGTTCAAAACAGCCCGGCCATATCCATGCTGGTCACTCAAATAACATTACAAGGTACAGTGCCAGTGATTCTTCTCTATAGCTAAACGGTGTTTCAAACAGGGAGTGCTTGAAATAAAGTCAAATAAAGTTTCTCATAAAAAAATCAGCTTTCCCACAACCATTAGCAGTACAAGCAACAAAACCCACACACTTTCTTTCTTCATTATTTTGGAGGAATTAAAGCAAGATTCCAGCACAAGGCCATCAGTGAGTCCCATTAGTCCCATTGCTGGTGGAGTTAATAATGTTAAAGAAAATAAGACAAGCGGTTTTCACAAAGCCACAGAATATATAACCAGATTTTATATTGCATTTAGCATATACTGTAAGATCCAACTCCATTTAAATCCTTTATAAAAATGATACATCCCACCTTCCTTCAAAGATGCTTCCTTTGTGTATATATATTTTTGGAGAGGAGGACTGGGGGATGGTTAACCATTTTGTTGACTGACTGAACTATTTCACTGTAACATCTTGAGTTTGTCACACCATATGGTCTTTTATATTTCCAGGTAGCCTTCGATCTAAGTGCTGACCTGACCTATTCTTGAACTAAATGAGATCAGCACATTCAGGATGCGATGCTTGACCTTTAACGTCCTTTACTTTCAGCTATTTATACTTGTACTTTAAAAATGTATTTCCTGACTACAGAAAAAGGGATCTGTCTGGCTTTAAATCTATTTTGTGCATTGGTGCCTACTGCCCTGCACAGAAAGAAATTCTTCCTCTACGTTGTTCTTAAATTATGCAGCCTTCCCTGCTGTGAGCTGTAAATCATTCATAAGTTAGCATTAGTGAATAGGCAATGAATTATTAGCAGCAACGTGCTCCGAGGCCTCTATGCACTGAGTGTGAAACATTTTGAAGAACAGGGACATATTCATATTTTTTCTGTTTAAATAACACATATGTGGGGAGTGGCATGGAACAGATTTATCCTCAGCAACAAGAGCAATTTAGTTGAAATGCTGCTAAATCGTCTCATTTCATTTCTGGATTTTGAATTTTTCTGTACTAAAATGGAAGGGTTGCATGTATAAAGGCAAATCAGAATACCTGAAGCCGTATTTTGGTTTTAATATTTGGGATTTTATTATCTTAAAAAAATGTAAATATATTTCACCACTGACACATTGTCATAGGAGATTCTTACCTTGTCTTTTAGACTTTTGGTCAACTTTAATTACTCCGAGATGGGCATCAGAGAAACTGAGACACTATACAAAAAATAGTTGACATTAAGAGCCAAATCTTACAGTCCTTATTCAGGCAAAACCCACATTAAATGATGCACCTCCACTCAAATTAAATGGAAGTTTCACTTAACGTAGTAAGAATTGCAGGATTTCGTGCTAAATAAATAAAATAACTAATGTACTGAAGAAGGCTCAGAGGTTTCGAGAACTCCTGTTACAATTCAGGCACAAATTGAAGTGAAGGTTGGAAAATTTCCCTCCCTCTGATAGGAAACCCTTCTCTGGATGCAGGTAAATCATCCCTTCTGGACAAGACTTATTTCTAGAATTCATAAATGTGTGTGTGAAAAACAAAGGTTTTACCTTTGGAATGCAATAAATGTCAAATATATTCAAAGCACTTCCAAGGAGAAGGTAGCCCCTTACGAGTATTTCACCCCCGCCTACCTGTGATACTGTGTGATTAAAGATGACCATTTATATAATTGATATTACCACTATTTTACAATTGCAACAAATCTTGAACAAAGTGTATCATGTAAGGCATCAACCAAAAAGTTACAATCTATTGAGTATGATTATCCTGATTAAATCCATGTATCATTTTTGTATCCAAAGTTATGATAATTGGCTATGTATTTGTATCTCCAGCTCGTGTTTTGCTCCTGGATGACACCTTCCAATTAGATTTACATCAGGGCTAGATAGTTATGTGTTGATGACCCATTTAGGAGAAGGAAATGAGTCCACTCTCACAATGAGTCACTGAATAAACTCCTCCCGCACAGTAGGTCTCCCTGCGGATAACTCAGACAGCAAGGAGCCAATGGCCACCCCTCCCCATTGATTCAGCAAAACATGTAAGGGCATGTGATACGCTCATGTGACCCTGGACTCCATCTTGGGCCAGTAACTTTCCATAAACAGGGGCTGTGGGTTTGGTTTGGAACAGTACATTTCCACGCACATGGCAAGGGATTTAAAAGACCTCTGAGACTCCTCCATTTTGCCTCTTTCCTGCTCCAATTCTCTGGACTGTGGATTTACAACTAAGAGGAGTATTTTGAACTATGGACTGAGAACTTTCTAATCTTTTGACAGTTACCAGAGAGACTTTTGCAAACCAGCAGTCTACTTCATACTGCTACAACCCTGGTATGAGGACTTTTTGCAAACATTTGCATGTACAACCATGTACATTTACAACTCTTCTTTTCTTAATAAACCTTTAGTTAGTTTACTAAGGACTGGCTGACAGCATGATATTTGGGTAAGATCCGAGATACATATTGACCTGAGGGTAAGTGTCTGGTCCTTTGGGATTAGTAAGAACCTCATATATGGTGAATTAGGTTTTCAGTAACACCTCACCATATTAGACCTGTTTCAGAGTGGTAGCGGTGTTTTCGTCTGTATCCACAAAAAGAACGTGAGGCATACTTGTGGCACCTTAGAGACTAACAAATTTATTTGGGCATAAGCTTTCATGGGCTAAAACCCACTTCATCAGATGCATGCAGTGGAATATACAGTAGGAAGATATTTACACACACACACACACACACACAGAGAAAAAAATGGGGGTTGCAATACCAATTCTAACAAGACTAATCAATTAAGGGGGGGGGAAACAGACTCCAACATGAAACTGCAAAACTGGAATTAATTTGCAAACTGGACACCATGATATTAGGCCTAAATAAAGACTGGTAGTGGATGGGTCATTACAAAAACTAATTTCCCCACACTAATTTCCCCCTACTGTTACTCAGATGTTCTTGTCAACTGTTTGAAATGGGCCTCATTACCACTACAAAAGTGATTTTTCCTCCCTTGATATTCTACTGTTAATTGAATGGTCTGGTTAGACTGACCCCACAATTGGTAAGGCAACTCCCATCTTTTCACATACTATGTATACACACACACACACCTACCTGCTACTGTATTTTCCACTCCATGCATCTGATGAAGTGGGTTCTAGCCCACAAAAGCTTATGCCCAAATAAATTTGTTAGTCTCTAAGGTGCCACAAGGACTCCTCATTGTTTTTGCTGATACAGACTAACACAGCTACCACTCAGAAACCATTCTCTCTGTTGTCCATCCCCGGCACCTGGTCACACCACCACCTTATCAGTTTACTCTGTATATTTATCAAGAATATAGAGAAAAGAATTTCCAGTAAGCAAATTGAATACATAAGTTTGTTCGAAAAGTGATACTGCATCCTTCCTTCTATACGACTATAAGAAATCTTTATTAATTTTGTTTTATTTAAACAATAGATTCCTCTGCCCCTTACTCTTTAAGCCTCTCACCCGTCAATCCTCTTCGCAACACCTTCCCATACAGGACATAGGTTTTATCACAGGCTAAGTATGACATTTTTTGTGAAGTCACTTAAAATATTGGCGACATATCACTGAATCTATCTAGGTACTTACAGGACTCAACACCTTAGTATTTTGGTAATAACTGCAGATTAGACATTTATCTTCTATCAGTACAATATCACCGTTTGCTAGTATTTATAGCAAGACGAGGAAAGCACAGAGAAATAGGGAATTCTGCAGGGCTCTTAGTAAGACTGGTTGATAGCTGAATGGACCAACAGAACAATCTTCAAAATCAAGAATACAATTTCTGCATGTAGCTCATTGTGCCTACAAAGAGTCACCAATAACTTCTTAGCCAGTAAGCTTGAACTCAGCCCATTTATACCAGCTGAGAATCTAGCCTCAAAGTTTTAAAGAAAGATTATAGTACAAAATTAACTCTCAAATAGCATAGTACATTACTGTCTGACTGCCAGTCTCTGCTCAAGAGTCTAACTCAGGACCAAATTCTGTCTTTGTACGCACACACCATAGCGTCTGATAAGTCACTATTAGCCCTCAGAATTTGCATGTATGGCTTCCACTCAGTAATTCATACTACAGGCCAAATTCTGACAGAGTGCTTATTACTATTATGATGTATTATTTTTATTGCAGTAGCGCCTAGAAGTCCCAGTCACAGACAAGGGCCTCACAGTGGCAAGTATTGTGCAAACATATAACGTAAATATGATCCTAGCTCTAAAGAGCCTACAATCTAAGACTGTTTAGTATTTGAATTATAAGCAGTGCCTTCGGCACCCAAGCAGGGTTCAGAGCCCTTTTGTGCTGGATCCTGTGCGTGTACACACACACACAGTGTGAGAGACAGCCCCTGCCCTGAAGAGCTTACACTGAGCATAGACAAAGAGTGGGAAGGAAAATGATTTGCTCAGGGTTGCACAGCAAGACTGTGCCAGGAATAGAAACCAGGCCTCTCAGTGCAGAGCCCTATCCACTAGCCTGGTGGGTCTCAAACTTACTTGCTTGCTTGCCCCCACCCTGTTCTTTGTGTCTGTAGTCATTTATCCCTTCCCCCCAGTACATATACCACCACCCACCTCTGAAGGCAGCACCACACCAGCAGCATAAGCCCAGAAGGGTGGCAATGTGACAAGTAATATTCGTCAATATCACTTGTCACAGAATACTTGGTGCCCCATTGCCACCTTTACTTCTGCCTTGTTGCTGCCACCCCGGGGCCAACAGCCAGAGTCTTATGGCCTCCCGGTGAGGTACTGGGGAGGAGAGCCTGAGCCCAGGCTGTCTCCTGGTGAGGGATTGAGGATGGGAGGAGAAGGAGAGACCGAGCCCGGGCAGCAGGACTCCTGCTGTCCCTTTTATCCCCACTTCTCAAGTATGCATGGCTCTTCTGCACAAGCCCTAGCCACCCGGGATTTACAGCAAGAGCTCTTTTTAAAAAAAAAAAGAAAGAAAAAAAAAAAAGGCAGCACACAGCTCGCATCTCCATTGACACACTACCGTGCCTTCCTTGGGAGACCCACCCCATAGTTTGAAAACCACTGTGCTAGACCATAGTACCTTATAGACTCATACACTTTAAGGTCAGAAGGCACCATCATGATCATCTAGTGTCTGACCTCCTGCACACTGCAGGTCATAGAACTTCACCCTCCCACTCCTGTAACCAGGGTTTAAATTCAGCCAGCGCTGTCGGGAGCAGAGCTCCAGTAAATATTTTTAAGACCTTGACTCCAGCCTGATGCTACTGAATGGTGTAAACCAGTGGTTCTCAACCAGGGGTCTGTGGCCCTCTGGGGGACCTTAAGCCAGTTCCAGGGGGTCCACAGAGTCCTGTGGTTGAAGTCTGGACACCCAAGCCTCCCGCAGGGCAGAAGCCTCAAGCCCTGGTGCCGCATAGCTGAAACCAGGAGCCCTGCTCCCCTGCAGAGCAAAAGTCCCTAATCTAGTCCACCCCAGTGCCCAGAGCCCCAAGCCAGTCACCAGAGGTCAATGCCAGCTCCTGTAAAATCTCTTGTAAAGTGCATCAATATTATAGTGATAACATCAAGCGAATGTGAGCAGGGTTTCTTGCACATGAACATAATCATGATCCCTTTGCGATCATCTCTGAAAGTGCAGATCATATCAACATTACTTTTTGTTAAATTGGTAGGACTGTCTCTCATGCTGTTCAATGCTGAGCCACGTGTGAAATCCTGGATTGGGAAAGGCAGACATGCTGTAACTGATCTCAGGGAAGAAAAAAGTATGAAAACAGGATATATCTGTGGAGCCTCCTCAAGTAGTTTTTTGTTTGTCTGATAAGCAGAGAATTGGCCGGGGGGGGGAACGCAAGAGGCGGGTTCCGGGAAATACTCTAAGAGAAAAAAGAAAAGGAGTACGTGTGGCACCTTAGAGACTAACCAATTTATTTGAGCATGAGCTTTCGTGAGCTACAGCTCACTTCATCAGATGTGATCAGATTCCTAACCTCTGGCTAAGTTACTGAAGTTCTCAAATCATGGTTTAAAAGAGAGACTTCAAGTTACAGAGAATCCTCCATTTACACTAGTTTAAACCTGCAAGTGACCTACGCTGCAGAGGAAAACTCCCAACTCTGTCTTAGGATGCTCATGGGGTTCCCAATTAATTCCATGGGAGCCACGCATGTGAATCAGAGAGCAGAATTTGGTTCACTGGGTTAGCAAATGCTTTCTCTCAGAGATAGTTCAAAGCACTACCAATATGTCACAGGCAGACTCAAGCCATCCCTGTCCAATCTATTAATCTTCCCTCTGGCCGGAGAGACAGGATAGTCAAAACTGATCATGACGGATTCTGTTCAGCTAACAAATGGGTGGAAGTCCTACATTTTCTCTTACCAGTCTGTGAAAACGGAAAGGACCAACACTACTGACACTTTCTTAATCCTCAATGGCCAAGCAATTCTCTGGTGCTCAGTAACCTTACAGAAGGTCATGAGCATCTTGCAAAAGCACATGTGGCTATTTGTAAAAAAGCCTTAGTTTCACAGCTTCTAGAAAAAAGAAAAGGAGTACTTGTGGCACCTTAGAGACTAACCAATTTATTTGAGCATGAGCTTTCGTGAGCTACAGCTCACTTCATCAGATGTATACCGTGGAAACTGCAGCAGACTTTATATACACACAGAGAATATGAAACAATACCTCCTCCCACCCCACTGTCCTGCTGGTAATAGCTTATCTAAAGTGATCAACAGGTGGGCCATTTCCAGCACAAATCCAGGTTTTCTCACCCTCCACCCCCCCACACAAATTCACTCTCCTGCTGGTGCTGGCCCATCCAAAGTGACAACTCTTTACATAATCAAGTCGGGCTATTTCCTGCATAGATCCAGGTTCTCTCACATCCCCCCCACCCCCATACACACACAAACTCACTCTCCTGCTGGTAATAGCTCATCTAAACTGACCACTCTCCAAGTTTAAATCCAAGTTAAACCAGAACATCTGGGGGGGGGGAGGAGGAAAAAACAAGAGGAAACAGGCTACCTTGCATAATGACTTAGCCACTCCCAGTCTCTATTTAAGCCTAAATTAATAGTATCCAATTTGCAAATGAATTCCAATTCAGCAGTTTCTCGCTGGAGTCTGGATTTGAAGTTTTTTTGTTTTAAGATAGCGACCTTCATGTCTGTGATTGCGTGACCAGAGAGACTGAAGTGTTCTCCGACTGGTTTATGAATGTTATAATTCTTGACATCTGATTTGTGTCCATTTATTCTTTTACGTAGAGACTGTCCAGTTTGACCAATGTACATGGCAGAGGGGCATTGCTGGCACATGATGGCATATATCACATTGGTGGATGTGCAGGTGAACGAGCCTCTGATAGTGTGGCTGATGTTATTAGGCCCTGTGATGGTGTCCCCTGAATAGATATGTGGGCACAATTGGCAACGGGCTTTGTTGCAAGGATAAGTTCCTGGGTTAGTGGTTCTGTTGTGTGGTATGTGGTTGTTGACTCTTTTGATCATCTAAAAAAAATAGAATATACGTAACAGAATTTGGATTAATTATAGCCCTCTAAATTCAGCATAAACCACTCTATTTTCTGACATGCACTGCCTCCAAGAAAATATTACACCTAAAGTTCTGCAATAGATCCTCACTAGATGCACGGGTTATACAAAGATAAATAATAGTTTCACACCCTATTTACACGAGGAAGGGTTTGCATGTGAAGATTACAGGCCACCCTGGAGATAAAGCACTCTGAGCGAGTCATATATAGAGTATAAGATTATACAGATGAATTTAATTAACTAATCAGAGCTCTTCCTTTTCTAAGCTTTACTTGTGGAAGGTTTGTTTTTTGTTTTGCTCTTTTACCCAAATATCAAGCATCTGCTAAACTAACGCTTGCACTAGGTAATTAGATTTTATTCTTGTCCATTCATTTAGGGAGGAATTCACTCCTATGCAGATGGGCTGTGAATTTTACTTTTAGTGCTTTAACTGGACTACTCTTTCTCCTGCTGTCTCTTCCTCTCACTCCGAAAATTCACTTTTCAACCAGGATGACAGAAAAAGAACTACCCTATCAATGAATGCTGGACACTCAGTTCCACTGATAAATGTTCATCATCACTATTACAACCATTCAGCCAACACAACAAAATATAAGCATTTCGCCCTAGGAAACCGTGAAATTGGGAGGTTCAGGGCTACTGTGAGTTTTCCAGAGTTCTCAGTGGTCAGAGATGTACTACAGAAGGGTTTAGGCACCTGGTGGGAGGCTGGAGTCAGGATTTACAGAAAAAAGAATTTGATGGGGCACAGGATTTTGACAAGGAAAGATCCAGAGAAGCTTCCACAACTAGTAACGGACAGATTGGTTAACAGGAATATGTGAGAGGTCTTGGCAGCTGGTACCACAAAATTGTAAGAGGGTACAATTTGTATTAGACATGAGTATAAGATGTACAATTTGGGAGGTGGGTGGGGAAGCTTAGGGGCTGCCATGGCATTCAGACTCAAAATACTTGTACTTGAACCAATATTCGGCGGGTCCTGATAGAGGGGAAGAGGTTGGTTTCTGCCAAGCTCTCACCAGAATGTGTTTTCACAGATGCCCCTGGTCTGCAAGACTGCAGCGTATCCCTCACAGTCAATAAAATCTGAAATTGATGGTTGGGGCAGTGCCACAGGATGAAAGCCAAACCTATATCATCCAAAGGGCTTGCGCTATTTAAATCTCTGTCAGAAACACCAAATGAACATTTATATCACACACAGTAAAGGCTTATGCATATTTTCATGCAAGGAAAGAAGTTGGGAGGCAGGGATGGAGAAAGATGCCTGAAGCATTTATCTGGTATCTTGGCCACAGGAGAGCAAACAGAATATGTCCTACTTCTAAAGGAAAAAGAAGCCAAATAACTGACAGCAGCAAAAGGCATATCCAGCACAAGAAAGCCTTTGATGAATTCACTATAGCCTGGTTTCACTATTCATGAACGCTTATAATTCACAATGGACTGCCATCAAGAGCACTTGGTTAAACCTGACTCCCCAGTAGAAAACAGAGGTCCTCTCTTTGCAGCTTTCAGGCCCTTCCCAGGAGAACCCCAAGACACTACTGCTAAGAAAGCCAAATCAATGATTATGGAGAACTTTAAGGCTTTTTTCTCAGCAGGAACAGCCATGGAGCAAGCCTAGTTTTACTGAGAGCACTAAAAACAGAAGAATAGTCACCTTTTCTTCCTTCATGCAGGCTAGTTACACTGCATTCCTGGGCAAAAAACACAAGACTGATTGCAGTTTTAATGTCTATTCAATATTGGGGTAAATATACTCATTGATATTTTCCAACAGTGTAATTTCAAGAAAATCCAAACAAAGCTGCTGAGTGAAAACATATGCACTCATTCCTTGTTCTTAAAACATTCCCTTTTTATCAGAATAAAGGATTAACCAAAGCTTTTGTTAATCCTTAGTCACAGGTCCTGAATCCTGTCAATTGACCAGAGAAAAAAAACAAAACCTGACATCCCACAGGAAAGATGTGGAGAGAGGAGAAAGGAAAGGAGCCTCCGATATATTTACAGTTTTAGATCAGTGAGATTTAAAATGTAAGAATTGTATTGAAGATTTAAGCTCAAAAGAGGTTTGTAAACCTGTTTAAAAAAGGATGGTCTCTCCAAAAAGTAATCCCAGATTATACCTCATACTCAGCTATCCTGCACTGTAGTGCACTTTTCCAAATTTTGATTCATATTTCCTCCTGTTCCAAAGTTTTGTGGGGGGGGGTAATAGCTTTATGTATCCCTATTTTTATTCACCATTTGTAATTTGCCTTTATAAACAACTCAATTCTGACACTTAAAAATAATTTGTGTTTGCACTGAAACAAAGAAACAACACATACAAAGATGATGCTCTGGACTGAACAGGTACGGTACTAACAAGGGGCCTCATTCTACTCGATGATGTTCATTTGATTGACAGAAAATAAAAGTGTCACAAACTTAAAAAAGTCATAGTTCATACTGATTTCTCAAACCAAGACATCCAGGTATAAATCACAGTAGAGAATTGTAGTGTGTAACCCTGTGATATAATTTCTAGCACCCAACAGTCCAAGGTGACCTGTGAGCAGGCCGAACGGTAGGGATGAAGATGGTTGAGGAAAGAATGAGGCCAATCCGGGGAGCTGATGGGAAGCGCTCTCGAGTGCGCCCCCAAAATAAGTGATGCTTTGCCAGGCTGGGTTGCGAAGGTGAGTGGAAGGAAGAAGGACGGTGATGACTAAAACTCATGTCTCTAGCGCTCCTCCTTGCAGGCCCTTGCTGAGGCTGTCAAAGAACTTGGTGGCAGAAACGGCTGGAACTGCTTCCTTGCCGACTATGATGTCTGCAGACTGAGCAAGTGACGGGTGGCCTGAGTGTCCTTCAGACCATATAGCCTTCTATCTGTCTGCTCGGCACAGAGATCATTCCCCTCAAAGGGAAGATCTTGGATCGAGGCCTGCATTTCCGAGGACAGGCCAGCAGTCTAAAGCCAGAAGCTGCATCTCATGACCACCGCTTACATGACCACGTGAGCTGCCAAATCAGTAGCATCCCACGCCATTTGGAGGGAGCACCTAGCTGCTGAGCCAAATCCTGGGGCAGGGACTCCTTGAACTTACGGAGGGAGTCCCATAAGTTAAAGATTTCAGAGTAACAGCCGTGTTAGTCTGTATTCACAAAAAGAAAAGGAGTACTTGTGGCACCTTAGAGACTAACCAATTTATTTGAGCATGAGTTTTCGTGAGCTACAGCTCACTTCATCGGATGCATACTGCGGAAACTGCAGAAGACATTATATACACAGAGACCATGAAACAATACCTCCTCCCAACCCAACTCTTCTGCTGGTAATAGCTTATCTAAAGTGATCATCAAGTTGGGCCATTTCCAGCACAAATCCAGGTTTACCTCCCCAAGAGTGCCTGGTGGTTTAACCACCCAGAACTGAAGGCTGGTCATTGAATAAATCTTCCTTCCAAAAAGGCCTCTTGGCCTCCTTATTTTTGGGGTCAAATTGGTTTACCCGTCTGTCCTTCTCGTTGGCCACAGAGACAACCGGCAAGCCCGAAGGTGGGGGGGGGGCGGCGGATATACAAATATTCAAAGCCTTTGGTGGGGTCAAAATACTTTTTCTCTGCCTTCTTGGAGGTAGGAGGGATGGAAGATGGAGTTTCTTTTTTAGGACCCCATTGTGGTAGCATGACACAGGCGGGGGTAGATGCAGAAAGTACATTAAACAGGGTGTCTGTCTGTTCGGCCTTCTCCTCCACTTCCAAGCCCAAGTTCATAGCCACTCTATGAAGCAAGGCCTGGTGTTCTTTAAAATCGTCCAGAGGGCTGGTACAAGAGGACCCCGCCACCACCTCATTCAAGGACAATGACGATGACTGGTGACCGGGAGAGGCCTTTGGGCATCATCCCCTGCGTGGGAAGAGGGTTTCAGGTGAGTGGTGGGCGCTCGCTCCTCTACCTGGCCTCCGAGCGTACCTTGTGCACCAAGTCTGGTGCCACTGGCTGCTGCTCCAAAGCAGTGGCCGAGGAATGGATGGAAGGAGGCATCAGTATCACAGGCATGCCCCATGTGCTCCAGAAGGGCCACTGCATCGACCACTGGCCTTGCTGCCATGATGGTATAGCAGAGGTCAGCACAGCCTCCGGCACCCAATTGTACCAGTGCTGTCACAGCGAAGGGCTGAATTCCCTTTCTGTACAGGAGGAATCACCTTCTGGTGACCACGGAGGGGCCGTCAAAGCTTGTGTCTGACAGCTAACCATCACTGCGTGTGCCCCATAGGATAGGTCCATCAATGGCTATTAGCCAGGATGGGCAGGGATGGTGTCCCTAGCCTCTGTTTGCCAGAAGCTGGGAGTGGGCAGCAGGAGATGGGTCACTTGGTGATAACCTGTTTGTTCATTCCCTCTGGGGCACCTGGCACTGGCCACTGTTGGAAGACAGGATACTGGGCCAGATAGACCTTTGGTCTGACCCAGTAGGGCCATTCTTATGTTCTTATGCCTTGAGTACGTGGATCGGTGCCAGGGGCAGGGGGATCAGTACCATGAGGGAGACTGCTCCCACACTCTAGGAGACAGGGATCTGCACCAAGGAGAGAGCCAGCAGAAGGATGATTGGTGCCGGTGAGATGGTGACCGATGCATACCTTTACGCGACCTGCATCGAGAGGGCGGAGACTGCAATCGTGGTGCCGGCAACCAAGGATGTCCTGCAGAAGACAGAGACCTGGAACGTGGAGACTGAGAACATGGTCTCATCTCCAAAGACCAGTGTCGTTTGCCCACCTTCTGGGGGGTCTTTACGGCTGGCTTGCCCTTGCATGGAGCCCTAGGGCTAGTGGTGCTGGTAGAGGCCTCTGCTCTCAGGGTACCAGGAAAGCCTTGGAATGCGTCAGCCCTGCCACAAATCTGGGTCCCCTACTGCTCCCAGGAGAGGGTGGAAGTTCTGTCAGGGAGCTCAGGGGCCCCGGGGCAGAGTCCAGCCAGGAAGGCTTGGATGCCAGGTGGAGAGCAGCCTCCATAAGGGGGCCCTCAAATGAATGTCTCCCTCTTTATGAGTTCTGGGACAAAAGTTCTTACAGATGCGACACTTGTCCCTCACATGTGATTCCCCCAAGCACTTGAGGCACCTGCTATGCAGGTCGCTAACAGGCATAGGCCTGTTACAGTCAGAGCAGGGCTTAAAACCCAGAGATCGGGACATGCCCCGCCTTGGGCAAAGTCCCCCCTGGGACTTTATTTCTAATTACACTACTTAACAACTACTTACTAACTACTGTAAACAGACTATTTACAAGGCCCTAAGGCTCAAAGACTGAAGTAGAAGAACCGCTAATCCTTCCTAGGCAAGGGAAAGGCGCTCTGACTAACCACCATGGGTGGTAAGAAGGAACTGAGAGGGTGTAAGGCCGGCAGCACCTAATATACCGATGCATGAGCGCGGCACTTAAGAGGGCACCACAGCCGACCCTATGGACACCGCTAAGGCAAAAATCTCCAACGGCCGCACATGTGGACACGCACGCACCTAGAATAGAATCGACATGAGCAAGCACTTCAAGAATTGTCCTTCTTCTTCGCTTCTGTTTTTCTGAAAACAAAAGAGTTAGCAATTTTTTGATGTAGACAATTTGCAACAAAATTCCTACCCACCCATTATTTTGTGGAACAATGAGTACTTTCACGTCAGAATTCAGCCCATTATCTCCATCATCTTCCTGAAATACTAGTACTGCAGGTGAACAAGCAATCATGATAAAATCAAGTGCAAAACAGTTCAAATTATCCATACCTGAGTTTTCCATTTGCCATTTTTTACTTTTTACTCATCATTGCTAAGCCAGATTTTAAAATCACAAAATGGTTGTTCACACTAGAGTTCTATCCTCAGCCCACAGTACAAACCCTAAAATAATTCAACATACTGTAATCAGTTATTCTTTATAGTCTTTTCCAAGCTTGTCCGTAATGTATTCAGATGCAATTCAAAACAAATCATTTCTTCCAAAAAAAAAAAAAAAAAGCATATAGGGATGTACTATACCATAAAGCTGATTGAATTGCAAGAGAATGTACTTCAAATGAATGATATGCATTGTAAAAAAAAAAAAAAGGTTAGTTTATGAGACCAGAACTAAAACTAAATATTCTTAAAATGATCACATTTGTCTTCTGGAACTGAAACTAAATTCTCTGTACTGGTTGTTTTTCTTTAATTAGATAGCCATGAAAGGTGACAAGGACCTCTGCACCTTTGACCTTGCTCTAGCCTCACTCAGTGCACCCCTCCCCGCCCCATGTGACACGCCCTGTACTACAGTGGAATCTCAGTGCTGTGATTCTCTCATTCTCAGACTGGGTCTAGGTTACTACACCCTGTGTGCCAGGAGCCGAATAGGTTTGAACCCTGCAAACCCTCCCTCCTTTGGGAGCAGTGAGCAGTGTGTGAATAGGCTGACATCAAACAGCCTTTACAAAACAAAGGACTGTTTAATCCCAACAGTAGGGACAAAGCATAACAAGAGCAAAGGGTTAACAACACAACAGTCTACACACACACACACACACACACACACGTATGTTACCTAACTGGATTTACCCCAGTCTAACTCTATTAAGTGCATTGGAGTTACTCTTTATACTGGTGTAAATGACAGGAGAATCAGGCCAAAAGAGTCGATGGAAGATTTTTCTTTCCCTCACAAAATTAGAGAGGTATGCAGTAGAGGTGTGCCAAATATTTGGAAGAAGATGCAGAGCTATTTAGAACTCTGGAATCAGCAAAAACTAAGGCCTGACTTTATCATCTGCCTATTCAGAGTCATTAACAATACATTACTCTTTTATAAGAGCATGTTATAGCCTTCAGAGTGAAAGAGCAGAAAGCAACTTGCCCCCCTCCCCTAAAAAAGGGGGGGGCATGCACACAAAGTGTTTTTTTCCCCCAAGGCAAGCAAAGCAAAATATGGTTATCCTTACAGATCCAGTCTTCTTCTGAATCTTCTTTAGATACCAGGACCATAGAATTTCTAAGAGGGACAATATGAAAATGTCAGATTACCTCATCACCATGATGGAGCAAGAACTGAAATGCAGGAATGCAAGCTATATGAAAAACAAGTTATATTTATTTTATGTTATGTATCATTCAATGGCTATTTCCACAGTCAAAGTATGGCTTTTCACATTTCACTCAAAAATGTGCATAATTAATCAAAAATTTCTAAAAAAACCAAGCCCACTTTCACCTCACAACTATTAAACATCTATATTGTTATATGTGAATTTTCCTCAAACTACTAAATCATCATAATCTATCTCTATCAAAGAATGTGTTTTAAATGACCTAATTTAGATAAACATGGATCTTGCATTCTCACTATGTGGACTACACAGCCAACAATTATTTCAACAAGTGCTACCTGAATTCCTTTTGATTTAGATGACAAAAGATTTAATAAATACCAATGTAATATTTTAAGCCTGTCGTTTAACGTGCAGAATCTACTGATGGCAGCGTAGAAGGAACCAGTTATTTGAATCACTAGATTTTAATGATAGTGTCCTTCCACTGCTATAGAAAGAACAGGAAACAGTCCTCCCAGGTGTATTGCGACTGCCAGAGGTGCAAGATTAGGTGTAGTGATTCGCAGCAGTACTGCTGCTAGAAGTTACAAGATTACAACTCAGAGGTACTTACAGACACTATAATTTTTATTACTTGGCATATGCAATCCAGTCAATCCAAGCCACAGCATTCTTAGCTGTGAAGCGATAATGGAACCAGACAACCTATCCATCCATTTATCAAAATATAGGCAGCTCCCCAATAAAGTGAAGGAGAGGAGGGCAGAGGAAGAAATAGTAACTGTGACTGGATCAGGAAACAGCAGACAGAAGGGTCATTTATGAACAAGTTTAACACAACTCTTAATTGGGTATAAACCAATGTGACTGTAGTGCAGTGGAAATGCCACACAGATGAGACAAATGGAAGACATTATAAAAGTAATGGGGGGGAGGGGGTTGCCTCATATCACCGCTTTGGTGTTTTTTTTCTTTTTATGGGATCTCCCTTTCTGTACTCTTTTGTGTTGTGTGGTGAAGATCTCTGTATTTATAATGATAGATTAGTTTGACACCAAATGTTGTGGTTTCAGGCTATATTGTGATTACGTTGTACAGTATTTGTTTATTCAACTAGCGATGGACATACATCCCACATATACAACACAAACTGCTGGATTCTTTTCCAGACAAATGAATTTAGCCAACTTCACAATTATGATTAAATGCTTAATTGAGTTATTTGTCATCATACACAAGATACATTGTTCTCTGGATTCCTTTCGACAGAATATATTTAACTTTCATCTGAAGAGAAGGCTTTTGAAATTCAGTTAATAACAACTCTTGATTGGCCATTAGGTGCAACTGAAGAGCTACAAGTGGCTGGTACATCAGAGGTCCATCAAATATTTACAATGAAAGATTCTCACATTTCATTTTTCATACTCCATGACATTGCTTTCTGGCCTCCAGTTTTCTGAAATAGAGAGCATTTCAGTCCTACTAACTGCTCTTCTTTATGAGCTAGACACCTAATTTGTTGTTTTACGAGTCTAAAAAAAGGCACGATTCTGTAGACCTTACCAATGCAAAACACCAATTAAGTTTAATGGAAATTCTGCAGGAGCATAACCTGATGATCTGGGCCTCAATTGAGATGGAGCGTACTGGAGTGTTATATCAGAATTCAAACAGAATGAAAGTAGTACAAAGATCACTGCTACAAGTTACAACCTGTAAATCCTCATGCATATTATGGCTGTTTTAAAAATTATTTTCTACTAGTTATGCATCCTAACCAGAACCCAGGATCTGAACGCACCCAAAGACTGAGGATCAAAATTTGGAAGCTCAGGCCGGCCCACCTCTACATTTCATTAGATTCAGTTACTGAAAGCTGGGTCTCTGAGTACAGCCCATACTCACGCACAATGATGATATTCATAGTACTCAAAACCAACAAAACAAATCAGAATACAACAGATCCTCAGAGTTACGAACACCAGAGTTATGAACTGACTAGTCGACCACACTCCTCATCTGGAGCCAGAAGTACACAATCAGGCAGCAGCAGAGAGAAAAAATAAATAAATAAATAAATAAAAGCAAATACAGTACTGTGTTAAATGTAAACCACTAAAAAATAAAGGGAAAGCAGTATTTTTTCTGCATAGTAAAGTTTCGAAGCTGTATTTAGTCAATGTTCAACTGTAAACTTTTGAAAGAATAACCATAACGTTTTGTTCAGAGTTACGAACAACCTCCAATCCTGAGATATTTGTAACTCTGAGGTTCTACTGCAGGGATCAGCAACCTTTGGCATGCGGCCCATCAGGGAAATCCGCTGGCAGGCCAGGACGGTTTGTTTACCCGTAGCGTCCGCAGTGGCGGCCAACACATCCCATGGTCCGCACCGCTTCCCGCAGCCCCCATTGGCCTGGAACGGGGGACCACGATCAGCTGAACCTGCGGCCGCTGCAGGTAAACAAACCGGCCCAGCCCGCCAGAGGATTTGCCTGACAGGCTGTGTACCAAAGGTTGCCGATCCCTGTTCTACTGTAAGAGATTCCTGCAAGTAATGGAATAAGTGCCAGACGGATGATTTTCCTCAATAGCCAGAGCAAGTAGAATCTCCGTTACAAACACCAGAGTTATAAACTGACCAGTCAACTACACTCCTTGTTTGGAACTCGAAGTACGCAATCAGGCAGCAGCAGCAGCGACCAAAAAAAAAAACCAAACAAACAAACCAATACAGTACAGTACAGAATAACCATAACATTTTGTTCAGAGTTATGAACATTTCAGAGTTCTGATCAACCTCCATTCCCGAGGTGTTCATAGCTCTAAGGTTCTACAGTATAAGGAGTTCAGAGAGAGTTTAAAAATCAGGGCGTCACGGTCCTAACAAAAAAAGGCAGTCACTACTGAAGGGCCTTTGTAGGCACTACCTGTGAGAAAATCTATGTGCTAAGAATATGTTGCCAGTTATTGACCAGTTACCTGAAAAATATTATTCTGGAATTATATGTGCACAAAAAAAGTCCTAAAAATAGCCTTAAGGGTTTGTTTCTTTTAAACTCAGTAATGGCTTTGATGCTTTCCAGTTTTCGTTAAAACTAAAATTCACTTTCAGGCGACACTCTGTGTGTGCCTATGCACTTTTAGCTTTTCTCTGAATCCGAAAGAGATTTTAAAAGTGTTGTGAAACAAGTTGTGGTTGCTAAATATTTCTGTGTTTAGTCCTGCTTCCTAGGCTTTATTTGCTGTAACGGAGTTGGAGGAAGACCAACAACAATTTCTGTTTGATAAAATACATGTCCAGGCAAAACCTTTAAAACACTGTCTAGGTATTTTTCACAGACCCTAAAAGTTCTCTGCTCCCCCGCCTCACGCATACGGTGAAAGGGAGCAGCCACGGTGGATGCACCTTCTCTAAATAATCAATTTTTCCAATCCATAAAACATGTTCCTGGAGAGGCAGGCTAGGAGCGAGAAGCAAAAGCTAGGAGGATCACCAGGAGGCAGCATACCTGTTGCAGACATATGGGAGAGCAGCAGCAATATTTGGGGAAAGTTAAATGTTAACTGCCACTCTCTGAGGAGTCAGAACACAAACAGAGCTTGGCAGGAAAAAGAAGCATAGTTACTCACCCTATCCAGACCCTACTACCATGGCTAGAATCTACCATAAATGGATCAGCGGGGCTGACATCCTACATACTTATATATCCCTGTCACATATAAACAAAAAACAAAACAAAAAACCACACCCAACATTCCAGGCACACAGTTTATCTACCACTACCTGTAGATGAATGTGTGGTCACAGAATTAAAATAGCAAGCCGCACTGCAGAATATTCATACTCCATAAGTTACATAACAACTATGGCTAATTCCAGTCAATGGATTGACAAGAAACATCACAAGCATGCATTGTACTTGTACGGTATGGAAGTTTTTCAAATAGTTACAGAAATGCAAAATATTATGTACATTTACATTTTAATGAGAGAAAATATTTTAATTCAAGTCCTTATAGACTGTTAAGGTTTTTTTTGTTTTTTGTTGTTTTTTTGTTTTTAAAGTCCAGCAAAAATTAGACTAGCTATAACAAAATGCCCCAGTAATGAAACTCTTCATAGGAAAAAACAAAAAGATGTATTATAAAACATTTTTGCTGTATGTAACAGTGTGAATTCCATATTTGTTGAATGCAATTTATTTTGGTATTTTCTCTGTAGTAAATTTCCAGAGAGACTAACCATATCTCATAGCATTTTCAAAGCAAGTTTGCTATTATGGAAATACATTGTAGTGTCTTCAAAAATCAAAAACAAAATGACAAAGAAAAAGAGAACTGGTACATTACATCGAATCACACTGGGTGATGCTAGTCTGGTTAATAATTGAAACTGGCCTGATCATGAACTGTTGTAAATTGGTATAGCTCCAGAAAGAGCTAGGCCAGTTTACATCAAGTGAAAATCTGGCTTATTTGTTTCTTTTTTTCAAGCAAACGTTATGTCTAGAAAGGCTTGAATTAAAAAACATGACGATGTGAAACACACACAGACACACACCCTCTTCTTTCAAATCATCTAACTTATTTTTCACAGGCCACAGAACAGCCATTAAATGGTTAAAACTTTTGGTCACTAGCAATGAGATTCAAATGAGCAACCTAGAAGCGAAAGCTTCATTACCAAAATCCCAACTCATCCAGTTAAGTGTTTTTAAATTTATGGTAAATTTAGGGTCATTCAGAAGACTGCAAAGAATAAAAATACATGAATTTACCCATGAGTAAAAGTAAAAGATCAGTCCTGCAACAACAACATTTCTCTTTTTCCTTAAGTGGAATTCTTTATTAATAAAAGAATCCATTCTGAATAAAGAGCTCAGTTCTGAATGGAACTATTTGCAGGAGAAAGCATTACTCAATTTAAGTAAGGGCTGTGTACTCAGCTCCAAAATAATTATTTGAGAAATAAGACCCACTACAGTTGAACTACAGCCCACATGAGAATGCACTAGACTGATCTGGCTGAAAGAGAAATGTTTTACTCTTTAGATGTGGCTTTTTATCTTTTCAATATCAACCACACATACACAATCAGAGTGTTCTGTGAGACAGCTCCAGCCAACTCTTTTTCTCCTTCAGTACTGAAGTTCAAGCTCTTGGCTTTTCTTATTTCTGAGGCATTTGGAATACTGAGCGCTGCAGAATTACCATTTATGAAAGTAAGCAACCTACTCTATTTCGAAAAAAGAGGAGCCTCACATATGTTTAACCAATGTATACTTGTTTAATTAACTTTAATACATGGATATATGCACCTAACAATGTCTCATTTGCTATTAAAGGGATGTCATTAACTTATCACATTTGTCAGAAAAACATTTAAATATTATAGTTACTTGTAACACCTGCAACTTAACTACTACAGATGAAAGACTAGAGGAAAAAATGTGTTTCTCCATTTTTTTTCCAGTTTAATGCTTTGTGCATTTAACAACACTGTATATATGTACTCAGTTTCTCTGCTTTCCACCTGTGTGTGTATGTGAAAGTAACTGGTGTTTTTTAAATGATTAGATTTCAAGTCGATGGTATCACTTAGAGCACCATTGGAAAGATCAATTTATGTGAGTGAAAGAGACTAATATGAGGGGTCCTTCCTTGCCTGAACCAAGAACCTTATAACATACCAATATCAAGAGTATGCACTATTTATTTTAAATTAAAAATTTCCTTATATTGATTTTCTTTACACATATAGGTTTATCAACAAATGTAAAAGAAATCAAACATCTACAGAAGCAGAAAACAAAGCTTGTTAACTTAGTTTTTATTTACTAATTGTTGCTTACTGATGGATTTAAAGGGATATTCAGATAGTTCATGACTAAAGTTCAATCTACTATATCTTAACACTGTTTTAATATGGGGAATGCATGAGCAAGTTGTGAAACAAGCAGGATTGTGCCAAGGTAAGACATTGTGGCCCTTGCAGGGAAAGGTCTCCAACCTTCGACACTCTCTGTCCCCTTTGTGGAGGGGAAGGCCACAGTTATGGCTTGACGCTTAAAATCTATCCATATCTCTGTCCTAATTTCGTCTGTCCAGATCAAATGCACCCTCCTGCCTCAACAGGTTGGGGAACTTGATGTTGTGGGGGCTGTCCCCCTTCACCGTCAGCTCCAAGGGAGAGAGACACTCAGTGAAGGACACTAGATAGCTCTCTCCCTCCTACTCTTCCCCTCCCACCCCCACCTTGTAGTCTCTGGAACCCACTGGCGAGTTGGTGGGTAGGAGTGCTAGTTGGCCCTTGCAACCCAGCTCCAGGGATTTAACCAGAAGCCATGTGGAGCCTCTTTTGGCTCCATTCCAGCAGCCCCACCCTACCCACCTAGTTAGGGAAACCAAACTGGCAGATGCTGCAAGTCTAGCTAATCACCTGTTTGGGTTCAGAAAGGAATTTTTTCTCCCACAAGCCAACTGGCAGAGGCCCAAGGAGTTTTTTGCTGTTGTCACGGCACCTTCAACTCAACCAAGTACCAAAGAACCTACTTAGTACCTAACTGAGGTACTTGGTTGAGTTGTTAACTTGTCACAACTTAAGGCCAGTTTCCAGTACAGTTAAAAGAAAAAAAAAAGAACAGTTCCCAGATGTAAGATCTGGGCTTTTGCTGATGGGCTTTGGGCTGATGGGATAGGACCACCAGGTCTCACCCTCACAGGTCAAGGTCCCACCCTTCTACACCGTCTGTCCCCATTGCGGGGCAGGCAGCAGAGCTGTAGTACTCCGAATGAGCTGGGAGCCAGACTAGCCTGAGTCATGGGTTATATGGCAGTAGCCCTGTAGCCCAGCACTGAAATCACTTCAATGCCTGCTATAGGAGAGTATGGGTGATGGTCAGGTTACTCAGGTAGCCCACCTGCCCTGTATGTAAGTTTAATAAAAGTTGCAGCCTGCCACTTAAAAGCATTTGTGTGTCTGTCCTCATTTCACTGCTGTGTCCAGAACAAGGGCTCATTGCTTCCCACCAGGCTATGACTGATCCATTCTACTAACTGTAAGGACCACTGACTTCAGCCATCACACTCACCTGCATCTCTTTTTTTCCTTACTGTGGCTACTTTTTCAGACAAGGGTGACTTGGAACATTATTCTGTGGGGTTTCTTTAAGATGCTGTTGAATATTATTGGAGAAAAGGGATTTTTATTTCTGTCTTTGGGCTCCTATAATTACAGTCTTAGTCTTCAGGGAACTTTTAAACTAGTGATGCTATATTTCTCTTGCACAATGCATTTAAACAGCAGGACTGATTTTCAGCTTGCTGAGAACGAATGGCGATGAAGCTTCCCACTCAGCCACAGAACAAATGAAGCCACAATTACCTGTCCTCCCTCCATACAACATTCAGGTGGGCTCAGCATCCAAACATCAGCTGTTGCTAACCAATATTTTTTCCTGATATTCTATACAAGTGACCAAATTAAAATATTAAGGGTACATGACACTGTTATTAGAGGTTGCATGGCTAAAATGCCACATGTTGAATTGTTTAAAAAAAAAAAAGACAAATATTTGTGCCCAATACGCTGATTCACAAACAGAACACTACACATGTTTTTTTTCAACTTTGAATGGGCAGTAGTTGGCTCCAAAAGAGACTTAACAGCTCAGCTGATCTCTTTTCATAGGACAATTGTTTGTTCTTTACTCAGTTCCCAAGGGGGTTCCTCTATTGTGTTCCAATAGCTGTACAAAGGTTGGAGAAACAAGCTATTTATTAGGTTAAGGATCACCAAACTTGCTCTCTGGCAGAGGGGTGGGGGGGGAAGAGTAAGCAGCTCAGATTACCCATCAATCAATTATATTTTTCAGGTATTTTACATGGACAGGTGGTGGGGTGCTTCAAATGCCAGTAATAGCCTATCTATACAAGTGTCCATGTTACATAAACCTTCACCACAGCTGCCAACAAAATTGACCATCTCAGCAGAAAACCATGAACTGAACAGGCACAGAGACTCAACCCAGTCTCTCCACTGGAGGCAGCCCTCCAGACCAAGAATGAGACATACTGGAGGTAGCAGCAGAGGAAGCTTGAACTACTTTCTGTGTTATACTTGTTCTGCAGATACACAAGAGACTTCAGTTTCCAGAAAAGTTGATCTGGCACTCTTCTCAGGTACTAAATCCATATATTAAAATAAATATGAATGATAACAGTTAATCATGTACTTCTCAACATTGCAAGGGCACTAATATGACTGGGCAAAAGCCTCCTGTGTCATTACCTAAAAAGCATAATGAACTAGCATATGCTGCAAAAACTTGCAATAGCTCAGCCTTCTACTGAAACTCTACATCAGATCTAGCAAATAACCCTGCACATCCTCCCAAACGCCCACAAACCTCACAGTGGACAGCAACCACTTCTTACCAACAGTCCTCTACGCCCTCTTTCGTTGAAGAAAGGTTTATGCATAATGCAAGCCAAATCTCATTTTCCAGTTAAGTTTGAGGACTCATCCTATGTACCTTCATAAAGCATTCAGGGCAGTGATGAAGAGCACAATTCACTTCAGGCCCAAGCCTGTTTCAGATTCTCTCTCTAGAACCTAGTACCATGGAACAGCTCACTGAATTTTATTAAGCTTCTTAACCCATAGTTCTATATTTTGGGCATGGAAGTTAACTTTCATCTTGGCATATAAATAGCTGGAATGCCCTGCAACCCCTTTGCCATAACAGAGTTTTCACCATCAATAGAGGACTTGCAGACAAGATCTATAAGTACAACCCCTAGTACAGGAATAGTCAATTATTTTTTGTCAAGGTCCAAATTTCTTGATGAAGGTATAGTCAAGGACCAGACTCCAGAGAAACATTTTCCACACCGCAATAACAATAATGATAATAAGTAACTAAAAAGATTTTGCGGTCCATTCAAAAGCATGTTGGTGGTCCAGATTTTAAAACCCAGAATCCAGCTGTTGACTACCCCTGCCCTTAATGAGAGTATCAAGATCATCAACACAACTAGGCTTTGCTGAAGGCGTTTTCTAATCCTGTGATATGAAACCCACCAGTTCCTATGTTCTGTGGCCCCAACTCAGCAAAGCACTTAAACATGCTTAAAATTAAGTATATGTTTAAGTCCCATTTAAGTCAGTTAAATAATACTTTTTACTAATCAATTTTTGTCAAAGTATTTTCCTTATGTCTGTGCAATTACATTTTAGTCAGTGGGACTGAATGGATATAATGGATCAAACATGTTAGTTTTGTCAGATACAGGGTTTTTAAAAAATACAAAACAGAAAAATCTGGATTGGATTAAGATAGGAAAAACATGGAAAATTATTTACTTGAAATTATTTAAAAGCATGATCTGCAGACTCAGTTTCTTCAGTTCAGTATTCAAAAAGCTTCCTATGCCATAATTTACACAGCATACCATCCTTTGGCTGCTTCCACATAATGAAAAATGTAATAGTGTATTCCTTAATTTTTTTAAAAATTGCTTTACAAAAGCAATCTTTTTTTTTTTTTAATTCAGTATGACTATTTAATCTTGCAAAGCAAAATTTGTTCCATTTCTTCTCAGGAAAGCTGGCAAAACAGCATATTGTTCTGGCAGACAGCCACCATAAACGTCAGAGAAGGACTCACTGAGTTTCTTAAAGGGACACGCCAACCTGGATTTAACAGGTTTGAAAATCATTGTAAATGTAAAACAATAAAAAATTTCTGTAAGAGAAATCAACTTTGAAAACAAGCAACACCATGGTAAAGTATGCCTTTAAAGAAGGCAGGAGATCCCTTCAGTGACATTCCATGGCTCCAAGCCAAAACAAATGCTGTAGTAATGTACCAGCCAGACTGAAAGATATGCCACAAGTTTGCCTTGAAATTGTGATTAGGCGGTTTAGATTTTTTTAAAAACAAATGAACTGAAGGCCTATAAAGTACAACTATAAAGCATGACTTATTAAGCATAATTAAAAATTAGTTTTTAATCAACCACAGGGATTGTCATGCATGCCCACTGTCTAGTTTAAGGTGACTTTGTTAAATTCCAGTGCAAGCCAGTAATGATACATGGATCCTGTTTTGCTAGATTATGTTGTAAATCAACAGTTCACTGAAAGATTAAATATGAAAAGTAAAGTAGTCTCTAAAATGTGCAAGTCAGTTTTGTCATCTACCTGTCACTTAAAGCCTATGCATCTTTTAGAATTTTCGATCCTACACAACAGTTTAGATTGGAAAGGATCATTAGCATGTTTCTTTGACAGGCTAATAATGATATATTTTATAGTCATGTACATCAAATCATATATAATCACCCATTAAGAGAGAGTTTTCCAAAAGGTAATGATAGAGCCTAACAGGAGGGAAAATGTCCATTTGGGTAGTATGTTAGTAAGAACTTTGTTTATCTCATCTATCAATGCCATCAATTTCAATTTTTCAGTGCTGCAAGGAATTTCTATTGAAATATTTACAAACTATCAAAGATTAAAAGAAATGTATAACTCTTGCAAACAGAAAACAGGAAAGACATCTGAGAACATACTAAAAGTAGCTCTATATAGCTCTAAAGTAAAGTAAGGACCTAATTCTTTATTGCTTAAGCTCAAGTGGGAGTTTGGGTGCAGAAGGAATTCAGGATTGGGCCTTTTGTGAAGATTCTTGTATAGTATATAGGCTACTTTTACATAGCTTCCTAGCAAAGGAGAAATAAGGTCTGCCTTTTATTTATAAACATGCTATATAGGCTCCTGATGACAATCCAACATTAGATGAACAGAGTACTAAATTAGGTAACCAATATTGTCCCCACACAATAGGCTCCTATAGTTTTACCGAGACCATAAAGCTTCTTAGAAAAACAAATGGTTCTTTCCTTTTTGAAAAACCCTCTTGGTTTGTAATGACATCTGTCCAGAAGAGGCTAGAGAAATCAATCATGTCAAGAAAAAATAATCTCCATGCTACATAAGAAAATAAACAGAGTGATAAGAAGACTACAAACACAACAGTTTGGTTCTTATTCTTCTAGATAATTAAAATATTATGAACATGAAAAATCACTAGTTCCAATATAACATACCAGGAATTTATGTCAATCCATTCACTTTTCTCCCATGCCAGAAACTAGAGAAGATCTTGGGAATCACATTAAATAAATATCATACTAAATAGTGAGAAACACTAGAGGAGATAAATGCAATGCACTAAGTGACAGACAGAAAACAGTCACAGTCATAATTAAACAGACAAAAGGCCTAAGGACCAATTTTTATAGCTGGGATTATGCATCAGTTAGCTGCCTATGTCCTTCATATGAAGTTATCCTGAATTAGCGTTCCAGTGACTGTGAATCACCAACATTTAAATTTCCTTTCAACAAACCTTTATTTTGCATTTTAAACTTTATGGTTCCAACAACCAATTTCACTAGTTTACTGAAAATTTATACCTTAACTTCCCCACCCCCCCGGCCCCCCAAAATCATTTTATTTTCTTTCCCTGCACAAACAAATCCATGCAGCCTTCCTCCGCACAGGCACACGTGAAACTGAGGAGCCTGGAAGAGACAGAGAATGGAGGAACTTGACACATCTGCCATTGCACTTCACACAGGAAATGTATACATCCAAGCCTGCAGTTCCAGGTTATTTCATGCCGTAAGAAACAGTTTCATCCACATATTAAAAAAAAAAAAAAAACCCTGAGGAAAGCAATGCAGCTATTTAACCCTCTGGCTATGATGAAGGGCTGACACAAAGAATATTCATCAAATAGGCTCATTTAGAGTTTAAAACTCCAACACCTTGTGTACCAAAAAAAAAACAAAAACCCAAACACAAAAAACGGAAGCGCATCGTAATAATGAGCAGAACAGCCAGGGAGGCGAACCAAAGCAGCTCATTCTCCATCCACCTATCTACCTGCTACACCAGCAGAGACGGTCGCGGGGATGGAAACCCAGCAAATGAGCAGCAGCAGGCGACGAGCGGGGCGAGCAGGGTGCGCACACCCCAATCCCCCTACCACACACGCACCCCCCCCTGCAGCCCCCTTTCAACTTACCCCCAGCAGCGTCTGCAGACGGGGATCCTGGGGAGGGGGATTTCCAGCCAAGCTGCACGTCGAGGACGAGGATTCCTGCAGGGCCCTTCCTCGTCCACGCACCGGCACCTCCCTCCCCTCCAGCAGCCTCTGGGTCTGGGAAGGGGGCGGGCTGCAGCGAGGAGAGGCTGCGGGAGTCATGCAGTCCTTGCAGCGGGCAGCTGCGGCCGCTTAACCTGCCGCTGGCCGGCCCCCCAGCCCTGCCGCGCCGGCCCCTGTCTTTCCAACACCACCACAACAAACAACGGGGGATAATGAGCGGCCCCGGGGGCTGGCCCGGCCCCTCCTCGTCTCCCCGCCCCCCACCTCCTCAGCGGGTTGAGTCAGCGGCTGCACCGGGCGGGGGACCCGCGTTGCGCTCTGCAGCCTGGGGGGGCAGCGCTGTCTATTGGCGCCGGGGGCAGGGAGGAGGGTCGCTGACTCCTGAGCTCTCCCAGCCGCAGCGCAGCCCAGGGCTGGGCCGTCCCCGCGCGGGGGGGGTGCCACTCCCGCCCGCTGCGCTTCCCGCGCTCGCGGGCGGGAAGATCACCACAGCCTGCCCTGACCGCTGCTGCCCGGGCACGGCGGGGCCCCGGGGCCTCTCCCCCGCCGCCCCATCACAGCCTGGCAAGGTGCTGGAAGGGATTGTGGGTAGCTCCAGCTGCTCGTGCCCCGCGGCAGATGTTCACACGCAGCCCGCAGCATCTGGGCCCCGCGACGCGCCCTGCTGCGGGGGGGGCCGCCCTCAGGGTGCCCAGCGCCTCCAGTCCCTTTCTAGCCCCAGCTCCTCGGGGGTGGTTGGGGGGTGGCTTCAAAAGGACCAGTGGGGAAAACAGCAGTCATAATCACTCACCTGCCACTGGGCTCCAAGTGAACCAGTCTCAAAAGCTGACTCTTGCCAAGTGATTATGCCCCAAATGAGGCTTTTACCTCCCTCCCCGGTGTGAACATGATGCTAATGAGCCCCACTATGAAACCACCAACTGCACATTTAGCAGGCACTTTGGCAACCATTTGGGGCTGGCCCCATCTTTTTTGTTCAATGTACAGCAGGACCCTGGTGCAGGGCTAGTTCCCCACAGAATTTCAGAGGGCAAGGTAATGCAGGTGCTCCCTTTTCCTATTAGCTTAAGGGAAAGCATCTGCTTAAAAAAATCAGGTTTCTGTCTGAAAGGTTTTACCCAATGTTGTTACTACCAGTAACACCTATCCTTCATATCAATTAAAGAGGATCATCTCTATTTTTCTTCCAGTTGGTTTACTTTGTGTATTTAACAGCACTGAAGGTATGGCCACTTTCACTGTTTCCCTTTTAGTCATTTTCCCCTGTTCTTTGTAGTGGTCTTTCACACTGCCCAACAGTGGAGAAAAATATTTTGAAATAGGAAAATGTGATTGTAAAACCACAGAAATTTCCAGAGTAATACCTACAAATATTTTAACCTTTCAAAATAATTGATTTGTATATTTCAAACTGAAAGGTATTGTTTTTACTGTTTGTGAAGGGTTGCTGAGGTAGTAAGAATTAGTATGATTGTTTTCTGGATTCAGAGTAGCAGCTGTGTTAGTCTGTGTTCGCAAAAAGAAAAGGAGTACTTGTGGCACCTTAGAGACTAACCAATTTGTTTGAGCATAAGCTTTCGTGAGCTACAGCTCACTGAATGCATCTGATGAAGTGAGCTGTACCACCGAAAGCTTATGCTCAAATAAATTTGTTAGTCTCTAAGGTGCCACAAGTACTCCTTTTCTTTTGTTTTCTGGATGTGTACCATCCAATGACAGAGTATCAGTGTGGTTACAGAGTGGGAGTTTTGTCTAGTGGATAATGAAAGGGGGCTGGGGGTTAGGGCTTCTGTTCTGAATTCTATTTTCAGATCAGTAACTGACTCATTTGTGACCCTGTCACAAAGTCATTTAACTTCTCTGTAGCTTGGTTTCCCCATTTATAAAATGGGTATTATAATAGCTACTTATCTCACAGAAATATAGAGAGGCTGAATATTCGTAAAGCAATTCTAGATCCTCAGGTGAAAGGTGTTATAGAAACACTAAATATTATTTTATCATAAAACTACAGCAAGTAAATGAGGAATAGTTATCTTTGAAATTAATATTAGTCCTGTCTACTTCACATTGCCTGGTACTTTTCATAAAGGGATTGCCAAAATGTCTCTTTTCTCTGTTGTTATGCAGTGAGCTATGGGACAGTTAACCATCTCCCTACACTATAAAGGTGACTGCACTTCAGTGTCTATGGTATGGAGGTTTACTTGTGTATTAAAGTGAAACATATTACATGGCTTAGATAGACAAAAAAGACCTGCTAACTTCCTCCATTAGAAGTCAGTCTTCTCTTTCTTCTGTTTCTGACTGAGAAATCCTCTCTGTTTCTCAACACCTCTTCATCATTTTTGATTATCCAATTTAAGCCATCTTCCTCTTCCACCTATTCTCTCCTGCTTGAGTCCTTCCTCTCCTAGCCAGCTCACCCACCTAGGATCTTGTTAACTTCTTTTAAAAGAAAATGGGTAGGAGCTCTCACTCTTCATCTTTCCTCCTGACCTCAGATTTTGTTCTCTGAACCCTGTGTCCTACTCTGAGCTCTCCAATCTTCTACCCACTTCAAACCCTTTGATTGTCAACCTGATCCTATTTCCTTACACGTGCTAATCTCCATTTTTATCCCCCCCAATTCATTTCCGGTCTCTTATGAATCACTCTCTTCTCTTCCCATACATATTCAAATATGCCATTTCTCCTCTCCCAAAGACAGCCAACCTCAACTCCAATTCTTTATCACACACATGTCCCTCCTTCTCTTGATCTCAAAGCTTCCTGATGGGCCTGCCTGGTCCTAGTGCCTGTGTTATTTTCTCTGTCTAAGCATGGTAATACATGCTTTATATAGTAATTATACAGTCAGGAATTCAGATGCTGTCATTTGGGTGTCCGCTTGTAAAACCACATGCCTACATTCCAAGGCCCTGATCCTGGAATGTGATGCAAGCCAGCAGACCTCTGCATCTGTGGGGAGGCATATTGACAATGAGGCTCTACACAAGGCAAGGTTCTGACCAATGTATCACATTGCAGGATCAGGACCCAAATTTAACTAACACTACCAGCTACAAAATTAGCTTGTTTTACAGACTTATTACTATAGGATTCAATAAGTGGGATTTACTATGTGACATCTCATGCCTTGATTTTCTTTGATGTTGCACACAGTTGAAACACTGCCTACAAAACAGACTATGGCAAAGGTCAAAACAACTCAGACTATTTACTAAGATGGTATATTAGTTGAAATGGCAAGTGTTCTTACCATACTGGTAACTAAACTGCTAATTAGGACAAGTTATTCAGTTCCTTTGGATTGTATTAAAAAGCACAGCTAGTGAATTAGTCAAGCAAAATAAATAACCTGGCAATGACAGATTAAATTAATGTATTTTAAAATAATAAATAGATTCTATGCAGTCTACAATCCATTCCTGGCAACCTGAGTGAAATCCTCTCTATTGAAATCAATGACAAAGCTCCCATTGACTTAAAAAGAGCAAGGATTTCATCCTCAGTATGACAGGTTTCAGAGTAACAGCCGTGTTAGTTTGTATTCGCAAAAAGAAAAGGAGTACTTGTGGCACCTTAGAGACTAACCAATTTATTTGAGCATGAGCTTTCGTGAGCTACAGCTCACTTCATCGGATGCATACCGTGGAAACTGCAGCAGACTTTATATACACACAGAGAATATGAAACAATACCTCCTCCCACCCCACTGTCCTGCTGGTAATAGCTTATCTAAAATGATCATCAGGTTGGGCCATTTCCAGCACAAATCCAGGTTTTCTCACCCTCCACCCCGCCACACAAATTCACTCTCCTGCTGGTGATAGCCCATCCAAAGTGACAACTCTTTACACAATGTGCATGATAATCAAGTTGGGCCATTTCCTGCACAAATCCAGGTTCCCTCACCCCCCTCCCAAAAACCACACACACAAACTCACTATCCTGCTGGTAATAGCTCATCCAAAGTGACCACTCTCCCTACAATGTGCATGATAATCAAGGTGGGCCATTTCCAGCACAAATCCAGGTTTTCTCACACCCCCCACACCCCCATACACACACAAACTCACTCTCCTGCTGGTAATAGCTCATCCAAACTGACCACTCTCCAAGTTTAAATCCAAGTTAAACCAGAACATCTGGGGGGGGGGGGTAGGAAAAAACAAGGGGAAATAGGCTACCTTGCATAATGACTTAGCCACTCCCAGTCTCTATTTAAGCCTAAATTAATAGTATCCAATTTGCAAATGAATTCCAATTCAGCAGTTTCTCGCTGGAGTCTGGATTTGAAGTTTTTTTGTTTTAAGATAGCGACCTTCATGTCTGTGATTGCGTGACCAGAGAGATTGAAGTGTTCTCCGACTGGTTTATGAATGTTATAATTCTTGACATCTGATTTGTGTCCATTTATTCTTTTACGTAGAGACTGTCCAGTTTGACCAATGTAAATGGCAGAGGGGCATTGCTGGCACATGATGGCATATATCACATTGGTGGATGTGCAGGTGAACGAGCCTCTGACAGTGTGGCTGATGTGATTAGGCCCTGTGATGGTGGCTCATCTGTATGTATGTGGCTCATCTGTATGATACTGCATAGTACTGCTGATGTTGGCATTTGTGACTAAATTCCAAACTTAGTCAAGATATGAAAGGCAAGAAAGTTCCTAAGTCTGCGGTATATTTTTTACTTTTTTTTTTTTGTTTTTACTAACCACCAATTATGTTTCCTATGTATTGTGTGTGTGTTGGCACTGAATCTTACTCCATAATTTGAGCATTCTTAGTATTTGAATGAGCAGTCTAATGCAAACTTGTCATTGGCTCTTAGGAGCTGAAGATTGTCATATACTGGTACATCATTCAAAAGATAATTTTCCCTAGGCTTGCAATAAGAGCTCAGACTTGAATTATGACCACATCATCGTTATTTGGGCATTCTTAAACATATCCATCCCTCAGATACTATTTGTGACTCGTGACAGTACTATGCTGACTTCTCTCTCTCTTTTGGTTTTGTTAAGGGAGGAAAAAAATATGGAATGCTATGAGTTTCATAATGTTTTTATAATTTCTTGTGCTTTGTTTATGGTTGTTGTGATATTTTTAAAACCGAAAGGAGAAATATAGCAGATGAAAAGTGTTAGCTAATGAATTATTCCCACTGAATTAACAAACAGAGCCCTTTGACTGACACTAGTGCACACTGTTTAAACTAAGACTTCTGATTTATCACATTCAAATACCACATAAATCACATACTGGATATTTATGCTTCACTCACTCAAAATAGATTTTGAGAATGTCCTTTATAGTGTACTGGGAAAATTCCATCTGCAGTGGGCAATAAACTTTAGTGCACATGAATCTTTAAAATCCTCTTGATTTCTCCCAAATATGCATGGAAGCAATAACAAAAAAAGTACTGCAAAAAGCATTTGTAGAAACCAAGCACTGTATTTCCCTCTCTGCTTTTGGTAGTCACAATCCTATAGGATTCCTAACTATACTTCTAAATTCACATAATAAATATCTGATAATAGCATGTACTGATTTTTCTATTAAACCTCTCCTACCTTGTTTGGTATTTCTTAGGACTGCTTGCTGTTCTTACTCAGTGTGATTTCAGTTGCTGGAGAGGTATGGCTGTATGTTTCTCTTAAAATATGAAGCCATTTCAGAGAGATTCTTCCCGCACCCCGGTCTTTCTGCTAAATGACTACTTTACACCCTTCTAAAGACATCGTGCAAAGAGAAACAGAGGGCACATATCCCACAACTTTTCAGAACCATGTCTGGAGCACCTTCAGCATTGATATCCTCTCAAAAACCAGGGGTAGAGAAAGGTGGCCTATCTCTCCAGATCAAACAAATACTTACCCTCTCTCCCACTCAATTGCTTCTTTCTTATGTGTCATTCTTCACCTCACCTTTGCTGAAAAAGGCACCAGTCCTACAATTATTTATGCAGAGGACTAACTTCACTCATGTGAGTAGTCCCATTGTGTTCTGATCATGCTGGTACTATTTGCTGTTACTGGGATGGGACAGATGGATCTAGGCTCCCCACCCTACCTAGAGGGAAGAGCGGCTCTACCCAGATCATGAATACTGGAGACAACATATAAAAAAACAGGGATGGGAGCAAAGGTTAATGGTTAAAAATCAGGAATTCAGTGGGGGACACTCAGCAGAGAATCCCCAACAGCACCTACGGCTGCTCAAAGGTGTTTATGGAGTTAGTGGACACTGCCTAAAGGAACTCTGTTAGGAGGTGTGATCAGATGAAAGACTGGAAATAGCCTCCTTCTTCCCCCCCAGTCACAGAGTATCCCCACTCCACCTTCTTCCTCCTGGTATGATGGATGGTCATCTTGGCCAACACCAGGATGAAGCTGATAAGGCGGTCTCGCAACTTTGTGGGGCCACTGATGGAGCGTGTGAGTGAATTAGCAGATGTGGGTAGAAGTGCAGATAGAACCTCAGTAAGAGGTTCTGGAGGAGTCAGAAGAGGGGCTGGAACCTGATACACCCTACACAGATGTGCGCCAGGATCTCCCTCTCATCGCAGAAAGAGCAGAAAGAGTCAGCAGTTTGCTGGTGGTCCTAGGGGTAGGATGGCTTTCTGTAAACTAGATCTGCAGCACTTTAGAGATCTTGAGCTTTCTGCTACATCTAAAAATGCATGCTGGGGAACCTCTGAGCTGAGAAGTTATTTTCCTTGGATCCTATGGTCCCTGAGATTAAGGTTATGACGTATCTCAGGCACAAAACTCTTATTCCCTGGATGTTATAGTAAACCATACTAGCACCACAGGGAATCTGAGACCTGAAAAATAGATAAAGTAGAACCATGATACTGAAACTATTAGCAGAAAGTTGTTACATATTCTTAGGCCAAGGATTCAGCAGAGGAAAAAACTATTTTAAATTATCCCACAAAATTTTTTAAAACCAACCAAAACTACTAACAAATGTTAAGGTGAATTGTAAAAATGTTTTACCCCAAACAAACTGGTTAAAACTCAACCTTTTTCTGATTTCATATTGGCTGGAGTCAGCTCTTTCCATGAACCCTTTTGTCACCATTCTTTAATGGATCATAGTCTCATTCACTGTCCTGACTGTACTATATGTGATGAGAAAGTTACAAAATAAGATCATAAAGAGGTGTATTAGAAAGGGAATGCAAAGATTATGTAGACTTGTATGCGATTGAGATAACTGAAGAGAGCTTCGAATTTAAAATAATTGATTAGCCAGCATTAATATTAATAAGTTACAAGCACACTGTCAGACAAGATTTTTTCTGATTGCCATACCCTACAATAGCACTAGAAGTATTTAACTATAAATAAATATAAAATAGCAAAAATGAGGAAAGTAAAATGGAACTCTAATACCTTCTCTTTCCATTCTCTTCCCTTTGGTTATTTCCTATAGCGGAATCCAGCACAGATAAAAGATGAATTGGCAAAACAAGATCACCATCTAGCCATAGGTGTAATAAGCAAGAGGGAGCTGGAGGAGTAATGGCCTACAGGGAGATATCATCCCTAAGCAACAGATAGCTCAGTGGTTTGAGCATTGCCCTGCTAAACGCAAGGTTGTGAGTTCAATCCTTGAGGGGGCCATTTGGGATCTGGGGCAAAAATCGGGGATTGGCTCTGCTTTGAGCAGGGGGTTGGACTAGATGACCTTCTGAGGTCCCTTCCAACCCTGATATTCTATGAACAGGCAAAAATGTTGAAATGTAAGAAATAATTCTGTAGTCTACCAAGTATGTCTCCTCCTCCCAATACAATTCCATTCATGGGAGTGGCCAGAGATAAATGCCCAAAATGAGAGTTTCTATAGTATGACTAGTATAAAAATGGGTAAAAGTATAAAATAGAGACACAGTCACATGATGTGGAAATCACATGTTTCACAATACTTCTGAAAAGATTATTGTGCAGAAGGTGCAAGCAATGACTGAAAGAACAATAACCCTAGATGCCAAAAGCTGCAGGCCACATTATCTGTCCTAGCCTGCCCTGTTTGTATAGCACAGAGAACATAATGGGAGTGGAAACCATCTGCAATTTCCCAGCTGGGGATTTTTCTGACATAAGGGAATTCTCATTGGGCATATTGTTGTCATAGCCAGTTCTTACAGCACACATACACCTCTGCAATTCCAGCAGAAGGGGGCATGGCTGGAGCCTGCAGCACTCCAGGCCATCTCCAGTTGGTAAATGATCCCTTGGGAACTGTTACCACGTATCACAGACAGTTACTTTGTCAGGGCAGGCATATATCTAGCCAGAGAATCAGGGAGCTTAACAGATAGCCCCACACCCCTCTTCTGTGCCATGCAGAAATTCAGTTCACCAAACCATCTGGGCTAGTCTGTTTGGGGCTTGAATCTGCTGGCCTTACTCTGACAAAACTCCCATCTTAAATCAGACTTTTACCAGAAAGTGCCTTGCGAGATTGGACCAGATGAATATGGGTAAATTTAACAATCAAACAAAAACTCTGTCCTCAGTTTAGAGAATGAATAGTTAAAGCAATTTTAAATTAAAAAAAAAGCAAAAAACTAAATGTATCCCCCTAATAAAAGAATTGTAGTAGAAACTGTTGACAATTTCTGGTTATAGCAAATATAATCTATTACAGTACCTAGTGCTTCTAAAGAAGCAAATTGAAATGTGAATGAAGATCACCAAGTATGGGTTAAAGGTGAGATGACCAAAAGTAATTGTCAATTCTTCTTCGTGCTTGCAGAGGTAAATTTTAGAGCTGTACCCACTGGCAATGGATGTAGAGTTAGCCCCCACAAACACTTCATCTAAATTTGACTGCAACCATATTTGTATGTATTTTCTGTTTGACAGTAAAAGTGTAGGTCAAATCTGCAAAAGAAAGCCATTTCATGCAATTCACAGTAGTAACGCATCGTGGGTAGCCTGTAGTGTAGAGATGTGCTAGAGCAGTGGTTCTCATCCAGGAATATGTGTAGCCCTGGGAGTACACAGAGGTCTTCCAGGGGGTACATCAACTCATCTAGATATTTGCCAAGTTTTACAACAGGCTTCATAAAAAGCACTAGCAAAGTTAGTACGAACTAAAATTTCATACTTGTTTATACTGCTCTATAAACACTATACACTGAAATGTAAGTATGATATTTATATTCCAATTGATTTATTTTATAATTATATGGTAAAAATGAGAAAGTAAACAATTTTTTCAGTAATAGAGTGCTGTGATACTTTTGTATTTTTATGTCTGATTTTGTAAGCAAATAGTTTTTAAGTGAGTTGTAACTTGGGGTATGCAATACAAATCAGATTCCTGAGAGGGGTGCAGTAATCTGGAAAGGTTGAGATCCACTGTGCTAGAGGACCGATGCAGCACTGTTTGTGTGACAGTAGAGCGCTTCCATTGCTGGAGAAGGAGAGTTCATTGTTCACTGAGAACATACTTGCAGAAGCATGCAAAAGGATTTCTGTGCTGATGCAGCTCAGTGGCATGTAGGAGGGGACACATGATACAAAAACTGAAGTTGTGAAGATATGAAAACACTGGTGGAGCTCAGAAGGGATCACAAATCTTCACAATAAGTCAGGAGAATTCAAAGATAGACACACTGGGCCTGATTCTGCACTAATTACACTAGTGTATATCAGGAGTAAGTCCGCTGAAATCAATTAAGTGAGAGCAGAATTTGGCCAACAGAGGCACAGAAATACCATCCTATAGAAATACAGGTGTGTTATCTCCAGAGAACAAACAAATCCTCGAATGCTTATTTAGAGACCCTAGTTACATTACTTTACACTTCTCTAGACAATGAGCAATGGTGATATGAATTACATATTTGGCCTACAATTGACTGCCAACCTGGCCTTTTGATTGACAAACTCCAGTCTAACACTTTAGGAGCTGCACCCTTCCCACAGGAGCAGGAGTTGCCAAGTAGGAGAGGCTTTTTAAACATTACATTCGTAACTAAATAAATAGCATGCATTAAGTGAGCAGGCTATGCTGTAAGTTATATAAAGAAAACAGTTATTTCCCTGGCATCTAGGCAGCAGGTTATTTTAATGATGTTAATTCTTTTTAAAGGTAAAATTGGATTGATAATGGAATGAAAAGAATTGAGAAATGCCACCCAGGCCAAAAGAAAAATGAGAAACCTCGCACTGCAAATGGAACCTTCTATTCAGGAGATGCTTGTCCCTCACTGTTCCTGTCAAACAGGGTAATGTGCTTATGCATTTCACACAGACACCATCACCAACAGAAATTCAACCAAGCTATGCAAGAGAGCTGCCAAACATTGTAATGGCATTTATACTGCATGAGGAAAATAAATAATGCCAGAAAAATAAACCCATTCCATCAAGGAACCCTGAAGATTAACCAAATAAGCATTCTTCCTGTGTCAGCTCCAGCTAATCCGTCTTTAAGTTCCGGTAGAAGCAGTTACATTACATGATCTTCACCCATAGTATTATATTTATCCAGAAAGCCCATTTCAGCATAGCTGGTTGGTTTGAGGAAAGAAGTGTGTATCTATAAATCAATACAGATGCCTAAAACACAGTCATTGAAAATGTCATTTAGAATGATGAAAATGGCTAGGGAACAACTGAACCTGCAACATGATCATGTGGGGCAACAGCTCTGCCAATCCCTGCACTCCATTTGCTGTGCGGGGGCTCTCCTCTGATGACTGCATACCTCAGAAGTGTTGACAGCCCTATCCTCAGTGGAAGGGAACTTCAAAGAAACAGTGACCATTTCCCCACTTGTTCAGAGCTGTCCCCATAATCAGAACCAGAAAGATCACAATGGTGGGAGAAACTCCCTGGCTATCCTGAGTCTGATCTCATTCACCTTCCCCCATTTCTGCTCAAAACAAAAAGTGGAGCGTGACGTTTGCAACCTGTCTCTGTTATGATTTGTGTTCCATACAGTGTACCTCTAAATGCAGAAAGTCCTTCCCCTACAGCAAAGACAGCCATTATGTGTTCAAACACAGCCTGCTGCAGGCTAACCAAGATTGTGTGCTGTCTCATGGATAGTTTGCTTTAGTACTTTCTTGTTTTGTTGCTCTCTTAATGTCAAATGAAGGTCATTCTGATTGACCGTATGAAAATGGTGGCTTTTTTCGGGGGGAAACCCAACAACAACATGACACTACTATTTTGTGATGCAGAGCTCCAAGCTGTAAAAACAGCAAGATGCCTAACAATGTTACACCCTGCCTTCTCTCCTTCTAGTATGTACCTTTCTACCGTTCCTGAACAAAAGGTAGTAAATGGTATTAGGGGTGGATGAAAAACTGCCTTACAACCAGATTTATCAGGGAATTCCACTGTGTCCTGAAAAGACAAAGCAAATGAGTGGTGCAGATAGCACATATCATTTAATACAACTTTCTTTTCTTGTGTTGTGGACTGGGCTAATTATTACAAGAATGAATAGTGGTGACCAAAATGGTAGCTGGCAGCTCCGGGGGGTGATTTAAAGGGCCCGGGGCTCCCAGCCCCTGCTACCGCTGCTACTGGAGCCCCGGGGCCTTTAAATCTTGATTTAAAGGGCCCGGATATATAAAGGCCCCGCCTCTTTCGGTTGAGGCCACGCGCTCTGCTCAGGACTCGGGCATACTGATAAATCCTTTAAATTACTTTCACCCCTGGCTACAGTAACTCGTATTTGTGTAACTTGCATGACCGGCTAAACTGGAGACAGGTGCTGAGGCCCGGCAAGTGCTTTTAAACATTTAAAATTCAAAGGTGGCAAAAAAGGAAGAATCGTTAACAACAACTACTACTCAGCGGAGATAGTGGTGGATTAGCCACTGGGCACACAGGGCCCATGCCGACTGGGGCCCATGCTAACTGAGGGGCCCCTGGAAGGCCCCGCGCCCCAACCCTGCTCCACAGCAGCACCGCCAGGCTGGGGAAGCCCCTGCACCCACTCCCCAGCAGCAATGCTGGGCTGGCGAGTAGGGCAGGGGAATCCCCCACTACAGACCCTGTCCCCAGCAGAAGCCTAGGGACAGGGGAGGTCCCCCCCAGTGGCTGCTGACCCCATCCCCAGCAGAAGCCGCAGTACGGAGCAAGCCCCCCACCAGTGCCCTCCACCCATCTCCAGCAGAAGCCATGAGGCAGCAGGGGAAACCCCTGTGACTGACTTTGCTCTCCAGCAGAAGCGCCGGGCGGGGCGGGAGAAGCCCCAGCATCCTGACCCTGGTCCCCCGCAGAAGCCCAGGGGGTGGCAAGGGCAGCCCCAGCACCCGGACCCCCATTGCAACCCTGAGACTGGACGAGCTCTCACTCCCCAGGACTGTGGCGCTTCTCTGGTCTTGGGGCCATGGGGTAGTGGGGCAGAAAGGAGTTGAAAGGGGTTGCGGGACTGCAGTGGGGAGCGGAATGGAGGGGACCCTGGGTGGAACAGGGATGGGCCTGAGGAAGGGGCAGAAAGGGGTGGGGCTGTAGGCACAGCCACAGGCGGAAGGGGGGCAGGGCCAGAGGTGGAAAGAGTGGGGAGGGGCCTCCCCATTTGCTCTGGCCCAGGGCCCCAGGAAACCTTAATCCGCCTCTGAGTGTAGACCTTCAAAGAATCATTAAGCTGTTACAACATGGAGTACAGTGGAGCAGACAACATTTCTAGAAGCATTTACAGCTGCCGATGTTCTGCCATGGGGCTGTGAGGATTCTAATGATAGTTGGAGTGGAAGTTAAATATATCAAGGTCATTCCTACACTGGCACACTTAGATCAAGAATACTTGTCAGACTTCAGCAATATTCACAGGAACGTAGCAAGGAAATACCTAAAATAAAAAAAAAAAAAATTGGGTTAGAGTGTGATTACATAACAGGAATACAAGATTACAATTCAGTAAACATTCCTGCTGTCCCTTCAGGGGACCATTCTGGAGCCAAAAGGAAGCTGCCACAAGCTGTTAAAAATCTCTGTTCAGCGCTTTAAAACTGCATAATGAAAAAGAAAGAAAATCTCATATGTCCACATCACAAATTTCAGGTCTTTCTCAAGTAATTCTGATCTGGGTGCTCCATCAAAAGCTGATTGTTTCCAGGGAAGTAACTGGTAATTACAGTAAGAGGAGAGCACTAAGTACCCTTTTCTTGATCCTGAATTCCTTATTCAGGCAAAACTCCAATGGAAAATAGGAGATTTTTTTCTCTATAAAAACATCCAGTATACGCCTGTGTCTTCACTGACAGCAAGCTGTAAAAATAGCAAGATACCTAACATGTGATAGTGATCACACTGTAAAATTCCGTGGAGACAAGGCACATGCTACCACTATGATTTGGAGGGGAGAATCAAGCCTCAAGATGGTAGGTGTCCCATCTTTGGAGATTTTTAAAGCTAAATTGGACAAAGTACAGGAACTATGCTCTAGGGAACAATCCTGCACAGGCCCAGAGACGGTCTACATGGCAAAAGTCTTCTTAATCTCTAATGTCATTGATTCTGTTAACACAGTGCACATGACTGAACAATGCACATTGAAGGCCTTTGATCATGTGAGTCTGGCAATGTGAGCAAGCTGGTCATCATGGTGAGGTCAATGTTCATAGCTTATCATCTGAGAGAAACTGTATTTCATGAACTAGTAGAAAAAAATGGAAAAGTCTGTTCTAATCAAACTAGAATGACAATCTTTGTTCCCACCTAATGCACCCTATTAGATTCACTGATGTGATTACATTTAATTCCTTAGTGAAGAAGCTGAAAGCAGCAAGTGGAAAGAGAACAAGTAATAAATAATTTGGTTTTGCTGGTTAATTCATGCTACTTTATCTCCCCCCTTATCAAAGGTATCATCTGAATAACTCCAGTAAAGTGCTATGATCTCTCTCTACAAAAAGTGTCACCTGCTACTTGATATTTCTATGAGTAACACTATTAAAATGTGCTCACTGAAGCTCTATACCGTGAGTCCTCGTCCAGCTGGCCAAAAGAAAAGGGGTTGTTGTCCCTTTAAGGAGTCCCCTTTCAATGAACGGGTAGTAGAGGGGAAAATTTTATGTGGACAGAGTAGGGAAGAGTAAGAAGCCGGACCAAGGGGGCGGGAGGCACTGCCCTTCCTTCTGACTGGAAGAATGTGTGGGGAGGTGGTATTTCTACCCTATGCAGCCCCGGAGAAGCCCTTTTTTATCTGAATCAGGCTGCAGCACCTACCCCTAAAATTTGCAAGAGAAAAAGGCTTCACGACTTGCTGTGAGTATTTTGCTAATCGCCCTCTTTTCCTTTGGAGCTGGGAAGGAATTTTCCCCTCTCTGCCACGTTGGCTGAGGTGGGGTGGAGTGGGTTTCCACCTTCCCCACAGCAGGTTTCAAGCCTGGTGGGATGGGGTGGAGGAGCTAGGTTATAATGTCATAACTTAGTATATAAATCTTGTGTCAGATGTCCAGTGCAGGTACGGTTACCCAGTAAAATGGATTGGAAGAGGATTTGAAAGAAAGCACTCTTAAGGGAGCTGAGGAAGGTGTTATTTGGGGCTCCTACATCTGGTACAGCAGAAAGCTGACACCCATCCTAATCTAGCCCCCTTTATCCCTCATGCGAAAAAAAAGTGGCAGATTCCCAATCATCCCACATTGGGGATTATGTGGAAATTATTAAGGAAATGATTACCCACACTGTACAATTTCTGGCTGGGTACTCCCAGATTTTAAGCGAATAAAGTTGAGACCTAATTAAACCACATCATTGCTTCCTGTTTTTCTTCTGTTGTGGCCAGACAATATCAGGCTATAACTTTTGGGCTAAGCTGTGAAGGGCCTCCCAGAATCAATTCCTAGTATGACATTCAACACAGTGGCACATGGAAATTCAGAGATAGCCTGGATATTCCAGATAATACAACTACCTTATATTTAAGAGTCCTTCTGGATGGAGTTTGGTATGTCTCAGACAATACCACAAGCATACATTTGGGAAACCTCTTAATTTATTCAGTCAAACAGCATTGCACAAGATTTGGCAGAGGAGGTTGAAATTAATTTGTACATATAGAGAACTTGCAATATGTGATGCATTGCACGTCCTAGCTCCATTTGTTTCTGAGAAGTGCTAGAATGTAGCATGAACAGAAAGTATCAGCATAGAAATAGTGATTCTGCAACTGAATGCACACTTGAGAAAGCTACTGAAAAGCTTAACGTGTATGACAGGTGCTAGCAAGGCAATGTTTTGCCAGACAGCTGCAAATTTTCTTTGATCTGTACCATATGTTTGAGCCACAAGTAAGCTAGAACTGTTCTGTAACCTGACTGGACATGTCCAGTGTACAGTAGTTTTGGTCACAAAAGCAGAGGGCTAGTGTTGAATATGCAGTTTCCTGGGCATGCATGAAGGTCTGAGACTTTGGGGTAGATCTATACTAACTTTTTTTTACTAATTAGACTATTTGCCCTTACATCTAACTGCATGCCTGGGGAAGCTGTAGGCCTAGTTTGATATAAGTAACTTGCCTCATTTCTTGGTGGGCGTGATTGGAAAGGTGAACGGAAGGTTACGTTGTCATAACAAGCAGTATGCTGGAGTCAGGATGGCTAGCTAAAATCAGCAGCAGCCTCCTGGTATTAGTAAACAAGCCTAAATGTAAGATAAAACAGAGGTCAGATTATGCATGAATAGCACATGGATAGACAATGTTGTACAGGGCTTGGTTCCTACAAAGTAACCAAGCCAGTCCCAAAATGTATGATGCAATGTAACTGTGGATATGTGGTATGCCCTATACCCACTCCCTACGCTTGGTCAACTCAACATAGCTTTGCTATATGCCAAGTAAAGCTACCTGAGTGACAAAATCTGAAGTCAAACTGAGTTCTTGGAAAGCTAAGGGGAAAGATGTCTTGGAAGGAATCCTAACAGAGGCTCATTCATATCACACTCTGTCCAAATACACCTGGCAAACAGGTGCAAAATTTCAAGAGAAGCACAGAACAAAATCGTTCTGTTTTGTTTGTTAGTCTATCATTTGTTTTCATAGACTTGTTTAGTTCATAATCTGACATATTCCAAAATCCTCATTTAGACAAAACTCTTAAAGCCAATGGGTCAAAACCAGCCCATCTTATTCAAATCTTATTTGAATTTACTTGATTGCATCTATTCAATTCGCTGAAAAAATTGGAAATGCAGCTTAGATGGCTTTAATCCAGGAAGCTTAACTCCTTGGCACCAGCTGTTTCTATGTAGCAATGGATTTCACAAACAAAAATATCCAACACAAAAGGATTAATCTTCAACAGTTGTTTTTGTTAGCTGAAATATATATATATATATATATATATATATATATACTCTGTGGTATTAGTCCACTCATTGCATCTGTGGGTATTTTTTGTCTTTAATAATTTCCATCTCATCACTGTGTTTTTATTGTCAGAAGCTCTCAGACTACAGCTTTTCTATCAAAAGAAAACCTTAAGTAGTTTCAGGACTCCAACTGCATCTAATGTTATGACACTCTTCAGGGAGGACCCTAGTCTTTACCCTTCCCACCAAGGTTCTTCTAAACAAAAGTCTAAGGACTCAGATAAATCCCTATTATTTTAAACTATATGACTGTTGGCTGGTGGAAGGCAGATACTATAAAAATTATGTACAAATAACTCCTCCTGTAAATTCAATAGAAAAACTATACTTAAAGTTACATTTAAAGCATTCAAGTATTGACAGGTTACTGAATAATGTGTGTACTGCAAATAACTGCAGTTTTGCATGACCTTTCCTAATGTAAGATACAAGGTGGATGAGGTAATATCTTTTATTGGACCAACTTCTGTATTAATATGCCTAGTAAGGAATCTATTTATCAAAAAAAATTACCAAAACCTTTTTTTTGGTCTGTATTGTTACAAACATACTTGCTGACAGGTATTTTCAAATAAATTACCAAAATAATTGAAACTGGCATGATTATATGGTGTTGTTTTGACAAAATATGCATAATTTTAAAACGTGCAGAATTTTTAATTTTTTGGCGCAGAATTCCCCCAGGAGTAAAATTAGCAGTAGCACACTAGGGAATCTAGCCTATTATTTTTCAGTACAATTGCAGCAGTAACAGATATCAGATGCATCTAAATATCTGGAGTTGTAGACTTTAATTTATACTATAACCCGAATACTTGTAGCCAAATGCATCTTTCTTTTGAACCTCCTGCAGTTAGTGAATCTATTTAAAGATTATTTTAATATTGATCACTTAATTTTTTTTGTCATTGTTTTGATTTGTGTTGCTGCTTGTCTGTAAAAAGGGTCTATCTAAAAGACGTAATTCTGTATATAAACAATGCAGTGCTTTCTATAATTTGTGGCACAGTACTTCAAGACATCAAAATATAGTTCCATCAATGCGGTCAGCTTTTCTTTGTTTTAATTCCTTATATCTAACTAAACAGATCATGTTCCCTGCTCAGAAGTATCAGTAACTGAATGATATTTTTCTCTTGTATGTATTTGAAATATTACATCAGTATTACTCTGATCGACTGTGCTTCAATCACTCAGCCACACCACAAGACCAATGTATTTTCCCAACTATTACCACTGTTAAGCAATAACTCCATTGTGGGAGAATAGAAAAGCATAATCTTTTATGTTAATAGCAGTAAAGATGGCAGACCTGTTGATTGGATATAAGCATGCTCTGCTATTTTGTAACTGTATATACTATTTTGAAGTCACACCCTTCAGTCTTTTACTTCAGCGGCCACTTTTCTTAAATAGTGAAAATGCTGTCGTTCCTTTTATGGTTCACTTTAAGGAAGATTTATTTTGCATTTGTAAAATTTTGGAGCAATATCTATGAGTGAGATTTACTGTATTAACAAAAGGGAAAATGACGGATGAAATAAACCCCCAGGAAGACTGCATGATGCTCAAAAGACAGGCATTCCTTTTTATTTTTAAAAAGGGGGTTGGAAGGACTGGGAAAACTGGAGGATACCACTTCCATATGGCACAGGCAAGATGTATGCATGGAGTGGTCTTTCCATGTGTGGATCTTGGTAACACCATCTTAGAATCATAGAATATCAGGGTTGGACAAGCTTCTTCATGCAACATCAGTGACCAGAGTGGTAGTAAGAGTGCCCTGGCACAGCATCTCAAGGTAGCAAGGCAGTGCAGTCCACCCAAAGGCGTTAGAACATAGGCTCGAATCCTAAGCGATTGAAACAAATTTCACAAAAGAATTTTGATGAATGATTATGCAATATACTCTGTAATCTTACAGAGATTACACTCTGGTCCAATGAAAGTAATTCATTTAAATGACAATACAGAACTGTATTTCCTGCACCTGTCAGAAGCAGGGCAAAGGCTTGGGGGAGTCAGGGGTAATAGAGGAGCTAAGGGAGAGGAAAGGAGTTTGGAGTGAACCTGGAGGGTTGTTGGGTGTGGGTGGGAGAAGTATGGAACAAGTTTTTGGGGGCAAGGGGGAGGATGGGATGGTTAGGGAGTTGGGGAGCCTCCCCCATGCAGACCTCAAACTTTCCCATACAGTCAGACACATCTGCTCCTTTCCCTGCACCTCCCTCCCCATGAGTCTCTGCAGCCTCCCCCCTCCCGTGTTCCAGCCCCACCCCATGTGGCCTTGCACCTCCACTCCCATTCAGCCCCTGACTCACTGCTGTTATCCCATTAGCTCCTGACCCCACGCCCCAGTCTGTCCCCCCACTAGCCATTCTTAACCCCAGTCTGGTGCCACCCTTCTCCCCAGCAGTCCCATGTGCCCCATTCTGTCCTAATCTAGCTCCGCTGGCTGAGTGCTGTCATGAACTTCTATGCCTGGGGGAATTCTGCAACTCGGCACAAGCACAGAATTTGTTTTCCCAGCCACAGAAAATACATTCTGCTCAGAAATGCTGCAATTCCCACCAGAGGCTGCTGTGGTGCCAGAATTGCCAGCTTCATTCATGGTGCTGACTGTTCTGGCACCACAGTGGTCTCTGGTGTGTAAAAGACAGAACTGCAGCACTTTTTGGACAATATATTTTCTGTAGGAAAAAAATAAATGTACAGGACACATGAATTCTGTGCATCCACAGTGGCAAAGAATTCCCCCAGGGGTATAATTTGCACTAAACTGTGGTGACATCCTCGAGCCATGGGAAGATCACCCCAGTGCAAGGTGGATGCTGATGGTACAGAAGCCCCTATGCTACTCTTCTTCCCTGCTGCTGGCATAGCAGCATAGACAGGGCCCCTTAATGGTGTGGCTTTGGCCTTTTGGTGTTATTAGCATGTCTTATATTGGAGCAGACTAAGAGCTGTTTTAACTCACACTGAAGGAGCAGCTCTGTACACAGTAGCCCAGGAATTTGGAATTACAATAGGTGAGTTCTATGCCACATTTGCACACAGACAGCCTAGTTTATGTTTTGTGCCGATCTGCCAGACCCCAAGGATTTAGCCCAACCGCTCAAGTCTCTGGTTGGTCACATAAAGAAATGATATAACTCAAACCAAGGAATGCACATTGCAGTTGAAACATTACAACATGGTAATGGTAGGCCTATTACATAAAAAACCCAAAGGTGGCAGAGTTTATTCCACAGGTACAATCAAGATTTTATTACCCTTTGAGTTCAGAATTGTTCAGGTAATCCTAATAATATACTTTTAGCTCATCTAGGTGGGGAAGTTTCTGTATTCCAAAGAAAAAGTTCAATACACTTTTTAAAAATTTTTTAAAAAAAATCACATCTTTAAAACTCTGGGGCTCTGTCTAGTCAGATAGATTAGCAACTATTGTATGTTCAGTTTGGTGCACGTTGTAAGAGGGACACACGCTGCATGCTCTCTCATGGAGACTAGTTTCATTGTTCACTTATTCTGAAGTGAAGATCATTCTGAAAGAATCTGTTTGTTCTTTCTGTATGAAAAAATACTACAGTACCAAACTAAAAACAGCACAGATGTGATGTCATTTCTTTCCCTCCAACATCAAATCAATATAACACAAAATGGAGACTTCTAGGGATTGACAAACGAGTTTAGCTTAACTAAGAACCAACTCAAACCATCACTCAAACCTCCAATTGAATTTTGAGGTTTAAAGAGTCTTAACATTCTGTCATACACTACATTAGTTTTTGTGCCTGTGCTCATTCACCCTTTTATTTCCTGCATCAATACTGAAAAGCAGAAACATCAAGAAATAGAAAGCTATTATTTGAACAATTCTGGCATGACAGGAGCCAAGCAGGGGTAGAAATCTCACAAGATTAGAGACTTTGTTGGGAAGTTTCCAAGCTTTTTTGTAGATCCAAAATGTTTAGCTAGCGGAATATAACTGGGTCCTTAGTGACGTAAGTATTTGGTTTATGTTTGTGAAATGCTCACGCTCCCTAGAACCATGGGTTAAAATTTTGGCAGCATTAATTCATTTTTTCAAGGCAGATAAGTATCATGTAGTTTATTTTGTGGAAGTGATTCAGATAACATTAAAACTTGAGGCCAGCATCTTCCAAATGCAAGCCACTCTATGCTAAAATCATACTTAGGCACCTAAACAAAAGCGGCCTGATAAATTAAAGCTCAGCATCTCTGATTAAGTGAATCTTACATGATAGGAGCTTATTTACACATTATCACTCCCCTTTAAAAAAAAAAAAGCAAAAACATAGGATTTACAGCTTTTACCTTTTAAATATGAGGGTAGAAAATATTATTCGATGCATTAATGCTCATGTAACAATGAAAGTTTGAGATATTTATCACATTTGACAGTATTATTTCATATTTTATTAGATTAGGGCTTCTCAACCAGGTGAGCCCTTCCATACTACTAAAGGGAAGGGGAATCCCCGTATGGAATAGGTTGACAATCATATTAGTTAATACTAGTGTATTTACATAATACTTTTCATGTAAGGATCAGTAACCAACTCCCCAGCCAACTTGCATCTCCAGTGGGGGGTGGGGGAGAAGGTAGATATATGTAAAGATCAAGAATGGCTGTCAATCTAATTTTTTATAATGTTCTCAAAAGTTATACAATTATTTCACACCTTTTTGAATGCTACTGAGATCCAAATGAAGGATATAACTGGCTGCGGTCATGCTGATTAGTTAGTTATAACCTGATTTCATTCTCAGGGCACTAAGGCCTAGCAGAACTAACCATCATTGTAAACTGAAAGATTTGCTTGTACAAGGGGCATTCACAAAGTGTCTAGCCTGACAGAGAAAAAGACCAAAACAGTCCATGTTCAATTGTTCATTTTTTAGTATAATCCCCCTTGACATCAATGCATTTGATCCAGCACAGCTGCAGCTTGGCTATGCCTGGCTTGTAGGAGTCCAGCATGTCCAGAAACCCTTCAACTCTTCTCACAAAGATCTTCCTTCATCTTGAGACACATAGGAGTGTCAGGGAGCCAAATCTGGTGAATAGGCTGCATGGGGAAGCAGTTGAGCCACATTCAGTAGCTGTGGTCACTGCAACCTGGGATGTCTGGGGTGATGCACTCTCCTGCAAAAGCAAAAAGTTCCAAAAGTTCTCAGGCGAGGTCAAGTCACACATTTTTGATCAGCAGTCAACACTCTGGGCACCCATCTTACTAACACCTTTCTCATGCCCAAGTCTTCATCTAGGATGGCATGCACTGACCTAATGCTGATGCCCACTATCTCAGCTGTGAGACTGACTCACTGACTGTGAGACTTCTGTCACTCATCACCGTCTTGTGAACTGGATCAACTTTTGCTGGTATGGTAGCCTCTGAGGCATCCTCACCTTCGCTCAAGTGCACTGCTGATTCTCCCTCGCTTAATTCAGCAGCCACACACTCTGGCATATAGAGGGCCATCATCCCCCAGTATTGCCACCATGTCCTCATGGATTTCCTTTGGGGCAAGCCTTTCTTACTGAGGTACTTGATTACCACTCAGTTTTCATTCTTCTTCATTCTTCTCCATTTTCCAAATCTTAGGTAACGGACTCACTTCAACCACATGTCCTCGTAAGTTCTGTTCTGATGAAAAATGGTTTCTGACAAGGAAACATCACAGATCAAACTATTGATTCTTTTAAATCTATTGGGCCTTAGCATATCATTAAATAGGTCAAGCCAGACACTCACTGAACGACCCTCATATGCGTGTGCAAATGCACACGATTTGGGAAGATTGCTGTTTTATAATCTGGATATACTGATCATTCCAATATTATTTAATTATAGTTGGTAGCACCCACCTGTGCCAGGTGCTTTCCTAATATAAAAGAAGGCACAGCCGCTCTCCTGAGGAGTTTACAATACAAGAGGGGAAAGAAAAAAAAAAAGGAATGCAACACTAACTAAAATGGTGGTTATTCAAGTTTATCATTTTAGACTGAATGTTTTCCAGGGGCTTGTAATATAACTTTATACAGGTTTAAACATATCCAGAATATTAGTCCCAAATATTCCAATGCATTTATCTCTGGTAATGCATGGCAGCACTTTAATTTGTCTTGGATAATTAATGAATTCCTCCTGTGAGTGGTTCCCCAGGGGAACTGGGACACCACTGAGCCCCCTGACCCACCAGCCTCACTGATGTGACAATCTGCAAAGCCCTCCAGCCTGCACTTTCACCAGCATTCATACAGGTAGGGACACACCCAGCTGCAGTTACACGCAGGCTTTCCAACCACCAGCTTCCCAGCCTGGGAACCCAGAGCAGTACCATCCTCCCCTGGTCAAATCAATACAAACAACAAAAAAAGATTCAGGAAATGTTTGACAAATAGATTCCTTACTAGGCATATTAATATAGAACTCTGAGTAATAATTCATTTAAACTACAATACAGAACTGTATTTCCTGCACGCCTCAGAAGCAGTGCAAAGGCTTGGGGGTGTCTGGGGTAACAGAGGAGCTGAGGGAAAGGGAAGTAGATTGCTGGGAAGGCGCCGTGTTGTGAACTTGAGGGCTGTTTTGAGTATGGGTGTGAAAAGTATGGAACAGGGTTTTTTGTGGGGGAGTGAGGAGGGACTGTTAGGGAGCTTCCCCCATGCAGACCCTGGCTGACCCCTTGCCTCTCCCATTCAGTCAGGCACATCTGCCCCTGTTCCTATGTGTTCCTGCACCCCCATGTGTTCTTGCACCCCCTGTCCATAGGTGTCCCTCCACCCCCACTCTCCCCATCTGGCCCTGAACCCCTCCCCGTGGCCCTGTATCCCCTCCCCATGTGTCTGTGCCCCCACCCAGCCACTCCCCTATCCCTATGTGTTCCTGTATCCCCTCCCACACCATAATGTGGCCCTGCACCTCCCTCCCCCGTGGCCCTGTGCCTCCACTCCCATTCAGCCCCTGCCCCAGTCTGCCCTCCCCCACTAGCCCTTATGAGCCCATCTGACTCCCCAACAGTCTGTCTCCTGACCTGGCCTGACAGGCACTGTGAAGAAGGCAGGCTCTCTTCAGCCACTGGCCAGATTCTGTCACCACAGTGCCCTCTGGTGGGCAAAAGGTGGATCAGCTTTTTTCTGCACAAAAAATATTAAAATATGCATGACTTATTAATTATGCATGCACACACTAGTACAGAACACCCCCAGGTGTAATATAGCTTTTGCATATGGCGGGAATCCTTGGCTCCCAAACCACCTTGTGGAAAAATACTGACATCCCAAGATGTTTAGAGTCATAGCAGCCATTACTTATAGGCTGTTTGGAGCGTTCTCAGGAAGGCTCACCAGGTGGGAGATAAGCTTCTCCTAAGGCCTATTGTTCTTTCTAATGGTTCATTGCACTGAACAGGCCCTTCCCAACCATCTGACTGAAAGCATCTTGCCTAGTAGGCATTATCCAGGTGTAACTACATTTGAAATACAGCTATACAGTCAATATTCATAACTTCAGATGAAAAATGATACATGCATATAAATAGGATAATATTCAGTAAATCATAACTTCCCAGTGACCCCTCACATGACTTATCTTGAATAAAATGCATAATTATGCTATAACCATATCATAATAATATCACTGTGAAGAATATGGGGTGCATGTCACACCTCCCACTCCACAAAGGAGGCATTTGCCTCTGAAAAGTAAAAGGGTGAAGAGTTTGTACTGTCACCATTGGGCACTGAATGGCGAACCCCTAATGAAGGTAGTGGGGTCAGACTGTCAGCCAGGTTAAGTCAGCCATGTATATCAATGAAGGCATTGGAGCTATGCTAATTCAAGAAGCTGGCCCATTGTCAATTTAGTAGTAAAGGAGCTTAGAGCTAACCTTCTTAGCCGCAATAGTGTAGATGTGCCATTTAACAATAAAATTCCAAAGAGATCTGGTTGAGTGGTTGAATTCCAAAAGCTATTCCCTTTTACTGTGACAGTAAAATGAGACAGATAGTTTGTTTAAATGATGTGGAAGTAAGGTAGTACAATATATCCAGATTAGAATAAGGATTATATTATACTAAAAGGTACCAAGTTACGTTATTGTCTCAGAAATAACAATAGAGGCACCAATTCTGATATCAATGTAAAGCAGGAGTAACCCAAATTAAATCTGTGGAGGGACACTGGAATACCATTAATAACGGAAAATAGTTTGCCTTTCTAACTCCCTCAGTATTCTACACAGAGGTTAAAAAAAAGTGAACTACCTGCAGAAGAAATCTGAGTATCATGAATAGAAGTAATTCATAGAGCTGAAACCTACTGTCACTGAAATCAAGGGGAGAGATTCTCAATTTACTCCAATGGGATCAGGATAGGTCCCATACTTTGTAGACTGGTCAGACAGAAGCCAGCTGTTTGATTAAGGCACATGTCTTAGATATTGAGTATGCCCTTGGTCAGGTGCCCTGTAGCCTAATTGGCTTCCAAGATCTAGACAAAGGGTTATTTGAAATCAATACACCACTTAAGTAGTTTTTTTAAAATTGGATTTCTTCCTGGAGTGACTGAATTTATTAGTCTGCTATAAACAAAGTGCAAATTAAAATTACCTCATTTTCCTATAAAGTTACCATATTTCAGACAGAAATTGTTGGCTGTTCACTGGGAAATTCCTTGATCTCAGCATTTTGCTAAATTAAATATACTGACCAAAGGAACCTTATGACACTGTTGAAAACATGGTCAATTAATATGTGCTTATAGGAATGGATTTTAAAAAACGTTAGATTGGACAAGACAGTTTAGTGGATTAGTTTGGGTGTCCTGAAGAGCATACTTCAGCTAAGCAAGTCGGTCTTCCGTTGTGTAACTCCACAGTCTATGCTCTCCTGTATAACAGCCACTGCCCCGCCCCCAAACACACACACACGTACTTCCTGTGTTTACTTGGATGTAACAACTATTACTTTGCACTATAAGAGAATTTTTTTAAGATATGAGGTCTGGGAAGAGCCTCACTGGGTGTGTCTGCAAAGCAGCAGGGAAGAGGCTGACACACATTTCCCCCAAATAACTAACACAAGGAGTACGATTATCCTTGAAAGGAAGAACGTCATACATGACCTATACAGAATGTTTAGTTTCAAACATTTAAGTTTCATATTAAAACAAAAAAACAAGGGTGGGGGGGAAGAAAGCAGAGCCACATTATGGCAAATTTAAACTGGAGATTTCTTATATGCCTAAAAAGTAAAAGGTAAGCCCATACTGCAACATTCAGATCCACATTTCAAATACCTCAATGTCTGCAATGGCTCAGATCTGGGGTTTTTATATAGGTCTACTGTAAAAATAAGCACATCTGGATGTGTATACTTTGACAAACTCAAAGTTCAGGGTTGTAGGAAGGGGGTGGTTCTACATTTTTTGATTGAGCTCCATAGTGGTGCCGGGGGGCGGGGGGTGGCGGAGGGAAGAGATTTGAGAGAATGCAACAGGAAGGAGGAGAGATGCTATTAGGTGGTCTCAGTGTGCCCCCCCAGAAAGTAGGGAGAAGTCTGACTAACTTAAAGACCTACTTGCTACTGTCACAATTAAAGCTTTGAAGAATATTCCATTTCGACGAATATTTTCTGTATTCCCCGACACCATTAGAGATACTTGCCTGCAGACAAGATACGATGTTGTTGAGTTTGTCTGCTCCTACTGCTTATGTTATGCCAACAGACCCCAGGGATCTCTGGAGCTTGGTGCATGACCATCTACCGTATGAGCTAAAAGCCAACTGGCTCTTAGCTAAGGCCGTAGAGCAGACTAATTTTATCTAAGTGGCCGTGGTGCCACTAGATGGGACAGAACACCAAGCCCAGGAGGTGTGTGGGTTACACATACGCCTCACTGCCAACATCAGAATTGGTTACCTGAGATTATATTATGATGTTACAACCTACCTTCCAGTAAAATAATGGATAAAAGACATAATTACATTAGATTACAACCAGTGGTGAGCTGGAGCCGGTTCGCGCGAACCAGTTGTTAAATTTTGAAGCTGGTTTAGAACCGGTTGTTAAAGGAGTGGGCAAACTCTGGCCCACGGGCCACATCCGGCCCGCAGGACCGTCCTGTCCGGCCCGCCTGAACTCCTGGCTGGGGAGGCTCCCCTGGCTTTGAATCCCTTTTTAATTTTTACTCACCTGGCGGTGCTCCGGGTCTTTGGCGGCACTTCTGTGGCGGATCCTTCCCTTGCTCCGGGTATTCGGCGGCAATTCGGCAGCAGGTCCTTCAGTGACGCCGAAGACCCGGAGCAAGGGAAGGACGTGCCGCTGAAGACCCGGAGCGAAGGAACCGGCTCTTCAGATTTTGGCAGCTCATCACTGATTACAACTAATCTTAGCGTCACAGGGCACTCTACGCACCACTAGATGGTACCTCCTCCTGGCCACTGTGGGATTAGCTCTGCACGGCTGACACCCCTTCCTGTGGTTGCACCCCATTTCTCCACTGCTCTCTGTCTGCAGCCCCTCTCTCACTCCAGGAGTTGCTGCTACTGCCCCTCCAGCCTGGTCACCATACGGTTTACCCTTCTGGGGTATTCTTTCAAAGTCTCTTTTCACCCACAGTGGCAGGCAGCCCTCATGCCTGCTGCCATATCTGAGCCACTCCTGCAGTGACACAAGCAGTCTTTCAGTTCACTGCCCTGCTGGTGTCATTTCCTCCATGGCCAATAGGGGAACCCAGGCACACCTACTCCAGGTTCCAGCTCAGACCTCTAATCAGCAGAGAAGGTCTACTCCCCTCCTAGACCTTCCAGCTACTTTCCCTGAGTTTTCCTGTGTGGCTGGCTTCTCCCCACACCCTCTGTGTTTGCCAGCTCCCTCCTCAAGAAGTAGCTGTGGGCTACTTACTTCTGTAACCTCCAAACATACCTCCCTTCCTTCAGGAAGTGACTACAGCAGACTTCCCTAAAGCCCCTATCTGCTGGGAGCTTCTGGGCTTTGTAAAGGCCTCTCTTCTTCCCTCAGAAGTGAGCTTCTCCAAAGTAGCTCCCTCCACACAATTTAATTGTCTGATTGGGCTCACTTGGCCTAATTAAGCACTCAATGTGGTGAGTGCTCGAGGTGGGGCAGCATGCAGAGCCCCATGCCCCACCTAGAAGCTGGGCCTGCTGCTGGTCACTTCCAGGGTGCAGCGTGGTGTCAGAACAGGGAGGAACTAGCCTGCCTTAGCCAGGCAGCACCACCAACGGGACTTTTAACGGCCCAATCAGTGGTGCTGACCAGAGCCACCATGATCCAGTGCTTTACATTCTGCACTGGATGTACTGTGTCATGACCCGCAGTTTGAAAAACCACTGAAGTGAAGACAAGCAGCTTATGTTTGATGTAATAGAGAAGGGAGAAGCCAGTAGGAGGATAGAAAGAGGGGGTGACATGGTCAGAGACAAGCTAGGAAAGTGATTTTATAATATTTCATAACTGACAACATGCATCACTCTCTCCTAAAGTATCAGTTATTAGCCATTGCAGCATGTGAGACTAGATGGACAAACTGATTCAGTTTGGCAGATTTTATTTCCATCTACCAGCTTAAAAAAAAACAACAAAAAAACCCACATCATTCTTTCCTACCTCCCAAGTGAGCAGAATGCCACTTGCCATTAGAACTGAGTGACTTTATAACAAAGATTGTTTATCAAAAGGGGGTTAAACAGGCAAATAATTAGGGTTCTCTTCCTCTCAGCCCACCCAAAGACAATAGTTCTAGGGTGCTGGCAAGACTCCACCTTGAATACAGAGTTCAGCTCTAGGCATTTAAATAATAGAAAAGAGTAGACCAATTGGAGGGAATTTAGAGAAGAGCAACAAAAATATTAAGAGAAAACACGATTTTATATATGCAGGATAGATTAAGAGGAATATATATGATTATCAGATGCACAGGTAGATACTGTATAGGCTTTGCACACAAGTGGAGACTTATGTTGAGAACACAAGTTAAAGAAAACAACCCTTTATTACTGTCGAAGAAAACAGAGTTTTCGTTCTCAGCGTGGTTGTAACAGATCAGAGACAGTTTATTCTGAAGCAATTGCAATGAGGGGAACTACACACACAAGCAGGGATCTCCCTTACTCCAGGTAGGACTCCAAAGATAAACAATTGAGGCAAGCCTTTATACCTTTTTGCGACAAACAATAATGATCACAGCTGCAGTTTGTTTATACATATTCCTACCTACTATCTTATTTTTCTCAATCAATTCTGCTACAGTCTACATTCCAATTTTAATCAAAGCAAGGTCAAAAAACATCTCAGACAATTTTCCCAGCGCCTAGCACAAGCCCTGCTTCTACAAATCTTGCGTTATTACCAATAAGGTTAGCCTATCTAATACAAAACTCTGGCCTAACACAAAATTGACTACTATGCTTCCACACATCACAGGGCGTTGTCTCCTGCATCATCTGTGCAGAAGAGCAATTTTAAATAAATAATCACAGTTTCAGGCTCTTTTAAAGTCTGAAGAGAAACTCCATTGTGCAAGGATATCTGAGGCTGCAAAGTACATCAGACTGCTTCATCTCAGTCCTCACAGTTAAGTGCTTTGATCAGATTCTTCTTTTGAGAAGTTTAACATAGATAACACCACAGACAGGTTGATTTATGCTTTTTACTTCTGCAGTTTTGATTTGATGTAACTCTGGCACAGCAGTTTTTGAAAGGAAGATCAATAATATGAACAACAAGTTCAGCTCAATCATTTCTTTTAATGCAAACTAAATTGGAAATCTGTTTGATCTGTTTATTATAAAATTAATACTGTGCCTTCAGGCTGAGATATCTTTTGTCAAATATTGTCCCCATACAGCAACTTATGAAAGGATCTACATATCAGTTGCTCTTTTTATATGTACACCTCAGGTATATGCTGTTCTTCTGTATAAGGGGAATTTTGCAACAAAAAAAATTAAAAATTCTGCACACTTTTTAAAATTCTGCAAATTTTATTTGTCAAAATAACACTATATAATCATGCCAGTTTCAATTATTTTGGTAATTTATTTCAAAATACCTGTCAGCAAGTATGTGTGTAACAATACAGACATACACAAAAATTGCCTGAAGAGTAGAGAGTTAAAGAAACCCCTAAGTGTACTTCAAGGCTGTGTACCAGATTGGGTCCCATTCAAAAAATCAGGGAGAGAGGAAGAGAAGGTGGGGTGCCCACCTTACAACTTTTAGCTCAGGCTTTCAGTGGTTAAAGCAGTCACATGGACTGTGGGAGACCTGGGTTCAATTCCTCCCTCTGCCAGAGGAAGAGAAAGGATTTAAACATGGGTCTCCCATCCCTCAAGAGAGTGCCCTAATCACTGAGCTATGGGATATTCTGATGTGGGGCTCCCGCATTCTCTCCTCTTAAAGCTGTTCCATTTTGAATAAATAACTAAAGAGTCAGTAGAGCAGGGGAGACTAGATCCTCAGTCACCCATATCCCCGATGAGTGCTCTAACCACAGAACTAAAACTTATAAAGTGGGTGGCACTGCTACTACCTTCTCCTCCTTCTCCTCTGGCTGTTTTGTGGGTAGTTCCATCCCTGCCTAGCTCATTCTCACAAGAATGAGCCACATGCCTCCTGGAGAGGGGTTCCCAGACATGAATCATTAGGAGAGACAGGCACTTAACTCCAGGCTGCAAGGAGGCACCTATCTCCATGAGCAGAGGAGAGATTAGGTCATACCCCTGTTTTCAGCATCACCCTTTGGTTAGCTTAGGTGGCTTCTTACCTAGGGGTGCTGGCTTTTGTTGATCGCATTCTCAGGCACCTATCTCTCCCCATTCATTGTGTCAGGATCCTAGGCAACTCACACAGGCTTTGTGAACTGTAGTGTTGTTCCTGTGATTTTTTTAGGCACCTAAAAGTTAGGTGTTGTCAAATGTCTGCGTCAAAATGTCTAAATCCCTTTGTGAATCTAGCCCAGAAGCATTAAATTAGCAAAAGCCTTCTAGTAAATTTTCATGTTAAGATTCATCTATCTGGTTTCTTTTCATATTGCTTCCGAAGGGTAAGAGCACAATCACAGTGGAAGGTAGTGGTAAAGATCGTATCATTTATGAAATCTTAAATTGAAATCATTAACAGAAACACTAGAACAATTACTAATTATCCTACTTAAGCCTTCTTTTGTATTATGACAGAAAAGTAGCAAGTCATTTGCAGAATTAGTCTCTCCAATAATTACCATTAAAAATTTATCAGGAACCATCCACAGGTGAAAAGAAATCATAAGTACAGAAATAAGAGTTGCAAATAGAGTACTTAAATCACATTCACTGTTTTGAATGTGGAATTTGCAACTCTTATTTCTGTACTTATGATTTCTGTAGTATTTGATTTAATTTTTTTATTATTCTTTTCAATATTAGTGTATAACCACCATTTGCAGTTATGCCAAGATATTATAAGATGCATAGCCATCTCATTAGGACTATTGCTGTTTTTTCTGCTGTCTGCTGCCTTCTAGAGATAAGATTCAATTAATAAAATAATAGCACTTTACACTTCTATAAATGCATGTAATCCAAAGATCTCAAAATTCATAACACCTTTTTGTAGGAGCTAAGATTGTATCTATTTTACAAATAAGGACGTTGAAGACCAGGTGCCTCATAGTACCCAAACTCGTACTATCTTGGCCCATGATAATAATTTGCCTGGGACCTGAAGGAGATACATAAATCTGCATATAAATTGACCTAAATGCTTATACTAAACATTTATACAAAACACCAAACTATTTCTTGTAGTGTAGTCTTCTGAATAGCTTAATAGAAACTGTATGAGATATCATCAGTAAAAATCTGCAAATAATTAGTTCTTACTTCAACCAGCTTCTACATTGATAGGGTGTGTTCACAGACCATATTTTATGCAGGGGTTAGCAAAAACACACAAGTCTAAGCCTAATATATTAAGAAACTGATTACAGATAACATTTCACCCTCAGAGATGTTCCAGAAAGCTTCTTTCACAGACTAGATTCCTTCCTAGTCTGGTCCCAATCCTTTCCCCTGGTACAGTCCTTGTTAGTTTCAGCAGACATCTGAGATGAAAAACAGGGGCTCTCTCATGACTGGCAGCCCTTTGTCCTGTTCCACCCCCTTTTATAGCTTTGGCACAAGGCGGGAATCTTTTGTCTCTCTGGGTCCCCACCCCTACTTCTAAATGGAAAAGTACCAGATTTAAGATGGATTTCAGTATCATGTGACACGATCACGTGCCACTGTAAGATCTCATTCTTCATTATCCATGGGCTGGCCCACAGGGACACAGGAAGGCATGCAGGTTAATAAACCATTTACAACCAACTGTAGTCAATGGGAGCCATCAAGATTCTAAACTACCATTAACCTTTGCATAATTACAATAGGACCTCAGAGTTATACTTCATATTTTAGTTTCAGATACAAGAATGAAACATTCATACAAATAGGATGAATATATTCAGTAGGTTATAACCTTTGTAATGATACCTTACAAGGGACCTTTTGCATAAGGCATATTCCAATTACATCATATTCACATTCATAAGCATTATAAGGTGTCTCCCCCCTTTTTGTTGTGAAAGACAGATAACTTTGGGACCAAATGAGTGACATCCCTCAGAATGAGGAGGGCAACTGAGATACATTATGAGGTGGGACAAAAAAGATGATACCAATTTTGCAGATCCCAGCATTCAAAAACTGTGAGGTTTGGCCCTCCCCAAACCCCATGCGATATTGGGGAAAAAAATCCATGATATGTTTTGTTTTCTTTTTATTTCCCTTCTGGGTTTTGAATCTTTAGGAACCACATTTTCAAGGTTTTTTTTTCTCTACACCCAAAAGGGCTAGAAACAGACTTAAAAAAAAAATGAAAGCTGAAATTCTTGTGTACTCTTATCACTCTAAGAGCTGGAGCTTAAAACAAAAAAACTCAAATTTTGTGACAATCGGATTACTCACAATACCTGGAAACTAAAGCATCAGGTCACCTTGAAGGCCATACAGAACGAGAACCCATAGTGCACAGCCAACCCTCACCTCTCACCACTAGACCAGGCTGGCCCACGTTGTTCCATGCTGGAATAGAGAGAGACCGAAACTACATATCCCGGCATGACCCGCTCCACCCTGGTGAGGTTCATTGCGCGTGCGCCTCCGGCAAAAAAAATCCCAGGTGCCTCCCCGGCAGGCCGACACTGTTTAGCTCCCTGTCTGGGTGGAGCGCGAAGGACTACAAATCCCAGAGCGCAGCGGGAGTTAGGGTCGCGGCGCGTGCGTAGAATGGGGTCCGCTAAAGCCGCGGGTCGGTTTGAAGCGGGGGAGGAGCTCCATGGAAACGGGGCCGCGAAGTGTCAGCGAGCGGGGTAAGGCTGGCCCGGGGGAAGCTAGAGCGAGCTCCCGCGGGGGGAAGGGCTGGGCCTGGGCCTGGGCCTGGGCCTGGGGGCGGCAGGGTGGCAGCCAGTAGGCCTGGGAGTGGCCGAAGCCGGGCGCCCGGCTGGTCGAGCTCTTCATTCACCCTGCGACACGGCCACTTCGCCCCCAGGTAGCCGCTGGACGCGGGGCAGCGATGGCCAGGCCGCCCATCGCCCCCATGAGCGTCAGGGCCACAGCGCCCGAAGCCTTCGCCGTGCTCCGCCAGAGGATGAGCGTCGTTGAGGAGCAGACCAGCGCGCTGGCGAGAGACCTAGAGATGCTGGGTGTGAACGGACAGAGGTACGGTTGGGACGGATTGTCCGGGTCCGTCTTTTCCTGGGGAATGCGCCATATTTGTTGGTAGTCCCTTTTTCTCTGCTTGTTCCACGTTTGTTTCCGAGTGAGCTGGTATCTCGGCGTCTCTGGGGAGCAGAAGTTGCTAGCAGAGGCACATGTTTCATGCCGCTGGAAAGTTTCTTGCTATGCCTGATGGCTGCAGCAAGATTACCAAAAAAAAAAAAGATATAAATGGTGCCACATGTTCTCTTCTTTCAGCCTTGATCTCTTCCATTCCAAGCCCTTAGAGACACCTGGGAGCCCCCAGCCTGTTAGCCCGGTTCGGGCCAGGGTAGCCTTTGCAGGTGAAAGTGACATGCTGTGGAAGAACTGTGAATCGCTCGTGAATCGAATGTGCCGGTTGGAGAGTGTTGTGCAGACCTTGAAGCTAAACCTCTTCCGGCTGCAGACTGAAAAGGAGCTGAATCCCAAGCATGCAGGTACAGACAGTAGAAAGCTGGTTTTTGTGTTGGTAGCAGATGTTCTCATTCTCTTTCAGCCCTTCAGATGCAATTTTTTCTGCATTTCTTTATAATGACCATTTTTGATCCTCTCTTGCTGTCTGGCAGCGCATCTGGAACAGCGTATGAATGCAATGCAGGAGGAACACTTGCAGGAACTGAAGGTTGTGCAGCTAGAGGCAATGAAGTTGCGCCAACAGCTAAGTGAGGCAAAAGAGGATGTAGAAAAGGCACAGGAAGAAGTTCAAAGATTAAGTGCTGCTTTGGAAATTGCCACAGCAACTAAGGTACAGGAGCTGGCTGTGAGTGTGCATGGTGGTGTGCTGAGCTAAGTTCCTTCTAAGCTGCGCGGCCACGAAGCTGCTGATTTGAGCCTCGTGCAGGGGCTCAGGGCCATGGCGGGGGGAGATGTCTCTCCCCCAGCACGGACCTGCTGGTGTGGGGAGAGGCTCAGTCACCCTTCCCTGCCAGTCCCAGCATGGACCTGCAGTGGTGCGGAGAGGCACCCAGGGGTGAAAGTAACTTAAAAATCTTACCGGTATGGAAGCCTGGCTCTGGGCCCCCGGAAGGGGTGGGGCCTTGGGTGGAAGGGGTGGGGTGGGGTGGGGATGTGTCAGTCTTCCCCAGCCAGCTCTTCAGCGCTGCCCAGCCTGCACCGCCCGACGGTTCGGCGGCAATTTAAAGGACCCAGGGCTCCAGCTGCTGCGGCGGTAGTAGTGGCGGCTGGGACCCCTGGGCCCTTTTAAATTGTTAAGTGCCGGGGCAGCTGCCCCTTTTGCCTCCCCCCTCTTGGCAGCCCGGGGGGCAAAAGAGGAAGTGATGTTAAAGCACTGCTGCGGTGGCAGCGCTTTAACGTCGGCTGTGTACAGGCCCATCCCAGTGACCACTTCTTACCGGTAAGCTGTACCGGCCCACTTTCACCCCTGGAGGTGCCCTTCTCCTTGGGCCCCAGCATGGACCTGCCCTGGACTTACTGCAGCTGGGGGAGAGAAGCCCCACCCTCAGCCCGGCCGAGCCTTGCCAGAGCTGCTGCAGCCAGGAAGAGGCGCCTCTTCCCCAGCCCCGAGCTGCCGCAGCGAGAGAGAGAGCTGGGGGAGTCCTCTCTCCCACCGCAATCCTGGGGGAGCCTGCACCCCCAGCCAGAGCCCTCACGCCCCCCCACCTCAACCCCTTGCCCCACCCCAACCCCCACCCTTTGCCACGCCCCAGTGTGGCGGGGGCTCAGGCCCCTGAGCCCCCGCCACACTCCAAACCCTCGGCCCCACCCCAACCACATGAATTTTTGTTACATGCATCAATATGAAGATGATGTGTCACACATCACCGCCATATTGGTACAATAACAAAATTCATTCCGCATATGGGTGGGAAAAATTAAAGGGAACACTGGTGCTGAGAGTTGTAGTCCTTGAAGAGTGTCTATACTGATTCCAATACTAAGGCACTGGTCTTTAAAGGCTGCCAACTTTGAAAATGAAACTCTGCTTTGAGGTGCTCGGAGGTTAGGTATGTGTGATTAGAAATGGCATTGTGTGGGTGGTGCTGTTTTTGTTGGAGTAAAAGACAATCTCATCTTTGTGAAGGGGACTCTCTGGATCCAGCAATAAATGATGGTGATAAACTGAGTGTGACTTGGGGGGGGAAAAAAAACAAACAAACCACCCTGTATTTATAACCCCTCAAGAATTGGGGTTCTCCACTTCCAACTCATGGATTGCTAAGCACATCTCCATTTTTCTGTATACTCTTTGGGTCCCACAGCTAGGCCTTTCAGCTGAAGAGGACTGGTCTGGAATCTGTTATCCTATCTTCTTAATTGTCTTAAGTGGTTGCTGAAAAGCAATGCAAGGTGTTTTGTCTCTTTAGAGCACCAGACTAGAACTAGGAATCAAACCCAGGTCTCCGCATGGCATGAAATGTAAAACATGCATGGGTTACTGGCCAGCCTGGTTTTGAAATACTCTTCAAAGTTTTGCTGCAGTTGTGAGGCATAAATTATTATTTATTATTTGTCCTTTTTAGACAGATGTAGCCATTGCAGCAGAGGAGCTGAGAACAACAAAACACATAATGAACCATAGACTTCAGGAGGTAAGCACAAAAGAAGGTTAGAAGGAAGAGTGAGGTGATAAGATTTTTGGGGAAAAGCCTGGATGGTGATCTGGGTATGAATCTATGAAAACCAGGAATGGAATATGCACATCTGAAAGAAGGCTGCTGAGCATGCCTCGATCTACAAACCTAAGACAGAATGTCCTTCATGCAAGATACAAAAATGCGTAGTTGACGTTACTAACAGAGACCTGAGTTCCATGCTGTGGAAGTAGGTTTTACCCTTCGCTGACAATCTTCTGCTTCTTTTGGTCATGAAGAATGACTTTATTGCATCCAGAATGGAACTGGTGACTTAATGTCTGCTACCTAGTGAACAAGTTGTAGCAGATACCTTGTTATGGACTAATTAAAAAAATAGAGTGCAGACATGAGGCATCTTATTGTCCTCATGAAGTAGGGTGTGAGCTTCTGCAAAGCAGCCTAATCCTGTTTGAGAATGTGGGTTATGTCCCTTATGTCATTTAATAACTTCTCAAGCCAAATGAGCAGCAGTTCTGAAAGACTTAAAAGGTGTCCTGATCTTATCTTGGCCAGAAGGATGCTTGATGCAATATGCAGGCCGCAGTGGTGTTAAGCCTTTAGGGAACAGAAAGGATGTGAGGTGGGTAATGGAAGCAGTTGGTGAGATCATGCAAATCACTCCGTTCACGGGGAAAATGGATTTCCTCTCCCCTCCCCCCCAGCCCACCTTGCTCCATAAAATGGGAGGGAAAGAGAAGATGACCCCTCCTAAGTTCAAAAAACCATAAATGCCTCATGGGAGTGCCAAAAAGCTAAGTGCTTTTTCTCACTGTTCTTGAGACCCTAAAGCCGTAGTTGTCAAAACCTCCAACTTCAAATACAATGTGGATACTCTTTGTCAGCATAGGTCACACTGAAAACTTAATCATAAAAGTGAATATCAAAGAAAGTAGTACACTTAAATGTACGTGAACGGCTTCTCTGACTTCTGGTGTGGACCACCTTCCTTCCCATTCACAATCACACAGAACAGCATCAATTGATGATTGAGTCTCTCTGTAGAAACTATAACAATTACTTTCCTGGCATTCCTTTTTTATATATTTTCAGCTTCTTTTAATGTTCCTTAGTAGCTGGAAAGAAGTAAAGTTATCACTGTGTGTGACTGGCCAGATCTCCCCAGACCACTGGTACAGAGATTTTTATCACTCACTTTCATTTTAATTATTAAATAAAATCCTCTGTTTTTAAAAATAGTTGATATTGCAATAGAACTTCCAGTTTGCTGTGCCGGAGAAAGGCGGCAGGTCTTGCAGTAACATTCAGGTTCAGCTTGCCCTGAAGTACACATGGCCCTTGTTATAAGCAATGCATTTAGGTACTTGTGCTGTACTTACTGGAGGATGACAGATCTGAAGCATCATGTGGAGTCTCTTCAGATAATAGTAGTCATTATGCAACTTTAAACATTTCTGTTGGTGTGTATCTGATGCTCTCTTCTTATAGTTCACAGAAGAAGCAGAAGTATCTATTCCCAGATACACTAGCTCACATGATTATCACTCAGTATTTTGGCAGTACTCATGATGGGGATATAGCTAGGCCCCGGTTCTAGGCCCCATTTCAAATTGGTGCTGGTTTCTCTGCAACAAACCAAAAAAAAAGCCTCTTCTTATAGCCTCATTTATTCATATTTGTCCCTGGGAATTCTCTTCTTATTATAGGCCCCTTATTAGTAACTCGATACAAATGTCTTCAGCGAAATCAGGCTTCAAAGTAATCTACATGTTCTGTCAACATCACCTGTCCTAGCTTTTCCTGGGGACACCAGAGATTAGAATCACCTGTTGGATAGGGTCAAGAGCGTACCTTATGTGATTTGCTTTTATAGGAGGTTTTACACTGAATGTGTCTAAATGTTTCTAAAGCTTGTAGTTCCAGATACAGAAAGCTTTAGATTCAGCTTTCTATATCTGGAATTGGGTTTCCGGGGAAAAGAGTAGCTGCTTAGTCCTTATTGAATGGCAGCTATCCCTTTTAGTGATGAACCCAAGAGTCTCGTAGTAACAGAGTATGCTACTCTGCAAGGAATTGAACTTTGGGTCTTGAGTGTGCTGTGAAGACAATATGCCTGATTTCTAGTCTCAATTACAGTGATAGTCAACTGGAATTGCTCTGATGTGAGAACAAAATCAGGCCCACTATGTTTGCTCAGTCCCTGCAGTAGAAGAAGTGTCTCATATCTGCAGTGACTCTTTCCAACACATTCAGAAGCAATGTTGACTCAGTTTAGAGGAAGACAGACACAGTAGGGTCTTGGATGGAGGAATGGTAATGTGGCACAAGAGCAGTGAGATTTGAGGCAGAGAAAATAATTGGGTCTCTGAGCACACTGTAGGGAGTAGAATTGCCACTCTCAGTAAACACAAATTTTGGTCCAGGTGCCAAATCTGTCTGGTTATTAATACATTTTCCATAGTTGAATGGGTTGTTTGGTATTGCTTCCTTGCTTTACCACTTCCATGAAATACTTACTCCATAGTGTTATATCACGTTTAGCAGATCACTGGATATTACTAATAAGGGTTGCTTTGCTGTATTGAACCCCTATCTGCTTCATTAATCTTCAGGTTTTTATGGCTTGGTGCTGTCTCCAGCCAGATACCCAGTGTTTTGTCTCTTATAGCTAAGGGAGCAGCTTTTCCAGGAGGCAAGCCTGCGGGAGTCTTTGGAGGAATCCCAAGCAACCATGCTGCAACGTGTGCAGGATATGGAGATAACAGTGGAGGCAGAACGGGAACAGGTTGGAGAAGCACAGCACCTCTTCCACTTTTCCTTTGTCTTTTTTTTTCTTTTTTTTTCTTTTGCCTCGCAGGAAGAATAATAAGAGGTTGGAGTGTTCTTCCTAGAGAACAGTTAACATACCTTTGTAATCACTTAGCTTCAGTATGCAAGGTGCGGAAAATGGAATCTTGATTAAATTTTAATGAGGTGTTAAAGGTCTAAAAGTTGACAAGCAATTCAATATGAATGCTCTGCAGAGAAACAGACCAGCAACTGTGAGATCCAGCAAAAGTAAAAATAAAGCAAGCAGAAAGTCCTGCAGCAGAGTGAGGGCAATTAAGTTTATTGCACTGAATGTAGCACGTATGATTACCTGCCTTGTGGGTAGATGGCATGTGTGCGCATTCAGTGCAAGCACCTCATGGTCCGAGGACACATTACAGGCTCTTGAGATCAGAATGGCTGAACTGGAGGAGCTAAGGGGGACAGAGATGTACATAGATAAGACTTCCCTGGACACAGTAGAGCAGAAGTGAAGGGAAACATTCCCATAGTTGGGATCCTCCTTCCGGATGATTTCATGGTATACTCTCACAGTGAGCATAACTCTCTGGGGTGGGGATGCCTGTTATTAGGAAGAAACAGGTAATAGTAATGGGGGATGCAATTATTAGAAAATATAGATAGCTGGGTTTGTGATGACTGGAAGAACCGCACAGTGAATTGCCTGCCAAGTGCAAAGGTTACAGACTTCTTGCAATATCTATACAGACTTATGGGCAGTTCTGGGGAGGAGCCGGTGGTCATGGTATATGTAGGTACCACTGACGTAGGGAAAGATAAAAGAGGCCTGGGGGCCAAATTTAGGCTGTTAGGTAAGAGATTAAAATTCAGGACCATCATGGTAGCACTCTCTGAAATGCTTCCAGATAGGCAGAACTGCAGGGTCTCGGATGGTGTTGGGAAGAGGGATTTAGGATTATTAAGAACTGGGGAACCTTTTGGGAATGGAGGAGCCTGTAGTGGAAGGATGGGCTCCACCTAAACCAAAACAAAAAACCAGATTACTGGCATGTAAAATTAAAAAGGTCAAAGTTTTTAAGCTGAGGGTAAGCCAACAGGTGCAGAGATGCACAGAATTCGGACAAACCCATCCGATTTATTAAAGAGGATACTCCATACCTAGTAAAGAGAACAGGATAGAAGTTGATAAAGTAGAGGTAAGGACTGAAGAAAAACAGTCAAACAAAAAAGAGTACTAGTCAATTACACGACTTGCAGGCACTCAATTAAATACAGTAACTCCTCAATTAATGTTGTAGTTATGTTCCTGAACAATGTGACTTTAAGTGAAACAATATTAAGCGAATCCAATTTCCCTATAAGAATGAATGTAAATGTGTTAGGTTCCAGGGAAAATTTTTTTTTTGCCATACAGTACAGTACTATAGTTGGGAGGTGCTCCCGCCTTACCCCACACAGGCACAGCCCACTGGCACTGGAGACAATGAGGCAGGCAAAGAGGCTGAAGGTGCTGTAGGCTAGAAGAAGCACGTTGTGCAGCAGCAACGGCAGCTTCCCCTACTCTGCAAGCACCAGGGGCAGGGGGCTCAACCCTTAGCCCGCCCACTCGACCCCTTCCCCCAAGCCCCCACCCTTAACCCGCCTCTTCTTCCCCCCCCCACCTCCTCCCCCTTTACTCCGCAAGCCGTGTCCTCCCTCCCCTGCTTCCTGTCCATGGCAATCAGCTGGCTTGCGGCGTTCAAGAGGGAGGGGAGAGGAACGAGGACTCGGCCCCCAGGCTCCGCCTCCCTCCCCTGCCTCCTGAATGCCACAAGCCAGCTGATTGCAGTGGGCAGGGGAGGGAAGAGGGAGGCTGCATGTGGTGTCCTTGCTCCTCCTCCTCCCCCCTTCCCCCCCCCCCCGCGGCAATCAGCTGGCTTGTGATGTTCAGGAGGGTGGTTGGAGGAGCGAGGACTCTGAGCACAGCCTCTCCCCTGGCTCCTGCCCACAGCAATCAGATGGTTTATGGCATTCAGGAGTGGGGGGGAGCCTGCGGGCCGAGTCCTCGTTCCTCTCCCCTCCCTCTTGAACGCCGCAAGCCAGCTGATTGCCACGGGCAGGAGGCAAGGGGGGGAAGGCGCTGATCTGTGGGGTCTGCCGGTGGGCGGGAGGTGCTGAGGGGAGGGTGTAGAGGAGCTGATGGAGGGGAGCGGGGGCTGCCGGCTGTGGACAAAGCAGGCACCCAGACGACGTTATAGCAAAGCATTGCACAACTTTAAATGGAGCATGTTCTGTAACTGAGCAGGGATGTAAGATCGAAACAATGTTAAGCGAGAGGATGTTAAGTGGGGAGCTACTGTAGTAACAAATTTTATAAGTGCTTGTATACAAATGCAAAAAGTCTAAATACTAAGATGAGTGAACTTGACTGCCTGGTATTAAATGAGAATATTGATATAATAGGCATCACAGAAACTTGCTGAAATGATGATAATCCATGTGACATAATTATATCAGGGTATAAAATATATAGGAATGATAGAGTAAGTTGCACTGGTGGAAGAGTATCAGAGGGGTAACCGTGTTAGTCAGTCTCCATGCATCTGAAGAAGTGGGTTGTTTACCCACAAAAGCTTATGCCCAAATAAATGTTAGTCTTCAAGTTGCCACCGGGCTCCTCGTTGTACTAGTGGAAGAGTGGCATTATATGTGAAAGAAAGCTTAGAGTCAAATGTAGTAAAAATCTTAAATGAATCAAATAGTGTCATGGTATCTCTATAGATAGAAATTCCATGCTTGAATAATAACCGTAGGAATATACTACTGACCACCTAACCAGGATGGTGACCTTTATTGTGAGACACTCAGGGAGATTAGAAAGGCTACACAAACAGAAAACACAGTAGTAATATAAGGAATTTCAACTATCCCCCTATTGACTGGGAATATATCACCTCAGGATGGGAGGCAGAGAGATAAAATTTCTAGACACTGTTCATGACTGCTTCTTGGAGCAGCTAGTTCTGGACCCACAAGGGGAGAGGCAATTCTTGATTTAATTCTAAGTGGTACACAGGATCTGGTCCAAGAGGTGAATATAGCTGAATCACTCAGTAACAGCAGCCATAATGTAATGAAATTTAATATCCTTGTAAGGAGGAAAATACTAAAGAAACCCAGCACAATAGCGCTGAACTTCAAAAAGGGGAACTACACATAACGAAGAGGTTAGTTAAATGGAAATTAAAAGGAACAGTTGCGAGTGAAATGCCTGCAAGCTGCATGGGAACTTTTAAAAAACACCATAATAGAGGCTCAAAACTATATGTATGCCCCCAACGTGTAAAAATAAAATAAATAAAAAAAATGTAAGAGGACCAATAAAATGCCACCATGGCTAAAAAGCCAAGTAAAAGATGGCTAGAGACAGAAAGACCTCTTTTAAAAATTGGAAGTCTGAGCCTAATAAGGAAAATAGAAAGGAGCAAAACTTAGGCAAGGCAAGTATTGCCAAAAAAAGAATTTGAAGAGCAACAAGCAAAAGGCACAAAAACGAACAGCAAAAAATTGTTTAAGTACATGAGCAGCAGGAAGCCTGTGGCACTACTGGACGATTGAGGAGATGAAGAAAGCACTTCAGAAAGACAAAGCCGTGACAGAGAAGCTAAATGTATCAATCATCATTGCAGAGGGTGTGAGGGAGATTCCTGCACTAGAGCCATTCTCAGGAAATATCCCAGATTGTGGTGTAAATAAAGGAGGTTTTGGAATAAACTGTTTAATTAAACAGTAATAAGTCACCAGACCCAGCTGGTATTCACCCAAGAATTCTGAAAGAACTCAACTATGAAATTTCAGAACTACTAACTGATGCGGAACTTCTCTCGTAAATCAGCTCCTGTGGCAGGTGACTGGCGGATAGCTAATGGGATGCTGACATTTTTAAAAAAGGCTCCAGAGGCGATCCTGGCAATTACAGGTCAGGAAGCCTAATTTCAGTAACGGGCGAAGTGGTTGAAACTATTGTAGAGAGCAGAATTATCAGACACATAGGTGAACACGATTTGGTGGGGAAGATCAACATGGCTTCTGTAAAGGGAAGCCATGCCTCCCCACTCAGAATTTTTGAGGGTGTCAACCAACATGTGAACAAGAGTGATGAAGTGGATATAGTGTACTTGGACTTTCAGAAAGCCTTTGACACGGTCTCTCACCAAAGGCTCTTAAACAAAGTAGGATATCATGGGATAACAGGGAAAGTCCATGAGACTGGTTAAAAGATAGGAAACAAAGGGGGGTGGGGGAATAAATGGTCAGTTTTCACAGTGGGAGAGAGGTAAATAGCAGAGTCCCCCAAGGATTTGTACTGGAACCAGGGCTGTTCACTATACTCCTACGTGATCTGGAAAAAGGGGTAATCAGTGAAATGACAAAGTTTACAGACAATACAAAATGATTCAAGATAATTGAGTCCAAAACAGACTGTGAAGAGTTACAGAGGGATCTCACAAAACTCAGTGACTGGAAAACAGAAGGGCAGATAAAATTCAGTGTTGCTAAATACAAAGTAATGCACACTGGAAAACATAATCCCAACCGTACATACAAAATGATGGGATCTGAATTAGCTTTTACCACTCAAGAAAGATCTTGGCGTCGTTGTGGTTAGCTTTCTGGATACACCTGCTCAATGCGCAACAGCAATCAAAAAAGCAACAGAATGTGAGGAATCATTAGGAAAGGGATATATAAGACAGAAAATATCATAATGCCACTATATAAATGCATGATACACCCACACCTTAAATACAGCATGCAGTTCTGGTCACTCTATCTCAAAAAAAAAGATATTAGAAGTAGAAAAAGTACAGAGACGGGGGGTGGGGAGAGAGAGAAGATGAGGGGTATGGAACACCTTCCATTTGAGAAGAGATTAAAAAGATGGGGACTGTTCAGTTTAGAAAAGAGACAACTAAGGGTGGGATATCTCAGAGGTCTATAAAAGCATAAATGGCATGGGGGGGGAAATTATTTACCCCTTCACAAGGTACAAGAACCGTTGGTCACCCAATGAAATGAATAAGGCAGCAGGATTAAAACAAACTTCTCCACACAATGCACAGTCAACCTATGAAACTCATTGTCAGGGGATGTTATGAAGGCCAAAAGTATAACTGGGTTAAAAAAAAAAGTTCATGGAATATAGGTTCATCAATGGCTATTAGCCACTATGGTCAGGGATGCAACTCCCTGCTCTGGGTGTCCCTAAACCTCTGACTGCCAGAAACTGGGACTGAACAATGGGATGGATTACTTGATAAATTCTCCTGTTCTGTTTGTTCTCTCTGAAGCATCTGGCACTGGTCACCGTTGAAAGACAGGATACTGGGCTAGATGAACCATTGGTCTGACCCTGTATGGCCATTTCTTATGGAAGGCCTCTGTATGTATTGTGGTTTTATTAAGGAATCTACATTGATATTCATGATACACGAGAACATGAAGGAAGTTAATTATGACTGGTTTATCCTAAGATATCAGCTGGCAATTTCTCTAATTTTAGTTGAGGGTTTTGGGTTTTTTTTTTTGTCTTTTCAATATTATCAGTGGTACAAATGTTTTCAGTGTTTTATAAGTAACTAAGCAATATTGAACATTAAAAAGAAATATGCATAGTAGTATCAGCTAGCAAATACCAGCTTTCTGCTAGAAAACAACATTTCTGAAGATATTCCATAGAGTTCTTAAACCTTCTGGAGTAACAATGTTTTCCCCATGAATTCCCACAATAACAAAGGTGGCTTTTGGTTCACAAGTGTATTTGCAATATGAAGCCCTTGTGAAGCACGAGGGAGGTGAATGCAGAGAGAGACTTGGTTATACTTCAGATATCCAAAAAAAAAAAAAACCCCAAGCAACAAAGGCTGCCTAAACATTTCTAAATCCACAGCACTTGCAACAGGACTACAAACAACAAAAAAACAGGTGTGAGATTTATTCATGTTTAAATGAATCAAATGAGCAAACACTGATTCATTTATGTATTTTGTCAATCCTGGGAAAACAGGTTTTGGACTGTCAAGCATCTGCTTAATCTCTGTTCTTTCAAGGTCCCTTCTGCTGTCTCTGGAATTGTTCAGCATACTGCTAGTAGAAATTTCATACTTTCTTCTTTTCCTAGCTTTTGTGAATTATCTTAATATTCTTGTAGACTTCAAGTTGTACAGGAAACTAACAGTGAATGAGCAAAACAAGATTGGATTAAAAGGAGAGAAAACGGTTTAATTTAATTCATCCCATGCTTTCTGACGTTTATATTTATCACAATGTCCTGTTTTGATAAGTAATGCGAGAAGAGACAGAATGGTTCATATGTTCAGACCTTGCTTACTTAACAGTCTGTTTTCAGTGGCAGATCCACAAAGCCTGTCTTTCTGTGATCCTTGTTAATGCAATCGCAGGCCACCCTGCTAATTTGATTTCACTTCTCTTATAATATGTGTTTTTATTACCTCTAGCTCCACCCCTTTGCATAAAGTAAGCAGGCAATCGGGACCCTTTCTACAACCTCTGATACCCCACTAACTGCTCTTTGTGATTCTTCTTTAAAACATTATGCTTGAAACAATCTGATTAGCTTTTTCCTCTCCAATAGGCTAACTTTTTGGATTCCGAAACTTGCTTAGATTCTCATGTTTTTATAAAACTCTATATCCCAGAGAAAATCTGATTGTGTGATATCCCTATAGGTACAGGTGCTGCAGCAGGACTGCCATGGCCTGCGCAAGGATGTCCAGCTTGCCCGAGAGAGGTTACAGAAGGAGGAGGAGAGAACTGTACAGCTGGGGCAGGAATGTACACAGCTGAAAGCTGACCTGGGTATGATAGCAGGTCCTCAGCTAGGATTGAGTATTGCCTTTTTTATTTTCAGTTTTCACCAAACAAGTTAGCAGTGATTGGACCACTAACATAGTGAACATCAGTGTAAATGGGGTAGGATCTGAGGCCAAAACAGAAAAAGAATAAGTTAAGAATTACTTAGACAAGTTAGATATCTTCAAGTTGGTAGGGCCTGATGAAATACATCCCAGAACACTTAAGGAACTGGCTGAAGAGATTGCTGAGCCATTAGCAATTATCTTTGAGCACTCCTGGAGGACGGAAGAGATCTCACAGACCTGGAAAAGGGAAAATATAATATCTATCTATAAAATGGGGGAGAAGGACAACCCAGGGAATTATAGACCAGTCAGTTTAACTTCGGTACCCAAAAAGATGATGGAGGAAATAATCAAACAATTTGTAAGCATCTAAAAGAAAACAGCGTGATAAGTAACAGTCAACATGGATTTGTGAAGAACAAATCATGGCAAATCAACCTAATATCCTCTTTTGACAACAAGCTGGTGGATGTGGGAAAGCAGTAGATGTGATACATCTCAATATTAGTAAGGCTTTTGATATTGACACACTTGACCTTCTCATAAACAAACCAGTGATATATAGCCTAGACAAATCTACTATAAGGTGGGTATATAACTGGTTGCAAAAACAAAACAGAAAGTAGTTGTCAATGGTTCACAATCAAGCTGGAAGGGCATATCGAGTGGGGTTCTGCAGGGATCTCTCCCAGATCCAGTTCTATTCAATATTCTCATAAATTATTTGGATAACGCACAGAGAGTACACTTGTAAAGTTTATGGACCATACCAAGCTGGGAGAGGTTGCAAGCGCCTTGGAGCACAGGATTAGAATTCAAAATGATCTGGACAAACTGGAGAAACGGTCTTAAATAAATAGGGTGAAATTCACTAGGACAAATGCGAAGTACTACATTTAGGAAGGAATAGTCAATTGTACAAACACAAAATGGGAAATGACGGCCTCGGAAGGAGTACTGCAGAAAAGGGATCTGGGTGTTAACTGGATCACAAACTAAATGAGAGTCAACAATATAATACTGTTGCCAAAAAAAAAAAAAAGCGAACATCATTCTGGGATGTATTAAACAGGAATGATTTAAGCAAGACACGAGGAGTAATTCTTCCACTCTACTCAGCACTGATAAGGCCTCAGCTAGCGTGCTGTGTCCAGTTGTGGGCACCACACATTGGAAAAGATGTGGACAATTTGGAGAAAGTCCAGAGGAGAGCAACAAAAATGATTAAGTCTAGAAAATATGACTTATGAGGAAAGATTTAAAAAAAGGAGTTTGTTTAGTCTGGACAAAAATAGACTGAAGGGGGATAATGATAAGTCTTCAAGTATATAAAAGATTGTTACAAACAAGAGGGTGATGCATTGTTCTCCTTAACTACTGAGGACAGGACAAGAAGTACTGGGTTTAACTTGCAGCAAGGGAGATTTAGGTTAGACATTAGGAAAAACTTCCTAACTGTAAAGGTAGTTAAGTGCTAGAATGAATTACCGAGGCAGGTTGTGGAATCTCTGTCATTGGAGGCTTTTAAGAACAGGTTAGACAAACACCTGTCAGGGATGGTCTAGATTATACTTAGTCCTGCCTCAGTGCTGGGGACTGGACTAGATGATCTATTGAGGTTCCTTCCAGTCCTACATTTCTATGCTTCTGATTTGTTAGCCCTGCAACACCTTCCCTACCAGACAGCAGAGGCTTGAGTGACTGAGGTCCATCATTTCAAAGCTGGTAGGGTCCTCCTGATAGGATACAGCTATATTGGCTAATGGGAGGACTGCTGGTTATGAGGTGATGGACTCTTGAAGAGACTTCTCTTGGCTTTTATCTGAAGCTGCTGAACCTTTTCCTAGCTGGAGGAAAGTGGCTGCAGTAATAATAGGGAGAAGGGAATAGAATGATAGCAATTTTCTTAATGGATTTAATCAATGTGAGTCTCTTTCAGAGAAGATTTGAGCTAGTGAGTAATCATAGGACTTCATTCTTGAACTGATATTTGGGTATTATGCTGGTTGCTAATGACTTGATCTTTTGGAGCTATGGGCAGAGGTATAAGTTAGCACAGCATGAAGTTTCCTTACCGCTTTTCCTTTAGATAATTTGGGAGATGCTGTGAGAAGCACTGTGATGCAGGGGAGGGATTTAATGAGGAACACAACAGCCTCGTGGAACAAAGATGTCAGTGCATGAAAATTTAGTTGATCTGATCAGGAATCCCTGCTTCAGTGAAGTAAGTCCGGTGGAATCTCCACCCAATTCCAAACAAAAGTTACACACTTGCAGAATGAAAGGACCATTCCTCCTGGTATCTGCTATTTTTCTTTAAAAATAAAACAAAAAATAAAATCCCTGGCCCCCACCCCCAAAAAATCCTCAATATTGCCTAAGTGTTCTTCCTAGGGTTCCTTCCTTCAAGACCTGTCTGTTCCAGATTCTAGTTCCTTTTGCCAGAGAGCCACTCCCTCTTTCTTTATATTCAGGATGAAATTTAATGACCCATATCTGCTTCATTGAGACAGCAATAATTAACCTGCAGCTTGATTAAGGGTTCCAGCACCCACTAGGAGGATATGAAAACAGGAGAATCTTGCCACCCTGTTATAGTAGGATTGAATGGGTGGGAGAGACCTCTCTTCCTGTACAAACACAGAACAGTTTCCTTTTCCCCAAACAAAAATCCATCTATTACCCAAGTGCCAAATTTAGGCTGAAACTTAGTGAATTTCTAGTATGTACTAAAGGATTAAAACCTGGTACTTGTCACCAGTGTTCCCTTTAAATTTTCCCAACCATGTAAGGAATGAATTTTGTTGTGTGCACCAATATGGAGGTGATGTGTAACACATCACCTCCACATTGGTGCACATAACAAAATTCATGTGGTGGGGTAGAGCCAGAGGGTTCGGAGTGTGGGAGGGGGCTCAGGGCTGGGGTAGAGAGTTGGGGTGGGAGGTTTCTGTCTGGGGGTGTGGGCTCTGGGGTAGGGCCAGGGATGGGGGCTCAGGGATAGGGTGCAGGATGTGTGTGAGGGCTCGGTGGAGCTGGGGCTGAGAGGTTTGGGTGCATTGGTGCTCCCTGGGGCTATGATGGAGAGGACTCCCTGCAACAGCACCTGGGCTGGAGGGGAGAGGTACCTCCACCCCAGCTGTGGCAGATCCAGGCTGGGCTGGGGAGGGGTCAGGGGAGGGGTGCCTGTCCCCCGGCCGCGGCAGGGCTGGGTTGGGGGCAGAGTGCCTGTCCCCCAGCCGTAGCAGGTCCGGGGCCAGGCTGGGTTGGGGCCAGGGGAGGGGTGCCTGTCCTCCCAGCAGGGCCAGGCTGGGCCAGGAGAGGGGTGACATGGTAGGTCCGGGGCTTGGGGAGTGGCATCTCTCCCCAACGGAGCCCAGAGTGCCTGTGCAGTGCTTAATAGGCATCTGTGTGGCCATGCAGCTTTAGAGGGAATTTAGCTTGTCACCTTGTACTTTGATCCCTTTCCCACAGACTGAATTAGGAAGAAATGAAATGGCATTTTTCATTTAACATTTTTTTCTTTAGCTTCTCCAAAGGGAGTTTGCTTACCTCTGGGGGAAAGATTCATGCAGAAAGTAAACGTGAAATTATCCTTCTGATTAAGGCTTTCTTCCTTTGTTATTTGAAATATCTTTTGGCTGACCTTTCCAGATTGTACTTTGGATGTTGTAACCAAGAATCTTTGATTGGCTTCATTTTTATATTCTTTTCATTCATGTATCTCTCATCCTCTTCACCTTTGTCAGTATCTCGTTCAGAAGCAGTGCAGAACTGGAAGAGGCATGTTATACAGATAGTTCATTCAGACCAACACAAGTACATTCTTTTTCTACCCTGCATGTGTTTAAACTAGGGGCCTGAGCTTTTAGACACAAAAACATATATGGTATTGCACATAATTTGTGTGTACAGTTGCCACATCATTCAGGTTATGAGTACAGCTACCCAGGATGCATGTGCAATCCCAGCCATTGCATGGATGAGGGAGAGGTACAATTGTATGCTTTCCTCTTTAAAAAAAAAAAAAAAAGTAGTAGTCTTGCCTGTGATTAACAGGAAGGAAGGATGTGCTCGACAGTGACCCTGCTGAAAGGTTAGATCCATCAGTAAAAGTGTTATCAGACAGCAGCATGTTTATGGAAATCTTTCATATTTGTTCCATATTCAGTTACCTAAGCAAGTCACTTTAATTAAGAAGGTGACATTTTGATTTACAACCATATAGTTTCATGGCTTTATTTTGATTTTGCTCTGCCTTAGATTCCAGAAACTGCATCATTTCCCAGCTCAGTGAAGAAGCAAAAGTAAGTTGTAAACAACTGTTGGAGGGGGAAAGAGTTGATTTTTCTCCTTTTTCTAATGTAAGAAGCAAAATACCACTGTACCTCAGTCCTGACCTGCAGGCCCTCTGTTAATCCTCTCATGCTAACCTAGTGAGGAGGGCTTTAAACTAGGTTCACCGGGGGAAGGAGACCAAAGCCCTGAGGTAAGTGGGAAAGCGGGATACCGGGAGGAAGCACAGGCAGGAATGTCTGTGAGGGGAGGGCTCCTGCCTCATACTGAGAATCAGGGGCGATCAGCAGGTTATCTCAAGTGCTTATATACGAATGCACAAAGCCTTGGAAACAAGCAGGGAGAACTGGAGGTCCTGGTGATGTCAAGGAATTATGACATGATTGGAATAACAGAGACTTGGTGGGATAACTCACATGACTGGAGTACTGTCATGGATGGTTATAAACTGTTCAGGAAGGACAGGCAGGGCAGAAAAGGTGGGGGAGTAGCACTGTATGTAAGGGAGCAGTATGACTGCTCAGAGCTCCGGTACGATACTGCAGAAAAACCTGAGTGTCTCTGGATTAAGTTTAGAAGTGTGAGCAACAGGAGTGATGTAGTGGTGGGAGTCTGCTATAGACCACCGGACCAGGGGGATGAGGTGGATGAGGCTTTCTTCCGGCAGCTCGCGGAAGCTACTAGATCGCATGCCCTGGTTCTCATGGGTGACTTTAATTTTCCTGATATCTGCTGGGAGAGCAGTACAGCGGTTCATAGACAATCCAGGAAGTTTTTGGAAAGCGTAGGGGACAATTTCCTGGTGCAAGTGCTAGAGGAGCCAACTAGGGGGGGAGCTTTTCTTGACCTGCTGCTCACAAACCGGGAAGAATTAGTAGGGGAAGCAAAAGTGGATGGGAATCTGGGAGGCAGTGACCATGAGTTGGTTGAGTTCAGGATCCTGACACAGGGAAGAAAGGTAAACAGCAGGATACGCACCCTGGACTTCAGGAAAGCAGACTTCGACTCCCTCAGGGAACGGATGGGTAGGATCCCCTGGGGGACTAACATGAAGGGGAAAGGAGTCCAGGAGAGCTGGCTGTATTTCAAGGAATCCCTGTTGAGGTTACAGGGACAAACCATCCCGTTGTGTCAAAAGAATAGTAAATATGGCAGGCGACCAGCTTGGCTTAACGGTGAAATCCTAGCGGATCTTAAGCATAAAAAAGAAGCTTACAAGAAGTGGAAGGTTGGACATATGACCAGGGAAGAGTATAAAAATATTGCTCGGGCATGTAGGAATGAAATTAGGAGGGCCAAATCACACCTGGAGCTGCAGCTAGCGAGAGATGTTAAGAGTAACAAAAAGGGTTTCTTCAGGTATGTTGGCAACAAGAAGAAAGCCAAGGAAAGTGTGGGCCCCTTAATGAATGAGGGAGGCAACCTAGTGACAGAGGATGTGGAAAAAGCTAATGTACTCAATGCTTTTTTTGCCTCTGTCTTCACGAACAAGGTCAGCTCCCAGACTGCTGTGCTGGGCATCACAACATGGGGAATAGATGGCCAGCCCTCTGTGGACAAAGAGGTGGTTAGGGACTATTTAGAAAAACTGGACGTGCACAAGTCCATGGGGCCGGATGAGTTGCATCCGAGAGTGCTAAAGGAACTGGCGGCTGTGATTGCAGAGCCATTGGCCATTATCTTTGAAAACTCGTGGCGAACGGGGGAAGTCCCAGATGACTGGAAAAAGGCTAATGTAGTGCCAATCTTTAAAAAAGGGAAGAAGGAGGATCCTGGGAACTACAGGCCAGTCAGCCTCACTTCAGTCCCCGGAAAAATCATGGAGCAGGTCCTCAAAGAATCAATCCTGAAGCACTTACATGAGAGGAAAGTGATCAGGAACAGTCAGCATGGATTCACCAAGGGAAGGTCATGCCTGACTAATCTAATCGCCTTCTATGATGAGATTACTGGTTCTGTGGATGAAGGGAAAGCAGTGGATGTATTTTATCTTGACTTTAGCAAAGCTTTTGACACGGTCTCCCACAGTATTCTTGTCAGCAAGTTAAGGAAGTATGGGCTGGATGAATGCGCCATAAGGTGGGTAGAAAGTTGGCTAGATTGTCGGGCTCAACGGGTAGTGATCAATGGCTCCATGTCTAGTTGGAAGCCGGTGTCAAGTGGAGTGCCCCAGGGGTCAGTCCTGGGGCCGGTTTTGTTCAATATCTTCATAAATGATCTGGAGGATGGTGTGGATTGCACTCTCAGCAAATTTGCGGATGATACTAAACTGGGAGGAGTGGTAGATACGCTGGAGGGCAGGGATAGGATACAGAGGGACCTAGACAAATTGGAGGATTGGGCCAAAAGAAATCTGATGAGGTTCAATAAGGATAAGTGCAGGGTCCTGCACTTAGGACGGAAGAACCCAATGCACAGCTACAGACTAGGGACCGAATGGCTAGGCAGCAGTTCTGCGGAAAAGGACCTAGGGGTGACAGTGGACGAGAAGCTGGATATGAGCCAGCAGTGTGCCCTTGTTGCCAAGAAGGCCAATGGCATTTTGGGATGTATAAGTAGGGGCATAGCGAGCAGATCGAGGGACGTGATCGTCCCCCTCTATTCGACATTGGTGAGGCCTCATCTGGAGTACTGTGTCCAGTTTTGGGCCCCACACTACAAGAAGGATGTGGATAAATTGGAGAGAGTCCAGCGAAGGGCAACACAAATGATTAGGGGTCTGGAACACATGACTTATGAGGAGAGGCTGAGGGAACTGGGATTGTTTAGTCTGCGGAAGAGAAGAATGAGGGGGGATTTGATAGCTGCTTTCAACTACCTGAGAGGTGGTTCCAGAGAGGATGGTTCTAGACTATTCTCAGTGGTGGAAGAGGACAGGACAAGGAGTAATGGTCTCAAGTTGCAGTGGGGGAGGTTCAGGTTGGATATTAGGAAAAACTTTTTCACTAGGAGGGTGGTGAAACACTGGAATGCGTTGCCTAGGGAGGTGGTGGAATCGCCTGATTTAGAAGTTTTTAAGGTCAGGCTTAACAAAGCCCTGGCTGGGATGATTTAATTGGGTATGGGTCCTGCTTTTGAGCAGGACCCATACCTCCTGAGGTATGAGGATGACCTCCTGAGGTCCCTTCCAACCCTGATATTCTATGATTCTATGTACAGGGACTGTTATATGGGTGAGATTGGATAGTGCCTTTTTTATGTGAACAAATGCCACCCAGAGACTCAAGGCTAAATAAAATTAAGGCCACTTTAATTCTGAATAAGAACGTCTACACAGGGGCTTAATGTGGTTCAACTAATCCATTTTAAATTCACACTTTTTAGTTAGTTCAGATAAATTTTTCTCAGTTCCCTGTGTAAGACAAGCCCTTAAAGGCTACTAAACAGTTAGCAAAACAGGGATTAATGTCACAAGTTATGTGCCTAATCTAGGTTTGTCTTTGTTTTTTGGAGGTATTTGCTAAATGGGGAAGGGCTCCTATCAGTGAAGAGTCCAGAGTTGAATGCAAAATTCCAAGTGTGGCTGCAACAGGGTCGTAGAAAGAGGCTATTTATTTTCTAATCCATTATTATTTATTTTGTGTATTGCGGTAGTGTGTAGGAGCCTGAGTGATGTAACAAGACCTCCTTGTACTTGGCACTGTACAAATACAACAAATAGTCACTGCCCCCTGTGAGCTTACAGTCTTTATGCGGTCTGTGTATATGCAGCCCAAAATTGTGCTTGAAAGCAAAAAGGTTTTGGTGAAGTCAAGGCTTGGTATATACAAGCAGTGCTGCAGCAATGGTGATAGATGAGCCGACGTAGGATTTGTGGCAGGAGGAGTGTTTAGGGTCAAGAATGGTGCCAAGATCACTGACAGTAAAGACAAATAGGTGTTTTGAGTTGATATGAGGTTGTGCTTGGCTATCCAAATAAAGAAAATACACATGCAGAAAAGGCTAACTGGAGTCTCATAATCTTGGCTATCATTGGCAAAGGAAGTTTATATTAATGGAGCCCAGGCTGGCATCTGCAGGTGCTCTGGTAGCACTGTCACAGGCTAACCAGCTCTGTTAAACAAAAGGCGAGAGACAAATGTGAAATGCCCTGAAATTCTTGGCTGGATGATGAAATACACTGGGTCTGTTTTAACCTTTTCTCAGGGAGAAATTCTGTTTGATTCTTCCCTTTAGAATGCACAGCTGTCTTTCAGCAAAGAACACGAGGAAAATGTGCAGCTGCGATCTGAAATAACAGCTCTGCGAGAGACAGCAGAAAAAGTACAGGTAATGAAAGTAGCATCTCTTGCTGTACCACGGAGCTAAGATATGGGGGCAGGATCTACAATGACTCATTGAGTTTGATGCTCACATCTTGGTATGCCTCCCTGGTCTGGGGTAAAGCTACACAATGAAAGCTGCACAGTCTGCTTGCTGAGCAGGTGACAGTGAAGAGGCTTCAGATACAAATGTTAAATATGATGACTTAGTTTCTTGATATCGTAATTTGAAATCCCAAAACATTTGCTTTAGTTTATGATCTCTGATTTAGCTACGATTCTAACATAGGCTTCCATTCTTGTGGCTGCTTTTATGGATATACTTAGACTTCTAAGAAGGTGCAATTTCTACATATTGAAAAGGTATATTAGGGCTGTTGGCCCTAATATAACTCATCTCCAACATAAGGGCTGAACATAATTGTGGATTCTCCATTACTTGAAGACTTTAAATCAAGACTGGATAGCTTTCTAAAAGAGATGTGATAGCTCAGTCAGAACTTATTGGCTTGATGCAGGATTTACTGGATGTGTTGTTATGGCCTGTGTTAGGCTGGAGTCAACATGATTATAATGGTCCCTGCTGGCCTTAGAATCTATAAAAGACACTTAATTGCTGCTTTAGTAAAAACAAGATGTGCTGCAAAACGTTTGGAGTTTTTGGCTATCTAATGCTCTCCTCCACTTCCATCCTGTACAACAGTTTTTCTGTTTAGCAGCAGCTCTTCAGTGAAGTGAGTGGATCTTTCCAGTGTTAGAGTTTTGGCATTTCTGCAGCATTGCTGTAGTGTAAATTGTAAAGAGATGTCCCTTACAAAAAAGCGTTCTGTAATGATTTTATCACGGAGCTGAGAATAGTACCTAGATCTCCTATTTCCAGTCCTGTATTTTTGTCACAAGGCCATCTTTCAATTCCTGGAGAAAGGCAAAGGGCAACTTACATCTAGACAGTCCTGCAGTGATTGGTTCTAGACAATTTATTTTTTAAACTATAGAATGGAATCTGGTCCTTTGTTCTTGCCCTGCGCTACTTCAAATATTAAGTGTCATTGAGTGAATCAGGATAGAGCTTCAGTACCATTAGCTTTGCTGATACTGGTTTGTGCGAGTCTTACGGTATTTTTACAGCAGCACACTTTGTGACCCTTCCACTGAAAATTGGTGTTATCTGAACACTTTTCTTAGTGGACCTGGTTATAGCAAAGGTCAGACTGACCTTCAAAACTGCAAGATGATGGGGGTAGAGGAAAGAGAAAAGAAATTGATAGGTTTGTAAGTGTTTTTATTTCTACTACGGAAAGTTTGAAATAAAACGTGTGTGTTTTCCCCTCTGTAGGCCATTAATGACCAGTTGAACCAACAGTGCTCAGAACTGAGTGCTACGCTTCGAAGAGTTTCCATGGAGAATGCTAAACTCATTTCAGATCATCAGGCCATGCTTAAGGTATGCAGTTCACAATTAGGCAAGTAAAATAGCCACTGTGAAGCATCTGTGGCTCAGAGACCAGGAAGACTAGATAAGGGGAAAGCTCAATAAACCAGTAGCTTACATGAATCCAGTAAAATATTTTATGGATTAAGACTCCGAATTCTAGTCAGCTTGACATAGTTGATTTTGAACACTTGGTATCAAACCCCAATAAAATGTAAAACCATGTTATCTTATAATTCTCCGTCCTCCTCCTGCTTAAATGACAGGTAATATCCTTGATAAAATGAAAATTAATGTGAAGGTAGAATCAGTGCACAGTTTGGTACCCAAGAGTGTGTTTAATTGACTAGATCCAATCTTTCACCAGGTCACTTACTCTAATATGTATCACCTTCTGGAATTTATTCTGTCTTCTCTGGAGAAAAGAAGAATATTTCTCTTATACTTTCCTTCCTCCACACAATTCCTGCCTTCTCTTCAGTGCAGAACTAGCCCCTGCTCAATCTGGCATCTTTAACTATTTTTCTGTCAGCCAGTTGGTGTCATCAGAGAATGGCTCAAAGCATTCTTCCTTGGGATAGAGAATTCAAAACTTAGACTGATACCAATCTATCAGTCTGTCTTCTGGGACTTTACTGATTTCTCAAAGATTAAGGACTTCGCTATTTTGGTTTGATGTGTCTAGCAACTATTTATTTAAGAGAGACATTATCAGACTGATGATTTTTTTAATTGACTAAAGAAATTCCAGTTTATGGATGGATACCCTCTAACTCGCAAGTACAGATTTTTAAATTAAAAAAAAATAGAGTGTTTATGCTCTCTTGCATTACTTACAAGGGTATTTTGGGCAGGCCGAAAAACACCACCAAATATTTACATTATTTAATATTTTTATGAATGACCTGGAAGAAAACAGAAAATCATTGCTGATAAAGATTGCTGATGACACACAGAGTGGGGGGAGTGGTAAATAATACAGGCTAAACAGGGCACAAGAAGACAATGTGTTTCCATACAGCCAAATGTAAGGTCTTCTAAAAACAAAATAAAGTCATAGTTACAGGATGGGGGACTCTATCCTGGAAAGCAATGACTCTGAAAGAGATGTGGGGGTCGTGGTGGCTAATAAGCTGAACATCAGCTCCTGGTGTAATGCTATGGCCATGCGCTCATGCAATCCTTGGATGTATAAACAGGGGAATATCAAGCAGGAATAGAGAGTTATGCTACCTCCATATTTGGCACTGGTGCACTTTCTACAGGAATACCGTGTCCAATTCTGGTGTCCACATTTCAAGAAAGATGTTGAAAAACTGGAGTGAGTTGTGTTATAATATCCAGTACTAAGAGAGGATACAGAAATCTCCCAACTGACCAGGAGAGAGAGAACTTTGGTTTAAATAGCAGCTTTGTGCCTTCTCCCAGTCTTCTTTTGCTGTAGCCTTTGTGTAATCTGAATTTTCACACTGACATTTCCTTTCCATCTTTAGGCAGAACAGGAGAGGATGACTCAGAAACTGCTGGAACAAGACTTGCTGCTGGATGCTGCCCGTGCCAACATTATAGGAGAGCTGCAAAGCATGCGGAACGAAAAAGTCCAACTTCAAAAAGAGCTGTGAGTAAGGAATATTCTAAATCTTTATAGTTTGATCTTTTCTCTGTTGTATACTAGCCGTCTTTGGTGTGTCCTGGTCCCTGTATCTCTCCAAGCCTCCTACAGGTTCTACTTATTTTCTGCTGGCTGACACTTAATCAGGACTTTTGAACACAGTAAAACAGGCACCAATAAGCATGTCTAGTATATAATATAAAATCCATTTTCTGTTCATGACATCTAAGATTGTGAGGTATAGAACTCCAACTCAGCTGTTTCCTGTATTACTTACACAGGGAGGCCTTGCACACAGAGCATTCTGGCTGCAGACAAAAAGCATGCCTAGCTGAGCAGATGACAACCACACAGAAGGTGCTCCTGGAGTCTACTATTGCTAGACTACGAGGTGAACTGGAGACAGCACTGAAGGAGAGAGGATCTCTACTGTTGGAAAAGGAGAGTCTTCAGCAAGAAGTACAACAGATATTTTCCTGTCTCTTACTTTTATTTTAAAGGTGTATCATAGTAGAAGACATTTCCATCTGCTTTACTAAAATTCCCATCCTCCCCAGTGTTGGTCCCATGGTGAAGTAGTATAGTCTCATATTCTCTGCAAATGTGGAAAGATGGGTTGGAACATAATAGTTGGCCTCCTCCCATTCTGATTCTTTGGTGTCATTGCAGACAGCATTGGTGCTATGTCTAGTGGATGAACATAAGAGAGTAGATTGCAATGTAACAGTTATGATGTTGCCTTGCCCTGTCAGGGAAGGGAAATGAGGAAAGTGCCCTGCATGTGTAGTAAGGAAGAGAAAGAGGATGGGAGGGATCCACTGTATACAGTTGTTTCTAATTTCAGGGTTGGTCTGTGACCCTTCTGTCTGAGATGAAGTGCTACATCTCTCTGTTGGAAGTATTAATGGATCTCTAGGGTGGATCTAGTAGAGTCCCTTTTTGCTGATTTTAAAAGTGACTTTATTTTAATTCCTTATCGCAGATGAAGAAAGCAGCAAGTGACATAACACAGGAGAGGAACAAATTGGAAGTGGAACTAACTGGGAACAAGGTACTACCAAGTACGCATGACTTCACTCTGACTTCTGATTCTATCCATTCTTTTGGGTTGGTATCCAAAGTACAAACAGTTTTATCTTAACTGAACCTGTGACAGGGAGGTGAGAGTTTTCTCTAGTACTGATGTTAGTGATGGAAGGGAGACCTGAATCTTTGGGCTGGACTCCAAGATTGCATCTGCTTTAGCAAACTTTACAGCCATAATTTACCATTGGTGCAGCCCTTTTGACTATATCAATGATTGTAGCTGTGGTGAGACAGAACTCAGTTGTGTTTACAGCTATATCATCTGTGATTAGACTCAGATCTACACTACAGCTTCCACCATTGCTGGAGGTTGGGGGTCACATGAGACTCTCGCTGTTCCTTAGCAGTTGAATGAATCACCTCAACAGCATTTTCAGCCCCCACTGAATTCTGAGGTCATATGTACTTATTTTCTGTGCAGCTCTCTCAAACCTGCATTTTAAATGTTGGATCTGTAATGTATACTTGAGTGTGTTTGCAGCATAGTTACTGCTGAGCTTATCTGACAGGTTAACTTCTTGGGGAAGGCTGAATCACTAGTGCTGAAGGGAAGGTAAAAGCAAGTAGCTCTGGGTATGAGGACCTGTGAATAATTCACACACTTAGGGTTGAAATTTGGTCCATTGATTTGTATTGTATCCAAGACACTTAAAAGACATGATTGGAATTGGATTTTTTCTTGTTTTGAAGCTAGAAATGGGTGCTATGAGATCCACACTGCAGAATCTGGAGAAGGAGAACAAGAGGCTAATGGATCGCTTGGCAGCACTGGAACACCAGCAGGTAACCTGAGTTTTCAGTCAGCTTTTGTTGGCCTGTGTACGCACGCCTTCAGTTTGTTCTAAAATAGGTAGGTAACCCCAGTGTTCTGACTAGCGAGTGACTGTTCCAGGAGTCAAACTGCAATCTGAACTAGTTATCCTGATCACATGGTATTTCTGTGTCTAGTTTCCAAACTAATGGAATGTGAGAGAGGGGAGACAAAAGAATAAAATAACGGCTACATGTTAATTTTGTTTTCAAGTTTCCATTTGAATTTGTTAAAGGGTGAAAAGTATTCATGCTGTGTGGGGGGGATTTATAAGTAGCTGAAGGGACCACTTATGCTATGGGTTACACTTGGAGTTAGGGGTGTGATTCCAAACTTGTGTTGATGTACTTTTGCTAGCTCTCCTCGAGCTAGAGTGCTAAAAATAGCCATGTAGCCGGGGTAGCATGGGCAGTGACTCCAACTAGTCACCCCGAGTATGTACCCATGGAGTCCTGAAGTACAACTATATCAGGGATTTTCCCATGAGTATTCTGTTCCATTATGTAGTATAGGTGGGACTTTAGCCTATATACACCATAAGATAGACGATAACTGACTTGTATCTGGCTAACACTTCTGTTGGTACTTTGAGATGTCATTTCTGCTGTCCTTTTCCTATCCTCTCTCACTATTGCTCTAGCACTGAAACGTGACCAGTACTAGAAACAGTGGAAGTGTTAGTGGAGACCAGCTGCAGAGTTTTTACCACTGTGTCCTCCAACGGTACTGAGCAGGTCCAGATCTCATGGTAGTAAAAACTGTCTACTCTAGTTGTGTCAACGTGAGACTTTCAGAAAACTTCATTGTAAATAGGTCCTCAAATCAGGAAGCTAGAGAAAATTCAGCTGAAACAGCTTCTGAATGTCTGTCACGTGGTGTTCAAAATTATTTATAAGATAGTTAAGTTCTTTAAAGTTAGAATATAAAAAGTGACAGTTTATTTACCATCTCCCCTCCACACACAAAATTAGCTTCACAATAGTTAGTCACCCATTATAGGGGTATGAATCAACAGAATGTTCTGAAGCTTAAAAATAGTTCATCTCCATAATTTTCCCATTCTGTGTTCCTTCTGGTACCTTCTCTCACTCTGAAACATTTTTTTCCCCTAATCCCCTTGCCTCCCCCACTCTCTCTCCTTTGCCAATTCCTTTTCTTCTCCTTTCCCTCTTGCCAGAGGACAGGTTCTTCTGCCATTCACTTTCTTGCTGCCTGTGCTTGAGGTTAGGCTCTGTGATCCAGGGATTGGTCTAGATGGTTGAGAACCAGTGTATGCCGGCTTCTTCCTATAGACTGAGGTGGCTTAGTACCAAGGTGGTACAACTACATTTTTCTGCTGCTCTGTTGTTTCACTTGGTGAGACCTCTTGTTCATTTTTAAATGAAAATCTGGACAAAACAGGAGGACAAAGGTAATGCTAAAACTTGAAGGGGAAAAGGGCTAAACCTCAGGGAGAAACAAGATGCTGAAGCCCAAGTCCATTTTGGCTTGTTTTTCCTAGGAGAGGGTGACTTCTGCTCTTGTTTTCCCAGTATGCTCAACAGCAGGTCGAACAGGTTCTAGCAGAGCTGACTGACAGTAAAAATAAACTGGCCTACGACAAAGGAAAGCTTCAGGTACCTGATTTTTGCCTTTATATAAGTTTGTTCAGAAATCCTTCTACCCAGCTGATCCAGGATTATTTAACCACATCTTCACTATTACAGTTGGAAGGAAGTTCTTGTATTTCCTTCTGCAGATGTCATTTGTGCAACAGCTGCCAGATATTTTTAAGTAGTTCGGGATTTAAAACTGTCTTTGATCCTCGTCAGACCATTTATTGCCTTTAGGTAAAAGACTGGGTTGAGATGCCTCACTTATTACAGCTATAGGATTCCGGGTAAACAAGTCATAGGATGTTTGAAAATCATTGAGTAACGGAAAGGGGAGCATTCTAAAGCAACATGCATGTTTAGAAACCCTCAAAGAAAGCTTGGGAGTTTGGAGTGTCTTGGATAAGCAGATTATTCCAAGGAGTAAAATAAGAAGGGACCAGACAGCATGGTTATAAATATAGATAAATAAAATTGAAGTAAGTGCATAATAGAAGGGGATGGTGAAAGCGAGATACTTTCATTTCTGAGTTGCAGATGGGTGCCTTAGAATTTGGGAAAGGGGTGCATGGATTTTGGCGTGCTTGTGAAAAAACAGCATAGAAGGGGCCAGTGGAGAGAATGGTGGCTATTTACATGGTGAGACAGCTGCATGTTTGTTTGTGTTGCTACATGTGGTGATTATTATTATTATTATTATTATTAGTGAATGCACAAGTGGTACAATAAAGATGGGAAAAGTTTTAAAAATATAACATAGGGAAGTAAGAGATGAAAAACAAAAAATGTTAGAAGTGTCAAAAGGGCTTAGGTAGGCATTACACATGCTTTAGTCATTGTAGCTTTGGGGGCAGCCTTGTGGAGGCTTTAAAGTCCTGATAGACCAGCACGAGATGAGCCGCTATTCATAGGTGTACAGTTTTCTCAGCCTCACTGCAGCTACACAGAGGGCTGTTCCTGAGTCCGCAGGGGTGGTCATTTGCTGCACACCACATCTGAAATGGTTGAGTTTGCACCAGAGACAGCATGGCAACTCGAGGCCAGGAGTCTCTTGTGAAGCGCTGAGTGTTGAGGGAGGAGTTTCTTACAGGGGGAGCAGCTTGTTCCCATTCTGCTCACCACAATGTGATGAGATGGTCGGTAACAAAGTCCATATTGGTCTTTTATTGATGAGTTGGTGGCAAAACACCGCCTGTATATCTTTGAAAAGTGGCAGTTGTAGTATCTCCTGGATTGCGTCAAGGAGGTTCTTTCCTGCAACAGAAGGCCTGATGTTAGGAGACTGGTAGCCACTTATGTTTTGTGGATCCTGTTGTTAGTCTCATTGTTAGATTCAACTGTACATCAACTAGCTTTGTGTGGGGAGAGTTTTTGGCCACACAGGAGCACACTAGTCTCTAAGTAGCAAAGAGCTATCGCCAAGCTGTGCGGTGTTTGCGCATTAGCTCCCCAAGCTGAGACTGCAAGCTTATTGAAGAAGCCATTTCTTTTCTTAATCTTCTGAGCTACCTTGGAGAGGTAAATGTGTGAGCTAGAATTACTCGTAAATATACTGATGATAGTAATAGGTGAGGGGACAAGACACTATACTGAGCTTTATATTAAAATGATTCATCCTGTTTTAATTTTGCCTTTATGTGAAGATAAAGTGACTCTCTTGCTGCTCCTCATATTCTGAGACTTTGCTCAGTGTTAATTTCTTTTAGTTTTACAAACTCTCTCTCTCTCTGCTTCTCTGGCTGTCTCAAGCTCATTCCTTCTCTTCACTTACTAAATAGGTGCAGTGAGATGTATGCTGACTTTGTCTCTGCTTTTTCCTTTAGACCAAAGTACAGCAGCTGGGGGAAGAACTGCAATCTCTTGCAGATGCACGTTCAGAGAACAGCCACCTTCGCAAGCTGAATACAGCCTTAGAGACTAAATATACTCAGGTACAATCAAACTCAGAGGATTCTTCACTTCTCAGCATTGGAGTCAAACTGCTCCCCTCAAGAACATCAATAGCTTAATACTAACTTTTACTATTATAAATTACAGGTGAATATAGAACTTGGCTCTGTCAAGATTAACATGCAAAGGATGGAAGCTCAGCTGAAGCAGGTACCAAAACAACAAGGCTGTTTTCCAGCAAATGTAATGTGTGTGTTTAGGGCTGGAACTTGCTAAATCGGTGGGATTGTAGGAATTTTCATGTCTGTCTATTCCTGGCTCACAGTAGAGAGTATACATTGTCACAGGTTATTTGGTTGCTTTTCTGGGAGGGGAAAAGGCAAAAGGCTGTGAATGTTCAGCCTAATTTGATCTAGATCACTTATTCAGTCTTGTTAGGAACAGCACAAAGAGGGGTTATGTTGCACTGGGCAGAGGTACCGAGCTTGCAGGTTTTATTTGGTGCACTGGGCCATGTTTTCTGCTAGTCTTGTTTGGGTGTCTGAGAAGAAACAGAAGTCTGAGAGTGCCAGTTTAATATTGCAAATTAGTTCTTGGTCAGAGAAGGAAATCCTTTAGATTCTTAAAGAAAATTACAGTTTACAGTAACTGCCTTAAAGTGTGTTCTGTTGGGCTGGAGAGCTCCTAAAGGGGTGAAGAAAAATGCTTAAGTTGCAGGATATGCAAATTTATAAGTTCTGTCTGGTAACCAACAGATAGTATGTGCCATGATAGCTTGCACTACACATTAGAGAGGCAGGATGCAGCAGTGATTAGGATGGGATCCTGTAGTGCAGTAGGCCTTGGTTCAATTCCCTGCCCTACCACTTACCTCCCATGGGCAAATAAGTCATCTAGCTGTCATACCTATAACACTGCCCTACCTCACAGGGATGTCAGGGGGGATAAATACTGGAGCTGGGCAGAAAAGTGTTTACTTGTCAAACAAACATTTTCCCATCCTGAACTGGGATGACTATCTCAAATTTTCATAAACCAAAAATCCAAGAACAAAAATTTGGTTTGGGGCACTCAAAATGTTTAGAAAATCAAAAGTTGTTTTGAACTTGAAAACCAGAATTTTCCATTTTTTTTCTAAAACTGATTTGAAAAATTCATCTAACTTAACCCTTTCCTGCAAAAAGTTTCACTTTTGATAAATTGGAATTTTTTGACAAATATTTCATCAAGCAATTCCCAAATAGCTCTAACAGATATTTTAAAGATTGTGAGACAGTCTGACACTGTGGTTATGGAAGCCATAGATCCACACCAAAATCCACTATCCGAATGCCCTCAAACTTTGGGAAAGCAATTTACAAAGATAACTTAATATTATCTTCATTCTACAGATAGGGGAAAAATGGAGACACAGAAAGGTCTCAGAGCAAGAGATTGGCAGAGTCATGAATAGAACCCTTAGAATGTTCTGCCTCACATGACGCAAGATTAAGTTCCAGATGGTGAGCTGTTACATTCTGCTCGGTGAGGTCACAGTATATAGTATGATAAGAAGGGGAAAGGCATAGCGACATTGCATATAGTTCTAATGCTGTACTGGTGAAAAGTGATGTCTCAGTGCTACTAAGCTATGAAAGGAAACCACACTGATTTAGCTTCCCTGGATAAGTTGCTGTGGAAAATTTAGTCTTGCAAAGTATTAGGAAAGAAAACTGAAAAAACCCTCGGATTAATCAGAAGTAGTAAATGATGCTTTAAAATGGCTTATAAGGGCTTTATAAAGTAATGCAGTGCAGGAATAAGATGCAGCATCTGTGAGTGTGGCCTCTGTTGTGTCTTCAGTGGGATAGACATTTTGTGGGTAGTTTGTTACCTTACTGTGTGCTCTTCTGGTTTTCTTTATTTCTTCCTCTTTCCCTCCTCCTACCCATCTCTATCTACTTGGACTGATTGGTTTGTTTTGTAGCAACAATGCCACCAAAAAGAAGGAAATCCCCAGAGAGGCCCTGGCAGCAGAAGCCCAGTGTTCATTACATTAGGTCAGATAAGGGTGGTTTGGGAGAGGGAGCTGCAGGCTTTGGATCGCATGTTTCTACTGTCCATTGCCCTTCACACCGGGTTCATTTCATGCCGGATCTACATTCAAGGAAGTCTGCTTCTGAATGTGGTGACTGTCCTAGAATCTCTCTGAGGACTTTGTTAAATGCTATTAAGACCATGGAGGAAAGATTGGAGAGTAAAATAGACATCCTCACTCCAAGGCTATTGAAAGCTGAATGGTCTGCAGAATTTAGTGAAGATGATTTCCTGATGGTGAGTGAAGACTTCGAAACAAACTAGCAGGGGTGCCCAACCTACGGCCCACCAAAGTATTTCATAAGGCCCATGGCCTGTTTCAATACAATCTACTAACGGCCGATTCATTAGCATTTTATCATCATGTGTGCATCATTTTAGTTTACACAAATGTATAAACAGATAATACTGTATATTGAAATAACCTATCCAAATACACATGAAAGCAGCTGAACTTAAAATATAAATCAATACAGGTGACTTTAAATCTTATTAAAATATGTAGAATCTGTTTGGCCCGCACAAGTTTGTGCCTAGGTTTATGTGTCCCTCCTGTGTAATAGGGTTGGGCACCTCTGAACTAGACGATGAAAACTTAAGGGAGTTTCTGGGGCACTAATAATTAAATTGTTAGCGAAAATGAGGAAATACTGGAAAATACCAAATACAGGTGTCTTTGGGAGCTTCTTGTGTAGAAAGGTGCAGGCTCAGTTAATGAAGTCCAGATACAAGACAAAGTTTTCAGACTGAAAGTGTTTCTGATTCTAGACTTGAGATAATGTAGTTGTGGTCTGTCTGAACTGTTGATGTAAAAAGGCCATATGACTGATGCTATATATTTAGTTTGTTGGAAGACAATAATCAGGTTTGGTTTATAATGGGATTGGGACAAAGGAAGCCCTCTGTGTTCTAAATTTTATCTTGGTAATCCAGCTGAGAAGCTGTGAACCTGATTTACAAATGGAAGTTTCAAGGAACAGAGTAGAAACAAACTTTGAGTTACCCTGGGTGACACAAAGTAGATCACCTTTGATTTGAGAAAGCCAAGTATTTTTGTCTTAAAGTTGTTGTTTTTTTCTTGGCAAGCAGAGATTGGAGAATATTGTGTACCTGATACCCAGAGGACGTCACTAAAAGTTACTATTTTTTATTCCAAAAATATAAATGGCTGCTTCTGGTTTCCATTTTTTGGGCAATATGTCAGGAGTTTGGCTAAAATCTCTTCCTTTCTGCCATCTCTTTTTGAATTACCTATTTTGTGTTCTCTTTTAATATTAAAACAAGCAGTATACCCAGAGACTTGTTCCTATGCCTAGAGCTATAGTTATGGCTGGCAATATCCAGGGGAGTCTCATGAAATGTTAGCTATTTGTGTTTAAAGTGGCCTTTGGATTTTGCAAACAATTGACTTGTCCCTCCTTCCTCTCTATTACAAACTGTGGATTATAAGGATTGTGTTTACTGGGGGATTAGTGAGCAGTGGCTCTTTTCTTGCTTAGTCTGAATTTCTTATTTCATCTGATTTTAATTTTGTCAGATGTTATTTTGCAGATCTCTAACGATAATAAATGTAACAAACAGTAACATGCACTAAAATGAGAGAATGATTGATCTGCAGTGAGAAACTGTAATGACTATTGATAAAGCACCTAGGACTCTGGACAGGGTAACAAATATTTAAAAATCCATTAAACTAGAAGAATATTCTCTAAAAATAAAACCAAGGAAATAAATCCTATCAATAGATTCAGCAGAAAACACATATGCTTGTTTCACTGCTACTCATGTTTAATTTATTTAAAGCTTGGATTCTGAGGGAAATATTGGATCTTTGTTTCATAAAGTCAAAAAGAGGTTTAATGCCCCATGAAGGAAAGTACTGCAGCCCCTACTGGGGTTGGAGTTTCCAGTTCTATCTCTTTATCTCCCTCACCAAGGCCGGATGAGGGGTGGCAGTTTCTTTCTAATGCTTGTTTTGAAAAATAAAATCTCTTGTTCTAAATACCAAATCAAGGTGTCTAGATTTTAGGACATCTGGACCATTTCACTGGTAAAGTCCCTTCACCACCTTAAATTGTAAACTATTAGAACCAATTCCTGTGATTTGGAAAACTAGAATTCACCCTCTTCCTCTGTCTCTTTGCAAAGGCACAGACCACCCTTGAACACAAAGAAGAAGAATTTTCTATGGCAATCAAGTCCCGTGATGAGGCATTGCGAGAGAGTCACAAAATTAAGGGGCACATGGAAGCCATGGAAGAGAGGGAGAAGCAAAAGGCAAGGAAACAGGGTTTTTTTTTAAAGGAGACAAATCTGCTATAGCCTGGCTCAGATTCCAGCACAGCAAATTTAAACTTCAACATAAGTCTTATTAGCCGGTTGATGTCTACATGGACAACAGTGCTCCAACACTGGTTCTGGAATGTGTGTAGAATACTGACTCCTGAGTCTCAAGGTGCTGTACAATCCTGTATAATGTTTTGCAGTATTATGCTTTCAACTGATGGCCATTGATGAAGTAGGCAGTTGATGCCAGCAACATACAGGGGGTTACCAGGGGTTAATATTTACTTAGAAAGTTCTGTATCAGCAATTGGGACCTGATTCTCCTCTTACATCATTGTAAGTCAGGAGTTATCTTGAAATCAGTGGAGTTAACACTTACTTAAAATGGGTGTGAGGAATCCCCAATTTTATCTTTAATGTTGGGCCCTAAACCTTTGAATAAGGGTGCAAATCAGAGTCTGGCAGATAAAACATAGTCCGTGTGGACTTCATAGTGGACAATACCGCAACATGCTATTAGAGTTCGTATTCCATTCTCGCTCGTTCCCTATGCTGATGGGAACTGAACGCCACAAAGGCAGCATGTTCAACCAGTGTTGGTAAAGTTGCATGGGTTAGGGCTGGCCCTCCTTAGCCAGAATGACAGGTTCCTCTGATGATTACACCAAAGGAAGGGTGGGAAATGGAGAGGAATTCTGGAGAACTTTTCTCTTCCCGGCATACCTTCAAATACAGGCTGAAGGAGATGTTGTGATAATTGGGCCTATAAATTTACCCTAATTGTGAGGTAAACTATAAATAGTAAGTGAAAGTTCATAAGATGTCACAAATCATAACAAATGTTTATATGGGAAAAGGTACAAAAGACAGACTGAATTAGTCCATTAACCACTCCTTTTTGGAGGCCTTAAGAAAGTGACTTTAGAAAGAAAAATTGGCTACTGGCTGCCACTCTCACCGTCTCTTGGGACTTTGTCATCCTGATCCTGAAAGATGTCCTGACCAGGCCAGAGAGAGGGAGCCAGGTGACACTGCCACTAGCTCCAGCAGAATCCCAAATACCACTTGGGATGTGAGACTTCCTCTCCCCACCCCGCCCAAAAGTAGGTGCTTTTCCTTCCCTGCCTTATTTCTTCTTTCCTAACACCCCTCCTTTTTCCTTCTGCCTAATAAAACTCTGGCGTATCTGGCCAAGATTATATTTTGTAACATAGTGGAAAGCCTGTGACCAGAAAGAGGCAGCTAAATGCAATGCCCTCCTAAATAGCCTCATGCTGGTACAAGTTTGCTAGGTCTCGGAGTGGATAAGACCATGTACTGTGCCTGTGTTTTTCCAGCAGTGAAATTACAAGTGAAAGTCAATAACAGAGACAGAAACTTCATTTTCTATCTTTGCTGTTCTTTTTTCTCTCCTTGTGTGTGTGTCTTATTTTATCTTTTAGATAGTGGGACTGGACTTTAACAACAAGAAGAACAACTGCTCATACCCATCTCTATTTACTTCTTTCTTTTCCCCAAAAGGACAATTATTACCATCTTTAATACCATCTAAAAAACTATCAGACAACGGTTTTTTCCTTCTAAAAAACTCCTAACTAAAGGGAAAGGAAACAATTGTGTGTTTGCCATGGTACTAAGCAGGCTGAAATCTCTGTTTAAAACTGTTTAATGTTGGACAGTGACTGAGTTATGTTAACACCTTTGGCCCATATATTCCATCTAAATTAATACAACAAAGACAAGACCGATCTTCCCTGAGCCTGCGGGGGTGTAGCCTACTTATGATTTATATGAAGAGTATAATCAAAGTAGTCTTTATTGGAAGTTAACCAATTTCCCCCTTCTGCCTGCTTTCTTGTATTTTAGGTGGCAAACTTACAGCGCCAGCTACAGGAGGCAAAGGAGGATAACGACAAGGTGACATCTGTCCTGGAGAATGTGCTGGCTTCTCACAGCAGGATGCAGGCAGCTCTGGAGAAGGTGCAAACTGAGCTGGGACGCAAGGATTCTGAGATCACAGGGCTCAGAAAAGACAGGTAACTGTGCTTGAAACTCTTTGCGACTCTCAGTATCTGTAATGTTGTGAAAAACTAGACAAGCCAGGCCAGGGAATGGCTTGATCACCGACTCTTTCCCTAGGGCTCAAGATGATTATCTGCCTTTTGGGAAGTAAGCAGACTATATGGGACCAGATAAGGTAGTTCCCAGTGAACCCAGTTTGTTTTTATAATCCCTGCAGTTAGTTTTTTCTGCAATATTGGAAGAATGGAGGCATAGCACTAGTTGATTTGCCCCTCATGTACACATGATCAGTTCTGTAAGGGTTGCAGTTGAGAATACACTGCCTTCTCTGTTAACCAACTATCATTAAGTGCAGTGTGCCTGTTGCACAAGACTTCATAAAAATATCTCCAGAAGTTAGTCATGTGTAGGGATTTATAACTGGGGATAGTGGGAATCAACATCCAAAAACCTTCTACAGACTGTTTTAATACTTGTAACTCAGGGATCGGCAACCTTTGGCATGCAGCCCATCAGGGTAAGCCCCTGGCGGGCCGGGCTGGGCTGTTTACCTGCCGCGTCCGCGGGTTCGGCCAATCACAGCTCCCACTGGCCGCGGTTCACTGCTCCAGGCCAATGGCAGCCAGCACATCCCTCAGCCTGCGCTGCTTCCCGCAGCCCCCATTGGCCTGGAGCGGCAAACTGCAGTCAGCGGGAGCTGCGATCGGCTGAACCTGCAGACGCAGCAGGTAAAGAAACCGGCTCAGCCTTCCAGGGGCTTACCCTGATCGGGCTGCATGCGAAAGGTTGCCGATCCCTGCTAACATATAAAATTTTTCCCCACTGAGGCATAACTCCTTGAGTATCTCTGCAAATTTCCAGGTGCACATACCCTGCAATTTGTCTGTCTTTGTGTAGTACCTGTTGCTTGTTTTAAATTTTAGGTATAGTGCTCTGTTATTATAAAGCCAATATCTGATTATTAATCCCTATAGGATCTTATATAGGCATCTAGCAGAGAGGAGATTGTAGTGTAAATGTAAATAGCACATTAACTGTATTTTTGTCTCTGATCTAACTTGATTAGCACATGGAAAGACTGCTCTATTTCCTGTGTGAACAGAATTTATTCTGTATTTTTTGTGATTTTTATTCTTGTTTGAACCAGTTAACATCCTGGCCCAAAATCTCACAGATCAAAGATATCTGAGAATTTGCAACACTTTCTTCCCTATGTTTGTGGACTCTGTGTTAGTTGTAAAAGAAAGTTTCAGACTGATGAGTTGGCAGAACATGTAATTACAGTTGTGATGTGAGCCAATGAAGCATGCCAGTCACATTTACAATGGTATTTATAGGCAGGCAACTCCTGTCAGTCATGTATATAATGCCAGTCATTATACTATAGGCCAGCAATCCCTGTGTGGCAGATTTTCATGAATGGGAGATAGCTGTACATTGCTGCACAGCAAATCATTGTGCTGGGAACTGGATGATGCTATAAAATTAAAACTGATCTTGGATGCCTAGAGCTAACATTAATGTCATTTGGCCTACCTTTATATGCTGCTTGGGAATACACCAAATGGTATGATAGCTGTGTCTGAAGCCAATTCATCATTTCATGGTGTGCATCAGAGGGGGAAGAAATTGGGAGTTGAGAGAGAAGATTGACCGAAATTAAAATTCAGTTCCAGTCCAAACGAGATACTTTGAAAATAGAAAACTGTGATACGACCTCCGTTCTACAGGGGAGAAGAATGTATAGGTAGCTTTGCTGTTAACCATGCCCCTTGATTGATTTATTCTCTCTCTCTCCTTTTGTTTGCAGGACCCAGAGCCAACAAAAAATCCAGAAATTAGAGGCAGAATTGGAACAGCACCAGGCCAAAATGGTTGTCATAGAAACTCAGCACAATAGTCAGGTAGAGACCAAGTTTTTCCAATGATAACAGGTTGGATTAGTTCTGTGGTACTGAACCATCCTGCTTTTTTGGAAGATGGAATGTGGGGGAGTACCTGCCAGGAAACTTACAAGGCAAAATCTGTAAACACTGGGGTAGATCATTTTATGGAGATTATAGAAAGGAAGTTTTACACCATTTATACCAGGAGAAACTTAAAACAAAATAGAATTGTGTTTTAAAACCTAACACTTAAAGACAATTTTGCCCTTAATATAGACAGGGCAGTTGTTAGTGTCAGTCATGGTTATGTCTACCATGGACAGCCTTCACTTGGAAGGAAGTTTGCTGTCTTGTGAAGCCTTGATGGAAAGCAGGATGTGATGCTTGGTCTTCTGAAATTGAGTCTAAGGACTTCCCACAGGCCACCAGTTGCCCACAATCGATAGCATTAAGCAGAGGCTGCTAACACACCATTTGTATTTGCCAGAGTTCTAGTCGAGCAGATTGACACTGACTGGGAAAAAGATCCCTTCTGTTCTTACTGGGGAGTTGGTGAGGGAAGGAGTGTTTGTAGAAGTTCTTCTCATTCAATTAAATATAAATTAAATCTCTCTCTCTTTACCCCTGAGGTGGACCCACTTTGTAAAGCACTAGAAGTTGCTAGAGCAGACAACAAGAAGCTTGCTTTGAGTTTGGAACAAGCTCTGCAGGCCAATAGTACCCTGCAGAGCAAGCTGATACATACTCAGGAAGAAATAAACAGGAAAGAAATTGAGCATCAGCAGTTGATGGCCTGCAGGTAAGAACAAGTGCAAGGTGCCATGGCTGAGGAACACTTTGCTTTTCCATTTCTAGCTGCAGAGCTTGTGGCCCTTTCCATGCTTTTGTCAGTTGCAGCAACAATCTCTGTGGTGTGGCTGTTGAGCCAGCAGCTTGGTGGATTGATGGACTGGTACATAGCCCTCATGAACGAGCCGTTTGCCTGCTGATGCAGTGACTTCTCCAGGCTCCTCTGCAGTATTGGAAGGCTGCAAATGGAGCCCAGTCTTTCCTCTGGGCTGTATGTGTGGCGCAGCCCAGAATGCAGGAGCACTATTCTGCTGTTTGAGTGAATATGCCCGCGTGGCTGGCAGCACTTGCCACTGACAGCCTTGCAATATGGCTGTTGTTCCTGTACTGCCAGGAGGGGATGGGGGCGGGGAAGGAGTCTGCCTCCTGGGAACTGCAGGCTGCTTGCTGATAGGAGTTGAGGAATGTTATGAGCTGGAGCAGTCCGCCTCATTCTCCTGGGAGAACTCTGCAGGCTGGCCTAGAGCAGACGCCTGCTGGCTCTGAGAGGAAAGCCTCCCTCAGACAAGGAGAATCTGTCTTGTATTTCTGTTTGGAGCTGTTGTTGAGGAAATAAATGTGCTGAACGTGCAGTTGAATGAACAAATTGAACTGGCCTCCTGGACTGCCATGCTTCAAAAGCTAAGTCAAATCTTCATGGCGCACATAATGTGGCAAAATGAGGCCCACCCAAGCACAGAAAATATTTTTGGACCATCACTTTTTCTTGCTGTTTTCTTTTTGTGGCCAGGTCTTCCCACTTGTAGTGTTTATGAATTCACTCAGTATGGTTTATTTCCTATAGCTTTTGTCTTCCTTCTTTCCTGAAAGGGAGCAGCTAATTGAAGAAGCCACAATGGAAGAAAAGCTGTATACCGAACGCTTGGAGTCCTTGAAGAAGCAGTTTCAGACCGAGCGAGAGGCTACAAGGAAAGCAGGTCACAGGGAATCTGCTGAGGTGAGGAGGGGCTGAATTGCAAGATTCCTTCCATGATCAGTTTCCCGAGAAGAGCTCTGCTTCCCAACAATAAGAAAACAAAAGTGATCTATGACACTTCTTGTCCCCCTTTTGTGTTGCAATATCACTTGGTAGCAACATAAGAGAGTTTTGGCCTGCAGTGGACAAAGTGATGCTCTGGTGGCTGTAGCATAGTTAGTGATGTATTTATCACATCTGTCCCTCCCCTTTTGTTTTTTGTGCAAACCTAACTGTATTTCCCTCTAAGGCCTATGGAATAAACCAAAGATTAATTAGAATATGGTTTCCAGGAAGGACCAAAAGGCTATAGTTTGAAGGTTGTATGATGTTTGATAGCAGCCTCCAATTATTGCAAAATCCTTGTCATAAAAACATGGTATATGGAAGAGAAGAGGCAGTAAAACAGTGGTCTCTGCTTCTTTGGTCTGTCATGGGCTATATTCTTTCTATCATCTGTGTCCTCTGACCTTGAAGTATTCAGAAACCCAGAAGTTAACCTGTGTATTCTTTCATTCCCTATGAATAACTGGAAGATCCAGCTTACCAGCTACTTACCAGAGACTCTCTTCTTGGTGATATTCACAGGAAATACATGTCTCTGATTACCCTAGCCAGACATTTTTGGGGATGAACATGAACTAACCTCTTCTATATGCCTCCTAGCTGAAGAAAGCCCTAGAAGAGGCTTCTTCCAAATCTGCTGAAGTGTCCCGGGCTAACAGGGAGCTGCGGCAGAAAATAATGGAGTTGGAAAAGTCCCTGGTCAGTTACAGGGGGAAGCTAAAGAGCCAAAGAGCTCAAATCAGACACTACTTGGCCTCCAAAACTAACAACATCCAGAACACAGAGAGGATAAAGGTTTGTGCAGATACCTTTTCACTCTGAAAAACCCCGTTCATACACCATCTCTCCTCGTAATGGGAAGAACTACTGCTGTCACTGCAGTGGGGCCAGGCCAGGATACTGCCACTGGTATGGAAAAAACCTGGTGCCAGTAGGAGTCTGATAGTGTCAGTAACAGCGGGGAAATGCTCGTCTTTTGTGTCTTTTTTTCCCTACATTAAATGCTCTTTTTGCTATGGAATCACTCTATAGTTCGACAGATCACTTCACAGTAGTCCTTTGTTTCCCAGTTCAGTGGATTGGATAAGGCATCTTTTTGCCAATAGGTCATGCTGAAGGGAAGGGCCTACAGCTTCTGGCCGCCTTTGTGTCCTTTTATAAATGAGTGATTTCCAGTCAGTAGAACACTGCTGGGTGCTTGTGCCTCCCTCTCCCTGTCTTATTGAAGATCCTCTGTGCTGGGCTCGAATGCCACTCTGCTGCCTGCTTGTCCCCAGCAGAGCATGTGTCACTCCAAATCTCAGTCACACAGTAAGGATGGCGTTTGGAGCAGCCCAAGCTCTGTCACATTAAACAATTTCACTGGAGCTTCCTCCTTTCATTTAAAATTATTTTCAGGAGATTGAATCTGAGCTGAGGCAAATGGAGCTGATCAAGGAGCAGTATCAGAAAAAAAACTATGAGCAGGTGGGAGCTCACTATACAACTTCCCCTTTCCATTAGATTAGAATCTGCATGTGGTCACTGAGATCTCACTTCCATGCCATCTCTAGTCACAGAGCATCCAGAAATTCGTGACAGAGTTAACAAGTCTTCAGAGTGAGATGCAGACCTTGGCCAAAAACCAGCATGAAGTGGCAACACGGAACAGGCAGCTGGAGGCCCAGCTGGAAATGGAGCAGAAAGTGCGGCGGCAGCTAGAGAACCAATGTCAGGTAAAATGCTCACAGCCTTGGAAATACAGTATGATCCGTGCTGAGCTGCATGATCCTGTCCTGGAGTCTGAATGCTTATTGCCCCTGAGCATGTTGCTGGGCCATAACTGTAGGGTCCTATTACCAGTGGTGGGTGCTCATTCCCATGCCAAGGGGGCTTTTATAACTTCTCTTTATAGCTGTTTATTGGAGCATGGACAGCAATGTATGGCATGGGCTTTTATGGAACTGAATATTTGACCTATGGGCTGGGAGTTATTCTACCAAAACTTTCCAGTCCAGATTCCTGCTCATTCTGTTATATAGAAGTGGTTTGTGTTATGTCCTGTATGAGCAAAATAGAGAGGGTCTGGGTGTTATTTTTCTCTCTCCAGAAGCTAGATGATACAGTCAAACACTTGAAGAAATGCAAAGAGGAAACTGAGCAGAAACTGAAAGAAGCCAGTGTAGAATCGGAACAGGTGAGTACAACAGTGGGAAAGAAGAGATCCTCTGGTACAAAGCAAGAGTTATCCGTCCTTGGGGATGACAAGATTTGTTTGTGGGACATGCACTGGGAGGCCCTTTAAGTGTTAAGAACAAGCCTTTGATGAGGTGGGAAGTAAGGTGCAGCCACAGTCTATTTCTCCCCATGGTCATTGGCTAGTGCTTATCCCAGGCCCTTCTTCTGTTAGAGCTCTTAACAGTCTCCTATACAAATTATTATAGTTTAGTTAGGCCTGTAAGAGGAAGTTCTCTCCATGTCTGTCAGTTTCCACCTGGTTCAATGGCTTGTGCGTGTTGACAAGTTTAAAACACCTGCACATCTGTCCTCTCCATTAAGCAGTGTGAGCTGCTATACTGTACCATTTTGAATGACATTACTCCAAACCACCTCTTTTAAAGGTGAGTCACATTTCCCCATGCACCTCATCGCTTATTGAAAGCCGATGGTATTAAACAGTAGAAGTCCAAAGCACAATACCTTAAAGAAGTGTTACAGTAATTTGGTTCCAAATTGTACAGTACTGTAGTTATTTCACAAGGGAGGTCTCCAGGATAAGTAAGGGAGTAAGTAACAAAGGTCCTTTAAATTCAAACTGCACAGTACTTTGTAGCAGTAGTAGGTGGATAGAAAGCTGGCTAGATTGTTGGGCTCAATGGGTAGCGATCAATGGCTTCATGTCTAGTTGGCAGTCTTATCAATTGGAGTGCCCCAAGGGTCGGTCCTCGGGCCGGTTTTGTTCAATATCTTCATTAATGATCTGAAGGATGGCGTGGATTGCACCTTCAGCAAGTTTGCAGATGACACTAAACTGGGAGAAGACGTAGATACGCTGGAGGGTAGGGATAGGATACGGAGGGACCTAGATAAATTAGAGGATTGGGCCAAAAGAAATCTGATGAGGTTCAACAAGGACAAGTGCAGAGTCCTGCACTTAGGACAGAAGAATCCCATGCACCGCTACAGACTAGGGACCGAATGGCTAGGCAGCAGTTCTGCAGAAAAGGACCTAGGGGGTACAGTGGACGAGAAGCTGGATATGAGTCAAGAGTGTGCCCTTGTTGCCAAGAAGGCCAATGGCATTTTGGGATGTATAAGTAGGGGTATTGCCAGCAGATCGAGAGACGGGATCGTTCCCCTCTATTCGACATTGGTGAGGCCTCATCTGGAGTACTATGTCCAGTTTTGGGCCTCACACTACAAGAAGGATGTGGAAAAATTGGAAAGCGTCCAGCAGAGGGCAAGAAAAATGATGAGGGGACTGGAACACATGACTTATGAGGAGAGGCTGAGGGAACAGGGATTGTTTAGTTTGCAGAAGAGAAGAATGAGGGGGGATTTGATAGCTGCTTTCAACTACCTGAAAGGGGGTTCCAAAGAAGATGGATCTAGACTGTTCTCAGTGGTAGCAGATGACAGAACAAGGAGTAATGGTCTCAAGTTGCAGTGGGGGAGATTTAGGTTGGATATTCGGAAAAACTTTTTCACTAGGAGGGTGGTGAAGCACTGGAATGCGTTACCTAGGGAGGTGGTGGAATCGCCTTATTTAGAAGTTTTTAAGGTCAGGCTTGACAAAGCCCTGGCTGGGATGATTTAGTTGGGGATTGGTCCTGCTTTGAGCAGGGGGTTGGACTAGATGACCTCCTGAGGTCCCTTCCAATCCTGATATTCTACGATTCTATGATCTGCATATAGGATTGTCCTTAACAAGAGTTCTTGCTAACACAGGATGTGAAATAACTTTCTAATTTTACAGCATTTGTCATTCTTTAAATGATCCTGGTGCCAGCACATTGCCAAGCAAAGGCCATGCTCTCTCCCCTCTTTCTTCTGTGGTTTGCTGTATTTAGCCTCCATTTTACTCTCTTCCTCTACCAACTTCTTGATGCTTTTCCCTCTAGTTAAATTGTTTTCTCTTGGGCTAGTGCCAATGAGAGGCCCATTAGTTACTCAATAAGGGGGTAACAGCAGTGCAGTGTGGACCTTTCCACCCCCTCCACCATGTTGTAGGAAGGAGGCCAGGATGGCCAAGTGGTGTGCTCTATGCTTACATAGAGGTGGGAGATTTAAAGAAGTCTGGATTTGAAATCTTGCCTGTCTGGTGTGCAGCCCAGAAGTTGAAACTGCTAACAGTTCTCTTTCTGACTCTAATCACTACTTTCTTCCTCAGATCACAGCTAACCTGGAGGAAGCTCACCACTGGTTCAAATCTAAATTTGACAGCCTGCAGCTAGAGCTAGTGAAAAACAAACAGCAGAATATCCCCAGTGAAAGGAACTATGGCAAGGAGGTAAATAAGGGAGTTGCTTTTACTTTCAAGGTAGAGATGCATAGTTAATGGGAGGATGAGGAACAGGGAACAGCCTGTAGTAGAGTTCCCTGTGTATGTTAGAGGAGCAATGGTATGAGTACAGGCAGGCCGTGCTGTTGCAAGGAAGTGTGCTGGCACCTGTTGAAGTGAAGGTAATAGCAAGGCCATGCAGGACTGTAGTAGGTGTTTCCTATGCAGAGGTGAGTATCAGTGCCAGAAGAAAGCCAACACTGTTTTGTTTGAATGCATATAACATGGGCAGGAGAGTTTCTGGAGAACTATAAGAAAACTCTGCCCCTTTGTGATGTTCTGCTGTATGCAGAGCAGGAGCAGAGAGGCGTGATCTCCAAACAAAACTTCCCCACCTCAAGCGAGGGGAAGAGCAGACCTCAGACCAAAATTTTCCCTGTTTCCTAACTCATTTCTTTAGCAGGTTAAAGGTGACAATCAGAATTTTGGTTTCTTAAGCCCTGTTGATTTCTGCAGTTCCCATCAGCCCCCACCTCTCTCAGCCCAACTAGCATCTCCTTGGGGCAGGAAAACACTCTCAAAGGAGTAAGCCCCTGGACAAAGGTTTTGAAGTTTAGTTCTCTAACTTCTTGCTGATGTTTCACAGAATGTGCTTATTTGGTGGGGAGATGACATTTGTTGAACCTACTAGAGCCAGGTGGAGACAGGAGAGGAATGAGGGAGTCCCTTTCTCTCCATTTTCCATATCCTGCTTCTCTCCAGCTATATTTTAGGTCTGATTAAGCTCCTACCCAAAAAACTGTATTGAAAATGAGTGGCTCTAGTGTGCCTTCTTCTCTTGCTTTTCTCCATGACTGCTGCTATTCTCCTCCGACACTCATCCAAACTGTTTTGTAAAGACAGTTCTCCTTACCTTGTTTTGTATGCAGATCTCAAAGCCTTTGTCTCTTACAGCTGTGGCAATTCCCAGAGAGCAGTTTGACCTTGCTCTAAAGATGTATCTTGAGCTGCTGCAATCTCTGTATTTTCTACTGTTCATTGGGAATGAGAGGGGATAGATCAGTTTTCATCCAGTACCCTGTCCTTTAACAGATGGAGAAGGAAAAGGCCATGAAACTCCCTAGCCAAGCCTCCCTGAATCGCTGGGAGACTAAGCAGCAGCTCAAACTCATCTCCAGGAAGTACCAATCTGAGCTAGACAGGAAGTGATGTCATCTAACCCAGGAGCTTCCAGGCTGCCATCCCACCCTGCACTTGTGAACACCACAGTTCAGACCAGATCTTCACATGCTGGAAGATGAGCCCTAAGGTTGAAGTATCTTGATCTATAAGCATCTGCATATTTCAGAAGATTTTTGAGTGGGTGTAAGCAGAGGTCCTGTATGAACTTATGAACAGGGTCTGCTCTGATTCAGTGAGGAAGATCCTTCAAATAAAATGCACATTGACTGGCTGGCTGATGGGAGATCAGTGCAGACAGGTTTTGGAATATTAATTTAAATTGTGTGCTCCAGTTCAGCTTAGCTAATAAGTCTCACCTGTCTGACACATACTGGAATGTATTATTTTGTGAGGTAGCTTTCCATTTCCCCCACCCTAACATGGCCTTTGAGTGGGACTAGTTTGCTTAAACACTTTATCATGGAACTCAGATCAGCAAAACCATAATTTATAGCAAAGAAATTATTCCTATCTCTAAAGCTTCCTATACAAGTAAGTTTATGTTCTGGATCTTTGTCTCCAGTCACATCTCTCATTTGTGTTTTAGCAGCTCAAGAGGAGGGGAGTGGGTTGGAATGAGCCCTGCAAAGTGAGGAGACATCGTTATTATTGAGAGCTCAGATTGTTGTGTAAGGATTCTGCCTATCCAGGGGATGGTCTTTTGGATTCCTAGGTTGGTGATGGTAAACTTGCTGAAAGAGGGCAGTTGTCCACTGTTGGATACTGATGGTTACCTGACCAGTACAGGGAGGATCCCTTCTTAGCTGATGGGAACAGCTACCATTAGTAGCAGTAAAAGGAGCCCTGGGTCTGGGCACTGAGAGGAGGACAGTGCCCTTGAGCAATTGCAGGATCCCTGTCTTTGCCCAAGGCTCCATTGCTGGAAGGTGCTCCATGTGGGTGTGAGAGGCTGCCAGGCAGAACACCTTGCACCATTGGTACCCATGTGATTAATAGAGTTGATTAATTCTGCACCACCTTGGAACAAGTTACCCAAAGGGCAGGTGGTGTCCAGAGCAGGTGCTATACACTCGTAGTTGCAATGGGTTAAGACTTTAACTACCATTCCCTTATGATATAGAAATGAACAATTTTCATCCACTGTTCAATTAATGAGCACTTATGAGTAGCTCAGATTCCCTCCTTAAAACTCAGTCTGTCTTGGCTTACGGTGTAACCCAGCTACATCAGATGTGCTGTTACACACCTAATTTTAATAATTACAGTGCTGTTTCCTAAGCTTCCTCCAGTTGTCTGATCCATTTGTTTTTGTGGGGCTAGTTTGAAGCTCTGTGGGGCAAAGGCTATGCCTTCTTCCTCTGTGGTGTGTACAGAGCCAAGCATATTGCTGGGACTTGGCAAATAACAATCATTCCACCCATTTTATATACCTACATTTGTCATATAAACTTAATTATGCTACAACAGCCTGGACCATTATTTTAGGACCTGGTCCTGCCCCTATTGCTGTCAAATGGGTATTTTGCCATTGACATCAGTGAAAACAGGATCAGACCCTTAGTGATTAAGCACCCGATTGGAAGCCCATTAAAACTAATAGGTATCTTTTCATTAACTTCAGTAGCCTTTGGCTCAGATCCTGTTATGTTGCTGAAATTCCTAAGCAGCAGAAGTCTTCAATACAACCTTATGTTCCTCCTCCCAATCTACCACTGGCGAGCTGAGTTTCTGCACACCACATCACTTCTGAGTGGTGGGGTTAAAATGAGCTTATGTGTAGGATTCTGTGCTATAGCCCTGTTCTCCTCTCGGGTCAGTATCAGTAGTGTAGTCTAACTCTGCCAACATTAGCACCTCGCTGTAGGCATAGCCTGAAACCAACCTAGCGTGGCACTGGCTGCCTTATTTCACACTTCATCTATTTGATCTCGTTAAGCTATGTGGCTGTTAATGACAAAACACACTGCCCTTCATCTAAAAAGAGATGCGATGAGGTATGGTCCAGTGAGGGAAGACAGCTCCAACTGCTACCATCCAGTTTCCTTTAGTAGTTGTTGCTACCAAGGAGCCATTGTTTTAGTGATTAGTGGGTAGGGATTCTTTCTTTCATCAGGCCCTCTTTTCACAGATACAGGGCACTGGAGTGCTGTGTGTATAATTGCTGTGTATAGATATCTGCTGACTTTGTATTTAAATAGTCATTAAATCTGCTTTAATTAATACTTAAATATTTGCAGTTTGTCATTCTAATCCATGGTACATGAAACCTATTATTTCTTTTAAACAAGTACCTAATAAGCACTTGTCCTGAGGTGTTTAGGACTGAGTGTGGTGAGACTTAGACGCAGTCTAAGCATAGAGTAATACGCTGCTGTAGTGCTTTTCATCCTAACCACTAGCCTACTACAGTAAAGCCCAGAGGATGGGGAAATGCCTTGATGTTCACTGAATAGTTTTTGCTGAATACTCCCTTCAGCATGGCGGGAGGAGCAGCATGATAGGAAGGCAGGATACCACAGCCTATCATAACTACATAGTAAATTGATAAAGGCAGAATACAATTACCTTAATTTTACAGGAACAGTATGGTTAATGCTGTTCTTACAGACAGCACCCTGGGCTTGGGCAGGAACTCCGTTTTGTGCCTGAAGCAGGGGACGGGTGCTCCTAGTACCATGCTGGGGCACTGACACTGAAGGAAGAATAGCACCTCCAGAGTCACCAACCAGCCTTTCCTGCAGGGCACAGCTATTCCCTGCCACCCTGCACTGACCTGCCACTGCCTTCTGAGCCCTATAGAATTAGAGCAAAGATAGCTAGGACTGCACTTCTGAGAGGTTCTGGGCTGGGTGGTCTCCATAGTTCTGAAGGAGGAGAGGGGAAAAAAACAGCTTTTTTCTAATTAGATACTGTCTCACAGTACACAGTTATGGGTTGGACTTCCCCCCGCACTCAATGAAGGTAGGAGCACACATGCTGTTGAAAGCCATGGGATGTGTTCTTTTAACTCAGTTTTATGGCATGGGATTTCCAAAAGCACCCAACTCTTTCTAAAAATTGTCAAATGGGACAATACGACAGCGGAGATCACTTTATTTTCCCCACTATTGGAGTTGTGGTTTTAAATTCATTGTAGTAGTTAGAGTTAAATTCAGACCTTAACTTTTCCACCACCTGCTGAATATTGGTAGGAGTAGATGTACAGTGGAGTCACATCTTACGCGGGGGTTAGGTTCTAAAGTCAGCACGTAAAGCTAAAATTGCGTATCGTCAAAATTACCCTTGAAAATCCCTTAAATCGCCCATAAAGTACAGTATACTGTACATGGTTTTGTGTATACAACCCTGTACAGTAATATGTATAAATGTATACACTAATGTACAGTATAAAGAGTACATATGCAAAATATAATTTTACAGTAATGTATTTTTAATTACAGGGGGGTAATTACAGGGGGTTGACGGCTTGATGTCAATCCAGGAGGATGGATGTGATGGAGAGCGAGTCGTAGACGAAGTGGTTGGCTCTGGTTCAGCTCAAGAAGTTGATTGCGTAGGCTCATCTGCTGCTGGTTGTTTTTCCTTTAAAAACATGGTGATCGGCAACTGTCGCTGTTGTCTCTTGAGCTGCTCAAACATTTCTTGGTATGGTCTCAAATCATCCATAATACTACGTGTGATTTTGAGGCTTCGTTCCATAGAGGGATCGTATTCAGAAATTAAATCATTCTTCATTGGCAGATGTAGTTTCACCAGTAGTCTCCACATTTTTGAGGTTGAAGCGGTTCCTAAAACTGTTAAGCCAACCTTGGCTGGTTTTGAATTCCTTCTCATCAGAAGGCTGTCCCTCTTCAGCAGGAGGTTTGAACAGCGTGTAGAGGCTAAGAGCCTTTTCTCACAACGTGTTGCCATCGATAAACACACGTTTACAGTTCACGTCTTCCAGCCATTAGTTTAATGCCTTTTCAGTCTTCACTAAAGTCTTAACACGCACCAAGCTCATCACCTTAGCAGTTATTGGAGCACTTGATGCCACAGCTTGAAGAATCTCTCTCTCTCGAATCTAGATGGCACAGATGCTAGATTTGTTGCGGCCATATTTACGCGCCACGTTGGAGACCAACATACCATCTCTCAATAAGTCCAACACAGCCTGTTTTTCCTCCAGCGTTGCAACAGATGGCTGTTTCTTCGGTTGAGCACCAGATGAAGTAGTTGGCTTGAGCTTAGGGGCCATGTTGTACAAAAAATATGTATCTTTAAACACTAGAATCACACTCAGCGTGGCGAGATGCTCACACTACGAGAGGCAAGCAGGAACTGAGACCGACTGAGGGAACAGCAGATTCATGTCTCCCATCTCACGCTCACTCCGGGGCATATGCTCATTGAGTGGAATGGTCGATGGAATCGCCCGCGCTATTTACAGGTATCTTGTTATTTTTCTTTTTTTGCCGAGCGCATATAGTTGAATTTGCATAAGTTAAATGCGCGTATGATGCAACTCACCTGTACAACTTTCATTGACACTGCCATACTGTAAATGGATAATCAGGATAAGAACTATGAGCTGCCATGGTAAGTCGTTATAGGAAGTGTGAAATTTCTACTAAACAAACATTTTCTACCTCAGTAATATTTGGAAGATGGCAAAACTAAATAAAAAATATGCTCACTTATAGAGCTATATAGCATTACACAGCATTAGACACTGTTAGCCCTTACTCTGGATCCATGGCCTTCAATGAAAGTACATACATGTGAGAATAGCAAGCAGCTTTCTAATGGTCATTCCCAGTATCACTCAGACAGAACACATTTGTGGTTAGGGTTTGAGGACAAGGAGTAGACACTTTTGTAAACAACCTTCTAGGGAGGTCCAAGCTACCCACCACTACTGTATCTAAGCACACTCTAAGAACAAGACTATCCAGGTAATTAAGCCCAATATTGTAATAATTTATTATTTGATACAGAACGGTCTACAGTTTAAAGTAAGAAAATAACTTGGGAAAGGAATATCAGAGCTGGCAGCAACTACAGTTAAAGTTGCCTAAAAAATGTTTCCATTCTAAGCCACTTACCAATTGATTACAACTTTGCCAACTATTTAAACTAAAGGTTTCCACCTCCAGCTGATTTTTTTTTTTGTTTTAGCAAAAGCAGTTTGGCCATTTCCGAGAACGCAGTTAAGAAAAAAAATACATTGTTTTTCACAGGTTAAATTCTTAACAAGGTTCTCTGAGAAGCTTCTGTGCATTCATGTTTTGGATCCAATTAATTCCCTGAGTGCCATCTGTCCTGTGCACTGAATAAAGTTGTGGAAAAAACAGTATCTGATCATACAATTAGAGACTATCATACGGACATAAAAAAGGGAGCCAAATTAAGGTTGCAAAGTCTAGCATTCAAGTTAGAAAGTAGTAGAATTAAAGCTGACTTTTGGGGAAGAAGGTATAATATTCGGGATACTATAAATGCTGGCCAGTTATGACCTATCCTCCAAAACACAAGTCATTTTCTCTTATCTTCAGCACATCAGAAGTCCACAGATTGTGAGATTTTTTTTTTAATTGTGTTGATGAGCGAACAGCACACTTTCAATAGTAGTATGTATGTGTCATCATTTTGTCTGACCATTTGATCTCATCATCTGATCTAATATAAACAAATTATATTTTGGTTCACCAGGAACAGAGAATTTGGCAAGACCTTTGTTCCAGTTTTCTTCAAGAGCTGTAACGAGTGGCTGAGATTTAATGCATGAGCCTGGTTATACCACCAAACTGACTAATGTGTTATCTAATAGAATTCGCGTTACCACTAAACTTCAATTAGTTGGGCCAGCTCGAAGTACTACACATACCAAAATTTAGTATTGTAATACTACAAAGACTTTTAAAACAAATCTTACTGAAGATAAGTTTCAGAGATAAGACTATCATCATCACTTCCAGCATGACGTTATTTCTCTGCAGGATAAGATCAACATATGACACCTGTATAATCGGAATTATCATTCTTGATTAGCGAAGCAATATACAGAATTTGCAGCACCTCTCTCTCAATATTTAATTATTTAATACAGGAAGATAATGGGCTGTAGGTTACGACACCTAACAAGTGTTTAGCCCACTACACAACTTAGGACTTTTTTTTGTTTTTGCTGAGAATAAGTTATTTAAATGATTGTTGATTTTATAAATAAAGATATTTACTAGACCAATTTACAATACTCCTGAAAATGGATACCTTTTACCGATGTGACACCGATTTAGTAATATAAGAAAATTACTTTTCTTAGACACAGCTTGCCATGAAATAAAATATTTTTCTAGGAATCTTTATCATCCTTTTTAAGTACTTTAAAGGTCTTGCAATTGCAGTTATTTGTAATGTTAAGTTTGTCCCCCTTCTCTCTGGAAAAATTCTCCCAGGAATCCAAAGCATCTATTGTCTGGGGGTGTTCAGCTTATATCTTCCCCTGCCCTTCAAGCCCATTTCTTCAGTCTTCCCTCTCCTATATAACAGTAACAATTTTGTACAGTACATGGCAAATGTAACCAATTGCCAGAATTGAACTTGGACAGTAGCCAGTTAAATTACTTTTTAAAAATCTTCTCAAAAAAAAGTACACATTTTTAGTCCCTGAGAATTCTGTGTACCAGCACCAACTTCAGGCTTCACAAAAACTTATCAATAACGTGCTCGACCAACATCTAAATAGGTCTGGAGAAGCTGCTCACAAAAGCCTGCTTGTCGAACCCTGCTTGTATCGGGGCATTTTACAGTTCCAACCTCAGGAAACAGAAAAAATAGCTTAAAAGTTCAGGAAACAAAATATATACGGTAACTAGTAACTCTGATCCAATCACAGCTAGATCAGTTTAGAAAAAATATGTACACATCTTTTTGAATGGGTCTCTCCATTGGTGTGTAATGCATGAGATCCTCATTGCCCCAGTGGAAATGACAAATGTTATTTTCCTAGCAGGCTACCTCTTAGTCATAAACAGGTGCCACAAACTCCATCATACGATTCCATATGTATACAACAGCTTTTGAGCCATTCTTAAATTTCCACTGCTCTGATAAATTAGTGACAAGTTGAAAGCAACATCTCTTCGCAAGTCTGTCTGATCAGCTTCTATTCCCTGAAAGAATTAAAAAAATCATTTACTAGCTTGCATGGATACTATACCATGAGTTACATTAAAAAACGTAACAAAATCAGTGCAATAACACACATGGGCAAGTTCTTTATCATCTAGGTACTCAGTTCATTCCCACCACGTTCAGATAGTTACATTGGAATTCTATATTTCTATACTAAACCTTCATAATCATGAAACAGAGAAAATACCAGTTATATTTAATATTATTCTGGCTTTTAAAATGGACCTTATGTATGCTTCTTTATTCAGGTGGCAAAGTTCTTCAGCAACCATTTTCTTGCCGTTGCTACACCAGGCGGATAATAAAATAAACCTGACAATCATTACCTGAGCAATTTGAGTTATACATGTTCATGAATACAGCTCAGATGACAATTAAATTAAGTGCTTTCTCTAGTGCCTCTAAAATTACACTGGGATTATTCAATGCAAATATAAACTGGACACTCATGCTTTACTTCTGGTTAAAACATATTAGTAATGCTGATCTGATTTTACTTTTATAGTTCAAATGTTTAACCATACGGTACCTCTAAGATGAGAGGAGGAAGCTCCAGTGCCTTTTGGTAATAATGGATTGCCATATGCACTAATCCCAGCTGATGAAGGCCACGGCCTAGGTTATAGAAAGATTCTTGGCATGGTCCACGGAGGCCCAGGTACCGGTGAAGGAAAGAGAATCCCTATGCACAAAACATACATTGGAAGCTTTATTTTTTATAAAACAATAAGCAGCATGTTTTAAATTTGCAAAAAGAGGTTTATGCCCATAAATATAACTGCCTAATTTAAGGCCAAATGCAAAAACAAGCCATCCACTTTCCATGACACACTAGACCAACAGAGGAGATTCTTTGTTGCCTCAGCAGCCGCACACAGTGAAGACAACAAACAGATCTTTTGATAAACTTTGAGCAAAATTGCTCAGAATTATTACTATATTCTATAGCACTCAACTCTGATAGATATTTACACACATGTAAGACAGGCCCACGCCCTGAAGAACTTGCCATCTAAATAGTGAGACAAAAGGAAGGGGAGGAACGAAGAGATACAATGAGATTGTTTGCTTAACCCCGTATCTGTTACGCTTTAGAACACCACCTCTTGTCTACTATTTTTTTAAACACTTGCCCACCCCAGCCCCCTTTATCCCCATTTGAATTAGAACCTGCAGTGATGTTACACTCCGTATTATTTATGGAAATATGCTTACGATATGGATATGGCATAACAGATATATTTTATGCAAGGTGGGTCTTATAAGGTATCATCGGAAAGGTTATAATTTACTGAATGTGATTATCCAATTTATATGCATGTATCATTTCTGTATCTAAAGTTAGGAATATTGACTATGTAATAATTACAACTGTGTGTGTAGTTGGGAGACACCCACCAGACAATAGCCCATCAGACGTTTGAAGATACTAATCTCTCCTTCCTCAGAGGCTTCCTGGGACTAGATGTGACACTACTTGGTGAGGTGGTCCTGTCACCTGGAACTAAACACCATCTTGGACTTCTAAAAGGGGGGGGAGATCAACACTGGGAAACAAAAGATTCCCGCCTTATGTAAATCGTATTTAAGGCTGGGGATTAAGTTGATCTTGGTTCACTCTTCACTGAATCCCCACCCAGGAGGACTGCTGGAAACACCTTAGGAACAAGGACAAAGGGAAAGGGGGAGGAGTACTGAACCCAGGCTGGAAAAGGGATCACAGAATCACAGAATATCAGGGTTGGAAGGGACCTCAGGAGATCATCTAGTCCAACCCTCCACTCAAAGCAGGACCGATCCCCAACAAAGAGGTGAAATGACACAACCAAAACCACACAAATCAGTATCTGAGCCAGATTTAGAATGTAGGAATTCCTGACTGCCAGTTCATTAGCTATAGCTCTTATGAGCAATCCTTCAACAAGTCAGTGTATGAGCTAAATAAATGTGTGGTAAGGAAACAGAGTTCAGTTTCATGTTTTGAATGGATCATCACCAAAAAAAAAAAGTGAGCATTTTTGTAACAGCCACGACAGCGAACCAAAAATTTGGATTTGTGCAAATGTAGGAAAAAAGGGGGTTAAAGGCATGACATTTATTTATATACAATGGCTATGAAAAGCATTTTCATTTTTCCCCTTGAATTTCTTTCTTTCTTTTTTTTTTTTTTAAACTTACAAAAGAGCTACAGCCTTGTTTTCCCCACAGGATCACCCTTTCTGCCTGACATCCCTTACTATCCTATATCCAACTCATGTTATAACTTTGGCTAAGACTGTATCATGGTTATTTTTAGTAAAAGTCACAGACATGTCATAGGCAACAAAAAAAATTCACGGAAGCCCTGACCTGTCTGACTTTTGCTACTACAGCTCCATGGTTTCCCCTGCCACCATGGTGGCTGGGAGCTGTGGGGTTCCCCCTCTGCCCACGGCAGCTGGAAGCTGCAGGAAGAGGATATCGGCCAAAGAGAAAACAGGACACCCCCAGCCGCTCACCTGAGGCATCCCGCTGCCCCCCACCCCCACCCCACGTGAGGCTGTTGCCCATTGCTGAAACCCTGAGGGCCCCCTCAGGAGTTTGTCACCTGTTGCTGGAACCCTGAAGGGGGGCTGCTGTCGCCTGTCACTGGAACCCTTCCAGGACCCAGCTGGCTGCCAGCTCCAGAGCCCACAGCCCCTGAGGCTGAAGCACAGAATGTCACAGAGGTCTCTGGAAGTCACAGGTAGCCTTAGTTACAAAGCCTCATGCTAAGACTGTCCAACCTGTAAGGGCCACACAGCCACTATTGATAATCAGAGAAGAGAGCTCATTCAACAGTAAGGAATTAGCTCAGACTCTAACAGCTGATGATGATAATTAGAGTCACCACTATGTCGCTGTCTGGGTGAACTACTGAACAAACAAATCAGAAGTTAGCAAAGATTAAAAACCCTCAACATAGGTGAACATGAAATGAGAAAAGCAGAGACAAAAAGGAAGGCATCTTTGGAGGGTGACATTTTTCAAGTATATTCTTTGGAGACTGTCAGCAACAGAGATAGGAAGGAAGGATTATTACACAGGAAAAAATAGTTAAACATATTTAAAATTAGGCCAAAGTGTGCAAACTTGAATGCCTAAAGCTAGGCATCTACATAAGTGCTCTGATTTTAGGGTTGCTCAGCACCTGCAACTCCTACTGAAATTAAAGGGAGCTGCAAGTGCTCAGCACTTCTAAAAATCAGGCCCTGTATTTAAATGCCTAACTCCATGCCCCCAAACTGGAATATGTTGGCCCTAGCTCTTCACCTCATTTGGTTCACTGAAAGGTATGGGGAGGAGGAGTAGAGGGAATAATAATAATTAAAAAAAAAACACCTGGAATTTCCAAGGAAGGGATTTGAAATAATGAAGAAAATCAGGATTGTGCCAGTACCAGAAATGGGCCTGATCCACACGCTTCAGATCCAGTGCGGGGCTGTTCAGCCCCAACTGTCTGGCAGGTGCGGACACGAAGAAATGGGATTAGTTGAATGTGGAAAAAGATAGAGCTGCAATTCAAGAAGAGAGTCTGTGGGCCATGCAAATCCAGGAATCCATGTAAACCTTCAAGGTAATTAACCTAAATTTGAATACAGGCATCCAGGAGAAATCAACAGAAAGGACAGTGATGTTGCATTAGCACTTTCAATGTGTGTCATATTTTAAAAACAGACAGTAGCTGAAATCTTTTCAGAAAAAGAGTATGGGTTGGAATTTGACTTATAAGGTTGAAAATGCAGATGCAAATTAGTTTGTTACTTTTTTAAATTAAATCAATGCCATTTTCTTCAGGGGCTTAGGTTAAAAAAAATTAAATTTCATAGGCAATTTGTCCATAGTGATCTTATGCACAGCTGATTATCCACACACTTTCCTGTACAAAACTTGCAAGCCAGTTATACAACCGAGCAGAGCCATTGCAGTATATCAAAAGGTAAATCACTTTAATACCATTATACCATGGTCCCTAATGCCTTCAGGGTAAAGAGCACAAGATTTCCTCAATTGGATCATTACAGACCAGCCCAAAACCTTTCACGGGCCCAACGTTGCCTCAGTGGGAACTGAGAGCATTCAGCATCTTGTGAGCTCTAGCCCTTAACGAGTTACTAGGGATTGCTCACTGATTAATGCTCCTCCATGCATTACACACGAGTCTCAAATGTGCTCAGTGAAGAACTGTTATTTGACTCTCAGCCCTACTGTGCAGTTCGTAGAGCTGTCAAACTATTTATTATGCTCTGTAGGAATTAGCCCGTTTTTGTTAATGAATCATTCATGAATCAATCCAGAATGATGATCTTCCTATGATCCTCCCTTCGTTTGTAGGTTTTCAGCAAATATTTTGGACAAAATTTTCAACCTATGGTTATTTGTGAACTCTTTGCTTCAGTTACATTATTTGTGGTTAGTCATCTAAGTCATTTGGTGGTGTTTCTGTTCCCTGTTTGGGTAAGGGACTCTTGTTTTTAAAAACCAGAGTAGTGAATGCTTCGCTTCCAGCACAAGGGTCAGATGAATAAACATCCATACTAAAGCTAGTGAAGCTGAAATTATTTTCATGAATACATGGCAGCTGCCTAAATATATGCAAATAATTAAAGATTCCCCAACCCACAACAAAATGAACTGAATTGCTTTTATTCACAAAGGGGAGATTTTCAAGAACAGAAGTGACTTAGGAGCACAAGCTGACTGTCACTGGGATGCGTGCTCCTAAGGTACTTGGAGGGTTTTGAAAATTCTACCCTAACTCTATTTTTTAAATGTCAATCAGCTCTAATAATGTGTCAGAGCTGTAACTGTGTGAGCCATGACAGAACTAAATGACAGCATGTGCTATGCACAAAGGAGAACAAACTAACTCACCTGTACAAGAAGAGCATGTCTTTTTAACACATACTTCTGAGATGCCATGTGGATGAAAGTTAAGCCTATGCAAAGGCTGTACAGAGGTTCATCTGGCTTGGTACGGAAGGCTTGCACATATTGTCCTAGGAGAAACAGGAGTAAATGATCTGATACACTCTCTCTTAAACTGGGTTTCATTTTTTTCAAAAAACCTAACACTTTTTTGGAAGTGTGAACTGAAAAAAGGAAGGAAACAAGAAAGAGAATCAGATTTCAAAATGACTGCATCAAAACAGGAAAGAGGGAGAATATGAGTTGCAGCAGTTCTCATGTTTTCAGCAGCTCTCAGATACCACACTTAAACATATCAGAATAAAAACAAAGACTTATTAGGAGGGGGAAAAGAGGGTCTTGTTGGGGTTGTAGCTCAGAGTGGCAAGGTGCAACAGCAACAATATCTTCAAACATCATGAGGAAATTCTTTAGACTTTTGGTGTATACTACTTTCTAATGTATTTTCTTTTGAGAGACCTGGGGCAGATCCTCAACTGGTATAAATTGTCATAGCTTAACTGAAGTCAATGCAGCTATGATCATTTATACCAGTTGAGGTTCTGCCCCCTTGTTTTTGCACCATGGTGAACTGGTTGCTTCTAGCATATTAAAAACAAAACAACTAAAGATCTAGGCCTCTTATTTATTTTAATGCCCAGTTAATGCTGTTTAGAGGAAAGACTATCATAATTCAGAATATGGTCAATGTTTCTGATTGAGTGCCTTGTGGTTACTTGACGAGAAAGAAACATCTTATTTTCCTATTGTCTTTTTATAAAGAAAATGCCACTTTCTAATGGAACACAAATTTTAATTTCAAAAGATTCATTACACACATTTTCTTTTTCTTGACTATTAGTGCTGAGAAAGATGTCAAACAGTCAGCCTTGTGAAGGAAGAAGAAGAAGAAGGGGTGAAATACTGAAGTCAATGGCAAAACTCCCATGGACTTCAACAGGACAAGGATTTCACCTAAGACTTTTGAAAGAGAGTAGGTGATTTTGGGTGTCCAACTTTAGATACTTTAAAGGCACCTGATTTTCAGAGTGTGGGTGCTCAGCACTTCCTGAAAGTCAGACCCATTTGAAGTCTCTCAAGTTAGACATCCAAAAATGGAGGCACTCAAAATCAGTAGTCTTTGAAAATTCTGGCTGCCTTCTATGGTTATCCATAACACAGGTAAGACATGGATAGTGGCAATGCAGACCCCCCACACTTGACCACCTCCAGTGTGCCTCAACCCGAACCGGAGGTACTACTCTTAAGAGTGGGAGGGCAGGTTCAAGCTCCAGGACCAGCCACCCCTTGGTCACTCCCCTGAGTTACAAAAGGAGTGCCAAACAGGATGCTGATTTTTTTTTTTTTCCTAATGTGGCCTCATATCCAATCAGAACCGTGCTGAGACCTCCAACTGATTTCACAACTCTGGACTTTGAGTGGTTGCTATCAGAACCTGCCCAATTCCTCTGCCCTAATCTATATACAGAGATTGGCAAAATGGCGACTTCTTGTTTATTTTAATTATATTATTGGTAACTTGCTCTTCTCTGACACGGCATAGGCTGATGACAATTTCTTAAATTAACCCTGCAATATTCCTTTGAACAAACACTTAAAACTTCACATTTGCCATATACTGCTGATTAAATGGGCCTGTTTCTTTCTTAGTGTAATCATTTAATTATCTTTCTTGCAGGTTCGTTAGAAAACTTCTAAATCACGTATACCATATATATTTTAAACCAACACTGAAACATTGCCAGTCCATTCGCTAATGCTCAGAGATTCTGTTACCAAATGGTTAAATAGTATGAAAATGCCTATTCACACTAACTAAGAACTGTACTTCATTTATTGAAGCAGGAAATAAATACTCAGCGATTTTTTTCTACCTGAAGGGCACATTCACTCTACTTTGAAAAAAATATACTCAAAATATGAGAAATTTGATGGTAAAAATAAGTACAGGAGAGTAACATTTCACACCCCTAAAGGTCATACTTGTTGATATTAGTACAGTATAATGATGGCCTTACCGAGAGCATGCTTGAAACTACCAGATACAAATGCATTATGCCCATTTAGGACACACAGTGCATGATTATCAGGATTTTTCAGCATTAATCGAAGACAAAAGCGATGATGTCGTACATCCTGAGAATGCATGGTGACTTGATTGAAGATGTTCCAGAGTTGTGGTTTATTAACATTTTCCATTAACATTATCCTAAAACATGAGCAAAAAGCATTTATTGAATATCTTGTATGTAAATATGCAATAAATCAGGGAGTGAACAGTCTGTAGAGGAAGCCACAGGAGCTACAATTTGCTTTAAGACTATTCTTTCCCTTTGGACTTCCCAGAAGTAAACGTTAGATCAGTGAAAGAGACAAACTTGGGATAAGAAAGCTTGTAGAGTACTTTCATAATGTACATCACGATGACCAAATAGCTGCATTGCACACAGAGCTAGCTACTGTATTACATTGCTTTGCAATTAAAGGACACCAAAGAGCTCCTTCATTTCAGTCAATGAATCTGCTTTTAAGGCACATTTAAAGTAAACAGTATTCGGTTTCTTTTAGAAACAACAGATCAGCCCAATGGCAATTCAGAAATTAACTATTTTACATCAGCAGCAAATGTTCTCAGCAATGTAACTACAACCTCAATGGAAATCATTATACAGACCATTAAAAAACACAACGTTGTGATCAGCTACAGTCCAACACTTCTCACCTGATATAGTTGTAACCTTTTCTGAAGTTCTTGTCCAGAATTGCAGCTGAAAGACCAAAGTACTCCAGCTCTTTGCGCTTTTGCCTATCATCATAAAATGAATAATATTCCAGTGAGGAATCCACCAGCAGCTCTGCCTCCTTGTATCGGGAAAGGTCACACAAAGAGTATATGGCTTTCAGGAGGAGGTTCCACCAGTCATCTTTTGTCAGTACACTTGTGAGCACAGCAAATATTGCTAAAATATTAATAAAGCCAATCAGTCAAGGAAATTAAAGTCTTAAAGGGCTAAAGACTTACACACACACACACACACCTTTTAAACTTCAATCTAAACTTTTATTTGTTTTTTTAAATGAAGAGTCTTTTACATTAAGAGTGGAATATATTTCAATGGTATTTGAAATCTTTCATAACACAATTTATGAAATTCCTGTTTTTTTAACAGGAACCCATAACCATTAAAGTGAGAACTTCAGAATTCCAGGGAATTTAAAACAGCAGCAATTCAAGCTGCTCCAGTATTACATAAACACACATTAAAAACTTCCCCATTTACCTGATGATGCTAAATAACTACAAGTCTGAATCAGGTACAGTTTGGATCTAGCTGGAAAACAAAGCATTATGTTTTGTTTTTAAATATTGTTATGCCTAAAGAGACTTTTCCACTAGCAGCAGTACTGAGTATACTATCTGCCTGTCAGATAGGATTAGCTTGCTTTTAAATGAGGGGAAAACTTGATTTTCCTAAGCCCATCAATATAGGCTTGTGCAGTCCCAATGTTTGTGGCAAAGCTTCGCTCGATGGAAGTAGCTCATTCATTAATATACTCTCTTTCATATTAACAACAAGACTTTGCAATCTTTACTCATTCAAGTAGTCCTTACTGATGAAAGTCATTTCCTTGGCTTGAAATCAGACTATTCATCTCAGTAAAAAGACTGTAGGATCAGGGTGTAAATTAGGCACTGTATGAATAAAGCATGGGGGTGAAACAGATATAATAAAGTCATGTACATTTGAATAAGGATTTGGAGTGTAACATAATTACAGGATTTTTTGGTATGTAGGAAATTAAAATGATTTATTTTTTTAAAAGTCTGTTACCTTTTGCATCACAGTTTGCAGTCTCTTGGTCATCATTGTCTGAAATTTTATCCCTAGACACCTTCATAAGGTAAAGGTGTCTCTCCCCGGATTTGGAACTAGATATCAAACACACCTGAGCTCTATTCATTGCTACCTGGAAACAATCATGAAGGACAACAATTCTAAGTTTCTGATTATACAAATACATCCTGTTGCCAATACATCTTCTCTAGCTATGTTCAAAAATTGTTTTCAGATCAGTTATGCCATAATAAGTAGAAGCATATTTGACTATTGTTCACAAACACTAAGACTGTATTTAGCATTGTTTCATGTTCCTGTTTAGACTGAGTTAACCAAAAGAGAAGGATAAAAGCTCTCCAGAGGAGTTGAATTTTTATAAAGGTTGGTAGACTTCTGTCTATAGCCGAGTCAAAACTTCTTTCATAGAGGCATAATAAAAAAGATAGCATGCTACCAGTATCAAGATTTTAGAAACAGGTGGACAGTCAACTAACCAATTGGTACAGTGACTGTGACCCCAAACTGTAACAATTTTGGGAAAATGGAACTCTGAATATAACAAAACTCAAACAAACAAAAAGCAACAACAACTTGCAAACTAAGTAAATTCTACCTAAAAATAGTTTTTGTTAGGATATGGACAACAAGAATGTAAAAGGATAGTTATTTAAATAATTTAACTTTAAATCATTTTATTTATGTGGCCTGTGTAATTTACGGTAGCTATACGCGAAACACAATACTATCTACCACAAACATTAAAAAGTGATTCTATGTTCTGATTGTTCTATGCATAGTAAGGAATAATATAGAACCTGAAACAATCTTGAAATCATCCAGTAAAGACCCCAGTGTGTATTTCATTTAACATATGCAGACACTTGTGAGAAAATACAAATAAAAACAGGTCATGTACAAATAGGCAGTATCTGTAAAGAAGGCATATCAGTAGTTTAACGCATACAATAGAAGTTCTCCTTTTACAGAATAGAGCATTATTTTGATTACAAATTAATGGCCTAATTCTGAAAAGGTACCTAGTGGCTTTGATGGGAGCACCTCTGAAAGACTCAGGTACACCAGATGATGATAAGGCATATTAAACTATGATATTTCATATATAAGACATCAGTTTACAATTATTTCTATAGATTTCTAATACTTTTGAGTACTTTTATCCTTTGGCTTAAACAGGACATGTCTGTCCCATCCAATAAAGCTTGGCTACAAGAATTAACTTACCTTTAATAGCATTGCTAGCATGGTAAGTAAAGTGTCCACATAACCGTACATTTTGCCTTGAGAATACAACAGCGTTGAACGATGGAGCAGTAACTTTAATTCCTAGATAACATTGAGCAGAGTTAATTAAGTCATAAACTACCACTACCTACACTTAGTGTTTTTATAAACATTACTTTTCTGGCTGCTAGTATAGTATTAGTACCAAAAAAGAAAACAACAATATTTAGAAAACTGTATTAAAATCTTAATGACAGCACGGGAAAATCAAAACTTCCCTCAGATAATAGTTGTTTTGTTTCATCACTTAAATTTAGAAGAAAATCTATATAGCTCTTATTTGATGGAGGAGCTATTGGAAATGGGATACAGAACCTATCAACTATGTCACACTTACAATCAGATCAGTAGTAGACAAAAGTTAACATCTGATTCTGCTGGACAGCTGATGTGAAGTGACTGGTCTTTAGTCCAGTTCCTATTGGACAGGTGGTCATACAGCACACAAAAATCAGAGTCAGAATTTAGATACTGGGAGTTGGGATTAATAGACATGTAGAGTGAGATACCCTCTTGACCCTAGCAGTGGTCCCTCTGGAGCACAGTAGAGAATGTTTCACCACAACCCCCCATTGTGACCTGTGCTGTAGATAGAGAGACCACAGTCTCCAGTATTGCCAAGCTGGCATCTTTTACCAGCGTTAAAATTACAATGTTTCTTTACAGAGTATACAAAATCACTACAAATGCCATGGAGGAAATTTACCAAAGAAATGCATTTAGCAATACATTCTTGCCATAACAGAATTATGTACACCAAAACTGTGGACAAAAGAGTCAAGACACAGAAGAAGAAAAAAATCACATTATATAACATTTCACCTACCTGCTGGGCAGCATTAGCATCTTGTGCCAAAGTATCTGGATCATACATTGGTTCCAGAGCCTCCAAAGCTTTCTCAGGCCGGCCCAGCTGCTGCTGAAGTGTAGAAAGTGAAATTCTTGCATCCAAATGCAACGGGGCAAGATCAACAACTTTCGCATAGCTCTCTGCAGCACGCTCCATATATCCCAAGGCTTTTAGACACTCTAGAAATAAATACCAACAAATACAATACACTTATATGACAGAAGTGAGACTGTGCTTATTTTCATACAAACTAGACTAGTTCTGTATCACACACAGGCTTTTGTTGTGCTCTACAAATGAACTACACTGAGCACATATTACTAAAATAGTAACACACAATATAGTATCTTGTGCCTGAGGAATAACAGTGTCATTTAATCTGCAGAATCTTAAGAGAAAAAACACAAAACCATGTTTCAGCAATCACCACAAAACAGAAAGTTGAACAATGGTCTTCATTGCTAAGACTAAATATTTATGTTGAAATTGTTTCAATCAATCTGAACATTTTTGGATACACTTGAAGAGGACCGCCATAAAAGAAAACCTTCCACCACAAGGATAAATGTGATACACTCTAATCGTAACTACAGCATGGTAGACACTTACGACAATTTATCATATGAACTCTCTATCCGATGTTCAGACATTCTTAGCTAATGGCCTAAGAGGTCAACAGGAGATGATGGTGGTCAGTGCAAAAGCACCTATCAGTTTCAGGCCTTTACAGCACTAATGTCACCAGAATGTTATTAGCATCATATGGAAATGAGTTTCTACTCTTCAGTCAGAAGTGTTAACAACATTGCAATACTGCTTACCTGCATGCCGGAGCCAAACTACTGCCAAGTTATATCTTTCAGAACAAACTAAGGCACTCAAGAGTGGTAGTGCTGAATTGTATTCTCCAACATCCAAAAACGCCTCTGCAACATCCAGGTACAAGTCCCCCATATCCTCTGGATTTTGCTCCACTAGAGTAGTCAAAAGAGGCTTTTCCCCCCAAAAAATAAAAAACAAGTAAAAATGAAATACTAAGTCAAGCCACACACATACACAATTACTGTACTAACCCACTTTATATTGGAGAGGGCAATGGAATATTTACATTTTCTATTCAACATCTGAAACAATATGCATAAGTGGTCCATCCTGAAACTTGAACCCTTCATTTTTATGTGATTTCAAAGGGAAAAAATGAGATTAGAATTTCAGGATAGGTTCCTAAAAGAACAATCTTATTTTGGCTGTGATAGAGAAAAGGAAAACTTCACATCCAAACACCCTTGTAAAGATCTCCATCAGGATGGTGTGTGAGAAGGCTTGAGTCTATACTATAATTATGATTTTTAAAATCCATCCTACAAGCCTCCTGTAGTGCTGTTGTGATGACCTTCCTAGCTTTGTGGTCATTTTTAGAAAATGAACAGTAAAAAACACAGTGGCAAATGGAAGTCCTTGCTCATGAGAAAGTGAAAACGACGCATTACATGATTAACCAAAATTACCCCATATTTATCTATGTATTAGTTTTTACTTACACTGAGTGGCTCCAGAATGTTCAGGTGAACCAGGCACACCATTAGTTTTACTGTGATGTCAATTGGAACTCCATCAGGTATAGAGCAGCTAACTTTATCTTCAGCTACAAAAGACAACACTTAGTTCTGAAACCACAGCTTTTAACAATGACACCACATCCTCAACACCTTTCTATTATATCCTCTTGCCTGTTACACTTCTCCGGTCCTGATTCAGCTCCTCAAAAGTCAATGGAAATCTTTCTATTGATTCAATGAGTGTTAGATCAGGCCCTAACTGATTCATTTCTTTCTTGCTTACCCTGATGTTTGAACCAACTTCCTACTCCCTGTGACCTAAGCATCTGATCCTGCAAAGTGCCATCAATTTTTACTGACTTCAGCAGTAGTTGAAGGTGCTCTGAACCTTGCAGGATATACTCAGCACCACAGAGTCCTTAGTGCCCTCCCTCTCCTCCTTCAAACTCTCTTCATTCACAAAGCCTTCCTATACTGACCTACTTAGTGTCCCCAGCTCCTTTACTATTACATGAACTGTAGTCCCGCATATGCTACTTTTTCACATTAGACCATAAGCCCTATAAGAACAGGGACTGACTCTTTCTGCATTTTGTAACACACATAGCACATACCTACAGAACTCTCCTTATTGCAGGCTTTGTAGGTATAATTTAGAGAGAATGGCAAGTATGCTGTTCATGTCAAAGAGGTTACTCTTGTTAACTAACTACTAAATCGTATAGAAATCCCACACTGAAAGTTCATTAATTTGGGTTTATGGTTGCTCAAATGTACTTCCTGTAAACGCAATCAATCACTAAATGTCAAGGAACTCACCAAATCTGAACCAACCTAAGATGCCTCACCATCAGTCAACATGAACCCCAAACACATTCACAGACTCCTCAGGTTTACAATCAACTCCATTTCACTTCTAATACACAACCACTAACAATACACACTTCCAGGACCTATAAGTAACAGTTGTGAGGATTAGTCAATGTTTACATTTCTTTGAACAAATAAAGCACTATATACATGCCAAGTATAATCATTATCATTATTCAGTTGCTGATAAATGTTTTAAAAGCATGATAAAACAGCAGTTTCAAAGTGGATAATTTCTGGAAACTGGGTGTTTTTAAAATCTGAAGGTGGACTGGGTAGGAGGCAGTAATTTTCAACCAAGGAAGAAAGGCAGATCAAGAATCTTTTCTAGACTAAATCCAACATCCCTGCTGTCAGAAACCTTCACTGTTGCCCAGACTTTCAAAAGCTGAATACTGACCATGATCAGGTTACACCTTTACACTAGATTCAGAATTAAATTGCTTACAAACAGCGCTGGCCTCAGCTGGAAAATCTTGGTAGTCGATCACTGCCACTTGACTCTCCTGAATTTCCACAACAGCCACTACATCTTTCATGTCTGACAGGAAACAAAAATCAGATTAAACTCTTTAGCAGTTTTCAGTGAATCCAAAACTATTTAATTTGGTGTCTACATTTGATTAGTAGCTTTTTGTTAATTACTGAAAAGTAGTTACAAGCCTCTTTGTAAAAGATGGCACAGTGATAAGGGCTTTAAAAAGTTGAGAAAGGAAAAAGGGAAAGTAAGCTTCTAGTGGATTGTATAGGTTTGTCCTAATAACTATGTGATTTGGCATGACATAATAAACTGCATTTATTTTTTGATTCGTAATAGTTTTGCTCCTCATTTATGTTTTGTAGTGAGAAGATTTTTCAGGAGTTTTGCCTGAAAAAGGAACGCAGGACTAGGTCTTATATTTGCACTGGGTTTGGACTTCACTGCTAAACCAACTGGTCAGCCACAGATAAATACTACTGGCCTGAGCTAGTTTTTTTATTTATTTAAAAAAAAAAATAATTTTTCAGCTTGATAAACCACTTAAAAGCACAGCAGACAAACATTTTCAGAACCAAGCAATGGCTTTCATGTGGAAGCAAATTTATGATCCCAAACTAGTATTTATATATCTGCATAAACCAAAATTGAATTTGTAATTGCACAGGTAGGGTTTAAAAAGAATATAATTAGTTTTATCTCATTTAGTATAAAGACAGATATTTGAGTCAAGATGCTATTAAATTAGTGTTTTTCAAAAGCTATTTATCTAAGAAAAGTAAATCATCTGATCTGAAAACCTCAGTGGGAGTTTTAGCAATTTAACTAGCCACCTATTATATTATAACCTAGACAGCAGCCCATGGGTTTAATGAGTCACCACATCAAAGTGGCCAACTGGCTTTCATGAGCAAAATTAATTTACTATAAAAAGTTTAATAGACCATGTGTCACCTACAACAATGAAGAACTTTTCAAGAAAAATCTAGAAGTATTGAATAGCTCAAAAGAACATGCACTACAAGGGAGATACTGGTATACATGGCATCGTACTAGCTGCTTGTTTGCCAGTTACCTTTATTCTCCTCAGAAGGGCCTTGTTCAGTCACTTTCTTTGAAACTACAATTCCTGAAAAATCCGTAATAACCTAAAAATGGAAGAGCAATTCATGTCCTGTTAGAAACAATAAAATCAACATAAAATAACTGTTCTAGGTAAACAGCTTCACAACATGGTCATTGCTGGAGTAACCCATGCAAAAAAGAGTTAATATAGGGTTTTTCAATTTTTTTTCCCCCCAGAGTCTGGACCATATGTTAATAGACCATAAGTTAATGTCTTGATTTAAAATATTTAGACTTCCATAGAGAAGTAGTGAGCAGGAAGGTGATTTCACCTCTGCATATGGCATAGGTGAGACTGATACTGGTATAATGTATACAATTCTGGTTTCCACATTTTAAAAAGAATCTTGAAAAACCAGAGAAGTTGAAGAAAAGAGCCAAAAAAATGACTGAAGGGCTGGAGAAAATGCCTTACCAGTCAGAGACAGAGAAGCGCTCAAACTGTTTAGCTTACCAAAAGAAGAGATGCCTTGATTACAGTGTTTAAATACTTTCATGGGAAAAAAATTACAGCTACTAACAAGCTCTTTCATCAAGTGGGGAAAGGCATAACAAGAACCAATGGCATGAAGCTGAAGCCTAACATATTCAAATTAGAAATAAATTTTTAACAGTGAGTGATTAACCATTTGAAAAAATATTGAGGGGAGTGGTGTTCTTCAAGTTGTGAGGTCTTCAGATTGAAACTGGGTGTCTTTGACTAAAGCATAACTTATTGGGCTCAACAAAAGAACAACTGGGTGTAATGGCCTGTAATGTATTATAGGTCATAAAGATGATCTAATGTTCCCTTCTTGCCCTAAACTATGAATGATCTGTGCTGATGTGTCACAGACACACAGATCGTGACTGTTTGGCTTCATCAGGTTACCCAGATCAATACATCTAAGGAGAAGAAAATCACATTTTTAAAATCTTCCCCAAGAAACAACATACAAATCTTCTGTTGCCTCTTACCGATTAAATCAAACTTGATTTCAATGCTAATTTACTGACAGACTGGAGTAATGAATATTAAAGTATTAGACTTGCTGAACTATCACAAAACTGGAAAAACTATATTGCTCAAAATCTTAAAGATAAAATCTGCCCTTCTAAAGGGCACAGAACGGTTAAACCTGACACAAAAGCATTTCATTGTCATACCGCCATAGCTTTGTCATACTGTTTGTTGGAGATATACAGTTCAGCTGCTATATTAATATCTTCCATGGAGATGAGGCTCTGATGTTTAGTAAAGGCTTCCTCCATTATCTCAATAGCAGAGGTGACATCATTGGCTTCATAGTAACTCCTATAAAAATATGGGTATGAGATATTAGTGATAATTTTCAATGCTACGCATATTATGAAAATTAGTCAACTAAGATTCACCCAAAAAATTGTATGGATTTTTAACACGTTCCCGTGTCCCTTTTATTTGTCTTCTCCTCCTTATGAGGATTTTTATTAGAGCAAGTTAGGATTTTTTTAAGTAAAAAAGAACAGATTTTTCAACCTTGTGATAATTTTTTACCATTTGACTAACTGAATTTTATCATTAGTTTTTCTCTTACATGTTAACTTTTTAAAAACCCAATAAATCGCTTTCTCTTGCCTTCTCTCTCTCTCCCCCACCCCTTCCCCCGTGTCCCGTAACCAAGTTAGCAGGCTTTATTGTATTAAGGTACTCTCAGCTGAAACTCTAATATTGTTACAACACTAATTTGCATACATATACCACCTCCCGTCCACGGATCTCAAAGGGCTTTAAATTATTAAAGAATTAGCCTCGCTGGGCCTCTGTGAGATGAAATAAGTTATTCTCAGCCTGTTTTGCAGATGAGAAAACTGAGGCACACAAAGCAGTAACTGACTTGCTGAATAAATCAAACAGTTGATTTCAGCACTAATTATTGGATATGTAATACTGTTCAGAAACTGCTTCAGTTCCTGATTTCAGGCATGGCTCCTGAACTAACTAGGTTCTGCAGAAAGAGCATTATTTTAAAGGCTGTAGAAGTCACAAGAAGAAATTCCCAATGATTTTTCTAAAGGGCAAAGGGAATAAGCTTAAATTAATCAGATTTCTTTCAATCTTGGAAAATCAAGTCATGCTATTGGCAAAAGAACTTACTTCGCCATGTCCCTGGCCAACTGCATAAAGCGTTCTCCATCAAAAGGGGACAGAAGATTTAAGATACGTCTATAGCCATCCATTGCCATTTTATGGTCTCCCATCTGCTCATACAAGCTTGATCTCTCCCACAGATAACGGACATTGGTAGGGTCATACTTCAGAGCTACGACAATAACCACAAGTAGTCAGTACTGTACATAGCTTAGACAAATGCAAGTCTGGGCTCACTATGCGTGCTTGACTATCCACCTGAATCATACATGATAAAACCCGTGACAAGTGTCAGTATCATCTTAGAAGATAAGAAAAATAGTACAGAAAACAATATTTGCAGCCTGAGGAAAGATCTCCTAGAATACTCCAAATCCAATAGACTTCTCTAGTATGTACATTAGCTACTAATGTAATGCTTTCAAATATATAAATTTATGATGTTTATCTTCTCCCAAACACAGCAAAAGGGGTTGCTCAATCATCCATAGACTTTTAATATTCCCACACACTTTTAATAAGAAGGAAAAACTCTCAGACCTTGTAGAATGAGACATGCCTATACACAAAGATCAAATCAGTTTTAAACAATGTTACCACAGTCTCAGCGAACAGAAAACGGAACGGGATAGCTAAAGCAAATCAAATGATTATCATTACATTATCAAATAAAATTACCACAAGTACAAAGGAATAGTAAAATAGTCATTACATTACCTTTTGAATAGCAAAATATGGCCTGTTTAATATTGTCCTGCTCTAGTGACATTTCTGCCAGTCTAACCCACTCCTCAGTGTCACTAGGGTTTAAATGAGCTGCAATCAACTCAAATTGCAATGATTTCTCCATATCACCTTGGTCTTCATAGATCATGGCAAGAGTAGAAAATGGCTCATAAGCAAGAGGAGCTATTAAAGACAAAAATACTCATTAACCAACCTGAAATAAAATAATTTAGGATTCTGCAAATAATGCACAGTAGAAGTATATGAAATATTCAATTAATTTGTTGAAACAAAGAAACTTTCAGACAATCTCCAAGTTCATCTTATGTGTAATTAAACAAATTGACTAAATCTTACACAGTATTTTATCCATACAGCAAACTATTTCTACAACCCATTTAGACCCCAATTCTGCAAAGTCAATGGCACTTAAGTACTTAAAGCTAAGCAAGGGCATAAGTCTTTGCAGGATCAGGGTCTTAATTTCTTTTACAAACAACAAAACAACAACAACAACAGAGAGAGAGAGAATGCTTAAAGATGAGCTAAGAGTATTCCTAATACCAAATTAATGATTTGACCATTTACAAATAGATCAGTTCCTTATGCTGCAGTATTTGATATTAAATGAAGCAACACAGTTAATTTTTACAGTTTCCTTGATGAATACTATAAATTCCAGATTAATATACCAGCCATCAAAAGGAATAAGATTTAAGTCTCACACACTCCCATGAAATATTGAAGTACCTTGTCTTATGATTTCCATGCACATCAGTATAGCTTCCTCATGTTCCCCTCGAGCAAACCTAATGTTGGCTTCTCCCATGAGTCCTCTCAGGGCTCGAGGAAGTTTACTGCGAGGCCTTTTCTCCTAAATTGAAAGATTATAACAGAAACAAATATAAATATACCATAATAGGTTTGGCAAGCTGATCAGCTGACCAGTCAAACAATATCAAATTGACTGCTTATTATTTCACCAGGGTCAAACATTGTCAAATACTCTAGCAAGAATGCCCTGATATAGGCGGTGGCCTACCTTTTAGATTACATCATGGTGTCACTCTCTCTTTTATTATTACCACATTTCATTGTGTTTTGCATTTTCCGGAGTTAAAATAAGTCAGTTAAGTAACTTGGTTGTAATTAGGCATAAGCATCTAAGGGTAAGCCCACTTAAGATTCTAAAGCCTTACTCTTTTTTTGTAACTATTCTAATAAATTAGTGCTCTAAAATATTTGACCATTTTTGGCTTTACTTGACAATATTTGACTGGTCAATTGTCCAATTATTTTTGGACTGCTCAAATGCCAGCCCTATTCTATTATGCCCAAATTCAAGAGGAATCAATCACATCTGTAATTTTTGTTAAACAAATATAAACTATTTAAAATTTGTTTCAGTAGCACTGAACTACAACTAATAAAACTGTCAGAACTAATTTTGGTAGCTTGCCGTGTAATCCCACATCCATTTATAAAAGTTTAAAATCTAATTATAGAAAAACTAAAAATTACTCCCCTATTCTTTAACCAAGTGCCCTTATATGAGCAGCCCCAAGCCGGGATAAAAGAGGAGGACTCTTCAGCTGAAATTGTGACTTAGGTGAAATCTTACTGCAACAAAAACAGTTCAGTTAAACCAAAACCTGAGGATGGTAAGTGCACATGGAGCTCAAAACCCAAGCATGACAGATCTCAATGACAGCCAAAGGAAGCTTATATAAAGCGCAGTCAACAAACTGACTCAGGGACCAGCAGGAATCTTTTAAAATATACAGACATGTAAACAAATCAAACAGTTAAAAGGGATCAGGAGACATCATGTATAACATTTTTAGTTAAGTTTTCAAATATTAGCATCATGTCTCTAAAATGATGCTACAGACAACATTTATTCACTGTGCTTCAGTGGTATCATGCAGACTACATGAAAATTTTAAAATGCAAATACTTGCTTTCATCATTTTTTTGGTCTCTCGATTAAGCACCATCTCCAATACAAAAACATCTCCTGCTGTGGGTTGCTCAGGGGTTTCTTCATCTTCCTCCTCCTCTTCCTCTTCTTCCTCCTCCTCATCTTCATTTTCCCCAAGCATGGAAGCGAAGACCCGATGGACGGATTTACTGACCCCATCTGTCGTTTCTCCTGGTTGAAGAGAATCAGAACAGATTTATAACACATCCTGATGAATCAGTGTGTGTTGGTGTTTAAGGCAGGTCTAAAATACTGCTGGTCGTGCAGATGGAATTGCAATTGTTGTTGCTGATACCCCCATAATTCTCCCAATTCCTCCCCATGATTGACTGAGCCTGCCTCTTGGAGATACAGGGCACCCACCGGTGCAATGGCAAGCCTGGATATGATGGAGAACAACCATTTCATACTTACATTCTCTAATTGTGCAAACTGTAAACTGTTTTTAAAAGTCACTGTGATAAATGAAAGGGGTGGGGGGAGCTACATTTTATGGACACCCAGCCAGCCAGTTAGCTGTAAAATCCCTGTTAATAGCTGTTCTCTACTTGCTTTACCTGTAAAGGGTTAAAAAGTCTGACTGCATGCATAGGTAAAGGGAAGTGAGTGGGCACCTGGCCAAAAGGGCCAATGGGAAGGCGAGAACTTTTTAAAATTGAAACAAGACTTCCCTTTTGGCTGTCTGTTGTTCTCAGGAGAGAGGGGACAGAGCAAAACAGGGCTGAAGCTATGCTGTAAAAAGCTGTGAACCAGGTATGGAAATCACAGATCATACCTAAAACTACTCAATTTGAAACGCCAGATATGTAAGTAGATCAGAAAATGTCTAGAAAGATACGATTAGGTTTACCTCTTTTTTTCTTATGGGTTTGTGGACTCCTCTGTGCTAACCCCAGATGCTTTTGTTTTGCTTGTAACCTTTAAGCTGGATCTCAAGAAAACCATTCTTGATACTTATTATATTTGCTTTTTTTAAATCTAGCAATAGCCTAAGTTCCAGATGTATTTTCTTTCTTTTTGTTTTTAATAAAATTTACTCTTTTTAAGAACAAGATTGCGTTTTTTTGTGTCCTAACAGGTTTGTGCACATGTTTAATTAGCTGGTGGAAACAGCTGATTTCCTTTGTTTTCTTTCTCAGCTCTTCCCCAGAGGGGGGCATGAAAGGGCTTGAGAGTACCCCACACGGAGGAATTCCCAAGTGCGCCTTCCTGAGTAAAAAGGGAGTTTTGCATTTGGGTAGTGGCAGCATCTACCCATCCAAGGTCAGAGAGAAGCTGTAACCTTGGGAGTTTAATACAAGCCTGGAGTGGCCAGTAGTAATTTTTAGAATCCTTGCGGGCCCCGACCTTCTGCACTAAAAGTGCCAGAGTGGGGAATCAGCCTTGACAGTTACCTATCAAAGAACACATGGTTTCAGCAACAAAATACTGTGATTTTTACATTTCTACAGTTAAGCCACCATACTGACACGTACCTTCTGTTTCATTGCAACTCTGGGATTTACCAGATCCTTTTCCAGATGTAGATGGAGCATCTGGGTCATACGTATTTTCCTCAGTAGGTACACTTTCTCCATCCTACAGACATCAAAATTAGCTACAAGGTTTGCAGTACAACTACTAATTTAATTTTACTGTTCCACCTGTATTTATAATTACTGGCATTTAGACTATGGGTTTCTGGCTTTTTGCATTGCTGATGGAACAGATGCTATATTATTCCATTAAAACAGGCACCAACATTGATTATAAGAAACTTCTGTTCGCACCAGTGTAAAGTGAACTCAATATTCTGACTGTTCACTGTTGTCCTACATTAGTTTTGACTGAAGTCTCTTGAAGAATACTGCTTGTATCGAAGTACACTGGAATAAGATTATACGGTTCCCAACATCTCACAAAAAAATGAGGTGTGACTATCCAAGTGAACAAAATTGTAAACAAACATCATGAATGCTTTTAAAAGCTTGCCTCCTTTGTCTAAAATTAAATGCAATGCTGAAACCCCTACATAGTTAGATGTTACAATTAATAGTTTCTTGAAACAATCTGTTATACCTGTGAGAAATTTGGATTAAAATGCTCTCCTAACCAGTAAGGCCTCCTCTGGGGGAACAAAGTATTTTTGTGTGGAACAGCAATTTCAGTGGCCCACAGCAATGGCTCTCCTATTTACTGTAGTTGGGATATAGTGGAAAATACACAAATAAATGAAGAAATGAAAAGAGCACTTCAATAATGTTTGAAGGCGTTGCTTCTTGTATCATGAAAATACATAAAGAAATAGAAAAGATCAGATGTTCCAAATTTCCAACATAATCTAAGTTTCTTTTCATTAACTAAACAAAAATTGCCTATAAAGTAAGAGGGACAGTTTTTAGTCTACAAAAATAGCATGTTTATAAAATAAAACAACTCCTGCTAGCAAATCTAGAAACACCTTAAAAGCTACAGCCATGAATAATGAATCAAAACAAAACCTTTGTATGCGTACAAAATTATATTTATCCCATTATGGGAATGAAAAATGCTTGGCCTTCATGTCCCCGAGGGAACCTGGAGTATAATTCTCATTTTCTCCAATTTTAACCCCCTCCCGACTTTGCAGTGTGGGAACCAGCATTCTTGCCAGGGAGACCAAGATTCTCTTCAGAGCCAGACGCCTACCCACTCTGCAAAAGGAACTGCCCTTCCTTATGGTGTTGGGCTCCACTCACCAAGAATTTCCCTTGTCTTTCCAGAAACATGGCAATGTACAAGAGTCATATCTTACCAGTATCAAATAACAGTAATTTCTCACATGTATCTCATTATCATAAATTAAGTTGAAAGTGAACAAAATATTTCATGGATTAACAATGTCCACACTTATGCTGGCACATAGAGCACAGGCACTACATGCATAGCTACATGCCACGGCAGAAGTCAGGCTACGCCCACACTTGTCACTACAGCACATATCTACACACCAACGTGAAAGGCTCTGACAGCAGGGAGGTACAGTAATGGGGAAAGGCGCTGGCATTGGGGGAAGGCTCCAACAGTTTCCCACTGACAGCGCCTTTCTCCACAGCTGGGAACTGTCAGTCTGGCATGGAAACGCTCTGGCAGCAGGGACACAACACTGCCAAAAACAGCAGTGTAGATGTGATAGGCACTGCTTGAGCATGTAGTAATGTGTGTAAGCTAAACACCCAGGGGACTTAGGAACATAAGGCACTCTATTCGCCTAAGCTGTTTCACTGTCTACATTGCTTTTTATACCCTGCTGGGCATCCCCTATCTGTGCCCTATCTGCTGCTGGGAGTGCAGCGGACTCTCCCCTGCCTCATCCCCCCAGGCCATTGCCCTGCACCCTCCCCGGCCATCCCCCCCGCCCCTCAGGCCATTGCCCTGCACCCTCCCCGGCCATCCCCCCCGCCCCTCAGGCCATTGCCCTGCACCCTCCCCGGCCATCCCCCCCGCCCCTCAGGCCATTGCCCTGCACCCTCCCCGGCCATCCCCCCCCCCCCCCTCAGGCCATTGTCCTGCACCCTCCCCGGCCAGGCCATTGCCCTGCACCCTCCCCGGCCATCCCCCCCCCTCCCCTCAGGCCATTGCCCTGCACCCTCCCCGGCCATCCCCTCAGGTCATTGCCCTGCACCCTCCCCGGCCACCCCCCCCTCCCCTCAGGCCATTGCCCTGCACCCTCCCCGGCCATCCCCCCCTCCCCTCAGGCCATTGCCCTGCACCCTCCCCGGCCATCCCCTCAGGTCATTGCCCTGCACCCTCCCCGGCCACCCCCCCCTCCCCTCAGGCCATTGCCCTGCACCCTCCCCGGCCATCCCCCCCCTCCCCTCAGGCCATTGCCCTGCACCCTCCCCGGCCATCCCCTCAGGCCATTGCCCTGCACCCTCCCCGGCCATCCCCTCAGGCCATTGCCCTGCACCCTCCCCGGCCATCCCCTCAGGCCATTGCCCTGCACCCTCCCCGCCCCTCCCCTCAGGCCATTGCCCTGCACCCTCCCCGGCCATCCCCGCCCCTCCCCTCAGGCCATTGCCCTGCACCCTCCCCGGCCATCCCCTCAGGCCATTGCCCTGCACCCTCCCCGGCCATCCCCTCAGGCCATTGCCCTGCACCCTCCCCGGCCATCCCCTCAGGCCATTGCCCTGCACCCTCCCCGGCCATCCCCTCAGGCCATTGCCCTGCACCCTCCCCGGCCATCCCCTCAGGCCATTGCCCTGCACCCTCCCCGGCCATCCCCTCAGGCCATTGCCCTGCACCCTCCCCGGCCATCCCCTCAGGCCATTGCCCTGCACCCTCCCCGGCCATCCCCTCAGGCCATTGCCCTGCACCCTCCCCGGCCATCCCCTCAGGCCATTGCCCTGCACCCTCCCCGGCCATCCCCCCCCTCCCTCAGGCTATTGCCCTGCACCCTCCCCGGCCATCCCCCCCCCTCCCCTCAGGCCATTGCCCTGCACCCTCCCCGGCCATCCCCCCTCCTCCCCTCAGGCCATTGCCCTGCACCCTCCCCGGCCATCCCCTCAGGCCATTGCCCTGCACCCTCCCCGGCCATCCCCTCAGGCCATTGCCCTGCACCCTCCCCGGCCATCCCCCCCCCCCTCCCTCAGGCCATTGCCCTGCACCCTCCCCGGCCATCCCCCCCCCTCCCTCAGGCCATTGCCCTGCACCCTCTCCGGCCATCCCCCCCCCTCCCTCAGGCCATTGCCCTGCACCCTCCCCGGCCATCCCCCCCCCTCCCTCAGGCCATTGCCCTGCACCCTCCCCGGCCATCCCCCCCCCTCCCTCAGGCCATTGCCCTGCACCCTCCCCGGCCATCCCCCCCCCCCTCCCTCAGGCCATTGCCCTGCACCCTCTCCGGCCATCCCCCCCCCTCCCTCAGGCCATTGCCCTGCACCCTCCCCGGCCATCCCCTCAGGCCATTGCCCTGCACCCTCCCCGGCCATCCCCCCCCCCTCCCCTCAGGCCATTGCCCTGCACCCTCCCCGGCCATCCCCCCCCCTCCCTCAGGCCATTGCCCTGCACCCTCCCCGGCCATCCCCCCCCCTCCCCTCAGGCCATTGCCCTGCACCCTCCCCGGCCATCCCCCCCCCTCCCTCAGGCCATTGCCCTGCACCCTCCCCGGCCATCCCCCCCCTCCCCTCAGGCCATTGCCCTGCACCCTCCCCGGCCATCCCCCCCCTCCCTCAGGCCATTGCCCTGCACCCTCCCCGGCCATCCCCCCCCCTCCCTCAGGCCATTGCCCTGCACCCTCCCCGGCCAGGCCATTGCCCTGCACCCTCCCCGGCCAGGCCATTGCCCTCCCCTCAGGCCATTGCCCTGCACCCTCCCCGGCCATCCCCCCCCCCTCCCTCAGGCCATTGTCCTGCACCCTCCCCGGCCATCCCCCCCGCCCCTCAGGCCATTGCCCTGCACCCTCCCCGGCCACCCCCCCCTCTCCCTCAGGCCATTGCCCTGCACCCTCCCCGGCCATCCCCCCCCCTCCCTCAGGCCATTGTCCTGCACCCTCCCCGGCCATCCCCCCCGCCCCTCAGGCCATTGCCCTGCACCCTCCCCGGCCACCCCCCCCTCTCCCTCAGGCCATTGCCCTGCACCCTCCCCGGCCATCCCCCCCCCTCCCTCAGGCCATTGTCCTGCACCCTCCCCGGCCATCCCCCCCCCCCCTCAGGCCATTGCCCTGCACCCTCCCCGGCCATCCCCCCCCCTCCCTCAGGCCATTGCCCTGCACCCTCCCCGGCCAGGCCATTGCCCTGCACCCTCCCCGGCCATCCCCCCCCCTCCCCTCAGGCCATTGCCCTGCACCCTCCCCGGCCATCCCCCCTTCATCCCCCCACCCCGCTGCCCTGCACCCTGAACTCCCCTCGTTCCCGCAGTGTGCACACGCGCCGGGCCGGGCCACGGTGCAGCGTGGGCGGAGCCTCCTGGCGAAGGGGCACCGGGGCCTGGCGGGGGCGGCACTAACGGGCCAAGGAACGGCCGCCACCCGCCGCCTGAGGGGAGCGGCCGGGTCCCTCACCTTCCTCTCGCGGCTCTTGCGCTCCTCTCGGCGCCTCTCGAACTCCTCGAAGGAGATTTTCCCCTCCAGGTAATCGATCAGCTCGGGGCTGAAGCCCGACATCGCGCGCCCTGCCGCGAACCCAGGGAAGGGGCGGCGGGGGGCGGGGAGGATTGTTTCGCGCACGGACTCGGCGTCCCGTGTTAATCGGGTCCGACCGCAGCTCGCTTCCGCCGCGCAAGAGTTCCCGGGTAGCGCCCGCCGGCGGAGCCGTGAGCATGCGCGGTAAGGATGCGAAGCCGCTGGCCTCCCCTTGGCACAGAGGGAGGGAGCCGGAGGCCGCGGGGCGATGGTAGAAGGGGGTCGGGTGGGGCCCCGGAGCGCCCCGGCTGACGTTCCGCACTCAGCAGCAGCCGCAGCCGCCTCAGGGCGGCGCTGAGCCCGTGGGCCCGGCCTGAGGAAGAGCTCGGTGTAAGCGGGAGAGCGTGTCCGCCCCCGCTGCGACTGGCGCCGACGCTGCGGGCGTTCGGCGCAGCTGGGCGGGTTTCAGACTGGGGCTGTGCGGGAGGGCCGGTGAGGAGAGGGACTGCTCTCCATCGCCTCCCACCTGAGCTGAAAATAAGCGTTTCCTGTGCTCAGTTCAGCCAACATCTTTCCCAAACACCAACATTACCCCGCCCCTCCAGCGTTTTCGGAGTAAACCCGTATTTCCAGCCCAGTGCGCTGTATGGGCCCCATCCAAAGTCTAATAAAATCCATGGAAGTCTTTCCTTTAACTTCAGTGATCTTTGCATCAAGGAGGTACTTATTGATAGCTGAAAGGGTATCTCCTGTTCCTTGCACTGTTTTAAGTGGTTGAAAGATCATGTTAGAGAGAGGTTACTGAATCCTGACCAGATAAAGGAAGTGAAGGACTATGAAAAGAACATAAAATACAGCAACAGGTGCATCAGAAGGGCACAGATAGATCAAATAAATGGATGCAGCTATCCAGGAAGAACAGAAGTCTAACTCCCTAATTTATGAAGATACTATTGGATGTAAACATTTATGGAAATCTATATGGGGAAAGCACCCTAGATTTGGTCAGGATTAAGTCAGATTCAACTCTTGGGCAGCACAGTTCAAAGTGAGTATGAATCATAGAATTATAGGACTGAAAGAGACCTTGAGAGGTCATCTGGTCGTCCAGTCCCCTGCACCCATGGCGGGACTAAGTATTATGAAATGCTACCAAGTTAGAATAGGAGCAGTTTACACCCACATTGCTCTCACTTTGTACTAGTGAAAATGAAAGGCAGTGTTGGATGGGCCCTTAAATTTTTTTCAGCCAGCTGACATGGAAATATAAAAAAGTTAGATGTATATTTAATAACTCAAGTTTTACTGATTACATAGATTCCTTGGAGGAAAGATATCTGTAGTTAATTTTCTTTTCATCAAGTGGAAACACAATAGCAGAACTCTTAAAAATTGAGAAACCATTTCTGTGACCCATTTGGAGTAGGGCAGTGATTATGTTTCTAGAGCAATTATTGTATTATCAGGCAAAGATGAAATCACTTACAGATATGTATTCTAGCTTCTGAGTTTGTATTAATTTACATCGAGTTCTATAGGCATTTCTAAATATCCTACTCCGTCTCCTGTTCCTTTTTTTAAAAAAAAGTCTCCATTTGGTGGACTAGATGGGACCAGACTACTTACCTGAGTTAGTTTATAAAATAAAATCCCTTCAACTACTAACAGCTAAAGGAGTTTCATTTAGATGATAGATGTCTGTGTTTTGAAGCCAGTGGCCTGCCTTCTTGTCCTGGTTCTACAAGTGTCCACAGCCTCAGAAACAACTCTGACATCATAATCAAAAAGGCTGACAAAGGAGGTGCTGTTGTCATCATGAATAGGTCGGAATATGAACAAGAGGCTGCTCGGCAGCTCTCCAACACGAGTTTCTACAAGCCATTACCCTATGATCCCACTGAGAGTTACCAAAAGCAACTACAGCATTTGCTCAAGAAACTTCCTGAAAAAGCACAAGATCAAATCCGCACAGACACACCCCTGGAACCCCGACCTGTGATATTCTATCTACTACCCAAGATCCATAAACCTGGAAATCCTGGGCGCCCCATCATCTCAGGCATTGGCACCCTGACAGCAGGATTGTCTGGCTATGTAGACTCCCTCCTCAGGCCCTACGCTACCAGCACTCCCAGCTACCTTCGAGACACCACTGACTTCCTGAGGAAACTTCAATCCATCGGTGATCTTCCTGATAACACCATCCTGGCTACTATGGATGTAGAAGCCCTCTACACCAACATTCCACACAAAGATGGACTACAAGCCGTCAAGAACACTATCCCCGATAATGTCACGGCTAACCTGGTGGCTGAACTTTGTGACTTTGTCCTTACCCATAACTATTTCACATTTGGGGACAATGTATACCTTCAGATCAGCGGCACTGCTATGGGTACCCGCATGGCCCCACAGTATGCCAACATTTTTATGGCTGATTTAGAACAACGCTTCCTCAGCTCTCGTCCCCTAAAGCCCCTACTCTACTTGCGCTATATTGATGACATCTTCATCATCTGGACCCATGGAAAAGAAGCCCTTGAGGAATTCCACCATGATTTCAACAATTTCCATCCCACCACCAACCTCAGCCTGGTCCAGTCCACACAAGAGATCCACTTTCTGGACACTACAGTGCTAATAAACAATGGCCACATAAACACCACCCTATACAGGAAACCTACTGACCGCTATTCCTACCTGCATGCCTCCAGCTTTCACCCTGACCACACCACACGATCCATCGTCTACAGCCAAGCTCTGCGATACAACCGCATTTGCTCCAACCCCTCAGACAGAGACAAACACCTACAAGATCTCTGTCAAGCTTTCTTACAACTACAATACCCACCTGCAGAAGTAAAGAAACAGATTGATAGAGCCAGAAGAGTTCCCAGAAGTTACCTACTACAGGACAGGCCTAACAAAGAAAATAACAGAACGCCACTAGCGGTCACCTTCAGCCCCCAACTAAAACCCCTCCAATGCATTATTAAGGATCTACAACCTATCCTAAAGGATGACCCAACACTCTCACAAGTCTTGGGAGACAGGCCAGTCCTTGCCTACAGACAGCCCCGCAACCTGAAGCAAATACTCACCAACAACCACATACCACACAACAGAACCACTAACCCAGGAACTTATCCTTGCAACAAAGCCCGTTGCCAATTGTGCCCACATATCTATTCAGGGGACACCATCACAGGGCCTAATAACATCAGCCACACTATCAGAGGCTCGTTCACCTGCACATCCACCAATGTGATATATGCCATCATGTGCCAGCAATGCCCCTCTGCCATGTACATTGGTCAAACTGGACAGTCTCTACGTAAAAGAATAAATGGACACAAATCAGATGTCAAGAATTATAACATTCATAAACCAGTCGGAGAACACTTCAATCTCTCTGGTCACGCAATCACAGACATGAAGGTCGCTATCTTAAAACAAAAAAACTTCAAATCCAGACTCCAGCGAGAAACTGCTGAATTGGAATTCATTTGCAAATTGGATACTATTAATTTAGGCTTAAATAGAGACTGGGAGTGGCTAAGTCATTATGCAAGGTAGCCTGTTTCCTCTTGTTTTTTCCTACCCCCCCCCCAGATGTTCTGGTTTAACTTGGATTTAAACTTGGAGAGTGGTCAGTTTAGATGAGCTATTACCAGCAGGAGAGTGAGTTTGTGTGTGTATGGGGGTGGGGGGGATGTGAGAAAACCTGGATCTATGCAGGAAATAGCCCGACTTGATTATGTAAAGAGTTGTCACTTTGGATGGGCTAGCACCAGCAGGAGAGTGAATTTGTGTGGGGGGGTGGAGGGTGAGAAAACCTGGATTTGTGCTGGAAATGGCCCACCTGTTGATCACTTTAGATAAGCTATTACCAGCAGGACAGTGGGGTGGGAGGAGGTATTGTTTCATATTCTCTGTGTGTATATAAAGTCTGCTGCAGTTTCCACGGTATACATCTGATGAAGTGAGCTGTAGCTCACGAAAGCTCATGCTCAAATAAATTGGTTAGTCTCTAAGGTGCCACAAGTACTCCTTTTCTTTTTGCGAATACAGACTAACACGGCTGTTCCTCTGAAACCAGGTAGAGCTAGTGACCGTGTCAATACTGAAACAGCAATGGAGCTATTACCTCCATATTTCATACCCATTATTAAACAAGGGGTTAGGCCCTGATTCTGCAAAGACTCATCCATGTGCTCAAGTTGGGTGAAATCCTGATCCTATTGAAGTCAAGGGGACTTTTGCCATTTACTTTAATTGGGCCAGGATTTCATCCTTTAACTTCAGTCAATAGGACTACTCACATGTGGAGTATTAAGCACATGTGTAAAAGTCTTCTCAGGATCAATGCCATACCTTCCAAATGAGAAGTAACTGTGGTAATCTGAATGCAGGATTTCCTGATGCCATTTTAGAATATGGTACTGGAAATCTGTAATGGTTCAGCTACATAAGGAATGATCAGAGTAGAAATAGTAAGATGGGCTCTTATAAATAATTTATTAATTACTAAATTGTGGGAGTCATCGGGATTCTTTACTATGAGATTCCTATCAAAACATAAAAGCCAAAACATTTAAGTACTCTGATGGCTATTGTGTTTCTGAACGAGACCTTGAATATGACATTAATAATGTATGTCTTAGGACATCATAGGGCTTTTCTTTTTTCCACATTTATGGAGGCTCTTTTTGTATTATCTTCTGCCTTTTTCAGTAGGATGATCTTGGGATATCTCTCAGATGTATACATCTGATGAGTCTATCTTTCTTTCATGACTATTTAAAAAGATTATTATTTGTATTGAGGTAGCACCGAGGAGCCCCAGTCAGGAACAAGGGCCCCTTTGCGGTAGGTGCTGTACAAACAGAACAAAGAGATGGGTTTCTGTAATGACTGAAGTGTTTTTTTTTTTAAATTCCACACATCTCCAAACCAAATACAAAGCACTATAATGAAGACTCAATAAATTCCATTCAAGAAAACAGTTATCTAAAACCTAGATGTAATAAATTTAAAAGGTAACATTTATTTACATTCCTTGACAAAGACAATTAGGAATAGTCGGACAAACTACATCAGATTGAACTTTTCATTCATTTACATTTCAACAAGTAAAATCTTGTCAAACCAATCTTCACAACCATACATACCTCACCACCTGAAAAGTGAGCAAATATGGCAATTACAGCCAGATGTCAGATTTGTGTATGTAAAGACTCAGATGCTGAAGAAAATGTTAAATTGTCAGATAAGTTAGAAACCCCAAAGCAGTAACATTTTGCCGTGTATGCTTCCAATTCACATGAAGTCCAAAAGCAACCACCTGAAAGGAAAAATAAATAATAAAATAAGGATAGTAAGTAGGAGCATTTAAAAGCACATGGGGTCTGATCCAAAGCCAAAGGACCCTAACTGAAACACTCCCACTGACTTAGATGGGCTCATAAATCCCAAATTATTAGCGTGAGCATTGTTAAACAGTAAATTATTGTCTTTTCCTACTGGGAGTAATCTCTGTAAGCGTCAGGGTGAGGAACAGATTTCTCAAGGCCATGGAATGGCAGTGGAGCTACTGTGGCTGCTTGTTCCGGCCTCTCACCTTTCATAGGATCAGCCACTGGCTGCATACGTACATATACACAATTTCTTGCCCATCTCCCTGCATGATTATGGCACAGAGACCTTTGTGGAGTACAGCTCTGTGGTGCTTGAGGACTGGATTTCAAATCCTGCCCCACCTAAAGTGGAAATGTACAGTTCTGCTGTGTTTAGCACATCATGTGGCTGCAAGACTGATAGGGTAGAGAGATTAGGAAGTTGAAATAATTAACTGAACACAAACCATGGTTAGAATTTAAATATTTTTTTAAAATGCCCAGTCTTTCAGCCCCTAAATCTTCATCAAGTTAACAACAGAATTCCCAGATATTTTGGGGGCCCAGAAACTGATCTTCTGTGATGCAATATTTAGACAACACAGTAAATCAAAGGTAGGGGACCACAACTAATTCTGTGTTTCTAGGTCTTCATCAGTTTGTGTCAAACATCAGTGTTGTTTTATGTTCCTTAGGCCCCAGACCTTGAGTTATCCTCTGTGTGGCTAATGCAGCAAAACACAAGTGCCCAGTAATTTAGTAATTTCACAGTAAATATAAACCATTTTGTAAGAACACTCAAAGCAAATATTTTCATTTATGAACAGACAGAAATTTTTATTGAGAAATCATCTCTTACCCACTATTTATTACTAAAAACACTCCAAAGGGTCATTTAAATCACATTTGAATTTTTTTAAGTTTATAATTTTCATAGCTTCGCAATTTTAAAGCCAGAAGGGAGCACCAAGATTATTTAGTCTGTCTTCCTGCATTACACAAGCCATAGATTTTTATTCCGTAATTCCTTCACCAAACTAATAAATTCTTATTGAGGCGGAGCATATCTTTTAAAACCACTTTTAAATCCATTTGACATTGTTTGTGTGATGCTGGGTTTTTTTTCAAATTAAACCCATCAAAAGGTGACTTAAAATGAAAATATTAATACAATTGTCACTATAATATAATGAATGGTGGTGGTGTGCTACATAGTTCAGACAGAGCCATGGACTAGTGAGCTAAGCACAGGACTGGAAGCCAGGAACTCCTGAGTTTTAATCTTGACTGCCACTGACTCCTTGTAGGTCCTTGGACAAGTCACTTGGGACCTGATCCAAATCTTATTGAAGTTCTTACTGTTTGTAGAAAGGGGGAAATAATACTTAGCTACCCTCATCATGGTGTCATAAGGAGGATTGCTGTTTATATAGTATACAAAATAAAAAATAAATAACCAAGTTCCCTGCAGTACATTTGGCCATGGATATACTAATAGTGCAAGCTTGATTCATTTTATTTTACATTATAGACATACGAATCAGTTTGCACACTATTTTATCCAACCTTCACTTTTAATTGAAGAAATATGAAAATCACATTACATTTACAGAGATTTAAAAGGCGGATTACTCTTTGTTACTGTAATGTTTTCTTTTTTGAGTCTGTTTTTTCCTTGATGCGGACATATCATGGGAGGCTATCAACAGCCTCCACTTGAAAAATTTAGGTTGTAATAGGTTTTACTTGATCTCTTGAAATCTTTTCCTGTTTAATCCAGCAAAGGTCAAGTATTTGTCTCTGGAAATAAATTAGAGACATAAGCAGTGCATACGCTTCTGACTTCAGAATACTTCTTACCATGCATATACTCCTGTTATTCCAGAAAGAAATTAACTCTTCAGAAATTTCTCCTTAAATAAGTTTCAATCGGCTTTGAGTGAGAGTTAAAATACTACATGTTTCTGATGTGTTATCAAGAGCAAGTTATTTTTTTTCTTCATATAGAAGGGAAAATTACCCGAATCCAAATCTGTAACTCAACCACATGTAACTGTCAGCACAGAGGAAAAACAATCACTTTTACCTTGGTCAGCAGCTTCTTTCAGCCTTTGAAGTAGTTTTGAAATATTTTTTTCTTTTCTTCATAATCTGCAAATGCAGAAGCAGTAGGATCCGAGTAGATCGCTACAGGCCTGGGTCTGTCATTATTCATGGAGAAAGTATCTAGGAACTTTCTCAGATCAAGACCTCTTCCCGAAAAATAAGCCTGGAGTGTCCTGAAAAACTGAAGACAGTTTACATTTCAAAAATGTAAAATGAATAATCATATTAATTAAAACAAAGTAAATACACTACTTGTGAAAGGAACTGGATGGGAATGAAGTCCTCTATTTTATCCACAAACATGTACAGCATAGACAATGGCAGAGCAAGCTGCTCCACTCGGCTTTCACATTGTGTTTCAAGTATGACCTGGAATGATGACACCTTGCAGTGAGTTAGTCACATTCGTTTGCCAAGTACAGTCAGTCATTAGCCCCTGTGATGGCACTGGCCACACAGACCCAGCACTTGTTGCCAGATTCTGACACTGACGTTAATGGGATTGCATGTGGAGTAAGGTACTTCTCATCGTGAAGAAGAGTGTCAGAATCTGGCCTTGTGATATGGACACCTGTCCAAAGACCACCAACCCATCTCAGCTGAGGTCTCAGCTGAGCTGTACTGATGCAAACTTGTAACCTAGAGGAGAAAACCTCTCCCAACTGCCAGTACCCACAGTGTGTATATTTCTGACACCGAGAATATTAGTAAAAGGTATTTGTTAGCTTTTATAACAGGTGGCATAAATTAGGAAGATTGAATCAGACTGTTTCAAAGGTCTGAAATTATTTCTTCAGATCCCTAGGCTTTAGGGTACACCTTAACTGTGAAGTACACCTTAACTGTGAAGCTTATTAAACAGCCTACAATATCTGGAAGTCCCTCAAACTGATATGTGTTCCAAATATACAAGAGTATAGTTTATGTAAAGCCTCTAAGATCTTTATAAGAAATGTGATTAGAGTATTATGCTGCCCAATTTGCTAACATTTTCTTTAGAAAAGACACACAGTGAAACCTGCATTAAGAACAGCCTCTAGCAACAGCCAGAGTAGCCTCAGGTTTTCCAGTACAATTTTATTTATCCTAAAAGTCACCTGCAACTGGTTTGAGCTGATCCTTTGGCTGGATAGTCTTCATTATATTTAAAAAATACTAGGTTTTAGTTAGTGGGTTTTTTTAATTTATATTTGGTCACCTTCCAAACAAGTACAACCATTGCTGCTAATCACTGACATGTTTCTCACAACTTTTGCATAAGACCTTATAAATAATCCTTTGTAATCGAATATTCTCCATTATTGTTAATTGGCTGTCATATCTTAAAGCATTCAAGGTGCTGTGTCAGATGTGAATATATTTGTGTTTTCAAACCATGGTTTAGCATTTGACTTAAGCAATATTATCTATACAGTCAACAAGAACAGGACTAGGAGAACACACAGAGCACCCCTATTCTGTTGGATAAAGCAAGTTCTATTTTCATAGATCAAAATACATCTCTTTTAAAATTAATGTGTACTGCACATGGATCTTCCTCATACCTATGTACAGTATTTGAAATTGAAAGTTTCTTCAAGTTAGATTAAAGCATGTGCAGGTGGCTGCTGACACTGACCATACAGAGCACAGCAGAGTTACTAACACTAGCTAAGAGGTTCCCTTTTCACTTTGAAGTTTTTAACTACAAAAGGTAAGAAATTCTTATAATGAGACACCTAAATATGTGAAACACACACAAAGTTTGGGCTTCATTACAGTGTTTCCTGTAGGGTTTCCTTACCAGATCTCGGTTTCTGGGATTGTTCAGAGGTTTCCATTTTTCTTCTGGCCTCAGCGGAGCCCCCTTTGCCAACCCCCTCAGAGTAAGCGTAGTGCACAGAACCAGAAGTGCCACTTTCCACATGCTGGAGAGATGAGCAGACTGCACATGAGAGGGGGAAAGAATCAGACTGCATGAGTTCTATAAAACATGCACCACTGACACATGAAAGCAAGCATTTCATATAATTAATGTGGATAAATGGTTTAAAACAATCAGTCCATGACAAGGAGGATCTACCTACTGGAGAATATATATTAGTGTGTGTGTGGTTTTTCTCCCTCTCCCCCCCCCCCCCCACCTTCAGTGTATCTTGAGAAACAGATTAGTCCTAAAGAAATGCTTCCCATTCCATTGCTACCTCTGTGACACTGGTCCCCTCTCTATTTCCATCATATAATAGTTCTAAAATAGCTAACCATGTTGTTACAGCAGCAGATCTTTGTGTGCCCTGAGGAAAATATAGCAATATAATTAAAAATGCAGATAGCCCAATTTTAAAACTGCTTGAGAAAAACTAAATATATGAAATATATGAAATAATAAATTAATAATATAGTACATTTTACAACTTGATGCAACATAAAAATACCCAAACACTTACTCTCACTCTCTCCTTAAATAAAGCTTACCTGTAAGTTTGGCTCTGGCTTGCCCCTTCCTGACTAGCCTGTCTATAATCTGCAAAACAGACTGATCTCTCCACTTATATTGCTAGTGGACTGACTGTGGGTGGGTGCCAATGACGTTAGTGGTATTGCAGTAATGATTCCATTTCCATCCATGACAAAGACCCTTGAGAATCTCATCATTGATACTCTTAAGGCCTGTTGCTACTAAATTTTGCAGCACACAGTGCCCTCCCTCCTCATCCAGCCACATCACTGAAAATTTGTGGATGGCAAAATAAGAAATTTCCTGCAGGGATGGTGGAAGCTTAATAAAATGTTACTTTTATACATTTGTTTTTCAGATAATTCTATCTGGCACAAGGATCTCCAAGATAAGCTAGATATGGTGCAATTTCCTGGTGCTGGAAGATAGCAAGGTGAGGTCTATTTCAAGATGCAAAATCTTAGCACCTTAATGAAAATATTAACCTGATATCCTGATGTTATCGGCGTTCATTTACAGATTGCATCTGGGGATACTAGAGTGGATGATTCCAAGGTATTCTAGACAAAGATTCTAACAAGGACTACACTCTTTAACTTGTTCTTATTCAATAATATCAATTCAAAACTGCTATGACATTTGATCGTAGTTCTCATATATTTTTCTCCTTACAGTTTAAAGAACATTTTAGTTTCAGCAGTTGCACTAAACTGTCATTTTTCAAGTTGGGCATCTTGGTCATTCTTTTAGCACCAGTCCATTATTATTATTAATAATAAATATTTGTATAAAATGCCACACACCTACTGGTATATCTTTATTTATTGAGATTTAAACTTTTTAAAGACACTGATCTATGGCTCTAGGAACTCTGACATCACTAACACAAATAAAATTCCAGCTGCATTATTTTGCTATCTATAGTAATGTGTGTACCTAGCACATAGATTATCTTATAAGGTTACACTGGGAGTTATTATAATATTTAGACTAGATTGTTTTTGTTATCTGTGGGCAGCTTGGAGACATTGAGCTCTTAAATACATGCATTCTGGCTTTCAGATCAACACCATGGACAGCAACAACAGGAGAAACAGCTGAGTAAACTGCATGGGGTTTCAGCTATTTTAAATTAACCAGTCTGACCGAATAAGCTAGTCACAGCACACACAAACACACCACACACTCTTTATATGTCTGTCAAGCAGATGCTTCTCATATAAGGCAGATAGAAGTTGAGAAGGACCTCAATGTCCGGTAGTGAGGAAAACTTCTGGTTTCATGCCAGTTCCAGGGCATTCACCAAGTTTCACTCAGCAGTTTTGTTTGTAGAGTTTCTCTCTTTTTAGACACAGAAGAGGCTGTGTTTGTCCTGGAGGTTTCTACAGATTTCAATGAGACCAGAAAGAGAACATAAACAGACCCAATAATTAACTCATCTTTGCCTTTGCTATTTACTTTCCCCCCATAGAAACAGTTATTGAAAAAAGTTAACTGGCCACCTTGCTCCTTGACTAAGAGATCTCAGTACTGGAACTCTGGTGGTCTGGATTGAATGTCTGGCTCTGCCACTGGCTTCCTGCGTGATCGTGGGCAAGTCACTTAATCTTTGTGCCTCACTTCCCTATCTGTAACATGGGGATTGTCTTATCTATTTAGATTGTAGGGGCTTCAGGCAGGGATTGGCTTTTGCTAAGCATCTGTAGCACACCGAGCACCAGGCCCTCCCCTCTGTTGAGGCCTCTATGCACTACTGTAATACAAATAACAACATTTTAAAAATATAAACAAGTGAGAAAAATAATTTGAAGTAAATATGGAAAAATAAAACATTTCTGATGTGTTCTGAAAAAGTAAATATACTTAGTTCATCTCATTTTTTAGGATCTGGTCCAGTAGAAGCCATTATTGCTTTTCTGTCTGCATTCACTCCAAAAACCCCACAAATGAATAGACAAACATACTATCAAGATAGTTCTTCAGAATAGAAGCAATTTCAGGTGGTCTATTTTATTATCGTATAATGTGGGCATCTTATCTGCATGATGTACTGGATGCAGACTAAATTGAATATGACTAATAAAATATTTGAATGATGCGTTGAAAAAAATTTTAATGTCCATTATAAACAGATGTTTGTTAAATAAAACATCTGAAATTGCCCATTACTACTTCTGCATTAATGAACTCCTGTATCGTAATTTAGCTTTCTAACCTAGTATCTCACCTAGTATCTTGGAAGGCGGCTGAGGGGGGATATTTGTACTCCTACCAGTCCCTGATTGTGGCTGATCCTACGGTTGTATAAGTCAATGCAAATCTCTCTGACTCTAATGGCAACAGGAGCGAATCCAAAGGTATCACTTGTCTCAGATGTGAAGAGATATCTAGTGGTTTGTTTTGGCAACGAGCAGAGTGGAAGGAGATACTGCCTGCAATAACTGCTGTTACATATTTTTTGTTGGCCTGTGAACTAAAATCATTTCATTCCAAGAACAGGAATATAATAAGAGTCAAAAATATCCCATAAAAAACTCTCAGTACCTGGACCAGGAGAAAATAGCTGCTTCTGTGGTCAGCTAAAGCAAAGGCTCATTGGGTCTTAGGCTTCATACTTATCCCATATTCTTTATCAATGATTTTTATTACTACTTTAACCAAAATTACAATCACTTAATTATTAATCAAAGAAAACCAAACAAGAGTTACAGGGGTTTGACTTTACAAAACCCCAGTATAAACCACATCAGAGTCCACTAAAACACCACCAGGTCTCTGAAGAAGGGAAAGAAAAACCTTAGAAATCCAAATAGTCTTTGGGGTTCCCAACCTGCGGATTGTGATACTCTTCCTCTTTCTTTACGTCTAGATGGGGAATATGGGAGTGTCACAAAGGTGTGTTTTGTGTTGTGTGGTCATGGAATGGAAAATACTGAGACCCTCTGAAGCAAACATCAGAAGAAAACTTTGCATTTTGTCATGCAGCATAAAAAGTGTGTAAGTAAGGTCATTTCCATAGAAATATCTCAATTATTAATTTTTTTCAAAGAAATATTGACAATTATACAGAAGCTTGGAACCCTAATGACAGGAATTAAAGGCAGAGGACTGGAAGAGGGCAAATATTGCCCATCTATAAAAAGGGGAATAAGGACAACCAAGGGAATTACAGACCAGTCAGTTTAACTTCAGTACCCAGAAAGATAATGGAGTAAATAATCAAGCAGTTAATTTGTAAACACCTAGAAGATAATAAGGTGATAAGTAATAGTCAACATGGATTTATCAAGAATAAATCATGTAAAATCAATCAAATAGCTTTCTTTGACTGGGTAACAGCCTTGTGAATGGGGGAAAGCAGTAGATGTGCTATATATGTTGACTTTAGTAAGGCTTTTGATACTGTCTCACATGACCTTCTCATAAATAAACTAGCCTAGATGGAGCTACTATAAGGTGGGTGGCATAACTGGTTAGAAAACAGTTCCCAGAGGGTAGTTATCAGTGGTTCACAGGCAAGTGGAAGAACCTATCAAGAAGGGTCCTTCAGGGATTGGTCCTGAGACTGGTTCTGTTTAATATCTTCATAAATGATTTAGATAATGACATAAAGAGTACAATTATAAAATTTGTGGATGATACCAAATTGGAAGGGGTTGCAAGTGCTTTGGAGGATAAGATTAAAATTTAAAATGATCTGGACAAATTGGGGAAATGGTCTGAAATAAATAGGATGAAATTCACTAAGGACAAATGCAACATACTCCATTTAGGAAAGAACAGTCAGTTACACACATACAAAATGGAAAATGACTGCCCAGGAAGGAGTACTGCAGAAAGGGATCTGGGAGTTATAGTGGATCACAAGCTAAATATAAGTAAACAGTGTAACACTGTCCTTCCACACCCAAAAGCGAACATCATTGTGGGATATATCAGCAGGAGTGTTGTAAGCAAGACATGAGAAGAAGTTTGTCCACTCTACTCTGTGCTGGTAAGGCCTCCACTGGAGTATTGTGTCCAATTCTGGGTGCCACATTTCAGGAAAAATGTGGACAAATTGTATAAAGTCCAGAGAAGAGCAACAAAAATGCTTAAAGGTCTAGAAAACATGACCTATGAGGAAAGATTGGGAAAAAAATGGGTTTGTTTAGTCTGAAGGAGGCTGAGGGAGGACATAAGTTTTCAACTATATAAAAGGTTGTTACGAGGAGGAGGGAGAAAAAATGTTCTCTTTAACCTCTGAGGATAGGAAAAGAAGCAAGGGGCTTAAATTGCAGCAAGGAAGGTTTAGGCTGGACATTAGGAAAAACTTCCTGTCAGGTTAGCTAAGCACTGGAACAAATTGCCTAGGGAGGCTGTGAAATCTCCATCATTGGAGGTTTTTAAGAACAAGTTAGACAAACACCTATCAGGAATGGTTTATTACTTAGTCCTGCCTTGAATGCAGGGGGCCGGACTAGATGACCTACTGAAGTCCCTTCCAGTCCTGCACTTGAATGATTCTATGCCTGCACCTTAAAACTGAAGAATATTTTAAAGCATGAATATTTTGCATACATGTCACACTATTTTTCCCTTTTGTCACAAAAGAAAGAGGTGGGTTGATAATTTGAGATACATTGGGTTTGATATGGGGCATTTGTTATTGAACAGGCTGCTTTCAAAGCGTAAGCTATGTTACAAAGGAATATACATTAAATTTTGATTATATTTTCAATTTGCAAAAGGTAGTTGACAATAAGTAATGCTTTAACCGTAGACTTTGAGTCTACTTACGTTTAACCTACTGTTCTTGTATATACACCAGGATGATACTTTCTGAGTAGGAGATATAGCTCTATAGTTAAATGAGTAAAAACTCTGCTGGAACTATGGGAAGGAAAGAGGAGACTTGGTGCATTTCTGACTCTGTCTTCCCATACAACAATTTTGTGATGAAATCAGGTCTCATCTGAACAAATAAAAAAATCCTAAATAAGGTGCAAAAATCTGTCAGGAAGTTCTCTTTTGTACTGAACCACACTATCCTCCACAAAGAAGCTAGGAGTCCAATAGCCAAAGTTACCTCACTGTCCCGGGAGGCAGTCGGGGGCAGGGGTGTGGATAGGGGTCAGGGCAGTCAGGGGACAGAGAGCGGGGGTGGGGGGGGATTAGGGGCGGTGGTCAGAGGACAAGGAACAGGGGGGTTGGATGGGTCAGAGGTTCTGAGGGGGGCAGTCAGGGGGCAGGAAGCAGGTGCGGGCGGATAGGGGGCAGGGGCCAGGCTGTTTGCGGAGGCACAGCCTTCCCTACCCGGCCCTCCATACAGTTTCATGCCCTGATGTGGCCCTCAGGCCAAAAAGTTTGCCCACCCATGGGTTCAGAGCTCTTACCCCATTCCCCACCTTCTTTAGGTGTTGCTTCTCCTAACCCACTTCAAATTCCAGTTTACTGGGGAGCCAGAACACCTACTGAATGAGTACCTGCACTAGGTACCTGCCAAACTGTGATAAAATAACTTTGGCAACTTAACTTACCCACCATGACCCAGGGCTGCTGAGAGAAAGGTGAGAAAACTACAGTTATAATCAATGTACAAGAAAATACTATGTGAAATAGTAATAGTTTGGGAAAGAAGAAAGACTAGAGGTGAGGAAAGAATAGTTACATTTTTCAGCAAGCATCATCTCAGTTTATTATGTTTTCTCTTATGAGAGTTAGGCAGATGATGTGTGCCTACCACTTAAGGATAAATTAACATTTTGAAATCTATTCTATATGGAGTATAATTACTGCCTCTCAAGTCCCAAGTAAGCCAAGTACTCTTTAGGTCTGAACAAAAAAATTACATAATTCCCCAAGTAATGTTATTAATACATAGGCTTCTTTTGTTCACTGTTTTTATTTTCTTTTTATTTTACCTTCCGAATACTTAGAATACCACGTATTACAATTTAGAAAGAAAAGCACTAAACTGCTTCACATCAATACCTGAGCAAAGACTGAAGGCAAATGTTCAACACTATGCCCAATGGTGTAGAGAAAAATACAGGTAACAACATTCACAACACTCTGCACACAGTATGACTAATAGATGGCACTTTTTGTGAATTACAACCATTTATATGAATGCAAGTGTTAGTGTACCATAAAAAAATATATACACAAAAATAAGATGTGTATTTAATACAATATATATGCTGGACAAAAGTCATGCACATTTGTGTGGAAAAGACAAGTAAAAATTAAATTTTGAGTACATACTGCACAGAATAGACCCTTCAGACAGTATGAAGGTCGCAAACGAGTTCCCGTTCAAATCTAACTTCTAACAGGAAAAGGACTAGGCTCCAAGAGCAAGGTGCTGAGAGCTCTCATCTTTCATTGGATTTCAGTAATGTACTCAACATCTTTCAAGGTGTGTTCAGCACCTCACAGGATCAGGCCCTAACTATTTATATTTATCATATATTGCATAAAGTATAGTTGAGAACTCAATTACAATCATTTTTATAAAGAATGATAACGGATTATAGCCTCAATATTCCCACAACTTTAGTTAAGACCCTGTCAACAGTCTCTATAAACCTGTAACTGCTGGGGTTAACTCCACCAAAAACATTCATGCCAAGTTTAAACTGACCATACAAGATCTCAAACTATAAGAAAAAATTTACAAAAAATCAATTAGGCTGTTTTGAAATTATAAAAATTCCAAAATTGTTTGTGGTTTCCAACATTTTTAAGAGCTCTTGTAATTACTTTAAAACACTATGAACTGATATTTTGCAGGGGCAAGAGTCTATCATGGCATTTGGAGGAGAAATTAAAAGACGATCTGCAAAGGAAACAAATTATTGGGCTTGTTCAATTTTTTCTTGGTTCTTTATGATTATAAAGGTGCTCTCAACATTGGTAGGTGGTGTGCGGTGGTATTTTTTTAAGGTTTTTCATATTAGAAATTCAGGTTTTGGCTAGCTTGGAAAGGAACAATGATTGGAACTAGCAAAACAAAGTCAAGAAAGTGAAAGTGGAGTGATTGATAGAAGATTTTTACTCACACCATTTAAACAGGAATTAATAAAAATAAAAGTTTTGAAGTCCAATGACTATTTAACATTTTGAAGAAAGGTCATCTTTGTACTGGATTCAACATCCCTGCCCCTTCAATTAAAAAGTGAGGTTTAACAATCTTCTGATATCCAGTAGGTCCTATCGCAAGAGCCAGAAAAGCCAGTTGACTGTCCTCATATTCTTAGAAAAAAAATTTTAAATCCAAAAATGAATAAAAGGATCTGAAATGCTTTAATGGATAAGAAAGAACCAAAATATGGCATAAGTTTATTTTTTGTAAAGTCCTTCGCAGGTTATATGTAAAATAATTAATTTTTCTTCAGAAATATTATTCACTATACAATGCTTATGGGAACACTACAGTATTATACTTGCTTTTAAACAGGCCCAGATATTAAGTGTACATTGTTAATGTGGTCTTTACAGCTTTAGGTAAGGTTTCTAGGGGAAAAAATAAAATCTTAATATAATTACAATTAATTTCTATAGGGGGTTAGGATTGTGACACAAAAAGCAACGAAAGCCAAGACGCACACCTGAGGCTGTACACAGGTGTACATGTACACAACTCTAAAAGGGCCTGATTTGCAGAGGGTCGGTGCTCAGCACAGTCTGAAAAAATTAAGTCACAAAAAGGAATTCCAGGTTGGTCATACAAAAATCATTGGTCACTTTTGAAAATCTAGACCAAAGATTTTAACAATTCTGTAAAACACACTCAGCCTGAGACTGCTGTATGGGAATCCTATGAGTATCATCATCTCATCTGAGAAAAGGTATTGCTCTACATAAACTAGAGAGAGACGAGGTAGATAAGGTATTGTCTTTTTACTGGACCAACTTCTGTTGGTGAAAGAGACAAGCTTTTGAGCTACACAGAGTTGTTCTTCAGGTCTGGGAAAGGTATTCAGAGTGTCACAGCTGATTTAGCTGTGGAGCTTGAAAGCTTGTCTCTTTCACCAACAAAAGTTGGTCCAATAAAAGATAACAGTTCACCACCTTGTCTCTCTAATCCATTGTACCAACATGGCTAAAACAACATTGCTATATAAACTACACCATTAATAAATGCAAGAGTTGTATAATTTCTACCTAACGTGAAAGGTATTCCATCCATACCCTATGACGGTGGTTTGGGATAGCAACAGCTCAGATGTTTGTCTTAGGAAAACACAGTAATAGTCTGGGTTTGACTTCCATCAGTTCTCATTTTGAGACAGATGGTATGTGAGGTCCTACAAAGCAGTAAAAATACATTTCTATACTTGCTATTTAATGAATAGTTTACTTAAAATAGGGTAACATTTTATTCTAATTTTCATAACGTCTTAATATATGCTATGTAGATGGCAGTTTATAAAATAAAAATTTCATATGTACCCACAGAAGGCCATAATCAACAGAAATAAGCCTAAAGACACGTTTTAGTCTCCTCATTCACAGAAGTGTTTTACGAACAGGGAGGGAGGTGATTTGACCATTGCTGAAATACTGTGGCCAATTCTGGTGTCCATACTTTAAAAAGGGTTTTAAAAAACTAGAGGGGATTTGAAGAACAGCAACAAGAATGATTTGTGGCCTGGAAAACTCATTTTACAATAAGAGAAATAAATTGAACTCATTTACTATCTCATTCAAAAGGAAGTTAAGAGGCAATTTAATTTTAGTGCACAAGAATTTACACACACCCCGCTGATAGTAAGGGGGGGGGGGTCTTATTTAGCAAACCAGGACATAAAAAAGATAGTGCTGGAAGCTAAACGGGAAAAGTTCAAACAGGAAGTAAATATTTAACAGTGAGGATATCTAACCACTGCAACAGTGTAAATGGATCTATTTGCAGAATAAAGTACTACTCAGTGGTCAGAGTAGCAAAAATCAGGCCTGGGGATGCTAGAAACAGTACAATATGCAGCAATGAAGACCAACCGAGGATAAATAGCTTTCACTTGATTGTAATGGCTTACAGAAAACTCTACATGGCTCTGCTACTCTCTCTCTCATTACACAATCATCCAAAACTAGAAATATTATTACTCTACTCTGTATTTGAATATGAGGTTTTAGGATAAAGAACTGCAGAATTTGGCTACAAATACACACAGCATACTAGGAGTGTTTGTGTCATATACATACATTTGGGTAGAAATCAAATTTCAGAGTGTTGTTTGTCCAAAGACCTTTTCTGATTTACAAAAACTATGAATAGCCTAGCATTATATAAATGTTAAGATTAGAAAACCAGCATATACATTACTGATAACAGTAATGGTGACACAGTTAGTTACTGTTATCTTATTCATACTTAAAGCCGTCTTAAGGGTTCACGGATAGCTTGGGCGAGTGGCTTGTTTATGAGCTGACAAAAGTAAGGTGCTGCAGTTTGTCATGTCACCTCACACTTTCAGTTTGGAAAGTCATTGCATAAACTTAGAGTTCCCAGCCAGCTCAACTAAAAGACTCTTAAAAACAAGCCAGAATTAACTGAGGCACTTCAGGCAAGAATGATGCAATACAATAGAACAAATGGGTTTAGGCTCTACTGGTGTACGGAGCATATGATGTAACTTGACTGTTGGTACTGGATTTCCTCAACCTATTCATAAGAAGAGATGATCCAAAAAAAAAAGCGCTATCAGATAGGATCAGTGCTTTGATATTAAGGTGATAGGTGCCTCAGAAATACTAGAGATAGATAAGATACACAGAAATGAGTAGACAGTCCATCTCTCTTTAGAATCAACCAATCAGATTTACAAGGATTATAGATAATTTTAGCTTGATGGACACAATTTTGTTTGTTTTGTTTTAAAACACTTGTACAGTACCAAGGGAGAGATTTGCCATACATTACAGATATCTGTCTTAGGTATTTTAACAATGCCAGTCACTGTAGGATCGAGGCAATAAGATGCTACTTTACAGAATTGATTATTATGGTCAGTATTTCCCACTATTACTAAAATTCTGGCACAGGTTTTCTTCAGAATTTGTCAATGTTTTAAAACAACATTACAGAAATTGTGTATGAATCTATGATATCTTCCTGAATAGAAAGCAACATAGAGTAGACATAGTTTTATCACTCTTACAAAAGATAAAGTTTATAAGCCACCAACGCTTTCAATAATCACACAAATGTGCCACAGACACTGATAAAAATGTTTGATTTGTTAGAAATAACCGATCAGTAGACACAATACATTCCAGTTTGTTTAGATACAAGAAAAAAGAAAGTTGTGACAGCTTGTTAGTGTGGCATAAAATGATTAAAAGTATTCTTGGCTATTTAGTTTTGTGATGCACTTTCAATCATTTGTGAATTTTACCCATCACATTTTAAAACTCAAGAACAAGACATAGGTTCAATACATACACACAGCAAGGTAAACGTGTTTCAACAGAAAACCAAGTGTCAACAGAAATATCAAAATGTCTGCAGTGTGGACACAGAATGGTCTGCCTACTGAAATCTAGAACACTGAAGTGTTATGCTAATAAGAAAAGAGATTTTTCTGTCCAGAGAAATATTGCAATTTTCCCATCAATTTTTCAGATTAGTAAACTAACACCACGAGCAGGTTTCTGAGATTTCCCAAACACCCCAAACTTAACAAGAAGTGGTCACAATTCTGTCATCTACTCCAAATGATGTTCATTAGTGGTTACATTGATCTGGACATTTCTTTGTTCAACTTGACATTTTTTTGCAGCATCCATTTCTGGGTCACACTGCTTTTCTGATTTCATTTGGGAAACTAAAGATTTATACAATACAACATAACATATGTAGAAGAAGAGAACAGATTACAAAGTATGGTGCTCTGTATAAATGCATTGGTCCAAAGGCCACCACAGCTGCAGACAAAGGGAGAGGAAGTTGCGCTGCAATTTTCGACAGTTTACTGTGAGAAGAGAGAAAAACAGTTTACCATTTTTGTAACTTCAAAGCAAACAGAAGGAGTCAAAGTTGTGCAAGAAGAATGATTTTACTTGAACCTGATTTGAAGAAGGATGTATTGATATTAAGGTTTAGAGATTTTCATTTAAAGAAGTTACCTGTTCCTCATTAAGGCTGTTCATCTAAAAGCAAGAATATACAACGTGAAGGCTAAAAATAATCCTTAAAAAAAAAATTTTAAAGCCACCTTAATGTGCATGTTTTTAATATTTTGAAAAATAATATTTAAAAATAAATGCTCTAATTGTTTCACACCTAAAGAAAAACAATGCCTGATGTTTTACAGCACTTTACACAATTGGTACTAATTGATAGCTTTTGCATAGAAGCCAGAAGTTCTAATGGGCCTGGAAAGGACCGAGGCACTTTGGTGCAAACACACAGTTGAACTTGCTTTTAAGAAGAATGTATTGATTTTAATGTGTAATGGGTGATTTGGAAAACCTTGTGCTGTGACTCTCTGCACTGTACCTGTACTATGGATAAATAAAGGACTTCATCTACTAGCATTGTCAACTGAAACCATTCATGGAAGGCTTCACTCTGTTGTTAAAGGCTAGGTTGACTATTCACTCTGTGCTATTTTGCGCAACAAGGTAAAGTATTTTAATTTAGAAGCAGATGATTCATGTGCAATAAGTTTTTCATGAATTTCTTTTATTAAGGGCTTGCCTATATGAGAAATTTTTCCAGTTATACTGCCCTAATTAAATGATGCAACTCCCTCATGTGGGACACTAATTTTGGAATAAGAGACGATTTTTTTCAGTTTAACTTGAACATCTTCCAAAGCAACATAAAGTAAACCAGAAAAAGACATTCTTATCCCAGAATAAGTGTCCATTCAGGGAATTATCACAGTGCAACAATATGGGAGCTTAAATTCACATCTTTACTTTATACAAATATAACTTTCCCGTGTATACAAGGCCGAAGACTCGCAATCACCTGTTAAGAATAAAGCTCTGAAGGATTCAATAAGGTCTGAATGGAAAGCTGAAGTTCTTGATCTGACAGATTGTTTAGGTGTCAAATCAATATTACATTCATATCCTAGTTGGTGAACAGAAATGATCTGTTGCATTTGACTAAACTAGAGCTGATCTGTGTCCATTTTTAAATGTAGTTTGAAAAGATACCTGGCTCTCCATTTCAAGGTTTAATAATACAAATGTCATGAATGTTAATGAGGGGTTACCAGTTAAATATCTGTGTAACACAAATCAACTTTAACCATAGAAGTGGAAAAGGACTCAAGAGTAAGAATTAAACGTGAAGACAGGTATATGGTCTACAAGAGGACTGGAAATAATAATAGAGGATACCTTGATTTTACTTTAGTGGTACTTGAATTCATGAGGATTCCCAAAGTGGATACAAGAATAATAGCCATAGTTCTACATGGATCAGGATCAAGTCTAATATTGTACCTACAAAATAAGCAAATTGTGCAAAGACAGCATATTATTCCCCCCCTTTTTTTTGTTTTTAAACCACTTTAAACCAAACAGAAATTAAACAATCAAAAGGACAGCCTGGCAACATCTGAACAGCTAATCCCATACGAATAAAAGAAATTAGGGAGCATTCTCAGTGTAAATCAGAGGGGGCTAAGATTCAGTCCTGCCTGTAAATCCCTTATGTCTCTATCATATAATTTGCTTTACATAATAGCTAACCATAATCCATTATACAAACTGATGTGTACAGATACCCGTTATTTAAATCATTCGATTAGAACCTTTGGATACTACTATAAAGTAATATTAATAGTCAGAGAAAGCTTTGTAATTCTGAATCGTCAGCCATTTGGGAGATAAGTACTAAGCAAACTATCATGCTGATTTTCTTTTTATGCTGGCAGTTTAAAGGTTACCTGAGATTTTTAAACCAATAAATTAAAGACGGTGAACTGAGAAGCACAATCCATGTAAGTAAATTGATGATTGTAATATGTATCTTAAGACTGTTTACAACATTGTCAATAGCTCTATTGGCAGTGGGTGATGCAGCTGCTGCTTCTGTAATGGTCTCTGTTGAGTCACAGTTCTTTACTGTCTCTTTATTGGAATTATCTGAAGTTTCTTTTGCGTACTTTGGATCCTGTAAAGAAAAAAACGAAAATATTGGTACAGAGTAGATAAGGCTAATAAAATTAACTAGGGCTATCAAGCATTTAAAAAAAATTAATTGTGATTAATTTGGCTGTTAATAATAGAATACCATTTATTTAAACATTTTTTGATGTTTTCTACACTTTCAAATATATTGATTTAAATTACAACACAGAATACAAAGTGTTCAGTGCTCACTTTATATTTATTTTTATTACAAATATTTGCACTTGAAAAAACAAAAGAAATAGTATTTTTCAATTGCCCGATTGCAAGTACTGTAGTGCACTCTCTTTATCCTTAAAGTTGAATTTACAACTGTAGAATTATGCAAAAAAAACCCCTGCATTCAAAAATAAAACAATGTAAAACTTTAGAGCCTAGAAGTTCACTCAGTCATACTTCTTGTTCAGCCAATCACTTGGACAAACAAGTTTGTTTACATTTGCAGGAGATAATGCCACCCGATTCTTGGTCGTGTCACCTGAAAGTGAGAACCGGCATTCACATGGCACTGTTGTAGCCAGCGTCACAAGATATTTACGTGCCAAATGCCCTAAAGATTAGTATGTCCCTTCATGCTTCAACCACCATTCCAAAGGATATGCATCCATGCTGATGATGGGTTCTGCTCAACAACAATCCAAAACAGTGCAGACCAACGCATGTTCATTTTCATCATCTGAGTCAGATACCACCAGCAGAAGGTTGATTTTCTTTTTTGGTGGTTTGGATTCTGTAGTTTCCACATTGGAGTGTTGCTCTTTTAAGACTTCTGAAAGCATGCTCCACACCTTGTTCCTCTCAGATTTTGGAAGGCACTTCAGATTCTCAAACCTTGAATCAAGTGCTGTAACTATCTTTAGAAATCTCACACTGGTACCTTCTTTGCATTTTGTCAGATCTGCAGTGAAAGTGTTCTTAAAATGAACAACGTGCTGGGTCATCATCTGAGACTGCTATAACATGAAATAGATGGTAGAAGGCAGGTAAAACAGAGCAGGGACATACAATTCTCCCCCAAGGAGTTCAGTCACAAATGTAATTAACGCATTATTTTTTTTAACAAGCGTCATTAGCATGGAAGCATGTCCTCTGGAATGGTGGCCAAAGCATGAAGGGGTATACAAATGTTTAGCAGATCTGGCACGTAAATACCTTGAAATGCCAGCTACAAAAGTGCAAACGCCTGTTCTCACTTTCAGGTGACATTGTAAATAAGAAGTAGGCAGCATTATGTCCCGTAAATGTAAACAAACTTGTTTGTGTTTGCGATTGGCTGAACAAGTAGGGCTGAGTGGACTTGTAGGCTCTAAAGTTTTACAGTGTTTTGTTTCTGAGTACAGTTATGTAACAAAAAAAAAATCTACATATTGCACTTTCACGATAAAGAGATTGCACTACAGTACTTGTGTGAGGTGAACTGAGAAATACTATTTCTTTTATCATTTTTTGAGTACAAATATTAGTAATACAAATAATAATATAAAGTGAGCACTGTACACTTTGTGTTCTGTGTTGTAATTGAAATCAAATATTTGAAAATGTAGAAAATAATACAAAAATATTTAATAAATTTCACTTGGTATTCTATTGCTTAACAGTGCGATTAAAACTGCGATTAATCGTGATTAATTTTTTTCCAGTTAATCACGTGAGTTAACCGCAACTAATCAACAGCCCTAAAATTAACATAAAGAACACCATTAACATAATTGCAATGTGCCATATCTCATGTAGGAAAATAAACAGATTTGCAATTTACCCAGATCTAGCCAAGGTAAAGGACCACCATCTTGGATTCCCTGAAAAAGCATTTTTAAAAGAAATATTCATCTTTTAAAGCTTCTAATTCAACCACAGTCTCTCCTTTTAGAGCATTGGCTTCAGGACTCCAAGAGGAATGAGAACAAGGATGGGGAGTGGAGATACCATGAGGAGACCTCAGGGAGCTCCTGGAGGAAGGACAGAAAAAAAAGAACAACAGAGTACAGGGGACAGTAAAGAGTCTATGTGAAGATCAGAGATGAGAATGCAGAGAGAAAGGTGGAAGATACCATAAGCAGAGTTGGAGACAGGCAGCAGGACTGAAAGATGAAAGATAAAGAAAGGGGATGCTGATTTTCAAAGAAGAGACTAATACAAGAAAAGAGTAGACAAATGGGAATGTGACGGAGATGGACAGAATTAATTAAAGATGGAAGGAAAGAAATAAGACAGGAGAAAAAAATTAGAAAAAAAGCAAGAAAAAATTACAACTTTTAGGTTAGTGAATTAAAGATGTCTTTTATTTCATTTCCCTGGCATGTAATTCTAAACCTGGAAAGTGAGGGTAGCTATTCTGAGCACATATATTAATGTATGCACCCCTCGATTCTATAGTTAAGTAATGGGAGAAAGAAGCAGAAAATATTCTAAATGTCCCCATGCATGAAACTGGTCTAATATTGAGTTTTCCATTCATTCTTAACAACTTCCTGGCCATCAGAAGTTTAGTCCATATCTCCCCCCGCAAGTCCTTATTAATTAAGTCCTACTACCTCTCCTCTTGTATCCCACCCATGGTTAATTCCTGAGCTTAGTATTTATAGGTAGAGCACAGGTTATTACCAGCCTACACAATTAGATGCAAGAAAGAACATTTTCTCCCTATTATATTCAGGGAACACAAAAGGAAAATTACACACAGGAAAATGACAAAATAATTAGCTAGACAAATAACTACTGTTTCTTCCTATCCTAAGATTAAAGACTTCTTACCAATGGCATCAAATCTCAGGTTATCACCTCAGTGATCTCAAGAATGAGAATAAAACAGACATCAGTGCTGACACAGGCTACTCAAGAGTCTCTGCTTTTTTCCCCTCTTCTACTCCAGTGAACCAAAGAAGCCATTACCTCTACAAGAAGCCATTACCTCCAGTGCGAGTTCTAGACCCCTCAAGTCACCAAACCACCAACTAAACTTATTTCCATTTTAAAACTACCAAGTCTGGGTAAATCACAGCTGTCAATGTCGCTTGCCACCCGACATTCTTGAGACATGATAAACACACAACCCCATACAGGGGTACTGATTGTTTTCTGTCATCTATAGTATTAAATAGACTTACCATATTAAGAACATTTTGCTCTGTTCTTACATTTGAATGTAGCTTAATAACCTATGAGAAAACAGACATGTTTATTTTTTTACATAGGTTCTACACACAACAGCTGCAGTGCCTAAATAAAAAAACCTCTGTGCTGGCTCTAGAGACTTCTGTCCTGATATTTTGGTTCCTTGGGAGCACAGCTTAACTGAAGCTGTAATGAAAAGGACTTTCCCAGAAATGTCCTCCAACACCTTTTCAAGTGCTCAGAATGGTGGGTGTATTAGTTTCCCTGTTTTTTCCACTGAGTTTGACAGAGGGCAGGGAAAACTCCACATATTCCCTGCCCCTTTTACTTCCATTTCGCCTTCCTCAGAATCCCTCAACAAAATACACAAGAGATGCTTATTTTCAGAGAATCTGCTGCAGTCAAAAAGGTGTGTGTGTGTTGAAGGGTGTCAGCATGCAGGTAACATGCAGATGGCTCTAGCCTCCTTTGGATCACAGGGAATACAGTGAATTTGGAGACCAAATTGCTACTCATTTGACAGTGTGCACACACATGTCCCCTCCAGAAAAATTTTGGGAAAACTCAGAGGAGGAAAATTCTGCAAAGATTCCATCAATCAAGGTCCCTTCCCATTACTCAAATTTCCATAAGGGGGCAAAATCAGGCCCTTGGTTTTATAAACCTGGATTTGAAAAGTAGACTCACCGCATTAGACATCTGTGCATAATATCACTTTACAATAGACAAACAAAGATTAAGTTTGTAGTTCCTTCAGGAGGACGTGCTCAGATGAGTAAAAGACTTAAAAAATATCATTGGATTACGAAGCACACCAGAAAAGTATGGATTTTAAAAGTTTCCGCATATATTAGAGCATTTTTAAAATCCTGAAAAGGATAAACTGTTCTATATTTTCTCTTTGGTAGTCATCTACTATTGAAATACCTAAAGAGTTTAATTCAGATATTGACTCAATTATTCACTGTTTTAATACCTTGAACATGTAGTGAATATAGATAATTAATACAGCAAATGCCCCACAAGTGGTACAGCTAACAAAAATCAGAAGAATGGCCATAAATGCTCTTCTTGGTGTCATCAACTTGCTGTCTTTAGGAAGTCCAGAGGGTCTACAATGACAAAATTACTATCTGTTAGAGTTCTGAGACAAAAATCCACAATTACATAGAAAGGAAAAAGTTTCTAGTTCATGAATAACTTAAATCAATTATGTAACAAGCTAGGAAGTAGCTGCTGCTTACCTTCTCAGAGGTCCATAAGCAAGTTTAGAACATTGTTAACCAATCAAATCACATGCAAATTACGATGCCTGAAATACTCTTCAGCTGTCAGTTTGTTACCTCATACTTCCATTTCTTCAAGAATGTCAGGTATTTGAGTTAATAAATTCATGGCCTTTTAAGTGTCTGAGACTATATGTAATAAATAATTCATAATCTGACTTCCTGTGTGCATGAAAACCAAGTTTTTTAAAACACTGGCCTAGGTTTTGCATCAATCATTAAATCTTCATGTTTACCTTAGGAGAAGCCAATAACTGGGAATAACTGGCTAAACTGTAGTCCTGCGGAAAAGGATCTGGGAGTTATAGTGGATCATGAATTGAATACAAACCAACAAGAAGATTTAATTGTGAAAAAGCACTGAAATAGATTTCAAGGGCGGTTCTGGAATCCTGTCAGTGGAGTTTTAAAAAACAGGTTAGACAAACACCTATTAAGGATGATCTAGATATACTTGACCCTGCCTCAGTGCAGGGGCTGTACTAGATGACCTCTCGAGGTCCCTTCCAGTCCAATACATTTCTATCTGCTTATTATTATTGTAGTACTAGATCAATACACAATGATGCTTTCTAATAGCAGTGTGAATAAAATGTAGTGTCACGTGACAGTACAGAAGCCATAACAGAGTGCTAAAAAACATTCATTTTCTGACACATTTTTCCTTAAATAGAGATTATTCCTGCTCAAAGTCTCAGAAAGACAGGAGCAGATATCCCGATTCTTTGGACATTCAGTTGATGTTACTAAGAGTCAAGAATTAGTTTTTGAGATTACAAAAACCAGCTGAAGGGAGGTATTTCAGCAACAAAATGACTGAGTGGAAAAACAAAAATCCTAATGAAAAGTATGTGGAATGAAAAGTTCTTTGTGGCAATACAATGGGCATTCTGATGCTAAAAATATTTCAAAATAGTAACTTTAGAACAGAAACTGAAAATAGAAACAAAAGCTATCTGGGCTGACTAAGAGGTGTGAAATGATGTACAACTGAACACATTGTGCTAACTGGTAAAACTGGATGTTGGTGAAGCAGCACAATGGTTTTCTGAGGATCAAAAGAAGATGCTAGCTATCAACAGGTCATCTTGAACTTTGAGATACCAGCTGAAGTTAGGACTCATGCTGTTATTTCCTAATAAGAAAAATGTTTGGTCTAAGTGGAACTGAGGCACAGAATGGGTGAAAAAATGAAAGAATTCAACAACTTAAATGTTAGCAATGATCAGAAAGACAGCAAACAGGTTAGTTCTTAAAAATAAATAAATAAATAAATAAATAAGACAGACATTCTATTATGTAAGACTTAAACATGAGACAAGGACATGACTGAATGGAAGAAACATCAACTGACAAAGTTTTCCAATTGAACCAAGGTAGTCTGACATGGAAGATGTGCAGTATGGATTCAGATCAGGAGGACAGATATAGTATTCACAATGTGCAAACAGGTTTGTATTCTGGAAGAGACAGAGGAGGAACCCGAACAGCATCTGAAGTCTATTGGGGGAGTGGAAGAAAGATGCCCAAACGGACAGGAATTTCAAACAGGAGGAGCCAAGACAGCTAGAGATCATGGATTGGATGGCTGTGTTGGAGGATTAAGATGATAGGGCTTCTACACTTTTCTCCAAGTAGCTGCACTCTGACCAAGGGGACATTTATCATTTTTACTTTGTGCCATAATGCACCCATTAGAGTCATCCAAGACATCAGACTTGTTTCAAAACATCCATTAAAATAACATTGGTCCTAGTGGTCTAGAAACCACCCATTCAACTCCATGTGGGCAAAAATTATAATCTAAAAAGGAAAGGAGTCTGTAAAATATGGACTGCTCCAAATGAAAAGGTTTAGATCCAAATACTGAAGACAGCTACACAGGGACCCTGGCTGACACTACTTAAGAAAGAATTCTACAGAAGGGCCACGACACACCAATCCCCTGCTCCTGGCCTGAGCACACCACTTAAGTATAGACACTGAGGACAACGCAGCCACTCTCAGTTGCCTTCTAGGGATTCATGGAAAGATATAGTTATTCACAAACCTCAGGACTAGACTCCTCCAGGCTTTAAAAAATAAATAAATAAATATCAGCAAAACTCTGAATGAAATCTATTGATTTACTGGCAGCCAGTGCAAACTGTGGAGCATGGGTATTAAATTTCTTTACCCTACCCTGAGTGTTCTCAGAGTTAGCATGCAGTCACGTTGTTCAGTCAAGATAGAACAAGAATTGGGCACCTATAAGAGAAATCTATCCAAAGCAGGATTTTAATAAAAATATCCTCAAACTGAAAACTTACAGCTTTATCACTTAAGCTAAATTCTATGCGCTTTCAGCAGCGATAAGAGTATCTCGGTTGAAATGTGACAGATTGTGTGTGCACTATATGTATTATTGCCACCTAATTGATGGAATGTCAAAAGTACAAATGTGTAGAAAAGGCTCATCTGGTGGATCTGCTCTTTGCTCAGAGAGTAGAGAGATTGAGTTTCTGGAGCTAAAACACTAAATTAATTTCTATGTGAATACAGCCAAACTATTAAAATATGATTAAATACATAATCCAATTTGGCTAATTTAGTGTTCTGTTCTTTCAAAAAGTCTTGTTAGGCTTCTTATATCTTAATAGTCTGTACATATAAATAAAAATTGAACGTTAAAGTATTTTCAGATATACCTGTAAAATACATGTTTTCTGTACATGGAAATGTGTGTCTGTACAATTCTTATTGTATCAGTCCTCAGTGTTCTATAATTCAGGGTATCAGACACTAATAACAGAATGTGAGTTTATGGCTTCCCCTGGGCAAAGGTGCATGTTTTGCTGCCCCTGGAGCAGCCTGGGAAGGAGTTCTGCCCAGTTTTCCCAAATTGTCATAAATATAAAGGGAAGGGTAAACCCCTTTAAAATCCCTCCTGGCCAGAGGAAAAATCCTCTCACCTGTAAAGGGTTAAGAAGCTAAAGGTAACCTCGCTGGCACCTGACCAAAATGACCAATGAGGAGACAAGATACTTTCAAAAGCTGGGAGGAGGGAGAGAAACAAAGGGTCTGTGTCTGTTGGTACGCTGCTTTTGCCGGGGATAGAACAGGAATGGAGTCTTAGAACTTTAGTAAGTAATCTAGCTAGGTATGTGTTAGATTATGATTTCTTTAAATGGCTGAGAAAAGAACTGTGCTGAATAGAATGACTATTCCTGTCTGTGTGTCCTTTTTGTAACTTAAGATTTTGCCTAGAGGGATTCTCTATGTTTTGAATCTAATTACTCTGTAAGGTATCTACCATCCTGATTTTACAGAGGTGATTTCTTTACTTCTATTAAAAGTCTTCTTGTAAGAAAACTGAATGCTTTTTCATTGTTCTCAGATCCAAGGGTTTGGGTCTGTGGTCACCTATGCAAATTGGTGAGGATTTTTACCAAACCTTTCCCAGGAAGTGGGGTGCAAGGGTTGGGAGGATTTGGGGGGGAAAGACGTGTCCAAACTACGTTTCCCAGTAAACCCAGTTAGAGTCTGGTGGTGGCAGTGGATATTCCAAGGACAAAGGATAAAATTAATTTGTATCTTGGGGAAGTTTTAACCTAAGCTGGTAAAAGTAAGCTTAGGAGGTTTTCATGCATGTCCCCACATCTGTACCCTAGAGTTCAGAGTGGGGGAGGAACCTTGACACAAATCAAAAAGGCAATATAGGTAGCCAGCGCAAGAAAGAGGGCACCTTAATGTTCCATTACCTGGGGGTGTACTACAGGCCACAATCCGGCCCTTTATATTGCTTTATATTGCTTGTATTTGGTGTTGGCAAATCCTGATGATCAATAAAAAGGAGTTTATTGTAACTGTATTGTAGGATCTCATCCACCCAAGTATTCCCAATCTTACAACTGTTAGGTTTCTCTGATTTACTTATTATCGTTACAGTCATCGAAAGAAAGATAAGTATTATGCTGTTTTACCTTGTCAAAGATAACCACAATGAAGAAAAGAGCCTTAGAGATGAAGAGAAGAGTATGCCACCCCAGTAGGCAATTCCTGTCCCAAAAAGAAATAGAATCAGGGACACAAGGGGGTCCCACATATCCCGCTTATTCAGTAAAACAGCATCCAACTCTGGCAAAAACAATACATTCCATATATCTTTAAACCAGTTAAACCTGCCAAAATATGAAAGAAATATTAGTTGTCTTTTCTGGTCACTGTTTCAACAAAATACACATAATTATTCCTGACTCTACAACCTTTTAATCAGATCAATATCACATGGCAAAGGATCACAAAGAAAATAAAAGAATACTACTTTGTTTTTTAAAAAAATGTATAAATAAAACTTCTACACTTTGGAAACTGCTACACAAAATTAAAACAAGTAACAGAAAATAACCTACCCCAATAGAAATTTAACAACATTCACAATAGGGTCCACTTTGTAGGGTTTGGCTGCTCTAGCCAGTGCAAGAACAAAATCTGAACATTGGCCTAGAAAAAAAATGATAAAGACACAATTCATACCTTGCCACAAGGTTCTAAACAAAAGCTCAAAACCAGAAAGTGAAATTAAACACAAAGCTTCAAAAATGAAAATAAGAATGATAACATACTAAGACTATTACTGTACAATAGCAAGGCTCTTGTTCAAAATCCTTATCAATCAGTTGATTGCTCAGAAACAGATGGCCTGGGACAACAGTTTTAGATAGACAGACACGATAAAAAAGTTTTTAAGAGATACGAACATCACTTGATCTTGAATAAATATGCTTTTAGTGACAAGAGATTACCAGTTTCCTGCACACATTTCAGTTTATTTTTAATTCTTTCAAAATAAGTTCTACCCCATAACTATTTTTTTTTCTTAAACTTCTGACACGGGCAGAATGTCGCTAGAGGAGGACACTAATGGGGAAAAACACTGTGCTCCTTTTTGTTTGTTTGATATCATGGCCCAACTCTTAAAAGAAGATTAATATGATCGTAAACCACAAGAAAAACTACAGTGATGTTTCTCTATGAGGAGAATATTAATATGGTGGTTTCTAAATTCATAATGTATGAAAATATGATTACTATACCAAAAAAAAAAAAAAAAAAGTGTGGCTAACCAATCTTTTTACACAATGTTACCTGTTGAAATTAAGGCGCTTAACTGTCCTCCATATGCAAGAAGCATATTAGAAATAACATACACAGGAAGGGAACCACCATGAAACCTTATTACCTAGAGAACAAGGATGTTATACAGTTAACTTGAGCACGCCAAAAAGGATTAAAAGATTAACGTGAGTTACCTCATGGAACAAGAGTGAAACTGTTTTCATGAGGTTCAGGTTCTGCTCTCCCCTTGATGTGTATGCATCAGTAACTCCCATTAGCAATAAAAGTTATACTTGATAAATATCCACGAACCATACTCCTGAATTGCCACCTGATTGTGTTTGGTTTTAGAAATAAAATACCAAATAACATGTGTTTCTGATTTTGCAGTCAGGATAAGTGTGGAAGGAATAACGTTGCATCTGAATCATGTTTCACTCATGAAATCCAATATATTTAACAACAAAACTTAGAAATCAGTTTGAGATAATCACTTGTCTGCAATGCCAGTAAGTTTGTAGCCAAAGAGCTTTTCAAATCACAGTTTTAGATTAGTTAGAATTGGTATAGAAACGTAAAAATACTCATAACAAGTGACAGAGAGGAAACAACTGTGAGCAAAACTGACAGTTCTGACTGTTTAGTGAACATTTTATCCCTTTTTCATTAACAGAATCAGAATTTAGTAAAAAACTAGGATAACAGGAGAGTCTAACTCACAGACACCATTTAACTATTCAATAAACCAGTATTTCATGACACAAATCTGTTTTATTTTGCCAAATCTGTGTAATTGATGTCATAAAATGCAAGCTAATAATTTTTTTAAATGTACACTGTAACATAGAGACGCCTTCTGGGAGGCTAGAAAAGTGGAAATATTTTAGACTGATGTATACATTTCGGAGATGCTTGCGAACAGCATTCCTAGTTACCAGTACTTTGGTACTATGAAGCTTCAGATGGCCTGTCTATTTCTACTGATTCTAGCATGGAAATGCATCCTTCCTGTACTGTAAAGTCTGCCAAAGAAACAGATGACGACTCTAATTAGAGGATTTTTTGCCATTAGAATAAGCTATGTTCACCACCAAGCAACATTTCCATGTCTGAAATGGAACAAAATAAATACCTGGAGGCAAGGTGAACAACACCCACAGCAGCACCCTTTTCAGAGGTATAAGTCTAAATATGTGATCGAGGACTGGCACAATTGAGTCTTACCCCTCACTTGGAGCTGAGGAATTTCTGCTTACATGGGAAGTCCATCATTAGCAAGTGTCAGTGATCTGTAGTGCAAGATTTTTCTTGTTCAGTGCTCCGTTATGCTATTAAGACATAGCCCATCGCTGGGTCCTGCACAGGTGCACTGTCCTAACAGGTGCTCCTGGAGGCATTGTGCCTGACTCAAGTACAAACATCTCTGGAAGCTTCAGAAAGGTTTGGCTGCTAGTCTACATTTTAACCTCATCTACATTAGCCTCTTCCTTATAAAGTCTCCCACAGTCGCTATCACCATTTGAAGTCTAACAGTGGGAACTTTAGCATAGACAAGATTCTGATGTTAACTAGCTCAAGTTTAAAACACCACTTAACTTCACCTAAAGATTTTTGTGCATAAATGGGAGTCAGGGAGTGAGAGAAAAACTTGAGTTATAGCTCAAGCTGGCAATGCAGTAGAGACAAGCCCTTAATGTTTATCATTTGTTGTATCTTTGCCTACTAATGTTATAAAGCTGGGTGTTAAGTGGGATGGAGGAAGAAGGAAAATGACCCAAGCTAGTGCTAAAAACACATTGTTAATAGTAAAAAGTGTGTTAAGTGTAACATGTCACAGTTCTTACTGATATATGAACAGTTTATATACTGCACGCTAACTGGTTCAATTTAGCTTGTTGAAAAACCTTGTAGTCACAGCTAATCAAATTACCAATTCTATTATTAACCATTAACTATTATTAAAAATTTAAAGTGTTCGTTTTTAGTACAACTTGCCATGACAGAATCAGTGTAAAATATGTTAGAACCCATCCATACAAAAAAAAAAAAATCTACACAGATCTGAGGAAAGCTAGAATACTTTTTATAATTCTTTAAAAATTTAGGGCAACATCTATCCTGGTATGTCGTCTTGCAGAGTAAAAGTACTTTAATCTAACATTGGATGGTATCTTACAGTCACACGCACACTCTATCTTGACAAAATCCAAGAAGGGCATAGCAAAACAGCTCTTTTTAAAATAGCATATACACATTTAAAAGAAAAAAAATACCCAAACACTATTTTTGGCAGAACTTCGGGTTCCACACATCACTCTTTTGAAATATTGCTTTTATAGTCCACATAAATTTTCTCAGATACAGGAAAGACTTTCTTCAATCAAGACACAGTACTCAAGAATGTCACATGTGTTTTCATTTATGTTTGGCATTAACCAAGAGGGCTAACCACAGACTTACTCTAGTGATACACAAAACAAAATTAAACATTAAAAGGGTTTCCTTACTTGCCCAAGAACTTGTGAGAATGAGGTCTTGATGGTGACCTAATTGAACACACACATTAAAAAGAACTTTAATATTTTGTTGTACATTACTGTCAACTGATGAACCTTTTGAATAATGCTAAGCACAAAAAATAGAAAATTAACACTATATTTCACATTTTGGCTTTCTGAAAGAAAAAGAAATCCTCTGTATCAGCAGCAGATCGATAGCTGAAATGTACATCATATCACCCTCACCCAGGGAAAGCTCAAGTAATATTTTAAAGGGTTTTATTTGTTTGAAGACATCAGCCCAGCTTTCAATAGCCCTTCACCTGCTCCAAACTACTTTTAACTGCACTACGTAAATAAAAAGTGATGGAGAATATTAAACACCTTTAGATTTGATGAGGAAGAAAATAACATTAATTGTTAATTCCTCAAAATGTGCAGATAAGAGAGACGAATTATATATGCTAAAGAAAATAAATCCTGTTACTTACTTCATATTGACAATCTACAGATGAATAAATATTTAATACTGCAACAGTGCTGTCATTTTCAGGTTGTGCAATGTGCAGTTTTGCAGAAATCTCAGTAAAAGATGGAACTCTGAAATGACAACGATTAGTAAATGCTCCAGTTATAATCAAAAGATACAGAAATATTTTAGCGTGTTCAATACAAGTGGCTGCAAAACACTAGCAACATAGAAAAGCATCACAGCAAAGACCAGCCTGATGGCATAGTGGTGAGTATTTATACGATCATGAAGAACATCAATCCAAGTCTCTTTTTCTCTGAGCTGTCATGGGCCAGGGTATTAAAGGAAGACTTCAAGCTCAATCCCCTAGGGGAGGAGGCCTCAGAACACTCCTAAGCGAGCTACGTAAGTGATGGGCTCAGTTTGACTCAAAAAATTCAATCCTGACCTCAGCAAGTAAACTGTTGATTGGGGCTTGAGCCTTCAAGAGCTGAGGAGGATGAATATGTGGGGAAAAAAGGGAAAATGAGAATCTTCAGAGCTCTGAAATGAACAGGGAAGACTATTTTCAAAACATTAAATCTAACTGTAACCTGCAATGTATTACAATTAATCCTATTTCAAACCCATTTTATGTTCTAACCTCAAACCCAACAAGCTCTTGATGTTGGCCAGAGCAGCTGGTTATTTATGAGAGCCATTAGAATAAATTGTAGATACTATTTTAAAAATGTACTTGCCTAAGAGTATAATTGTCATTAGGTTATTGCTAACCATTAAATACAGTATGAATTTTGGAGCTTGTTTTATATGTAAGAATGAAAGAATCAATGAAAGAATATTTCTTCAAAGCACCATAAGCATTACCATTGTGCATGTCAGATAAATAAATGGACTCTTACACCTGATGTTCAGGGACTGACTTCCCCAGTCTGAAATAATTGGCTGCACTTCTCCTCCTGCAAATACTGGAGGCAGTTCAAACTTGTTCATGTCTTTTCTGCTATTACCCCCTATGTACTTCCAAACCTCCCTGGATACACTAGACATAGATGCTTGCCCCGCTCTGTCCCTTTTGTTCACCTCTAGCAGCACAAAGGGGGAACGTGGCCCTTTTTTTCCCTGTTGAGAATTCCTGTGGCATGGAGGAGCCCCCAGGGACCGACAGCCCGGGTAACAAGCTTCTATGCAACCTCCTCCACATAGCCATGGGACATGGAGTCTGTCAGGGTACAGAGGTGCATGCTACACCCCAGTTGGCAGCTAGCATAGGTTAAAGAACCTCCCAGGTCATAATCAACTCTGATGCCTGTCCCCGATTACACCAAGTAGAACTTTGACGCAGCAAAGAATCTCTAGACCTAAATTCTTTTTACTAGAGTAAATATAATCTAACAGAAATATCTTATTCAGTTGTGTTAACTACATACATGGGCCCTGAAGAAGCCATCAGAAAGATACCTAAAGGAATAGTTAATAGGGAGAAATACAGGGGGGAAAAGTTTTTTCTATTTCTAAAAATGAGTAATATTAATCTAATTTGGAAGCACTGCTAGAAGCATACTTCCAAAGGGTGCTTCTGTGTAGTGCTTTAAAGGGTGTTGACCAGATAGCTGCTTAAAGATTTCCTTTGTGATGGCTGTCATCTTTTCTATTCAGGATGCCACCCCATGGCACATTTTCTGTGGGCTCTCATCCCTTCTGGCTTCTGTTATGCTATGATACAGCACTTGATCCACTTAGTTATGGAGAATTTGGATTCCTCCAAGACCAGGTATGTAGGCTGGTGGTAAAAGAACACCAATGACATTTTCCAGAACTGATCAGTTCTACTCACGTATATTTTAAACAGAGCTTCACATATCTACTGTGTGCCACGCTGCTCCTTTAGGGCCCTAAGGCTTCAGGTAAAAATGAAGGAAGAATGAATTCCCATGATACGGAAGGAATGACTCAGACACTCAACCCCCACCCTCATTTGTCCTTAAGGAAAATGCAGTAAGGCTTGTGCCCTTCAAGAACAAAATTTCTGAGACTCTTCTTGCCAACATGACCACAACCAAGAAGCAAACTTTATGGAAACAAGAGGCCTAGCTCCCAGGATTTCAGCTGAAATACTACTTGGGTCAGGGACAATTCTATGTTGTCCATCTGCTCTCCCCTTCACGTGGCTTGCCCTCACACCCTAGAAAGATATTTGCCCTGGCTTAAAGCTTGGTCTTCCTCTTCACCACATTCATCTCCATGGACTAAAAGAGTATCTTGGAGGGGAAAGGAACCTTTCAAGTTTCTATGGCTCAGGGTTATCGTGGAAAATGAAGAACTGAATTTTCTTCTGGCTTTTTTCCTCTCTGGGTATTGACCGTTTTAGTTCAGATTTTCCTTCTGGAGGATTTGTGACAGCGCTCATTTTTAGGAAATGAGTCTCCTCCTTGTCTGGTGTTCTGTTTTAGGCTTTATCTCAGAGTTCTGAGCCCTGGTACTCACTCCTCATCCTCTGAAATACAGTTGGAAAGGAATGAGAAGAATGTCCAAGAGAGCCCAGATCTTCCTCTTAGGCAGAAGGAGAGAATGAAATTGCATATGCAGGAGAACTACATGTGCTTTAAGTGGATAATTGTGTCATTTGGTAAGATGCCAAATGACTCAATTATCCACTTAAAGCACATGCAATTGAACCTTGAAACTTTTCCCTTTAGAAGTGGTTCAGAACCAAGACTGTGGGACATTTTAGATTTACTACTGAAGAGCTGTCAATCAGTGAGGAGGGTCCAGTTTGCTGAGTCCCAAGGGCTGAAGAGGACTAACTGATCAATGCCAGAGGACAAAGAGAGAGAGAGCGTGAGAGAGCAGAAATCCAGATACACCATAACAAGCTGTCCAGACTCCCAAGTCCCCACCCCTGCAAAGTGAAGGTCAGCATCCCTTCTACGGCTTCTGGGATGTCTTCCTGCACAGATATAGCATCTCTTGAACTTCAGATTGCTGCAGGTCCTGTCTACACTGATGGGAGAGGACGGAGCACATACAGAGAAATAACAGCACTGGAAACGTTGGTCCCTTAAGGGAGAGGAGTAAAGATTTTGCTTGTTGCTCCCCCTAAGTCAGCTTTACAAGCAAAAATTTGCGATGTATAAAGGGAGAGTGCTGAACTACTCATCTGTCTTCATTGGTGGACTTAGGGAATCTGACGCAAGAGCTGCAGCCAAACCCCTGAATCTCACGGACAGGTCTGAACTATCTCTGGTATTTAGAGGAAGAGAGAGGCAGCCCAAACGTCTCAGACAGAGAGAAATCTAATTCCAGAACGATTACTCTTTTACCGTGTCTGGAATGTAAACTCTACTTTGAAAGATAGCAAGAAAAAATAGAATCTCAAAACACCTTACTTAGAGACAGTTATTGAGTCTTCATGTGACCATGGTACATGGAGTCTGTAAACACTCGTTTTCCTTCCTAGAAAGGAATCAAAGTAAAAATGAATTATGAAACATTATTGTATGAGATTAAAATTACTGTAGTTCATTCACAGGTCAACGCAATGGATAACATGACTATTGGATTATTTCTACATTTCAAATATCTGCAACAACTGTTACAATTTGCACTTTTAAAACTCACTACTGATACTTTGAAAAACAAGATTAAATGGAGAATATAGACTACAGGTGAGTCGCATCATACGCACATTTAACTTACGCAAATTCAACTATATGCGCATGGCAAAAAAAAACCCCAACAAGATACCTGTAAATAGTGCGGGCAATTCCACCCACCATTCCACTCAATGAGCGTATGCCTCAGAGTGAGCATGAGATGGGAGACATGAATCTGCTGTTCCCTCAGTTGGTCTTAGTTCCTGCATGCCTCTCACAGTGTGAGCATCTTGCTGCACTTAGTGTGATTCGTGTTTAAAGATACATATTTTTCATACAACATGGCCCCTAAACGCAAGCCAACTACTTCATCTGGCGCTCAACCAAAGAAACAGCCATCTGTTGCAACGTTGGAGGAAAAACTGGCTGTGTTGGACTTTTTGAGAGATGGTATGTCGGTCTCCAATGTGGCGCGTAAATATGGCCGCAACCAATCTAGCATCTGTGCCATCAAGATTCGAGAAAGAGAAATTCGTCAAGCCATGGCATCAAGCGCTCCAATAACTGCTATGGTGATGAGCCAGGTGCATGATAAGACTTTAATGAACGCTGAAAAGGCATTAAACTTATGGCTGGAAGACATGAACCGTAAATGCGTGCCTATTGATGGCAACACGTTGTGAGAAAAGACTCTTAGTCTCTATGCACTGTTCAAACCTCCCGCCGAAGAGGAACAGCCTTCTGGTGAGAAGGAATTCAAAGCCAGCCAAGGTTGGCTTAACAGTTTTAGGAACCGCTTCAACCTCAAAAACGTGCAGACTACTGGTAAAGCTGCATCTGCCAATGAAGAGGCAGCAAAAGCCTACCCCGAACAATTAAAGAAAATCATAGAAGAAAAGGGCTATCTTCCGGAACAAGTTTTTAATGCTGATGAGACTGGGCTCTTCTGGAAAAAAATGCCCAACTGCACTTACATTTCTAAATCAGAAAGACAAGCCCCTGGCTTCAAAGCAGCTAAAGACCCGTGTGACTGTGTTGTTTTGTGGCAATGCGGCTGGGCATTTAATAAAGCCGGGCTTGCTCTACAGAGCTGCAAATCCCCATGCCCTAAAAGGCAAGAACAAAAATCTCCTGCCTGTGTTCTGGCAATCAAATAAAAAGGCTTGGGTGACAGTAGCGTTATTTCTGGATTGGTTCCCCAAGTGTTTCATTCCGTAGGTCAAGCGGTACCTCGAAGAGAAAGGACTTGACTTTAAAGTGTTGCTGATCAGAGACAATGCTCCTGGCCACCCTGCGCACTCCGGTTTCCGCATAAAGACATTGAAGTCGTCTTTCTCCCCCCCAATACCACCTCCATCCTCCAACCTCTCAACCAAGATTCACTGTTTCAAGGCCACGTACATGAGGCTTACATTCTCACGGATATGTAGCGCTATGGATGCTGATCCCAATCTTAATGTGATGGAGCGCTGGAAATGCTTCAACATCTCCGATTGCATCACTTATATTAAACAGGCAATGGATGCAATCAAGCCTGAAACAGTCAATGCATGTTGGCGAAACCTATGGAAAGAATGTGTGAATGATTTTAAGGGTTTTCCGACCATTGACAAAGAAGTGAAACTCATTGTTCAGGTGGCCAGGCAAGTGGGTGGTGATGGCTTCGTCAACATCCTTGAGGAAGAAAATGAAGAATTAATTGAGAGCCACAGAGAAACATTGACTAACGAAGAGTTAGAGGAACTGATAAAATCGTCTACAGAAGACAAAGATGATGACGACCACCATGAACAGGAAGAGCCAGCAAGTTGGAATCCTCATAAATTTGCTGAAGTGTTCCAAGCAGCGAAACACTTGAAGATTTAATTTCTGAATACAATCCCTCTATGAAACGAAGCCTCAAAATCACACATAGTATTATGGATGATTCGAGACCGTATCAAGAAATGTTTGAGCAGCTCAAGAGACAACAGCAACAGTTGCCGATCACCATGTTTTTCAAGGAAAAAAACCAGCAGCAGATGAGCCTACGCAATCAACTTCTCGAGCTGAACCAGAGCCAACCACTTCATCTACGACTCGCTCTCCGTCACCCAAGCTCTCTGTCACCTCCATCTCCTGGATCAACATAAAGCCCTGACGACCCCCTGTAAGGTTTTTCTTGGAAGTTGAGATATTGTATATCAGGTGTACATATAAATTACCCCCTGTAATTAAAAATACAGTACTGTAAAATTATATTTGGCATATGTACTCTATTATTTATTGTACATTACTGTATACAGTATACATATTACTGTACAGGGTTGTATACACAAAACCATGTACAGTATACTGTACTTTATAGGTGATTTAAGGGATTTTCAAGGGTAATTTTGACTATACGTGATTTTCACCTTACGCGCTGACTTTAGAACCTAATTCCCACGTAAGATGCAACTCCACTGTATATCAAACTGTTTGGAAAGAAATCTAAATTGAAAGCCATATAATAATATATTGAGAATTCATATTTGGTTGACAGTATAGTTTGGAATAGTGCACGCGCGTGTGTGTGTGCACGTGTGAAAGATAAATAGATTAATATATATATATATGACCGTTAAGAGTGAAATGTGTCAACTATCCTCCAATAAGCAGAGTAGGAAAGCTTAACAGGTACCCCGCTGTGCCTAGATCTTCTTTGTGTGTCCTTTCCACAGCCATAGGTTTTTCCAGAGTCGGGCATATGATAGGGCCCGGTCTCTAGTCCTGGCAAGATCTTCCATGGTGCATGGTTCCTTCAGAAACCTAGATAAATCCTTGCTAATTATTTTTATTTAGATCCACTCTCCCATATACACAGTGATATAGATTATAGATTTTTTATTTGAAACATGTATTCACAACAGGATTTTGTCCAGTTTTTGTTTAAAAGAAGTGTGTAAACAGATCAAGACCTGCGCAAAGATGATTTGGGTTCATTTTTAAAAGCCATAAAAATCTTCTATACTGAAGGGTCTAAATAGTTCAGGAAAGCAGTAATAAGCCACAGAGCGTCTCATCCCTAAGTCAACAATTCAGATTTTACTCCAGTCAATAGCAATTGAAAGCCCTTGCCACACAAGGACTTTAGAACTCATAGTCCAGATCCTCACAGACAGTGTCAACCTAACAAAAGCCGACTAATATAAGCGGCATCTCTCTTTGCAGAGACACTGAGGATGGAATGATTAAGGAGACCAGACTACTCCCTCACCTTTACAAATGGTCTTTCTAGAAAGAGAGGTGAAGCACACTGGCAGGGTTGGGAAGCTTGTACAGACACTGCCAATATTTTATCTGTTCGTTGGATAGAACAGAGGATTTCAGTCTCCAGAGCTCTCAGTCTGGCAACTTTCACAGCAAAAAAATTACATAAAAAGTTAAGAACTTGATAGCAATCACATTACAGTATGGAACATGAGAGAGCTGGGAGGCAGATATATTTTTGACAGCTTTTTTTCTATTGTACATTTTACTGCAACCATTCATGTGCACTTCAGGAAAACATTAAATTTACCTTTGTGTGGGTTGCAGTGGCTCTCAATGTAGATATTAAAAGCTTGGTATATCTGAAAACAAAACAAAACAAACAAACCCAAGAAACATTTATTCACTTGCATTTCCAAAGGAACTAGTTAGTTAATATCAATTTTGTTTAATTCAGTATTTTTACCTGGCAAAAGTGTTGGAGCTGTACATTGTAAATTAGACCAGCTGAACTGAATACAATTTTGCTTGAAGAAAGCCCTGTAGAAATGACAACCCTATATTATTTCCAATTAGTAAATCTAGAAAAGTAAAGGACTAGAGACTGATTTGCTTGAAAAGTTCACTACATCTAAGGTTTTTCTTGGAAGTTGAGATATTGTATATCAGGTGTACATATAAAGTATTTATGAAATTCCTAATAGTAAGAGGGTGAAATAAGGCTTGCTTAATAGGAAATTATCTTTAAACTTACTAAAAGATTGATCTTTGGAGTTATTTTAAGGCCAGATTTATTACTCAAAATATGCCAACAAATGCAGTTTTCAAGTTTTGCAAGAGCAGTGCATTATACCTACCAAAAGAAAAAAGATGTGTTACAGGAAGTTGTACTGTTCGGGAATCCTCTTTAAAGAATTCACAGTCCAAAGTAAACTGCAACATAGACATATTATTTTATTGCATAGCATAGATCGGAAATGAACATAAAGCTAGAGCATTAAGTCTGGCCATACTCTCTTCAGAACCCCAGGCAGATGACAACGTTCGAAGGTTGCTGCAAGTCATGTTTCCATGGTTCACTTACAGTGGCTGGCCAGCCATTGGTTCAGCCACTAGCACAAGCCAGAACAGCTTTAGACTAGCTTGATCTGATTTTCACCCAGCTGCAATGTGTTGCAGCATGGCCAAAGCGCTTGTATCTCTAAGTCAGTGCCTCCTACTCGGGGCACAAGAGAGTTATACATGGCTGGCTGTGCCCCTCAAGGATTCCCACACACAAGAAGAATATTTAGCTGGCCAATTATGTCAGCTTTAGCTATCCTTTATGCTCCTGGAGCAGCACAAATGGACTGAGCTGAGCTGAGAATCTGGTGCACAATCTATAAAATACATTTAGTTCATTTAAAACTATTCTCTCACCTCACCTGAAAACCAGTATTTCTCACTTTCCTTTATAAAAGTGGTTTTCAAGCTGTTTTCAAGCTATAAGTTAAAAGAAAGATGGTCTCATAGAATCATAGAATATCAGGGTTGGAAGGGACCCCAGAAGGTCATCTAGTCCAACCCCCTGCTCGAAGCAGGACCAATTCCCAGTTAAATCATCCCAGCCAGGGCTTTGTCAAGCCTGACCTTAAAAACCTCTAAGGAAGGAGATTCTACCACCTCCCTAGGTAACGCATTCCAGTGTTTCACCACCCTCTTAGTGAAAAAGTTTTTCCTAATATCCAATCTAAACCTCCCCCACTGCAGCTTGAGACCATTACTCCTCGTTCTGTCATCTGATACCATTGAGAACAGTCTAGAGCCATCCTCTTTGGAACCCCCTTTCAGGTAGTTGAAAGCAGCTATCAAATCCCCCCTCATTCTTCTCTTCTGCAGGCTAAACAATCCCAGCTCCCTCAGCCTCTCCTCATAACTCATGTGTTCCAGACCCCTAATCATTTTTGTTGCCCTTCGCTGGACTCTCTCCAATTTATCCACATCCTTCTTGAAGTGTGGGGCCCAAAACTGGACACAGTACTCCAGATGAGGCCTCACCAATGTCGAATAGAGGGGAACGATCACGTCCCTCGATCTGCTCGCTATGCCCCTACTTATACATCCCAAAATGCCATTGGCCTTCTTGGCAACAAGGGCACACTGCTGACTCATATCCAGCTTCTCGTCCACTGTCATCCCTAGGTCCTTTTCCGCAGAACTGCTGCCTAGCCATTCGGTCCCTAGTCTGTAGCTGTGCATTGGGTTCTTCCGTCCTAAGTGCAGGACCCTGCACTTATCCTTATTGAACCTCATCAGATTTCTTTTGGCCCAATCCTCCAATTTGTCTAGGTCCTTCTGTATCCTATCCCTCCCCTCCAGCGTATCTACCACTCCTCCCAGTTTAGTATCATCCGCAAATTTGCTGAGAGTGCAATCCACACCATCCTCCAGATCATTTATGAAGATATTGAACAAAACCGGCCCCAGGACTGACCCTTGGGGCACTCCACTTGATACCGGCTGCCAACTAGACATGGAGCCATTGATCACTACCCGTTGAGCCCGACAATCTAGCCAGCTTTCTACCCACCTTGTAGTGCATTCATCCAGCCCATACTTCCTTAACTTGCTGACAAGAATACTGTGGGAGACCGTGTCAAAAGCTTTGCTAAAATCAAGAAACAATACATCCACTGCTTTCCCTTCATCTACAGAACCAGTAATCTCATCATAGAAGGCGATTAGATTAGTCAGGCATGACCTTCCCTTGGTGAATCCATGCTGGCTGTTCCTGATCACTTTCCTCTCATGCAAGTGCTTCAGGATTGATTCTTTGAGGACCTGCTCCATGATTTTTCCAGGGACTGAAGTGAGGCTGACTGGCCTGTAGTTCCCAGGATCCTCCTTCTTCCCTTTTTTAAAGATTGGCACTACATTAGCCTTTTTCCAGTCATCCGGGACTTCCCCGGTTCGCCACGAGTTTTCAAAGATAATGGCCAATGGCTCTGCAATCACAGCCGCCAGTTCCTTCAGCACTCTCGGATGCAACTCGTCCGGCCCCATGGACTTGTGCACGTCCAGCTTTTCTAAATAGTCCCTAACCACCTCTATCTCCACAGAGGGCTGTCCATCTCTTCCCCATTTTGTGATGCCCAGCGTAGCAGTCTGGGAGCTGACCTTGTTAGTGAAAACAGAGGCAAAAAAAGCATTGAGTACATTAGCTTTTTCCACATCCTCTGTCACTAGTTTGCCTCCCTCATTCAGTAAGGGGCCCACACATTCCTTGGCTTTCTTCTTGTTGCCAACATACCTGAAGAAACCCTTCTTGTTACTCTTGACATCTCTGGCTAGCTGCAGCTCCAGGTGCGATTTGGCCCTCCTGATAACATTCCTACATGCCCGAGCAATATTTTTATACTCTTCCCTGGTCATATGTCCAACCTTCCACTTCTTGTAACCTTCCACTTCTTGTAAGTCTCTCTATGAAACAATCTCCCTTCTTGTTCATGATTATACAAACCACTACTCTTACATTCTCAATCACAAAACATCCTTGTCACAGCTACTGCAGCTGCTTACATGAAAATATAGTACTAGAATAGTATTCATGTATATTGATCTGTCTTAAAAATAAGCAGATGAACAGGAGGAGGAGAGCTAGAACCACAAGCAAGCAGCAGTTCAAAAAAATCACTGCTCTACAATATCATCATGCTAGGAATTATAGCTACTTTCAGTAGACTAGATGTTAAATTAGTTGAAAAATCTACCTCTGAATCACATACTGTAGGACAGAACTATGTAAAAGATATTTAGTGCAACTCTCGATATTTAATACATTTTCCTTGCAACCAATAATGACCAAATATAGTATTCAGTTATCTTGAAAAGATGCTGAATAAAGCGTTTTTAAGTCTCATCTTTGTTACCTTATTGCCATTAATAGCTGGTACATAAATTACAAGATTGGACAAAGCAGGATATTCCTGAAGTTTCAGAGTTACAACCTAAAATAGGAAAACAAAAATTATTTACAATAAAAGTATAGTTTGGTTCAGTTAAAAACCTCAGGCGAGAGCCTCACTCCTACTCCGACTCTTTTATGTGGGGTAAGGGGCCCTAAAAACCTCATATCTGGCCAGGGGAGAAACCTGCAAGCCCTGGTATTAAGGGGGTATGCCAGGCAGGGCCAGAGCATACTGTGCTACTGAGATTCCAAGAAGCAATGCAGGCCATGGGGCTGCCTCAGGAGATTGCTGAAACTGAGAAAGGCTCCCCGGGCTGTCTAAATTATGCCAGGGCCTGCTCCATCCCCTACAGATGACTGAGAGTGCTCAAAAGAAGACTTAGAGCGACCATCACACAGCACACACCGCCAGCACTGCATTCTGTGCTGTGCCTCTTGAAGGTACATCACAGAATCTCACACCTAAATGTGAATACTTGTAATCATTGTGAGCTTCACAAATACTAGCAGTTACAATTAAGGGAAAAAGCAGTTCATATGTAAGTGTCCTGCATTAAAAGAGTGCTGTGTAATATCGTGAACTAAACTGTGTACCACATCACATACTCTACTGAAGTTTAATATAAATGTTGAAAGACTGTACACAACTCTTTAGATATGGCCCAATCCTGCTCCTATTAAAAAGCTACAGGTAAAACATTTTATTATGAATTTCTAGTTACAGATTTCAGATACAGTAGGTGCTGAAGGAATTATGATGAGATACACCCTTAAATTGCATATATTTGGACAGCAGCTGAGAAATGGATTACTCTAACTACCACTGTTCATGTACTGTCACTCCCATTGATTATTAATTTAGATAAATATTCTCCTGCTATGATGAATACGTACCATTGTAGTTTCATTAACGATTGCGTATCACACAATATTCAGTCTGTTTGAACTCTGTTGCTGTCTTTATCTATGTGGCTGCAAACTGTGCTATCAACTTTAGAAGTGAAGGAAAATGCCTGTCCATAGAGGAGAACTATACAAAGTCTACAAGATGTAAAATACATGCTAAGCCTTCTGCTATAAGAAAGGGAGTGAAGGGAAATCTCCCAAGAGTAGAACGACAGAAGAAGGTACTGACTTTGCCAATAGTAACAGAGAAGTTAAGTCTCATTCTAGAACAACACAAACACAATTTAGAGTCTATTTGTTTCCTTTGATTATAAACCCAAGATGATTTTTGAACTCAATTTTATTGCTGTAGTTTTAGTTTAGTAAACTACAATGTTCTTTTACGTTTTCTATAGGCTTAACAATGAATTGCCACAGTTTTTAATATTTGCTTTTGAAAACTTCAGTATGGACTTTTAAACTGAACTCCAGCTTAGAATAATTTATTGTAGGAATAAACATCACTTTCATATACCCTCAAAAATTAAGATAGTTTCCCACTCCCCCAGTAGCATATATCCCAAGAGGAAACATGGCTTAGAAATCGTATAAATTCTATACAACATGTGAATGCATTACATTATTCATAACCCCACACAAAACCTCTTCATGTAAATGCTCACTCCATTTTGTTGCAACAAAATAATGTATAGTACAATTTACCTTAACAGTTGGCAGTAACTCAGCTTTCCAGGATAAATCAAAACCTTCCAGGCTGTAAAAGTTAAAATACTTTAAAGTGCAAATATACAAAATGCACATATTCATTATGAAAGGAGCAAGCAGTAAGAGTGTATTAATGTACCAGCCTCTCTCTACCTCTATAGAAATGCACCAGGTAACAGGTCTACTTCTACTACAGTTAAGGCTCGGTGTTTGTCACAGAGGTCACGGATTCTGTCACAGCCTGTCACAATCTGTCACAGCCGTGAGCCCCCACCCTAACTCCTGCTGCTGGGGCAGACTCGGCCCCCCCACTCCACCCACCAGCAGCAGGAGTTAGGGTGGGGGCTCACGGCTGGGGTGCGGGGCAGTGCTTACCAGGAAGGCAGGGGCCACTCCCCGGAAGGGTGACAGCAACTCCTCCCCTCAGCTCCTAGCTCCACATGCTGCCTCCGCCCCCAGGCACCGCCCCTGCAGCTCCCATTGGCCAAGGTTCGGAGCCAATGGGAGCGTCAGAACCAGGGCTTGGGGCACAGCAGAGGCAGCACGTTGAGCTAGGGTTGCCACTTTCCAGGAGCTGGGAGCATGCCCCACCCCCCTCCCCAGCACTCGCGGCATCCCCCCAGGACGCGCCCCTCTCCGCAGCACCCCCAGGGCTGCCCTTCCAAGGGGTCCCTCCCCAAGTTTTAGTCAGGGGTATATAGTAAAAGTCATGGACAAGCCACGGGCCGTGAATTTTTTGTTTACTGCCCTTGACCTGTCCATGACTTTTACTAAAAATACTCGTGACTAAAACAAAGCCTTCACTATAGTTAACTGAACGATTGTCCGTATACCACACGTTATAATTTAGCAGTCTAAAGTAATTTACGACGCAAAGAGCAGAGATGTTGCAAATCTGATTTCAGACATATTGGCAGAGCCGTATAGGTATCAATACCGCTGCATTCACAAGATCTGGCTGTTATTAGTCTCAACTTTTTGAAGCATAATGAAAACACTTAATGAACTGATATCTGCATTTGTACTGAAGCAATGCACAATAAGTAAAAGCATCCACTGTTCTCACAGCTTAAGGGAATTTATAAAAGTGTATCATATGCAACCTCAGCTTTGCCTATTGGTGAAAACCTTTCAGGTGGCAGTTCAAAGTGGATATTGGACCTATATGTTAATGAATTTACTCTAGGTCAGTGTGATGAATGATGGGGAGGAAAGGTAAGCTCTCTTTTATGGATACCCAGCCAGCCAGTAGCTATAAAATCCCTCTTAGGAGCTGTTCTCTAATTGCTCTACCTGTAAAGGGTTAAAAAGTCTCACTGCTATGTTTAGGTAAAAGAAAGTGAGTAGGCACCTGGCCAAAAGAGCCAATGGGAAGGCTAGAACTTTTTAAAATTGAAACAAGACTCCCCTTTTGTCTGTCTGTTGATCTCCCAGGGAGAGGCGGACAGGGCAGAGCTATGCTGTAAAAAGCTTGGGCCAGGTATGAAAAAATCATCAGTATCATACCTAGAAACTACTCATTTAAAACCCCAGATATGTAATGTCTAGGAAGACTCAGTTAGGTTTATCCCTTCAATTTCGTTATGGCTTGTGGATTCCTCTGTGCTAACCCCAGGTGCTTTTGTTTTGCTTGTGACCTTTAAGCTGGACCTCAAGAAAGCTATTCTTGGTGCTTAATCCTTGTAGTTGTTCTTTTAAAATCTAGCAATAGCCTGAGTTTCCAGATGTATTTTCTTCCTTTTTTTTTTAATTAATAAAATTTACCTTTTTTAAGAACAGAATTGGATTTTTGTGTCTTAGAGGTTTGTGCACATGTTGTTTAATTAACTGGTGGCAAAGGCTGATTTCCTCCCCCCCCCCAGCTCTTCCCTGGAGCGGGGGGGGGTGGGTGGAGGGGGATGGTAGTGAAAGGTACCCCACCGGAAGGAATTCCCAAATGCGCTTCCTGGGCTCTAAAAGGGGTTCTGCACTAGGTAGTGACAGCATTGACCAATCCAAGGTCAGAGAAAAGCTGTAACCTTGGGAGTTTAATACAAGCCTGGAGTGGCCAGTATTAATTTTTAGAATCCTTGTGGGCCCCGACCTTCTGCACTTGAAGTGCCAGAGTGGAGAATTAGCCTTGACAGTCAGCTACACATATTTTAAACAAAAACCCAGACATTTCTCAAAAGATTAATAGATTCCAAGGCCAGAAGGCACCACTGTGATTGAGTATGACCTCCTGCATAATGCGGCCATAAAACTTCCATAAACTAATTCCTAGGGAAAATCTTTTATAAGACAATCCAATCTTGATTTAAAAATGGTCAGTGATTGAAAATCCACAACCACATTTGAAACTATTCCAGGTCCCTTTAAATGGTGCTGTTTGACTATATGGACTTAACTCACAATAAAAAAAACGATACTATAGTTAAATTAGACTTAATGGCCCCAACTCCCTTTACTGGCTGAGCTTGATACAGATCCGGAGAGTGTGCAAAGGGGTTACAAAAAGACACCTTTGTGGTTCCTAATCCAATGCAGGGCAATTATAACACCTGGGTACCAAGTGGCCATACAAGCACCCTTGCCATGCTCCCTTACTTTGGCCCAGAATAAAGAGGCAGAAGACTACTACACTGGCCCTATGCCAACCCAAGCAGTAGAGTAAATTTGCTTTAAGACAGCTCTGAGCTGTTGGAGTTCAACAAAGCAGATTTAAAACGGCTAGTGAATCTGGCCCTAAAAATGGTTTCAATTTGCATTAATTCATTACAAATTCCAAAATTTATCAATTAAACCTGACAATCTAATTTGCTAAAATGAAGTTGCTAAAACAAGCACATCCATTTCTAAATGTCCTCAAGTGACAATAAATTCATAATAGTAGTTAGGGAAGAAGAAGATCATTCAGTCCATCCTTTGCATACAATGGATACAGTCCCATGACAGAGGACGTATTAAAGTGATATTACATACAAGTTATGAACAAAACAAGTTACACTGCAATAAAAGTTGAGTTTTACCTTTTTTCTTTAAATACTAGGTCACTTAATATTGCTTTGAATCTATTTAAGTATCAAGAAAGCTGATTGTACATTATACCAGATAACAATGAATTTTAACAGCAGCAATCCTTTTTAAATCCCTATAGTTCTTCCTCCTAAATTGCTCTGTGTTGCATGACTGAATGCCCAAAACTGATCTTATAGTAACTAGTTAAATAAATTACAAAAAGCCTTTATACTCACCACACAGATGAACTACTGTTTAAGCAGCCATAAATCCAGCTACTTGTACCCTGTTAAATCAATAACATGTGAAAATGTGCATTACTACTTTAAATTTTGTGTGTGAGTTTAAATATAAAAATATTGAACTTCACTCCAAAAAAGTTTAGAGTTAGTGTTGATGATCCACTCTTAATTTATACCTGCCTAACTGTGACACCTCATCAGACATCACCCACTGTTCTAATCCTCCTTCAATACTTATATACATCAAGGTGTATTAAAAAAGAGCAGACTTCAATCTTCATTTCCCAATCCTTATCTATCACACATTTCTATAGTGGCCCTCACTATAACCACCAAGTGCTCCTAAGAGGAACTTTACACACTCAAACAAAACACAAAAATGCAGTTGCTTATGAAGTATGATTCATCTCCTGTTTCCTTAGCTATTTATTTGTAATCAGTAAGATTCACCACCTCTTTTTCTTGATTCTGTAGAGTGTTAATGACATCGTGTCTGCTGCCAAGATGCTTGATACCACAAACTCAGAATTATGATTATGAGATAAAGTAGAACAAACAGCTCAAATACAAGAATGAGAATCTTTGGCTAAACAAGAAATATGTTTAATAATTTGCCTTTTTCGTTTTTGCTAACCATGAAAATGAACAGAAGATATTGCAGCCTAGAACACTTATTATTTCTCATGAAAGAAACAAAAGTGAAGTGTTCAGAAGTCTCAAAGCACTCTTCTAAAGAGATGGGGTGGTAATTCCAGTATCTGGGTAGTTATATTGTGCCTACCTAAATCCCTCAAACAGAATGTGGTGGTGATCTTCATTTCTTGTCCCAAACTGTTGTGTAAAGTTACTGTATTATTATTATTATTATTAACTGACTGCTGTGCATTCCACAGGTGGCAAAAGTGTTCCCTCCATATTCCTCGCCAACCTCACAAGCAAATTGTAAAGTAAAGTATTTGGAAGACAATAGATCCTCAGACAAGAAGATGATGATAGGGGCAGTACAAAACTAAAGTATTATTTATATAATCATGTAATCAAGAATTCTAGTTTAAGGACTGTTACGAAAAACAACTATTGAAGATGTACTGTAGTTATACTACAAACAATAGATTTTTTTGGCAATCAGCAATTGTTTTTGTCAAAATCCTGTAAGCAATTAATATACCTTATAAATGTGATGAAAAATTCAGTTAGTTCAAAATTAAGCCTAATCAAAAATTCAGTTAGTTCAAAATTAAGCCTAATCAAAAATTCAGTTAGTTCAAAATTAAGCCTAATCAAAAATTAGTTCCAAAATACTCAAGCAGCCCAAGTAAAATTTATATTCTTACCAAGCAATGTTGTGTCTGATTTAAAGAACTTCAGTTATTTTACATCTTATAAAGCAAATTCCATTCTCATGCAAGAATCAGACACAACATTGCTAATGATTAAAGCTAATCAAAAGTCAGAAGTTCTGTTTAGCAGAAAATGCCAATATTCTGGGGGCGGGAAATGGTGTTCTACTTTTTGTTCCAAAACGGAATTTCCAAAAACTTCTCACAGAAGGGAACACCTGAAAAAAAAAATCATATTGAAATAATCAAAACATTTTGTTTAAAATTTTTTTAAATGAAATTTGAGTCTGGGAGCCCAAATTTTGAGGCCCCTGGCTCAGCTGCAGCTCCCAGGGCAGAAGGCTCGCAGATGGCCTGGGAGCCTAGAAGACCTGGGAACCATGGCTGAGCCAGGAGCCTCTAGGCATGGGAGTCAAGGCTTTTGGTGCCTGGTACCATGGACTAGAAGCCTTGAGAACCACATCTCAAGCTGGGTCTCCCAGTGTTTCCACAGCTTCCAGGTTCCTGGCTCTGCAGCAGGGTGCCTCGAAGCCCTTGGGTCTCCAGCCATGGGGTAGTTTTTATGTCTGGGCTGCCCCGAAGCCATGAACCCTGGAAGCCCACTAACTGAGCTAGCAGGAAGCCAGGCAGGGTTCCACTGGAGCCCGGTATGTTTTGTCAGAAGTTCAAACCAGATGCATTTCTGTGACAAACTGGCATTTCCTGATGAAAACCTGCTTTGTTGCAAAATTCCTAATGGGCTCTACTGAGGACACCCAGCCTTATACCTCCCTCTTCTACGTGCACGCTCAACATCATCACAATGAATGCAAAAGATGAGGACATTTAAGGGCAGTTTATTCAAAATGAACTCAGGTAAGTCTGAAGTGATGCTGGTGGGAAGGGGGAACAATTATAGAAGCTAACCGAGACACTGACCTCTCCCTTCCACTAAAGGCATCTACCTTCCATTCACCAAGTTCGTATGAAATCTTGGAGTCTCAGTGGACTCTTCACTAATCTCGAACACCTATGTAGAGAAATGCATTCTTCCACCTCCAGTTAAGAAACTACACTCCTCCTTTTCAAATGAGGTGGTGAGTCAAAGTGATCCATATCTTTGCCTTGAGGTGAAACTACTGCAAATCATCATGTTTGAGGCTGAAAAGTGGAAGAAACACAAACTCCAGTTGTATAGCACACAGTAGCCCATCTCCTCAACAGGAAAAACAGCTGAGAACACATTAACTGGTGGAGCTCCATACCCTCTAACAACTCCCGGTTCATTTATATTGCTCTAGATAAGGCCCTTACTAGAGCCCCATTTTGGGATAGCCTCCCTATTCAGGAAGGTCACTTAAGCACATGCTTTTCTGAATGAGGCATAAGATGGAGCGTTGCTACATTAAAGACCCAAAGCTACTGAAGTTTGGAGTGGTGAACTGCAAAATCTATTATTGGCAACTCTAAGTCAGTCTTAGGGCTTGTCTACATGGTAGACCACAGCAAGCTGAGGTGTGAATCCACCGCACTCTAGCCTGCCACCGTCTAACTGTCCATGTGCTGACACGTGTTAACAGTTCATAAAAATCTTAAAGTACCCTAACAAACTCTTAATGCGTCAGCAGGGCACACACACACAGTTAGACCTCAGCAAACTAGTGTGGGGTAGATTCACACCTCAGCTTGTCGCAGTCTAATTGTTCATAAAGACAAGGCCTTAGTGTATATATATGTGCAGTACTCAGATACTATGATAATGAACACACTAAACATAACAAATACTAAAAGGCATGTGCCCCTAAACAAGTAATAATACGTTGGGATTACAGTAAAAAAGCGGTCTCTGTTTAATAATTACTGGAGTAGTTAGCTCAATACAGCTGTTTAAATGGAAACAACAATTCAGTTTCATAAAGTTAAAATTGGGTAACAACAGATATATTTACAAAAATACAGAAAGCACATATTTTCTCACCAACATACTGTTTTGACAGTGGACATGACTGTAGGTTTTTCTGTGGTTTGAAAGAGGAAACATGAAATATTTTCCATCAGATTCCTTAAAAGAAAAAATATTGCTTATTAGAAAAAAACACAGAAATGACAAAATTGAAATTAGAAAAAGATATTAATGCTACTTACATTATAAACTGTATAGGTCCATTTTGAGGATTTGATTTTAATCCAAATCAAAGTTCCTAGAAGTAAACCATATGCTTTATTTTGCTCACTTGCGTGTGATAGGAAAACCTTAATTCTAGTTGTATGTTACTGCAGGAATTGCCTATGACATATAATAGTAATCTTCAGCAGAACTTCACAAAACACAAACATTCTACTTTATCAAGCACATTTTATCAACTTATTGTTCATATCTCCAGAAGTTAGACATAGGAACATTAAAATATGTAATGCAATAGTCACGACTGCTATTCAGAATTGCATACAATAGTTAAAATCAACTATCTATACAGCACGCCAAACCAAGGGATGCTATTATTACTTGCAAAATTTATCAATACGTGCTAAAATAAAAGGTCTCAAAGAAAAATAGCATTAGCATCTGGTGGGCATCAATGTCAGTATGGGGGCTGAATACAGACAAGAGAGTGTTGAAAATACAGCAGCACAGCATACTTTCTTTGCCCTTACCACACTTTCAGTCTCACAGGAAAGGAACATAAAAAGCCCAAATTCAGGCATCAGAATTAGGAGCAGAAGACTGACTACACGAAGAAAGTATGAGCAGAAAGGAAGGAGGAAGGGGGAGGAGTAATAGCACATGCTCAAATTCACCCTTCTTGTAACTCCTTTGAACTTAATGGCATTACAGCATGGATAAATTTAGGCAAGTGTCAAAAGGGAATGAGGAGAGAGGAAAATGCAATTGAAAAAAATTGCACATAAATATACTCCAAATTGCTATTGAAGTGGGGGGAGGGGGAATATCTGACTAAATGATCAATGAAAACCTAATCTATAAAATGATGTCCGTTATATTGTAAACTAAAGAAATGCAAAGATATGATTCACCTCCTCCTAGCCTATTTCAACAAAATTAAGCCTTGGTAGTTACTCCTGGGCTCTACAGCCATGGCTCCTCCTTGTTAACTTCCTAGCAGCCAGAGAAAGTCAAATAAGGAATTCTGCAGATTCTCCAACCCCAGAGAGGAGCCAATTCTTCATTATAGATTGGGTCTCCTTGCCCAGCTCTGTCAAGGGAAAGGAGCCATTGAATCTGCACATCTGGGCACCTAGGAATTCCCCAAGCATCCATAATTAGCATAGTGGCTTTACAGTACATACATACCAACCCCCCACCAGGATAGGGTATGGACATGGGAAAGGCTATAGTCAGAACATCTGAACTCCAGCTACTCCTGTGGCTGCTGGAGATCGGTCAGCCAGGCTTAAACTGGAACAACTTTTGTTTCCTGGCTACTCCCCAGAATCTGGAGAATGCAAAAGTGGCATTTCTTTGCCCCATTATGGTCCTCAACCAAGCCTAGTGCAGCTAGAAACAAGAATCAAGACCATAGTTTGTCGCCATGCATTCCAAATGGTGTTTGAGTGGTGCCTAAAGAAAGAGTCTGCGCTTCAGCAATTCGGTAGTGAGAAGATTAACTCTTAGACAAAATGTATCCTCAGATCCTGGTCAAAGAATTAGACTTGCATACCTTTAAGTTCAGTAAGTGTTTCAGGACCTTCCTCAAAGAACTTTGCTGGGTGCCTCACAAAGTGATGATTCAATACTAACATTCTCTTCTTTGGATCCTCGGTTATCTAAAAATACAAGACAACTTGTTAAAAATCTACTTAGCATTTTGTGTGCTTTACAAGAATTACCAAGACATTAAGCCAGCAATGCAGCTTTATTTACAGTAAAAGTCAGAGCTTCAAAAAGGCAGAGGATAATATAGTTTCTAATTTCAATTCAATATCTGGAGCTAATAAAAATACTCTATTCATCTATATCCAATTACTGCTATCTGCAAATTGCAACTGCTCGAACTATACAAAAAGTTAAAACTATGTATACATAAAACCAAAAAGCTGTATTATATAAATATTGCTAAAGAGACAGACACATACACACACCATAAGGTGATATCTATGTGATAAATTGAAGACCCATGTAACAAGTTAATTTTTCATGCACCTATAACTAAGGCTAAGATTTAGTCACGGGTATTTTTAGTAAAAGCCATGGACAGGTCACAGGTAATAAACAAAAATTCACAGCTGGTGACCTGTCCATGACTTTTACTATATGAATACCATGACTAAAACTTAGCAGTTCCTGGCGCCCCGGACAACATTGCTCTGAGGGGCCTCAGGACACCACTACTGACTGCCCCCAGCCACCCCTGCTCCAAGGCCCCAAAGACCACCGGTCGGGTGCTCCCCAGGGTATTCCCCAGGCTGCCCGAGCAGTGGTTAGTGTGGCAGGCCCCAGGACTGCTGCTCGGGCACTCCTCGGGGTCAGCTGTCCCAGGACCACCTGAGCAGTGTCCGGTGCAGCTGGCTATGGGGCACCTGGGGCCAGCTGCTCTGGTGGCCTTGGGATCAGCCACACTGGCCATTGCAGCTGCGACAGTCATGGAATCTGTGACTTCCGCGACCTCAGTGACAGAGTCACAGCCTTACCTATAACTGATTCACTTGCTTGTGCTCATTAATCCAACTTCCTGGGCCCAACTCATACACTTCAAATGTCTGAGTTCCTAAAATGTTCAAATGCTTCAAACCTATGCCATTTTTCTTTCTTTCTTTCTTTCTTTCTTTCTTTCTTTCTTTCTTTCTTTCTTTCTTTCTTATTTTTTTTTAAATCAACCTCCCAAAGTAAGTTTCCTCCTACTTTCTGCAAATATAGCTATGCAATTTGTGAGTATTATGGCCATCCCCAATGAGTTCTGAAAATTTTTTTCCCCAATGGACCAGTCAACTTTTCTATACCCATATTAAAAAGGGTTCAATTGAACAAGCTTCAGAGACCAGTGAAGCTATCAAAGAATGACCCAACCTCTCAGCCTTATTCCCAGTTCTTCATTTTTATTGCTGTAAAATTACGCAAAGGTTCAGGAATAGGATGAAATATGGTGAAAGGTTCTTCAAATAGTTTTTCAAACAGTAACATGCAGTGGGCAACATAACATTTAAGCAGGTAGAAAAGAAAAATGAGACACAGGGAGTAAAAAGAAGCAATAAATAGGGAGAAAGCGAAGAAAACTAGTAAACTCATCAGCTTTTCCCTTGATTTCCCCTAAGTAAGCATTCCAAATTTACATAGAGGGTTTCTGTTTTGTTAAAATAAATTTGCAAAAGGACATTAAATATGTAAGCAAATTTGTGTACCTTATCACAGTACAGCTGAGCAGATTTGTTTAGGATCACAAGATCCCAGGCCTGTTTAACTCATTCTATCTCAGTGAGAAAGTCAGGGTATTAGCCCAGCTATAATTAACTCACTGACTCAGCCAGCAGCAAAAACTGAACCATTGTCATTCTTCACAGAACCCAAAACACAAGATTCTGGAGCATGAGACATCAAAAAGCCAGCAATTTTCAACATGATATAAAATTATCAGAAAGTAATACACAGTATTTGTCCCTGACTATTACAATGGTAGCTAAAACATCACTTTGTTGGGGGGAGAAAATCCTCACCTTCCTCCCAGTATTTATGGGGCATGCAGGAAATGGGAACTACAAACCTGTTTGGTGGTTTCATCAATAACATCAAAAAATGCCCTAATGGTAGCCAAGACCAATTCTTTACACCTAGAACAAAACATAAGGAACACTATATTTAAAAATGCAACTACAAAAAAAGGTATGGGCTAGATATTTTCAGAAAATTACTCTCTGAAGTTAAATGAATTTATAAAAGGAGATGAAGGTAAGGGATGGAGAAAGATGTCATGTCAGTTACCTAACTTCTTTGTCCTATTTGCTTACCATACTATGGAGAGGTGGTCTGTTGAGGCCCAAGTTCTAGGTACTGCTGAGCTCTGTTTGGGGGAGAAAAATATATTAGCTTTTTGGGGATTCAACATTAAAACATTAGAAATTTGAAAATGTATTTGTGATTTATGTCTGAATATTTATTAAGATGGGCTTTTACAAAATTATCAGACAAGAGCTTGGTTAGCCTTAAGATAAAGCTGGAGAAAAAACCTTATCACTTCAGGAACACACTTTGAATTCTCACGGTTAGTTTTCTTTAAAAAATAAATAAAAAAAAATAAAAATTATCATTTTCCCTAAAGTTAAGGTTCGCTATCTTTAAAACAAAACAAACAAACAAACATTTCTCAACTTATTTAAATGGATTCTATTATCCCATGTTCCCAACTATCCATCAGCCATCTGCATCCACTTCCAAAACCTGGGTAAGTAGGAGAGACTTGCAATGTAGCCTGAATGTCACCAGTTCTGGACTCTGACAGATCCAGGGTGGAACAGAGGGGGAAACAGTACCAGGTGGAACATAACAGAACCAAGACACACACACCCCTACCTCCCACCTCTAAAGAATATTTAGCAACTGTACATTTCAACCATTTAATCTTTTAGCCTTAGAGCATCACAATTTCTGTCCTACCACTCTGGGGGGAAGAGTTGGACTTGTAAGAGCCAAGATCCCATTTAGGGCTTCACAGGTTAAAACCAGTATCTTAAATTTCAATCAAAAGTGAACTGATAGCTATGGAAAATCATGGAGCACAGTTGCAATATGATATTTGAGTGAAATGCCAGATAAGTGCCTTTATGTTCTGCACCAACTGCAGTTCCCTAATAATATGAAGGTAGAGTCTCATGTAGAACATTTTATAATAGCTCAGCTTTGACATGAGAAAGGCATAGATCGCCAATGTGAAGACTGCACCCAAACTAAAATTATGCACATTTATTACCAAAAAAAGATGATACTCTTGACTACTGCTACCAGCTGGATAATCAGAATCAGGTAGGAATTCAACAAGATTCACAGGCTGCAAACCTTAAAATGAATGGCAAGCAGCTCTCAACAGATAGGGATTATTTCAAACTTTCAATGTAATCATTATAGCATGGGGCAAACAGCAACAGGGAAATAATTCACTCGTCTGGGTTGAGTTTCAAGTCACTAGCCAACATCCAAATTTCCATTTGAGCCCAGGTAAATCTCACCAGTGGGGTTGGTGGAGATAGAAATATAAATCTGGGTGTTATCAGCATAACAAGACGCCATGTACCATTCTTCAATATACATGCTGTAAACCTCTGGTACCCCTTGCTCAAGGTATGTATACAAGACCACCACTATGGAACAGCACATGAAAACGCCTTTGATGAAAATAACCATTGTCCAATACTACCCTTTGGTTACTCTCTTAGTTACTAGCCAACTGAATTCTGTTACAAATCAGGTTAAAGAACAAACAAATTTCCAGTTATTAATTACTAGTGATGCAAGTTGCTTTAAATCCACTGTATCTAAGGATTATGAAGCAGAGTGGAAAAAGTAACTACAAAATGAAATTTTCTCCACCTCACCTTTGTGCTCCAAAGTGAAATTTGTATATGGCACATCTCATTATCAGATGTGTTCTTTCAAACCTAGTAATACTGCAATAAGAATTTATTATACTACGCCATACATACTGTATTCAGACACAGGTACATACAGTCCATAAACAGTTAACATAATACCATTAGAAGACAATTAAAAAAAAAGATTTTACCACAACAAATAAGGCACTGCTATGTTGACTTAATCTGGGTAGAAAAGCGAGTCCTGAATGAACTTGGTAATCTCTGAATCCTCCCGCCACAGAAAGGGTAGTTAGATTTCTTACATCTTGGGCCTTTAAAATCCAATGATTGTTTACAGCTGTATAAAAATCTTTTAAAAAATTGAAAATAGATTAAAATTCACTTTATACAAAGAAACAGTGGAAATTTTTTCACAGCATTTAGTAAAAACAGTTTTTTCTGAGCTGTGCTGGCAGCCTACCCAGAAGTCAAGTTTCCATTCCCATTTTTGAGTCTTGTGTTAGACAACAAAACTGTACCCAATGCAGGGGTGATCAGACAAGTCAGATGCAACTGTTTTTTTACACCAGCTGAGGATGCGCTTCCAAATATTTAATCTCGTGATTGATAGTGATCAATAAGGAAGGCCAAACGGAAGTGTGCATTTGTGATATCAGTCAACAGTAGAGGTAGAAATTAATAGAAAGGCAGCAGTGGCAAAATCAAGGGGATAGGGATCACCCATGCTTAGCTGCCACAAAATACAAACAAAAAGATAGAACACAAAAAATTCTACATATAATATACTAATAAATAATAATAAATAATTATATACACACACACACACACTAAAATATACTACTGCACAGTTAGGATTGCCGACTTTCTAATCGCACAAAACCGAACACCCTAGCTCTGCCCCTTCCCCAAGGCCTCGCACCTTCTCGGAGGCCCTGCCCCCCGCTCACTACGTTCCCCCTCCCTTGGTAGCTCACTCTTCCCCCATCCTCACTCGCTTTCATTGGGCTGGAGCAGGGAGTTGGGGTGCAGAACGGGGTGAGGGCTCTAACTGGGTGTGTGGGCTCTGGGGCGCAGGAGGGGCTCCAGGCTGGGGCAGAGGGGTTCAAGGTGTGGAAGGGGGCTCAGGGCTGGGGCAGGAGGTTCGGGAGGGGGGTTACCTCCGGAGGCTCCCGGTCAGCGTCACAGCGAGGGAGCTAAGGCGGGCTTCCTCCCTGTCCTGGCACTGCACTACACCCCAGAAGTGGCCAGTAGATCCTGCTACTAGGCGTAGGCAGCTCTGTGTGCTGCTCTTGCCCGTAGGCACCACCCCCATGGTTCCTGGACAATGGGAGTGTGGAGCCAGTGCTGGGGCGGGGGCAGCGCGCGGAGCCCTGTGGGCACCCTGCCTAGGGGCTGGACCTGCTGGCCACTTCCAGGGTGCAGCATGGAGCCAGAACAGGTAGGGACTAGCCTGCCTTAGCTCCACAGCACCGCCAATGGGACTTTTAACAGTTGACGGTACTGACCAGAGCCGGTAGGGTCCCTTTTCGACCGGGTGTCCGGTCGAAAACCGGACACCTGGTCACCCAATGCACAGTACAGATTCATAACTTTTGAAATGTGCATTCTTATCAAGTGTAACTTCATAAAAATTAAAATACTGCAGAGTATTGATATAATGTCAATACAGTAATTCTTTTCTCCTTTGGGCTCCGAAAATTTGTACGTTATGCTATCTACAAACATTTAATCTCAATTAGGACCAATATTGGTATTTAATATTCTCACTGCCCCATCCAAATACCTTTGACTTCACTGAGAGGGCAGGATGAAACTTGGCAAATTGCATAAAAAGTAACACAATAACTAGGTATACAGTCAGAAGAGAACGTGATTTTGAATATCAAGGTTTAACACAAGGAAGCATTCGCTCATGGGGGAAACAGGAAATCACTTTGACCTGTAATTTACAAGGTTCCAAATTACTTCTATTTTCTGTGTAAGATGCTGGAAATTAAGTGTTCCCACCACTACACCAAAGGTCAAGTTAAAAGCTGAAAGACAATATTTTGATATTTATGTGACAAACTGATGTTCTTTTAGTGTCCCAGTTCTGTCACAGGAGAAAGAGTGAAAGATTACAGCTTCTAAGAGCATCTCTCTTTTTCCATAACAATGTGTTTTCAGGCCACTGTAATGCAACAGATTCTCACACACACACACACTTAAGCATTAAGAAAGAAACATAGTGCCCAATGCAACACTTAACTGAAATAAACTTACCAGTAAGATATTTGTCTAAAGGCATTACAGGTGCAACATGAGGTGTGGCTTGTGTAATGAGGAGGTTTATAAATTCAGGCTTAAAATTCTTTAGAGTGAGCAATGCTCTTGCAACAAGACCACCCATGGAATGACCTACTATTGCAACACTGCTTGGAGCAAATTCTTGATCCTTCAGAAAAAGAAAACAGTAATCACTCAAAGTTAGAATTTGAGAACATTCATTTAAACAAACAGATGAAACTTAAGGCTTGTCTACACTTACCAGGAGATCAACGAGCAACAATCGATCCATCGGCAGTTCATTTAGTGGATCTAGTGAAGACCCGCTAAATGATCCACAGATCGCTCCCCCATCGTCTCCTGTACTCTACCAGATCAAGAAGAGTAGGTGGAGTTGACAGGAGAGCGTCTCCCGTTGACATTGCGTAGTGTGGATCCCACGGTCAGTAGATTTAAGCTACTAAGCTATTCACGTAACTCAAATTGCGAAACTTAGATCGAATTTCTCCTGTAGTGTAGACAAGGCCTTAGACGTTGATCTATCATTTAGTTAAAAGTTGTGCATTTTTCCTCTTAAATTAATCATGTTGCTCAAAGAAAATAGTCAGGTTTAATAGTTTGACAAGATGTTACTAACTGACCCATATTTTAGATGCTTTGGTTTTCCAGAATCACTAAGTAAACACAGGCTCATCACAAGAAAAAGTAAGAATGTAGGAGGTGCTGTACTTCAAAAACTGTAGTTTATAGCTGACATTATAATGTTTGAGAACCTTAAGGAAGCAGACCAGCAAATAAGCTTTTAGGCTGAGGCATGTTTTCTAAATCCGTATTAAATATTTAAATAAACAGTTCTGAAAACATAAATGAGCCTACTGCATTTCTACTACAAAGTAGTTTACATATTATATGGAAATATTTTATTTAAAAAAATGAGAAAACTATCCAAGGCTTTGGGCACCCTCACCATGAGAGTAAAGACAAAATCCAAAATTTGTTTATTAAATCAAGACTAAAACAGGAGTATTTTTCTCTCATCCACATAATCAACACCACACAAATAATAGCCAATATATCTATTACAATTAAAGATTTGCATCCCACAATTTTCCACTGAACAAAAATTCCACCCCAGTTTTTAGTAGAAAAGGAAAAAAAATCTCAAAATACTATTCATGTGCATACCTCACGTCTTACCTTGTACAGCTTAAGAATTACTTTAATGCACTCATGCACAAATCTGGTTTGTCTGTGCAGACTACCACCATATAGTGCAACCAGCTCCTCATTAAAATTGACAGTGAAGAAATTGAAATGGTACTTGAAGTCAATGTCTTCTGCTTTTCTAAGTGCTATAGAGCCAAGAGAACGTACTAGGAAAAGAAATTGCACTAGTTAAATCACAGAAACACCTTTCTTCTAACTGTAGTCAACGCTACTACTCTCAGTTGGATTCTCCAATACAAACAAGTCACTATGTAGTTGGTAAAAACAAACGTTATCTTACTACCACTGGATATTCAAGTTCTTTAAACCTGACCAGTGTTCACTTGATGCAAGTCATTTGTATGCATCAAAAAGAGTGGAAAGCTTTCCTCTTTTACCAACCTATAAGTATACTTCCCTTGTTTTCAGACATACATACATACATAAATGAGAAATTAGGATGAAAAATATCAGTTAGTTGATAAGAAATCTCTTTATAATAAAAGTGCAACTTACAAATGTAGATTTTTTTGTTGTTGCATAACTGCACTCAAAAACAAAACAATGTAAAACTTTAGAGCCTACAAATTTATTCAGTCCTACTTCTTGTTCAGCCAATCGCTAAGACGAACAAGTTTGTTTACATTTACAGGAGGTAATGCTGCTAGCTTCTTATTTACAATGTCACCTGAAAGTGAGAACAGGCGATTGCATGACACTATTGTAGCTGGCGTTGCAAGATTTTTTTAATCGCTTGAAGCCCTAGTATAAAGACTACAAGGAAGAATGCTTGAGCATGGGGAAAAGTCTCTCTGGGGACAAAATGCAAGTTTCTCCTAGAGAGCAACGTTTTGTGAGCTCTAGATCCTGCTTTGTCTTTAGTCACCCCTGGAAATATCCTCTCACTGTGCAGATTCAGTTATCGAACAACCTCAATGAGCCCTGTTGAAAAAGCTAAACACCACATATTCAAAGCACTGAACAGATATTAAATAATTCCCACAGCACTCTGGTAAGATTAATATATTTTAAGATCAGAAGGGACCATAAATCATCTAATCTGACCACCTATATAATACGGGCCATAGAATTTCATCCAGTTACTCCTGTATTGAGCCCAAAACTAGTGCTCGACTAAGGCATATCTTCCAGAAAAGAATCCAGTCTTGAATTGAAGACTTCAAGAGAGGGAGCTCCACCACTTTTCTTGGTAGTTTGTTCCAATGGTTAATCAACTTTGCTGTTAACTTTGTACCTTATTTCTAATACAAATTTGTCTGGCTTTAACTTCCAGCCATTAGTCTTTGTTATGCCTCTCCCCCCTAGATTAAAGAGATCTTTAGTACCAGATATTTTCTCCCCATAAAGGTACTTACACACTTTAATCAAGTCTCTTCTTGATCTTTTTGCCTCATGATAAGGCATTTTTGCAGCTATCAAATAATTTTTGTGCCTCTTCTCTATCCCATTTTTCAGTATTCTTTTTTAAAATGGGGACACCAGAACTGGATGCAGTATTCTGTTAGCAGTCTCAGAAACGCCACAGACAGTGGTAAAATCACCTCGCTACTCCTCTGTTTATACATCCAAGGATTGCATTAGCCCTTTTTGTCACAGCATTGCACTGGGAGCTCATGTTTGTCCACTATGATCCCTAAATCCTTTTCAGAGTCACAGCTTTCCAGGATACAGTTCCTCCATTCTGTAGGTACAACCTGCATTTTTTGTTCCTAGATATATGACCTTCAGTTTGGTTGCAATAACACACATTTTAAGTGGGCCCAGACTACCAAGTGATCCAGATCACTCTATATGTTTCCCTTTGATTCCTAAATGGTTACTCTCTGTATTGCTGTGTTTTCAAAAAGACCTAATTAATTCACAATAGAGTCTGTACTTCTTTAAACATAATTACAAGTGTCCATTTGGCATCTTGTGTGATGATTATTTCAGTAATCTTCTTTGGATATCATTGTCCTCACATGCCTTTAAATATGTTTTCTAAAACTATAAATTATGAAATGTTTTACTATGTCATTTTGACAAAAGTATGTATAATTTCAGTCAAAAGAATTAAAGCACCTTTGAAGGTTAAAAAAAGTCAGTAATAAGTTATTCATTGGCTAAATGCATGCAAGGCTTATTTACTCAGCTAAACTAAAACTATTTTGGGGCATACACTAATTGTTTACAAAAGCACAGAGGTTTTTTTTAACATCACCATTAGAATGCTGAATAATTCTGTTTCAAAGCACTTTCTTAAAACAAGTAATGATCCTTGAAGAATGACTGTCTTCAGAATAACACTCATTATGCTATATTTAATTAGTTAATGGTTGCACAGCACTTTCAAAAATGTAAACACTACTTAATTACAAAGTACTCTCATATCTTCATTTTCCTCTACAAATATACAACTATTACTTCCAATCTCTGAATGGAATGAAGTACAGCAGGAGATAATGAGTTTATACCAAATGTAGAAACAGGCTACATTAAGACTTGGAACAACATGCCAGGGTGGAGCCACTTGCCCCTCAGGTAACTAGCAGCGAATCCAAAACCGCCTTTGTAGATGGGAGGAGGAGTTGAAGCTTATTTTTAAGGTATCTAAAACTAGATTTGATATCAAAGACCTCAGAATTCTCCAGTAGCTAGTGAGTTTTACCCCTTCTTCTAATTCAGTTGTGCTTTTATTCAATATGACTGTTCTAAAATATTGTTCAAGTTGAAAATCAATCAGATTTTTGCAGGTCAGTCAGGTTGCCAATAATGGTGTAATACAACAGACCTGGTCTGAGTAGCAGACTGTGGATTTTTCCTGCCTACGTTAGTGAAATTTAGAGGAATTACAGAATGATCCCTGTGGGAATCATACAGAGGTGCTGGGTTCCTGAAGCACAAGTACCTTTTAGGATGTATCCACAATAGTGAAAATAGAACCCCAAACTCACCACTGGAACCCACGAGTGGTAACAACAGTAAAGCTATGATTTAGGGGCATTTTCATCACTGTGTGCCTGGGCTGGTCTGAACTTATTTACATAAGAGCTTCCACCAGAGGGCAACAGTAGTGATTTATATGGGTCCTATTTTTGCCAGTACAGAAAGGGTCACATTGACCCTAGTCTCAAACGAGGATGCTTTCCTACTTTCCTTGGGTAGAGGACAAACAACACTTTGTGGTCAGGTGAAAGAAATGTAATAACGTAATTAAGTTATCTTAATTTAAGAGAACTAACCTCACATAGAACTGTGTAAAAATTTTTAGTTAAATCATTGGACAGACAATGTACATGTGTCTTAAAAACAGTGATTGATTCAACACAGCATTATTTCAGTTTTAAGTGAAATCAATTTGATTTCAATGGACATACACTGGGGTAAAACTGGTAAAGCTGTGGGGAATCAGTCCCAGAATTAAATCTATAATCTTAATAGGTTAAATAATAATACATTCCATTGAGTCAAATTATTTAAAGCTATGCTATTTCTTTGTTTTACTATATATTTATTTATGAAGTGTTAACAGGTTTACAAATCCTTGCCATGTAAATATCAGAAACAAAAAAATAATCGTAGCTTTTGTTGAGACATTATACAGGAATATAGTCATCAGCTCTCTATTGATTACAGTGTTACCATATTACAAACAGCATACATAAAACACCTTTGATGTCATTTCTAGTTATTTTATTATATTGAGTGAAATGTCTGATTACACATTTTTAAACAGACTACATACGTCTATAAAGAGTTAATATTAAAGAAAAGGACAGGTGTGCTTTTTTTTTTTGGGCAGGTGAATGTACTTTGTCTAAGTATTGAATAAAAGGTACCGGTAATCAAATTCTTAAGTATCTTTTTTGTCCTCTGTGTATTTCGCTGGGTATGTAATTGGTATGGTAATTTTTCCCATAAAACCAACTTCCTGTATTTTTTTATATCATTCCTCTACAGTTGGACTATTTTTCTTTTTGCAATGAGAGGCTATCAGTAGCTGAGCAAATATGTCTATGCCTTTATGGACTTCAAAATCTGTGAAGTCTCATTCCAGGTAAACATCTTCGACAGGGTTCTCCGGTGGTGAATATCAGCATAGCTTCACTGACTTCAACTGAGACGCCCCAATTTACACTAGCTGAAAATATGGCCCCTTATCTCCTGGACACTGTACATAAGGAAATTCTTCATTATTTATACTTAAAGTAGTAGCAATGAGGCATTTTGATATCATTCCTGTAACAGCTTTGACCTGTCTTAGTAATATTCCAGAGACTTAACTCTTCCTGCCTTTAACTAAAACAGATAACTCTGTTTGTACAACTTTCAAAATTCACTTTACTATAGCCATACCTTGTTTATAACTCCCAGCATTCCCAGGAAGGAAGAGAACTGGAATCCCTGTCAAAATCAGATTTTTGTTTTCTTCAGCGTAATTCCCTTCCCCATAGAGATAGAGCTCATAGGCTGGAAAACGTCTGGATATTTTCTTAGGTAGTTTTATTTTCTGTGACAACAAATACATATGGTTAAACGTACAGTATCTGACTAAAATTAATGGATCTTTAGCAGCTCCTAAGAATTCAAGATACTGGACTCCTAAAATGCAAATAAACAGTAATTACAAAAGAAGCAATTTGCATCATTACAGACAAAAAAAGAGGATTTAGCCTCAATAATGCTTATGCAAATTTACGAAAGGGAAAAGACTGCTATGGAAATCATTTTTTTTCTTATAATCTATAAGTGAAGGAAATACATAAAGGTTTTCTTTTTTTTCCTGGAGACCTATTCTTTATGATGTAAGTCCTAAATTGATTAAAGTTACAATTAAATTTCTAAAAGTAGTACAGAGAAAAGAGTATTAGCTGGAGAGACCACAGGTTTTTGTGACAAGGATTTCCACAAAGTTGTTTTTCCTTTGAGATGTAGAAATCCGGGTGGATCTTTATTTTGTGTACAGATATTTCTTCCCTTTCACTTTGGTGCAGTTTTATAGTTCTGAAAGATGCTAACTGCAGGTCACTCGGAGCTTGATTTAAAGCTTACTGAAGTCGATGGGAGTTTATTGACGTTCGTGCAATTTGGATTAGGATCTTATTATCCAGCTACTGTTGCCTGTTGTTGGCTTCAGCTTTTGTGATTGGTTATATGTAGCAAAAATAATAAATAAAACTACTGATTTTTTGTTTTATCTTAATAACTTTCTGTAGGTTCTTACAGCAAAATCCATTTAAGTGGTGCATTTTGTACACCGTCAAAATATAAAGAAAGCAGTATCTAATACATAAGCTGCAATACATTGCTGTACGCACAGTATGACTTTTTGCTTGCTACAATATATGCACTTGCTCTTCTGAAGCTAAAACAGCAAACGGAAGCTAATGTATTTCACCCTTCCAGGCAATTGTTAGTCAAGACGGCGAGCTTCTGTATTACAGAAAATGCAATTTAGGAGGTCATCTTTGACTCCTCTTGGGATTCTCCCTCCACATCTCTTCCTCCGTCACAACATTTAAAAAAATCCCTCCTTCCTTTTTTTCCCAATAGTCAAATCACTTGTCTTGATTATTGCAACATCTGCTTTTCTGGTCTTCTGTATATTAACGTTTCCTTCTTCCAGTCTGACCAAAGTAATGTTGCCAAAATCATCCTCCTTACCTGTCATTTTGACCACAACATCCCCTCTATAAGGCTATGTCTACACTACAGCTTATGTTGGCATAATTTGTGTCACTCAGGAGTGCGAATAAATTGGCATGAACAGCGCTATGCTGGCAGGAGAGCTTCTCCCACCAACACAACTTCTGCCACTCATGGGGGCTGGAGTAGTTAAGCTAACAGAAGAGCTCTTTCCTGTCGGCTTAGAGTGGCTACATTAGAGAGCGTACAGTGGTGCAGCTGCACCGCTGTAAACTCTCTAAGGTATGTCTTCACTACCCAATGCTAAAGCACTCCCACCACCTTCTAGAGACTGGTAAATCTGGCTGGATTTGGGGAGTTTGCAGTCGCCTACCTTGATGATATGGCCATATTCTCAAATTCATGGGCAGAACACCTGGAACACCTCCAAGCTGTCTTCCAGCGCATAAGGGAGGCAGGATTAACCATTAAGGCCAAAAAATGTCAAATAGGCCTAAACAGGGTAACGTACCTTGAACACCAGGTGGGTCAAGGAACGATCAATCCTCTACAGGCTAAAGTAAATGCTATCCAAAATTTGCTTGTCCTTAAGTCAAAGAAGCAGGTCCAATCTTTCTTGGACTTGGCTGGGTATTACAGACAATTTGTACCACACAACAGCCAAATTGCCACCCAACTGAATGACGTAACCAGGAAAAAACAGCCAAATGCAGTTCAGTGGACTGAGAAGTGTAAGAAAGCCTTTAACCGGCTTAAGGCGGCCCTTACGTCTGACCCTGTTCTCAGAGCCCCGGACTTCGACCAACCTTTCATTGTAACCACAGATGTGTCCGAATATGGTGTAGGAGCAGTTTTAATGCAGGAAGGACCAGATCAACAATTCCATCCTGTCGTGTTTCTCAGCAAAAAACCTTCTAAAAGGGAAAGCTACTGGTCAGTCTCAGAAAAAGAATGTTACACCATTGTGTATGTTCTGGAGAAGCCCATACCAGGCGGCGTATCCACCTGCAAACTGATCATGCTGCACTGAAGTGGCTTCACACAGTCAAAAAGACTAAGAAAAAACTTCTTCAGTGAGCCAACACCATCTGTGATTTGGGGGGCATGTGATAAATGAAGGGGGGGAAGCTCCCTTATGGACACCCAGCCAGCCAGTAGCTATAAAATCCCTTTAGTAGCTGTTTTCTAATTGCTCTATCTGTAAAGGGTTAAAAAATCTCGCTGCTATGCATAGGTAAAAGGAAGTGAGTGGGCACCTGACCAAAAGAGCCAATCGGAAGGCTAGAACTTTTTAAAATTGAAACAAAGACTTCCCTTCTGTCTGTCTGTCGTTCTCCGGGGAAAGGTAAACCGGGCTGTAAGAAGTTTCGGGCCAGGTATGAAAAAATCATCAGAATCATATCTAGAAATTACTTATTTACAACCCCAGATATGTAAGTAGATCAGGAAATGTCTAGGAAGACATGATTAGGTTTATCCCTCTTATTTCTTTATGGCTTGTAGACTTCTTTGTGCTAACCCCAGGTGCTTTTGTTTTGCTTGTAACCTTTAAACTGGACCTCAAGAAACTATTTTTGATGCTTAATTATTGTAGTTGCTCTTTTTAAATCTAGCAATAGCCTAAGTTCCCAGATGTATTTTCTTCCTTTTGTTTTTTAATAAAATGTACCTTTTTAAAGAACAGAATTGGATTTTTGTGTCCTAAGAGGTTTGTGCACATGTTGTTTAATTAGCTGGTGGCAACAGCGGATTTCCTTTGTTCTTCTGTCTCAGCTCTTCCCCAGAGGGGGTGTGTGTGTGTGAAAGGGCTTGAGGGTACCCCACAGGAAGAAATTCCCAAGTGTGCCTTCCTGGATTCTCAAAGGGGTTTTGCACTTGGCTGGTGGCAGCATCTACCTATCCAAGATCAGAGAAAACATCTTCTGTATTTTCCACAGTATGCATCCAATGAAGTGAGCTGTAGCTCACGAAAGCTTATGCTCAAATAACTTGGTTAGTCTCTAAGGTGCCACAAGTACTCCTTTTCTTTTTGCGAATACAGACTAACACGGCTGTTACTCTGAAACCAGAGAAAAGCTGTAACCTTGGAAGCTTAAAATAAGCCTGGAGTGGCCAGTATTAATTTTTTAGAATCCTTGCAGGTTCAAAGTGCCAGAGTGGGGAATCAACCTCGACAACCCGTGAGAAGTGAGTAAGGGGAAAGGAGAGAAAAAAACAAGTTAACATAACCAGAAAGATACATTTGAGACTTATTGAGTAACTGAAAGAAACGACTGTTGCATTGTCCTTCAACATCCTTCCCTCCTGCTTTTTTGGTCCACTTCTGACACCCCTTCTAACCCATAACTCATATTAATCAAAAAAACAAATGAAATAGCCCCACCCCGAACTAAGTTTAGACCCCAAACAGGGAGAAACAGAGACTTCCTGAAGCCTACTAGGGATTTTGCTATTGATTTTAGTAAAAGGCACTCAGATACTTTGATGACTGGTAGCAGTATAAAACTCTAAATAGATAGTTTTAGGACAGAGGTGGGCAAACTACGGCCCATGGACCACATCTGGCCCGTTGGACCCTCCTGCCTGGCCCCTGAGCTCCTGGCCCAGGAGGCTTGCCCCCACAGCCCCTCCCTTGCTGTTCCTCAGCGCGCCATGCTGCCGGTGTAGTGTATTAAACTGCTCCACATAGGAACGTGCTACTGGTAGCAGTCCCGGAGAGCAATTTACTACACTACACCAGTGCTCTGGACGGCTGGGCAATGCTCTGGGTGGCGCGGCTGTAGCGCCGACAGCCACCAGTGCTCTGTGCTGCGTGGTAAGGAGGCAGGGAGCAGGAGGGGCTGGATAGAGGGCAGGGGAGTTTGGCATGGTGGTTGGGGGGGCAGGAATGTGGATGGGGTCGGAGCATCAGAGGGCGGGGAATGGGGGGGTTGAATGGGGGCAGGGATCCTGGGGGGGGGCAATCAGGAAGGAGGTGGGGTTGGGTGGACCGGTGGGAGGCAGTCGGGGCAGGAGTTCTGGGGGCAGTCAGGGGACAAGGAGCGGGGGAGGGGATGGGGGGGTAGATGGTGCAGGGGTCCGGGGGGGCATCAGGGGGCAAGAAGCAAGGGGGGGCAGATAGGGGGCGGGGGCACAGCTTCCCCTAATCGGCCCTCCATACAATTTCCAAAACCCGATGTGGCCCTCAGGCCAAAAAGTTTGCCAGCCCCTGTTTTAGGACCTTCACATTTTGTCATGTTAAATTTAGGTTGTAAAGTGCCTCAGGCTAGGTACCATGTCATTATTTGTTTTTGTGAGGTGTATAGCATATTTTTGGGTATTTTAAATAAGAATGCCAATTAATAGTGAATTTCCCTTTTGTGATGTGGATACTTGCCGCTTAAAGTCAGGCTAGGTAGCTCGGACATATACCAAATTCTTGTGTAACAACTTTGCGTCACTGCCAGCCTTAGCTACATTTAGACAGGCACTTTAAAGATAAACGGCAGATGGATTTTGTTCTGTGCATGTACAGCGCCTGAGAGCTACAGTAATATAAACAATAAATAATACAATACAATACCTAAGCCAACCAGTCTACCTCATTTTCTTTCCCCAAACGTCCCCCTCTCCTCCACAAAACAACAAAAGCCAGATACTTGGAAACATATCATTCTGTGATGTCGTTCCTCTAGCTAGGACTTCAGGCATATTGCGAGGGAAGTGTGGGGAAGCTTGTACTATCACTGCTTGTTGTACCACTGTACTGTAGATTGACACTTCAGTCTGCACCTTTCACCACCACAAAACCTGCTTATAAGACAGATAATGAGAATTTAAGTGCTGACAATCAATGAACAGAACAGTCATGCTGGTGGGTGTTAATTTTAGACAACTTCCAGTCCTATAATCAAAACAGAGATTTTGCCAATTACTTGTAAATTGGTAGTACTATGTAGATTGAAGCTGAAGTAGGTTTTAGCTATCGGTAGTTCTGAATGCTATATTTATAAAGATCCTAATCACTTACATGATTTTATTTAATGAAGGGATCACTTAAGCAAGTTAGCCCACGTATTTACATTAAGTAAGCTTTCTCTTGTGCTTTTCTTTTCTAAAGCGATAGTCCCCAAGTTAGTAGATCCTAAAATTTACTTGCTGCTTTGTTACCTGTTTAGAACATGTGATGCAATATTTTGTTTAAAGAAAAATGCTTTTCTCCTCCACAAACAATGCCCCCAGTTTTCATCTCATACCCACCGAACAAATAACTGACCACTTGCTGGAAAAGTGATTTTCACTACAGTATATACAGGATGCTTAAATATTTTATTACAGTGACTTTTTTCTAAAAGTTATTTGTGTTGGGAGACATTTCATTAAAAAAATTAGAAACACTCCATCATTATACACACTGCAACCACTGACAAGTCATTCAGCAGATCAACAACAGGATTTAGGCTAGTCCCTGCCTAAGATAAGTTCATGAAGGATGTGGATAGATAAAACATCCTTGAAGTACAAGACAAACTATGTCTACACCAGCACTTTTGTCAATATAACTTATGTTGCTCAGAGATGTGAAAAAACACCCTCCCGAGCAACAAATTACACCAACAGAAGTGCCGATGTGGACAGCACTATGTTGACGGGAGACATTCTCCCACCAACATAGCTACCGCCTCTCGTTGGGGGTGGTTTAATTATGTTGACAGAAGAGCTCTCTCCCGTTGGCATACGCAGCTACACAGGTACAGCTGCGCTGCTGTAAGCTCTCTAGTGTAGACATGGCCATAGTTGTTTTGAAGAGGGAATATTTTTACAGAAACACAATACCAGTACAGAACGTGTGCGCATACACACCAGCTTTCTCCTCCACAGCATGGCTTCTCCTGTTACTAGATTCTGCAATTAAGTCATAATCCTGTGATTGAAAAATGTTTGTCATCCTAAAGGATAATTTGCAAAGCAAATTCAAAGGAAAACAGCTGTCTTCGTTTGCATCTCACCGCACTCCCATATATTCATGTCATTAAATTAATCCCATTTGATATTAGTCTTTGATCTTCCAGTTTGTGTGCACAGGCAGTTCAGGCACTGCCACATTGATCAGTTTGTATTGGGCTCTCTGGGAAAATCCTCCTGGGGTTCCAGATCTATTTCAGCGCATCCGGCTGCATGTAGTCTTTCATTCCATAACCTCAGTCATGTTAAGGAAAAGTTAGCATATGTAACTTCATTTTGGTTTGGGGACCACCATTGTCTAAAAGCAAACACATCATGCACCAGGAGGAGTGTTCCTTAGATACTGCATTCCTGTGAACCCCGCCCCCTTTGTTTCCAGCCTGTCTCGACTCCCGGTTTCTGGTCTTTGTCTGTTCCTAACTCCCTGCCTCCTGGCCTTGATGCGAGCCTCCCATCCTGATAAGAAAGGCTACTGGTACATTGCTTTAGGACCATGTTGTGTAGTTGAAGTAATGGTTTAGCATGGGGGATGCACTTAGCAGGGGATACGTGGTAGATAAGGAAAGGGTTTGTCTATTGGCTAAGATTTCCGATTCATGAGGGCAACATGCTTTGCTAAAAGGTATATAATCTCTGTATAATCTGCATTCGGGGTCCCCTCCTGATTAGCAGGGGGGCACCACGCTCCAGCGTAATAAACTTAGTATCTTTGGGAACTCTGCAGTTGTGGCCTTTGTTCGTGTGCCTCAGCCTAGACTCGAACTGTCCGTGACCTGTGAGGTATAATTCGCAGCAGTTTGTATGCGTGACCTGTGAGGTATAATTCGTAACAGTCATGCCTTGCCAACTGTCATATCCAAAAGCACAACACTGGTTATAAAACTCTTTCGTAATACAAGGCATTGGATTATTCCTCTGTGATCATATAATGAATGCCTTGAGTTTCATCTGCCATGATCTTTCCCTTTGACTTATTACCTTCCTCCTGATATCAGGTAGTGCAATGGCAGCCAGTAAGTACAGGCTATCCTTTGGTGTTGGCTTTAATCATCCTGTTATTCCATGACAACTGCCACCTAGCCTGGACGGATCGTTCCAACACTGGACACGCATACTGTATGGAGTAGCACAATGTGATAGCAGTGGTTTGGAAAGTAACTGGATTGGCTCCCCACTTTGAGGTGACCAACTTTTAGAGGATGTTGTTACAGGTGCTAACTTTCCCTGCTTTGAAGGAAATTGTCCGGTCCAATGTTGTTGGATCATATTAAAGAAGTTCTGTATTAAAATCACAAATGAGTTTGATTCCCCATAGTTTAAATTCCAGGGTATTACTAATTAAGAGGTCTCTTGGTTTGCGGTACTGTTTCTCTCCCTCTATGTGTTAAACTTGCAAGCTGCCAATTGCGTTAGTACATTCTAAGACAGAGTCTGTTCTCAAAGCAATTCTTTGTAATAACAACTACTCACACAGAGAGAGACTCAAAACAATACTCTGTAACAACAGGTTTCAGAGTAACAGCCGTGTTAGTCTGTATTCGCAAAAAGAAAAGGAGTACTTGTGGCACCTTAGAGACTAACCAATTTATTTGAGCATAAGCTTTCATGAGCTTCAGCTCACTTCATCGGATGCATACTGTGGAAAATACAGAAGATTTTTTATACACACAAACCATGAAAAAATGGGTGTTTATCACTACAAAAGGTTTTCTCTCCCCCCACCCCACTCTCCTGCTGGTAATAGCTTATCTAAAGTGATCACTCTCCTTACAATGTGTATGATAATCAAGGTGGGCCATTTCCAGCACAAATCCAGGGTTTAACAAGAACATCTGGGGAACGGGCGGGGGGTGGAGGGGGGGGGGTTGTAGATTGTAGGTTGTAGATCCTTGATAATGCGTTGGAGGGATTTTAGTTGGGGGCTGAAGGTGACGGCTAGTGGCATTCTGTTATTTTCTTTGTTAGGCCTGTCCTGTAGTAGGTGACTTCTGGGAACTCTTCTGGCTCCATCAATCTGTTTCTTCACTTCCGCAGATGAGTATTGTAGTTGAAAGAATGCTTGATAGAGATCTTGTAGGTGTTTGTCTCTGTCTGAGGGGTTGGAGCAAATGCAGTTGTATCGCAGAGCTTGGCTGTAGATAATGGATCGTGTGGTGTGGTCAGGGTGAAAGATGGAGGCACGTAGGTAGGAATAGCGGTCAGTAGGTTTCCGGTATAGGGTGGTGTTTATGTGACCGTTGTTTATTAGCACTGTAGGGTCCAAGAAGTGGATCTCTTGTGTGGACTGGACCAGGCTGAGGTCTCCCCTCCAACGCATTATCAAGGATCTACAACCTATCCTGAAGGTTAGATTCTCACAAATCTTGGGAGACAGGCCAGTCCTTGCCTACAGACAGCCCCCAAACCTGAAGCAAATACTCACCAGCAACCACATACCACACAACAGAACCACTAACCCAGAAACCTATCCTTGCAACAAAGCCCGTTGCCAACTGTGCCCACATATCTATTCAGGGGACACCATCACAGGGCCTAATAACATCAGCCACACTATCAGAGGCTCGTTCACCTGCACATCTACCAATGTGATATATGCCATCATGTGCCAGCAATGCCCCTCTGCCATGTACATTGGGCAAACTGGACAGTCTCTACGTAAAAGAATTAATGGACACAAATCAGATGTCAAGAATTCTAACATTCAAAAACCAGTCGGAGAATACTTCAATCTCTCTGGTCACTCGATTTCTGATCTCGAAGTGACTATGGTTCAACAAAAAAACTTCGAAAACAGACTCCAACGAGAGACTGCTGAATTGGAATTAATTTGCAAATTGGATACAATTAACTTAGGCTTGAATAGAGACTGGGAGTGGCTAAGTCATTATGCAAGGTAACCTATTTCCCCTTTCAGAGTAACAGCCGTGTTAGTCTGTATTCGCAAAAAGAAAATGAGTACTTGTGGCACCTTAGCGACTAACCAATTTATTTGAGCATAAGCTTTCGTGAGCTACAGCTCACTTCATCGGATGCATACTGTGGAAACTGCAGAAGACATTATATACACAGAGACCATGAAACAATACTTCCTCCCACCCCACTCTCCTGCTGGTAATAGCTTATCTAAAGTGATCACCTTGTTTATGCAAGGTAACCTATTTCCCCTATTACCTATTACCAGCAGGACAGTGGGGTGGGAGGAGGTATTGTTTCATATTCTCTGTGTGTATATAAAGTCTGCTGCAGTTTCCACGGTAAACATCTGATGAAGTGAGCTGTAGCTCACGAAAGCTCATGCTCAAATAAATTGGTTAGTCTCTAAGGTGCCACAAGTACTCCTTTTCTTTTTGCGAATACAGACTAACACGGCTGTTCCTCTGAAACCTATTTCCCCTTGTTTTCCTAACCCTCCCCCCCCCCCCCCCTTCCTCAGACATTCTTGTTAAACCCTGGATTTGTGCTGGAAATGGCCCACCTTGCTTATCATACACATTGTAAGGAGAGTGATCACTTGAGATAAGCTATTACCAACAGGAGAGTGGGCTTGTTTGGGGGGGAGGAAGAAAACCTGGATTTGTGCTGGAAATGGCCCACCTTGATTATCATACACATTGTAAGGAGAGTGATCACTTTACATAAGCTATTACCAGCAGAAGAGTGGGGTGGGGGGAGAGAAAACATTTTGTAGTGATAAACACCCATTTTTTCATGATTTGTGTGTATAAAAACAAACATCTTCTGTATTTTCCACAGTATTCATCCGATGAAGTGAGCTGTAGCTCACGAAAGCTTGTGCTCAAATAAATTGGTTAGTCTCTAAGGTGCCACAAGTACTCCTTTTCTTTTTGCGAATACAGACTAACACGGCTGTTACTCTGAAAAGAGATTGAAATATCCATGTTAAGATGTTTAAAAGAAAACAGAGTAAGCCAGTACCAGAGGGAGGAATGGAGTCAGAAGGAACTCCAACCTCACCTTTTGTTAAAGAAATTACACCTTTTAAACAAATCCTTCAAAAATTTGGTCACAGTCCTTGGACTAAACAAGCCCTAGCTGATGTCTGCACTATTTCGGACCTAGAGGATAGACTGGCTCAATATATCCTCATATACAAACCTTCTAGTGCTGCCAAAAGAGATGCAGCAGCAATTTGGTTGTTGTGGGAGGCATGTAAGGATTCTTGTCTTCATGTAAAGAGGAAAAGGCACAAACGGAAAAGGGAGCAGACAATTGGAAGGTGCTGGCTACAAATACCCAAAGCCAGCTGAAAATAGTGAAAGAGGCACTCCAGGAATACAAAAAGAGTGAAAAAGTTAACTCTGCAGAGGCTGGAGGGACGCAGGTAAAGGGGGAGAAGGTCCTATGTAGGGCACCCCCAGGCATAATTACAAAGAGAAAAGAGAGTTAAAAAGTTAACTCTGCAGAGGCTGGAGGGAATTAAGCAGCTAAACTTTGTGAAAATGTTAAAAAGGAAAAGTGTTAGAGAAAGAGTATTCTTGGTTTCTTTGCAGCCATTCTGAAGGAAAAATGGGCCCTTTTCCAAAGCAATGTCTGTAAATTAGCCAGGCAAAAATGAACTGATTAAAATCATTTGACTGGACAATTTAGTCAAATTTGCTAAAAGAACACAAGAGGGTTCTATTGGCACTTAACTGTCTCAAATGTATAAAGGGAATATAAGATGTAAAAAATAGAGCAGTGTGGAAGGGATGTTAAGGAAAAGAAAATGTGTATGTATCTATCTGTGTGTGTGTAAATATGTAAAGTTCTAGGACCAACTGGTTTTGTTTTTGTTTTAAATAATGCCACTAAAAATCCATTTGACTCTTTAAATTCAAAATTGCAAAACTGACGGACCTTTTTGCTAGACACAGGTAATTAGTGTTGTTTGGCTTTGGGATTTGGCATTTAACCCTTAAAAGGTAACTCAATGCTTTACAAAATTTAAAATGTTGTTAAGTTGTGGCTGCAGCAGGGTATTCAAAATCAGAAAAAAAAATTCTGGTTTCTTTTTGTTTGGTTGGTTGGTTTTCATTTGGTTTTGTAACAAAATAGCAGATGAGAGCTGTAGAAAAGAAATAATAAGAAATCTAAAAAACACAGTGCCCCTCTGAAGCAACAGCAGGGGTGAGGTGCACAAAACAAAAAGAAGCAATGTTAGAAACACTGAGTCTTAAAATGGCTCTGAGTAATATAAAGGTACATGAAAACTCTGTAAGCAAAAAAAAAAAAAAATAGTTAAGTTAAACTGTGGAAGGAATGTGCATTTGCCCCAGAACATGTGCAAGGTATATTGTAGAAGGGGCAAAAGAAATGCAAACATACCATGCTACTTAATTAAAATGCTATTAGGGCTCCAAAGGGAGCCAGAATAAGTTGGGTTTTCTTTTTCAGATTGCTGTGTGTTTTGGAAGCAGAAGTTAAAAGTAATCAAAACTCTGGTGAAAGTTGATTGTGTCCCTTTTAAGATAGAGTCTCTGAGCTGCTGATCGCTTTAAATCCAAAAGCAGGAAGCGCCTGTGAAAATGCAAATTATCTAAATGATAAAGGAAGGAAATAACTAGTAGCACAAAGGAGCTGCAGATAAAGGACATACCTAGTTAGCAAACAAATTGTCTAAATAAAAGGCATGGGATAACAAGATAATTTTAATAAATTTAATGATAATAAAGTACCCCTGTAACAACGTATAGTGTGTATGATTTTTGGGAAAACCCTTTAAGGTTGTATGGTAATGATGCTTCTCAGCTATTACCTGTAAATAAACTTAAAGCTTAACACAGCAGGAAAAACATTATAAAATTGATCTGCTGTATAAGAAGCAAAACTGAGGTACCCCACCTCAGGGATTTAATGACTAAACAGTGGGATAATTTCCCCATAACCCTTAAAAGATAAAAGCCATTGAAACCTGGCTTGCCTATAGAACAAGAACAGGAAAATGTGGGGGCAATTCCTGTTTTGCCTGCAGTCAGCAAGGGTATTTGTAAAAGAAATATTTTAAGCAATAATCTGCCACCCCAAAAGGGGTAGAAACATGTTCTTTTTGTCTTTCAGAAAATCAGGAAAAGCTGATGCCAGCTGAAGAGCAACCCAATACCATGAATCTACTGTCACAATAGAAATTGTGTTTTGTGTTCTATGTTCTGTCTTGTTGCTAGCACAGTTGTGTGTTTAAAAAAAAAATACTGAAGACCTGCAGGTAATTAAAAATAAATTAAGCTCTCTGTCCCAGCTACAGGACAGCCTGATACAAAAACAAGTACATGCCAATGTAGACTTGGTCCAAATTGGTCTGGGTAACCTAAAAGCCCGATGGAATCTTTGGAAATGGCTTAATACTACCACATGGCTTATACATTAAAAAAAAAAAATTAGAAATAGGAAACTACACAGCCATAGCTATGGGATGCACTGAAATGCAGATACTTGCCCTAGCTACTTTGAAACACGAAATGTTCTGGGTCATATTGGGAAATATTAAGGGTTTGATGCATTTGTTAAAACGAAGAAAGAGATCATTGTTTGACACTTATCAATATGAATGGATGCAATACATTTCCAGTATTGTAAAACCAGACTTGTTAATGGGAGAAATTGTTGTCAAAATTGCACACCAACAGTCCCTGGAGGCAAAGGTATTGAAGGTTAGCCCACTCCCCATATTACACATGGGATCCTTCTGGCTACCATGGACCTCGAGCCAGTGGGCTGGGGAGGGAGGGAATCTATTGGACACTAGAGGTTGTAGCGAATGGACTCCTCAAAAGTGGGTGTGCCTCACCTTGCCTGTTGCCCCAGAACCTTGTAGTAAAGATACATCACTAGGATCACGTTTGTGGGATGAACTGGAGTTACAAACTCAAATTGCCTCACAGTACCTTCTCTTGAATAGGCTACATAGAAAGTGACACTGACGATTATAAATCTTAGTGTCAAAAGGGGGATTATGTTGGATCATATTAAAGAAGTTCTGTATTAAAATCACAAATGAGTTTGATTCCCCAGAGTTTAAATTCCAGGGTATTACTAATTAAGAGGTCTCTTGGTTTGCGGTACTGTTTCTCTCCCTCTATGTGTTAAACTTGCAAGCTGCTAATTGCGTTAGTACATTCTAAGACAGAGTCTGTTCTCAAAGCAATTCTTTGTAATAACTACTCACACAGAGAGACTCAAAACAATACTCTGTAACAACAGAAACAGCACCCAGAGACTCCCCGCCCTTTGTTGTATTCATCTTGCTTTGTTAACAATTGTGATTAAAATAGAGATAGAGGATATATGTGGATGGATGCTTGGTGTGGATAATAACTGAATGATCAGGGAGGGGCCAGCCTAAGAATCCAGGGTCCATCGGCTGAAGAAGGTGTCAAGTGGAAATAACCAGAGGACCCCCCCCCCTCCCCGGAGGGCAGACTGGAATCCACCCAACAGCCTCAAGGATGGGAGAACCAAAGAACAAGATAACATCTAGCAGCACGGAGCCGTCAGGAATGTGCTATCTGCTGATTGATTCAACAGCATGATGAAGCAATTCCCATAGACTGGCATAGGAAGAAATTCCTATAAAAATGGACTCTAGAAAGTGAGAACTTTGGGGTCTGATTCTGCAAACCAACTTCCAGGAGCATCAGATGAGCATCTGACAAGGCCCTGCTCCCTCCTCATGTCCAGGCCACCTGGCCAGTGGCTTGGCATGAGCAACTCTAAGGCTGGTAACTATGATAACAACCTTGCAGAACCTGTGTGTGGGTGTGTGTGTGTGTGTATGAATGAATGTGTGAATAAATATGAGATTGAATGGAATGTTATAGCTATAACTAACTGCTTACTATGATTCTTTCTGTGTTCACAATAAATGTGGTATTTTGCCTTTTTCCCTTTAATAAGATCCTGCTGGTTTTTGTTTTTATTGGTATAACAATGTCACTCCCAGGTAGACAGGGTTCAGATGATTAGCAAGTGGGATTCCGTCCCAGGTGATATTTAGTTTCCATTTGGCGTAGATGAAAGGCCATCATCTGTGTCTTGGTCAGGTTGGCACGAATCTGGTTCTTATTGTAATAAATTGAGAGATAGCTCAGTGCACACCACTCTATTCTCGACAGTGGCAAAGTCCTTCTCCTGGGATGTGATGCATAGATTATCGACATATATAGTTAATAATTACTAATGGAAAATATTTCTCTCTGAAGTTGAGTACTTTACTCTTTTAAATACTATTTGTTATTTCATATTTATATAGAAATGGGAAATGCATTAGATATGAATAGGATAATAGTATAAGAAATCTATCATAAGCTTTTAAGAAACATAGTGAGATCATATCTGGCCCCAAATTTTTGCTTTGTAAAACCTTCAAGGTTCATCTGCCACTCACAAATAGAGAGGTGGAATTTCATTTGTCTGAAAATTTTGTCCTTAGCATTGCTACAAGTAGCAACTAACCTGCTTATAACTGAAAGTTAGCAGAAAAAGCACTCTTTTCTGTTTGTTTACTTGGTGCATTTGAGACAGCACTCTGTGCAGCATCACTTTCACAAACATCCCCCGAAAAGTCAGTTTTTCCCTTGCTAAAGAGCGATTATATAAGGTATACTACTAGCAGCTGCAATTTAAAGTGGATTTGTTTTAAATTGCATGACACACCATTCAAATGGCGTTCTATTCAAAACTAGAATTACAAGGAGTCAGTTGATTACAGAAAAACATCCCTCTAACAGTCATGCAACTGCTTTCTTGATGTTAGTTTTTCTGTGAACATAGTGCGGGGTGTGAACGCCAAGCATTGTCGAACCACAAGCCAGGCTAAGCTCGCGGCACAGGAGGCTAACACCTTAGAGGCACCCCCAGGTTACTGGTCTGGCTGCCGGGCGTGCAGCCAGGGAGGATTCAGTGGCCTGTGGGAGACAGGACTAGGGTGACCAGATGAACCGATTTTATAGGGACAGTCCCAATTTTTGGGTCTTCTTTCTTATATAAGCTCCTATTACCCCCCCACCTGTCCCGATTTTTCACACTTGCTGTCCAGTCACCCTAGACAGGAGGGTCAGGCCAGAGGAGCGAATGGCCCCTCAGCTAATGGATCCCAGGCAGGGACGTTTGGACTAAGCAGAGCAGCCGGTGCTGACAAACGCCCCCGGCGGGGACCGGAGAAGCCGGTTTGCGAGTGACACGCCAAAGGCGGGTCTGGCCCCGGTTACACCCAGCGCGGGGGGCGGCCGCCCCGGGGAGCAGGGCGGGCGGGCGCCCCCGGAGAAGTGGCCGGCCCCGCGGCCAGGGAGCCCCGCACTCACCAGGTACTCGGGGTACTCGTACATGTAGGTCATGCTGCACCGGTTCTCCTCGTACACGAACAGCACGTCCCGCACCCCCAGCAGCACCAGCGCCGCCACCGCCCCGTAGAACAGCGCGGCCGCCACCCCGGGACTCCTGCCCATCGCCCCCGCCGAGCGAGCCCCCGTCGCCCGCCAGCGCCACCGGCTCCACACGCCGCTCACCGAAGGAGGGGGCAGAGCTAGCCGCGAAGGACCGAGGGCGTGGCCGGCGCAAAAAACTGGGAAGAGCTCCGCCATGATGGAAAGGTCAGAGCGTGGAGGAACCCGTCGGCCATGTTGGAAAGGTCAGGACCGAGAAGGGGCCCGTCGGCCATGTTGGGAAGGTCGGGCTCGGCGTTCAAAAAGGGCGGGTCCATTACGTTCGGAAACTACAGTCTGCAACACGCGTCTGCCATGTTGGGTAGGTCCTCGTGCAGGAAAGAGGGACTTGCCCTACCGGCCATGATGGCGTGGGAAAGCGGTACGGCAGTGGGCGGCTCAGAAGAACCGCAGGGAGCCTGGGAGCTGGTGTCTCCTCCCTGTGCCCGTTGAGCTGCTCTGGCACTGCAGCACCCTGCCTCCTTTGCATGGGGCATGGGCAGCCCCGCCTAGCCGCCGGGGCATGCCCCTCTTCCCACTCAACTGCCTGGCCGCCACCTCACAGCGGCCCCGCACCGGCGCAGTCGTTCTGCTTCCAGCTCCGTTCTGCTCCCCCCAGCCTCGCTGCTGAGGTGGGGGCCTGGTAGGGGTGCCAGATGTCCAGTTTTCAACCGGAACGGCTGGTCGAAAAGGGACCCTGGCGGTTCCGGTCAGCACTGCCCACCAGCCCGTTAAAGGTCCCGTGGGCGGTGCTGTGGCACGAAGGCAGGCTAGTCCCTACCTGTCCTGGCACCGCACTGCGCCCCAGAAGCGGGCGGCAGGTCCGGCTCCTAGACAGGGGGACCACGGGGCGCCGAGCACCAGCTCCGCACTCCCATTGGCCGGGAACCGTAGCCAATGGGAGCTGCAGGGTGGTGCCTGCGGGCAAGAGGCCTGACATGTCTCCACCTAGGAACCAGACCTGCTGGCCACTTCTGGGGCACAGCACAGAGTCAGGACAGGCCCAAAGCCTGCCTTAGCGCCACTGACCGGGAGCCACCAGCGGTAACCCCGTGCCCCAACTCCCTGGCCCAGCCCTGAGCCCTCCTCCCCAGCCCCTCATCCCTGGCTCCACCCCGCAGCCTACACCCCCCAGACGGAGCCCTCATGCCCCTGAACCCTAATCCCCTGCCTCAACCCACAGCCCCCTCCCACACCCTGAACCCCTCTGCCCTGTCCCCCAGCCTGGATCCTGCACCCCCAGCTTGAGCCCTAACCCCTTGCCCCAGCCTGGAGCTCCTTCCTGCACCCTGAACCTCTCATTTCTGGCCCCATCCCAGAGCCCCCACCCCCAGCTAGAGACCTCACCCCCTCCCACACCCCAACCCCCTACCCCAGTGAAAGTGAGTGAGGGTGGGGGAGAGGGAGCCACTGAAGGAGGGGGAATGTATTGAGCAGGGGGCAGGGCCTCAGGAAGGGGTAGGGGAACGGTGTTTGGTTTTGTGGGATTAGAAAGTTGGCAACCCTAGGGGTTCGACAGCAATACAGACTTCTAGGACTCATGCAGAGCTGGGGGGAGAACGGTGAACAGAACCACCTGCCACTTGGGCAAGGGGCCCAAATGTCCCAGGAGAAAAAAAAAAACAAGGAAGAAACTCTGCCAGTAGGCACTGGCTGGTTTTCCAAGCCATTCTGTAAGATATACAGAGCAGGGAGCAAAGGACTGTTTAGGATCTTGAAGGTAGCTGTGAAAATACATAGATAAAATGAGTAGCTTGCGTTTCTGAGGGTGCATTTGGATTTGAGGAAGACATCAGATCTTTCAAAAACATAAGTGACCGAACAGAAAATACTTGAGTTTTTTCCAAAATACAATGGGGCATTTTACTTGAAAAGTGCTCAAAACTCTATGAAGGAAAAAACAAAACAAAACCAAAGCTTCCTCCTTGGTAGAGATGTCATACCAATGTGTAATACAAAAGATAACTTGAGCAGAAGATCCACAAAGTGATATTTTCCTTACCTGGTGTTTATTTTTCAAGGACTTCTCTATCAATCCAGACACTTGGGTCATAGTTTCTCCCAGCAAACAGGTGGAGACAGAACGCTGACACTTGGCCTTTTCCAGAGGGGCTGGCATGTTACATTCTAAAAAAAAACCAAAAAAAAAAACTACCAAAAGGAGGCATAGTGGCATTTTCTCTCAGGCTCCCAACCACTCTGCAGGTTCAGGAGGTGCCACAAAGCAGATTCTCAGGACCTCTATTCTACACTTTTCTTATCTAAGGGTTTGGGGGTCAGGGGAGAAGGGGTAAAGCTGCTGCTGTGGAGGAGGGCTATTGGGGTTTGTGTGTAGTCATTCAGCTGGGCAGCTCTGGCACTAAATGAAGAATCTTGGGAGGAGTTTGTTACAAGTATTCCTATGTTTACAAGACTTCCTTAGGGAAGACTCCTCCCTAGTTACCTCTTCCAAGTCTGAACTGCCCCTGGATGCCAGGGAGAATGATCTGACTGAAATGAAGTCTGGCCCTCCTCCTAACCTGGACTTGTCTCTGGTTCCCTTATGCAGCCAGTTATAATGGCTGTCTCTAAAGGATGGCTCTCCTGTTGCATGTGAGAGTGAGTCCCCACAGGTTGTCAAGTGCCTCATGTACAGCTAGGGGAGCTTTGGGTCTTTGAGGCATGTTCTTTCTTCTCTTCTGCAACAGGGTCTTCTAAGGACAACAGTCTCTATCTTACACGGAGAATCAGACAACAGCTCAAGACTGAGAGATACCCAAGACCCTTCTATGTGATGATGTGACATCCTCATGTTGGGAGGAATTATAACCCCAAGCATCTGCCATGGTATAAATTATTTACAAACTCCAAAAGAATAGAGTGTGGTCTCAGGAAATAAGAGGAACTATAGTAAAACCATGATACTGCTTTGCTATCAGGCAGTAATCTAAGTTACTTAAAAATTGAAGTCTGCACCTTTGTGACAAAATAAAACATTTCAGGGGACATGTGGACTTCATATCAGACTACAAGGATCTCAGAAAAACGTAATGCACATTACTGTGTGCTGTGGCTTCTTTGCTACAGATACTGACATATGCATAGTAGTACAGTGCTCTGCCTTCTTCCCATTTTTCCTCAACAGTATCTACAGTATTTTAATCTCTTCACGTGGGTAGAATTCTAGTAATGCATGCTCCAGGTTACTACAGGTAGAGCTGGAATTTAACCCTGTATCTTTCTTCCCCCATAAAAGTTAGCTGAATACCTAGTTATGCAGCTCATTTTTATGGATATTAACCCTTTTTGCTACAAAGAGGAACGTATAGGTTTATAATATTAAAATAGGTAATTGTATTGTTGACTTTATTTTAGTACTGGCTAGTCTCTAAGGATACAGCGATACAGTTTTAGTGAAATAGTCAATTTTTTTTGCGGCTACTTAATTTTGAAAAAAAAAATCATTCAAGGTGACATCCAAATACGTATCTGAACAAAATTACTTATACAATAGTTCTGCTACTTTATATAAAGTATAACCCATGTTAATACTATCATAGTCCATTTCTTGAGCCAATTGAGATAGTCAATGCATAAGAGAAAGTTTAGAAATATAAAATGAAGTATAGACAGTTCAACCTACATTATCCATCTTTTTTCTGCAATACTGCTTAAAACATTTTTCTAGTGTAATTTCATGTTTTTGATAAAAATATATTACTCAGTTTTGCAACAATATTTGTACCATTTTTATTTGTAAAAATAACCATCTGAATGCATTTCAATAGTAGTTTACAGTCAGAGTACTTCATTACATTAATACAGCATTCAGTAGTTGAAAAAGATACTAAGCTGTGCTTGAACAGATTCAGATTGGATTCCAAGTCATTCACTGGAATAAGTATTTTTTTTCCTCATTTTGTACAGTCATGACATTTACTGAAGTCATTAAACTCCAATTTACATAAGAAAACATTACAGACAAAACCCCACCAAAACCATCAAACAATATTTTATATTGTTTATGACAAATATGTTATCCAAAATATAACACTGGCACCAGATTTGTATCACCATGGTTTGTAAAGATATATTGCACATGCTAAAGCATAAAATAAGATGAAACTACAAAACATAAGGTTATTGGCTTTTAATATGTAGATCACTGCATAAGAAACGCATAGAATTACATTTTATGCACACTCTCAGATTGTCACTATTTTAAAACGTCCTGCCCTATAAACACTGACCTATGGTTTACTTTTTGTGTAATAAGAAAGCCTTTTCAGCACTGCAAAAATTATACATAATTTCCTATAGAAATTTAGCAGATTAATTTTCATTTCAACGCAAGTAGAATATACAAAAAGAAAAAAAACTACTTCATACTTTCCAAAAAGGCTTGAAATGAAAATTTACTGGTATTATATTGCTTTGATAACACTCAAATGAAATAAACAAAAGATAAGTTTCACAAAACACTTCCAGAATACACAAATATAAAAAGGCACTCTAAAGTTTCTTACATGACAAAAAAAAATCACAAAGTTGTTAATTCATCCTAACGGATACATGATCAAGTTTCTCAACATTACAAAGGATAATAATCCATTTTATGTATTTGTTCTAATTTAATAATAAATCTGGCAGCTGTTTACTGCATAAAAAAGTACCAAACATACTACGGTGCCCTTTTAGTAATGATAAACTGAATTCCCATAGCTATTTCAATGTAGAATCATGGAAGATTTTAGGCAATTTGAAGATTGTAACTTTTGGTATTTATGATAGAGACTTGGGAACTATTCCTGAAATGAAGTCCACCTACAACTATGGTTCAAATATAAACTAAAACCCTGATCCTTCGCACAGAACCATAGGAACAGACCAGTGCATTCACACAGAGCCCCATATTGTGGACAGGCGCAGAGGTAACCCACATAACAACATTATAACTCGCAGCATCAGGGCTGAAGTGCCTCATCCTGTAACATTTATGCACATAAGTAACTTTACTCCTGTGAATAGTTCCATTAACTCAGTGGGACTGACTACTACAAGAATAAAGTTATGTTTAAATGTTTGCAAGAGCAAGTCCTAAATCACAAATTTATTTCTATAAGCGTGTACAAATTATTGTACTAATAAAAATATGGGGGTGGGAGTTTCAAAAGTGTTCAACATTTTACCTAACTCTGTTCCTATTGACTTCAACAAGAGCAGAATTAAACCAAAGCTGAGCACTTTTGAAAATCTAACCCATACTGTACTTTTTTTTCTCCTAAGAGTACCATGCTCAAAACATGGACTTTCCCAGTGCCCTTAAGAGGGTAACCAACAAAGCGTATGTGATATCTTTCCTATGATTCCTGTAATATAGCATACTTGAAATCACCAATACAACTGGATGGCCAGTTTGTAGTCAATGAGAAAATTTAGATTTGGTTCCTTTGTCTTTGTTTCAAAGTAGACACAATACCAGATATAAACTTTAGCTATTTGTAGATTGTACTCAATCCAAAATCCATTGAATTCAGTAAGAAGCTTATTCTGCTGAATTCAATGGGTTTTGGATTTGAACCACAGAATGATCAAAGAAATTCAATAATCATCTAGAGTTCTATAATGTTACATATAATGGGTCATCATAAAGTCAGCATTTTATTGACAAATACCACACAGATACCACAATTACTTCCTACTAAAATACTGGTATCTTAGCTATCACTGTGTGGTAGCTAATAGGAAATGCTGACTTTTTTTAATGACCACTGTGACTATTACCTCTGCATTTCTATGGTAATTGTGACCCTTTTCTCCTTCTAATGAAAAAAACCCATAGGAAATGAAACTTTAAGTGTTTGTTCTATTTAGAAACAACAAAAAGCAAAATGTGGGATTTCCATTCACTTCTAAACAGACACCACAGAACCCACCACTCTTTCCATGTTGGTCTCTCCCCTTATTTTCAGTGCTTTAAGTAAAGTAGTTATTTATTGCTCTTTAGCAATTAAAAAAATCAAAATAGTCATACAGTACTAATGTAAGAGGGGAAAGCCCATGGTTCAGGTGCTTGGGATTTCCACTGCAGAAAAACATAGAAAAAGAGAAATGTGAATCCTTAAAGGGAGTACCCCTTGAGATTTTTTTTAACTTTAAGATTTGAAATTTTCTATTTCATAATATTGATAGAGACATTACAATCATTTAATTTTAGCAGGGCAAAATACAGGTAATATATTATGTATACTACTAGATACCCATATATGCATTAAAAGTATCACTAAGAATTACATACTTAAAATGTTTCTTTTTCCCCTCATGAAGAATGGGAACCTGTCAACAAATTTTAGCAAATGTTGACATTGATTATATAGAATACTGTCAGAATTGTCAATTAAAAAAACAAAACTAAACTATTTTTTCCTTTGCCCTGCCTAAAGTGTTTACTGAGGAGACACCTCCCATCCTTCCAGCATAGACTTAAGCCTGCTAACAGCCTGAGTGGGAATCATAGGTAGTTTCCACAAATTTCTTTACTCCAAGCCACAGTACATCTCCTCTATCCTCCCTGTGCCACATACCTTAGCTGTGTTATGATGCCCCCTTTCCCTGCTAGGAAGTTGTGAGTTTTTCCTATGCTCTAATCTGTCTGATAAAGGGTGCTTGAGTGGTGCAATGCACAAATTCACTCTCCACCCCTTATGAACAGAGGCTGGTTGTTTCATCTTCACATTACATCCAACCATATGAGTAAGGACCTGAGGTTAGTTTTGAACCCATGTGGCCACGCTACACACTCCCACAGTCCTCCCCACTCAGGCCAACAGGCTTGGCTTATATTCACGTTTCATTTTGTGTTATGCCAAATAAGATTCACAAAAAAGGAGAACAAGCCATAGTTATTTTTCCTGGGCATTGATTTCATTTCGAATAAATATAAACACATTTACATTAAAAGTATATGAACATTCTCTCTAGTCTGGAAAAAAATAAACTGTGGTCAACACATCATCAGTTAAAAACGCCAAGCTGTCAGCTAGAAATTTGTGTCATAAAATGTAAAATACACTCCAGACTATTCATTACTCAAAAAGTTTACATTTTTATTGTTTAGAAAAATTACTTCATTCTGTCACTTGCATTCTGAAAAAAATTAAAATCTTCCATTTAAATACTGAAGCATTTTGGTCCTCGTGGTATAGAGCTGGTTAGTTCATGGTAGTTTATTTGTTTATTTTTTAAAGGCTCAGTCTTCCTTTTGTGCATCTGTTCCAGACGAGGAACGGGGTCCATTTGACCTAGAAGCTTTGGCAGAAGGAGTAGATATATTCACAATGTTGATGTTGCTTAAGCAAGCTGGTATCAATCGGCTGTTCTAGTACATCATGATTCCCTTTCCATAATATGCTTTCAAATTTACTGGCGTTTGTTTGGTATGTCCACTTTTGATGTAATGCTTTCACTTGCTCTGTATTTACCTTTGCTCTATTCATTTTAACCCAAATATTGGCAAAAGTATTTTAAACCCTGATAATGTTCCTGGTAAAAACAAGCTATATAAGTTTAGAAAAGAAAATGAAAAATATCAGTTTAAATTGGCAACAAAATTTAGATGCATCACAATCAACAACTTATTTTTTTTTCTGATACCAGATTTGTGGTTAATTGCTCAGGTAACAGAAGCTCCTAATGATCCTAGTTCTGTAGTGCAAATAAACCATATATGTTTGTGCTGAACTGAAAAAGCAAATCAACAGCTGACTCATGCTGACTTCACACAAGTAATTCCACTGATGTAAGTGGTGAAATATTGGTATGATAGACAAAAGCAGGATTTGGCCTTAAATTTTTATATCAGTATTCTAATTGTGTGCTGTATCTAAGATCTTTAAAAAGTGCCTTCTGTATATTTAAGTGCTTAATACATGCAGAGTGTAAAATGTTTTTTTCCCTTAGAGAAGGTAATACAGGCAGTACTTTAAAAAGATGCACAACTTTACCTTTGGTTTGTGTAACGAACTATTATCTACCCAACAGAACCTGTATTAACTAGGAAATAGACAACAAGGAGGAGAGGGTTGGGGTTCTTTCTTGGAATCTAAGAAAGCCACATTGGAAAGCCATCTGTGTACCAACTATACAGCTAGGGCATATGAATATTTTACACAACAGTTCCCTGTTCATTTGTGCTGTCATAAAGAAAAAGGCATTTTCTCTTTTTCTACTTAAAAAAAGAGCTAGAAACTTTCACAGGAGCACTTGAGGCCTAAAGAAAACTCGGTGAAACTTGAAGCTACAGAACATAAATGTGAATTCATTCAAATGAAAATCCCTAACTTCTATATTAAAGACTAGATTATTTTTAATTATTATTTTAATTATTATTTACTAATCCTTTCAATGCCCAATTCTGGAAGTTTTGGTCAATAATAATACTTTAAAAATATAATGTGGGATTCAAGCTTTTTTAAAAAAAAAACAAAACAACTCCAAATGCAATTAAGAAAAAGCTTTGAATACCAAAGTCAAAATGTTTCAGAATCGGAATCATTTTCATTGTACCCATCCTCTGTTCCTATATTGTTACTCAAGGGTTTACTGTAAGAGTTAATACTGCCCATATTGGAGCCATCGCAGAGATGTGTCCTGCTTAAATTGTCTTTTTTAAAACAAACGAAGTTGAAAGGCATCATTGAACTGGAAGGAGAAAAAGGCATCATGGTAGCCAAAATGAGTGCCAGGCAGTCAGCCACGTCTTTGTTAGGAGCGCAAGCCAGGGCTGGCGTATGACCTGGGCACAAATGCAGACAAGGCAATGGTTAGTACTGGGGGTACTGAGAAGGGAAATGAGCATTCCTCAAATACATCTCTAGATGACTTCATAATAAGGAGATGTATGTTTAGTTACAATCATGCCAGGCAAGAGAACGTGTTACTTATTTTAAATTAGGCATGCTGGGAAAATACACAATTTATGGAGTGTTTAAGCTAATGACCACAAAAAGCACTATTTTAAAACTCAGGCAGCATACAGCCTTCACAAAATGAATAAAAACATTTGGTAAACACAGTTCCACAACACAGACAATATGATTGCAAAACGACAACATAAATAAGCATATGGCACTATGAACTGAAGTTGATTTCCACTTCAGTTCATATGAACAAATCACATTCTGAGAACAATGACCTTCAGTTGAAGATAAATGTACATTAGATAAAAAATATTGGTTCTGCATTAATGAATTTTTAAAAGATTTTATAATATTGAGTATTTTAGAGAGTAATTTATCTAGGAATTAAGTTATCAGAGAAAGGGACTAGACACCCCCCCCCCCGATATATGATATTTACAGTAAGTATGACTGTATAGATTATTATCCAAAATTTACCTTCTTGTTCAGAGAATAATGGTTTATTCAGGAAGCATGCAATATATTTTTAAAAATTAAGTAAATGTAATAAGGGCTTGGTGAAATGAAGAACTGGGAAACCTCTAATGGCAGCCAATCACCCAATTTTCATTGCAGAGTTAACTTGGGCTCCTATTTGGATGTTTGTACCCCAGCTCTCATCTACACACAAAAAGCTTTAAAAGGATGGGTTTTGCTTACAAGTGGGTTTTGCTTACAAGTGGGTTGCTAATCTTTGCAGTGAGGACACTGGCTAAATCACTCAAGTCCCATGCCTTCCCACAATTCCCTCTGTATGCCCAGAAGGACAAACAAGTTCTCCGACAATTCATTCAGGATCAGAGTAGCTAAGCTTACTGCACCACTAAGAACCATGGGATACTCCTACCAGCTCACACAAGTACAGTACAGCACCACTGTGGATGCGGCCAAATGGATATCCTCAGGTATGGCTTTGCAGTGTGGCCACTCACACCTGAGTTTGGCCAACCATAGTTCTTACACTTGAGTGCCAATCACGCAAGTTAATTCTGCAGTGAAGACATACCCTCAGTGCGTTTCATATACAACTACAGCCGAGCAAATAATTTCCAGCTAATAAAGATTAGTAGTAATAGTAATTGATTAATTTAACCTCTTTTTCTTTGGGTACTATGTCCAAGAACAGATCATGACTTCCTCAGATGTATTCATTAGTTACTCAGATATGTTTTTGTGCTTTGGTTTGGTTGCTGTTGCTTTAAAATTTCTAAGGATGATAATAAACAGTCCATTACAAGTATTTTGGAGATAAGAAATTTGAACTGTGGTGATTAGTTATGATCACATGGTACTAGTTTTGTTCTATGATTGGATAAGTGTGACATTTTTATAATTTGGAGGTTGTCTTGAAATCCCTCAGTGAGAGGTAGATGAGGAGGATTAGGAAAATCTGAACCTTTTCCTTTCAGGACAGCAAAGCCTTGTCCAAGACATCATTCATCATTACAGTGCTGTCAGATGTACTGCCTGGGTGAAGAGTTTAAATTTAATCTTCACTCTTTATAGTCGCACAAATGTAATTGGTTTTGTATTAGTTGTAAAGTGTGTGGAGTTAGATCCATATTTGGTTCATTTACTTCTTTCTATCCCAAACCCTGGCAAAAGATTTTCAGAGCCCCATCCGTTGGCCACTTCAAGAGATGTACTATCTCATACAAAACATACCGCATCTAATGCAAATCCTAGAGCCTGAAAAGTGAAAACTGATAAAACTTGATAGCTCATAAGTTTGTAGAAAGTGGCTTAGGCAAATTCACTTTTACGTTTGAGAGAATATTTGAAGAAAATATTTGTATTCATCAAGCTCTAGGTACAACTTTTGATACAGTAAGTGAGACTCTATTTATTTTTAATCAGCTGCCAAATGCTATTAATTAATTGGGTTCTTGTTTGTAGTCCTATAATAGATACTTCAAGTACACTTTTTCAGGAAGCTGGGAACCTGGCAAACAGTGAAAGCTCGGGCATAATTCCATTCAATGAATTTTTTTTTTTTTTTTTTTTTACATAAAGAATGTTTAGATTGCTGAACAAAAACAATCTCTGTAGATTGCTTTATTAAAAGAGAAAAACAGGGCCAGCCTGAAATTGTAGTAACAGTGCTCTTTAGGAGACTCAGATTCAGCAATGACCTTGAGATTCTGACTCATCAGTTTGGTGGAAGTTTTTCAAGCCATGGAAATGGTTGGATCCTGGGAATAGTATCCTGTCAGCACTGCTCTTCAGAATGTTCTAACAGCAAATAGATGGAGTGGCAAATCAGTAGCATTGAGAAAAGCGATATGTCTTTGCATTCAGCTACAGTCAGGTACCATAACGGTAGCCACTCACTAAAAGCATAAGGGTGAGGTGAAGGGTAATAAAAAGAAAAAATTAAGCAGTAAGATTAAATAGTTTAGAAACCTTCTGCTCCTCCCTGATCAGTTGGAGGGGATGTAGAAGATTGCATGCTATAATAAATGGGACTGTGGCAAACAAAAAATCTTTAGTTATCTAATGATATTAGTATAATTGCTTAATTCTGTGAAATATGCAGGAACTGTTAATTCCAATACCTGTAAGAAGCAGGTAATTACATTTAGCAAATACATTTTATTATCATAATTAGTGCTACATTTTGGGTCAGGCAAAATTCATTCACCAGTGCTCCACAGGTTTTCTTTGTAATAAAACATGGTATTTTAGTTTTGGTGTAATAGACATTCTTCTTACAAATGCATTTACTTGGGACCAAATCCTGTCCACGACTTAGATCCAGATGACTTCAATAGAATTAATTCATGCAGTCTGACTAGTATAATTTGGCAAATAAGATTAATCACTTTTATAGTGTTTTTCATCAATAGATCTCAAAGTGTCTTACTGTGATGGGTAAAAAATATTATTCCCACTTTACAGGTAGAGAAACTGAGGCACAGAACTTTTACATCAAATACTTAAATGCCATTGAGTCAGTGGTGTAAGAGAAACCAACTTATTTCAGGAAAGAAGGAATTTTAAAGGTTAAAAGGTTCAAAATACCATAAAAACAGAGTTTTGATTTTCCCTTACAGATACTTTGTGTTTAGAAAAAGTATTTCATAGAGGTCTGAAACAAATATTTTCAAGTTTAGTCACCAATTGAACATGTCTCACACTATATTCACACTTACTACAGGGTGGTAATAATTTGTTAGCTTGTCAGATTTGGTCAGAAAATTTGATTACTAACTTTGATCTCAGAATGAATTGGGGGTACAAACAAACAATTGCTGATGTTTTTTCTCCTAATCATTAAACATGCTCTGATGAGATGTATAATCCTTAACTCTAGAGCAAGGAGTCAGAATTTTCTGTTGTCTTTTGCATGTTTAGAAAATTCAAACCACCATTGCACCCAGGGGTTAAAGAAAGACTAGTTGTTGACAGCACATGCAAAATTAACATTAAAGAGACTGTTGTGACGTCTGCAGTGTTTGATATAAAACATACAGAAGTAGTATCCTTGTTTGGGTGCTTATACAACTGAAAATCTTATTTACAAAGGAATATAGGCATCAGTGTTATCTAATTAACCAGTTTGCAGGTCTATTTCTTTGGTCACTTGTAAAAATCACCTTAGGTGCTCTTCTTAAGACTGTCAGATTGTATTGTTTCACTTACCATTTTCATCTACTGCTAGTACGCACGCCCCCTTGGCCAGCAACTCCTCAACCACCATCTTTAGGCCATTTCGTGCAGCAATATGGAGGGGTCTACAAAACATAACACTCTAGATTCAAGTATTTGACACGTCCGGTTAAGTAACACGTAAGAGCATGTTCAGTTGCTTTTCTGGATCCTCAGTATTATATTCCAGATAGATTTTAAATAGCATCACATCTTTTAAACGTAAAATTTAAATTCAACATCTATAAAACATCTTGTTTTTACATACACACAAGAATGCACACACACGCTCTTTCTGTACGTGCATGCACATATGTGTGTGTATAGATAGATAGAAGGGGAACTGATAGTGACCCTGTATATAGTGCATGTGTAACCAGGGTGTGGTGTTCTATACCATCAAATGGCAGAGACCACTTAGAGTTAAAAAGCCAGTTGGTTTTTAGCTCATACAGTAGAAGCTCATGCACTAAGCTCCAGAGGTCCCAGGTTCAATCCTGCCTGTCGACAACCGGGGTCTTGTGAGCACTACTCACGCATAACACTTTTCATTATAAAATATTTACTTGAAAAGCTCTCACACCTCCCTTGTTTGCAGCAGACCTTTGATATTTGGCAGGGGAATTAACCTCAGTCTAGCGAAATGGCTTTTCTTTGTCCCATCTTCAGTTTGGCTAAAATAGAATATCTTAGTTTAGCTAAGATAAAAATTCACTATTTCACTTTCTCTCCTTTGGGTTCTGCAGGAAAATTCTGGCAGGATGCCAGAATCATTTATACATTTTGTTGCTAGGCCCTGTCACTGTTGAAGTACCAGGGTGTGGAGAGAAGCTACTCAGCACTGTTGCAATACATCCCAATTGGTAATCAAAGCATCCCTTCTCTCCCCCTGGAGATGGACTGTGGTGTTTTCACCTCTTCTCCAGGGGTGAAGCCTCCAGCAGCCTTCCACACCTGCTCTCTTGTCAGTGGGAGCAAATCAACCCCTCAGTCTACAAGACAGGTCTTGACCCTACCCTTAGATACATGGGTGCATCATTATGTGCAGCATTGCCGACCCCAAACATTCAAAAACCATGAGTCACAGATTACAGCATGGGCAGTGACAGAACCCCTTACTGGTCTGGGCCTGTACAATTTGCTGTATTGTCACCTCTGGAGAACTGTCTCTGAGCTCCCCGGAACAGTATTTGATGCACTTCCTGTTAGTCTGGGAGGCGAACAGATCTGGGTAGGGAATTCCTCACTGAGTGAAGAAGCAGTTCACCACTGAGCTGTGAAACTTCCACTCATGGTCAGTGGCAAAGTGCCTGCTGAGGCTATTTGCGAGCCCATTCTTGGTTCCTAGGAGTACTCTGCTGATAGGGTAATATGGTTCTTGATACACCAGTTCCATAAACTTGACAGCATTTACACACAGGGGAATGGATCTCGCATCTCCCTGTTCATTTATGTAGAATACAGTTGTCACGTTGTCTGACATGAGAATGTGGTGAGACTGGATTAATGGTAAGAATGGCTTGCGTGCTTCTTGGACTGCTCTGAGCTCCAGGAGATGAATGTGTATCCTGGTTTCTGAGGGCATCCAAGTGTGACCGTCTATGTGAGCCTCCAAACTAACAAAGAGGTATCTATGATTATTGTCCTGTTGGGTGTGGGGGATAGAAAAGGAATGCTCACACACACTTGTGCAAGATCTTTCCAGCAAGTCAGAGAGGCCCTTATTGTAGTGTTTCAGAGTAACAGCCGTGTTAGTCTGTATTCACAAAAAAAAAAGGAGTACTTGTGGTACCTTAGAGACTAACCAATTTATCGGAGCATAAGCTTTCGTGAGCTACAGCTCACTTCATCGGATGCATGTTGTGGAAAGTGTAGAAGATCTTTTTATGCACACAAAGCATGAAAAAATACCTCCCCCCACCCCACTCTCCTGCTGGTAATAGCTTATCTAAAGTGATCACTCTCCTTACAATGTGCATGATAATCAAGTTGGGCCATTTCCAGCACAAATCCAGGTTTTCTCCCCCTCCCCCCCCCCACACACACACAAACCCATTCTCCTGTTGGTAATAGCTTATCTAAAGTGACCACTCTCCTTACAATGTGTATAATAATCAAGGTGGGCCATTTCCAGCGCAAATCCAGGGTTTAACAAGAACGTCTGAGGAGGGGCGGCGGTAGGAAAAAACAAGGGGAAATAGGTTACCTTGCATAATGACTTAGCCACTCCCAGTCTCTATTCAAGCCTAAGTTAATTGTATCCAATTTGCAAATGAATTCCAATTCAACAGTCTCTCGCTGGAGTCTGGATTTGAAGCTTTTTTGTTGTAATATCGCAACTTTCATGTCTGTAATCACGTGACCAGAGAGATTGAAGTGTTCTCCGACTGGTTTATGAATGTTATAATTCTTGACATCTGATTTGTGTCCATTTATTCTTTTACGTAGAGACTGTCCAGTTTGACCAATGTACATGGCAGAGGGGCATTGCTGGCACATGATGGCATATATCACGTTGGTGGATGTGCAGGTGAACGAGCCTCTCATAGTGTGGCTGATGTTATTAGGCCCTGTGATGGTGTCCCCTGAATAGATATGTGGGCACAGTTGGCAGTGGGCTTTGTTGCAAGGATAGGTTCCTGGGTTAGTGGTTCTGTTGTGTGGTATGTGGTTGCTGGTGAGTATTTGCTTCAGGTTGGGGGGCTGTCTGTAGGCAAGGACTGGCCTGTCTCCCAAGATTTGTGAGAGTGTTGGGACATCCTTCAGGATAGGTTGTAGATCCTTAATAATGTGTTGGAGGGGTTTTAGTTGGGGGCTGAAGGTGACGGCTAGTGGCGTTCTGTTATTTTCTTTGTTAGGCCTGTCCTGTAGTAGGTGTGGAAGTATAACATTGTATAAGGGGACATGCTGGATACAGTGTATATGAGAGGGCATGCCAAAACATGTTACAAAGTATCTGAGGGAGCACACCTAGGGACAGTTAGCTTTTGAATGGAGAAGCAATTAAGATAGAGCCAGCACGTCTAAGAAGCAGGCATCAGAATGGAAGGTGTGAAGGGCAATTAGTTAAGTTAACTGGAAGCTGTTAAAGGAGATTGTTAAGGGTGGCAGGTAATTGAAGATACGTGACTGGTCTCAGGAATCTCGAAGGGTGGTGACTAAAATCTTTTTCTTCTTTTGTCTGTAACTTGTTCTCCAAAAAACTGTATAAATTAAAAGACACAAGCCCCACTCGGGGGGCTCACTTCTAAATGTATTAGCAGAGCAGCTTTGCTAATAAAACAGAGTGGTCTGATAAATTGTGAGTCTGAGTCAAACTTTGACAATTTGGAGGTTCCACCGAGATGGCAAGCGGCTTCACTGAGGCTGTGTGATCCCTGACTGCCTTGCAGGACGATCGTGGCAGCCAGCGCCTGGACGCTTAGTCCAAGCGATCCTCCACAAGACAGAAAGGTACACAGCAGCAGCGCAATCTACACCATTGAACTTGTTGGTTCCCACTCTGTTCGGGTAGGGGTCTTTGGATCCAGCTTCTGGAATCAGACGTCTCAGGTAATTATTATTTTTGTGCTTTAACCGGTTTGAGGACTGTCTTGTCTTTGTGTCTATCCGTCTTCCCCATGGTGTGTGTGTGAATCTGGGAGCCATCTCTGTCCGGAGACTGGCTGACCAAGGGGTCCCCGTCCCCACGGTCTGAATAAGTGGAATCTGCACAGCTGCAGCCGCACCACGCCTTGGGTATAACCCCTGGTGTGAAAGCAAGGGCAGTTGAGGCAGTAGCCTGTGGGCTCCTTTCTGTGTGTTGCACCGCGTACCGCTCTGCTGAGCCCGAATTTCCTTCTTGTGTGAGTGCTGTGTGAAGTCCTCCTGGATGGGTAATCAGAAGTCTAAGGTCGAACAGTTCCCTAAGGGAACTCCAGCTTATTTTATGTATTTTAGGAGGGGTCCGGACTCTTGTAGGTTTCTTGAAAAATGGTCCAAATTAGCTCTAGAGAACCCCAAATTACAGTGGCCACTGTTAGGTTCTTGGGACAAGGATCGAGTGGACGCTTTAAAAAGCAAACTCGTCCTCCCAAAAACCAAACTGGAGAGAGGAGAAGTAGACTGCTTCATGCAGTGGTGGGAAGAGGCAAATCGTAGATGGACTGAGTTAAAACTCACCTCTCTTAAAAATTCTATCAAAAAACTAACAGTTCAATTGGATGCAGTCTCTCCCACCACTAGTCCGAGCACTCCCCTTTGCCCAGTCCTGTGCAATGATCCGGATCAAACCCGACCCCCACCATACTCCTGCGCAAATAAGAAATCAGAAAAGGAAAAATCTTCAGTGACTACAGATAATGAAAGTGAAGAAGATACCCTCATTGGCCTCGCAGCTCTGCAAAATATTATGAAGAAGAAATCCAAAGCAGACTGCAAAGATTCTCTTGACATCTCTTCTTGGAAAAGAGAACCTGATGGGAGGTTAATGAGAGACTCTGATCAAACTGTTGTGGCACCCTTACGAGTCCTTAAGATGGGAGAAAGTGAGTCCATATGGGATTATAAGCCCTGGACTCGTACGAAACTTTTATCTATAGTTAAAAGTTTTCCCAAACCACAGGAAAACTCTGTCAAATTTGCTGAGGAATTTCTGTGAAACCTATGAACCCTCTGAGACAGATCTCCTCCAACTGTGTAAATTGTTAGCTCCTGCCAGTTATTATGAAAAATGGTTGGCTGCCACAGACTGGCCAGCTGAAGCACGCCACTCAACCATAAAAAGTACTGGCCCAGATTCGGCACACAGAGACCGGTGTATGGCTCTTTGGAAGCGCCGCATCAAGCCATTCCCAAAGTGTGGTCTCTTAAAACAAACTGGACAGCAATACGTTGCTGTAAGCAAGGGCAAGGAGAAAGCCCAGGCGACTATAGGTCCCGGCTAACTGATATTTTCCTACAACATTCAGGAATACAAGAGCCCGATGTAAATGGGCAGGGGGCCTTGGCACATGCATTTGTTGATGGTCTTCTCCCTGCCACAGGCAGCATGTTAAAATGAATAAGTGTGGGATGGAAGACTGAAACCATGGACAAATTGCTGGCAGTAGCAGAGCCTGGCCACCGCACTTTAAAAGGAAAGGAGGAACAGTCCTCCCAAAAGTTAATGGCTCTGCAGATACAGCATTATTCAGGACTAAGCAGACCACACCGGGGACAGGGACGGGGTTGCGGAAGGGGGCGGGGGGCTGGATTAACTGGGGTTTGTAACTACTGTAAACAGCCTGGACACTGGAAAAAAGCGTGTCCAAGACGACCTAATAATTGTATGGGAAATCAAGTGAACTCCCCGCTGGTTCCTCCTACTGATCCCCATCCCTATTTTTCACCCCAACAATGATGGGATGCTGGGGAACCTCACAAGTTTTAGCTCCCTTATTACCTCTGTCCCCTACTGGAGAATGTGTCCTGACTGTAAATGACCTCTCTCTCCCTTTCCTTGTTGATACTGGAGCTTCTCTTTCTACAATCCGCACCACTGACTTGCCTGAGGTTCCCCGATCTGGAAAATCTGTGTCTGCTGTTGGCATTACAGGGATCCCTACCTCTTTTCCCCTCTCAAAACCTTTGTCTGTTCAGGTCGGTCCCCTCTCTGAGGAGCATGCATTCCTCCTCTCTGATTCCACCTCTGCAAACCTTGTGAGACGGGACTTGCTATGCAAACTTGGCTGTTCTATTTACTGCTCCCCAGATGGTGTCTATCTGCAAATCCCTCAGTCTTCCTTATGTGATTCTGTAGCCTCCCTGCTGTCTGAAACTTCCCTCTCCACTCCGGTCCCTTGCTGTCCCTTAACTCCGTCCCTAGAGCACCTAATCTCTCACTCTATCCAGCCCGGGTACAAACCATCCTTAGCTTTCCCCAGCCTTGCTCTCCACGCCAGGTCAGAAAATTCTTAGGCATGACAGGGTTCTGTAGGCAATGGATTCCCCAATATGCTTCTCTGGCTAAACCACTCCAAGAACTCACTCGATCCTCTGTACCTAACCCCATGCCATGGCCACTTGAAGCAAATGCTGCTTTCATCTCCCTTAAGCAGAATTTAGCCTCTGCCCCTGCCTTAGGGTTACCTAACTATGACAAGCCTTTTACCCTTTTCTGTCATGAACAATCTGCTTGTGCCCTCGGGGTTCTTACTCAGGAGCACGGTGACAGAAATCGCCCGGTGGCTTATTTTTCTGCAACCTTGGACCCTGTAGCCCAGGGTTTAACCCCTTGCCTACGCGCTGTAGCGTGCCTGGTCGAGATGTCTGAGTCCCTTGTCCTCCGCTCTCCTCTCACTCTCATGGTTCCCCATTCTGTGGAAACTCTCTTTCTGCAACGCAACACTGCTCACCTCTCCTCTGCTTGCCTCACTAGGTATGAACTTTTGCTGCTTTCAGCCTCACATATCACTATTAACCGCTGCTCCCGGTTAAACCCTGCTACCCTCCTTCCTTTACCTAGTGATGGTGAACCCCATGACTGCCTTGCAACTGTCTCCGCTATCACTGTCCCGCGCCCCGACCTTTCAGATGTACCTCTCCCTAACTCTGACCTGGTATTATTCACTGATGGGTCCCGTTATAGAAATGACCAAGGCCACCTTCTTGCAGGGTACGCTGTGGTCTCTCTCTCTGAGACCATAGAAGCTGCGCCCTTACCCTCTGTGACCTCTGCCCAGGTGGCTGAACTGATTGCTCTAACCCGTGCCTGCTTTCTAGCCGAGGGGCTCTCTGCCACTATTTTTACTGATTCTCGGTATGCCTTTGGGGTTGTGCATGACTTTGGCTCCCTCTGGCAGGCTCGAGGTTTTCTTACCTCTACTGGTACCCCTATCAAGAATGGCCCCTACATTGCCGCCCTCCTGTATGCAGTTTTACTACCGTCTGCCTTGGCAATTGTTAAGTGTACTGGCCACTCAGCGGCAGACACCGAGGTGGCAAAAGGTAATGCACTTGCTGATGCTGCTGCAAAACATGCCGCCACTATAAAACCTTCACCAGAAGCGTTTTTTGGTCCCCTCTCTGTCTCTGTAACGCCACCATCCCTGTCTCATCTCGCTCAGCTCCAGGATTCTGCCCCAGAAACAGAGAAAGACTCCTGGAGTGCTTTGGGTTGCTCTTTGCATTCCGATTCCCTTTGGCGATCGCCCACCGATACCTTTGTAGCCCCCCTCTCACTCTACCCGTCTCTAGCCGCCCTGCTACATGGTGTTTCGCATGTCAGTAAGGAGGGGATGGTCTCTGCTATAAGTAAGGCGGGGTGGTGGGCTCCCCATTTCAGCTCCTTTGCAAACCGCCACTGTGCTGCTTGTGTTACTTGTCAAAGCCACAAAGTAGGCAAATCTGTAAAAGTAACACAAGGGTTCTGGGGTTTGCCTCAAGCACCTTTCCTACACTGGCAACTTGATTTTGTACAAATGCCAAAGTGTCAGAAATATGAATTCATTTTAGTTATAATATGTCTGTTTTCGGGTTGGATTGAAGCCTTTCCCTGTCGCAAAGCTGATTCATTGTCCGTTGCAAAATGTCTGTTAAACCACATTATCCCTACCAAGGGAATTCCTGCCACTTTGTCTAGTGACCAGGGAACACATTTTACTGGAAAAATTGTTCAACATCTAAACCAGGTATTACATGTCACCCACCTGTTGCACTGCCCTTACCATCCACAGAGTGCAGGGGCAGTTGAAAGGTGAAATGGTGTGCTTAAAAATAAGCTGGCAAAAATCTATAGTTCCACAGGGTTAAACTGGCCAGCTGCTTTACCACTGGCCCTTATGGAAATTCGGTCATCCCCATCCCAGAGACACAAATTGAGTCCATTTGAAATCATCATGGGACGCCCTATGCGAACAATGGCTACTATTACCCCAGCCCCAGACCTAAACCTAACTCACAGCACGCTCCTCCAGTACTGCAAAGGGTTAATGCAAGCTGTGAGCTCCTTCCATTCGCAGGTGCAAGCAGCTTGGCTGACGGAACCCACCTCTGCTGCCTGTCACACTCTTGAGCCTGGTGATTGGGTCTACCTGCGGCACCACGTTCAGAAGCACGCCTTGGAACCCCGGTGGAAGAGTCCATACCAGGTACTGCTCACCACCCAGACAGCAGTGAAATTATCCGGCATCGCTGCATGGATCCACGCCTCACAGTGTAAGCCAGCGCCACCTCAAGGGGACCAAGCACCTCTGCAAGACCACGCAGAACCAGCTTCAACCCCAGAAGACAAAGAGGAACAGCCTGCAATACCTTACAATCTGCGCTCTCGTAAGGGTTGCCAGAAGCAGAGGGTAAGCAGACAGCAGGACCCAACAAACAAGAAGCAGTAGTGAGCCTCACGCCTGCTGCCTGGTGGACGTAAAACCGTGACTGCGGTTCCCTCAAAAGGGGTTGTCGGAACCAGAAAGGGTCCTGCTTCCAACATGTGTCCTTTGAGAAGCTTAATCCTCAGCTACTGTGTCCTGAGGGTCTGGGGAATCCAGAGTGACAGTGACAATTCTTTCATCCAACAACAGGTGCAGATAGCCCAGATCCTGAATATTTCTAATTGCTGGGTCTGCAGCCACATCCCAGCTCACTCACAAGCTAGTATCCCCACCATGGCAATCCCTTTGAATTCCTCAGAGCTTGCTGGAGAACCCTATCCACTTAAAAGGACATGGAAGGAAAATGACACTTGGGGGCTGGGAAAAACATATGTTCCTAAACTTATAAGTGTGGTGAAAGGAAAGGGCCACTGGTGCTGGGTGTGTAATGGGACAGGGCTGAATCTAGGAAGGAGCAGCTATCTCCAATACATCGTGTCCCATGGTGTATGGGACTATTCAAACAAGGTTGGAGAATGGCGAACCGGGTATGCAAAGATAAACTTCCTCTCAACATGGGATCAAACCAAAGATTCAATCTCTTGCTCCCCCTACAGCCTCCCTGAGAAAAACAGCACCATCTACAAACGTCATGTGAATGCTACCTCTTCTCCCAGTGAAAATCATCCTGTGCCCTTTGGGGGATACTATTCCTCCTTCGTAAATTCTTACATGTCAAAGGGTTGCAGTCAACCCTTCCCAGCTTTAATGGGACATCATTGGGTTTGTGGGGAAAATGCTTACACTGTGTTACCAGCAAATTGGTCAGGTATCTGTTATCCTGCTCAGCTTTTCCCACGAAATCGCCTCCGTAATTTCAAGCGAAAAAGGAGGGACTTGCCAGATGCTAAATGGTATGTGTATAACATAACCCCCCTAACTTGGGAAGATGCTGTTGGCATTTCTTTAGTCCCAGTAGGGGGCGTAATCCACCATGCAAAAAGGCTTTTAAGGTTACAAGCGGTGGTTGAGATCATGGCCAATGAAACAAGAGAGAGCTTAAAAGCTCTAGCCAAAGAAGCAGGAGCGGTCCGACAAGTGGCCCTCCAAAACCGTCGGGCATTAGATATAATACTGGCAGCCAAAGGAGGGACCTGTGCTCTAATTGGAACAGAATGCTGTGTATACATACCTGATAATACTAATGAGGTAATAAATCGTGCTAGCCATCTGGAGCAAATTGCATGCCTTCCCCACGAAGAACCAAGTTCCTTGTGGAAATGGATAAGTAATTTATTCAATTTCTCTAGTCTGGGAAACTGGTTGTTTCAAGGAATCCTGACTATCCTATTTGGAATTCTAATAACCTTTGTGTGTTTTCAATTGATTTCTTGTTGTATCCAAAACTGCACAAGACACACCATCCATCAGGTTACCCCTAACCAGAGTGCTAATCTAATGTTGTTTAATGTCACCAGTGAAAGTAATGAAAAAGAACGACTGATGTATGGAATCCAGTAAGTCATTGGTCATGGGCGTAGCCTTGACCAAAAGGGGGGATTGTGGAAGTATAACATTGTATAAGGGGACATGCTGGATACATTGTATATGAGAGGGCATGCCAAAACATGTTACAAAGTATCTGAGGGAGCACACGTAGGGATAGTTAGCTTTTGAATGGAGAAGCAATTAAGATAGAGCCAGCACATCTAAGAAGCAGGCATCAGAGTGGAAGGTGTGAAGGGCAATTAGTTAAGTTAACTGGAAGCTGTTAAAGGAGATTGTTAAGGGTGGCAGGTAATTGAAGATACGTGACTGGTATCAGGGATCTCGAAGGGTGGTGACTAAAATCTTTTTCTTCTTTTGTCTGTAACTTGTTCTCCAAAAAACTGTATAAATTAAAAGACACAAGCCCCACTCGGGGGGCTCACTTCTAAATGTATTAGCAGAGCAGCTTTGCTAATAAAACAGAGTGGTCTGATAAATTGTGAGTCTGAGTCAAACTTTGACATAGGTGACTTCTGGGAACTCTTCTGGCTCTATCAATCTGTTTCTTCACTTCCGCAGGTGGGTATTGTAGTTGTAATAATGCTTGATAGAGATCTTGTAGGTGTTTGTCTCTGTCTGAGAGGCTGGAGCAAATGCGGTTGTATCGCAGAGCTTGGCTGTAGACGATGGATCATGTGGTATGGTCAGGGTGAAAGCTGGAGGCATGTAGGTAGGAATAGCGGTCAGTAGGTTTCCAGTATAGGGTGGTGTTTATGTGACCATCGTTTATTAGCACTGTAGTGTCCAGGAAGTGGATCTCTTGTGTGGACTGGACCAGGCTGAGGTTGATGGTGGGATGGAAATTGTTGAAATCATGGTGGAATTCCTCAAGGGCTTCTTTTCCATGGGTCCAGATGATGAAGATGTCATCAATATAGCGCAAGTAGAGTAGGGGCGTTAGGGGACGAGAGCTGAGGAAGCGTTGTTCTAAGTCAGCCATAAAAATGTTGGCATACTGTGGGGCCATGCGGGTACCCATAGCAGTGCCGCTGATTTGAAGGTATACATTGTCCCCAAATGTAAAATAGTTATGGGTAAGGACAAAGTCACAAAGTTCAGCCACCAGGTTTGCTGTGACATTATCGGGGATAGTGTTCTTGACGGCTTGTAGTCCATCTTTGTGTGGAATGTTGGTGTAGAGGGCTTCTACATCCATAGTGGCCAGGATGGTGTTATCAGGAAGATCACCGATGGATTGTAGTTTCCTCAGGAAGTCAGTGGTGTCTCGAAGGTAGCTGGGAGTGCTGGTAGCGTAGGGCCTGAGGAGGGAGTCTACATAGCCAGACAATCCTGCTGTCAGGGTGCCAATGCCTGAGATGATGGGGCGCCCAGGATTTCCAGGTTTATGGATCTTGGGTAGTAGATAGAATATCCCAGGTCGGGGTTCCAGGGGTGTGTCTGTGCGGATTTGATCTTGTGCTTTTTCAGGGAGTTTCTTGAGCAAATGTTGTAGTTTCTTTTGGTAACTCTCAGTGGGATCAGAGGGTAATGGCTTGTAGAAAGTGGTGTTGGAGAGCTGCCGAGCAGCCTCTTGTTCATATTCTGACCTATTCATGATGACAACAGCACCTCCTTTGTCAGCCTTTTTGATTATGATGTCAGAGTTGTTTCCGAGGCTATGGATGGCATTGTGTTCCGCACGGCTGAGGTTATGGGGCAAGTGATGCTGCTTTTCCACAATTTCAGCCCGTGCACGTCGGCGGAAGCACTCTATGTAGAAGTCCAGTCTGCTGTCTCGACCTTCAGGAGGAGTCCACCTAGAATCCTTCTTTTTGTAGTGTTGGTAGGGAGGTCTCTGTGGATTAGTATGTTGTTCAGAGGTATGTTGGAAATATTCCTTGAGTCGGAGACGTCGAAAATAGGATTCTAGGTCACCACAGAACTGTATCATGTTCGTGGGGGTGGAGGGGCAGAAGGAGAGGCCCAGAGATAGGACAGCTGCTTCTGTTGGGCTAAGAGTATAGTTGGATAGGTTAACAATATTGCTGGGTGGGTTGAGGGAACCATTGCTGTGGCCCCTTGTGGCATGCAGTAGTTTAGAAAGTTTAGTGTCCTTTTTCTTTTGTAGAGAAGCAAAGTGTGTGTTGTAAATGGCTTGTCTAGTTTTAGTAAAGTCCAGCCACGAGGAAGTTTGTGTGGAAGGTTGGTTTTTTATGAGAGTATCCATTTTTGAGAGCTCATTCTTTATCTTTCCCTGTTTGCTGTAGAGGATGTTGATCAGGTGGTTCCACAGTTTCTTTGAGAGCGTGTGGCACAAGCTGTCAGCACAGTCTGTGTGGTATGTAGATTGTAATGGATTTTTTATCTTCAGTCCTTTTGGTACGATGTCCATCTGTTTGCATTTGGAAAGGAAGATGATGTCTGTCTGTATCTGTACAAGTTTTTTCATGCAGTTGATAGATTTCCACTCCATACGGCTAAATGCAGTGCCTTGCATAATGACAGGTTTCAGAGTAACAGCCGTGTTAGTCTGTAGTCGCAAAAAGAAAAGGAGTACTTGTGGCACCTTAGAGACTAACCAATTTATTCGAGCATAAGCTTTCGTGAGCTACAGCTCACTTCATCGGATGCATACTGTGGAAAGTGTAGAAGATCTTTTTATACACACAAAGCATGAAAAAATACCTCCCCCCACCCCGCTCTCCTGCTGGTAATAGCTTATCTAAAGTGACCACTCTCCTTACAATGTGCATGATAATCAAGTTGGGCCATTTCCAGCACAAATCCAGGTTTTCTTCCCCCCCACCACCACACACAAGCCCACTCTCCTGTTGGAATAGCTTATCTAAAGTGACCACTCTCCTTACAATGTGTATGATAATCAAGGTGGGAATTGTCACTACCATGTTTATCCTGTGTTTGCTCAGTATATATGCTGTTCGAAGCCAAGCCTGCAGGCAATGGAGTCAGAGTCTGGCAAATGGAGTTACTTAAGTACATGACTCCAAGCAACCCAGGAGCGTTAAACAAATCCAGACTGATGTCCAAGCGTGTGCATAACTTGACCGGTCAGGCTGCCCATGGCTTACAATCTGTCCATAGGGAGATAAGCTCTTGCTCTGACTGAGTCTAAGGTCACTTCTATGAAATCTGCAGTCTGTGTCAAAGTCACAGCAGACTTTTCCATGTTCACAAAGGTTCCCAGTGATGCTAGGAGACAAAGTAGCAATGAGGTCAGTGCCATGAGTTTTGGACATGTCCTGCCCTTCAGAAGCCAGTCGTCTAGATACAGGAAGATGGTGGAATCATCCTATCTGAGTTGTGCTGCTGTTATGGAAAACACTTTTGTGAAGACCCTGGATGCAGCTGCTAGACCAAACCAAAGTAGCCTGTATTGACAGTGGTCGGGACCCACCAGACATCTGAGGAATCTTCTGTGCGAAGGGTGAATATCAGTGTCAAAGTACAAATCTTTCATATTGAGAGCTGTGAACCATATGTCTTTATCCACGGATGGTATTATTGATGCCAATCTAACCATGCAGAAGTTTAGTTTGCAAATAAATATATTGAGTTGCTGCAGGTTGAGAATGGGTCTCCACCCTTCTCATATTTGGAATACAACCCTTTTCCTTGATTTTGCTTTTCCTTGCTCCCCACTGGAGGAGGAATTTTACTCCTAATGTAGGATCTCCTCATGAGAATGGTCTCTGAAGAGAGACAGGGAAAGAAATTTTGGCAGGTTTGGGAGCCAATGGAATAGCCAGAATGGATGATATCTAGCACCCACATATCCTTTGTTATTGCCCCCAGATGTGGGAAAATTGTGCTATGTGTCCACCAAAGGAGATCTCGTAATTGGGTGAAGATGGCATCAACATTAGTTCGTAGCTCCCAAGTGTCCCATCAAAAGTATCTTTTGGCTGATGGGGAGGGACAGGTGGTGGAGGCCAGGCAGCTGTAGTAAAGGTGGATGAGGCAGTCTATTTTTGCACCTTCTGCTGTTTGCAAGATAGCTCATAAGAGCACTGGTAAAGACCTCAGCTTGTAAGACTGCTTATGGTACTTCCTCTTCAGAGCTGGTCTATATACACCCTGGGAATGGAGGATTGCCCGGGAGTCTTTTAGTGAGTGCAACGACTTGTCTATCTTCTGGTTGAAAACACTGACTTATTCAAAAGACTAGTGTTCTGTACCTCCCTGGAACCCCAAAAATGTAGCTAAAATTCTCAGCACATCACTATAGCTCTCGAAGCAATATTGGCAGTGTTGACTGAAGCCTGTAATGAGGTTCTTGCCACTAATCTTTCCTCATCAATAAGGGCTTGAAATTGAGCCCTGTCCTCCTGGGGTAACATGCCTTTAAAATTCAGGAACTTAGAATATTTTGCCAGAAAGTCCTGGTAGTTGGTAATTCTAAATTGGAGGCTGATGGAATTAAACACTTTTCTCCCCTCAACATTTGACTTCCTTATCTGCACAGGTTGCCCTTGGGAGCTGTTGGCTGGACCTTTTTGTGGCTGTTTGGATGACTAGGGAGTCTGAGGCAGGGTCGGACAACAAGAACTCCACTTCCTTTGCTGGGACAAAAATACCGCTTTTCCATCCTCTTAGGTGTAGGAGCACACCTAACTGGTATGTGCCATTCAGTTCTTGCTGGTTCTAGTATGGCCTCATTCACTGGGAGTGCTATTTGACTAGACTCCTTACACTGTAGGATGTCCAAGAGCTTGTGTTGTGAGTCCTGGGCCTCCTCTGAGGGGAACTGGAGCTTTTCTGCTATTCTCCGAAGCACATGCTGGTGACTGAGACTTTCTCAGAGATTTACTCTTTACATCTTTCTGTGTAGAGAGAGATGTTGAGGCTACCTTTGGTGAGGTCTTTGGCGCCATGGATGGAATCAGTGCCATGATACTGCCTACATCTCTAGCGGCCTCTGGTGTCCGAGAGGTTGATGTAGTCATACTGGGAGGCCTATGCACAGAGAGGTCCTCTGCCCCTGGATCTGAAGATGGTCTTAAGGCTTGTTGCATCGCTAGGAGCATCCTCCTCCTATTGTTTCAGAATCTACCCTTGAAGTAAGTGTAGATCTTGCACTTACTGGGTATATGAGCATCTCCCAAACAGCAGAGGCTCTGAGAATGAATGTCACTGATAAGGACAACCTCACTGCAGGAGAAGCACCTTTTAAATCCCTGGGACCCCAGCATCCCCAAGCAAAAGAACAAAAACATGATTTCCTAAATAGTTGAAATCTCTAACTATATCTATGAATGACATTTTTTCCTAAGGCAAAGGAAAAAAAAAGGGGGGGGGGGACAGCTGTTCCAAGAACTATAAACCATATAAAATAGCTACCTATATACTAACTAGCTAACTAACTAACTGCTGAATACTAAAGAGAACAGACACACAGTAGACCAGTGGTTCTCAACTTACAGCCCATTCAGCACACAGCTAAGGGCCATGTGACATTCTCAGGGCTATACAGGTAGTATTGGATGTGGCCCACAATGGTAAATAGATTGAGAACCACTGCAGTAGACCCTGCAGTAGGTGATTGAGAAGGAACTGAGGGCAGTTCGCCTGCGCAGCCCCATATAGCCTAAATGTGTGTGGTGCACACATAGGCCAAATGGGCACTGCTACCAAACAGCTTCGCATGTGAATTGGCGCACCCACAGGGACTCTACTCGAAGAAGAATAAAAAGTTATTGCTAGCCTTCCTTCATCAGATCGAGCCAGGAGCACCCATCCTCTCATCCATAAAATCTGAAAAAGGACCACATTTCTTCAGGACCCATTGTGGGCATTACACTAGTTGCCCTTCTTTCCTTGGGGGCTAGAAAGGAATTTTTCCCTTACCACCAGGTTGGTCAAGACAGGGTGAGGTTTTTTTGTTTTGTTGTTTTTTGTTTGTTTTTTTTGGCCTTTCCCACAGTAGGTTTGGGACCCCGTGAGGTGGAGCAAGGTTGGGAGATTAGGTTATAATGTCACAATTTAGTATATAAAATGCATGACAGATGTCCAGTGGAACCAATGGAAGGGTTACAGATATTGCATAAAATGAATTGGAAAAGGATCAGAAGGAAAGCATCCCTTTAGGGAGCTGAAGGAGGAGGGTTAGGGGCTCCTACATCTGGTACAGTGGGTAGCCAACTCTCCTCCTTTTCTAGCCCCCCCTTTAGCCCTCATATGAGGAAAGGAGGCGAGGTGCAACCTGGCTGGGGATTATGTGGAAGTGATTAAGGAACTGATGATGACCTGCACTGTACAATTTATGGCTGGGTACTTCCAGATATTTTAAGTGAACAAAGTTGCAGCCTAATTAAGCCACATCCACTGCCTCGAATCTTTCTTTTGGTGTGGCCCGACAATGTGTGGATCAGACCCTAGTACTTTCCTAAAGACCATAGCAGGAAAAAAAAGTGTTGCTCTTCTTTAACTTACTTTGTTTAATCTGCAAGGGATAATATTTATTTATTTATTTATTAAGACATTAGGAGTCATATTCAACACAACAGGCTAAGATTTCTGCTTTATTGACTGGAAAACCTATATTTGTTTTTAAAAGACTAAAGCAGCTGATCTTCACAGAAACACCTTATACTACATGCTCCACAGGACTAAGTATAGCTGATTATATTCCTCAAGATATTCCAAAATTCAACAGTTTTCAGATATTCTACCACAATGAAACATTTTACAGTTATTATTTTTTTAATTACACACTTATGAAAAATCTAAGTAATGATAATTTGAAATTCCAAATCTGAATTTTCTGGTAAAAACAATACATAAAAGCACAAGAGAATAAATAGTAAAATTATTTCAGCATTTACTTACGTCTGCAATGCATTATTTTTTGCATTAATAAGGCTCTGTTCTTGGATCTTGTCCAGTATTAACAAGGCACATTTTTCATGACCCTAATATTAAAAAGAAAAATAAATAAATGTTAATCTGCAGAGGGTTTTAAAATTGAGGCAACATAAATAAAAAATACAAATCCAAATTTAAAAATGCATTTAGAATTACAAACATGTTTCTGAGTTTATAAAAGGGTGCATACTTGATGCATTTCAAAGGCCAGGAGACACACAGTGCAATCCCTACCATTATTACTGGGTGAATTTTAAGTAATCCAAATGTGCCAATTGTGGCTTTTTTTCCTTTAAAACACTGCATGCCTTATAAATATAGACCCTACTTTAAGCTGAATTTGAATCCATGTCTTCATGAAACAGCAGTGATCTTTTGAAAGAGCAGTTAACTGATTGTGAATATTTTTTTTAAATAAATAAGCAATATTTAGCACTAGTAATAGTACTTCTTTGACCTTTAAATGCCTGATTGCTTATGCATTTTAATTAGGCAAAGAAACTTTAAATAATTTTTTTCAATTAAATAGCTGAAGAAGTATTTTCCCCCTGTATGATAAGGGCACTACTGACAATTAAACTGTCCAAAGATTTTATTAAACAATGCAGAATTGGGCCACAATTCTGCAACTTCTGCATGAGTGCAGGGGTCAGCCTGGGCAGAACAAGTTGCAGGGTTGGGATTTTGGGGTATAGGTGTCTAGCACAGGTATCCATTCCTTGAAGGTGGTCCAGCACCAAAGGTACCATAGTAAATAGCTGATATGATATGCTAACAAATAAATATAGCTGATGTATCTTTATAAAAAAAATTTGGGGGCAGGGGGTACAGCAAAGAGGCCTTGAACAAACTTGATCACTACTAGACTCCCATCTATTAAAAGGTGCAATTGAAAAAGAAAAACCTGTTAAGGGAATGAGGGCATTTCTTTCTTGCTAAGCCAGGTAATAGCAGCAGCAGAATAGGAGGAGAGAGGGGAGAGAGGAGGTGAAGCCTACTGAGGTTACTAAATACGTGGACACAGAGCCTGGAAAAGAAAACCAGGTCCAAACCTGATCTCTGCCTCAACTTTTTTAAGATCTTGGCATCATCTTGAACGGGAAATTTGTGTCCCTTTCCACAGAAATCCGAGAGATTATGTAAATCTGTATTATACTGCACTACAGTGAGACTATTCAGTAAGTTCTCCTTTGGTCTCATAGCTTCTTCACATTAGAAATATTTCCTTATTCCTGTTACCAGTATCTCAAAAGTAGTAAGATACAGCAGCCTATATTTGTCTTGCCTCTCAAATTACTGTAACCTTGCTGGATAGGCTGAAGAGCAAGTCAACTCTACTACATTTCCTCCCTCCTCTTTCCCTGCCCAAGACAGTGTATATCACAGCTTCATTGCACTCAGGATTTAATTGGCCTGAGAGATGAATGTCTTCAATACACTGCCAACACCTTGTTTTAAATACCTCTTCAATGCACACATATATAATATACATAATGCGAGTCTGTGTGTGTGCGCATGCAGGTAGTCTACAAAGTTCCTTAACATACTTTACTGCTAGCCAAGTGCAAGGGTGTATTCAAGTCCTTATCCTTTACAGTCAGATCAGCCTTGGCACTGTTCACCAAAAAATCTGAAATACAGAAACAAATACCATGGGATAAGTACTACCGATTGATGCACATGCAAACTGCAAAGGAGAAAATTAACTCCAGTCTCCATGTGTGCACACAGTACTGAACATGGTGAAATAGAGCCTTATTCTATATAAACCATACAAATGTGGAGGAAAAATTATCAATGAACGAATTGTAATTTGTGCAGTTAATCAGCAATCAAACCAAAGCTAACAGCTGGTTGAAAATGGAAAACTGTTAATTAAATGTTCATTTTACCCAAAACTGTCAGTTCAAATGTATTCTAATACTGTATGTATTTTAATTTGACTGATGAAATCTGCAGCATCAGAATGGCAGTTTTGGCCTGAAACAGTCCACCCAGTTAACAACTGTGGATCCTGCTTTGAAAGGTTTAAGTGGGTTCTGCTGACTCATATCTTTGGGGGAGATAATGGGTGTAGCAATCCAGGATGTGGGCCACGCAGTCAAGCCTGGAGAGAAAGTATCAGTTAACAGTTGCTATAGGGTTTTTAGAAAAAATAAGTCCAGACTCAACTTACAGTTGCCCATTCAAAACAGTATTTTGTGCTTCAAAATACACACCTTTTAATAATTTAACTACAAAAGATTACTCTGCTAGAAGGAGATTCTATTGCCCTGTAGAATCAGGGAAATAAAAAAAAATGAAGGAATGAATACCAAGAGCACTTTTTAATCACACGCTACACGACTTGGCAGAAAAATGGGCATGGTTTATCCATTATTGAAACTATTTGCAAAGTGAAGTAAAAACAACGGACATAAGAATTCTGGGTGCAATAAACACGAGACTTTTTAAAAATATGAAGCAAATTTCCTTTTACCCTTATATAAAATAGATGGACACACATTTAGGTATGTACTCTTAGTATCTCTCTGTATTTTAATAATAATCCCCAAGGGGGGGGTAAAATGATAAAGCACTTGGATGGGTAAGTATAGTAGCCTTCATTTTCTTTCACGATTTACAGAAGCAAGTAGGTACCTACCTACTGCACCTGCATGTCCATTTTCAGCTGCCATCATAAGTGGTGTTTTCCCTGAATTATCTGCAGCATTTACCAGTGCATTGTGATTTAAAAGAAGCTGCAAGCATTCCACGTGATCGGCAAAGGCTGCCGCATGCAGTGGAGTTCTGAGAGAAAAAACAGCATGATCATAGCTTTAAGATATTAAATGATCTATAAAGAATTACAATATTGTTGTTCCTTGTAGCCTTAAGCAGAACAATACAAGAAGTTTTGAAGCTTTTTTCCTATGAAACTTGAAACTCAAAACTCTCAACAAGGCAAGTTAGGATGCTACTCTCCTATAAGCAATAAAGGTAACAGTTGCATCCTCAGTGTTTGTACAATGAAAAGTCTAAAACCGGCAAGCATCAGGTTGATCGAGTTGTGGACAAGCTCATAAAAACAGGATGTTTAACTTAACAGAACGTACTGCACAATGGAAAAAACTAGCAGTCCTCCCTATTATTCCTGATTTTTTGAATAAGCTTGTGATGTAGATAAAATGTAAGGAAAATTTGGATCTGGCCTTCCCATTATTAAAAAAATGCTACAGTATTCTACTTACAGTAATGACCTGAATACTGCAGTAACAGTACTGTAACCCATAATGTTTGACAACATTACTGTAGAGCGTAGCGGTGATTTTATAAGGTTTGTAGCTTATGTTAATTTTGAGAGGCTCCCACAACTCTAAGGATGGGTTCTCTGTCTCCACATGATAAGACTAAGACATTTGGGGAAAAGAAAATTGGGGGGGCAGGAGTTGTTTCCAGCAGTGTCTGATGATTGGGTGTTCTTGTTTTGTTTTGCTTTTTAGCTTTATTGTTATCTGGAGAACTTTGAGAGTGAGGTATTTAATTTTAATTACATGACCACCATTTTATTTGTTGTAAGGGTAACCAGAGCATGCAATGGGCAGCAATTCAATTATTATACAACTTTAACAAAACTAAATAAATACGTAGTGTGACGTTGCACTCCATATATTTTATGGAAATATGCTAATTAGTGTGAATATAATGTAACTGGAATATGCTTTATGCAAAAGGTCTCTTGTAAGATATCATTACAAAGCTTATAATCTACAGAGTGTGTTCATCATATTTGTATGACTGTATCATTCTTGTATCTGAAGCGAGAAATATGAAGTATTACTCTGAGGTCCTACTGTAATTATGCAAAGTGTGGGCCATTAATGGTGGCTTAGGATCTTGATGGCTCCTATTAACTAGGACAATTGGTTGTGAATGGGTTTATTTATTTGCAAGCCTTCCTGTGTACTGACCTAGGTAATGAAGAATGAGGTCTTACAGTGACATGAGTCCATGTCACGATACTAGAATCCATCTTAAACCTTTTCCATTTAGAAGGAGGGGTCAGGACCCAGAAAGACAAAAGACTCCCGCCTTGGGCCAGAGCCATAAAAGGGGATGGAACAGAAAAAAGGGGGCTGCCAGTCATGAGAAATCCCCTAGTTACCACCTGAGCTGGAACTAACAAGGACTGTACCAGGGGAAAGGATTGGGCCCAGACAAAGAAGGAGTCTAGTCTGTGAAAAAAGCTTATTGGAACACCTCTGAGGGTGAGATTTACCTGTATTCAGTTTCTTAATGTATTAGGCTTAGACTTGCATGTTTTGTTTTATTTTGCTTGGTAGCTTACTTTGTTCTGTCTGTTATTACTTGAAACCACTTGAATCCTACTTTTTATACTTAATAAAATCACTTTTGTTTATTAACAAACCCAGAGTAAGTGATTAATACCTGGGGGAACAAACAGCTGTGCATATCTCTTTATCAGTGTTATAGAGGGCGAACAATTCATGAGTTTACCCTGTATAAGCTTTATACAGAGTAAAATGGATTTATCTGGGGTTTGGATCCCATTGGGAACTGGGTGTCTGGGTGCTGGAGATAGGTAATCTGCTGAGTGGTTTTCAGTTAAAGCCTGCAGCTTTGGGGGTGTGGTTCAGACCCGGGTCTGTGTTGCAGCAGGCTAGTGTGTCTGGCTCAACAAGGCAGGGTGCTGGAGTCCTAAGCCATCAGGGAAAACAGGCTCAGAGGTAATTTCAGCACATCAGGTGGCAGTCCCAAGGGGGTCTCTGTGACCAAACCCATCACACACAAAAATACACTGTGGAGATTCTCACTGCCCCAAATAAATTAAAGATTTGGATATGTACATGACCCAGTTGACCCCAACTGTCATTCAGAGTCAGTAGTGTATTTTGTTTAATAAGAGTGCTTTCAGAAGTTAAATACTTTTCAATCTTACTAATTATGGTCCTGCAAAACTGAATGTGCTTAAATGCTTTTGCTTAATCAAGGCCTATGTGAGGACGCATATATAGTTCTATTCTTATTTCATAACCCCCATCAAGTGCACTCTTAGCTTACAATTTTTATGTTTTACAACTAGGAATTAACTCAGCTTTTTTATTTGCCCCAAACTGGAGTCTACTATTTTCTTTTAACCATAAACAGCAATCTAAGAAGAGGGGGTAAAATAAAGCCTAACTACCACCATACTGGGTTCTGGTGAACAGCCCTAAGCCCTGGGCATTTTAAAGAAAACAAAGTAATATTTATTATGGTAGCAATGTAAAATAATTAATATTCTCTCTAGAAGTGAATCACCACTTCCTTTGTTAAAGTTCAACTTCTGTGTCATCAGGAGCTGGTCTGACAAATTTTAGTCCAGATGTAGATTAGTTGCACAAAGCAAAAATTATGATCTTAGACTGATTTATGAAGGTGAAATGCATTCTATTCAAGAAACTGAACTCTTACCTTCCTTTGTCATCTTTACAGTTGACAATGCTGGCATCTATGGCCCCAATGAGCAGTGAAGCACAATTTTCATGATCATTTATCCTATAAAGGAAAGAACAATTCTTTAAAAGGAAAAAAATCTAACTGTTTTCCACTCTGCCATACACACTTCACTCCCTTCCCCAACTGACAGTACATTAGTATTCCTTTCTGTATATTTGTAATGTGTCCCAATTAATTTTTGCTTTAAAAATATGGCCCTGATCCCAGCTGCTATAAATCAGTGTAGCTCCATTACAAACAAATTGCAGCTACTATTTTGGATTTGAATCACAAAAGAAAAATAGGCACTGGTCCTGCAATGGCTGCGCACAGCCGATCCCTTCAACGGAGCTCTGCCAACACAAAACAAGCTGAAAGTTCAATGCACTGATTAAACCTTAAAGCAAAACAAAACAAAAACCAAATACACACCTTCATATTCAACTGGAACACTTGTCAAGGTTTAAAATGGCTACGGGGAATCCTTCTCAGAAGTAAATTTGAACTAGTGGGTCTGAGTGAACTCCCCAAAACTTCTTAAAACCCTTTAAATTACTTTAAACTTAAATCACATATCTGAGCCTAGGCAATGCTCATATGTGTGGGCTTAAGTGAAAGTAACTTTTTTCAACATTTAAAGTATTCAAAAGGTCTCACTATTTCCAAGGAGTTGAGAGGTTGGGGGGGAGGGGGCGAGAGGAGAGAAATGGCAGTCTGTATTTGGCAAAACATTGCAACACCAAGCAGTTTGTCTCATGGATCCAACAGGCCTTTAAGCTGAGAAGAATGTTATCCCCTTAGTCTTCAATGAAGTCTTTAATGTTTAAAAATATTAACTGTAATTATTACATTCAGCATATGTCACTTTATAGTTAATATAAAAAACTATTTTTTCATAGAATACAGTCACTTTTTAGTAACCTTTTAGTCAAGCCACTATTTCTATATAAATGCTGTCATTTTATGGATGACAATGACCTCTATTATCTTAAACCCAAAGAAGAGCTTGTTGAGTTTTGGTCCCTGGCTCCGGATTGCTCTACTGGGGAGAAGGAGACCATCTTTTTTTAAAAAAGTGACCATTTGGGGTTCAGATTTTATGTATCAAGTTTCAGCCAGTTTTTATTTTAAGTGGGTTTTTATATAGGATCCGCACATCAGTTATTTCTGGGAGAAGATAATTATACTACCAGTAGAATGAAGAGTTCATAAGTCAGTAATTCTAAACCTCAGCAGGAATCATGAATGTTTGTGTTTGATTCTGTAATTCTTATTGATTTTTCTGCTGGCTTACCCCACTCAAAAAGCACATTCTCCCAAAATACTGCATATGCTTTGCCCTAAATTGAGCTAATTTTTTCTGAGTGTGACAGGCAGATTTGGAGCTGGCCTGTGGTAATTTACTGACAGTGTATGTTTGCCTGCTTATTGGGATGTTTACTGTATGAATATGTACGAATAGAAGTCTGTCTTAAATGCAGGTAGGAAGGAGAAGAATGGCTCAAGGCAGCCATCTATTAGTAAACACTTCAGAGTGTTAAGGCACAATGCCAGAATTTTGATGATTCTGCCTCCGTCTTCAGCCAACCTACAAAAACTGGTTTTGGCCAGGAATGGCCAGAACCTGGCAAAACAGAAGAACAAAGAACTGTAGCAGGGTTTAAAGAGGGATGCTCTCTCTTGGGGGAGAGAGCGCTCAAGGGAATCAGACTGAAACCAGCCTCAGCCCCAGGAGCCTGCTGGGGGTTGATCAGCAAGCGAAGCCTGCTTAGGTCACCATTAGGGAATGGTTGAACTTGAGGTAAGGTAAATATTTCTGTAAACTTGTTTTAAATCCTTTTTTCTCTAATGCTGCACTCAGGCCAGAAAGGGGACAGAGGTGCAGCTTGCCCTGTAATCATGAGAGTGCAGCTTCAAGCCATTAGATGAAACTTGTAACAAACTCACTCAAAACGGCAGTAATTTATATGGCTCTTGATAGCACCAGTTTTTCACCACAAGGATATGTATGGACATCATCATCGGATCTAAAAATCATTTGCTAGTACTATTATCTCTACACCCAGATAACTTTATTGTTTTCATACTACTCATTTTCTGGATACATCCTAAAGCAAAAGATCCAGATTTAATATTGATACTTCTACTTACACAGCACAGTGCAATGGAGAGAAATTGTTACCATTAAATTTGCGGAAATATTTCTGTTCCAATAGTACCTCTATGCAGTTTTCATTACCTACAAGAGATCAGATGATTTATTGTTATAAACAGCAGGAGAATAGCTCATTTTCATATTAAGGTCACATGTGCACTGCATTTTAGCATCTGAAATAAGCTAGGCTGTACTGCATACGTAAGTTCTTATGCATGAGAACTTATGCTTCTTAAGGAGCATGAGATACTTTTTGAGGTGCTGCGAACTAGACCGATCTCTCATTTGGACGCTGTTGTTTTTTTTTTAAAAAAAAAAGGTCTCTTGTGTTTTCACATTGTGCTATGACACTCTGCAAAAGTGTCTTTTAGATCCTCAGAGTTGGTCAGCCATCTATCACTCTGTACTCAGAAACTTAGTGTTCGACTTACAGTCTCAAACCACCCTAATGAGAAGACACTAATGCCAGCCTGTTGTACTGTGCGTATTACAGTAACGGGGGGGATAGTCTCATGCACCAGTGTACAGGAGGTGGCTCTTGTAGGATGGAATCCTCGCCTCAGTGATGTCACTGGGAGTTATGCCAGATTTCATGCCCAGCCTCCAAAGGATGGCTCCAGTGTGCATCATGATTGAGGCATGCACCTAGTGGCTGACTCTGAAGCAAGGTTGCTGTTTTGCTGGTATCTCCCTGCCTTCTGACTTGAAGGATAAATGATGCAATTTCTTGCTACATCTTCAAAAGGCAAAAGGAGAGAATCTACATCTCAAACTTTTTATGCTGCTAGCTATTTTACTATTCTACTTCCTAACACTAAACCCACAGTTGAGTTTGGCAAAAGGTATAAAAAGAGAAAATCTTACCATTATAACAAGCCCAGTGCAATGGTGTATAACCTTGATTATCTTTGAAACTACAGTCCTCTTCTGACAGTGCCATCTGCAGTAATTCACTCAGCCAAGTGGCATGACCATGAGCTGCTGCATAATGTAGAGGTGTCCTGCCCCTGGAGTCTTTACACAAGATAGATACTTCTTGTTCCAACAGCATTTGAACGCATTCCTCATGCCCAGTCATAATCTGATAACAAAGAAGTGAATCAGCAGGTTGATATAGTGTCAGTGCTGTGGCAAAGGATATGTGAGATACATGATGTATCTTTTGAATACTGGGTGGAAAGGTTGGGGTCCAGGAAATTGGTGAGAAGCTACTTGCTCCCCTGAGTGCCTGAGTACTAAAGATCCTCTTTGAGTCTTACTGAATGGGGGTCAATCAAGAATGAAACCACAAATACTAGGGAAGAAAGGGTGAGGGAGGAGCAATAACAATACTACCAAAAATATCACATATTTTAGAAAGCTGCTGCAGTAATCCAGCTACTACTATCACATCTGCCGCCTCTGACATTGATTTGCTTATCTCGTACAGTATTTTAATCATGTTCATGTATTGTTATCAGTATGGAACAGAAGATTTATGCAATGGTCTCTATTTTATACAGATATTTCCAGGACTCTTTTGGAAAACTGTTCACGACATGGCCATATTTACATGTAACCCTATCAGCTCTCTCAGCAACTACATCTTGACTGAGGAGCTTACTCCGAGAAGAGATTATATCTACCCCAAATCTCATTGCCTCCCGCTCAAAACTTATTACATACTTCTTTAACCCAGCCTTCCCAATATTTTCAGTTATTTACAATCATCTCTCAGTTTAATACCCCTTTGTTCATAAAAGAAAAGCCATAACCATCAAGTTAATATGCATAGTTAAGGGTCATAAAATTAAATAGTCACCCCTCGATGTAAAGCTGTGCATCCCAGGAGATCGGCTGCATCTACAGATGCTTCTTTTTCAAGTAACAAGGAAACAGCATCAATGTGCCCATATGCCACAGCTAGCATCAGTGGGGTTCTAGAAAATAAGAAGTTAATCACAGCTTTAAGAACACATGGCATTTTTCCACTTTTAACTTATCCTTTGGGGATCAGGGGCACCAGGAATTCCTGCCATTTTCCCCACACTTCCTTTCTCTACCACCATCTTCATGCCCTATATTCATCTATATAACCCAAATTAAGGTACTGTTTGTCCAATTTTATTGTTAAGCAATGCAACCAACAAAATCATTATTAACAGAGAAACACATATCTGATTTGTAGGCAGTTTATATTGCAGCATTGTTCAAGCCAGTCCATGTTAAAAATTTGTTCTTTAATAACTCTTGATTATCAGCAGCCCGCAGCAGAATATCAGCCTCATGATAAACCATGAAGCTCACTTGTGTAATCACCCCCTCTAATTATTAAGGTAACTATTTATGTAATTTTTAAATTCTTTAAAAAATCCTGGGCAGAATTGTTTAATAAGGGAGGGAAAGCCAATTGCATTCAGTATCTCATTTGCACCAATCATCCCTCAGCCAGACACTGGAGCAATATTTCTTCCACTTCTTTTCAAAATGGGATTTATTCTCCTTTTGCTTTAAGGTGATGGTTCAGGGACTGAAACTGATGCCCTTTAAAAACATGGCATTCATCTGTCTGTGTTTTCCCAGGTGAAATTTCAAAGCTATTCAAAATTTCCACATTTAGAATATACTTGCATCCTCCCTCCGTAACTACCTTTAATGAGAAGTGAAAACCATCATCATGTACATCAACTCCAATTTAAGTGTCACATTCAACTAATACTCTGTTCAAATTCGCTGTCCCAAAAGGCCAAGTATGTCCTAAGATATCAATGTTTTGGGAGGGGTGAGAGTCTCCCTAGAAACAGCTCAGAAACTGATCCATTTTTAACTGGATTTAACCTTTACCTGAATTTAGCCTTAAACATCTCAGAAGAATTGCATAAAGATTGAGGTAGAATCTAAAATTAATAAATAATGTTTCCCCCTTGCTAATGTTTATTCCATGGCTTTGATCAACTGAATGTGTACTTTGTAAGGTTTGTCAAATTCTATGAGGAAAAATTGGAGTGGTGCAGGAGATGTATACAGTACTATATACAGTAGAAGTATTGTATACAGTATAAGTACCGATGCTGTGAGCAATTTATGGAGCTGTCATTCATATCACAGTACTGTATCAAAACAAAAAAAAACATACTGTCCTTTGGCATCTGTCACATCAGGGTTGTCTGCAACTTCCAGCAACAGCCGCAAACATGGTGTGTGACCGTTGATGACTAGAAAGAAACAACAAATTTACCAGTCTGTAAACATAAAAACTAACACACAGTTATGAAACTAACACAAGAACTGCATTTCAGACACTGTTCCCTCAAAACACCTATGGCAGAGAGGTTTATTTAAGGTGGGAGAAGACATTTTCCAGTGACAGAAATGAACAGTCAAGTAATTTTCACTTAGCTTGTACTAATGAAATTGTGCTCTTGGTTCTCAGTACAGCAAAAAGAGGATAGTTTTTGTTACATACAGAAATCACAAACAAGCAACGCAAAAAAGTATCTGATATTTTTTGAGTCACATCTGAGAAGACTCTTACCAAAGGAAGTAACATTTCAGAATCCTGCAGATTGGATGAGACAATACTTCTTATTTTTAATGCATTGGCAGTTACATGAGCAAATCTTATTATTGTTGCTTGGACCTGTGTATGCTGTTCCTTGGGTACCTTACTGCTACGTGTCTCCATAACAGGCACCCAAGAGGCATAAGGACTGACTGGAGACACCCTCTGAGTTAGTCCCTACAGAACAGGGATGAGGTAACACTGGTGGAGGAGTGTGGGAAGCTTGTGCTACTGCTCCCCAGGTTGTACCCAGCAGGAGGACATCCAGTCTCCCCCCACCCCCCATTGCCAACCTCAGACCTTTCAATGGCATAAATGTCAAGAATTCACTTTATTTATTCAAATAAATAATTTTTTAAGTCAATTTGTTCATCTCAAAGCTAGTCTCTCCTCCCCTGTTCCCTCCTACTTTCCCCACAGCCTTTGGCCAAGATTGTCAAAAGTGACTTGCGGTTTTGGATACCCAGTTGGGGACCTCAAAGGGGCCTGATTTAAGGAAGTGATGACAACTTGCCCTCTGACAATCAGGCCCTTTTGAGAGGACTCAAACTGGGCACCCCAAATCATCGTCACTTCTGAAATTCTCAGTCTTTATTATCAAAAGGTGGTTTTCTCTATCAGTTCTCAACAGAGAGCTCCCATCTTCCTCTCATCCCTCCAGGCCCTGCTTTGTGGCAACCTTCCTTAGCCAATGGAGGTTAGATAAGACTCTTTGGACCCTCACGACACAGTTAGCAGGGGGCCACAGTGCACAGGGATTTGAGGAATTTCCTTGTTCGTCAATGCAGAGGGCTAAGCAGAGCCAAGAATTCAATCTGAGTTTTTCCTCTATTTTTCTAGTTTAACATTGGTGTCAGAACTATTTCTCAAATTGAAGAAAAAAAATTAAATGTAATCCTTACAGATTTACAGCTCTTACAGACCTGGAGAAAACCTCTCTCAGTTTAACACATTATGTTTAGTAGGGCTAGACACTCAAAACATTTTCGTTTTTTTCATTTGTTGCAGGACTTGCATTTACACAATCCACCAAATGGATGATACAGCACTGGGTGGTTTTTTTCGGGGGAGGGGGGCAAGGGGTTGTTTTTAATTGCAATAATTTCTCCATCATCTGCATATAACGTGATCCTGTTCCCATCCTAACAGGAGAGTTGTTCCTTCTCTCTGCCTGATTTCCATGGGCTGATGCAACGAACTTTGTGCACAATGCCATGTCACATTGCGCTGGCTGAGAAACTTGTACACATCATCCTGGATTTAAATTGCATACCCAGAAATAACCTTTGCTGCTCTATCTACAAAAATAAGAATTTCTCTGATATTTACCATTAAGTAATGGCATACGCAGAACATGTAAACAGCTCTGCAGTGCAAATGAGTCACTGCTTCACAGTCAAATCTCTCCCTCAGTAGGAACTATGAATGTGTGAAAAGGGTTTAGGTAAATGATCAGTAGAACAGACACTCCAAGAAAGTCTCAGGAGTTGGCCCAGCAGCCACTTAGCATTACAGATCTTGCAAGGAACGTGAGTTTGGTCCCTTGGTCTCAAGCCAGTAGGAGCTAGCTAAGCACTAGAGAAGCCATACACTCAGTGCTAGAGGGAACATTTGCAATTCTCTAGAGGCCCCTTCCTGGCCAGAGCAGAGACTGGGGTTAATGCGAATTGCAGTGGGAGCCACATCTAATCTAGGCTACAGAGAAAGTCACCATTATACAGGGCCAAATGATGTAACGTACAGAGAGTATCCCCAAGAGAAAGCAGGAGGTGTTCTCGTTGGACATGCCCGGAAAAAGTAGGTACTTTTAGTTGTATTATTTCTCTAGTAAAATGACAAAGCTTCACACAGAACAGAGCTGTGTAAAATTCTATGAAATGCAAACCAACCAAGCAGAGTATCTTTCAAATGTTTTGTTCATGAAGAGTGTCTGTGTGATTGTTTGAAAGGATGAGTGTGTGCGTGCACACGCAAGCCTTCTCTCTCTCTCTCAAGCACACACACACAAAGTAATTCAAGTGCTTCATTCGTGTGATTTCTGCCCATACACTTTTGCTTGCTTTGTAATAAAAGATGCATGGAAGTGGTATCCATGGGCTGCTAGGGAGTTATCGTGAGGACATTCATTTAGGTGCTATAGCTTCTGTATGGAACACTCTAAACAACACAATAAAAATTATTCAATTTCAGGAAGTGTCACGGAACAGTTGAGAATGGGAATTTTAGTTCCTAGTCATTTCGTGGGGTGTGTTTGTGATTGGGTTTTATAGTATTGTGCACAGCCCCGTTCTGTGTAATACTTTGTGTTATTTTACTAGAGAAAATACATAAAAGTCACATATGGTGTCTCTCTTTCTACTCTGGACTAGTAATGGCTCCCTTGGTAATCCCATCAACAGCAACAAGGCGGGCTGGAAGGGGTGTCACACACATGAATGCACATCGTCTTTGTGCCCCTGCCAGCACATGCTTGCGAGCTCTCTCTCTCTCTCTCTTTAGCTATGTCTTCGCTGACACAAAAAGGTGTGTTTTTACCTATGTGCATTAGCTATCCCACAGTAAAAACAAGGCACTTTAGTTTTATCATGAGGCCAGCTAGGAGAGGCAGGGAATATAGTACTGAGCTTGCCTAGCTACGTCGCTGTAGACACTACAGATGCCTTGTCTGCACTAGAATTTTACGGGAAGATAGCTATCACATATTAGTTATCTTGCTGTAAAACAACCTGTGTGTCGGTGAAGACAAAGCCCCCCAGCTCTTACACACACATACTTTCTCTCTACATATATTAAGAAGAGTTAGTCTCAAGTCTTTATCCTGTATATGCAGTTTTTTGCCTTCTGATTAATATGCATCTAGCTCATCTCTTTTCTCTTCTAGAGTCCCCTGTGTTTTTGCATACACACCTAGTCCATGTTGGTTTACAGTAGATTTATAGGTTAACTTGCTTTGTTCATATTCCTAGCAGAGCTTTTACCCAAAAAGGGAGACATGCCGAAGACCCCAGGAAGCCCTCTAGGGATTAAACTATTGCTACTGATTTTACATGTAAGGCACTCGGATACTATGGTGATGGGGGGCAACGTAAACCCTAAGGTAGACAAGATAAAGAACAGTGATTAGAGTGTGACAATGGTAAGAAAAGTAACTGTAGAAATAGCATCTCCATACTCAGCAGATCTGTTCCCTGTCTGTATTTTGAGTCACAAAATAACAAAACAAGTGTTTACTACATGTTACTTCTGTTAGCACTGCAGAATCCATACACCCCTGTGAGAATGACCTCTGGGCTCTGTATTAGCTACAACAGAACTTGTGCAGCTACAACAGAATTATGAACGCCTTCTGAATTGCAAAATCTTTGATACTGGTGATGATGCACAAGCCGGAGTGAATACTGCTTGTTCTTCACAGCCCAAACTCAGTTTGCAACTTTGACAGTTAGAAAAATTCTGGGCCTGATTCAAAATTGCATTACTCTAGTTTTTTGCAGGCTTTACTCTGTTGATTTAAATGGCATTAAACCAGCATAAGACTGCAGAAAGGCCGACGTGAATCAGGCTCTATTTTTTTTTTTTAAACTGAGCACACATGAGATTGAGTCACTGAAATACAGTGAACATGGAAAGCAGTTATGCCATTTGCACAAATAACTTTCCAGAGTATGACCACATTTTAAAGGAGAGGGAAACCTTCTATTGTGACCATCCTCATTACTGCAACATTACACAGAGGTCAGGCAGACAATCCTTAAGCCCGGACCATGTTATACAAATAGAATTGGAGGTTTTTGGTGGCAGAGTAATTATGTTTTCTCAATCCAAGTAAAATACCAAACTCCCAGGGTGTCTTCTGAGTCTGCAGGAGCTGACTGTGAGCACAATTCTTCACTGGTACTTCTGTCACATCTTGAAGCTATAATGATTTGCCAATCTCAGGTTGACTGTGCTCTGGTCTTTGAATAATGTGATGTCATTTAAATTCAGCAATTTTTAAATGTCACAATTAATGGGAAGGAGCAAGACCCTCTCTGATTGTGCAACTCCAGATACCATGCTTCCCCTAGATGAAAAATAACAAAAGGTTAAGGCCTGCAGAATTTTAAAGCATCAGTATCACAAGGCTCTACCTCTTGAGCTAACATTATTGCTGAAAGCTAATGGAGAGTCACTAACTTCTATCCTCTTTTCAGGTATCTAACCACTAGAAGGTAAAATCATTGCAAGATACTGAATCATAAGTCCAACTTCAACCACACCACATGTCTCATTTACTTTTCAGAGACTATTCACATGCTTAAAGGATAGTCAGGTGCTTAAGAACCTGGCTGACTTGGGCCTAAAGCTTTGAGCAGTTCTGATATATTCCACCCAATCGAAGTGAGTGGATGCAGTCAACGTTTGGTGCATGCCAATCCATTACAGCTGACAGGAACAATAATATATTCAGGCTAAATACCCAACTGCAGGCTAAGAACCTGTGTACTAGCTGCCTAGATGACAACATGGGACAACTCCAGCCCACCAGGAGCCTTCAACATGATAAGGCGGGACTCTGGTAGGTATAGATACACACTGAAAAATATGAGCAATAAGAAAATATATGTAATTTTTAGTAGCTTTAATAGGGCATGGACTTTTTGACAGAACTATAAACATATGGAAATAAAGCAGGAGGCACAATTTGAAGATGAGGTGAAAGGAAAGGAAACCAAATGACATCAATACTTATGGCTAACACATCTGCAGAGCAGGATCTCTCACAGTGCAAATCTTATGTGCACATATTACATTTAATCATGGCGTTGTATGGTGTCTATTTTCCTCTTGCACCACATGCACTATTAATCCTATACAGGAATTAGAGCATGTGATGTATCGAAAGGAAATTATACCATTGTATCTGCACTGCGTTTTACAGTCAACACTCAGTGACACATTAGACAACCATCTAAAGCTTCTTTTTTTTTTTAAATAAAAATTCACTGACTTCTGATAATCAGTTTGTGCAGTTGCCATACAGCTCTTCTTTGCTGCACTGTGGCAACATTAATATATGCGTCTTTGAGCCACAATTTAAGAAGTCCAAAGCATATTGTTTAATTTATACCACAGGTCTACAATCCAGGTTTTCCTTAGATACAGTTAAAATATACTGCAGACAAAGGTGAGACACAAAGTAAACACAGCATATTTTATTTTGTGTTGCCCATTTGCATACATGACTGCATTTTAAAAACTGTCAGAATAAAATGTGCACACATCTCTAAAATCTAAACAGAAAAAACAGCTGTGCAGGAAGACAAGTAAGTCTGGCCCTGAAAACGAATCTATAGCAAACAATGTACTGATTCTATTTTGCCATTAGAGGTTGCTGTTGGACCATACTGAGTCCATCAGTATGAGGTACCATGACAAGTAGGTTCACTGTTCTGTTTGTTAACTATACATAGATCAGAGGGGGGGAGCCAGAAATCTTTAACATGTTAACGAACAGCCTTTAAGATGTACGACACCAATTCCATACTTTGTAATTAGAGTACCTGACTTGCTAAGGAACACTCAACAAACGAAGGAGAGAAAGACTATTAACCCTTATGGAAGTGGCTGGTTCCCAAGAAGTTTACTAGGTAGGTGGATAACACTTAGAAACTGATGATTTTCTCTAGGTTTTAGAGGAAATAAAGGGGTGGGGGATGTGCTGTTGCAGAAGGCCACTGAAGGTTTCTGGCGGTGGAAGGGCAGGGTGGGACTTATCTCACTTCATCATCAGTGGGATCCACCTTGATTTTCAGTCTTTTTTCCTTGTAAGATCTGCCTCATTGCTACTTACGTCTTCATCTGACTCTCTAGCCTGAAACCATCAAGTATGAGGTGGGGTGGGGGAAAACCATCATGCATCAGAGAAGGAAGATAGGTGCGGAAAGAGGAAATAGCCCTGGTGAATGAGGTCTAGGGTCAGGCTGTAGGGGGAGAAGTGGAGCACTTCATGGGGACAAGGGAAAGTTGAGAAATGGAAAGATAGTTAGCTCTAGTTCCTGGTGGCAGTTCACAAAGATGAAGTCTCAATGCTCCAATAATTAATTAGGTTAGCAATAACCTTCAAAAGAGATGGTAGCTAAGCAAACATCACTACTAACTTCTGTCTTGTTATAGGTTCTCTCTCTCAAGATAAAATACAACTACACTCACCTGAGGCATGGAGCGGGGTTCTTTTGGTGATGTCATCTTTTACCAAGATGGAAGCACCCTGGCTGATGAGAGCTTCAACACATTCTGCATGTCCCTTAAAGGCAGCCAGGTCCAAGGCAGTGCGTCCTTTCTCATCCTTAATATCCAAGTCTACCAGAGACTGAAGAAGTACCTCCAAGGCTTGATGATGACCATTATAGGCCTAGAAATCCAAAACAGGTTATATTGGGAATAAAGCAATACAGATCTTACTCACTACTCTCCTGACTGAAAAGCACAACACGTGCATCCCAGGAGCACAATTTTTCATTGTGATAGTCATTTGAACACAATGGAAACTATAATACAGAGATACTTTATTCTATGGTTCTATGACCTGAGACTCCCAAGTACATGTGGGTTTTCCCACATTCCAGTGTGAATGGTATAGGAGGCCAGAGGGTTTCAGGTGCCTGAAAATTTGTGTTTTTTAATTACATAAGAGGCAATAATGAACATCTAGTCTCTGATCTACATGCCATAGTCCAAGGAACCTCACCCAATCATTTCTGCATCAAGCCTTATCAAATGTGTACAGATAGCTCAATGTAATGACACATGCAGGATATAAATATGAGAGAAGAGACAGCATGGCGTAGTGTGCCGCAGAGGTTTGAACAGCGTGAGTCAGACACAGCCACATTACTCAGCCACAAATAAGTTCTGCATGCCAGCCCAAAGAAGTGCACATAAAACTTATACCCACACCATCTTTGTATATTCTTTATATGGAATGTCTTTTAAATAAAAAATACTTTAGATATTTAAAGTCAAATTTACTTCTATAGTGAGGCCAAATTACCTTAGTACCATAAGCCTAATTATTGAGATCTCTGTGGAAGAGAAAAATTCTCAGTAGTAAAACATACAGAAAAGCTATTTCAATTACCTATTAATATTGCAGCTTTAGGGTCTCACATATTGGGGACCTTCTGGCACTAAAAGCCAGAGAATGCTTCATTGGAGAAGCCTGCCTGGTGAACTTCCCATTTACAAAGGTGTTTGGCTCTCATTTCTAACCCTGACAGGATGAAAGATAGTTGATGTTAAACCTCTCATTCGTCCAGCACTCTGTTGCCTGTCCTGGACCTCAGGCCAATGTGATATGGGGGATGGGTAGAGAAGGAAACGAAGAAAACTTCTGGCACCAGGTTGATTTAAAAATAAAATAGTGGCTTGCCAAAAATTGTGGAACTTTTTGGCTAGACATCCCTGGAATGCTTTGTCTCATGCAACTTTGGAAGTCCACAAGAATGAGCCCCTCCTTTGGTCAACATTCCCTCCAGTCCCCCTCCCCCAGCCCTCTCTTTTTAACCCACAGTATTCCATACAAAAGACAGTATTAAGAGAACCTTAAAGTTGCACTGGTAAGCCGCCAAAAGTCAGGAATTGCCAAAATTAAGTTTGTATGGGGTAGGAGGAGGGTGAAAAGGAATTTGAGTGGGAAAAAAAGAGTCAACTGTTGATAAAATCCATGACTTTTTGCAAAATTTCCCATGACAAATTTGCTGTCTTTATAGGAGATTTTTTTGAATGCATCAATACAACAGAAAAAGGGGCTCCCTTAAATTAGTGAACTCTCTAACTGGAAACCAGAAGATATTTTCTCCAGTAGGCTTCTGACCCTTCCAAGAATTATGCACACGCTTACTCTAGTGCTGTGAGTCGTCCCATTAAAAAAAACTACTCACAGTTGTATGATTTTAAGCATGTCTTAAGTCTTTGCAGGATCAGGACTTTGTTTATTTTATTTTAGTTGAATTTTAAGTTTCTACAGCAACTTTCAGAAAAACAGCTGCTTCAAAAACAAGATGCAGTGATCATCAGAAGTCAGGTGTGTGCATATGCTAGGGACCCTGTGTATATCCACAGATAGCACAGGTAACATGTAGTCTCACTGCTCATTCAGTTTCAGGAAAATTTAAATTAAACCCTGCAGAGAGAGTTTTGTGAAAAACAAACCACTGAACATGCATTACGAGAGAAAGAGCAAAATAATTTGAAACAAAGGGTTTGATACACTTCACCCATTTTCCAGTTCAGACCCATTCTAAAACTGATTGTGATGTTCTTTAATTTATACATTATTCAAATTGAATTGTTGAATAATTTCTTCTAACAATCCTTGGGCTGTGATTTATTTGTGAGCAAGCACTTTGCTGTAAAGTAAAAATCTGTGCTATTTTGACTGGACACTGAGGTTACATGGACTATTTCTGGTCTCTGATTGAATATGAGCAATTCTCAGAAGAGGTTTCCGGTGCAAATGTTCACAGTTACAAGCTTGAAAGTTTGTTTATATTTGATGTTTCAGGGAACATGTATGCCAGCCAGTAAACTCAAACAAAAAAGAGGGATGAAACCAGCTGAAACTTATTCATTTATAAACTCCAGTGAATATCCATGAAAATTATTTGCACGGTTCACCCAACTCTAGTGGACATGAACTGCACTGCTTATCATTGGACTCAGTCACATGCTGGGGGTTTTTTGTTTTGTTTTGCTTGGGGTTTTTTGCATTAATCTCTGCATAGTTGAAACAGTTCATGAAAAAGGCCTACAAGAAGGAAATATAAATGTAAAAAAAACCACACCCACTAATAGTCATTGAAGTTCCAAGTCAAGTCTTATTTTTCACCCTTAAAAATTATGACTTTCCAAAAATAGCATCAACTAAGGATTAAAGAAGCTAATTCTTTCCCTGCCTAACTCCTATTAACATTAACAGGAAGCATACATATGTATCTAAGGGAAGATTAACCCTGAGGACTCAGAATTTCCTGTTTTTTAGGTATGAACCAGACTATTAACCTTATTTAAAGATTTGATTGTCCTCAATATTTACAGCATACCTACTGGGCCTGGCTCTTTTCTGACTCACATTGGTTTTACATTGCTGTAATGTGAGAAGGATAGGGACCCCCTGCATTTTAAGTATAATTAGTATGATTATACACCGGCAGTAATACAAAAGATTTCAGAATCACATGTAGATGCAAAAAAGTATAATCAAAATTTTCCAAAACCGAGTTCCTAAAGTAAGGCTCCTAAATCCTTCTTTAGGGACCATAAATGGCTGGATTTTGAGAAGTGCTGAGCAGCTAGCAGCTCTTCTTGACTACAGTGGGAGCTGCTGAGTGCTCAGCACTTTTGAAAACCCAGCCAAGTCAGGTATGTCTACACTTGGGGCTGGGGGTGTGATTCCCAGCTCCAGATGACGTACCCACGCTAGCGCAGATCAAGCTAGTGCACTAAAAACAGAATGTAGCCATGGTGGCACAAGCAACTCACCACCCAAAATGCATTCCCTCAGAGACGCTAGATACGTAACTTGGGTGGCTTGCACGCTAGCTCAGTGAGAGCTAGCACATGAATGTCTCCTAGACCTAGAAATTATACCTCTGCCTTGAAGTGCAGACATACCCTTAGTTAGATACCTTCGTAAGGATTTAGGGCTCAGAGTTTCAAAGGAAATTCAATGTGAACTGTGCACCTAGCTCCCTTACGTTTTTTGGTTGGTTTTTTTTTTTAATCCCTATCAAGGAAGCATTTTTTAAAATCTTGGTCCTAAGTCCCTTTCCAGCTGTTACAATGCAGGTCTACTTACTTCACAGAGGTTAAGTGGTTATTTATCCGATCAAACACTGAACGTGTGTCGTATACTTACAGCTAAATGCAAAGGACTTTTAGTAGCTCCTGAATCTGGTTCATCAAAAATGTTGCTGGTTTTTTCCAGAAGCTAAAAAGAAGAAGAAGAGTAGTTTTAAAACGTCTTGCAAAGCATAAACACTTCCACAGCAATCTAAAACAAAACAAATCAGATTACAAGTTACAACTTGTTAAAAGCAGGTTTACGGTTACTTTGGTGAAGAGAGAAATGTTTGCCAGATTTACTATATACCAACGGAAGTACCAGGAAGATTTTAATACTAATCTTCAAGAATACCCGATTTCTAAACATAAAAGAAAACACTAAGAATCCTACTTCTATACAAGTGGCTTTCAGTGCCCAGAGTATGGTGTACTCTACTGTATGTTAAATGTTATTTTCTGTCAACTGCCTCTGTAAAATAGATGCTAGATTTAAAAGTCAATCTGGTTCCCACTGAAGTCAAACTACCCACTGATTTTAATGGCAGCAGGATTGCCCCCTTAATTTGTTCTCTTTTGAGTGACTATTAACTTTAAGAAATGTGGTCTTTTAAAAAACAACAACAAAACTTATTCTTAAATACATAGGCTTCATATGTAGATACACTAACTGAATGATAAAATTAGAAAGCAAAAGTCTATGTGTGGATTTCTGCAGCACTATCACCACCTGTAAGGCTTCCTGGAAATGACCTCTTGTACTAACCAAATTCCTGTCCTCGCTTGACTTTTACTCAGAGTGAGATAGGATAACCTCTGCCACTTCAAGTGTCATAAATCAGCAGACAGACAAAAATATTTTGTTTGCAGACATTTCCCACAAATACTTAAGGAAGGTTTTTAATGAGTGTTTAACAGCTTTTTGTTGTGACCTCCCCCACAAAATATTTTCCAATTATTTGATACAATGAAGTCAAAACTAGTTTAAGCCCCAGGACATTCTCATCCATGTTAAGAGTCCCACTGAAATCAGAGGGACGACTTCCATGAGAAAGGATTACTCACAAAGGAAGAAGGATTTGCAGAGCAGAGCCCTTAGCCCAAATTATGAATGATAAATAAATCTGTAAGAAGAATGTAATGTGTTTGTATATGCTTATCAAAGCAGGAATTACCTTTATAATGACAAGGCCAGCACATCTCATAACTAATCATACTTACAGACAGCTCTCAAAGCACTTTACAGGTTTGTCAAGTGGGATAACTATTCACCACCTGAATGGAACATGGCAGCTATTTAACAGCAGTAGCAAAATTTCACTGGGATGATTATTATTTATATTACTATAGCGTCTCTGGTAGTCCTGGTCATGGACCAGGAACACATCGTGCTAGGCACTGTACAGATAGAAAGTGGAGTCCAAAAACGTGTCCAAGTGAAGCTGCAAGGGTGATGATGTGTTTGTATACAGTGCCACTGGTGTGCACGGAATGTTACACTACAATTAGAGACAGTCCTTGTCTTAAGGCATTTATGATCTAAGACGAGTATGGGTATGACATCAAGAGGATGCTGGAGGAAATAATATCAGGCAAGAGTTGATGGAAAGGGTGATGAGTAATTAATAAATTTGTGGGGCTGCAGAAGCCATGACAGTTCTTTTTATAGTTATTTATTTTTGTGATGGAGGGAGATAGATAGTTGAGGATTTGTAGGAAAAAGGTGGGTTTCAAGGAGGAGAGGAAGATTTTGTGGCATATACAGTATTAGGGGCAACATTCCAGGCATATAGGGCTGCATGGAAGAAGGTATGAAGATGCTTGTATGAGAAGGAGAAAAACTGTAGACACAATATCAGATGTTTCCCTGACGTAACTCCATTGACTTTAGCAGAATTACACCAAGAATAAATCTGACCATTCGTAACTATCCAACCCGATTCCCATCTAATGTTAACAATCCAGTCAAATGCCACAAAGATATGCATATGTATAATTCTACTGTAATTCTAGGAAAATAAATTGATTTTATTTACAAATACATGGTTAGTGTTTTAAAAAATATTAAAATTGGGAAAGAAAAATATGTTAACATTGGACACTGCTGATAATTCAATATTCGTGTATGTTAATACAAAATATACTCCCTTCCAGATACAGGCCTCAAGCGTGCAATTTGATCTTTCAGAATTTTGGGTGGTGTGGAGATGGGAGTTGGGTTTACTGTTCCACTTTGGGCTCTTCTCTAATTCCTACCTTGTTTTCCTCTCTGTTTATAAAGTGTGACAAAGTTCCTGCTCTACCTTGGTGGGTCTTGCGCTTATTGGCGGATTTGCTCGCCTTGGAGCTTCACGGCAGCCCTCAGCTTGGACGTTTTTCTGAACCCACAGTCCAGGTCGACTCCTCCTGTGTCTGACCAGGAGTTGGGAGGATTTGGGGGGAACCCGGGCCCGCCCTCTACTCCGGGTTCCAGCCCAGGGCCCTGTGGAATGCAGCTGTCTAGAGTGCCTCCTGGAACAGCTACAACTCCCTGGGCTACTTCCCCATGGCCTCCTCCCAACACCTTCTTTATCCTCACCATAGGACCTTCCTCCTGGTGTCTGATAATGCTTGTACACCTCAGTCCTCCAACAGTCCGCGTTCTCACTCTCAGCTCCTAGTGCCTCTTGCTCCCAGCTCCTCACCACAAACTGAAGTGAGCTCCTTTTTAAAACCCAGGTGCCCTGATTAGCCTGCCTTAATTGATTCTAGCAGCTTCTTGATTGGCTGCAGGTGTTCTAATCAGCCTGTCTTAATTGTCTCCAGAAGGTTCCTGATTGTTCTGGAACCTTCCCTGTTACCTTACCCAGGGAAAAGAGACCTACTTAGCCTGGGGCTAATATATGTGCTTTCTGTTACTCTCCTATAGCCATCTGGCCCGACCCTGTCACAACAGTTATTTAAACATTTACAAAAAATCCTTATTTAATAATCTGCATTTGATGACAACTGGGATTATTTTTTTAAGGTGCCTATTTTCTTTGGAGAAATTTCTCCGTGAGCAGCCAATATATACACATTAGTATTCAGCATCATTTTAATCTAAATATTTGGCCAGTAGTCTTCAGTTCCATGAGGCATGCTCTTGTACAGATGATTAATCTGAATTCCTATTTTCTCCAGTGGGTAATTGAACCTCTAAAAATAAAAGTGACCACTAAACCGGTTCCCCTGTCTGCTTAACACCTATCCCTTTTTAATTAAATTCCTCCCATTTATTGAACATCAAACCACTACATTTTGGGATCAGAACCTTAACATGGAACTTCTCCCTTTATCTGTTAGGAGGCTCTAGAAGTTTTTGAGCAAGACAGATAATTGTCTTTCGAATAGAGAAAAAATAATTTGCAAGTTACCAGAATTAAGGCTCTAGATGAAGAAACTGCAGGATTGGAGAGCTCTCACAAAAGGAATCTTAGTGTCTTGAATTAAAACATCTTAAGATACTGCAGACTAATCTTAGTAAGCTTACTACTCAAAATGGTGAATTTCTCCATCATAAAGTCAAGCATAAATACAAATTTGATGGTAAACCTGGTAACTCTCCAGGCTCTCAGATACACAGCCAGAAAATACAAGACAAGAAATTTGCAAAAGAAAACAAGCCTCAGTAGTTCAAAGAGATACAAATAATGATTTTTGAGTGCATCTTGCTACATGTAATTCTTCATACTAATTAAAGCTAAATTTCCACATGGATTCTATAGAATTAAACATTACACCCACAAAACAGACAAAAAAGGCCAGGTCCCTGTTACTGTGCAAAATGCCTCTGCAGATAAGGTTTTGTCAGTATTTCCATGGCTTTGTAATTTGTTCATAATAAATTACAATTGTTCATGTGCTTAGGCGACTGGGGGAGAGGGGAGGTGTCATGATGACTTTAGACCTGTCCCCTCAACACACATTTTGGGATTCAATTAATAAATAAAGGAAACTGAGTTTGGAACATAAGCTCATTTATCTCACTTTAATAAAAGTGAATAAATTTAGTTATGGTGCAAGACTACGCATTAAAGTGATATTCAGCAGCTATTATTTTATCTCTAGCTCCATCCCACCCTTCAAAAAAAGTTGTCTACACTCCTGTTATTGCCACATTTGTCATAAGAACAGATACATGTAAAGTAATGGATCTATATGGAGTACACTTATAGTTCTAACTCCATAATGCATTCATCTTGCATTACATTTGTGCAGAAATTATATACAATTAGGTATTTTTTAAACATATGTGAATTTAGTGCTCATGAAAGGTGGCAGACTGACAGCTCTGGAGACCAAAATACTCTTAACCAACAGAACTGGCAAAGTTTGGTGGTGGTTGTTTTTTTGTGATGTGGACACTTGTCCACTGAAAACAGGCCAGAGATGAATTCATTGTTGCACACAAAACCATCCACTAACCATCAGATGTTAGCAATTTTTGATCACTACTGAACTGGACTAAAACCAATACCTGGTAGTGAAAGGCTTCTCATATCACATTTCTAATCCCCTGAGCAATCTAGTCCTCTTAGTTGCTTACTAACTAGGCTTCTGCGGCATTTAAGCCGGTGTCAATAACTTAACATCATAAAGGGATTTTTATGGGATAACATCATATTTTAAGTAAAAGTGGTGAGTGACACTTTTTAAAAGATTAGGGATAGGATACCCATCTTTCTACATTTCCTCACTTGATACAAGCACATTTTAAAATGGTCAGTTTATGTACGAAGAGCTGGAGAAAAGGCTTCATTTTCCTTCACACCCGGCCAACCTCTTCTGAACCCACTTCCCTGCAGGGGTTTTTAGGAGTATGATGCTAGTTTCACAAAGCTGGTACAATGTAAGGAAACTCCTATGACCATGACTTAGTTATGTCACTGCTAGTTAATTACCCTGTGAAGCTGGTATTATAAACTGTATCCTGTCTCTCTCAACTCTGTGCCACGATTAGAAATACTTATAGTGCTTGCACTGTTTTTTACAGGAGGGGTATTTATTGACATCAAGAGGATTTGCTGCCTGTTCTAATCCTCTGGCTATAATAATGGATTATGATCAATTATTGTCCATGTTTTTCTGGTTCTGATGTATCACTCAATGATACAGGATGGTTTATATGCTTCTTCTTACAGGCTATATAGTATGTTCTAGGAATTAGCTCTAGTAAAAATAAGGAAAAGCTCTACATGGCATTTCTGAAATTTATAATCATTAGAAAGAATGGCAGATGAACAGTTTAGTCACTCATAAAATGTTTAAATCAGGCTGCTGAAAGGAAGAAGTTAGAAGCTATTTCAGTCCATACATATCACAGTGAGGGGTGCTATGTTAAATCATACAATAGACAGAAATACATGGTTGCAAACAGGATCTGACAAGTTCAAAAGTTTTGATGCACCATATTATGCGTGTTGCTGGTAACTGTGTTAAGTAAAGGTCTGATCCAGCTCCCACTGAAATCAATGAGAGCCTTTCCATTGATAAGTACCCCACCCTACACTGTAATGCAACTTTTATATAGATATTCAGAGTTACATTCAAACATGAATATTTTAAACGTTAATGAACTTTTTCAATTAGTGCAGGGGTGGCCAACCTGTGGCTCTGGAGCCGCATGCAGCTCTGCGGAGGTTAATATGCATAGGCGCTGACTCCAAGGCTGGAGCTACAAATGTTAACTTTCCAATGTGCTGTGGGGTGCTCACTGCTCAACCCCCTGCTCTGCCCCAGATCCTGCCACCACTCCACCCCTTCCCCTCAGCCTGCCATGCCCTTGCTCCTCCCCCGTCCCCACCAGAGCCTCCTGCGCACTGCGAAACAGCTGATTGCCGCGGATGGGAAGGGGGGGAAGGAGGAGGAGGCGCTGATTGGCATGGCTGCTGGTGGACGGAAGGCACTGGGGGCTGGAGGGGGGTAGCGGATGGGGGGCTGCTGACATATTACTGTGGCTCTTTGGCAATGTTCATTGGTAAATTCTGGCTCCTTCTCAGGCTCAGGTTGGCCACCCCTGAATTAGTATAATTAATATTAATCACATAAAATAGCAGGCCGTTAGGCTAGATGGGTATAATGTGATAATCTAGCCATGGTATTTATTTTGAAAGGGTGTCGAGCAAATAGCATATGGAAATTTTCACACTCACACAGAGCTAATCAGAAGGCAATTAAGACAACAGAAATATTAGAATAGCGTAGTTTTGCATTAAAAAATGTGTACAGATATAACTTCTAATACATGAGGTCATCCAGAATAAGCAATTAGTTACGATTTCAGAATGCCACTTTCAAAACAGAGTATAAATATTAGAGTGACATATAGGTTTGAGACTGATCTCCACTTCTCCATTGCAATATGAAGACTCAAGCACTGTTTATACTGCAGGAAAAACATATTAGCCAGACCTGTGTTTAAATATTGCTCTTGCTGGCTAAGTGTTAACACAGTTTCCTGGCCAACATAGGCAGGACAAAACAAACTTCAGCATGGTTAGAACTGGGTAGTTCACAGACTAATAGAATATTAACCTCTGTACCATTCTACATCAAAGGGAGGACATGTTTAGCTTCAGAGTTCATTCTAAATTAAAGGGCTAAATTCAAAGCTGATGTATAAAGTGATACAAAATTACACATCAGTAAGTAGGGGTACGGGTATCTATACTAGAAAAGCTGCATAAACTTGATCAAGACAAACTGGTGTGAACCTCAATCCAGGAAACAAGCACTTGGTTGAGTACTTTAATGAAATCAGGATCTTAAACCAGATTAACCCTTTATAAATCAATTTAGCTTATGTCAGTAATTTAGCACAGTAATTTACTGAATTAATCTAATGCAATTTAAAGATTAAATAAATTTAGGTGCCTGTACAATTCAGATTTACGCCAGTTCAGTTAGATTAATCTGTGAATCAAAACTGAAATCAATCAGTGCAACTTTTCTAATGCAGATAAGGCCTATAGATGCTTGAAGAGGCTTGAAGAAGGTATAGATTGAAGTAGGGTTTGAGCTAATTTAAATCTGCACCTTTTGTACATGCTCCTGGTTATCTGATTTTCCTGCTATGCTCCTTTCCTCTGTCCATTCTCTGTGTAAATTACTTAGGGCTTGTCTACACTTAAAGCACTACAGCAGTGCAGCTACACCGCTGAAGCGCTTCAGTGAAGACACTACTTACGCAGATGGAAGGGGTTCTCTCGTGGATGAAGGTAAACTACCTCTCCGAAGTGGTTGATCAGAGAATTCATCCCTTGACCTAGTGCTGTCTACAGTGGGCATTATGTTGGTTTAACTGCGTAGCTCAGGTGTGGATTTTTCACACCCCTGAGTGACATAGTTATACCAATCTAATTCCCTAGTGTAGACCAGGCCTTAGAGTCCCATAGATTCAGACTCACTTCCGAATTGGCCCTGTAATTTAAAAGAAAACACCCTAGAAACCGTAGATTTTGCTTCACATTACCAAAAGCAGCTTTAATTTATATACAGAAAGTAACAAACCAATCAGATACATATGATTGATCCATTGGATCTAGAAAATCACACTGACTGAAGAAAAGCAAAATATTTTCAAGTGGAAGCTTGAAATCTAGTCTTTAAGAAGCAGCAGTCAGAAGGCTTGCTTTAAATAAAAGTGACACACATGCATTTATTTGAAATACATAGCATGCTGGTTAAGAAATTCTGATTCTTCTGTTGAGTTCATAACAGAGTGAATACGAGAACGTGTATAGCAGTAAGAATTTAAATGAAAATCAAAGCACACAACATGCAATTATTTTTTTCATTTACTTACTATCTCCAATGGACTTTTGCTTCCAATCTGATTAAAAATGGTAATTAGTATAATTAAAACACAGAATATGAAAACATTTTGGTGCATTGCAGATGTTTCTTTTTTAGTTCTTTGCTTTACAATAAACTGCATTACAAATATTTCTTGAAATATTTTTCATGAAATAGGTCTCTGATCTAAAGGTCTTGATCTTGCAGGTCTCTGCTTATATATGTAGCACTACTAAAGCAAATGGGACAACTCACTACTGAAAGTAAATATTCAGGGCCCAGTCTATGTGGAGTCAAACATTTTCTTTATTGGGAAAAAAATAGAAAAGTAGGGGGGAAATACTATGGAATACAGATCTATCACTAACCTGTTTGTTCAATGGTTACTGTTACAGATATATGCTTAAAATTATAAAGTGCTTTTTTATGCTAGTAAAAAAACCCTAAAACGTAACTGTTTTTATAATATCAGTGAACACAGAGAGTAAGCAAACTATTAAAAAACCTTTGTTAAAAAACTAGAAAACTCTGTCAGCAACCCAATTATCTCATCAACCCAGACCACAGAAACAAGGATGTTTGTTTACCATTGGATGGAATTTGGACTTGATCTAAAACTAGCAATAAGAAATCATTTTAATGGCTGTGTTACAGGTGATAATTATGTTGCCAATGTGCTATTTAAGGACATATTTTGATTCTCGCATGAGATTTATACACATAATTGCCATTTGTGCTAATGGGAGTTCCATGACTCTCTCCAACACACAGCCATGTGCTAATAGATTCTCTGTAGACTCCACTCTAAGTAAAGTCACGCTAGAATTCTTCCTGTTCCACTAAAAGATTAATCATCAATATGGTGATGCAGGAGACGTTGCTAACTGGTGGTGCCACTAGGAAGGCTCTCTTTGTTAAATACATGTGAAAAATTAATGCTCTTCTGAAAATTGCCTTCAGGAGGGCTAGAATAGAGATCATAATTCTGTCTTCATTATACTTCTTTAAAACAACTGCAGAGATGCAATTATATGTATTATGCTGTAATTTTCCTACCATAATGAACTCAGGTTACGTAGTAAAACACTGTTACACCGTTTCAATTTCAGTAAGGTTCTGTGCATTAACAAAAATAAATTTGCCAACCAATCTTTAATCCAGCAATAATGCTACATATTCTATTTACTGCTGTTCCTACATTTTATTATAGTCCTTGGCACATATCCCACAGCTCTGTACATCTGAAGAAAGAAGATGGCCGGTTATTGCTGTGTGGGGATAGGAGTCTTCTGTCATTGATTTGTGTTATTAATGTTGGGCAGATTTTTTTTAAATTACATGACATTGTTACATGTGATTTTCCCCTCTAAATTTCAAGCTTTGATTTGGGACAAAAGCAAAGGTATTAAAACAGCTAAAGGGGAAATAAAGGGAACAAAGAGGGAACTAGAGCAGTGAATGAGAGGTCCTAATGTTACACCAATCAGGCAGTTTAGAGGTAGACATGCTGCTCCTTGAGCCACCAGGAAGGTCAAGGAGTCTGACAGCCACCCACTCACCCACTTAGCAGTGCATCTACATTCCAGACCGCAAAGAGATACAGGCATTATTGGCCTGGGTGTATGTATGGCTAGTAGGTACTCTGGGTACTCACATTAAATAAATATCACTGCCTATATTCTTTCGGGTTAAATAATTTAGGCTGACTTGGATGATAATCGTTTTTTAAAAATGCTGTGGGAATTTTCGTTTACCCTACTTGGAAATTTTGATGTCTCCAGACAGGACTCAGCATGACTGTCACTTGGTTTATGACCACTCCCTCTCTTGGTAGGAAAGGACATTTCTCTCCCTCCATTTTATGCCTATATTCGTGTGGTGATGGTGGTTGCAACTACTCTTGGTTAGAGTTATGGTCACATTCCAGCAGCCTGAACCAGGCATATGCTATTTTCTCAGAATACCTCATGCTATAACAGTAGATCTTTCTTATAGTTAGAAATAAAGGGCCCCATTATTAAAGGGTGAAAGATGATTTCAAGTAGACTTCAATAGAACTAAGATGATTTACACCAGTTGAGGTGCTGCCATCCTTTTGCCTTGTCCATACAGAATCCAATTCTTAAATGTACTCTTCACAATACAGTTTCCAGGGGAGACACCAAAACCCCTCTTTTATTAAAAGCCACTTTTAAAAGGAGGATTAATTATGCAGAGCTTGCCTCCTACAGACCTCCTGTATACGCTCCTGATGGTTCCACTTGCTTCCACAATGCACACTTTTACCCAAAATGTTCCCCTGGAGAAGACCTGCCAGACTCCAACTTCTAAATATCCTGACAACAACTTGAAGTAAAGTGCAGAAAGAAGATACTTTTCCTTCTATACACCTCTTCTCCACCAAGGTAGTAATGCCAATAGAGTCAAGCTCATCCCTGGTACAATCCCGTGGCTCTGGCATCTGGCCTCTGACTCCAGCTCCAACCCTGAGCTCCAATTCCTGAATGCTGACTCCAGCTCTAACCACTAGACCTGACTCCTGCTCTAACCACTAGACATGACCACCCACATACTGGTCTCTGACACTAAATCTGGGATTGTTAACAACTCTGGTATCAAAGTCATGAGCAAGTTACTCTACTCATCCCAAACAAGTGCTGTTAAAGATGCTGAAAACACTTATGCATATGCTTCATTTTCAGTTCATGCTTAATTTTTCCAGAATTTAATCTAAAATCTTGAGAGCACTTCATAAAATGTCAAACACTGCATTCTGTACACAGACTTTTATTTACTGAGTAACTATTTTAGACATTTTTAGATAATTTTGGAAAGTTTCAGTGGGATCACTTCTTGTATCCTTCCAGCTATAAAAATCAAGTACCTTAGTTACCAGGAAGCCAATTGTATTTGTCTCTGGGGGAAAGAAAAATTAGAAATAAAATTCTTACATATGATGTCACATTAACATCTCCTATCTTGGGAGCCGCCAGGTCTCGGAATACACCCAGGTGCATGTGCCTTAAGTCACTCACCACTGAACTGTAGCCACCACTTGCTTGAAACACAGCACCCTTGAAGAACCAGAGTGGTAACTGCCTTCAGTCAGTCACAAAGGGGGAAGGTAGAACCGTGTCCTCATAATAAAGAGGTGGAGATGCTGGCAACAAGGAAGCCCAACAGCTGCATCTGGACAAATATCTGAGTCATGGCCAGATGTGGAAATGGAACTTTTGAATGCTTGTCCATACCAAAGGTTAACTTATCACTAATAATTAGCCTCAGCTCCCTGCTGTCATGGATGGATGATTGTTGATAAGGGATATAAAAAATTAGCATTAACTATATGACAGATTTACTGGGCTAATGATTTTAGCTTCTTTACATACCAGGTTTACATTGTACTTCCTCTGCATTCTTAAGATGTTTTTCTGAGTGCAGGAGCTCTCTCACACACTTCAACAGACTGCCTCAGTTAAATGAAAGAGACATATCAGGATATGCCTCTTCTATTAGATGTGATTTTCAGTGCAATCATGTTCTCATCCCACCCTCAACTGTATTACAGTTGCATTAATTCACTTTCTGCCTCAGCCAAAATGTAGAATTCATTTGCAGATAGAACAAAGGAGATAATAGATTACAATAAAAAAGAATAATTAATTCTTATGGCCAATCAAAATATTTCTCTGCTGCAGAATGACATTTATTTTACGTGCTCTAAACATATATAAAATCAAAGGGGTTTAACTGGCCTTCCAGATAACATTTTAATGTGAAATTACAGTTTAAATTTCACACTTTGCACATCAATTCAGATTTTACATTCATGGCCCATTTCAGTGAAATATACAGGTTTTTTAAAAACATCAGTATTAACTCAGTGATGTTAATCTTACCATGACTCCAAAATATTAGCTAATGACCTCCCTGAATACTAACGGAATCAGTCCAGATTTTAAAAAATGTGTAGGAAAAGAGGTTATTTTTAGCAGAAAGAAAGCAGATGGGAGATCCTGACACATTTACTCAGATATGTGTGCCTACCATTCAGTCTTTTATGATTGGCTGGTTACAGATGGAGATAGAATTCAGGTATCCATTCTCATCCCCGTTTCTTTAGCTGCATGATGTTATTCACTGCTGTACAGATATTCCATTAACATCCCAGATGACATAAGTGCCATCAGGTACAAAAGCCCTCTGATTGAACACTATTTCAGAACAAAATATTATGATGGGGGTGACCGTGTAAGCTTTATCTAACTGTGTCAAAAGATTTGCCTTTTCATTATTAATTCCCTTCTCTCCTAACTACCCCCATTCACACACAACACTCAGTTCACTCCAGCTGGTGTGCGAAGATGTAGGATTTCTAACTCGATGCCCTGAGGCAGGCAGATACTACACACATAGGATCATAGAATATCAGGGTTGGAAGGGACCTCAGGAGGTCATCTAGTCCAACCCCCTGCTCAAAGCAGGACCAATCCCCAACTAAATCATCCCAGCTAGGGCTTTGTCAAGCCTGACCTTAAAAATATCTAAGGAAGAAGATTCCACCACCTCCCTAGGTAATGCATTCCAGTGCTTCACCACCCTCCTAGTGAAAAAGTTTTTCCTAATATCCAACCTAAATCTCCCCCACTGCAACTTGAGACCATTACTCCTTGTTCTGTCATCAGCTACCACGGAGAACAGTCTAGATCCATCCTCTTTGGAACCCCCTTTCAGGTATTTGAAGGCTGCTACCAAATCACCCCTCATTCTTCTCTTCCGCAGACTAAACAATCCCAGTTCCCTCAGCCTCTCCTCATAAGTCACGTGTTCCAGTCCCCTAATAATTTCTGTTGCCCTCCGTTGGAGTCTTTCCAATTTTTCCACATCCTTCTTGTAGCGTGGGGCCCAAAACTGGACACAGTACTCCAGATGAGGCCTCACCAGTGTCGAATAGAGGGGAACAATCACGTCTCTCGATTTGCTGGCAATGCCGCTACGTATATATCCCAAAATGCCATTGGCCTTCTTGGCAACAAGGGCACACTGTTGACTCATATCCAGCTTCTCATCCACTGTAACCCATAGGTCCTTTTCTGCAGAACTGCTGCCGAGCCATTCGGTCCCTAGTCTGTAGCGGTGCATGGGATTCTTCCGTCCTAAGTGCAGGATTCTGCACTTGTCCTTGTTGAACCTCATCAGATTTCTTTTGGCCCAGTCCTCTAATTTGTCTAGGTCCCTCTGTATCCTATCCCTACCCTCCAGCGTACCTACCTCTCCTCCCAGTTTAGTGTCATTTGCAAACTTGCTGAGGGTGCAATCCACACCATCCTCCAGATCATTTATGAAGATATTGAACAAAACCGGCCCGAGGACCCATCCTTGGGGCACTCCACTTGATACCGGCTGCATGGAGCCATTGATCACTACCCGTCGAGCCCGACACAAAGGATTCATCACAAAGGATGGACAGGTAACATTTCCATGCTGCCCTCCCTCAAAGGTTCCACTGGAGAGCAAGAGCAGGGGAGGCAACTTTAAGTCACCGTTGAGACTCCCTCACAGCCCTACCAGTTTAGACTGACCAGGGAATATCTCCCAGCTGCCTAGGCCACACCCCTCCAAAGCTAGCAACTCCTACTTTGGGGCCTGGGTTGGAAGAAGGGAGATTGTCATGCCTTAATATGCCCAGTCTTTTTGCCCCACCCTACTTTCCAGTGTCAAGAGTCCCGCTTTACATTGGGAGAAGCTTACACTTCTTAATAAAACACATACACTCACAGCATTATATGTGCACCACACATCTTAATTGTAAAGTTGGACATTTTTCTAAAATCACCTTCCTGTTCGTTATGTGAATACGGAGGGGCTGAGTTTCTGAGTGTACTTCAGATCACTGATGCTTTGAGGATAGAATCTCGCTTTCAGTTATACATGTGCAACCTCAACCTTACAGAAAAGCATAATTGTGAGCAGAAATTAACCTTAATTATTTGAAGAATCTGGAATGATTTATTTAATCTTAACGAGAGTTGAGGGAGCTCCTTTGTTCCTAGGATAGGGTCCACAATGAATAACAGAGAAGCCAAAAAAAATCATATTCCATGGACAATTATCCTTTCCCCAACTGAAACCAAGGAATTTTTTTAAAATAATGCCGATAAAAGTAGGATGCTTAAGGAAACATGGATCAGTTCTCCTAACTAATTTATCTCCATTTTATATCGTCTCTTCCTTTTTATATCTTTTAATTAAGAAGTGACCAATTATTTGAAGTAGGGTTTTTTTATATACAGTTTAGGTCAGAAACCACCATAAAACAGAAAAACATGAATATAACCAGCCCTTTGGAAAGTCTGATGAATTGCAGAATGCTTGAAGCAAGCAATCCTATGCATCAATCCACAGATTCAACCTTGGGGTTAATTAGAATTGAATGCTTCCTGCAACATTAACTAAGGAGTCCTGTAACAGGTAGCCCAACCCTCCAGACATTAAGAGTCAAGTCACCCTGTTTTGTATCTCCTTCCCCACACCAAGAGCACTCCCCACCCCAGGGCAAGTTCTACCCCGGGGGGGGGGGGAGGGGAAGAGATTTATATTTTCCTCCATTTAGTGATGCTTTCAGCTTTGGGACTGCAGGGTTTGGGCACTCTCCAATTCTCCATCCAGTTCACTAACCATGATAAGCAGGTGATCTCTTTCTTCTAGGGTTGCCTGATACTCCTCAACCAGCTCACTCCTTTCCCTCAAGGTCAGCTGCCTGGCCTCCTCCAATGCAGCCATTTTCTCCTGATACTTCTCTTTCAGAAAGGTCAGCCTTTCACTCTTCTCCCCTATCAGCAATGTGTCACACCTCTTGGCAGCAGTACCAGGTTCTGCCGTGACTGCAGCATCCACCCTTATGCAGCCTCCAGGTATGTGAACTGTTCATACACGCTCCTGGCTGACGTTTTCTGCTGCTTGACTTCTTGGACCCAAGCCTGCAGCTGCTCTGCTTTATTCAACTCATTAGCCTCCTCCTCCATTCTGTGCTTAAGTTCTTTTACTCGGTACCTGATCCTCTCTGGCTCATCCTTCCAACCCAGTGTCATCTCCCCCACCTTGGTTAGGGAAACGATTTTTCCCTCTGGAGCTGGCACTTCTGGCAACAGACTATAGCAGTCCCCTGCCTAGCTTATGGGCTTCTGATGCTACAACAAAATGCTTCTTGGCCTTTTTCTCCTTAGGCCTCTGTGTTGGGAATCTGCTGCACCCTCTCACCCTTAGAATCATAGAATCATCCATCTGGCCTTCATCCATCTGGCCAGGGATTATCTTCCTTATACTGCAGGGCTTTCCTCAACTGCTTCTTCAAAGGGCAGACTTAATGTGCCCAGCCTTTCCACACTTATAGCATTTAGGTGGCCTCTTCCCCCCTTTCCTCCGATCCATCCTTCAGCATTCCTCTGATTCTGACTGGACCACCTCTGGAATCAGGTTGCCACCCTGGGCATTCAAACTGGCCACCCTGGGCATTCAAACAAGTCTGTCCTTGTTTCCCACACTAGAAACAGAAGCCCAGTGCATACCTTTCCACTGATCACGTGCTGTTGATTTTGCTGGGCTACCCACAGCACCTCCTGTTGTCTGCTGATCTTGCAGAAGTTGCAAGAGGACAACCTGGATTTGCTGTTGTCACATCAGATAATGCAGTATTTCTTCCATCTTGTTCTCCAGCGCTACCCCGTTGTTGCTTCCGTCCTTGACAGGAAGGGGTTCAGAGATCCTGGCGACTGCACCAATCTGTAGCAGTGTGGCTGCTATTGCCTCCTGAGCTCCCCCTCACAGACAGGGGTGCCTCTGCCATTCCCCATCCCTGTTTTCTCCTTCATGGGGCTCCTTAAAAGCCATGCAGTCTAAAGGAAAAATTAAAATATTCCCCACCTGGGGTCCAATTTATTTAGTCCTGAGACACGCACTGGTTCTTCTGACCCCAAAGTGTCTCTTTTCCCTTAGTTGGGAAGTTCTTGCTTTCTTTCCCAAACCAGGGCCACAGTTCAATGTCTCCACAGAAGCCAGTCTTGCCCCCTGCAGCTGCTTCTTCAAGCAAGCTACCACTTCGCAGGCTCCTGTTTTCTGAGAATCCCCCACTCACTGCAGCCACCTGCTGCTCTTTATAGGGAATTAGCAGCTCTCACACAGGTCTAGCTCCTTTAATGATCAGGGTTGGCTGGCCCCAGGCCCTCCAGCCATTAAGGGGCAAGCCACCCCTGTTACAAGTCACGCTTGTTGTTTATGGTAGAGGAGATGATCAGATTGGGCATGATTCTAAATCTCAGTCTAGGATGAAGAAAAGATTTTGTATTTTCTTTCCCTCCAATGAATACATGGAGGGTGGAAGAATGGGAATCAGAATTTGACGACTTACTCTTCTTCCTTGTGTTACATGGAAAAGGAGGGGCTTGTAGTACAAAAAAAATCATGAAGGGAAATGAATAAAAATTAAGGGCTGGTTTGTTAAACTAAGAAAAACCGTGGCAATCTACTGCAGTCAATAGCTAAAATAAAGGTTGTGGTTCCAGACAAAATCCTAGACATACCTCTCTTGTTCAGGGCACACTAAATTATAACCAAACCGTGCCAGGGTCTCCCACAACACACACTGCTCCTGTTCCTTTTCACCTGAACTGTAAAGATTTATATCTTAGCACCCAGACACACAATATTCTACCACTTCTCCACAAAATAATCAGGGTACACGACAGCATTGTCACCAGTGATGATTTTACATTGGCTCCACTGCAAGTCATAGCATAGTGGATGTGCTGGGGATGGAACTTCTCCGTTATGGCCTCTCTGGCTCGTGCTACAAGCAGTACCAAGGAGGCGGCTATAACTCTTCAGACTGCCTTAGTTATTTCAGGGTCCATTTTGGCCAGGGGAACAGCCAAAGATGGTCAAGATGCAAAGCTGGCACAAAGCCCCCTTTGTCTTCTCCCCCTTGCTTCTGGGAGGTACAACACATAATCTGACCCAGTGCGACAGGGTGCAGCCCCAGAACTCAGACAAACGAGAACGAGGGATCAGAGCAGAATATGTTTGCTTTCCTTGCATGTCTGTATCATTTCTAAATGAAAGATCCACACAAGGACAGCCTCCCAAACAGGACAGGACACATGAGAACATTGCTAGGAGGAGGCACCAAACAAGGGAAGCCTGGCAGCAATGACAAGGGAGAGGGGACATGTATGCTCACAAATTAAGGGGGAGAGTTAATAAGGCTTAATGCTCCACCTAAAACTTGGATTTAGAGCTGCCATAGGGAAATTTCAATTTAGAGCTTCCTTGATTTTGTGACTTTGATGTAGACCATCAACACAATTTCCCATATGGCAACTGTGACTAATACTATGCATATTATGAAAAGTAGTCCCTGTGTATTGTGCCGTCACCCCTTTTAATACAGAAATAATTTGGCCTGTTAAACAAACCAAGGAAGCAAAAAAAAGGTTCTAAAAAGGCACCAGATGCCTCTGTTTTACGGGACTGAGTACACATAAAATTTTATTTCTCAACTTTACGCCATTTTTGGTATGATTAGAGCCAACAAAACATCCAACAATATAAATAAAATCTTCATCATACTTCAAATTTCAAGCACTTCAGCTAATCTGCATCACATGCTATTCATTTTTACAATTCAGAGCTTTTTATAAATTCACACTATATAATTTTCTAGCAACTCTGCTTTTTTTGCTGACAAGTATATCCTTTCCCTACCTGATATGGTTAAACATATGAAAATTAGGGAGTATAATGTTGACATGGACTATGGCAATACTGCAATTACTGCATAATACGTAAGAAAAGGTACTACACTTTTGTGCAGTTGATAGTAAGGAGTGTCATGCTACCATTACTCAGCTTCATTAGATCATTCAGTTAATGTGTTGTCTATGATGAATAGCCACATAAAAAAAAACACATTTAAGTAATGTTTTGACTGCAATCAAAACTCTCCAAAGCCATGCTACACTTAGGCTCTGATCCAGTGAAGCATGTAATGTGTGCTTAAGTCCCATTGATCTTGTGCGTTTAAGTGTTTTGTTGAACAGTGATTGGATTAATCATGTATTTTATAGCTAACCCATGCTTAAGTACTTTGTTGAATTGGAGCCTTAAACAAACACATACCACATGTTCAACACCACCTAAACACAAAGACCCAAACTCTGCTCCCATTCCTATAGGCAAGGACATTTCTAACCAGAGATCAACCCATTATGGTTCCCCTGTGCAGGGGAGAGAGGCTTTGGGTCTGTATCTCCTGCAGCTGCAGTCCTCCTTAATGGCTCTTTTCATAGCAATGCAAACGGACAGCTGGGACTGGAGCACGTCCAGTATGCCCATGACTTCATGGACAAGATAGAACAACTAGCTTTGCGCTCCATGCCTCTGGAAAACGGGGTGGGAGAAAGGGAGGAGAATGCCACCTGTCTGCCCCCACATGAGGGCCATTTACTCTGGCTTTGTGCAGGGATCAAGGATCTATGTTGAAAGGGCCATAACAATGCCAAGTTACATCTGATTCTGAATATTTGTCTGTAGTGTACCTTCCTCTACATTTCTTCAGCATCATGAACATCTATGGTGCTCAAACAATAACAATCCTGTAGAGTTCATAACATGCCCGTGAACATCTTCTGAAAATGGATGTCTTAGTACTGATTGAGCTGACTCACCAATTCCAAACACTGTCTATGGCCATAAGCAGCAGCATAGTGCACCGTGTTGTACCCTTCTTTGTCTTGGATCGATGGATTGGCATCCTTTTGAAGCAGGAACTCTAGACACCTGTGAATAATGTACACATTTAAATTACAGGTCATACCATTTAACAGAATCATCTCCATTGCAACTATGAGCAATACTAAAGCCTCTTTTCTAAAAGGCTGGCTATTCAATATTATGTTCCTTACAGAATCTTGTACCACACAAGAGTTTTCCTGCCTTAAACTTCTGTGCAGCAATATCTGCTGGTCTTGGAGTAGCTTGTTTGATACTGTGACACTCTGTATCCCAAAGCAACACCATGACACCACCATATATACCATGAGGATATGATTATGGTATGTCTTATATGAAGTATGTCATGTAAAGTATCAATGGAAAAGTTATGATTTGCTGAATATGATGACCCTATTTGTACGAATGTATCGTTTTTGTATCTAAAGTTATGGATATTGACTATGTACCAGTATTTCAAATGTGTTTGCTCCTGGGTAACACCAACAAGGTAGTTTACATCCAGTGTAGCCGGCACATTGTGGATGAACCATTCAAGGTGATGGCCTATTAAGACACACTATAGGCCACAGGAGAACCTTATCTCTACCTGATGGGTTTTCCTGTGAATGCTTCAGCCAGTATATGGATAATGGCTGCTATGACTCATCAAAACATGCAAGGGCATGTGACTAGATCATGTGATACTGGACTCCATCCTGTGCCTGTACTTTGTCATTACTGATATAGTTCAAAATTTACTGATCAAAATCACAGGTATCTAAACTAATCCAGTAGCTGGCTGACTCTGAACTCAATGGCAAATGAGCTATGATCCTAAATACATATCTTTTGAATTCTTTTGATAGTGATAATTTCTCTATCTGAATCAAATATTTTCTGGGTACTCGCTGGGTCATCTATCAGAGTTTAATTTTTTACCCCTCTGGAAAAAGATTTCAAAACGTTTTCTTTATAGATATTTAGGTCAGAAGGGACCATTATGATCATCTAGTCTGACCTCCTGCACAACGCAGGCCACAGAATTTCACCCACCACTCCTGCAAAAAACCTCACACCTGTATCTGTGCTACTGATGTCCTCAAATCGTAGTTTAAAGACTTCAAGGAGCAGAGAATCCTCCAGCAAGTGACCCGTGCCTCATGCTACAGAGGAAGGCGAAAAACCTCCAGGGCCTCTTCCAATCTGCCCTGGAGGAAAATTCCTTCCTGACCCCAAATATGGCGATCAGCTAAACCCTGAGCATATGGGCAAGATTCATCAGCCAGATTCTACAGAAAATTCTTTCCTGGGTAACTCGGATCCCACCCCATCTAATATCCCATCACAGGCCCATTGGGCCTATTTACCATGAATATCTAATTACCAAAACCATGTTATCCCATCATACCATCTCCTCCATTTCTTGGTCACTCTCTTCCACATGTCACAACCATGCAGTCAAACTAATGTAAAACTATTATCAACAACAGTGTCATTTTAAACAAAAACACTGCATAAAAACATCAGATTTGAACACAGTAATACTTGTTGAGGACACTGGGTTATATTTTCCTTGCAACATACAAACCCAGTGTATTGCATTTAAATAAAATAGTGTGTGATATTAAAGAATTATTAGAGTACCAATGCAATAAACATGTAGTTAGGGAAAGCAACAAGCATGGAAACAGAATTGGTAAATACATTTATACATCAAAGGGCAGTTTACTCAGGTTAACTCCCAATAGTATCAGGCATTTGTAGCAGAGCAATGAGTGAACAAGATAGGAGTGTAAACTGCAGCCCAAAGAAGCAGAGCGATTCTCTAAAAATGGAGTCTGCTGTATTGACACCAAACTTACAATGCAGCTTCTTTTTCCTTCATCTCATTGGCTCTTTCAAGTTCTTCGGCATTTTCATGGGAGTTACCTAAAATATTCTTTCTTCTTAACATAAGGGATAGAAAAATGCAACTCGTTTTCAAAATGTCAGATCAGTGATTTTGGTGTAATTTACCACCCCCACTCTCTCCTCCAATCAAGTAACCACTTCTTGGCATTAGTCAGGTTAAATAAAGGGCCTAGCATATAAGCTAATCACAGTCCCAAACATTGAACACACCTAAAATATACCAGCTCTTCATTCTGTATGTCAACTTCCAAAGTAATCAAAAAGTTTTGATTTCTATCAGAACCAGTTTGTTCATCACTTTCTGGAACTTTCTGTTTCTCCACACCTGCCCCTTGCCCTCAAAGACTCTTCTTTGCAATCCTGTGTTCCCCATCTCCATCCTCTACCCATGGTAACTTGCTGTACTTCCCTGTTGACCAAGGGATAGAACCCTGTGAAATTTTAACCACCAGCACTAAATTGGCCTGTCTTGACTGTGCTCTCGAAGGGTTGCTGACAGTTCCCACACTCTGCTTAAGTTCTAGGCAACACTATGATGACACTCCAGCAAAACTCTTTAGACATGTAAAGGGCTGAACAAATATTCAAACTTTTGAGCCTACTGGAAAGTGGAGTGTCTCTGGCAATGTTACATGAAGGGGATCAGTCTGGTGGGGATGGCTGGTAGTGGGTTAAATTTTGTAGACAGACATTATTTGACTCTCAGGACTGGAGAAATCAAGAGCCAAGAAAGAAAAAAAAGTTTCTGAACTGCTATGAACCTTCACAAATATTTGACTCAAAAACACAGTTTGGTCTAGTTGGATTTTTTGCCAAACTAATTTGCCCATAACTAATTTTAGTCTCTATCCAACACATGTATTCCAGACTGGATTTTGAGCAGTACAGAATGGTGCATCTCTTCAAAACATTCAGTGTCCCATCCTCCACATCCAGATTTGACACTATGTAACCCAATAATGATCCCAATTCTGTCTGAAATCCAGTAGGATTTCAGACATTATAGATATTTGAGATATGCAGAATATACACCATTAATTGATACAGGATGTTCCCTGACTATTACTCATGTGTCGTGCCTCAGAAGTAAATGAACCATTCAATGCTATAAAAGTGTTAGAGGATGGCACATGCATTGACCATGGACCCAAATATTCCCAGCCACAGTTAAAGGCTGTATCTGCTAATCACATTCAGATGATCTCACTTAAATCTATTAATAAGTCTCAAGAAGTGGGGTGGAGGGAGAGTCTGTGCTGATCTGCAGAGGCAATACATTCAGAAATCTCCATTTACTGGTAAGCGGCCTATCTATTTCATTAAAATGCGTTTGTGAATTCTCAGTGTAGGAATGGATACATTCAACTGAGAAGAAGTCAAGACAGCTAAATCTCTGGTAGAACAAACTTTTAGTCCTTCCTGAACTGCTCATTACTGGGCTGGATACAAAGAAGAATCATCTTCAATGGTCTTTGGACCTAAATAGCCTGATCTCTGGAATTTTTTTTCCATATGTTGAAATAGTCATGACGACCTACAAAATGGCAATGAACATAAAATAATCATCCAGCATAAATTCAGGGTAAGGCCACAAAAGCATAGTATCATTCCATAGCATACTAAAGGCAGATCAGTAAGGGAATTCTTGAATCTTATTCACTCATCTAAGTGATACAGTGGCTACTAAAAGGACAATATAAGAAGACAAGAACACTCCCCATGATGTTCAAATCCAATGCTCCAGTTGGAACTAAGTGTGAAATGTGTTTTTTCTGTGAAAAATGACAGGGGGAGGAGGGGAGAGAAGAAGATGCATCCATGTGTGCTGTGTCTCAGGGCCTTCCACATCAAATTTGCTCAGTGTTTTCTAACTGCGAGCTCCTTCTGCAGTCTCCAAGATTCAACAGTCTGTGCTAACTGTAAGCAACAGGAGTAGTGGGGTCAGACAACCTTACTCGTCTTGAGATGGAGCATGATGAATTCATGATTGGGATTACATGACAGGACTGCCTGTAATTTAGGACTGGACTCAATGACCCAGGACACACCTTCCAGTCCTAAATTCCTTTGTTCCCCTCTCAAAGAATGGGAAGGGGTAGGATTAGTTCCAAGCTCTATGACACCACCAGGCGAAACAGCAGGCAAGGATGACATATACCATGGCCGATAAACATGGTCTTTACTGTAATTGTTAGATTCAGAAGTCTTAGCAGGCTTAAATGCTTTTTTCTATTGCTGGGGTTGGCACCCAAAGAGATAAGAGGACTGAGGAGATTCCGAAATGAGACAGATGACAACTTTGGTCTGAAAGATGGGTGAGAAAACCCTAGGGATTTAGCCATAGATCTAGTATCTAGTTTTCTAATTTCAACAGATTTAGTATTACCTCGGGGTCTCTAGAGAGCAAATCAAAAACATTAGAGTGCAACATCTTGAGGCAACCCAAACAGTCTGAGCCATAAAACATTGTGAAGTATAACTGCTGATGCCAGAGAATGAGCAACAGTGCTAGACATGTCCAGCAACATGTGTCTCACCTTTTAACTTCTCCGGAAAGGGTCATCTCACAGGAAATTTTTACTCCATAAGAAGACATTCTATAGAGGTCCATCGCCGCCTGATAGTTTAGTATCTTTTTGGATATGCACATTGCAAAAGCCACCAACAAAGAAGATCATTTTCAAAGCTGGCCTAGTTTATGTGATTCTCTATCCGGGGGGGGGGGGGCAGGAGAGGTCTCATGTGAAGGTACTGCCCCCCTTCACTATCTTGGAAGCCATAGAAACAACCAGGAGTGCAACGAGGGAAAAGCAATCTTACTGATGTTTGGGGACTTGACTAAATGAATCAGGCTTTCTGCTGCTGCTAAAACTGGCTTGATGCATCCTAATCTTGGCCCAGGGCCTGTTTACAGGCAGGGCCCTGACTTGTTTCAGTACAAGGAGTAACAGCTCCTGATGGAGACATACCTAGAAACTTCCACTTGCCTTCCCTCTACTCTATCATATACTAGGGATGGATGTACAGGAAGTGCAGTCCTTTGAAGACCCTGCTGCTGCCTCATGGGTAGGACCATATAGATCTGAGGGTGATGTTCATATACTTCCTATCTGTTTTACTGCAGGGAATGGTTCTGTGGTTTGCAATGGCCTGGCACACAACCTTCTACAGTGGGGCTACGCAGAGGCCATTTAAAGAGAGCAATGAAGCTTTTTGAAGGTGTTATACTGGAAATGAATTGTATGTCAAACAATTTGTTACAAGACTTAAATGTATAAGAAACTAAAGTGAATGATCCCTTAGACCAGGAGAGAAGCAGAGAAGGAACAGAGAGAACTGTGTGGGGATATCTAACAGGAAATGAAAACAGCAGACTAATGGTTTTAAATTCCAAAGGAGACCTAACGCTATAATCAAGGCCATTTGATCTATGCTTCCTGTCATAGGGCAGACACCACCAAATTATGGAACAAACTGAGAATTAGAAATTGTACAGACTAACCAGAGATTTGAGAGAAGGGGAGATGGAGATGTCATTAATGAAGCTGTTGCGGAGAGTTTCTTAACCCCACTAGAATCAGACTTTGTTCCCAATTGGCTTAAGAGCATGGCATAACACCTCCAACCAATGGACCTCCAGTTCCCACAAGTACAGTGGTCTTTTCTGCCAGTGGCTGTTCCCACTTTTCTGCTGGAACACAGAATCTTACCTCTCCTGCTGAGTCCCCAGTTGCTTAGCAGCCTCTCACCCCCAATGGGTTCTGTTTCTGTCAGCCCACACAGTGATGTTCACAAGGGGCCTAACTCATAGGTGCTGAAACTAGGGATGAAGGTGCACTGCCTGGCTTGAAGTGGTTTCCATGATATACAGGATTTACAGTTTGGTTGAATGGCTCTTAAAACCTCCACTGTACATATTGTTCCAGCACCCTCGGACCTATTCCACCACTGTCATATGGGTATGCTGGCAATAGCTTGTCTTTGTTGTCATCCCACACCTGGAAAGATCTCCCTCGCATTGCCTCATGCTATGTCCTTTTAAAAAGACCAAAACAGTAGAGCAGGAATGGGAAATTCCCTGAACTCTCTCTTGTGGGAAAACCACCAGAATAAGGAAACAGGAAGGCAAAATGGGAGAGGAAGTCGTTCAGCAGGAGAAGGTGGGCAGCATTTTGGCGATTTATATTGCAACTTGAATAAAAACATTCATTGTGCAGCAGCGTAACTGCACCATACATGACTCTGCTTATAGTCAAAGCTATTTCAATAATGGGTGTGTCTAGGAGGAGGAAGAGGATTACCTTTGCTAGTGGGTTTATGTTTGTTTAAATGAGATTGTGGCAGGAAGAGAATACAAATGACAATGAGTTGGAAACACAGTAAAAACAAGGAATACAAATAAGCTTTTTTACTTTCTGTCCATGTCCGAAGCAGCAGCATAGTGCAAAGCAGTACGTCCCCAGTCATCCGTTTCATTAATATTTGCCCCTGTGGTCACCAGTGTCTCAATACAGTGGAAATGACAATTCGCAGCTGCATAGTGCAAAGGTGTCCTGCAAAACAAATAGCAATTTATTACTTCAGACACTTCAGCATGACGTGGATTATACTAATGAGTCCCAATTGCACCATTCCTAGAGTGGTCTCAGGTAAAACAAAACAACCTCCATGCTCCTCCCTCCCCACCCATCCCCCAAAAACCTCAGATTTGGGGGTTTATTTACAGCTTCTTGTTCAACCAAAAAACAAGAATTAGTCTCTGGTCACATTCACTTAATGAAGTTTAATGGTCTAAACTCCAGACAAGCAATATAAAACCGAACAAAACACCACCAAAAGGGCAGTTCTTATGTCTCCAGAGCTCTCTGCCTGGTTTGTACCCTGTCTCTCCCTCTCATGAAAGTAGCTCAGCCCCTTTTTTAAGTCAGCAGGCTCAGCTGCAGCCTGTTGCCTCAACTCAGGGTGACACAATGAAACATCAGCCTGTATTTAATCCTCAAAACATCATGATGTTGCCTGGCTCAGTCAGAGTCTATGGGCAATGACTGTGGTGGGGTGTGACATAGCTGTGCAATGACCTATCCACCCTGTCACACTGACAGATTCCAAAATCCAAGAAAGAATTCATTGTGCAGCATAGTTCACAGAGTCAGAGATTTGGCATCCCCAACTCAGAAGCATGAGTATCATTCAGAAAGCACATTCATTGCTGGGAAGGCAGGAGTTCCCTGCTGGGTATGAAATTTTCAAAGGCTGCTTCTACCACTCAAAGACACGAAAAACCTCCACCAATTAAAATTCTTCAGTACAAAAAAAAAAGTTTTTTTGTTTCACTTATTTTTTTGGGAAGTTGTGAAATATAAATAACCAAAGAATGCTTCATTTTCTTACTAGTGCTCTCAATTTTGTACCTGTTTCATTTACACAGGATAAAGAACAGCTTTGTTTTTATTTCAAAGCTGTTGCTGAAAAGGTGACATACCTCACTGTGTCTGTTTAGTGCATATGGTTTAAAAACAAATCAGAAAGCCCTTTACTGCACCTTTAGGTTGGAATGCCAATAATGCCTGTAACATATTAGAGCCTTTTTATGTTAGATTAGTTTATGTCGTCATTATGAACAAGAGCAAAACCTCCTAAAAGTTATAATCTTGTATATTTAATTTGCTATAACTTTTACAATGTCCTTTCTGAGATACATAGCACAAATGATCCTTAAAGAATACCCATTTAAAAATACGGCAAGACTCATTTTTTTCCATTTTAATTTGGTTACAGTTGTAGTATTTTTTGGATTACACTTTCCTTGCTATCCAGCTCTTTAAACTGAACTATGCTATTACTCATATCGCAGTTCAAAAGCAAGTAAATCACACATATTGGGACCAAGATTTTCAAAAGTGGGGACCTAAAGTGAGGCTCCTAACTCATTTCAGTATTAGCTTTGCTGCATTGCCACCACTGAGAAAAACAAAGGCATTTGAGCTGGTTCCCTGCTGGCTAGCATGACAGGGGGCTTTTGACTGGGAATTCTGTGGAACACGGATTTGAAATTTCTTCCCATCTGTGGTCCAAAATAGCCCAAATCTGACGAATGTCTGGGTTCGTTACAAGGCTCATCTGTTTTTCGATTTTAAAATGGGGTGGGGGGGGGGGGTTGGGGGAAGAGAAATTTTAATTGGAAGGATGGAAAATTGTTCAAGAGGGAGGAGATTTGTGGTGGGTAATTTTTAAACTGCTGCCCGCAAAGGTGCATAGTGCATAAGATCTGGCCCCCAATTTTACCCCTTCCATAACACAAAAATAATTTATGCTCTTGAAAAATTCACTAGATTTTCAAAATGGCAGACCAATTCAGCAGGTCCCATTGACTAGATTGGGAGCCGCTGACAGCTCAGCCATTTTGAAAATTTGTTTAGGTGCTTAAGGCCTCAATCCTGCAAAGTCCTATGCGCACATGATTAACTTTACACACCATGAGTAGTCACTAAAGTTAATGGGACTACTAACAGTGTGTGAAATTAAGCACATGCATATGCATTTCCAGGATCAGAGCTTAAAGATGGAGTAGGCTCCTATTTTTTAAATCCGTGGCCTGGGTGAAAACTGTTTGGCTGACTATGTAATGTACATCCGGGGCGCTCAGGAAGTTGAATCAGCACATCCATTTCTGTCATAACACTACCAGCATTATTCTACTCTGAGAAAGTCTAGAAAGCAGGCTCATGAGCAGTAGTTCTCCCCAAAGTGACGTGCAGGTGCTATCTTGGGCACAAAAGCACAAGGATCCAAGCAGCGCGAAGAGCAATGAGGAATAAAATTAAACCACTGATATTTTTAAACAAGAAAGACACAAGAGCATGGGCGTGGCTTTCATGTATTTAATATAGTCTGCACCTGCCTTTTTGGCATTTAACTTCAAGCAGCAGTATCCTATTGGGAATAGTGATTTCCTACCCCCTTTTACAGTTTACCTTTTTAAGCGGAACATATTGATTTCCAGATTGAGGGCTTTTTCTTTCTCTTTCTTTCTTTGAGATATATCTGAAAAAGAGCTTCACAATTTACATACCTCCCACATTTGTCCTTTTTATTAAAATCTGCTCCACTACTCTGCAAGAGTTTTACACATTCAACGTTACTGAAAAGACAAGGAAAGAAAACAAAGAATGAGCAAAACAAAAGTTTTCATCTTAGTACCCCAAAAAAAGAAGTGGTATTTCACTATTTGCAGAGCAGAAACTGGGCATAAACTGCAATTTAAGCCTGAACAAAAGAACCAAGAAAAAGGAAACTTGTAAAGATCACACCTTTATTTCTGGATAAGCCTGAAATGCTATTCCAGACAAGTAAAAACTAGGGCTGTCAAGCAATTAAAAAAATTAATCACAATTAATCACACTGTTAAACAATAACAGAATACCATTTATTTAAATACTTTGGGATGTTTTCTACATTTTGAAATATACTGATTTCAATTACAACACAGAATACAAAGAGTACAGTGCTCACTTTATATTTATTTTTTATTACAAATATTTGCACTGTAAAAAACAAAATATAGTATTTTTCAATTCACCTCATACAAGTACTGTAGTGCAATCTCTATCATGAAAGTTGAACTTACAAATATAGAATTAAGTACAAAAAAAAGCTGCATTCAAAAATAATACAATGTAAAACTTTAGAGCCTACAAGTCCACTCAGTCCTACATCAGCCAATCGCTCAGACAGACAAGTTTGATTACAATTTGCAGGAGATAATGCTGCCTGCTTCTTGTTTACAATATCACCTGAAAGTGAGAACAGGCGTTCGCATGGCATTGTTGTAGCCGGCATTGCAAGATATTACGTGCTAGATGCGCTAAAGATTCATATGTCCCTTCATGCTTCAACCACCATTCCAAAGGATATGCATCCATGCTGATGATGGATTCTGCTCAACAACAATCCAAAACAGTGCGGACCAACGCATGTTCACTTTCATCATCTGAGTCAGATGCCACTAGCAGAAGGTTGATTTTCTTTTTTGGTGGTTCAGGTTCTATAGTTTCCTCATTGGAGTGTAGCTCTTTTAAGACTTCTGAAACCAAGCTCCACACCTCGTCCCTCTCAGATTTTGGATGGAACTTCAGATTCTTAAACCTTGGGTCGAGTGCTTCAGCTATTTTTAGAAATCTCACATTGGTACCTTCTTTGCCAAATCTGTTGTGAAAGTGTTCTTAAAATGAACATGTGTTGGGTCATCATCTGAGACTGCTATAACATGAAATATATGGCAGAATGCAGGTAAAACAGAGCAGGAGACATACTATTCTCCCCTAAGGAGTTCAGTCACAAATTTAATTAAAGCATTTTTTTTAACGAACATAATCAGCATAGAAGCATGTCCTCTGGAATGGAAGCCAAATCATGAAGGGGCATACGAATGTTTAGCATATCTGGCACGTAAATACCTTCTAACATCAGTTACAAAAGTGCCATGCGAAAACCTGTTCTGACTTTCAGGTTACATTGTAAATAGGAAGCAGGCAGCATTATCTCCCATAAATGTAAACAAACTTGTTTGTCTTAGCGATTAGCTGAACAAGAGGGAGGACTGAGTGGACCTGCAGGCTCTAAAGCAGGTGTCAGCAACCTTCGGCACACGGCCCATCAGGGTAATCCGTTGGCATGCCGCAAGACATTTTGTTTACATTGACCATCCGCAGGAACAGCCCAGTGGCCGTGGTTCGCCATTCCCGGCAATGGGAGCTGCAGGAAGCAGCGGCCAGCACATTCCTGCGGTCTGCCGCTTCTCGCAGCTCCCATTGGCTGGGAATGGTGAACCACGGCCACTGGGAGTTGCGGGGGGGCCGTGCCTGAGGATGGTCAATGAAAACAAAATGTCTTGCGGCCCACCAGCACATTAACTTGAGGGGCCGCATACTGAAGGTTGCTGACCCTGCTCTAAAGTTTTACATTGTTTTGTTTTTGAGTACAGTTATGTAACAAAAAAAAATCTACATTTGTAAGTTACACCTTCACAATAAAGAGACTGCACTACAGTACTTGCATGAGGTGAATTGAAAAATACTATTTCTTTTATCATTTTTACAGTGCAAATATTTGTAATAAAAAATATAAATTGAGCACTGTACACTTTGTATTCTGTGTTGTAATAGAAATCAATATATTTGAAAATGTAGAAAAACATCCAAAGTATCTAATATATTTCAATTGGTATTCTATTATTTAACAGTGCAACTAATCACGATTAATTTTTTTAGTTAATCGCATGAGTTAACTGCAATTAATCAACAGCCCTAGTAAAAACAAATCAAAAATATAAATAGAAAGTAATAAATATATCCTGGATTCAAGGTGAGGGGAGACAGTCAAAAATTGTGCTGCTAATGCTTCCCAGGCTGAGCTGAGGATTTTTCCAAGAGCATTTTTGAAGTCTGAAGCAAGTTTACAAAATGCTAGGCTAATAATGAGGAGGAGATTTAGGCCCTGATTCAGGAAAACACTTAAGGCCAGGATTAATTTTTTCGCATATGCTGAAGTCCACTCTGTTCTGCAAAGCATTTAGCATAAACTTAACTTTAAGCATCTACTTAAGACCCATTTTCTTCAATGAGACCTAAGAAAAAGCTTAAAGTTAAGCACATCCTTAAGAGCTTTATTGCATTTAGATAGGATCATTCATAGTTTTTATCCCAGCTGAATGAATTCAATATGATACAACTATGTGTTGTTATTGCTTAAATTGAAATGATTCTTAATGGAAAATAAAATAGCTGCATTTTAATGTCTTTGTAATTCAAGTAAATAAATGTACAATACCAAACCGGAAGATCATGTAATGAAGCACAATAATCTTCCAAGACTCCTTTGTCATTCAGAGGGGAAATAAATCATTTCTACTAGGAAACAGAAAAAAAGAGATCCTTTGGAAGATAGTCTCATCTCAATGCCAGTATAACTCCCATTAATGTTAATGGGAGTTAGAGATATGCATCAAGATGAAAATATGTGTTTTATGTACAGCTCCAGTTCCAGTCTAAAAGAAGTGGATGGAACAAAACTGGTGTTCATCCCAATCTAAAATTGTCAGTGTATAAAATATCTACACAATGCTCCCCACAACGAACCCAAAATAAGAGTTCTCGTTAGTGATGACAATTACAGTCAGCCATAGATAAAAACTGATCTATTTTCATGAGCAATTTTTGCCTCTTATTTCAGTGCCTTTCTTTCAGACACTTGGGGTATTATTTTGAGTTCAGCTTTAAGCAGAGGTACTTTCTGAAGAGTGCTCTGTCAGGCTAATTCAGTCCATCCAACTACTATATATCTTCTGTTAACTGTATTAAATAAATGTTTAACAAGAGCAATCCTATCCCGTGTTTGGAACACTTTCATTATGTACCTCTGATGGTGACGACGTTGGTGAAGTGGACAATGGTCCACTAAGAAGTGAGCTGACAACTCATTCTTACAAAGGTTACCAAATAGTCACCAGGTAATTACCATATCTGGTCACTACAACCACTGCCAATCTAGGATGGATTCTAGAGGCTCCATCTAGCGATCTTCTGAGCCATCAAGTCCTCAACAGAAGAGCCAGAAAACAATAGCTTGCCAAGCGATCTGTGCTTTTTCTGTGTTAATTTCAAACAAATCCACTGGGAATTAACAGCAAACCTTGAAAGAAACTTGGCAGAAGGGCTACAAATGAAACTGACATAATTTAATTTTCATTCATTTTCACTCCTAGTATCCTACCACCTATCTGAATTGCATCCTCAGAAATGAAAACCTTTTGATTCTGTATTTCGGTTACTTTCAATGGGCTTCAGAGGCTTAAAATAATCTTTCTATGACTGCAACCTGGAAAAAAAGACTGTGGCATTTTAATGCCTTAAAAAGCTTCTTTTATAACTAGATTTTGACTCAAGGACACAACAAGAGGGCAGTGCCTAACTGCACCCCACCAGGAGCATCTCAGGGAGCCGCTATTCCTTCCCCGCATCCACCTTCAAGGGATGGTCATTTACTGCTGGCCCCATGTCAGGCTTAAACTACAACCCCACCTCCTATGCTGGTGTGGCAGTACTGGCCAGTGAGTGAGAGGCATGGAGCCAAGAGTCCAACCCACGCAATCAGGGAAGAAGCGAGTGAGTGTGTAGCCTCTCTTGCTCCTGGGACCTGGACCCAAAGTCTAAGCAGTCTGCATATAGGCAGAAGACAGGGGGATTGTTACTCCCTCCCAGAGGTGTGCGTTTCAAATCACAAACTAGCCTTCTGTAATAAAAGACCAGGTCCTACCACCCTTGCTCAAACTACAAGTAGCCCTAATTTGAGCCTCAGTTTACCAAATGCTGGCGGAACACAGCCTGGAGAGAGAAAGATTTTACATCGAATTGTTTTGCTCCTCTTTAATTGGAACACATTCCTTTGCAGATGGTACAGCTGGCTTGAGTTACACTGACTCCACAATTAAATTACAACTTGCATAACAGCTATAATTGTAACTACTCACCCTCCTGCAGCAGCAGCGTGGAGGCACGTTCTTCCAAAATTATCTGGGGTGTCTATTTCAAAGCCTGCAGACAGCACGTGCTCATTACTAAACAAGGACACTATGCTATACTTTTGTCCTAGTTAAACCACAAGAAACATTGCAGAGACAGAAAAAACAGTGAGTTAGAAAAATCAGAATGCAAGCAACTCTAGTCAGCAAGTGGTTGTCATGGAAACGGACAGTGGCTGCTCAAGCTTGGTGGCTCTATAAAAAGAACTGTGAAGTCAAAAAGAATCTATTTCCACATTTAGCCTTGGGCTACATAACTATTAAATCATGTGACAGGCATTTCTGAGGCGGATTCTTATCGAGAGAATTGTGATAGCAGGCACAAAAAAACGATGAAATGAGGAGAGGCACAGAGTGAGCCCTAGCATGCAGGGAGTTGAATTTTATTTATTTGTGTGTTTTCCAGGGTGGTTTTAGATTCTGGAAGGATGCTTCCAGGAATGTGCAACACATGTTTTTAAAGATGCACAAGGCTATAGAAGTAAAACCCAATGCAGATTCTTACGGAATTAACCCTGGGATGCCTAAGTAGCCTGCTTCCCCCGCTGACCTAATAGCCCGGGACAGAGCACATCAGGGTTTGCTGTAATTGGCTACACAAGTTACATTTTTCACGCTATTTTTTCCCCTAAACATCCCAGGGGACTCAGCCTTATGGCTGAGAGTGGTTGTGGGAGGTTTCACATGCTAAGGAATGATATATTTTTCTGGAAAATATATGAACTGCTCTCTATCTTTGAACTCAGTGGAACTTCTGCCTGCATAAGGAAGTCAAGAGTTGGCACCTTATTACTACTCTCTTTGAAAGAGCAATATCAGCAAACTAATACTTGCCTGCCCTGCCCCCCCCCCCCCCCCCAGACCTTTAGCTATCCCATTTTCTTTACTATAGCCCTGATTCAGGAAAGCATGTGTTTTAGTCCCATCAGTTTCAACGGAATGTAAGCATTTGCTCAAATGTTGTCCTCAATAAGGGTGCTTTCCCCTGAATCAGGGCCTAGAGTTGTTTGTTTCCCGAAGAACCTACAGTATCTCACATTTTTACAGCTTGGTAAAGGATTTTCCCTTTCCTCCCCTTCCCTGTGAATTAAAATAAACTCTCTGTGACTGCCAGGGGAAAAAAAAAGCATTCAAAGGGCTTCAGGCCTGAACAATACAGGATGCTAGTAATTATCAGCATGCAGTTAGGAAAGCCACACACACTCCCGTATGCCAAGCAACACAATCACATGAAGCAGCACAGGAAGTCTTTCATTTGGACAATTCACAACACCGAATAAAACAAGGGCCATAAGCAGCATGTTCATGATTTTAATTAAGCTCCACAGTCACAGCTGGATTCACTTACCTGATGACAACAACTTCCTGCAGCAGTCCGAGTGAGCATTTAGTGCTGCTAAATGTAAGGGGAACATGTTGTTGATACCGCACCTGTTAGGCAGAACAGTGTTATTAGTTACCAAAAGAACGGGTTACATTCAGCACAGATGATGAAAATTCCCCTCTGAAAAAATATCGAGTCTGTACTTCTGTAGTGCATCGTTAATTTTATTTGAACCTTCTATAATCTCCCTCTGGGGTTTTGTTAAAGCATAACATTAGTATCCGATTTTGATTACACTTTGACAGCAAGGACAGGTATGGTTTTAAAAATGAGATGAGAACCTAGGAGAGAAGAAGCTAAGAGAATGGATTTTGTTTAGATTCAATTTCTACTGTGACTGTCAGTTGCAACACAAGTATTCTATCACATGAGGTGAAAGTAAATGCTGAAAGAATCCCTGTATTGCCTCTAAAACCCATCTTTCTTCTACTTCCCTATTGCTAACATGCCAGTTTAAGTCTTATTTAGCTCCCACCTAGATTATTGCACCTCCCCCTCGTCTTTGTCTTTGTAGTGTCTCCTCTTTCCATACTTCAGTCCATCCAAAATACCATTGTAAGGACATCTCCCTGTGCTCTGACCACCTCACCCATTTCCTCACTCATGTCACACAATTGCCCTTTCCATCTACATCAAGTTCCAGGTCCTCATCCTCACCTTTGAGGTTCTGCCCCACCCCATACATTTCTCTTCTCTTTCCACACTATACAGCTTCTTCCGCTAACTGCTCTCTTTGTCTCCTGCCACTTGCAGCTTCTCACCTTCTGTCAGGCTGCAATTACACTTGTAACTGCCTCCCAATTCCTGTGCACCAAACATCCTACTTCATCTCATCCGTCCTTAAAACCTCCACTTTCCCCAACCCTGCCTATATATCCTCACGAGCAGTGTCTCCAGGCATTTTTGTTTTCAAATATTATCCCATCAATCCTTTTTCAGTTAGACTGTAGGCTCCTCAGAGCAGACATCTTGACAAAACCCTAAAACAGGAACCTAAAGTTAGGGTTCTACATCCATATCAGACATTTGCTTGATTTTTCAAACATACTGAACCCTCAACAGCTCCCACTGACATCAATGTGGAGTGCTCTGTACCTTTCAAAATCAGGCAGGTGGCTAAATATGGATTTAGAAGCCTAAGTTTAGGCTCCTGGTTTTGAGACTCTTGTATTTTGGCAGGTTTTTGCAAAGTGTCATTTATGCTTACATTACTTTACCAATACTACGACATACACAATCCTTTGGTGCACATCCCTGTAGAGCTTCTGAACTCAGCTACTGTGTATGAGATGAGAATCTACTGTTTGCTTTTGCAGATGCAGCTAAAAACAGTTAATTAAAGTCCTGGATGACACCAGATGGATTCATAGCCATCACTCAATTTCTTCAAGACAACCCAAGAATATACGTAACATGATCATATCATTAGGCAGGATTTCAGATATGGACCCGAAGGAACTTGTTTTCATGAAAGATTTGGTGGCAGGAAAATTCTTAGAGAACTACAAAGCTTTAATGAAAGTTATTTCATATTTATACCAGGATAAGCTGTTTAAAATCCAACTCTAACACAAAGGCTTAAATTTACAAAAAGTGGCAACTGAGCTGAAACTGCAAAATGTGTAGCTGTGCCTACAACCCAGGAGGAAGTTTGTTCAAATATGTGCTCTCTTTCTCTCTCACACCATATACATTTTTACTATGCACATAAACACGAGTGTAGTTTTTTTAAAAAAAAATATGATTTGTTGCAAAATCTGTATTCCCATTCCTCTTTTCCTTTCACATTGCATTTGTCAACCTTCCTACTTGACCACAATCAGAACTGATCTACAGTGCTGTATAAATTTAATTTAATCAATGCCCTGCCAGCATCTAGATCTCCCACAGAGTAAACCTGCCCAAGGATGCTCTGACACTCTATTCTTTGAAAGGAAATAGCACAAGCTCCACCAAGCTGCTCAAGTCTGTCTAAACAGGTTGCATTTCTAAGCTGTGGATATATTTATTTAACCTGAAATCACAAAGAGGATTTATTATATATAGTCATAGTATTCTCCATGCATCTCTGATTTTTACATCTATTTCCCCTTCCCCCCTAGTTATCTCAAGCCACATTTCCCCATCACTGTATAGAGGTTTCCACCCGAGTGCATATTTTGGCTGGTGTCCATCAAGAGATGCAATTTGCACATCTGCTAGCCAGTGCCATACTGTATAGAGCTGCTCACAACTGCTCCCTACATTATTTATCTTCCATACCCCTGAAATGCAATTGCATCAAATTGCTGACCTTGCTGTCTGCAGTTTCTGCTAGCAGCACTGAAGAAATTCTCTCTTTTCAATGCCAGTTCAAGGAATTAAGCCAAAGTTATTTGCATACAACACATTAAAAACTCATTCCCTCTGGCAGTACTGGGTAGGTAATTTCATTTTCAGAACAGTGCCATCACTTGGATCTGCCTACTGTATCTAAGCAGATTTCTCACTTCAGATATTTCTGCTGTTGGCAGAGGTATTTTATTTGATCAATGCACAGGTCACCCAAGTGTGAAATAGAAATTTTGAGCAGAAAACCTAGATTGCAAGAGCTAGTTATCTCACTGCTATTCATTGTTACCTTAAACCTCAGAAAACAGATGGACTGAAACTTTATATATTAGACAGAGCTAGCAAAAATCATATTTAGACACAAAGGACCAGATTCTCAAGCTGGCATAAATCTGACCCTGCCTTTTTTGTCTGGCAAGAAGCAGTTTTAACAAAACAGATAGCAAAACGTGGTGAAAAAATACTTATTTCAAAATCTCCAAATGAAAAGCCTAGAAAACTGCAAACATCTTTAAAAAGAAAATAGGTTGACGTGGGTCCTAAAACAGGATGTTCCCCAGCAGCTACCGCAGTATTAGGCATCACAAATACTGCTGGTTGGTTCTAGTGAGGAAACACTCAATTGCATGTTCAGATGTATACGGTGAATACTACAAAACATTTATAACAACCTTTACGGTGCTTCATTCACAGAGATGGGCAAATAATTAGCTTTCTCTGTTCCCTACTTGTTCAGGGAACAAGAGATTCACATTAGATATCTAAACCAGGTCTCCTCCCTGGCATTACCCTGTGGCCACCAGGCTGGCCCAAATACCATCTCTTTTCCCTTTCACAGTTAATTTTACTCTTCCCGCAACTAGTTTGGAAATTTAGTGCTCTGTTACATCACTGCTTTAGGGCAAGGTTCTAGGAGGTGCTAAATGCCCAACTCTCACTGAAATCAATGCACCTCCCAGGATTTGGCCCACAATATGTATACATATATGTAATCATGAACATAGTCAAACGCAGTCTCTCTCTCATACACACACAAACACAGAATAAAATCAGCCTAGCCAAATCAATCCCTTGGAGCACAAAGAGCTGAACAACATATCAAAATTTATCTCTTAGTTTCACTCAAGAAAACCGCAAAACAAAATCAGCCTCATCATCTCAGCCAGTTGAAGATCTGAAACCATAAGACACAAAGACTGGGCACCACGGCTGCATTAGGTTCTGAAATAATTTTACTGACTAAACCCTGCTTTGTCTTTTACCATTTCTAATGATACTTATCCAGCACCAATGGATACTAGATAAAGGAATAAATCAATTTAGTACTACAAGCCTATGGACGTAAATTATTTATTTTAGACACTGAGGGAATTACATGCCCTTCATTAGTAGCTTTGTATTTTATACTGATTTCAAATTGACTTCCTGATACAAACTATTTGTTACTGAATTCATAATTATGCACATGCATTTTAACCTGAATACACTGGAACTTGAAAAATAAGCATTATCTAGCATTACCCATAATACTTGACCATTAGGAACAGCATTTCTTCAGCAACCTACTTGGCAGCATCAGCTCCGCTTGTTATTAGGGTGTTAATCAAAAGCTCATGTCCATATCTCGCAGCCACATGCAGAGGGGTGTTGCCATCCTTATCAACACAGTCAATTTCACCTCCTGGAAAAGACATTTTCACACAGTGTAACACACAAGGATTTAGTGCGAGTCAGCGACCAGAAATACCATTTATTTATTTCCAATGAATGCAGCTTACCCTCATAGTTACAGCTGTAGTTTAGTTTGTATACGAGCAGCAGACACACTGAATTTGTGGGACAGGGTATCAATACACATCAAGCCATTTACTGTGCCAGTCATGCAGAATGGCCACAATTCTGACTGCTGCAGTTTTTTTACTTTGTTCTATTCCCGCCTCTCTACATATTGCGCATAGGCCTTTCCCTATAATTGCCTACTGTGGTACACAGATACTGCAGGTGTTGCTGTGACTCTGAATTGTTGCTGATTTAAAGGCATGAGCAGCTGCCCTAAATTACATCAACAGAATTAATTGTTGAAATTTTGCCACAATTCTTTAGGTGACTGGTGCTCAACCTTGTCCACAAAGCAATGATAGAAGATGGAGCTCTTCCTCACTTGGCTGCTTATTGCACCCTCACCAAGTCTGTCAATATTTGATCAGTGGTGCTGCCTGGTAGCTGTAGCCCAACCTACAGCTCTCTCAGGGTTTTCACAAACAGAAAACCCCAAGCACTTGCATAGCTGCTTCCTATCTTTGTTTGTCACATGCTTCTTCAGGTGTAAATTCATCTCTAATCAAACCTACATGCCACAACACAACTGTAGGTGCAGCAAGACACACAGGAAGAGAGAACCGAATGCAAAGTAACCTGGAGTAGAGCAGAGAGAGCTGCAGGCTGTAAGAGAAGGTTTATACACAAAGAGAGAAAATAAACAGCATAGATACAAAATACAGGTGGGGGAGAGAGTGTATTTAACCAAACAGCCCAATCCACAACACTAAAGCAGGTTTACTTTCAGCTTGTCTCCATAACCCTTTGGTAACATCACTATTTCATGAAACAACCACTATACTTGCCACAGCTTTAGGCAGTCAGAAGGGAAGATAACCCTGTGACGAAGTGGGACTGTTCTTAATGTTTCCTCTGAATAGTGGGGGGGTGCCTCAGTTTCCCCTAGGCAGTTCTTAAGTATCTAGGGGGTGGAGTAAGGGTGTATGATCATTGCAGAGCCCTAGAGGGCAGGTGTGTGCAGGAGTCTGGACACAGAGAATGGCCGACACCCTGTTTCCTGGCAACTGATGGCCTGGGCCCTTCCCCCCTGCAAGGTGAGAGCTGAAGGGTTGGAGAACAAAGGAATCAGGTGACCACCTGGCCCGGGAAAGGAACAAAGCCCAGAGGAGGAGGGGCTGGAGGGGGTTTTTCAGTTTGGGGCTGGCTGGGACATGGAGTGAAGTGCAGACGTGGTTGTCTGGCTCACTGCCCCCCAAAATGGACCCAGCTGAGGGATCCCGTTCTCTGCACCTGCAAGCTCTGTTTTAGACCATGTTCCTGTCGTCTAATAAACCTTCTGTTTTACTGGCTGGCTGAGAGTCACGTCTGACTGCGAAGTTGGGGTGCAGGACCCTCTGGCTTCCCCAGGACCCCGCCTGGGCGGACTCGCTGGGGGAAGCGCACGGAGGGGCAGAGGATGCTGAATGCTCCGAGGTCAGACCCAGGAAGGTGGAAGCTGTGTGAGCTGCGTGTCCTGAAGACAGGCTGCTCACAGAAAGGCGACTGCCCCAGAGTCCTGACTGGCTTCATGGGGAGCAGTTCCAGAGCATCGCCCAGGGACTCCGTGACAAACCCTCCAAGAGAATCTCTATCCAAAGACACGATCCTCAATATTAAGAAGTTTAAACACCACTACATTAGATGATCTTCTAGCTGGTTCATAGATGCTAAGGTCAGAAAGGACCACTGTGATCATCTAGTCTGACCTCCTGTGTAGCACAGGTCATAGAATTTCCCCCAAATAATTCTCAGAGCAGATCTTTTAGAAAAACATCCAATCTTGATTTACCAATTGTCAGTGGTGGAAAATCTACCATGACCCTTGGTAAATTATTCCAATGGTTAATTATTCTACCAGTTAAAAATTTATACCTTATTTCCTGTCTGAATTTGTCTAACTTCAACCTCCAGCCATTGGATCGTGTTATACCTTTCTCTGCTTTACTGAAAAGCCTATTATTAAATATTTGTTCCTTGTTTAGGTACTTACAGACTGCAATCAATTCACCCCTTAACCTTCTCTTTGTTACGCTAAATAGATTGAGCTCTTTGAGTCTATCACTATAAAGCATGTTTTCTAATCTTTTAGTCATTTTCATGGCACTTCTCTGAACCCTCTCCAAATTATCAACACCCTTCTTGAATTGTGAACACCAGAACTGGACACAGTATTCTGCCAGTGGTCACATGAGTGCCAAATACAAAGTTAAAACAACCTCTCTATTCCTACTCAAGATTCCCATTCATGCATTCAATGATTTCATTAGAAAATTTGGCCACAGCATCACACTGGGAACTCGTGTTCAGTGATTATCCACCACAGCCCTCAAATCTTTTTCAGAGTCACTGCTTCCCAGGATAAAGTCCCCCATCATGTATGTATGGCCTACATTTTTTCTCCCTAGATGTATACAGCACTTAGCCATATTAAAACACATATTGTTTGCTTGAGCCTGGTTTACCAAGCAATCCAGATCGCTCTGTATCAGAGACCTGTCCTCAGCGGCGAGCTATATCCGGTTCGCACAAACCGGTTGTTAAATTTTGAAGCCGGTTTTTGAACTGGTTGTTAAAGGGGTGGGCAAACTCCAGCCTGCGGGCCACATCTGGCCCGCAGGACTGTCCTGTCTGGTCCACCTGAGCTCTCAGCTGGGGAGGCTCCCCTGAGAATCCCTTTTTCATTTTTACTCACCCGGCGGAGCTCCGGGTCTTCGGCGGTGGGTCCTTCAGTGCCGCCGAAGACCCGGAGCGACTGAAGGAACCGGTTCTTCAGCTTTTGGCAGCTCATCACTGTCTGTCCTCATCATTCTTTACCACTCCCCCAATTTTTGTGTCATCTGCAAAACTTTCAGTGATGATTTTATGTTTTCTTCCAGGTCATTGATAGAAATGTTAAATAGTGAACTAATCCTTGTGGGAACTACACTGGAAACACATCCTTTTGATGATGATTCTCCATTTACAATTACATTTTGAGAACTATCAGTTAGCCAGCTTTTAATCCATTTAAAATGTTATGCCATGTTAATTTTATAATCAAAATGCCATGCAGTACCAAGTCAAACTCCTTACAGAAGTCTTAAGTATATTACATCAACACTATTACTTTTATCATCCAAACCTGTAATCTCATAAAAAGATATCCAGTTAGTTTGACAGGATCTATTTTCCATAATCCCATGTTGATGGGCATTAATTATATTACCCTACTTTAATTCTTTATTAATCAAATCCTGCATCAGCCGCTTCATTATCTTGCCTGGGATCAATGTCAGCCTGACAAGCCTATGAGGCATAAACCAGATTTTTTATTCTTTCCCCTTGTAAAAATTTAGGGTATAGTTAGAAACATGGGTAAGGTATTTTTAAAAAATATATGACAGAATCAAGACACCGGAATTCTATTCCCGACTCCGCCACTGACACATTCTGTGACACTGGCCAATTTATTTCACCTCTCTATCTTCTGTCATAGAACAAGGATAACTACCCTAAAATAAGGATAAGCAACACCTGCGCACCTTTGTAAAGCACATTGATGTTTACACATGGAAACTGCTATATAAGTGCTAAGAATTAGGATTATTACAATCGAGAACTAGTATTCACTCACACATCCAGCATTTCTAGTGGATCCGTCACCCTTGGTGCTCTTCTAAATCACGTGATTTATTTTAAGTTGGACAGTACTAGGGCAAAAATGTAAGTCATGACATGTACACTGGTGGTCCCCAAAGTGTTTCATTAATACAACTTCACTTCTTAGTCATAGGACCCAACAAAAACAAAAGATCACTCAGCTGCAAATCTTACTGAAAGAAGATCAGTGAGAGAACACTGCTGAATCAAATCAGCCTTATAGTCTCATCTAAGCCTCTACCTATCTCAACAATAAAACAGTGATTTAACATTACACGGACAATAATTTGAAGACTTATCAGATGTCTCCAACATTCATACTCAACACAAACAGTAGCTGACAAGGTATGTGAATGGGGACTTCTGATCAAAACATTAACAGCTTGATTAAGCTATGACACCAGGGTTAAATACTTTTGTATTTTCAGGTATAAGCGGATGTCATAAAAATTGACTGTACAAATAAAGCTAGTTCTGTCTGAGAGTGACCAGATCGGTGTCAATATCCTGCTGTACTAAGTCACCTAGCAAAGTCCTCACAGACATGTGGGAGAAATTTAAATGACAAGAACAAATTGTTACCATATTTTATACTCCATCCCTTTACAGGTTGTTACCATCGAAAGTTGTAACCTTCTACCTTAATTTTCAGATGGTTATTCACCCTCAAGGCTCTTTCGGACACAGTAGGTGGGAAAGGGAGCTATTTCTGCTAACTACATCCTTGGCTCCATTCCATATTTTTCTGGCCAGCTGACTCGCACCTTTGGCTATTTATTATCTTATTTTTGTGACACAGCCCACAATACCCATACTGTCGTCCCCAGAGGTTACAAATGACGTCTGATTAAATTAAATTTAATGCAATTAAACCAAACTGCAACTACATATCTGACACTGAGAACATTTTCAAGAGTAGTCACTGATTTTTGGTGCCTCAATTTTTGGATGCCTAATTTGAGACATAACTGGGCCTGATTTTCAGAAGAGCTCACAGCTCCTCTACATGATCTGAATGGAAGAAGCAGGAACTCATTACTTTTATAGACTCGCCCCTTCCTATATCAAGACAGGCGTATCCCACCCTCTTCCCTGTCACTCAAACCCATAATCTCAGCTTCATCTCTGACTTAGCTCTCTTTTTTGGGCTTCACATCCAGGCCACATTGAGATCTGGCCCCTTCTTTCTGCGCAATGTCTATGAGAGCTGACTTTTCCTCTCTCCCCATACAGCCAAGACTCTTGCCTAAAGTGTGATAATCTTATGCCTTGACTACTGTGTCTTCTCTAGCCTTGAAGCCTGCCACCTTGCACCACCCATTTCCTGGCTTGTTGGTCTGCCTATGTCACACTCACTCTCTCTCTCTCTTTCTCTCTCACACACACCCTTTAAGTTCCTCCGCTAAATCCCCCTCTTCCACCACATCAAACACTAATGTCTTGTTCTAGTCTTCAAAGCCCTTCACAGTTTACAAAAAGAAAAGGAGTACTTGTGGCACCTTAGAGACTAACCAATTTATCTGAGCATAAGCTTTCGTGAGCTACAGCTCACTTCATCGGATGCATACAATGGTGTTTCCATCTGGTTGACTTCTGTGAATGCTACCATGATCTAAAGGGTAAATAACAGTAGTATAACAGGACAAACTGCAGGGTTATTATATTTGATATAGGAGAACAATTTAGCATGTGTTAGGTGCTTTATGCACAAGAAAGAAGACTGGTAACTGCCCTGAAGAGGTTGCAATCTGAACAGACAAAAATGAACACAGAAAAGGAGAAGAGTAAAATGACAAAATGTTATAGGTAGGACTGTTTTGACTGGGCCTTTACTCAGTGCAGGAAATCCCCATTTCTGGGTGAGTAAAATTTGAAGACAAAAATTAAGAAGCTGGGCTGATGCCACTTGGAAAATGTGCCCCTAATGTTTATCAGAACTCTCCCTGCAAAGCTTAGCCATGTTCCAGCCAGTTGGGGAATACTGAATATTTCTGGAGGACATGGGGGGTGGCAGGAGCTGAATTTCAACACTCCCTAGGCACATACAAGAAAAAAATGCACTTTATTCCATGGTTTGAAGCCGAATGATTTATAATTTCATACAAATAAAGATGTAGTTGTATAAAATATGAATAATTATCACATCTTCATATCCTGGAATGGAAGGAGGGCTGTAGGGGTAACAGGCTTAGTCCAAAAGGCAGAGGGGGCAGGGGAGAAGAAAAGCATTGCACAAATATGTCTTCTCCAGGCCATCAAGGAAGAGAGTATTTACTCCTTATGGCTATAATGGAATTATGATCTTTAAGAAGTGAGGGGAGAGCATGGGAAAAGAGATCCTTAGAGGTCCAGAGGTGTGGAGGACTCCTGGAAGTGGAAAAATTGCTAACCTCTTTTTTTTTTTTTTTTTAAAGCTTGTTTTAAGAAGCAAGTTGTGGCCTCTTCTGAAAGATAAAGAATCTGAACGCTGCTTTTGCTTTCATTTTCAGGTCAGGAAACACAAACACACAAATCACAGACCACTGTCTGCTGGTGGAGAATGGGATTTCTTGATTAATTATAGGCTTTGTCTAAGATCGCATTATTAAATGAGAGCTTTCGGACTCGCTAGCCATCAGATTTCATTAGAGTACTTAAATACCATTGAATTTTGGTCCCTCAGCATTTTAGCACAGAACAACAAACTGCCCCCTCCAGCCAGTAAGTGGCTTGGAAAAAGCTCTGAGCAGATCATTGCTGATTAATTAATTATCAGAAAGACTTAACTTACCATTCTGAATGAGGGTTTGCGACCGTGTGAACCTCCCGTGGACAGCTGTCATGTGCAGTGGACTCTTGCCATCTTTACTCTAACAAAAACAAAATGAAAGACACTTACCTACAGTATAAAGTAATGCCATCAATGTCGAGTTTCAAAATACTATCAACAGCTTGAAATAATAAAAGTAACTAGAGCTCAATCCTGCAGTTCTTACTCAGACCAAACTTCCATCAAGTTTAAAGCGCTGTAGGGCTGAACCCAAGATTCATATGAGGATACATGCAGAATGCCTTTTTTCTGTAGGTGTCAGACCTTCTTCAGCAATGGGAGTGGGAAATAAGGCAGTCGTTGTTGTGAATAAATTTTCAGAAATATTCCACCAATGTGGGGTACATGGTCCAAATTGGTAATAGATAAGTGTTATATTCCTGAGTGTTATTTACTTTCTAAACATTATGAATAATTCTCACAGTATTTCCTTATCTTCCATATTGCTTGGGGAAAAGCCAGGAAAAACACAGAGCTAAGTTTCAGCAGTCCCTGGAAAGTGTAAACAAATACAAACTATTTTTCAATTTAAATAGACACACATTAAAATGCAGTCCACTACATAAAGAAAAGAGCTTTGGTTAATAAACTACTACCCAAAGAAAAACTGGATGTCCATCAAAGACCATTAGAAAGCAGGTGCAAACAGTTAAGGAAAGGTAGAATGTCTAATGGTCAAAGTTTTGGAGCCAAGGAAAAGGACTTCTGTCTAGGAATATTGACAGGGAGCCTGAAGAGGAACAGAGGAAGGATGTGGAACCTGATGACTCAAGCTATCCCTTCTTTATTTGAATCAGGCTTTGGATTCATTTTCAAACGCAATTCCCAACTTTATTTTAATAAAATAATACTGATTACTGAGCATCTATTAATTTCAAAAAACTTTACAAAGGTGGGTAAGTACTATTATTTCCATTTTACAGATGGGGAAATGGAGGCACAGATTTAAGTGACTTGCAAGAGGTCACACCACAAGTCGGTCACAAATACAGCAATAGAATCCAGCTCTTCTGGCTCCTGGGTTGGAGTCAGAATTCCCTGATCATCATTAAGTATTATTTGTGATACAATAGCATATAGAGGTCCCAAACAGGATTGGGGCCCTATTGTGCTGGGACTGTACCTGACATTTTTACTACTCGACAGAAGCCCAGAGGAACATGCAGAACTGTGTTGAACACATTTTTAGGGGGAATACCCAAAATAATTATTTCTGTGATAACTGTAGCCCACTGGATGTGGTCTTGACTGCACTTCTGGGATTGTACTTAAGTAACAGCGCAAGTCCTCAGAAACTGATTGGCCTTGAGTTTCAGGGTGCCATTATATCATATCAATCAAGGCACTATGAGCTTCCCATGAAGAAAACTTAATTCGAACTCCCAGCAGCACTGTGTTATTCCATCAGCCAATTCCCTGAAGATTTTACAGTAACACTGCGTTTTGTTATTCTCACTTGCAGCCTCTTGTGGCATGCAGAGATTTTAAACCAAAAGGGGATAGATATTTAGGCAGCTAAAATTGAAGAGATGAAAGGTAAGCTGTACCTGAATATTAACGTCTGCTCCATTATTCACTAGCAGTTCAAGACACAAAGCTCCATGAGTGGAGGCAGCAGCAAAATGCAAGGGGGTAAATCCACTGTTATTAGGCTGATTAACATTAGCACCATAGTCAATCAACTCATTAACTACAGAATCCTGACCATTATAACACGCAATGTGAAGCGCAGTATTTCCGTAGACATTCATTTCATCAATCTGCAATGAGACAAGAACATACGGTTAAAATGACAGACATCAGCTCGTGGCTTTTCATCAATGATTCTCAGACCTCAGTGGCTCATGAGCCAAATGAGAGATCAACACTATCCAAAAGAGCCAAAATAGTATGAGTGGGAAATATTTAGTTTATATCTATCTAAACTATATACATATATTATTCTCACAGCAAATAAGTTAATAACATAGTGCCAATTCATAACTTAATTGATTAATAACATAGTAAAAGCACCCTGATTGGTTAATTATTAAATCACACAGTGTTTTAATATCATGTGCTGAAAAGAGCCACAGGAGACACCCTAAAGAGTCACTTGCAGCTTGAGAGCCACAGTCTGAGCATCACTGCTTTACATAATGCACCTCATGCTGCAAGTGGAAATAGGTGGAGGCTTGAATTGTCATGGGTCAGTGTTCATAAGCAACTTTCATTGACAACGAAATACCCCAGTAACGCTTCATTCTGAATGTTTTGCTTTTATTATTAACTTTTTGCCCTGGTGGCCATTTTAAAAAGTCAATGTAAAGCTAAAGACTGGCAGCAGGACAATCTCATGATGACAATGAAACTAAAACTAAACTGGAAAGCTGTTACATCCAAGAAGGAAAGTAGGAGAAATAATAAGTTCAGGTTCCTTTAAAAATAATTATTGCAGTTTCATTTTAATGATGAGCCAGACTTCAGGTCTGTCTCTACAGATTTCTTGGGGGGTAGGGGGGGCAAAGAAACCACACAGTCCTTTATACTGCATCCTAATAAGAAGCCAATACTCAGTACCACAGTATAATAAAGGTATTAAGAAAATCTTAGATCCAGACTTTTCTGGATTGCTTGTGTAGAAATTAGTAGTTCTACAAAATTAGATGAAGCAAGGTCAACAATGACACTCTACAAAGTCAAGGAGACACAAGGCACAAGTCATTATCCCTGCTTCCCAGACACGAATGCTGTATGTTCCCCAATTTCAGGGGATTATTTGTCCCTGCAAGAGATTTTTAAGTCTGCTGGGGAATGGACACTCAGATGATCACACACAAAATCTGCATCTCTTGGCAGCTACTGCACACAGCATTTGGGCCTAGAAAGCTGTCCAATGTGTGAGATAGATTCTGTAATCCAAAGAATGGGAAATGGTTTCTTCAAAAATTCTGCCAATGTCTGTAGCAGCATCACCAGCCAGACAAAATCTCCAAATAAACAGGAGAACAAAAGCCAGGGCAGCAGAGAATTTTCCATGATTAAAGTACAGATTATAAAAAGATTACAAATAGTGACCCAAACCTCAGTATTTTGTGGCTTTTCTTTAAAATACCAATTGCTACTTACCTCTACACCTAGATTAAGAAGGTGTTTCACTACATTAATCTGCCCATTGGATGCAGCAGCATGAAGTGGAGTATAACCCTTTTTGTCCTTACAAGTCACCTCTGCACCATGGTTAATCAGCAAGGCAACAACTTCCAGGTGGCCTTTAAAAGATGGGGGAATGGAAATCATCAGTGACCTATACGCTCCTACAGTGTAATTTACTCAAATTACTGCTTTCTTCCTAACTCACTGTTCTTTTTGCTTCTGCTTCACAAATGCTCTCACAGACGACTCATTTTGCAAGAAAATATCCTTAATCCTAGTGTAAGACATGCCTGCTTGGTGTGGCATTCTGTCCCCCTCTAGTAGTGACTCGGCCAGCTAGAGATTGATGAGCCTGCTACAGCAGCTGAGGAAATGGAATGCCTCTTTTCAAGATTTCCATCCAGTTTTTTGTGACCTCAAGTTAGTCAGTAACGCCTCATTCTAACAGCCCCGGATAAACTGGCTCTGGATGTAAAAATTCGGTTCAACGTCGCTTATCCCTCCAGTTTATGAGATTTCTTGTGAGCATAGGTTGCACTACTTCACCTACTCTACGGGCCACCACTTGGAGTGGGCAGCAGGGATCAAACCTGGGACCTCTTGATCTTAAGGCATCAGCCTCCACTGCCCGTCCTAAAAAACACATCTCTGCCAGCCAAGGTTGTAGCAGGTTCATCCATCTCTAGCTGGCCTAGCCACCACTAGATGGGGACAGACTGCCACACCGAGCAGGCATAGCATACACTTCTCATTAAGGAATCCAGATGAAATGAGTGTTTGTCCTGAAAAATGTGTCAATTCCCTGCCCAGTGAACAAGTTCCCCATTCTTCTCTTTACCCTTTCATACCCTGTTCACATGCTACTCCCCTGTTAATAGAAGGAAGAGTGAGCATACCAGCCTGACAGCACTGAAAGATTCCCAGAAGAGGGTTCTGTCAATGCCATCTATTAATTCAGCTGCCAGGTCCTTTCTATGGTCATCTTTCTGGCAACTGCTCTGAGTAAAGGAACCTCCTGACTGGAGCATAAGTACATAGCATTTAACTAGCCTCTCTGGTGACCCCACCCACACTGTGCCGACTACCTGGTTAAGACTGAGTTTTCCTCTATTATAGAGGATATAACTAGGCCACCTTAGTCAAGGGGTTGATCCCAAGCATTTTGAAACCAAATGTGAGACTTTCCATTGACACCAGTGAGCTTCGATCATGTTATAGGTGAGCAAGTGTAGTAAGTGAATGTGCCTCCCTCCCGCCCCAAAAAAATTCATTATTAACCTCAAAATATGCAAGGCACCATAATACCCATGGTATTTACAAATGTCTGAGTCCCAACCTCGTTTCTGTGTCATACAATCTGCACGCTGTACAGGCTGGAAAATCTTTCATCTCTACAGAGCGAAGTTCAAATCCCAGTCTAGGTCAGAAGCCAGCCTTCACATTCGATATGTGGGCATCACAAAACTACACTACATTTTCCCACAGTTTGGAAACTACTTGTCATCTCTTTCCCATAAGGGACCAAGATTAGAATTAAAGTGAACATTACAGGTCAGGAGTGAAGGTGCAGTGGCAGTCAGTTTGAGGGCCCATGAATTGCAGATCAAGGGATGTGGTGGTAGAATTGTGCGAGGGCATGCACAGCACTGGCCAATATTATGGTCCCTGTATTTCTACCATGTTTACAGCAGAGCTCCCATTGAATTCTATGGCACATTTTATTTTTAAAATGGATGGGATGATATGGTCAACTATTAATTTAAAAAGCAAATTTGATGAACATTAGCAATGATGTGAATGCATGAATCAAGAGATGCCTTGTGATGAAGGAAGACAATTAAGAGTGGAAATGATTACATAGGACTTTACCGCTACATAGTAACCCAACTTGTTCTGAATAAAGAGACAAATAGGAAAAACAACGATTTCAGAAAAAGCATATTAACTGCATTTGTGCTAGTCATTTCTGTTAACTGATTGTCTCATTAGACTGACCTCACACTCGGTAATGCAACTCACATCTTTTCATGTATTTATACCTGCTCCTGTATTTTCCACTCCATGCATCAGATGAAGTGGGTTCTAGCCCATGAAAGTTTATGCCCAAATAAATTTGTTAGTCTCTAAGGTGCCACAAGGACTCCTCATTGTTTTTATCTAACCTAGTTCTTATTGAAATCTACGCTACCGCTAATTGTGACAAAGGAGAGTTTAATATGTATTTTTCATACCAAATATATTTGAGGCCTGAATTAAAGTCAGAAGAGAAAATGAAATTGAAAAAAAAGTAATACGAAAAAAATATTCAGGTTATGTTAGATGGACACTTTGGGCCAGACTCTCAGCTGGTATGAATCAGTGTAGTTCCACTGAAATCTATGGAGCTGTGTCTATGATACCAGCTGATGATCTGAGCCCATAGCCTTAATCAGAGTAATTAGAATTTTCACTTTCCGTGGCAGGAACTGGGTCTTGTGTAATACAGAGCACAGTGTCGGTACTTCAGTAATAAAACAGACTACAACACGGTTCTTACCCATATATGCTGCCCAATGAATAGCTCTCCTGTCCTTTTTGTCAAAAGCATTGATGTTTGCCCCTTTGGCTAAAAGCAAGTTCACCATCTAAAACAACAATGAAAAGTAAATCTTTGGGTCAGCCATGTATTCCATTTACATGGATTAGTCTATCAAATAATGCCGTCACCCTGGATGTAATGCTTGTGGCGGAGGGCAATACATTGTTGTGAATTGCCGAGCAAATCACACTTGCCTTTGTGTGATATGAGCATAAGTTTATACAGGAAAACTTAAGCCTTAAAATTAGAGATAGTTTAAAAATCCCTTCCAGGAACCTGTAGTTTAATTAAACTAATCATTAAAAATGAATGCTTTTTTTGTAAAAGGCACAAAACTCCCCAGCCTGGCCCAACCCCACCTGAAACATGCCGGTAAGAGTTTTCATTTGTACATTCTAGTTCAACATTGCAACTCTTCCAATACTTTATTTTTTTAAAATGGTATGGATTTAGTGATTGTGGAAGATGTTGGATTCATGGCAGTGGGAGACACTCTGGAATCACAAAACCAGAGCAGCAGCACTGCACGCTTTTACATGCTACCCGTCCAATGCATCTCAATCCTGAGCGACAGGGACAACATTGTAAAGGTGAAAGGATAATTCAGTCTGCATGCTTATTCAGAACTCAATCCTACAAGGTGCTGGGCACTCTGGCCTTGAGCTGGGAAAGCACTCAAGCATCTGCTTAATTTTAAGCATGTGAGTAACCCTTAACGTCAATGGAATTATTCATGTACTTAAAGTTAACTACACACTTAGATACTTTGCTGGATTGGGGCCAATCCTTCATGCCTAGCATGATCGAGCCTTCAGTCCTTGTTCCCTCTGCTGACACTGCCAACAAGTGTGCCATTTGCTATTAACTATCACGATACTGGCTTGCTTGAAGTAACCCCCTGCCCACTAGCAACGGGACTCAGACCAACTCATTTCATATATGCCAGCAAACAGCTAGCAGAAAGTACAAAGCTTCAGTTGCGATGACTAAACATAAAAAATTCCAGATCTCCCAGCACCATCCAGACATTAATATCAGGACAAGCAAAAACACACAAAACAATTTGAATGTAAAACATACAACGATTTTCTGTATCCAGCAAAACAAACACTTTAATCTCTTCAATGCTCATTGGCGAAATGAATCAGAGATTTTATTAAAACTATTTAATCTATAATTAGTTGTGCACTTTATTACACTCTACCATTAAATGGCATTACATCAAAGAAAGTCAATCATGTTAAAATGATAAATATTAACTCTTTCCTAAAATATAAAACTTTTAAAAGGGCGGTCTCTATAACTCCTTTTATAGCAAATACCTGAAGGCTGCTTTTTGTAAGTTACAACACAGTAAATTAACTTCTGATTTTTTGTCAATTGTATCAATCTCAGTTGGAGAATTTTTATTCACACTTAGGCCTAGATCAGCGGTTCTCAATCTATTTACCATTGTGGGCCACATATGCAGCTCTCTATGTCTTACGTGGGCTGCATCCACACACTATATATACTACCTGTCTGGCCCTGAGGATATCACATGGGCCGCAGCTGTGTGCTGATTGGGCCGCAAGCAGCCTGCAGGCTGAGAACCACTGGCCTACATCCTGATGTCAATGGATCTCTGTGCTGGGATCAGGACCTTAATACAGTGGCTTTCAATTTATAAGGGTGTAATTGTTTAGTGCAGTGGTTTTCAACCAGGGGTCCGGGGCCCTGTGCGGGGGCACGAGTAGATTTCAGGGGGTCCTCCAAGTGGGGCCAGCGTTAGACTTGCTGGGGCCCAGGGCAGAAAGCCGAAGCCCCACTGCATGGGGCTGAAGTCCAGGGTCCTGAGCCCAACTACCTGGGGCTGAAGCCAAAGCCTGAGCAACTTAGTTTCGTGGGGCCCTGGCAATTTCCCTGCTTGCTACCCCCTAAGGCTGGCCCTGGCTTTTATATGCAGAAAACCAGTTATTGTGGCACAGGTAGGCCATAGAGTTTTTATATCATGTTGGCAGGGGGAGGGAAAGGGGGGGACTCTGAACCAAAAAGATTGAGAACCCCTGGTTTAGTGAACACTAAAGAGCAGTGGTTCTCGAACTTATCTTAATGCACCTCCCGCTTCTTTGTGTTTATAGTAGTTTATGCCCCCACCACCAACACACAAGTACATATACAGATTAAAAAATCAACATGCGACTCACTAAATATTAAAAACAGTATGGCATTGATTGAGACAAAGACAACAATCCATTGTAATAAAAGCAAAAAAGCAAAACTGATTGTGGTCGATGCTTACAATTAAATGTGCACATCACATCGTAGCACATGGGTTAACGTACAGATGGCAATGACTTTGTATCATGCTACGCAAGCTCAACAGAAATCTGTCAAAATGCACAGCACCATCTAGAGTCAACTCCACAGCACCATCTGAAGACCTGATGTGTGGTCTTAGCTTAGCTAGCTATTCATTACTGTGGGTAAAATGTGTGCAGTAAGTTTTTTTTCTAAAGCTTGTCACATACCCCCAGAATACATTTCACACCCCTCTAGTTTGGGAACGTATGCTGTAGAGAAACTTACTCCTGCAATGTAAATGGAAGTAGCATGGTCTATTTTTAAACCAGAAACAAATTTTCTAGAAAGCTAATTAGAAAAGCACAATGATTGACTTGTGCATAGTCCAGACGCTTGTGTTCCTCTTATGAGATAATGAATGCTTCTTCAATCATTTTTGCATAGTTCATTGTGCCCATAGGTTCTGTATTGCACAGGCAGTTAACTATGGGATCACACATTGGACCAAATGTTGCTTGCATTTACAAATGGTACCAGCCCACTGACTTCAGTTAGGTATCACCAGTGAGAGCAGAAGTTGGTCTAATGTCTCTAATAAGTGAAGGTTGGATATCTAGCTACCTTTGTCATACAGAGATACATGAACTCATCATTTATTTTGAATTAGACAACAGTGCCACAAATCAATAAATTAAATCAACAATGCTTCTCAGCCACTTACCTCAATGTGGCCATTCAGAGCTGCATGGTGTAACGCTGTCCGCCCCCCTCTGTCAGAGACATTGACACTGCTCAGCATTGGAATGATTACTTCTGCGCACTTCACTGCTTTGTTTGCAGCTGCTACATGCAACGGTGTCTGCCAGTTCTTGTCCCGAGCATTAACATCCGCTGAATGCTTAATCAATACTTGCACTGCTTCCTGCAATGGAAGTACAGTTATAAACATGCTATTAAAATAAATATAGGGCATGTCTATGTATAAACATATCTCTCTACACGTCATATGGTGAAGTGTGGAAAAAATGGTTCTTGAGAGTTACTGGTAGCCATAGAAAACTCATATGTGAGCAGGGAAAAAGACAACTAGAGACAGTCATTCAAAAATATTCTGGTGGGGGGGGGTGAAGGGGAAAGAAATTGTTGATTCAAATGCCCTTGTATTACATGTCATCTTATTGTGATACATTTAACTTTCTTCATATATATTTGTAATCATTTAAGGCAGAGTCTTGCATTGCTAGCCTACACAAACTTTTCCTTTTGGTTTTTAGAGTGTGCAAAACTGCAGGATTGGGTCCGTGCCAGATAGGTCCACCTACCTTTAACACTAGACATTATAGCCATGTTCTACTTGAGGAAATGAATGTATTTAATGTATCTGAGATTGAAATGGGGTAAGTATCGTGTATGATGAATTCATCTGTAAAATAAATAAAGCACTATTTGGACAGTAAGGTCAAAACAAAATTGCTATATGCAGCAGTGATAACAGGACAGAGAGAACAAAAATCCAAGTTAATTGTGCAGGCGACAAATTTCAGGCTCAGAACGTGTGAGAGTCCCAGATTAAGCTAAAAGAAAAGGAGTACTTGTGGCACCTTAGAGACTAACCAATTTATTTGAGCATGAGCTTTCGTGAGCTACAGCTCACTTCATCAGATGTATACCGTGGAAACTGCAGCAGACTTTATATACACACAGAGAATATGAAACAATACCTCCTCCCACCCCACTGTCCTGCTGGTAATAGCTTATCTAAAGTGATCAACAGGTGGGCCATTTCCAGCACAAATCCAGGTTTTCTCACCCTCCACCCCCCCACACAAATTCACTCTCCTGCTGGTGCTAGCCCATCCAAAGTGACAACTCTTTACATAATCAAGTCGCCCGACTTGGTTAGTAATTAGAAATTGGTTAGTCTCTAAGGTGCCACAAGTACTCCTTTTCTTTTTGCGAATACAGACTAACACGGCTGTTCCTCTGAAACCAGATTAAGCTGACATTCATGTCCTTAGTGCCTGTCAGCACTCTTTTCCTTTTCCAGTGACCAGAGTTTACATCAAGTGTCTCATTTGGAACACAGAATTTCTTTGGCTTTTTGTCACTTTTAGATAAAACTTCATTTTTACAAGTGATAATTTAAGTGCATATACCAACAAAATTAAACTACATGTTTTCCATTTGAGACATTGCACATCTCTTGACCAAGGAAATATGTACCACCCATACTTAGGTGGGCGGAGAGGGATAATATATTTAGAAATCTCTCAGTTGAACAGAGGTTTGTTTTCTCCCATTTGAAATTCTAAAAAATAAAAGACATTTTAAAAACATCACAACCACTATGGGCTGGGTTGGGGCTGAATCTAACTCAGCCATGCGGGGTGGTAGTGGGGTCACCCCTACAGGACTGCATTAGACCAGCTTGTATCATGGTAGGAGACATGGAGAGGGAGATTGTATGCTAACCATTCCCATCTCCCACCATGAGCAAGTTAGTTGGAAGGGCTGGGCATTGAGAGGGGTACTGTGGCAGATTATTCCCCCTCCAGGACAACATGGGAGCAGTAGTGGAACTGTGCCTCAGAAGGGTGTCTCAGGCAGAATGCCCCCTGAGACTATGCCAGGGGCAGTGCACCTTGGTCCTTTAGCTACAACCCTGAGCAAAGGATAATCTAGCCCTAAAAAATATCAAAAGGACCAGAAAGCTTGTCTTGTCATGTTAAACACATATAGAATGGTACTACATATTTTTGTTAAAAGTACAATTATACAATAGCATTTATACAAAACGTAACTAGGTATTATAAAAAGTTCTAGACACACATATTATTTGCACAATTGGATCACTTTAGATAAAGGAAGAATAAGCAGTTTATTAGCGTGCCTATTATTTGCATATTTTATATTCATATTATACACAAACACACGTGTATTACACATATATATGATGCCTTAAGTTAGATTTAATAATTGTATCATAGTAAATGTGGTCAGACTTTCAGAAGCGCTGAGCACCCTCAGTGACTTCAGTGGGATTTATAGGTGCTACAGACCTCTGAAAATCAGAGCATTTACTGCCCCTTAAATTCTTTGGAGATGTAGACAGAAGTTGAGGCTAGCAGCTGTGTAAATAATCCTTATATTGTAAAAATGGATCCTGATCCTGCAGTCATTACTCATGGAGTAAGGGGTCCCTAATTAATTAAAACTTTGGGTGCCTCAATTCATCGATTTTAAGACCCAAAGGGAACATTATGATAAGCTACTTCGACTTCCTGCATAACACAAGTCATCAAATTTCACACCATGGGTTTGTCTTCAGCGCAACAATTAACTCAAGTTACTCCACTTGAGCTAGCGTCCACGCCCTGAAACAACATGCAAGCTACATAGAATGACTGAATTAGCAGCTAATCAGTTGTAACTCAAGATGCTGCATCCCCGCTGCATTACTTGCTTGAGCATCAGCAGCACTCAAGCTTCAACCCACCTCTGACAGGCTGTAACTAGCTTGAGTTTAAGGCGCAACTTAACTCAAGCTAGAGATTTGTGTGTGTGCATGGGGTAGGGGCAACACATGAGTTATAGCTCCAGTTATCCATAGCCTCTGTTTGCCAGAAGCTGGGAATGGGTGATAGGGATTGGATCACTTGATGACTACCTGTTCTGTTCATTCCCTCTGGGGCACCTGGCATTGGCCACTGTCAGAAGACAGGATACTGGGCTAAATGGCCCTTTGGTCTGACCCAGTATTGCCGTTCTTATGTTATGTTCAGCTAACAACTGGAGTGAAGACAAGCTCAACAATTCATGCATCATTCCCATAGTTTCTGATTGAGCTACACCCAGTCCTGATCTAAAGACTTCAAGTAATGGAGGATACATCCCATCTTTATGTAGATTATTCCAGTGGTTAATTACCCTCAGTGTTTAAAGTTTTCAACTTATTTCTAATCTGAATGTTTCCAGCTTCAGCAGTTGGAAGTTAAAAGACAAATTTAGGCAGAAAATAAGGCCAGGCATCTAAATAAATTCCTTGATTTGCAGACCCGCTGCATGATCTCAACTCTAGAACTAATGGGAAAATGGAAATCTCATCCTGAAAGAAATTCCAAAATTTCATTTCATCACGAGTCAGGCAGAAATGTAGAAATCACAGCATTTTTTGTGAAATGAAATATTCCCAAAACATTTCATTTTGATAAGGTTGAAACATTTCATTCTGACTTCATATTATAAAATTTAGAATACAATATAATAGTTGAAATAATAAAGCGTGAACAAACATTTCAATCTTATCAACACAACCTTTTGATATGGTCAAAATGAAATATTTTTACTTCACAGTGGAAAATTTTGACAAAAATCAGCTTGTTCCCATAACATGTTTCCAACAGAAAAACAGCATTTTCTAATAGAAAAACATTCTGTTGGACAAGCTACGACCAGCTCTCCTCAGCTTAGGGTGACCGGACAGCAAGTATGAAAAATCAGGACAGGGGCTGGGGAGTAATAGGGACCTATGTAAACAAAGCCCCAAATATCTGGACTGTCCCTATAAAATCGGGTCATCTGGTCACCCTACCTCAGCTCTTAGTAAGAGCTGTCCTTAGGCAAAACAAATAGTCTTAAAAGAGGAAAAGGAGTACTTGTGGCACCTTAGAGACTAACCAATTTATTTGAGCATGAGCTTTCGTGAGCTACAGCTCACTTCATCGGATCTTAAAAGAGGACTCTCAAAAATTGTATTTTGTGTCTCTTTTGCTCTTTACACAAACATAATATGAAGGAACCACGTGAAGGAACAAGTGGGATCCAAATAACCATATTTACTAACTATAAGTCACAACCATTTAAAGGGAAACACCCATATTCCTATGCACTACAGTACTGTTTTTCACATACAGAAATGTTTTCTGTTAAGGCTAGGCAAAGTTTTATTAATGTACAACAAATACATCATATATGTACACATCACGTGCCTGGGAGAGCGCACACAGCCTGGATCGACACTACAGCTATTTACTGTAAGAGTTTAACTCTTTTGTCCTCTATTGATTTCAGCAATTTCATCTTCGATGGCAATCCCATAAATTGGTGTATAGCAAATTTACACAATAAGTGAGACTGCTTATCTTAAAGTGTTGATAATCATATATCATTATTAGTCTCTTAGAGGTTTTATTATTAATTATTATTATTATTACTACAGGCCAATTACTTTAAAGTTACTTAAAGAAAATTCACTTTGTACACCTTTGGGACCAAAATTCTACTTGAAGTCAATGGAAAAATGAATGTAAATTTGACTCTTGAGATAGAAAGAAACAGGTGTTGGAAGGTACAAATAAAATAAAATAAAATAAAAATAAAGGCTTGACAAGTAATTTTTTAATTCCATTTAAAAATGTGTATATACACTTTCATTTACATCTACATATGTATTCCATTTACATTCCACTTGGGAGCTAAACTTTATTCCAATTCTTTAGGGAGGTGTTTTTCTCTCAACTTTTAATTATCTGGCTTTTGAAGATGTAAAATAGATCTTTATCTTACCATAATTTCCATGTATATATTTAGTACAATGGTACTGCTTAGGACTCTGCATTTATATTTCTTTTAGCATTTGCAGTATAATCCAATTATCAGAGTGAAATCTCTCAACCACTTCTAACTGTACAATGCTAAAATTTGATACATACATGAAGTAGCCAGTACAGATACATTTGAGGGTTTGTGGTTTTTTAAATAACCAGTTTAAATCCCTGAAATCAACTTTATGTTTTAATGAGTTTTAAATCCAATACAAAATTTTTTGCATGTGTTTTTGTCAGACTCTAAATGGTTGCAGAGAGACAGAATCTAGGTGTTGAATGGAAGCTTCAGAATAAGCAACTCTCTCTGTATAAAACCTTAGCCTTACAGGTGATTGTTCTAAAAGTGGACTAAACCCACAGATACTTGACAAAACATAATTAGGCCTAACAGTCAACGTTTGGCCCAAGAACCCCCTGGATGGCGGATATTGACCTGGTATTATGGTACTCATGTTGGAAATTTGTCAGATAGCCTGTGCAATGATTTATTTTCACAAATATAGCAATACCAATAACGGCAGCATTTAAAAAACATCTTATGATGCTAAATGTCATTCAAAATGTTCATAAAGTAATGGCCTTCACATGAACAAGAATTAGCAAAGGAAAAAGAACATATGAAAATTACATTTCTATAAAAATATATACATTAAGATTAGCCAATTTACATGGGCGTCAGCTCACTTTTTCTATTGCTCCCTCACATACTGTACCTGTGATATCATTCCTTTTGGAGTGCTAGAATTACCAGAAATATGGAAAAGAAAGCTGCTCAACGGGAACTCTGCAAAGGGTCTTCACTTGCTTTCAGCAGCAAGGGGTTAAGGGTCAGGCACAAAGCCACAATAAGACATGCATTTTTAGCTAGGACTGTCACAACAGATAAAATTCACCTGTATCTAAAACAGCTAAACCATATTGGTTGTAATTACTGGGTTATAAAGATTGTGGCTGTTATTGAAGGTTTATGTCTGACCTCTATTTTTAATGTGGCTTTTTTGTATTTCACTCCTTTACAGCATTCGTATTCTATTAGCTATTTCTTTCAGTGGGCTTCATTGGAAGCCAGCAGCTGGGAAGCTCAGCTAGTAGCTAAGCAATGCTTGAGTTCAGAAATGAGCTAAGGATTCCTGCCTCCAGGCTTGGCAAGCACTGGGATTGTTATGGAGGTGATTCCATCAATTTCTGGAGGACAGCCAGCTCATGTCTGTGTTAAATGCTCCTCTCAGCAGCCAATTCAGTCTGCAGTTGCGTGCATCATGTCAGCTCAATATTAAGAGGATAAAAATACACAAAGAGGCCACAAATGGAAGCCCAGAATGATGGTATACTTGAAAATTCAGTCATGCTTGGGTTATTCTCTCTGATAATTATTATCTCTCCTCTTTTGAGATAGCAATGAAAAACACTACCGTGAGATGCTGAAAGATTTCTTGTTGCCAAATGGAAAAAATATGGACTTAACTCTATTTTATGGGTGAATCAGGGGAATTAAAAGGAAGCTTTATGGATGCCTTTAAACACAGTTATTCAAATCAAACTACACATTAAGCCTGTTTGATCACTAGAGACACACCCTCCCGTTCCAATCCCTCCCGCTTACCTCCTCCCCCTACCCCACTATGTCTGACCATTTTAAGGTGATTAGACCAGCACCACTGCACAGTATCTCCCACTTAGGTCAAGATCATTCTATCTACTGATTGTAGGTCATGTACTACAGTAACTTAAATAAGGCATCATATTCGGGAAAACAATCAGATACACAGGAGTGGAAAACCACAAGTATCCAGCAGGCTAACAATAAGAACGACACACAGACAGTAGCTGATTACTCTTGCTTTAGTGAAGACCAAAGGATTTTGCAATCAGAAAATCCTTTCCCCCCCCTTTTTTTTTTTGCATCTCCATTTATACTTTATTGTGGTAATGGTATTTTTTTCATTGTTTGCATGCAACTGCTGGGGTAATCAAACCTTACTCACTTCGCTCCTTGAGGCAACAGCCCGATGAAGAGGGGTCAGCCACATATTGTCCTTGGCATTGACACGAGCCCCTGCAAATAAAAAGTACAGATTATTGACATGCTTTTGATGTAATATCTACAATAATAATACAACAACAACAATAATAATATTAATGTGTTTCTTGGTAACAAAGGGCTATGCCGTATAGATATGCACAGAATTTATCACAACCTTGCTAGCATCAGATTATTTCTACTTTGTTAACTCTTAGAAAATTACCTTACTTTCAAAAACGAGAAAGGTTCAGCAGTAAACTGGGGGTGGGAGGCCTAGGTTGTCTATCAAAGATTAGCGGGTCTTCCTAGGACCAGGCAAATGTGCAAGGGATGTCAGGAGACTGGGCAACTGAGGTAGGGATCTGGGACCTGATCCTGCAAGCTGCTGAGCCTCTCAACTTTTGGAGCAGACAGCATTTAACATCTCAGGATCAAGTCCAGTGTCACTCATCCAGCAGGAGGAGGAAGAGGATTCTTCAACTTGAAGTGCTTGTTGGAAGTGTTGGGGAACTATTTAAAGGGGCAACGGGGGAAGGTTGGGCAGCTGAATACTGTTGGGTCACTTGTTGAGTGGAGGGGGTAACAAGGATGTTTTGGGGCAGCTAGAGTGGGGTGGGTCAACAGAATACACACACACTAAGAAAGTGAGCTTGCACATCCATGTGGGGACACAAATTTAGTTTTAAGTAATATTTTAAAGCAATCCATTGAGGCACTCAGGCAAACAACGAGACATCACTGGAGGGAGCAGAGAAAATAAAGAGAGCACTTTATTTTAAAATATTGTTGTTATTGTTTGAAAGCAGAACGTTTTACAAATTAGCAGAGTAGTCTGCAAATCTGTCCTGGATACAACTGGATAAGTGTTAGACAAGTATAAGCGTCCTGCATATATCACAAACGAGCCTTCAAATTCTTCACTAACAAAAAGGATGTTTTAACCTAATTTTGCACTAGAACTTAAGCTCATATAATGTACCCAATACAGGGACTTTGGTTTTAATTTCTGTAGTGGATCATTCAAGGTCTAAAGCCCCAAAAGTATTTTCCAAAAACCCACTGCTCATGGGTGCTTACAAGTTTGCCCCTCACTCGTAATGGTCATTGAGAATTTGGTTCTAATGATCAGAGTGGAAGCAATTTCTCTGGGTTACCTTTCAGGTTTTAAAAGTTGGAAAAGGTTTCAAACCTCCCGGATCACCTGACTTCAGAAAAATAACATTACAATTTGTCAAAGTGCCAATATGAGACTGTCATAAATATAAAGGGAAGGGTAAACCCCTTTGAAATCCCTCCTGGCCAGGGGAAAGCTCCTCTCACCTGTAAAGGGTTAAGAAGCTAAAGGTAACCTCGCTGGCACCTGACCAAAATGACCAATGAGGAGACAAGATACTTTCAAAAGCTGGGAGGAGGGAGAGAAACAAAGGGTCTGTGTGTCTGTCTATATGCTGGTCTTTGTCGGGGATAGACCAGGAATGGAGTCTTAGAACTTTTAGTAAGTAATCTAGCTAGGTATGTGTTAGATTATGATTTCTTTAAATGGCTGAGAAAAGAATTGTGCTGAATAGAATAACTATTTCTGTCTGTGGATCTTTTTTGTAACTTAAGGTTTTGCCTAGAGGGGTTCTCTATGTTTTTGAATCTAATTACCCTGTAAGATATCTACCATCCTGATTTTACAGGGGGGATTTCTTTATTTCTATTTACTCCTATTTTTATTAAAAGTCTTCTTGTAAGAAAACTGAATGCTTTTTCATTGTTCTCAGATCCAAGGGTTTGGGTCTGTGGTCACCTATGCAAATTGGTGAGGCTTTTTATCCAACATTTCCCAGGAAAGGGGGGGTGCAAGTGTTGGGAGGATTGTTCATTGTTCTTAAGATCCAAGGGTCTGGGTCTGTAGTCACCTAGGCAAATTGGTGAGGCTTTTTACCAAACCTTGTCCAGGAAGTGGGGTGCAAGGTTTTGGGAAGTATGTTGGGGGGAAGGACGCATCCAAACAGCTCTTCCCCAGTAACCAGTATTAGTTTGGTGGTGGTAGCGGCCAGTCCAAGGACAACGGGTGGAATAGTTTGTACCTTGGGGAAGTTTTGACCTAAGCTAGTAAAGATAAGCTTAGGAGGTTTTTTCATGCAGGTCCCCACATCTGTACCCTAGAGTTCAGAGTGGGGGAGGAACCTTGACAGAGACCTACAGTTATAATCTGACTGGCCTGGGAGTTTTACATCTAATGGAACTTATTATACCCATACAAAACATGTCTGGTTTAGTAAGTTAGATGTTTGATTTGAGAAGTTCATTGATGATGGATTTACATTTACAGATAATGCTGATATAATGAGTAAAACAGAAGTGAGGTGTTACCCTATTTGATCTTCATAACAGGATTATTATTTACATTGCAGTGGTGCCTATAGTCCTCCATTATAGATCAGGGCCCCATTGTGCTAGGCACTGTGCAAACACATAACATAAGACAGTCTCTGCCTCAAGGAGCTTTTAATCTAGGATTCCAATGTACCTTGTGTTACGCTGTTTTGGATAAGTCAGAGTTGTCAGATGCAAACTGCCTGGTCTAAATCCCAATGACTGGCATCAAATATTTCTTTTCAAGCGATTTATTCTGTGGTTCAGTTTTTTTTAACTGAGGTTCTCCTGATTTATCTTCACCCATTCAAGAACTCCCATGAGCAGATGATACCAAAGCAGAAAAGCTTATGGGACAAATAGCATTATGTGATCAGCAGTTTTATCATTCCTCAATATTCAGCAACTATAGTGGCATCTGAGAAGATGATGATTAGAAAACCCAGGAAATTGTTTCTTTCAGTAGCTTGTTAAGCCTTTCACTGATCCACTCACCCATCAAGAAGCTGAATAGGCAGCTGCCTAGAAAACCCCCAAAGAAAAAGATAAAAGCAAAACGATCACAACACACACACACAAATTATGCTGCACGTTCTCAATCTTATCTCTCTCTGCTGTTTTCCACATCCTTTCCCTCTGTATGTTTTTCAATGTGTTGTTTACCTAACAGAGTGGAATGGCTCATTCATAGCTAGTTTAGTCTACCATACATTTGTAAACGTTTGTCTTTTCAAATGTTTCACTTGATACGCCTTGTTTGGTTTAACCAAATGCCTGGGATATATGGTGTTGTGCTTTTAAGCATCAGCTTCCATCCAAGGATCTCGAAGTACTTTTCAATACTATTAAGAAAGACTCTCCACATTCCTTAAAGGTGGGGAAATGGGACATTGTATAGAAGGTAAAACAGAGTCACACAGAGGGGAAGGCCTACTTTTTCAAAAATGCTCTCTGTTTTTGGGTGCCAACCTTTAACACCTAGGCAATGCTTTTCTGGTGCTGAACACCTACACTGCCCATTTAAGTCAACCTCTGACATCCAGGCCCTCTGTGTTCAATTAGGGCACCCAAAAACAAAGGGACCCTCAAGTCAGTGAACACTTTTGAAAACGTATACCTAACTGTAGGTCTGTCTTCATTGCAAAGTTAATCTGGGCTCTTAGCTGGGTATTTTCTAAGTGGGGGATCCTCAGAAGGCAGCTTTTTACCTGTCCTCCTCAGTCTTGCACTGAAGGAATTCTCCCCTGGCTGGAGACAAAGATTTTAGAGCCCCCTTTATACAGCTCTGGCCTTTTTACCCAGTGCAAATGAGCTGAAGCAGGAGTGACAGTCTCACCCATGGTACCCAATTATCCGGGACTAAGGTGACCTCAACTGGAGTGTCCAGTTCTGGGCGCCACATTTCAGGAAAGGTGTGGACAAATTGGAGAGAGTCCACAGAAGAGAGACAAAAATGATTAAAGGTCTAGAAAACATGACCTATGAGGGAAGATTGAAAAAACTGGGTTTAGTCCTGAAAAGAGAAGACTAAAAGGGGATGTGATAACAGTTTTCAAGTATGTAAAAGGTTGCTACAAGGAGGAGGAAGAAAAATTGTTTTTCTTAACCTCTGAAGATGGGACAAGAAGCAACAGGCTTAAATTGCAGCAAGGGAGGTTTAGGTTGGACATTAGGAAAAACTTCCTAACTGTCAGGGTGGTTAAGCACTGGACTAAATTGCCTACAGAGGTTGTGGAATCTCCATCATTGGAGATTTTTAAGAGCAGGTTAGACAGGTTAGACCTGTCAGGAATGGTCTAGATAATTAGTCCTGCCATGAGTGCAAGGGACTGGATTAGATGACCTCTCGAGCTCCCTTCCAGTCCTATGATTCTAACTGCAGCATTTGAGTCCAAGGACTGCACAGGAGTAGAGATGCACCAAAAGGGAGCAGAGAGGATGAAAGGCCTTGGCCAGCAGAGCCATGTGGAGAAGAGGGCATGCTGCGTCCTCGTAAGCAATGGTCATGGTTACACTCCCCTTGCCTGGCAGGAAGTTCAGTGCCTCCTGAAGTTTTGTCGGGGCAGCATGGCTCCATGTTTAGTGCCTTAATGACACTGCATGTGGTTCTGCCATAAAGGTTTGACAGAGTCCTTAGACAGCAAGCCCCTCAGGGCAGAGACTGGACATCAGATTTCTGCTCTTTTGTACACCAGTGCCACTTCATTGAAGCCATGAATTGCACTGGAATACATTTCCTCTCTTGTGTTTCTATTTGTCTGGACAGCTCTCCATGGACGTCCGTGATTGGGAGTGGTTACAGGTTGTCGAAATAAATCTAACAGATGGTTACTACCTGACTGCACTTCCTATTCTGTGGAAAGGGCATGAAGAAGGCAGTAACATCCAAATCTCAGATCTATGTGTTTTAATGCACATGAAACAAACTCACAATACACTCCCCCATTTCAGCCAGATATTACAGGCCAGATCCTCAGCTGATTTATACCCACTGAGGATCTGGCCCCACGTCTTCCATGTATTCTGAATCCACTCCTATTCTAATGGTTATCTAGAATGCCATTTCTGGTATTTCTCGGTGCACTAGGGCACAAGCTTTATTCATTAGAGGCGACATTTATTTGTGCTACCACCAGTTCACGCACTACAAATCTCAGTATGAGCATATTTCACTGAATGTCTCTCCTGAGTCCCGTCTGAAATGCAAGGGGCTGATACTTTCCTTGGCTTCTTGTCATGCTCAGAATATTGTGGTTCAAATCTGACCGTAAATAGTCCATGCTTTTATTCTTTAAATATACTGCCTGTCCTCTGATTTTAAAGTCGGGCATTAGAGGTACACTTTTTAGAGTGCTAAATGTGATCATCAGATTAATCTTTTGTGAAGTATTTTACAAATTGGGTTGTGCTGAAGGCAGAAGAGAAACAAGGGGAAAACATTGCTATTGTGATCTAAGCTCTGGCTTGGCTAGCCCTGGCAGATCACTATGTCACAGAAATTTACAAAGACCTTTTCTCTTCCAAGGGGGTACAAGTACTGGTGTGTCATGAATGATGATACTTCAGAGACTAAAATGAGATGACCAGGTAGAACATACCACATACAGAATTAGCTCTGACTCAAGCCCTGGGAATGTAAGTATCCATGTTAGTAGTGCTCCACTAAGTCAAATCAAACTGAACCCCTGCTGGCATGAAGGCTAATCATTAAAACCTTAAATTATGAGTTAGTTTCTTTTTGTTTAACCCCCGTTGGATATTTCACAGAGTTGGGCGCATCATCTGCATTTTATCCTATCCTCCAGACAAATACTAGAGCCAATGGATGAGGTCTGGCTGGTAACTTATTTGAATTCATATTGCCTAGAAGAGCATGGAGACATGCTTTCCCACATAAGGAACACACTGGAAATCAAGAAATGAAATGTATTTTCCACAGCAAGGCCACATCTTCACGAGCTAATGCACTAGAGATGCCACAGGAATTCTTGGGAGATACGGGTCAGAGCTACCTCATCTCTTTATTCATACAGATCTTCCTTGTGCTGCTATTTGCAATCCTTGAAAAGATAATGCCTCTGCATCCGGCTCACATGCTGACAATTCACAATAACAAGATGTGACAATGGCTATATGCTGTATTACCACATGTCAAAATGAAGGTAATTAATCTTTACCGCCTGTTGAAGAGAGGCATGTTTGCGTCTAATGTATTGGAGAAACCATCCAATCATAAGTCTGTCAATGTAATAATATTCACTCGCATCTTTCTGCTGGGATCAATGACATAACTGGATGATCACATGTGAAAATCTCAGAAGTTAAAGTTCCTTGACTAAAGCAATTGGCTAACCCATGGTTTCTAAATATATGATGGACAGATGGAACGTGCACAAACTTTCTCATTTAGTTGAATCCCTTTTTTGCTTTCTCCAACCGTTTTTTTTGGACAGCAAACTCCGCTTACAAGCTGTCTGTACAACATACATCTGGTAGGAGAACAGCAACATCAAAATTTAAATGGAAGAGCTTTGTTACAGCTACTGTTGCATTTAAAGATGTACATATCACTGATAACTGGTGCATCAATTAAGCCAGAATAGGAACTTCGAGCAGATGCTGCAAATGTCAGTAGGAATCTTGACAGATATTGCTTATTCCATAAAATACCACACACAGGCTAATGCAGTGGTATTTGATTAAGCTGCAGTTTATTGTTACAAACTTTGATATTGCCAAGTCATTTATCCATCACAGAACTGATAGTGTATTCATCACATGAATCTGATCTGAAAATAGTTTTATTGTTTTAGCTTAGTAACAGCAGTCAGATGCAGAGAGCTAGACTCAGTTACAACAACAATGGTCTGATGCCATATTGCCATATTCCGTTCAGTTGGAGGAAGCAAGCTATCGTCTGGCAAACCACACTCAGATAAAATCTTAGCCAATTTACACTCTGGCCCCAACTAAAAAACATTTTTTTTTCAAGGTTGTAATAAGTTCAACTAGGTTTCCAACCCCCACTTCTAGTTTTTGGTAATCTCGTCACCTCCTGCATTTAGTTCCCAGTAGAAATGCTATATTCCCGAGAGATTTCCTTCCCTGCCAGAACAGCAAACGTGCTGGGAAGTTTGCAGCAGAGCTTTTTCTTGTGAGATTTAAAGCCCAAATTCTTGTCTAGAGAGATTCAACGTAAGCATCCAAATTTGCTCATCTGAACAACCAAACCTTCATCTGAGATTTGCCCTTCAGAAGGCAAATTTGCAATTAAATAATTACTTTTTATAATACAGTGTGTGTATATATGCAATAATGTGCCTCAATCTCTAGACTACATATCACATAACAGTAGCTGTTTAATGCTACAGAATCTCAAGAGCTTGACGATCAGATATACGCCTGCACTCAATTCTTAACACATCAAGGATGTTGATGCATTTATTTCCTGTTACAACACAGTTATATTTTTAATATGTGCTCCTTACTCTTTCAACTTGTATCTTCCTCCTCACCCTCAATTAGGCTACTGTAGTGCAATAAGCCCTACTCTTAACAAGCTGGTTTAGAAACACATGACCTTTGGACATTTGCAGGCACATTGAGGAATTAGCCATGAACCTTCTACTCTTCTTGTGAGGTGCCAACTCTACCTTTTATTTTGACAACTATCAATCGTGCTTTTCATTTTCAAAATCATATTGAAGCACAACCAATTATTTATCACATTGCCTCTACAAAGGTAGGTGGGTATTTTATTCCTATTGCAAATTGGAAATCAATACAGAGAAGGGTTAAGTGTCTTGTCTGAGGTCATAGAAGTAGGCAGTGTCAACCACTGGGATAAAAATTCACAGTCCAATGCTCAATACCCTGTCTCAGTCTTTACATTGCACAACAATGCAAAGAGAGATTTGACATTCCCCTGCTCAATCACCCATCATACACTGTATCTACATATAAGGATACATCTATCATTATGCAGCAAAAAACTTAAGCATGTGATTAAATCCCACTGGAGACATCAGGAGTTAACACATAGGTCCCTCACTAAATAGGGACGGTCTTAAGCATGTGCTAAACTTGTTTTCTGAATCCGCAAATAGTAAATAGTTTTAATCCACTGCAAGTTGGTAACAATTTGTAGTTTTGGTTCATTTTGTTATTCTCAGAGTACATGTTATGTAATTATAGCAAGCAATTTAAACTGGTTCTCTGATCCTGCAAACAGCATAATGCTCCTTGGAACACAGAGATGGACAGGGCCTGGATTTAACCTGCATAAGTTAAAGATGCCTCCCTTGGGCATTCACTTTAGTTTGTAACATTGGTTTCTCTGTTGATGACTAATTCAGATTTCACATTACCTGACAAAATGAGGAGCTCAATGATCTCTGCATCTCCCAGAAAAGCCGCAACATGAAGCGGGGTGCGTTTTTCACCATCCTGTAAAACAGCAAAGATTGCACAGCTATAAAGTATGGAATGCCAAAATGTCATTAAGCTTTAGCTAATATTTGATTTTCTAACAGTTTCTCATATTAGAAAGATGGGACTCAACCAGCAAAGAACGAAAAGTTCTGAACGAGGCATTTCTCTTTAACAATCCACACCTTACATGCTATATTTTTTTTCCATCAAGCATTGTACAGAAACTATCCTTTTCTCGGTATTCTTTTTCACAGATATAGTGAATGTAATTTGTATCTCATCTGTACCTCTCTTCCTTCCAACCCTGGATAAACAGTTATGCATGAGGGAAAACATTGTCCTCAATTAGGCCCTTTTTGAAATGTTTGCTGCTTTACTGTTATGCTGACATAATTCAAATCGTTCTGGACATCAACCTTTGTAATGCAATTTGATTGAACAACACAGCACAAGGCTCTAAAAATAATACTTTTGAGAAAGGAATGGAACAGTTCACAAGGACATTATAGATAGAATGTCCTTTCTCCACAAAGGTAATCCAAATACATGCAGCCTTTCATAAACTGTTCACCAGTAAGTCATTGGCTCAAAATAGAGAAGTTTGGCACAGTCTAGTCCGGTATTGCCAAACCCAAGCATCCAAAAGTCTTGAGTCAGGCCTCCCCCCCGCCACCCAATATCGTGAGATTGGCTTAAACACAAAGAGATTTTTAAAACAACATATTTGGAGTTCTTTTTGTTTGCCTTCTGGCTTTTGAACCTTTAGGGTTCATGTTTTCAAGCTTATCTCTGAAATCAGGAGGGCTAGAAACTTACTGTAATTTAAAAATGAAAGCCAAAATTCTTTTGTATTCTCATGAATCCAAGGTCTAGACCATTAAGAAAAAAAAAATCCACCAAATACTACAAGATTCACAAGAAAATCACAAGAGGTGGTAACAGTTCTAACCAGATAAGTACTGAGTGTTATTAGAGTTATCGTGCACTTCATATGTTTATTTATATTTAGAGCCAAACAACATTAAAAACGACCATACAAAGAGATCTAAGTGCCATGTCAATTAATAAAACCTACAATAACAGGACCACCCAGCATTAAATATTCATATACAGGTAACAAATCAAAGCAATGGAAAAGCCCCATATATATTCCCACCCCACTCCAGGGACATACCCCAGACTCCTGTCAAGTAAACAGCTGTTGCAGAATGCCTTTAGGATCACCATTTGTGGGTTCTGTAAACACTAACAAATCAATGCTGCAGAATCTTTTTTCTTCTGAACAATGAAAAATCTTTTCCCAGGCTACACTACACACAAGCCCTACAAACCTAGGAGCCACTGATGGACAGGGTGAGTTATGGGCAGGAGGGTGTTTAAGTCTCTCATATGCATATATTATTACAAAGCCTTCGATTTTTTTGAAATAATTCTAAAATACTGTAAAACACTTGAAGACAGACTACTCAAACATAGCCACACTGATGGAGGAAAGATTTTCTTACAATCTCCCTTTCTCACCTAGTGGGGAAGTTATAACAGTATTAAAAATTTCTTGTTTTTCACTTCAAAAATATCACCACTCTATGCACTTGCAGGCCAGAATTCGCAAGAAACCTCAGTGCCTATTAAGACACCTAAGTGGCCAGATTTTCTAACATGCTCAGTATTCAGCAGCACCTGCTGAGAACAACAGAGTGCTGAGCATTTTTGAAAATCTGGGTCTACATAGTTTATTCAGTAACATTTTCTACGATGTAATATATTATGCTTCAGTTTGCACTGGCAGGACAAGTGTTTGCTGTGGGATAGTGCGCCATAATACTCAGAAGGATTACTTCATGCTTCTCTCCTAAGACGGTACAATACATGCAAAATCGTAAAACAAAGACTGGTCAAAATCCTGAACAAAAATAAAAATGTTTTCAGTGCACTGGTTTTTTAAATTAATGCATTGCACTGTAGAATCTCTCTTGGTTTTGGTGCAATATTAGCAACAGTTCTTGCCTCTGTCAACTGTAAGCTTTATAGTACCACCTTGTCACAATATGCAAGGCTTGATAAGAGAACAGAGGGATGTGAAATGGGGTATTGGTGATGCAAGTTCAAGCAAGTATCCAAAGCAATCCCATTAATTGATTGATTGATAAGGAACATTTTACAATAATTCAAAACTTAATGGGGACTTGGCTGTCTGAAAAAAAAGGTGCAGCAGGAAAGTGGAATTTTGTGCCTGTGACTTGTTTTGACGTAACATTTTGAGCCAACAAGATATTCAGTGGATCATCTGATATGATCAATTCATACTGTCCTAAAAATAAAAGCACCAACCCGTTTACAGGCAGAGCAATGTCTATCCACAAGCATCTGATCCTCAGACACTGAAGTCATTGAGAGACGACTTCAATAGCAGCAGAATCATGTTTTAAACAAACCCCCCAAAAAAGTTTTTTAGTGGTTTGGTTGTTTTTAAGCCTGATTTCTATGTTTCCTAGATAAGAAAATAATTCCTCCTCCACCTGTCACAATTGAGCATCCAACAACAAAACAGGGCTCATGCTGATGCAAGTTATAACTGAAGAAGGTAGACTGAAATAATCTCTAGTAAAAGGCAAAAAACAAAACAAAACCCAACCCTCCAGAGGGTGATCATTTATTGGAGTTACTTCTGAAGAAGCCTGACTATTACATCTGTAGCTGAGTATGTACATAAGTAGGTCAGTTAGAGGATCATTCTCAGGTTCCTGTTTATGCTACAAAAAGCATGACAAAGAAAACAAGAGGAACTAGGGCATATGCACCTATAATGAAATTCACTCCTTGTGTTCAGAGCCCACACAAAGACCATCCACCAATTAAATGGTGCCCAGTCTTTGGGCAGAGAGAAGTTCAATCGCAGACATAATTTTGACATGATGGTAGAACAGTGAAAAATCAATGAGGCCTAAACATTGAAGGCTACAAATAGAGAGAGAATAAAAAAAGTATTATTTCAATCTGTAAAAGGTTTGGCAGTAACCAAGTTCATATAAACATTTAAAGGAAAGAAAGCAGCAAGAGGAGATAGTGAAAGGAAGACTGGACACAATGGTAAGGTAAATAATAAGGCATGTTTCAAGTACAGAACTTAAAGGTACAAGACAATAGATATGTTACATGATGGCTAAGACAAGTTACAGAAAGTGACGTAAACATTCCCCCTTCAAAAATGAATTAATTTGTTGCCTTGGTTCACAAAAGAGCATGTGCATCTACTGAAAGTGTCAATGAAGATGTAATGGAAAACTAATGTCTGCCTCCATTTTTGGCCATATTAATTGGTTGAGCCACAGAGACCAATGTAATACATTTAAAATACTGCTTAGATTAAGATCAGATTAATACTTAACCAATTGCCAGGCCTCTCACGTACACCAACGTAAATCAGGAGAAATGTCACTGATGTTAATGGAGATAAGAACAGAATCAGAGCTAAAAAGATTTAGGGATTCACACTTTCTCCAAATTGGCCAGGGTAAATTTACGAGGCAGAATAAATCAAACATCCTATTGGATGTATATCAATGACTAGAACAGAAATTGAATCAAATGTAATGGAAACAGTCACACAGAAAGAACCTTCAACTTATTTTACACAATTTAAGCCACACTTACAATTGTTAAGAGACGGGAATGTATTGACATAGAAGGGACAGTTCACAAAGTAGGTGGTAGTGTCGATAGAACAATTCAGGTTCAATTTTACTTCAGAAAAAATAATGTAGGGTGTTGGGAGCAAAGGCACCCTTGGACCTGTTAGAAGCCTGCTGTGAATTTTAAGAGTCTGCTCTGATAACATTTAGCAGCATGAGCATAACTACAAGTGCGCACGTGCACAACACTGCAGAGCAATCATGCTTAGTGCTGCGCATGTGTCATGAAATTGCAGAGTAATCATGTTTGTGAGAAAAAGAAAAAAGACAAGACAAAGTAACTAAAAAAGCTAGAAAAGACCCACCTGAACTAAAACTAAACCTGTACTGACAGGAGGAGAGTTGATATGGAAATCAGAGACTAATACATATGTATAAGAAAAGATACCAAAAAAAAAGTTAGAAATATATCTGTGAAACGAAAGGGGGTTGAAGCTGTATTGTCCGGTGCTGAAGGCAACTGTGATGAGATCATCCTTATGAGCTCCTCACTTGTAAGTAACTGATCACCACTAGGGTGACCAGACAGCAAGTGTGAAAAATCGGGGCAAGGGGTGGGGGGTAATAGGCTTCTATATAAGAAAAAGCCTCAAATATCGGGACCGTTCCTATAAAATCGGGACATCCGGTCACTCTAATCACCACTTGCTGAGTGTTTTGCCTTAATAAAGATTTGTTAGACCCATGTGATGAGTAAGTGAATCTCAATCCAACATACAGTAGGCAACTGATTAGGAGCTACTAAGAGGAAAGAGCAATTGAGCAGGGTTAGCTCCTGGGCTATTTAAAACGTAGCTATGGTCAAAAAGTTGATTTTGGAACACAACATCTCTTTCTCTTCAATATTTATTTTCCTTCAGTGATTCCTCTGTTAAACTGTGCAATTTACAAAATAAATTCAAATGCCTAAACAGGAGCACCAGCTGGTATATGAAAGTCAACTTGTGTTATTTCTGCTCTCTGCATTTTCAACAGCCATAACCACCCATACAGGTTTCCTGAATCAAAACTTAAGGCCGGACCCTACTAATCTTAATCCCCTAGGTATGTTTACGCTGCAATCAAAGACCCTTGGCACGGCTGCTGCTGACCAGGGTCAGCTGACTTGGGCTCACAGGGCTGTAAAATTGCAGTGTAGACATTCATAGAATCATAGAATATCAGGGCTGGAAGGGACCTCAAGAGGTCATCTAGTCCAACCCCCTGCTCAAAGCAGGTCCGATCCCCAATTAAATCATCCCAGCCAGGGCTTTGTCAAGCCTGACCTTAAAAACTTCTAAGGAAGGAGATCCCACCACCTCCCTAGGTAACGCATTCCAGTGTTTCACCACCCTCCTAGTGAAAAAGTTTTTCCTAATATCCGACCTAAACCTCCCCCACTGCAACTTGAGACCATTACTCCTCGTTCTGTCATCTGCTACCACTGAGAACAGTCTAGAGCCATCCTCTTTGGAACCCCCTTTCAGGTAGTTGAAAGCAGCTATCAAATCCCCCCTCATTCTTCTCTTCTGCAGACTAAACAATCCCAGTTCCCTCAGCCTCTCCTCATAAGTCATGTGTTCCAGTCCCCTAATCATTTTTGTTGCCCTCCACTGGACGCTTTCCAATTTTTCCACATCCTTCTTGTAATGTGGGGCCCAAAACTGGACACAGTACTCCAGATGAGGCCACACCAGTGTCGAATAGAGGGGAACGATCACGTCCCTCGATCTGCTGGCAATGCCCCTACTTATACATCCCAAAATGCCATTGGCCTTCTTGGCAACAGGGGCACACTGCTGACTCATATCCAGCTTCTCGTCCACTGTAACCCCTAGGTCCTCAAGGAAGCAGGCCCACATTGAGGGTCTCAGAGCCCAAGCTCCAGCCCAAGCCGAAATGTCTATATTACTATTTCTAGCCCTGAAGCCTGAGCCCCGTGACCCTGAACCAGCTGTCCAAGGCTCTGAGACTCAGTGCTGTGGGCTTTTATGGCAGTGTAGATGTACACTTAGTGTCATCAACTACACCCAAAAGTCAAGATTTGCATGACTGGGTCCTTAGCTGGCAATTTTGTGGCTATCGTATGAGGCAGAATAGAAATGCATTTTGCTCTTACACAAACGAGAAGGATAACAACGTAGGGTTTTTGTAGTACTTTTCCTTCCATAGGGCTCAGAGTATTTTACAGAGATTTGTGAATAATATCCCCTGCTTTCAGATGAGCAAACTGAAGCACAAAGAATTAACAGGCTTGTCTACATGGTGTGGCAAAGTAATCCTGCTTGAAACAGTACTACAGTAACACTCACTAGGAACCTTTTAGAGCAGGTTAGCAGGGAGTGTCGAATCAGTTAGAGTGTAACACTTAAGCACGCTACAATTTACACACCTCTGGTGTGCACTGTTGCACTATGTAGACAAGCTCTAAGCAACTTGCCCAAAGTCACTAGCAAGTCAGTAGCAGTTACAGAAATAATTCCAGACCTCCTGCCTCCCAACCGCATGCACAATGCAGTTTCCCCTGATACGTCGGCCCCAAAGTCCCAACAGTAGCTTGCTTATGTCAGTGAACAAGGCACACAACAGAAAACACGGGCAAGACATATGTGCAGCGGCAGGTGGCATTTTATAATCACACTTCAAACTACATGTGGAGTATTTCTGTCCCAGTACCGGACTTTTCAGGACCCATATGCGCACAAATAATTCTAGCAAAATGCAAGTTTGCTCAAATCGTCTTCATTTTCAAATGTGGTAGTGTGACGTATTAACAAATTCCAGGCGTATTCTGAGCATTCCAGTATTAAGTAAAATACAGGAAAGGCTGGATTTTCAGTCAAACAAGGACATGTTGTGAAATGACAAAACACTTACATAAAGTGCGGTTACTAGCCTAGAACAGCTTCACTTGCTAGTTAGAGTGGTTATTTTGTCACAGCAAGGTGATATGTGCCGTCATGTGCCAGCAACGCCCCTCTGCCATGTACATTGGCCAAACCGGACAGTCTCTACGCAAAAGAATAAATGGACACAAATCTGACATCAGGAATCATAACATTTAAAAATGGGTAGGAGAACACTTCAACTTCTCTGGCCACTCAGTAAAAGATTTAAGGGTGGCAATTTTGCAACAGAAAAGCTTCAAAAACAGACTCCAATGAGAAACTGCTGAGCTTGAATTAATATGCAAACTAGATACAATTAACTTGGGTTTGCATAGAGACTGGGAGTGGCTGGGTTATTACACATATTGAATCTATTTCCCTAAATTAAGTATCCTCAAACCTTCTTGTCAACTGTCTAAATGGGCCATCTTATCGCTACAAAAGTTTTTTTCTTCTGCTGATAATAGCTCATCTTAACTAATTAGCCTCTTCCAGTTTGTATGGCAAATTCCACTTCTCTGTATGTATGTGTGTGTGTGTATATATATATATATATATATATATCTTTTCTTTCTATATGTTCCATTCTATGCACCCGATGAAGTGATCTGTAGCCCATATGAAAGCTTATGCTCTATTAAATTTGTGAGTCTCTCAGGTGCCACAAGTATTCCTGTTATTTTGTCACTGTTACAGAAAAGGTTTCTGTTAAATCCAAGTGACTAATCCCTCTTTGATAAAATGGGATTTGAGGAAGATATGTGGCTTGTAGATCACTTGTCTAAGAGTCTCAGTCATTCTGAGGTCTGTCTTATTGGCTGTTGATGTGGGTTCTGTAGTGGCCAAATTAAGTCTTTTAAATAATATTTTTATTAATCAATCATGAATACACAAATGTGAATTCATGCAAAGAACACAGCTTTTTTTCCCCTGAAAATGGAAACACCATTTATTAACTTATATTAAATCTTCAAAATGATTTTTCAAATCTCTCATTACCTTACTCTGTTGACTCCTAGCAAGGGTCATGCTTATGGGGTTTGGTACCATACTTACAATATCTTTAGTCTAATACTTACAGAGTAAGACACTGCACTGGAGAATATTAAATCTTATGTATAATAAGTATCTCCATTATTCTGGATGAATTCTTGATCAGTTATGACTATGTGGATTATATAAGGTAAGCAAAAGTGCTCAGTATTGTTTTGCTGCTGGTCCTCTTCCTACACATAATCTCAGGATAGGAAACTGTGGCCTCTCATATTGGACTACTAATCCTCATTTGTAGCTGTGTACATTAGTATCATCTCAAATTCATGCAAATGTATTTAAGTTTCTAGCTTTCATGGTTGCAGACTAAAGCTTGAAAGCATGACACAAGTACTCTAAGCTCAAAAAACAGAAGGCAAATAAAAGCATCCAAAAATTAGCATTTTTTTTAATTTTAGGATTTTGTAATAAATGATGATGATTTGGAGGGGCCTGACTCTCAAATTTTGAGCACTTCATGTTGGCAATGCTACTTTAAGAAAAATGAAACCAGTTGCATCTGTACACTGCCTACACATCTTAATTTGTTCCCCATCCCTCCAGCTAGTCCTTCTCAATCACTCCATTTCAGGAAGCACTTGTGTAGATAGATCTTCATAAAATGACTGCTAGAGACTTCAATTTTTTTTTTTTTTTTATGAAAGATGGAAGTAGTGAACAATGGAGAGGTATGCAGTGTTGTTCTTCCACACCTGAAGAACAGCTCCTGTGTAGCTCGAAAGCTTGTCTCTCTCACAAACAGAAGCTCGTCCAATAATGTAGAGGTATGTCAGCAAGCTCTCATAATGAAAGTCAATGTGATTTGTGCGACTACTTCCCTTATGCGCCTTTGAAAATCCCAACCCAAGTTATTAATAAATCCCTACATAGATTAACTGTAACAAATATAGTACATGCAGATGGTGCTTTGACTGGTAGAGCTGGTGAAAAATGCAATATATTTTCCATGAAAAGGTTCAAACATGATAAAACTTCTGGCAGAATTTCATTTTTTTTCCAGAATTTGTCACCTTTTCCAACAAAAATTAAAACAAAAAACAATTTTGGTTTATTCCCCTCCTACACACACACACACACACACACACATTTTCTCTGCCTGGCATAAAGAAAAAAGGGAAAAAAAAGAAGAAAAAGGGAAGAGGGAAAAACAAAGAAGTTTTTCAGTTTTCAAAAACCACACACTTTTTGTTCTTTATCTTTTTAAAGTGGAAGATTTAAACCTATATGAACATTTTCCATAAGTTATTTTGTTGCAGTTGAAAAGCCATTTTTCTCCGAAAAAAATTGACCCGCTCTTCTCCCTGGGGGGCTGGAATCCTGGATGAGTGAAGCCCTAAACAACTGCCTAGATTTCAGATGCCCACCACTGGTTCACACTGTGTACGGGGCCATCACTAGAGGGAGGGTCAAAAAGCTCTTAGGGAAGAAAGAATGAAAGAAAAAAAATCTCAGAACTGTCCCCCTGTTCTTCTCCAAATTAAAAAACTAACAAAATTACATCTATATTTGCATGTATAAAGGGTAAGTGTTAAAAATACCTGCCTGCAGCTAGCTCAGTGGTTTCATAGTACAACATATGTTGGTCTATAAAACTAAGACACAGGGATTCCAATCAAAATCCCTATTCCCTGGGCTGTAGGTCAGTGAAAATTGCCTGCAGAGCCACCTGTGGGTAAAAGCAGTCAAATGTTTAGTGATAAGAAGCAACTACTGCCCCCTAGATAAAAAGTATCATTGCCATCAAGATGTAAAAGCAGCAACTGGTTCTCCACGAAGACCAGTGAGAAACACGGAGCAGTCACTCTGACCTCTATCTTGGAAAAATGAACTAAAAACAAACAAGCCACACTAAGCCAAACAGTTACAACTTTTTCTTGGTTACAAAATAAAAGTCCCAATTACAGAAGCATCATTTAGACCTCAGATTTCAGAACAGCAGGCGTGTTAGTCTGTATCCGCAAAAAGAAAAGGAGGACTTGTGGCACGTTAGAGACTAATAAATTTATGTGAGCATAAGCTTTTGTGAGCTACAGCCCACTTCATCGGATGCATGCAGTGCAAAATACAGTGAGGAGATTTATATACACAGAGAACATGAAACAACCGGTGTTACCATACACACTGTAACAAGAGTGATCAGGTAAGGTGAGATATTACCAGCAGGAGGGGTGGGGGGGGGAGCCTTTTGTAGTGATAATCAAGGTGGGCCATGACAAGGTGTTGTCAACTGCTGGAAATGGCCCACCTTGATTATCACTACAAAAGGCTCCCCCCCCCCCCGCCCACCCCCCCGCCACCTGCTGGTAATATCTCACCTTACCTGATCACTCTTGTTACAGTGTGTACGGTAACACCCATTGTTTCATGTTCTCTGTGTATATATATCTCCCCACTGTATTTTCCACTGCATGCCTCTGAAGAAGTGAGCTGTAGCTCACGAAAGCTTATGCTCAAATAAAATTTGTTAGCATTTAGACCTCAGAGTCATTTATTTTTTTAAACACACACTTCCAGGCTAGGAAAAATATTGTTTATATTGCTAGGTTACATAATTTGTTCTTCTAATTTATGATTTGCTCTGCAGTCTTTTCTAAGGTTAATATTCTATTTCCTTAGATAAGGACAACTCTCATGCTGCTTTGACAGTTTACTATTGTTAGGTATCACTTATTTTTCATAGTTTCCCATGTCCCATTTTGTTCAGCCATGCTAATAGCTATTCTGCTGTGGGCTCTGAAACATCACATATGACTTTAGAAATTCTTAAAGCTCACTGTGAGAACAGTCAAATCGTATTTTTACTTTGTATTTACATTTTAACTCTTTCAATATTTTTACTATTAACCAAAAATGATCAACAAAAAACCCCATCACTAACAAGCAATGCCAAAGTTTCCTGTCACATGGCTAGAAGTAGCCGAGCATTGCTGAAACGCTTACATGGAAGGAACTAGAAACAGACTGAAGATAATTCGCCTATGCAGTTGGGAGTTGTGGTGTCTTCTACCCATTCTTTTAGTGACATTTCCAGTGTTTGGTATTTATCTGAAATTACTATTTTAAATTTATATTTCTGAATATATCCTGAAAAATATTTTTGTAATTACTGCAAAGACCATTCCATTTCTTATACGCAGACGGGAAAGCTGGTGGGTCAACACAGTCTTGCAAGGGCTTTCACTGTACTAAACAGAATTCTACATAAAAATGTTCACATCAATTATTTTTTTTCCATTAAAAGCCATGGTCTCCTCATATAAAACATATGCTACCCACTTAATATTTTACCTGGGAATTGAGTACATCTCCAAAGCAACAATCACCAGCAACCTTGGACTGAAGGGGACATGAAAACATTTTATGGGTAGAACTAAAAGCATGTGACCAGCTGGATCTACACAACAAGAGTTTTTGACAAACTAATATGCAGTATAAAAAACAGATTATTCACCTTGTAAGTGTGTCAAAATTCCATTGTTACGATTGGAGAAAACAAAAATAGAAGGGGATAAAAAGCAGACAATATTTTACAATTAGCACCTTTAGATTCTTATTTCAGGACAGGACATAAGAACTGATACTTACATCATCAGCTTTACCTCAGCCTCTCCTTTCACCTCTCTATATGAGCCTGATCTGACGTCCACTTAAGTCAGTGGCAACTCATTCTGTTGAGATCACTGGGAGTTGGATGGAGCCCTGCTGAACTAAAGCTGGGGGATCACTGCTACAGCTGTAAGACAAATCTCGACGTCTACCTCTTTCAACCAGATATTTGACCCACAATGGCCACAGGAGCTGTAGTTCCAATCAAGACCCTCCTATGTTGTAAATAAACCAGACAAACCACTGGAACAAGCTCATAAGAAAATAACTGAGTTTTCTGGTCTGGAAAAGACACAGGGAAAGGATGTTTTAACTTAAAAGACCAAGTTGACAGCCTGCAAATCTCTGTGTGGTCTCAGCTCCATAGTCTAACCAGCTCCAGAGCTTACCAACTATACTCAAGATGCCAGCAAAAACTGCTCATTTTAACAGTTCTAATGTCATTGAATACAATGGGGAAAAGTGTAAGGCAAAAAACAAACAAGTTCCTAAAGAAGAGCAGGCTCAGCTTTAAGATTTTCCGCTATTAAATACTTAACCTCTGCTTGTTTACAGCTGTTTACCATTGTCTAAGCTAGACATAAGCCAATCTATCCTGCAATAATTCCTCTGTGTATATATCACTGGCCAAGCTGCAGCTTCCTTAATCTTGTTGTTTGAGATAGCTGTAGTGAAATTAGCTTAGACATTAAATATGTTCAAATCCTGAATGAAGGTCAGTCCCAAATCTGCAAGGGCTCATTATTAGTGAGAAATTCTACAGAGATTCAAGATATGCTACTTTCAGCTGTTTTTTATTTCACAACAATAGGGATTTGGACAAAACTTACTGTCCCTGACTGACTTGCACTTTAAAGTAATTATGGTACATGTAGGGAATTACTACCCTGTGCTGTAGATAATTATTTGTTCCAGTAATAACTAGGAATCTATTTAAGCCATGAATCTCTAGCTACCAAATATTTTCCATTTTGTTAGTTTTTTTATACTAATGGAATCATTCATATCGAAGCCATGACCGTTCATAAGCACAGTTACATACACACACAGTCACTTACCAGAGCGTTAACATCCTCAGTTTTGTAGATCAACATCCGTATCTCCTCTGGATCCCCGCTGAAAATTGCTTGGACCAGTGGTGGCTGAGAACAGAAAACAATCATTAAAGGTTTGGTTTTTGTTCTTTTAAAGACAACATATTATTCCTTCTAACATTTACCAATACAGTGCACAGTGCATTCAATCCTTCGCCAGACGCAAATCAACATGAAAATCTTATAAGCAAGTTTTATTAGCTTGCACCCGGTATATCTGTATGCCTGAACATGTAAGTGTACAGATCGGGATCCCCATTAAAATGGCAGCTTTTGCCAACAGACACCACACAGTTAGCATAGTTGTTTCCTAGTCTAAGTATGAGATTACCAGTTTTCCCTTAGATACTACTGAGCTCTAGCTGTCAGTATATGGTGAAGTTTTAATGACAACCACTCTATAGACAGTTAAGCAGAAAATAATATGAACAGCAGTGTATTTCTCAGTGATTATTATGCATCTCAGGTTATTTTACTAAAGAAAAAGCCAATAACCACAGTTTAACTACCCAAGAAGCGAAAGAATCGTCTCACTGCTTGAAATTAGGAAGTGGAATGTACAAATATATAATAAGGCAGAAAGAAGGAAAAATCTGGCACACACATTTCTTAAGTGTTGTTGACAGGGGAAAGATGACATCACTGCCAGTTAATCAGAATGTTGACTACTTCACACACTCTCTCTCTCTCTAGGTTTGAATTAGGCCCACAGCACTATAGTATCTGAGTTATCAACTAAACTGACAGGAACAATCAACTTTGAAATCTACTCAATTTAAAAAATAATTGTTTCAGATACCAGACCTCAGATCCTGTGCCAATGTTTGCAGTTTTACAATCACATTTTGCCTTTTTAAAAATATTTTTCTCTCCTCCTTGGTGTATGAAAAGCCCACATAAGCAGCAGGGGAAAATGACTAAAACCCTCTATTCCTGTAAAGGGTTAAGCACATTTGAAATGCAAATTGACTTCAAGGAGACTACTCAAAACACAAAATTAGATAAAAAGAAAAGGAGGACTTGTGGCACCTTGGAGACTAACAAATTTATTTGAGCATAAGCTTTCGTGAGCTACTGCTGTAAAATTTGTTAGTCTCCAAGGTGCCACAAGTCCTCCTTTTCTTTTTGCGGATACAGACTAACACAGCTGCTACTCTTAAACCTGACAAAATTAGATAGAGCTTAAGGGACCTGACTATACACAAAATGCTGTATAATGCACAATGTCAACAAAGTAAAGGAACGGGAAAGATTATCATTGAAAGAGGACAGAAGAAACACTGTCCTGAGTTCTTACTTGTAACAAAAGCAGGTAAAAAAATTCTGACAGACATCATTTTTAAATTGACTGTGTCCCTTTAAGAGAGCCTAATCGCGAGAAGAGGCCAGGGAATTTGGGGACTGGATGGATACACCAGATGTAAGGAGGGAAGGTGGGATGGGATGAAGGAAAATGGAGAAGAGAAAAGGGTTAGTTAAGTGGAAGGTTGAGGTGAAAATTGTTCCTCTCTCCCTGTATTTTGAGGATAAAATTAATAATAATATATACATATATCCAGTTATGGATACCACACTTTAAGAAACGCTGAACACCAAAGCATTATTATCCTTCAGCTTCATCTCTCTACTTATCAGGTGTTCAGTTTGTGAAAGACGTTCTTAATTAGGTTCCCCACTACTGATGATGCTTTTGCAGTGCAGGCTTAAAGTTCTCCTCGAGCTCTTTCTCAATGCTGCCCATGTTATCGACAATAGAGCTGAGGCAGGTGAAATCACCAACTATCTCAACTGGCTGGTCGCCCACTAAGATACTAGAGCCTGCAGTACATTTAAAATCATCAACTGGAAGAAATTCGTTTTTACCTTACTTCATTTTCAGGTTGACTTTTGCTGCATAGCTTTCCAGGGCTTTATGTGTCACGACTAGCTCGTTCATTGATTTGAAAACTAGCACTATGTCGTTGGCAAAACCTACATTGGTGAGGTTCTTATCATCATGGCGTATTCCTAAACTGCATTCACTTAATGTCTAATCAAGCACACAGTCTGTGACAGCACTGAAATGTTCTGGTGTAGCAACAAATCCTTGTCAAATGCCCAACCTAATCTGGAAGAAGGAGGTTCTTTTCCCTTTTCCAAGAACACAGCTTGAGGAGTCACCATAGAGAAGATGGAACATTCTACAGAGCTTGCTAGTGAGGCCTGTGAGTTTCAAGATCAGTTAAAGCGATTCCCTGTCAACAGAGTCAAAGGAGGCCTTAGAGGAACAGCCGTGTTAGTCTGTATTCGCAAAAAGAAAAGGAGTACTTGTGGCACCTTAGAGACTAACCAATTTATTTGAGCATGAGCTTTCGTGAGCTACAGCTCACTTCATCAGATGTTTACCGTGGAAACTGCAGCAGACTTTATATACACACAGAGAATATGAAACATATTTTCATATTCTCTGTGTGTATATAAAGTCTGCTGCAGTTTCCACGGTAAACATCTGATGAAGTGAGCTGTAGCTCACGAAAGCTCATGCTCAAATAAATTGGTTAGTCTCTAAGGTGCCACAAGTACTCCTTTTCTTTTAAAGGAGGCCTTGATATCCACAAATACAATGTGAACAGGGCACTTGAATTCTCGTGCCTTCTCGATAAACTGGTGGACAGATGAAGATTTGCTCTGCTGTGAAACAGCCAGGAGTCAAGCCAGCTTGTGGTCTGCTCTTACTCCTCAAGCTATCAGTGGTTTATTCCTGAAATTTTAAGTCCGAGTTGAGAATGTGCATCTGCTGGTGTTCATCATAGAAAAAGTATTGTTCTACTTGTTGGCTGACAGTGGGAAAAAATGGAGGTTGTGCAAGTTAGGTATGTGTTGATGATGGATGTAGGATGATCTGAACTGATGATTTCCTTGATTTGCAGCCAGTGCTGTTTACACATGAATGACTAACTCTACCAATGATTGTTTTCTTTTTTGGGGTGGGGGCAGGGTGCAATTTCCTAGGTTTTTTAAAATGTACAATGTGATTTTGTAAGTAATGAGACAGAGATTTAATGAGATATTCTATTGATAGAATAGTTAAAATATTTAATTAATGTATTTATTTATAGAAAATGTTTTGACTGAAAATTCCTTCAATTCCAAAAGCAGCAAAAATTTCTAATATGAAAAAAAATTAGAATGTGAATGTCAAAAAACGCATAGTAAACTAATGGAACTGGAAATAGAGTGCATATGTCATTCATGTTTTTTCTATTCCAGATTTTGAAAATGTGTACACTTGCTTTATTGATCTGGATTTCAAGTGGTGTCAGATTCCAGAGAAGACGTCATTTAGGACGTGTACAAAATTTTCTCTTCGAAATCCAAACCAGCAGCCAACATAAAACTTTTGTTTTATTGTTCTTTTATAATAGCTATTACATTTGTGATTATGAAATGTGTCAATATTTCTTACTGTAGGAATGTGGTAGTGAATAAGTGACATTTCTTAAAAATAACTTCTAAGATTGCTTCTGCAGAGATCTTTCCAATTTTAGGTGCATTGTTTACTCAAAGAATCATGTGTGTCTTGTTACACACTGTAATAGCGATGATCTCTCTTATAGAGATTCTCCCCTCCCCCAAATTTCCGTACACAAGGTATGTGCACTCATTGTGATGGGACATGCTACTCTGCTTGGTCCTGAGAGAGGCAGAAGAGTGACTGCATTAGAAAGTACCATCCAGGCCAAAGTTCTATGAGGAGAAGAAAGAGTTAATCAGCAGAACTACAAAACAACATGGGGTGAAGTCCCAGCCCTACTCACCACAGAAAACTAACTTTTCTGTACTGTTTTTACTCTATATTGACACAAACAAATCTTTGCTTCCTCCAGTTTCGTTATCCCATTAAATTCCATAATATATTATACATCAACTTGATGTAGAACACTCTATAAAAAATTATTTAAAAAACCACATTATTCAAAAGGCATTTCAAGCAAAAGAGAACAAAAAAAAAATCATGCAGCAAAGCAAAAGGTAGAAGGTAAAAGAGTCATACAGACAATGCAGCGAGACAGCTGACATTTTAATACGAAACAAATGAATCTATTCAAGCCTTCACAATGCTCAGAAAAGACGAAGGGACTGATTCTGCAATGCTCAAAGAATGCAAGATGAAGCCTAATATTTGTGTTCACACATTTTTTGCAGTGCCACTGTCAACAGTACAAATACAATAATCTCTTCTCTGATCCCTGTTCTATTCCTGGCTGTCAGTTTGGCTCCAGATCTTGGCTGCTTTCAATTTTTCTTTAAATAGGCAATCTTTTGCCCTAGGGATGGCTAATGTTTCCAGGTGAATCAGAGGTTATTTCCTGCAATTCCTGGAATCCTGCAATTCTTCTACCCAGAAAACCTCAGTGACAAAGCTATGTTGTGGCAAACTTATGAGCCAAGTCACTGAAAATAACTCACAACTTTTTAAATTTTAGGTCACTTCTAAAAAGTGAAAGAGCAAAACAAATTGATTCAATTTGCCAAGTGTCTTTTCTTCTTACTAGCTACTTCAAACTGATCATTTGCCCCAATTTCTGTTTCTCATTTTAAAATGTGTCTGGAGATCACATCTCCAAATTACCTGAACAATTAACAAACTGCTTCGGAGTTAAATGGATCAAATGGAGACAGAAAAGATGCTGAAGACTGGTTAAAATCTGGCAGTATTTTGCTGTGTTAAAAATGAGGATGACCAAAAAAATAATGACAGGTTTCAGAGTAACAGCCATGTTAGTCTGTATCCGCAAAAACAACAGGAGTACTTGTGGCACCTTAGAGACTAACAAATTTATTTGAGCACAAGCTTTTGTGGGCTACAGCTCACTTCATAGGATGCATAGATGGAACATATAGTAAGAAGATATATGTACATACAGAGAACATGAAAAGGTGGAAGTTGCCATACCAACTCTAAGAGGCTAATTAATTAAGATGAGCTATTATCAGGAGGAGAAAAAAAACTTTTGTAGTGATAATCAACATGGCCCATTTCAGACAGTTGACAAGTCCTCATGTTAAGTATCCTCACACCTTCTTGTCAACTGTCTGAAATGGGCCATCTTGATTATCGCTACAAAAGTTTTTTTTTCTCCTGCTGATAATAGCTCATCTTAATTAATTTGCGTCTCAGAGTTGATATGGCAACTTCCACCTTTTCATGTTCTCTGTATGTACATATATCTTCTTACTACATGTTCCATCTATGAACCCATGAAGTGGGCTGTAGCCCACGAAAGCTTATGCTCAAATAAACTTGTTAGTCTCTAAGGTGCCACAAGTACTCCTGTTCTTTTTGCAAAAAAAAAAAAAAAGAATGTACAGGAAAATTTGATTTATTCATCAGTTCTGGTGATAACAGACTTTTCCCCAAGCTTAAATAAAATATGTGCAATGGTAAATTATACATTATCTTTAGGATTATAAAGGGGAGATTTTCAAAAGCACATATGGGTTTCAGGAGACCAAGTCCTACTGGCTTCCTAATCTCTTAAATGCTTTTGGAATTCTCCAATTCCTTGGGACATGAAATGTCTTTAAATTTTGGGTATTGTATAGCTTTGAGCAAAATGAGAACAAAATCAATAAATAATACATGGTGCATTTGGTAAAAAATTATTCTCGCTGCATGTTTCCAGCATTGGGTGCTTCATTGTCCATCTATTTCAATACACTGTAGGACGCCAGTATTTTAGCTAGCAATCCTTTTTCATACTGTATTTATTATACAGGAAGGACAGAGATGTAAGAACAACAGTATACCTAAAAGAGTCCACAGACTCCAATAAGATATAATTTCTGAATGAAGTGAAGACCACACAGTAAAAATCTCTATGGAAATAAATCCCAAATTACAAGAAAACAAATAAACCAGGTCTACTCTACTGGCCTCTTGAAAAGGAAGACTATATTGAGTGCACAATACTGATCCTGATGGGGGCCATTGGTGCTACTACTGTAACAGCAAACCCTACTCACCTCCAATCCCATCCCAGAAAACAAGATCCAGAGTGTGTACAACGATAGTATGAACTGATCCAGGAGTTACATAGGATAAACCCAAGATAACCCCATTGGTTGTCGGCTTTACGGGCAGAAGTTACTCTGACAGCGTTATGCCCAAATATATATGCAGGGTTATGCATATACATAGACAGTAAACTATACCCTTACAGTCTGACCCCAAGATGGTGTAAATCAGTTTAGCTACTTTGACATAAATGATCTGATGCCAATTTACATTTGGCCTTCTGTCTTCAAGAGGGACCCAGCCATTTGCTTTCTAAAGAGTGAGGAGCTTTCAAAAGAGCTTTTCACTTGCTCTCTCAACCAGAAGTCAGCAAAAGACTGTGAGGTTCAGAATGTCAAAAGAGATAAAATGGTCATCAGCAGGACAGAGCAATAGAAACCATTGTGGTGGGTCCGCTATGTCCTGATGACTTTATGGGAAGGGGAACTCTTTATTAATGACTAGCCATTTCCACTTTGGCTGTAACTGTCCTCTTCATTTCTCAATATCCTTAAAGCCTCACTCACACATGCAAACCCACACCCACCCCTGTTCCTCACTAACCACAGATCCTCTGGAGAGAGTCAGCATCCCCTCATCTCCTTCTATGCTATGCAACAGCTGCAAACAAACACAGAAATGGAAGAAAAATTGAACTTTTGCTAATTTGTCTTTCTTCATAGTTTCATAAATCAAAAACTATCTCATCTCAGATTATCATAAACCTACACACACACCCCATGTAAACCAAAATGTTAATAATAAAAACCAGATTATAATCATCCTGCCATGATCTGAAATATTTCAATTGCTTATATCTCCACTTCTTTAATTGTGCCACATTTGGGTTCGAAATGGTTGAAAATTATTCAGCAAGTCAATCGCACAGGTTGTGTACATCTAAAAATCAATTCCTGCATAACTGAGAGCTAGGGGCTCACACTAATGAAGAAACAGACTCCTTATATTTATTTAACCTTCATGAGATCAGACTAATAATCTGGTTTTAAAGCTCTTCCTTACCCTTCAATCTACCTCTTATTTATAGTCATTTTCCTAGCTAAAAGGTCTGTTTTCCATAGAGCTTGGTCAAAATATCAATATTTCCATGATTACATACCAGGCTTATAAAATCATTGTCCTAACATAATCTGAAAACCCAACAATCAGATCCTGAAGTGGTCCTCAGTTTCTACCTCACTCAGGCACCAAGACCAGGATTTTTCCCCAAAATGAAGAAAATACCTTAGATTTATTTGATAAAGAACCAAATGCTGAGGATACTATATAAATAAGTTAGAGTTGACTTTAAGTAAACAAAGCAGTATTAAAATCTCCTCAAGAAGATTCAGCTCAATTAAATATTGGTCACAGAAACTGTTCGAGGATACTTAGAAACCTTTGAAAAAGATTTCATCTTGGAGCAACTTTTAGTCCACAGGGAGATGATCTCAGAAAATGGCCCTCGCGCTGTGACTGAGACCCAGTCATTGCTGGTGCCTCTTTGTTCTTCCCTGCTATGGCTTGGAGGGAATGAAGAACTTCTGACATTTCAAAAGGGGAGGGGAGGGGAGGGCAGAGGAGGGATCATAGAGAACAGCTTGGTTTGCGCAGTCCCATTGGAAATGTTAAAGATAAGTCTCTCAAGCCTTGGGGATCTGTACTACATTACATGCTATCCAAATAGCAAAAAGAAAAGGAGTACTTGTGGCACCTTAGAGACTAACCAATTTATTTGAGCATGAGCTTGTAGCTCACGAAAGCTCATGCTCAAATAAATTGGTTAGTCTCTAAGGTGCCACAAGTACTCCTTTTCTTTTTGCGAATACAGATTAACACGGCTGTTACTCTGAAACCTATCCAAATATCCAACCTATCCAAATAGCACATCTGATGAAGTGAGCTGTAGCTCACGAAAGCTCATGCTCAAATAAATTGGTTAGTCTCTAAGGTGCCACAAGTACTCCTTTTCTTTTATCCAAATAGCATTACTATTGACCACTGCGACAATACAGCTATGGGGTTTAAAAAAAAAAAAAAAAAAAAAAAAAAACAGCAGCAGGAGGAGGAAGTTTCTTTATCTGTCTAAATGTTCTACAGGAATGGAAGCTCAAATGCCATTTTGACTGTTCTGCACGATATTTCATCACAAGAAAAGCACGGGGGGATATTAGCCAAAAACAACCATCACCCCACATTGGTATCAATTCAGTTTTCCAGGAAATTTTTTACCAGCAGATTCACTTGCACCCCTCCCTCACTTTAAAAAACTCAGTACAAAAATGTTTCCCCAGTTATTTACAGCATCGGCTAATTAATAGATAGGAAACAAATATTGCATACGGTATTGTAGCCAAACCATTTCAGGTGCTAAGTGAGAAAAATAGAGCTGTTCAAAATGGATACCTATAAAAACAGCCATGTTAGAAAAGGCTAAACATTTAAATAGTCCCATTAAACAACACAATTAGGACTGACTAGGGGCCAAGTCTTCCTCCCTCTGGACTCAATGGGATGACTGCCATTAACTTCAAACTGGAACAGAAGCAAATACCAGATCCAAATCTGGTATTCAAAAGTTCACACACATTTCTGCTCGCATTAAAGGCAATGCAAGTTATGCTGTTGATTTCATTGGCAGCAAGACTGGAAGCCCTGAACTGGGGAAGGAAACCAACTTTTCAAACATAAGCCCTGGTCCAAAGCCCACTCAAGTCGATACATTCTAGTTCTCTGCTTTTTGAGGTTATTTCTGTTCTGTGCACAAACTATTTCTTCCTGCTCTTCCTCTTTATTACTGTTAGTTCATCAGTCAACTAATGACTCACGCTGGTTGCAGATTTTTGTTTCTCAGTTCCCTCTCCAAAAACTATTCTAGTATCACCAGTGCTAGTAATTGCTAGTCAGCTCACATTATTGATAGGCGCTTTCATCCAGTTTCCACTGTCCACAGCAGCAATTATTCTTAACAAAACATCTCTTCCTAACCTGTCAATGAAACGCTCATCTTGTGCTGGTAGTCAGGATCCAAATTCACCATCGAGTTCCGTACAATTAAAAAACATAGTGAATACAGCTGAACACACATCTCAGATGAATAAAACTGGGAGGGGTTCTTGGGGTAGCAGGATGGTGATACTTTCCATTTCATATAAGGGAATGTTTTAAAGTTGAGCCTCAATAAGGAATGTGGATAGTTCAAAGAGAAGAGAACAACACATTGATTCAATTTTTATGCAGAAAAATTCCCAGTGAAGCAATCATTAATATCTTTGTACAGGACTCCAATACTCAAAAATTCTGTGCAATCTTTGTTAACACAGGAGTTATTATTTTCTCCAAGTGAGGTAAGAAAGAGAAGCTGCTAAATCTGCCAGTTTGAAAGATGTTTTCTTGTAAGTTAAAAGGCTTTTGCAAAAGTCTACAAAATTTGTGAGCAATAGTGATTCTCTTGTTAATTCTTTAGGCTTCTCCTGGTCCATCGGCATGCCTAAAGACAATCTTGTGACACAGGAAATGCACTGCAAATGAAGATGTGCTTGCTGCAGGAGTAGGCACAACCGCACAAACTTTAATCTAGCAAGCGCAGTAACGATAGCTGTGAAGATGTGGCAGTGTGGCCCCTGGCTGGGCTAGCAACACTAGTATGTACCCAAAGTCCCCAGCAGGCTTGTACAAGGTTGGCTCCCCAACACCAAAACCTGTGTTATATCCCCACGACCACTTAACTCTTGCCAGCTAGATTAAAGCTAGTGCAGGTATGTCTGCAAGCCCCTGTGCCCCGAGCCCGCTGCCTGGCAGGCACGCCGGGCGGGTAGAGCGGGGCAAGCCCCCGAGCCCCCACCCTGCTCCCCAGCAGAAGTGCCAGTCAGGCAGAGTGGGTCAGGGGACGCCCATTTTTCTGGGGGCCCCATAATTGGCCTCGGCGTGGGTCCCGTTGGCACAGTGGCTAATCCGCCACTGGTCTCTCACTCCCTTCTGACCAGGGTATTTCCAAGCAGCACAATTCCCTGCTTTCACTGTCTTATTCCAGCAGAGACAGGCTGCCTAACCACACCTGCTTGCTTTCTCTTCAGATGTTAACATGTGTAATTACTACTGTTATAAGGTACCACACAGCACCGCCTGTTGCAAGTCTATTTTATTCCTGAGGTAAAAGGCATTACAACATTGGCTCAGAACAAGTATACTCATGACATGTTTAGTCCATTCTTTATACAGTTCAGGGGTCTTTGAACTGGAGTTTCCAGGAGCAGGTAAATTACAAGACAATTGGCTTCTCTCCCCAGAGTGTAGCTTCAAAAGGATGAATTCGAAGTGGGTCATGTGTATTCCCCTCACCCTCCAGATATTTCCTAGGAAAGCCACTTTACACGCAATGTCCCAAGAAGTCCTTTGAAGTTCCAAACATTTACATTAGTCAAGTCCCTAGAAAAGCTACGTACAGTCCAACAATAACACAAACAGTTGCATCTTCAATACACTGGATGCCAAGGGCACCAAGCCCAATTCAGTAAAGGTTTAACTTAATTCAGGGAAGTTTATCTTAATTCCACAAGGTTTGTCAGGATATACCAGGATACTGTCAGTCTGTCACAACATGATCTTTGCAAATACTCCAGTCACTGAGGTTACCAAACAAAGGACGACAACTTCAAGTGGAGAATAAGCAGCAAGAACAAATGACTTCAAAACACAGATCCTAATTTCATAACAAAGGCCTTAGTTTTGAAGCCAAGGATAAGCAAATAGGATATCTATGCAGCAGTGCTTATAAAAAGGGGTTCCCATGAAGCTTCAGTGGTCTCTAAGCTCAACTATTCTAAGCAGTCAGGTGTGGGAAGAAAGAGGGAAGCATCTTGGGTAAGAGAGAGGTCTGTGACACAGTGGGCCACTGGAAGTTCACTACTCTCTCAGCAACTTGTCAGGTCTGACATAGTCACTACACTGCTGCCATGAGGGGCGACTGCCGACATATACCCAACCTCTTACTGCTCTGGGTCTCATTTATTGATCCATGGAACGTGTGTCAGCTTCACTATACCTAATAGTAACAAAAAATGCTTTTTTAAAATGAATTGAATATTCATGCACATGGTGCCAGATTTGTTTTCCCTTGAAATTCCTTGGTGGCAGTGAAGAGAACTTTAGGGAAATTATTCCTCAGAAAGTATGCTGTTTCCTGTTGCTTGTTTCCGATCTAGTACTGCCCTTGTGTAGTTTAGCAGCTACAATGTAATGCAAAAGTCAGATTAAGGTTGACTATAATGTTACTTGTATTAACAACATTGTAACCGTGTGAAGGTGTATATCAGTTCATAACAACGCTTCATTCCTATGTTTGCATTTGGAATGTTAAAGCTGGCCTGGAGATCGGCCTGGAGATGGGAGTTGCCTTACCGAGTGGGAGGTCAGTCTAAGGAGACAATTCAATTAACAGTAGGATACCAAGGGAGAAAAAAATCACTTTTGTAGTGGTAATGAGAGTGGCCCATTTCAAACAGTTGACAAGAAGGTGTGAGTAAGAGTAGGGGGAAATTAGTAAGGGGAAAATTAGGTTTTGTAATGACCCAACTACTCCCAGTCTTTATTCAGGCATAATTTGATGGTGTCCAGTTTACAAATTAATTCCAGTTCTGCAGTTTCACATTGGAGTCTGTTTCTGAAGTTTTTGTTGTTGAAGAATTGCCACTTTTAGGTCTGTTATTAAGTGACCAGGGAGACTGAAGTTTTCTCCTACTGGTTTTTGAATGTTATATGTTTGCAAACTGGACACCATCAAATTAGGCCTGAATAAAGACTGGGAGTGTTTGGGTCATTACAAAACCTAATAGTAAGGCAACTCCCATCTTTTCATGTGCTGTGTATTTATACCTGCTACTGTATTTTTCACTCCATGCATCTGATGAAAAGGGTTCTAGCTCATGAAAGCTTATGCCCAAATAAATTTGTTAGTCTCTGAGATGCCACAAGGACTCCTCATTGAATAAACTGTTGTAACTCTTCGTATCTTATGGTGAAGACGGAGACAGCCCAGGAACTCAACTTGTGCAGAATACAGAAGGCCACCTGCTAGGTAGGGAAAACAACCAAGAAAATATCCTAGCAGTGCTACCAAGCCCCATACTGGCTCCCTGTTCACTTCCAGTGCCAATTCCTCACACTCTACTCTTGATCTTCAAGGTCTTCAATTTGTTAGTACCCAGATACATTAAAAACTACTCCTCCACTCATGAACCACTGAGATAGCTACACTCCTCTAGGGCAATGCAGCTGATAGCTCCCAGAATGAAACTCTCATTAGCTGGAGACAAGGGGCTCTCCACTGAAGGGGTGGAATGACAGCCAAGCCCAGCCCCAACCATTTTCACAGAGCATGTTGCAAGACTCATCTGTTTGTAAAAGTTGTCCCACAATAATGGATGACAAGGAATTACAGCAAGCAAACCAACCATAGAAAGTAAAAGCTGATGAAACTGAGAGAAGTAAGGAGCATAGGCCACTATGGACATCTCTATGCAACATTTAATTACAGTGCATGGTGCTCAGATACTATGGTGTCTTGAAGTAAAACAGGTTAGATAGATACAAAAAGATTTCAGGCTCTTAAAAAAACCCTGTATCATCTATTTTAAAAACTTACGGACCAGCTCTCAATACATTGCTAGGCAGTGCCACAGATTATTAAACCTGAAAGAACCTTAAAAAAAAAACGAATTAAACTTTAACACTTATGCTGTTTATTTTTGCACATCATTCAGTCTGAACAATGAAAAACTAGTTCTGTTCACTCTTTCACACACAAGCATAATTAATCTTATAAAATAGAGTGTTGTAATGTTTGGGTATCTGGAAAAAGTTTAAAATTAAAAAACATTTAAATTTATTAACATATTTCTGTTGAAAACATTTTAGTGCTGTTGTTGTTTTAAAAACAAATCTATGCCTTGAGCCTCAAATAGGCTTTTATAAAACAGTAAATCATTATTTGCTCTCCAGTTCCATCGTATATAGTCTGATATTGTCTTTTTAAAATTTCCCTGTAAAAAAGCAACATTACAAAAAAAGCTAATTAGATAATTTATGGAACTGCTTATTAGCCAAGTAAGTGGCATGTTGCCTTACAATACTTTGGTCTGTATCATTGTAACTGAGCATTATTTAGAACATTTCTCTAATGATAGCAACAAAGAAAGTTGGCGATCATCAGTTGAATTGCTAAATTCACACAACTAATTGGGTAATCAAATCAGGAGATGCAAATTGGCCACTTCACTAAATAACTACACTGCATTACAAAAAAAAACCCCAACAAATGACAACAACAGTAGTAGGATTTCCCAGTCGCGATCTAGTTCACTGTCCTTTGACGATTTCACAGCCTGCACTCAAGCCCTGGTGGAGGCTGTTGGGATTCTAACAGCATTTCCTTTTAACAGTGCTTCTCTCAAACATTCCCACATTTACAGGTGTTTCTGCAGTTCAGGGAAAAGCACATTAGAGGGACAGTGTGGGGGATAAATTTGTCGCCACCTATATTCTACAATTCTAATCAATGGAAAGGGTCAGGGCTTTGGTTTCCACGGCTTTCAATCTGGTTTACATGAGCCCTATGTTTAAGCTTAATTTTTTAAACTGCATTTTCAAATGGTTAAGCTGAACACCCACAGGGCAAGGAGGAAGCCACCGCCTCTGCAGCCAGGCACTCAGATACCACAGAATATGCTCCGAGGAGAAAGTTCAGGATATACACCTTAACACACTTAAAACTGCCGTCACCAAATAAGGACATTTCACCAGAGAATTAGATCATATCAAGGAACAGGTCACCCAAATAGCCCAAGAGAAGCTGCTTCAGCACAGGAAAAAACAAAACTTTCCAACCACACATCCCTAGTTGTCACCTACCACTCCACCCAGGAACCCATACCGGACATCAAACAATTATAACTCATATTTGATGGGACCATATCCTGAAAGAAATCTTTCCTGAACCCCCTCTTCTGGCCTTCAAATAAGCTTGCCAAGCTCATAACCAGAAGCAAGCTCCCCACAGACCAGGACACACCAACTCCAAGTGGTACCAGACCCTGCCAGAACAGATAAAACTTGTAGACATACAAGTAGACATACATACACTTGTAGACATACATACATATCTCCACTGCTGTAATGATCAATACTCTGCCCTCCCCACACACAACATACCTTTCAAGATCCCTAGGTCCTACACATGCCTATCACAAATTGCGTTGTACCTCATCCAGTGCACTAAATGTCCCAATAACTATGTGGGTAAAACCAGACAATCACTATGCTCTCAAATGAACTCACACAGAAAAGTGATAAGTGACAAAAACATCAAATCACTTGTGGGTGAACACTTTTCCACAAAGCAATCACTCCACATATGACCTCTTGCTTCTCATTCTCAAAGGAAATCTGCACAAAACCTTCAAAAGATGAGCCTGGGAGCTTAAATTCATAACTTTGCTAGATACTAAAAACCATGGACTTAATAAATACCCTGGATTTATGGTTCATTACAACAATATGTAACCTACTAAACCCTCCCCCTGTTTTGGCAGGGGTGTTAACTGGCCACTTCACCATGAATGGTCTCTTACAATATGTGTCAACTACTTACGCTAAACAATCTGTTCCACCTCCTATTTAGCTGAGTGCCTTTTCCAGACTGGAAGAAGAGCTGGTCCAATAAAGATATTACCTCAACCACCTTGTCTCTCTTTTACTCCACAAGGCATTTTCCACATCTAAATCCTGCTTCTACTTAAAGTACTCGCATCCCAGTATAGAGAATTCCCTCTCTCTGAGGCTTTCACTCTGACATTACATTAACCTAATACTAAAGCAACGTTATTAATTTCAGATTCCTTGCTCCTCAGGGCTAAATCCAGTAGGGAGACAGTGTTCTCTCTCCCCAGAGGGGAACAGACAAAGGCTTCCATTGTTCCACAATGTTTCTCAAACCAGCTGAAAATAAACAACAGGGAGCAGCCCAAAGGCCCGGTGCTACTCCACTCTGAGAACATGGGGCACCTTTTGTGGTTTGGATACATTCTAATATCAGCTGCCCCCAGTCAGTAACTTTGTTCTATCTGCACCATAATCATTTCCACCACACACTGAATTTTAGCCACTACTACCGTCATGTTAAACAAAACTGTATAAATCTTTGAGCAAGTTTTTGCACACCAACTGCTGGACATTTCCAGTCTGGTTTCAGGTTATGCAGACACTCTAGTATCACGGTGCTACAATTCTGCTCTCAGAGGCAGAGCTGTGGGGAGGCACTAGCGCTAATTTGCGGCTCTGCCACGGTTTCTGAGAAAAACCTCAGGAAATACTTAAGGCACTTTTTTGTGTGCAAAAAAAAATCATGTTTTCTAAACAACTTCATCCTCCCCCATGAGCTCAGCCTTTGTTTCAGATAATAGAAGTGCTACAAAATTACTTGCTCTTGTAGCAAGTAGCAACTGATAACGTGCCAGGTCCTTTTGGGGTTGTTCACTGAAGTGTTATCTGACTCCATCTTTCATTGGGCTTGCTGCATTAAGAGAGTGGAGTCTGGCCACAGTGCACTCAGCACAGAGTTTGCTAAGCAGTGTTTAACAGAGATAAGGAAAGTAAACCACAGTTCTTCATCACTGTTCAGCCTCCTGCCACACTTGGCTCAGATTGGACGTTTGCAGCTGTAGTCACTCCCAAGCCAACATGCTCTCTGCGGTTCAATGCGTCTCATCATTCTGCATTCAGGGTTTTAAAGCCTGCTGACAAAGTTCAACTGCCTTGAGAGGGATAAGTTAACAGCAAACTGATCCTCTACTCAAATTTTGCTGGACGTTCGGCAAATGGAAGGAGAGAAGATGCCAGGAGAGACCTGCATGTATAGCAGAGCCATGCCTGCCAATGACAACAATGACAAATGCTGGAGAGTAGGCTTCCTGCAAGGTATGTACACCCCTTCGTCCCCCATTATCTAGAGCTGCAAGTGTAAGGCGTTAACCACCAAGCCATTCAAAACATACAAGCCAGACTAGACGTCTACAGTTTCCCTCCTGCCTGTTCTCCCTCTGCAGGTGATGTGACCCTTCCAGGAGCCATCAGAATGCACCCCGCTGGGGTGTGAAAATCCAGCAGTGTGAGTAACAAAAGAGCAAGAGTCCTGTATGTCTGTCCCTTTGGATGGTGGGTTATTTGTCCTGCTAAAACATACTCAACATGTTTTTAGATTACATGAAAACACACACACACCCCAAACAAACGGAAGGTCACAGAGTCTAGCACCCAACAGTTAGAAAGACCTGATTTAAAGCTGCCTGTGGCGTCCTTGCCCTAGACTCCCCTCTCGCCTCCGCCTTTCATCCTGCTCTCACTTCCTGTGCCGGGCACCACAGTGGCCCCTGACTACCGGGAGGAGCAATTGCAGGGGGATTGATGCTCAGCCCCTGCAGCCCAGGGATGAAGCAAGCCCATGAAACAAAATCTTAGTTGAGATATTTTAGCAGCTAAATTCTCCAGATTATGTGATAACTGAGATTTTCAGAGACTCAGAACTTGCCAAATTTGGGCCAATTTTCATGGGAATGTGCCATTTGCTGAGCCTGACGCCAATGCAACCCTCCTGCCAAATTTCAAGTCCCTGCAAGAATTTTTTTTAACATGGACAAAACACAGTGTTTTTCCCTACCCTCATTCTAAGAAATAGCAGAACTGGTTTTGCTGAAAGCAGACAATAGCCACGGAAAATTTCAGTCCAAGCTGTTAATGCTTGGCAAAATTATAAGCCACTGACAACCAAGTCTTAAAATGGAAAGTGTCAGACAGCCTTAGTTATATGTGGCACTACGTGTACCACCTATAATAAATACAGGGTTCAGTGCATACAGAGTTAATGTGAGTCCATTTTCCCTAACTAATGGGGCCCAGTTAATTACCAGCATAGTCTCTACTCTACTGACAGCATTGGTTTGCTGCAATTTAGGGCAGGCAACAATAGAGATGTTCCCTTGCTGTCATTACGAAATGTCACTGGGAGTTCACACATTCATGAAGAATTGCCACGGCCCTCAACCTGGATAAGAATATGACCATTAAAACCAATCTGCCATCCCTCCTCCTCCCACAGTACACTTCTGGGACTAGATTCTGTAATAAAGTGTAAGGCAATACTAGGAGTACATTTCCTGATAGTATTCCATAAGGCTAGACTGGATGGTTAGCACTTATAAACCCCTTTACATTAATAAGAATATAATAGCTCATAGCCTTAAAATGGGAGCGAATTTTCAATGTTGTTTCAATGCTGATTTAGACAATTGGCTAATGTTATCTGAAGGCCAGGGTAACTTCTTTAGTTCCCATTACTTTTCATTTCATGACCTTTTAAAAATAATGGGAGCTTCTGTATGCTTCTAAGAAGCCAGGAATTATACCCTGAATTGGAATCTTAAAATAATGCTCTAAAATGTACACAATTTTTAGGATGATGTTGTATCACATTCATTCTGTGACACAGAGCCAATTAGGAACACTAAGCCAACTTTTAAACTAGGTAACAATATGTAATTCAAGCAGCCACGACACCCCTTGTTGTATTTGTTTCGCCTGAGATTTTAAATCCCTGCTCAGAGCCTGACAACACCTACAGATGAATATATTTTAATTTAACCCATCAGTTTGCCAGGTTGTGGCAGGCTTAACACCATGGTCCACTTGCGTCTAAAACAAAGAATTGATTCATGTTATCTAACCTTCTTCATCAAATAGCAATCCGGTAGCATTAAATATAGAAGGTCTTGAAAATCAATACATTTGCTGGCATGATCGAAAAACTAAGAAAAACAAATGAACAATCTGAAGGCTCCAGCAGGCTGTAAAATGACAGTCTGTGCCAGTTGGAAATTAAATAAAACTACAATATCTAACAATTGGCTATCTAACAAAATACTGGAATAAGCAAGCTTCCATTAAAACAACAGTGCAGGTCACACTAAAACCCACAAATAAGAGGAAATTGATAGTTAAATCCTTCTGTTGTCCCATTGTGCCAAAATCTTGCAGGGGTCTCTGCTCAATGAACAACTTTATATGCCATATGTGCTGCAATATTTAGGCAGAACAGGGACAGTTAAAGGAGGTATTTTAGTTTCAACTATTCATTTCCTAGGGTTTGCCAGATTAAGAAAAACTGTCAAACACTGTTTAATCTATTTCTTACTTTTACAGTTCATTTTGATAAAGGGACAAAATCAGATCGCTCTTCTGGAAGTATGATGCACGCACATTTACTGTATATATATCTCCAAGTTAAATAGTTCATTTAATCTCCTTTATAAACAAAGTACCAAATCAGGTTCGTAGCAGAGTGGTTGCTATAAATACAGGTACCAAAAACCAGAACCCCATGTCCAAAACCTTTCAAATTTCAAGGGACTGAGGGTTTGGATTCTAATTCTGGCCCTTTACAGTTGTGTTTTGGAGTCTGAAAAGGCCTATTTCCCAGTTTGGATCAGATGCAGAGAATAATCTCATGAGAGACCAGCTGTTTTAGTGAACTTTCAGTCCAAGACAAGGGAAATCCTGCAAGAATAGCAGATGTCATGAACTTTCCATCTTTCAAGATGGCAGAAGCCTCAGGAGATCAACTTTCTACCATTTCAATATAAACTCTCATAAAACAGCCCACAAAATTCCGTCAGCATTGAACCTGACCCTCTATTTACTTCAGACCCCACTCTTAGCATAAATAAACCTAATCCTGATCCAATAAACAATCTCCTTAGCTCCTTAGTTAATAATAGCTCACCAGGTTTTATTTATTAAAACAAAATTTGTTCTTGGGTTTCATTTTTTCTTCTCTCTCAAGTCAGATACATTTTTTTTTTTTGGCTTCCAATCCATGAACTGCCATACTGGATCAGATCGCTGATCCATCTAGCTCAGTATCAAATGCTCCAGAGAAAGCAATACTCCTTCACATACCAAAATGAATCTAATCAACTCTGCAAGACTATACAGGAAGGCAGTGGGGAACTGTTTCCTGGAATGATCATTTTATGCTTCTGAAACCTGGAGATATTATGATCTCGATCACAGTCTTAGTTTCCTAGCTCTCTCTATATCAGGGATTCTCAAACTGGGGGTCGGGATCCCTAAGGGGGTCACAAGGTTATTACGTGGGGGGTCACAAGCTGTCAGCCTCTACCTAAAACCCCACTTTGCATCCAGCATTTATAATGGTGTTAAATATATAAAAAAGTGTTTTTAATTCATAAGGGGGGGTCGCACTTAGAGGGTAGCTATGTGAAAGGGGTCACCAGTACAAAAGTTTGAGAACCACTGCTCTCTATATATTATCAGCAATTATCCACTCCTTTTTTTGTCTCAATGGCCCCCTATGGCAACGAATTTTATGGATTTGAATATAGGATACTATACATAGTGCAGGACTCCCTTTTACTGGTTCTAAATTTGAATTGTGACTACACTCTTCAGAGCTCTGAATTGGAACCACTTCATTTTGTATTCAGTCACCATGTACCTTATTCAGCTATTTAAGGGAAAGAAGAAGATACCTTTCAAACTGGGATATCACCCACCTTCAGAAGGACATGTTGATACAATCTATAAACAGAACTCGTAGGCATCTCAGCAAGTAGAAAGGTTTTCAGTGCTCTTTAAAAACTTCTTGTGCTTTTACCAATACATCCTCTGTTCACCTCGTGGAGGTGAGGTGGACTAGGGAGGTTATTAGAATGGAGAAACAAGTGTTCTCATATAAACCTATGTGATGTCAAACATTCCTTATTGGTATGTACATCTACATACCCTATGTTATTTCAAAAAGCCTGATTTAAAGGCTCACACAAGTGCTTGCTCCTCACCACTGTCATCTATTCATTTGCAACCCCCGCTGTTTGACTTCTCTTGGGGAAGGCAGAAGGGGAGCTGTTCTCCAAGTGAATGTCAATTCCAACTTCAGGGCCAAAGCACATGCCTGGCTGCAATGTCAGCAAATCGAAGTCCAGACTCAAAGACAATCATCTCTCTCTGAATATAAGCAGAAGCAGATAAAAATGTGCCCATTCTTCAGGAAATAATTTCATTTAAGATCTGTTAGCAGAGCATCAACTGGGAACAAAGTGTTTAGAATATAACTCTGGGTCATTTATATAAAATCTCAAGTGAATGAAAATCATTACCATGTTTATATCCATGATAAAGTAGTAAAGATATTAGCATGTTACAGCTCACATACAGTATAGATATTACAGTATACTGGTGAAAAGCATGCAAAATATTAAACTGCTCACTGCCATCACTTTCCATAGGCTCAATGTATCTTGATTATTTTATAGATTAATTAATGGATGTTTAATGGTTCTGCTAAGTCAGTCACATAACTGATGAGAACACAGACAAGAGTTCTGGATATACAAGAAATGCAAGATGTCAAGGGACATATTTACAAACTTTTTAGTTCCCATTACTGTGATAAAACAGAGTAAAGCAGTGAAAAACCATTAACCTTAAATTCTCAGCTAAGTTCTTTAGTCTCCTCCTCTGGCAGTTTTCTGCAGCATTTTGGTACAAGGCTATTTTTTAAACCCACACTGGATAGAGGATTTCAGCTAGCTGAGGAAATTAACAAAATTCAAAGTCTTTCAGTTCTAGAACATCAGTTCAGCTTCAACCCAGAGCAGTCATGACTGTAAGCTGTTATCCAGTCAATGGTCATTTATTGGCTCACACAAAAAGAAGTTAGGTGCTCTTGGTTCTTGTCCACTTCCTAAGAGAGAAGTGTCCACATCACAAAAACTACCACCACAACTGTCACCCACATTGTTGGCAGGCTAAGCCAAGAGGCCAATGAAAGAGAAGAAATGGAAACATTCCTTTCCCACCCTTAGAGGTGGTCATTTCAGGGCTGAAGCACATTTATATGGAAGCCTACATTGCCACTGCCCAGATTCTACGTGTTTCTGTCTCTCCAGGACTGCCAGCTGGCCACCGTTCCCTAAATGATATCTTCACCCAAAAGACAACACACACCTGTCATACCTAAATTGGATAGTATAACAAAAGAGAGCATTAATAGGGGAGTCAGTGTGGTACAGTGGAGAGGGTGCTGAACTGCAACTCAGGAGAGCTGGGTTCCATTCCTGGCTCTGCCACTTACCTACTGTGTGACCTTGGGCATATCACTTCACCTCTCCATGCCTCTAATGGGCAGATGGGGCTCATCAGCTGTGGCAGGCAGCCCAGCTAGACGGAAAACCTCTGATTTCATACCAAGATCAGCAGCCCTGGCCCACTGGATTATAAAAGTTGTGCCAGTCACGCATGCTCTATGCGATCTGCACCACCAATCCCAGCTAATGGAACAAGGCAAAGCAAGCAACAAAAGAGAGTGTTATCAGTGTGACACCTAACATGGACTGTATATGTTCCCAGGCATTGTTGGTTTAACCCACATCTGCAAAATACTTAGCTACTTTGAAAACTGCATCTCAAAAAGTATCTATTAAAAAAAATCCATGTGCATTTGTTGCCCTTTCAATACATTACTTCATCACAGGAGTACAGAGAGGTCAGCAGCAATATAGGCTGAATGCATTACCTTCAAAATTTCCAGAGATAGACACAGAATGCTGCAAGTACATCATAATCATACTGTGCTGCATTCTCCACTGCAGTCACTTACACCTGTGCAGAAGGAGTGCAAAATGCCACCATTCTGATTTGTTAGTATTTTGCATGAACTTTATACAGCACTAAGTGACCAACACAATGCAAGGGAATAAATAATCAGGCCCATAATACAAATGGGAACAAGCTCATTTCAGTTGGAGGCATATACACATGAAGGAAAAGCAGGTATATTACAGTATCATTGGATTTTCTGTTTACACAACTTCCCATTAATTAAACCACAATCCCTTGCCATATGCTGCATAGCAGTAAAATATGCTCTGACTCCAGTTATGGATCATTGTAATGCACAGTAGCTAAATAAGATATAGAATCATAAGAGAAATATGCTAATATTTATTTTAAGCTACCTTGCAAAAATAGAAAATTACATAATATATCTTATCTACTGCTCCAGCAGCACTAATTCAGCTATTCCAGGCTCATATGTGCAATTCTGGTTGCAGGGCATTGTACACTAAAGACTTCTGTGTATCAGATTTTGTTGAGTCATCACAGCATTGGATTCCTGGATCTGATCCCAAGCAACAGGTAATATTCTATACAGGCCTTGTCTGACACTGAGTACGGTGTAAAAGTCGCATATTATAGGAGAAGAGGAGTTAACTTGTAATCGCTTTAAAGAACTATAATTAATCTGACAGGGCAATTAATTCAAGTCTTCATGGTGGAGCTATGCTAAGTGCCGAGAAGTCCGAACATGCACACATGGAATGCATGGGTACACAAAACAAAACTTCAAAAGCAAACCACAAACCCCAGTCATGTTCCATCCATTATGCAACATACATTTATCTACCTGTGCTGACAGCAAAAATTATATATGACACACAGGTTGTTCTCTTATTTGCAATTCAGTTTAGTAAAATGTAACAGCCATTAAAACTGCTAAGTCTGACTAGGAAATCAAATTTAATTCCTACTGTTTTTATGCACTATTTTTTACTTGAATAATTCATTTTGCATTCAAACCCTTGGATAACACAGCCACCATCTGTGAATTCTAAATAAGATGAGGAGAATGATCAAATACAAGGAATATTTCTCTGTAACAGTCTACAAAAACTGAGCTGGTTGAATGACACTGAAAACTTAATCAATGTTTCATCATAATATTTTTCTAACCATTACTTGTAAATTATTGTTTTCATTTATTAGCCCAGCTCCAAGATGCGGTATGCTTTTTAGTTCTCATATTTTGGCACTATTTCTTTCCCCCTGAGCCTTGTTAGCAAGATATTTAAACAAAACATACATGGCAATATAAATTTATTATTGGTTTGAAAACTGAGAATCTTGGGGGCAATTAGAAAAATGGTTATAATCGTATTGTTCACACTCAAGTTTGGTGTTATATATTCAGTTCTAAAGACCGATTAAAAAAAGGCTAAGGATGTCACTGAATAAATAGTTATTAACAAGACCATTGAGGAAAAAATTAGCTAAATTGTGGTAAAAAATAAAAACCAAGATAAAAAGCAGTTCTTTGTATCAGACCTTTTGGCTATGATCAAGGGTTCAACCTGCTCCCATCAGAGGAAATGGCAAAAGTGTAATACAAGTCTAATACCCTGAAATCAATGGGAGTTTTGCCATTGACATAAATGGAAAAAAACTGTTGACTTCAGTGGGGCCAGGATTTTGCCCTATACATTTTCTAATGGATGAATATATTGTGTCCAAGTGATGAAATAGGACCAACAGCTCATCTGACTACATTATGAGAAGCAGAATGATCTAGTTTATTAAGCACAAAACTGGGAGTCATGAGATCAGGGTTCCAGTGACTTGTTCTGCATTGTGGACAATTCATAACTTCTTTGTGTCCCACACTGCACTTGTCTCACAAGGGTCTTGTGAAGAGTAAAGGTTTATATAGCACTTACATGTGCGCTAAGTATTATAACTAAATGTATTGTTATCCAGTTTTCACTTCCTGCTTTTCTTCTCCCTCCCTGATTTATTTTTCTATATTTTCCATGTTAAAATTTTGTTTACCCAAAATAAAATGTATTTGTTTACCCAAAATAAAATGTATCAAGGATAACTACTTTAGTTTAATTTGCATGTGGTTTTCACTGTAAAGACAAACAAGACTTATTTTGGAATCTGGCCCAGGGACAGGAATATTTTACCTACTTACTTTACAGAGCACCTGTTACTGGCTGGCTACGAGGGTACAGCTAGACTGCAAGCTGGAGGTGTGTTTTCCAGCTCGGGCAGACATAGGTGCACAATATTTGGACAAGCTAGCTTGCTACAAACAGAAGTGTAGCCACAGCAACGTGGGCAGCAGGAGGGGCTGGCTACCCGAGTCAGTACCTAAGGTCTTGGGCAGGACTGTACTTGGGGCTGCTAGCCCCTCCTGCCACCTGTACTCCCATGGCTACACTTCTATTTTTAGCATGCTAGCTGGATCAGATCTAGCCTGTGTATGCCTACCCCAGCTGGCAATTACACCTCCAGCTCAAAGTGTCAACGTACCATAATGATAAATACATTATCTCTCCTTTCCCTTTGCAACCACAGGATTTTCTGTAACTCTTTTTGTCTTGAACATCTTTTGTTGTAATCTTGGACAAGGCCATTTTCTCATCAAGTGCCAGTCCCTTCCTCCTCATAATGGCACTTTCAGTCTTGTATTATGGACTTTGCGTGTAGTTTATATATGTGTAGCAGACTAGTGGCCCATCTAATCCTGTTGCCAGTTCCACATGCTTCAGAGGAAGGTAAGAAACCCTAGTAAACAATTATGAAATAACCGCTGCATCAGCGAAGTTTCTTCCCAAACCAGGGCAGTTAGTAGCTGGCTTGTACCCTGAAGCACGAGTATTTGAATCCCCAATTTTTTTAATCCTATCCAATGTAATTGTGAATGTAGTCACTAATGACTAACATATAATTTATTTTTTAAGATTCTACTAAAGCGCTAGATATCATGTGGCAACAAGTTCTGCAAGTTAATGATGTGTGTGTAAAACAAAGTCCTTCCTTTATCAGTTTAAATTTGTGGCTTTTCTGTTATGTCCTCTTGTTTTTATGTTATGAAAAAGGGTAAACAGGAGGAGACCCTGATTTACATTTATTGTTCATTATTTTCTATCCTACCATGGCTGTCTACATCTCCTTTTATTCATGTCCCCTCCAAACTAAACAACACTCTATTTTCAACCTCAAGCTTCCATATCCTTAATTATTTTCATCAACCATTTCTAGACCCTTTCTGCTTCTATCTCTTTCGAAATAGGGGACCAGAACTGAGCACAGTATTTCAGGGAAAGGCCATTCATTTATAGAATAGAAAGAGTGCACCTTATGTATTTTATTATAAACATTTATATACTTGGTTTTTGGGGAATCATAACCATGCAACCAACATACCCATTATTCAGCTGCAGTCTACCATCATTTAGGATCACTCATCATCCAAATTGTAGCTTTTTAGTATTAAAAAATTTAATTTTACTATTCAGAAATCTTTTACCATTTCATTTGTAAAGTCAAGTAAATCTCCTGAAGGTTACACAATGCATAATGGAGTTTCAAGAAAGTTTCCATTTAAGGATACTCTGGAAGGATTTTTTATCTATTTCTACTTTTTGTGTTGTATGAAATTCTATCAGTTATCTCAAAACTTGATGAGATGAGTCTGTTTATCACTCTCCTTATTTGAAAGGCTTCAAGTGATGAATAAATGTCTTGCCAAGATTTTCTGAAACAAGTATCACCTCTACATTTAATAGTGTTTATAGATTGAGATGGGTCACTTAAAAAAAGCAAAGACTAAAATCACCTCCAGATTTATACTACTGAGATGCATATTTAATGTTTTTATAACAGAACAGATCCAAAATTATCAAGATTTGAGTTGCCAGTTCTTCACATGGTATTTTGTTTCACCCTAATTCACAAGGGTTTTTTGGTTTGTTTTTTTGCTTATATTGGGCCAAATCCTCCCCTTTTTACAATGGTTCAACCCCATTACACTTAACACTGGTGTAACTGAGGGGAGAGGGTAGCTCACCATGTTCAATATGTTGGACCGTACAGTGACTACTTTGAAAAGCCGTAAGAGAAATAACAATGTAACTTTCCATTCACAGATTAACTCTATAAAATGGAAATGTACACTTTTGCTAGGAACGTTAAATATCTTTCAAGGACTGAGATCCAACGAATACCAGGTTTAAGATCTTTGCTCTCATAACAGTGTTCTGTTCTTCTGATTGTTAAAAAAAAGAACCAATAAAACCTTCAATTTCTTGTAAAAATTCCTTCAAACATCATGAGGACTCAAACCCTTAAGCACACAAGCATGTCTTCTATCCAGGTCAGAGTAGTCTGCAGTTCATCTGCTACAGGGATTCCAACTACCCGTTCTGAATACGACCTGATTTTGAAGAAGTCATACTGAATTTTGAGAACTTTAATTGTAATTTGTTAAAGGGTCCTGGGAGGGAAAACAAAAGCTCAGGGCTCATGAAATGTCATCAGGTTGCAACAGTGTCTTCAAATGCAATGATGATGTGCCCTGTTAACATGAAAAGCATACACCCAAATCTAGTAGAATCATTTGCAGTAGTTTCAGTTTAATCCAAAAAGGGCCAAATTCTTAATATGAAAGACAAAAAAGGAAGCAATAGAATTTTAGAGAATCCTAAATATGCTAGATTTCACTAAGAATTCATCCAATGATATTTAGTAAATTGGAAGTGTGTATTTATATTTTCTCCTTCATACGGATGCTGATTACATGCAGAGAAAAATCACGTGAAATGCACTTTCACAAATACATGGAGAAAAAGCTAGCCACATAAATTCCTTGCTACAAAAAGACCTGGTTGTCACAGGGGATGGGTAATGGGACATGGAGTCTTCCCCTTCTAAACCATCAGTTAGTATTAAAGATATGATTTAATCACACATATTTTTAGTAAAAGTCAGGGACAGGTCATGGGCAATAAACAAAAATTCACGGCCTGTGACTTGTCCATGACTTATACTATAAATATCCCTGACTAAATCTTGGAGGAGGGAGGGCACTGCTGGGAGGGGCACCCCGGGGGTCCGCTGCTGGTGGGGGTGCCCCGTGGCCAGCATCTGCTCCAGCCACCCGGCGGCCATTGAGAAGCATCTGCTCCAGCCACCCGGGAGCCAGCTGCTTGGGCAGTCCTGGGCTGAGCCACACTGGGCGCTGCAGGAGTCACAGAGGTCATGGAAAGTCACAGAATCCATAACTTCCACAACCTCCATGACAGACACGGAGCCCTAGTTAGCATCCATCCTATCTCACTGATGGACAGAGTTGTCTCAGATTATGTTCAGCGATCTGTGATGTGAGCTGGCTCAGCATCCATGTTAAAAAGAAAACAACGGGCAGTAAGGACATGCTCTCTGAACTGAGTTGAGTCTGTTAGCAAGTCAGTATAGGAAGTACGTACTGCCACTGCTTTTGCCCTTTTTATTCTGAGCCCAGTCATGCATGGCTAAGATAAATGGGAACTTTGTCCAAATAAACTGAATGGGACCAAGAACATTATGGATAGAAGAGGTTGTAAGTCTGGCATCTTTCCCAAGCACCAAATTTCATTTTGAAGATGTCGTATTATTATTAAACAGTATTGCAATGATATCAAGTGGTTAATTTCTTTAATCAGATTCAATTTCTAATATTAAAGAGCTACAGAAAAAGGAAAAGGAAAGCTGCTGAGAGAAGAGCAATACAATGAGATTAATAAAGCTTTTTATAGGAAACGTTGTTAGAATATTTTACTTACCTCTTCCAGCAACTGTGAATGATGCTTTGTTATTATTTGTGGTGTATCAGACTGCTCAGTAATTTATAGAATATAGAGTATGATAGAGTACTTGCCCTGAAGATCTTGAGGTCTAAGAAGCATTTTCATAGATTCCAAAGCCAGATGGGACCATTGTGATCATCTAGTCTGACCTCCTGTACATCACAGGCCATAGAACTTCCCCAAAATAATTCCTAGAGCAGATATTTTAGTTAAACTTCCAATCTTGATTTAAAAATTGCCAGGGATGGAGAATGCACCACAACCCTTGGTAAATTGTTCCATTGGTTAATTACTCTCACTGTTAAACATTTACACCTTATTTCCAGTCTGAATTTGTCTAGCTTCAACTTTCAGCCATTGGATTGTGTTATACCTTTCTCTGCTTGATTGAAGAGCTCATTACAGAATATTTGTTCCCCATGTAGGTACTTATAGGCTACAATCAAGTCACTCCTTAACTTTCTCTCTGTTAAGCTATATCGATTGAGCTCCTTGAGTCTACCAATATAAGGCATGTTTTCTAATCCTTTAATAATTCTCATGGCTCTTCTATGAACCCTCTCAAATTTATCAACATCCCTCTTGAATCTACCAACCCTACAAATAGATAAAAGTGTAACAATCCCACTACAGATCATCAAGAAGGACAGAACTCAGTACCTTCAGCATCAACACACATGCCCGTACCACTTGAGCTAATGTCATAACTCCATTTGCTAATTGCAGTTAATAGTTTCTTATCCTCTAGGAAGACCAGCCACTCATTAGAGGAGGAGGAAACACCACACTTAGGCTTCACCTACACTTTTTAAAAGTTCTGCCGGTATAGCTATACTGGCAAAATCCTCCTAGCATAGACACTGCTTCTACAGTCAAAAAGTGCTTTTGCCAGCACAGCTTATACTGGTTCACTGACTGAAATAAACTATACCCGTAAAAGCAATGTTATGCAGGTATAGCTGCTTCTAAGCTAGGGCTGTTGACAGTATAGTTATGTTGCAAAATACAATTTTAAAAAAAGCACCAAACTAACACACTACCACCTCAACTGAGATTGCTATGCAGGCAAAAGTTTCTGTTCTAGACCCGACTTTAGTCAGTGTGTTACACCCACTTTACATATGTGGAGATAAAAAATTGAAGAGCCATGTGATATAGAAATTACGTACCTCGGAGTGCCTTATCTGGCCTCTGATCACTAATCCATCTCCCTAGGACTTACGATACCATTCCAAATAACTGACTCTATTTATTCATTCATTCATTCATTTTAAAATTGACCTGTCAGAAAAACACCTCTTCTACTTCCTGGGAAATGTAAGAATTCCTCCCCCATGAAAATTACATTCCTCCAAAGCCCAGTATGGACAAGGCTCAGACCACAGCCATGAACAGCTCTTCTATACCTAAAATTTGCATGTCTTTGAAGTCTTATATTGGCACCTTCAGAGGACTAGATGTGAACGTTGGGTCCTACTAGCATAAATGGGTGAAAATCCAGTGAAGATAATGAAGCTGAATCCACTGATGCCAACAATGAACTAGGAGTGGGCAGCTGAGGCAGTTACCAAGGTGCATGATAAATAAATGTATCATATGGCTCCGCAGTAGATCATATGGATATCTGTATTTCTCATACGTGAAGGAGCTATCCATGTGATAAATGTATCGCAGGGTTCTGTAATTTATCTATCCTGTGCCTTTTACTATCTCACCTGCCCTATGCCCACAAATCCATCTTCTTGGGCTTTATTATAGCATTCCAAACAGCTGCCATTTGTTAAAACAATCCATCAGCCAGACAAATGCTCCCCTTCAAAAAACATTATTCCCACCATGGCCAAGATCAAGCAAGCTTGTCTTGAACCAACAGAAATTTCTCTGTACCTTAAAGGGCTGTGACTATAAGTACTCTATCTCACTGCATTTCAGATTTAGAAATGGGAGCTGTCCACCATCAGAAGCAGATGTCCTGTTCGCTACAAACATGTAGAAATGCTTCAGGGCAAAATTTATCACTGGCACAAATAGGTGAAAATCCACTCAAGTCAATAGAGTTGCACCAACTTATGCCAGCAGTGAAGTTGAGCCATACTTCTATGGTCTTGGAAAAAAACATTACAAGAATCAAAAAACTGAACGAACACAAGTGATCTGGCAAATTAAACGCAATTATAAATGTTACAAGCTGGGCAATGCAGATATACATTTAACAGTGTAAGATCAGCACCATGTTCCTGCATGGCAATCACTTTATTTCAAGCAGTCTCCACAGACTATTTGGAGGGAGGGAGGGGAAAGTAATTAAGACTTTACAAGTTTTATGAAAAAAACAACAACCATCAGTTGTAAGGCTAAGTCACTCCATGGCAACTTGAACTCCTATTGCAGGAGTGAACCAAACCACGACTTGTACAGTAACTGCTTCAGGGTTGCTCTGGTGAGAGAAGTAACACTCTGACAGGTGGTATGACCCAACCATAAATCCTGAATACGAACTCACAAAGCCAGAATGGGGAGCTGGCACATGGCCAGCGCTCTCTTAAACTACCCGTTATTATAACGCATTGTTGGCAAAGCTCCTAAAGCCATAGAAAGAGAGGAGGAAAATTAACTCAGGCTTAATAAACACTGTAGGATAAACATAATTTTTATGTCTTAACTTTTTTTTTTAAAGACATAGTCAGCAATAATATCCAGCTCCTAAAACTATGCAGTCTCCCACATCTTCTCTTTATACCAAGATGGAAGATGACTTTTTTTCTGTTGTAACATGGGATCATGGTACAGAAAGTCTCACACCACTTTGGAGTGGTATAGAATATATAAACCATTTACTGAGGGCAGTTATCTATGGAATCCCATCCAACAGAGATATTTTACATCAGATAACATTTAAGTTAAGGTAAATGCATAACTATCACAGATTACACCTTAAACTTAGTCATAATATTGCTAGTGCATTGGAGATGTCTTTCTAGAAATGGACCCACACCAAAACCCCAGATCTGAACTTAAGGAAATTTCAGATCTGTATCAGAACTTTGCAGCTGGCCCCTATATCTATGTTGGGCTGAACAAAACCCTGCATCTGAATTTTACAACTCAAGTACATGGCTACCTCTAAGCTACAAATCCTTGTAGAGAAACTAGTATTTTGTATTGCTTTTGCTTCCTGTTCCATTTCAGACTCTTTGCAAGCAAACTCAAGAGTATCATGAATTCTTTGGGACAGAAAATTATTAAAAAAGCAACTGACGGGAAAAGTGCAGGTTTGTACAGAACACATTAGAGAATAAGTGATGGCCTGTTAGTATTCCTGAACCATATCACACAAATGACTAAAATGCAGTGCAAGTCATGAGAATGTGTAAAGGAAAAAAAGGGGACAACTCATTCTATGACCATGTTAACTACGTTACCTGCTCAAAAGAATATTTTGGTCCAAAAACATGAAAACAAAACAAAGGTGAAATCGTGGCCCCATTGAGGTCAATGGGAGTTTTGCACTCACTTCACTAAAGGCAGGATTTTGCCCAGGTTGAATGTGCCCCTCTCAAACAATTAAATCTAGAAGCAATCGAGGAAGATGTGTATTATGCAGTAACCACTATGCCAACCCTCTCTAGTTTCTCTCTAGCGTGATGACAGAGTTAACAAAAACACATTAAATAATGCAGATTAACACTCATTCAGTAATACATAGCTGTATTGTGAGTGAGTCTTTGCTGGCAAGTATACTACAACAAGCAAAGCAAAATGGAAGCAAAGAAGAGTTAGTGCTAAGTTTTTTGCTTTTAAAGCAAACAATGGGGGCAGGGAGCACTACCCATTTGCTTTTGCTCAGAATACACTGCAGATAGCACCACAGGAAGTACAAGGTTTGGCCATTTTCCCCTCAGTCCAGGTTTCTTTCTAGTAATGTCTTAAACTAAGTTTAGTAGAACCACAAAGACTAGATTTTTGTTATTCAGCATGAAATGCACAACGTTCATTTTGTACCTTTAAGAGATATCATTCATGCACCAATCCAATGTGTGATCATCAACAAATGTTTGCTCTTTCATTACTAAGAGTCAGTACCCAAGAACAATAGTTCTGTATTCCTTTAAAATGACAACAGCTCTGGGGGTGGGAGGGAACAAACTTAATCGCAATTGCTGGTTATGGCTAGTCTTATCATACCTACCCAAATAGCTATGACAACCATAATATATAAAAATACAGAAACAGAAGGAGGAAAAAAGAAAATACCATAACGAGGGGAAGGAAGAATGACCGTTGGCTCAGGAAATTTGGGCTCCATTCTCAATTGCCATAAACATGGGGCAAGTCATTGAATTTCTCTGGACATCAGTTCCTCAGGGGTACTATGGGAATAATAGTCTCTGTGTCCGGGGGGTGCCGTCAGGTGAAATCCATAAATATGTGGGAGGCACTCAAGTACTACACCGATAGCAGTCATGTCAGCAGAGAGCTCTGTTAGAAAGAGTCTGTTTGTAAAATCAAATCTCCACTGTCGGTGGGTTTGGGTTTTTGTTTTTAAACCAGCAGTGGGAATTGGAGTTAGAAAAAGAAGGAAACTTATGTCCATTTCTGGCATTAAAGCATAAGTGCATTGTTGGTGAGTCTCTGTTCTGTATTAGCCTGCCAGGTTCTTATTTTACAGCACCCAGTTGTGTGCTAGATGCTTCTTGTGTATAAAAGAAAAATAACATGGACCCCTACTCCACAGAGTTTACAGTCCAAATAACCCAAGATTTATTTTCAGCTGGTGATGGTTGGGACACATACAGAGGTTGATATGCCTGCTACAGCTTTGGCTACCAGAGATAGGTCTCTCAGCTCAGGCAGAAGTGGTGAAAGCTTTAAGATCCAGAGGTCCCAGGTTTAATCCCCACTGCTGAAGGCTGACTCAGAGGGTGTGGGGTTACAGCTTCACAGATCATCTGATCTTCCCCCTCTCCCCACACAGGGAATGCACTAGGGTCATACAGAACAGCACCAAAGCCTTGTGGGCCACATTCCTGCCTCCTTCCCTCTGAGAGGAGGTTCTACCCAGAAACAAGCTGACACATTCAGGCTGGAGATGGGGGGCAAGAATTGTCCCACAGAGACTCATATTTCTCCAAAGAATTTGCTATTTTCACAATGTTTGTTCTGCACTCACAATGAGCGTACAAATGGTTTTAGCTCCCTGGAAAAAGAAATCTTGTCATTCGTTTTATATAATTCACACCGTTTCAAAAATAGGCTGTCACCGACAACCTTCCTGGATAGGACTACGCTGCTGCCACCATTGAGTTCCAAAGCAGCAGCTCGGCTTGCTGAAGCAAGGACTGCAGCATTAGGGACTGAATGTAGCCAATAACTATTAAAACTCCGGAAGATTTCTGCTAGCAGAATGACGTAGTAAGATGCACAGCATTTGCTAACTCAAAGCCCTAAAATGGTTCCTCTTCCTTTCCCCCCTCTTGTTAGTTGTGACTGACTGTGAAGTTGGCATGAGACCTTAATTGCTTAGTCTTTCCATGTCAGCATTTCCAGGCTCCTGTTTTGTCAGGTTTTCAGTGCCTTTTATTACAGAAATGTGGAGGCCAGCAGAAGAAGTATAGTTTTCTTCATATCCAAACAAAAAACAAAATAAAAATACATTCCAGGGCCCAGCAAATCCAGCTACATTCCAGCAGCAACCGAGGACAAAAAGAGGACAATAGAGTGTCATATTGTAGTTCAGCTTGGATTAAGTTAATTAGTTTCTCAGAAGAATGGTTTACCAAGGAAAATTTGAGACAGGCGTGTACATGATTCTCCCACAGTGAAACCAAAAGAAAACCACACACAGACACAATTCAAAGGACAAAATCCATACATATCAGCAGTGCAGGTAAGATCAGCTGCCATAGATTTCTGCTTCTGCCCCTGGCTCCTGCTCTAGGTGGTACTGTGCTGCTAAAAATGAAAAGAACTCACGTGTAAGTACATCTTGTGAGGTAGAGTTAAGGTTATTAGAATGTGTAATGTGAATAGGTACATGACATATTAAGTTACTTAAGGAAATATATAACCTGTGAGGGTAAGTGAATATTTTTCTTAACTCATCATCTCCATATTTTTTACGGCTAAGGGTTATGGAAATGTTGTTCTTATGAATTTTGTATATGGTTTGTTCACTGGAGCAATTTTTGTGCCTATATTTTTCTAAAAGGAAAAAATCCCTCACCTAAAGCCCCACGTTGTCAATTGCAGCATCAAAATCTCTAGCATTATTAGACAGGCCATTAAGAGCTCAGCTTGACAGTATCCTTCCAGGAAAGTGAGAGCAGAGGATACAAACATGTGGAGCAGCTGGATAGGGGCTGGTGTTTTGCACTCCACTAGCTTGGTCCTATCTTACATTACTGGCATTTCATCTATCTTACTGCAATAAGCCAAAGTTTCAGTCAAGTCCTTTATGATTTGTGGGGAGGGAGGCGGGGGGCAGGTGACAGACCACAATAGTAACCTATAGTGAAAAAGCGCAAAGAGCAGTACGTCCGTGTGTCAGGTAAGAATTCAAGCAGCGACTCTCCAGAGGATTAAAGCTGTAAGGGTCTCTAAAAGTTAAACTGGTCAGTAAGTTTCAACTGTACAAAGGAAAAGTTCAGGGTCCGCTTTCAAAGTCAGCTTCATGAGCTGCCCTATCACCTCACCAGGCCTAAAGGCAGCATCTCTTTTTGTGAAGGAAAGAGTAAATTCATTTTTTAAATGTTTAACCATCCCTTCTCATTTGATGGCAGGGAACCACTTTTTACATCACTCAGTCTCAGAGGTCAACACACTGCTACATAAGCTACGGCACAGAACTTACATTTTTTTCTAAAATCCTTAACGTTTTTCCCTGCCAGTGGAACTTGTCAGATAACTACACATATAACAAGACAGGAAGAAACCACCATGCCTTAGTCATAATCATCTGGGTTTACATACTGCGCTTAGAATATTTGCTATGTCAAAGGATCTTGGGGAAGAGGATGAGAGGAACAGTCATCAGAAAGAGAGGGAATTTCCACTAGTAACCTATGAGACATTCACTTCCACAAAAATCCCAATAAAGAAAAATTATGCTCCACAGAAGAGATGGGGGAAGATAACGGTGTGCTCTGTGTCCCAACTGATGGGTGTTCATTATTAAAGTTAGTTGTAACATTCATAGAATTATTTTACGGACACCCGAATCAAAGCCGAAATCTGAATATTCCACAAGGACATTCAACTTCTGAACACAATTTGGCAGCTGGCCTTCTTCTCTCTATGCTGGGATGGAACAAAAGCCCAGTCAGAACACTCCCCATACTTTGGAGAAATTGGGATGCACACTTTGTTGCTTGGACCTGCCTCTAGCCACCATTGCTACACGTCAGGAGTATTACACTAACCACCAGTGCATAATTAGAAAAATGAACTAGGAAAGGGATTAAGGAGTTTCCCTTAGGAAACTTACTTCGGAAAATTCCCTGTAAAAAAAATCTCCCAGCTCCACAAAGGCCTAGAATAAATAGATGACTTGACTCAAAAGCAAGGAGAGCATGAAATACATGAGAATAGGAGAGACTGCTCCATTCAGGAAGGAGACTATTAAAAAAAAATAGGTGTGATTTTTGGACAGTGTCCGCTATTTATCACTGAACCTTTGTTGTTGGGTTGGGTTTTTTTGGTGTGTGTGGTGAGTGAGTAAGTGAGTGAGTGAGTGAAAGCTGATGCTGTATTACCAAATATAATGAAGTAGGTTTTAACAGGGTTTAAAGAGTCAGGATTTTGGGGACTCTCACAATGTTCTGAGAGTACTGTTTTCGTGACAAATAAATTGGCCCATTCCCCCAGGCTCACAGTTCCAATTTTATAACAAATTGAACTCTGCGACACCACATTCTCTCACCTCGTTACTCTGCCTCTCTCATCTGAAATGCAAATAAACCAGTTTGCTTCTCGGCCTCTCTTGCTGCTTGTATGTGAGAGGAACAATAGAGTTGCTGTTAAGTTTTAATATTTTCTTAGTAAAGCCATGAATATTCCAGTCCCTTTGTGCACACACATAACATAGATAGTAAGTGGGCACTATGAAAGAAATGCGTATGAGATATCTCAGCAGAGTTGGCAGCACAGGATAGCGAGCAAATTTGTGCTCATCCCCATACCAAAAGGGCAACAAATTAAGTACAGTTTTACTTAGTATACGTGGCAAGAAAACATGGATATTTCCCCCCCCCAACAAAAACATTAGGTATATTGATAAACAGCAAGCAATGGCTACTGGCCAAAAAATGCATCATAAATAGTATCAGTAGCTATTTTTTCACTACCTAAGGCAAATTAGCTATTTTTATTTTTTTATATTTTACACACACACACACACACACACCAAAGTTCTTCAATATGTTCCCCTTTGAGATCAAAAAGAGGAAAAGACAAAGCAGCCTTTGATGCTATCACAGCCTGAACAGAAATGATATTTAACAGAATAAAGTTGGCTGGAGACTAATTTTTTAAAGCAAATCTCAAAGCTATGAAGTGATACTTTTTCCATGAACTGTTGTTCACATAAAAGATCCCTGTGTTTCACATTTTTTAAGAGAAAATCTGAACTAAAAATACCATTATAGATCTGAAAATTTTGTTAAATGCTTAGATTCCTGTGTTAAATGGAGTATTCATCACTTCTGTAATTCAAAGTAAAAGGAACAAAATTTTATAATTTATAATAATTTATAGAATAGCTTTTTAGCAGCTTTTCAAAGTAAAAAGGAATAACCACAGACAAAATGTGCATGTACATTAAAAAAAATCCATACCTTCAGAGAGCTTTACATCCCACATAATTCACTTAAAAATATACCATGTCAGTAATGTTTTGTTTGTGTTGTAACGTGGTCAAGTCTTAAAAAAAAAAAAAAATGTAATCATCCAGTTTCTTTCATAATTAAACTGTACTCAAGGCATAAATATGTTCATTAAAAGTGTTCCATGGAAAGTTTCTACTCCATGTGATATTTTATGATCAGCTCCTGTTATGAATATTGTCCTAAATTTTGCAGATGTCTAAATAACATCTGATTATACAGTATGTAGATGATCGCTTATCAGTGAAATTAAGACACAATGCTGAGCCTGAAGAGCTGAATTCCTAGATTGTTATCCATTCTATCATGGGGCCTAAAATAATTCCCCATTTCTCCAAGATTTTATTGCAATAGAAGACAGCACTCAATTCCACTGCAAGTAACAGAGTTTGATTTAATGTGATAATTACTTTGAATCATAGGTTAAGAATGTACTACTGTTTTTTCAATTCTCACTATGGGATACCAGAGGCCGAGGAAGATATGTACATTTTCCAGAATGGTACACTGCCTCCATCATGCACAAAAATGCTGTGGCAACACCAAGAAAATCATCATCTAACATTTATATTATCGTGGCATCTAAGGAGACAACTGGGTTGGGACCCATAGTACTAGGCTCTGTATAAACATCTGTCTCAAAGAGCTTATGATCTAATGATGGCTGTTACATTTTCACTTTCCTCAACCAATGCTCAAAAATGAATAAGAACAAAACCAACAAAAGCCAAAAAGCTCACCGGCCTGCTCTGGAAGCCAGGATGTCAGCAGGACAGGCACAACTGCAGCCTACAGGACAGTTTTGTTATTTTCTTGCTTATTTTAATCAGTGGCCCTTGTATCACAATGGCTCCTTCCACCATAGTGCCAGGAGTTAATCACATTCGCCAACAAGATAACTCTAGCCCCTTTACACCTGTCTTCCCCAGCCAAGAGAAGATGCCTGATTGTTGTGATCTCACTGCCTTCCACGTTCACTCTGTTCAAGACCTTCAGACATGTTCAGTTAGATCTCTCCCCTGGGGGGCTGGCACTGTGCTGCTAACCTACAAACCCTTGCCTACTGAGCCAGAGATGGAATTATTTATGAAATGGATTATGTATGTAATCCATGCCAGTAAAACCTGTTATCATGATAGACCGGGAATACGGTTTTGATAATAGCGTTTTTCCACTGGTCTTTGCTCCGACTGTGGACGGCCTTGCACAGGATGGGGACCGGGCACACACAGCCTTTTCTCCCTTATGTTGTGTACTGGTGCAACCGTCATGGGAAGTGGTGGCGATGCTCTAGGCACTAACCGCCTAATGAGGCTGGACAGAATGGGGGCCACAGTCCCACCTAGAACAGAGCTGGCCTTGTATGGGGCGGGGAGGGGAAAGACCCCTTTCAAAAAATGAGGCAGTCGCCACTGTAATGTCAGCTCCCCTAGAGCCCGAGGGGAAATTCGCCCTGAGTCAGCCAGAATTCTCCCATTGGCTCCCACTGCAGTCCCTCCTCACCATCTCCACGATGGTGGCTGAAAGCGCTGTTAGCATGACTGGCCCTGATCATTTCTACATTTATACCACAGATTTTAATTATTGTTTATTATTGTATTGTAGGTGTCGATGCAGCACACCCAATGCCTTGAAGGGGTGAGCTTTTTATACATAGATATAAACACACAGAGAGTTGCCCAACCCATCTCGGGAGAAACTAAGGACCAGAAAAGCTGCATTTCATTCCTCTCCTGCATTAGCAGAACTGTATAGGGGAGACTACACAACAGTTACTTGCATTATGACTGAGTCTAGCCAATGCCCTCAATCTGTCAGTTCCCTAGTCCTGCCAGCACACTTAGATACACAGTTCTGTCCACTTGGATACTATTTCTGTAAGAAGAAAGGAAAGAGCAAGCCTGGCCCGGAGGGGAGGAGAGAAAACAGGATGGGGGGTGCAGAGAGGGAAGAGTGCAGAAGCTCTTCAGTGCTGTGTTTTGGTGAATAGAATATGACAGCAGTTATTCATGAGCTGCATTGCATACATTTGTTACAAACATGAGGAGGGAAACTTGTATCCATGTGCAATAATAGTTAGTAACTCACTCGTGTTTTAAAACAAGCATTAAGCTTATGACACAGAGACAGAACAGTCAAAAGACTCAGCAAAAAGGCCTTAACTTCCCAGAGCTCAAGAAAGGAAGTAAATGCATGAGTTGAGGGATTTTCAATCTTTACTACGAAATTCATGACTTCTGTTATTTTTTCCACAACTTCCATGTTATTAAAAAAAATGAAGGGCCAAATGCTTTTGTCAGTTAAATAATATAGGCCCCGGGTAGAGTATAAAAACCCAGATCAATCTGGAGTTAAAGAATTTTATCGCTGATGTGGCAAGGTAGTATCTAAACTTATCATACAACTCTCCTCACAATTTAAAGTAGAAGTCAATCCAAGTGCAATGCAGCAAACTACCTTCAAACAGGACAGTATCAGGCAATTATTGCTAACAAGCCTGAACCACAAAATTTAAAGCAGTGAGAATTTTAATGGCTTGGGACAATGGCTTAGTCCTAGCTGTTTTATGAGCCATGTGAAATTATCTGAGGCTACTGGCTGGAGTTTGGGCTCATCCTTGGTCTTATTCAAATAAGAAAACACTACAGCCATGAAATAAATAAGGCTATAAATGTACATTTTTAACACCCAGCATCAGCTGGGAATGTTCATGGCACAACCTTGCTCCTATTATAGTAAATGACAAAGTACCCACTGACTTCAACCTGAGCAACACTGGGCTTCCAAACTAACTATAACAACAGAATTAATGACAGGCTCAGAGTCAGCATTAATGACATTCCACCCTTTTGCTCTGAAAGTCTTGCAGTTATCAGTAACTCTCAGTTATGCTGGTGGGTGAAATGAGTATAAGGGAGATCATAATCAGGCCCAATGTACTCAGGTCTGGGTTCCAGACTGAGCTCCAAACAGGTAGACAACTGTGCCCATGCAGAGCCAGTTGCAGGATTGGCGCCTGACTTACTCAGAATTTACATCAGTGTAACTGAGCAAAATTTGGTCCACAATCTTCTGTGGTGACTACCTCTTAACTTCCCTGCATAACAAAGCACCTCCCAAATCTAACTGCCTCCAACTAATACTTACTATCAGACAATTATTTGTGGTTTTACACAGAGAATTACTTGACAAAGTCCAAACCTTAAAGTAATTATATAAAAAATTATGCCGAAGACATGCTCCCATGTAATTTCAGACTGCCTCTTCTCTTACTTAAAATCAGAGTTACATAAATATTTTGGAAGGAATATAAAGCCTTATGCTTTGGGCCTTAAACAAATCACCATCAGGGATCAGGATGAGACCTTCCTGTAGTGAAGGAAATTATCCCATATCTCCTTACTGCAATATTTCTTGCATTTTCTTCTGAAATATTTGGTGCTGACCACTGCTAGAGACGGGATACCAGACTAGATAGACCTGATTCAATAAGGGCAGTTTCGATGTTCTTTCACATTTCTGATTTTTGTCAAGTCCCTTATTCTGGAATTTTGTGCTATATGTCAGAGGCAAAGGGCCTTGTTGGGAGAACCCGAGTATGACATGAGCTAAACGAGATGTACCGGGGACATCAAATGCAGATTTCTTATTTTAAGAGTTATTGCACGCATTTCATAACAATTGCATGTGTGTAATAAACACAGGGATTGTGAAACAGAAATGTGATCAGGGTAGGTGAATTATAAGAAGAATCCCTGTGTTTATTACACATATGCAACTGTTATGAAATGCATGAAATAACTCTTAAAATAAGAAATCTGCGTTTGATGTCCCCGGTACATCAGTTTGAGCAGTAAGTAATTAAGATACATATTAGTAATGTACCATATGCTTCTGGTACTGATCACATGGAATTAGAAAAAACTTGTCCTGTACTTGTGCATTTCAATCATTCATAATAAACAGTCAAATACACTTGCTTTTGCTACATATAAACCACCATGCTATTTACAGTAAGTACCCAAAATAATAAATTTCCTCATCCCTCACCGTAATATCTGCATGTTAGGATTTAAGGATAGTCACTCTCCATTTATGGCCATGGCTGGATAGAACAATTACAATACAGTTAAGGTGGCAACACTTTCATCTCACGTGGTGTATTAGAAGGGAAATGACACATTAGAATTTTCCCACACTTTTGGATCTCTACATCACAGCCACTGCCCTTCCAGAAGAACTGAGCAGACCTGATTTGAGAGCCCATCAATATCCCTCGTTTATCAGCTGGGAGGGATTGCGTTTGAGAGACATAAAGCACTCCCTCCCTCCCTCCCTCAAGAGGGAGCGTGAGCCCACAGCCTCTGCTAGCTAAGGGGTAAGAGACCTGTACCAGACAATGAACCTATTCTTCAGGGCAGTGCAGAGCACTAGCCCTTCGAAGTTGCCTTTATTGTTGTTTGGCTTTCTTAAACGTTGAAAACACTTTGTCAGTATTCCCAACACAAACATTTAGGACGAGGGTAATCACGAATGCTGATGCAGAGAGGTGCAAATTAGATCTCCCTCTATCAGCAAAACGTTTTGGGCCTCAGTTGAGTTACGACCATACCCCTCCTGCTCATAAGGGCAAAGGGATGCATCTTCAGATTCCAGATGGGGCACCATCAAGGGAGAATAGCACTGAAACACAACCTCCCCCAGGCCGCCTTCTTTGGAAATCCTACGTCAGATTTGATATGTTTTAATAAGTGAGAGCGTTAAGGAGCTTAAATAAGTCAGTGCAAACTGGATGAATTTGGCTTTTACTCTTTAAATCCAAGGCTGTTGATAAGGGTCCCAGCTTTAGTTCAGTCAAGTTGCAGAAGTTATAATCCAAAGAGCAGAAAAAAATAAACTATTAAAAAACACACAAACGTGTCGAGCTTTTATGTTAGCTTTGCAGTTGTTAATCCTGAAAGTTATAAAATAAAATCTGTTTATACATATATAAAAAGGTAAGCAGCTGGTATGGCTCGTATGGTGCATTTTGTCTTAAACATCTTTAATAATAATTTCAGTGTGGACCACTCTGAAAAGACAGAACAAAAATCTAAAACCTTTGGTTTGGCCAGATGCGTTGTTTGTAGGGCACTTGACCCTGGGACTTCCTGAGCTTCCAGTTATACTGGGACTCTAGACATAGCCAGGATTAGTACAGACCAAACTGTACTGACATGCAGTAGTTAGGTTACAAATAACTTCCTCCATTGAGACATTTCCCTCTGTAATTACAGCAGAGCAGAATATAGCCAGCAGAGGCTATGCTGCCTAACCACGTGCTTGTTTACTTTGCTGGATCCACCATTTCAGTTTTGTTCAAAATTTTTCTTCCAGTTACACAACATTGCTACCATCCGTCTCTGTTTCTCCCAGGAACCCCTAGAAACTTCTTTGCAGTTGCTCAGACCTGGCCCCAGCCACAGAGGCAAAGAAAGTTCACAGGAAGCCCCAGATTAAGCAAAATGAGGTGCTCTCTCTGGTGTTTATGGTTTATTTACTGGCTTCTTGTACACCCATAAGAACACAAACTAGCCCAGTCTCCAGTCACATTGAAGTAGTTTAGCCATCAGTAAACAAGTCAACCAATATAAAACCAAACATCATCAGAGCAGCTTTTCTATCTCCAGAGGGTACTACCCTAACTTTAGGTCAGCAAACCTCTGCTTTTCCCTCCCACGAAAATAACTCAAGCCCTTTTGAAGTCATGGCTCAGCTGCACTGCACGACCTCAGCTCAAGGAAGTACCTCGGGGTAAACTCGGAAACACAAGAACACCTGCACACAGACCCACTGAAAAACTGGAGCTCCACATGGGAACACAGATCCGCCTACGCAGAGCACGCTGCAGGATTATTGTCTGCAGGAAAATGTGGCTTCTGATTTTGAAATTGACGTAAATAAAAACCAGTAGTTACAACCCAAGAAAAGTTTGCCTTTTGAAAAGCTACAGGAAGTTTCTAAATGTTATCTCAGTTCCTCTTGGAAATGCTCAGTCAGACTTCAGTATAAATATAAAAATTGAGTATCATCATTATTCAATGAACCCAAATAAGGATGGACAAAAGGACCTCAGCTATATCTCCCTCTCTTTGGCAGAATTCATGCAATAAAAATGGTAAACCACTGCCAAATTTTATAGCCATACCAAATTCTTTTATATAGGAATAATGGAAGTAAGAGTGAGCTGCATTTTAGCAAACTTATCTGCAGCACTGAAAAAGAAGCTTTTATTGCATAAAATTGTTAGAACATAGCAAACAGCGGATTGACCTCCCAGGCCTGAAATTATCTAACCAACCACGTCAACTATGAACTCAGAACTGGATCTCTTCCAGTCTTTCTTATGAAACTTCTGATTTTGCTCCCATGTTACTACAATTTCTATTTTTATTTATCTATATAATTGGAGCTCTCCTCTTGTGTAGTAGCATAGTCTATTTTGTTCAAGCAAGTTCCCAAAATATAATTGGAACGCCAAGGGTGGATACAGCTAATTTGTTTGATTCTATTTCCTGTTTGTGATTATCTAAAATTCCTTTGACAGAGGGGAAGGAGATCATTAATAAGCAATGGAGAAATAAAAATGTACCCACCAAATAGGATGTTTAATGCTTCAAATTTATTTCACCTGAGCATGTAGACCCAATCATCCTGCATTCCTTCCAGTAAATTCAATGGAAGTTCTCGGTGCACAAAAAAATATAGAATCAGACCCCCTAATAGCCCATGTTAAAAACCTCCATTCAGGGATCAGGATACCAAAGGCTAGTTGTCCCTGTTTACTGAAAATTTATCATCTACTTTTAAAACCTCATATTTTAATTTTTTTCTGAATATTCTGGGGAATGAGGAGGGGAGAAACCTTGAGAAATTGTATTCTTTAGAAGAGAGAGAGAGAGAGAGAGAGAGAAAGTAATCTGAATAGCCCCCAAACAGTCTTTAAAATAGCCTTTGATTAAAAATAAATTCACGAGCAATTTATGTCAATAGAAAATAGTTGCACATATTTTTGTTAAACGAAGTACCTGATATTTTAAAGCTTAACAAATAAGCCTTGGAAACCATGTTTACGTCTATTTGTTGTTACTAATATCAAGATAGGAAACCATTTATAGCCAGTAATCTGAGATGACTCTCTTTCCAGCAACTATGAACTTAGCCAGTAAAACTCATACTGAGAAGATGTATATGATCCCACAATGCTGAGAAACATGAGGATGGTGAAAGAAAGTGAGGAGGCTCACAAAAAAGCCCAAGATTTGATGCTCAGAAATTCATAATATTCCTCCTGAACTATTGCTGAGCTGCAAAGTCTGTGTCATGCTACTTCATTTCAGAATGGCTCGGTCTTAAAATAAAGGGTAAAAAAAATCTCCAGGTGACAACACACGTTCCACTTCAGCCATGAGAATTAAAAGAAGAAAAAAAAAAAGTTTGGATTGTAATTCACTTCTATCCATTACATTTCAAGTCCCACAAACTGCCCTTAGATCACAGGTTAGGCTGTTGGCTCAATCTATTATTCGTACCTTTCATTATTAATGAACCACTGCAAGACAAAGCAGTACAGCAGCAGGTCAAAATATGTTTGTCAGATGCTAACTATGAAATATGGGAAGTGTCCGACAATGAGACTGCCGAGGAGGTGCTCAGTGCAATAACACAATATTACTATATTGCTTTTTCTTCAGTGGGGGGAAAGCTTCTAACTGCTACACACGTAATTTGCCATTGTAAAGAGAACCTGGCAAGCTGCTTTTTGAGAAAGCATAGAAGACATTCCTGAGACAAGAAGCAGCTCATTTCTACCCCTGTATTCTGCAAGAACCATTTTGGTGATACAATATATTCGGGAAAGATTTTTTGTGATATCTGTATAATTCTGTGACACTGTTTTAGGTTATGGCCAGCAAGTTCTGCCACATAATTGAGCTGTCTGACGGACTGATGGATTACCCAACTAGCTATAAGTAGTGATATATCTTTGTACGCCTTGCCACTCTGTTACAACACTGTATAGGAACACATTGCCCTCCTGATGATGTAAATTCTCTTGATGTATTGTGGCAAGTGCCATTTGTTAACTCCACCAAGATTAAGGGAAGTAGGCATGACCCTCTACTTGGGAAGATTTAGCGCAGAAACATGAAAGTTATACTGGAAACCACAGGAACAGCAAGGCTTGGGGAGAATCATTAGGCTTAGGTTAAGCTAATATGTCCTATTATTATCTGAGTTACCAATAAAATCTATCCCCAGAAAGGAGGCAAGTTTCACTTTGTACACAGAACGTAGACTTCATATGAAGAAGGGTGGGAACGTCACCTGCTCACAGTCTTGTTTTGCTTAGAAAATTTCAAAACACTTCTGTTTTTCCTTCTCTGCACTGTTGTTCAAGACCTGGTATTATACTGACAGTATTTTGAAACACGAGTGTTTTAAGTGTGTCACTACAAAGCTCATTTGGAAAATAGCTTCAGAAGGTTACTGAACACGTCAACTGCATTACATAAAACATTTTACATTTCTATAATAGAAACCTTGATCTCCTTGGCTAAAACTAACTCTAAACTAGAATTATATTTGTGGACATGCACACAGATGCACACACAGCTCAAAGCTTTACTCTTTATTCTTTCCTCTAAAGATAATGTTACTTTGCATGAGGTGTCAGTTGTTTACATACGTCTCACATTTTAATCCTGTGGGAATCCTATTAATATTACAGCCATTATTGAATCCATTACTCAATGCTTTGCAAAAGCTGTAATATACACAAACTTACCTAAATCTCACTTATGTTCTCTACATGCAAGAGTGCCGAATCATTACATTCGTCAGTCTCAGAAACCTATGTGAGCTGACTAGTAAAAGTACAGCTGGAGTAAGAAGGCTAAATATATCTTTTAGGATTATGTAATTCAGACACTCAATTTCTGCTTCTATAGTGAGGAAAGGAGTTGACATTAATTTTCTCTGCTGCTCTTGTTAAGCCAGACAATTGCCTTGATGTCTTCTCTTTTTCCAACACAGCGATCAACATTATAAGCAAAACTCTCACAAACCCTGCATATCACATCAGAGATGAACAAATAAGTGATCGTCTCTCTTCAAAATCTGTTTATTTTCTTTTAAGGACAATTTATTTGGGCTTTTATTAAATTTGCATTTCAGGCAGCCCCACGAGTTTTAAAGACAGAAAAAGGAACTATTTCGCTGCTCCTTCTAAAATGAACTGAGAGTTTACTGCAGAGAGTTTGCTGTAGTTCCACAAGTGATAAACTGTAGAGATGGCCCCAAAACACCATAGGACCCAAACACTAGGTACTTTGTCACTTTGGGATCTTCAGAAGCCACCTGTGGATCTTGATTTTGCAAGTCTGGACCATCTCCATTACAGCATCGTGTTTATTTATCCAGTAGCTCTTCTCCCACACATACTGACCCAACTGCTTTTGTGTAGGAATTTTTCATGCAAGAGTATTTCCGGACTGGGCCTTAGATCTCATGGGCATATTTACAATACAATATCATCATATCTGTTACTGCCATTGAAAGTGAAGCAGACACATGCAGTATGATTTTCAAAAGAAGATCATATCCAAGACCTCAGAGAACCTAGCTTTTTATTTTTGTTGCTGTTCCCTGCTCTCCATCTTTTTAAAATAAACCAACACTACAGTAGTGGAATTACATCAGTTCATGTACACAAGAATCTGTTCATGTACACAAGCAATTCTGCTATCTCAATCCAGTTATCCAGATCACTAGTACCCCCAAAGTATTTTAGCACAAGCACACTGATCTTTATTAAAATGTTGCAAAAGCTAAAAGGGACCTAGATCAAGATTTTCAGAAGTGACCAGTGACTTTAGGGCATCTAACTTAAGACACGTGAAAGAGGTAAGATTTTTAGAGCACCCAGTTTCTGACAATCAGGCCCCTTAGAGGAGCCTCAAGTTTCCCTTCCATTTCAATAAATCACTGGTTACTTTTGAAAATCTTGGTCCAAAACATATTCTCCAAATTATGACCACTAAAATGCCCCAGAGAAATGTTATGACTGAAGCAGGGCCCAGCTTGTAATAAACCCATTCTGTGTTTATTAGAGTAGGGATCTAATGGGCAACCTCTTCACAAAAGCAGGCTCACAAGAGAAGCCCAACAGCTCCATACCGGTGCTACATACTGACATAAACATGGGAGAACGTGCTCAGCCTGGTTCAGGGCATAGGTGAGGGAGGAAGAGAAGCCCTTTGTGATGCTCACCAGCAAGTCAATTAGGCAGTCAAGATGCTCCCACTAGAGATCTTGATAGTCTAGAGGAATACCGGCTACCGAAACAGGGTAAGAAGCACAAAGTGGATGGGGAGTCCTTGAAACTTCATCAGTGAAAGTGTGTAAATCATTCTCCAGCAAGCAAAACCACAAAGTCAGATCCAATGATTCCAGCAATCAGCACTTGCTATCAGAAGGTCTCCAGTTCATTCATAGGAGCGACTGACTGAGAGCAACACACAAAGAGCTCTAAGCTCCCTCATCTCGCCCGGAACATGGATACAGAATTTCACAATGACTCAACCCCTCATCTTGCAAAACTTCTTCATATCAAGAATCAAGAAAGTGCTACTCTTACAAAATCTCATAGGTTAGCCAGCCTTTGAAATCCAGTTGATATACAATTTTCCTCAGGATAGAAAAGAACTGGAAAAATGATTCCTATAAACTAGCTCTTTTATCAGCCAGCTTTTTAATCACCACCACAGTAAATCCTATACTTCAACAACACAGAAGAAATCTTCACTGTGTTTTTTTAGGTACAGATATATGAGATATGGTCTTAAGTTTCAGGCACATCTGTTTCTAAGTGATAGTAGACGTAGGGCCTAAAAAAGGAAACAGGATACAAAGAATTCATTTTTCTTTTGTATGGGCAAACTGTAGATATTTAAGATTTGTATTATACACTTTTAGCTCCCAAGTGGTAGAAAATTAGTTTCACTACCACCAAAACTATCTCTAATAGAGGAAGTACGCATGACAACAGTAATTTTTAAGTTTCACTCTGACCCACCATTTTGAAAAACAATTTGGTTTTCTTCAGCCTTCTCTAGGTCAACACAGAGTGAATTACAGAATACATCTGTCTAGACATAGAGGCTCACTGTCATTTGTTCAAGCAAGTTTATTTGTATATCCTGGCAACTGGGTCAGAATGTCAAGCTGACATGCTAGGATATAAGCAAGATCATTTCAAAACTGAATGGAAGCAAACAGAAAAGCCAGCATAATGCATTACCAATGTTCATTATAGAAAATTAGGTAAAGCTTACATCACAGCAATATTCACATCCTTCTGCTTTCACAGAACATTGATCCCTAGGTGTGAGTAGTGGTGGGAAAACAATGCATATAAAATATTGTTCTGTCACAAGTTACATAACAAACTGCTATCAAAGATTTTCTTTTTGTCCTCCCCATCAAACTGCTATGTATGGTAATATATGCAAAAGCTGGAGCAGCAAGGGTTCACTTAAATTTGAACAGTTGGGATTTTATTTTTACCTCCAGAATTACAAGCATAGCCCCAAAACCCACACTCAGTTTGATCACAGAAGTTACTACAGTCTCACTATTTTTGAAGCTGAAGCAAGAACTGATTTTCTTTGTATACTAAGCACATGTATACCACCGGATCAATAATATTGTCACAAATGATGACATAGCCAGAAATATTTATTTTTCATAAGTAAAAGTTAAATGTAACTCTTTAGTACCTGAAATAATATGGTTGAAAAAATAAATACTTGGCCCTTCCATCCTGTTTTTCATCTTCCATATAATTTTCAAAACATGAACAGATTCATCCTCAGAGAATTTGAACAAGAAGCTTGAAGTTGCATGCTAAGTGATGGGGAGGATACCAGATATCTCAGCTTAGTCATAAGTACAGCATCAACAAACTGAACACTGGTATTCAAACAAAGACGGGCCGCAACACAAATTTGAGCTCTTAACCAGGCATACAGCAACAAAAGGCCAGTGCAGAGTAGATGCCAACTGTGGAATGCAATAACTGATGTCACATATATACACTCCTCTCTGTTTGACAGAGATAACTGGTACTTGCTTGTGGACGTGGTCCAAAAATATTGGGAACCAGAAGAAAACTATTCACAAAGGTATAAAGAAACAAGCAGATTAATAAACAACATCTTACATTTGCTGGCATCATTCATCCCAAAGGATCCCCAAATGCTGTACTAACAAACTGATATAGAAAATTATGCATTTCACTCACCACTGAAATGCTGCCACCTCTGGGGTAAAATGGGGCAACGGTTTAACAGCACACAGCAACATGAAAGAGACTAAGGCAGAAAATGAGGAATTCTATATCCAACTAAAAAATGGTTACAGACACCAACAGTCCTGACATCCCAAGAAAGAGTAAGACAAAAATGTTATAAATATTAAAACAGTGCTGATTCATATGTGCTGCAGTTACCCAAACCAGCATCCCATAACTGTCAGATGCCCAAAGCACCAGGACCTTCCTACTTACCCATCCCTCAGGGAGACCCTCAGGACAAGAAATGCTTCCAGATTCATGTTTAATCAGTTCGTTTAATCATGTTTAATCAGTCTGATGTGAGGTGCACTTTTTATAAAGATAAAATGTAATGCGCTGCATGATTTTTTTCCATTTCTTCTCTTTCAGCTGCCCATGGACACAACAAGATCACAGACTCTCAGTTACCAAGGGGAAGACAGATTAAATTACAGGCCAAAAGCCTTGCTCATGCTTTATTTTTTTTTTTCCTTTAGAAGGGGAGAATGCTAGGCTGATGGTCTAGCAGACTGCACATGTTTAGCGTACAGATGCAGGTAACTAGGTTAGATCTCCAGCACTGGAATAGGAAGTGAACTTGTACCCGGGCTCGAGAAAGAAAAATTTCCTCACACTTTGAAGCTGGGAGGAATTTTCCAGTTGATACAGCAATGGTCTGTATAAAAGAGGGAGACAGCCATAATGTGAAGAGAGAGAATATTCCAGTTTACTGGAGGAGTACTGCTGTATGCTATTTTGCAAATAGGTTTAAAACATATTTTTAAGATAATCGCCTGACAATAACTAATTAATAGGGTTGTCCACTTTGAAAAGATCTTTATTAATTAGTTTGGTGGTTTGGGCTCAGTTCCTAGAAAGCTAGAAGCTGCATCATAAAATCACCATTCATTAGGCACCACTCACAGCACTAATATAAGATCAGCATCAAGAATTAAATATTTCTACCTATTCCCTGGAGGTTTTCCTGCTTAACCTGTTCTCATTTTGCCACGGTGGGATTTATGCTCTGAGTATTTCTGCACAAAAATCCATGCCCACTGAAATTAGATCATGTACCTAAAGGTTGGTAAAAGTGAACCCAAAAAATCACATGTTGCTTTATAGCGCTCACAGAATATAAAAAACACAGGGATTGCCATACTGAATCATCTCAGTGGTCCGCCTGGTCCAGTATTCTCTCTGTGACAGCTGCCAACACCAGATGCTTCAAAGGAAAGTGCAAGAAACCCTACAGTGGCAATTATGGAATGAACTGCTGATAGAGATTAGGAAGAAAGATTCCCCCATCATTCAGTGGTTGGTTTATGACCTGAAGCATGAGAGTGTATATCCCTGCGGACACTGTTATCCATGTAAATATCTAATCTTTTTAAAAAAATCATGCTAAGTTCTTGACCTGAACAATATCTTGTGGCAATGAATTCCTTATGTTAAGGTACCAGTTCTATTTAAAAAAAAAAAATTCTTTTCTCAGTTCACTGGATGACCTGTATTATGAGAAAGGGTGAATAAGAGCATTTGACTGACATCTGCTATACTATTCATTATTTTGTATGCCTCTATCATGTCCCCTCTTATTTGTTCCCTCTCTATGCTAAAAAGTCCAAAATAAATAGTCCCAGTCTTTTCGCTCTCTCCTGATATGCAGGTTTACCATATGTCTAAGACATTTTCCACTGTCCAACTCTGATCCCCTTCTGTTGCTACTTTATCGTTTTTATGATAGGGTGACCACAGTTGAACACAGTATTCCAACTGAGAGCACACCATCAATTCATACAATGGCATTAGAATATTATTTTCTACTCCATTCTTTATCCATTTTAACATTAGCAGCTCTTTTTTTTACCTCCACCACATAGTGGGCAGAAATTGCCATTCAACTTTGTCCACAGAGATTCCCAGGTTGTCTTCCTGAGAGGCTGTTAATTTAGAACCTAGTTGTTAATTTAGAACCTAGTAGCTTGTATCAACAGTTTATATTGTTTTTTCCAATGTGCTTTGCCTTACATTAAAGGCAACCCAATGTTAAGTTCAAAATACTTTACCTAGTATGTTTTGTTGATATTAACAAGTTACAAGATACAGGATAAGAAAAAAACAGTTCTATGCAGTAATCATGTAGCCTTAAGAGTCTCCTTCAATTCTAGGGCTTGCCAGCAGTAAGAGTTGAATCATAAGTGAATAGCCAACAGTTTAAAATCTGTACTAACAGGGAGCTTTGATTTTAATAATTCCAAATATGTATTTTAAATCTCCAACTTGAAGACAAAAGCAAGAAGTTTGGAATGGTCTTTCAGAATTTTATGTGTAACTTGGGAACATTATTAAAATTAGCCTTAATTGTCCCTTGGACTTAATACCACTCCTCAGCCAGCTGCAGGAGACATTAGTGAACAACATGAAACTGCCACATGGCGCTCACAACCAACTTAAAGGAAGGAAAAGATGTCTCCCGAGCATGCCCAGCACTGGAAGCAAGAGTCTAGGAATGACATCCTGGCCCCACCAAAATCAAGGGCAAAACTCCACAGATTTTTACAGAACCAGGATTTCACCACCAGAATCTAAAGGAGAGCTGCTATGTGGCAGGGCAAAGCATTAATTTTAGAGGCAGTATGCCAGCCCCCAGAAAGCTGCATTTGTCTGAAAGATAATATAGAATACTTGATTATAATTGAATTTTAAGAACTGAACACTTGTACTAGATGATTGACAGTCATGGAAAATATATTCTTTGTCTGCCCCACCAGCCAGCCAAACTTATTTTATACAACTGATGACAGGGCCATAATCTTTGCCACTAAATGATAATACGTTTGTCATGCTAGGCTGAACGTGTACAGACCCTTTAAACATACTGAATAATACCAAAGTGTACACAATGGGTTTCTGCTATGAATTTCTGCTCCCCACCCCTTAACTGTTGTGGTAGTTATGTAGTTGCTGATAGCAAGGTAACAGAAAATTCAGTCAGGAATTATTTTAGTGATTTCAGCCGAGAGATTCCCACTGGAGATCATTCATTATACTTCCAGTTTTGCAGAACACTTGTGTCCACGTACAGAGCAGTTTTTCAGATGGAACGTGTCTATACAGGTGCTGTAATTGCACTGTTTTCTGATTTGTTTCTGGGTGCAACTCAAGATGTTGGGTCTGATCCATAAAGCCTTGTACGTTGGGGATCCAGGTTGTATTAGACACCTCGGGTTTCAGCTGAGCCACCAAGGTCAGCTGGGTTGTTCTTTGTAGCTATTTCCTACATATATACATCTGGGGGGAGGGAGCAATGTATTTTGGGGGGCAAGAACTCAAACCTGGAATTCTCTCGTTCCTGTCCTTCAGAATAACTGGAATTCTTGACTTTCAAAGGCACATTTCAAGGCCTATCCATTCTCTCAGGCTGTGCCTAGAAAAGAGGTATGGTGGGTGGGGACTGATGTTCTTCCATTGTTTAAGTTTCTGTGAGTTTTCTTTTCTTGATATTTGTCAGAATTTAGCTTATATTTCATATACACATGCCCAGAGGCCAAGAGAGACAATTTAGTACTAGCAGTTTTTTAAGTTTACAATCTAAAAATTTTTAAGAACAGTTAGAAAAAAATCTATTGCCTTACAATAATTTTAAACTTATTCTGACCGTGGTTTAAAGGGGGTGGAAGAGCGGGTGTCGGAAATAAATGAGATCATACTAAAGGATGTGACACTGTGAGGCTATAAATCAATCCAGTGAAGTAGCCCAAGGATGGAGAAAATCAATATGTTAGTGCAAGTAACAATGATGTAGTGTCAGACTCATGCTCTAGTGGGCCTTGAATAAGAATCACTTATGAAATGCCACAGAAACGCAGCCTGGTAAAGTACTTAGAGCCACCTATTACACATACACTTCAAAAATAGAAGAGGAAGATACCTTAAGTCTGGGTCACACTGCACTTTTCTTATTTTGGTATTGGAAACCTTGCTTCACTTCCTTGACTATATTGGGGCATCTTTAAGTTTTGTCTGTTCCTTTTATGGCCTGTGCTTCAGCTAATAAAAATGACTGATAGCCGTTTCCTAGTTCATAAGAATGGGGGGGAGGGGTTGGTTATTTTACAAGAAGCCAGTTTTATACAATTCAGGCCTTTTAAGTGCTGTTCACGTAGTCCCCACTCTGAGGTAGCTTAAACCACAAGCTTATCACTATGCTGTAGCATTCCAAAGATATTTTGATGTATAGACTACACTTAGTCCCACAACAGGAAACAGATATAGAATAAGGATGTGATTTAAAAAAAACAATGCTGAACAGTCATTCCAATGCTGCACAAACCTCATTTTGTCTTAATTATTTTTCTTATTGTAATGTACCGCTGCTTGTTGGGGGTGGTTTAATTGTGTCGACGGGAGAGCTCTCTCCCATTGGCATAGAACGGCTACACAGGAGATCTTACAGCCGCACAGCTGCATCGGTACAGCTGTGCCGCTGTAAGCTCTCTAGTGCAGATGTGGCCTTAGTGTTGGCATTTTTAAGCCCTCTCTGCATTTATACACTGAATAGGTTTCTTACAATTCAGTAACGTTTCTGAGCTTGTAGAATCAGGATGTGGTTTCACTCTTTTGAACCTTAGCTGTATGAGCAACACAGCAGAAGTCATTTTTAATAAAAAGTCAATTAAAAAAACAAAACAAATGCAGCTGTAAAAAAAGATGCTCTCTAATACCATGAATATGAGCACTTCACACATATTTTAGTACCAGACAATTCAAAACCAGAGGACATAAAATATGAGGCACAATATTTTATGACCACATATGAAGGAATGATCTTCATGAGGAGTTCTTGACTGAATGGGTTTTTCTGTCTCTCATAGCTGAAACTCAAACAGTAGGCTCATCGTTCACCTACAGATTACTTTGGTGTAAAATCATAAAAAGTATTCCTCAGTTAACCAAAAATACCTTATTTCATTTTGCCAAGCCTCCCTTCTGATTGCTGGTGTTCCACACTCTGGATTCAGGACTCACTCCTAGACTGGAGGAGAAGTAATGAATCACCCACAATATGGCTGCTGATCACCTCATTTGTAGCCACTGAATAGTTTTTAAGGATGCATTGCTTAGCCATCCCCTTGGTCAATGGAGGTGGTCTCAGGAGCAAAACTCTGCAGATGGCTCCATGCTCTGGAAGCTCTCCTATGTACAGCTTTGCCAGGAGAGTATGGCAAACAAAATCATGGAAGGGGAGGATGAGAAGCATGAACTCAGTTCAGAAGGCAAGAAAGCACTGAAAGCATCCCAAGACAGGAATGACCTGGAGCAGTAAGCAAGGAACATAGTTTTCACAGAACACTTTGGGTTAGTTGAAAGGAATTGAGGTGGGTAGTTCAGAGAGGAGGTTGGAGTAGTGAAGACAAGAGATAACCAAAGAACAGGCAACCTGCATATCAGGTGAGGAAAGGAGATACCAAAGGGGAAAAACAAACAGGATTCGATGACTCCTTGGACCTGGGATGAGGAGAAACACAGGAGACAAGTTCAACACCAAAGCTGCACGCCTTGTTGACAGGAAAGAAAGCAGAATTGCCAGGAATGATGCAAAGGGAAAATTTTGAAAAGCATTAAGTGGTTTGAGCTCTTCAAAGGAAGTCTCGTAAAAGAGCAAAGTATCTCGTTGTAGTACATGAGAGACAATAACACCAGGGTCTTCCTTGCTTTTTACTGACCTCAAAGGTAGAGAAGTATAACCAGGAAAAAAAAATCATGTCAAGCTTTTACAAACAAACAGACTTAATTAAGCATTCTGGAACCAGAACCACAATCTGTGGGGTTTATGGGGGAAGAGGGGAGGAGATGGGGCAATAATGGGCACAAGGGCTCCTGGAAGACTGTGTAAGTGTGCTTATGGCTACACATTTAGCAAGCTGTAAGAGGGAGCTTCTCCTATACATGATCAATCAGGAGAAGCAGAAGGACTTCCGGTGCACCCACAATGGAGCAGCCTGTATGTCAGTGTCCATTTCAAGACAACCCATGCCATCTGCAAGGGGCAAACCTCTGAGGAGAACTTAAATACAGCAAGTATGAATAAGAGATTCTACCCCTCCCAATAGATGCACAAAAATGCATCACTGGTGCAGTGCCCTTTGGAGCAACCAAGAGGCTCAGCTGTATCCGACACAGACCCTGTGACTGCTGCAATCTCAATTCAGTAGAGTGGAAAGGCATGCTGCATTCAATGAGGTCTAAAGTTTCCAGGAGCAGCAACTTACTGTAGCTGTGGATCACAGCCAAATATAGCAAAGGAAGTGTTTACAGTGTGGCTTCAGAGCTTGGACATAAAAGGAAGAACTGGCATGGACCCCAGAGAAGTGTCTATCACATAGGATTTGCATATGTGAAATGCCATCAGCCTCAGGTATTCTGGGTATGTGGAAGTCCTCTATAGCTGTTCTTGCTAACCTCCTTGTTTAATCTGTCTATTTGCTCTCAAAATCCTGACTTATTTAATCTTGCCTTCAATATCTCTCAAGCAATTACAATGCAGATACTTTAACTATGAGAAACAATTAAGTGTTTTTAAGAATCTGCCGTGTATACATTATATTTGCCTGGATAACTAACTTTCTCAAAGCTCTATTCCACTCAGTCGGAGCTTAACTTCAAAAGATTTGATTGATCCTTTGAAATACATTTCAACAAGAGAAATGCTGTTATGCCCAAGTTCCAGCAACTGCTGGAAATAAACAGTTAGAAATTGGGGGGTGAAGAAGGGGCATTAATATAGTATAACAGAAATGTAAAATAAAGCTCTAGACCGGGGTGGGCAAACTACGGCCTGCGGGCCACATCTGGCCTGCCAGCCGATTTAATCTGGCCCTTGAGCTCCTGCTGGGGAGTGAGGTCTGGGGCTTGCGCCGCTCCCGTGCTTCAGTTGGGGAGCGGGGTCGGGGGCCGCTCCATGCGTGCGTGCCGCAGCTCTGCACAGCTCCCGGAAACAGCGTCATGTCCCCCCTACTGCTCCTACACGTAGGAACAGCCAGGGGACTCCGCACACTGCCCCCGCAGCTCCCATTGGCCAGGAACTGCGGCCAATGGGAGCTGCACAGGTGGCACCTGCAGATGGAGCCATGTGCAGAGCTGCCCGGCCGCAGCTCCGCATAGGAGCCAGAGGGGAGACATGCCACTGCTTCCGAGAGCTTCCTGAGTTAAGCACTGCCTGGAGCCCGCACCCCTGAGCCCTTCCTGTGCCCCAATCTCCTGCTCCAGCCTGGAGCCCCTCCCACACTCCAAACCCCTCGGTCCCAGTGTGGCGCACCCTCCAACACCCCAAACCCCTCATCCCCAACCCCACCCCTAAGCCTGCACCCCCAGCCAGAGCCCTCGCCCCCTCCTGCACCCCAACCCCAATTTGGTGAGCATTCATGGCCTGCCATACAATTTCCATACCCAAATGTGGCCCTCGGGCCAAAAAATTTGTCCATCCCTGCTCTGGACATTATCCTATGTGTACACCAGAAATTTTTGAGTCAATTTCCATCTTCCACTCAGGGGATTTGATGTGACAGCTTAAGAGACCTGACTAAGTTTATGCTTCTAGCATTGCAAGTTGTGCTCACTAGTCTTTGTACTAGACCAGAATCACAAAAACTGTCTAAAATGACCAGTTTTCTTACCCTGCCAAAAATCTACTGGAAGTTAGTGATTGTGGCAATTTGGCATGTGCCACTCCATTTCAATTCAGATTTCTTCATTTATCCAATAGCATACTAAAAACATAGTAATATCATGTAAGTATCATGTGTGATAGACCCAGGCCAGTTGGGTACAGCAGAGTAGCCTTTTTGGGATCCAGGAAGTGGGTGGGCGTAAAGCAGAGTAGCCTTATTGGGATCCAGGAAGTGGGAGGGCAAAGCCCGCCCACTGCTAAAGGATCCCCCCCAGCCTAAGAGGGGGGTCCACAGGACCTGGAAAACCAATTAATTACAGGGGACAACTAATGAACAACAGGGACAGGCGTGCGATCAAAGGGTTAAACGAAGGGAACCTGACGGGGACACCGAGCAGAGAACACCGGACAGCGTCCACCTCTCCTCAAAGGCATCAAGGGAGTCAGTGGACGCCGCCCAGAGGAACTCTGCCCGGAGGCATGAACGGACAGAGGATCGGAAATAGGCCCCACAGTCGCAGGAGACTCCATCGACCAACCTCCTCACCCTGGTTTTATAGATGGCCACTTTAGCCAGGGCCAGGAGGAGGTTGACCAGGAGGTCCCCTACAGCAGAGTAGCCAGATCCTGAGCTGATGTGAGCTGCTGTAAATCAGTATTGCTGCTTTGAAGTCAATGAAACTGTACCAGTTTTCACAAGGTCTGTTTCTGACCCATTTTGGTTACTGAATGGAGACACAGAATATCAGGGTGGTCATCTAGTTCAACCCTCTGCTCAAAGCAGGACCAATCCCCAATTTTTGGCCCAGATCCTTAAGTGGCCCCCTCATGGATTGAACTCACAGCCCTGGGTTTAGTAGGCCAATGCTCAAACCACTGAGCTATCCCTTCCCCCCTTACAGCAGAGTAGCAGAAGGCAGATATACTGGCCACTGGATTAACAGATTTCTGTTCTCTGACTGACCAGAGCAGGGGCTGCTCCAGGCTAATGAGAACACCTGACTCCTATTAACCTTCAAAGAGTCAGGTGAGGCCATTAAGCTGACTCTAATTAAGGCCCCTCTGATAATATAAAAGGGCTCACTCCAGTCAGGCCGGGGGAGCCAGAGGAGAGGAAGTGTGGCTGAAGGGCTGGTTAATGAAGAGACCCTCAAGCCATTGGTAAGGGAGCAGCAGGAGAGCTGTGGGGAAGTGGCCCAGGGAAATGTAGCAACTCTGGCAGTAAAAGGTTGGCTGCCAATAGCTGCTACGATTAGGGTTCCTGGGCTGGAACCCAGAGTAGAGGGTGGGCCTGGGTTCCCCCCAACCCACCACTACAGAAACACCTCCTGGGAGGGGAAAACAGGCCCCTGTCAGGACAGGAGGTGAAACTGTTTTGGCATGAGGCTGTAGGAGCAACAGAGACTGTGCAAACTCTCACCAATCTCCATTGCTGGTTTATGATGAAAAGGGCTCAGTAGACTGTATCCCTGGCCCTAGAGAGAGAAGGGCTACATGGAGGGTTGCAGTGAGTCTCTGAAGCTAGCATAAACTGCCTGTATGCACGGGACCCATGGGGACGAGGTCAGAGCTCTGCCACAAAGGTTACAGACTTTAAACCATTTAACAAAGCAACTGCTTAGCAAGATTTAAGGAGTAAGAATGTATTTGGTTACAGGAAAAATTCAGTATGTTATGTCCAAATCTATCTTATACTACTGGGTTTATTCAGCCATATTTAAACTTCCCTACACATTTACAAGAGAGTGCACTCTTCCTTTAGTTTGACCGTTTCCACTTAAAGACACACTTTTTCCCCCTCTCAGATTTTAGAACTGTAATTACAAATCTTTGACAACAAAAATCCTACAACTTATGTGGCACATATTCATGCCAAAAACATCTTTCTTTGTGCATCAATTTATATCAGCACAGCCCTTGAAAGAGTGCTTATTAGAAAAGTACATAGCCAGCAGAGGGGGAGAAAAACACTACTTTTGGGACCCACAAATGTAAGTGACTGGTGGGGAAGGAGGTGGTGTTTGGTTTTTCTTAATCATCCTCCCAATTTAGCAGCAGAAGAAAATTGTCTAGATGTAGCCATTTCTCAATGCCCCTTCTCTGAGGAACAAGCCTAGCACTTAATGTCCCTGAGTGTTATCTCTTTTGGTTCGAGCAGTTAGCTAGAGTTTGGGGCTTTGCTGGTCTGTTTCTGTTAGGAATCGCAATCAGTGGTATGAGTCATGTATATAATCTGGATGTAAACTTGTTTAGTTGCAAAAATTTTATGCAAAGTCCTGTTTCTTGAAACACAGTAGAAAACCAAAAGCAGACAGTTCCCATGCTCAGAAATCCTCAAGTCTGCCACTCCAGCAGGTACTGGACCCCAGAAGTTCTGGCCCTCTGCTTCCTGTCAGGGGTCAGACTGTCAGCTCTTTCCAGACGGTCTGCCTCCTATACATACAGCCTGCCACAGATATCTTAGGCCCTGTGTTTCCAGCCAGGGAAACCACAGAGTCCACAGGCCTTAACTATGACCTGCCATGCAGTCCAATCCTTTGGGCAGTAGCTCCATTGTCTGCAGCTATTTTTACTACATAGAAGGGTTTGATTGCTCCTTCTCTTGGGCCTGAAAGAGTGCCTGGCACACCCATTGACTTTATTGAATCTGTGATTGTCTTTGGACCCAAGATGCAACTGATGGCATACACTTGTCACTTTTGCCAATAGAATTGTGTCAGTTGGAGGAAAGTGATTCTTGCCAATATTTTTATATTGGCAAAAACACCTACTGTAGTTGCAGCAGTACCAGCAAAAAAGTCCTGTTCTAGTATAGCTTATTTTCTTTGAAGAACTGGTATAAGTTCTACTGTTTTTTTGGTGGTATGAGATATGTCCCTACTAGGGGGAGTTTGCCAGTATGGCTATACCAGCAAACCCCTCCTAGTGTAGACCTGGCCTACATTGTTGTAACTGGGCTAAATCAATGCACCACGGACTTCAGTGTGACCAGGATTGGGCTCACTGTAGTTAGAGCCTTGAGGACCTTCTTCATCTGATTATAAAGGGCCCTACCAAATTCACAGTCCATTTTGGTCAATTTCATGGCTATATGATCTTAAAAATCGTAAATTTCATGATTTCAGCTGTTTAAATCTGAAATTTCATGGTGCTGTAATTGTAGGGGTCCTGACCCAAAAAGGAGTGTGGGGGGGAGGTCACAAAGTTATTGTAGGAGGGATTGCGGTACTGCTACCCTCACTTCTGCTCTGCTGCTAGCAGCAGCTCTGCCTTCAGAGCTGGGCAGCTGGGGAGCTGTACTGCTGCTGGCCAGGATCTCAGCTCTGAAGGCAGAGCCACCGCCAGCACCAGCGCAGAGCAAAGGTGGCCTGGTATGGTGTTGCCACCCTTACTTCTGCGCTGCTGACTGCAGAGCTGGGCCCTCAGTCAGCAGCCGCCACTCTCCAGCCACCCAGCTCTGAAGGCAGCGCAGAAGTAAGGGTGGCAATCATAGAATACCACAACCCAAAATAAACTTCTGACCCCTTGCAACTCCCTTTTTGGGCAGGACCCCCAATTTGAGAAACACTGGTTTCCCTCATGAAATCTGTAGGGTATAGGGTAAAAACACACAACCAAATTTCACAGAAAGAGACCAGATTTCACAGTCCGTGATGAGTTTTTCATGGCTGTGAATTTGGTAGGGCCCTAGTTATAACAAATATGTACACTTGTAAAACTTGAACAAGGTCCTTTTAACTTTACAGGGCCCAATCCCGGAGCCACTCTATGAAGTCCGTGCGGGTTCTGTGCACAGAGTAGCTTCAGATCTGGGCCCTTAGTGTGGACTAATGCAAAACACAAAGCAAAAAACATGTCAGGGACACCAAGTTGTTTTCATGTCTCCATTTAGAATATGGGAGCCAGCATCCATTTTCATGTGGTAATGGTACATCACATACAACCACCACCAAAACTGCAATTCCAGCTCCAGCTGAACAAAGCACAAAACACTGCTGAGAGCTAAGCAGGCTACAGGGGCCTGGATCCTTGACTGGAGTTCCTAGGAACTATCCTAATGTAAACAACAAATAACAGGAGGTGAAGGCACTCACAAGACCAGACTCACACTCCATAAAACGGGCACCTATGAGTGTGCATGTATTTATAAGTGATGAAGGCATAGGAAAGATTTTTCAGCCTCAGTAATATAGGTACCAAAATGTCTGAGATACAGGATATCACATGTAATATAATGTATGATGGAAAAACCTAAAACCAATTTGATAGTTAATTAGCAACCCTCATGCATAGAGTGCCACCAGGCACAGAGTCCCTAGATCTTACAGCTTTTGTTAGGGGTGGAAAGGATAGGATCTCAGTAGTTCTAAGGCTAAATGTGGATGGATGATCAGATTTATGTGGAGGGCTGAAGGGTTTCTACCAGGAAACATAGGGAAAGAGCTATTGCAGGGAGAACTATAATTGCTGTTTTCATCTGACTACACAGACAGAGCAAATATTGGGTCTGCATCAAGAAAGATACCTCACTGACTCTACAAAGAAAAATAATAAAACTTAAGCATTTCAGGTCCCAAGCCTAGCAAAGCAGACATCCAAAAGATCACTGAGACAAGCTTAGGAGAACAAAACACCACAGCTTCTGTACTGTACCCTGCAAAGTGACACAAGCACAGGCTCAGGAGGATGGGAACCCTTCATCTTACGGAATAAAAGGCTGCTAAAGAAAATTGAGATTCAGAAAGTGATGGGGAGAGGCTAACCCAGAGACAGCTCAGAAGAGTCAGGTTGATTTTCAGTAGTATCAGAGGATTAGTTATGGTACTAAAATAGAGTACTGTAATTGTTGTTGTCATTACTATTAAATAGCTTTCTCTTTTCAATAGAAGCTGAATGCTCAGAGGATTGGTAGGATTCTAGTGTCTAATTTTACAGCAAACCAGAGGCCACAACCACAAGTTCAAGAGAGATCTTGTAACTGACACAAAATTTCTGCGCACACAGGGCAGATGAAGTCTGGGATGAACTGCCAAAGTCAGCAATAAGAAGCAGTGCTAATCAATTAGAGAGAGAGCTGGATGGGTTAATGGAAAAAAGAGTGAATCCAGGCCTCCAGCCACCAGCTACATTTTTGGTGTGAATAAATATGGAGAAGTGGAGGCTGACTTGCATTTCCTGGATCAGGTCAGTGCCAAATTGTTATTCATTATGGAAGTGTCCTATTTGCTTTTTTTTTTTAGCAACAATTTCTAATTTAAAAGTTGTAGACGTGATGCAGAAATAATTTGGGTGAAATTCTACCACCTGTATTGTGCAGAAGGTCAGATTAGATGACCTGAAGGGTCCCTTCAGGCCTGGAAATCTAAAATTAAAACATCTTTCCTTTTTCCCCCCTGTTCATTGGTTTGTTATTGTAGGATTGTTCTGGCCATTATATTACGGGGGTTCTTAATTTAGGGTGGAGATGGAGGGAAGCCATTTGTCTTGGTGCGGAAAGGGGACAGAAAGAAACAACATGAAGTCTGCAAGGCCAATATGCTATAAAATGAGGTGAGCCCCTCCATTTAAAAGGAAAAAGAATGAGTTATGGAAAAAAAGGGGCAAAAGTTATTTGTAAAAGAGAAAGCATCCCAGAAACTTTATTCATTGCACCAAATCATACATTTGCACCCTAGCATACATTAGGCAGTAAACCAGAAACTTCCATTAAAAGCAAAGGACAAACGATAACATCAGCATATAAACAAAGAGCAGGTTAAATGTTTGGGCCTTTCAATCACAACAATGTCTCTTTAACAAGGGCAAGCATTAATGGACTATATGGTTTTATCACTGCTCCAATAAAAAAAAACCATAAAGGTCAGGCTATATTGACTATCAGTTCTTTTTTTTTAGTGCATCTTTTGATAATATATAAAGAGATCCTCCGATGACTCATTAAATTGATAGAAATTACACCAGGCATGTACAGATATTAATATTAATAATCCCCACTACAGACATTTTGTTTTTGATTTAATAGCTTTTTGACAAAAAGAAATACAGTTTGTACTGTGTAGGTCAAATAAACCTCAAGATGTAGGGTATACGAGGTTTTCTAATTCAGGAAACTGTATATATTAGCACTTAGAAAACAAGACCCAGTCAAAAACTCTGAACTTGTATCTTACTAGGCACTTTCGTTGCAAAGTTTAAAACATTTCTATGACTCAATCTTTTGACTTTTTTCTATGATACTTTCATCTTTACAGGCACTGTAGAATGTAGCTATAAGAGAAAGTGAGAAGCAGATAAACCTGTTATTAAAAAATGTAAAATGGCAGGTTACAATTCCACCCTTCCAGCGCTGTTAGTGCTCATATTAAGCCAACAATAATTAAGAAATAAGGAGTTGAAAGTCATTCTAAAAGATACACAGCCAGTTTCAACCTGGTAAATACAATACATATAAAATTAATGAAGGACACAAATTTTTTTTTTTGGAGGCGGGGGCAGGAGAACAAACCCTTCCTCAACTTTTTGCCAGTCCTGTTCCACTGGAGATGCACAAACTGTCACCTTTTGAGCTAAAAATTTCTTCTTACTTCCACAAAAAAACAAAAAAACCACAGAACACAAATCATAATTTTCAGTCATCACACTGACTCTTGAAACCATTGAAACCACTTATCATGCTGCTGCTACTGTAGTAACTGAGCAGCTCACAATCTTTATAAGCCAATACCCCAGAGCGGTGTTCTTGCCATTTTATGGATGAGGAACTAGGGCATAAAGAGACGAAGTGACTTGCCAAGATCACACAGGAAATCTGTGCCAGAGCAAGAAACTGAGCCCTGGTCTCCCAAGCCCAAGCTAGCACCCAAACCACTGGACTAACTTCTCTCTCTCTCTCTCTCTCTGTACTATCACTATCCTACCATGACTGGTGGGGGCTTTGCCAGTGACTTCAACAGGAACATGAACAGGCCTCATTCCTCACATGAGACTTCAAATATTTCCAGCCTATTGCACTATAGAAACCCAGATATTTCAGTGCAGCATCCGAATACTTCCTGTGTAACTCCCAACCCTCTAATCAAATCTGTGTTGATTTATAGAGTTCTCGCACATCAACAGTTTGACTGCAGGTATACAAATGGCTGTAATTACCAAATAGCCACCTCCAAATACTACTCCTGTCGATCTTGTACTTAATAACCATCCGGTAAAACTAATTGGCTAATGAACATGCAATATTTTAAGAGGTATATTCTGTACAATTACTATTGGGAAAGGTTCCCTTCTACAGGCTCATGTGAGACAGTGGAATGACTTTTAAAGTCCTAGGGAGAGTCTCGCACTGAATTGGTGAGAAGCTACCGTTCACCTTTGTTCTTTGTGTTGGAGCTTGTCTACGCTTGGAAATATACCAGGAAAGCTATTCAATAATTAATCCACTCCCAAAGTGGATTAAGCTAAATTGGAAAGAGGCACTTGTGACCGCACCCACCTCCATGGTGCCCCCTTGTGGCCCAACAATAACTACTCACTCTGTTGCGGGGTTTCGGATGGTCAGGTGCCGCCTCTCACAGGTCCAGCAGAGTAGTGCTTTAGCCCTCCAGCTAAGGCACACTTCACTTCCACCCCTTTCCAGGGTATTAAAGTCCAAAAATAAAGGAATATTATGAACTCAAAACCAGGGTCATCCAATGAGTCTTTGGCAAGACCCCTCCTTTCCACTCAGGTCTTATCTTCATGAAGCCAGTCCTTTTAGTTAGGCTTTCTGGGCCTAGTCGTACTCTCCAGCAGGAGGCTCATCCGGGCAGCAAGCTGTCTCTGACTCTCGGCAGAAACCAGGATTCCCTCGCTGAAAGAAGTAGCACTCTGCTCTTTCCTTCGTGGTCAGCCCTGAACTTAACTGGGCCTTCTCCTCATCACTCCCCTCTCCATTCCTGACATCTGCCGCAGGTATAGCGGGGCAGGATCCACTGGGTCCACAGCCCCTCATTAACATTTTCCTGGCTAGTGTAAGACCTCTATGTCCCATCACAGCACGTCTTATGTCAGAATAAACATCTCCACACAGAGGCTTACATGAAAATAACTGTCCTGATGTCACTATTTCACTAAATTTCTAAGTGTGAACAAGCCCACCAACCACAGCAAACAGGGTAACCTCACTTTATGGCAGCAAGTGAAAGCAGAGCAAAATGATACTTGAACTCCTATGTCACCTCTGATCCTAGGGCCCAAGATAGCCTTTGTTTATGAAAAAAAGGATGGTAGTCTAACCCAATGGATCCCAGCTGTAGGGTGCAAATGAGAGCGAGTGCCAATTCTGGGGTATGCTCCCCTGCTCTGCCAGCCCCCATGAAAGCGGAAACGAAGTCAAATTTCAAAAGGATGAATATAAACAAATAATACAATGTAATACAATATAATGTAGGGACAAAATTAGAAAGGCCAAGGCACAAAACAAGATCAAACTAGCTCGAGACATAAAGAGTAAAAACAAAACATTCTACAAATACGTTAGAAGCAAGAGGAAGACCAAGGACAGGGTAGGGCCATTACTCAATGAGAGGGAAAAAATAACAAAACATGGAAATAGCAGAGGTGCTTAATATCTTCTTTATTTCGGTTTTCACCAAGAAGGTTGGTGGTGTTTGGATGTCTAACAGTGAATGCCAGTGAAAATTAGGTAGGATCAGAAGAGGCTAAAATAGGGAAAGAACAAGTTAAAAATTACTTGGACAAATTAGATGTCTTCAGGTCACCAGGGCCTGATGAAATGCATCCTAGAATACTCAAGGAGCTGACTGAGGAGATATTGGAGCCATTAGTGATTATCTTTGAAAAAAGAAAAGGAGTACTTGTGGCACCTTAGAGACTAACCAATTTATTTGAGCATAAGCTTTCGTGAGCTACAGCTCACTTCATCGGATGCATCGGATGCTGTAGCTCACGAAAGCTTATGCTCAAATAAATTGGTTAGTCTCTAAGGTGCCACAAGTACTCCTTTTCTTTTTGCGAATACAGACTAACACGGCTGTTACTCTGAAACCTATCTTTGAAAAAGTCATGGAAGACAGGAGAGATTCCAGAAGACTGGAAAAGGGCAAATATAGTGCCCATCTATAAAAAGAGAAATAAGGACAACCCGGGGAATCACAGACCAGTCAGCTTAACTTCTGTACCCAGAAAGATAATGGGGCAAATAATTAAGCAATCAATTTGCAAACATCTAGAAGATAATAAGGTGATAAGTAACAGTCAGCATGGATTTGTCAAAAACAAATCATGTCAAACCAACCTGATAGCTTTCTTTGACAGGGTAACAAGCCTTGTGGATGTGGGCAGCAGTAGACGTGGTATATCTTGACTCTAGTAAAGCTTTTGATACTGTCTCACATGACCTTCTCATAAACAAACTAGGGAAATACAACCTAGATGGAGCGACTATAAGGTGGGTGCACAATTAGTTGGAAAACAGTTCCCAGAGAGTAGGTATCAGAGGTTCACAGTCATAACGAGTGAGGTCCCACAGGAATCAGTTCTGGGTACGGTTTTGTTCAATATCTTCATCAATTATTTAGATCGGGGTGGGCCAACTTTGTGGCCCGAGGGCCACATCTTGGTATGGAAATTGTATGGCGGGCCACGAAACCTCATGAAATTGGGGGTTGGGCTGCGGGAGGGTCTGAGGGCTCCAGCTGGGGGTACAAACTCTGGGGTGGGGCCAGAAATGAGGAGTTCAGTGTGCAGGAGGGGGCTCCGGGCTGGGTAGGGGTGTGGCGGGTGGGGGTGAGGGCTCTGGCTGAGGGTATAGGTTCTGGGGTGGGGCTGGGGATGAGGGGTTGGGGGTGCAGGAAGGTGCTCTGGGCTGGGACCAAGGGGTTTGGAGGGCAGGAGGGGAATCAGGGCAGGGGGTTGGGGTGTGGGAGAAGGTCAGGGATGCAGGCTCCAGGCGGTGCTTACCTCAAGCAGCTCCCGGAAGCAGCGGCATGTCCCCCCTCCGGCTCCTACATGAAGGCGCAGCCAGGCAGCTCAGCACACTGTCCCATTCGCAGGTACCGCCCCTGCAGGCTCCCAAGGGGCTCCGTAGCTCCCATGGTTCCTGGCCAATGGGAGCTACGGAGCCCCTTGGCTGACCCTATATATAGGAGCCGGATGGGGGACATGCCACTGCTTCCGGGAGCCATACAGAGCCACAGCACACACGGAGCGGGGCAAGCCCCCGGCTGCAGTGCCAGAGCGGGGCAAGGAGCTCAAGGGCTGGATTAAAACATCTGAAGGGCCAGATGTGGCCCCCGGGCCGTAGCTTGCACACCCCTGATTTAGATAATAGATACAGAGTACATTTATAAAGTTTGAGGACGATACCAAGCTGGGAGGGGTTGCAAGTGTTTTGGAGGATAGGATTATAATTCAAAATGATCTGGAGAAATGGATGGAAGTAAATAGGATGAAATTCAATAAGGACAAATGCAAAGTACTCCAGTGAGAAAGGAACAATCTGTTGCATACATACAAAATGGAAATGACTGCCTAGGAAGGAGTACTGTAGAAATGGATCTGGAGGTCATAGTGGACCACAAGCTAAATATGAGTCAACAGTGTAACGCTGTTGCAAAAAAAGAGAACATCCTTCTAGGAGTGTTGTAAGCAAGACACGAGAAGTAATTCTTCAACTCTACTCCACACTGATTAGGCCTCAACTGGAATACTGTGTCCAGTTCTGGGTGCCACATTTCAGGATGTGGACAAATTGGAGAGAGTCCAGAGAAGAGCGACAAAAATGATTAAAGGTCTGAAAAATATGACCTATGAGTGAAGATTGAAAAAATTGGGTTTGTTTAGTCTGGAAAAGAGAAGACTAAAAGGGGATATAACAGTTTTCAAATACATAAAAGGTTGTTACAAGGAGGAGGGATTCCTTCCTCACAGCAGGAATCTGAGCAATTATCTGTGCTTGTACAGCTTTCCTGATCCATGATTAGGGCTCCTAGAAATGATGGTAACACAAATAATATCCATCAGTGTCTGCACTTGCCCCCACTCTGAGAGGGAGGGTTCGCACAGGGGCAGGTAGTCTGCCCACAGGCAGCATTACAGGAACCAGGCACTCTTACATTATAATCCTTGCTCTAGTACTGACTTTAGTTATGTGTAAGTCTACAAGAACAGACCAGAGGAACAGACCCTCCACTGAAATAGGGATTCCTTTCCCCACAGAGCCCTGCAGCCCTACCCAAACCCTCCCTGCTGAAGGGAGAGCCCCAAAGAAACTCCACAAGGCAAGTCTCACAGTTTCCAGGCCCCCTTCCATCCTCTCACTGCATGGGAGTTCCATTTAGCCCTTAGGACTTTCCTACACTGGGAAGTTTTTGTATGTGCCTTGAAACCAGTTTATTCAGAAATAGATCCGGCAATTTTAAACTAGGTCTACACTAGCTCTAACCGATTTTAAAATTGGCTGAAACTAAACCAGTTTTAAAACCAATTGGAAATTGTCCTCAGTGTAGACATGTCCTTTGTCTGGATTCTGTTTTAGTACATTGTCCCCCTCCTATAGGTGTAACTCATATATATACATTTAACACTTCAGGATAGAAGTAAGTGAGAGTTCCCCTTTGACTAAGCAAATTTTTTATTCCTTTACAGAGAGAATCAGTAGTGAAACATCTACCGGGACTTTCATTTATTACTGTTCAAGATTAATTTAATATAGATTGTCTGAACATTTCCAAAGGATCCTATATAATTTGGATTATCTTCCCTCAAAGACTACTGTTTCAGAGACCAGCAAACAAAAATACCAGTATAAGTATTAACAAGAGTACAATAAGCAATTTAAATAGTAATTATCCTCAAATACAACTTTATTCCTGAAGGGTTTTAACTGTGTACCTGAAGTATAGCTATTTATGTAGAGCTCACTTTGATGCTCAAACATGCTAGTAAACACTAACGTAGTTCATTCCGACAGTCTCTGAACAGACTGAGCACACATGTCCAGATAATGCATTAAGCCAGTTTTGTTACTTTTGTGGTTCGAAATCTGAAAACTCTGCCTGCCATGTACTATACTGGTAACTAAAAACAGATGTTGAGTGCAAGGCTGTGTGCCGAATTCCTTGTTAGGGCTTTTTGATGTGGAATATATGTATGACAAAGACAAAAGCGATGGTATATCCATGCTTGTCCAGCTTCTCTAAGCTTTTGCTAGTACTGTGTCTGAAAGATCTTTCTGAGGAAGACGTCCCTGAAATCTTCTTATGAATTCGTATAAAAAGCAGTTCCTAAAATAGTGTGTGCACTGTGATTCACTTTCATTTTGCCTTTCTTTCCAGAGAGCCTGGTGGTAGAGTTCACACCCATCTAGGAGGGCAGCAAGTTTTAATATACAGTGCTAGTGAACAGAAAACAGATTTCATCTGAAGTAATAAAAAATACATTAGGAACTTGTGTGGTCTGAGCACAGGACTCGGGGCTAGGAACTTCTAATACTGAACGTGACCCATGTTGACTCTCTGTGCCTTCAGGCAAGTCAATTAACCTCTGTCTCAGTCTCTAAATTGGGGATAATACTTCTCTACCTAGCTGGGTTGTTGAGAGGATTTACTAGTTTGCATTTGTGAAGTGCTTTCAAGGTAAGAAGTGTCATCAGTGCAAGCCCAGTACTATTATGGCAAACCACTGAATAAACTAAATGTTATCATAGCCAGAACAGGACATATTTTTAGCCTAACAGCTGGAAAATGATGAATCTGTAAACACACAAAAGAATACCATTGGACCCATTACCATCAAGAACTCTCATGTCTACAGGCTCCTGAAATTTTCAGAACCAGCCCAGGCTCTGTTAATATCTATATTATATAGGCATAAAACACAAGAAAAATTCTGGATTCTATGGGGACATTTCATTTGTACTCAGGCATGTACATCCTATGCTGCTCAGCAGATCTGCGTGGCTTGAGAGATACCTACTCTGCATGGTACTCTATAGTTCTGATTTTCTGCTGCACAGAGTTTACACAAGGCACAGCAGGGGAGGGAAAGCTGTTTCCAATTTCATTGCTCATTGAATCTCTTGCTGCTAATGTTGTCCAGTCAGCTTCTTGTGTATTGATAACTGTTTCTTTAACAGGATGCATATCATTTTTAAGGTTGAAATAATCATAACACAATGCAAGCATATGCAAGGGAGCCCATCTAAAAACAAGCAAATTTCTGTCCTGCTGGAAACCAAGGGGGAAGAGATTATTTCTTCATGGAATCATTTACCTGTGAGCCTATTACGTTAACAGCAAAACATAAAAGGTTTCTCAAATCACTTTGCACAGATATCTTTATTTTTTATTATATACCACAACAATGATTCATCTCATTCTCCTCCTGAACCATTACATACCTAGCTAGGAAGATCAAATAATCTACTGAGACTAAAATCACAGTAAGGTCCCCACATATTGAAAATAAACATATGTGATTCGTATGTTTCAGAATTCTGGCAATTATCTTCTCCAGACTTGACAGTCTCACAAAGCTAATGTTTTTGTGTCAACAAGGTCTCAAATCCAAACAAAGAGGTATAGCCTGTACCATAGCTAACATGATCAGGATTAGCTACTGATAATGACATCCACTGCAGAGTCATCCAAAATAAGACTTAGCACTAGTCAACAACTTAGAAATGATTTCATGATATTGCACATTCTCATTAGTAGCATAGTGGATCAATATGAATTTTACAAATATTACAGAAGAGCTATTTAAGGAAATTATGTAGGTGGTGTATAGATTAAAACCCTTGTTATGAAACTGTTTTTCCTCTTACGACATGATATGATTTAACTTCAACCAATTAAGTAAACACAAATAAAGAACATTCAGTGAGGAAGGCACTGGAATCAGTAGATCAGGATTCAATTCCTTGCTGTGCCACTTACTTCCTGTGTGACCTTAGGCAAGTCACTTAATTTCTCTATGCCTCAGTTTCCCACTTGTAAAATGGGGATAATCCTTCCCTATCACACAGAGGTATTGCAAGTATAAATTAATTCAAGTTTGTCTGACACTACCTCTATATAAACAGGTTTCAGAGTGGTAGCCGTGTGAGTCTGTATCAGCAAAAACAATGAGGTGTCCTTGTGGTACCTTAGAGACTAACAAATGTATTTGGGCGTAAGCTTTTGTGGCTAAAACCCACTTCAGATGCATGGAGTGGAAAATACAGTAGAGAAGTATAAATACACAGCATATGAAAAGATGGGCGTTGCCTTACCAAGTTGGGGGTCAGTGCTAACCAGCCAATTCAATTAAGGTGGAAGTAAGCTATTCTCAACAGTTGACAAGAAGGAGTGGAAATCACTTTTGTAGTGCTAATGAGCCAATGTAATCAAGGTGGCACATTTCAAACAGTTAACAAGAAGGTGTGGGTATCAGCAAGGGGAAATTAGTTTTTGTAGTTGTAGTGGCTGTCCACTCTACCCTCTCCACACCTTTGCTTCACTGTTTCCTACATGGCCACCTCCATCTAGGCTTTTTCTACCACCTTTCCTAGGCCCTCTCCCTAGTCCATTGTGCCAAGCCCACCCCAGCATCTCATTCGCCCTGCAGGTCTCCCACCACAGTGATTTCAGGTGCTTCTTACATAGCAGCCTGTGAATGCATTCTGCAGTCACATGACCCCCTCTCACTCATGCACTCCATCTAGAGAATACCCTCTCCCAAAAACAAGTCTTAAAGGGGTTTCCCAATCCCTTTAACATCCTGGGCAAACTGAGTCGTGCATACGCCCAAAGGGCCAGTGCCCTGGTGCATTAAACTATACGAACTCTCCGCATTTGGGGCTTTAACTCAGAATGAATAGGATTGAATGGGATACCTCATGTGAGCATGCACAACTCAAACAGAAGCAGTGGTTACAGAATCTGGCATACTGTATTTACTAGGTTTGCACAGCATTTTGAAAACCTTCCTAGAGCGGATAAGGAAATAAGGCCCCTTTCGATTTTAAATTAGAAATGAATGCATGTGTCATATTGGAGAGTACATTAAAACAGCTGGAAGCGCACAGACAACATGGGATATTTTAGGCTTTTATTCTTCTGTTTTATTTTCCCCCCATGACATGTTAAACCACAACTGAAGAATATAATGAGCAGGTCAACGCTAAACAGCTTTAGCACTAGAGTATTCTAGCTTCTACATCCGAACACCTCTGTCCAAAATCACCCATGCAGCGGGGCTGGTTTAGAGATCAATAACAGGAACAGGACATCTGTCACCCACATCACCCCAACCAAACAGAGACACGCTGGAATGTTAATGTGATATTTGCCGCCCATATTCCAGTGCAGAGTTAGAGCTATGCCTACACAGCGCAACTCTTGGATGATAAAGTTGGGAAACCAGGGTGTCTTCAGTCTTCACTGAAGACTGTCCGGAGCACGCTGCAGGTTCCCAGTCCTTCTGTTTAATAGGAAAACATCATCCACTACTTCCCTCATCCTTCCACAAACACCCCAGAAACTAAATCTTGGATGACACAGAACAGGAGGCATCTGGAGCAAGACAAGCGAGATGGGACAGGGTGGGGAGGAATAGTCACACACTGAACCTTGGGCCTTGTAGGCAGGAGGTTAGGGGCCAAGTCATGGTTTTGCCATGATCTTCAAGCAAGGGACAGCACTGTTGTACAGCCCTTCTGGGCTCCCTTTGCTCCACAAGCGAAGTACCCTGTGCTGAGTCTACACCTGACACTAGACACTTGCTGTTCTGAACTCATGTGTGGTTACAAATTTTGCAATATTTGGTGTTTTTCTTGAAGCCCCACCACCTAGAGTCCTTTGCTTACTTGAGAGTCTCAGCTTTCATTTAAAAAAAAAAAAAAAAAGTTTCTACCTCTCCTGGTGGCAGAGAAAAGCTTGAAAATGGGACCCAAGAGTACCCTGAAGGTTCAAAAAGCCAAAAGGCAATGAACCTCCCTCCCCCACACACTTTTTTTTTTTTAAAAACCTCCGGATTTGTATACCAATCGAATGATGGGGGGGAGGGGGCATGCCTTCTTCAGGATCTTTCAGTGCTCGTGGTTGGCAATACTGCATACTTCCCTTGGCACACTAGTAGTTATGCTAGCCAGCGCTTGACTTCACACCCTGGCTCTCCCCCAGCCCAGCTTTGCAAGAGGGAATCACAGCAGCTCTGTAGAAAAGTGCTCTCTTCTCTGTACAGCTACTTCCTTCCTTTTGCCAGCTACCTAGGTGGTGAGGGGGGCACCTTGCATTCCACTACTCAACTAGGCTGCCATGCAAGCCAGGCCGCAATCTAGCCCTCGGGGAATGGCATTTCAAAAGACCCCCACATTTGCTTGCACCAGCATTCCTCCGCAGAGCGTTGAAAGACTATACAAATAAAACAAAACAGCAGTGTAATTGTTATGATCATGAACCATAACCAAAGCAGTCCTAATAAAAACTATACTGCTCAGCCCAAAAGGGAACAAGAAACCCCTTGAAAGGAAAATGCTACTAAAACGGACAGAAGGAAATAAACATATTAAAGGTGACAAGTTAAAAATAGTCAATATCCTTAATAACAACCAATTTTGCCAGCGAGATATGCAAGACTAAGGACATTGGCAGTATTGAGCTGCTGCATAGGAGCACACAGTACTATACTGAGCAGTATATCTTATTGTACTGACTGCACTATGAGTATACTACACGTTCTATTTAGTTTCACATGTTCAGTCAGTGATTGTAATGAACAGTTGAGAATAATGCTGCCAGATTGCTACTGGATAAGATTAAGAAGAAGCAGTTATCAATTCATCTTTTAAAAAAAAGCCATCCACTTCCACTTCCACACTAATATCTGAAATACTTTAAAGATCTGGATGTGTAAAATACTTAAATTACTTTCCCTGCTACAAACTGGTGATATACACCTATGTAAAATGTGAGCCCTTGAGTCCCCATCCTCCAGCCAGACTTTTTGCAGACTGTGTTAGAAGTAGTTAGTTCACTGTTTCCGTCTCCACATCTGGAGATTAAAACAAGTTTAAAAAGGCAAATGATTTACAATGTAAATATATGGCTTCTCTCTCCACAGATATATTATTTGGCATTCACATATTTTTAAGAGTTTTTTTTTAAGCGGAGTATGTCTCGTTATTTATCTTTCTGAGACAAATAGCTTGATCCAAAGCCCAGTGAAATCAACAGGAATATTTTCTGTTGACTTCACTGGTGGTTGCTAGATGGGGTTCAAAGACAGGAAAGTAACACAGGTCCAGATTCAGCAAAGCACTGAAGCATGTGTCTGAAGTTAAATGCTTTGCTGAACTGGGCTCATACTGATATCGCATGTATTCCCAGACTGGATCAGAGCCATAGCCCATCTAGTCTCTTGACATTGGCCAGCACAAGATGCTGGAGGGGAAGGTGCAAGACCACCACAATAGGCAGATGTAAAATAATATGCCCCCATGACAGGCTCATAAAACTTCATGCTTCAAGGTTTATACCAATCTCATTTTATTAGAGATTAGGTGTCAATTACAGGAGCGGGTGGTTGAGTTTCTGTGGCCTGCAATTTACAGGAGGTCAGACTAAATGATCAAGATGATCCATTCTGACCTTAAAGTCTATGAGTCTACGATAATGCTTAAAAAGTTTGAGAAAGACTAACTAACAAACCTGGGTATTTTTGTTATTCATGCAAATGCCCAGTCACACCCTGAATCTTGCTAACATCCTGTGGCAATGAGCTCCGCAATTATATACATGTGTGAAAAAGTGTTTCCTTTTATCAGTTTTGAAATTATCACACACCTAACGACACTGTATCAGATTAAAACTGTTAAGGGCCAAATCTTCCAGGGTTGTCTTCGAATTTCCCCATTTCTCAAGCCTATGTATCTATTTTTAGGCTCCTGAATAAGGTCTCAAGTTTAGACAGCTTTAAGACTTCAGTGGCTCATGCAATGGGATTACTCAGTGAATAAAGTTAAACACAGGCACAAACCATTATCAGGAACTAAAAGTGGCCTGATTTTCAAAGGTGCCAAACATCTGCAGCTTCCACTGACTTCAGTGGACCCTGTGGGTTCCCAGCAGCTCGGGGTGGGAGGAGGGAGGAAATGAGTCTAACTGTAGACAGCCAGGTTTGAAAGTCTAGACCTAACCCTTCTGTGTAAATTAACATGTCATGTGAAAACAAAACTCCTATTACAGATCTCTGAGCAAAGGCTCCCTCTGAAGGCTGATGAATAGCACAAACAAAAAAACTTTATTTTTAAACTAAAAACCAAGTTGCTAAGACACCAGCTGATCTGTCAAGAACATAGGAAGAGTCAAGTTAAACTTCTGACCGATGGAATAGCCTGAAGGACCAGTTTCTGTCACCTGCCTACACATCAAATCCTTCATGACCTGGTCTGCACTAGTACAAAACATCACCTGTTGAAGACAATAGGTGTGAGCAATTGTTTCAGCGCTGATTCCATTGCCTGCAGTTTAACTGCAAGCATAGGCCAGGACAAACCCTGATCAGCAACGTTTCAGAAAACCCTGGTTCAGACTTGCAGCTTAACTGTGTACAGCGGAACCGGTACTCAGTACTGCACCCACTGTCAGCAATTGGTAAATGTAACTCATGGAAACCAGACCCATGGAGTGCTCCCAGTGATTTCAGTACTGGGGGCCAATCCTGCAAAGCCCTACTAAGTGCTCAGCATCCTGGGGTGCCATTGAGGGAGCTCAGTATCTGGCAGCATCGGGCCCTTCAGGAGCAATCTAACCAGTTTCCACAGGTTAAAAACATGATTGCAATCAAATGAGGAAGATTGTCCAGTTTTAATCAAATAAAAATGCCAAGACAATGCAAATTGCCATTATTCCCAGAAACCAAGAAAAGGGACTAGACGCTGCTCTCATTTATATCAGTGTAAATCTGAAGTGCCTCCATTATATTCAGCACAGTTACTCTGGATATACACCAGCATAATTGAAAGCACAACTTGGGCCAAGGGTAAGATTTCAGAATACAGCCAAGACTCATTTAACCTTGGTAATATGAGGAGCTTGTAAGGTTAGTCTCGAAGTACACAAAGATGAACATTAAATTGGGTATACTCTCTCTCTCTCTGAACTTTAATAACTGCATTATTAATCAAGCAAAAGCATATAAAGGCTGATGAATGTTCACAGCAGTTTCGCTTCCCAAAATAATTTTATTTAAAATGTGAAAGTTCATGTTTCCATCCTTCTAATGAAGAGGAAGCTGGAGTCAACATGTTGCCCAAATTAAAAAAGGTTCCTCATAAAGACAAATGTACTTGATTTTACATTTTTACAGTTAAAATTTCTTCAAGCCAGATGTGCTCAGTTGGCAGTTATGCTCTATAAAGCCTTTACTAAACTGTTAAGTTGTTGGTGAGCAACTAGTTATTACTAACCAGTTATTTTAGTAAAAAAAGCTTTGCATGGCCAAAAGATAGTTTGTTATCAAATTAACAAAGTTACGAAAGCTGCAACATAGGAAAAATATCGCTCACATCACATTAATTTACAAGTAAATGTCAGAGCAGAAGTGGCAGTACCTAAATATTGCACCATTTGTCATTAGGGATTATATGCTGATTTAAGAAATTATTTGATGCAATAGATCAACTATGGCCTTCAGACAGATCTCATATTTATGTAATGCAGTAGCTTGAGTGTTGGGATTTTGTTTTGTTTTGTTTGGGGGGGGAGGGTTGAGCGCGGGGGGAAGGCACAAATACACGCACACCCCCATGCAAAAAACTGAAAGCTTTACCTCAGTAAATGGCTTCAGTCAGGTACGTGTCAAAACTTGCGCAAAAATCAACCATTTTGGTTTTACTTACTTCCTCATAAACATGCAGCTGTAGAGAGGAAGTGGAGGCTTTGCAAGGCCATTTTCTCAGTGCATCCTTTTTAAAATTAGAAACCAAGCCATTACAAATAATTCCAGCACAAGAATGTGTTCCTGCATGTAAAGCCAGCTAATAATGCGAAGTATAAACAGCAACCAGACAAGCTTATTTCAAACTAGGGCATACAATATTGTACGGTGCAAACATAGTAAACTGTCTCCATTTTTAGCTATACATCCACTAGTTTGTTTCCAGTACATAGTTAAGAATTGCTTTTTCTTCTAAAAAAGCAAAATACATATAAATGTTTCTCACCAAAAAGTAAGTATTCTTCCAGATTTTCAGTTATCTGTAATTTATTGGCCAAGACTATGCAAACTCCAGTGATGACCTCAGTCCATTGGTTCACAATTATCTTCTCCCTTTAAAATTAAACGTTTTGTGCTTCCATTCTCATTTATTGTCAGGCCAAGAGGGCTCCAACAGTAAGTAGTCACAGGTTTCACATACTGCAATTAAACCCAAGTTTAAGACACAGGATAGTGGCTGTGAGAACTTAACGGGCTATGATCTCCGGAAAATAAAGTGACAAATGTCGAATATATGCTCCTGGAGAGAGATGTTATTTAAAAACAGTTCTATAGCTCAATAAGTGCAAAAATATTCTGTCACTGGAACATTCTAGAGGCAGTGTTAACATTTAAAAGTCTCAGGAAATGCAAAAGTTAAAGTTCTATCAGCAACATTAGCCTGTATATTTAATGGTATACTTTTATAAAACATAAGTAGCAGTGTATTAAGCAACACATTTAATAAGATAAACAAGAATAGAAAATCCAAGATCTGTTCAATGTGACAAAGGCCGAAGTCTGTGCCTAGGACCCAGGCTCCTGGAGCCATGTGATTACATCAGAATCTCAGTGTTCATTAATTTTTTGTTAAAGTTTCTACCCCTCATGGTTGCAAAAAGAAAAAGCAGCCTTGAAAACATGGCCCACTGTGCATGTTATTAAAGCAGCCATACCTGCCTGAGTCTGCAGACAGCCTGAACCAATGTCTCTGAGAGGATGAACTACCCCAGGCCTCTCAAAAAAGGTGTTTACCCCAAGGGCCACTGCCCCCAATAGAGGATTCTGTTGTGTGGCAGGAGGGTTAGAGAGCAGCAGGCCCAGCCTAACCACCCACCCACCCAAGTACATACCCTAGCAAATCAGGGTATAAGTACAAGGTGACCCCTTCAGCTTCCACCCCGTCACTCCAGGGAGGAGAGAGAATCTTGGCTGCTCCTGAGAAGAAGCCAGGAGGCCTTGCTGCCACTCATTTAGGGGAGAGGATGGGGAGAGACAACCTCCAGGCTTGGTGTTTTGTAGGACTCTGGAAGTGTCTGACTTCTCTTGCTGTCAAAACCTTAACTTGCCCGTTTCTCAATCAATTGCAATTCAGTGATTTGCCACAAAGCTGAAGACACCTACACCTGGTCTACAGCAGCATTTCTATCATTGCTAGAGCCGGTGGAGCTGCACCAACCCTTGAACAACGCCAAGAGAATGATGGCACCAGCAAACAGCACAGCTGTACCACTGGCAGCAACAGGGGGGCCCCAGCTAAGGCATTTTTACCACCAGGTCAGGCCTAATTTTTAGGATGCAGTGAGAAAAAAAAAAAAAAGCTTTCCTAGAGAGCCAATCCAGTAGGCAAATACGTGCCCCACACTACAGAGTACATGTCTCTATTAAGCACAGTCATGACAACCAAATCATATTTTAATAGTTGAGCAGGAATAGGTCAGAAGGTGAATGTCCTGCAGAGATAAAATACCATACCTCAAGTGTATAAAGAAATATGAGGTTTTGCTGATAGTTATTCAAGAAAGAGCAATGTTCTAACATGACATATACCCGGAGTTTCCCAGGCACTTAACACATCCATAGCAAAGACTTACTGTATTGCCCCTTTATGGCGCCATCGCACTTCTTGGGACTTTAGGACTGTGTCACTTTCCCATTGGAAGAGAAATCTGCAGACAAACAGACTCTGAATATTTCCTTGTCTACATTTTTTTAGAGCACGTGCACATGTCTCATTTACTTGAACACAGATGACAAAACCAGCAACAAAGTTACCTGTTGCAGAAATCTCAGCCAAGAAAGCAAGCCTCTTCCTGACCCTGTATCTCGCTGGCCTTGTCTACACTAGACCTTATTTCCTTCTCTGAGTATGGTTGGACAATGTAATATTTCAAAAGCTGGTGGCCAGTCTACACTAGAGCTCTGACCAGGGTGCCAAGAGATGGGAACAAGAGGGAGAAATGCCAGGGTTTTGGTTTTTTTAAATGTACTTTTTCTTTAAAATATGTGAATACATTTCCACAATTTCTGTGGATAGTGTGTGGCTAGGAATAGCTCGACCAAAGGAAGCAATAGCTGCTGTGGTGCATGCGCAGGGTTAATTATTTCAATTATTTTATTTATTCATTTATTTACCAGAATGAGTGGCCATATACCTGTTGATGTGAATTATTCCCCTGTTCTACAGTTACCTTAGTTTATAATGACAACATTTTAAAAATCTCAAGCTGTTTTTCAATTCATAGATTATAAAGTCAGAAGGGACCATTTTGATGATCTTCTCTGACCTGTGTAACATAGGCCAAAGAGAACTTTCAGGCACTTATCCTCCCCAGGAGTCCACCAGCCATTTTCTGTGATTTTACCATCACATGTGCCCATTTTAAAATAAAAAGTTTCTCTCCATCCTATACTTCCCCCCATTGATGCATGCCAGACTGACACACTTCAGGGTAAACTGACTACAGAGAGGAGAAAATTAAACTGACTGTCTGCAAAGTGCTGCCAAACACATGAAGTAAACATATTAAAACACTGCCTAGAGAAACAGTCTCAGTTTCTTTCAGTTCGTCATCTTATGCGTTACTTTCAGCTATAGCAGGTAAATGTTTTCAGACAGATTGATGATTTCTAAGTGGATGGCATCCCTGTAAACACACACACATATTCAGGCTCCGTTACTTTTTAACAATACCATTGAAAAGATGCATGTGGTAAGAGTGTAATTTAGAAATATTTCTGTTGTCTTGTTCACACAGGACTTGAGCTCATGGGAAAGACTCCTTTGGGCTCCTTGGAGTCAACAAGGACCGACAGCCTGCTCCTGGTTCCACATAAGTCAACAGCAAAACTCCCATTCACCTGAGTGGTGCACGATTGGAGCACTAGGTACTATGGCCCTTTAGAAAGAGGCAGCTGGGCAGCCCTTTTATGCACATTTTAAAGGGAATAATCTTAGTTTAAAGGATGTTGAGAATATTTATAAATCGAAGAGGGAGTGGAGCATTCAGCACAAATGCACATAGCTGTACCCAACAATTCGGCACAGAAGGGCTTACGTCAACATCTGAAGAACACCCACAAACAGGATGTTTTTTGAAGCACTTCTCCCCCACCCCCACTCCCACCACACCCCGAGCGAGTTAACAGAAGCAGGAGTTTCTGGACTGACTCTTACATTCAGAAATAGCATGGTAAGGTAACTCTTCCTTAAGCAGTGCTAACACAAACCCTCAGCAGGCAAAAAACTGACATCCCAAATCAAACACAGTAAGCTAAATGCATCCTCTAACTTAATAGGAAGAAACGTTACCAACTACAGACCCTTTCTGCACTGTTATTACTAGTGCTCTGCAAAGGGGTCCTGGGCTGGTGGTACAGAAATGAGACGGAGGAGGTACCAAGATTTAGTTTCTGACAAAATGATTTTCCACAAGCTGTGTAAATTTTCTTGAGTTAAAGAAATACTCTTCAGGATTTCACACTCTCAGTGGAGCACTCCCACTAACAATCACCTGTGTTCTAGGAGCCTCGGTGAAGATTTACATCTCATCTCCATCACTTTCAGAAATAAAACTTCCATTAAAAAAAAAAGTTTCCTGAATGCAATAAATAAATAAATAAATAAATAGTTATACAGAAACAGACTTGTTAAGTGTGACTGGGAGTAATTAATAAGAGACTGCCTACAGCCCATTGGACTGCACTTTGGGAGACTTGGGTCTGGAAGAGATCTCTGATCTTTCGTTACTCAGAACACCAAAGAACACAGAATCATCAGAGAGTCATAGAATCATAGAAGATTAGGGTTGGAAGGAGGTCATCTAGTCCAACCCCCCTGCTCAAAGTAGGACCAACCCCAACTAAATCATCCCAGACAGGGCTTTGTCAAGCCAGGCCTTAAAAACCTCTAAGGATGGAGATTCCACCACCTCCCCAGGTAACCCATTCCAGTGCTTCACCACCTTCCTAGTGAAATAGTTTTTCCTAATATCCAACCTAGACCTTCCCCCACTGCAACCTGAGACCATTGCTCCTTGTTCTGTCATCTGCCACCACTGAGAACAGCCGAGCTCCATCCTCTTTGGAACCCCCTTTCAAGCAGGTGATGCTCAGGCTCAGGCAGATAAAACTACATCTTCAGGAAATGATAGCATAGTCCAAACAACCTGGTTAAAGAGCAGCTCACAGGAGAGAGCCAGCTCATTAATGTATTCCTTTTCTGATGGTTATGGCACACGGGAGAAAATGGTATCTCAGAAACCTGGAGGAAGTGGAAAAATCAAAATACACCAATACCATCATGCGCATGATTGGACATCCTCAGTCCTTACATCGTAGAAGTACTGAACCCCCTTTTTCTTGCCCTTTCCCCCTACACACACATATGACCTGATTTGAGTTGGGAGAACAGAGCCCATGTTTGAATGTCTAGGTCAACCCAGTTGTCAAAACATTAGTTTTTCATTCATGCTGAACTCTAGTTCATATGCATAAGCTCGTTACATACAGCCACACCCGCATTGAAAATAAAACACTAAACTAAATGGTCAGATCTTAAAGTGCATGGGGAGAAGAAAGATAATAAATAGCAATGCCACTTTGTACTGAAATATCACTTTTCATCTGTAGGTCTAAAAGCACTTAAACTTACCCTGCCTGTTGTAATTGGCATGCACCGTAGGGGATGCAAGAAACTGCATATACGAGAAGTGGATTATCTGGAACGGATGTGGAAGGCTTACGTAGCACTGTCACTCAATACTGCTACATACAAAGATGTCAGCAAAGTTGAAACCTTAGGTGTCTAATCTCAATTTAGGGTTTGTTCATTTTTTCAAGCTTACTACTTCAATCACTCATATACAATTTTTGGAAAAGGGGGGCCAGGAACAGAAGGAAGATTGATAGATTCACTTCCACAAGTGAATGGGGGTTGAAAATACTTCCTTTGGTTAAATGATTAAAAAGCTACCATGTGGTCCAGCTGATTAGCTAGCAATTGCCATCACTCAGAAATGAGCTCATGTAACTTGCTTGACCAGAAACAGATAGGATATAGTCTTAAACTAAGCTCTATTACCAAATAAATATGTGAATACAACCAGGACCGCTTATAAAGTAGACCTACTTTATTGTTCCACCACCACAGCATCCTAGCACTTCTCAAGTGTCTTAAAATAGAAACAAGAACAATCTCTTCATTTTTTCTGACCCTGTATGAAAAATAGATTAATTCGTTTATGATTATCTTTGTTTGCCTGCTTTGTTTGCTTGGTTGCCTATGTGCGTGAGAGAGGACAAGAGCGAGAGGGTGCAAATGTGAAAAAAAATGAGGAAAACCTAAGTCACGGAAATAAGACTTATCTTTACTCCTCATACCAGCATGTGGCTTCTTTCGGCTCTTGCTACTAAGTATCATCGAACTTTTACAGCGCTGGAGGTAGACCGCCTTGTTGGACCCTATTGATCCATAGTTTCGTTGTTCCGGAGGAAGGCAGTTGTTATGAGAAATTACACTTATGGAGGGAGAAGAGATCTCTCAGGCAGACAGAACCAATCCCATGGAGAACCTGATCCAGATTCTGTATGCAGCACAAAGAGCTGGGGTGATGTGATTGTGGTGACCTGTGTTGCTAAACAGACAAGCTGCTGCATTTTGTACCCGTTGCTGCTGCTAAAGGGTGTGGGGCTTCATTATTAAAAATACAATAAGTTGTCATAATAAACACTGGAGATCACAAATGCAGGAGTCACCGTGCCACTTCTGCATCTGAGTGGACAAAATGCAGTCTTCTGGCTAGCCACAGATGAAAGCTGGTGTGTTTTGCTGCCATGGCTGTCTGGACACCCAGAGCAGTGTAGCCTGTGGACCAACTAAATCTGAAGACACATACTGTAGGCAGTGGAGGATGTTATAAACATGTAAGTGCCTCAAAGTGCATCATTCTTCCTACCAACATCACATCAGTCTTAACAGGGTTCAGCTTTAGCCAGCTGTTCTTCACCCAGGTACTGATTTCAGGTAGGCATGGAAAAAGCTGAGAGACAGCGCTGCTTAATATTTGATGTAAAGGAGGATGTAGCACCTGGCATCCTCTGCACATTACTGGCACTTCAGCCTATGTTGTCATGCAAGGCCTCCCACTGGCTTTGTTATAGATACTGAATAACATGGGGAAGAGGATGAGCCTTGGTGGGAATCTAAAGGCAAGGGCTTTAGAAATGGAGAACTAGTGTCTCATAACAACTTTCTGGGCTCAATCTTTATTTAAAAAAAAAAAAAAAGGCCTGAACCATTTTGAAACACTTCTATTCACTCCTATATCCTCATACAAGTGAGACAGGAACATTTGGTGATCAACCATACCAAATGTCACAGAGCAGTCCAGCAGGAAGAGTATGGGTATGTCTATGGACAGCAGGAGGACATCCCCCAAAATAAGAAGCGTTGCCATACTATGCCCTGAAGCATGACCCATCACACTGGCAAGCAGAGAGTATTTAGAGTGTGCTGCCATGCAAAGGCATACTGCGAAGTCACCATGCCAGTTCTGATAAATCAATCTACCAGGTTTGGAGATTGTTAGAGGTGTGGGAGGGGAAGAGGAGAAATAACTAATCTTAAAAAAGTCCAGACTCTCCCCCTTCCCCCCGCCAAGCACCCTTTGTTGCAATACAGACTTCACAAGATGCAATCCACGTGGCTCAAACCAGTTTTACGCTCTACTACCAGTGATGAAGCAAGATCCTTGTTGAGGAGGTTTAGCAATGATTTAAAAACCTTTAGTGCTTTAATTCCAAGGACCTCATGAAACACGATTTCAGACTTAGACGTAAAGCACTGAAATGCTACACTTCCTTTACCAGCTGTAGTGCAAATGCCTTTAATATTATGCTGCAGTCTACACTTTCAATTTACAGATCTCACCTGAATCTTCTGATTTATGAGACTTGTTCTATGCACTACAGAGCAGAATGAAGTCTCATGGTGTGAAACATTCTCTTCATTTGCTATAAGCACCACATCCGAAGACATGAGTGTAACAAGGGACATGCCAGGAGACAGAACTATAAACACTGTCTTTGGTTAAATTATGGAAATGCATTTAGACTACTATAATTCATACAGTCGCCTTTCAATGTTTATTTTATTTTAAAAGTAGCTCATTTTTTCCTTTAAAAATTTGGTGTTAATTATAAGGCAAATGCCAGGTAGAGGATTTTGTAGTGGAAGGTTTCTTTGGAAATACATAAATAAAATGAGAGAGAGAGAGAATGCATGCACATGTGTGTGTGTAGGCATGTGTGTGTGTGTGTGTTAGGGGAAAGGGAGTTGTTTGAATAAGGACCCCTAACTGCTGATGATCATTTTAAAAGTAACAGGAAAGTTTTGGACTCCAAGGACACCCACACTGCAGATTATAGGCAGACCAAGTTAAACTAAAAATAGCTGATTAAGACAAGCAAATGTGTAACAGATGGTACAATATGTTGATAAATTAGGCTGTGGGAAACATACTATCACTTTACTAAATATTTTAAAATTCTTTTGAACTTCTTTTAATGGTAAGAAGTGATTTAATACAAATTATAGCTGCTCTATTATTAAATTTAACATTTTAACATAAGCTGAGAGTTGAATATTGCCATTTTCTAATAGCGTGCAAACAGTTATGGCAACAAAACCAAAAATCCACTCTTTAAACATGAAGGCCTAGTAGAAAAATAATTACTATGTATCATGGTAATAAATAGCACTGAATTCTCAAAAGAAGGTTAATACACCTTAGAGACCTTACACAAATAGCCAACATCCATTTTTATCCTACCCCTCAGCTCTGAGAATTGTAAAACTACATATTTGACTTGAAAGTTGGATAGTATATCAACTCTAACTCATCAATGGGTAAAATGTTCAAAAGCGAATGAATGTCAAACATTTTTCCTATACAGGATACTAGGTTCACTTAAGTTACACATATAGGCCCCAATTCTGCAAGCTGCTCCCAGCAGAAAAAATGCAGGCAGAATCCTATTGTCTTCAATGGGGATTCACATGGGCACGCACTTGGAGCCCATTACAAAATTCAGGTTTCAGAGTAACAGCTGTGGCTCTTTAAAATCTGATCCTGCATAGCAGTTGACTTCAATGGGAGTTTTAGGTGCACAACAAGGAATGCAAAAATAGGATGATCATTGGTTAAACAGGTTTCAGAGTAACAGCCGTGTTAGTCTGTCTTTGCAAAAAGAAAAGGAGTACTTGTGGCACCTTAGAGACTAACCAATTTATTTGAGCATGAGCTTTCGTGAGCTACAGCTCACTTCATCGGATGCTGCAGTTTCCACAGTATGCATCCGATGAAGTGAGCTGTAGCTCACGAAAGCTCATGCTCAAATAAATTGGTTAGTCTCTGAGGTGCCACAAGTACTCCTGTTCTTATTGGTTAAACAAACAACCTAAATGGTTAAAAAAATTCCCTTGTTATGTTTTTTATGTGAAATAACCTTTTAAAAGAAACCTACATGAAGGTTTGTTTAAAAAGCAACTAGGAATCTGACAGTGTTTGAACAGCCAAATAGCAACCATGCACGCAGTTGCAAAGGGTTAATATTCATCGGGAGGAAGAGGCAAATTAAAACATTAGCTTAAGCAACTCAATGATTAATTAATTAATTCCAACGCTGGACTGATGAGAAAATGCAACTAGTTCATTAAAGTAAATGTTCTAACATTTCTCATCTGCCTCTTGTCTCTGAGTGACACTGAAATCTACCTTGAGCCACAATATTTCACTGATTTAAATGGAAACAGGTCTAGGCTGCGGCAGAATGGAATGCCAAACCAACAAACACCAGAAAGATGCACAAGAACTGGGCTATTCTAGATGGTTGGTTCAGTGACAAATCCCCTAATCGATTCATCTGGAAGACAAACAGCGCCTTTCTTTCTGGCATTTTGACATTTGCCTGTTTTCCCCACACAATGCAAAACTTGACTGACTAGTAACGCAGTACATTATTAGCCTCAGGCAAAATAGCCTTATTAGCCCTCCTCCCGCTTCTCTGAGCGCGTCGCCCGGAGACCAGACAGACAGACAGACACACGCCCGAATGGCGCTCGCTGCACGGCGCAGTACCGGGGATCGCAGAGCGGCCAGAGCGCGGGGAGGGTTTTTGTGCTCCGCAAACGGGCGGGATTTGCGCAGGCGGAGCACCGCAAGACGCGGCTTCACTTGGCTGAGCTGCACAACAGCAAACCCCTCCGAGCTGGAGCTGCCGGAGCCGCTGCCCGCTCCGCTCCGCTCCGCTCCTCGCCCGCCGCAGCGCGGGCTCCCTTCCGCGCGGGGCTTTGCCGAGCCTCCCGCAAGGCTGCCCGGGCTCCTTGCGGGCTCCTACCTGGTCGGTGAGTTTGAGGACTGCCATTCTCCCTCGGCGCGGCTCGGGCACATGCAGCTCCGCGGTCCGGGAGTGTCCGCCAGCTTCAGGAGTTGCGGGCCGGCTGGGGAGGAGAGCTCAACGCAGCCGTGCCTGGGAGACCTGAAATTGACAATCCAGCTGCTCGCTGGGGTCAGGAGGAGCCCAGGAGCCTGCCGCTAACCGAGCCTGCCTGATACAGGAAGTACTGACTGCACAAGCCCAGCTGCCACTGACATCACCCCGTGCACAACACACGCACAGAGCAGCTCTGGGCAAGGACAAGGCTGCCTCCTACTGCTCGCATCTCCCCCAGAGCATCCCTCTCCATCCCCATCCCCCCATCCCCCCCCCCCACACACAAAAAGACCAGGGCTGCTTCCTGCTGCTGCTCACAGCTGGGCTACCCTCACCCCGCTGCACCTCCCCTCGCCAATATTTTCTTTGTTCCTGTCACAGCCTTGCCCAAATTCCTTCCCTTCCTGCCTGTTTCTCCAGCATGTTGCACTTATAACATTGAGCAGCCCTTGGCATGCCTGGCTGCCAGCCCAGCTCTCACTGAGCTTCCGGTCTGTAGTCGTTAAGGTGGCACTTATCACCTTGGTGTATAGACACAACACACTGCAAAGCTGTGGTTCTCAAACTCCAGCCTTTAGACCAGTCATACACATTGTCCTAAGGGTCTAGAAAGCACCAGAATGGAGAAGGAACTTAGGGAGGTGTGGTGGGAATGAAGGGAGGAGATGGCCCAGGAGCTGAGTTTGCTCCTACAAAGCAGTCTTTAGAATGAAAGGATAGGAGAAATATTATTTAATGAGTATAATCAGGGAGTTTGGCCCTACCCTGAGAGTTTGCAATCTAAGGTCCCAAGTCTGCAAACCCCTTAGGTACAAGAGTAACTTCATGCACATGATTCGTGACCCCTTGTTGCACATTTGCAGGATCAGAGCCTGAGATTTCATAGTCTGCCTCCAGTGGGACTCCAAGCAGGTGTAAAGGTTAGTTCACACAGAATAGAATCCGGGCTTAAGTTACACACAGTCAGGACAGGCTAATAGTACACAAATACATAATGCAGATAACAGAACCTGGACTGGGATTTAGGAAAAACAGGTTATGTTCCCAACAATCCGTTCTGGCACAGGCTTCCTTGGGCTAGTCACTTAGCTTGCAGTGAGAGATTAACTTAACCTGAAGTGGTAGTTACTGTTGCCCATTCATAAAGGGGGAAAGGAGCCTGAACCTCAGAATAAACAGTAGTTGCCATAGAGCCACTGCTTCCCTACACTGCACCCTCCTGCCTCAGTTGCTTCTCTCTTTGCTTCCCTCCTCCAAAGGGAGTGGAGGAGAATGTGGGACCCCGATAGCCTGGTTGTCTGTTACCCTCCCCCTTAAGTAGTCATTGGCACTGATGGGTAAAATACACGAGAAAAAAGGCACGGGGAAATCAGGCCCTTCCTCTCTCTATGACTCACTTTCCACATCTGGAAAATGGAGATAACGTTTCCCTACCTGAAGCCAGATTTGTGGTGCTTAATCCTGCAAACATTTATTCACATGCTTAATCTTACTAATGTGAGGATTGGGACCGTAATTATGGCTTGAGTCTCTTCTCATTAACACTGAAGTAAAACCGCTGTAGTCCAGATGAAGTCAGTAGAGCTCTGCTGGTGTAATACCAGTAGAAGTTAAAGGAGAATCAGGGTCTAAATGTTTGTAAACTGTTTTTGTCACTGGACAAAAGGCACTAAATGAGTTCAAAAAGTGTTATTTTTATATTATAAAAAAGATCCAGGATAAGTAGATCAAGTGTCAGATTTTGTCATTTTATTATTACTTTCTTTATATCATTTTATATTAACACATGCAATTATAACCCCTTTACGGGGATCCCATAAATACTGATAGCCTGAAAATAAAAGGAAAATTAAAATTTGTACCAGTTTCCAAATTCAGATAATTCTGTATAAGACAGAGGTAGTACTTCTTTTTAAACAAATGAGCCAATGCTTTATTGGTCTAAACATTTTTTAAAAAGTAATCCTTCATTAACAAGCCATGCTCATAATGACTACAGTGTTCTACAATGACCTAAAAACATTACAGGTAACCCAACTGCAAGCTATAACATTTTGGCCTTTTGCTACAGCATGCTATAGGTTTTGTAGGGTTTTTCTTCAAAAATAATAAATAAATAAATAGTAGCAGTACTTACAACAGAAGAAAACCATCCTGATGAGGAAACAAGTGTCAGTTTCAGACTTCCAAGCGGTTACTATAAATGGTGATTTAAAGTTAACAAGCAAATTATGAACAATATTTTGACACTATGCATCATCTTAAGAGTTTTTCCAAAAATTATAAATCAATAAAAATTGATAAAATTGATTAAAAAAACCCCACAACCCTGTAGCTGTTAGGAATTTGAGACTTCTGCTAGGCAATTTTCTTCGAAAATTTCATTCCCTTATGGTCTTTGTCATGCCGGAATACCTACAGTACTGAGCTTGCATCAGCAGTTTTGTTGTGTGTCAAAACATATGTTAAGAAGGGCCATTGGCAAGACTGCAATGCTGTCCAATAGAGAGCTGGGCCCTTTCTGTATCTCACTGATTTTAACTAGAGCTACTACTTTGACAGCTAATTCACAGACTTTGTTGAAATACCCACTTATCACACAGTGATCAAAAGTAAGCATGTCAAAGAAACTTCTATCTGAGAGCAAGCAGAAAAACTTAGCCTTTATTTTAAGTGAGGATCTGTCACTATTCCAATTATAAACTCCCATTCTCAGGTACTTAGAATGTTTGCTCGAAGGTGAAATTTGGTAGATACATAAGGAGCTTGTTTTTTGGAGCTGTTAAGCACACAGCTCCTTCTGGGCCAGATCCCCAGCTACTAGAATTCAGCATAGTTCCCTTGAAGTCAGTGGAAGTTTGCTGCCAATCAGTTTGAATGGAATTTGCTGATTCATGCTAGCTGAATGAACTTCTGAAAATCAGGCCCAGCTTCTCTGCCTGTAGAAATCATTGCAAAGCAATGGGGGTGTAATGTGCTATTGGTGGCCTGCTTTATTCAGAAAGCTGGCACAGAGGTTGCACACTGCACTAGCAGTAGCTTCTGCGTGCCCAACCAGCTTATCAAGTAACACATGATGTAGTCGTTTACCTTAAAGGTAATGAACGTATGGATGACTGTGGTGAGGTCTTCATCTGAGATGTCAGGGCTCAATCTCTTGGCCTTCCCAAGATCGACAAAGATATTTTTGGCACTGTTGCATTTTAGGGACATAGGAACTTACAGAGATGAGCCTATCAAGACTTGAGATTTTGAGTCACTTGGACAATAAATATGCAGATGCTTTCAATTTACAGAACAGTTAGAGACTTTGCTAGATTTTCAAGATTCTTATTAGCTTTCCTCCAGGGCCCTAATTTCTGCCAAACACTGGGAAGGCCGGGAGATGGCTATATCTCAGTTTCATGAAGAGACAAGATTTCACCAGTATGACATCATAAGCCATGCCACTTCTCACCCAGCATCTTCACACAGATATCAAAGAAAAGGGGTGATAGGACTGAGCCTTGCAGGACTTCATTCCTGAGAGTCCTGAGGAGAGTAAAATCACTTCACAATAACTTCTGGTAATTACCCTGAAAGTACAGACCAGGAACTACTCTAAGGTGATTCCAACCACCCCTGCCAGTTGGTCCCACAGTTGTGTTAACAACACTTCATGAACAGTGAAATCCAAGGCTTCTGATAGACCATGTGGCATCAGCAAGGATGCCTGCCCACCCTCTATTTAGTCTGGAGAGATTTTGTTGATCACAGTGAATAACACCATCTCTATGCTATGCCTAGGTCTGAGCCCTGGCTGGTTGGGATCCAATGAAGCTGCAGATGTCAAATAATGTTGGAATTAGTGCACTACTACCTCCTCTGTGGTCTTTTCCGGAAAGGGGAGGTTAGAGACTGGAGGATAGTGGACAAAGACACTGGCATTTCATAGAATCATAGGACCTCGAGAGGTCATCTGGTCCAGTCCCCTGAACTTGTGGCAGGACTAAGTATTATCTGCACCATCCCTGACAGGTATTTGTCCAACTTGCTTTTAAAAGTCTCCAGTTATGGAGATTCCACAACCTCCCTAGGCAATTTATTCCAGTGCTTAACCACCCTGACAGTTAGGAATTTTTCCCAAATGTCCAACCTAAACCTCCCTTGCTGTAATTTAAGCCTGTTGCTTCTTGTCCTATCCTCAGAGGTTAAGAAGAACAATTTTTCTCCCTCCTCCTTGTAACAACCTTTTATGTACTTGAAAACTGTTACCATGTCCCCTCTCAGTCTTCTTTTTAGGGTTGGTTTCTTGAGCAAAGGCCACATTGTCGTTTGTTTGTGAGTTGCTGATAGGTTGCCTTCCTTTAATGAGACATTAACAATTTCCTGCAAGATAGGTGTTCCCCACTGGCTTTAACTAGCCAGTCTGGGTTCAATTTGCAGTGAAAGGCCTAAAATGCCCTCAGTGCATACGTGACCTCTGCCTGGGAAGTTGGAAGACACTTAGGAAGGAAGGATGGTGCATTTGTTCCCACTCGCCCTGATGCTGCCCTACCCTGGCTCCTGAGAGAATTCCCAGAATCCAGTCAATCTTATTTGTGAAATGAGAACACACACAGTTACATTTTCAAATAACAGAATAGGAATATAAACCCTCATGCTTTAGAGCATAAGGCAATGGCTGACAGTGGGTTGGTTAGGAAGGAATTCGCTGTTGGGCTGTTCATTTCTTAACAGTCCACTATGGGAATTTTTACAGTTTCTAACATATCTCGTGATGGCTGCAGTCAGAGACCCGGTACTGAACCGTATAAACTAATGCTCTGACTTAGTTTAGAAATTGCTATTTTTAAATAAATATGAAGTTTCTCAACACCAGAAACGGTCCCTGCTGAAACTGAATGGAGGTGATTTTTGAATATGAGCTTCCTCATTCAGGCCCTAATTCAGGAAAGCACTTGAGCACGTGCTTAAATCCACGTTTACTCAGGATAGCACTTACGAATGGGCTTAGTTTTAAGCATGTTTAATTCCCATTGATTTCAATGGAACTTAAGAACATGCTTGTCCTGAATGGGGATGCTTTGCTAAATCAAGAACTCTGACCCCACTTTCACATGGACCTGGAATGCAATCTTGTTTAGGGCCCTAGCCTAGGACCCAGAAGACCCGAGTTCAGATAGACCTGCTCTCCCACAAACTTCCTGTGGGACGTTACTGTGTCTCTCTGGGCCTCAGTTCACTATCTGTAAAATGGAAACGACAGCACTTCCCTGACTTACAGGGGTGTTGTGAGGAGAAACACATCAAAGAGTGTGAGGCACTCACATAGTACAGTAATGGGGGCCCTTACAAGTACCCTAGATAGAAAGGTGTACTAGCCTGTTGCTGTGAAAGTGATTCTGATATCACAGATTCAGCATTATTACTTCACTGAAGGACCAAGAGGGAAACACAGGTGACCTGCATAAGGAAAACAAACTTTGTTTAAATAACAAGTAGATTAGGATTTTTTAAACATGGAAAATGAAAATGAAACAGTGAAAAGAAACAGTCTGAAAGCTAAAGGAGTTATTCCAGATTTAGGAGTTGTCTACTCAGTGAAGCAATATTCTAGAGGTGTGTGAGTTCTAAAGTACACCAATGTGTTGCACACTAACTGGCCACGTGAACCCTGCTGTCATGCATTACAAGTTCCCTAGCACACATTAAGGTAGTGTTGTTTGAAATGGGACTACATTAACACATCCTATTACATGCCAGACAGTTAATATGGGACATGTTGGTGTGCATAAGAAATCACACCCCTCTGGTGAGCATTGTAGACAAGTTCTTAGAGTGAGGGTGAGATCAGGATCTGCTGCATGACTTTTACACTATTTAGGACTACAAACTGTGCTGCAAGTTAGTCCCTTGGTTCCCCACACGCTTCTCATTTCATACAGATGTTAAGATCACTACATCGGTCTAATGATTCTGCAGCTTAGTAGGATGTGGTCACGTGAAGAAAGCCAAGAATCTGGACCTCCTGTCTAGCTGAACTGCCCTTTGCAAAGCTGGGCCTGCTGCTATATTTAAGTAGGGTGATCATTTGCAGATGGAGTGGAGGTAATCATCCCCAGATTTGTGCATTGTTCTTACCCTATCTATAAAGCTTAAGTAAATATCTCATTCTTCAGCTGTATTCTTTGCCACTGTTGAGAGATGGACCTCATGGTAAAATCTGTTTAACCTCTCTGATGTCCTCAACACTCCAGAGCATGTTTGAGGTCCCCATCCCCTACGCCCAGCCTTAACACATTCTAAAAGGCTTATTCAGAGGAAGGCACATTCACACCCCAATATGTTGCATCAGCCTCATTATGTGATGAAACAGAGGGGGGAAAATAACCAGGCGCAGGAGTTCTGCGGACAGGAAATCTGAATGAGGAGGGAAAGTTGAGGGCTAGCAATTCTGTTTGGAATGAGGGGAAGAGAGGCTCTCTCTAGGTGCTAAGATAGGAGGCAGGGCAAGTAGCCTCATGGCACCAAGGGGGGATGTCTAATTATTCTGGGTACTGTCTAACCTTACCAAGCTGTTGTAGCATGTGGAGGGAGTGGTACTAGGATTCACCTGCATGAACTGCTTTTTATTGCCCACCTGAATTCATCTCCACTTAATTTATTTCCAGAAGGCAACATTTGGTTTACTTTTTTTCCCCAAGTAAGATTTCTTCCTGACACCATTTTAATCTATTTTTATTCCTGGATGAGCCTATTTCTAACACACAAATAGGAAGAATATGTAAACAGCAAGTTTAAAAAATAATACAAACCATGGCATAGGGGTGGGAGGGAAGGAAGGCATTCTCTTGTCCATCCACATGCCTCTCTGCATCTCAAACATTTTTAAAATGACGCTTTTGCAGGTATTTAGGTGGTATACATGGAGACCTAAACACACAATGCAGCAGGAAACCAGGTGGATTTGTAATCTTAAACCACGGCCATTGCAGTGTTGTGCTGTGCTGAGCAGAATGGAATAAATACGGTTATATCCATGCCTCTAGCAGGTCTTCCTTCATTTTTTTCTGCCCAGATTCCTCTCTTTACAGGAGTCTTCACCCAGCTGAGGTAAACCATTTGTTGGTAATAGTACTCCAAGAAGAATGAGAACAGCTGAAAAATATACATCAGGTTAATCTGGGGCCAATTCTCTTCTCGGTTACACTGCTGCAACTGTATTTAAGTGTAACTGAGAAGATAATTTTGCTGACTGTGGTAGAATCAGGACTTCTACCATTATAAGAGTAATTTTGCAGCTGTATGTGTGTGAGAGAAAGAAACTACTCACTATGAGCACAGATCCCTGACTAGACTGCCAAGACTGATCAGTTTTCAAAGAAAATGACTTCACAGATCTTTGCACATCTTTCAGGTTTAAGACAACAACTATTTTACATCTGATAAATTAAAAACCTTTTGACAACTGACAGAATGAAAACCTCCAAAACTTCAGCCATACTTCACATAGCTCTCTGCTCTCAGTGGGCCTGATCTAAAGCTCACTGAAGTAAATTGACAGGTTTCAGAGTAACAGCCGTGTTAGTCTGTATTCGCAAAAAGAAAAGGAGTACTTGTAGCACCTTAGAGACTAACCAATTTATTTGAGCATGAGCTTTCGTGAGCTACAGCTCACTTCATCAGATGTATACCGTGGAAACTGCAGCAGACTTTATATACACACAAAGAAAAGGAGTACTTGTGGCACCTTAGAGACTAACCAAGTCATTATGCAAGGTAGCCTGTTTCCTCTTGTTTTTTCCTACCCCCCCCCCAGATGTTCTGGTTTAACTTGGATTTAAACTTGGAGAGTGGTCAGTTTAGATGAGCTATTACCAGCTATTACCAGCAGGAGAGTGAGTTTGTGTGTGTATCGGGGTGGGGGGGATGTGAGAAAACCTGGATTTATGCAGGAAATAGCCCGACTTGATTATGTAAAGAGTTGTCACTTTGGATGGGCTAGCACCAGCAGGAGAGTGAATTTGTGTGGGGGGGTGGAGGGTGAGAAAACCTGGATTTGTGCTGGAAATGGCCCACCTGATGATCACTTTAGATAAGCTATTACCAGCAGGACAGTGGGGTGGGAGGAGGTATTGTTTCATGATCTCTGTATGTATATAAAGTCTGCTGCAGTTTCCACGGTATACATCTGATGAAGTGAGCTGTAGCTCACGAAAGCTCATGCTCAAATAAATTGGTTAGTCTCTAAGGTGCTACAAGTACTCCTTTTCTTTTTGAAGTAAATTGAATAACTCCCATTGACTTTAATGGGATTTGGATCGGGCCCAGTGCCAGAAAATGGAGGACTGAGGGAAAATTGATTTGTGGCCTTTTTCGGGTTCATCATAATGTATCAAAGAAGAACCGAAAGGGCATTTTTGTTTGTTAAGACATTTTATTTCCCCCTCCCCCTTCCAAATATCAGGGCTATCTAGTCTTTCTTCTCTATTGTCATATTTCAATGCCAATCAGAAGCTAAGCCATATGGGACGAGGGGTTTCCTGGGGCTGGTTACAAATGCAGGGTCTAGGGCAGGAGTGGGCAAACTTTTTGGCCTGAGGGCCACATCAGGGAATAGAAATTGTATGGCGGGCCACGAACGCTCACAAAATTGGGTTTGGGGTGTGGTAGGAGGTGCAGGCTCTGGGGTGGGACTGGGGATGATGAGTTTGGGGTGTAGGAGGGTGCTCTGGGCTGGGACCGAGGGGTTCAGAGGGCGGGAGGGGGATATGGGTTGGGGCAGGGAGTTGTGGTGCAGGAAGGGGTGCAGGCTCCGGCTGGGGGTGCGGGCTCTGGGGTGGGGATGAGGGGTTTGGAGTGCAGGAGGGTCCTCCAGGCTGGGATCGAGGGGTTTGGAGAGTGGGAGGGGGATCACGGCTGAGGCAGGAGGTTGGGGTGTGAGGAGAGACTGGGGGGGGTCAGACTCTGAGCAGCGCTTACCTCAAGTGGCTCCCGGAAGCAGTGGCATGTCCCTTCTCATGTGGAGGAGTGGCCAGGTGGCTCTGCACGCTGCCCTATCCTCAGGCACCGCCCCTGCAGCTCCCCCTGGAGCACGCAGGAGCCGGAGCAGGGCCATGCTGGCTTCCAGGAGCCACGTGGTGTGGCCTCGACCTAGCGCCTCGGCGGGAGCAGGGCTGAGCCGCTGGTGCGGCTCGCAGGCCAGCTTAAAACAATTCGCATGCTGGATCCGGCCTGCGGGCCGTAGTTTGCCCACCCAGGTCTAGGGGATTGATCTCTTGCAGCTGTGTATGTATGAGCGGCAGAAAGCCAGTAGAAAGGGAGGGAAGGAGTCATAAGCCTGGCCTAGGGAGTGAGCAGATAGAGCTGCTTGGGGCATAGAACTGACAGGAGGTGCTTGGAAATTGTGAGCAAGGAAGTGCCTGCTGTTGTCTCATCCGACTTGGTTCAGGGAAACAGGACTTTGTGAACACTGTAAATAGGATTGCACCAAAGAAATAATTGATTCCTACCATTAATTTATTTTCCTATCAAGATGCAGTGCCACTAGGCCTCAAATAGCAGCTAACTGCTTGGGCCAAAAGGGTTAACACTTTCATTTTAAAAGTACCAGTATGTCATGATTATTATTCTTAAAATGTCTTACAGCAGCACACAAACTGTGGTAGGTGCTGTACAGGCCAAAGAAGAAACCCGAAGATCTTGCACATAAAAGCCTTTAGAGCCTGAGGAAATGAAGAAGTCCAGCAGAACAATACAGAGTTTTATTTTACCACATTTTAAAATCCATTGGATATGTTTTATACTCAGAACATAGAATCCTTGCACTTTGTTTGCAATGTTAACTTGAGAAGATTGTGTGGGGGTGGCACCTGACATTATTTACATGAAGATGAGAGGAGGCAGGGTTGAGGGATGTTATGCCCCATTCTTGTTACTTCCTTGGTAAAAGCTGGTATTTGAATTTAACACTGGCTCATGCTAACTCTGTAAGGCCAAGAGGAAAAAAAATCCATTTTTCTCTTGGTGCTCCAGTTAAAGAAGAAAATTAGTGACATGACCCAGGGAAGGACTTTGATCCAGAAATAGGGAATGTAAATGCTTTACAGATGCCAGATAAGGATGTTTCCAAACCAAAAGTAAACAAAGGACTTTCAACCCCAAACCCCTTTCCCCTTCCAAACATTTTAATAGAAAGGGAATTTTATCCACCAAATTCTGAGCCACACTTTTTTTTTTAAAGTGGTTATTGAAGTGTGAGGACATAAACACAAAGAGCCATGAGTTAGGCAGCAACTAGAGAACCCCCTAGCCACAAAGATCCTACGTTTTCTAAGCACCCCACTGCAACACATCCTGGTCCTCTCTGGTCACTGTGGAGGATCAGAAACTCCATAACCACTCCACATCTCCCTGTCTTTATAATAAAAAATTAAAACAAACTCTAAACCAACCTATACACACACGCGTGCACAGTTCAAAATGCACGTCAAGTTCCTTAATACTGTTTACATGACTATGTCCCCTTGTGAAGAGACATGCCCTCATCCTGGTATGAAGGATGCTAGGAGTTCCTCTGGGCCTGTTCCATGCTAAGGAGACACCTGCAAGGCTTGCTCAGCCTGGAGGGAGAGGAGCTTAAAGAGGGGGAGGAAAGTTAGCACAGGAAGAAGATTGCTGCCTAGGGACTGCTGGCAATAGAGGGAGCCCAGCTGAGAAAGAGAGAGAGCTATGGGACACATCACTCCTGAGGCCGCCCTGATCGGTGGTAAAGCAATACACCCCAGGAAGAAGGGGTTACAGGTAAGCCCTGCAAAGGAGCAATAGACTCAGAAACTGAGCCCTTAGATTTGACTCTCTAGGGCAGGGTGGCCAAACCGCAGCTCGTGAACTACATGTGACTCTTTTACACTTAAAGTACCACTTCCACAATCTGGTAGACAGATTTTCTGCCTACCAGACTGTGTGGGGAGGTTGGGGCTTCTGGCCTGCAGCGGAGTGGTGTGGCTAGAGCTTCTGTGCTGTGGGGAGAGGGATCTCGGGACTTCAGCAGAGAGCCCTGGCAGGCACCTCCCATGGGGCAGAATCCCCGAGACACCCCTCCACAGGACAGAAGCCCCCGCCCTACCACCCTGCAGCTGGCGCATCCAGCTCTCGAACTTCTGAAGATTATCACATGTAGCTTGGAGGGTCAGTGACTGTGGCCACCCCTGCTCTAGGGGCTGCCTGCTCTAGGGGCAGACCTTCCCCTCTTGCAAAGGGAACAACAGGAACCAAACCCTGGCCTGTGGTGGTATCCCTCCGAGAGCTTCCCCAAAGGCTTCTAACTGGGGGAGACAAGGGGGTAAATGATGGACAATAGGACCTTGTGGGGGGTCCAGGGAGCCCATCCTCCCACTCCTTACCTGTTGCATTTAAAATGGTCCTGAGCAGTATTCAAAAGATCAAGTCTTTGAGGTGGTCTGATCAGTCTTTCAGGCTGTGTTCTCACTTCTGTTCTGTTCGGATTTCCCTGAGGAGGGGCTCACTTCCTGACAGAATGCTGGCAGCACCTAGATCCTCTCTTCATTGTACTGGGAAATATTGAAGATGAACCCGATTCCTCTGGAGAAATCCTTCTAGAGTCTCCACTAGATAGGATCTTGGGAAATTCTGCCCAGTTTCAAATGTCTGGGAGCTTTTGAGACAAACTTTGTTCCCTGGCCTTGGTTCAGGTAGCTAACTGTTCAGCACAGAATGAAAGAAGTTTTGTTGAGAACTTTTATTTTAGCATCCTGTTCTCAAAATGCCTTCAGACCAGGCCACTTAGTTTAAGCTGTATCAATGCCCCTGGTAAAGTTGTCCTTAGTCCAGACACTACCTGTATTTACAGTTATGCCAGGAGTGCTTTATATGAGTCCACTGATTTTTTCAAAAGTCTTTTTAAAAGTCTGCATTGCTCTGGGGTTAATGTGGACTACTAGCTCAAATGTTCAAAATCAAAGTCGGTGGTTTTCAACCTGGGGTCAGCAGAATAAGATTTCCATTTCAAATGTGTTAGGAGTCCACAGATGAAAACCACTGTCCTCTGCAAACACTAGGGATGTTTCAGAGGTAAAATGAGCCCCATTATCAGACACGAGGACTTCAGGAACTCCATGTCTTGCAGATATTGACTTTAGTTTCTGGATGACCTCTGCCCCAATAGCAGAGTCAATATCTGGAGAAGTGATCAGCTACAGTTATGTGTGTGTGTGTCCTTTACACAAAAACAAGTCTGTGAATATCATCTGCCAGAGAGCTTTGTGGAGAGTAATGGTTCTGGTAGTTGATTTATTTTTTTCCTTGTCTCACAGCTTTCTACTAGAGTCTGAATTTGCCTGCCCAGATGGGTCCATACAGATTGTTCTGCTCGTAACCTGCGCTTGTTTATACCTTGGTGTGCCTCAGATTTTGGAGAGCATCTATTTCTGAAGTACTGTAGGGATATGAATGTGCTGTCCTTTCAGTAGTAGGCCATTGGCTATGGGAAGGTCATTTTAGTCCTGTTAGCATGGCTGTTGGCAGTGGACTCCTTTGACCCCACATTCTTTGGCAGAGATGAGTCCGTTTCTGGCAAGTCTCGTCCTTTAGCTGTTCATCTCTAATTTGCTGAAGTTGGTTGGCAAATGCTGGAATTGCTGCCAGAACAAGGTTGATGTAGTCTTTGACATCTCTCTTGAAAGCCTTTTCTTTCTGCCATCGATGGCAACTCAACTGTGTCTCTAGGTAGAGCAACTGCTGCCATGAGTGTTTTCCTTGATGTGTTCCATGTGGAAAGAAAATTGCACCAGCTGTAGTCAAAATCTTTTAATGCTAGGTAGAAGGTCATGTGGTGGTCTTAACCCCAATAATGCCACTAAGACTTTATGATCTGTTTCTTATTAAAATTCTAGTACTGAGCCTTTCACAGGCCAAAGTGACTGCAAGAACATCCTTTTCCACTTGAACATATGGCTGCTCGCTTTCTGTGAGGCTTTTGATATGAATGCAACAGGTCTCTCATCTCCTTCTGGCTCTTATTTGTATGAGCACTGCTCCTAAACCATATGAAGATGTGTCCACTGTTACTGTTGTTGGACGCTTGGGCACAACATTCGGTAAACAGATGGAGAGATCAGTTTTTATTGTGTTAAATGCATTTTGTTGTGTGCTCCTCCAGATCCACATATTGTGACCATTTAAAGAGATCCCTTAAGGCAGTGATACTCAGACTGAGGTTCGTGAGCCGCAAGTGGCTCTTGGCTACACATGATATTAAAAATGTGTGATTTAATTTTTAACCAATCAGGATGCTTTTACTCACCTCACCCAAACCCAAAGATGTGTCTACTGTAAGACCATTACTGGGCATGACAAATCATTTGGGGAAACTCTTACCAAATGTAGCTCAAACAAAATCCTTAAGACCATGATGCTCAGAGCTCAGTGGTTCAGGAGCCAAATTAGTGATTGACATTACCGAAAAGAGCCACAGTATTGTGTGAATTCATTGTTTCATTTACTATATATAATATTCTCATAGCAAATAAGTCTCTAGAAGTACAAACTCATTGCCATCTGATAACACTCCCTCTTGGATTGTTTCCACTAATTTTGGTTACCTGCATGCTATTGCAAAATGTCCCATTTCTGTCATCTTACATTCTGCTTCTTTAGTTGAACATTGCTGCCAGCTCTGGGTTGGTATCTTGCCATATCTTCCACAACTTTTCTAAGCTTCCCTCTGATTAAGGTTCTTTGGTCTCCCACTCTAGCTGTGAGGGGTTCTTACATTGCAAATTTGGTCTGATTGCTCTTTTCATGTGTGTCTCTTCTCTTTACTGTGTCAATATTGTCTGATGCAGTCTCCACTATGCTGCTAGCATGTAAGTCACATTGCTGTTTCTTTGTTTTTTGGCATTTGCTAGGGTGAGATTTGGGTTTAACTGAAACTGTGCTTGTAAGGTGGTAATCTTATACCAACAATTATCCTAGTCTTATTAGTTCTTCTTTTAACATTCCGTATTTGCAATGTTCAGCAAGACTATGAATGGCATTAATAAAAGGCTCAGCTGTCTCCTCTTGTTCCTGACACTACCTATTACATTTGACCCTTATGAATAATATTCTGTCTGCTTATGAAATGGGTATCAAATGTCTTTCACTTTGAACTTTTCTCTTTTCCTCAGAGAGGGGGTAGGGCATACAGGATACTAGCAGCAGCATCACAACTATCAGGGCACTTACTGGGTATTCTTGGGCTCTCTCTGTTAAACCAGAAGCCACCGCGAATTGCTCAGATCTTTGGTTCCAGAAAGGCCAACTGTCTGAGTTGCCAAAATCAAACTACTCTAATAGAGCCACTTGTGCTATGGGCTCCATTGCAGTGCTGAGACATGGCTCTGCCTCCTTACTGCAGCAGCTTTCATTGGTCTCCTTCCTGATTTTTCCCACTTGCCCCACCTCCTCGCTCATCAAACTGGCAATCTAGGGGGTCTTTTCTTTCCTTTACTCCTCCTTTAGATAGAGATTCACTCACTTCTGACACAATGTAGTGTGAGAACAAAACACAGAGAGCCATATTTTAAGCAGCAACTGCAGCACCCTCTAACCATGAAATGCCTGTGTTTATTAAGCTCCCTGCTGCAAAACATCCTAGTCCTTTCTGGTAACAGCGGAGGACCAGGAACTCTATAACTACTCCACAGTTCTAAAAAATTCACCCAGAGTAAACTACTGCTTGTTTTATACAAAGATGCAGTCCTAGTCCTCCTACTTCCCTGCTGCATTAGCACAATATATACACTATATTAAATGCAGAATGAAGTCAATGCAACTGTAAAGATGAACTGATAAAAATCAAAGTCAGGAGAAACAAACACCAGTGTTCCAACAGCAACGTGAAGTTAGCTGTGTTGCACATCCTGTCAATTTTGTGTTGCACATTTTACAACAACCAGTAACACATTTAACCAGGAAAACAGGAACAGAAAATAGAACAACAGAATATTAGGGTTGTAAGAGACCTCAGGAGGTCATCTAGTCCAACTCCCTGCTCAAAGCAGGACCAACACCAACTCAATCATCCCAGCCAAGGCTTTGTCAAGCCAGGCCTTAAAAACCTCTAAGTATGGAGATTTGACCACCTCCCTCGGTGACCCATTCCAGTGCTTCACCACTCTCCTAGTGAAATAGTGTTTCCTAATATCCAACCTAGACCTCCCACACTGCAACTTGAGACCATTGCTTCTTGTTCTGTCATCTGCCACCACGGAGAACAGCCGAGCTCCATCCTCTTTGGAACCCCCCTTCAGGTAATTGAAGGCTGCTATCAAATCCCCCCTCACTCTTCTCTTCTGCAGACTAAATAACCCCAGTTCCCTCAGCCTCTGCTCGTAAGTCATGTGCCCCAGCCCCCTAATCATTTCCGTTGCCCTCTGCTGGACTCTCTCCAATTTGTTCACATCCCTTCTGTGTGTGTGTGTGTGGGGGGGCAAAACTGGACGTAATACTCCAGGTGTGACCTCATCAGTGCCGAATAGAGGGGAATAATCACTTCCCTCGATCTGCTGGCAATGCTCCTACTAATACAGCCCAATATGCCACTGGCCTTCTTGGCAACAAGGGCACACTGCTGACTCTCATCCCGCTTTTCATCCAGTGTAATCCCCAGGTCCTTTTCTGCAGAACTGCTGCTTAGCCAGTCAGTCCCCAGCCTGTAGCAGTGCATGGGATTCTTCCTTCCTAAGTGCAGAACTCTGCACTTGTCCTTGTTGAACCTTACCAGATTTCTTTTGGCCCAATCCTCCAATTTGTCTAGATCACTCTGGACCCTATCCCTACCCTCCAGCATATCTACCTCTCCCCGCAGCTTAGTGTCATCTGTGAACTTGCTGAGGGTGCAATTCATCCCATCATCCAGATCATTAATAAAGCTGTTGAACAAAACCGGCCCCAGGACCAACCACTGGGGCATTCCACTTGATACCGGCTGCCAACTAGACATCGAGCCATTGATCACTACCCATTGAGCCCGATAATCTAGCCAGCTTTCTATCCACCTTATGGATTGGATGAATGGACTATACTTTGGATTGGATGAATACCACATACGTACTAAAGACCCATTGAACATTGCTTCTAAACCCGTCCTTTGCTAGCCCTGCACAAATACATCAAACTGTGCAGAAGGGATTCATGGAATCTTTCTTCCCTTCTTACACCTTTCCACAAACAAATCAGAAATCCTTTAACCTAATAGTCCTCAAGTGTTTCCATACTTAGACTCCCCCATCCCCACTTCCAAATCAGGAACCCTCTCCCATTTAGCAATATGGGAAGAGCACACTGTTGGCAACCCCTTAACATCATGACCGTCAGGTTGAGTACTCCTCTATTAAAAGATTCAAATCCATCTTAACTGGATCTGTCTTTCACTATAGAATCCAATTAGAGTCCATATTATATGGATGTTTGGATTCCCAGGTTGTATCAGCTTTGTTTAAAAAGTGAGTATTTGTTAAATAGCCTTGAGTTAAATGATGGAGAACAGAAGAATGAAAAAATATTTGTATGCGCAGTACAGGGTTATATGTGCTTTGCACAAGGCCAATAACCAATGCACAGTGTAGGCACATATTTGAAGATGGAGTCTATGGTCTGTCCACACAGATGAACCCTGCACTGCCTGGAGCTTCAGTAAGGTTATGCATCAGTACAGGGGTCTTCCCTGTATGGAGCACTTTGTGGGGTCAGGTTTTGAGTATGGCTGTGCTCTCCAGCTGACACAGCTATCATCTGTACATATACCTGGAGACAGAACCAGGAGAAGAAGAGGTTGAAAACTGTTAATGAGAATGTTCTGGCTTTTAAGCTTCTGCTACAACTGCCTTGCTCCACTAGCTCCTTGCATTCTCATTGGGGCAGTGAAGAGCCTGGGAGGTCTTATCTTGTAGTTGCAGGCATAGTGGTGCAAAGCTGTCCAAATTCAGGTCGTGCCTGATGGGTCTGCATGGAGTTCTGGGAAGTCCAGCCTATGACTTCAGGGACTGTGAAAGGTACAATGAACTGTTATGCTGAGAAACACAAACAAATGCAAGTGTAGCAGGAAATCATGTATTTCCTCATTTAATGCCAAGAACAAGTTAGTGCTTGCATGTACTTCGCACTATTACTGTTTAATGTTATGGTCACCTTTTATTTTAACATTGCTGACCACACAATGTAATACCGCAGGTAAATAACATTGGCTATAAATTGGCTATAAGTGGCTTTTTTAAATCACACATGTCCACAGCCATCTCCACAGTGCAAGACTTCCTGGCAGATTTTGAAGTTCCTTCAGTGCAGGAAACAAGTTACAATGTAGCATTTTGGGACACGTCCATGAGTTTCTTATTGCTGGCAATACAGTAAACTATAATTTTCCAAATAGTATCTTATGGAACTGAATAGGCTATGCACAAAGAATCAAAGGCAGGAAAGCTAAGCCTGAATTATTAGACCACCATCCACTAAATAGTAACATCTTGAATAAGCATGCCAAGTAGGTGGGACTGGTTTTAATCATGAGGAGATGTGGTTCAGTGTGAGACTCCTTGCTAAGTCCTTCATGTCACACTGCTGACTCGCTAACAGAGTAAGACTGCTGACAGCAGATTACTCTTCTTCACCAGTCCCACTCCAGATGGCTTGAGTTCACTCTAGCTAATAGGAAAAAGAAACACTAAAAAAAAATAATAATAATAGTTGCCGATCTCTCACAGATCACAGTTCCAAGGAACCCTGCCTTCTTGAAGGCTGGTGTTTGTTCAGAAAGCATTGTTCTTCTGTAATAAATAGCACCAGCTGGGTTCTCAGATGTCTTCCTGTGGGCAGATTTGCCTGGCAATAGTTTACTCCACATGCAAAATATTAAATTTTCAGGAACTACAAGTTTAGGATAATTTTATTTTAAAAATTGCTTGTATTAGAATAAAATATTCTTCAGCTTCATTCCCTTTTGGGGGGAAAATGTAGGGAGGGAGTAGCATGATTAGAGAGGAGCATGGGAGTTCAGACAGCAAAGTTCAATGTACTGCAAGTGGCTATGTCAATGTACTGCAAGTGGCTATGTACTACTGACTAGCTATGTCCACCTGAGCAAGTCACTTCACCCCCCTCAGTGCCTCAAAGGTAGGTAATTCATTAGCAAAGCTGACAGTGGTGTATTTCCAAAATGTTTTGCTTTCCAGAACAGTGGCTGTATCCCCAGGACTTCAAAATCTTGCCTGCTATACCCTACAGAAAACAAAACAAGTAGATTTGAGACCTAAACAGGAACATTTATTATACAAGCTTTTTAGCTTAAGCTAATGCAAAAACAACTTTTGTTTCTGAACCCTTCCATTGAAGGACGTTTGAGTGTTTTACAAATATCAACCAATAGGATATGTGATATAGCATCATAAATTAAAAAGCAACTGTCAAGAGTGCTTTGAGATCTAAAGTTGCCTCCTCTTTGTTATGTAGTTTCCCTTTACAAGGGAGGGTCAGTATCATTACCTGCATTTTACAGATTGCGAAACCTGAGGCAGAGAGGTGAAATGACTTGCCCAAGGTCACCCACCGGGCCAGTGGCACAGCTGGTCTCCTGAGGCCTAGTGACACAGACTTGGTTGAACTCTCCCTGCTGGACACTCACTAGGGTGCTGTGTTTGACTCCAAGTGCTGAATCCTGTGTGCTTCTAAGTCCTCTGAGACCGAGCAATATCCAGGCACCGTCTCTGGCTCTAGCCTGTCAAGATCATTCCCAGGGTGCAGACTCCCTCTCTGGTACCTCTTCTTGGAAGTGGAACCTCACAGTCCAGCTTCCCTAGGCCAGACAACCAGTGTTGAACTCCAACTCTCCACCTTTGCTTAAGCACGCCTTCCCTAGAGCTCTGCCCTGGTAGGGACTCAGGTTTACTGTGTAATCCTTTGGGAACATTCAACAGTTAAAGCAAGGAACTTAGAGGCTTTTCACACTTGCCTCTTAAAAGACATGTACACTTTACTTTCAGAGAAGCCATAAGAGACTTACAGATCCATGAAAAATAGACAGTTTACATGCAAAACCCTCTTACCATTATCCTTGCCACTCTGAGAACCCTTTGGGTTTTGGTCAGTCCTTTTAAGGTTCCAGGATCCTCCTCTTCACTCTTGTCTTCTTCTGGCTGGTGAGAGAGCTAGAAAGAGCAGACCTTGTCCATTTATAACTTTCCAGTCTCCTCTGTCAAGTGAGCCTCCTGGTCATCCTCAAAGACTCCCTCAGGAGATCAAGGCTCCCCTACCAGGTGATCGGTTGCTTGATTACTTTAAGGGGAGACTGGAGAAACCGATTTATGGCAGATTGGCCACCCTCTCTAGCATACCCATTTTATTGCCAGGACAAAGTAATCTACTATTAACAACCTTTGTTTGCTTTGCATTTTTTTCCCCCTGTCAAGTCAACACCTCTCCAAATTCCTGTCTAAGATGAAGGTAAAAAGACACCAAGGAAGGTACCAATGACATAGGGAAAGATAGGAGAGAGGTCTTGAAGGCCAAATTTAGACTGCTAGGTAAGAGATTAAAGTCCAGGACGTCCATGGTATCATTCTCTGAAATACTTCCAGTTCCCCATGCAGGGCCAGTTAGACAGGCAGAACTGCAGGGTCTCAATGCATGGGAGGAGGGATTTAGGTTTATTAGGAACTGGGGAACTTTTGGGGAAGGGAGGAACGTATTCAGGAAGGATGGGCTCCACCTGAACCAGATTCCTGGCATGTAAAATTAAGATCAGAGGTGTTTTTAAACTAAGGGTTGGGGGAAGCTGACCAGCGTGGAGAAGGACAGACACATCCCTTGGGGGAGTATTTATTAAACGGAATAGATGTAGTAAAGAACAGGGAATAGATGTTTAAAGTACAGGTAGGAACTGAAGAGAAACAGTCAAAAGAGTTCCATTCAATTACACCACATGAAGGCAGACAACTAAATAGCGACAAATTTTTATAAGTCTTTTATACAAATGCAAGAAGTTTAAAGACTAAGATAGGTGAACTTGAGTGCCCAGTATTAAATGAGGATATTGACAGAGAGAGGCATCACAGAAACATGGTGGAGCTATGATACTCAATGGGACAGGGGAATGCCAGGGTACAAAATATATACAAATGATAGTAGGTCATAGTGGTGGGGGAGTGGCACTACAGGAAAGAAAGCATAGTGCCAGATATAGTAAAAATCTGAAATGAATCAGAACAGTGCCATTGACTCTCTACAAATAGAGATTCCATGTTTGAATAATAAGCGTACAACAGTAGAAATATGCTACCAACCACCTCACCAAGATGGTGACCGTGACTGTGAAATGCTCAGGGAGATGAGAGGCTACAAAAATAGAAAACCCAATAATGGGGGATTTCAACTATCTCCATATTGACTCAGTACATGCCACCTCAGGATGGGATGCAGAGATAAAATTTCTAGACACCATTAATGACTGCTTCTTGGAGTAGCTAGTCCTGGAACCCAGAAGGGGAAAAGCAATTCTTGATTTAGTTTTAAGTGACGCACAGGATTTGGTCCAAGAGATGAATATAGCTAAACCGCTTAGTAATCTGATGAAGTGAGCTGTAGCTCACGAAAGCTTATGCTCTAATAAATTTGTTAGTCTCTAAGGTGCCACAAGTCCTCCTTTAGATACAGACTAACACGGCTGCTACTCTGAAAGCAACCATAATGTAATTAAATTTAGCCTTCTTATCGGTGTGGGGGAGGGAGGGAAGTACCAAAGAAGCCCACCACAATAGCAATGAACTTCAAAAAGGGAAATTACACAAAAATGAAAATGAAAAGCAACAGTCAAGAGTGAAATGTCTGCAAGCTGCATGGAAAATTTAAAAAACACCATAACAGAAGCTCAAAATGTATGCATACCCCAAATTAAAAGACAGTAAGAGGACTAAAATAATGCCACCATGGCTAAACAGAATAAAAGAGGTGGTTAGAGATAAAAAGACATTTTAAGAAATTGGTAGTCAAATCCTACTTAGGAAAATAGAAAGGAGAGTAAATTCTCTCTAGTCTAAAAGTGTAATTAGACAGGCCAAAAAGGAATTTGAAGAGCAACTAGCAAAAGACACAAAAACCAGCAAAAACTTTAAATGCATCAGAAGCAAGAAACCTGCCTAAAACAGTCAGTGGAGCCATGGGATGACTGAGGTGGAATAGTAGCCCTCAGGAAGGACAAGGCCATAATGAAGAATCTAAATGAATTCTTTGCATTGGTCTTCACTGCAGAGGATGTGAGAGAGATACCCACACCTGAGCCATTCTTTTTTAAGAAACAAATCTGAGGGACTGGGGTTTCAATGGAGGTGGTTTTGCAATAAATTAATAAATTAAACAGTAATAAGTCACCAGGACCAGATGGTATTCACTCAAGAGTTCTGAAGGAACTCAAATATGAAATTGCAGAACTACTAACTGTGGTATGTAACCTATAATTTAAATCAGCTTCTGTACCAAATGACTAGCAGATAGCTAATGGGACACTGGTGGTGTATGTGTTTTTTTAAAGGCTCCAGTAAGCCTAACTTCAGTACCAGGCAAATTGGTTGGAAATATAGTAAAGAATAGAATCATCTCACACATAGACTAACACTGTGTTGAGGAAGAATCAACATGGCTTTTATAAAGGGAAATCATACCTCACCCATCTATTAGAATTTTTGAGGGCGTCAGCAAACATATGGACTAGTGGATATAGTGTACTTGGACTTTCAGAAAGCCTTTGACAAGGTCCCTCACCAAAGGCTCTAAAGCAAAGTAAGGAGTCATGGGATAAGATGGAAGGTGCTCTTATGGATCAATAACTAGTTAAAAGACAGGAAACAAAGGGTAGGACTAAACAATCAGTTTTCACAGGGGAGAGAGGTAAATGTGCTCCCCGAAGGATCTGGGCCAGGACAAGTTCTGTTTATCATATTTGTAAATGATGTGGAAAAAGGGATATGGTGGTGAAGCTTGCAGATGATACAAAAGTACTTAAGATAGTTAAGTGCCAAGCAGACTGTGAAGAGTTACAAAGCAATCGCACAAAATTGGTTGACTGGGCACGGAAAGGGCAGATGAAATTCAGTGTTGACAAATGCAAAGTACATTGGAAAACATAATCCCAACTGAATGTACAAAATGATGGTCTAAATTAGCAGTTACCACTCACAAAAAAGATCTTTGTGTCATGGTGGATAGTTCTCTGAAAATACCTGCTCAATGTGCAGCAGCAGTCAAAAAAGAAAACCCAAACAGCAATGTTAGGAACCATTAGGAAAGGAACAGATAACAAGACAGCAAATAACATAATGCCACTATATAAACTCATGGTATGCCCACACTTTCAACACTGCTTGCAGTTCTGGTCACTCCATCTCAAAAAAGATCTAATAGCCTTGGGAAAAGTACAGAGAAGGGAAAGAAAAATGATTGCACGTGAGGGGAAATTAAAAAGACTCGGACTGTTCAGCTTGGAAAAGAGACAACCGAGGGAGGATATGGGAAAGGTCAATAAAAATCATGAAACGGTGCGGAGAAAGTGAATAAAGTATTTACCCCTTCACATAACACAAGAACCAGGGGCTCACTCAATGAAATTAATAGGCAGCAGGTTTAAAACAAAACATAAGAAAGTAATTCTTCACACAACGCACAGTCAACCTGTAGATAAGGTGACCAGATAGCAAGTGTGAAAAATCAGGAGGGGGATGGGTGGTAATAGGCATCCCTATAAGACAAAGTCCCAAACATTGGGACTGTCCCTATAAAAACCAGGATATCTGGTCACCCTGTCTGTAGAACTTGTTGCCAGAGGATGTTGTGAAGGCCAAAAGTATAACTGTTCACAAAAGAATTAGATACATTCATAGAGGATCGGTCCACCAATGGCTGTCAGCCAAAATGGTCAGGACACAACCCAATGCTCCAGGTGTCCCTAAACCTCTGACTACTAGAAGCTGGGACTGGGAAATGCGGAGTGGATAATTAGATCAATTGCCTTGTTCTCTTCAGTCCCTCTGGGGCACCTGGCACTGGCCACTGTTGGAAGACAGGATACTGGACTAGAAAGACCATTGGTCTGACCCAGTCTGGCCATTCTTATGTTCATAAACCACAGTATAGTCTTACGACTGAAATGGTCCTCCCAAAACAAAATGGAGTTTGGAATCGATACATACAGACATATACTAAATTACCACATTTAGTGTTTATCTACTAGCCACACTGCCTCTAAGCACCCCTGTGAGTAAGGTAAATATTATCTATATCTTCAGTTTTTCTGTAACTATTACAATAGTATCAAAGGGCCGGTACTAAATATTATTCCCATTTTGCAGAGAAGTTTAGTGACTTGCTCAAGTCACTCAGCCAGTCATTGGCAGAACCAGGAATAGAACCCACAAGCCATGGCTCCCCATACTGTGCTCCTTCTACTAGCGCATATACTTTCTTGAGCTAAAGCACTGGTTCCCAAACTGGGGGGGCATGAAGAAATACCAAGGGGGGAGGCGTGAGGCTGCCCTGCCCTTCAGCTCCCAGCTGGGGAGGTGAGCCCCTGGCCCCTCCCATCCTGTCCACCCTCCCCTGCAGCTACGCCGCCGCCTCCCAGGCTTTCCAATAAGCCAGTCCTGCTGCTCTGAGCGGCCTGATAAGGGGGCAGGGAGCGGTGGGAGGAGGGGTTGGATAAGGGGCAGGATGTCCTGGGGGGGCAGTCAGGGGACAGGGACCGGTTAGATGGGGCGGAGGTTCTGGGTGGGGCGGTCAGGAGACAGGGAGTGGGGGGGGGGGTTGTATAGCATGGGGGCCTGTCAGGAGGTGGGGGTGTGGATAGGGATAGAGACAGGGAGCAGGGGGTGTTGGATAGGGGGTGCGGTCCTGGGAGGAGGCGATCAGGGGACAAGGAGCAGGGGGAGTTGGATAGGGAGTGGGGCGGTCAGGGGACAAGGATCGGGGGGGGAGGTGATAATAAAGGAGACGTGGGGTGGCATGAGGGTTTCTCAAAAATTAAAAAGGGGCATGATGCCAAAAATTTTGGGAACCACTGAGCTAAAGCATGTTATTAAACCAATACACTTTGGTAACACAAAGTGAAAAAAGTGTATGGCACAAAGCCATGGAAAGAAAGTACAGACAGGACAATGGAACATTCTATGATGAATGAGCATGCATCTAAGGGTTATGCATACTGAGGAGCATTAAAATTACTCGGGACCTAGAATTATACCATGTTACCCAAAAGTCAGCTATGGCCACCTGGAGTTTTTAAATAATTGCATGCAAGATGAATGAATATGTGGAAAAGAGTGATCAAGGATAAAAATGGACACCAGGGAGAGAGAAACAAGGTTGAAAGGAGGGTGAAAGAAAATGCAGAATTATGTTGTAAAATGTTATACAGGTTATAAGAGCAGCGGTGGAGACAAAGGAGGATTTCACTAGAAGTTAAAATAAAGGACAAGGGTTTTTTGGAACAAGGAGTGAGTGAAAGAAACAGATGGAACTGTTTGTTTACTGGTGGAAAATGTACACATTCTGAACACAGCCCAAAAGGACTGCATCTGTGTTTACAAAGATGATGTGAAAGCAACAACTGGCACTACCAGAGACAATATGATCAGATACATGTTAGCACTGATGGGGAAGAAAGTAGAATGACTAAAGAATGAGAAAACTCAAGAACCAATAAAGACCCTCACCAGAAATCCAAAAGAAGAAAGAAAGGAGACAAAAACCTGTAGCAGATGTGTTAGGAAGCTCTTTAATACGTGAGCTGGGCTGGTGGCCCCAGCACCCTTGTGAACAGACAAGTGTCCATATCACATAAGGATCCCTGTCAGTCACTGCAGGAGTACCAAAGATTGACTAGGCAAGGAAGCTGTGTTATCAAAGGTGGTCCCTTCACACCAAGCTGGAACACATTGGAAAGCCACTGTAGGAAAGCTTTTACTGCAGCTACCCATACCATATCCAATCTGTGGATAGACACCGGGTTTCAGTCTCCAAAGCTGTCTCATGAATATTCCAATCACACATTTCAAAACAAACCCCAAAAACTCTTTAGAAATAGGAAGCCATCTGCAAAGGAGGAACTCCAGGATATCACAGACCTATATGATTATTTTCCTCACGGGTCTTTTTAAGAAGAGGAAGAATGGGGGCATCTGGAGAAACAGGGATTTATATCACAGTTCAGAGTGGTGATTCAAAACAATAATCTTATGCCCACCTCAGTCAGCTATACAGTTACAAGAACTGATAGAGCAGCAAAGGTATGAATAGTGGACATATTTTATAGGTATCTATACTACAGTATAGGGTATATCCTACCCTTTCTCTGTGGCCAAAGCTGTCCATGATATGAGCAGAACTGACATAGTTCTGTTCTGCTGGGATGTTGGGGTCAGGGTTCCAGGGCTGGGAAAGAAAGAAGTTCCAAACTGAAGTCTAAGGAGTGGAGGGCTGTGGGATACCGAGTGCATCAGATCATCTTTGACAATCCAGAGCTGTCAATCAGCAACCTGTCATGAATAAGCACTAATTTTACACATACAAATTATTTACACATCTAAAATATAACTACTTCCACTAGAGTAAGCTTTGTGTTTGTGCAGCACCTAAAACAATGGGGACCTGGTCCATGACTGCATATTTATTATTCATCTTATTTTCAGGCAACTTCACCAGACTCCCAAACTAGGCTATAATTAAAAGATTGTCTTGATATAAAGGTGGATTTGTTTAAGAACATTAGCTAGCATGTTCCAATGAACATATACTAGACTTCGAACGTCGGCAAAAGGAGGTTCTATTTTAGCATGGTAACTGGTTGAGTTAAGCTGGGCTTCAACTTGACCAGCGAGCACACACTAAACTGAGGTACACCTTGCCTTATCTATACTCGGATTTTAGAACACATTAGCCCATTTTAACTAACTCATTACTAACCCTCCCACATAATCTAAGCAGGAAACCCGACAGCTTGAAGACTTGCAGATACTTCACTAACATGAGGGCAGCGCATCATTAGACCAGCTGGAAGTGCTTCATGAATCAAGGATTGGGAATCACTGTTACAAACAGAGATAGAGTTGCAAGTGGAGTGTTCACTGTGAAACCAGCTTTTGCCCATGGTCCAAAGTAGTCCTGGATTATTCACCTTCAGAACACATGGCAAAGCCCAGCTTTTTGCCTGGGCTTTTGAAAAGGATGCATTCTGTTTATTTTAGGAGACAGCAATTTTGATGAAGAAAGTTTTTCTACTTACTTGAGATGGGGATGGAGTTGTTTTGGGATTCACTGCTGGTGTCAGTTGTATTGGTTCTTTAAATGTTAAAAGTGCCCAGTGTAGTACATAGGTGTCTTTTTTAGGTCATTATAAATTAATGATTCAACATTTCATCAAGACTCAGAAAACTAAGTCTACTTGAAAACGGGAGTGTTATATCCCCCTAGTGCTTTCTGAGTTTAACTGGTAACTGTGCCTGCCAGAAACAGCATTATTTACTCAATGCAAATCAATAAACCAAATACATTAAAATTTAGATTCTTTCTTCTAGAAAATGCCCGAGGCTAATCCATTTTAGTACAATAAGTTTTATGATAAGAATAAGGAGGAAATAAGAGAATCAACAACTGCTGTTTCTCAATGTTTGTGACACTATTGTTTTTTAAAAAATACTTTGTTTAAAACAGAGAAACATACAAGATTTGTACCTCCATGTGAGAATGTCATTGACACTAACACTTGCATATAGCTGAAAGCCTACTATAGAATTGTATTTAGCCAAAAACCTCAGCCTGCTTTCACTGAGAATATACTCCCGCTTCCCATCTTGTCAAAATTAACTAGAGAACATAATGCTACAGAAATGCCTGGCTACATTCCAGTGTGTTCATTGTGTGGAGACACTACAAATAAGATAACAGAAACATCTGCAAATAAACTTAAGAGATAATTAAATGGTTTTATTCTTGGTGAATTTGCTTTTTTAAAATGAGGAAATAACCATTTTTGAAAGTCGTATCTTTCATTTTTAAAATTCAAACCAGTAACCACCTGGTTTTCATTTCCTGGTTTCCTCCTCCTGTCTCAGCTGTGTACTGTGCAAAAAACAAAGAGTCCATTCTTTAATATTGAATTTCAGATGCCTTTAACCTCTGTTCCATTACTAGTGCCTTGGAATCTGGGAAAAGCTAATATACAATATCTGCCTTTATTAATTAAAATAATAAATGGCTAGTTCCACTTTTAAAAAAAAAATCATTTATTCTCTGGGCCCACCAGAGTTTGGACAGCCTCAGAGCTTTGTACTTTGATAGACAAAAAACAAATGAGACTTTTCAGTCAAAATAGCTGTATTAGAACAGTACATTGGTATTTGATAGTCTCAGGTTGAAGGTTACCTACCTGCTTTTCAATTAAATGGATGAGACAGACTTTTTAAAGTTGGTTCCTATTGAGAGTAGTATGTGGCTTAAACAGACACTCTTTTACACAATTTTCAGTATATAAATAAACACCAGTTACATAGCTATATGCCCTGGCTCTTTAAAGAGAGAATCACAAGGTTTGAAGGTTGTTTCTGCAGCTCTTCACAAAGTAGTTTCTTCAATGACTGAAAAAGTTTATTCTCTTGAGTAACAGCTAAACAGAGAAAGTAAACGTTGAGTCGGATGCAGCACTGTGTTTAAAATTTTACTTGGACACCACAGCAATCACACTAGCAAGTTTTAGGAAGACAGCCTAATAGCACAGTATCTTGTGAAATACATACTTCGAATAGAGAATGAATAGATCTCTAGGGCTCAGTCCTGTCTTCAGTTGCACCACGCAACTCCAGAGAATCACATAGACAGAGTGGATAGTACCTGTGTTGTGTGTAAGAGAAGGTGTGACAGGGCACTCTACTCAGTGCAGGTGGCACCCCTTCCTGACCATTCTGGGGATTAGCTCTGCACAGTCAACATCCCCTCCTGTGGCTGCACTCCACTATGCTCTGGCTCTTTCACCATCTGTGGCCCTTCCCTTGTTCCAGGAACTGCTGTCTCCTCTTCATGACTCAGCCCTCCAGCCAGCTTCCTCAGCATGTATTCCCCCCTCCAGGCACTAAAGCCCTTCCACATGACTGGTCTCAGGCAGCCTTCTCCAGCTTCCCCACAGGCCAATAGGGGTACTCAGACCCACCCTCTACTCCAGGTTCCACTCTAAGGACTCTGTACCTTGCAACTCTCTGTTGCCAGCTTCCTGGCTTTATAAGGCCAACCCAGCTCCTCCCCCAGTTGGACTTCATCAGCAAATTAGGCTTTAGCATGCCATGGCTTTCCTCCAGGTGCAGCCTATAGGTTAACTGGGCTCATTCACCCCTTCATGCTTTGTGTGGGGTGATCATCCCATTGCAGAGGGGGACAAAGATAGGCTAGAGACATAGGGGAAGAAGTATATAATGTGTATAAACATTAGAGAACACTCTCCTACAAAACCTGAAAATTAACCTTCTCCACCTTCCTCTTCCGTCCGCAAATAGCTGTGAAGCCCACTGGCAAAGTGTGTCATCCCCTTCTAGTATCTCTTGAGAGAAGAGCCGCCTATTAGTGCTGCAGCTCAAGTGGTACAGGCCTGTGCTCTGTATTTAAAGGTCCAAACAATGCTGATCACCCAAATTAGGTGTCATTATAGGTCCATGTGATAGCATTTGTTTTTTCAATTTACTTTTTGTTTTTAAATGAGGAAGTTACATAGAAAAACTGCATTTTAAAGATTGCACAATAAACTCAAAAGTTAAGAAATGCCCAAACTGAGCTGGCCTGTATGATTTTAATTCAGGCCCCTTGTGTGCCTGCATTATGGTACAGTATTCAATTACATAATTTTATACTGTTTTCTCCAGACCTTATTCAGGGCACAGGATGGATGGTGCTTTGGGGATGAATCCGTGAAAGAGGCTGTTGGCTTTAGGACCCCACCTCATTTGCTGCAGAAGTTGGAAGGTGTGTAGTGAATGAGGCCATGAATGACAGGAAGAGAAAGGACAGTCTCATAGTTAAGGAAGAGAAGGACACCTTGAAAGATTGGAATCTGCCACTAAGTTCCTATGATGTTATTCAAATCAAACTTCTCCCTGTTACCAGTTTTACCAACAAGGGTTTGAATTTACTCAGTAATTTAAATAGACCTCAGATCAATTAGATTGAGTGAGTTTTATTAGACAATTAGTTAATTAGACAAAGCATAGCAGAAAGAGATAGACATTACCACAAACTGTGAGAACCTATTCCTACAACAACATGACAACTAGCTTAAGTTGTGTGGGTATAAAAATGTGAGTTTGTAAGCCAAATTCAGAACCAATCTGTTTACCATTTCATTCTATTATTTTCTTTTTCACAGATGTTTTATTTTCCCCCATAAATTTCCAGTATATTTGAACATCTGATTATCTCCATCTTTTTGGAAAGCATATTAAGTTCTGCTGACCTAAGCATCTGTTACTTGTTGTTAATACATCACTAAAAATAATAGCCCTTAACAAGTCTTCTAAAGATTGTCAGGTCTTTTCTGGTAATTCTTAGCAAACTATTTTCTCCTTAGCATGTCTCCCAAAGTACTTTGGGAGTTTGGTTCATAGGCAAGCTCCAGGCCTTACAAAAGTCTATTTCATTCATCAGCACAACAACTGGCCACTAACTGTGAGTTCCTCAATTTTGGCCGTCCACCGTAAGACATCTGGGACCAGAGTTGCAGAAGTGCTGAGTACTCGCATCTGCAACTGGAGCTGTGATTTGAACCTATAAAATGCTAAGTACTGTGGAAAATCAGTTCCTAGCTGCCTCAGTTCATCATCTGCTCAGTATTGTCAAGATCAAATCATTAATGTTTGTGAAGCACCCACACTATGGTGAGAGTACCGCAGAAGTGCACAGGAGGAAATTAATACTTTGGTATTCAGTGCAAGATTTGGATGGTGTGTATTAAATGGATCTGGGGTCATATATTGAGTATGGTGGATAAAAGGAAATACTGAATAGCAGCTCATTCACCCATTCACAGAATGAGGCAAGGGTCCTGCAGAAAAAAAACCAGTAAGTGTCAAATAATTAAAGCCTGAATAATAATGTGTACACACAGGGGGACGAATTAGGGTTTCACAGGCAACCTTAATTCTGGTATTTCCCACTTTTGAGTGCTCGACTTTGCAATGTTAATGTTCTTTTAATAGTTTGCTGTTATGAAATTTGCTATAGGCACAGATTTGGGATAATACTACTCATATGGTGAACTATATTTAATTATGCTAAATCATCCCAAATAAACCAATCCAAAAGTATGTTTCACCTAATGCTTTTTCTAGAGCAGATTCATCCTTAGTATAAATAAACTGACTCCAGTGGAGGTTCAACAGTTATAGATTTGGCCCCGTCTTTCTATTCACTTCAGTAGACTTTGCAGTTCCCTGTTCAGGTTAGGTGCATTGCTAGGAAAAAACAGTGATAATATCTGAAGAAGATAATTTTCACATTTCCAAAGTTGATTTCTTCTTCGAGTGCTTGTTCACGTCGATTTCCATTTTAGGTGTGCATGTGCCCACGTGCACGGCTGTCGGAGATTTCTGCCTTAGTGGGATCCGTGGGGCCGGTTGTGGCGCCCTCTGGAGTGGTGCTCCCATGCGGTGGTATATCAGGCGCCACCGGCCCTGTCAGTTCCTGCTTACCGCCCGTGACAGTTGGTTGGAGCACCTTGTCTTGCATTGCAAGAACAGCTGCGGTTTATCCATTGACTTGCTAGTTGTGGTTGTACATATCGTTTCAGTTAGATAGCTAGCTGATAGTGTTAGTCAGTCAAGAGAGTCCCCGAGTGGGGCATGCCCTGCTGACCCAGCTTTAAGCCATGTGCGTTATGCAGCAGGCCGATGCTGATCCACACGATAGCTGCCTTAAGTGTCTAGGAGAAGCCATCGCAAGGACAGGTGCCGCATCTGTCAGAACTTTCGCCCGCGGACGCAGAAAGAGCAGGATATCCGCTTGAGGGCATTATTGATGGACTCTGCTCTTCGTCTGGCGTCGGAACCCTCCCCCGCCGCACCGACGCCCAGCACTTTGGCCTCGGCGTGCAGCGCACCACTGGTGCCGGACCCAGCCCGGCACTGATCCGTCTCGCCAGTGCCGAAGAAGCAGCTGAAGTAACGAAGCCCCTCGGCACCGAAGGACAGAGAAGCATTGGGCAAAGGACCTCTGTCAGGCCATGCGCCCACTACGGGGAGTCAAGGGGGTACCACAGAAGTCAGACCCACCAGCCCTACCAAGGACCCACCCCGGGCAGTGGCAAGGGTTCCCACCATGTGATGGGAAGCCCAAAGTGGTCTCGGCAGCCAAGGAGAATCTGGGATCTGAGAATCAAGCTGCATTCTTTCCTTTTCACTGCTTGTCACCAGTAATAGTGACTCTGAAGGTCCAAATTAAGCTTTCAGTTATACCTGTGCAACACAATTAGGCCTCCTGCAGTTGCACGAGTGTAACTACTGAGGGCTTACCTGGAAGACACTGGGATTGCACAGATCGTCTGAGGGTAGGTGCACAGGGTGAAAGAAGGCAGGAAGTAGGCACAGATTGTGTGAAAAGATGGGTTTAAATGCAATCATCATCAGGTTAATTAGGCACTTGGCTACATGCCACCCTGACAGTCCACCGTGCTCCTCCTGAAATAATTGACAAAACTCCACTCACTTCAATGGAAACAGCATCAGGCCTTTAATGCCTTGGCCTTGTTACTGGGCAGGAGTAACTTGGGATGTGTCTACACTGCAGTGTAAACCCAGGGTTAGTGGGACTTGAGTCTGTGGATCCTGGGTTTGCAAGTTTGAGCATCCACACTACATATTGACATTACCACAATATCTGGACCTGTCCATGCTGCAGTACACAGATCTGAGTCAAACCATCTTATCCCAGGTTTCCTAGCACCCTCTCCCAGCTGTTCTAGCTATTGGTTTGTGGTGCAACATGGGAAAACTTGACTGTCCACCCCATGTTACAGGAACTTGTTGCAGCCTGCCAAGTTATGAAACCATAATCTGTCTTAGAGGGCCTGGCCAAAGAAGGTTTAATTACATTCTCAGCAAGTGCAGAATGTTGACTGCCTGTGCACTTGTAGACCGAAATCCTGCTGGCACTGTTTACAGACACATTTGGATTCCTGTCATCAATGCTGTCTGCGTTATTGTGGCTCCCTGTGTTCTTCATAATTTTTGTGAAGCCATTTCCACCTGAATGGAGCTGTGATGGTGCTGGACTGGTGAACCAGTATGCTCAGGCAGGAAGTGCACCTATCACAGCTGGGACAGGATGCACCTGGGCAACACAGATCAGGGATGCTCTGTCTATGGGCTTGCATGGGCCAATGGAAGAGGGAGAATAGTATGTTTGTGAATGTGCTTTACAGTAAATGAAGTACTGACACATCACACAATGAGAAGCACGTGTGTTGCCATGCATTGTAGTTATGAATGACTTGACTACTTATGAAATGGGGGCAGGGGCAAGTGGCAAGAACTGGAGTTACAGTATGACTTGACATACAGAAATATATTGAGAAATAGTGTTTGCATGCCACTTCCCAGTTGTCCCTATGTTCCTCCTCCAGAAACTGCAAGCCTCTCTTCACATGCTGAAATTCTGTCCTCTTGCTCTGTAGGCTGTCTGTTTCTTTCCACTTGCCACGAACCCTTCTCCCTCTTGCACCACACCAGTTTGTTGGTCCTGTTCAAAATGTTCACCATAAGTTCATCACAGAAATGCTTCCACTTGGACCATCCTGTGACAGTTTTGCAGCCCGGGCCACACTGCAGTGGGCCTAGTGGAAGGACTAGCAGAAGTCAAAGGGCCCACAAACAGACATCAGAGAGTGCGTTATTGTTTCAGGGCTTCCCAACAGGTTCAGGGCATCTCTTGGCAAAAGTGCTGTGTGCAATCTCAAGGCCAAGAAATGCTTTGTAAAACTGAGCTTCCGTGTATTCTGAGAGGAACACCTCAGCTCCCAGAAGCTCCTTGGACAAAACTCAGTTAATCACAATGAAAAGGCCACACAGAGAATGGGAAGTTACAACTTTTTGGTTTTTAAATTGCAGAGATCCTTGGCTTTCTGGGGAACAGGGAAGCTGCAATTACTACACAAGCCTTCTCTATACTTTCAGCCATTCTGGAGAACATAACCATCTTAGGTTTCAGAGTAGCAGCCGTGTTAGTCTGTATCTGGAAAAACAACAGGAGTACTTGCGGCACCTTAGAGACTAACCAATTTATTAGAGCATAAGCTTTAGTGGGCTACAGCTCACTTCATCGGATGCATAGAATGGAACATATAGTAAGAAGATATATCTATATATACACATACAGATAAGTTGGAAGTTGCCATACAAACTGTGAGAGGCTAATTAGTTAAGATGAGCTATTATCAGCAGGAGAAAAAAACTTTTGCAGTGATAATCAAGATGGCCTATTTAGACAGTTGACAAGAAGGTGTGAGGATACTTAATTTAGGGAAATAGATTCAATATGGGTAATGACCCAGCCACTCCCAGTCTCTATTCAAACCCAAGTTAATGCTATCTAGTTTGCATATTAATTCAAGCTTAGCAGTTTCTCATTGGAGTCTGTTTTTGAAGCTTTTCTGTTGCAAAATTGCCTTAGCCCTGCTGCACCGCTGACTTGGAGTCACCGGAGGTAAGCCTGTGCCCCAACCTCCTGCCTCAGCCCTGAGCCCCCCCCCAAACCCAGAGCCCCCTCCTGCACCCCAAACCCTCATCCTTGGCCCCACCCCAGTGCCTGCACCCCGATAGAGCCCACAGCCCCCTGCACCCCAACCCTCTGCCCCAGCCCCGAGACCCCTCCCACACCCTGAACCCCTCTGACTTACCCCCCAGTCACCCCTGCACACCAACTCCCTGCCTCAACCTGCAGCCCCCCTCCCTAACCCTGAACCCCTCATCTCCAGCCCCACCCCAGAGCCCTCAGCCCCTCCTGCACCAGCCCAGAGCCCCCTCCCACACCCTGAAACCCTCTGCCCCGCCCCCCCAACCTGGAGCCCCCTCCTTCACCCCAAACCCTTCATCCCCGGCCCCACCCCAGCGCCCACATCCCCAGCTGGAGACCTCACCCCCTCCCACACCTCAACCCCCTACCCCAGCCCAGTGAAAGTGAGTCAGGGTGGGGGAGAGCAAGCCACCGAGGGAGGGGCAATGTAGTGACTGGGGGGCAGGGCCTTGGGGAAGGGGTGGGCAAAGGGGCGTGGCCTTGAGAAGGGGCAGGGCTAGGGTGTTCGGTTTTGTGCGATTAGAAAGTTGCCAGTCCTAGTACACACTTGATTGGAATTTACGTGAACAAGCACTCGAAGAACCAGTGTTTCTCAACCTTGTTCAGATTGGTGACCATTTATTCAAAAATGAAAATTTGTACGACACGCTTACATTTACTATGAGAAGAAACTGTATCACGGATTAAAATAAATCTATGTAATACAACTTTCTACATTTGACCTAACCAACATGACAGTTTGGCTACTCTGGAGATATCCTAGAAATTGTATTCTCTTTGCTTTAGAATAATAAAATTCCCAAAGTCTTGTGATCCCACCGATTGCCCTTCATGAGCCACCAGGGGTTGCAAATCTTAGGTTGAAACATTAGTGTAAACAGACAGATGTCTATTCTGAATTCTGAACACTTTAATCCACACTTTGGAGGCAGTTTACGATCAACCCGAGAGTATGTAAATTCTGACAAAGACAAAATAATGAATATTTGATGGCATTCTATTAATTATTTATCTTATTTCCATGATGCATGTGTCTTGGGTTCATAATATTTTAATAGTTTATGTCATTTTTATGGTTCATCTTTTGAACCCCCATTCTGGTGTGTTCTGTTTAGCTATCATCAAAGACAAAATTGCTACCTTCATCTCCAGTTCTTTTAGACCAAAATGGTATTTACTTGTGAAGGTTCATTTGACATTACATGTGCCTTTAAACTATTTTTCTTACTAAGATGAAAATATTTTTTTTAAAAATGGTCAGATTTCAGGAAAATGGAATTGTTGCCATCAAATTAATTTTACTGGTGAATTTAGGATTAAATCAATTTGGTTTTCAAAATTACAGATGGATATTGTTGCATGCTACCCAACAAATTTATACATTGCTCTCACTACTTGTCACAATCAACTGTTTCTATTGCATTGTAACACCTTATTGAAAATTATAATTTTTCAGGCATCAAATACAAACATCCTCAGCCTTTGCAAATATATTTTTATATTACACATTCAGTTTTTACTTACCTCTGCAACCCAGATGACATTAGTGGCAATGGTACAGATGAGGACAGAATTTGGCATCAGATGCTATAAATAGAGACAAATTAAATTAGAATTAAAGGAACACCTTCTACTTGAAATTTTATTCATAAAGAAAGTAAAAAATAATTTTAGACTTTGTACTAGCTTGAATGCCCCAGCCAATTTTGTTTTACAGCTGCATATTAATATTTGTCAATTTTGTGCTTAAGAGTAGCCAATTGTACTTCTGGAGCAGTGTGGGGTTTTTTTTGCTTATTTGCTACATTGCAATTTTGTCTCAGACTGGATATTTGTTTTAGGACAATGCAACCTAGATGGAGCTACTAAAAAGGGTGCATAATTGGTTGGAAAACCGTTCCCAAAGAATAGTTATCAGTGGTTCACAGTAAAGCTGGAAGAGCATATTGAGTGGGGTCCCGCAGGGATCAGCTCTGGGTCTGATTCTGTTCAATATCTTCATCAATGATTTAGATAATGGCATAGAGAGTACACTTATCAAGTTTTCAGATGATACAAAGCTGGAAGGGGTTGCAAGTGCTTTGGAGGATAGGATTAAAATTAGGGCTGGCAAGTGACTAAAAAAATTAGTTGCACTGTTAAACTATAATAGAATACTATTTATTTAAATATTTTGGATGATTTCTACATTTTGAAATATACTGATTTCAATTACAACAGAACAAGTCAACAGGGCTCACTTTATGTTTATTTTTGATTACAAGTATTTGCACTGTAAAAAACAAAATATAGTATTTTTCAATTCACCTCATACAAGTACTGTAGTGCAATCTCTTTATCATGAAAATTGAACTTACAAATGTAGAATTATGTAAAAAACCTGCATTCAAAAATAAAACAGTGAAAAACTTTAGAGCCTACAAGTCCATTCAGTCCTACTTCTTGGTCAGCCAATCACTCAGACAAACAAGGTTGATTACAATTTGCAGGAGATAATGCTGCCCGCTTCTTGTTTACAAATGTCACCTGAAAGTGAGAACAGGCGTTCGCATGGCATTGTTGTAGCCCACATCGCAAGATCTTTACGTGCCACATGCACTAAAGATTTGTACATTCATGCTTCAACCACCATTCCAGAGGACATGTATCCATGCTGATGATGGATTCTGCTCAATAATGATCCAAAGCAGTACAGACCAACCATGTTCACTTTCATCATCTGAGTCAGATGCCAACAGCAGAAGGTTGATTTTCTTTTTCAGTGGTTCGGATTCTGTAGTTTCCACATCTGAGTGTTGCTCTTTTAAGACTTCTGAAAGCATGCTCCATACCTCATCCCTCTCAGATTTTGGAAGGCACTTCAGATTCTTAAACCTTGGGTCAAGTGCTGTAGCTAACTTTAGAAATCTCACATTGGTGCCTTCTTTGCATTTTGTCAGATCTGCAGTGAAAGTGTTCTTAAAACAAACATGTGCTGGGTCATCATCTGAGACTGCTATAACATGAAATATATGGCAGAATGCGGGTAAAACAGAACAGGAGACATACAATTCTCCCACAAGGAGTTCAGTCAGAAATTTAATTAATGCATTATGTTTTTAACGAGCATCATCAGCATGGAAGCATGTTGTCTGGTATGGTGGCCGAAGCATAAAGGGACATATGAATATTTAGCACATCTGGCACATAAATAGCTTGCAACGCCGGCTACAGAAGTGCCATACAAATACCTGTTCTCAATTTCAGGTGACATTGTAAATAAGCCGGCAGCATTATCTCCCGTAAATGTAAACGAACTTGTTTGTCTTAATGATTGGCAGAATAAGAAGTAGGACTGAGTGGACTTGTAGGGTCTAAAGTTTTACATTGTTTTGTTTTTGAGTGCAGCTATGCAACAAAAAAACCTACATTTGTAAACTGCACTTTCATGATAAAGAGACTGCATTACGGTACTTGTATGAAGTGAATGGAAAAATATATTTCTTTTATCATTTTTACAGTGCAAATATTTGTAATAAAAATATAAAACAGCACTTTGTATTGTGTTGTAATTGAAATCAATATATTTGAAAATTTGGAAAAACATCTAAAAATATTTAATAATTTTCAATTGGTATTCTATTGTTTAGCAGTGCGATTAAAAATGTGATTAATTCGTGATTTTTTTTAATTGCGATTAATTTTTGTGAGTTAACTGCAATTAATCGACAGCCCTAATTAAAATTCAAAATTATCTGGACAAACTGGAGAAATGGTATGAAATTCAACGACAAATGCAAAGTACTCCACTTAGGAAGGAACAATCAATTGCATACATACAAAATGGGAAATGACTGCCTAGGAAAGAGTACTGCAAAAAGGGATTTGGAGGACATAGTGGATCGCAAGCTAAATATGAGTCAACAGTGTAACACTCTTGAAAAGAAGAAAAAAAAGCAGCAAACATTCTTCTGGGCTGTATTAGCAAGAGTATTATAAGCAAGACACAAGAAGTAATTCTTCCGCTCTACTAAGCGCTAATTAGGCTTCAACTGGAGTATTGTGTCCAGTTCTGGGCGCCCGTTTCAGGAAAGATGTGGACAAACTGGAGAAAGTCCAGAGAAGAGCAACAAAAATGATTAAAGATATAGAAAACATGACGTATGAGGGAAGATTGAAAAAATTACGTTTGTTTAGTTTGGAGAAGACTGACAGGGAACCTGATAAGTTTTCAAGTACATAGAAGGTTGTTACAAGGAGGAGGGAGAAAAATTGTTCGCAACCTCTGAGGACGGACAAGAAGCAACGGGCTTAAATTGCAGCAAAAGCGGTTTAGGTTGGACATTAGAAAAAACTTTCTGTCAGGGTAGTTAAGTTCTTGAATACATTGCCGAGGGAGGTTGTGGAATCTCCATCACTGGAACTTAAGAGCAGGTTACATAAACACCTGTCACAGATGGTCTAGATAATACTTAGTCTTGCCATGAGTGCAGGGGACTGGACTCCATGACCTCTTGAGGTCCCTTCCAGTCCTACGATTCTATGATAACTCTCTGTCCTCATCCAGCAGGACAGTGATGGAAGAGTCATCAAGTTGTCCTAGATACAATGGACTCATGACCTGCTTTTACTACACAAGTGTGGCTGCAACTATCAAAGCACGTAATAACATTCCTAAAGTGCAGTTTTTGACTTCCAAAAATGCCAAACCAAATAAGACTTGGACTTTTTCTGAAAAGGCAATATTGTGGTGAGAGAGTTGGGAGAAATCAAGGTAGTGCAAGTGGACTATTGAGGAGTAACAAGCAAACTTGTTTTACCAGTATTTGGCATGAAGAATTTCCTTTCAGTTTCACTGTTAAAATATATATTTTTGTCAACTGGTGCTAGAGATAAAGCATAAAAATAAAATAGTACAATGCAATTTTTATACTTTTACTGTATCAAGTAGGATCCTTTTCTCCTTTCCCTCCCCTTTTTTTGGGCGTGTGTGTGTGTGTGTGTGTGTGTTTGGGGGTGATGAGAGATTATATGAAGGTTTTTTTCCCCCTCAAAGAGCATTTCAATAAACAGTTGACTGCTAAGAGACTAACCAATTTATTTGAGCATGAGCTTTCGTGAGCTACAGCTCACTTCATCAGATGCATACCGTGGAAACTGCAGCAGACTTTATATACACACAGAGAATATGAAACAATACCTCCTCCCACCCCACTGTCCTGCTGGCAGTTTCCACGGTATGCATCCGATGAAGTGAGCTGTAGCTCACGAAAGCTCATGCTCAAATAAATTGGTTAGTCTCTAAGGTGCCACAAGTACTCCTTTTCTTTTTGCAAATACAGACTAACATGGCTGTTACTCTGAAAGTTGACTGCTAGTTTCCATTTCCTGCTGAATAATCTCATGGGTTTACTTGTCATATTAATATCTTAGAAAACATGGTATAGTTAACACACAGGACTGGGCAAGTCTCTAAATCCTCACTGCGCTTCAGTTCCGCCCTTCCTCCCCAGTCAAATGGAGACTTACACTGACCTACTTAAAAGGGCTCTTGAAAGACTAATTGCATTATCGTATTTGTATAATGCTTTGAAATCAAAGTGAGAGCCCTACAGAGATGCAAACAAAGCATTGCTGAACAAGAAAAAGCTAGAAACAAGTTCAAGTGACACTATATAAAAAATGTTGCTTGTAGTTCTGTGAAGAGAAGAGCTCCTGAACTATAAAGCCACCATCAAGAACTCTCAGCTATTGTCATGTAATAAATTCCATAGTGACAAGCTGTTTAGTGCAAGTAGAAATATTATGGTCATATTTTCAGTTCCCCCCCAAAAAATCAATATTGTCAGAAAAGGTAACAAGTAATGATCTGCCCCAGAAATAGGGTTGTAAATTTCTAACACACAAGTACTTTTTTAAAAAAAATGACATAATTCAGATGAGATATTTAAGTGTCCTTGAAAGTTAGGATAAACAATAGTTGCTTATATGCTAAACAGGAAAAAGAATGTTGTGCATTGATACAAACAGCAGAAAGAAATCTGTTAGACCATTAGAATTCAAATATGGAGAATGCAACCTGATCATAGAATGGAGTGTAAATCACTCACAAAATAATGCCATTGATTTCACACCACTGCTGTTTTCATCCTACTATTTCATTAGGCTGCAATGACATCATCACAATGATGTCCTGACGTTGCCATGTAAGGTTATCATCCCATGTTTTGTGTGGTTTTCCATGTCTCCATTTTATAATATGTCCTTCTTGACTTATTTTTTATTGCTGGAGTATGTATAATTGGGGGTGAGCAGGAATGAGGGAAGGTGTTTCTTCTACCCTCCCCTATATACCGGCAGCTGGTAAGGACAAAATGATTCCAATAATTCCTGTCCATTTGCTCAGCACTCCCAGCAGCTGCCTCAAGTCCGGTACTACAGATACTATTTTTCTGACAAATATCCAATTAGCCTAAATCAGACCTAAGCACTATACTGGTCACTTTCATCCTGGACAGGTACACCGATTAAAAGGCTATGAAACAGATTCATGTTCACATTCAACTGACAACGCATTTTTACTTAGACCATCTAGAAAAAGCTTCATTTTTTTAATTACAATGACAGCACATTGAATTTTCACAGCCATGAAATTTTGAGTGAAGCAATCTGACAGCAAGCAGTAACTAAAAGCCATGGTTTCCATGCAAATAGAATGTGAAAACTATGGCAACCAGCTACAGTACAGTTTCATTATCCCATTATAAAAGACACACACATCAACTACAGTTTGTACATTTTTCTTATTTATTCAAAACTAGGGGATAACAAAATGAGGGTTAAAATTTACGCCACCTTTTTTACATAAACAAATGCTTAACAATCTATCAAAGAGATTCGTTTCACAAGCCTCTCTGTCCAAAAACACACACACAAATTAGTATTTTATACACAAATGTTTATTTCTCAAATAAACATCCCCTTTAAACACAAGGAATGAAATCTAAATCTTCATAAAGATGAATCCAAAATGAAATCCCTCCAGTACATTGTGTAATCACACTGTGTTCTTGGTCACTACTGGCTTTAACTGTTTAACATAAAAATAGGACAGATTATTTAAAAATCATGCTAATGGATTTCTAGCTCCTCCTCTGACCAGCTCTAGACTGATCTGCAACGTTTTAAAATTTTACATCACCAAATTCGAAGCAAGTTTAAGTGTGGAACAGCTGTGCATTAAACACAAATGACTGAACAATAAGATTATAAGATGTAATCAAGTTCATAACGAATGTAGGTGTTCTTTTCATCATTGTAGATTCTTGGATAATGTGCTATCAGGGCATCCTGTGAGCCAATATAGATTGAATTATAAATCTTCCAATACACATCTCTGACTTTCCTGGCAGGGTGAAACAAACCCTAGGAAAATAAAACAAAATATAAAATAAACAAGCCATGTACATTACAGACTTGGTATTTGGGCTATGCATAATAGTAAAAATAAAACAAAAAACTTAAGCAATTATTTTAAATCGAGTTTAGTTATTAAAATAAATGCCAACTAAAAGTCTGAGCTGAGAAAACACAGTGAACTCTCTCCTGTTACTGCTATTCTTGTTTAACTTTCTAATGAAGATAAAACAATGATTTGTCATTACTTCATATACAAAGGAAATATTCAAATTTAGGAGTTCTGCACCCTTTAAGTCTCATCTGTTCTTCAGGGTGAATTCCACTGTATGAGTTTCTGGTTGTTTTGATTTGGCTCTTCACCTTTCTAAAAAGAGCAAAACAACCAGAAATTCACACAGTGGAATTCACCCTGAAGAACAGATGAAGTGCTAGCACTGAACGGGACATCGGCAGGAGACCCAAGTTCTGTTCCTGGCTGTGCTAACTTGCGGTGTCCCAGAGGAAGTCACATCACCTCTCTGTGCCTCAGTTTCCTCAAGTGTGAAGTGGGGATAATGCTACTCAGTTTCTCCTTTGTACAGCACAGAGATGAACGCATGGAGGTGCTATACAAGAGTTAAGTTTTTATTATTATCCCCCTCACTGCAGAACAGGTAGAATTTTAAGGCTCTAGGGAAATACTAATCTATTGCTTAGTAGTTTAAGTGAGGAAAATACAAATTAAGAATATAAAACAGACTAGGCAGAGATGTCCCCTTTCGCTTTCTTTCCTTTTCCCTACTCCCTTATTCCTACTAACTCCTCACCCTACCATCTTAAAGAGCAAAACAAAACACCAGACATGCAACTAAAGAAGCAGAGTCAGTTCCTTGCTGTATTCAGTTCCCTATATGTTATATCCTCATCCCCTGCCTTTCATCTGTTTTGTCTTTTAGACTGCAAATCCCACAGGACAAGGAGTATCTATTGTCTGTGACAATATAGCAATGGGGCTTTTGGGTGCTACCATAACATAAATGTTCACTAATAAACAACATTCAAACCCAATGCTGAGAGAATATTTCCTATCTTACAGTATAGTTTTCCAGTGCTTTGAGCTATCTGGTTTTAATTGTCTTGAGGGATGAACAGACTACGCGCTAACACTAATCACTATCAGTTTGTTTCCTGAGATTTAACCTAAATTCAATTTAATTTCATTCACTATTTTCTCTTACACACCCCCACTGTTCCTCTCAGCCCTTCGTATTTACCTTCAAGGATCTGCAGATGGTTATACCCTCACAAGTTGGTCAAACTAAACTCATTTTTCCCTTCATCAGCCTCATCTTTCATTCCCCACACGTTTTTCTGCAGCCCCATGATTACTTTCGTTTCACTTCTCTAAACTCCCTAAATATTGTTACCAGAAATATGTAAACAAATTGTGCAGAACTTAATACAATATTTCAAATACAGTTTGAATCACAAAGTAATATACTATTACTCTCCCACCTCTGTGGCGTATGGCAACATTATACTGCAAACACCAAAGCTGATGTCCATTATCATCCTTAACACGCTTTTGGGATTTCTGCTTTCCAGAAGTCTCCTCCTTGTTGAGTATCAAGGTTTGACAAATTACTTTCCCTGCCGCCCCCACGTAAGTAAGCATACCTGTAAACAATACTGCAGCATTCTACACGGTCCAATGGCAACTCTTAGGCCCTCCAGTGCTCCCATAACTGCCTGAATGACGTGAGGAGATGTCTCAAACACATTGGGCCACACATAATTTAACAAGTGATTCAGAGAATCCTCACAGCCAAATCCATATACTCCAAGAGACATATGCTGCACCACAGCACTGGCTGTTTGTCTGTGTACAAGGTCTCTGCAAAGACAACATAACCTGTTTATTTAACAAGTTCACTTGCAAACAAAACTTTCTGTTGGAAATCATAATAATTAGGGCCCTACCAAATTCATGGCCATGAAAAACGCGTCACGGACCATGAAATCTGGTGCCACCCCCATGACATTTGGTCTTTTGTGTGCGTTTACCCTATACTATACAGATTTCATGGGGGAGACCAGTGTTTCAAAAATTGGGGGTGTTGACCCAAGGGAGTTTGGGGTGTGTGTGTGTGTGTGAGACAAATTTATTTTAGGGGGGTTGCGGTATTGCCATCCTTACTTCTATGCTGCCTTAGAGCTGGGCAGCTGGAGAGCGGCGGCTGCTGGCCGGGAGCCCAGCTCTGAAGACAGCACTGCCACCACCAGCAGTGCCGAAGTAAAAGTACTGCAACCCCCTTACAATAACCTTGTGGACCCCCCCCCCCCCCCCAACTCCTTTTTGGGTCAGGACTCCGATAATTACAGCACCTTGACATTTCAGCCATTTAAATCTGAAATCATGAAATTTACCGTTTTTAAAATCCTGTGGTCGTGAACTTGACCAAAAAGGACTGTGAATTTGGTAGGGCCCTAATAATAATGCTTTTCTGACACAAAGAATGCTAAAAAGTTGATGATACTCTTCTATTCTTCCTTGCAAACAGCATGGGGCAGAGAAATTACACTTCAAATCAGCTAATAAAAAATCATCTAACAGTTTCATAGGAGAAATTACTATCATTTAACACTGCTCAGTAGTCTAGAAAAATAACTAATTAAAAGTTGTCCTAATATGGTAAATCCTGGGTCATTCTGTAATTATCTCATTTTGCAAACTTTTAGTCTTCAATGCTATTACTAAAAAAGGAATGCATAGTTGTTTGGAACACAGAGAAAGTTGGCTTGAATTACATCAAGCTAAAATATATATGTTATTCTATTAATGTTTTTGAGGAAGCAATCATCTCCATGTACATTTTTCTGCTACTGAGGAACCAGGTATGGGAGGGAAGCGTGTTTAATGTAACAAGAAGAACTTGAATGTGACAACAAGTATCCTAAAGTGATAAATTACTGACCTGTCCATTAAAGCGTCTTCAAGCAGTGGTGTAACAGCATAAATGTAATCTTTTCCCATCTCTCCAATGTATTCAAACAGAAAAGAAAGAGATTTTAATACACCATTCTGGACATTCAGTTCTGGAACTCTGTATTCATTCATCAGAGCAGGCAGTACTGTGAAAGGTGAGCATGTTTCAGCTACAATAGCAATTGCTACTGTAGTACATACTCTGTTCTGTCTTTCCTGTACTTTCAGGTTATTTAGCAGTGTAGCCAGCACATCATGGGGTCTGGAAGAGACAAAATGCAGGAGTTTGTCAGTGAAAAGATGTAAATATGTACTAAGTTACTTTTAATGTCAGAAACCAGTCAGTCAATAATAGATTGTATCTCAGAGACAGACAGTTGATTTGGAACTAGCAGAAGGCAGCGAGTTGTGCAATAGCTGTGTGATCTTTTCATGACCCTCATCCATCCTTCACCACTTGGAACTCAGGTGTTTATCTTGCCTCAAATTAGCTAGTACACTCTTTGGAGTAAGAATTTTCTGTTACTAGAGCCCTGATCCTGCAAACATTTATGCTCTTGCAGAAAATGACACACATGCTAAGTGTTAGCTGGATTAGGGTGTATATTCATACAGTGCTTGTATGATGTGGTCCCAATTTTAGGGCTTCTAGATACCTTGTATCTGTTTTTGAACAGATTGCTTATTTGGATGTCTGACCATTTGCTAAGAATATGTAGACTAATATACAGAATTAAGCTTCACGCTACACTCTGACAAGACTATAAATTGGTAATACAAATTAACAGCAAAAATTATTTCTTTGGTGAAGTTCTTTATTACAGAAAACACTAACGGAAGAGACTTGTGGAACCACAACCTCAAGAACAAGATTGTATGAAAGGACCCAGGAAGCACCTGAATGTACCATTTACTCCAATTTTTCAATCAGAAAAATAAACAAACCTATAAAATTAGAACCATTCTAGTACAAGCACTGGAAAAAGATGGCTATAACTTAACTCTATCTTTCTACGAACATAAAAATGTACTTTGATCATGTCTGCCCTGCGAAGCTAGGGCACATCTACACTAGAAACCCTACAGTGGCACAGCTTTAGCGCTGTAGTGTAGACGCTTAATACAGCGATGCAAGGGGATGGAGAGGTGGTAGCTCGGTTAATGGAAAAATTATACCATCAACCTAGCGGTGTCTACACTAAAGCTTAAATTGCCTAATTAATCACATAGGGCAGGAAATTTTACACAGCCCTGAGCGATGTACTTAACGTTGTAATGTAGACCAACCCCATGTCTATTAAAACAGCATATGTTACTGAAGCGTAACGGATTGTAGTTTGCCTCCTACAAAGTGAATAAAATGAAGTACAAAAAAACCTATTGTACACAACAATTTGGCTGAAAATTTTAAAAACAAAAGAAATTCATTGTTCTTTTTTTTCAAGAAAACCCACAATCACCACTGTTCTAAGAAAGGGCCTACACATGCTGATCAGTATCAAGACAACATACTTACCCAATAGCTTTTGCAATATAACCAAAAGTATTTACTGTGGCTCGTCGGATAGCTTTCTTGTGAGCTTTTAACAACTCCAGCAGTTCAAAGCAGATCCTCATCCATTCCCTTGCAGAAACATATTCTGCTCCCCTGGATAAGAAAGGGAATGCAGGTATTTTAGTAAAGTCACACCTTTTTAAAGCAAAAAACAGATTACAAGATGTACACCTATGCTACTAACACAGGAACACAGGCTCACCTTCTCTCTTTTTAAACAGTTAATGGATGGCTTAATGTGAATTTTTGTTATAAGAGTACACAACCACATAGGGAATTAAGCTTCATTCTATGGTCTGCATCAAGTATATGTAAACTGACAAACCAATTAAAGACTAACAGTAGCAAATAATATACTTTAAATAGTATATGAGACTGCAAATGTATACCTGATCAGTCATACTTTGTACCTACATATTTCATTTTATTAATCATGAAGACCTGTTAATATGAACAATCTTTGTAATAAAGCAGGGGTGGCCAACCTATGGCTCCGGAGCCACATGCGCTCTTCAGAAGTTAATACGCAGCTCCTCGTATAGGCACTGACTCTGGGGCTGGAGCTACAGGCGCCAACTTTCCCAGTGTGCCGGGGGGTGCTCACTGCTCAACCCCAAGTTCTGCCACAGGCCCTGCCCCCACTCCACCCCTTCCTGCCCCTGAGCCTGCCATGCCCTCACTCCTCTCCCCCGCCTCCCTACACGCCATGAACCAGCTGATCACGAGATGCGGGGAGGGACTGATTGGCGGGGCTGCTGATGGGCGGGAGGTGCTGTGAGCGGTGTGTGTGTGTGTGTGTGTGTGTGTGTGTGTGATGGGGGGCTGCTGACTTATTACTGTGGCTCTTTGGCAATGTAGGTTGGTAAATTCTGGCTCCTTCTCAGGCTCAGGTTGGCCACCCCTGTAATAAAGCTTAAGGAACTCCAACAGCCCCAAAGATTTATAAAATCCAGATCCCAAACCTGATAACTAAATTATCAAACATTAAAAATGGGTAAATGTTGTGACCTGTTATGTAAGCAATTAACATGTCATGGCGTTTCAGAAGTATACCACAACAACTCACCTGTCAGCAATACGACCAACTAGGTCGATACAATTCTCCTGTACTTTCTCATGTCTGTTTTTCAAGATAGGTGTGAGTCTTGGCAGCAGGTCCTTGATTGGTGGCGTCATCTTGTGCATACCTGTTCAACAGAATGACACCTTATTAAGTCTCATTCTCTTAACCCCCCCCCCCCCCCCACACTTGCTTCTGATACAAAAACCCCACATACCTATAACATTCACAATGGCTTTAAGTGCTCCAAGTATACTGCCTAATACTTCAGGGTATTCCTCACCCAGATACTCATACAGGACAACACCCAAGTGTCCCATCAGTTTTTCCTAGAACCAAGTAACAAGATGTAAAAGTTAACAAAAATTCTCTCACTTTTCTTTCATTTAAAAATGACTTTCTGTGGAAAGGAGGAATGGGAGAAATGAATACCTCTTGACAAGTCTTCATAACAACTGCAGTACGCGAGATCAGGTCAGCAGCCTGCTGCCTAACTTTGGCTGATTTGTTGTTCAAACGCCATAAAACTGTACCACAGATCTGGGGCAAGTACGGTTTAACTCGTTTGCCAAGAGCATTAACCACTGTGCCAAAGCCATTCAACATCACAGAGTCCTGAACAACAACAAAAACAAAAACAAAAAGAGTTAGAAAAGCAAGATCAACTACATCACTAATTGCATGCAGTATTGTTGTAGCCACATTGGTCCAAGGATATTAGAGACACAAGGTGGGGGAGCTAGTATCTTTTATTGGGCCAACTTCTGTTGGTGAGACAGACAAACTTTCAAAGAGCAGCTCTGTGTAAGCTCAAAAGCTTGTCTCTCTCACCAACAGAAGTTGTTCCAATAAAAGGTATAACCTCACCCACCTCGTCTCTCTTATATCAACTGTCCATTTACTATTGAACTCCTTTCGTACCTACAACCTTTATAATATTTGCCACTTTAATATTCCAAAACTGCCTACAAATTTCAGTGCTCTTTGTTCCAATTAAAAAACCCATGTAATTCTTGTTTGGATTTCAAGCGTAAATACTATTTTTTCCAGAACAGTGTAAACAGATTAAATTAAATATTTTAACTGCTAAGAGCATCTTCTAACAATACCTCTGTGGTCTGTTCCTGGAAGGCATACAGGATACCGTCAATAAGTTGTTCTTCTAGTTTATGGTCAATGTCTGCTGCACCCAGGTTCCCCATTATTTTCTCAATTGTTTCCATAACCATTTTTCTGTACTGCTCAGCCTCATCTTTCAGATCATCCACAATCCTGGAAATAATTTCTGCTGCTCCAACTTTGTTTGCCAGCTCCACTGTTGTATCAACCAGCTGAAACATGAAAATATAGCTTTGGGCAAAATAATCAGAGAGAGAGAGAGAGAGAGTTTACAAAGACTTCCTAAAACCTCTAAGATGACCTGGGAAATCCTTTGCCTGGTACAAGAAAAGAAAGGGCATCACGCTGGTATAATTTACTCTCAAGAACAGAATAAACCTCCTGAGGCAACAACCAAGTTGCAGAAAGCCATTTTCAAGGTTGTGGGTAAGCAGAAAAAATTCCAGAATCTCAGATTCTTGTCTATATCCTGAGAAAAATTATTGCAAATGGACTAATCCACTTGGTTGTTCTTTGCCTTCAAGTCAGGGAGTGGGAGAGTTTTCCTTGCATAGATAATTAAAAATTACAAAACATTTTGTTTTTAAACTAATGTGAGGTGGATGTATTACCCAGATAATTAAACACTATTTTTTTTAAATGTGAGTTTGAGCACTTTTGTCATTCGCAGTGGTAGTGTGAATTTCCAGAGTTTGTTTCCTGTTAGGATGGACTGAAAATGATTTAAAACACACTGCCATGTTAGTATCTCTCAACTGGAAGGACCAATTCTAGAGTGCATGGAAAGTGAAGCATTTAAGTCTTCTCTGAGACTGTCAACTTGGGTGTTTATTTGAGCTAATAGTGGTAACACTTTTGTGATGGGGACACCTATCCACTAGAAACGGAAACCAACCAGTCATTTTACATAGCACAAATGAGCCATCAGATGGTACTTACTTTTGTACTACCAACTGAGACTGGTATTCAAACAGGTAAACTAGAAGCAAAATGTTTTGTATACCATTTAAGAATGCTGATCCTTTTAACCATCTATCCACATCTCACAATGTGTCTCTGCCCAAAGTGAATGCCGTCTCAAGATACATTGAAAAAGTCAAAAATAAATTCACCACCACAAACATCTTTATATATACCATTTGATAAATTTAATTCAAAGCAGTTTAAAATCTTTTCCAAACTAAACTATACCTGTCTGTAATTTCTTCTGTCCAGTGCCATTCTGTGCTGCCAAAAGTGTTTGAAAAATGGCGGCAGAATCTCTGTTTTAATGTAGTTTGCTTCAACGCCATCTGTACCACAACACTGCTTTACCACCTAACAGGGAATAAAAGTGCAACAGTTTTAATGCTGTAGACTTTTTTTTTTTTTTTTAAGAAGAATGCTTATTAAACGACAGATTCTTTTATTGATCCAAATCACAAGTAATATCAAGTTTACTTTAAACATTACACTGACAGTGTTTAAGTGATTTTGACATACCTTTAACACAATTTTTTTCATTTCTTCATCAGGAGACTGGAACTCTCTGATAAGGATTAGCATTACTTCTCTGGTATAGTAGTTGGCATACTCAGCATCCATAAGAGGGATAAGATACCCAATAGCTTTCAAAAAGGCAGCCAGACCCTATTATAATACATAATATATTTGTTATGGGTATTAAAATATATACAGCAGTTTACATTCAAAATAAAGAGATGCAAAGAAACAGATTGAAGAGACATACCTTTCCTCTGTGCTGACGTATACCCTTCCATAAGGGCTTTAGAACGGAGTCAAATGATTCAATACCATAAGGAGTAGCTGCCTCAGCCAAAGCAGCAATAGCCAAAGCACTGATAGTACGCACTTTCTGCTGCTCATCCACCAAACCTGGAAAACAAGTCATATTCAGTAAGTGCTTCTTACACCATTACACAGAGCTTGAATTACTGTGGAAAAATGGGGGAATGTGTGCCAGAGGACAGGAAAGAGAAAATAAAATCCTTCTTTTGTTAAAGCGTAAAAGCATGCCCCCCACTTTTCCCTTCCATCTTGTGCTCAGCATTTCCTGGCACAAACCTTCAATATCTATTTTGGAATTAAAAAAGTCTTGTTTACACAGAGAACTGTTTGATCTAAATGTCTAAAAATCAAAAACAATGAGGAGTTTCAGCTTCAAATGTCTCCAGATTCAGGCCTCTTCAGGAAAAGTACTGAAGTGCTGCTTCCATGGCAGCTATTTAACAAAAAGGAATCATTGTAGAGAAGTCACGGGCAGGGGAAATCCAGATGAAAAACCTCATGTTAGTTTATAATACCTGGAAAAAAACAGAATTGAAACAAAACCACCCAACTACATCAGGCTGTGCTCTAACACTTCAGAAGTTGATTTTTTAAAACGTTTCAGAAAAAGTATGCGGATTATTTACAACCTATGAAGTGCCTCTATTGTGGATTTTAAAACATTTCACTCCCTAGAATTCTAGATCTTCTCAACAATGAAGTCCCAAGAGCTCCATAATACAGCGGTTAAAATTGACCAGCAGATGTTTCACTAAAACAAGTAAGCAATTACAATACAAATCATCCCAAGTGCGGTAGTGTGAACTTGATACATGGGGATGTTATTGTATCAATAAAGAAAACTTCCTCAATTAGAATTGGCTTGCACGATGCTCATTGAAACACAAGCGTTCTCCGTAATTTAACCATTAATATAGAGAATACCTTAAATTATACAAGACTTGTTGAGAGATGGAGAACGCAGGACAATATGCAGTTATACAAAGTCAAACAGTATTGTTGTCATCTACTAGTCAAAACATGGTCCAAAGAGCAAGAACTATACTACATAAGAACTAAAGGATTAATAGTCCAAAAGAAATTAGAAGTACTAGTTATTTTCAAGTTATTGTCTTCTGTGCTTTATAGCTATAACAACTCACATATAAAGGTTTATTACAGTTATTTAAACCAGGCTATAGACCAAAATCTTTGAAAAAACTATAAAAAGGAAAGACGAATACTCTGATGTAGTCTCTATTAGATTACAAAGTCTAGGACTGACATTCAAGAATTTGAGTCCTTAATTTAACCAACAGCCTTATGTACAAACTAGAGAAAACATTTAACAAAAAACAGAACATACCATGTTCAATGATTTCAACCAAACTTCTGAGATGAGGCAAGATAGCACAGCCCATAAGAATAGCAATTTGCTGTACAATCTTGATGCCAGTGTGCCTAGCTTGCCAGGATTTTTTGCTCTTACATACAGCTTTCAAGAAGGGCAACAGAGAAGGAATGCCTAAAGCAGAGGCGACAACAGCAAAGGCTCGAGCTGTTGTATTTCGGACATATTCATCCATGTTATCAATATCAGGTCGCATGGTGGAGATCATTGTAGCCAAACCAGCAGCCTGAAAGACAAAAAAATAAAACATATATACTTTGCTGGGTTTGTAAGTTTCTTATCACATAACCATTACATTTTCAATACTAAAAAGCAGAATACTCCAGGTCACATAGTTACAGTTACATTTTAGCTATAACACTATCACATTCAGTACAAAAAGGAAGGATGCTGCAGTGTTACTACCTTAGCCAAGTTTGATATAATTTCTCTGCCTTCCACTCTCGCATAGTAGTCTTCATCAATCAGTAGTGGTTCAATGACCACAAGAATCTGAAAAGGGTAACAAATGAACAAATTAACACTTCAAATTATATTAATGAATATCTCTCAACTCAAGTATTATTGTCCACTTCAGTAGTTCTGGCCCTAAGAAAAGGCTGGTTAACATGGTGATTCCATGGCTCCCACGCTCATTAAATTCAAAAGATCACCATCTCCCTTAATAATCCTTTACCCCCTCATTCAACATTGATTGATTTTCTAGACTACCTTTCTCCTCTAAGACAGGATGCCAATACCAGCGATATTGCACGGATCAGCTACCACAATCTTTTATTTCCAGCACATTCATGTACAATTAACTCTTCCAGACTGCCTTGCTTTTAAGTTTTATATTTTGATGTGTTATTCATACAACTTACAAAAGATGTTCTGCAAATGAAATCTGGTAAATGACTATATAAAAGCATTTTAGTATTACATTCTGTACTTATAAAAAGGACAGTATCTGTAACTGTGCACTCCTACCAATAATGTAAATTTTTTTTTTAAAAATGAAGATTCAAATGCCCAGATGCATAAACATCTGTAAAAATGAGCCACAGAAAAGTAACTATTATAAAGCACTCAGTAAAGAGTACAGACTGCATTCATAAAACAAATATTACATATTTAAATAAATTTCAGTGAAACAGACCTTGTGTACATATGGTCGGACCAAATCATCCAGTTTGTACAAGATTCTGTCAATAACTTTGACAAGCAAGTGACGTTCTTGATCTTCAAGTGTTGGTGACATCAGCAGAGGTAGAATCTGATTAAACAGCGGACCTGCTCCAAATTCACGAGCTTTATCAGTAATCTGGCGCAAAGCAGCCTAAAAAAGAAACCCCTCTGAATTAAACCACACAGAATGAAACCAAAACAACACAACATTTCTATGTAATGAGCAAAATCAAGCCATAATCAAGTGCATTTCTACTGATTTCAAATTATTTATGCATGCTGTTGCCAGAAATGCATTTGGAACAATGATCTTAAGATACAATAAAATATAACATCCTTCATATAAATGTGTCACAATATGCTTTATAGATGTAATTATTATAAAATAGAAATATTTACTGAATTATTTAATACAGTTGTGACCAATATATAATTTAGAGAGGGGGAAAAATTAAGAGGCATAAATCAGGGAAAAACAATACAGAGAGAAAACAAAAGTTAGATGAGAAGAAGGAAAAAACAACAGACAAATAAAAGTCCTTTAGAAGCAGCCTGGAGAAAGCCCATGGGCAGTTCTAGGGAAAAAAGCTGAAACTAGATCCTAAAATAAATGGGAAGGAAATTACGGTATTTGAAAAGGAGAGTGGTATGTCCACATCAGAGGAATATCTTACTTTTCTCATTGGAGGTGTACCATTCTTTATTTTCAAGAGCAATTTCATTATTTTTCTTTCTTTCTGTTCTTCTGGACTAAGTGTTGATTCATCAACATCAACCTATAAATAATTCCAAATATATTAATTAATGCACAGTTTTTCTACCATCTCCAGCCCCATATAAGGAGACATTAAATCAGTATCAATAAAATCTCATTTACCAGTAGTTTATCAAAGTATTGAATATCATCTGGTTTTAGGAATGGAAGATTTCCAGATGGTTGGTCATTAACACTCTTCATGGTCCGATCTTCTGTTTGCATGTGGAATCCAGTCATACCACCCAATGGTGTGGGAGTTGCTGTAAGTTTGCGAGCTGGAGTACGAATAGGCACATAACCAGCTGGAGGGGGAAGAACCTGAAGCGAAATAAAGATAAAAATAATGCACTGAAATAAGGCAGACATCTGAACACTAAAATCTAAAAAGTATTTTCAGACTGCAAAGCAGAATGTTAAAAATAACATTACCTGACAGTCACAACAGCCTCAGAACAGGGAATGACTGATACATGTATACAGATGTATACATGTATCTGTCATGTTAACTGTTTATTCTACTGATTTGTGACAGTCTTCCAGTATATGTTTTTGAGTCTACCTTTGTATAGTTGTAAATTAAGTAACTGTGATCTTATAAATTCTTTGGAACTGCGTACATGCTGTTGGACTTGAAAGTACAGGAATGATGTCAAGAGGAGTCCTAACAATCGTAAGTATTACTGTACAGTTCTCATGAGAGGAGATGAAATTTTAGCCTTTAAATGTCTCTTTATGAAGTGTTTGATATGAATATTAAAATAAGTGGGTGGTTTTTTTTAAATGTAGCATGTTAATACTGTCTTACTGACAGTTTTCAATCTCTGTCTGATCTGTTTTACCACGCCATGGGCTCTAGTTCTGTAGCCATTCCACATACGGAACTCCTTCTGAAATCAGCATGAGCTCCCCAAGGTGAAGCAGAAGAAAAACTGCCTTCCTTTTAATTTAACTCTTAAGTTTTCCCCTTCTAATGGATATTTATAAAATACCAGTAACTAAATTAACAAAAGTTAGCATGAATTCATCTGTATTTAGTGTGAAACATTCAAATCATAACATTTATTTTATTGTTAAAATCCATATTCTGAGTGGAAAATGTATTACCAGTATGTTACAGCATATATAGCGACAGACTGCTTTGATATACTCAGATCAACTACCTTATATCCCTCTGGGAACATGGCATCCAGTTCTTCATCAGATAGTGGCCGGTTTCTCTCATCTATTTCTCTTTCCCAGCGCCATGCCTGTAGCTGTTCAGGAGTCATGCTCATTATATGACCTACATTTATGGAAAAGAAAGTATTTTAATTTTTATCTGCAAGGGTACTTTCTTTAATATTGTCTGGAATTAAGACATATTCAGCACTTGAGTACAGAACTGGCCTCAGAATTCCAATCTCTTGAGTTAGAACTTTCAGGAAAGTCTAGCAATTCTTGCCTATCAATTCAACAAACATTCACAGCAGACTTTGAGGTTACATTGTTGTGTTCCCTGCCAGAATTCAATTGCTACAGACATTCAGAATACAAAGTTGGGCTTCCAAAGTCAAAAAGCAGAATAGGGATGCCTACATAAATCTACATTATTTTTACATTTTAATATGAAGTGATAGAAAACAGAAGTCTTAGTTAATGGATTAATCTTACCTGGTGTAGGGGTTGCCATGTTCATGGCTGGTGTACCAATTGGTGTTTTGCCAGGTGTCAAAACGGGAGTACTACCACCCATTTGGCTAGCAGGTGTTTCATCCCAACGTGACTTTCTTTTACTTGCTCCAGGAGTTGGGGTTTCACCAACTGAATCACCACCTCTATCTGTACGAGGAGTCTCAGCCCATCCACTGCCATGTCCCGGTGTATCTATAAAAATAAAAGCCCAATTTTTTCAGATGATGGCTGCAAGTCAGATCTTACAACCAAAATCCTAAAGTTTCTGAAAGTCAGAAAAACAAACAAGTTTCAGAGTAACAGCCGTGTTAGTCTGTATTCGCAAAAAGAAAAGGAGTACTTGTAGCACCTTAGAGACTAACCAATTGCGTAGCTCACGAAAGCTCATGCTCAAATAAATTGGTTAGTCTCTAAGGTGCTACAAGTACTCCTTTTCTAAAAACAAACAAAACATTCTAAAAGGGAAGCATTACTACAATATCAAGATCTGATCTCCCTTACACTATTCCATTCCACTCTTTCACCTCCTTGCCCATAACAACATACTAACAGAAACATCAAGTTCCACCGCTGGTAGATCAGATAAACAAAGATACCAAACAGGTAACCAAAAACTTCCCTCATCCTTAATATTAAAGGCTACCACCAGTATAATGAATGTACACAATAATTTAATCTTAGGGAGGAAAAGAGTCTGTCTTTTTTTATATTCTTTGGTTTCATCTGACAATCAGTACTAGATATCATTGCAACATATTTGAAAGAACTTGAATATTTTATATATTAAACACTCCAATACTTGCTTTGTTAAAATATTTTAACAATTTAACATATGACAAAGATTTTTTTTATAGTCTAATAGGTGAATAAAATTTGTCAAAGCAAACAGGGGTATAAATGCATAAATCTTATGAAACATGCCCAATTGACAGTATAAGCAACATTTTCTATATATCCATAAAAGACAATATAATGTGAGCTTCTCTGTCCTGTCAGCATGCTTCAAAAGCCTCAGCTGTAGCGGATAGTGCAGTATCACTACTAAAAAGACTCTTAAGCTCTGGTGTACATTTAAACACAGGTCAACACAGTTGTGGCACTTAGTGGTATGAAATATCCATACCACTGTAGCTATGCTGACCTGCTTCCCCCATGTAAATGCAGCTAAGTTGACAGAAAAATGCTTCTGTCAACCTAGCTGCTGTCGCTCCATGAGACTGAGTTCTTACAGTGACACCAAAACCCCTTCTGCATTCACACTATAAGGTTACAGTGGCATAGCTATGGCACCACAGCCATGCTGATGCAGTGCGCATACTGCATCGCCTTAGTTTCCTTTACTAAAACCATGAGGGGTGAATTTTTTGTGACAGAACTCTGCCTACTAGCACCCCAACTGAAAAAGACATCAGCCACTGGATATCAAAGAGCAATAACTTTTTTCCCTACTTCTGGCCTGACCTGCTTTCATACTGACAGCCTGAAGTTAAAAGTTCTTATCCCATTACCCATCCAGACCTTTCTATCAATTCCAGTAATTTCAGAAATACCTCTTTCTGTTTTGGGGGTCTCATCCCATCGATTTTTACGTGCACTGGAAGTTGCACCTCCATGGCCTGGAGTTGCATGACCAGGTGTATCCCGTCCAGGGGTTGCAGCTCCTGCTGGTGTATGACTGGGAGTAGGATCCCATATTTTTGAGCCTGGGGTTGCTCCAGGAGTCTCACTACCCTTTGCACGGCCAGGAGTTTCATCCCACCTCAAAGAAGGAGTATGTCCAGGGGTCTAACCAAGACAAAAGCACAAGCTGTTAAAACTCCTCAGCTACCTTTGATTTTATTTTGTACAGTAAAAGGTAAGTACTTAATTTCTATTTAGTATAATAAAAGTGCAGTCTGTGCGACATCTATAGAAGTCAAGAGCTTCTGTAGAACTCCAAAGACTTGCTGGAAACACTGACAGCTTTTACAACACAGAGGTGAACCAATAAAGGGATAATTACCTCTGCTTGATCCCAACTGGATAGTTTTTTAGGAGTAGTACCAGGAGTCTGGTCAGCTGTTTGATCCCAACGCCGTTTGCGTTTTGAAGGTGGCTGGGAGGAGGTGCCATTGACGACTTTAAGTTCCCCAGCTTTAGCTTTTTCTGCTAGTTGTTGCCTAATTTCCCTCTGTTAAAAAAATAGAGAATTTATTCCTTAGAAGGGCACTCTTATGTTAAAAATAATTCTCAAAACAAGTTTCTTTAGGGTAATATTGTAGGTTACTAAAACAGACAGAATAGTCAAATTTACTCTCATGCTGTTTCCTTTTGCATTTTTCTCAGCTTAGACGATGAAATTTTGACACTGTTTATAATCAATTTCTGGGTCAATTTTAATTTCAAGTTCCCCTACACTAGCATAACACTGCAATGTTTGGGTTCAGCATTCTGCAGTTGAATATTTATTTTTTAAAAAGTTTTCACTGGATTGTTTTTAAAGGTTTCAGAGAAACACCTATATTGGTATTAGATTTTTACAAAACCACTATTTTATGCCAAACGTGTCTTACCACTGTCTCTCTAAAAGGTTCTAGATGTATTACAAATGGAAAGTTAAATCAAATTTTATTTTAAAAGTGATTAATTACAGAATACTTTTCAATATGTGATCAGTAAGACAGTGTACATTTAAGAAGTTTACTACACGTTTGCCTCAACCGAACAACTTCTTTACCCAAAAGTAGAATACTTTTCTAATACTTAGAAAAGTATTATTTTAAAAATATTTTTAAATGAATTATATCACAGCATGCAATATTTGAAGCTAATAATTTAGATTTGAGTTAGCTATATGTCTGATCTTAATTAAATGTTAAGAAGATTGCTTTAGACAAGTTGGATATATAATTCATATGGAACTCTTTATTTTAACTTATCAGTATGTACATAAATATTAAGATGACAACATAAAAAACATGGGCCAGATCCTCAAGTGGGGTAAATCAGCATAATTCCATTGACGCCAAGGGACACGTGTGTGTGTACATACACACGGAATTTTCACCATTATTTTGGTTATTAAAAAAGAAAGTTTTAAATATCAACTTTTAAACATTTATACTTTTTACGTTTTTCTCATCTTTGACCAAAAATCAATGTCGGTTTCACATCAGAGTTCTTAGTACTGCAAAATGTTGTAGGCCTGGTTTGACGTAAGTGAGACTTCATCTCTTGAGAGACGGGATTAGTGAGGTAAATGGATCAGTAGGCTGGAAACAGAATGGCTGTACCACTTAAGATACACCCACACAACATTTACAATGGACAAGATAACAATAGCTAAGGTAAGTTGGGAACGTAAGACGAAGTAAAAGTAAGTCATACATGAACAGTGCATGGACAGAGCGTGCTGTACAGGAACTGGTTCCTACAAAGTAACCAAGCCAATCTCAAAACGTGTAATGCAATGTATAGTAAATGCAATATAATGTATAAATATATACAAAGGAAGAGTTTTGCTCTGTAATTTCAGATATGTGGTATGCACTATACCCAGGCCCTATGCTTCTGCGTGTTCAACTCAAGTGTAGTTTGATTGTATACAATAAAGAAAACTCAGTGATAAGTTCTGAGTCAAACTGAGTTCTTGGGAATCAAGTGGATAAGGTCTCCGAGGCTGAGTGGATAATGTCTCAGAAGCCACCCCAACATACTCCTGAGCAGATAAGGTCTCAGAGGCTACCACTACTTACTGGTGCAGCAACTCGGATCCGTTTGTCTGGAGCAGGTAACATATACACCCATTAGTGTGAGGGTCGCAACCTAGCATTAAGGAAAATGGCATTGGAAGGAATTAAGGGTTTAATATGAAGAACTTCACACCACATTGGAGAAGTAGGTTAAATCTAAGGGCAGACCACAGGGACTCTCCAGAGAAGTATTAAGGGGACAGCGGGATCAGGTGAAAAGAACTCCGGAGAGCAGGGAAAAAAGTAGTACATAAAAAATGAATGCTTGGCAAAGCATACCAGAGGTCTGTTGAATGCCACTGAAATTTTCAAAAAAATAAGACACTCTGGCAACCATGGAAAAAATAAATACCTATTTCTTTCCCCCTAAAACAAAGAAAGCCCAAATCAAGACAGCAGTTTCTCAAGGATTGTTTCTGATGGCTAAAACTTTACAAACAAAACGTGTCACCTTCAGGGATGAATGTATAAAGCATAAAGAATAAATAAAAGTTGTGGAGAAGGAAACAAATTAAATAGAAAAGATTCCTGACAGGTCAAGGAGAACACAATGCCAGTTACCTATTTGCATGAATCTAAAGTAAAAAGCAGCTGTCTGTCTAAGACTGTATTTAGTGAGTACAGCTTTTGCAGGCAAAGTATACTAAGTTAAGAAGTAAGAGCAAAAAACCACAAAAGATAAGTTTAGAGCCACCAAAAGAATTCGTCTGAGAAATGTGTCCCTTTGGGAGATGAGTAAGTGATTTAAGCAAAGAGAATGAGGAGTTAAAAGGAGCTTTTGCACAAATGAACACTGAAGAGTTCAGAGGGAATTAAACAGTTGGGATTGTGAAATGTTACAGTGAAAGTGTTAAAGAGGATGCCGAAGGATTAAAGAAGAGAATGCATGGTTTGATAATGAAACCCAGTTATGGCAGTATAACTCGTACAATCACACCCAGTAAAACCCTTAGTAATCAAATGAATGAGGCAAATGGGAGGTCAGGTGGTGACAACTACCACTACTATATGCAATTTTCCCCCAAGAAGATTTCACAGCTATTCTGAAGGAAATGGGCCCTTCCAACGAACAGAGTCTGTAAATAATTGTGCTGGCTGCTGCAAGCAGAGTGACAATCTGATTTGAATAACTGGATTATGGATGATTTGGTCAAAACCACTAAAAAGGAAATAGGGATTTTGATATGGCTTGATTACTTCTGAATATGCTAGTGGGGATGCGATCTGGGTTTTATTGTGTAGAAAAATAAATAAGAGCAATGCAAGGGGCATTAATTAGCTCAAACAACAGATTGTTAAAAAAAAAAATATCTAGTAAAATTGACTGCCTGTCAGAGAAAGAAAAAATTAAGTGCAACAATCAGCTTATTAAAGCCCCAGATAGCTGACACATAAGGAAAATAAGGGAGTGAAAACAGCACTAAAAACTAGGGCCGTGGATTAATTGCAGTTAACTCACGCAATTAACTCAAAAAAATTAACTGTGATAAAAAACTAATTGCAGTTTTAATCACACTGTTGAACAATAGAATACCAAGTGAAATTTATTAAATATTTTTGGATTTTTTTTACTTTTTAAAATATATTGATTTCATTTACAGTACAGAATACAAAGTGTACAGTGCTCATTTATATTACTTTTGATTATGAATATTTGCACTCTCAAAATGATAAAAGAAATAGTATTTTTTAATTCGCCTCATAAGTACTGTAGTGCAGTCTCTTTATCGTGAAAGTGCAACTTACAAATGTAGATTTTTTCTTACATAACTGCACTCAAAAACAAAATAATGTAAAACTTTAGAGCCTACAAATCTACTCAGTCCTACTTCTTGTTCAGCCAATCGCTCAAACAAGTTTGTTTACATTTACGGGACATAATACTGCCTGCTTCTTATTTACGTCACCTGAAAGTGGGAACAGGCATTCGCATGGCACTACCGTAGCCAGCTTTGGAAAGTATTTACATGCCAGATATACTAAACATTCATACGCCCCTTCATGCTTTTGCCACCATTCCAGAGGACATGCTTTCATGCTGATTATGTTCATTAAAAAAATACTGCGTTAATTAAATTTGTGACTGAACACTTTGGGAGAGAACTGTACATCTCCTACTTGGTTTTACCCACATTCTGACACATGTTATAGCAGTCTCGGATGATGACCCAGCATGTTATTTGTTTTAAGAACATTTTCATTGCAGATTTGACAAACACAAAAAAGGTACCAATGTGAGATTTCTAAAGATAGCTACAGCACTCCACCCAAGGTTTAAGAATCTGAAGTGTCTTTCAAAATCTGAGAGGGACAAGACATGGAACGTGCTTTCAGAAGTTGTAAAAGAGCAACACTCAGATGCGTAAATTACAGAACCCGAACCACCAAAAAAGAAAATCAACCTTCTGTTGGTGGCATCTGACTCAGATGATGAAAACGAACATGCATTGGTCCACACTGCTTTGTACTGTTATCGAGCAGAACCCATCGTCAGCATGGACGTATGTCCTCTAGAATGGTGGTTGAAGCATGAAGGGACAGATGAGTCTTTAGGGCAGTGGTCCCCAACCTTTTTTGTAGGAATAACATACTGCTATTCCCAGAAGACTGTGGCAGGTGCTGGACACCCTGCTGCAGCCGAAATGCGGCTGGGAAACGGCAAGGCTTCTCGGCGGCATTTCGGAGGCGGGGTGTCCTGCAGGAGCACAAAACTGCCCTGACGGGCGCCATGGTGCCCATGGGCACCGCATTGGGGACCCCTGCTTTAGGGCATTTGGCAAGTAAATATCTTACGACAATGGCTACAACAGTGCCATGTGAATACCTGTTCTCACTTTCAGATGACATTGTAAACAAGAAGTGGGCAGCATTATCTCCAGCAAATGAAAACCAAACTTGTTTGTCTGAACGATTGGCTGAACAAGAAGTAGGACCGAGTGGACTTGTAGGCTCTAAAGTTTTACATTATTTTGTTTTTGAAGGAAGGTTTTGTTTGTTTGGTTTTTTTTTTTTAACATAAATCTACATTTGAAAATTCAACTTTCATGATAAAGAGATTGCACTACAGTACTTGTAATGGGGGAATTGAAAAATACTATTTATTGTTTTTTACAGTGCAAATATTTGTAATCAAAAATATAAACTGAACACTGTACACTTTGTATTCTATGTTGTAACTGATATCATGATATTTGAAAATGTAGAAAACATTCAAAAATATTTAAATAAATGGCATTATATTATTGTTTAACAGCATGATTAATAGCAATTAATTTTTTTAATCGCATGATTAATCAAGATTACTTTTTTTAATCACTTGACAGCCCTAGTAAAAACAAAACGTTGCTAGGGTACAGCAGTTATCAGAGCTCAGGCCAAAAAAGTTCTCTCCCTGTGAAGAACTTATTCAAAGCTTAAATTCAAAAATAAAAATTGCAGTTCAGAAATGTAATCAATTTAAATGTGTCATCTGCGCATAACATGCAATTTACAAAAGGAAAACTTCAGGAGAGTACAACCATTTTAGGAAAGAAGGTCCAAAGGCTCAGCTGGCAAGCAAGTTTCAAATATTTATTTGGTCTCTCAAAACTGTTTGCAACACAGTAAGGGACCACAGAACTGAAGAAAACTCCTATTTAAAAAGAAAATGTAAAATATATCTAAAAATGAATTGGCTTTTAAAAGATTCCACTAAAAATCCAGCTAAATCTTGCATTCAAAGTCGTAAAGCTGTCGCAGACACTGAGCAGCAGCCAATGTCTCCTGACAGTCTTAACTTTGTTATTTAACCCTTCGCGTGTCTCAATGCTTTTACAAAGTTTAACTTTTTCTTTAAAGTAGGTTATAAATGTTAAATATAAATTAGCAAATAAAAACAGGGACTAAAAGGGTGGCCAGAACCAGGATGGTGAGAAAAGATCCTTGATTCCTTTTTCAGTAGTAAAGCAACCACTAAAAAACTGCAGAAGCAAAATAAATAATAATAAAATAAAATGACAATTCCTCTCCAAGAATGGGCATATGAACAATGAACCTTAAGATGGCTCTGAGTGACCAGTGACTTGTATAGGGGTACATGAACACTCTGTCAACACAAAACAGTTCCATTTCATATAAATATGAAGTTAGTATACTCAATGTACACTAATATATAATTAAATTAATACAGCTAAAAATGTTATAGCAAATAAAAAGTGCAAGTTAAATTATGAAAGAAAAAACATACTACTTAAAGTACTACAATGGCTCCAAAGAGGATCCACAGTAGGCTCTTTTCTTTTTCAGATGGCTGTGTACTTTGAAAGTAGAAACAAACCCAGCACCAAGGAAAAATCAGTAAATATAAAGTGGACAGAGCATGCTTTACAGGGACTGGTGCCTACAAGGTAACCAAGCTAATCCCAAAATGTATGATGCAATATATAGTAATAAACACAATGTCTTGTGTAAGCGTATTTAAAGGAAAAGGTTTGCTCTAAATCTGGGGGTGTGGTATGCCTGGTACCCACCCCCTATGCTTGAGCCTGATCAGCTCAAGTGTAGTTTGACTGCATGCCAATAAAGAAACCTCAGAGACGAGTTTGGAGTATTGGAGGCTACTGAACGGATAAGGTCTCAGAAGCCACCCCAACATGTGCGTTTCTAATACTGCAGCACAGAAATTTCTTTAAAAACCTATTTGGAATCTATTAAAATACAACTTGGAGAACCATTTCAAAGTCTTTTAAAAGACTTTATTTTTCTTTTAAAAACAAATTTAAATTTTAGGCCAAATTTAAAGAAACCCAATCAACTTGAATTCTCTAGTTATTTTTTTTAAATGAACTAAATACACATTCAGATATGATGCCTGTCATCAGAATCTTCTGGCAATTGTTTTGGGGTTTTACAATCACTTTTTAAAAATCTCTCTCCCGCCTCTGCTGGGTGAAAGATCAACATCGGAAGGTGACTATACAGGAGGAATAACAAAGCTGACTGAACAGGAAGTAATTTACTTTGTGTGTATTAAAGGAACAACAACAAAAAGATTTTCCTCCTCCATGGTTATCTTAGCTGTTATTTTGAACCCAAGTAGATAAGCTTTCAAACAAATGATATTTAAACAAGTAATAACCATTTACCCATGAAGACTGGATTTCAAAGGAGTCTAAGGCCCGCGTTCCTTTAGAAATCCAAGACAAAACAAATAAAGCATTAAGCTCAGATCAAAAAGATAACAGACCTCTTCTTTTGTTAAATGCTGTTCACGCATAACATCCATATATGTTCTGGCATTCATTTTAGGATCAGGTGTCTTCCCTCCTGCAGAAGAGAACAGCAACAGGACAGGAATACAATAAGTACAGGATAATCAAAAAATCTACTTTTTTCATTGTCCTGCTCTAATATTATATTATTCCATAATCACTTAATTTTACTTTTTTGATTGAATTTTTTTAAAAATTACACGTATCTTACGTTTATTCAGTTTGTTGATCAATTTAACCTGTTTGAACACAAACATAACTACTGCAGTTTAAAACAAATATTTTAAAGCAGATAAAAATGATAAAATGATAACACAGTTAAGAGTCTTCAGAAGTGATGGGTTCCTGGGTTGCTAATCCGGAATACGTACACTTTCGTGCCTTTGTGTCCATCAGCAGTTCTGACTTCAAGCAGCAGAATAGAAGCCTAGAAAATTATCTCTTTACCATTAGTAACACTTTGGAAAGATATTTATATTCAAAACATTACCTTGTGTAAGCTGTTAAATCCTACTTGTTATCTGACTATGAATAACTACTGTATACCTAGATAATGATTCAAAATGTTTTAGCATAAATACCAGTTATACATTTGACAAATTTGGACAAAAAAACCCCTCTAGTTCTTTATTTTGAGGTGTCATATTGTAGAAGGGCTTCATTTTTTATATTATAAAAAAATGAAATTATACTATTTGACCCTCTTTTCTTCCGAAGGTACAATTACAATTGGGAGTTGATTGTAATATACAGTACATTTACCACCACGATGATACTCACAGGCAAAAAGATTTTTGAATACCATGTTTTATTCTGTGTATCTTGAGTTTTTATTTTAACTTTTAAATACTTTACGGAAGCCCAAGTATATAAAAATGAGACTTATCATGGACACACTATTCTAAAATAATGTGCAGATTTGCTATACAAGCAGTATAGCATTACAATTTAGGAAAAATAAAATTCTTAAAACATTTTCTATACTGAAGATCATTGCCCAATTGGCAGTGTCATTCTGACACTAGCTTTGATAGGACTTTCCTTTGGAATACTTTTTCACCATAATTTACACAGGATGTGTTGAACTGCACCCTTAAGAATGCAGACAGGACTGGCATATAGCAGTACTGCTGTAGGAAAGAAATTAAGGACAGTTAGTATGGGCCTGTGAATTCTGACAAAACATGTTTATATCAATTATTACAATTAAGCAAGTAAAATAATTAATATCCCTATTAATTCATGCAGGCTGAAATTCTAATTTGTAAACCTGCAACAGATTCAAATTTTAAGCAAACAGGCGCCTTATTTTCACTTGTGAAACTCACTCACCTGAGGAAAGCTTCCATCAGGCCATTATGCCCCTTGTGCTGACTTGCATACTAAAATTAGCAGAACAGACTTGCACTATTAAAAGTATCAAAGTCTCTTTATATGCTTTTTGTTTCACTCAGCTATACTACCTGCATTAACATAAGATGGTAAGAATTATGTGCTCTATTTTGAGAATTAGCATTTCAAAAGCAATAATCCTGAAAAACTACGATTTGGAATGAAAACTTTCCATGTACTCAAAGTACATTTATTTTGAGCACAAAATACATAAGTTGTTCAAAGTACAGTACACAACCCAAAACAAAATTAAAAGAGAAACCTTTAACCCTTTGTGTTTCTATGGCAATGGCTCATTATTTTCTTGTCCTTCTACCTGGAAAGAAAACTTGTGTTATAAAGATGAAAAATATGACATCTGTGATTTCAACCAAATCTATAAAATCTATATAAAAAAGGGGATGTTTAAAACAAAACTAAGTTCATAAGCATGCCAAAAGAAATCAAAGGGCTAAAGACAATTTAAGACAACAAACTTGATAAGACCTATAAAAAAGTGAAACCAATTACCATCTGCAAAAGGATCAAGGCGCTCAGGAGAAATGATCATCATCCGCCTGTGCTTTTTGTATTCATCTTCTCGATCTGCAATCTTCTGTGGACGATGTTCAGCAAAGGGATCATACTTAAAGTAAAGAATATTTGACTGTTAGCCCACTGTATAAAATAGCAGGATGAAAGATATCTGATGAGTGGTAGAAAGGTAAACCCATGTGGGTTTCCAGTATTGTCACATAGGTTAGGATTTATTTTACAGTCTCAAATCATAAACCATAGGAACACTAAACTGTGGGGAAATTACCCTTTACAACTGGAAGAAATGATTGCTACCAGTAAATTTCTGTCCAGCAGACAGAAACCACATCTGACTAAACCACATTACCATGCTTTAAATGAACTGCTCTTTCACTTAACTCTAGTTTTTTCTCCTCCTTATAAAGGTGATTTTCAAGCACTTGACCCTGTTTTTAGTAATCAGCCTTTTCACCAACGTTGTGCCAGAGCTGTCGTTCATAAAACTGTCAGTTTCATAGTCTAAGAACTAATGTATTTTTCCAAATGGCTTTTAAAGTCTTAAAAATATGGAACATAAAAGCTACAGGAGCCACTTTAAGATAATACATTGTAAAATGTTTTACTAAAAACCACAAACACTTACACAAAAAACCTAGAATGACTTTCCTCTGTACTCATAAATTTAAGAAAATTCACCTGTTCAGTTGACTGTGGTATGTCATTAAGTAATGCCACTGGAGCATGGTAGCCTGGCTTCTTCTGACCAAGCAAACTTGTAGAGGAGTAGTCGTCATCATCCTGTCAAAACAAAATTTTCAGAAAGATAAATTTATTGTTTATTTTAAACTGCCTGTTGCAAGACTTACATTTTATAGCTACAAATTTCTATATTGTATCGAAATAGAACTAGCTACATTTACTCTATACTTTATCCCCCTGCTCACAAAGGTACAGTTTTACTCCAAAAAAATGAACTGCTGAGCAGATGATGCTACCTACATTATTAAAATATAGCTTGCCAAGGTGCAGGCATCATGTGTTCTACCACATGATGCCAAGCGTGAAGTAAACGGTCTATACTTGTTAAATAGAAGTACCGGATGATCTCCAACTTCAATTGTTGGAAATGGAGGATGCAAGAAACATGTAATATACCTAATAAAAAGAATTTCCACGCTTCACAATCCCTAGTAAAGTAATTCAATCTGAAATTTTGAAAAGAAAATGGCTATGTGAATGACAAAATTTCAGGAGGGAATTCTGATGGGAAACATGGGGCTGGAAGGAATCAGAAACTTATAAAGAAACTGCCAACTCAATAATAGCTTTTGAATCACAAACAGAAGTCTAAACAAAATATTAGAAATTCTCATGTGGAAAGTACCTACAATATATATACTGCACATATAGTAATCTAACTGCATTGAGTACAGACATTCCCTGCTACAGTTCAGTTGCCAGTTTTAATAATACTATTAGATAACTATTAAAAGTAAGCCATTTGAACAGAAATATATGCAAAACAGTTATTAAATTGACTTTATCCCCTTCATTAGGAGGTCTGTGTTTTAAATGCAGCCTTTGACCTCTTCTAATGACAACTAATAGCACTTGACAAAAAAACAAGCAAGCAACTATCAAAATATCCACTATGTAACCAACTTTTGAATTATAAGTATCAGCTTAATTTTTGTTTTGTTTACTCTTCCCTCTACATCATATACTCTTTTAAAGAGTATACCTGAGTTATTCAACTTTATGGTCTATTTCTTTACAGTCAGAGGAGTTAATGAGTATTTTGTGACTATTCACACAACTAGAATTTTGGTTAAGACTTAAAATATTTGCCTAAACTTTGTAAACATTGGGAATTAATATTTTGACAGTCTTATTTAAGGACATTATTGAGGAGAGGAGTTAAATACGAGCAAAAAGACAATCCCTTTTCTTTTCTCTCTTTTTACTTTTAGAACCTATGTAAATTAATTTTTTTAATTGTACATAGTTTGAAATTTTTAGTTTTAAATAGTCCATCTGTAAATAATCTGCTAGTTTTTTTATTTTACGAATTTAAAAAATACTCAGAGAAACGAAAGTAAGATCTGAATTATTTTGACTGCTTTCCCTAAATCAAAGAATATGTTTCACTTACATCTTCTAATTCAGTTGCTGCAATAGAAGTCACATATCCAGCAAACCTGCTGTCACTGCCACCATAAATCTCTTGATCATAGTATCCTGTGGAATCAAGGCCTACTCCCTGAGCTTCATCAAGGGCAGCCTTTTTTCCTTGAATTTCTCGAATCTGTGCTTCAATATCTAGGAAGAAATAATCAATTTTAGATTCTTATCTAGTTTGTTGTCAAAGCAAAGTTTACAAGCATGATAAGTGGTGAGACATTTGAGAAAAACCCAGCAAATAATATAGAACATTACATTATACATTACATTATAGAAAAGACTGATTTTTTAATCCCTATTCCGAAGCGATCCTCTTCTAGTAGCACCTCTCATGCACACAGTTATATTAGAACAATATCTAAAGGATATAGCTCATATTTATTTATAACTAAGGCTACTAGTTAGTCACAAAGGAGCTATAGGGTACCCCTGCCCCAGAACTGGCCCCAGAACTCCAAGCCGCTGCGTGTAGTGGGGTACCCCACAGCTCCTGGCTGCCGCAGGGTACCCCCCAAGCTCCTGGGGCAGTGGGGGAACCCTACAGCTCCTGGCTGCACGGGGGATGGGGCCCCCCAGAGCTGCGAGCGGCTTCTAGCCCTTGCGCAGCTGCCTGCTACAGGCAGCTCCTAGCCCCTGCACACCTGCCTGTTGCAGGTGGTATGGAGACCCATAGATCCCCATTTTGTCATGGATCTTTTTAGTAATAGGTCACGGCTTCCATTAATTTTTTCTTTTTTTGCCCATGACCTGTCCATGACTTTTACTAAAAAGTATCCGTGACAAAATCTTAGTCTTATTTAAAACAACTAGTGCTAACATTATTTTCTTTGTTCTGCTAAATATTTTGGGGGAAATTATTTTCCATATTTATTTTGCAATCTCATTTAAGTTTGGACAGCAGAAACTAATCCTATTCCTCAATCCATGTAATATATTCATACAAAAATTTATTAAATTGTTTAATATAATTAGAACCCTTCTAATAAATGATTCAACTCAGATAGTTCAAACTGGATTCCACATGTAAAGTTACCTTGATTATCATTACAAAAGGTTTTCTCCCCCCCGCTCTCCTGCCGGTAATAGCTCATCTTAAGTGATCACTCTCCTTATAGTGTGTATGGTAACACCCATTTTTTCATGTTCTGTGTGTATATCAATCTCCTCACTGTATTTTCCACTGAATGCATCCGATGAAGTGAGCTGTAGCTCACAAAAGCTTATGCTCAAATAAATTGGTTAGTCTCTAAGGTGCCACAAGTACTCCTTTTCTTTTTGCGAATACAGACTAACACGGCTGCTACTCTGAAACCTGTCATATAGCCCCACTGTAATTATTCATGAGGTAAGAACTTTCTGTCTAAAGGTAAACTCTTCTAAATTCTCTAAAATCTGCATGCCTTGCAATTTGTTGTATCACAGATGGGATAGGCTATATCTCAGGAACCCCCCCAAATTTGGCTCACTTATGCCCAAGTCTGTTCTTAAGGCTGACATATTCTATCAACTTTTTTGAGCAGACTTAAGGATTAAACCAAAGTTCTGATCATGCCTAAAATGGCCTCAACTGTTCGACATTTATCTTAGCTCGCTAGTTATCAATAAATAATAGGAAACGGGTTAGTAAGTTTTATTCAGCTATAAATATGTCTGTCTGCACGGGTATGGAATAAAGGAATAAGTCTATTTTTGGAAACTTAATTCATCTTTATTAGTTCACAACATATGCTGGGTAGGGCTGACATCATTCACAGACAATAGTAATAGGGGCATTGACAAGGGTATATGACTACACAGACACACAGCACTCATTACAAGGTTCATACCAGGGTGCAAAAGAGCAATGCCACGCAGAGCGCACTACAGCAGCACACGTTACTGGAGCTCATTAAGGAAATGGTCTTTCAAAGGGCAGGTTGACACTACTGTGGGGATCAACGCTCCGATATCGATTCACGGGTGGTTGATTTAGTGGGTCCAGTAAAGACCGTCAAATTGACTGCAGATCGCTCTCCAGTCAAGCCCTGTACTGTACCCCTGACTGGAAGAGCAAGGTAAGGTAAGTCAAGGGGAGAAAAATCTCCCATTGACCCCCCGCGTGTAGACCCCGTGGTAACTCAACCAAAGATACGTAGCTGGAGTTGCGTACCGCGGTAGTGTAGACATAGCCAAAGCCTCTGTGCGCCGAATAGCTCTAGCTTGAGCTCTTCTTACTGCTCTGATATCTAGCTGCCCAAAATCAGGAGATAGCCATTCTACCTTCACGTCTCCTCCCCTGCAGCAGAAATGTTCCCCCCTTTGCTTCACAGATATTATGCAGGACACAGAAGGTAGCTATAACTATTGGGATTTTTTTTCACTGAGTTTCAGTCTTGTGAGTAAACATCACCAGCAACCTTTCAAACAGCCAAAGGTACATTCAACTGTCATTCTGCATCCGCTGAGCCTGTAACTGAAGCACTCCTTGGTACTGTTGAAGCAGCTGGTTTACAGCTTCCTGAGCCATGGGAGTAATGGGTAGGTTGGGTCTCCCAAAATCACTATTGGCATTTCAACATCCCCAATGATAATCCACCAGTCTGGAAAGAAAGTCTCTGCTTGCAGCTTTCTGACCAGAACCTGTGTTCTTAAAGATGCGTACGTCATGCATGTTCTCTGATCAGCCCACACTGATGCTGGTGAAGTGTCCCCAGTGATCCACTAATGCTTGCATTACCACAGAAAAGTAGTCCTTTCTGTTGCTGTACTCTGTGGCAAGGTGGTTTGGGGACAAAATAGATGGCATGCATCTCCGTATCGCTCCACCGCAGTTTGGGAATCCTATTGCTGCAAAACCATAATGTTCTGCACATTGCCCAGAGTCACAGTCCTTTGACTGTTTGGTAGTAATCGGGCATTGCAAGTTCCCACAGAGCAATCACCACTTGCTCCTCCTCTGTCAGTGAAGATCTCATTTTGGTGTCACTGTGCTGGAGGGCTCTGCACACAGATCCAAGAATGTGGCCTTGTGCATACGAAAATTCTGCAGCTACTGCTCCTTATCCAAAACCTGTATGACAGTGCAAACCCAACAGTTGTGCTCATTTACCGGGTCCACAACCAGCGCTCCACCATCTGCAGCTGCTCCGTGAATACCGCCAATAACTTTGTATTGTTTCTTTCTACATCCCACAGAAACCTAGCCTCCAAGGAATTGTCATGTTCCCCGCAGCTCCTCTAGTTGCTTTGCAAATACTGCAAGATCAGGTGCCCCATGCTCGCAACGCTCATCACAACAGTAGAGCTGTGCAGGATCCATACTTCTGACACACATGGCAGACAGTGAGAAGGGACGTGCAGGTTTGCGGGGATTTTGAAAAGAGGCACAAAACATCATGGGATGAAGAACATTGCATTATGAGATGCTGAAATCATGTTCCCAGTCACCCCTGTGTGACTCGTTTGGCCCCATCAGGCATTGCAAAACCCTCCTGCACTAAATGGTGGCACGTTGCGCAGTGGGATAGCTACCTATGGACACTGCTCTCTGCATAGATGCAAGTGCAGCCAGTGAGGACGTGCACCGCTGACATAGTAGGGTGACAAGATAGCAAGTGTGAAAAATTGGGACACTTTTCTGGGGCAGGAGAGCGAGGGATATAATTGCGTAAAAAAGACAAAGCCCCTAATATAGGGCCATCTGGTTACCCTAGACACAAGGAGCATAGTGTGGACATGCAAAAGCAATTGAATTACTGCAGCAGCTGTATACTGATGTAATATAGATTGATATAATTTGTAGTGTAGACAAGGCCTCAGATGAACACAGAAGTTCACACCCCTCAGAGCTACTGTTTCAGGCTGCATTCATCTCTATGGGGTGCTCTCCTGAGTACTAAAACACGGAGATCAATGGACTCCTTCACACTTCTCAAAGCCTCCTATTCTTTCTTGATTATCTTGTGCTGGAAAACTGGATACAGCAAAGCAGTTGCTGATAATTAATTTAATAACCTATTATAGTGGAGCACCACCTCTCCAGCTGTTAAGATTGAGAAGACTTTTCTGTTTAAAGGGTAATTATTCTAAGTGTTCTAAAATACACATGCTTACTCATGAAATTTGGCTTAGTTATCCAAATTTGGGGTCATGTGAACAAGAGGTTCCTGAGATACAATCCATCTGAAAAAAAACCAGCTTGTATTAAGGTTCACAGATTCGACCAATGTTATTTGTGCACACCTGGCCTGTGAATGGCTTAATGGGACAGGAAAGGGAGGATAAGCTAGAAATGGCAGGGGTGGGATCTACGTTGCCGGGAAGGAGAGAAACACACCAGTCTTCTTTCACACACTTGAAGTTACTGTAACTAGCACGTAACAAAACCATCTAGTTTTTTTAGACATAAACCATGTCAGATTTCTCTCACTGGCCCCACTGACATGCATTCCAACCATTTCAAAGTACAAACATTATCCCACTCGACTATAACAAAGTGTATGGGGGGTGGGGCACTTAGGAATCACACAGCAACCATGTGGCCTATGGGGTGAACAATGGACTGGAACTCGGAAAGTCTGGGTTCTATTCCCATTTCTGCCACTAGCATGCTGGCTCACCTTGGCCAACTCACCTCACTGCTCTGGGCCTCACTTTCTCCATCTGTGTAATGGAGATCATGATATTTTTCTCCTTGGTAAATTTCTTTTGAGACCAACTGATGAAAAGTGCTACGTAAGAGCTAGGTATTATCATTACCTGGCAGCAGTACCATTTCAACTACACACTTACATTACAACTGCCTAAACGACCACTAACTCCTACCAACATTTTTCTGTTTTTTAAAAATACCACCCTCGGAAATTCACTCACAAAGGACTTTGCTAACACAGAGCTAAGGTTGCCCAGTGGTATCTCATGCCATTCCAGCAATTCAAGTTCGGCAATCTCAAACTTCTGGAAAGCAGGAAATACAGAGTTATGATACATGTCCATGCAATTTTAACTCTGCCCTCTGAGTGATGGCCCAACACAGTAATCACATATATACCCACACTCTACCTTTCCAGTGTAATGAACAGGCACTACCAACACTTGCCCTACACTCGAACACTTAGCCTATTGCACAAAACACACATTACTTAAATTTTACAACCCCTTCACCTTTATGTATCTAGAAAGATAAACTGGCACCTAACACTATACTTTCACTTGCCCTTCATCAAACCCACTGACCATGCTCAATCTGTCACCTAACTGCTGACAATCCCCATGGCAAGAAGTTCTTGTATCCTGATTCTGACAACCTACCGAGGAGTATAAAAGTTGTTGATTTTGTTTAAAAAATTAAAAAATTATTTCAATGAAATCTTCTGATTGCTATTTAAATTATAGTAAGTTTTTTTTCTTTTAAATAAACCTGTTTAAAAATAAAATCTGAAATTAAATACAAAATACATTAAGGCTTAACATTATTATTGAATTGTGAATGTGAAACATGTTTTTGACAAGAGAAGTTTTAGTATCCGAAACATTTAAGGTTGTTTTGTTTATTAAAAATAAATTTTATATGCTGTTTTGCATATTTAATTCCAGTTACCATCTTAACGCAGGTTGACACAAACCATGAGCAAAAAGTTAATTGGATAGTTAATGAGAAATATATCATTCACCATTTAACATACTAAAAATATAAAATTAAAAAGAATCTGAAGATATTAAGCGATATATTTACTTAAATAAATATCTATATAGTCATCAACCAATGGGTAGTAAATCAACCCATTTTAATGGTTAGATCAACCAATGAGAAAGCACCTTTCTTTAGAAAATAAGTTAAAAAATTGAAAAGTTGACTAAAATCAATTATGTAAATTGACGCTTTGCACTTGGTGATTTAAATCATTGTTTTGATTTGTGAAATTAAGCATACTGGATCTCTCAAGGCACACATGCTCATCTTTCCTTTGATCACAAATGAGGGTCAAGGACTCAAGCATGGCCCCCCCAACAAAAAATCACACAGCTCTGCCAAGCTGCTTCAAGTAATCCATCTAACACAGTAAATACAGCTTGTGTGCATGAAGATAACTCCCAGTGACTACTGTAGCTCCAGGACAGCAGAGTTAAGGGTGCGGCAGTGTTTACCCTAACACTGTATTTCTTGGCTATCAGAAATCTGGATTTTTCTGAACTCTGTTTTTGGGAAGGACACTAGAAACCTCTAGGACCCTTAACTGTGCATTAACAGAGTTCTCTGTCCGTGAATTGTGTGTGTGTGGGGGAAATAAAATGTATCTCAGGGACATTTTTTCTGTTTGTAATTCTGTTTGAGGACAAAAAGGGAGACAGTCACAAATAAAACCGCCTTAGCTGTGACTGAAATCTATCAACATTTCATTGTTTGCCAAGCTTTAGGAAAAAAAATGTAAAAGACATTTGGTGTTTAGGGAGCCTTGCCACTGTCTTCAATGTAAGCAGGATCAGGCCCTAAATCAATTAGGGTGATAATAAAACTATAACAATGCCAGATATTCAATACCTCCAGAAGACTCAAATCGCAACTCCATTATATTCCCAAACAAATCAGAAAACAAAAAATAAGAAACTATTTGCCCCTAGAACTGTTAGAGGCTATAACTGTAAATGGGATTATGGTGTGCTCCTGCCACTTTAAATGCCACACCAAGTATTAAACTTGCAATTATAATTTAATATTACAATTACTCAAAATAAAGTGATAGCAAAGATGTGGATTCATCAGCAAAGAGGAAAGAAATCCCCACAAAACCTCTGGCTGTATTTGCACTCCTATGGTTCTTCATTTCAATAGAGAGATATTTTAAGATATTATCTGATCAAAACTGGAGGAGGCAATTTCAGCAGACCAAACAATTAGGCAACCCAATACTTGACCAGAACACTGGGTTTATACCCCACACTTGCAGAAATCCCATAAACATTTGTAATGACCACAAGTGGTCTAATGCTCAATTTTTAAGAAGCACTGTCAGCTCGTATATCATCTTAGGAATAATTAAAACTGAAAGGATTTTTTAAAACCTTTCACTGTTTGTGTTCTTTATTATTACTCTTCATTTCATTTCTACTTTCCAGGATTAATGGATTTGTCAGTTTTATTTTCCAGTTATCTTGCATTAGACACCAATCTGGGTCACAATTCATGTAAAATTTTTAAAACTAAATTAAAAATTGTTTAGTTTTTAAAATTTTACATGATTTGTGACCCAGCCTGCTGCCTAAAACTTTACTTTCATTAAAAACTATTTAAAATAAGTTTTGTAAAACTTATTTTAAAATCTTGAAATCTTGGGCCACATAGAAACAGAGTCAAATCAAGCTAACTTTGAAGTGTCTCTGAAAATGGCCTTTTAGGATTCCAGGTTTATAGTGGGTCACTGATTCCACATAAAAATGGCTTAGTTTAGAAAAAAACATCTTTTTAATTGTATCTGAAATCAAAGCGGGATTCCTTTCCTCTCACACACTGTCACTAATAATTAAAAAACACAGCAGGTCAAATTATGGTAGGAATTATGAGGGAATGTTTTGTACATCTGCAACTGAGGGAATAATTTGACCTGACAAATCCTTATAACTGATTATCATGTGTGAGAATTAAAGAACCCAGTCTGAGGGCTCAGGTGCAGTTTTCAGGGCTGCTGGACAGAAAAATGGATTTTAATTGTAAACTGAGCAAATCTGATATGGAATCATTAAGATACAATGACTATGGAACCTCACCATGCCACTTTTATGATATTTTTCACAGCAGACTAGTACTTTATCTCTTTTCAAAAAGACAGTAACTAAAACACCACAGTGCCTCTTAGTGTAAGATCAGCATTGATTTAAGCCCCAATTCTGCATTCCTTGTGTACCCACACAACTGGTTGTTTTCAGCAGGAACATACTGCAAAAATTTCCCATAATTACCAGTGGTTCAGTTACCCCAAGATAGCATTCAAATAGCCAAGGCATCAATATCTGTCACGTCTTAAGGACTATGTTGTGTAGATCAGTTTGTGTGACAGTGCTTAAAACAACCCTCTGAAGCCCTATCAGTCCTACTACCAATAGAACTGAACATGTTGTAGCAATAGTGAAAGTTTTGTGGCAATACAGTCCAGTGAAGACACCCCTTTAAAAAGAAAAACTCAGTGAACATCGCAGAGGCAAGCTTCAGCAAGGGTTTTTTGTAAGAGATAACTCATCCAACTCCTGATCAGACACAGCCCCGCTTAGTGTAGAAAATCAAAGACAGGTAGCATGATCGCATATTTAAAAAGTACTATGTTAGGCACCAAAGACTTTAGTTTAAGATCAGTTAAAAGGCTTTTTTAAAGACAGTTAATGAGCTTGGTGACTTTCCTATTTATCCTGAAAAATTCTGACGAAATTAAACAATCGTCATCTCAGGCCTGATTCAGCAAAACATTTGCTTAAGTGCCTTACTGATTTGGGAACTTAATATAAATATATAGAGTTGTTAATTTAAGTTTGAAGAGGAACTATCCTTTTCTCAAAAGAAAACTGCATTCCAATTCTTTCTTTGCTTTTAATATTGAAAAAGAAAATTATAATATCTGACAGCATGAAAGTATTAATTCTTCCTTTTCTGCATTTCACCCTATTTTGTAACTTTTATAAACCATGGTATTTAAATAAAGCATAGCATCATGAGTATTATTTAGCTATAAAAACGGGTATTGAGCACTGAGTCTTTACAAACACAACTGATATCTTCAAGTTAAAAATAATTTGGAAAAAGCATTTTTCCCCCCACATACGCCAGAATGTGATAACCTAATTCAGATTGGTAATACCTTACTCCACAAACAGCTCCATTTACTTCAGTTGACTGCTTGTGGCGTAAGGTTCTATTCAATGTGAGAAAAGGTATAAGAATCTGGTCTTGTATTAATGTATTATATTAAAGAAGAAATATTTTTAGTTTAATTTACTTTTCCCAATTCACTCTGTTTATTTTTTGTCTACTTCAGTTAGGCTTTGTCTACACTACCACTTGTCAGTAAAACTTTTCTTGGTCAGGGTTGTAAAAAAAACTCTGCCAACACAGCTAACACCACTCATTGGGGGTAGTTTAATTATGCTGGTCGTATTTGGGGGTAGTTTAATTACGTAGTGGTACAGCTGTGCTGCTATAAGGTCCGTAGTGAAGACAAAGCCTTAGTCTGGACATTGAGCATAATTATTCAGTTTCACTTTTGTTTCTAGCGAATCACTTTTAGGTGCTCAAATAAGCAAAAATATACCTGACAGCTTCCCTTTAAATTATCCAGTTGACAATAAGAATTTGAAGCTGTTAATCTCTCTGTTCTGATCCCTGGAAAATTGCTTTATGATATATTTTTTCTCAGACATCCTTCTTGGAACATTTAGCTATATACTACAACACTCCGCAGTTGTAACACTGAATACACTACCAAAGAAGTATTTCCAAAACATAAATGTGGTTATTCATGTTGACAATATACTATGAGAACTAGTATGAAACAAAAACTCATTTCATTTGTGATCCAAAGCTAACACCTTGGCAATTAGACTAACCAACCCCGCAAACATGCTCATGCTTAGTCCATAGTCCCTTTAAAGCCAATGGAGTATGAAGCTGGTTAAATTAATCATATGTATGTTTGCAAGACTGGAATTTATATTTGTATTGTTACCATTTTTGGTGAATTATGGTTATGAAGTCTGGTAGCACAGAAAAGACACTGAAGAAACTCAGTATCCCCGGCAACCCACTGAATACTCAGATTCTCTGCACAATGATAGGCCTTATCTATACTTAAAATTTAGATTGACACACCTATGGTACTCAGGGGTTTGAACAATTCACAACCCTGAGTGCTGTACCTATGCTGACCAAATCCACAGCAGACAGGTGGCATTCCTACAGTGACAGAAAACCACCTTCTGTCACTGTATGCTGCATCTACACTATGGACCTATGCTGGCATGGCTACAGCACTGTAACTATGCTGCTATAGTCCCCATAGGGTAGACATGGCCACACAGCCATAGAGCTGAAGGCCAAAAGGGACCACCAGATTATTCAGTCTGACATCCTGTACATTCATAGGCCACCAACATCACCCCAGCATTATACACTACACCCAATAACTGAAATTAGACCAAGGTATTACAGCCCACAGGCATAAAATAGGAGGGACTGAGGTGCATCAATTTCCAAGGCCCCTGAAAATGACCAGGAACTAATAAAGCTAGATATACCCAGGTAATCCCAACAAATGACCTGCACCCCATGCTGCAGAGGAAGGTGGAAAAATTGCAAGTTCACTTCACCTGAATAAATATGTTATGTATACTACAGAGCACTAACTCATTGCAAACTTTAGAAAAAGAAAGCCTCCGTGACAAAATAATGTAAGCTTTCCTGTGTCTTGTCCCTCAAACTGGAACAAGATCTGCAGCTCTTGTGAACTATTAAGAGCTCCCAAGAGCTCGCATTCATGCACAGGCATTCCTCTGAAATAGAAAACTCTGCAACTAATTCATCATTTACACATAATTCAGTAGTAACATGTGCACCCTGTCTGCATTACAGGAGCCACCATCACAACCACCAGTGGAGCTGCACTAGTAAATTATGGTTATGAAGGCTGGTAGCACAGACAAATCCTGGCAGATCAACACCCTTAATTTTGAGAGTCATGTATGATGCATTCAAATAGAAATTGTTTGTGTGTGTGGTGGACTAAGAGCTCTTGTTCTATTAGTTATTTCTCAGTTTGCATTAAAGCTATTTCAGGAGCAGGAAGTATTGCAGACGTCCTGCAAGGCAGTTTTTGCGTATGCTCGGTTGGGGAAATGAATCTGGCTACAAGTAACCCAAATAAGCCTTTTATAAAAGCAGCTACAATAATGACAAATTAAGGGCCCAATCCTGCAACTGACTGTGCTTGAAGAGATCCTTTTACACTCACTCAGAGCCTCAATGAAGTCAACAGTGCTCCTCCCATGTAGAACTGGGCTCTCATCAGGATATGACAGATTACTGTATAACCTCACATGGGCAGAGTGACTAACAATATTTCAGGAACAACATTACACCTTGACACTATATAAGTAAGGAGTGTGTCTATTCTACCTAGCAATCCAGTATCAACTACTTTATTACAAAATAAATACTATTAATACTGAGGAGGTCGAGCGAGAAAGAGACTACGCAAGAAGATCAACTAGTGTTACCAATTCGCAGTCTCTGGTGTGGAAGGACAGTAAATTGTAACGTGCAGTATTTAATAAGCGTTTGCAGGATTGCGATGCAGCCATCTGTAAACGCGGGAATACCACCACCTAGCTTTGATACAACACTTGTTAGTCAGTAGGAGACAATAACCCGTGTTTGCATTTCTAAACGAAAGGCAACGAGAGTGTGAACACGCCGAGAGCCTGGAGAGCGAGGCGGGATTTCCGTCATTGAATCACATCTAGGCTGGATCCGCACATGGCTCCCCGCTGCACGGAGCCGGGGAGGCGACTGCGCGGGCCAGAGCAGGGCTCCGACCCGACGCGGACCGGGGGCTCGCGGGCCAGACGTCACCATCAAAAAACGAAGCGCTGCCGTTCCCGCCAGGCTCCGCGTCGCCTTCGTGCCCCTCTCCGCCCGCCCCCGCGTTACGGCGTCCACCACCCGCGCTCTCCTCGCTCGGGGCCCGCCGCTAACCCCTCGCCGCTCCCCCTGCAGCGGGGCGGCCGGGATGGTGCCAGGTCGGGGTGGGGTATGTGGGGGGGGCCTGGAGCAGACGCAGGCAGAGACGCCATTACACACAGGCCTTGCCCACTCGCCCGCTCTTCCCCCCTCCCCCAGAGCTCGCCGCGGCCTGCGCTGCCCCCCTCCCCGACGGTCAACCGGGCCCGGCGCCGCGTGGCATGGGGACCGCAAGGCACGCGCACCCGAGCGGGGGTGGCTCCGTTTCTCACCTTCGTGGGTCTTGGCGATCTTCGCCATTTTGTGGAGCGCGAACAACACCGAGACGGAACTGGAGCTCCCAGTCCCCAGCCACTTCCGCTACGGGAGGCGGAGGGAGGGGGAAACTCACTGCGCAGGTGTAAACTACGTCACCTAGCGACGGTCCAAGGCGATGGAGACTCACTGCGCAGGCGCGGTCTGCGTCGACGGGGAAGGGGCGACAATTGCGCAGGCGCAGTGCTGGACCGCGCGGGCGTGAGAAAGCGCACGGGGGAGTCTGAGGGGACGGTTCTTTGCGGCGGGCAGCCACCCGCTCGTTTGCCTGTTACCCTCGGCGTGCTTGGCTTTACTGAACCGTGACAGGCAGCTCCCGCCAGAGCTGCGGGGTCAGAGCTGGGGTGGAGCCTTTCTTAGCTCCGGCCGGTGGGGATGCCAGAGGCAGGTGCCGCTCACAGGGCGTTGTGCCCATGTCAAGGCTTGTTTCGCGGCCCGGTGGGGCTCAGGTGCCCTGCTGGGCTCGCCCACGGAGCTTGGGTGCCCCGCTGTGTTCGGCCGGGCGAAGCTCCTCTCTGACTCTGGAGATGACCGAGTGGGGTGCTCTGTGGAGCGCCACCCGGGCCTGGCCCGAACATGCGCTGTCCCTTACAGCGAAGCGTGCGGGTAGTCATGGCATGGTCCTTTTCTCCTTTCGTACCCGCTTGGAGGAGCCGTGAGACAGTCAGCGACGCTGACATTTGAATTCTCATAATTGGATCGCTCAGTTAAAACCTCACGGAGATTAATGAGGCAGTTCACACCCCTCAAAGCTATTGTCTCGGGTCCAGAAAACGGAGGCAGAAGTCACTGAATCAGTTATCTTCCAAAATATAAAGTAAGTCTATCTTCATAACAATAAGAGCTACAGACGTTTAAAAAAAAACAACACTCTGGTGCACAAGATGGTGGATCAGGAATATAGGGAATGAATGCCATGTAGTCTCCCACAGGTTGCCCCATGTCCATGCTATTGGTGGTAGCTGTTCCCTTCCCTTTCACAGTGCTAGGAGATTGTGACACCAACCTAAGAAAGTGTCAACATCAGACTGTGACAGAGTTCCACCAGAGTGCAAATGTGCTGACTGGAATAACATAGCACCACAGCACAGTGTGGCAACACGATTGCTCTGCCTGGCACCTGCAAGCAGGCCCAAAACCCACACCACAGGAAATCGGCATAACTCTGAAAAGGCTTGGATAGACATGTGATCTACTCTATCACTGCTGATCGGCAGTAACACTACTGCAAGTAGCAGTGTTTGAGGCTGCTACTTTAGAATACAGGAGCATTATTACTTATGAATGCGAGCGGTCACCACCATGATTTCTCTAATATTTAAGAGTTTGACTTTGAACACCCCCCCCCCCTCATATTGTCCAATTCTGGTCTTATTTGCTAGTTTTTCAGTAGTGGAATTCCACTGACTTATCTGGAGTTACTCCTGATTTATGTTCATATTTTTAAAGGGTATTTAGGCACCCAAAGATGAAGATAGGTGCTTAGTAGGATTTTCAAAAAGCACCTCAGTGCCTAACTCCTGTAAAAATCTGACCCAAACTGCCTGCAAATCCTCCGCGATGTGGGTACAGCAGCTGGTCATTGCAGCCACAAACCTGATTGATAGACACTGCATAGGGCATTCAGAAATTATGCTAATTCTGTATGTTCCTTTGGGCTGCCTTGGCTGGAGGGGCTTGAAAGAAACCTCAACTAAACTCAGAAACATATTAAGTGGATTTTCTCAAATTAAAATTAAAAAAAAAATCACCTTTAGACTCAGACCAAACCTGAAAGGTTTCAACCCTAAAGGAAACATGCAGAAAATTGAATTGGACTTGGACTAGTGACCTAGGGGTGAAAGGCTCTGTATTCTGTTGGACAAAGAACAACAGGAAACTGCATGACATTATTGCAAAATCTGTGGTGGCTTTTATTTTTATTCTCCTGGGTTAGCGTAACCACCACCATTTTCACTTAGGGTCTCCCAACATCTATTAGATTGGTCACTCAATGATACTATGCTGAGATACTACCATGATGGGTGCTCTATAAATATAAATAATGGGTAGATTAGATAGACAAGTGTTTGCAACGTGGTCTCACCAGCAAGTAGGTGGTCAAAGGTGTCATAAATCATATCTCTTCTATTTTCCTGATGTATCAGAGAAGCTTAAATGAAGCCAGTGGCAGTTTGAGTTTGTTAAGGGTACTTTAAGAGATCCTATTAAGGTCAGATTGAGATGGGCTAGCACAGCTGTTTGGAATCTTTATTGGGATAAATGGTAGAGTTTTTAATGGGATAGATGTTGCCATGGGGAGGAAGTTTATATTTTATTATAGTTTGTTTTCTGTGTTTCAGATAAATTTTGTCAAGCTGTATGTTCTAATTCAGTTTTTATTAGGGGAATGATCTATCTGGAATGTTACCATTTTTCCATTTATTTGAGCTGGCCATTCAAATAGCTGGAAGATGGTGAGGGTCTTTTCTTCTCTTCCCTTATTTTTATATTCCCTTCTATCAGTTCATGTTTTGTTAGACTCTCTTTATTGACACCCCCACCCCTTCTTCCCATAGCCACAGAAAGGATTATTTGTTGAGTCTCTTGGAGATCTAGGCCGGGAGATCAAGAGAGACAAGAATTTAGTGTAGCAGGAGTTTAATGTGTGTAACTGTGATGGTTCTCGGGGTACCCAGGACTGTTAGTCACTTTGTTACCCTCCTGCCTTCAGCGAGAGAGAGTTTTGCTTATGCTTAACTTCCTGACACCTCCAGTCTTTTAGACCTCAAGTCCTTTTGGTACATCAGGTTGTCTTTTTGCTGTTCATTATGGTTACTCATCTTATACCTTCTTTTATACTATTTCCTTTACTCAAAATATATAAATAGAAAATAATCAACGGTAACCTTTTCTATCTGTTTCCAAACTTCAGTGCTTGGAACGTGATCCTTAGCTAAACAGCAAACTGAGTAAATCCTGCCATGACTGTGCCACTGTGATGGTTCTCAAGCTACCCAGGACTGTGAGTCACCTTGTTACCCTCCTGCCTCCAGTGAGAGAGGGGCTTGCTTGTGCTTTAGTAGAAGTCAGCTCTTACCTCCAGTTTGCTAACCACCCAAACAATCTCCTCTGGGCTATGCCAGCCCTTCCTTTGCCTTGCAGGTTAACAATAGGTATACTCTGGTACCCGAGCCTCTTTGAAACATTCCCTTGCAGTGGCCAGCCCCTTATCCACTGAACACTCACAGTAATACCAGGTCTGCTGTCCCCAAAGGAACAGTATACACACCTGCTTGAACATAGAATCATAGAATACCAGGGTTGGAAGGGACCTCAGAAGGTCATCTAGTCCAACCCCCTGCTCAAAGCAGGACCAATCCCCCCAATTTTTGCCCCAGATCCCAAATGGCCCCCTCAAGGATTGAACTCACAACCCTGGGTTTAGAAGGCCAATGCTCAAACCACTGAGCTATCCTTCCCCTCCCCCCAACAATTCAACTAGTGATCAGGTCCTTGTACAACGCCATAGCACTGAGATATATTTATAGTTAAAACAAACATAAGTTTATTGTCAATGATCAAGATTTAAGAGATAGCGAGTAAGAATAATGGAAACAACAGGTTACATGTAAAACAAAAGTATAACATGTTTTCTAAAGACTAAACTTAACAGACTAACCTTTAGTCTAAATACATTTAGCTCACCCCAAATGTCCTTTGCAGTGTTTTCAACAAAGTCTGGTTCAGAGCCCACTTTCATGAATATAAGGGCACTATCCACTTACTGAGTGCGATTTTATATTAATATTTAACAAATGGTTAATATTAATTGCATAATAGATTCTAACTTCATAGTTATGACATTGCAGTTTCTCCCGCCTTCGCCCAGCAGGTGGCGCTGTGAAGGCACACGCTCTCCGTGCGCTGCTTCCTTCAAGCCTGCAGTGAGCGCCTTCGGGTGCCGACCACCCTACCTCTTTGAGCAACAGCCGATTGGGTGGCTTTGCTGTCGATCAGGGAGTCTGGGCGGGAGCAACCAGCCCTGTGGGACAACGGGCTGTCAGTCAGAAGAACCGGGCGCTGATTGGGCCCTGCTTGTATTGTTGGAGCGGGCGCGGCCCGGGCCGAGGCGGTAGGAGTGATGGGAAGGCGCCGCCCGGAAGCGCTGGTGCCCGGTGCGTGCTGCCTTTGTTTTACTGGCTCCCCGAGCCAGGGAGGCGAGCTCGGGGGCCGCTGCGTGTAAGAGGGGCCTAGGCGCGGCAGCGATAGCGGGAGGGGGCGGTATAGGGAGGGCGCAGGCCCGCGGCCCTGCCTGGCGGGTCGCGGGGGGGCTCTTCCCGCGCCCAGAGCCCTGGGCGCGGGGCGGGAAGTGGCGCGGCGAGCCCGGGTGTGCGAGGGGGGCGGGGTGAACTCGCGGAGCCCGGGGTGGGGGTCAATGGCGCTCAGCCTTGAGTGGGGGGCCCCAGAGAGAGACCGACTAACGGACAGGAGCCTTGAGCCCCAGGGCAGGGAGACCACAGGAGAGGGATGGTCTAGGTACTGAAATCGCTCCCTAGGGCCGGTCCCTGCTTCAGCCTTCAACATATTTATCTCCACGTTCCACGACACCCTGCAGGGGTAGGGAAGTGCTAGCATTCCCATTGTACAGATGGCAAACTGAGGTATGGAGACAGAGGCTTCGTCTGCACCTAAAAATAGATTGACCTAACTGCCTTGGTCAGGGCTATGAAAAACTTAACGTCCTGTTGATGTAGTTAGGTTGATCTAACCCCGCACTGTAGAAGCAGCTAGATCAAGGGAAGAATTCTTCCCTTGATCTAGCTGCCATCTCTCTAAAAGGTGGATTAGCTACGTTGATGGAAAAAACCCTTCAGTTGATGTAGGATGTGTTTATGCCACAGCAGTGCACTGTATGATAGTCATACACTAAGTAAGTGGCTTATGGTCACACAGGAAGCGTCTGAGAGTGTAAGAATTGGTCCTGGGCTCCTAAGTCCAAGAACCCTAACCACTGAAACACTGTCATGAAAGCATCTGTAGAGCTCTCAGCAGGGATTTCATGCCTCTGCTTCCACTTTCTAAAATATAAATAGATGCAATAATACTTCCAAAACTTACTGTGTATTTTCCATTGAATAGTTCATGTCTCTCATCAGTTTTCATTTCACCTGAAACTTTTCTAATATTCTTGATCAGTGGTTCTCAAACTTTTGCACTGGGGGACCTCTTCCACACAGCAAGCCTCTGAGTGCCCCCCCTTATAAATTAAAACTACATTTTTATATTTAACACTTTTATAAATGCTGGAGGTAAAGTGGGGTTTAGGGTGGAGGCTGTCAGCTCATTACCCCCCATGTAATAACCTCACGATCCCCAGTTTGAGAACCCTTGTTCCTTATACATTTAAATTCCATCTGAAATGTAGAGGTCTAGCTTTGCTTTCAAATTCTAGATGACCTTCCGTCAGTTGAACATAATCCAACTCCATTGCTATCTACTTTTGAGAGAGTTAATGTTCTCAGCTTCCTTTTTTAGCTTACAATTTCTTATGAAATTTTGCCAATGCTGTACATATTTTCACAATTAAATACATGATTAAGCTAGTAGGGAGTGACTTTCTTCCATCTTTGCCTCACCAGGGGGCTCAATGTCCTGAGATCCCCATGTACATGCTGGTGAAGCTCTTATCGCTTTCTATCATTGTCTTGTGACTAAAGCATAGGACTAGGAGAAAGGAATTCTGGGTTTAATTTCCAAAAGCTCTGCCACCACTTTGTATCACCTTGAAACAGAATGGTTAGTGACTTGGCCTATTTCCCTGTCTCACAGAATTGTATTGCCTTAACAGTTGTGTGTAAAGCATTCTTAGTTATTTCGATGGAAGGAACTCTGAAAGTCTTTGTTTATAAAAGAAAAATTGCTTTATTACTGCTTTGGCTGCCAATGGAGCATCCCATTCAGCTGCACTATTCAACTATCTATAGAACCAGTTTTAAATACAGCATGTTAAAAATGCAATGGTTTTTAAACCGTAATTATCCACGATCACATATGGTCACCTCTGCGAGCTCCGATTAGGAACCACCCTTTGCCCACATAAAATGACTCTGAAAAGTGTTAGATATTGTAAAAGTATTTTTAACTCATAATCAGAAGGTTGAAATGAATCTGTTAAACTTTCTAGTCAGTTTTTCGTCTATTCTAAATGTATGCTCTAGTTTGGTATTATAGGATTGATTGTGCTGGTGGCTTCTCTTTTTTAAAAGGAAAACCAAGTTTAAATAATATCAAAAAAGCTCTCTGTTGGTCATTAGGACAGTGTGATATAAATGTTTTAATAAAAAAAAAAAAAAAGGCACCTTGAATGTGGAACTTCCCTACTGGAATAGATCAGTAGAGCCCTGTACAGATACGAAATTTGTACCCATATCCCATCCGTGGATATAAAGCAGATATCCGCAGATTTGTAGGGCTCTAGATACAAAATTTATATTCACATGTGATCTGCGATCTGCAAAAATGATCTGTGGATATAAATCCGCAGATTTTCAGGGCTCTATCGATCAATCAGGCCAAGACCAAACCTGACAAAGTTCAGAGTACAAAGCAAAAAAAACATATATAAGGGGTGAATAGGAGGGAATTAAAATAAAAGCTGAAAGGAGCAGAGATGAAGTACAGGATCTTTTACAGACAAATTAATGTGTCTCAATGTATATGGGACTTAGATTCTACTCTTTTTAGGGATTTTTAATGTGAGCATCACCTAGATATCAGAGTACAGTACATTTACATAAAGTAGACAGCGAGACTGCATTTCCTGCTCTTTTCCCTTACTACAATGATAGGCATGTTAGAAATGTCTGACATAGACAGATGGAAAAATATTTTACAATTTGTTTTAGAATTGTTTCTGATTGTTGATTCTTCAGAAATATTGCTGAGAATTAGGTTGGGTTTTTATTTTTTGGTAGATCTTGATATCCTCTGGTAACGAACGGGGGGGTGTTGCTGGTTTCAAAATTTTTCTATGGCATTGAGTAAGCATTCTACAACAACAGTGATAGACATACTCCAAGACACCAAGAGAAATACAGGGAGAAGAGAAACTACTTGGTGGTCAAGAGGAGTACTTCTGAATAAAGGAAAGGTTGGTACCAGAAGAGAAGGAACAGCATAAAGTTATTTACAGAACAGGAGCTTCTAACTAAATCAAGTCTGATGCTCTTAAGGCTTAAAATACTCACCCTTTATTTTTTCTTCTGGTCTTCTATGTATTTTATGTTTCATTGGAGTATTTTTACTGTGTTGAAATGTTATGTTTCTTCGCACAGATTTCTTAAAACTTTGTTTTATTTATTTTTTTAAGAAAAGAAAATGATGTTGCTAGATTTCATTTTTTGAATATCCCAGGAAACTTTTCTTGGGAGCTGGAAATTAAAAATCAAAGATGTTTACCAACTTTTTTAGATTGATGCAGAGAATAGGATTGAAACCAAAGACATATTGGGATTTTAACTGACTTTAGTGCTCATGAAAGATGACTGTTGACATTCTTGAAGAAGTATTCACAAAAAAAGTACATAGGGATGTTTTTGCCTTCGTTACCGGCTGTCACTGAGCCTATGCCTCACTCTGCAGGATCAGTTTTGGGATGAGAGTGAAGTCTAGTCACTGTGGGCCAGATCCACAAAACGATTTAGGTGCTTAAGGCCAATGTTAAAGCACCACTGAGATCCTCAAAATCCCTGCTCACCTGCTGTCTCACTCTAAAGTCTAAAGGTGCTTGAATTTCCCTTTCCAAGGGAGCATGTGTACAGCCTCCTCAGTCTTGGTGTCTGGGCACCTGAGCCCCAGCAGGATCCTCAAACTAAGTGTTCCTCTGCCTATCTTGCCTGCAGAGCCTGATCCAGAAGGTGTTCCTACATAAAAGAGGAGGTGGTGGTACTGCCCCCTTATAATGTTTAGCCCAGTGGTTAGAACACTCACTCAGAATGTAAAAGACCCAGGTTCAGTTCTTCCTGTGCCTGAGGTGAAGAAAGGAATTGAATTTGTCTTCCTTTATTTTGTGATTTCCTTAACCACTGGCCTATGGGGTATTCTGGGACAAGTAACTCTCATTCTCTCCTGTTGAAACTGTTCCACTTTTATAAATAATCAAATATGCATTGGAGCAGGGGGACTGGAACCTCGATGTCTCACATGCTAGGTGAGTGCCAAAGCCACTAACAGCTATAGAGTCATTCTCACTCTCTTTCTGTTCCAGTGCATATGTAATTACTTATATACAGTGGAACAGCTTCCATGGGATAAACTGAGAGGGACTCGTATCAGATTATGCCATAGCCAGTGATTAGGGTACTCTCATGGGAGACCCAAGTTCAAATCCTTTCTCCACATCAGGCAGAGGGGGAATTGAACCTGGGTCATCTATATCCTGAGTGAATGGTCTAATCACTGAGCTAAAAATTATTAAGGGGGGTCCACCACCTTCTCTGTGGCATGTCTTAAAAAAACAAAACAGCGTAGATACCTCATTCCAGAAGAGGGTTTATGGCCGAGAATATTTAGTGGAGGTAGACACTTAGTCTAGTGTGGACTTAGGCACTTTAATGCCTTTGAGTGGTGGCACATGGTACCCACACCTCTCCTCAGCATTTCCTATTGGTCAATTTAGGTGGATCCCTGCTCACTATTCTGGCTTTTGTGATCCCATTCTTAGATGTCCATCTCTTCCCATGCATTGTATGGGTAGCCTACGTGCTTGAGCCAGGCTGTGGGTGGCAAAGTGCCTAAAAGTTAGGCACTGAAATGCCCAAGTTCTTTTGTCGATCTAGTCATGTGACCGATTCTGTCTTTGGCTTCTCTACTAAGACTGGCACCAAGTGTAATAGTTGCAATGATGGTACTTGATGTAGGCAACTGGACTGAAACCATCAACTAATTTCATAGATCACTAAGCAGCTACCAGACAGCAATGATTTTCAGTCATCAAGCGCCAGACTTTTAAAGGTATTTAGGAGCCTATTTGTATCTTTGGACATCTAAATACCTTACAAAATCTGGCCCGAACCAACTGGGAGTTGATTAGAACCAGTGTCCTTTAAGAGTTCTATACCATTACTAGTAACGTGAGCAGTCCATTCCCCTTTTGCTTTGATAATATAATTTGTATAATACAACCTGAAATTAGATCCTCTGTGGACATTTTTTCCCTTTAATGCAGGGTATGCACGTTTTGGAAGAGTGGGGATTAATATCTTTTATATGGAGATTATTTTGGTGATATATTGAGTAATATTATAAAATTGTAAAATATTAAGCTAGACTAATTTTTCTTCTCTTACATACTGCTTTCCATCCAAAGATCTCAAAACACTTCAAAAACATTAATTAAGACTCAAAATGTCTGCATAGTAGAAAAGTATTGTCCCTATAAATGGATAAACCAAAACACAGAGTTGAGGTTAAATTTTTTAAAATTGTGTGTCTACTCTTAGGCACTTAAATCCCTAATTAGGCACAAATTTACGAATGTTGATAATCCTCAGATTCCACTAAAGTCAGTGAGAGTTTGAGGGCCTCAACACCTTTGAAAATCAGTCCATTTTTATTTTGGTGCCTAATTAGAGATCTAAATGAGTTGCTGAAGGTCACAAGAAGCCTGGACAGAACTGGGAATAGAACCCAGCATTCCTAATCCCAGTCTTGGGCATTAGGCACAAGACATTTATTAGTAAAATAGCTTGTGGGAACATGTTAATTATGACCTGTATAACTTTTTCCCATTTGGGAAGAAGAAGGCATCCTACAGTTGTAAAATTCGCTGCCTACCAGTTTTGTTAAAGTACCTCTGAACTTTTTGAACTAGCAGTTTATAGTCAGATGAAAATTAACAAATTTGAATATTTGGACCCTGAGTTACACTTACATATAGATTTTCTTTAAAGGTTTAGCAAGCCTTTGCCTTTTGAAAAGTTTGAACTGGTTGTCAGAATTTATTGGTGAAATCCTCTTTTTTTCTATGTGACCATTTTTTGTTAATCCTCCAATAAGGGATTTCAAAATGTTCATGTTACTTTTATCTTGGGAGTTTTAGAGTAATTGTCTATTTTTATTTTTAAGGAATCTTATGTTCTTAGAGAAGCCTATAACACATAACCATAGATGGCACCTAAACCACTTGGGAAGTGGGAAAAGTATGGAAAAAGATACTGTCGAGATTGGGAAAGGGAAACTGGATTAAAAGAATGGATTCGAAGTGTACCAGGAGATGACACAAAGGCAGCATGCAAATACTGCGCATGTGAAATCAGAGCCCATCATAGTGATTTGGTTGCACACAGTAAAACAAAAAAGCACAAGAGACATGTTGCTTTATTTTCACATTCTTCTGATATGAAAAAACATTCATTTGAATTTGAAGTTGAAAACCAAAATTCATTTGATGATGATATCACGCAAGCCAAATTGGATCAATCTGTTAATGTGTGCGCACTGAAGCTAGCGGCACACATAGCTTGCCATATGAGCATTTTCACAGTGGATCACCTAGGCTGCATTGTTGGAGGGATAGCAGAGAAGGACATTAGTCTGCATAAAACAAAATGTTCCACACTGATTAGAAATGTCATTGGTCCTACTGTACACAAAGAACTTCTCAGAGACATTGGCAATGGACACTACTCGTTGATCATTGATGAAAATACAGATGTATCAGCACAAAAGCAACTTTGCTTGATAGTAAGATACTTCAGCAACAAGCTTAAATGTATTGTATCATCCTTTGCAGGGATCATTAACTTGACTAGAAGTGGTACTATCACAGAAGCACTCTTGACATTTCTAAATGACAACAAGCTGAACATAAAAAGGTGTGTTGGGATTGCTGCTGATGGTTTCAATACAAGCTTATGTGGAAATAAGAATTCATTGCTCAAAAAGTTTTATGAACTCAATCCTTGTGGAGTTTTCATCAAATATGTAAGTTACTCTCTCTATTTGTGTTCTTCAAAAGCCATTGATGTGCTTCCATTGAACATAGAGTACATGGTTTCACGGACATACTTGTGGTTTTCCCATAGCACTTTCCACCAGAAGAGGTACCATGAACTGTATGCTGCCATCAGTGTTGGAGAGAATTTCCTGAAAATACTGCAGCTTACTGAGACAAGATGGCTGTCCATTAGCCCTTGTATTAACAGAGTACTTGATCAGTATGAAGCTCTGATGTTGCACTTTCAGTCTATAAGAGACAATGAAAGGGACTACAGTGCTGAGCTTCTCTATCAAATGTATTCTGACCCAGTAAATAGACTCTATCTTGTTTTTCTGCAGCCTCTTATTGAGGAAGCTAACAGGATCAACAAGTTATTTCAATTTGAAACAGTTAATCCAGTTAACCTTATTGCTGAATTAATGCTGTTCTATCAGAATTTGGTACAAAGAGTCATGAAACCTTGTGTCTTTACAACATGGTCATCCATTGTAAATTATGATATTCACTGTAACAGGAACTACATGCCTCTTTCAGAGGTTAACTTTGGATCAGCGTTCCTATCAGAATTAATAAATGCAAATCTTTCCTCACATACAGTAGATACCATCCAAAGCAGATGTCGAGATTGTATCCTTGAGTTTGCTAAGCAAATAAAGCTCCGACTGCCTCCAAATGTCCATCATCTAGAATCTCTCAGCGCTCTGAGCCCTTCAGTTGTTCTCAGTCCTACAAAACCTGAATTCTCAACCCTGTCTTTTTTGTCCTTGTGTAGAGGGGATCATATCAAGTTGAAACAGCAATGGAGAAATCTGGATGCAGTCTCATGGACGAACACAGAAGATAGCCAAATAGAACAGTTCTGGATAGAAGTTGCAAAACACACAGATGAAGTTGGTGATAAGGATTTTGTTGAGCTAGGATTATTTGCCCTTGCCCTTCTCACCTTACCCTTCAGCACTGCAGCCGTGGAGTGTACAATCTCACAAATGAACTTGATAAAAACCAAGTTAAAGAACAGACTGCAGGACAGCCTACTTGAAAATATCTTAAGGATCAGGGCCTATATGCACCGAAATAAGATTTGCTGCAACCAGTTTCAGCCATCCAAAGAGATGATATCTTTGTTTAATAATGAGTTTTATGCAATTGCTAATAGCAAGGATGCTACAGATGACTCTGAGGAGGATATATTTTGAAAAGACTCAAGTGAAGAGGATCTCTTTTTTAGAAAAGTAAGCAAGGATTTTCAAAATGGCTCATTGCAATTGAACTATTTGATTCATGCATTTAAAATGTTCTATCTACAAATCCGTTTTCCCATTCATTTAGTAAGAACTACTTTTCACAGAGTAAGATACATTGCATAAAACCACACAACCCTTTTAGAAGAGGATTTTTGAAAAATTTAATGAGGCATGCTCTAATAGTAATTCATTTGGTGGGGGTGCACTTGACTGAAGATGCTGATTAGAGAGCGCACCAAAAACCCCTCTCCATTAGCCTATTAATGTAATGCAGTCATGGCATATTTTTATATTGAGTGATACAGAACTTGACACTACATTTCTGTGCCTCAGTACAATACTCTCAGTCAGGAGCCAAATGGCTGGGTGAAGATTAAATAAAACCTGCTTTTTTACATATGAGTTTTGGAGGGCACTATCCTTGAATAATTTGTATTTATGACTGTGTTAAAAGAGATACTTCTAAGGGCATTCTGCGCCAAAAAAAAAAAAAATCTGTGCACAATATTTTAAAATTCTGCAAAACTCTACAAATTTTATTTGTCAAATAAATGTGGAGGCTCCACATGGCATTGGGGAGCATAGGCCACTGGCTGCACAGAGGTGGGAGATCATTGTGCAGCTACCCCTTGGGATTCGGACTCGGCGGTGAGGCTGCACCCAACCCTGACAGTGCTAGGACTGGGCCTGTCCCAGAAACACCCCAGGGCCCTTCCCCTCCATCCAGGTGCACCAGGTGTGGGGAGGCAGGCTTGGCAAGGCAGGAACCAAGTGTGGCAGGGCTTAGCGTGGGGGAATCCAGGGGTGGGTTGAGAGGGTTCTGTGTGCGGTAACCTGAGTGCAGGTGGCTCAGTGGGGGATCCAAGTGCAGGGGGGATCTGGATGCACAGGGGCTTGTTGGGGGGTTCTGGGTGCAGCGGTAATGGGACTCTGCAGGGGGTTCCAGGTGAAGGAAGTTGGGGCTCATCAGAGGGGGTCAGTGTGGGGAGGATAGAGCTCTTCAGGGGGGTCTGGGTTTGGGGGGCTCAGTGGTGGGGTACAGATGCTGGAGGTGTGAGAAGCCCAGTGAGAGAGGGATCCAGGTGCAGCTGGTTAGGGTTTCGGTGGGGTGGGGATCTGGGTGTGCTTGGCTTGTCGGAGTGGTCCAGGTATGAGGGGGTCTGGATCCATGGGGGTTGGGCGGATGGGGGAGCAGCTCCCTGTGCAGGGATCCCTCTCCCTGAAGCTGAGGAGCAATAGGTGCAGGGGGGAAGGGGAGGGCACAGTTTGCAACTGGGGGAGAAATCGGGGGGTGGGTGCCATGCAAGGAAAGAGGAAGTCCTAGCAGCTGAGCCTGGCGCGGGGCAGGAGCTACCAGCCTGGTCTTCCCCAGTCCTGCCCCTGCCTCACAGTGATTTACTTCTCTAAGAGCTGCTTTGGGCACCCAAAAATACTCCTGGGGAGGGTCGCATGACTGTTCTTGTGGCTTTCCTTTGCAGGAGATGTAAATTCTGCACATGCGCAGTGGCGCAAAATTCCCTCAGGAGTAAAGAGAAGTCTGAAATTCAAAGTGGCATATTGTAAATAAAAAGACTAAGGATTATTAAAATAATTGTAAGATAGTTGTAATTTCTTAATGGTATTGTCTTGTGCTTTTGGGACTTTTTTTAATTAGATGAATTATGTACAAGTATGAATTAATAACTATTAAAATAGTCTGGAATTATAACAGTGGAGGGTAACACCATGAAATATTTTAACTGTTGAAATACCTATTTTGAACCCACTTTTATTAATTTTTAATGTACATTCTAAATTTTTGTAATAAACTGATATATAACCTATCATAAAAAACTTGTAGTAATTCTGCTGTTAGAAACTGAAGTCCTGAGTGTGAGAGTGTTAAATGTCCTTAATTCTCAAGGGCATTCAAGATGTGGCACTAGTGAACACGAGCAGTGTAGTTAGTGATGTGTATGAAGACAGCTGGTTACTCAAAGGGAAAAAAATCCATAGGAACTCTTCTAATTTGGTTTTTATTGGTAGAGAGTATTTTATAGTTCCCTAACTATGCCAACTTGTGGAACTGGATCTTCTGAATACTATTTCTTACTGTTCCTAGTATATTAACCACTCTTAAACAGGGCCCAGATACCTGGAAAATAGACCTACATGCAGCCTCTGCTTAGGTATGTAACTTCTCCAGGGTTACAAAGCTGACTCTGTAACCCTGAAAGCCCCAGAGTTTAGAGCAGGGGCAGGCAAACTTTTTGGCCTGAGGGCTGTATCGGGTTTCTGAAATTGTATGGAGGGCCGGTTAGGGGAGGCTGTGCCCCCCCTGACAGCCCCCCCCGGACTCCTGCCCCATCCAACCCCCATCTCTGTCCCCTGACCACCCCTGGACCCCCTCCCCCTAACTACCCCCCGCCGCCCCATCCAACTCCCCTCTCCTTCCTGACTGCCCCCCCAGGACCCCTGCCCCATCCAACCCCCCCCTTCTCCTTGAATCCCCCCAGACCCCTTTCCCTTGGCTGCCCCCCACTGCCCCATCCACCCCCCCTCTCCTTCCTGATGGCACCCCCTGGGACTCCTGCCACATCCAGCCACCCCTTCTCCCTGTCCCCCACCGCCCCATCCAACCCCTGCTCTCTTTCCTGACTGCCCCCCCGGGATCCCTGCCCCCATTCAACCCCCCTGTTCCCTGCCCTCTGACTGCTCCAACCCCTAAACACCCCCCCACCGCCGACCACCACCCCTGAACTCCCCTGCATTCTATCCAACCCCCCTGCTCCCTGCCTCCTTACCGGGCTGACTGGAGCACTGGTGGCTGGCAGCACAGATGCACCACGACAGGCAGCCGTGCCACGCAGCACAGAGCACCGGGTCAGGCCGGGCTCTGCAGCTGCGCTGCCCCAGGAGCTCGCTGTGCCAGTGGAGCAGTGAGCTGAGGCTGCGGGAGAGGGAGAACAGCAGGGGAGGGGCCGGGGGCTAGCCTCCCGGGCCAGGAGCTCAGGGGCTGGGCAGGATGGTCCTGCGGGCCAGATGTGGCCCACGGGGCATAGTTTGCCCACCTCTGGTTTAGAGGCACTGACCTTTGTACTTCTTGAGTAAAATGCTCAAGGTAAACTTCCTTGTTATGCACAAAGTAGTATTACTTGGAGTTAGGTGCACTGTCAGTTCTCTTTAGAAATAATAAATATAAAAACATCACAGACTGGGTCTGGGGGGAGGTAGCAGTGGTCAGGCAGCAAAGGAGCAGGGTCTGTGAGGACAGGAGCACTGGACACCACGGGGCTGGGCCTGGAATGTGTAGATGGGGGAGCTGGAGACAAGGGAGCATGGGTGTAGTTTGTGAGGCAGGGGAGCACTGCCACCCCAAAATGCAAGCCTCACAGAATTTGGACCCCCGTACCCCCTGCCATACACAGCCCCATTGCCTAGATTGGAGCTGCTCCAAAAATATAGAAGTTAAACTATGCCTGGGTGGGGAGTGGGAGCTGGAGATAAGGGGCAAGACCTGAGGGGCGGGGGAACTAGTGCCAAGGGAGAAGCATTGGAGGGAGCTATAGGGCAGGGTTCAAGGTGGGGGGAGGGGCAGGTGCTGGAAGGGGGTACGGCCAGGGTCTCCAGTGAAGGGGAGCTGGAGATGAGGGAAGGGGGCTATAGGGCAGGGTTTGAGGGGTGCAGAAGCTGGAGATGAGGGGAAGGGGCAGGCACTGGAGGAGGCTATAGGGCATGGTCTGAGGGGTGGGGGGAGCTGGTGACGAGGGGAGGGGGGAGCTGGTGACGAGGGCAGGGGGCTACAGGGCAGGATCTGAGGGGTGGGGCCGGAAGCTAGAGACCAAGGATAAGCAGTGGTGGGGGCTGAGGCGCGGGGAAGCGAGGCCAGGCGGGGCAGAGTCTGAGGGGAGGCTTGGAGACGAAGCAGGGTCTGGGCAGTGGGGGAGCTGGAAGGCGGGAACCGGGACAGAAGGCTCGTGCGGGAATTGCCCCGCGCGCAGAACGCAGGGGGCGCAAGGACACGCCGCAAAGCCTTGTCTTACTCCTCCCGCCGCCAGCCTGTGTAACTTTAAGAGCTGCTGAGTGTCACTCCATTCGGCCAATCAATGGGCTGATTCCAGCACTCGCCCCGCCCCTGTTGCTCCCAGCCTTATGTAACCCCGACAAAGCCAACCCTAAGCCTTGTGACTGCGCGCGGCCCCGAAGCTCTGTGTCGCGCTCTCGCACTAGAGTCATGGGGTGGGTGTGGGAGGGGGTGTGTCGAGGGTAGGACACCGCAGTCCACATAGCAGTGACGTGAGGGACTTTTAGCACGGTGATTGGCGTCGTCTGGGCGGCTGCTGCGCGGTGATTGGCTTGCTAGAGATGGGGGCGGGTCTGGCGCTGGCAGCCGTTAGGCTGGCTGACTGGGATGGGGGGGTGAGGTAGCGGGGCTGAACATGGCGCGGAGCGGCCGGGCGCTTGGGAAGGTGCTCGCCGAAAGGCTCACGGCGCCGCACAGAAGCGTTCTCAGGTAGGCGGGGTCCTCCAGTCACAGGGACATGGGGCAGTTTAAAGGGGCTGATGACCCCCCCCCCCGGGGCCCGTTCTTCCCCGCGCTGCGAGCGGCTCCTCCCACCGCGTAGGAACTGGGAATCTCCCTTGAGCCGCCCCCCACCTCGTGAGAGGTGGCCCCTGCTTGCTCCACCCAGGAGCTGAGTGGCGATAATTAGCAGCGTTGACATTCGCCTTGCGGTCAGTAGGCTCCAGAGTGAACACGTTGGAGATGAATGGGGCAACTGCTTGCTCCCCTCGGAGCCCCCCTCTGGCTGAGGATTTGGGGTCCAGGGGCCCAGGTCTCTTTCCAACTCAAAAGCAATAAATAGGTAGCTAGGTAAATCCCCCCTAGGTAGCCCCAACATCAGGCTGGAGTTAAGGGGATAATTTAAGGGTGAAATACAGTCCCAGGAATATTGTGATTCCAAAAAACTTTACTGCAAATGAAATGTCTAGTTCTGCTTGAAGGAAATGCAAAGCATTTAACTGTTAGCAAACTGACACTCTTTCTAGCTGAACCAATATATATAATTTTGGGGTATATTTCAAACATATTTCAAGACCTGTGTCATGACATTTTAATAAATGTAAGGTTGATTAAGAGTCAAGATCTACCCACTTTGTGTCACAGCTGTTTCTGTTAAACCCAGTCTTTCAATTATAGAGGCAAATTGTGTGAAAACAAAAGAAAACTTGGAAAGCAAAATGGACTCAACTATTTCTTTTAATAAGGAGTGAAATAATAAAGGGACTCTTGCAGCCTTTATTGTTATTAGGGAGCTGCTGGTTGTGCCTCCATGTTAAGGTTGAGGTAAGGTGTGTGTGGTAATAAATAGGTTGGAGTCAAAATCCCTTCATGATGTCATAAACTACATTTAGTTGTTTGACACAGGGACTGAAGTAGAAAAATGTGAGATCTTTTTTCCCTCTTTGGAGGGGGAAAAAAAAGTAATTTTATGTCCTGTCCACATTCAAGTGAAGTTTAATGTGGGCTGGAGATACTAAAATAGTTCATCCTTGTTAAAGGAAAGTAGCTTTCCTTGATGAAGCTGAACTGTAGCTCACGAAAGCTTATGCTCAAATAAATTTGTTAGTCTCCAAGTTGCCACAAGTACTCCTTTTCTTTTTGCGAATACAGGCTAACACGGCTGCTACTCTGAAACCTTTTTAAAAATTATTTTAGTATGTGTGGTTTGAGGACAAACTCCATTCCCAGAAACTGTGTTTATATGGTTATAGCCTATCTTAAACAAATGTGATGTTTAGGTGCTTTTGATCCAAGTGTAACTTGTCTTAAAATGATAGTGTGTTCAGAACTTTCTGTCCTTGACAGTGAGATAAAGAATTAAGGGAGTGTAGATATTACTAGGTTTTCATAAGCACTATGTTCATGATCTACCAAATACTTTAGCTATAGATCCAATCTGTACCAAATTTATATAAACGTATCTTTATAATAATTTGTATAATGCATGTACCAAGTATGTACCTCTATCTATTAATGTTTTAATCAATAATGTGCTATTAATAAAAGAGGGAGAGACATTCAGACCACTCTTCCATAAAGTACTTTGGCCTGTGCATTTTCCTTTGTCACTTAGTGCAGAGAGGAGCATTGTGGAAAGCTGCACAATTGTGTGAAAAGAAAAGATGTCTATGTGGTATCTTAACACCACGCAGCTGCTTACAACCCCTCTAATGTGTGAGCTTTGCTCTGCCTATGTGTTGAGTACCAAACTAACTAATGAGGGAGAAATTGATGTCCACTAGGATTTGGAATGAGATCAACTTATGTCACATTGGTGTCATAGGTCATAAAACAGCCACTAGATGACATTAACTTTATGAAACTGATATTTGAGAAACTATGAACATGGTTACAGTGGCACATCCTTAGTACTAATATGTTTTTTCTATCATTTGTTAGATATCTCTCTTCTTCTAGTACTTGATTCTAATCAACTTCAATCTTAAAACAGATCTAGTTTTTTAAATTTAATAAAATCATGGAGTATATGTTGTTTGAACATGTAAGATACAGTAGTAACTGTTGACTCCGTGGAGCATGAAAGACATGTGGTGCCATAGTAGTTGTCCTAGCATTTGGAGATAAAGCAGTAAATGATTGGTTTGGATAATAGTAAAAATGTATACTAAGATGTGAAAGCTGGCTGCCCTGTTGCTAGAGAGGGGTAAATGCAGGACTAGAAGCCAAGTACTTTCGAGTTCTAATATGAGCACTGCTGCTATCTGCCCTCTGTGCCTTAAACAAGTCACTAATACTCTACATCTGTTTCCCTATCTGTAAAATTGGGAATATGTAGTGTCTGAAGATGGATGAACAATGAGTGTTGAGCACTGTTTTTTATATACCTAAACTAAATACTTTGTTACTACATGTGTCCTTGAAAGAGTTAAAAGCCTGATTCAAGAGCGGCCATATGCTTAAGTCCCACTGGTGTCATGTATTTCACTGATGTCTTTTATAAGGATGCTTTCTTGAATCGGAGCCAAAGACAGCACATTCTTGATATCTGATTTATCTTCAGATGAAATCAAGAGAAAATAAACTGATGATGCAGTATTCCATATGAAACCTCTCCAGACTTGTTAACCTTGTAATTTCTTCTTATGTTAACCATACCCGCCTACCTTTGAATGGTATTAAAGCTCTAAATCAGACACTATCTATCAGCAATAATTTCTCATTGTCCTTATTTATGTTGTTTAACATCTAGAATTGGGATTTGGAAGTTGCAAAGCAAGCCTATCTGAAAAATAGTTTGAAATACTTTTACTATATCATTACAGAAATTTAAATACACATTTACTTTTGACAATGTACTATATATAGTTAAAAACTCACACGCTTTATTTTTGTCTGTGGTCGAGAGAGGCTAACTTAAATGTAAAATAAAGCCTATCCCAGGTTTTCTGAGTGCATTGGCCAGATTTATAGAAATTGGATATGGATAAGGATTTATTAATTATTTTATCAATCTCTCTGGCACTGCAAGATTGTTTCTATATGGTACCCCTTGCTGCATCTTGTCCAGGCACATTGCTAAATTATGGGACTGTAGTCACATCTTTTGAGATACAACTGTCCTACAGTCAAATCGATCTCATTCTCAAGGATTTACCAGATACTCAGCCTAACTTTCCCTTTCCTAATTTCATACCAATACTCCTGGTTGTATCTCCGATACAATCCCAAGTAATTCCTTTCTGTCTCTGGTGTTTACGATTCTAAATATTTGTGGTCTATGATCTTGTTTCACACGTTTTATTACCTTGCAAAATATGTATATATTATCTCTCTTCTGAAGTCCCTCCCAGACTGGTTTTCTGTCTAACATGGTGAACCAGAATTAAATGCAACTGTAGCCCTGGGGTAGTTGTACAATTGAGTTGTTACTTATTGCAGTTCTTAGGGGCATAAGCATTTTTGTCAAGTGTTCATGATAGCTTTGAATAGAATTTAGTTACTCAAGTAGATATTTCTGTTATATAAGCTCCTCAAAGCAGGGATTGTGTCTCAAGAATATTTATAAAATGGCTTGTATAATTACAGTATTATTCGAATGTCCTGTAATAAAGCTCCATTGAGGTGAGTGCAGAGCAGGTATGTGATGCTTCCATGATGTATTAAATGTCTGCCCCATAAATTTACACTGTTGGTTATTGTAGGAAATTAGTGGATGTTTTGCAGTCACAGGCCAGCAAAGTTAATAGTTTCTTCTTTAAATAGTTGGCAGTTTACACTTAGTTATCGTAACTTGCTAGACTTCAGTGGTTAAGGAGAAGACTCATCCACCAGTGCACTATGTTTAAAAAAAAAAAACCTTTCAGCTTATTGGGGAAGGTCAGTTCCATTTTTAACTCCTCATTCATATGACTGCTTGATTCTAGAGTTACAGCTCTGATTGTGTTAGAAATACGATAGAAACCCAGATAGTTCATTAGATATTATGGGGAGAGGGACCACTGGTAGGTAATAGAGCTCTCTCTTTTAAATGCATTGATGCCAGGAATCAGGACTTCCTGAGGTTAACTTTTGTATAAAATATACTAGTGCTTCTTAACAATGAGAGATCCCAACTCAAGCAGAGTATTGAATTTAACAGTGTAGATGGATCTATAAATGTGATTCACATTTTAAAACTGAAATATGCTTTGTATTTTTCCATAATCTTAAATTCATTGAGAGAATATAAATATGACCTTTATAAGTATTTCTGAAAAGTAAATGGTGAGGTTTTATTTCTGAAATTCAAGATTATATATGATCTCAACTGTTTCAGGAGAAACAAATGTCTAAAGTAGGATAAGGAGTGTAGTTTCCTCTCCAAAAGGCCATGCAGCCAGGAACTTGCTTTTTAAGAGAAATAAGGGGGGAGGAGAAACTAACTTCTTGTCATCTGAAACATAAAAATATGAATGTATTTTTAATGGTATTCAGCTGTGTATCTCAGACTCCAAACTTCTTTTTCTGTTCACATATGCAGAATGGGACAAAATATTAGAGATGACGTCTGAAAACTACTTGTATATTAGCAGGAAATGCTGGTCTGCAAATCAAAGTGAACTCAGTTTAGTGTATGGCCTCAGACTGAGTTGAAGCCAAGCCTTAAAGGAAGGCCTTTGTATTTTACTGTGTGCCAATTTTTTTTTTCCATGACTGGGAGCTATTTTTAGTTTCGCCAAAGACAAAAAAAGGTTAACATTGCATCTTGAACAGCTTACAGACTGTTATGGAGCTCATTTTCACATCTGAAGCAAAAATTTTCTGCAATACTGTAGAACAGATTGCCTGTATATCTCACTTTAATGTATGCAGAATTGTAGCCGTGTTGGTCCCAGGATGTTAGAGAGACAAGATAGGTGAGGTCATATCTTTTATTGCACTTCACCCACCTCTCTATCTTACTTCAAAGCATTAATGATTTGTTTTGTTAATCAAAAACACACTATAATAAAACATTTTCACAATTGCAGGCACTTGGCTTCATGTGGTATTCTGATGAGCAGAATTCCTCAAATGCAAGCATCTGTAACAAACCGTACCTTCGCAAGAAGAACTTTCTTCAACATTGCTTCACCATTCGGAAATAAAAGAAAAGAATATTCTGAGAGAAGAATTATAGGGTTTGTATAATAGAACTATGGAAATAGACTTATAGATGTGTGTGCATTTGGTTTCTATAAGTTGTTGTAGATAAGCCATAAACATTTCTAGTAGTTCTGGTTATGTTTAGTGGTGACTAATGACTTTAAAGGAGCCTGACTTTCAGAAAGTGTAGAGCATCTCTCCCCTCAAAATCAGGCCCCTTTTAAGTGCCTCAGAATGACCACCAAAAAATGAAGACACTAAAAATCACTAGCCAGTTTTGAAAGGTTTAGTTGTCTTGTCCAGAAATTAAACCCAGTGTTCAAAAAAATGTATAATAAATAAAATTTAAAAAGCTACCCCTTCTAGTGGAAAGAATGCCTTAACCATTTAATCTGCTTCTGCAGAAAACTAATTCCAGCAAAATAACAAAGGTATGAACTCAACTAGTTTTTCCTCATTTGCTCCAAGAACATGCTAATACTTTGCACTTATATTGCATCTTTCATTTGAGGATCTTAGATTGCTGTTGGGGTATGTGGAGAGGAAGCATTATCCCTGTTCTATAGATGGGGAAACAAAAGTACAGAGCTACAGCCGAGGGTGAAATCTGGCCCCATTGAAGTCAATAGACACGGACAGGGGTAAAGGGGCCAAGGCTGGGTCTGCAGCTGGGGGTGGATCTGTGGCTGGGAATGGGGCCGCTCCCAGGTGCAGCTCTGCTCCCGGTCTTGGCCCTGGGCCAGGAATGGAGCTAGGGCCAGGAGCAGAGCTGTGCCGAGGCTGGGGACAGGAGCCAGGGACGTGGCTGGTGGCGGGACTGGAGCAGAGCTGGGGGCAGGAAGGGGTTCCGTGGTGCTCCCTCCCCACCATGTCCCCTGGAAGTTCCTAGCAGGGTGTGCCCCACAGTTTTGGGACTTCCGTTTTAAATTGTTAGGAAACATGCAAAAAGCCTTTAATATTACAATTAAGTAAACAGTGAAGATATTTTACTTCACAAGGGCCAAAGTTTAGGATCTCTTTCTTCTCAATTTGATGACTGACATTGGGACACCTAAAGCAGAAAAGAGGCTGCGTGTTCTACTTTGCTTTAATTGTTTGTAATGTCACCAGTTGTTTTAGGAGAAACTCAAGATCAGAATTTTGTTTTTATTTTTTTTCCAAATGCTCTTTAAAATGTTTTAATCTTTAATTTAAACCCATCCCCATACTTCCTTAGAGTCCAATCCTGCAAGTGCTATGCACGTTGGAAGTCAGTTCACTCTGTGCGTATCAGGAGGTGCACAGCACTTTGTGGGTATGGGCTGATCTTACTTACTATTTCTAAATCACCATAAATGTAATTAACACTTCAAACAAATAAGAATGTCCATGCCCCCAAGGAATTTGCTATGTGAAGTTTAAACAAGATGTATGAGGGAAGATGACAAAATGCTGGGCACAGGATGGAGGGTGATGTGCGGACAAGGCCTGATGGGATAAGATAATGGAGTTGCTGAGGTAGCTGATGGTTAAACTAGGCAGTTCACAGCATGCTGAAAGATTGAAGAAATGAAGGGTACAGAGATGGGTCTGAGCTACGGTTTTCCCCCTATGATAAAAGATAATAGGGAAAGGAGCCAGTAGGGGAGAGTGGTTAAAGAGAAAAGAGGAGGTGAAATAAGCAGAAGGGAGGAGTTATGAGTTGAAGGGTTAGAGGGAGATAAACAAAAAGAGACTACAGCAGCAGGAGGATTCTTTAATTAGGTCTGTTTTCTAGAAACTCTTGGAGATGAGTACCAGTCCATTTGAAGGACTAAGGAGTTGACTGTGTAGCTAAACATATGCAATGCCATCTATGTTTGCTCCAGGTGGTGCTTAAAAATATACTCATTGTATTGTATGTGGACAACATTTGACTTTCAAATGGTCATAACTGGTTAAATCAAAATCGGTTTTCTTCAGAAGACTGACAGGTCTCAGTGAGGGCAATTTCCATGTCAGATGGTTGCTGTATTTTTTTTGTTTTGTTTTTATTATTTTTCTGCAAGGTAGCTTTTTTCCCCTTTCCAAAAGCAGCTGTAATTTTTCCTTCAAACTTGACATATACTCAGCCCCCCTCACCGCCCTTTCCCCCTCAAACCCTCTCACCCCCAAAAAATCATTTCCCAACAGAAACCAACTTTGGAAACACTCCTGCAGCTTTGCCTCTAGCAGTTGTATCAGCTTTCCTAATAATACAGGATTTTTAAAGTTTGTATATTTTAAAAGCATGCAGATCTGCAAAACATATGAATGGGCTGATTTGCTAAAGGGTGGAATGAAAAGCTAAAGATCTGCAGAATTATACATACTTAAATTTGTATCTCTGTAGAATTTACTGCAATTTTGCATGTCTAGGGGTGGGCAAACTTCTTGGCCTGAGGGCCACATCAGGTTTCAGAAATTGTATGCAGGTCTGGTTAGGGGAGGCTGTGCCTCTCCAAACAGCCAGGCATGGCACAGCCCCTTCTCTCGCTCCCTCCATTCTCCCTTCCCCTGGCTCCCTGTCCCCTGACTGCCCCTGGAACCCCCACCCCTTCTCTCTGTACCCTGCCTGCCCCTGGAACCCCCACCCCTGACTGCCCCCTGCCACACCATCCAACCCCTCTCTCCTTCCTGACTGCACCCCCCTCCCCTGGACCCCTGCCTCCATTCCACCCCCATGTTCCCCGCTCTCTGACCGCCCCGACCCCTATCCACCTCCCCGCCCCCTGACCACCACCCCTGAACTCCCCTGCCCTCTATCCAACCCCCGTGCTCCCTGCCCCCTTACTGCGCTGCCTGGAGCACCAGTGACTGGCGGTGCTGCAGCCGCGCTGCCCAGCTGGAGCCAGCTACACCACCGTGCAGCATAGAGCACTGGGTCAGGCTGGGCTCTGCAGCTGCACTGTGCCAGGAGCTTGCGGCCCCGCCGCCGAGAGCACTGCACCAGCGGCGCAGTGAGCTGAGGCTGCAGCGGGGAGGGGAACAGCGGGGGAGGGACCAGGGGCTAGCCTCCCAGGCCAGGAGCTCAGGGGCTGGGTAGGAGAGTCCCGCGGGCTGTAGTCTAGAAGGCTGAACTAGAGGTATAAAAACTGTTCTGTGGAAAATCACTTGCACAGTATTTGAAGAGCCTTTATGAATAATAGAAAACTTTTATCTTGATATCGTTGTTTGACCATTACAAATGAAGGTGATATAAATATTTACCCTGGGCCGAAACTTCGTATATGGGTCAGAATCAGTTTAAAAAAAAATCTGTTCTGCATTTACCCCATTAAAAACTAGTTCAAGACAAGACTAGAATTTCCATCTTGCTTTCACCCTAAGGGTTTGAATGAGATTCTGACTTATTAAAAAGTCGGAGGGAGGTTTTTATTAAATCCAGCATCTTAGTCTAATGGCTTCTTTTTAGGGTTTTTTTTGTTTGTTCATTTGTTTTTTTGTTTTTGGTAAAGTCCATTTGATACAGAAGTAGCTTAAACTTAAGACTAAAAGGTTCCCCCCTTTTTGAGACATCTAAAATTTAGTACCAACAGTGTTTATCTTGAAGAATTGCATGTGCAGACTGCTTGAAATTGGCTTTTAGCTTTTTTTTTTTTTAAATACTGAGTAATTTAGGCTCCAATCCTGCAAACACTTATGGATATGAGGGGCTAGTCATATGCATGAAATTACAAATTACTCATTTGTGTGTTTGTAGGATTGGGATCTTAGCTCTCGAATGCAAGGGACTAATAGCAGAAGCTTGACAACAGACGGTGGGTAAGCACTGTGCTGGCTTCCCCACCTAGCTTTACCAATATACCTCATCCTAACCTGTGGCACCTCATCTATTCCAATGTCTTGCTTCCCTTGAGCAAATACTGATTTGTGCCAAATTGCTTACAACTCTTTCTTAACTATTTTTAATTAGCTAAGTTACCTGTACATTTTTTAACAATAGCTATATTGTCTTCAGTTGATTGTATCTTTTGAGATTCTAAGTTGTATGATTTTTAGAGTGAAAATATTCATTTAAGTTTTTGTAAAGTGTAGTCAGCATTTACAGTGCTGTATAAATTACTGTTAAAATCTTAAAAGGATGTAAATCTGCAAAGTCAAGAACTCATATGTTTGGAAATACCAAATTAAAGTTGCCCATGTAACTTATAGTAACTTGAAAAGCTTTTATATTTAAATTACTACAGTTTTATAACTGGTAATGTCATGTTTCTATTTCCAGGTATTCCATGCAGGAAATGTATGAAGTGGTAGCTGTTGTGGAGGACTACAAACTCTTTGTTCCTTGGTGTAAAAAGTCAGACATATTATCCAAACGTTCTGGGTACTGCAAAGCCCACTTAGAAATAGGATTTCCTCCTGTGGTAGAGAAGTATACATCAGTTGTTACCCTAGTGAGACCTCACTTGGTTAAGGTAATTCTTATTTTGTGTGTTTCTTGTGTGTAACTTTTCCTAATATCCAATTGTATAAATGTAATACTTTAAAGAAAACAGGAAACTATGACTTCAAAACAAAATTCAAAAATGATTCATAAAGCTGTTTTGAGTGGTGCTATATTTTCAAAAACTGTGTGTGTAGCTTTTGTTTAAGACCTAATTACAGCTGAGGGATATTGAACATTGTTTTTAAAATGTGTCTTTAAAGAAAAATCTTTGCTTTATTCTTTTTATTGTGTGAGAAATAACCAGCCATTTATGTGATACATGTATATACCATTCCTAGTTCTCTTCATTATAAGGAATGGTTGTTAGTATATTTTTTATATAATCCTCTTTAAACTTAAAATTAATTTTGACTTACCCGCTTCTCAAAGAAAAAGGGGCATGATGCTTCAGACACTTCAGCAAGAACTGTGGCATCTGTCATCACTCTCCTCCAGCGTTCATGACTTACATTATTTGGCCTGTTTGGCTGGAAAGGAGCCCTTTAATGGTGAAGGCTTGTTCAGTAGCAAGACTGATGAGAAGATGGAGACTTTTGGGTTAAGCTGGTCAGAAGAGAAGGAACCCTGCTTCATCTTCTTTCATATTGCAGAGGCAATAACTTTCATCTGTTTCCTTTTACTCTTCTTCATAACCATTTCAACCATGGTAGTAACCAAAAAGGCAGATTAAAAGGACAACATTTTAAGCAGAAGTCTGGCACTTCAGCTGCTCTTTTGTCCTCTACACCTACTCAGGCTCAAATTCAAGGGTTGCTCGGGAACCTAATCTCTTATTTCTTTTGCACTTTTCTGTCTCACACCTTTCCTTCACTTTGGGAATCACCTCATCCATTTTCTTGCAGCATGGAGTAAAATTGCCATAGATAACTTGTGTTAAAGATAATTGTTTGGCTAAGCAGTCCAATTCTGCTCTTTCTCCCATCCCCATTCTTTCCAGGGATTCCTCTTATAAAAAACACTGTTAAGAGCAGAAATGGATTCCTTGTTAAGTATGCGGGATATAAGATGCCAAGACAGTACAGTGGGGAGAAGGGCTTTTATTTAAAGTACTTTCTTATTCTGGGGGGTAAAAATCAGGACCTGAGACAGGTGAACAATTACAGCAGAAAGTTCAGGTTTCACATGCTGACTGGACTCTATCCCTACTATTTTTCTACAAGACTGGCTCTTGACCTAAAAGAGAACTGTGAATGTAGGCATCAGGCTGCTTCATAACTATCTCTTAGATTTACAGCTCACCTTAAAAGAGCACATCTAGTCTTGGAGAAGACTAGAACAGGGGTTCTCAACCTTTTTCTTGCTGAGCCCCCCCTCAACATGCTATAAAAACGCCAGAGCCCGGTGGGGGAGGACTTGGGGCTCTGAGCTTGGGGGGGACCCTTGGGCATAGGCATAGTTTTACTTCTGTTTTGGAGTGGGCAAGAGCTGGCAGGGTTCGAGACCGCTCTGCACAGTGGGGTCCAGAGATGGAGTGCCACCTCCACCCCCGACTCACTCAGGAGGCCACCCAGCCTGTCTGGGCTGTGGGGGGATGCAACCAAAAAATATAACTCAAAGGGGGGAGTCAGTTCAAAAAGTTTGAAAACGACTCAGGGTGCAAAGGGGGGTAGCTAGTGGCTGTGTGCAGGCAGTGGGATAGCTCAGGGTGCAGGCAGGTGGTAGCTAGGGGCTGTGTACAGGTAGGCAGGGACAGTCCTAGTGTGGCTCCTGGCTTCAGCCCCCACGCTGCTCCTAGCTTGGGGGGAGTAGGGGGTGCCAGATTCAGCCCTACGCCACTCCCAGCTTGAGGGGTAGGGAAGGGGGTGCCAGATTCAGCCCCGCACTGCTCCCAGCTTGTGGGGGGGGGACGGACATGGGATTCAGCCCCGCACTGCTCCTGGCTTCGGGGTGTGCTGGTTTCAACCCCGTGCCACTTCAGCGCAGGGGCTCGGGGCTCTGGGTTTCAGCCACGGGGCTCTGTGGATCCGCTGAAAGGGCTTGTGGACCCCAGTTGAGAACCGCTGGACTAGAGTGGTGAACCACCCCTAAGAGTGGTGAAGGGAGAAATCTATTTTTGGTGCTTAAAGTCTCTCCCAGACCTATTGTCTTTGTCTATATGAGGATTTTTTTTTCCCTAAAAATTCCCACCATTCAGATCCATCAGTGTTGGCAAAGTGGGAATGGTACCATAGACAAGGAGCTGCTGGCATTCTAACTTGTGTTATTATGGTGGCAAAAACACCAGCAGCGCCTATCCACCATTGCTGTTGCTGACAGCGTTGAATCGTTAGTATCAACAGTGGCCGATGTGAAGGAAAAAAATTCTAGTATTGATGTGCCCATTGAGGCTAGAAGAGTTGCAATGGCAGCATGCTGTTTCCCAGGGTAGAGGAAGAACCATGTAATTTCTTTCTGAAAATTCCAAGGCAATTGGGGAGCAGCATTTAAGCGATTCTTGAAGAGGGAGCATTGTTCAATCCTCTGCTGGAAGTATGGCCAGCCCAAATCTGGATTTGGACAGCAAACAAGAGTGAGTGAAAATAAGGGCTACATTGATCTTCAATCCCAGAGTGGAGGTTACGAAGCCAACACCACTATACTCCCCTAATATAAAACTTTAGGCAAGGACTCTAATCAGATCCGCCCGTAAACACTGCTTGCTGGGAACTAAAGCCAAATATGTATACTTACGGCCAGATTCTGCTATTCTTCTATAGATTAATCCCTTACGTTGAAATCAATGAGACTCTTCATTCAGTGAGATTGGTAGAATATGTTCCTTAATGACATGCATTTCTCGTGAAATAATATTTGTGAACTCTCAAACTTACAGAGGTGGCTGCAGTTGAGACCTACGGTAGTTTAACATATAGCCACTAATACTGTTTAGCATCAAAAGACAATAGCTACAAATTAAGACCATTTACACAGGGTAATTACAAATATTGGAGACATTTCAGTGCATATAATTTATACACAAGAAATAGTAAAGGTTAAATATCAGATGCCTTGTTTAAAACCATGGTACTTACAACACAATGGTACTAAATGATTGCAATTTACAATACTAGGGGCACTATTCTGTTTGTCCTACATACGTCGATCTCTTAGTTCTGTGCACCTGCTTTGAAATCTGTTGTGGCTCTGAGAACAGAAATTGGCCCCCTCCACACCGTCCTTTTTCTACCTAAGAACTGCTCCTCATGTAGATAACTTGATTACATTGCTTGAAATTATTTTAGGTAAACTGGTCTTTTCTTGGCTTCAATGCAGGAGAAATTCTTAGCTGCACCATGCCTTTTAATATGTAGTGAAACGTGAAAACATTAACTTTCCTAATACCAGCTTCCAAAAGGAAATACTTCGGCCTCGTATATTTAATGTACGAGAGCATAGTTCTAGCTTAACTCTTAAACTTTCTTTTAGGCATCCTGCACAGATGGGAAACTATTTAATCATCTGGAAACAGTGTGGCGTTTCAGTCCAGGAATCCCAGGTTATCCAAGAACATGCACCTTGGATTTTTCAGTAAGTATGGTAATTAAGCTCACTGACTGCTGGAAATGTACTTAAAAGCAAACTACAGCCATGATAAACACAAATGTGCTGCTACTAATGAAAAATATGCTAAGCACATGCACTGAAAAATCATGTTAACTTTACAAAAGTTACTGTTAAACTTTACCATGTGAAAACTTCCCTTTCTAGTCCTCATGAGGAATACTTCTTTGATGAAAACATTAGCTTCCACTGCAATGAAATAGTTCAAGGGGTTGAGTATATTCCTCCCCTCAAACTACTAAACACTTAATGCTGGTGTTTTCCAGGCTGCCAGACACAATTATCCCATATGTATTTGTCTCAGTCAGTGATAGAAAAGCCTACTAGATGATATAGACCATGGCCCCACAAATACAGGATTGTTCTCATGTTAACTTCTAGTTTTAAATATTCCAATGGAGAGGATTCCAGTGGAGAGGAGTGGTATTTTCCCTCTGCTATTTAGCATAGAGTAGACTCTTTTTTTCCTTTTTTGTGTACTGACCTTTCTTCTTCCTCCTTTGTACTGTTATCCAGTCCCTTTTTGGTTGTCTCAGCCAAGCTGTATGTATTGAGCTCTTCTGTTCTAGTCTTTTCTCCACATAAGTGCTCCAGTCCCTTAATCACTTCTTGCTCCCTTATGAACTGCCTGCATGCAGTTTATATGGTTTGGTAATGAGGCCCCTGCAGTTAGAAGTAGTATTCCAGACAGTTACACTGGAGTTGTATTCAGGGAAAATAACGCCTCTCTATTCTATGATGGGAAACCACTGCAGCTCAAAACTGTGTTAGCCCATCTCCCTTCTTAGTTATTTGTTTTTTAAAATTTATCTCCTAATTCCTCTGTGTGTATCTTTCTCTCTGGCTATATATATATATATAGAGAGAGAGAGAGAGGTGTGTATTTTTTGGGGGGGTCATTCCCAAGCCAGGGACCTACCTGAAAACTTGCACCTCCGTATACAGCCTGGCCTACAGCAGCAAATGCTGTACTCATGTGTGGGTAGATATTGTTGCCATCTGCTGGAGTTCCCTGATTTAACAAACTCTCTCTCCTGTAAATAGGAGAGAGCTCTTTTGGTGCCTCCTGTAATTTGAGACCCTCTTGCATGGGCTAATCTCCTTCCATTTATTGGGATTGGGGACATCACAAGTTCAGGAATAGGAAAACAAGCACATGCTTGTAAAATTAAATGATCTTGCAGGACATGCCACTTAAGCTTGCAAGATGTATGGACCCCCAAGCTATTTTACTCATAGAATGTAAAAGCTCCCCAGAAAAATTTATTGTCCTAAAGCTCCTCAAAAAAAGCAGTATGCTAGCTCCCACTGATTGTGCAGAAATGCTGAAGGCTTTATCCCAAACCTTGTGTGAGTTGAGCAAGTCAGAATGACTGGTTTTAAATCCCATAATCCAGATACCTTGTTCTAAGGAAACACAAACTTTAAAAAAAAAAAAAAACTTACATAAACCACTTTATGACATTCTAGGTTGTTAAAGGGAGTCAAAATTGGCCTTAAAATGGACACTGTTTGACTTTACGTGGAACTGCTATCATGGCCCTTTGCCATCCACCGTATTTTGAAGAGGTAAATGGTTTGTATCAGTAACCGAAGTAGAGACAGTTGAGTTCGTTGGATGTAGAAGAGGAGTCTGAGTGAGGCACTTTGGAATTCTAATCTTGCTCTGTTGCTGACTCGCTGTGTGTCTACATCTAAGTAATTTAAGTCTTTTCCCCATCTGCAAAACTATGATTAATACGTATCTACAGTACTTTACCGGTGTGGTGTTATGGATTAGTAAATGTTTGTACCTAGTTTAGAAAAGTAAAGCACACTAATGGTTATTCCTTATGCTTGCTCTCTGAATAAAACATTTTATCATCTTTGACATCACTTAACAGTGTATACTGCTGGGAACAGAAGTAGCAGAGACATCTCCACAGCCTTTTGGAATGTGACAGAGGGCTTGGCTACACTTGTGAGTTAGAGCGCATTAAAGCAACCCCAGGCGTCCTAGCTCACTACCTGTCCACACTAGCAAGGCACGTAGAGCACTCGTGGTACTCCACCTCAGCAAGATTAACGCTTGTTGCGCCTTGGCTGAAATGCCCGGGCGTCAATGTGAATGAGGTGTTGCATTACTGCGCTCTGATCAGCCTCCGGAAACATTTCATAATCCCCTTAAGTCAAGTGGCCACTCTTGGCATAGTTTTGGAATTGCTGCAGGTATGCGGATATGCCCTTTGAAAGCTCTATTATCTGCTCTGAGACACAGCAACCATTACTGTGGAATGCTGTGTGTGTGAGAGAGAGAGGGGTGGTGGGGAGGAAGGTCTGCTGCTGTCTGAACTTACAAGACAGCATGCTGACATGCTCTCTCCCCCCACATACACACAACACACTCCCTGTCACACTCCACCAGCCCTCCCCCCCATTTGAAAAGCATGTTGCAGTCACTTGCATGCTGGGATAGCTACCACAATGCTCTGCCCTCTGTGGCTGTTGCAAGAGCTGCTAATGTGGCCATGCCAGTGCGCTTGTAGCTGTCAGTGTGGACAGATTGCAGCGCTTTGCCTACTGTGCTCTACGAAGGCTGGTTTAACTCAAAGTGCTCTACATCTGCAAGTGTAGCCGTGCCCAGAGTAGAACTAAGTTATTTGCAATAACTGAGGGTTTAAGTGAAACAACTAAAAATGTAGTTTTAGGGATGTAGCTTTAGATGCAAAAATAGAAATCTGAGCTGTGGGCTGCTGCTTGTTCCTACAGGCTACTGTGCCAGTCTTCAACCAAGTCAGCAGTGAATTCTGAATGAGAGGTATCTTAGATCTAAGCTGTGTTTTAGCTCTTTTTAACCTTTCTTCCTACATAGCTTGAATACAGCATAATGTTATCTGCAGTTCACTGGAAAAATCTGTAGTATCTGAAGTTTTTAAACAAAATTAAACACGGATACTTTTTTGCAGGACACAACTTTTGGTCTCTGCCCTGTAGTTCTTGTTCCCTAAAGAACTTTTAGAGTTGCCAAAATGTGCTTGTCTTGCTTGAGTAAAGTTGCATGTGCTTAAAACCCTTGTATAAGTAGATTAATATGCACACCATTCCACACAACTCAAGAGGAAGACTGCTGTATCTATTTGAAGCTGTAAGGTCAATTTATAGGCAGGCTATGAGTGCCTCACTTAGAATTTAATTGGGACACCACGCTTAACACTGACTCTTAGGAAGAATGACACATGATGTTTAAGCATCTTCCAGGAAAGAGTGCACCTGCAGCAGCTGAGTACATCTTAACACCATGCTGCAGCTCTTAGTACTGATTGTGGTAAATTATCACCTACTAAACCATATGGGAATTTTGTAAAAAGATTTCTCTTACTAGGGTGACTTGTGTATGCAAAACCAATATAACTGAGTTAAGACAAGATTCCAGTTTATAGTGATGAGTGTTCCCTAACTAGGGACAGTACCAAGTAATATGACAGGCTATATTTCATGTAAACAGTAACATGGTTGTCATGAGTTATTTAAGCTTCCTTTCTCTTTCCTAATGCTTACTTTATGCTGATATTTTTGTTTTAAATGCAAGAATAGTTAAATGGTTAGAGAGAATGATAGGATCCAAAATCTGGGACTGTAGTAGTCTTAGGCCTTGCTGCTTATAACTAATACATTAGTACTGTATAAAATCAGTTCTCATTTTGTGTTTAAGAGAGAGACCATTCACTAATTGGAATACTTGGATCCAAAGGTGGTGAGAGCAGCAAATGTAGTTTGCAGCAAAGTTAAAGCTATAGCCTTAATCACTGAAAGATGGGATGTGGAAAAGTAGCAGCTGGTCTTCCTCCCTAATTGCCATATTATTCTTTCCTTGCTTTAAATGTAGCTATAGCATATTATGACAACCACAAGTCAAGGTAAAAACTAGATTTAGTGTTAAAATGAAACGCCTTTTGTGTTCAATTGTGTTTACACATTCTCTCTCCATTTCAGGATCTAGCTCAGTGCCACCCATAAATGATCTCTGGCTGTAACTCCATGTCTGCCAGACCTTACTCACCTGAATTCAAATCTTTTTTCACACTTTTCCTCTCATTTACCTAGGTCTCAGTTTGCCTCAGTCATGAACTTATAACTGCATGCATTATTCACCCATCTTCACTTTTTTTTTAAAATAGTGATTGTGCTTTTGTATTATTACTGAAGTATTCTGGGCTGTAGCATGTATGAAAGATGCTATCTAAAAATGAACTGGGTTGAATGGCTCATGAGTTTTCACTTGATATTTTTCAGAGGGATATATAAACTTCATTTGCATAGGGTTAAATCTCCCCTTCTTACAATTTTTTTTAAATTGTGCTAGATATACAATTAAAAATACCCTTAAGTAAACAGATTATTTAATCTTGCTTTATCAAAGTCACTGAAATGATAGATGCTAGAACAATCTTTCTTCTTGATTTCTCAAACAGGTTTCTTTTGAGTTTCGTTCACTTCTACACTCTCAACTTGCTACACTATTTTTTGATGAAGTTGTTAAACAGATGGTAGCTGCCTTTGAAAGAAGAGCATCCAAACTCTATGGCCCAGAAACTAGTATACCTCGGGAGCTAATGTTTCATGAAATTCATCACACATAAAGGGAAAAAAGTTAGTTCTCTACCTTTATTATACTCTAACTTGTACACCTTATTTATAAGAGGTGCTTTTCTGTGGGCATCTATTTAACTTAGCTTTGTGTGATACTGCTGTACAAAACATGCATATAAGATGGAACCAGATGTACATAGAGGAATATTCAAGCTTCAAGTGCAATTCAGGGTGTAGTGTTTGTAACAAGCTGAGTGGCAGCTTCTGTCAGCTAGCCAAGCAAGATTGCCTTTACCTTGCCAAACAGTTTGATTATATGATGAACAGCACATCAGCATTACTGCCTTATCTAAACTGTTAAGTTTTTTGCAGTGTTTGTAATAAGTGTATGAAGTTTAAGTTATTAACAGTTTTTGAACATATGTAACTTATTCTCATGGTATCAGTATCAACCCAAACAAGTTCAGGAAAAGACAGCTGCCTGTAACTTCCTACTTTTCCCTGCATCAGGAATACTAGACTTGTGTGTCAAAAGACTGAAAGAAGAATGCATTAATAGATGGCTTCAATACATTTTAACTGACAAGATTCCTGTGGACAAAGCATTGCCATCTTAGATTAGCAGCTGTGGTAAAAATATAAACTGACACATAACAGAAGTTAAGAGCAGCAATTACTTGTTCTACAACTTGCTGATGTAGACTAAATCAGTGTGGCATTGTACAAAGTATATGTAATTCACTTAAATACAAAGGTCTAAAGTGAGCAATTAAAGGAAGCTTTAAAAGAAGTCTACTTAAATCCACCCATTCAGTGCTACCATCAAACAGATTACTGTAACATTAAAACAATGCAAAGGGGTAAATTATGCCAAGAATTCTTGAATGCATTTGATGGGCTGGCATTAGGGCTATTCCCTTGTCTTAACTGTCTATATTCCCCCTCCTCCCCAAAAGCAAGCTGGAGCTAAATTGTCTCAAAAATTAAAGCTATAAATTAAGTGAATGAAGAGATCTGCATTTTTTCTATATTATATTGAATTGCCTAATTCCTGTTTTAATTTTACCATTAGATCAAGTCTGAAATCAGTGAAATATTTACCCCTTTTCCCTTTCAGAAAAGTTAGATGTATTAAGTGTATATAGAGTAGATATCCCAGGAAAAAGTAAATCCCTTCAGATTCTTAAACTGAGTAGATTTAAATCAGTTGCAGGCATTACACTATGAGTGCACAATTTCCCTCCCCATACAATAGCTTCACTGTTTGCTGGGAACATGGAACTATGAGACTGACTTGAGTTTTCTGTCCCTCTGCAAACTTTAAACTGAAGGAAAATTTTCTCCCACTTTCCCTGGGTTCTCCCACTTTCCCATGAGTTGCAACACTCTTCATGCAGCTGCAGAGGTATGATTCTTTAACTTCAGGTGTTAAAAATATACACCCCAATGTGTTTAAAGCAGTGACAAAAAAAATCTCCTCTCCATGTTCTAGTAGAGTGTCTGGTGATACAAAATTGTTAGTTTTCAACCTGGGGGGTACTAGTTTACTTTACAAGACCTGCTAATTCTCCTGTAGAAAACACAAGATTCCTTTTGAAATATCACAGGCAATTTATTCTTTCATACCCTCAGTTTTCCCAACACTGCTGCTAAAAGGATCCAATACATGAAATAGGATTAGTACTCAATAGGCAGAGTGACAAGTCCCTGTCCATAGCTTACTACTTCAACTACATTAAATTTAAGATTAATTTTTCTTAAGGACTGTCAGTTGAGCTTGTGGTCTACACCTCACCCTCCATGGAGGGGAGGATTGTTTCTTAAACAAATACTCCATCCCTTCCCAGCACTAACAGTCAGATTTCTAGCAGACTTTAAATGTGATCCCTGTTAGCATTAAGTTTGATTGTTAAAGGTTTATGGACAGGTGAATAAGGCGATACATTTAATAACTTTGAACAATCTTTTATTACATAGAGGTTGTCACATAATTGTATATTTGTCTCTGTACAATTTAAGTCTTGCACACAATGACTTCATCAGAACTTTGCTTAGTAGTGGGAAGCACCAATAAATTCTGATTAAACAGAATTTCAAGTGCCTTAATTTGATTAAATTTAAAGCAGAACACGTATGTGGATCTTGCACCCAGTAGCAGGAATGTACAAATATCTTTATTGAAAAATACAAAATAATTTATCTGTAGGCATGGACAGTGACTGTAAACAGTTACATGAGTTAAATGAAATCCAGTAACTAATGTTTACAGTGATTCTTTTAAACACCAGCCTCACTTCAGTCACTATCCACCCCTTGCACTGACTTCTGAAGTTTTAGCAAACTGTCAGTCTCAACCATCACAGTTCACCATGGATCAGTATTCCAGGAATTAGAACATGCCACCTCCCATTCCTCCACCCATTCCGCCCATGGGCACTTCCTTTTCCTCTTTAGGAATTTCAGTAACTACAGCTTCTGCTGTGGATAAAAGGGAAGCAACACCTGCAGCATCCATCAAGGCAGTTCTTACAACCTAAGAGAATGGGGGGGGAAAAAAAAATTCAATACTAGTTCTCCCTCCATTAAAATAAGGTACAACCATAATGTTCTTTGGAGAAAAAAAAAGGTCACATTACCTTTGTAGGGTCAATGATTCCTTTCTCTACCATATTTACGAAGTCTCCAAGCATTGCATCATACCCAGTGTCAGGTGGACTTTGCATGATTTTTTCAACTATCAACGATCCTTCAACGCCTGCATTCTTAGCAATAGTCATTGCTGGAATTTTCAGTGTTCTCTTAATGATTTCTATACCTGTAAAAAGTATTTTTAGTGTTCTAAATACAGTGCATTCTCCATGCGTTCTACTGCAAGTCAAGTACTCTAACTTATTGATGTGCTAAAAAGTTACAAGGAGAAAAAACGATTTTCTGCCTCTTCCAGGAAAGTGTTAGGTAATGACCTACTGCTGGGCAGCATTACAAGAGAGGTCACTACTAGTACAAGGCTCAAGCACCTGTTTAAATTACCATTATCACTCTTGAAAATAAGCTATGAACTTATCTAACCAAAGACAAAACACTCCCCACTCAAAACATGGTTAGGAAAACTTGGTACAGCATGATCTGCTCTGAGATAAAGAATCTTTAGAAGCCACTGTCACATTAGATTCCCCAAATTAAGTGAAATGTTTTCAATCTTTAATTTTAACTACAATTGTTATGAGACACCCATTTTGTTTAACTGTTTAGAAAAGTAATAGTTTAGTTCTCTTGCATTAAATACCAGTCTCAGAATAGCTGTTTGCCTGCTTTTTCTAAATTAGACCAGAAGGAACGCTTCTTCCCATTTTTAATATATAGCAGATCATCAGGAGTGTCAAAGGTTCCTCGTTAACCAGACATAAAGGACTCATTGATATGAATTGTATTCTAACCTAGAGAGAACAGCTGTTTTTGAAGGTAAGTGGTATCACAAGGAAAATGTTAATCTTCAAACTAAATCCATTCTTGAGTAGTTTGCTTACCAATTCTTTGATCTTCATTGACTGGCGTTAAAGCATCGAGTGCTGGGATGCATCGAAGCAATGCACAACCACCTCCTAGAACTATACCTTCCTCTACAGCTGCACGAGTAGCATTCAGTGCATCAGTAACTCTGTCTTTCTTTTCATTCACCTCAATGTCACTTGTGCCACCAACCTAGAGTAAATGAGCCACATCTCGTCAGTTGCGTAAAGTCCCCATACATTCTCAGAGGCAAGGAAGTGCTTCAGACTTCAGAAGCACTGCGGGCCAGTTAAACATCAGTAACAAACTGACTTTTCCATTTGAATGCCAAAAAGCAAGAAAGAAATTGGTCAAAAAATTATAGGTTTCAGAGTAACAGCCGCGTTAGTCTGTATTTGCAAAAAGAAAAGGAGTACTTATGGCACCTTAGAGACTAACAATTTATTTGAGCATGAGCTTTCGTGAGCTACAGCTGTAATTTCTACAGCTCACGAAAGCTCATGCTCAAATAAACTGGTTAGTCTCTAAGGTGCCACAAAGACCTCCTTTTCTTTTTTCAAAAAATTATATGTACTTTAGTTGTAGAGCCTCTTGCAATTAAGATGCTTTATATTTCTAAAGGTGTAAACGGATCACTTCATCCATCCTTGAAAAGCAAAAATATGTATTCCTGCTGTAAAAATGGATCAGAGTAAGAATCCCTTATCCAGTTGAAGTGACAGAAAATGAAATCCGTAGAAGATCTGTGTAAGCTCAAAGATTTGTCTCTCTCCAACAGAGGTTGGTACAACAAACACCTTACCCACCTTGTCTCAGGAAATTAAGCCTGTAGATAATGATTTACAGCCCTATTCATGTAAACAGCATCTTGTGGATTCTTAGTGGCCACAAAGAATTAAGACCTTCATTTTAGTCTAAGAGCACCCACAGATAGCTAGGTGCCTTAGCTACTAGGCAATTTCTACTTACCAACTTAGCACCACTTCATATAGCAGTTTGGCCTTTCCACAGCCTCCAAACTTAAATAGTGAGCCAAACTGCCTCTCTTGAACTAACACGCTCAGCCAGGTAAGGGACAATTGCAGTTGGCACTACTCTGGAATACACATTTACTAATCTTAAAAGGAAGACCACTGGCACATATTGGTGCTCCCCAGTCTCAGTGAATGTCTGCCAGTTTTGACCCTTCAAAGTGGCAAATAAATCCAACTCAGACACCCAATAAGAGTATCAAGTACGATGATCCGAAGTTATAAAGATAGCAGTCTTTATTAACTTTAATGTCAACAGTGTTGGGTCCTATGTGACCAACTAAACCCCACTCCTGCACCTAGGGAAGCATTAAGGGATTACATAAATGTTGTTAAATTGCAAATTGTCACAGGGTCCTGGCCCCTTAGAGGAAAGATGAATCAGCCCCACCTGTGCCATAATTAATTAGCTGCTTCCCAGCCTGAAGGGGTGGGATTAAAGAGGTGATAGGTTAATGGACACCTGTGCCTTATAAGAAGGCTGAGAGACTCACTGGTTGGAACTACAGGGAGAAGGCAAGCTCCACTGAGCCCAGGTCCGCAGGAGACCAGGTACTCCTAAGGAGCCAGCCTGTTCTAAAGGATAGAAGGAACAGAGCCCAGTAGGGACCCAGAATGGTACAGCAGGGGAACCAGACTGAGGTAGAATACTCTATCCCTTAGTCAGAAAAAGGACTCAAAAGTAGCCCAGAAAGCGGATGGGAACAGGGTGGTGTGACGACAACACCTAAAGAGTAGAAGAGCTTTTCTGTTTGGGGGACTTTGTAGTTGGACTTTTGCTATATCAGAAGGGGTGAAGTTTGTAACTTGCCTGGAGGGGTAAGCCACATCCCCCCAGCACAGACCAGTGGGTGGAGAGCTGGGAGTTTTGGTAGTGCCATGCTCAGCCAGCAAGGGTTGTTATAGGGCACAGCTTCTCCATGACAAATCTTAAGTACCAAAGATATAACCATACACCCTTCACTATAATTGCTTCAACTAGACAGGGAGGTTTTTCTCTCAAGGGGGAAAAAAAAGGCATGTAAAGTAATGTAATTTCTAACAGGAATGTCACCCTATTTTAAGCAATCCTGACAAGGAAAAACATGTAGCAGAGGTCCAATTTATCAGGTTTGACTAAAGTAGTGGGGTTTTTCTGGCACTTTAGAAATGGAGACTAAAGAGGACACCTCTGCTAAGCATTTAAAGAGTCAAAGTGATGTGACTGCTAAAATGGATCTTTAGTGAAAAGTAAAATTTTGCTGTTGTTGTCTATTTGGTATAGCATAGTTCTAGTCCAGGGGTTCTCAAACTTATTTGATCAGTGCCCCCTTCTGTGTCTGTAGTAGTTTATGCCCCCACCCCAATACATATCCCGCCACCCAGCTTGAAGGTAGAGCAGAGAGCAGCAGCAGCTACTGGCTAAGAACCCAGCCCTGAAGGCAGCGCTGCACCAGCAGTACAGAAGGTGGAAAAGTGGAAAGTGATATTAGTCAATATCACGTTTCCCAGCAGACATAGCATCCTATTGCCACCCTTACTTCTGTGCTGCTGCTGCTGCCGCCATCCGAGGCTGGACAGCCAGAGCCCTGCCACCTCCAAGTAAGGGGAGGAGAGCCTCAATGGCGGGGCTCCAGCTGTCCCCTTTACCCACCTCCCAGATGTGCATGGCCCCTTCTGCAGAAGCCCCAGCCACCTAGAACTGACAGCCAGAGCTCTCTCAAAAAAACCAAAACACCACACGAATTGCACCTCCCTTGGGAGGCCTGCTCCATAGTTGGAGAGCCGCTGTTTTAGTCTAATAAGGAAGTTTAAAAGTTCCTCACCTTTAGTACTGCTACTCCATCAGAGAGTTTGGCCAGTCGTTCATTTAGTTTCTCCTTCTCATAGTCACTTGTAGTAACTTCTAATTGTTCAATGATTTCTTGGATACGCCTTTCAATTTGAGCTTTTTCACCCTTCCCTTTCAGAAGCATGGCATCATCTTTTGTCACGATGACCTCACCAACTTTACCAAAGTCATGAGGCTGAATATCTTCTAGATTGAGACCCAAACCCTCTTCTCCAAATACCTGAAATAGATCATATGAAAGCTTGGACGCTAAGGCCTGATCTACATGGAGACATTTCCCTGCACAGCTATAGTAGAATAACTATTCTGTTTTAACTCCCTGATATGGACACGATTCTGGAATAGTTACTTTGCTTCTGAAGCAGAATAATTCTTCTGGAATAGGTGATTTTATTCCAAAACAGACTTGCCACATGGGAGAGTTGAATAGCTTTAATGGAATAGTTATTCTGCTCCAGCTATACCAGAAAGTTCCCCTGTATAGACAGGCCTAACTCTGTTATCAATGCTTGTATATAGTGATGAATTTGACCACCATTAAAAAAAAAATAAAAATTCTAATTTACAGACCTTCAGCAGTTACCAGCTAAAAGGAATAGTTTGCACATTTATCTCCAGCATGTCAGGTGTGATAGTTGTGTTACAGAGACACTGTCAGGCCATTTCAAGGAGTTTCCCTATGTTACTGATGCCTGCAATTATTATAATGGAATTTAGGGGACTTTACATTTTGTTTATCCTGTTCCTTTTACACTGCAGTGAAGCCTATCATTTTCAAGAATTAGTTTGGGTCTTGTATAATGCTGCCGTGTTTTTAGACTAGTATACAAAAAAAATATAAAGATGGCTTTCTAATATTATAGTTGCCCCTGCCATAGATTTTAAAAAACAAATAAAATTAAACTACCCAACAGAACACTACATGCTCCTTAAGACCAAACTCTAGAAGTCACGACATGCTCACTAACATTAATTTTGGTAATGCTTTTGTTCAGTTTTATAAGTAGTAAAAACTTCCAGAACAACTCTGATAAGTTTCCTGGGCGCCACCTAGCTACTAACCTGAAGATTACTTGGGAGGTATAGATGTGATAAAAGGCACTCCGTGAAAAAGCTATTTAATGATCACAAACAGATCATTTTGCATTGCACTACAGCTCTCAAAACTTACTCATACATAAAACATTAACATTTTAAATGAAAAAGTGCATAAATCAGACTCTGCAAGGTGCCAATCTGACTGCCCTGCATATTAAAGCTTTTTACAATACAGTAGTTCCAAAACAGGCAAAAAGCCAGCCACAGTGCAAGTTCTCTCACAGCGCCCTGTCACATCAAGTGTCTCTTAAGGAGAGATGACCTAAGAACAAGAACAGTTCCATGTCCATCCAATATGTTGAAGAGACTATTAACAAGAACTGCAGATAGGGTGACCAGACGTCCTGATTTTAGGGGACCTGTCCCGTGTCCTGACCTTACGTTGGTCGGGACGCCCTTTGTCCCAATATCGGGACCGTCTGAACCACAGCCGCAATGTCATCACTTACTGCTTCCTGGGGCAGCTCCTGGCGCCCATCTGCCAGCAAGAGCAGAGCTTGCAGGCACCGGGAGCGGGCAGAGAGCCCTCTGCCCCCACAATCTGTGACTCTCGGAGCCAGAGGGACCTGCCCGGTCGATGCTTCCCGGGACAGGAGCTACACCAGGTAAGCACCACCGGGACTCCCCACCTCGCCCCCTGGCAGGTCCCTCTGACTCTTAAGGTGGGGGCTCTGTGTGCTGCCGGCACCTGCAAGCCCCACTCCATGGCTCTGGCAGCTACCACTGGTGCTTTTCCCGGCCACTGGGAGCCACGGAACTTGCGCTTGTGGCGGGCACAGCACGTGGAGCATCTGGAGACTCCTCTCGCTGCTCTCACCCTAGGAGCCAGAGACCTCCCAGCAGGGCTGGTGAGTACGGCCAGGGAAGGGGGGCCATTGGGGGAGATCTGTGTGCGTCAGGGTACTGGGGGTCTGTGTGGGGCATTGTGTAGTTGTGGTGGTGGGGCTGTGGGGAAACTAGCGAGTGAGGGGTTCTGGGCAGCTGGGTGTGTGTGCACACAGCACTGTGCATTTGTGGTGGAAGGGTCGTAGGGGGCTCTGGGCATAGTGGATCCAGGGGGCGCTGGGCAGGGGAGCTGTGTGGTGCAGCATAGGCCCACCCCCAACAGGAAGGGGCACGCTGGTAGCACAGGGCCAGGCGGACCAGTGTGCCTATGGTTGGGGCTGTGCACCCGTGTCTGTCTTCTCCCCCCCCCCAATGTGTCCAGATCACAAGAGTGAAATATCAGGTCACCCTAACTGCAGATGTGAAGCGGACACCTAATAACCAGCTAGAACAACTGGCCGCTTACCATGCTATACAATGGCATGACAGTCCAACCTGGCCCAAATGTCAATCAGTGACCTGAAAAGGGTTGTACCCTGTTACCAATCCCTCAAATGGTTATCCTCTGAAGCATTTTGTAGGAAGTTAAAATCAAATGGGTGCTTGGCCACAAAGTGAATACATTTTTACATATTTACAAACACATGCATATAATTTACTTACAGCACCACCCGTAGCAATTGCCATGTCCTTAAGCTGGTTCTTTCTATTGTCACCAAAACCTGGTGCTTTTACAGCAACAACCTGGAGGCCAACCTTTAATCTGAAAAGAAAAAGTTCAGTGAGAACACTAATTCTAACAAAGTGTTAAACTGTTTACACTTCCCTGTTACAGTAGCTGAGAGAACAAAAGAATGTTTTAAATGAAGATATTTTAGTGTAAGTAAGACAAACAAAGCAAAAATGCCATCTTAATGGATCCCACAAGCCCATTAATTGGCTTTTTCTACTAAACTGATTAGCAATGAAACCATCAAATCACTAGGATTCAGAGTTATCACCCAAATTAGATGAATGGGGCTATTCACAGCTGTTACTGTTTGTCTGCATTGCTGAGAGGAGACCTAAATAAGAAGCAAAAGTTGTCAAGTTCAGACAGATACATTTGGTCCTACTGCTCTACAGAGTAAACCGTGCAGGAACATCTGCTGTTTTTAAAGACACAGTTTTCTGACTCTGAAGTAGACTGACAAGATTCTATTACAGAGGTACACCTATTCAAGCCTTACCTGTTCAAGACGAGAGTACTGAGGGCTTCACCATCAACATCTTCAGCAATAATGACCAAAGGCTTACGGTGAGCATTGGCAATTTCAAGAGCTGGAACTATGGACTGAACACTGGAAATTTTCTTCTCACTGATTAAGACATAAGCATCCTGGAATTCACATTTCTGTCCTGCAGAGGCAATAAGTATTGTTTGAACTATCTAATTGTTCTATTTTAGCAAGTATATATGAAGGTACCCTTTACAATCCCCAAGTCTGATCAAATCTGGCCACTACACTCTCCATTTACATTTATATTAGATAGAATGAAAACTAGTTTCAAGTAATATTTCTACTCCTGAAACCTGATGCCAGTTTGTGATTTTGTAGCATTTCTATTTTCTCTCTCATGAAAACTCCTACATAGTCAGAATTAGTTGAACAAACTACTGCACACGAGCAAGCCACTTAAGAATTTTAGCACTTTGCTGTGCCACAAATGTGTCACGTCCTCAATTTGTATTTGATGGACTTAACCCTGAACAACATATACACAAATAATACTTTTGGGTAAGAACAAACTTTTGCACGCATCCATGTATATTCTGGGGCAAAGGAACACCCACCAACATTATCCTGCCCCTTTACTTCATTTTGTGAAGAGAAGGTGATTTTACCTTTCCCCAGCCCTTACTTACGAAAGAATGCTCTAGTTCTACAAGGGAATGCAATAACTAGCCACGCAAATAAACTTATGTTTCTCAAAGATCAAATGATACTTCTATTCCATGTAAACATAAGTCTTAAATTTAATTAGCATGTGATTACACTCTGAAGAGACCAGCATGGCATTTTCTTGTAAGCAAGATTTTTTTTTTTAATGCCAGTTCTGATAACTTATCAACTTCGGATCAGAAAGTTAGGCTGTGTTTTCTGGCTCACACACACCAATTACAGAGCCAATACAGCCAACAAAAGGTAAAAACTTGTTTTAGTCCAAAAAGTAAGCAGCTAACCGAATACAAATAGGGAAACATCTTTGGGTTCAGAAAAGTTAAGGATAAATGTTGACACTTTACCCAAGATTCACTTTACCTATATTGTAAGCTCTCTAGGAAGACATTCTTTTTGTTCATACAGGTTATAGCACAAGGTACTTCGATGACAACTTTTGCAAACTCACCTTTGGCTGTATTAATGAAGTATGGTGAGATGTAGCCTCGGTCAAACTTCATACCTTCAATGATTTCTAACTCATCATTCAGGGTTTTTCCATCCTGTTTAAATGCGATACAAATTTACATTTAATCTATAGTTTACGTAGTACCTAAAGTGCTTCTATGCACATATTTTTAACATGTCAATCACCATGGAATTCAAGTCTCTCTGCTACCTTCACCACTGTGGTTGTATTCTTAGGTCCTCTACCCTTTATGGGGGAAAAGAGAACGAGGGAGAGAAAGAGGGGTCAATCTAAAAGTGATACTGTCCCTAGAGGGGGAAGTATGGGCGCACACAAATTGTGTTCTAATGGAGTTGTGTAAAACACATCCTTACCTCCTGTGGTGGAAACAATGTCTCACAAGAATTAGATCAAAAACACGAAGAAAATTCACCTCTACTTTTATAGCTAAATTCATCCTGTATTAGGCTTTTAACAGAAATTATCTTGACCAGTTAGCAGTATTTATTGTTCTAGATTACTTAAACAGTGGAAGGAAAAGAAAAAGAAAAAAAGCTTGCGAACTAGTGATTGTTGGCCAGTATAGTCATTCTTAGCTCAATTTACTGCAGTTAAGAAACCACCACATTCTCCCAATTATCTTTGAGAGATTTTAAAAGTACTATGCACCATGGAAATACTGGTATGTCTCATAACCAGGCTACTGAGAACCATTCAGCACGTCACATTAGTTTAGACATATGTATCTGCTCTGTAGTCCAACTCATCACTGATTCAGTTTCCATTCACTGTATTCCATGTCCCTGTATTTACTATACCGATGTTACAATCACTGCATAATTTTTGTCTATATATCATCTGGACTATAAAGAGCAAGCAACAGTCCTCTTAAAAAAAGTTGTGTTCTCTAATTTCTTTGCACTATTCCCTATCTACTATGAGACAAAACTATGACAGTGTTAATAAGCTGTTGGGCTCACTATGTACCCCTAATCCAACTCCAATTTACTGGAGTTCTGTAGTGAGGACAGAGTACATGCAGTAATGCCATACAAAACAAGAACCAACAACATACAGACGGTCTGGAATTCAGAATAAAGTGGAAGGAGTTTAAGCTACAAGTGCAGCGAGTTCACTTCTTACTCTGGTTATCTGTGCTTTCAGCAAATGTTCCTCTAACTTGGCAAGTTTATTTTCAACGAGCATAACAATTACTCTTACCTTAACTGTGATAACACCCTTCCGTCCAACTTTTTTCATTGCATCAGAGATTATGTTGCCAATTTCCTGGTCCCCATTTGCTGAGATTGTGGCAACCTTCAATGAGATGTTAGTTATTTTTCCCTTTAGCACTTGATTGATCCACTATTTACAGAAGTTAAATTTAGGGACAGTTTTTACAGGAGCAATAAGACTAAAGAGTTACAGGTCAGAGAACAAGAGGATGTAATTCATGACATGATAACTTCAGCATTAACATTGCCACATGATTAGATATGGAATATTAGATATGTGAAAAGCTACAGCCTTTTCACGGAAGTCTTCCATTTTTCATTAGTACAAATTAGAGTTTAGGTTCCACACCAAGTCTTCATCTCATGTTAAACAACTGAGAAGTCTAGAAATCTAACCACAGACATTAATGTTTCTCCCATAGATAGCCAGTGAACAATTACAAATGAGTTTAATATACAGCTGTTTCTCTTCTCAATATATGTAGTATTCACTTGTGAATCAAGATAGCAATAGTCACTTTTGGCATTTTGTGACATGAAGACAGAACCTACTTGGGAGGCTAACGAGTCAGCTGAAGATCAATGCTGGTTATCAGAGAGTGGACTGGACCCTTTAAAGGCCAATGGTCCAGCCCTCCTGTGCCTCATTAACAGCCTCAGAGCAGGCAGCTGGTCTTCATAGAGCAGTGGTCCATAAACTTTTCAGGGACATGCCCCCCATGACTCCAGCGTAGGGGTGGGGAAATGCGGACCAGAGTAAGGATGCTGCAGCTGGGGGTGGGTCTGGGACCAGGAGCGGAGCCCCAGCCTGGGATAGGGCTGGAGCCAAGCTGGGTGGCCCTGCCCCCATGGGGGATGGCCTGGGCCCCAGCACATTCCCCCCCTCCCCCAGGACGGACGAACACACACACCAGCTAGAGAAAGCTGAGGCAGAGCACTAAAGGCTCATGCAGGCTACAGAGACCTAAAGATAAAATATTACAACTCAAATTGAAAATGCAACAAGAGTCTGATCAACACAATAGCAAGTTGATGTCATATACCCCAACCTGTAATTTAACTGGTTCCATTAAAATTATTTTTACTCTTAATAGCACATCTTCACTTGTTGGATGAAATTTTTATTTATGACAGTTACAGAAAACTAGTAAACCGAGAAGGAATGAAGCCTCACCTGAGCAATTTCTTCTGGAGTCGTAACAGGTTTGGACTGTTTCTTTAGTTCAGCAATGACAGCATCTACTGCTAGCATCACACCTTGATAGAAGAATATGATAGTTATTGTTACTCAGGTGAATTCTATTTACATGGTACAGAACAGTCAAGTCCAATGACAAGCTTCAAAATTCCTCAAAATTGGAATGCAAGTTAAACAATGCAAGAGCAGCAACATATCCTTTTTTCCCCCCATTTGTATACAAAGTAGAGTACTTACGTTTTTGTTGTTTCTAGGCCATGCACTTTCAAGGACAAAGGACAGCCTGTCCCAATCTTACAAACAACACACTAACAGATTTACTTTTTTTTTTTTTTTTTTTAAAAGACGACCCATCAATATTAAATTGCAAGTGCATAAAGAATAGTCAGTGAGGGAGGAAGAAAAGCAGAGATAGCTAAGATACCACTTGGAAAAGAAGTTACACAGAATTTAAAAGAAATACTCTGGGCACATAATACTAAGGACTGTATAAACATTCCCCGATTTATAACTTCCATAAGATAAGCCTATCAGAAGACAGATTTTACTGAGATCTGTTGTGATGAATGACAAGTAAATACGATCCAGTGATTATATAAAATGTGTGTATCTAAAAAAGTAAGGCCTGACAATATTAATTCATCCACTTGACAGCAAAGTTTCTCATTTCTATGTTCTGCCCCTTCCCAAAAGGGTCATGTGGCTTTTTCGAGTGGACCCAGGTTCTCTCAAACACCAGTCAAATTTGCCATGGGTGAAGCAGAGAGAAGAAACTGACGAGATAAATGTTATAGAAAACCTTAAGCGCACTAGTGACAAAGAGATTGTTAAATTCTTACCTCTCCTGATTTCCACAGGATTAGCTCCTTTGCTGATTTTTTCAAAGCCCTCCCTGGCAATGGAACGTGCCAATACTGTTGCAGTAGTAGTTCCATCTCCTGCCTCTTCATTTGTGTTGTTGGCAACATCTTGAACTAACTTGGCTCCAATGTTTTTGTATTTGTCTTTCAAGTCAATTGCCTTGGCTACTGTCACACCATCTTTTGTTACCTTGGGACTTCCCCAGCTTTGTTCAATAATCACGGTTCTACCCTAAAATCATCCAACATACATAAGAGGTAAATTAACTGAAATGATACCAAGCAGCACAGACAAAAGGGATTACCACAGATTTATCACTTGGCACATCTAAACAACGTACAATGTCTACACTACAATAAAACACCCACGGATGGCCCATGTTGGGTGACCTGGGCTTGTGGAGCTCTGGGACCCCAAAAGGGGGGTGGATCCCAAAACCCAGGCTCCAACCAGAGCCCAGACATCTACACTGCAATTTTATAGCCCTGCAGCCCAAACAAAGCCAGCTGACATGGGCCAGCTGTAGGTGTTTTACTGCAGTGTAGACATACCCTCAAACAGCCACTCTCCACCAAGAGACACAAATTTGTTAATAGTGCCAACTCAAAATATAAACTTATTTTTATGAAGAGGAAAGTTTTTCCTCCTAGTTTCCATTGTCAGAGAGTGAGATTTATAATGGTTCTTCTATTTGGGGCCAGAAATCAGTGAAAGCATATGGTACCATTTTAAAAGGAGAGCATCCAACCAACTTCCACAAACAAAGTATATTATGGGGTGGGGGACTGAGTGCACTGACATCTATGATTTTTAAAGAGCTGATTTAATATAAAAGATATCAATTGACAGTACTGAAATCCTTTGCCCACCCACAGGACAGCTGCATTACAGAAAAGGGCCATACTGAGGCTAGGTATATACTATACACTTATATCAGTATAACTACATTGCTCAGGGGTGTGAATTTTTCACACCCAAGTGACAGGTATACCAACCTAAATGTAGAGAGCGCTATGTCAATAGGAGGGCTTCTTCCGTTGACACAGCTACCGCCTCTTGCGGAGGTAGATTAACTACGTCATCTTCCACTGGCATAGTAGCATCTTCACTGAAGGGCTACAGAAGCACAACTACACTGGGGGTTGCGGCAGCATTTTAGGTATAGAGGTGACCTCAGTCTCATCACTTTTTCTCAGCCCTCACCTTGAGAAGCTAGCCATTCACCTACATCCACTACACCTTTGCCCTTCAGAAAAGCTGAAAAGGTGCCAACTCCGATTGTTACAGGGTGACTAGGTCCTTCAAGAGGAGGCAGGGACCAATGCACCTGATTGATTAGTTACCTTCCGAATGGGGTTAAGAGAAGACACCTAAGCCATATAAAGGAGAAAGTGAGAAGAGGGACAGATGACAGCTGCGTGAGGAGGAAAGGACAGATGCCGGGAGAAACAGAAGCAGCAAAGGAGAGCTGATATAGAGAGCCACCAGGAAGAACAAAAGGTACAGAACATTAGTGGTGAGGACTGGCCAACGCTGGTGAACCCCTGCTGACTTACAAGAAAGCTTATACAAAGGCCCCTAGGACACAAAGGGAAGAATAGCCTGAAACAATAGGATTGATGCAAGTCAGGAGAATGGCTCAGTCAGGGAGGCCTGGGTGAGTGGAACACTGCTAGGGAGTTCTCATAGGGGAGACTTGTCTTGGGGCTACCAGAGAATAGTCACGGTAAGGAAACAAATCTGGGACCTCTCAAGTGGATGGCCTGGAGACCAGAGCTCTGGAACATGACAGATGACATTCCAGAAAGGGGTATGGAAAAAAAGCCGAGAATCTCCTGTACTTTGGGATTGTGGAAAGAATGATTTTATCATGAGGGTTCTGCAGATTATTCAATATATACAAGAATAAACTATGACTACAGACAGGCCTTTGAACTGAACATTGAAAAAGAGTTTATTTAATGGCTGGACCAAGAGGAAACAGACAGGCACACACATCATGGTGCAGTTTGTGGCTTGGGGCTCATCTTGTCATAGTGATGAAGAAATAAATGGACAGACCAACTCATTTCTCATAAGCTACGCAGCCACTAACCATGAAAAATAACTGCTTTGAGAAACCCATTCTCACATGCTGTTGGTTGTGTTTATGTAGATCATTTATATCATGGCTTTTAAAAATAAAGCAGAATTTCCTCCCCACTTGAAAGTTTCTCTCAAGCTGATAGATATCTGATTTGTTTTTTTGGTTTAAAAAGAAAATTTCAGGAGTGTTGAGTGATGGAACACTTACCTTTGGAGACAAACTCGATTACATGCAAATATTCTATAGTAATATATATAGCCTCAATCCTGCAAACACCTAATGTGTATAATTATATTCATGGGAGTAGTCCAACTGCATTCAATGGGATTACTCACTGGGATAAACATTTGCAAAACTGGGCCCTAAAGGTGCATTCACCCATCATCCACCCTTATTATTACAGCTTTGGGACTTGCTTGCTCTTACTTATTTACCAGGCCAAGTCAAGATGAAACCAATGCTGACAAAGTCTGAAATTTATACTCCCTAGAGAAGTGGCTCTCAACCTACTTATATATTGTGGGCTGAATCCATATATTGAGGGTATCACATGTATCACAGCTGTGTACTGATGTCCATGACCTTGCTTTAAGCATGAACCCTCTCCAAACTGTCTTATTCCAACATCATATGATCCAGCAGGACTTAACAGCTAGTCGTCTGAAAGCCTAAACTTGTTGAAGGCAGTTAAGCTGCCTCTATTTCCCCCACTGTATGTTCACTTAAGCTACGCTACTCACATTGTGTGATGGAAGTACTTAGCTTCCTCTCATCACCAATGGGTTTATTACTTAAAACAGGACTAGGTTCTAACTGAGTAGGACACTTCTAATTTAGTCAGACCCCATTAACGCTAACTACCATAAATATATCCTGCTACAAATCATCTTCCATCCACTGAATGTGACGTCAATTGTCCAGCCAACATTTAAGTGGCTGTGTGGCGCTGGAAAAACAGATTTAGCAGCAAAGAAGAGATTCAATTCCCTCTAATAAGAGTGTGGCACACGATACATTCACCATTTGTTATGTACACAGTGATTGAATGATTGTACCTACTGTAATTTTGAAATGGTCCATTTGATAACTTTTTTATTTTATGAACTCCTCAATCCCTAATTAGTTTATAAAACTGGAATGTACTGTACAAGTATTCACGTTACACAAAAAACAGCTTTTAATATACCTTTGGTCCCATGGTGACAGCTACAGCATCTGCTAGAAGATCTACTCCCTGTAGCATGAGAGCTCTAGCCTCTGCTCCAAATTTAACATCTTTTGCATAGGCCCGTAGTAGGTGTGGGGCCAGTGCTCTGGACACTGGCCTCATCTGACGTAGCACTGTTGATAAACGGAGCATTTCTGAAGGAAAAAAGTAAGATACTGCATTAGTTTTATTGTGTCACAGTACTTTGAACCACCATATTCCTGTGTTTTGTTCTCAAACTCCTCCAAACATTTAGAGCAAACAACAAGTTACTAGTAGTTTTTTTGAGTTTTAAATGAAAGCTGTGACCGATCAAATATTTTAGTGTCCCAATTTTTCTAACAGTTGGATATTAGAGCAAAAGTCCAGGAGTCTGGACCCCTGGATTCTAATCCCAGCTCTTCCAGTGACTCACTGTGTGATCCTGGGCAAGTCACAATTTTTTCCTTCTGTAAAATGGGAATAAAGTTTATCAAGCTCACGAGAGCATTGTGAAGTTCACTTTTTGTATGTGAAGAGATTATAGCCACAGCAATGACGAGTGTTGTGAGACTACTAGTATTATGTATGATAAAGCAGGAAAAGTGGGGTATTTCACTGAGACTATTACAGACAAGCAGGTTAGAAGAAAATGTCTGTCGGAGCTCAGCAGCTTTATCAGCATAAAAATCCTAAAAGTTGCTATTAGAATGTGATCGTGAAAAACGAACAGTTCAAGGGTGAGAGCATCTGGTGATAAACTAACAAGAAAATTGCAACAGTATCAACAGCCTGGCAGAGAAAGTCTGCAGAACCCAGGCCTATCCCCCCTCCACATGGTTCTCTCCATCAGGACACAAGAAGGTCACGAGACACTCGCCCCCTGCTGCTGGATGAGCCAACCTGCATAGCCAGCGGAGCCACCCGCATGGAGGCCCCTTCTCCCAGAGACTATGGGAGAGGCTGTACCTGCAGCCCAGCACGAAAAGGCATGACACCATGCCGCTCACAGGGCGATGCCGCCACTCCCGCAGGGGTAGCCAAGGGCCGGTAACGCTTCCAGCGCAGAAGAGAGGGGAACACAGCACGCAGGAAGCCGTGCGCAGCCCCCTGTATGTCTCTCTCACACAGCCCCACACCCCCCTCCCAGGCTGAAGGCGAAGGGGGTCTCTCTCTCTCTCTCACACACACAGACACAGATACACAACCAAGGGCAGGAAGCGGGAAAATCGCGCTCTCTCACACACACACACACACACAAAGGAGAGCAGGAGGGGGAAACCGCACACCCAGGCAGGCGTCTCCTCTCTTCTCCCCCCGCCCAGCGTCGGAGGTGGGGATCCCCCCCCCACGCTCCCGCGGGCTGGAGGCGGGGATCCCCGTCCCCCGCCGTGGGCACCAGGTGGGGGCAGGGTCTCTCACACACGGCCCAGGCCTTGTGACACCGGGCACGTGCGGGAAGGGGCGTGCGCGCTCCATGGCGGCGGGCAGGGCTCGGGGAAGCCGCGAGGAGCCGTCCCCTGCCCCCCCAGCGCCGATGGCCGCCCCGCGCCTGCAGAGGCTGCCCGGGCGGCGCCCTGGAGGCACGTGGCTAGCGGGAGTAGAGGCCCCGGCGCGGCCAAGAGCGGCAGGGGAACAGGCGTCCGCGCCGGGCCCCGCCTCAGCGGCACAAGCCGCCAGGCCGCTCACCTGAACACGGCGGGCAAGGCAGCAGGCGGCTCCGCGGTCCGCAGCTGGACGAGCAGCGCAGCGCTGTGTGACTGAGTGACGGGAGCCTGGAGGGAACACTGCACTCACGGGCTCTGCCCCTCCCCCGCTCAGACAGCGACCCATGTGGGGTCCTGTGCGGCCAGGCCCCGCACCCAGCATAACAGTATACGTTTGGCCCAGCTGGAGGCGGGGCGCGGCTTTCCGCCAATCGTTCAAGTGCCCAGCCGGGGAGTGGGCGGGGCCTACGGGACTGTGCGTCCTATGCGTGAGCTCCGGCTACTCGCGTATGAATCAAACAGGTTTTGGGGCCTCCCAATTCCAGAACCTTCTGGAAAGCTCATGCTCGCCACAGGTCAAAGGTGGTATTACGTCACTTCCGGGTGTAGGCCCGATGCAGGGTGTAACGAGGAACTATTGAGGCTCGTGTTCGGCTCTGCTGTAAAGAGAATCCGGTTCTAGCGCGTAAGGCGCCTGCAAGAGTAAAAAATAAACGTGGAAATAACGTGTCTTCTCGGGACAACGGAAATAGCCCCGCCTTCCCGCGCGCGGCGCCAGAGGGGAGGTGGTGGCGCATGCGCAGTCAGAGTGGCACCCCCCACGTGTATTAGGTGTGGGTCCGCGGCGCTCCGTTACTCACAGCACGGTGAGCGGGAGGGACTCGGTGCGCCATGGTGAGTGTCTCCCTCTCCTCGCGCGGCCCGGCCGGGGGCCCTTGGGCCGGGCTTGCGCGCGGGGGGGGGGCGCTGCGGCAACTAGCGCGGGGTAGGTGGGAGGGACGCAGGTAGGGGCCGCGCTCCTGCTTCTCCAGCACGTTGTGGTGGGAAGGGAGGGAGCTGCTCTGGGGGCCCCGCCATTGCCGCCCTTGGGCTGTGGGCCTGTGCGGGCACGGGGTCCATCGGGTCTTCCGTCCCCCCCCCCTCTCAGCCAGCGGGCACGGGGGCCATCGGGTCTATGCACCCCCCTCCCCCGCCCAGCCAGCGGGCACGGGGGCCATCGGGTCTATGCACCCCCCTCCCAGCCAGCGGGCACGGGGGCCATCGGGTCTATGCACCCCCCGCCCACTCGCAGCCAGCCGGCACGGGGGCCATCGGGTCTTCCGCCCCCCCCCTCCCAGCCAGCGGGCACGGGGGCCATCGGGTCTATGCACCCCCCTCCCCCGCCCCCCTCGCAGCCAGCGGGCACGGGGGCCATCGGGTCTATGCACCCCCCTCCCCCCTCGCAGCCAGCGGGCACGGGGGCCATCGGGTCTATGCACCCCCCCTCCCCCGCCCCCCTCGCAGCCAGCGGACACGGGGGCCATCGGGTCTTCCACCCCCCCTCCCCCGCCCCCCTCGCAGCCAGCGGGCACGGGGGCCATCGGGTCTATGCACCCCCCTCCCCCGCCCCCCTCGCAGCCAGCGGGCACGGGGGCCATCGGGTCTTCCACCCCCCCTCCCCCGCCCCCCTCGCAGCCAGCGGACACGGGGGCCATCGGGTCTTCCACCCCCCCTCCCCGCCCCCTTGCAGCCAGCGGGCACGGGGTCTCTCTCCTCCCCCCCCCCCCCCCTTGTAGCCTCGCAGTGATGAGCGCACGGGCGTCGGTGGGTTGCGTGGCCTAGCGCCGGGCAAGGCTGCACCTCATGCCTCGGAACCTAGTCCTCCAGTCCGTCTTTGGCGGGCTTGCTGAGCCAGCCTTTCCACCCCCCCTTGAGAAGTTAAGCCAGTGATCCGATATAAACACCAGCTGAATAGGAGCTGAGATTGTAGCAAAACACCATGTTCTTGCTGTGTGCTGGTGGAAACAGAAATGTGTCTAACTTCTGGCTACCATAAGTAGTTGTGAAATGAAAGGCAGCATGCCTTTGTAATGGAATTTGCTGTCAGGAGCCTCTGAAGTGAACATGTATTCCAAGTTGACCTGTAACTCACCCAGCAACAATCTTTTTAAATTAATTAAACTATTTTTTCTCTTTTTGGCCTATCCATGAAAGTGACCTTGCATGGTTACAAGGTCATTTAGATACAGTAGAAACTGCTACAGGGATAGAAACAGAGAGAACAAGGATGTTCTTCTCTTAAAATGTTTTTGCTTTGTCACCTATCAGAAACAATGTTGTTTTAAAAAAAAATAGAAGCAAGACTTAATACACAGAGAGTGAGCTCATATTAGGCATCTGTAATGTGTCTTTAGACAATGTTAAAGCCTACAGAGTTTGAGGGAAAAATTCCTTTTGCCTTTTTTCTGCTATTGTATCAGAGGGGTAGCTGTGTTACTGTATCCACAAAAACAACAGGAGTTTTAAAAAGGTAACTCCCTTCTCTTTATGTGCCAATATATATTTATGCCCGTAGCTGTAATTTTCACTCCATGCATCTGAAGAAGTGGGGTTTTTATCCACAAAAGCTTCTGCTCAAATAAATGTTAGTCTTTAAGATGCCACCAGACTCCTTGTCATTTCTTTTATTGATTCTTCCCTCATGCTGTCTTTCCTGTGAGAGAAATTACTGATTCAAAAAAACAGGATTTAGTATAAAAGCCCCTAAATGCTTAAATCTAAGTTACTTAAACTAAGTGTTTTCAGCATGTTGATAGTGTTGCCCATGTCTTAATAGAAATGGGGGATGATCCACAATTAGCTAATACTTTTGTGAATAACAGCTACCTGCTTCCAAGTAGCTCTGCTTCTGTTAGTAGCACTGGTCTGTGAAGACAGTTCTTATTCTTTTCTTGTGTAGCAGCAGCCCCTAATGGAGGGACCTCATCTTGTTCCTTCTCCTAGTTTCCAGCTGCTTCTACAAGTGTCCAGGCTGTGGCGTCCAGACATCTGTAGAAGCAACTGGAAAGGAGCAGGGAGCCAGCACCATGTGACTTGGCAGTTCTCCACAGGCCACAACTTGATTATTTTTTAACTAAAACGTGTTCCCACTCCCTGTGCCTCCCTTTCTTGTGTTGCCTGCTTAGTGAAGTTGTAGGGATGGCAGACTGGTATGTGGCTTCTGCTCTGTGATCTCAAACACTATTACCTGCTGACTCAGTAGTTAAGACTGACATTGACAGCCCTAGGCTGGTAACATTTTTACCATTGCCTCCTGCTAACTTCAGTTCAAAATAATTGCAATCCTCAGTGCTAGCTTCGGGTTTCCTTTCTCCATCCTGAGCTGCTTTCCCCCTCCTGCTGTCTGTTTCTTCTCCAAGAAGCAAAGTGGCAATGTTTGTAATATACTTAAATGTATCATATGTTAAACTTTACACAAAATTATAAATCTTAACACTTTTGTAAAAATCACTGGACGGTATCTGCAAAACTTTTTGCAGATAATGGCATTCCTTCAAACATTTTTTTGTACACCTTATCTCAAACTTCAAAAGCTGGCAAAAGTAGATGAGTTAATAGTCTTCTCTCCCAAATAACTTAGCACAAAATTGTACCTTAATTATTGTATGGATTGTAAACTTGAATATTTCAAAAGCTTTGACCAACATGTGACATGCTTAATCTTTGCTTCTTGGTTTTGAAGCATTCAGCTAAAATAACTACGCCAACTGTTCCACAAGTGTCTTATATCTTAGCTATAGGTGACTCTGATTTCAATCTGTATGTGAACTGCATTTAATCAGAAGTAATTAATCTTAATAACATATATTATGCTTTTTAGATCTACAGAGATTTAAACTACATAAGGTTTCCCTAAAGCTTTCCTCATCTGTTAATGTTTTAAGTTATCTTAGGCAGTTATTTAAAATTTATTTAAAATTCTGTGCATTTTAACTGTTAAACTTGTCTATTGCACATATTGAGACTATTTAGGAGCCTATTCCTTCTATAGACTTATGGGATACCTTCTTACAACAATAATTTAGCTCTGTTTTTGCTTAAATATTAACTTACTTTTGGGCCTAATTCAGAGAGCTGCTGAGTACCTGCAACCTTCATTGACACCAGTGGGAGTTGCAGGTGCTTAGAATCCAGTCCTTAGTTTGCTATTTAAATAGTAAAATCATGGTTTTGGAACTTTGGATTGCAATTTTGTTGCAGTCTCAAATGTGAATGGGCCCTTTTTATATACAAAAATACCAAATTCTATTTTAACAGGCAGGGAAAGCATTTAGGAAGTTTCTTCCCCTGTTTGACCGTGTTCTGGTTGAAAGATGTGCAGCTGAGACTGTATCCAAAGGAGGCATCATGCTTCCGGAAAAATCTCAAGGAAAAGTGCTACAAGCAACAGTAGTAGCGGTTGGATCAGGATCCAAAGGAAAGGTAAATATGTCCAGATTTTGCACCATGCGAACGTTTTTGGATAAAAGAAATAAAAGTGGAATGTTATCTGGAAAAAAAATCAAAATAGCTAAAGGATGTTTGTCATTAAATTTATATTGTGTCTGATCAGAACAATAAGTATAATATTTTGAAGAGGAAGATGTCTCCTCCCCCTTCCCCCCCCTCCCCCCAATTGATTTTTGACTGGTTTTGCTGGCCCTGCTCAGTCATATGGTGCCGCATGGCCCCATCCTGCACAGCAGCTTCTGGAGCCTGCAAGCTGTGGCTGTGGGGAGAGGCAGTGGAAAACAGCTGGGAGCTGTGTGGTGAGTTGCTGCTTTTGCTGCTGCCTCTCCCCAGGGAGCTAAAGCAGCTGCCCCTCCCAGCAGTTTACTGCTGCCTCTCCATGCAGAGCTAACACCTGGGAGCTTCAGAGAGGGGACACTGAGGGTAAAGGGGCCGGGGGGGGGCATGACTCAAGCTATTGGGTGGGAAGTGAACCTTTACATTCTGGCCCTGTCCTGATGCCCAGAAGACTAGACATCTCTGGCAGAAGCCCCTAGCCTCACCACCCCGCCACAGGCAGTCTGGTATGTGGAGAACGGGCAAGCCTGGAGGGCTCTGCAAGCCGCACTTTAACGGTAAAAGAGCCGCATGCGGCTCACAAACTGGTTTGTCCAGTAAGACTGTATGGTAACCATGTGGGGGTAGGGCAAAAAATGAGTCAATTAATGACCAGAGGGGCAGAGTTTTCCCCCAAGATGGGCCCAGCTGACACACATGACACACCCAGACTCGGGCACCAACACAAGCATAACAAAGAAACAGGAACTGGGTTGTCCTAGGGGTTTTTTAAACTCTCTACTTCTAGGGGGATTTTTTTTGTCTGTATTGTTACAGGCATACTTGCTAACAGGTATTTGAAATAAATTACCAAAACTATTGAAACTGGCATGATTATATTGTGTTGTTTTGACAAATAAAATATGCAGAATTTGAATGTACTGTGCAGATTCCGCCAAGATTAGTACTTCTGCTGCAAAACAGTTAGTAAATATATTCTGCTTAAATTTTCCTAAATAACTGTGTGTGGTTATGAACAAATGTAAGATATTTCTAGAAACTTATGAGGTTTTTTTCTTCCCCTTTAGAGTGGAGAGATTCAGCCAGTTAGTGTAAAAGTTGGTGAGAAGATTCTGCTGCCAGAATATGGCGGTACTAAAGTAGTACTGGAAGACAAGGTTTGTTTGCTGAACTTTATAATTGCAAGCTAAATTGGTTTACTAATATTCAGGATTATTTTAAAATCCTTCTAGCTAATAGGCCATGTGAAAAAATGAATAGTGTTGTTGACAAACTGAATGACTGATACAACTGCTAATATTCAAATTGAGGAGCATCAAGCTGGCCCTGTGGCTTTTGCACACTACACATCTGTGATCCTCTGCTGTGAGAGAAACACTTCTGCCCCTGACATTTCCCCATACCTGCAGAGAGAAAGTGGTTCTCTTTACCTGTCAACTTATCTTGGGAGGAAAAAAATATAGAGGGCTGACTGCAATGTCCTCCTTGGTGAGGAGGAGAGAAGATTCCAGAGCCTTCTATCACTAAATGTTACTGCTCCCATGAATTCGTGAACATGGTCTCCGAGGATGCTCCTGCCAGGAAAATTTACCCCAGAGCCTTGCACAAAGGGGTGAAAAAATCCCCAGGAATGAAAGAAACATAGTGACAGGCTCTCGGGGCAACAGATATTTATAAAAGTCCTTGGGTTAATAGTTCCTTTGATTGTGTAGTATTGGCTTCAGCCTTCAGCAATAAATCAATCTCAGTAACTACAATATTTAGTGCTACTGACCCTGGAGACAGTTACTAGTTCTGTGAGATTTGGCTGCAACAGATATAAACTTATTTTTTTCTCTCCATTTGCAGGAGTATTACTTATTTAGAGACGGTGACATTCTTGGAAAGTATGTGGACTAAATTTCTCAAATGGCTGCAGTATCATGAAGTTGTCCATTCCACTAAAGTGCTGAAATCTTTTTCCATCATGTAAATAATTTCCTGTTCTTTATTTTATAATAAACAGATAACCAGTCTCTATGAAAATAACTCCTACAGTTCCATTGTAGTGATGCAAACACTTCAAAATAAAGGAATGTGTACAGTCAGAGAAACACATGTTCATTCTTATTTTGGAGTTCCATTGAACAGTTCAAAGTGCTGCTGTTAGTTTGAATTTTTGTAACTTTTCCAGATTGCAGAAAATTCAATTTCGATACCCTCTAAACTGTCCTGAATTTTTTAATTTTATTTTAAAGGAATTTTAGAATGGTGGAGTGTTTTTGTTTTTGCTGCCTTATAGATGTTTGTGTGGTTTCATTGTTCATCTGCTTCTCTTACTGCTCCCCAGAAACAGTGAAACTGACTACATCCAAATATGACTTCCATGCATACCTGCAGTACAGTTGTACTGGTAACAAACACTATGTTGTTTCCAAAAAAAATAGACTAAGAGCTGGAAGGACTAAACCCCCTCCGCAGAAGAGTGCTACAGAGATTATTTTATTGTAATTGCTGAACTAGGTGATACTCCTTTTCTTGTTCAACCTACCCGTGGCAACCTCTTTTCTGGTTTAATATGAACCAGACATCTTCTATAGAAACATTACAATTGTTGCTTAATATAAAAGTTATACATTCACACAAAGACATTGTGTAGGCAGAGGCGTTGAATATTCATGTTATACAGTAGACTCTTATTAATATGCTGTCTATCCACTCCGCAAAATTATGTTCTGTAATGAAGCTTAATGTCAATAAGATGACAACGTTTTTAAAAAACATACTTCAGTGCATTTCTATGGCCTTACTGCTAGATTTGAGTCCTGTTACCTTCTGTAAAGACACAACCACTGGAGCAGAATTATCTTATCAACTGGGGATATACAGAGGTCTTCCAAGGGGTACCTCAACTCATCTAGATAGCTGCCTGGTTTTACAGCAGGCGACATAAAAAGCACTAGTGAAGTCAGTACAAACTAAAATTTCATCCAGACAATGACTTGTTTATACTGCTTGTTAGGAATAAGCCCTCTAACACTGCTTTATACACTGAAGTGTAAACACAATATTTATATTCCAGTTGATTCATAATTATATGGTAAAAATGAGAAAGTAAGCAAATTTTCAGTAATAGTGTGCTGTGACACTTTTGAATTTTTGTCTGACTTTGTAAGCAAGTAGTTTTTCAATGAGGTGAAACTTTGGGTATGCAAGACCAATCAGACTCTTGAAATGGGTACCCTAGTCTGGAGAGGTTGAGACAGTGCTGTACTCCCCCCCCACCTTGGCCTTTTCTGTGATGCACCCTGTCAGCAGTCAGTGAGGTTGAAGTTTGCTACTCCCTTCTTCCACCAGCAGCAAAGTGTGGTTTTAATTTATCCAAGATATGTACTGTGATTTAGACCAGTGGTTCTCAACCAGTGGTCTGTGACCCCAGTGGGGCCTTGGGCTTGAATCTCTGTGTCCCGTTGCTCCCCGTGGGGCAGAAGCCATGAGCAGAGTTGCAGGGGCATGGGAGTGTTACGTCCAGGACTGCCTAGCTCTGACACTGCAGTTTTGGGGGCATCTCCCTACCTCTTCCCTGGCATCTGAGGCCCCAACCCATGTTCAGGTAGGAGGTGGGAAGCAACTGCTGCTCTGCTCCATGGTACCAGTCAGGTAGCTGCGGCATTCCCCTGTTTCCTGCTGGTGCCCAGCGTTGCAGCTGCTCCTTAGCTCCCAGCCTCCTGTGAATGCTCATACAGCTTATAAGAGCCGTCCAGGTCAGGGATCTAGCTCCATGTCTGGCAGAGCTCTTGGGGAGCAGCAACTGCAGGGGAGTTCTCTTGGCCCCCTACATTAGGGTTAACCAAGACCCATAACAAATTTAGCCCTCCTATGTGTTGGTTTATGAACATGGTTGTTGGATGGGGGAACCAAGTTAGGCTTCAGCTTGTGTGTGTTGGGTTTGGCTTTTTGTAATGGCCCTCTAGGTGGCCAGGGCTTGGAAGTTACTGGCTCACAATAGGCTGGGTTTAAAGGCTTTTCCCATCATGTAGTATATGGACTACAAAGAAAATAGCACTGTGGTGGTTTTGAGGTATTTGTCAATCCAGAAGCATATTCCAGAACATACAGTGGTGGTTCATTTATACAGACATAGCATTCTTATACGGTAAATATTACCCAGCCATGATTTAATTTTAACTGAAGTAACATTTTTTTCCTTAAGCAACCAACCCTTGCACTCAGCTTTTTTGGAGGGTAAGAAAATAACTTCTTCAAAAGGAGATTCAAGGTCACTCAAACTTAACAGTGTGTTAACCTTTATACAGAAAGTTCCTTTTCAATAGGGAAGCTTAATATTTGGCTGCCCAGACCTGATTTAATTTTGTGTTCATTGAATTTATTTACATCCTAAATGGAATTCTGATTCCTGTGGGGTTTTTCTGAAGCAAAAGAAACAGGTGCAGTTGTTGTTACTATTACTGTTAAAGTTTTGTCAGTAGTAGTATGAAAAATACTGCTACTTATAAAAAAGCCAGTCTGCATATTAGACGACCAAAATAACTGTGAAATCAAAGTTCCAAGAAAAATGTAAGGAAATTATGAGCCCAATCCTGTGCCCCTTGAAATGAATGGCAACAGGCTAGAACTTTTATTTAAAAAATGCTGCTTTTATGCTCTAAATATCGTGAGTTGAGGGTTTAATGGTCTAAACTTCAGGACTGAAATAGCTGGACTTCCTGGAACCATAACTGTATTTTGTATTGATCGTATGTTGATAATGTTAGCTCAGTCTTTTGATCTTCCAAGGTAGATAAGGATTGCCAACTGTGGCTCTTTTGGAGGAGACCTTAAGTCAAGACCCCCTATGGTTTATGTGTGGACATTCATGATCTCACGTGGCCTGGTGTCTTTAGCCAAAATGCTCCCTGCCCCAATTTTGTAGTATTGGTTGGTTACCACCACCTCTTCATAGACGTCTGCTTGCATTTCAGTGGGTCTGCATCCAAATTGGGCAAAATCATGTGGTCATTACCAGTTTGAGACAAACTCCTATTGACTTGTCTGATAGTCTGCAAGGTGGTTTAGAATGAAAGCTGCTGAATAAAATGCAAAGTCATGTATTAGCATTTATTAGCCTAAACACTTGAAAGCTGCCCCCTTTCAATTTTACCTTCATGATTCCAGTGATGCATTTTATTTCTGAAACTAAAGATTACTGTACCCTAACTGTTTTAAAACCAACTGATTGTGCAACCCAGTGCTAATAAGCAAATGCACCTTCTGCTGTCACAGCAATTATGATGCAATCACTTATCTTCTATGATAATGCTTGTGTTCTGGGATTTAAACAGGTCATGTTAAGTTGAATCTTTGAGCTGGCTGAGATTTAAAATATTAACAGCCTAGTTTGTTTCTGTAAGCTAACTATTCATAGATAAGAACTAGGGTGGAGATTGTCTTTTAATGTAGGTCACTAGGTAAGCCTAATATTTGAGAGTCCCTCTAAATAAGAGTCTTTTAAAGATAAGATGCACACAGGGGGGTTCTTCGTAGTGGATATCTCTAGGGGCTTGATGCCTGGGAGACCTGAGGGATACAGGTTTCCTTAGCATATATCCCACTGATTATTTGTATTTAGTGACTAAGAGTCCTAGTCATGGACCAGGACACCATTGTGCTAGGTGCTGTACAAGCAGCCCAAAGTCGCTTGGATGTATTGAGCATGCTAATGTTGCTACTGGTACTTCACCCATTATTCTGCTCCCTCCTTATGTTTTCCGGTCTCTGAGATTTTCAGCACTTCTGAAAATCAGGCCACTTTTATGTAAGTGCCTAAAATGGATGTAGCTTCTTAACTTTATGTAATTGACTGAAAATTTGGGGGATTTAAGATCTGTTTTCTCATCCGAAAACTGGGATAATGCCTTCCTACTTGTTTGTTTGTGAAGTGTGTTGTGGTTCTTGGGGGAAAAAAAGAGTATTATAGTTTACAAGTGCAAAGTGATAGTGTGTCCCTGAATTCACTCTGCACTATAAATAAAGTGATTTGATTAGATGACTGATGGGCCAATATGCACAGATTACATATAAGGTGAAGGTTGTTGTGTTTTTGTTTGTTTTTTTTTTGCAAGGCTATCACTGGGGGCAGGGACAGGATGACTTAGCAACTGTGATTTATCTGCCACTGTCCTATCAATCTGAAGTCAATGACTGTGCCAATAGTTACCCCTCAGGCTTTCTTGGGGGAAGGGCAGCCACTTGTTAAAAATTCTCACTTCCAGCTTTCAGAGAAGCAGCCTGTTAGTCTGTATTCGCAAAAAGAAAAGGAGTACTAGTGGCACCTTAGAGACTAACCAATTTATTTGAGCATAAGCTTGTGTGAGCTACAGCTCACTTCATCGGATGCATCCTTTTCTTTTCACTTCCAGCTGTTTATCCCATATCAGAGGTTGTCTGTTTCTTCCTCTGCTTTTTAGACTACTGGTAAGTGAAATGGGGAGGTATGGGTACTTTCTGTTTACCCCTGCACTTTCTCCCCAGCCTTTCGATAACTACATCGGATTGTGGGAGTGGGGACATAGGTATGCCTTTCAAACTTCTTTCCCGTTCTGCCACCTTACAGATGTTGCCTAGAAGCAGCTGTATTATCTTCAGGAAACTTTGTTGCCCTAGCTGGCTCCATCCTCTGTGATGATGAGGCAGGAATGTGCCTTGGTGAGGCTTCTGTGTGAAAAAGCACATTACAGCCAGAAGCCCTAACCCTGCAAAAATAACAAGAACATAAGAGCAATCATACTGGTTCAGACCAAAGGTCCAACTAGCCAAGTATCCTGTCTTCCGACAGTGGCCAGTGCAAGGTGCCCCCGAGGGAATGAACAGAACAAGTAATTGTCAAGTGATCCATCCCCTGTCGCCCATTCCCAGCTTCTGGCAAACAGAGGCTATGGACACCATCCTGCCTAACAGCCATTGATGGGCCTATCCTCCATGAACTTAGCTAGTTCTTTTTTGAAACCTGTTATAGATTTGGCCTTCACAACATCTCTTTGCCAAGGAGTTCCACAGACTGACTGCATTGTGTGAAAAAAATACTTCCTTTTGTTTGTTTTAAACCTGCTGCCTATTAATTTCATTTGGTGACCCCTAGTTCTTGTGTTAGGAGAAGGAGTAAATAACACTTCCTTATTTACTTTCTCCACACCAGTCATGATTTTATAGACCGCTATCATATCCCCCCTTAGTCGTCTATTTTCCACGTTGAAAAGTCCCAGCCTTATTAATCTCTCCTTATATGGAAGCCGTTCCATACCCCTAGTCATTTTTGTTGCCCTTTTCTGAACCTTTTCCAATTCCAATATATCTTTTTTGAGATGGGGCGACCACATCTGCATGCAGTATTCAAGATGTGGGCGTACCCTGGATTTATATAGAGGCAATATGATATTTTCTTACTCTCCCTTAATGATTCCCAACATTCTGTTCACTTTTTTGACTGCCACTGCACATTAAGTGGATGATTTCATTAATATTAAATAAATTGGCCAAATACTCTGACTTTCACTCATGAAAAATGAGGGTGCAGGTTTAAAAAAAAAAAAAAAGTGAAATGATTCTTTAAATACTCATCTACTTGGTAAAATTTAACACGGTTGGACAAATGCCAGACATAAGTAACTAAATACTGGGAGGGAGAGAGGCTTAAAATCCCACTTAAGACTTCTTGGTTAAAAAAATACCATTAATTTCTTTTCTCTTTGACTTGCAAGAACTATGAACTGGTTGTAGATGGATAGAGCTGATACTAATTGCCTTCTGACATATGTGGTGTTCAGCTTGATTTATTTGCATTTTGGAAGCTCTGCTGTCCTTGAATTTAAAGTCAGGGACAAGCAGCTGTCAAAACCCTAACTTCTGTGCTTCAAATGTTAGCTAACCTTTAGAAAGTATGGAAAGGAAAAAGATCAGTGCCTAGTGGCAGGGGAACCCCTGCAGCTAATCAGTGGGTCTGCCTTGTGCCATGCTTAGCAGAGCAGAATGCCATCTTTCAAGGCATTAACTTTGGATTGTACGAGGTCTAAAGAGGATGGAATATGAACCCAGATATTTTTACTTAATCCTTCATTGTAGGCCACCATTTTCCCCCTCTAATTTTATCACCCAGTTAGGGAAAAAGGGTTTCCTTCCTGTCTAGGGTTGGGAGGGTACCCTTCCCTGGTGTTCTGTATTAGCCAAACAAACACAGATCCGATGAAGTGAGCTATAGCTCATGAAAGCTTATGCTCAAATAAATTGGTTAGTCTCTAAGGTGCCACAAGTACTCCTTTTCTTTTTGCGAATACAGACTAACACGGCTGTTACTCTGAAACAGAGAGTCATGACTCTTAGATAAAATGAGGCACTTTAATGTGAGCAAGTATGATAGCTGAAGGGCTCACCAATTCCTACACAGAGGAAAATGGCAAAGCCCAGAACAAAGAACAAGGTAGAGCTTTTATAGCTTGATTCAACATACTTTGTGATATCTCTTCCAGTTCAAACCGCTCAAACCCTGTCTGTCTGAGTCCTGAGGTATGAACATGGAGGCCCATCCCTATAAGGAATTCTTTCCCCAAGGGGGGAATCCAGCAGCGAGTCGGTGAGGGGGTGTACTAACGCCGCATAAGCCGGAATCCAGGTTCTACAATAGCCACTTGCCCCTGGTAACTGGTGGAGTTGTTTTTTTGTGGTAGGCCTAGGCATGCCCAGAACGCTATTAATCCTGTCTTGAGTGAGCGCAGTAGAGGTATAAGAAATATGGTGCCCTAAGTATTCCACCTTGGGTTGGGCAAACTGTAGCTTGGAAAGCGCCACTTTGTGACCTTTTTCGGCCAATGCACAAAGAAGGATTCGAGTATCTTGTACACAGGCATCCTTGGCTGTAGAGCATAACAGATCATCAACATACTGTATCAAAGTAGAAACCATAGCCAACGAAATAGAGTCCAGATCTCGCTTTAAATACTGGCTGAAGATGGTAGGGCTCTCCCTGTATCCCTGAGGGAGGCGGGTCCACATGTATTGACGTCCGTCAAAGATAAAGGCAAATAGGAACTGTGAGTCCGGGTGCACAGGAATGCTGAAAAATGCCTAATAGATTCGCAGGACAGGAGGTCGCAATTAAAAAGCTATGATCCTCTGATAACGAGCCAAGCTGGACCATTTGCTCAGCAGTTAGAGGAAGGGCGCATACGGTGCCACCAACGCCTATAGCCTTTACAGTTGCAGAAGTAGTAGGAAGGTTGGGGTCCTGTAGAGTACTTCTATCTGCTCCGGTGTCAACTAACATTGAATAAGTTTTTCCTCCCACTACAACGGGAAGTTCCGGATGGTTTGCATCCAGCTGCACTGTCCAAGAAGTGGAGGGGGTTTCTGGCAGGGGGAGTGAAGCATTGTGGGCGGCTAGCTTTCAATCAGTACCTCCTTCTTCTCGCCCCCTTTCCTGAACCCTTTGGTAGGCTTGCATAAGAGGGTCAGCTGACTGGGGGGGGCGGTAATTCGGGCACTGGGCAGCCCAGTGTCCCATTTGTCGGCACCGCCGGCACTCATCTGGCCCTGCCCTTCCAGGCCGTGGCTGGAAGTTCTGACCTTGTGGTCCCCATCCCTGGGTAGAGCTGCCTCCCCTTCCGCCTCGTCCCCGAAAGCCTCCCCTTCTACAGCTGGCGTCTCGTCCCCGAGGGCCGTCTCAGAACCCTTGCAACTGCAGATTAAGAAGCTTTTCAGACCTCCTAGTGTCTAATTTCTTTCTATTCTTCCAAGCATGGGCTGCTAAACCCACCACCTCCTCCAGCGTTTTGTTTTCATAAGCTGGTTGACTACACGCAGACTTCCGAGCGAATGGCAATAAATTTTTTACATACTGGCCGATCACTTGTGTTTTTGCTACAGGGGAGGTTGGATCTAAGCCGCCATGGTTTTTCAAAACCTTCCAAAGACAGTGGAAAAATTCCCGTGGATCTTCATCGTGCTTCTGAACACATGCACCTACCTTTCCCCAATCATAAACAGGCTTAGACATCTCCTCTAATGCTTCTAAAATTTGCTTTCTCATATTATTCCACACACGAACATTCTCTGGAACATCCCAATCCATTTCAGGTTTCTCTTGCTGATAAGCCTCCTTGCCTTGTACCGTCTCTCTGGCTTTCTTAAACACCGTTGCCTTCTCACCCTCACTTAGCACTTGATTTAAAACCACCTCTACATCATCATAATTACAATTATACATTGTGAAAATACCCTTCAACTTTTTAATAAATTCTTCCGGACACTTTCAAAGTGGGGGAAAAGTAGCAGACCAATTCATTAGATCCGTGCTGGTAAAAGGAACATACACCATTTGCGTTCCCCCCACACCACTTGGCAGTTGTCGCATAGGCATTTGGACTGCACTAGCCATCACAGCACCAATAACTTTTGCCTGAGGTGTGTCTTGAGAGCGGGTTTTAGCGGGCGTCGCATCACTGGGGTGTCGCGGATCAAGACGTGCCACCTCCCTTGTAGAGGTGCCAGCCTCCTGAGCATCCCTCTGCTCTGTGTCAGATGTGGGTGCATCAGTAGTGAGTGGGACAGCGGGGCCGCTCCTCTCCCTGTAGTGCGCCCAGTCACTCTCCGGGGACGTGAGTGCGTCGGGGCTGGGCTGCGGTACCCCACCCCATATCCAGGTACATTCTTCCAATGGTATAGGATCCCCTGCTTCCTTCAATGGGAGTTGGGGATAAATAGACTTTGGCGTTTTTGGCTTCCGGTCAGCATCACCGGATCCTGGATTATAGGGTGGAGGCCACACGGCTTTAAGTTTTTCTACCTCAATTCGTAAACTAGTAGTTACACTGGCGCTTTTGCGCTGTTCGGCCTCTCTTATCCATACATCAGAATACTTAAGTTGCCGCGGTTTCAAATCACACAGTACTTTCCGTAATTGAACAACAGTATGTAACTCAAATGTTCCTTCCCCCGGCCAGCGATTTCCTGGCTCCAGGTCGTCTTGCATCATTTCCACCCAGGGACCTTGACTCAAAAATATAAACTTATATACAGTTTTGTTGCTATCCGATTGTAAGGCCTTGATATCCCTATCATAATGTTTTAACATATAGCCCAGGGGCATAGAAGGATCAACAGTTCTACTGGACCCCCCTCCCATCTTTTCCCAAAGACAGAACCCCTGACTGTTGTCAAGACAATCACAAAGGAAAAATTCAGAACTCACCAAGTTCCCACCGGCTGGTGTTCACCAATAGGTCCGGACCCTAGTGCCTTTAGGGACGCCTTATTTCGCCAAAACGGTGGGTGGAAGCGAGACAGGAAGCCTTCACGGTTAAAGCAACCCAGGTGCCGGCAAGAAGGATTCAGAGCCCTGACCGTCCACCGGTCCAGAGAAGTGGCAATCCCGGACGAGCCCCCAAATTGTTAGGAAAAAAGGGTTTCGCTCCCGTCTAGGGTTGGGAGGGTAGCCTTCCCTGGACTTCTGTATTAGCCAAACAAACACAGAGTCATGACTCTTAGATAAAATGAGACACCTTTAATGCTAGCAAGTACAACAGCTGAAGGGCTCACCAATTCCTACGCAGAGGAAAATGGCGAAGCCCAGAACAAAGAACAAGGTGGAGCTTTTATAGCTTGGTTCAACATACTTTGTGATATCTCTTCCAGTTCAAACCAGTCAAACCCTGTCTGTCTGAGTCCTGAGGTATGAATATGGAGGCCCATCCGTATAAGGAATTATTTCCCCAAGAGGGGAGTACAGATTACACACAGTTCAAATTCTTTCTACCCATAAACATAGGGAAAAGACAGAAGCATAGCTTTATATGATTATAGGGTTGTTTTCTGGTTCTTTTCTTTATCAACCCTTCATATAGAAGTGCCATTTTCAACCTTTTGACTGAGAGAGCAAGCAATTGCTGCGCCTGGAATGCTGGCCTTCAATGTGCTTCGGGGGCAGGGAAACTAATGCAAACTGCATTAATGCACTAAACTGTCACTTGTTCAACATTACTAAGTACATCCTACATGGAACCACCAAGCCAGTCACACAGTCAGCTCCCTGAGGTAGTTTCCAGGTATATGCATTGGAGCCGTGAGGATCCCCTATTTCCCATCACTTTATCTTGCTCAGGTTTTGACTGTCAATCTGGCAACTGAGAACAGGACTCGCCTCTCTGTGAATGCTGTTAGTGACATTCCCCAATCTAAACAAAAACTCAGAATGATTTAACAGCAGGAACTAAAGTTTACAATGTAGATTATGAACACTTTAATGTTGGGAATAAGCAAAAGTAACACTAAATGTGCTATCAAACTGAAAATGACCCTGCAAGGGGTGCAAGGAAAAACTTTTTCAGCTTGAAAGTGTATCTCATTCAGAATTGATTTGCTTGGTGCAATAAGAGTGCATGCTGTATGACCCTTATGCACCTTTACTGAAGGATGGAGGTTGCTACAAACATTTTGATGTAGCAAGATAATTTATTTACCTTTTCAATTGGTAAAAACTCCTTACCCCACCCCTCGTTTTTTATCTTCCTTGCTACCAAGATGTTCAGTCTCATCCACCTTCTGATCCATCTGTCCTGTCCCATTCAGTCCCCCTCCCAAGTGGTTCTATTTTGCCTTCCACTCCCTACAGGCACAGCTGTCTCTGTCTTTTCCTTCTCTCTGTCCTCCATTAGCAGGCACGTTCCCCCTCCACCCCCAACCTCCAACCCCCATCTCAGCAGAATTTATTCTATCTTCCTTCCTCCTCTCTGCTTTCCATCCCCCCTGCTAGCACTCAGATAACAATGAAGACAAGCATTGTATTAGACCCTGACAAGAATATTCCATCCCCATTCCCTCCTCCCTGTCCTACAGAAGCTGTTCTATCTCTGTGAGAGTTTTTTCCTTTGCTGGCTCTATTTCTACATCTGCATTTGTTCTATATGCACCTCCAGTGACAGCTACTGTACCCAGGTCAGGCACTAGTGCAGGTGGGAGTGCCTGGCTTGGTTCACCCTAGAACCAAGGCCAACCCTTCTCATGCCTGCTCACTGCAGACATGGGGTACTTATTAGCCTTTCTATCCACTTCACTCTGAAGGGCCCTGAGATGCTTTGTGTCCATTTTGCCACTAACATCCTAGCTTAGTGGAAACCAGACCAGCTTTACAGCTCTATCTCTATCCTCCTAAACTATTGCTTTTATAATGTTTTGACACCTTTTGTTTTCTTCTGGTACTAAAAGAATTAAATTCCCCTTTAGTTACATTTTTCAGAGTAGCAGCCTGTTAGTCTGTATTCACAAAAAGAAAAGGAGTACTAGTGGCACCTTAGAGACTAACCAATTTATTTGAGCATAAGCTTGCGTGAGCTACAGCTCACTTCATTGGGTGCATTCAGTAGATGCATCCAATGAAGTGAGCTGTAGCTCACGAAAGCTTATGCTCAGATACGTTTGTTAGTCTCTAAGGTGCCACAAGTACTCCTTTTTTTAAAAATTACATTATAAGTTTTTACTACTTTGTCACTTTAAATTTTTTCATGTAATTTCTAGTATTTCTAGAGAGGGGGAGACTGCTTTGCTCTGGACTTGTGCCCGCAATGCTATATGATGACTGGAGAAGCGTATTGGCTGCCGCTGGATGTGGTACAACGAATGCCAGGAGCTGGGAGTGAAGAACACGGATCACACTATTATCACTCCAAGAGCTAGAACCATGCTGTAGAGGACCCTGAAGGATGCCATCCGCTGCCAATATGTGGAAAACCTGAAATGTAAGCCAGGCCAGAACAAGGCATTCAAGGTGACATGCAAGGTGGGACGCCAGCGAACACTTCCTCCCCAGGGGCAGCTTCACCCAATTTGCCAACTGGAGGTTCATCTGCAGGGCCTGGCTCAACTGCGTCCTGCTGAATGGAGCCATCCACCACAGGAATCGGGACAAGTGATGCAGTAAGTGTGGCTATATCAATGAGACGCTACCCCACGTCCTGTGTAGCTGCAAGCCCCATTCCAGAGACTGGCAGCTGCGACACAACGCCATCCAAGATTGCCTGGCCAGAGCCATCCTACCATCCGTGGAGAAGGTTGCTGTGAACTCCGCCATCCCTGGGACCGACAGCCAACTGCGACCAGACATCATCATTACCAATGTGGACCAAAAGAAGATCATCATGGTGGATGTCACAGGACCCTTCGAGAATAGAACCCCGGCCTTCCATGATGCCCAAGCTCGAAAGGTGGAGAAATACGCCCCTCTGGCCAAAACCTTGAGCGCTAAAGGTTACCAGGTTCAGACACGCGCACTGATCGTCAGGTGCATGGGACGAGCAAGTATTGAGAGAATGTGGAATTGGTCAACGCTACACTCAGCTGATGCGGCAACTCATGGCGTCGGATGCCATCAGATGGTCAAGGGACATTTACATAGAACACATCACTGGACATCGACAATACCAGGAGGGATGAGCTGGAGTGCTGATGAGAAGCGCAGTCAGGCAAATAATTGAAATAATTCCCTCATGGATTATATTTTCTAAATGGACAACCCACCTAATTCTCAATTACTGAGGAACAATCTTCATTTATTGATATATGTGCTTTCCACAGCTAACTCTCTGTATAACTTTTAATGAATGATGTACCCAAATACTTGGATGCTAAGATCTAAACTGTATTCTTCAATTTACACCTAAATTTGGGTAGCTGCTGATTATGCACTATATCTATCTCATGACTTTATCCACAAATACCAAGTTTGTTTTTAATCTAAGCACTATACTCAGATGTACAGACTCGTTTCTCAACCTGTGTATTATATAATTTTAACAATAGTTTTAATATTTTTTTTATGTCTAGAGGCCCCATTTGAGGATCAGGGCCCTATTGTGCTCAGAACTGTGTAGACATGTGATATATAAGATAGTCCTTGCTGCAGACAAGTCAGCGTTAATGGCAGGATGCAACAACAGGATGTTTGAAGAAATTAACTTAATAGGAATTTCTGCACATAAAGACGTCTTGTTTTCAAACAACAATCTGATTAGCTTACTAGTCTTTGGGTGCCAAGTTCACATCTGATAAAAGTAAGGATAACTTATTTTGTGGGAAGTTGTATGGTATTTCACGGAAGCTCTATGGCATGTGTTAGCCAGGAGGTCAGACTAGACGATGACAGTAGTCTCTTCTGGCCTAAGAATCTATGAATCCTACTAATTATTTTTGTGAGGCCAGGATCTTTTCTTAGGTAAAACTCCCTCATGCAGGTGTTTTGAGGCCATGTGTTCCTATCAGGTGACATGTAACTGAAGGGCAAACAGAGGGGAACATTTCTAAGACACCATGAATTTTCCTCTTGAGGAAAGTCAGAAAGGGGAAGCCATATTCCTTACCAACTATCTAAATACAAGCCCTGTAAGCACCAAGATAGGGACAAGATAGCTTTTCCTTGTGGTGTGGACTGGTCCAAGGATTACTTTTTATGAAAGAGAATCTCTGATTGGCGATGATGGTCTACCCCAAGTCCTTAAGAGTTTTGACCCACCCTTGCTGAGATGGCTCCAGGGCAATTCTGAGTGGCCTGAGAGGCCAGGGACACTGTACCTGCCCCCTCCCCCCGGCTCTGAACCCGGGCCAAGTGCGGGCCTGCAGGCTGGGGGTGGCTGTGCACAACATGGGGGAGATCAGACGGGCAGGGGCCGTATTTGCTATGGGGCAAGGGGCAGTTGCCTCCTGACTTTCCCTAGGTCTAGTTGCACCGCCCCCCGGCCCGTCCCCTCACGGAGAGCCAGACCCCGACAAGGCCCCTGGAGACCCCGCCCACACCCCCCAGGCAGCTCGCTCGCTCCCGCCCTCCGCGCGCACAGCGGGCGCACCACTGGGCACCGCCCCCCCCGCCTCTAGGGGGTTGTTCTAGCTGCCGCTGCCACTCCCGCCTCCTCGCCGGCTCTTCCTCCTGCCTCCCTCCTCGCGGAAGCTGTTTCACTCACAACCCTCCCCCCCGCCCCTTTCTGGGCGTCACGCAGGCTGTTCCATCTTCTTCCCACCCTCCCCACCACCAGCTGTTCCTGAACCTCCCTCCCTCTGCTCCCGCCGCGCCTGTTCCTCCCACTCTTCGTCAGTGGCTGCCGCATCCGGGTCCTGGCGCCGCTGTCACTATGGTCATGGCGGAGGGGACGGCTGTGCTGAGGCGGAACAGGCCGGGCACCAAGGCCCAGGTGAGGCGCCGCGCCCCAGCCGCCTCCTGCCCGCGCGGGGCTTGGGGCTGGCAGCAGCGGGCGGGCTGGGCCTGCTCGGCCGCCGCGCTCACGCGGGCTGGAGCCGGTGCGGTCGGTCCCGTCCCGGCGCGGAGCCGCTGGGCCTCCCCGGCCCCGTGCGGGGCGCCAGTGGCGGGCGGGCGGGTGCGGGGTTGGGCGGCGTCCGCGCTGGCCGGGGCTGGGCCGGGCGGCCCGCAGCGGGCTCTGGCTACCCGCTGCCGCGCTGGGCCCGGCTCGCCTGGTAGGGACCCGCGCTCGGGTTGTCACCGGGGCCGGGCAGCTCCGGGCTGCTCCCCGCCCGGCTGGTGCTGCTCGCCTCGCTCCGGCTGCCCCGGCCGGGGCTGGTAGCGCTTCTCGCCGCCCTGGGGGGCCTGGGTGTGGATTCCCCCTGCCCGCCTGGCGGGGGTGAGTCTGTTCCGTGTTTACCCCTGTCGGTAAAGGTGTTTTCTCCGCTGGGATTGACCGGGAGTCCCCCTCCCAGGGACCTAGAGGTTCAGGAGTCTCCGGTCATAAAAAAGAGTCCGAGTCGCTAAATGTCAGTGACTACATCTGAAGTAATCCTACACTTACGTGCATCTTTTCATCCTGATGGTGTGTGTGAATTACTTCACCAGCCACTGACAGGCAGCCACCTCTGAGGTGAAATTTTATACCTTTTTAACAGCAACTAGTAAAGTTACATAATGGTTTAGGATGGAAAATGAACAAAACATTCAATCAGAAAAAAGCAGGCAGTATATTTGGTCCGATGAAGGAATAATAGCTAAGTGTCTTGGCGGAGTTAGGCTAACACCCCATCATAACAACCCAGAGGTGCTGCTGGAAGTACCACATTAGTCCTATCTTGCCGGTCAGTTGTGAAATCACTTTAATACCACTTCCTTTAGAACCCCGGACTTCTTTTTGGGGTCTCTAAGTATTAACCAGATCGAACTCTTCTTAACATGTGAAAAGGAATGGAAGAAATGACATTTACAGTATTACAAGTCAAGCAAAGCTTTAGCTTTAATTTAAAGATATGAAATACCTTTGTGGTAGCTCCTTTATTGTAAGTTTCATATTTTGGTTCTTCGGAGGGTGAGCATCAGTCCCATATAGTCCTTCGCAACTTTGTCTGCTTCCTCTCTTTCTAGATGTAGTTTCCTGTTTGTTAGAACTGTAAAGATTATTTTTCTACAGCATGTTGAAGTTTCCTGATATTAAGCATTCAGAATTTGCTGCAAATGACGTGCTCTCTTTTCCACCCTTTATTAAACTGGTTTAAATTTGGGTGTTTTTTCCATAGGATTTTTACAATTGGCCTGATGAATCCTTTGAAGAAATGGATAGCACACTAGCTGTTCAACAGGTATTTTTTGTTTTAATAAATATTTTTTCAGGTGTTTAAGTTTAGTCACCCAAATCTTGTGACTTTTAGCAAGATGTAAGCAACAGGGCACAGTCTCTTCTTGGTTGTGATATAGTTGTACAAAAATAACTTCATAATTCCATAGAGAAATAGAAATCAGTGTACTGGTTAATACAGTAATTTTGTGCGTAGAAATCACGAGAATCCTGGTGTCCGGTTTCACCAGTTGAACAGGTTTTATTGCTACCTGGTAAAACTCACTGCTCCTCTTACCATTTCTGATTCAGGGAAGATGTTTTTCACACACTGTATTTTGGGATATTCGCTTTGTTACTTCTCCGCTATCGCTACTTTTTTTTTTTTTGTCCTCTTACTTTGGTCCATCAACATAGCTGTTCACTTCCACCTAGACTAGACTAAAGAAATAAGTAGCTGTTATCCTTACTGTAGTGGCTAGTAGGTATATATCAAAGTAGCTAGAGTTGTGGGGCAATCCTAAATATGGTGTCTTACTATCTTTAAATAACTTTCAGAAATTATTACTTTTTCTTCTCAGTATATCCAACAAAACATAAGGGCAGACTGTTCTAACATTGACAAAATCCTGGAACCTCCTGAAGGGCAAGATGAAGGTGTATGGAAGTACGAACATTTACGGTAAGAATTCATGTTTTGTCAAAATGTAGAATCAGGAAACCCAACCCATTGATTAGCAGTAGTAATGAATCATAATAGTCGGAATCTCATAGACTCTAAATATTTTTGTTTATGACTGAAAGAAAAAAAACTCTACAAGAGCAAAACTTTGTACTATTAAACATCTTAGAATTATGTATTAGTAATAGATTTGTAGTCTTAAAAATGGAATTTATTTGCTCCTTTTCTAATTACCAAGTTCACTGTTGTGAGCATTCCCTTAAACTCCCTTTTGCTTTTAAAAGTTTGTGATATCAACTTACGTGTGTGTTTGTCTTCTTTTAAATAAATCTTTGCAGTTCATTTCTAGAACTATGTCAGTATGGACTGAAAGGACAGCCATGAGTTTCCATAGCACCTCCTCCCATCAATCTCATCAATTCCTTACTTTCGCTTACTAAAATATGAATATTGTCATCAGTAGATGCTCTCCAGAATAGCTGTTAGTCATGAGGCCTGTTTTTAACAAACTGAAAGAAAATATTTTTTGCAGTAAACATGTTCTCTGTTTTTATTGCAGTCACTATCAGAGAAATCTTGACAATTTTTCTGGCCTTCTCTTTATGTCTGTTAGCTGTTATAATACATTGGTTAAGCTGGCTACCTAGATGCCTTTTATGTTTCCAAACTGTCCTTGTCACTGAAAATATTTATTTTATTATAGTACAGACTCAATATTCTGCTAACTGATATTTCCACCCTTATTCCTGCTTTGGTTTTTACATCACTTTGCTAAGATTAGTGTCCTGGCATTCTGAAAAAAATCAGTTTTTTCCTTAGTTTGACTGTCTTGTCAGTCCATCACCATACATTTTGAAGGGTAAGAATAGTTTTAAGTTAGTGCCTCCCAATGAGAGTTAGGCATGTAGGTTCTTTTAAAAATCCTACTAGGCACCTAAATACCTTTAAAAATGTGGCACTTGGGAGCCTAAATCCCAATGATTTTTAATGAGATGTAGGCTCTTAAGTGCCTATATTTCTTTTGAAAATGGGACTGAGGTGGCTAAGTTAGTCACTTCTGAAAATTTTACCCTGCCTCCTCTGAAGCGTTAAACCTTCTGCTAGCGTATGCCTGAGAGTGAGGCAAGCAGCATCTTCCACACATAGCCTCACTGCATTACACCTCAACTCTGGCTGACTTAAAGAGAGGTACTCCTGGAGGTCTCGGTAGTATTCTCTTGAGCATTTGGGATGGCACTAAAGCCTCAGAATTAGACTTTCAGGATATATAGCATAGATAGGTTTGATCAGTTTGCACCTTATAATGTGTTTTTCTTCAGTGCATGTTTTAAGGGATTTTGCTTTTTTTTTTTTTTTTCCTCCCCCTTCCTTAAACATGAATTGATATCAAAAGCAAATTTGTAAAATGTAGATTTTCCTAAGGGAGAAAATATTATTTTCCTAGTCTCTTCTATTGGAATACTGTTCAGTTTATCCTTTTTGACAAAGGAGAAAACTAGAATATAGTTGTATGAGTTCCTCTGAACGAATAATAAATTAAATTTTCTGACTTATCTTTTTGTATTCCTGTCCTCTTATAGTCTCCTCTTATTTTTTATTTTCTTCTTTGTATATTCTACAGATATGTCCACAGATTCTAAATATGTCATAGCTGCTGAAATTATTTTGAACATTGTTTACATTTGATCTCATTCCTCTTCTGCTTTCTACACCCCAGTCAATGTAATGTAATTGTTAAAAATGCTAGAGATGCATAAAACCATTAGCTTTTATGACAAGTTGTTCTTTGTGTTAAAATGTTTCCATTAGGGAAACTGTTTTGACAATGCTGTATTTAAATTTCTAGACAATTCTGTCTCGAGCTCAATGGACTTGCTGTCAAGCTTCAGGTAACTCTTTTCTTGTTCTCTAATGTTTGTGTCAGAGACCAGGTTGTTTTTGTATTTTTAGATGTAATATTAGCTCGCAAAGCTTTGCAAACTTTTAGTTCACATTTTTTAGCCACCATGATTTTAGGAACATAGTTTTAGCATTCCAGAAGTCTTTAGTTGATCAGGTAGCTTTAAAATATTTTTCTGATTTTAAGGAATTGGGAGTTAAATTCTTTTAATAATGATTAAATCTTGCTTTCTCTGTTTGGTATTTTATTAACCGAACAACTGTTTCAACAGAGTGAATGCCACCCAGATACATGCACTCAGATGACAGCAACTGAACAATGGATTTTTCTTTGTGCAGCCCATAAAACGCCCAAAGAGGTAAGGAGGATATTTTTTGAAATATATCTGTAAAGGCCCATATTTTCTTCAGTGATCCATGCACCGAAGGGGCCGTCCGTGCATATCTTGTCTTAGTCAAATTGAAGGGATATGTGGGAATGCGACTTTCATAGCAGAACTCCCTGCTTGCTTCTCACATCCTCCGTAGTGACTCATAGGAGGCAGAAGAGCAGGGAACCAGCTGCTCTCCATAACAGTCTCATACAGATCCCTACTTCCCCCTCACCTTTTGTGTGGGAATCTGGAAGAGTAATATAGCTTTAATCTGTATTACATTTTCTCTGGTCACCTCCATAGTTGTTACTGGGCAGCAGAAAGGGATTTCTTTTTTATCAGATCGAGCTGCCTTTCTCTGCAGTTTCATGGAGTTGGAAGGCTTCCTCTCTTTCTCCCCACCTCCCTGTGGACTCTCAAGTCCCTGCTCCTGGTGACAACTTGCAGGGAATTCTGCAATGGGAACCTCTGCATCTTCAGCTCCTCTGACACCCTCCTGTGGCTTTCTCCTTGCAAAGGGCCATTCTGGCCCTTGGATTTTGACCTTAGTTAGTTTTTATGCAAATTTCAGTAGTAAGACTGTAGACTGCTGAGTAGTCTGACTTAATTTTTCTGTACTGGTGCATGAACAATCAGTAACATTTAATGCATGCTTGGTAGGCCCTGGTATACCAATGCATGCTTGGTAGGCCCTGGTATACAACTGTTCACATTACAACCATCATTATGTTGAGAGTCTTAGCAAAGAGATCAAGGACTAAGTAGTCATGGAGACTGCACTTTCTTCTCAGCCTTGGAGAAAGTTTCCTTTTTAGGGGTGGGTTGAGGCACTCAGGTGGGATGCTTTGGGGTGCTTGCCGTGCTATTGTATTAGCTGCTGTACAGATCAATAAAAATGCCTGTTCCATAGCTAGAAGTTCAACATCTTTCACCAGAAATAATGTGCACTGGGGGGGGAAACGTAATAAGCACATGATGACACCTTCCCTTTGAAGTAAGTGAAGAAAGAAGTTTGGGGGAGGTGGGAAACAAACTTTCTCAAACAGAAATGGAATTGGAAGTGAACATACAAAATCAGAAAAAGGGACTATCCAGAATCTTGGTTCGTGTTTTTAGTTTTTTCCTTTTCCTCACTGAAACTGACTTTTGTATGTTCTTAATAATTGGAAAGTAGTTAAGTGGCCAGGCTAAAACTGAATGAATATTACATGAGTTTACTTCTTATTTTCTACGTCCTCAAGCTAACAGTGTTTGTCATCTAAAATTCAGTACAGAATAATTATGGGGTATTGATGAGGAGATGGGAAATTGATATTTTGCTACCCGTTCATAGGTGTGTTGATATGTTTCACGTGTCCAGACCAACCAAGTTGTAGTGTATTAGTTTGGAATACTTGTCACTCAGTCAATGAGATCTGTCATTAACCCTGCATGATTTAAACAGTTAAGTATGGGGATTTTAATTTTTCCATGGCTTGGTCTGCTACAGCACAGACCATGGGCTGGTTCCTTCTAGTATGTTGACAGGCACAATGATGACCAATCACAGCCAGGATTTTCACACTCTCCAGTTCTTTCTCTGCTTTTCCAGTTTGTCCTGCCTCGCTCTGAGTAACATGCAGGAATGTTGCCCTACTCTCCTCAAGAGAATTTTTCTAGCAGCTTGGAACACCCAGAGAAGGTTAAAATTGAGGGTGGGAAATACCACAGTTGTCCCTCTTGCACCATTGCATTAAGCATGTTGTGCGTTCACTTGAACTAGCTATCACAGGAGTCTGATTAGGAGACAACCTGGAACATCCAGGTGAAAAGATCTTTGCTCTGTTGGGAAAATCAACACAAACGAGGGATAGGCTTCCTTCTCCAGGGGCCAGCCAATCTCATGACAGTGTGAGATGCCGCGTGGATATTCAGCCTTGTCGAGGACACAGTCCTACAGGGAGAGGCAGCTTCACAAACTGTGGGGTATCAGACTAGTCCTGTTAGCACCTCAAGAGCAGGTCAAAGGAGAGTGCGTCTTCAAATTCTGACCGTGTTATAGAGTTATGTATTTGAATGTCCAAGCACATGGAACATTACCCAAGCTCCTGTCTGAGTCACCCAGTTGGTGAACTTATATTTTCTTACCTTCAGAGTGGCTTTCCTGGTGGCTGTTGGTTTAGAGGATAATAGAGCTGTCTGTCTTATCTGATCTCTCTTCATACCTAGTCTTCCGTAATCATAGTGTGTTCCTTTAAAATTGTTCCAGTTGTTTTGCCCAAAGTCCTCCCCCCTTTAACTTAAACCAGATGAAGTGATTACGAGGTGAACTGCATTTTCGACCCCTTTCACTGCCTCTTGAGTATACCCCTCAGGTGACAGATGTTGTTACCTTCACCCTTCTTTGGGTGGATTCATGTGGTCCTACCACTGTTAGACTGGATCTTTCAGCTGCAGCCTCCCTGTTCACCAACTGTGTTAACCTGACAAACCCAACTGTATTTGGCACATGTAAGCCCTTTTTCCTTGGCAACCTGACAGCAGCTGATTTAAATGGACTCTAAAACAGCTTCTTCAAAACAAAGCATTATTTGTTCACCCCAAAGGTACATAGCATGCAGAGCAAAGGGATAAGTTCTATACACAGATTAAGGTTTAGATAAGGGGGAAAAAATATTTTCAAGCTCTAGTACGTTCCATTCAGCCCAGTTATCTCCACATCTGGGTTGGGAGAAGCTTTGACTCTCATTCTTCCTCTCCTAGGTAGGGCGGGATTTATTGTAAGTTATTGGAGAAATGGGTGGAGCACAAGGAGTGGGAAGATCATGGACTCTGATCCTGCTTGTCAAAGCAACTGAGAAGCAGTCCATAATCTGCCCTCATGACTGAGCCATGGAAGCCAAACTAACTTGTAGGCGGTGGGATGAATTTTTTTTCTTTGGCAGTGTTCTTCCATTATAGAACTTCTGTCATGTCAGTTGCTAAAGAGCTAAAGTGCCACCGGACTCCTAGTTGCTAAAGAGACACTTAATTAGAACATCATCTACTCCTGTGCATATGCCCCATCTCCAAAACAAGCATCCTCCTGAAATAACGCAATAAGGGGTACTTGGAGCTATAAGTAATAAAACATAGGAAACAGAGACAGCTCTAATGTGGGGGAAGTTTACTCAGACCCTTATAGAAACTCTGTAAAACTTCTGGAATTCAAAATGGCTATGTGATATATCAGACAATTCTGTGTAAAATATTATGTGTGATGCAGTGTCATACCTGTTTTCCCCTCCTAATATTTTTTAGTGTCCTGCTATAGACTATACCAGGCACACGCTTGATGGAGCTGCATGTCTTCTGAATAGCAATAAATATTTCCCCAGCAGGTAAAACTCCTAGAAGCATCATCTTTAATTTTTTTTGTGGGGAGGTGGGGTTGTTTTACATTCAGAAAATCTTGTTCATAGGTGGAACAAATCTGAAACAGTTTTTGGTAACGCAAATTGTTTTTCATGTATCTAGTAGAATAAAATACTGTATTGTTCATGTACAGCATTGCAGAATATGATGAAAAATACTAAATGTGGCAGCATGTCCACAGTTACTGTTAAGTATGGGAAGAGGTCTGCCACCAGCTTGTTAGAGGTAAAACAGAGGTGTTTAAGGGAATATATTACCAATGCAATTTAATCAAGTTGGGTTTTTCAGTGTGGTCCAGGACTCTAGGTTTCCAGTGGGGAAAATCCCACCTCAAAGGAGGGAGGGAGTTGTGGTGGCTTAAGGTATTATTAGACCTGCTGCGCTGGGAAACCCACACCAAACTAGTGCAGTCCCAAAAGTGGACACCACTGTCTACAAAGAGGCCTGGCCAAGGACATGCACAGATTCAGGTCCTCAGGTAGTCTCCATGCCAATTTATGGAACCCTGGATGGAAAAGTAAAAGCTGTGTTTTCTGGGGAGGAGCCTCCATGGAGCACAATGGTCCTGCTGGGGAAGGAGTGTGCAGTTTGCATCCCTCTGTGCTAGAAATGGGGAATCTAGCCCCTACTAGATTAATTTAAAAATTTGGCTTTCTGTGGGAAGAAGCCAATGTTTCTGCAATCAAAATACACAGTTTTAAATATGCAGAATGAGGCAACTTAATATTTTTTCTAAAATCTTTCAAGAATAATGTTAACATTTAAATTCTGTAATCGGTCATTCACAAAACCTAACTCTTGGAATTTCAAGTGGGATCAATTAATCCAGTATAAACAACTAAAACTAAATACACAGGTGCACCTGTGTATGTGTATATCTGTATTCAACCGGTAGATTTGTAAAACTAAGTACTGTATAACATTTGACTTACAGGGTTAGCATAAAGGAATCCTCTGTAGCCAAACTAGGATCAGTGTGCCGTAGGATTTACAGAATATTTTCCCATGCGTATTTTCATCATCGGCAGATATTTGATGAATATGAAGTAAGTAACTGACTACTTTGCATTTACTTTCATTAGTGCATTTACTAAAGTGATGCCACGCATTGTTCTTCTGCAGTTGTTACATATTTTCTTCTCTTAACACTTTCACTTCACATACCTCCTTAGCCAAGGAAAGTACAGTTCATAATAGATTACATGTATATAAGAATTGTGTGAAGTTTCACATGAATGACTTTGGTCTTCAAACTAAGCAATTTCATTTGTGCTTTTTTTAATCCTGTTTATTATAGTTCTCCTAAATTGGGTAGAAGTTCACTATACAGAAGCAGAAAGCTTTACAAGAACTTTAATACCGTCAGTTCAATGACACTTGTTATGAAAATTGCTTTCCTTTGAGTGTTACAGGAAACCCATAGGATTATTATCATTAAAAGTAGAGAAATATTTGTTCAGTTTACTTTATCCATTTGACAGCACTTGTGTACAGTCAGTTACTTGTTTGTGTATATCTTTCACATAGTAGTAGAGGAAACATTTTAACAGTTAAGAAGTCTGATGCTAAAGCCACAGACTCAACAGGGATCTCAGGGGCATATATGGTACTTGTAACTATTTTTTTTAACTGACTAGAGTCAGGAATGGAGGGCTTAGAGGTGTGAATGGTAGTAAAAACATGGGTAAGGACTAGCATGGGGAGGAGCACAGTGGGTGCAAATTCCACTGGAGCCTGTGGACTGTAGTAGCAGCTAAAGAATGGCTCAGCTCACTGTTTAGTTGGGGTGTATATGTGTGGTGGGGGAGGGATTTAATTACCACAGGTAGGCGCCTATATACAGCTTTTGTTAGGGCTTTGCATAGTGAACCAGGATATAGTTGACACAGAATTGCTTATCTGATTTCATCCTTGTTATAGTGGGACTTGAATATTTTTAACACTTTTAACACTGTGTGTTATGCTTTTAACACTGTGTTATGAAAATAAAGCTTAAATAGGTCCTTGTGTCCACTCTTATGAATATAAAAGGGGGAAATAAAACTATTTTACTAATGGATTCCTTGTGGTATTATTATTTAGTTGTAAACCACCCAATGTTCCTAAAACTTACAAAACCAAGGGGACAATTTATTTATGCTCCAGGATTTTTATGATAAATTTCCCACAATTCTGTTTGAAATATTCCCTTCTCTTATATGTCATAATGCATTTTATTTTATATTGGAATTTAAATATTTTTTTTCCATCCTCAGAATGAAACCTTTTTGTGTCACCGGTTCACTAAATTTGTGATGAAATATAATTTGATGTCCAAGGATAACCTGATTGTACCAATTTTGGAAGAGGAGGTGCAGAATTCAGTGTCTGGGGAAAGTGAGGCATGATGGGAATTGTGGTACAGAAAGCAACTGTACTGAACACACAATTGACATTATGTACTGTATATATCATTTTAGACACTTCAATCATGTATCCTTATTATAGCTTTGTTTAGTATACTTTTTGTATGCTGTGTGCATTGCCTTTTAATATGGGAAATACTTTAAGTTATTCATGAACTGTATAGTCATCAATGTGGCACTCATGGTTTTTAAATAAAATTAGTATTATCTGTTTATAATACCTGTTAATAAAATAATTACAGTTGTGTAAAATTGCTGCTAAACAATCATTGGATCACAATCCTCAAATGTGTCTGATTAAAAAGATAGGTGAGACTAAGGTTTCACACAAGCTATTTTCTAATGAAATAGCAATGTTAGCCTTAGTTCTGAGTTTAATACGTACCTTAAATTTAGAATCCTGCAGGAAGGTCCTTGTAATGTAGCTTATTCCTAATTTTAGCTCTTACTTTTTAAAAAATAACTCATTTGTTTCTAAGTTTTACTTCTGCTTTTGGGCGTGAGTATATAGTATCAACTATTCTTGTATGTGTATATCCAAATATTAAACACAACTACAGTATTAGTAATACCAAAAGGATAACTTTACTATGCTACCAAAAGTATATTTTTGATCTAATGAGAGACAGTTGTGTACTTTTTGGACTTGCCTTTCTGTAACAGTAGAGGCCTGTATACATCATGGAAGTGATGTGTTGAGTCTTAAGGCAAGGAAAGATTATTTTTTCTTGTGAAAGTCCTCCACTTTCGTTCCTCCCCGACTTCTCAAAAGAATAGCAGTGGCTGAAAATAACTTTTCCTCTTGCCTGTAGTAAGGTACTTAGTGGTTTTATACCTGTGCATATCTATAGTAACTGCTTACAGATTATACCTCACAATGTTCATATTACACTACAGAACAATGTACTAGCATAGTCTTGTTTATAGTCTTAGCAAAAAAATTGAACTCTAGCCTTGCAATACTTTGATTCACGTTGAGAGTATGACTAACCGTGTGCTTTCATCCATTCACCTGGATTGTATCCACTAAGGTGAAGTGCATCCATAGTTGGAGTCGTTTGCAGATTTGCAATAACTCACAAGTTCCATGAGTGCTGCTTAATGGTGTTGAACTGTCCAGAATTTGATTAGAATTAAATGTTTTAAAGACTATTCTAGCAGACTTATTGTTAATGGTGTACATCAATGAAGAGAATCTAAAAGCACTAGCAGTGTTCTTTTATTAAATGGATCTTGCCTAGATAAAGTTAGTTTTGTGGCTTCTTCACATAGTAGAGACTTATGTTGTCATGGGCCTGTTTATGTATTGAAACAGGTTAAAGTGTTGGCCTTAGTGGGCCAAGCCATTTATCTAAACTATACCTCCTCTTGAAGGTGTGTTTACCTGGGAATGAGAGCTAATTTATTTTTGAATAGTAATTTCTTCAAAATATACTGAACATGCCTTAAGTATTAAATACAAAATATTACAAGTCAAGTATACCCTAAGCAACTGTACCATCTGGATATAAAATGAGAACATGGAGAGAGAGAGGTTTTAAAGTGCTTATACAGTGCTGCCTTCCTGGGCAGATATTTTTTGTGTGTTTTCATTTTTAAAATTGTATTTAATGGTCAGCAGGGTCACTGCATCAGATGCGCTCTTAGTGACTAGCTATTGTTTGTACACTTGAGGTTTATCTTCTACAGGTCAGATGACTTGATTTGATATCTTGAAATTTGTACTGAGGGTAGAGGATTACACTTTGGAGGTAATAAGATGTATTTAGCTTTGTAACAATCTGCTGTTGCAAGATAGACCCTAGGACATTTCTGTTGTACAGCCACTTTGACAAACTTACATTGGCCTGGGACAGGCAAAAAGCTGGTGCTCTTCACTACTAAACATTTTTTGTAAAATTGAAGATAGTGGAATGGTGCTCAGAACTTCATTAACACCTTAAACTTCTCGCTTCCCCTTCTCTCATGCTTTGAGTTCTAGTAAAAGCCTCCAGAACTGTTAATCTTGTTTGTTCTCATTCACATAATTAATATGTCATACTGTAAAGTTGACTCACTGTACTATCTAAGCTGAATATAAACGGCCTCAGTGAAACACTGCTTATATTTTCCTTGCTACTGTTTACATAAGTACTCAGACAGTGTACATACATGAACCTGAGTGGTACCACAAAACTTTAGTTAGCCTAAGCAAACCATTGATTTGGTTAGTAAATATTTTAATGGTTTCACTTACAAATTTGCATTCTACATAATAGGGAAATTGAGCTACATTTGACTTTTGAATTAAGTTTTAAAACCAAGAGGCTAAAATTAAAAAAAATTCTTTTTCCATACCAATATATTTTGCTAAATGATTCATTTCCCCCCCCCCTTTCTTCCAAGAATACAGATAACTGGATATTTCATGCTTTGTAGAGTAAGTTCTGCGCTCTCTCATTTCTGGATACAAAATAGATTTTGAGCTCAAATAATATTCCTTGTTTAAGAATGTAGAAATGTTGTGATTTGCTCACAAATCTGTTACTCTTCCCAGAGGCTGGGGCTAGAATTTGCATTTATGCCCTGTCTTGCTTCAGTAAAGAGCTAAATGATTCAAGAATACAAAGAAGGGTAAGGAAATTCCTTTCATAGACCACCTCCCTAGACATTATTAATACAAACATCTAAATAAGTGGCCTGATTATAAGCAAAGGACAGCTTTCAGTGTTTTTCCCTGAACGATCTGTCTCTTCTGATTCATGGTTTGATTTGTATTACTTAGCCACAGTAATTCTGCTTGTCAACATTAAACAGATACTAAGAGATTTTAATTCAAAATGTCATGCCAGTTTTCTGTTTGGACAAAACAAATCAGTATTGAAAATCAAAATTCCAGCTACCCCTTCCATGCTGTGGACTAAGCAGCTGGGAATTGTTAAAACGGCAACCTGAACTACTTTTTTGCTCAGAAGAGGAAATGTACCAAATATAAATAAAATAACTAGTGTTTGATAGAGTTTAGAAATCTAATCAAACTCCTGCTTTGTTTTATGCACCATAAAAATTGTTAAAGGGAAAAATTATAGCTTGATACGAGATCTCATCTCCTCCTGAGTCTGAGTGGCATAAACTACTGTGGTCTAAGTAAGCCAAAACTTTCAGTTCTAGCCAAACATAATTAAGAAAAACTGATAGCTGAATTGGTGTAGTTGCCTCTAATACTAAGAAACTCCCAGTCCCAAATACAAAAAGGACCTCAACTTTACAAAGAAGCCACTAAAAATCTGGTTATGTATATCGCACCTGAACTGCGGGAGGTGTTGGGATTTTTTTTACACAGGAGGTATTCACAAATTGTAGTGAGAATGAATCAGTTATATCTATGTGATGGACACAGTAGACCATTATGTTTAGACTCGTACATGACCAGAAATTCTATATGTGGACAGGAAATAACTTAGGAATTGAAAATGTAAGGTCTTTAGAAGTTTATGAACAGTCTAATTATATCCCAAACCTCTACTTTTAATAGTTTTTAGTGTATTTCTGTTATGGTGTATAGACAAGGGACCCATTTGTAGCTCACACATGTAAAGTCAAATTCCTGTTTTGACACTGTGTAATCAAGTTAGTTACTTGACTTTTGTTTGGAGAATTAATCCATGTGCCAGTAAATAATTCAAGCTTGATTCTTAATACTATTTCAGTAATTTTGTAAATACTGTACTAGTTCAAATAAGAGAACATATGTTGTCTACCTGATAAAGATATAAATTACACACAAACTGGAGTATGAATATGAAAAATTAGTGACTTGCCAGTAGTCTTAGTCTTCCTGATTAAGTTTGTAAAGCAACAAGAACTGTCTCCCATATTGAGACAGATGCTGGTTCTAGTATTTATAAGGAGTGGGTATTATCTTAATGCAATTGTCCCTTTTGAAATCTATCACTTCATCCAAAACTATGAATTTAAAAGTATGTTTTTTCACTTTAGTGCATGGATGGCTTTAAGTCTCCTTACTTATACATGAATGAACATTAAAATGCAATACGAAGCTATTTAAATGGGCCTAATAAATATTCTCAAAAGGTACTGCATATAGTAGTGCTAAGGGTGATTAATACACTGAAGATTTAGCTTCAGTCAAAGATCAGATTTGCTTGTACAGGCCCCACCTGAAAGAGAGAGGCAGGGTTTTGTGTTCTCAGGTGCTGGCAGCCAGAGTACCAGCCTTCTGACACATTTTCCTTCTATGGGATAAAGCTGTGCCTCTCAACCTCTGAAATGGAAATAAAATCTCACCGCTGCCTGAGTTTGACTTGGTTTATACTGTATTTTAATCTTGTGTTTCAATGAAGGTTTAGTCAGAGAGAGAGTTCCAACTTTAACTTAACCCTTTTGGGGGGAGGGAAGTACATTTTTAGGTAGAGATGTATGAATCCTAAGTATAGTTCAATTCCCATAAAATCTTTAAGAAAAAAAAAATACAAAATATATGCAATGTTCATTGGTTATGGGGAGATGAGGAAAAATGGAGAAATCCATAACAGAAAATATTAAATAGAAACAGTGACAAGAAATAACGTGGATGGCAGATGAAAAGAGCAGCGAGGAAGGGAGCATTTGAGACAGATCCATTCTCACCAGAATTCTAATTTGGAGAGTAGAATACATATTGAGAATGTGTGATTGACTGCACCTGTATGACAACATTTGTGACCAGGAAGGAATGTTAAGTGTAATTTAAATAATCCAGTTTATTATTACATGAAATGAAAAACATGTAGACTTTGCTGATTCTGAAAATACATTGACTCAAAATTTGTCTCGTTCAAGGTTGTAAAAATATACTCCTAAAGTTGAGTTCCTACATCCTTACTAAGGCACTTGAATAAATTGCCTGATGTTTAAAAAGTGATCAGCACTCTATCACTCTTATTCACTGAGGGGAGTTGTTGGTTGTTTAGTAATTTTGATCCCACTGTTTAGGCATCTAGCTTTTTGAAACGGCCCATATTAATAGTCATTGCTGTCTTTAAGCTCTTTTTGGTGAAGTATGGTGCATTTTATGGGTTAAATGTTCAAAGCTATTCTTTTGTATACATGTAAAGCCATTTGTATGCACAAATCAAGTAGTCACACATTTAACTATACAATTCACAAATGCTAAATTGAGACCTACCTATATAATCACATACATATGTAAAATCTGCTAGAGCAATTTGGAAGGCACTTTTGAAAACTTGTCTCTTAACGTCAGCTGATTACTCTTTGAAAAAAGTTTGTTTTAAATAATGATGTGTGAATTAAGTTATGAAAACTTGCACAGGGACATCACAGAGTCCTATTTCTGCTAGTATAATGCACAGACACCTGCAGTGTAAGGTGCCTACCGCCTAGCAATATGCTTCAGCCCTGAACTGGTGGGGGTCATCTCATACAATGAGAAGATAATCCATGTGCATTCAATCCTTGCATTTCTTCTGAAACTGCCAAAAAGGTTGCCAAATAGTTCCACCTTTGGCACTTGTTTTATTTTGTGGCTCATTAATTGGGAGCTGCCATATTAAGCAATATTATGCTATACAGTACCTTTCACCCATATATCTCAAGAGACCACGTGAAGGAAAATGAAGCTCCAGTGAGTTTTCTTGCTTTGCTGTCTCACTCGCTCACCTGATGTCTAGACTAAGACCTGGATTCATACAGAGTTGCTGTCACTAGGTTTATTTCCTTTAGTACTGACTTAAATTCATCATGGTTCTGGAGTTCATTAGGTCATTGTGGGTCTAAGTATATTGTTCCCAATGAGGGCTCAAGGCCGGCTGCTGAAGCTTTCAAGTCCCTCTTTTCTAAGTGTGTCTTCTATGTTCATGCCTCCAGGATTTCTTGGGAAGAAAGTCTTACCCAGAAATGCTACTGCTGCATTAACTTGAGGGAAAATTGGGAGAATCTTTGGGTTTTGGAACCTTCTAGAATTTCAGGGATTGCTGACAACCATTTCCCATTCCTCCCTAGAGATTTCTTCAAAGGCTGAGTATACAGGGGGTGGTAAATTTTGTGTCTTTGTGTTGGATAGGAGATATCCCTTGGCTTTACCCCACTCACCTTCTCTCTGACTGGATTTCACTGGTTTTACCACTTTTCTCACATTTTCATGCATGCCTGGCAGAAAGAACCTCTCCTGCGTCTCAAGTTTGGGGTTATGATCTGAAGTTGAGAGTTTGGGAGTAGTCAGAGCTTGTGGAAGGAAATGAGGATCGGGAGTGATTTTTGCCTTTTTTCCCTTTTGGTGGGAGAATGATTGTTCCTGCAGGAGAAGGGGTCTCTTTTTTGACGGCAGCTCCCCTTGAGGTGATATCCCATGCAGCATGTCTTTAGCACAGTCCTTCCTCAACAGCGTACAAATAATGGGAGGGAAGGGCAGGGGAACATTTGTAAAAAGGAGGAGAGTCTAAAACGGTGCCTGATGCCTTGTTAAGTTACTTGGTTACCCAGTTGGGAAGCTGAAATGGGAGCCTGCAGCTCTTTGGCAGTAGTCTGGATGGAGTTTCTCTGGAAAGTCATTGATTGGTGATGTTGGTTCAGTTGTTGTGTCCCAAAAGCTGCAGAGGACGGATTTAACCTCATGGACATGTTTCTTGAGGCAGTGTGGCTAGTGGGAAAGTCTGAACAGGCTGTCTAGACTCAGACTCTTCCCTTGACTGAGGTCTTGCAATCTTGGGGTAATCATAGCAGACTCCTCCTGTGTGTGAGAGAGCCTGTCTCCACACAGGTGGAGCAGCTCCTGGCCTTTGGCTTGCTCCACCCATTGGAGAGGAGTACAGCTGGTGGTCCTGTTCAGGGAACAAAGTCCTGGACTCATCTAGTCTGACCTCCTGCACATTGCAGGCCAGAGAACCTCACCCACCCACTCCTGTAATAAACCCCTAACCTCTGGCTGAATTACTGAAGTCCTCAAATCATGGTTTTAAGACTTCAAGTTACAGAGAATTCATCCATTTACACTAGTTTATTTAATTATGCTAGATTAGGGTCTCTGCTAATCTGACCTGAGGGAAAATTCCTTCCCAACCCAAATATGATGATTAGTTAGATCCTGAGCATGTGGGCAAGACCCTCCAGGCAGATATGTGGAAAAGAATTATCTGTAGTAACTCCCTGTGTAGTGTCCCGTCTCTAGCAGTTGGGGATTTTTGCTACTGGCAGTTGGCAATGGGCCACATGCCATCATAAGCAGACCCATCATACCACCCCCACCATAAACTTTTCAAGCTCAGTTCTGAAGCCAATTAGGTTTTTTGCCCCTTCTGCTCTCCCTGGAAGGCTGTTCCAGAACTTCACTCCTCTGAACGGTTAAAAACCGTCACCTAATTTTGAGCCTAAACTTGTTGACGGCCAGTTTATAGCCCTAGAATTGTCAGTCCCCTAAGGAAAAGGTGAGAGAATGATGAAAGCTGTTGTCACTATTCCCCCAAATGAGCCATTAAAGCTAGGATTGCACTGGATAAGGCAGCAATGCTGAGCTGTTGCTATGGCCACACTGCTGGAGGCAGGGAAGCTGGAGGAAGAGTGGAAAGGGCCTGGCCAAACCTTGAGCCTCAGGGACATGTCTAAGTGGCCTCTGGCATTTTCAAGGACAGGTGCAACCCAATCTCTTGGAGTAGGCTAGGGGTCAGGATTCAGAATGAGGTTGCACCTGGTTGTTGGCTTATAGAACCAGAAAATTGAAAAAAGAAATGAATTAGTTTTTGAAGTCCTCACTTAGATCCTGTTTCAATTATAAAAACATAAGTCAACTGTGAGTCTAAAAGTAGTCAAGCTTGTGACACATTATTGGTAAACAGAGTCAGACTGATAAACACTTCTATCTGTGTTCATTAGCAGTGTAAACTCTTTGTTACAGAGGTATCAATATGCCCTGGTCACAGAAGCCAAAATGTCATTTTACGGCTGTCTGATTTGTCATTCCTCAGCATTGACTGCCTCAGATATTGCTGCAATAGGGAAGATTTGCCATAGGCAATGTCTATTTAATCTCAATTCCCAACATGCCCGAGTTACTATGTAATTGTACCCTAGAATGAAGTTAAATAAAAGGTCTAGTCATCAGCTGCTTAAAATGCCTGCCTGCTGGCAAGTTTTCAGTAGTAGCTAGCCTATTCAGTATAGCAACAGTGCCAAAAGCTTCACAAGACATTCATTCTTCATTGGCTCTTCTTTAACAGTCTAGTGTTAACCTGAGGGGGGCCCAAATTGCAGGTCTCAAACCAAAGCTTACCAGGATGCTGTCATGTCCTCAACCTGGTCCTTTCGTGACTCATGGGGCCCCTGTTCAAACTGCTGGCCACGTGCTCCCTCCTGTATCTTTCCTGGAAGACAGCTTTCCTGGTCGCCATTACATAGGTCTTCCACAAGGATAAGGTGCAACTCTGACCGCACCTGGCCTTTCTCCCCAAGGTGGTGTTGGCCTTTCACACCAGCCAGGATATTTTCCTGCCCGTTTTTTACCCTAAACCTCATGCTACTCCCAGGAAAAGCGAATGCATTCCCTCAATGTCCACAGGGCTCTGGCTTCCTACATCAAGTGCACTAAGCCATTCAGGAAATCGACCCAGCTCTTCATTGCAGTGGCGGACTGGATGAAGGGCCTCCCCATCTCCTCTCAAAGAATTTTCTCCTGGATCAAGTCCTGCATCTGTGCTTGCTATGAGCTGGCGGGTGTGATGACCCCAGCTGTCACCGCACACTCCACTAGGGCCCAGGCCTCATCAGTGGTGTTCCTGGCCCAGGTACCGATCCAGGAAATCTGCAGGGCAGCAACTTGGTCCTCGCACTACACCATCGTCTGGCACGCCAGAGACAATGAAGCTTTCGGTAGAGCGGTACTCCAGTCAACATTCCTTCACTCCAACCCCACCACCTAGGTAAGGCTTGGGAGTCACCTAATTGGAATCGATATGAACAAGCACTCGAAGAAGAAAAAGCGGTTACTCACCTTTGTAACTGTTGTTCTTCGAGATGTGTTGCTCATATCCATTCCAAACCTGCCCCTCTTCCCCTCTGTCGGAGTAGCTGGCAAGAAGGAACTGAGGGGGCGCTGGGTCAGCAGGGTCATATATTGAGCGTCATGCAGGCACCACTCCAGGGGGCTCCACAGCAAACCCGACAGATGCTGCTAGGGGAAAATCTTTCCAACGGCCGTGCACATGGCGCGTGCACACACCTAACTGGAATCGGTAAGAGCAAGCACTCGAAGAAATAAAAGTTTTAAACAGCAAATTTTCTTACCAATACCAGCTTGATTATAGAAAATTGAAGAGGAAGTAAGCAGGAGGGGAGAAAAGATACACAGTGTCCATTAGATACTCTGGCACAGAACCAGGGAGAATTTTGAATACAATGAAGGCAATTTTGAATTAATGGGCCAAATTCAGAGGTGAATGAAAGGATGTTAAAATTAATGTAAGTGACTTACAGCAGCCTAGACGGGCAATGCTGAGGTGGAAATTACATACCACCTCTGAATTTGGTCCAGTACCTTACAACTTTAGGTCTTTAAGTGGGACACTGCCAGATTATTGAGGTTCCAAGTTTGTTTTGTTTAAAAACTGGGGCCTGAGGGTTACAAAAGCTAACAAATGTTGTTATGAAAACTTGTCTTAGAACATTTGTCATGCAGTACTGGAAGCCCAAATACAACAGCATTATGCTATTCAAACAGGAAAAGGAGTGACTCTAAACATTGATAATGTCTTCCAATACCTCACTGAGCAATTTTATTTCAAGGTGTGTCTGTCTTAATTTTTGGACATCTCTTTGCTGTGCTTTGAACATGATGGACAGCAGGAAGCAGCTGGGAGGAACTAAATATAGCCACTGAACTTCCAGTGATTTGGACCCAACACAAATCTCAGCAGAACCCCACTAGGCACTTTCCCCCAGTGCTATCCTTTGACTTTATTATTAATTTATCTTTAATGGTTTTTCAGACTGTTCAATTTTGGTGCCAGTGCTCAGGGAGAACCCACATGAATTCATATTCCAACCAAAATTTCATGGGACAGTGTGCTTTACTAAAAGTTAAAAATATAACAGCTACTTTATTATTTTTGTCCACTAAGTCTCTAATCCTGCAATGAGCTATAAAACTCATTGCTGTATCAGGGCCTAATTTTGTAATTTTATCAAAAATAGCAATCAAGTTTGGTGCAGTTTTTCTTGATAAACCTGTGCAGATTGCTCATAGTTTATTATCTTCTCAACTTGTACATTCTCTCGCTAATATTTCTTCTACCATCTTGCTAAGAATAAAAGATAGATTTACCAGAAGTAATTACTGGGACCATTCCTTTCCTCCCTTTTCTGAATATAAGTACCATATTTTTTCCAGGCCTATTTCTCCTACAGCTTCAAAAAGAATTATCAGTTTGATAAATTCTTTAGTCAATTCCATTTTGCCCTAGGAGGCATGTTATCAAAATCTGCTGATAGGTCTATCATTTTCTAAGCATTCCTGTTAGCTACCTTTTTTCACTAGTTATTTAGAATGTTTTAATAACTCCCAAATTGTCTGTGCTACTTTATATTTGGTCAAAAATAGATTTGAAAAAAGCAGCTCAGTAGCTCACCTGAATGAAGACCATAAACTCATTTTGTAATGGCTACCAAACAGCAGTAACTTTGGGTTGCTGCCAAACTGGCAATTTGGGGCCCAATTCTGCAAGGTGCTGAGTGACCTAATGTGACTGTAGTGGGAGTTGAGGGTGTGCAGAACTTTGCAGGGCAGTATTCTGAGAGGTGAAAGGCTTCATATCTCATTACCCATCCCCATCTCAGCTGCTTTTCTTCAATCTGGACACCGGATAAGTTACTGCTTTGTTTTAAGGAACAATTTCTATCCTTCAGACTGTGCTCTACTCTAGATCTTTTAGTCTGTATTTTATCTCCTTTAGATGAATACCACCAGTTCTGGTGACTAACTGTATTAACGTTTCTGATGTTGTTTCGTAGGGTCATCCTTTGAAAGTTCCATCTCTCTTAAGTGACCTCAAGCCTGTGGCAGGAATTTATAGGCAGACGGGGAAGAATTACGAAAGCCCTTACACTCACTGGTTATGTGGCAAAAGAAAATAAAAAGTCCTAGTATACAAGATGAGCGTTCTGGGAAAATCACGCCTGAGTTAAATAGTCTGTATACCGGACCTCCTGCAGGGGGGAGAAGAAACTCATCTATCGTCTATTAAATGAGTGAAATACAAAAGTGCTGGGCGTCAGCACAGCTGTAGAATAGGGTTATGGGCGATGGCCTACAGCTTTACTATGTGTCAAAGGGGTTTATAGGGTTGGGAAAGGCTTCACAGAAGCTGGTAAGATATTAAAGCTGGATTATCACTAGTATCTAAGGGACAAAGACTGAGCTACAGTTAAAGCTTGCAGGAAGGAGGAGGGAATTAAACAGAGGTGATCAGATTTTATTTGTCCTGACTTTAGAGGTGTCGCTTGTCTCTCAATTAACAAACAAAACCTGTTTTTCTAAAAGTGGGGATGTGCTAAAAAACACACTCTCTGCACAAACCCCACTTACCTTCTGAAAGATCCCTTTTCCCCGACATGCAAGTGGTGTGAATCTAGCATAAACTCTGTTCAGAGTACGGAAAAATCCTCCAGTTTATGCACATGGGCAAGATAATTCTTTATTTGCATTGCTTATCTGAGATTCCAACAGCTGATCTCAGAGAAAAATTAGTTCTAAACTAGTGTATGTTATGTTAGCTTTTGTTCTTTTTTGGAGGTGAACGTATTTAACTTTACCCAGAAAGATTAATTGTACTTAATTTAATACTCTTCAATGATAACATGTTACTTGAGGTTGCAGTTAAGTTTTATGTTCTCTAGGATTTATTTCCATTAAACTATCCCACACAGGAATACAAGTTAGCCCTTTTCCCCCAAAAGTAGGTGGACTGGAGCTTTTATAACTTGGAAAAAGCTTTAAGTTTGCATGTTACCAAATTCTTGGTATATTGTAATGATACATTTTGCCTATTTCCTGTGTGTATTTAGCTGCTTCTTCAGATTTGACTGGTATACTCTAAGTATTTATTGTATATTAACTATCTTTTAATGTCATTTGTTTTTCTGGTTACAAAGTCAAGCACTCAACATAAATCTGGCATTTCCTAGCTTTTAAGTTTCCCCTTGTGTACTGATTGAAGCAGGGGTCCTGCAGAAAAAACAGCATGTGATAATACAATTAAAGACTTTACCATAACACAACATAACACAAGAATTAGGGGTCACCAAATGAAATTAGTAGGCAGCAGGTTTAAAACAAATAAAAGGAAGTATTTCTTCACATAGCGCACAGTCAACCTGTGGAACTCCTTGCCAGAAGATGTTGTGAAGGCCAAGACCATAACAGGGTTCAAAAAAGAAGCACCATAATTAATAGGCACCAGGGAGCCAAATGAAGGTTGCATTGGCAGCCCTAAAACTGGCATCTCCTAACCTGCAAGTGCTAGGCTTTGCAACCCAAACTATTTTTAAATGTAGCTTTTTTAAAGGAAAAAAGTAAAAACATTTTATGTACAACTGTAAGAACTTACACCCCCCATTCCTGCATCATTATGATAATTTGAACCCCAAACTTTCAGCGATGCAAAACAAACTACCACCTGAGCTACAGGACTAACTACATTAGCTGGCTGCAGAAGAAGGCTATTATCCTAGAGGAGGAGTGGAACTATGTGCTGGATCCCTGGAGGTGGTTGAGGAGCCTGACTTTTGGTATGTTTTCACTACTCGCCGGATTGGCGGGCAGCGATCGATCCAGTGGGGATCAATTTATCATATCTAGTCTAGTCTAGACACGATAAATTGATTCCCAAGTGCTCTCCCGTCGACTCCTGTACTCCACCGCGGAGAGAAGCGCAGGCAGAGTCAACGGGGGCGCAGCAGCAGTCGACTCACCGTGGTGAAGACACCACGGTAAGTCGATCTAAGTATGTCGACTTCAGCTCCGTTATTCACATAGCTGAAGTTGCGTAACTTAGATTGATCCCCCCCCCCCCCCCCGCCCACCTCAGTGTAGACCAGGGCTTAGATTTCTCTGTCCCCTCCACTTTGGGAGGTGTAGCAAGCTCCCCAGAAATGGATGAGATGCTGGGTCTGTTTGGCTGAGGGCATGGGGGAAGCCCCATCTAAGCTCTTCCCCCAAACCCCACTGCTATAGCTACTCTGGCAGTTCCCAGTGTACCCAGTTGTGTGCGCTGCAGTGGGATGGACTTGGCTCTTAAAACTTTCGAATTCAGTTATTATTTTGACACGCTGCCAGCATTTTCCTGAGGAATTCAAGAGCGAGAAGGGAAATGGCAATTTTAAACCATTTATAACTCCGCCAAACCTGAATGGAATTTCATGGGACAAGTAAAAGGCACATCTCTAATCCAAGCATTTGGCTCTGCCAAATTTAAATACCTAGAGGTGTTACAGTTTCTCAGAACACCTGAACAAACCGGCAAGAATCTTCTACAATAGAAAAGCTGTTAGGCAGCTTACATGGAGGGGTTGTTACCAGCTCCCATTACAATAACTTTATTATCTGACGTGTGCTATTTCTTGGATTTTCTGGAAACAAACAAACAAACAAACAAACCACCTCACGGAATTGAATTGAACTGAAATAGCACTAAACCTTTCCCTGATTCAGTGTTGCTCATTACACAGTAATAACAAACATGTTCTCCCCACCCTGCTGGCCCCTGAGGATCCCAGTATCATTCTGTCTGTACACTGTGAATTCCGCTATCCTACCAGTCTAGGCCAAAAGTCCCTTTGCAGTCTGTTAATGCTGTTCTCTCCATTGCTGATCTCCACTATGGCAATAGAACACAGTGGCCTTCTTTGAAGTACAAATATTTACTGGAATAAAGGCACTTCAATGGGGAGGTATATGGGATCATACAAGAGGGGGATTTTACCTAATACATCGTGTGCGCAAAGTGGTTAAAGAAAGAGAAGGGTCAGTTAAGTGAGGCCTTCCTTCCATCCAGCTGTAGTAAAAAGACCCTGATTGTCATTTAATTACATTTCCTTAGTACTGTGCCATTCTTATTTTGGCCAAATCTGTTTCCATCAGTTTAATAGGATCAATCACTAATTTCAGTTAAACAAATGCCTTGTGAAGGTGCATGTCACAGCTTGTGCTTATAATGTCCATAACAGTGTTTGAATAATGCAAGTTTTAGTTGCACTCAATCACCTTTATCATCAGCACAGACATTTTTCTTTAGCTTCCCCCATTCTCAACACTTTTCTCATTTAAAATTTTTGCATTCTCTATTAGGGATCTGGGGCAAAAAATGGGGATTTGGTCCTGCTTTGACCAGGGGGTTGGACTAGATGACCTCCTGAGGTCCCTTCCAACCCTGATATTCTATGATTCTAATTAAATGGCAACTTTCTATAGGCAATGACTGAATTACAATACCAGCCTAAAGAGCCCAACATTGATCAGAATAAAGGATGAAAGGATGTTAATTTATTTTTATACTAATGACTTGGTTCCAGAGGTTTTTTAATAAACTAAATGGCTGATCAAATTAGGCAGTGACTGAATCAAGTATTATTGCAATATAGCTGTAGAAAATCATTATTAACACCTCTTCCAACACACCTACATCAATGTTAGGGTCTTTTAGTACTCAAGCCTCTTGAGCTACTCTCCTTGAGGATGCTGATCTATAATAGTTTTCATAATTACCTCTGCAAGCAAGACTCTTCCAGCCAGGAACTTTATGAACAGGTGAATACATTTTACACACACTGATTAGGTATTCAGTTGAGACATAGCTTTTATATTTTCATATATGAGCCAAGGGGTCAAATTTTGCCTCTCCACATGACTGCCCCCAAAACAGAGCTATATACACGCAGCATTACTGTGCATCCATAATCTTACTGGTAGCACTCTCTGCATAGCCTTCCAAATGACCTGTTTCTATTAACTGGCAAGGTAATACTTAGTTGTGCTGACTATGCCCTGGGAGGTCCTTTGTCTTAGCTTTGGATTGTCCCTGACAGCTCCTTTATTTTAGATGGAACTGAATAAGGGCAGAAAACATCCACCCCACACACTCCCATTGCCCTTGGTTTTAACGGTGTGCACATATGCAAGCTGGAATGTGGCTTTGTGTGTTAGGTACATCCTGCTATAGTACTCTCACTGAGACTGAAAGTGCAGCACTGAAATTTCTAGGTTTAACAGGTTCTGGATTTAGGCAAGGCAAATAAACTGAAAATTGCAATTAAAACTTAAAAGGACAGTCAAGTATTTTATAGTTAACTTTTTAAAATCCCCTAACATTTGTGATACTCTTTTAGAAAAATACCATTTCCCTCTACTTGTGGAAAGCATTGTTTTCCCACTCCACTGTCTCTTAGACCACAAGCCATAACTGATCTGCCAGGTTTTCTTCCCTGTTGTTTATAAGCATCATTGAGAATATCACCAGTGAAGTTAGCAGAGTTCTAGAAATGCAATGTTCCATTAAGAACAGACATAAACCCACGGTATTTTACAGTAGTAGTATTATTTGCTAACAGTATAACTCTAGAAAGAAGCAAAAGATATATAAACATGAGTCTGGGAAAACCAAAGGATTATACAAATGCATATAAAGTAATGTAGTAAATTCAGTCTTTACATTTGTTTTAATTATTTACAGTTCCCTCCAATACAAGTTACTTACTTGGTCACATACATGTGACCTGAGTGGCTCCATCTTCCTGCTCGAACTGTCCATCATCCAGTTCCCTTAACACACTATCGCTGCTATTGAATCCTGAGAAGCTTTCATATGGGGCAGATCCCTCCTTGCTCCAACATGGTTTAAAAGGAGACAGATGAAACTCATCAGGTGGATGCCCACTTTCTGCAGGGAGAGATGTAGCTGTGTCTAATCCAATACTTCTGCTAGAGACTTTGCCTTTCTCGTCACTTCTGAGCTGCCTTGTGGATTTCTTCTGAAACACAAGAGATGTTTGAGCATTGAGTTAAATAGAACAGGCAAAAAACTGAGTTAGAACCTGGATTTCGGAATGAACAGCTAAAAGGATTAAAAAGGTTCCACACCAAAAAAGGTATGAATTTAATTTAAGGAGTAGTTACAGAGGAGATTTATGTGACACCACAGGAATTTTTTGTTCCAGAATATAGCTGCCCTACATTACAAACTCCTTTGGAGTATAGAAATGAGAAATAAATATAAAGAATAAAACTTAAGAAATAATTTATTCAGTTTGAGAAAGAAGAAAGTAATTGCCTCAGATTAAAAGGCAAGCAAAGACACTGTACAGGACCAAGGTTAGAGCAAGCACACGGACCCATGTTAACAGAAAGTAGCTGTTATATTATTTATCACTTATATAGTACTTTACAGATTCAGAGCCATTTACAAACATTAACCAACTATTTCTCATTTCACCCCTATGAATAGGCATAATTATTTCTATTTTGTAGTTGAGAAAACTGAGGCACGGATAGGTTAAATGAGTTGGCCAAGGTCACACAAAGTCAGTGTCAGAGCCAAGATGAGAACACAGGAGTTCCTGACCCCTTGTGCCATTCTCAAACCATTAGACAGAATTAATTCTCTCCTATACAGTTTGAACTGCACCCCTTTTTCCTGCACCCCTTCTGAAACTATTAAAAAATGTCCCTTTTGGCTAAAGGAAAGGGATGTGGAGGTGATTGATACATGACAGACTGTGAATTAAGACGAAAGGGAAGTAGTGGCCCCTGGAGAAAGAGAAGGGAAATAGGTTTTGTTTGGCTGCCTCAGTGAGGCGGTGGCGAGGCCTGCACGAAAGGAAGGAAAAAAGTAAAATAAAACTTTGTGTATGGGTCAGTGTCAGAGCTTTATCATTCAAGGTTGCTTTTCTGACTTAGCTGCACCACCCTCTGAACCATTTGCCGAGGGAAACAAATGTTATAACTCTGATTAGACAAAAAACATTAAAATAATATGGCCCTGTAATCCAAGAGGCCATTGAAATATTACACATCTTCAGGTAAAGTAAGGAAATCATGGGCCAGACAAAACTCTACCATCCCATCATAAAGCCTGAAGTGGGGGAGAGAGGAAATGGACAGTTCCTAATTAATGCTTTTTTCAGAGTGGGGGGGAGGGGGAGGGGGCCTGTGGAGCCACAGGACAAGTTTGGGGCATTTTCCCCAAAACCGTGCAGATGCTTGCTGCTGAGAAAAGTAAGCTGCATATACCAGCTGCTATCTGGGGTTGGGCTTCCACACCCTTTGCAGTAGAAGGGAGACAGGGGCTGATATTTACAGTGTTGCCAACTCTCATGACTTTTACTATGAATGCTGTGATATTTGGTGTTTTTCTTAAAGCCCCTGCTGCTAGAATCATGTTATTACCTGGTAATCTCAACTTTCTTAGAAAACAAAAATAAAGTGCATTTCTAGCCCTTATAGTTGCAGAGAAAAGCTTAAAACTTGTGAACCCTAAAGACTCCAATATGAGAAAGCAAATAAAAAGAACCTCAAAATTACTGATTTTAAAATTTCATGATTTTTAAGCCAATCTCATGGTTTCTGGAGCTTGACTCATTATATTTAAATGATGGAATAGGCAATACTAAGGCTGTTTATTTACTTTGTGTCATTCAGCCAGTTTAAACACTGAAGTAACCTAGTCAGTTTCACTTTCTGACTGTCAAGGGCTATATTGTGCTGGAATGTTGAGCTGCAAATGCTTTAGGGGGATGTTTAGACCCAAACAAAAAAACTGTTTCCATCAGAATTTTATTTTTAAACAACAGACAATTCTCTTGTTTTCATAAAGCCTACATTTTGGGCCTAAAGAGGTTTCTTGAAAAACTACAGCTTCAACATAATGCAAACTTCACAACAGCCATCAGAAAAAAGACATAGGAATAAAATATAAGTCAAAGTGTAATCCTCAGCACCATGGAGGTCACCTAGGTCTCTCTAAGCAAAAAGAAACATTAATTTGCCAGTGTTTAATACCTCACGTATATCAGATTATAACTAGCCCATGCAAGGATCACCTTAATGAGAATTTATTCATGAAGGGTTTCTAGGGCAGAGGTTAAAAATGGAGAATGCTTCAGATCTCAATAACTGAGTTTATACCTGAAATCTATCTGCATAGTACACAGCTTGAGAGACAGATTACATTAGTCAGGCAGAATTAGTAAACATATGGATTTCATCCCTTAAATGGAGGTATATAGAGTTAAGAATTGTTTGGTTGCTAATCCATGGTCATTTTGTTGAAATGATTTATCCTTTATGACATTTTGTCTCTTTAGTCAAGTTTAAGATTTAGACAAAAATCAGGTTATAAATGGAAAAAACAGGAAAAGTTTAGAAAATGCTATTCAGCTCCAGACTGAACCACTTACTCATTCCACACTGAAATTACCTCAGTGCATTGAGATTTCCTGCTAGAGAAACAAAACATTCATCAGTGCTAGAAGGGGCATGTGTATTTAGATACTGAGTTCTTTTATGTTTTAAATACACTGGTCCCATATGAGAATAGGTAGATACACATCAACTATTCCTTATTTACAGACTTCCTGTACATTAATATTTAAGCCAAGGCATTCAGATTACAATGAAATAAAAGAATGGCTACAGCACACCCTCTCCTTATGGTTCTTTAACTCAAAGGATGTAAAGGTCATCTAACTGCTGATTGTCACAAGATTAGCTGATGCAGAGAATTTAAACGGGTGGGTACAAATGTCTCCTGTCTTGAACTTCAAGCACGTTTACAAGATTGATCAGTCACTCAGATGGATTATTTTTAACAAACTATATAGTTTACTTGGCTTGTAAACCTCTCACAGTGGGAACCTGTCTTAATTGTTCTATAATTGACCATGAGCAGCTATGTTGCTTTATAGGTCATGGTGAAGATAATAATAATAATTAACAGTAGTGTGTGTGGTGTATTACAGATATACAGGAAGACAAGGTCCTTGAGAGATTATTTACAATCCAAATTATACAGAATGCAGAAAAAAAAACACAGGGAAAGGAAAAGTTCAGAAAAGTCACATAGTTTGGTTTGTTAACAACTAACACTGATTTGGAACGAACAAGATGTCCTTTTAAAAAATTTAATGAGATAAATTATTAAGAGTTTAATGTCAGGAATGAGAAGAGTAAATAACAGGATTTGAAGAGTATAACTGAGGATGTTTGGCGTACTGGAGGAAGGAAACTGTTCCAGACAAAGGGGCAGTGTGAAAAAAGTTGCAAAGCAACAAGCTGGAGACAAAAGACAAAGGGTGCATTAAAACCTGAGGTGCTGGCAAAAACTAAGAGGAGGAATATGTTGAAGCCTATTGAGATGTAGGCAAGGGCGACAGCATACAGAGTCTTGAAGGCAAGGAGTTCATACTTTGAGTAAAGAGACAAGAAAGCAGTGAAAGGATTAAAAAAATGCAAGTATGTAGATGAAGAGAATGTGACATTATTGGAGATAACAATTTGAGCTGTACATATTTATTTAAGTGGAAAGGGAGGGACAAGAGGCAGGGTGCTTTTGCATCAACAGTTTTAGGTAATGATTTTTAGTTTCATACAGAAGCAAACTAGGATTTGAAATCAGGGAATAAAGAGTGATAGAATGAGCCTTAACTATAGAAAGTTAGATGCAGGTTTCTGGAGGATATTAGCAGTTGTCTCAGTAATAGGTTGCATTGTGGTTTTTTAGTTTAGTTTAGTTTTTCCCCTTCTTGACTGGTTTGCATTTTATTTCAATTTTTCTGTAGCAATGCAGTTAGTTAATAAGTGAAGCAGTACATGGATGAAAACAATATCTTGTATATAGCCTAAAAGCTATTATTTAGACTGAAATATTGTTTCCAGAGTTAATCACTTCTCTGGTTGGATATCCTGTAGCTTGTTCCATCAAGAACTTTGGAAAGCCTTTCAGTGCACTGCAACCATACAAATTCTGCTGGTATTCCACATCAAAAAGAAAACTTCATTCTGATCTCAAAACTCATTGAGAAGAATATGCAAGTGATAACATAATCTTTAGGTGAGCTGTGTGACAGGACATGTTACCACATGAAAAAAATGTGTTAACAATAAAAGACCTAAAAGTAGCCCCTGCAGCAGCTGAAGTTCAGCTGCTCCCTGTTCCATTTGGGAAACTCCCTCCTTGTAGCAGCACTATAAAAGGCACATTGAGCATCACACAGCTGGTGGTAATAATCACATGCTGTCAAGGGCCAGAGCTGCACCAGCAGTTGCAGATATGGAGTGCAGTAAATTCTGGCATCCACACAGCCCCAGCAGGGAAGGCAGGACAAATCCTGCACTGGTGAGCTCTCCTTTGCCAAATAGCTTTGTAAATCTCTACCACGGACCTTCCCTTTTATTTTCTTTCTGGCTATCATGTGCAGGTCACACTTTCCCCCTAGCTAGATTTGCCTCTACTTTGAGCTAGCATTCTCAGCCTTGTAAGACGCTGCAGAAATGTTCATCTGTATCCAGCCCCAAATTAGCAACTTCACAGATAAACATTATTGTAATAGTTTTGTGTGATATAATAAGACAACTTCCCTGTGTCCATCTGTGTTGACAACTCCATTAGCCTCCCAGAATCTCAGGCTCACCACCTTGGAGTCATATTTGAACCCTCCCTGTCCTTCTCTCCTCACATCCAAGCTGTCACCACATCCTGTACTAATCTCCCACTCCCTCTCTGATCCTGGTCCATGCCCTGATTATCTCTTGCCTAGACTAGCATAACTCAGACCTCCTCCCAGACCTGAAGAGCTCTGTGTAAATTCAAAAGCTTGTCTCTCTCACCAACAGAGTTGGTCCAATAAAAAAGGTATTAACTCACCTCCCCTTCTACCTCCTCTCTCTGACTTTAGCCACCAAAAGCTGTCCATATTCAACTATCTCCTTATACTGACTCAGTAAGAACATAATCTTTACTCACCTCTGGGGTCTGGGTGTTTGAATTCCACATAACAGGTCTCTGAAGGAAAACAACTTGCTTTGTGGCCAGATTTCCTTCACTGCAAATTAAAGCAGAGAATTTGAGTGTTTTTAGAGGGAATAACATTTATTTGTCACTTGCTTTTGATTTATCTAGACTTTCAGGATAACTACATTTTATGATGCAGACACAACATATGCTATAGAAGGCGTTGGAAGTATCGCCTATAATTAAGGTTGTCTAACACTTTCTTGTATAGGCCCTGTTTTCAGTTGCTTTTAATTTTGCCAAACTTTAACCATTTGGGCTGAAAATTTCCATGCCAGTCCTTGTGTTGGCCTGAAGTTTTTTGGAAAGTTTTAGATGAAATAATGCAGTCATTTATGAGGCAGAGATTAGGGAAAATGTTGTCTTGCCCATGTTAAAAAATTCTTACAAACTCCTTTATTGAGAAGCTGTAATGATGCCATAGGTTAGCGCAGGGACTTGAAATTTGGCTGACGGTGGTGGAAAAATGGGGTGTCCTTGTGGCAGGAATGTTCCTTTTATTGCCCCATGAAAATCTAAGATATAAACTTCTGAAAAGTGCAGCTCACATGCCGAATAGAGATTTGTTAGAGTTTGTCAATATCATTCTCCAAAAATTTTGTCTGCACTTAGCATTCCCCATACTCTCACAGCTCCTATGTATCGACTATAATGAGCATGCTCCTTCTCCACAGAACAACTGAGCATGCTCTGTCCCCGGGTTTGGACAATGGAGAGGAGGACTTTTCCTTCAATTAATCACTGTTCCCGGCCGCTGGGGGCTGTTGTGGCACCAGAACTGACAGTAGAACGATTCTCTCTCTCTCTCTCTCCATGCTCCTGCTGCTAGTGCCTAGGCAGTGAAGAGGAAGCTACCTGATCTGAAGGAATACAGAGAGGTGAGGAGCAAGTTGGGGGTAGGGATGGATCGATGCAGAGGGGATCAGAGAAAGAGAATAGTGGGTACAGAGACAGAAGGGTCTATAGGTCACTAAACCACACTCCCTCTAAAACCTGGAATCGAATCCAGGATTCCTGAGTCTCCACATTCCTCTGTTGTCAAATAGCTGTTAAACACACTGGCTAAATCTGTCTCTCATCACCCTCTAGTGGCTGAGTCACATAGAGGATAATAGCCTACTATTGCTGCCAGTTTCAGTTAGCTCATGTGGTAGAAGCCTGTATACTCACAGACAATCTTAAATCTGGCATTTCCTAATTTTTTAGTACTTAGTTTTGCAACCTGAACATTCATATAGTTTGTTTTTGTATGCAACACACACATATACACACACGTCTATGTAAATGCATTTTGTACGTGTGTGATTGTGAACACCTCTAATAAGTTTTCACCTCTGAGAATGATTAACTTTGAATATTAAGACTTTGTCATTTATTCTTTTTTCTCCCCTGTGACATTCCCAAACCAACTATCATCATGGCACTTTAACCTTCCCAAAGATAGCTGGGGAACTTGAATCCTTCTGAAATGATTTTCAGGAGTGCTCACTGGATTAGTAGGCAGGGGCTGCTTTGTGACTGATGTTGACTGAGCAACAATTTTTATTATGCATGAAGGTCTCTACGGGCTTGTCCACACAGTGTGGTGGTGCACATCCGTGCACAATTCTAATGTGCTCCCATGTGTTGTTTACTAAGTGGCCCGTGTAGACCCTGCTGGTGTTCACTAAAAGTTCCCTAGTGTGCATTAATGTAGTACTGTTTGAAATGGGTCTATATTAACATGCACTAGGGAATTTTGAGTGTGTGCCAGCAGGGTTTACACAGGTCAGTTAGTGAGCCACGCGTTGGTGTGCATTAGAATTCACACCCCTCTGATGTGCACTACTGCCCCACATAGACAAGCCCTAATGTATTTGCTACTGTGTACTACCAAGTTTTTATGTGGAACAACAACAACAAGAAGTATGAGAAGAATCACCAGCATTTTCTAAGATACATGGTGAGTGCCCAACCTAGAATATCAATAGTTATTGATGCAATTAATTTATACATAACTCAGTATTTTTAAAGATGGCAGCGGATAATGGGATTGACTCTAATCACCTTTTAGCATGACCGTAACTCCCAGCGGTAAGGGGAAAAGAAGGATATTTCTCATTCAGGATAGAGTTCATTTAAAATTGCTTTGATAGAAGAGCTATTTTATGCTTTCAGGAGGAGATGTTAACAAAAACGCTACATTGCCATTTTCAAAGCACTGTTCAGATAAACGTTTGAACTTGAATTTATTTAAAACATCCATCTGAGATTTAATTCCAACAGTATCTTTCTTCATGATGAGCTAGGACATGCCATTATACTATTTTTATATTATTCAGGACTCCTCTGATTGAAAGAAGTCAGACAGTTATACTTATTCTGCATTCTTTCTTCATTATAAGCATTTTTCTTTGCCCACATATTGTATGTACTCCAGGCTGTTGTTTCACTACATGAAGAAATTAATTAGCTCAGATACTTGTAAAAGAAATAAATGCCATGTATTTTCGGTTATTCCATACTCTGATTATTATACACTGGACCAAATAATTGTGTTCTCAGGTACACGGGTGTAAATTTCAGTTACGGTGGAGTACCTCCACTGACTTCAATGAAGATGCTTTGCATTCACACCAATGTAAGAACTGAGCCTTTCCTATAATTTAAAAAAATTGGACTCAAAAGAGGAAATTCATCCCTTCTCACTGTGTTTCTGCCTTCTCTTTATTCTTTAAAAGAGAAATGATCCTAATCATCAAGGGGTGCACAAATCTCAAAATGTAGCTGAACTCCACAGCCACCTGTGTACTCTGGAACTCAGCTCTTCAGTGATTCACTTACATGGTAGCATGCTAGGGAGAGAGGAGAGTTTGTGATTAAGTACAGTGGGAATCTATGGATCAAAGTAGTAGCTGAAATCCAACTGAGCCTGGATAACCTATACCCTGACTGTGGGCTGTGAGGTGGAGAATTTTATCTTTTCTTTTGCATTTACTCGGGCTTTTCATGGGAGAGTACAATTTCACCCACACTAAATGTTATGTGTGTATTTATTTTAACACCCCAGTGATTTTCAGGGCAATTTAACGTGATCTTAAAAGATGTCTGTGAATTCACTACAAAGCTGAGACATCTTTTGTGGTTGACACTTAGGATCTCTCTGTGGCGCAGCAGAGTATCTTTGATGTGACCTTTGATTTAGCTGGGACAGCCCAATAGTTTCTAGGATTGCCTGCACTATGTAACATTTGAAATTATTTTCTATTTGTTCACATGCAGCCCAGATTGTCTAACTAGTACAATACTGCCCTGTTATCAGCCTGCCAAGATAAGCTGACTTTAACGAATCCTATGGCTCATGATTGTCAAGGGATGCTGAAAGTATGAGACACCGGTTACAGTGTATCTTTGTTCCCCTCACATGTTCCTGAAATGTAAAAAACATATTGACTTTTATTTGTATGCATGCAGTTAAATATAAATGCAGAAGCAAAGAGAGTTGGATGAGTAAATTCCACTTCAGAAATTGTTATATATTAGGAATTATCTACTATAATGTTTAAAGATATTCAAAATGATGAATCCATCTTACTGGAAGTTCCAAGTGTCAGTGTTTCTACTTTAGCACTTTACTACTACAGTGTTAACATTCACGTTTCAATCTTTTTAATGTTGCTCCTGAAAGTCAATGGGACTTTCTTTCTTTCCCCTTCCTTTCTCTAACAAACTTATAGACAGACACAGTTAAAACCAAACACACTCCACTGCACACAATGCATCCGATGAAGTGAGCTGTAGCTCACAAAAGCTTATGCTCTAATAAATTTGTTAGTCTCTAAGGTGCCACAAGTACTTTTCTTTTTATGGATACAGACTAACACGGCTGCTACTCTGAAACTTCTCCCCTGGGGAGAGGATCAGAGAACAGACACATGACAGATATTAGTCACGTTGCTTAGTGCAATGCTGGAAAGTGCTCAGATACTAGGGTGAATCATATGGTATACAACAGAATAGTGGTCCTAAGTCATTTAGGTGCTTTTGAAAATCCCACGCTAAATGAATTTACTACTGATGAAAGGTGCCAGATGGACAGCCCTAGTCTGGTGGCCTCTATGAAATCACAAAACAGCTGCAGCGTGATCTGTAGGAATGCAAGTTGCCCCACTACTGTACATAAACCCTACCCACAATGGGCTGCCTGTGTGCTGAGGGGTCAGTTCTGTCTCTGCCCCCTTTGCTGAAACTCTGCAGTGGAACCATGGCAAGGGCACATTGTTTAGGATCTTCCGTCTCCAGTGAGCGATGGGATGGCCTCTGTATTTGGCCTTTAAAGCTGTTTCATTCTGCTGGTCTACAGACTCAGTACTGTATTGGTTCATGTTCAGAAGGAAAGTTTTCACAACTATAAGAGCTAGAAACTTAATTTTTAAAAGCAATTAAAGCTTACGTTTTGCAGAAATTGATAAGGCCACAAGATAAGTGCTGGTACCACCATGGAATGGCCCATTTTGACCCAATCCAGGTCTTTAACAAATGTCCTCAGATTCCCTTTGTGGCTCTGTATCTGCTTATACTTTAATGAATAGAAAACACTGGAAATGGCATATTTTGCTGGTGACTAAAAACTGTTTCTTGGTAGGAACTGGGCAGTAACAGGGCCAATGTGAGAAGTTTGCACTGCTACTTCTGTGGATAAAGCAGCTATTATAAGCTCTAAATCCACAATAAAATAATAATAATAATAATGGCGCAGACCATTTCCTATGTGGGAAATACTTTCATAGGAAACTTTTACATAGGGGAAGAAGAAAATATATTACTATTTTTGGAATCACCAGATACCAAATAGTAACATAATTATTTTTGCTGTATACAAATCCGTTCTGGATAACATGCAATGAGGCTTCTATGTGTATAACAAAATGTGCTGAAATATCTGGGAGGGACACAGTATTTTATCCGTAGCACCTGCCCCCCCAATAAAAAAAGGTTGAATATCACTTTAATGACTGATTCTGGACTTTAAGTAAATTTGTCCACTTTTAATAAAGCGAGATAAATGAGCTTCTGTTCCAAACTCACCATTTCCTTTATTTAATGATGAAATCCCTACACTTTTTTTTGCGGGGGGGCGGGGAAGAGAGAGTAAAGGTCCCAGTTGTCTATGCCCAGGTGACTACTACTGGAAGATAAGTGGTAAGGTGGAACAACAGCATGTACAGCCTTATTTAAAATGGCCACTGCTATATATCGGTGACTGTTTCACATACTCATAGTTTTGCCTTTGCACACTTTTCTTGGATGGGGAAAATAAACAATCTTAACAGACTCTGTGTTGCGGAATACAGCCCTCTGGAGGGGATGATACTGTCAGTTTCCCCAAGCTACTAATGCTTCTTGATCTGGGAGTTGCCTAGCTTCATGACCTCCCTGAATTAAGAGGAGAGTCAAATACTACAGACCTCTGGTGTGACCAACCAGTCTGTTTCTCAGGGTCTTCATGCATCTTGGTTGGGATTTGGTCTGAGAGCTTCCTGGCTCTTACTCCCTGGAGTAGGGAGTTAGTAGCTCCTTCCTTTGGAGAGTATGTATGCACTGCAGTTGGGAGCGTGATTCCCAGCCTAGGTAGACAGACACATGCTAGCTGTACTTAAAAATAAATAAATAAATAATAGCAGTATGGATGTTGTGGCACAGACTAGCCCAGGGAGACATGTGGGCTTGTACTTGGGTATAGGCATGCCCCAAAAGGCCCCCACCCACACACTTTCCTCCTGCTTAAATGCCTGCCTCAAGGATAAGAGGTGGGAATCCTCTCTTTCAGGTTGAATGGTTTCTCTAGCATGGGGCAGGGCCTCTGCCTGATTTAGAACTTGTACATCCCATCTTGTATACAGGAATGGAAAAACAAATAATATTAAGCTTTTAAATGTTTAAACTCTGATCAAGAAAAGGGGAGATGGTGAATGCTGGGTAGGTAACAGGCAAACTAACAATTTTTAAAGTCCAGCCTTATTGAAATGCTGCACACAACAAAACAGCCATGGGCTTAATTCACAACAGAATTGAATGACAGTGGGATGGCCACAGAATTTAAATTAGAAAGAGAAAAATACATAAAATGAGCTATTTCAAGTTTTCCTCTCATTCCCAAGTTCCCTCTTTCTCCTGGGCCCAATGCATTATGAGAACTTAGGTTAAGTAATAAATGACAATACACTAATTACAGCAATGTCATTTTTTTTGCACTATATTTGCTTTCTGGTGCTTGTAGACTGTCTGTCCTGCTCATTTTCAGGGACTGCAGTAATCAGTGAGGGGAAATAAAGGTCACTATAAAGTAAAGCTGCTGAAATCTCTGTAGGGGAGATGTTTTTCCTTTTTTTTCCCCCCAGCGTCCTTTTTGGCAGGGTGGTCATGGGAGAGCAGCACAGAGACTATTTTGTTAATCCCACTGGCAATTTGTTTGTCTGTTTATGGTGTGTGGGCAATAAATTTGTCCTCTTAATACACATATGATCATTAAAGCAGTCCTTTAAAAAATTATGGAGCTTGTTAAGGTTGCCACCAGCTCTGATACTAAGATACTATTTGTCATGCTTGAATATAGTGTATGTGGGTGATACTATCATGCAGGATATTTCAAATGTTTAAGATGAAGTTTAGGGACGTTTCCTAGGAAAAGAAGGCAAGAAGCTGGGTTGTAAATTCTAATCCCAAACTCAGTTTGTTTATGATCCTGAAAATAATGCTGTGCCATCAGTTTGAGTTAAACAACATTCAGGCTTTCCAACAATCGTGGATTAGTTTGGAGAGTTCAGTCTCTCTGCTTTCAACTGGAGAGTCTGCTACTACAACAGGGAAAATTCTTCAAAAAATGATGCAGAAGAGATTTAATCCTAGACCCCCAGGACTCTGTTAATCATGTGAATTTAGAGTAAATCTGTATCAGTAACTATCGCAGCATTAGGCATTGTTGGGTAGATTTCCCCGCAAAAGCTTTATCCACCAGTAAGAAGAGAGGCAACACATTTCATTCCTAAAATTACTAATAATATTATCCTGAGCATCTGAACTTTTGATAATTCTCAAGATCTGGCAAATAACTTCTGAGTGTGAAAAATGTTTTCTTACATTTCAGGTTTTATTTGTTATTTTATTTGTTTATTAATTACCTTTTTCTTTAATAAGCAGTCCAGAGAATGCTAATACCCTTTACTTCATATTCAGAATGATAACAAGTCTTAACTCTATTTTTGTTCTTGCCCTTACCAAGGTTCAGTTGACCCCTCAGCTATTGCTATCAGAATAATAGCATCCATCAATATCTCAAATATTTTAAAAAGTCATGTCAGGTATCCATTTCTCCAAGACACTCTCCACTGTACTCCAACAATACAATCACAACAATGCTGATCCTCTGTGGCAAATACTGTACTAATTACTACAAAGTCACTGCTTGTTTTTCAAACGTCATTGCAGAAACATACAGTGCTGTAGGTTTTAGATCCTGATGTCCAGCTTCTCTGCTATGGTTTTAAACAGCAAAGAAAACTGTTTAAAGGAAATATTTCCTTTGTCCCATGTGACCTTACCCTCGAGATGGGGAGTTAGAGGAGAGGGCAGTCTTGCCAGACTCTGCTCATCACTCCCTTTCCCAGATCTGAGACAATAATCCATGAACTGCTGCTGTCATGCCTTTATAGGAGCTTTTATTTTGTAAAGTAGAATATCTATTGCAAAAACAGGAAAATTATTAAAAGTTCCAGAAGTTGAATCTACAACTTCAGTGTATCACACCACACTGATTCAGATCAGAACCACATGACACAGAAAAGAAAGCCCAATCATCACATGATAAATCTGGCTAGAACCCAACCCTGTTTTCCTTAAATGTGAGTTTCTATGCTAACATTAATGGAAGGAGGATCAGCCAGTTTTATTAATGTCAGCTTTGAGACCATCACATCTCTACAAAGAAAAACAAACAATGAACATTAATGATTAATGCAGAGAATAGATTCTGTGTGATAAATTGGGACAAGAGTGAGAGAAAATAGAAAACTTTTAAAGAAGAAATTAAAAATGGAAAGCAGATTTTGCTGTAAACTAGTCTTTGCTTTTAAACAGAGTTTCATTAAGAATTATTTTATACAAGTTAACTTTGTTTAAAGACACGGAGAAATCATTTGCCAGAATTCTTAGTGCTCTACTAAATAACCTCCCAAAGTGCTCCATTTAATGGAGATAAAAATGCTAATTGTGACTGTTCTTAGCAGTGTAGGCTATTAGATACTGTTTCTGAAACCTGTTAATATTCTATCTTGGTTTTGAGGTCAGAGTTCAAAGTCTGGGAAAAGGAACAGCTGTACAGACCTCATAGAATGCTCTTCTGTATTCAGACTTTTAATTTGGATTCTTAGGATAATCTGATGATGGCATAATGCCTATCACACAAATACTAGCTTTTCAGGAATTTCCTCTTTTTTAAAAGATAGCTATATTGAGACCTGGAAATAGCAGTTATCAATATAAATTCTACTCAGACTGACGGGACAACACTTTCTTCTTTATAACAGTTTTATCAATTCACACTGTTCCTTTATACAGGGACTTAAAATGAATCTGATAGGCACTATATAAATGTAAGTGAATTTCTTCCAAAGGCACTTCACCAGACACCTCTACAACATGCTGCAGCTGAATTGAACAAAAAATGGTTATGTTTTATACAGCAAAGAAAAATGTTTTTAAAGAACTATTTCCTGTGTCCTATGTGACCTAACCCTCGAGATGGGGAGTTAGAGGAGAGGGCAGACTCGCCAGACTCTGCATATCCCTCCCTTTCCCAGATCTGAAACAATAATCCATGAACTGCTGCTGTCATGCCTTTATAGATTTAAAAACCTATGCATTAGAACAGTGGTTCTCAAACTTTTGCACTTTCACATAGCAGGCTTCTGAGTGCCCCAGCCCCCTTATAAATTAAAAACACTTTTTATATATTTAACGCCATTATAAATGCTGGAGGCAAAACGGGGTTGGGGTTTGGGTTGGAGGCTGACTGCTCGCGACCCCCCATGTAATAACCTCGCGACCCTCTGAGGGGTCCTGACCCTCAGTTTGAGAACCCCTGCATTATAAAGTGTGTGTGTGAGAGAGAGAATGAGTGAGAAGGAATTATCTGAAGTGACAAAAAAAATACACAACTAGTTTGCTATGAAAATAATGATGAAACATGGCACACTCATCAAAGGAGATGAACAGGTTCAATTTTCCTGGATTAGCACACGCCTTAATTTGCTATAAAGAGTATGTACCTGGTTTTATGGTAGTGTTGTTTCTTAAGTGGTTGAAACATGTTTCTATTCTCTCAGGCCCTGACTCAGCAAAACACTGCTGTGCTTAACTTTAACCATACAAGTTATCCCATCCTTATTCATTAAAGTCAAATGGAATAAGTAAAATCTTAAATGCTTTCCTAAATAGGAATGGGATTATTCTCATGCTTAGAATTAAGCACTCCCTTAAATTTTTTGCTGAGTTGAGGCCTCGGGGCCTAATCCAAACCCCTTTGAAGTCAATGGCCCTAAATCACAAGGCACATTTTTAAAATCCACAAAATCTTATCTAAATAAAGCTACTTACATCCTGAGTCTCATTAACATTTTTATATATTCTTCCTTATTGCATATAGATTAGTTATGTATACAGATATACACTCCGAGATTTCTATTTCTAATATATTCCAGAATTGCATATTTTATGCTTTAAGCTACTTTCTGGTTACCTGTCATGTCGGATGATCGGTGTAGGCAGTACACATGTAAGAAGCCATCCAAACTCAGCAAGCGTGTGCAGTAAAGGTCCATAATCTGTTTTAATTTCACATCCCTACATTAATAAACCAATATAAAAACAGTAAGTGCACTCTGCAGTTTTACCTTATTTCCATATATAATGTAACAAATTACAATTGACATTATTATTTTATTGAAATAATACCTTGAGGCCGGATTGTAATTGTGTTAGGCACTATACACCTATATAACAAACAGACAGTCCCTGCCTCAAAGAATTCACAATCTTAGTGTCAGACTATAGACAACAGGTGAATAAAACAAAGAGATGGGGGTATTAATTCGGTATATGGGCTTAGGACTAAAGCCCAAATTCTTCAAGATACTTCAGCAAGCACCTCGTGTGCTTAATGTTAGGTATGTACTTGAGTACTTTGTTGACTTGGGGCCTAACAGAAAATTTCCATTTTAATTATAATAGTAGAATAATCATTTTTAATGACATTGATTTTTTTAACCTGATTTTTGACTTTGCATTCTGAACAAACATGTCACTGAGTTAAGCTCAAAGCTAATGATTTTTGCAGGTAAAAATGTAAAGGAATAATTATTAAAAAACCTATCAGGATCTAGGAAAATATTATTTTAGGATCCTAAGAATCTGAGACCTATGCAGAAGGAAAACTGAACAAGTCAACTTCTAAATGTGCTAATTACTTAGAAACCTGTTTTACTATACAATTTTTCCACCTTTTTCCAGCAGCGGAGCACACATGAATGAGAGTGGAAAAAATGGCCTTAGGGATAGCTCAGTGGTTTGAGCATTGGCCTGCTAAACCCAGGGTTGTGAGTTCAATCCTTGAGGGGGCCATTTCGGGATCTGGGCCAAAATTGGGGATTGGTCCTGCTTTGAGCAGGGGGTTGGACTAGATGACCTCCTGAGGTCCCTTCCAACCCTGATATTCTATGATATAGGCAACACCAAAGACCTCTGGAATACCCAGGTATAAAAACAATTAACTTTTTCCTTCCCATGTGTGGTTTCTCCAGGACTGTGTCTCAACAATACTTCTTTGTGTAAGTATGCTGCACACTAACTTTTAGGCCCATTGTGGATCCTGCTGGCAAGCACTAAAAGTTCCCTAGGTTGCATTAATGTAGTACTGTTTGGAGTGGTGCTACTATGGCTTCTTAACAGGGCATCTCATCACAAATAGTTCATTTGGATCAAGAGTTTTTTCCACCCTTGCTTGGTCTCTAGTGCTTATAGGAGGACATCTGAACCCTCCTATAAGCACTAGAGACCAAGCAAGGGTGGAAAAAACAGGGGACTGATGCCTGGATCAAAGACTGAATTCCAACAGATACTACAGTTCCTGAAAGATGGCCGAGAAAAGGGCTAGTTGCCTTCATTTACTTGAATTGTTAAAAATTAAATTTATACTAAAAAGCAGCTGATCAGGCTTCAGGACAGCACTGAGTGGGGAGGAGTGGGGAAATTGGCAGCTTTGACTACAGTGGAAGCAGGGAACGAAGTAGAAGAAAAGAGAAGAGCAGTGTAAGTATACAAGGATCTTAGCTTTAGAAATTGAGATTATTTAATTACCAATCAAAACTAGATTTCTGATTACAGAATCACAGAAATTAAATATGGAAAAGAGATCTAGTCTCTCCCACTGTCAATGCAAGATCGTTTGTGAAAGTATGCTTCTTATTGATTTCTCCAGTCTACTTTTAAATATGTTAAGGATGAGGTGCAATGTAGTCCACAAATGTGAACGTGGAGAGGCCACCTTTTAAAAATAAATAAAATAATTTTTTTAAATTGCTTTTTCCTCTTGCTTGTCCTGCAGTGTTAACAGCCTATGACTGCATGAGCTGCAGAGTCTAGTGCACATCTGGGTATGGAAATTGTATGGCAGGCCATGAATGCTCACAAAATTGGGGGTTGGGGTGTGGGAGGGGGTGAGGGCTCTGGCTGGGGGTGTGGGCTGAGGAGTTGGGAGTGCAGGAGGGTCCTCTGGGCTGGGACTGAGGGATTCAGAGGACGGGAGGGAGATCAAGGCTGCGGCAGGGGGTTGGGGCATGGGAGGGGGTCAGGGCTTCAGGCTCTGGCCAGCGCTTACCTCAAGCAGCTTCCAAAACCAGCAGCATGTCCCCTCTCTGGCTCCTATGCGGAGGTGTGGCCAGGCAGCTCTGCGCGGTGCTCCGTCTGCAGGAGCTGCCCCTGCAGCTCCCATTGGCCGTGGTTCCCGACTAATGGGAGCTGCGGGGGAGGCGCTAGGAGCCAGAGAGGGGACATGCCGCTGCTTTTAGAAGATGCGCGGAGCGGGGCAAGCCCCTAACTCCGCTCCCTGGCTGGAGTGGGGCAAGCCCCGGACCCCGCTCCCCGGCAGGAGCTTGAGGGTCGGATTAAAATGTCTGGAGGGCCGGATGCGGCCCCGGACCATAGTTTGCCCACCTCCGTTCCAGTGTATGGGCAGAGCTACTGGAGAGAGGCAGAAGAACCAGTGAAAATATGTAAAAGGGCAACAAGGAATAAGGAGGAAAAAAAGGCATGGGGGGGTGGGGATTCAGAATATATGAAAAGAAAAAAGAAAACAGGAAGTATAAAAGGGAAAAAGTGAGGCAAGAGAGAAAATGAACAGGATAAAAGACACCTCACGATCTGAAGCTAGTGGTCATCTGTACAGCTGGTCAGTAATATTCCATTGGAATGACTGTGATATGTAAGACCTCAAATCTTTTTCTTTGTCTGAAAACTAATGGATTTTCAATAAACATCTTCTGATGAAAACAAAGCTTTTAAAAAACTGCGAAAAGCTCTTGTGAGGAAGGGTAATATTTTCAAAAATACCGAAGTGACCTAGGAGTTTGAGTCCTATAGACTGTCAGTGAGGTTTAGGCTTCTAAATGCCTAAATTGCTTTTGAAAATGGGAATTGGGCTCCAAGGGCATTTAGGGCACTTTGGAAAATTTTACCTGAAATCCTTCCTTTGTGCACTACAAACAAATCTAGCTGCCAAAGGAAACATCTAAGTGTTATGTATTGGAGGCCAAATTCAGATCTCAGTTTAAGCAGGTGCAATTTCACTGACTTCAGTGAAGTTATTCTTGTTTGTACCATGTCTCAATTTTGTGCAGTCCCGTTGAGTTCACTGTCCCTATTCACATGTGTAAAGTTACTCAAGTGCCAAATGTTTGCAGACTAGATCCATGTTTTGCCCAGAAAATAATTATCTTTACATTTTTAAATCTCCCCCCGCCCCCATTTGACACATAATAGTACTTTATACTGTATAAAGGCAGCTGAATTAGAGCTAATTGCTTGTGATTTTTTTCAGTTTGCTGGCAATTCTGAAAAATTAAAAAAATTTGTTTTGGTCAAACAAAACATTCTGTGTTTCAATTTTGACCAATTAAAAACATTTTTTATTTTTAAAATAAAATTAAAGGAAATTTTGAAACAGTCATTTGAAACAGAAAAATCAAAATGTTTAATTCCCAAAATGTCAAAATGAAAGATTTCAATTTTTTCAGAAATACGTGTTGAGTTTTTTTTAACTGAAACAGTTTAGTGAAATTAATACAAATTTGCAACTGTTTGGTGTCACTGAATTTGCATATTTTGCTGAAAAAAGTTTATCAAAAAATTTCACACAGTTCCAGTCTAATTTTGTTCTGAGAATACTACTCCTTGTCAAATTGAAGTCCCAACTGCATTAACTATAATTTTTGAAAGGATTGCAAATTGAAATTTTGAAGCCCAGTAAATAAGAACTCCAAAGAAATGAGGGGTATAAAATTATACCTTTTACAAAGTGTGCCGAACTGACACACTAATAAACTGTGTAAATGTTTCCATAGAAAAAGCTGGCCTATAGGCAAATAAGGTGGAAGGTGTATTCTGTCACAGTAAATGGAGCTTGAGAAGGGTAACACTGTAATGTCACTGATTAAAAAGACAATCATATGTGATCAAATTTACTGAGAACAGAAGGGACTTTTCTGAGATTATGGGACCTGACCATAGAGGAGATTGAGAAACTAGTTACTTAAAGCAGAAGACTTGGCAGTGGTTACTGGTCACCTATTTAAATCAGCAACCTGGCATGAAAATGTTTAATAAATGGATGCAGAACAAGGATTCTCAAACTTCATTGCACGGTGACCCCCTTCTGACAATAAAAATTACTACGTGACCCCAGGAGGGGGAACTGAAGCCTGAGCCCACCCAAGCCCTGCCTCCCCCTGGTTGGCAGGGAGCAAAGCTTCAGCCCCAGGCTGGGGGCCTGTAACCTGAGCTGCACCGCCCAGGGCTAAAGCCCTTAGGCTTCAGCTTTTGGCTCCAGTTGGTGGGACTCTGGCTTCGGGCCCAGGCCCGAGCAAGTCTAAGCCAGCCCTGGTGACCCCATTAAAACAGGGTCGTGACCCACATTGGGTCCCGATCCACAGTTTGAGAACCGCTGATGTAGAAAGAAATGAATTAAAGCACATTTTCAAACATTACAGTCTGTAAAACAAATATGCCACTCTTAAGCAAGTGTAAAAGATGATTCTTCATCTATTTTTGATCAAATTTCTACACTACATGTAGAGTCTGATTGCTAGATCTTACTTGCCTATTTTATGGATTTGATTAAAAATATACAAATTCAGCATTCAGTCTTATGATTTCAATGGTAGTCTTGTTTGTGTAAAGATGACTGTAAGAAGGCATACTAAACTCGTATCTAACTTTGATACAAACATCCGAAGAAAAAACAATACAGAAAATTAAAGATAAAATGTTAAATTGGTAAATAAACAGCGAGTTACCTCAATGACAGTCCATTGTTCTACAACTATTGTGTCATTTCCTTTCCTGTTAGAACCTGGAACTCCTGAACCTTCTTCTTCATATATAAATAATCCTTCTAAAGATTTGGGCATGTGGTCTCCTGTGGAAGCAAGGACATGTGTAAGGTGAACTATAAAGACTTAGGCACATATCCTGCAACGATGTACACATCTTCTTAACTTTATACACTGCTTATAGTCCCATTGGAATCACTTTATCTGAGACATCATACATTCATTTTTAATGTTTTTTTCAGCTGTCTCAGTCGCCACTTTATAAGCTATGAAGTCATATTCTTAATCAAATTACTGTATTTTCCCTTTCTACAGGGAGTCAGCTATTAATTAAATGCAAATTTCCATATTATTAAAAGCATTAGCAAGTAAGTGCCATATTTGAGTTTGAATTCCTGTTTCTTATACAACAGAAAGATAACCACTATTTATGAAGCACACAGAAACTCTATACTCAGCTTTGAAATCACATATGTCTGACCAAAACAAATACAGTTGTTGGAGATGGGAGAGGATTAAAGAAAAACAAAACAAATTACAGGGTCTATCCACAGTCACTTAAAAAAAATATGAAATGGCCACAGGAAGAGCCTGAAACAGAAGTAAATGTAGGAGGATTCCTGATGGGAAGGAAGTTTCAGAGAACACCTCCCTGACTTACTTCTTGTGAGAGTTTGATAATATCCAGCTGGCCCAAACTAAAGCTGTGCATCATATGTTGGTTCATTTTCTGTCTTTGATAGCATAGTGCATCTCCTAAGAGCCATCTGGAAGCCCTTTCTGTAGTGGTACCTCAATAGCCGAGAATCTTAAAAACTAAAAAAAATTAAACTAAATTTAAACAGAAAATAGAAATACTCTTCAATATTTTAAATCTTCTCCAACATACCATGAATGTACAGAGAAGATTGTCTCTGTGACATAACTTATGGTTATGCAGAAATACTGTGATACTGTAATTTTGTTTGGAGAATAACTGAAAGAATTCCACAGTTGGTCTGACTTGGAATTTTACCAGATGGACATAAATTTTCTAAATATAGTATGAATTTGACCATCTCAAACATCAATTTCCTAATCAATGCTAAGTATTAAAAGAGTCACAATAATCTTACTTCTTTTTGGGTCTGCATTTGCAGTAAATCTTACCTGTTTTTGGAGATATGTGTATTTTAAATTACATATTTACAGGCAAATATACCTATCATGCATGTATTGAAATAGAATGTGTAATGTTTAATTTTCACACACACACACACACACACACACACGCACACAATGTGGCTGAGTGTGTAAATGTGTGTGTGTATATATGTATGTGATTGAGTGTGTACACAATACACCCGCACACACTTTATTAGGGTTTGCAAATAGTTCAATTCTATAAATTCATTAACTGCAGATCTTCTCTTCAGGTTTTAGGTAGGTGCTTGAAATAGACAGTCAAAATTAGGAAATATTTTAACATTTAATATTTCAATGTTGTCAGATAGGTCTTCTATATTTTACAAAATTATTGAAATAAAAGTCACCTCTCTGCTGAGATATTTTTAAAAATTCCAGTATCTGTTTATAACATTCACAAAATATTTAGTGACAAATTCCTCCCTTGTGAAACTCTATCAACTTCAGTGGAGTTTCAGTAGGAATGCATTTGGACTTTTTGTCCGTCTAGTCTATGATAGTAATTTACCATTTTGAATGCTAGTACCCAAAACAAATTCTAGAGTATAATATTTTTTAAAATATCTCATAGATAGTTGTACAAACAGAAGAGCAAATAAAATGTTGCCACGACAGCTTTTTCTGCGTTAGAAATAGTGAACTCTGTTGTGGCTCGATATTCATTATATTTTCTCTTGCATTAAAATAGGAACTAGTTCAACCACTCTAATAAACAGAATACTGCCAAGTTTTGTTCTGATAGCTTCTGGAAATACTTCTGTTTTCTTTGCTAAAATGCTCTTTTTTAAAAATTCCATAGGGCCTGAGCCAAATGACCATTTCTGCAGCTGTTTGGGCTACATGTGGTGTTACTTATTCATATTGTAATAAAGCCTAAAATGTACTAGGTGATGTACAGACAAATAGGAAGACAACTCCTGCTAAAAAGAACGCAACACCTATTAAAAAAAAAAAGCGAGGATAAAGGATGCAACACACGAACAAAGTAGACAAGGTGGTGGGAGGCACTCATTGTTTAAATTCCATTTTATCTATTTATTTTTGTTCAGAAAGGTGTTAGATTTCAGCTCTCTGGGAGGCCCAAATATTCAACTGATTATATAAACTCTTTTAGGTTGACGTCAAGAACAAACAAACCAGGCAAGAAAGAATCCAGTAGCTAAATTCAGCTCTAGTCTCTTTGTAAACTCTTTCCCAGGTTACAGACACTTGAGAAGGAGAAAAGCCCACCCACACGTTAGATTGTCTCTTTAAACGTATACATTTTAATCCAGCATTGTTACTCCCAAGATCTCCACTGCAATATATAACAATCAGGCTGGGCAGAATCAGAGGCACCCGTTGTTCAAAGGAGGCAGCGTGGAATGCCGAAGTAAGATGTTCCCCAGGTGTTAACAATGGGAGAGTTCTTCATAAGAACAAAATGGTAAAGACTTGTGGAGAATAGGAGGCCTGTGGAACTTCTGTTGGACAACAGTTGCGGAGGTTAATTTTGGTTTAAAGCAGTTTTCCTCAATGAATTAGAACAGGTATTGTCCCCTCTATTTCCAGCACTGGGAGAAATCTACTAAAGTCTAAGGGCATGATTCCACTCCCAGTGAAGTCAAAGCATATGTCTACACTGTAATTAAAAACCTGCAGCTGTCCTGTGCCAGCTGACTTGGGCTCAGGCTACAGGGCTCTTTAATTGCGACAGGCTGGAGCCTGGGTTCTAGGACCCTGTGAGGTGGGAGGATCAATCAGATCAGGCAAAGAGAAGCAAGTTAAGTTGTTGCAGGAATTATTGCTTAAGGGGGAGGGAAAAGAGAGAGTTTTTGGAGCACCTCCTCTTAATCATGTTGTCTGATGAAAGTCACAAATAACAGGCTTCCTCACTTTTATATTCTAGGCCTTTTAAAATAATTCTCTAGTAACTCTGGGATACCTTTTTGTCTGCAAACTGAAGAATGAGAGCCTTTTCTCAAACGCACACATGCACTGAATGAATTTGGCTTAGAACTGTGGCCTCATGATTTACAGAGATTGAGTGATGCACAGCAAAAGTTAATTGCCATATAAACAGAAAAATTGATTGGTACAGTGGGGATAGAACTGTCAGGGAACAAGTAGATACTAAATGACTCATAAAAAGTTACCTTAAAATATATTATTTAGCTAGCACTCTTAATATACTTGATTATTTTACACAGAATGAGTTTGAGTCTTGCACAAACTGTTTGTGAGAGTCTGTGAAGAAACACTTCAATGAACTTTTACAAAGCAGCTTTTCTGAATTAAAGTCCTGTGCTCCATTCATTCATACACAACTGCCATAAGCAATTCTAAAAGAACACTGACCATTTAGAATCTAGGACAACTGAAAAACAACAAAACTTGGGCAACAGACAAAATGCCACTTTAGAGGAACTTAAACTCTTCATTCAGCACAAAATAACTTAAGAGTAAAATTCAAGGAGATAAATAGGTCAAGCAGTTCAAGTCTGTTCACCTAACAGAGTATTGCTATAAAATATTCTCTTCTTTGCATTATATTCTAATCTTAAATCAACTAATATTAGGTAAGGAAGACAGCAATGTATTAATTAATTTTGACTAAAAATTTACATTTGGTATGTAAGATTCAGTTTCAAATACTTGCAAAAGAAATTGCTACATAAATTATTTTGTTTTGCAATCCAGTAAGATAATTTCCTGTTTCTCACATCATATTCAGTTGAAAAATATTTAACAAATATTAATCATAATTCTATCTTAATTAAAATATTAATCATACCTTAAATAGTACAGTAGTCTAATACTGAAGCCACAGACTTTCTAGTAAGAAACAGCTTTTGAAGGTATCATTTGTAGTACAGTAGAGCTCAGAGGGTCTGTCACAGGGTGGGCTGACTCTTCAAGGGATTTGGACTCAACCCTACCTGTGCCTTATCATCTGGTGATGGGTGGTAGGTAACCAGGCATCACATGATGGTAGCCAAGGGACAGGACTTCCTAAAAGAAGGAGCTTGCTCTGTCAAAGTAGTGTTAGATCAGAGGCTAGGAAAGAGCATGGGGAAGTCTCTCTAGATAAGCTCAGAGTGGGCCTGGTAGAGCTCCTCTGCCCAGAGGAATGTAAAGAACAGAGAGCAAACAAGCAAGTGCATGTGCACCCATGCAAGCTGGACGCTGAAGCCTCAGTACAGCCAAGGAGAAAGACTTGCAGGAAATTGGGAGGCTCCTTGAGGGGATCCAGAGAGCACTGAGTGATATAGAGGAACAGGAAAGAAGCTCTCTACAGCAGCCAGATTAAAAGGTCTGACTGGAGCCACCTTCAGTGAGGGGCAGGACAGAAACCTTAAGAGGAAGAGGCTTGAGGAAACAGAAGCAGCAGGAAGTGGAAAGAATTGTTGAGCCCAGCAAAGGGTTGAAGAAACTGGAGAGGGGGAAAGACTTGTTTTGGTTTAAGTTGATATTGGAACTGAGTGATTTTAATAAACCAGACTCCAAGAAGAGATGGTATTTGATTTGCATAAGAGGCTAGGGGCACTTTCTGAGAATGCAAAGAAGGGGAAATTCAGGCACTGGCAGGGTCCATTGCCAGTTCAAGAAAGACCCTGCTAAAAGCATCAAATGAGGTTAGGGCACAGTGTGCTAAGTACTCTACAAACATTTAGTAAGAGCCAGTCCCTGCCCCAAAGAGCTTACAGTCCCAGAGGTACTAAATGACTTGTCCCAGGTAATACAGCAATTCTGTGACAAAGCTGAGAACAGAAGCCAGGTTTATTGGTTTCTGTCCTGAAGTCTAACTAATAGAGTAGCGGTTCTCAAACTTCATTGCACTCTGACCCCTTTCTGACAACAAAAATGTCTACACGACCGTAGGAGGGGGGACCAAAGACTGAGCCCGCCTGAGCCCCGCTGCCCGAGTCCTGCCACCTCAGGCGCGGTGGGGGGGCCAAAGCTGAAGCCCAGTGGCTTCTGCCTTGGGCAGGGGGCATGTAACCTTAGCCCTAGGCAGGGGGACTTGGGCTTCAGCTTCAGTCCCAGGTGGTGGGGCCGGGGCCTGGGCTTGGGCTTCAGACTTGCTGGGGCCCAAGGCCAACACCAGCCTTGGCGACCCCATTAAAATGGGGTCATGACCCACTTTGGGGTCCCAACCCTCAGTTTGAGAACCCCTGTAATAGAGCCATTGGTAAAATCTTGCTTCTTTTAAAACAAACAAAAAACAAACCTCCACAACAACAAACCCTATGGCTAACTACTATTGGAAAAAAGAAGAAATAACCCCCTCTCTTGCCAAGTGACTGAAATAAATGGAACTTCAGGCTGGTGTGAAGGTCTGGGCTTGTCTTTTAAAGAGCGCTGAAACTATAAACCAACATAATACCCAATCACATCGAAATTTTGTTACTTAAATGATTAATAGAAACGCGGTCCTTAAAGAATTGTTTGAGGAGCTAGCTGTGTAATTAGAGTGACCTATATGTCATACTTTACTGACTGGACAATAAATGATTAAAGGATTAAATGTTAACTTCTACAATGTATGGTGTTGTGTTTAAATATAATGTGGCTATTGTCAGTGACTATCCAAAACAAGCACCTGACCGGTTGCAGGTGATGTGACGCTTTGTACATTAATCATTTGGAATGATCAGAAATGACATTTGCCTCATCACAATATTTACAAAAGAGGGGATCACTACTGGAGATAAGCCAAAGACAAAAACTCTGGCTCTAGAACAGATTCCAAACTTCCCCAGAGTTCATGGGTGTTCAGATGCAAGGTTTGGTTTAGGGCCATCTCTAATTACTACAATTTATTTTAAGTGCGGAGTACACTGTGGTAGTCAGTGAAAAAGATAAAAAAAGACTCAATAGCCAAGGAGAAAAATTTAAGGGCATTAGTGTGCACCAGCTGGGGTATGAATTCTAGCATGCACCAGCATGTTGTTCACTAACTGGTCAAGTGGACCCTGTTGGCGTACATAAGCAACGAAAGTATAAGCAATTTGGTCATAGCAGTTTTGTTAACAGATACTATCAGAAAACACTAGGGGTAAAATCCTGGCCCCAGTGAAGTCAGTGGGTAAAACTCTCATTGATTTCACTGAGGCCAGGATTTCACCCTACGGGTCTAATCCTTCCATCCTAACACACACAAAACACTCTCATTGATTTCAGAATGCATCATGCTGGAATAAAGACTGCAGGAACAGGTCTTTAGTATTTATCTGATAGTGTATTTATAACACTGTATACTCAATGGGAATTGAGGGTACTCAGAATTTCACTGGAAGGGCTCAACAAATCGCAGGACTAGGCCTTCTGTGAATACCAGTTGATACGCATTCTGAGAATATTATGCCTAATACTTTGTTGCTATATGTAATTATTATTAGCAATAAGTATTTGAATAAAATAGCATTAGCAGTAAGTGATGCTCTAATTAATACTTTATTATTAAAAAATAATATTTTTTCCCTTTGGAAAACTTTGAGCTGGGTAAAACAAAAGAGAAATTTCAATTATTTTAAGATATGACTTAAACAGGAAACAGTGAAAGTTTTTCCTCTTTAAATCAGGTCTCGTTCTGTGAAGTTGCAACAACAAAAATTACCAGAGTACCCATCATTTTTACAAACAGGGATATCAGATTTGCTCCTCTATATTAAGAAGCAAAATCTGACCTATGTTTTGCACGGTTTAAAATCTCATGAGAAATACACTTACTTACCTTTAGAAGTTTCCCAGTATACAAAAGAATCAATTAATGACAATCCTTGTTTATAATAAAATGCGGTTAGTTCTAGCCAGTCTGCATCCAGAGTACTAATGACTGCCCCTTTTCTTGTTACTTTCATAGACAAAATGCCCTCATAATAGGTCCAGCAGGTTGAGTCATCATCAAAAACATTGAAGACTGTATATAATTTATTATCTGAGTGAAAATATAAGAAAAGAAAAAGATCAGAAAAAGTAATGTCTTAAAGGAATACAATCAACTTAAAAATTACACTTCTGTCTGAATATTATTTGCTATTTTTATTACAAATAACCATTAAGATTATTATTTGACAAATTATTTTTCTCTACTTTCAACTTTTCTATACAATGAGAGCACTCTGTATATAATTTTTGTGGTTTCCCTGTCAATCAATTAGTCAGTTTTCTTTGATTATGTGGATCTTTTCACACAGCAACATGGCAGGGAAAAAACTTGGAAAAAAACCCAGAAAAATGTAATTATAAAACCACAAGAATTGTCAGGGTGATTCAGGGGAAGGTGTAGTGCTTGAAACTACTTTTAACTTTTTTTTTAACTGACTAGATCGTGAGTTGATGGTATTCCTTTAACCCATTAAAATCATTAAATTTTTTAGGGAATCTACTGAAAAAACATGAATCTCACTTATTTTCTATATCTAAGCATTAAAATAATGCTATTATACTAAACAAATATAACAACCAGTAAATGGAGTTCCAGATGAATTAATTCCACAAATCCAAACCTCTTAAAGAACACTGCAGTGACTGGTTATATAAGGCTTTAGCTAAACAAATGTTTACTACATAGGTATATAATTACATATACACACATGCTCGTATATTTATGGGCAAAGCCATGGAATAAACTGCATTTTTTTGTGCACACCTTGGACTAATTTATCAGCAAATCAAATCCCTGGGACTACTAATATTTCAAACCCCTGAGCAACTTTAAGCAGCACCATCTAAAAAACAAACCCACCAGAGAAATGTTTCCTCCCCCCACATCCAAAATGACCAGTCTGACGTGAAGACTAGGCAATTTGTCAACTCTGGACCATTGACAGGCTTAAGATTTACTATTTTATGACTGCCTCAGAGTTAGAAATGGAACTTATATAGAGGATATATTCCTGGGTGGGATGAGGGATATGTGGGGAATTTGTTCTGGGACTAAGCTTGAAAGGTGTCTGCGTGTGGACCTGACTGCCTTCAGCAAATCTATGCACAGTCTGAGCACTGTAGCATGCCTTTTGGTCCTTTCCTGTGTTTTTCCTGATGCAGGGAGCCTGACCTCTCCTTGCACAGCTCACTCAAGTGGCTCTGCTCTTCAGGGGCATTTTGTCATAGACTTCAATGGGCCCAGGATTTCACCCTCAGTGTCCACCCTCACTCCTGTCCCTACATGTCTCTTCTTCAGCCTTGGGGTAGGCCAGGAACCAGAATGGAGAAAACTGAAGTAACTGAACAATACTGAATATCTGTATTATTTAAAAGACTCAGAAGTCTGATGTTATTGAAAGCTGTGCAGAGAAGAAAGATAATTGCCAGGCTCCTCCACAGCTAAGTGAACTGTATGTTCAGTATTATCTGATTCTTGGAACATTTGGATATTTCTATCAGAGCTAGATAATTAAAGTTCCGCTGTTTAAAGCCCTTTTGTTTCATCTGTACTATTTAATGATACTGTTTCATTATTTATGTAGTTTATTTTTTTATACAGAATCTTTATATTCCAATGGTTTCAGAGTAGCAGCCATGTTAGTCTGTATTCGCAAAAAGAAAAGGAGTACTTGTGGCACTTGGAGACTAACAAATTTATTTGAGCATAAGGTTTCGTGAGCTACAGCTCACTTCATCGGATGCATCATGAAAACTTATGCTCAAATAAATTTGTTAGTCTCTAAGGTGCCACAAGTACTCCTTTTCTTATATTCCAACATTATCCTTTAAAAATACATACAGCTTTTTGAAAGGTGAAACCTTGTCCTTTTCAAAATGGTAAAAAGCAATTCCAGTATTTTCCATCTATTTATAAGGAAGAACATTTTACTAGCAACAGCTAGTAAAGTCACTTCCTTTTAAAACATCTGCAATTTAGCTTTTCCAGGGAAGTGATGGACAGCAGCCAAAATAGAAATGACAATTCAAGCAAGAATTTACATTTTAGAAGTTGGTTGAATATGCATAGTTTACCGTGATGGGGTATGTACCCCATAATGACTCTGAAAGGGTTAATGTGGTCCAAGAGGCCAATTAATCCATCTGGTTGCATACGGAGGATGGGCCAGGTGTGATTAAAGATGAAATGCAGCTGGGAAAGGGCTGGATGGTGCTATAAACAGACCAAGTTTAGAGCAGAAAAGGCTGTAGGGAAGAAACTGTGGTTGCTCTTTTGGGAGAAGGGAATCATGAGATCTGCAGAGAACAGGATGCCTTTTGCAGGGTTAGCAGAAAGTCTCAAAAAATATTTGGTAGGAAGGGCCTACATCCACAAAAGGATATAGGTGTTGTGATGCTCAGTGCAGCATGGCCTTTTAGGTGTGTAGAAAGCCTCAAGAACAGCACCGTGATCCATTAAACCTGAGGTGGGTGCCTAAGCTCCCTATAGAGAGAGGCACCTTAATGTGCAATCTACAAAAGCCACAGGTTAGGTAGGTAGCCACTTAAATTAGCAAATGGGAGATGCTGATGAGAGGGGTGTGTCCTAAGCCCTATCCATCTTGCAGGGATAGGATCTCCCTACAGCCTGGATTTAGGCACCTATCTCTGCTTGCAATCCACAAACTAGGGGAAGATGGGCGTTCTTCCACCTAATTCTCCTACCATACCCAATCTGATAGGCATGTTCAAAGTCTGCCTACCTGCACACAAAACAATAGGGACGTGCTCTCTTATAATGCTGAGCCCAGTGGTTAGAGTACTTATCTGGAATAAGGGAGGACCTTCCAACACTGTTCAAGTTCCCCCTCTGCCTGATGAGAAGGGATCTGAACAGGAACCTGCTACCTCGTCAGTGAGTGCTCTAACCATTGGGCTACAGGATATTCTGATGTGGATCTCCCATTGAAGTTGCTGAACTTTACTTAAACAAGTGCATAACAATTAATTGGGATGAGAGTGAGAGTAAGAATCGCTACTGCCCAATGGATAGAGCACGCACCTGAGAGGTGGCAGATTCCTGTTCAGATCCCTTCTCCTCATCTGGCAGAGGCAGGCACTTGAAAGTGGGGTCTCCCACATTCCAGCAAGTACCCTAACCAAGGGGCTAAAAATAATAAGGGAGCTCCTCCTTGTCCCTCTCACTCCCTGGCACTGTCTTGTGTGGACTTAGGTGGTCTCTGACTATACCTATTGGATTGGGCCCTACACGTGAGTTAGGCGGAGGCACACCTATCTTCTCCTGGTTTGTGGATTGCTCTGAGATTTAGGTGGGAGAGAGGCATCCTGGTGCCTAGAGTGAGACCGGAATGTGCATGCCCAGAGGCAGAAACATAGGCAGCTAGAGAACTTTTACTGCAAAAATGTAGGTGCTGAGTGAGTTTAGGAACATATGGGGTAAGGTAGTGGGGTGTGTGTGTCATGGATCATAGTGGTGCCAAAAAATGGGACTTGCCACCTAAGTATCTTTGTGGATCTGGCCTGAGAAGCCAAGGGAGGTTGCAGCAGGCAGTCTGGTGGAGTGAACCTTGACTGCCTGTCCTAGAGACCCTGGACTGGAACGCAGTGTAGAGGGCAGGCTAGGGTTCTCCTTCCAGCCACTGGCAAGGTGGTGTGAAGCCCGTGAGAAGGGAATATAGACTACTAGAAGCCCTGAGAAAAGAGTGTACAGACCACTGGGCTCAGAATTGTGTGTGGTGGATTGGATGGAGGGATCGGACATTGGTTTTGTTGGACTATCTATTATCTCAGATGGGGTGTGATTAAATGTGACCTGGCTAGAGGGCTGATTCATGAGACAAGGCAAACCACTGTAGGGCTGGAGTGGTCATCAACAGGGGATCCCAGAGGAGAAGAGTCTGCTATGCCATATCTAGCCTTGATGGAGGGGCCCATTGGTGAGTTGACCCTTACTTGTAGTATTGTGTTAACACACAACACGTGCATCCATAAAAATAGTTTGTTTTCACACTCAATTTTAGATGGTCCAACTGACCAGATCATTTAAGGCCTGGTTTACACAAAGTTTTTTACTAGTATAACCATGTTGGTTAGGCTGTGAGAAGACAGATAGATTTACTGATATAACACGAGTACAACCCCTCTAGCGTGGATGCAGTTATAGCTGTATAAAGGTGCTTATAATGGTATTGTTCCTGTACAGTATAACTGCCTTTATACCAGTATAACTGCATCCATACCAGGGGCTTATACTGCTTTATCTGTACCGGTACTGTTAAGTGATACAATTTAACACAGTTAATGTTTTTGCTTCATGCTTTCATATTTGTTAATAGGAAGTACAAAATCTTAATGCAATTATCATTTTGTGCAAATGTTCATGTCTACCAGACTTATTACATACCAGTAGTAATATACTCAGAACTAGATATTCAAACCTTGAACATCTGATGGTTCCTTAAATTTGGCTCTCAGACATGTCATTTTATTTTGTATCTCCTGCACAAGGATTGAGATGAACATGGCATATCAAAATAGGATGCAAATCTGCATGCAGAATGGCATGCAGTTAATTGAATTTTTTTCAAACTGTATGCTTGTAACTTTTTAAAGGAAATAAGGGTGATATGCAGTGTTCAAAAAGAGTGGATGTTACATTTCCAAGTTATTATCTTAGAAATGCTAATAACTTCTATGAACATGTGACTAACAGCTGAAGAAAAGTAAGACAAATCCAGGATAGAAATCTTTTAAGATTTCCATAAAATGTTTGCATTGAAGAAATGTCTTGGTTGATAAACTGGTTATAAAAATATCCATGTATAGAGTGCTGTGACAGACTAAGATTTCTCACTTTTTTGTTCCAAGTTTAATATTTATATTCCACTAATCTTTGAGCCTAATGAAACCTGGCTTTCACTTTGGGAGGAAAGAGTTATGCTTTAACTGGTCATGTTATAAAGGCTCAGCATATTGCACAAGAACCACTTGAATTCAGGTATTAATAATAAAATAATAATAATAAATAATAATTGGTTTTCTTTACAGTCCTCAAATGAAGGAGGGTACTTGTTTCCTGGCAGGAAGGTAGAAAAACTGCCATTGAATTTAATTAGAATGTGTCTGGTACATAATGGAAGAATTCACTATGCTAAACAGTCATTTAAAAACCCATCTATTAGGTAGCAGGTGGTTAAGGTTGATAGCCTTCACCTCAGAAAGGAAGGAAGGATGAACGGACTAAAAAGACCTAATAGGGAAACCCATGTGTTCCTCTCTCTGTTTCCCACAAAGGGCGCATCTCAGTAGAAAAAAGGTCTGTTCTTAACTTGTGTTAGATATTGCATGGTAACTAACATGAGGTCCTCATGAAGACATGGCAGTTTGTAATTGTAATATGAGTTATCAGGTTGAGGTAAACTCTGGACTCCTTCATAGCTTTACCACGACTTGTTCATGTGTGAAAATTAGGAGCTGCCTTGCCTTCACTAGGATTTTATTCATGTTAGTTACCAGGCGTCAGCTAACTTAAAGAAGAACACATTTTCTTTCTTAATGAACACTTAATGAATCGCCAAAGTAAAGTTGCCTGACATCCAGAGTCACAGTGTTCTAGAAGATGACATCTCAAACAGAATGGGTTATATATTTTAATATCTTTACATCTTCCTTTTGTAACTAAGCTTTCTGCCATATTAACAAAAATGTTCACCAATGAGTTTTCTTATACTCCACTTTTCATGCATGTTTCCTCTAATGTAAATAAATTCTTTATCTATTATCCTCTTTGATTTCACTGTTGCACTAATTTGAGTTCTCTGAGGGTATCTCTTGAAGGTATGTTACCAAAATCAGTCCATTAAGAATAGATTAGTCTGCTATGCATTACATGGGCTGGAGAGGAGTATGTTTGAATTATATCCCCTAGCACCTAATAGGTCCCTTTTGTCTTAAATTGAATTCAAGTTAGGGAGTTTGAATAATTGTGGTGTAATCTTAGGGGCCTATTAAAAGTTTCTTGCTGATTAATAAGGGTAAATCTTGTAACACAATTTCATCCTTTGATGATAGGACACTATTTTTCAGGCACACACAGTTGTGTTCACTTATGCACACACTTGTCATACAAAGTTATTTGCTTGCAATATTAAAAACATTGAGCTTTTACTGTCTATGCTTTAACAGTCTAAAGTTTTAACAGTTCACTTAAAACAGGGGAGATATGAGAAGAGAGAGGTAATTTCTACATAATATTGGATACATACTACAGAAGACAGAATTGGTATTGTTTTCTATTTGTCAAGCTGCTCTAAAAATGAATATGTATTTAAACTTAGAGATCTTTAAAACCTATATTTTATAAGCTAGAATATACTGTAATAAGTTTTGCTTTACCTTTTTGTTATCCTTTTTTGCTATAACTCAATGTAATTATCCCGCTACTGCAATAGACACATAGTGTTTTATTACCTTCTCCTTTCCTTGGTTTAGTAGGTCTGGGGCTGCCTTCTTTTCCAAATTGGAAATCAGCATCCTGTAACTGTCCCCTTTCTGGCTGAATTTCTTCCTCTATTCCACTCTCGGATGACTGACCACTCAAAGTCCCTTCATTCCAGTTTTTATAGTTTTCATCATAATTGTATTTCCTGTGCTCTCTACTCCTTATGCTTAGTGCTGATTCAGAGTCCACATTTCCATCTGTGTTTGTGCCATTACAGAATTTAGGTTGAGGAAAATGCTGTGTTATAAATCCAACAAACTTCTTCCCTCTTTTAGCAGCTTCATTGACCTGCATGTATAAAACAGAGTTATTCTGAAACTTTATGAATTTACAGGTTGAAGATAAGACACTTCTACGTCACACATATTCCATAAAAGAAGATGCTGATTTGCAAGCAAATATATCCAAGACGCAATGTACTTAAGGATTGTGGAGTTCTCATGTTATATATTTTAAGGCAAATATCAGTTTACTTGATTCTGCAAGCTCTCCATGCATTGAAGTCAATAGGCATTCTGCAAACAGGGTAGCTTCTATGATTAGGCCAAGCAATGTGTTCAAATACGAGCTAGTAATACTAACTTAAATGTATATAGCACCTTTCATGTAGAAGAAGAACAAACTTTTTATTACATGTGTGTGAACTTCACAACCCACTAAAATGCAGCCATTTGGGATCAGAAATGGTATCCATTTTGCAACAGAACCAAAATTATCTTGAGGGCAGCAAGCAATGTTGGGGGAGATTTTTAAAAGTGCCTAAGGGATTTAGAAGGACAAGAGACACTCTCCCTCCAAATTACTAAATTTTTAACTTTTTAAAAGGTTTAACCATGGATTATCGATGCAATCATTTTAAAAAATACTGGAAAGATTTGAATTTAAGGATAATTTTTTGACTAATAAAAATATTTCCCCTAATGCTTATACTTCAGATTTCCTTGTACGAGACTGAACAAATGCTTATTTTAAGTTTATTGATCATTTAATATATGTATTTAGTATTAATGTATATCTGACTTACCAAAATAAATAGGTATAAACATGAAACTGTGTCTCATTTTAAATTCTGATTACCTCACAGAGTACTTATAATACAGCCATTTAAAATCTCTAAACAACTCTCTCAGCTACAACCTCAGTGATCCTAAAATATTTTAAAGATGCTCTTCCTTTAAACTTTCCTTAGCAACTAATTTAGACAACTATATTACTATCATTTTTGTAATAACAAAACTTTCCTGTTTCAATAGGTCTTAATTTAGAAGAGGAAGTGAGAGACAAAGTTTATTAGGGTGGAAGTTGAATATTCTTTAATTTTGAAAAGATTTACTGTACAAGTAACCAAAGGTAAATACTTCTATAAAAGCAACACTTTTGCATGCCAGTTGTAATTTACAGAATGAGATGAGACAATCTATTTGTCCTTGCCTAGAAAATCCATCTACAGATGTCAGTTTTATTTGAGTATATTATTTAACAAGGAACAAGTAAATATGCATTTTCAGATTTTAATTTAATACAATATTACAACATAATTCTAGAAGGAGCTACTATATGTGCATATCCCTTCAGAAAGTTTGATTACTGTTGCCTAAACCATGAAAAACAACAAAATAAAGGTCAGAACCTGCTCCCAATGACATCAGTGGAAATCTCCTTTTGAGTTCAATGGGTTCATGACAGAGTGCTAAACAAAAAAAGAAGTGCTGAAGGGGGAAAAGCAACACTTCCTTCTTACTTAAATGAATGCCTTGGTAATTTTTATAAGCCAGAAAACCAGGTTAAAATTTGCAAATTGAAAAATAATTCATCTGTAAATGTAAATACATATGTTACAGTTAAGAATCCTGTGAGCAGAGAAGTTAATTTTTTTTTTTTCAAAAACTGCCATACCTTTTCTAACAATCCTTTGACTACGTCATTTGTCAGTGTTTCATACATTAAAGGACATTCCTCAATCACAAGCCTGGGGTGTCTTTGTCTTCTGGGTGCTGTATGCTTCGGGCTGGAACACGGAAAGAAAGCAGTCTTTGTCAGCAGCTTGCTGCTAACTTGCACAAAATGCTTGCATGTAGAATTATTTTCTTTTTTGAAAAAAGTTATGAATGAAATCTTGGCAATACTTTTTTCACACTTCTGCTTAGAAGTGATTCTTTCCTATGTTTACACAAAATATCAGGTACTGTGCCTTATCGTGAAAGTACAAACAAAAGCTATATTAAGTATGAGTATAAATTTGTACCCATTTCTTGAAACATTCAAGTACTTTAGTGAAAAGGCATTGTTTTCGTAGCAAATAAATCCCATGTGTTCTCAAATAATAGAAACATACAATGTTACAAACCTTAGATTATACTATCAAATGTGAATATACATAGAATGCTAATAGTCTTAGACAGCGTCATTTTAATCTCAAAAATATAGCTATGATTCTGGAGTTCTACATACACAGTACCCTGTTCAGATTTTTATGATATGACAGTCATTTCCAAATACAATATTTTACAATTTACATCAAGTAATTACATGGTATAATCAGTGTTGTATAGTTATAGGTTAAAGATCTCTTCTTAAAAAAGCATACATGGAGTGACTAAAATCACTTCAACAGAGAGATTTAGCTACCTAGTATGTTTATTATTCAGTTGCTTACTTGGAAAAATGTTTTTAAGAATTACAATATGGTACCTACATTGTCAATTTAAATTGTCAATATTTTCATTACACAAACACGGCTGTAGTGGATGTGTTCACAGGGGATCCATAGCACAGAGTGTAAATACTGTTTCTTGTGTGGAGGAATCAGGAGAGGTACATGCTCCCCCAGGCCATCTTCTTACTCAAATTCATGGATCCTGGTGGAGAATGCAAGGGCTTTTCAGGGGTTTCAGGACAGGGGGAAGCATGCAGTAGAAGAATCCCCATAGTGCAAGGATGTGGAGAAAAGAATCAGGGTTGGAAGGGACCTCAGGAGGTCATCTAGTCCAAACCCCTGCTCAAAGCAGGACCAATCCCCAATTTTTGCCCCAGATCCCTAAACGGCCCCCTCAAGGATTGAACTCACAACCCTGGGTTTAGCAGGCCAATGCAAAGAGTCTGAGGAGGGATTCTCCTTGCTGCAATGGCAAATATATGCTGCAGTGGTTGGGCAGGGGCACTGTAATTTAGACTAACTCCTGGTCCTCAGAGGCTTGAAGAGGGAGGGTGCAAAAGTAGTAAAAAGTTTTCTGTGCTGCATCTCCTAGAGGTACAGAATATCAGCCACAGTTTTCACTAGTCTTTCTTCCTCCTCTTTCCAGCTATGTGAGAGTAAATTGGGTTGTTTCCTGACTTGTGTATCAACAGAACTTTTAGCTAAATTTCCATTGTAGAAACTTTGACTAAAGATGCTGTATAAGTGAGAATTAACCTAGCTTGATTATCAGATCCCAAGTTTAGTATGCATGGTTGACTATGAGAAAACATATGATTTTATGAGTCAATTGAGCCAGTCTGGCCTGCAAGCATTGAGAGAAAACTGAACCTCACAATATAATTTTACAGTGTCACATTTCAGTGTAGAATCACATTGTAAATGAATTCATTTCAGGCTCTGATTGAAGGCAACTTACCAAAGAACACCCACTAAAGGCACATCTGTTTGCTCCTTAATAGCTAGGACAAACAGGAGAGTGACCAACTGGGCAATCTTGTAACCTAAGGACTCTCTTTGTTTTAAGTTTAAGCTAAGGCAGGAAGTATTCACTGTTGCTCTGTAAATCTAGGCATCCATGAATGAATGTGGGATTGAGGCAACTAGAAGAGAAGCTTGTAACTGGGTATTTTTAAGCTTGTGTGTCTTAATAGTTACTAATTGTTTCACAGAAGGTACACTGCAGATTTTTTCAGTTTGTTTTTGTTTAAATCAATACTTGCAATGTAGATTCACAGGATTAACTAATGTTTTGGGTTGGGTTAAACCCCGTTGAAACTGGTGGATGTAACAGCTGCCACTCATTTGGGATAAATGTTAGAAACAATTATGTTTCTTTGTGGAACCAGATAGCTGAAACATCAGAGGCGTCTGCCCAAAACAAAGCCATGTGCAAGGCTGCAGTAGAAGCTGAATCATGTGACCCAAGTGGGTTCCACAGTGGTCTAATAAACTAAAAGGTGGATGGGGAGAGAGGGATTGGAATGATGTGTCTGTGTGTGAGAGAGTCAGGAAAAACAGAGAAGCAGCAAAAGTCAAACACAGCCAGAACAAGAAGTGTTTGGAATGTGGCTCTGAGAAAAAGCCCAGAGAGAGAGGTTTTGGGCTACTCCTGTTTGGAGGTGGGGTAGATGCACAGTAGCAGGGTCCACACGGACACTTAGGATGAAGCAGGCTAGTGAGGGGTAGATTTACACCCTTTACTGCTGACTAAGTGCTTCTATCGACAAACCCATAGAGCAGCTTCAGGGCTGCTCTAAATTGCATCCAGGCGCTCACATCCCCACAGGACTATTATGGCGGCTGGGGATAGCAGAAGCATTGCAGCCCTGCCCCTTTTCCCCATCCTTATCTTCCACGTGTCCCTTTCGCTGGGAATTGCAAAGTGGATGGTATAGATCTGTGCCAGAGAGGCTGGTTATGCTGACTTCATGATCCCTTTGTGACAAGGGCAGCAGAAAACCAGAGACTCTAGCACAAAATCTACAAATCAAAATCTATGCTCTGTGGTTGCCTGCCATTGATCTGCATAACAAAACCACCAGACAAATTGGCATGAGTAGTCTCCGTTCAAGAGAGGCACAGAACTGGAATATACAGTGGATTGAAGGTCAAAACGTAAATGTATTGGTAGAGTTCTTAGGTAAATTTGCAGTTTGTGCCTGCCCTAGGCAGTAATTAAATTCCATTGTTAAGAATGGAAGCTTTAGGCATTTTAACTTTCTATATATAAAAATATCAGTTTTAAATTATTTACATAACCCCTAATTGCTACCGTGACATAATGGAAATAACTCTGCTAACCATTCTATTGCACAGCTTACCATACTTCTTTAAAATGAAGGGTGAGAACTTCATTTCTGCAGAGTCTATACACTGATGCTTCGCTGTGCAGATTTGAGTGCTTTTTCCTGATGTTATCTTAAGAACAGCTGGGTAAAGAGCATAGTGGCCATAGGTTTATCCCCCTAGAACAGTGGTCTCCAACGTTTTTACGTTTTTACAAAAAGATCACTTTTTGAATCTAAGGGCAACCCAGGATCTACCCCATCCCTTCCCCAAAGCCCCACTCACTCCATCCCCACCTCTCTCTGTCACTTGCTCTCCCCCACCCTCACTCACTTTCACTGGGCTGGGGCAAGAGGTTGGGGTTCAGGAGGGGGTGCAGGCTCTGGGCTGGGGCCGAGGGTTTGCAGTGTGGGAGGGGGCTCTGGGCTGAGCCTGGAGCAGAAGGTTGGGGTGCAGGAGGGGGTGAGGGGTACAAGCTCTAGGAGAGAGTTTGGGTGTAGGAGGGGGCTCTGGGCTGGGGCAGAGTGTTGGGGTGCAGAAGGGGTTATGGGGTTGCTGGCTCTGGGAGGGGATTCGGGATGGGGTAGAGTGTTGGGGTGCAGGAGGGGATTTGGGGTGATGGCTCTGGGAGAGGGCTCAGGGTGGGATTTGGGGTGCAGGAGGGGTGTGGTGTCCTGGCTCCGGGAAGGAGCTCAGGGATGGGGGTTGCGGTGTGGCCTCTTGCTGGGCAGCACTTACCCCCAGCAGCTCCCAGTTGGCGGTGCAGCAAGGCTAAGGCAGGCTCTCTGCCAACACTCCCCTGTGGCCCCTGGGGAGGAGCGGGGGGCACGTGGCTCTATGTGTGGGCCCCTCTCGGCATGCACCACCCCAGCAGCTCTCCCGGCCAAGGGAGCTGTGGGGGCGGTGCTTGCAGGCAGGAGCAGCGCACGAAGGGAGACCCTTGCACCCCCCAACCCCCCCGGCCGCAGGGCTGTGCTGGCCGCTTTCGGGAGCGGCGTGGGGCTGGGGTTGGCAGGGGAGTCTGCCTTAGTGGCAGTCACACTGCACTGCCAGAGATCTCCATTGACTGGGAGATCCTCTAGGCTGGTGGCCACTGCCCTAGAAGCTTATATGGAGTATCTTGCTTTCACAGCGTTTAAGAAAAGGAATATAAAATTCATGCTTTTCAGGCATAAGCCAACCACTAGTTCAGTTGGGTTAAGACGAAATTTCCTCTGTCAGCAATCTGTTTAGGGCCCAATTGCGTCTGTCTCTAATGCAACTATGCAGGAGAACAAGACTGCACTGCATAACTGTGCTGGGAATCCTTGGAACTTGGGTCCAGGGATGAAGGAGAGAGCAAATGGTGTTCACTTGGTACCACTTCCCTACTCCCTCTAAGCAGGTGCACAAGAAGTAGGGCACAAGGAGGGCAGGGAAAACTAAACCATGGAAGATTTCAAAAAAGTCATGTAGGAGCTCAGGACATGTGTAATTCTCTCTGTGCAAGGCAGTATGAGACTGAGAAAAAGCTTGAGCTCACTTGGACTAGTACCTAAAAATACTGGAATTCCCCTGACCATTCTTACATATTTAAGAGTGATGTAAATGAAAACTCATCAAGTTAGAGATTGAAAAAGACTTTTTCAAAGTGGATAAAGTCAGAGTATGTTAACAAAAATTTTTCAGAAACGCTAAGAGTTCCCTTTCATCTAATCTTGGGAACACAGCTTTAAGAGGTAAAGTATACAGCTTTCACAAAAAATTGCTCTGCTTAGATTTGAGATAAAGAAAACAGGGAAAGCAGACAAAGATGTTCATTTACAAAAACGATACATACAGCAATCCCTTTGTTTTTGTACCATGAAATATACATATTTGTAGAGGGAAACTGGCAAAGAATGCAATTAGCGCTACAAAATGTACACATATATGTGTGGGTGATGGTTGAACCACCAGGCTTTAGAGGCATTCTCATGCTTGTGCGTGCATTTGTGTTCTCTCGCTCTATTGTCTTTCCATTATTTAGGCTAGAGAGCAGAAGCCTGAGTGACTCTGCAGCCTGGTGGTTAGACCACTCACCCATGATGTGGAAGACCTAGGATCTAGTCCCTCTGGTCTAATGGGTCTTTCATTATTTATCCACAGTGCAACAGCTTTAACAGGAGAGAGGGAGGGACTCCCTACATCAGAATATCCCACAGATCACTGGTTAGAGCACTCACCCTAGTAGCAGATCCTTGTTTAAATTGCTTCTCCTCCATAAGTGGAGGGGGGACTGGAGCAGGGGGTCTCCCACCTCCCAGGAGAGTACCCTAACCACTGGATTACATGTTACGAGGGTGGTCCTCCCTACTCACCCCAGTATGATGCTGGCAGATCAGGTGCCAGCTCATGCCAAGACCCCCATGCCTCAATTGAATACTGACAAATATGTAGCTGGAATCAGTCTGGCTCACCTGTGTGTTAGTATTGTTAAAATAGGAATTAGAATGAAAAGAATGTGTTTAGTGCTTAGACTTTATGGAGTGCTTGTAAGATGCTGCATGCATTAATCTCATTTAACATCTGTATCCCATATTAAAAGATGATAATTGAGCATTTGTAGTGTAAGCTTCTGTAACTGTGTAAATCAACAGACAGGAGAGTGTGAAATGCTGGTGGCCAATGAAGGTGTCATGTCCTGCCCAGCAGGGAAGACTCATCAACACCAGATGGAACGATTGTGGAACATTAGACAATGAAATAATTTGTTGATTTCTCTCCCATAAAGATGAGTTATGCAAGTGAATTCCTCAGAGCTCAAGTGGGGAAGGGAATAAAAACTCCTAACAAGAAGTTAGTTTAATTGTATCTCTATGCTGGACTCTGAGGGGTAAGCTTTCTAGGCATAAGCAAGAGAACCCCAGTGCTTAGCCTGGATTAGCCCTAAAGGACATATAGAATTTGCTTCTATTATCTTCTGAAACTTAAGATTGCAACTCAATTTATGTGTATGTCTTCTGGTTTAGCCTTGTAAAGATCTCTCATTTCCTTTTCCTGTACAATAAATCTTTAGATTGTTTATTATAGGATTGGCTACAAGCATTGTCTTTGGTGTGAGATCTAAGGTGCAATTGTCTGGGGGTAAGTGACTGGTTCTTTGAGGCTGGGAGCAACCTTAATATTTCTGTGATCCTTGGTGTAAAGGACAATCTAGCAAAGGTAGACTTACCTGGGCAGCAAGACAGAATAGAGTACCCAAGGGGACTGTATGTGGCTTCATGTTAAGGCTGTTATAGTACATGAGGAGTTTACACTTGATAATTGGCTGGTGAAATCTAATTATAGAACTCACAACTAATGTGGGGTTTGTGCCCTGCTTCTTGACAGTCTCCCCTGAGGTTGGGTACTTATGCTCTTGAGCCACTGCAGGACGAATTGACAGCTGTTTTCTTGCTAAAATGGCACAGAGTGCTCTAACTCAAGAGGTTTTCTTGACTTACACAGATAGGTGCTTCCCTGTAGACTAGTTTTAGGTGCTTATCTCTGTGAGAAGTGGGGCTTAGAACACACACCTCTGGTCAGCATTTCCCATTGGCTAGCTTATGCTGTTCCCTGCAGAGCCTGCTGGCCTTTGTGAATGGCAGTCTAAGGTGCCTATCTCTCCCTATTCATGTGCAGGAGCCTAGGTGCCTAATTCAGACTTCGAATTGCGGTGATTCATCCAGGTGCTCAAAGTTTGGCGTTGTGATGCTCAGTGTCACAACATCTAAATCCTTTCGAGCATTCAGACCTTGCTTCATCCTTGAAGGTGCTTTCTAACGTCCTGATTAGTATTAAAAGTTACAAGGAATGCATGTTGAAAAGCCATTTGCAAATTTTTAAAATATGAATGAAGCAAGTTCTATGTCATTTAATTCAAATAATTTTTCTCCTCTGCATATTTTACCTTAATTTGAGTCGTGATAGTACCACTCGATACAAATAACTTGCAGAAAAGTGCTTTCTTCGCCCAACAGGTAATATAATAGGATGAATTGCTCCTACAACATATCCTTTGATGTAATACTCTTCCACTTTTGTTGCTATATCCAACACAGAACTGATTTTGATAACTTCTGGATTCGAGGACACTAAAGGAATTGAATGAACAGAAAACATGGACATTATGCACAAGTGTTACTCAGTATGCAGATGTTCATACATACAAATAAGCTACTTACCTATATCTTAATGTAGCACAAAAGATATAATACATCTATATTCCCCAATGTACATATATACAAAATATAGCGGATGCATAGTTGACCAGGAATTATACAGGGATAATAAAAACAGTGATAAAGTTATACATCTTACAAAATAGAAAGATCAGAGTAACTTTAAATCAGTTTGGCATCAATTTAATGATCTGTCTGGCTTTATTAATAGAGCGTAAAAGCTGTGTCAGCATCTATACCTCCAACAATCCTTCCTGATGAAAAGGAAGATGACAAAAAGGGAACATAATAAAAACTCTGTTTCTAAACTGGGATTCAGGCTTGTCTACATGAAAGAGTTGCATTGGTTTAACTTGAATCAGTTGTTAACCCAATTTGGCTAAAATATTGCAAACCTATGTGTGGACACTTTTATTTTGGTTTAAGAGTAACTTATTCCTAATCAATTTAAGCTAAACTGAAATAAGTGTGGTTTAGAGCAAAATAAGTGTCCATGTGGAGTCTTGTTCCAGTTTAACAAAACCAGTTTAAAAATCACACTTTTAGTTAAACAGAGCACCTTTCTTGTGTAGACAAGACCTCAGACACTAATATCCTTATCCCATCCCAAAGTAAATCAAATGGTGTGCAGCAAGGGGCCAAACTATGCCATCAGTTTTTAGCAGAATTCCCCTTGGTCACACTGGGGAGTTGTGTTCAAACTGTGAAGGCTCAATATAGTCTCATTTTCAGGTTGAATTAGCAGAAACACAAACGAGTACTTTTGGAGGCACATTTTATTTTGCAAAAAGAACAGGAGTACTTGTGGCACCTTAGAGACTAACCAATTTATTTGAGCATAAGCTTTCGTGGTCTACAGCCCACTTCATCGGATGCATAGAATGGAACATATAGTAAGAAGACATATATACATACATAAAGAGAACATGAAAAAGTGGAGTAAGAGGCTAATTAATTAAGATGAGCTATTATCAGCAGGAGAAAACAACTTCTGTAGTGATAATCAAGATGGCCCATTTTAGACAGTTGACAAGAAGGTGTGAGGATACTTAACATGGGGAAATAGATTCAATGTGTGTAATGACCCAGCCGCTCCCAGTCTCTATTCTAACCCAAGTATCTAGTTTGCATATTAATATGAACAGAGACTGGGAGTGGCTGTGTCATTACCACTCTTCTCACTTACAGCCCCAGATACAGTTGTCAGTATCATGTTTTCTATGCCACTGCACAACTGTGAATTCTAGAGAGGAGATTGTTTTGACTGGAATTTGACACTCTCCAGCAGGAACACCTGCTGCAAATCTTTTAGTTCATTTTAGAGTTCTTACAGTTCCTAGTTTTTTCACTATGCTTTTGGTGGATGAAGAGATGGAAGGGACAATGTTGTTCAATAGTATCAATGTGTGACTCAGATTGGAATTAAACATCGAAACCACGATGGTAGTTTTTAGATTTAAAAAGCACTTGTAAGAGTTGGTTTAGGATTTTCCTCTTTGTCTCTCCCTCTCAAAAGAAAATAACTTAAGTTGAAACGAGTTCACTCTCCTTTGATTTTACATCAGCCTCTTTGATATAAAGGGGAAAAAGTACATAAAAGCACAATGATAAAAACACCACTTTGAAAATATATTCCTTATGGTTCAATTCAGGTTCCCCATCTCCCTCTTCTTAATCACCTCCCCAGAAAAGAGATGTGCTGTAGCACATGTTACTCATGGCACCATGTCTTCTCCCCACATGTAAAGGGTCTGTCTAACATACAAGTCAGAGAGTGTGCACCTATTTTCCATATCTCATGTAAACACACATGTAGAATATGATACTGACCAGGACACTCCATTTCATCAGCCTTTTGGGATCTGGTGGTTAAGATTAAATTTATGATGTTCAATCTTAGCTCTAAGAAAAGGAGTACTTGTGGCACCTTAGAGACTAAAGTACTTAGAGACACAAGTACTCCTTTTCTTTTTGCGAATACAGACTAACACGGCTGTTACTCTGAAACCAATCTTAGCTCTGCCACTAATCTGCAGTGTGGTCTGCAAAGTCTCAATCTATCTGTGCCTGGTTCTCCTATGTAAACTGGGGATGATATCATATGTATATCACAGGTTTTTTTTAACGACTAATTAGTTAATGTTTGTACAGTACTTTGAAAAATTAAATACTAAGTATTATTGAAGTAATTACAAAGTATTATTAAATCCTATCCTGGGGGAAAGCCTAATGCCTGATGTGCCCTCTGCCACAGGAATCTTGCTGGCACAGGGCAGATTTCTGACAACAGCTGGACAATATACTGTGGGGAACATTTTTTTGCGCCTCTGGGCAGGAACAACATGCATCCCCATATATGCACTGATGGCAGAATGGGCACTAGCAGACACAAATCTAGATACTCCCACTAATACAAACTATGTTACCTTGGGGACATGATGCAAGGGCTGTTGTGTTATCCGGCTATACCTTACAATTCACTGTTGTACAGTGCAAATGAAACATTTCTTGCTAGATCTGTAGAGGTGCGGTGTAGGAAAAGAGGCTCATTTCAAATATCTTCTCCACCGCACCCCTTGCATGCTAGATGACAGAATTTAGCCCTAAGTGAACCGAGCTATAAAATTCCTAACCATAGTTCCTTTAAGCACATTCTGCATAATGAAGCCAATGGACATGTTCAGGTTTACTGCAACACATATGGTGTAACTTAGACTGCATGCCACAGCCAAAAAAGCAGGTTTGTGTAAAACATGGCCCACTTCCATCATGTTGCAAACTGTTGCAACTATTCTAAAATTTAAACAGAATTTCTATCTTGTTGTGTTCGCTCACAACAGCCAATCACAACTGTTACAATAATATAACCCAGAAGTTTGAAATGTTAAAAGGTGATAGCAAATTAATTTGTATATACATTTGTGTTTATCCAAAGTGATAGATGCTTTTTATTGTTTGAAATTTCAGCATGCTGATACGAAGAACATAGACACAGGTTTCCTCTTTCTATTAAAAAGAGATGTGAAGGAGGCATAAAGCATTATAGTGAGTGTGGGAAAATTCTAGTGATCCCCAGTTACATGTTTTAGTTGACCTTCCAAAATACTTTAGTCAAGCTGCTTATGTGAGACACACTTCATAGCTGCGGAGATAAAATTGGCACTAAGAAATGGACACTTAAAACCACAGTTGGGTAGATTCTCTACTTTATTCCACTCCCTTTATTCCACTCAAGTGGTGCAAAGTGAAGACTGATTGCATCTTCCTACCTAGGGATTTTTCTGGTGTGGGGGAGCATCCAGTGGCCATTGATCCAGTTCTTAGGCCACCATCCCTGGAGCATGTTAGGGACAAGAACGAGAGGCCAGATCACAATGTACTCTAGCTCTGCTTAGCTGGTTGATAGTTCCTAGGCTGCTCTAACTGGTGTAAAGGCTTGATAGAGAATCAAGTGAGTTTTAATAGTCTCCTTGATAAGCCCTTCATTCTGTTTCTTTGAGCATAAACTTGTTGAGTTAAACTCTGCACTAGCTTAAATTTAATGTAACTGTGCTTGTTATACCTTCATCCCAATATACAATAATATATGTAAAGTGGGGATAGAAAGGGTGTAAAAGTAAGATTTTAAAAAGTTTTTTACTTGGGACCAGATCAGGTACTTAGGTGTAAAAATTCACACAATGAGCAGTACATGTTGGGCACGATCTTCTTTTTCCTCAACGAGTAGAAACTGAAAGTGTTATGAAGACAGCACTCAGGTCTCTGACAGCATGAGATTCATGTTGCTCAGAAGTGATACAAGCTGGTTGATCATAAACTATATTAACTGAGCTCTTAATATAGCTCCCTTTATCCCAAAGGTACTGGTGCAATAAGATGCAGGATGGAGCTGATAGTTTATATGAAGGAAAAAGGTACAGGTTCAAAACAGGCCCTACAGTAAATTGGCCACTCCCTGTATTCCATGAACAAAAACAAAGTTCACTATAATTTAGAATTTTCCTAGTAAAAGAGGGCGAGAGCAAGTGTGTACTGAGATTGTGTGTGTGTGTGTGTGTGTGTATGAACGTAGCTCTGAAAGGCAGAGGTATATGAGAATATAAAATATATGCATGCAACTGACATTGTTTTACACAGATAGGCCTACATTTTCAAACTTAGTTGCCTAAAGCTAGGCTCTTAACTCTATTTTTAGGCAACTAACTGAAAGTGACCTGAATTCCAATGTTGTTGAGCACCCATAATTCCCAGTGAAGTGAATGCAAGCTACAGGTACTAGGCAGCACTGAATATCAAATAACTTTTAGTAAAGTACCTAATATGGATTCATGAGTCTAGTAATATGCGCCATGGTTTGAAAATGTGACCATAATTTTTTTGCAATGTGACACTGGTTATTACATATGATGATGCTAAAAGAACCACCTTTTTTCCCCCACACCTTACTAAGTACATATTTAGTTTAACATTGAAAACAACTAACTTCTTTAAAACAAATCCCTTCCAGAGTGTTTTCATAAACTTGTATGTGCATAAAAATATGATTTAGAACACAATGAACTATTTAGGAACTCCAAACAAACTTCAGAGTCAAGGAAAGAAGTTTTATTATCCTACACATTCGTAGCAATACAGCAGCAGGTAGTTAATTTATGTATTACACAACCCAGCTCTAGTCTTGGAGTATATTGTTACTACTACTTCTCAATACAAAGAAGTTTTGTTTCCTGAACCGAACACGTGAATGAACAACTCCTCTTTCTAATTAAAAGCTAAAAATACTGTTGGTTGTCAAGTACTATAATTTAGTACAATGCTATGTTTTCTATTCATCAAGTCATGCAGCTTACTTAATCATCAACACTTCAATATGTATAAACATGAACATTAATGTAATCTGGCAGTTCAAAGACCTAGTTCAATAGAGGTCTGACTTTTATATTTATTAAAATATTCCTGTACCAAGTCACATAACAGATAACATCACAATTTCCCCCCTTTTGACTCTTTCCATTTATCAGCGTATTTACTTTAAATCCCTACCAACAAGAACATCTCGTAAAACTGTTAGTTATAAAATGTGCAGTCTTACAAAGTAACTGCAGCACAGAGCTGTCTGTTGTCAGAGGGCAGCCATCTGGACTTGTTTATTTGTGTTTTCAACTTTCTGGAACAGGGAATTACTCTGTCAGAGACAGGGAACCATGTAAATGGAAGTACCCCACAGCGCACTGTCTGCCTCTAATTGTACACAGAGATTTTAATTTTATTTCAGGCACAATTTTAAAAGACCAGTAAGCAGTTACAAAGTAAGAGGTAGAAAGAAAGATTTAAAAATAGGCTCATTAATAACTAATCTATAAGACTCTCACTAAAATATCTGCCATAAGGCTAAAAAAGGGTTTCCTTATAGCATTTAAAAAACTATTTCCATATAAAGTAATGAGCTATGACTATAGGTTTTTGGAAGCTGAATAATTTTAAAAAAAGAGTTATTCATTTAGGGCCAGATTCCACCATTTCATGCTGAATGTACTTACTTTTGAGAGTAGCCACACTAAATGCATGTGTGTGTGTGTGTTACTCAAAATCAATAAGGATGGCAGAATCTGGCTCACCGGAATCTAGGAAAATCTTTCAAGCAATTTCTGTCCAGTTTCCTTAAAAGGACAACTGTGTAACTTTTTTTTGTTTAATATGTAAGAAGTTGCAACTTTATTTTTTATCTGAGGACCTTAGATTTAAAATTTCCAACTAAAAGGCTGGTATGATTAGCTTTGATAAGGTAAATGAACTTCACTTTCTCTTATTTGAATCAGAAGAAATAAAAATAGTAAAATGTAGTTCCTTCTTTAGCAAGAACTTATAAGATAAAATAGAAGAAAAATACCTTCTAAAGTAAAATCCAGCAGTACATATTCATAAGCAGAGTCAGTCTTTGTTTCCACTTGCGGTCTCTTCAACGTAGAAAATATTTTTCCAGGGCTGCTATCATCTGGGTCTTCTAGCTTTCGTAGTCCGCACCCCATGGCAAGATCTGCAAAGGAAAAATCACAGGAAAGGGGGTGGGGAAAGCAGCAAGTTCTGTTACTCTGAGGAAAAAAAAAAAAAGTAACAAACTTAACTGCCTTGGATTTTGTTTACTAGTAGCCAAAAATCCAAAGACAGAAAAATTTCAGTTCCCAAGTTAGAAAGTGAAGACATTTTCTATTAGTTTTTTCATATAAGCATTGCACCCGTAATGACTTCAAGCTACTAACTCATCAAGAGTGGGCTTGATTTTACAGAAACGTACAAGCTGCTACAACTTAGCAAAGATTTTCCATGCCACGTCAATTTACAGCCAGCCCCCCCATCAGCATTCTGTTGCAGAGGACACCAATAGTGCTTTGTCTGTCCCTCTTGGCTGACTGATAATGAGGCAAAAAAGAACTGAAATAATAAAGTTAGAAGGAAACATATATAATTACCTACTGTCAGAAGATCTATTCAGATGCAGTAGTAAATGAGAGGAAAAAGAGCAAGTCAGAATGAAAGAATGAGAAAAGAGAGTCTCAATATGGTTAGAGACGAAAATCATTTCCAGAAAGGAAGTCAGCTTCAAGAGGAAATTGCTTCTGGCATCTCAAAGGGAGGAAAGTAAATGAAAAGCAGTTTAGACTCAATTTTAGATTTGAAAGTTTGGTTCTTATTTTCTTTCCACAGGAATTTTCTTCCCAATGGAAAAGCATACATGATCATGCTGTAATAAAGAATTTTCTTGGCAAGAAGAGTATATATGATCACTGTAAAATTTATTTTAAAAAATCCAGGTTAATAAAAGACAATTCAACTTTTGTTATATTTTATTTTAAAAGGTCATACTAAAATGCACCTTATGTTAAACCGAAGAGACTGTTGTTTCAAGTTATGCAGTATGAATAAAGTTCTGTGGCCATTTCCCTTCCATTTTCCATGTACATTAAATAGTTAAGACTTTTCTTTTGTCAGACTTACTACAGTGATTAGTACAGCAATAGATTTTCATCTTAGTAAAGAGGTGCTTTTAAATCACATCACATAGCTCTATGAACCTGTAACATAAAAGAGCTTTTTACAGTGGAGAAAATGGGATATGGTGTAGCAACAATGTAGACAACAGTGACACAGTAGACCCAATTTTATCTTCAGGTGCAGGAACAGAACTCACATTGAAGTAACTGGTTCCAGTTCTGCCCTAACATACAACCCAGTGCATGCAGTTATTCAGGATGTACATCAGAGCAAAATAATAGTCAGTGATTTCAGGGGGAGATGCACACATGAAACACAAAGGACAGAATTTGGCTTAATGTGTGGTATTTTATTACATCAGGATAGCAGTTTGGAAAGGAGGGGTCTTTTGGAAAGGTCTCGTGTATTGGTTTACCCGAGCTGGTTATGGTGAGACACAGAGAGAATGGAGTTGGATTTTGCTGTCAATTTCCATACGGTGTCCTCAACAGAGCTGGGCAATTAATTTTTTCGGCAATTCCAAAAAATAGGGGGGAGGGGGGGGAATTGGTTCAGGTCAGTTTGAAGCAAACCCAACATTTTTTGGCATTTTCAGTGAATCGAAAAAGTCAGAAAAATTTTGTTTTGGGTTGTCAGAGAGAGAGAGAGAAGAGCGTGAGTACGAGCCGCTAGTCTAGTAGTTAGGACATTCACTGGGAAATGGATGTAGGGAGATACCTGGGTTCTAGTCCCTCCTGCAATGAACGTTTAAGTATGTAGACCCACCCCAGAATATCCTTTAACCTGTGGATTAGGGCAGCCACCTGGCAGGGGCAGACCTGGGTTCAAGTCTCTGCTCCGGAATGGGGATTCAAACGTAGATCATCTCCCCGTCCCAGCTGAGTGCCCTAACCATTGGGCTAAAGGTTATGAGGGGGCAGCTCCTCCTCCTCCTGTGCTTTTGGTGTGTGAATATAGACCAAAAATAAAAAAAAGATGTTTATTTAACATCAAAATTAACCGTTTTGACATTTCTGAAATCTTTTTTTTTTGTTTTGACCAGAACAATTCACTGAAATCAAAATTAATTTGTGAAATGTTTTGATTGACTTAAATCTGCATTTTTCATCAAAGAAAAGTTTTGCCAAAAAATTTCACCCAGCTATAGTCCTAACCTCTTTGGCTGACTACCAAAATCTAGTGCATTAAGTTCATATAGTTTCATGTTCTCTGATTTTATTCCTGTTCCATTGTAGTGTATATAATGTTAATACATAGTTTGTGCTTTCATTTAAGAAGTTTACCAGTAATTAGTTCAAAAAAGCCATATTCTGTGCATGCAGTCTGCTTCATGGCTACTTTGGGTCAATTAAGCCAAGGGTGGAACCAAAGATTTCTGAGATTTAGAACATACCTCAAGTACTGTAACAGAGGATCTAGAAACTGTTTTAGATCAGACTTCTTTCTCTAACTTGTGAGACTACTCCTTTAAGAAGAGACTCAACTGGTTGGAGCTAAGTGAGTCCATAAAGGGTCTTTGAGGAGGATGACCTCAAACAATCTATCCAAGCCAAGGGGAAAAAGCAACACTGGCTGGGCATCGTTGAGAATGTCTTCACACAGACTATTATAAATCACTGGTGGGCTGATGTGCAATAGACATATTACTGCAGACTGCACATATTTTAAAGCTGGACCTATCGTCCTGATTTTCCATTTTGAGATTAGGGAGTAATGGGCACCACATAATGAACTAAAGCAACCTTAAAGCTGTACTAATTTTCTAAAAACTAAACAAACTAACCTTACTAGTTCCTAAGGTTTCAGACAGATCCAAGACAAATGCAACTGGCAGGCGAAAAGTGGATAATTCCTAGACCCATAGGCAGAAAAACAAGGAATGAGAGAATATTTGGACGAAGCATCTCTCATAATTATGATCTGAATGCTCAGGTCTTTAGACAACGCAGGCACATGAATGCAAAGGTTAAGAGATCAGCATTATAATAAGAACTATATCAATCACTACTGAAATAAGACATTTAATAAAGTATAGGCATGTACAAAATATGCCTTTAGGATTCCTATTACTAAGGGTTAAATTAAAGTTGGCTTACTTTCAAAAACCTAGAGAAAAATGAACAAAAAAAGATGAAATACTGAGAAAGGCTCTCTGAAACTTTGGGCTGAAATTTGAGAGGAACTGAACAGTTAGACTGTAAATCACACTGTACAAAAGATTTACATGAGTTGAACCATACCAGACTGCAAAACTATTTCACCTTAAATTACGTTTCCCTGCTAAATTCCCTTCCAGTGTCCAAAAAGACCACTGTTTCATGATATAAGAATGATGCTGTCTGTCCAAATCAGTAGTCCTAGAATAATGAATGAAGGTAGAAAATAGCAGCACTCTGAAGTGGATGGGTACTTCAGTATTCAAATGATTTATATACAGAATTGCTCAGTATTGGCTCAGGGCCCCCCAGCAACTACTATTATTTTAACCTTCTACTAAATCTTTAAACCTAGTACTAAAAAAAATCTTTGCTTTTTCATGAACAGCAAAATAGTTCTTACACTTGTAAATGTTTTTATGAAGAACTAATGTCAATATATTTTTTAGTTAAACAAAATGTATGTTTAAAAAGCTATACCGACATGAGTTAGTTGTTTCTTTGTAGCAACATTTAAATGTATAAGAACTGTTTCATGGTTCATGAAAAAGCAAGAAATGTATTTAGTATAGGGTTTAAAGAGAATATTTCATAAGTAAAGAATGGATATTTACCCTGCAATAACTGTGGTTCTTTGAGATGACGCAGTCAGTTTGAATCACACTGGAGGTGTGCATGCACCTCATGTGCATGAACTCAGAATCTTTTGAATAGCAGTGTTAGCTGGGGCCATGCATGCACCCTGAGTCTCCTTATGACCCAGTGAGAGGGCATACAGGATGGAACGGCTGTAACACTCCTTCAGTTCCCTTGCAATTCTAAGTCCATGACTCTGACAAGTGGGGATGGAGGGTAGGTCATGGGCTCCACACCGACCACAACATCTTCAAGAGCCACAATTACTGTACAGAAAATAACTGTTCTATCTTCTCTGAGTATGTGTCAGTGTGGATCCCACTGAAGGTGACTGTCAATAAGTATCCTCTCAGGATGATGGGAATGATTAGTATCAGCTACATCAGTTAAATAGAGATTGACATACTATTCTCCCAAACTTGGTATCTTATCTAGTAGTTAAGATCAGTGCATAATGCTTGACAAATGCGAGCGGGTTGCTTCATGTGCCTTGCAGATTTCAGATATTGACACATTTCAGAAGTATGACAAGTATGTTGATTGGGCTCTGGTGGAGAGACCCTTACTAATTGGTGGGAGACCAGCTGGTAACATAGTGAAATGCAACATCCATTTTGACGGTTTTTGCAATGAAATAGCCTGACCTTTGAAGCAGCCAGCTATGGTCACAAATAGATGGAGCAGTCTAAAGGACAGAGAAAATGATAGTGGCGAGGGTAGTGGGCAAGGGTAGGGGGCCAGAAAAGAAATTGGATGGAGCAGCTATGGGTGACAAAGTACAGCAGATATTTGTTGGCTGTAATCTCTGGCCGTGCCCAATCAAAGTGGGGACAAGGCAATTTCTGGCATGGTGATGACATGACTCTCAATATCCCTGTCAAATCTGCTGCCTCTGGGTGGCAGCCTGGTGCACAGTAGAGTAGGGGGATGATCGGCACCTCCTGGTTTTAACAGGATTGCTTTCTAGGCAAGCATTCCAGTTGGTGACTGTGGAAATAAAATTATTTTATGCTTTGTGGGGACTGGTACAGGAACATCTTGGGATATAGCACTGGAGTGTAAATTCCCACAGATCTCAGCATTGCCCTTGAATCCATGAAGGAATGGAATGTCTTGTGTGTCTGGTTCCTGAAGAGCTCCATGCCCTTGAAGGGCAAGTATTCTATTGTTGCCTGGACTTCTTTTAGAATTCAAGATGCCTGTAACCAGGAGGCCCAGCACATTGTGACTACCATGGCCATGGATCAAGCAGCCATTCTGGGCTCCTCCATTGCTGTTTGTAGGGCTGTTTTTGCTACTATCTGCCCTTCTTTGATGGTGTATCTCAGCTCCTCCCTAGAGTCCTGCCAGACCCTTGATAGGAAGGGGAGTTGCTCTGACCTACATCAGAAAATTGTATTTTGCAAACAGGGCCAAGTAGTTCAGGATGTAGAATTGGAGAGAGGCTGACAAGTAAGTCTTTCAGCCAAAGAAGTCCCTTTCTTGGGGTCCTTATTCTTTTGGCGTCCCCTTGGTGGACCTGAACTCTTCCTGGACCACAGAAACCCCAAGCGACCGTATTGTCAGATGTGTATAAAAATGTTCAAAATCCTGAACTGGGACCTGACAGAACTTTTCTACTGGTGTAAAAGTAGGGGGAAAGCAAGGTTGGGGTGTGCCACAGTTCGTTTGCTGAGACCAATATTTTCCCACTGATTGGAAGAGCAATTCTTGTCAGCACTGCGAAGCTGAGGCTACCAAACAATTTGTGTGTGTTCTCTTGGATCACCTCTGCCTCTATATCAAAGCTTTCAGCTGTTTTTGGAAGTCCCTAAAGTCATCGATGACAGATATTGGGGCTGAGGTTACAGCCTGAACTGGAGAAGAGGAGTATTCCTTAGCTGGGGAGGGCAGTTGCCGTGTTTCTCAAGCAATCTTTCCTGCTTCATAAAGAAGGTCCTCAGTTCCAGTGAAGAGGGGCTGGCTTTTGATGTCAACAATGATCAAGACCTTTCCTTTTTGCTGAAACATGTGATGGGACTCCACTCTGGGAAGCTGGGGTATCAATTGGGCTACTACGGCCATTGTGGTAAATTGTATAAGTAATGGCCAGACTGCAGGTGGCCCATCCACAGACAGTAATGCACTAGTACCCAGTATAGGGTGCTTTTGTAGCTATCATTTCAGTCTACCAGGAGAGGGTTCCTGGCTCAAAACCAGGGAGAAGGAATGGCTTGGAGACAGCAAGGAGAAGTACATCTCTGGGAATGGTGGTGCCATTGAATACATGTCTGGTGCTGATGGTGCTGGGTCCAATGCTGAGAGGAGCGGTGAAGGTGGTTCCTTGAAAGTACACCTCTGTAATAGGATGGGCTCTTTTGTCAGTGCCAGTGTTAATACTGGGGTAAATTTGTGTCGATGTCAATATAGCCTCTCATGCCTTTTTTCATTGTCGGTGCCCTGCTCCCATCCCTCAATATTGAAGAAGTAGTGTTTTGGGTCCTCCTGATGGGATGGACATATTGTCCAGTCTGAGCTTGCACTCAATGCAGGTGTGTTGCTTGGCATCCAAACTGAATGGTGCAGACGCATTTGGTGCCAACATCATCAGTGCTAATTGGATCAACACGAAGGATTCTGGTGTCAAGTGTCAGTGGTCTTGGCACCTTTTTAGACTACTTCTTCCCACTGGAACTGGTGGTATGATTCTTGGATTCTGGGGCAATTGCTGACGTTAGTCTCAACTCCATCTTGGAGGATTTCTGCCTCTTTGGGACCAGATGTGAACTTCATGGATTGTTAAAAGAAAAGGAGTACTTGTGGCACCTTAGAGACTAACCAATTTATTTGAGCATGAGCTTTCGTGAGCTACAGCTCACTTCATCGGATGCATACCATGGAAACTGCAGTAGACATTATATACACATAGAGACCATGAAACAATACCCCCTCCCACCCCACTGTCCTGCTGGTAATAGCTTATCTAAAGTGATCATCAAGTTGGGCCATTTCCAGCACAAATCCAGGTTCTCTCACTCCCTCACCCCCCTCCAAAAAGGTGAGGGGTGAGGGAGTGAGAGAACCTGGATTTGTGCTTGAAATGACTCACCTTGATATTCATCCACATTGTGAAGAGAGTGGTCACTTTGGATGGACTATTACCAGCAGGAGAGTGAGTTTGTGTGTGTGTGTGTGTGTGTGGGGGGGGGGGCGGAGGGTGAGAAAACCTGGATTTGTGCTGGAAATGGCCCAACTTGATGATCACTTTAGATAAGCTATTACCAGCAGGACAGTGGGGTGGGAGGGGGTATTGTTTCATGGTCTCTGTGTGTATATAATGTCTACTGCAGTTTCCACGGTATGCATCCGATGAAGTGAGCTGTAGCTCACGAAAGCTCATGTTCAAATAAATTGGTTAGTCTCTAAGGTGCCACAAGTACTCCTTTTCTTTTTGCAAAGACAGACTAACACGGCTGTTACTCAGAAACCTGTCATGGATTGTTGTTACACACACTGGGGGTGTAGATGGTGTGACCTAGTTGTTGGAACAGGCATTATACCTACTGGTCAGAGCAGAGCTGGAAAGCAGAACCAGAGTTGTGGTCAGGAGACAAGCCAATGGTCAGAGGCAGGATTCAGAACAAAACCGGAGTTGTGCTCAGAGCCAGGGTGTGCAGACCAAGGTAGAGACTAGGGCTGAAGCAGGAACAGGTGCAGATTGGAGCAAAGACCAGTACAGGAAGCAGGTCTGGCACAGGTGAGGTGTAGAACATATTGAGCAGCTGCTGTTGCTACAAGGCTTAAATGATTATTTGCTGGCTCTTCTGTCCAGTCAGGGAGCACAGTCACTTAGCTTGAGTTTATTGGCCCAGTCAAGCTCTTTGAGTTGCCACGCAACTGTGCCCAGAGCCAGCTGAGTTCCTGACAATTGCTCCAAGATGTAATTTGAGACTCCCATATCTCAATTTTCAGGTTCAGGTTGAGAATAAGCAGTGGATGGAACACTTGTCAGGGATGTGTCCTTCCCAGAGGCAGGAAAGACATCTGCTGTGTACATTGATTAAGGGCATAAGACCATCGCATGAAGAACAAGGTTTCAGTATTGTGGGTTAGAGTCTACTATTGCCAGCAGCTGATATGAAGTTGCTCGCCCTGCAGTAAAGCAGTTTGGTGGGGGTATCTCCTCCATCTTTTATTTATATATATATAGGATATATTTATTTATAAATATATTTATTTATATATATAGGAACAGCCAAGAAAAAAGAATAACGAACAAATTCATAAGAAGGTGAAGAAAAGTTCTTCACAAAAAGTTTGAGTCTGAAGCTCAAAAACAGTAGTGGGTTGGACCCAGTCCAGGTTCAATTTTACTGTCATGGGCAATAGGCGGGAACAGAGGGAGAACAGCAACTGCTCCACCCTTTATGCCTTTACATGCTCAACCCTGAAAACACGAGGATCATGCACACCTATAGTGGGAGCCACACTGACACATACTTGAAGATTATTTTTCAGAGAACAGAATATACCATTTACAAGTTACTTGGTTTGGCAAATTCTACTTATTTTGTTCTGTGTCTCATCCTTTTCTGGAATATCCCCTAATCCATAATCTCCCTCCTAGTTGTGTGAAGAAACTGATAGGCTGCTAAGGGACCCTGAGAGAGGGAAACTTGAACATGGGCCCATTGAGGATGATGGTTTGGGCAAGAAAAGTCTTTCTATTCCTCCACCTGGATGCTATTTTAACCTAATTTCCTAAACAGATAGTGTAATTAATCTAACACATATGAAAACATAACTCTGTTTAAGTGACAGTAAAGCAGTAGCCTCATTGTACAAGTTTACAAATTCATTTTTTAAACAATTCCCTGATAAATATAAATGTTTATATTTATCATTTACACTATTCTAGTCTACTTGATCAAAAATAAGTTACACCATGAGCAGTAAATACAGGAAAATTTATTTGAATTAACCTTTTAGTTACAAAAACAGAGTTTTATTAGAAGTTACAAACTACAGAAACTTGTTTTTTATGACTGTATTTCACATGTACAGTTTTAACACAAAATTAGATGTTTGTTTTACTATTCTAAATGGTAACAGGTTTACTAAAATCTTAAGGTCTATGAATTTATTGTTTAAACATTTATTTCTGTACATCAACAGCACCTTACTGAACAAGGCTGCAGTAACCAGATTAAATGCACCTGGAATACATTATCAAAGCAAACATTCATCCGATTAGCTAAAATCCTGCATACTAATATAAGACAAAACTTAAACTGTTATGTCACATGTCAGCTTTAGTTTTATCATGCTTCCATTTCCAAAAATCAAAATACTCAAGAACCTTTATTATGAACCACATAAAGAGCATTCTGTTTATATTTAATGTATACATTTATTATTAACTGCAGCTAATTTTGATGGAAAGAAGTTATGGTATAAAATATATATGGCTCTGTTTATACTCTGTAATACTGTATGGCTCTCTTAAAGCTATCATTTTAAATATATTTAAAAATATTAATATCTCAAAAGGTCCATGAAGGCCAAGAGACCTGTACCTTTCTGCTATGTCTTAAATAAATTATTTTGTATTTTCTTTAAAATGAGAGCTACACAGTACAGCTAGCCAAGCATGATAAGTGCTTACCACATTTCAAACTTTTTTTTTTTTGCACAACAGGTTCTAGTTTTCTGATAGGAGTGTACAGATGTATCATTGAGACATCCTTATTATATTTTTCATTTCTTTAAAAAATGACTTGTTAAATGTTTGTTTTCTTCACTTAAATAGAGAGCCGTCATGAAGTGAAGAAAGCTTTAATCCAGGTGAGCTGAAATTACTGCACTACTTTACCTTTAACACATTTCTACAAATCTATCTTACAATAAAGGCGCATCCTTGAAACTTCCAACATTTTAAAACTATGCTAACATACAGGTAAAGCCATGTGTTCTGTTAGCGTTTACTAAACTGTTATTGGAATGCAGTTTGTTCATTAACATAATGGTAAAAAAATTGTGTAGGACACAGAAAATTGTTGTCTTAATGCAACCTATTTTGGAAATGCATTTTAAAATACCTTAAATACAAAAAAATCACATTAAAATGGCAAATTAAATTGTTTTATGATGAAAATGAATTGTTTGCTAGTTCTCAAGAAAGATTAATACTTTGTGTTAATGCTATTTCTAACCTTTGAAACAGGTATTTACTATCCAAATAGAGGAAAATCTACTTTACTTAACATTATGACATTCCTTGATCTAATGCATAAAAAATGTTCAGGAGCTATGATAATCATTGATATCAGTTCAGATGTAATTTTTCTGTCAGTCAGAATCTATGGTAAATATGATTTTCCAGTGTTCCCTACAGCAAATGTTCAGACTAGCATTTTGCCACATAACTATCTAGAATACAAAATTCAGTCAGTATCAGTTGTTAGTAGTGCTCTGAAAGCTAGCTTTCTAGCATAACGAAAATACAAACTGGGTGGCTAAGTCAGAAAATTAATTTGACTTCAAGGTCAAAGATTGTCAGTGGATAAGAGAAGATACTGAAGAGAAGGAGGAAAATTTGTCATATTTGATTATCTTGACAAAGAATAGTATTGGTATAGGCAATGATCCTGCAATCTGATTTGGGTAGGACTCCTCCCATGCACATGTGTAGAGCTTCAGAGGTGTCAACAGAGCTCTTCGTTGATACAGAATTACACCCATAAATATTATATTGCAGAATCAGGACCACTGCATGTAGAGGCAGCTGTATGACTTCTGTACAAAAGCATGGAATTTCCAAGAACAGGGAGAATGGGATAGAAAAGCATCAAACGGGGGTGGAAGGTAGGAATGAATATTAGAAAAAAACTACACTGGAAGTATCAAGATAATGACACTCACAGATTTTTTAAAGAGGGAGTGGGGTAGTTCTTTCTTAATGTATATTATTTTCTACAAGAGGAACATGCTGAGAGTACAGCTACATATGGGAGTTGAATTTTAAGGCAGGGGTGTCCCAACTTTGCCTAATGAAGGGCCCCACTGATCAGAAGCCTGAGGGTTGAACCTAATTTGCATAACAAGGATTAGGTTGCAATCATCCTAAGAGAAGAATTTAAAGAACAGGAGCCTATTTAGTCACCTGTCTGATCTTCAAAAGCACTGAGCTACCAACACCAACAGCTGCAACTGAAGTCAACAGAAGCTGCTTAGTGCTCAGTGCTTTTGAAAATCAATCAGGATCCTAAATATAGTTTTAGGAGCCTAATTTTAACCTCCTATTTTATTAAAAATCTTGGCTTAATCTTAAAAAAATGATGTATGGCTCTTGGAGGCTTGAGGTCCCAGCATTCAATGCTCTGTATCTTGATCTGTTCTAGACCAGTGGTTCTCAAAGACAGTCCGCCACTTGTTCAGGGAAAGTCCCAGGTGGGCAGGACCAGTTTGTTTAACTGCCGCGTCAGCAGGTTCGGCTGATCGCGGCTCCCACTGGCCGCGGTTCGCCGCTCCAGGACAATGGGGGCTGCAGGAAGGGCGGCCAGCCCTTCCCTTGGCCCATGCCGCTTCCCGCAGCCCACATTGGCCTGGAGTGGCGAACTGCAGCCAGTGGGAGCCGCGACCGGCTGAACCTGCGGATGCGTCAGGTAAACAAATCGGTCCGGCCCGCCAGGGGCTTTCCCTGAACAAGCGGCAGCCCGGCTTTGAGAACCACTGTTCTAGACCACACAGATAGAGCCCAGTACGTCAGGAAACTGCACTTTCATACTGAAGAAGAGGGTGGCAGCAGACTTTCTTGTAGAAATCTGTGGGCTGTAGTTGATGTGCACAGTGTAGCTGGGCCATTCTTCCAAGGCAAAAGAAGAAGCAATACAAAAGAAAGTCCAAATTGTAAAATGAAATGATAAATACGAAGGTTTAACTTTTACTTTTCAGAACAAGTGTCTTTGGGCCAAATTTCGAAGTCCTTACTTAACTTTTATTTAAGAAAATTCCCACTGAAGTAAGGACCTCAGGATTTAGTCCTTTGTACTTCAGCCTGGAGAAGAGGGAAATTAATTTTTTTGTTTACAAACAAATCTCATTTAATATCTACTACAATTTCTTGTTTTTATGAATTCTGAGTCCCTTATATAGCAGCTCACAGTAGCTCATCCCATCATTTTATTTACCTTAGATTTATATTATTTAATGTTCATATAATTGCATGCTGTATTTGACCAAATAATTAAAGCTGGAATATTTTTCAAGTACAAGAATTAGAGTGTGGTCAAACAAGAACACATTTTCAATTGCTGAATTTTGAAACTTTAATATACCTATTTGGTTTTTACTCTTCAGACTGGGATTCTTATAACTAAAGCACAAAAGAAAGAATCAATTTTGCCAGTCTGTATTATAACACTTTAAATGACATATCAATTCAACCTTTCCCTCACATCAGAAAATTAACTGACACTTACAAAAGAAATCAACTACTTCAATTTAAAAAAATGACAGTTAATACTATAGTTAATAGCTTGATCTTTAGATGAGATACTGCATCTGCCTCTGTAGCACTAAGAACATGTTACGTTATTTATAAAATAAATGCATAGTCACTCAGATTGAGTATGAGAGAGATTTTTCAAAATAGATATTGTGCCATCTTTTTTTTTTTTGCATTACTAATAAAATTATCAGACTACTGTTAGTTATTTCACATATTATTTTCCCCCTTATGTTTCTGAAGAAAATAAAACCAAAAGTTAATATTTATAGTCTAAAATCAAATCTGTTCCTATAAATGGAAATAATAAATGTGTGAATATTTGGGCTTTTTAGATACCCTTTACCTGATATACATATCAACAACTGCACAATATTTGTGCACCTTTGAGAAATCAGATCGAAAGACTTCAGCTGTAAACCAAAATTGTTGAACGCATTACTGCATAACAAATTTACTTTTTGGACCTCTATAATTTAAAAAATATTGTAATAAAAATGTTTTAGTAGAACAAAGAACAAACTAAAACTGAATTCTTGAAAGCAGAATTTATAACTCATACTGAAAACATGGGTCAAATTGATATATATGTTGTTTCATGATATTAGAAATAAAGCTGTAATAACAGAACACAAGACCTTTCCTGGCTACCTTTGCTTACAAAATATTTACAACTGAGTAAATGCTTCCACATAGATGAAGCAGTTTTAGGATGTGCCAAAATGTCTATAACATATCTATTGAGATAAATTCTAAAACCTAAACCAAATATAAAAATAACTGGGTAGATGCTCACTGGTGTAGATTGTCTCAATGGAGCTATGACAATTTAATCTAGCTGAAGATCTGCCCCAAAACAATGAGCTGATATCCTCAAGATCTCAAGTTATATTTACATTTTGACATAAACCGTTTAAAAATGACAGTTGTTGGGTTATCACAAACATTTTTTACAAGAGGTATAAATCATATTTACGTGTGATCTTGTTTCTGTTCAACAATGGTGCAAAACTGATTTAGTCTTGGAGTGTTACTAAAACAGTAAATAAAATTATATGCTATGGGCCTGACTCTCCTCTCACAGCAATGTCAATCAACTGGAGTTAACCCAGTATAAGAAAGAGCCGAATCAGGCCCAGCACAATATAAAAGAAAACCACTGACTGCTGGATTTTAAATAAGACTGAATACTACCTGTGTATGTATCTACCACTGCTATATATAATGCCCACTCTGCAAGATCTTCACCTGATATAAACTAAAACAGAATATTGCAAATGCAGTTGGAAAGTCACTATCAAGCAGTTCAAAAATGTAAAAAAGAATTTAAAACATTTTACATACAAAAGAAAGGTAGAGATAAAGACTTTCAGTACTACATAAACAATAAGCCATGGCTTGCAATTATATTAAATACAGTAGTCATGTTTTAATCTATCAGGAATTTAAAATTTAATAATATAGATGGAATCCTTAAAAAGGAAGGCAAAGGGGAAAAAGAAGGAATAAATTATTAAGTCCTTGTGGTTGAGGAGAAAATTGTTTTCCATCTCAACACATGATATAGTCAGTCAATGAGTTTTTAATCCTGCATAGACAGTAGAAAAATATTAATACTTAAATGCCAGGTGAAGGTTTTCAGTTGTCTTAAAATATAAAGTATTAAGTAAATTCGTGTTCATTTTCTATAGCTAAAAATCATACCATAAACATGAATGTATTGTTTACTGTATTCAAGAACAGTGTCAGCCTCAGATAAAGGTATAGACTTATAAACAAATGGTCCAAATTATATTCTTAAAAATTCTTATCACAAAGTAACTAAAATTACACCTATGCAAGAATTCTTATCTGATTTGATTTCAACAACAACAAAATAAAGTTACACAAACTATACATGACGTGAAAAAATACAGTTATGTTTAAATAACAATATGTAAAATAAAATAATTGGTATCCAAATCAAGTATATGCTGTCTGTCTACAAGAAAATGGCTCAAATGTTGAAAATGTCTGTTGTAATTTATCTGATACAAAAATGAATTTTAGATTTTTCCTGTAATACAAATATGCTGTTTTTCAAACTACTTTAATAAATAGTGCATATACAATAGTCTGTATATCACAAATTACAAGTCTGTCACCTAAATGTGCATTAATTGATAAAGGAAACCATGATTTTATCCTGCATATCTTGTGTTTGCTGACATGAACTGCAAGATTTCTTTTTATTCCTTTTACAAAAAAATAGGGCATTTTAACTTAGGCATACTCAGTAAATGTTGAGAGTTACTAAATTACATACCCTCTGTGTGCTAGACATATTAGCATAGTAGACATCTAAGATTCTATTTTACAGAGTCTGTAGAGGAAGGTGGAGTGAGAATTGTATCTTCCATTCTGTAATCTTTCCTAGGATGAAAGTGAGGGCTTCGTGTATATCGAGGTTTCAAACTCACAGATGAAGGATGTGAAAAATTTCTTCTCACAGAATGTAACCTTGGTTCCTAAAAAGAAAGAAAAATACCATTGTGTTTTCTCTGTATATTTTAAAACGGTGTTTTGTTTATTATACTAAACATGTAGTGGGAAAGATCCAATTTAGGATATATATGTACCACCTGTCTGAACACTGGTGCGCATCTCTAATTTGGAGGATAAGGACCTAAGGTAGATGCAAGACTTACGCATGTGGATAGTCCCACTGGAGTCAATGGTACATGTGATGGGACTACTCACATGCTTAAAGTTAAACACATGCATATGTCTTTGCAGGATCAGGGCTTTAATGTATTTGAGTTGTTTCTTTAACAAGCAGAGACAACAGAGGAAAAATACTTTGTAAATCTCCTATTTTTCCCTCTTATTGCATACTTTCATGATTCAAATACTGTTCTTATAATATATGCAACTACTCAGCCTCTTGCAGGGCTCCCTCAAATCACTTAGGACTCACAAACTATGAATGCAGAATTTCCACAGATACCAATGTGAGTTCCATGTGCAATTGAAGATACAAGGCTAGATCTTCAACTGATATAAATCATCATAGCATCATTGACTTCCATGGAGTGACATGATTTTCACCAGCTGAAGATATGTCCCACAACTTGGCCTAAGTATCCTTACCACATCACACTGACACTATCTGTTTAAAAATAAAATGAATATATTTAAATGTATTCATATCTAAACAGTTTTCATGCCAAAGCACTTTACAAACAAACTCACAAGGATCTCAACTGCAGTGCAACTGTAACAGCATGCAGCAAGACTGAACAACAGTTTAAGATAGGTAGTGAAAAATACCATATTCAATTGAAACTGAAAGGGGCAATATAGGTAAGCACAATATTATCATCTAAATTGGAATTTTAGCCACAATACTAGGATTCACACATTCATACTTGTGTTCAGTGCTATGGGATACTTAATGACCAAAAGTATTCAGTACTTTGATTTACAGCTCTTCCAAACCCTAAAATGTCTACCAGCATAGCTTTGTCCTCTGCCCCCGCACCCCCACCTCAGTGTGCTGGGGTATCATAATTCAGTGGATTGACTCAGAGGGAAGAGTTGCACCAACGCCCTTCTTGCAGCACCCACATGTTCTTGGAGGTCTCTCATCCAGTGGTGACTCAGCATGACAATACTTAGCTTTCAACCCATAACAGATTAAACAGTGGGGGCAAGTCTTCCAAGTTATACTGGTGCAAAGCTGATATTAGTGGCACTGCACTGGTGTAATTAAGAATAGTGCATATACAAAGTACTATAGTGCAATCTCTTTATCATGAAAGTTGAACTTACAAATGTAGAATTATGTACAAAAATAACTGCATTTAAAAATAAAACAATGTACAATTTTAGAGCCTGCAAGTCCACTCAGTCCTACTTCTTGTTCAGCCAATCGCTCAGACAGACAAGTTTGTTTACATTTGCAGGAAATAATGCTGCCCTCCTCTTATTTATGTCACCAGAAAGTGAAAACAGGCATTCTCATGGCACTGTTGTAGCAGGCGTCGCAAGATATTTACATACTAAATGCACTAAACATTCATATGTCCCTTCATGCTTCAACCACCATTCCAGGAGACATGTATTCATGCTGACAATGGGTTCTGCTCGATAACAATCCAAAGCACTGCAGACCAATGCATGTTCATTTTCATTATCTGAGTCAGATGCCACCAGCAGAAGGTTGATTTTCTTTTTTGGTGATTCGGGTTCTGTAGTTTCCACATCGGAGTGTTGCTCTTTTAAGACTTCTGAAAGTATGCTCCACACCTCGTCCCTCTCAGATTTTGGAAGGAACTTCAGATTTTTAACCCTTGGGCGGAGCGCTGTTGCTATCTTTAGAAATCTCACATTGGTACCTTCTTTGTGTTTTGTGAAATCTGCAGTGAAAGTGTTCTTAAAATGAACAATATATGCTGGGTCATCATCTGAGACTGCTATAACATGAAATATATGGCAGAATGCGGGTAAAACAGAGCAGGGACCATACAATTCTCCCCCAAGGAGTTCAGTCACAAATTTAATTAACGCATACTTTTCTAATGAGCATCATCAGCATGCAAGTATGTCCTCTTGAATGATGGCCAAAGCATGAAGGGGCATACGAATGTTTAGCATATCTGACACGTAAATACCTTGCAATGCCAGCTACAAAAGTGCCATGCAAATACCTGTTCTCACTTTCTGGTGACATTGTAAATAAGAAGAGGGCAGCATTATCTCCTGTAAATGTAAACAAACTTGTTTGTCTTAGCGATTGGCTGAACTAGAAGTAGGACTGAATGGACTTGAAGGCTCTGAAGTTTTAAATTGTTTTGTTTTTGAGTACAGGTTTTGTAACAAAAAAAATCTACATTTGTAAATTGCACTTTCACGACAAAGATTGCACTATAGTACTTGTATAAGGTGAACTGAAAAATACTATTTCTTTTGTTTATCATTTTTACGGTGCAGATATTTGTAATAAAAAATAATATACACTTTGATTTCAATTACAAATAGAAATAAATAAATATGAAAATGTAGAAAAATATCCAAAATATTTAATAAATTTCAATTGGCATTCTATTGTTTAAAACTATGATTAATTTTTTTGAGTTAATCATGTAAGTTAACTGCGATTAATCAACCACCCTAAAACATATGTCATTTTTGCTGCTGTAGTGCTTCCATAGATCTCAAAGTACTTGAGAAGGCTGGCTGATCATTAGCCCCATTTGACCTACAAAATAACCAAAGCACAGAGTCATATATGAATGGCCATACTGGGTCAGACCAATGGTTCTTCTGGCCCAGTATCTTGTGTTCTGACAGTGGCCAGTGCCAGATGCTTCAGAGGAAATGAACAGAACAGGGAAATGTTGAGTGATCCATCTTCTGTCATCCAGTCCCAGCTTCTGGCAGTTGAAGGTTTAGGGATACCCGGAGCATGGGGTTGCAGCCCTGACCATTCTGGCTAAGTCATTGGTGGACCTATCCATCTTGAACTTATCTAATTCTCTTTTGAGCCTGGTTATACTTCTGGCCCATGGCAACAAGTTCCACAATTTGTATATTGTGTGAAGAAGTACTTCCTTTATATTTTAAATCTGCTGCCTGTTAATTTCATTGGGTGACTCCTAGGTCTTGTGAAGGGATAAATAACACTTCCTTATTCACTTTCTCCATACCATTCACAATTGTATAGATCTCTATCATATCCCTTCTTCATTGTCTCTTTTCTAAAATGAACAGTCCCAGTCTTTTTAATCTCTGCTTGTATGGAAGCTGTTCTGTACTCCTAATTATTTTGTTGCCTTTTTTCTGTACCTTTTCCAATTCTAATATACCTTTTTTGAGATGGGGCAACCAGAACTGCATGCAGTATTTAAGGTGTGGGCATGGGTTTATACAGTGGTATTATATTTTTCTGTTTTATTATCTATACCTTTCCTAATGATTCTTAGCATTCTGCTAGCTTTTTTGAGTGCCACTAAACACTGAGCAGATGTTTTCAGAGAGCTATCCATGATGACAAGAAGATCACTTTCTTGTGTGGTAACAGTTAATTTACACCCTATAAGTTTGTATGTATAGTTTGAATTATGTTTTCCAGTGTGCTTACTTTGCACTTATCAACACTGAATTTCATCTGCCATTTTGTTGCCCAGTCACCCAGCTTTGTGAAATCCCTTTGTAACAGTTAGCTTTGAACTTAACTATTTTAAGTAATTTTGTATTGTCTACAAATTTTGTCACTTCACTGTTGACCCCCTTTTCCAGATCATTTATGAGTATGTTGAACAGTGAAGGTCCCAGTACAGATCGTTGGGGGACCCTGCTATTTACCACTTTCCCTGGTGAAAACTGACCATTTATTCCTACCCTTTGTTTCCTATCTTTTAACCAGTTACTGATCTGTGAGAGGACCTTCCCTCTTATCCCATGATTGCTTACTTTGCTTAAGAGTCTTTGGTAAGGGACCATCTCAAAGACTTCTGAAAGTCAAAATACATTATATTGACTGGATCACCCTTGTCAACATGCTTCAAAGACTTCAAACACCCTCAAAGAATTCTAATAGATTGGTAAGGCATGACTCTTCCCCAACACATCACATTTATCTATGTATCTGATAAATCTGTTCTTTACTATAGTTTCAAACAATTTGCCTGGGGTACTGAATTACTTCAGTAATTACTTCAGGTTTACCACCTGTAAATGCCAGATCACCTTGGGAGCCTTTTTAAAAAATTGACGTTATATTAGCTACCCTCCAGTCATCTGGTACAGAGGATGGTTTAAGTGATAGGGTACATAACACAGTTAGTAGTTCTGCTATTTCATATTTGAGTTCCTTCAAAATGCTTGGGTGAATACCATCTGATGACTTTTTACGGCTTAATTTATCAATTTTGTTCCAAAACCTCCTCTGCTGATACCTCAACCTGGGACAGTTCCTTAGATCTGTTACCTAAAAAGAATGGTTTGGGTGTGGAGATCTCCCCCATATCCTCTGCAATGAAGACTGATGCAAAGAATCTCCGCAATGGCCTTGTCTTCTTTGAGTGCTCTGTCAGCACCTTAATTGTCCAGTGGCACCACTGCCTGTTTGGCAGGCTTCCTGTTTTAGTTGGGATGTGCTCCCCACACTGGCTTGAAAGAACTGAATTAGGCTGGGGGGGGGGGCAATCAGCCAATTAAGTTGCAAATGGGGGAGATGTAGGCTGAGTGGAGGGTGCTAATTAGAAAGAAGCTCACCTGTGAGAGAACAGGTGGGGCTTCTATAAAGCCAAGAGGCTGGCATCAGTGGGAAGTGGTAAGGAGGAAGCCTGCAGTCTCTCTCTCTCTCTCTCTGAGGTAATGGAACAGGAAGGGGAGATAGGAATCCACAAGGAAGCGTTTACTTAGTAACTCTAAGAGAGAAGGGTCCGACTAGAAAGGCTGATGGAGGAGCTTAAAGAAGCACAGTAGGAAATAGTTCAGGAAAGAGAGCTGTATGGTTGGTGAAGTCCCAGACCTTAACTGCTCTCTTTAGGGCCCTGGACTGGAACTTGGAGTAGAGGATGGGCCTGGATTTCCCTACCAACTACTGCGAAGTGGTATTGCTAGAGGCAGTAAATGGGAAGACTGCCTGAGTCACTGTGGGAGTGACATAGTCAGGGCAGTGGGTGTGAGGACTGCCTGATACTGCTTGTGTGGAGAGACTTGGAAAGACTCCCTTGAAAGGGGAAATCACAGTGTGACCTGGCTGGAGGATCAAGTCACGAAGCAGCCGTACTGTGACTCTGTGAGCAGGAAGAGAGCAGCAACTGGGTGGAACGAATCCCTGGAATCCCCAGGAGGTGTCACCCAGCAGTGAGTAGAGCATCCCTAACAAGCAGTCATAAAAATATCCTGTTTAAGATTGCACATTGAGTCTAAGTTGGGAATACAGCATAGATCTTCTGACTCATAGCTCTATAAGTAATCCACAAAATCACAGCTACCTTCACTTTAAAAATTCTATTATAGTCATATAGTACACAGCTACAAGGAATCCTTTGAAGTTAACAATAGATGTAAATAAGATTAAAGTATATTAATGCCATAGTTATGACTGAGGAGACATTTTTTCTAAGCACTTCTTTTCAGGTATTGATAACTTTCTGAAAACAATACCCTTTAGGACAGTGGTTCTGAACCAGGGGGTCCGAGGCCCCTTGGGGGGCTGCGATCAGGTTTCGGGGGGGCCACCAAGCAGGGCCAGCATTGGATTCGCTGAGGCCCAGGGTAGAAAGTCGAACCCCCACCACATGAGGATGAACCCTGAGACCAACCACCCAGGGCTGAAGTCAAAGCCTGAGCAATATAGTTTCATGGGCGCCCCGTGGCATGAGGCCCCAGGCAATTTCTCTGCTTGCTATCCCCTAACGCTGGCCCTGGCTTTTATATGCAGAAAACCAGTTATTGTAGTACAGGTGGGCCGTGGAGTTTTTATATCCTGTTGAGGGGGCCTCAGAAAGAGAAAGGGTGAGAACCCCTGCTTTAGGATGAAATTCTTGATTTTTTTGTTCTTAGCCCAAAGAAGAATTTTCTTCAAAACTTTAGTATATCTCTCTGTTCAGAAGTTGTGAGATTTAAGAGAGAACCTCAGTAAAATTAATGTGTGTGTTTGCAAATTTTACACTTCTACAGAAGACTTCTGCTATCCATTTTTCAGGGAAAGTTTTGTTAAGATCCTTCCAGTTCTGGATGCATTTACCAACTTTAAGTTTTCACAACCTTAAAAAAACCCACTGAATTAATTTCTACAGGCTTCCCTTGTTTTGTACACCTAACAGTAACTTAAAAGCCAAGTCACATTTGAAAAATATCAGCACACTAGGTTTAAAGTTATGACTGCTTGAAATCAGCCAACTGAACAATGAAGAGGTACAGACTCAAAACCATTTTAAAAAATATCAGGATGGTTCAAAATTTCAGGTGAGTTGTTTTGGGAGGCCTGGATTCAGTAGTCATTGGTGAAGGACAGCTGGGTTAAGGATTAGCTCCATTTATGGATGGCTCACAGATAAGGACAGCAGCATTCAGGCTATGTAAGTGTTTTAACCTGGATCAATTTGGTTGAACAAGTTGCACTACCCATATTAATTTTTAAAAAACAAAACAAAACTCAAAAACAAGGATTTTCCATGCAACCCCTCCCCCCAACCATTAATGCAATGATAAGGATGGATAAACTAATGTTTAAAAGTTGGAAATACAAAGTGAAAGTTAAACGCTAAAACCATAACTTTGCCCCTTTGTTCTTAAACTTTAAAATACGGTCTCTCTTCATAACACTATACAGAAGAACCTCCGAGTTATAAAGACCCTGGGAATGGAGATTGTTCATAACTCTGAAATGTTCGAAACTCTGAACATTATGATTGTTCTTTTAAAAATGTTCAACTGAACTTTGACTTAAAACAGCTTTGAAATTTTACTATGCAGAAGAAAAATCTCATTTTAACTTCTTAATTTAAATGAAACAAGCACAGAAACAGTTCTCTTACCTTGTCAAATTTTAACTTTCCCTTTATTTTTTATAACTTACATTTACCTGTATTTGCTTTTTTTTTGGGTCTCTGCTACTGCTTGATTGTGTACTTCCAGTTCCAAATGAGGTATGTGGTTGACCAGTCAGTTTGTAACTCTGAGGTTCTACTGTATATTATTTGTAAAATATTTCACACAAAATAGATAACTTGTAATGTTTGCAGTGTTTTCCCCATTCTTGTATAATTATACTAGATTATTATGACATTAAAATTAGTTTATCTTTTGAATTAGGAACAAATTCTGAGAGCTGATGATCACCTACTGACTTCAATGGGAGTAACTGGTGTTCAGCAACTTAAGACATTTTATATGGCAGTTCCCTTTGCTAAAATATAGATTTCCCAATATCCATATAACTTATATCTAGCAAAATATTTTTCTTTCTTTCTTTCACACATGTTGTAAACCTTTAAACAGTGTTTTCCTGGATAGAGTTATAGTAACAGAATATATTACACCCAAAACCTATGTTGAAAGAACATTATTAAGATTGCAAAGAAAAGCACTCTAAAGTTAGAAAATAAAATTGCTTTGCAAACTTAATTCAGCCCCCTTGTGCATATGTATTGCTATACAGTCTTTAATTAGATGACCACTAGAGCTGGCCAGAGAACAACAATTGAATTTTGTGGCAACTTTTTGAGGTTTCAAATTTTGTCTTTGTTCAGCACTGGCATGGAAATTTTTGTGAAATGGAATTGTGCTGAAACATCTGTTTTCAGATGAAAAAGGTCAAGTTTTTGATTTGGGCCTCTCTCTCTCACCCTCACCACAGAGTCCAGAAACCCTACCATTGAAAATTTCACTGAAATAAATTTCCATTAAACATTTTGGCTACAACTAAAAGCATTTTGTCAAAAAATGTTTAGTTGGAAATGTTTCAACCATCTCTAATGTCCACATGCTATTTTTCTATAGGGCTATATCATTCCATGCACAGAATTGATTGTGCTCACTCAATGAGCAGCTATCAAATATTTTGTTTTCTCTTTGTTTAATATTTGGTCCCATCCATGCCTCATTTACTGAACTGTATCCAAACCCTTCTCTTAAGACAGAATTATTGAACTCCACATGTACTTTTCTATAGCACTCATCACCACAGTATCTAAGTCTTTCACAAATATTAATGAATGAATTTTCACAATAGGCCTGTGAGTTCCACATCCATCAATTTACACCCGCACAATTCATCAGCAGGGTTGGAACCTTTTGTTCTACCACACAGGCCTTTTCCACTTGAGCTAAGTAACTGACAGCAATAGTAGTGTCATCCTATATGTGGACCAGCAGTAGAAGAGGAAGGGACACTCTGCCAGTAGGTTTCAAATATATTTGCCAATAGCAAAGGAATGGTGAGACTTAGGAAGCCTGGGTTCCATTGCAGACTATGGCAGGGAGAGTCTCTAGTGGGCACAGGCTCTTCTGCACATACCCCCAAGCTTGATCCCTTTCTGATACATCCCTTTGAACCTGTCCCTATCCTGTCTCTCCCCCACTCCAGACTCCTCATTCCAATCTCTTTTTCCTCACCTAACCAGTTCCAGTCTCCACTGCCCTCAGTCTTCTCATCGCAGACCCACCTCTTTCCCAGCAAGCCCTTGTCTCCACCCTTATCCAGTCCCAGTCACCTTGCCCAGCCATTCCCAGTTCCCTCCTAACTGCCCTGGATCCTTACCCCTACTCTTTTTGCCTAGCTAGTCCAACTGCCCCCGTCCTGGCTCCTCATCTGATCTGTCTCAAACCTCACCCTAGCCTCCTGTGTCCCCCTCACCCACATGCCTCATCTTCACTGGCTCCCAGTCCCAGTCTCCATCCTTGGGCTCCTCATCCAATCTCAGCAGTATTGTTTCCCCCAGCCCCTTGTCCCAGTCTCTTTGCCCAAGCTGTCTCCGTTCTCTCCCATCACCCCGCATCCAATGTCAGACTCCTGCCTCACCTCCTTCTCCCCAACCCACCAGTTTTCAAGTCCAGTCCCCCTCCAGCTTTTTATCCTCACCTTCTGCCTCCCAGTCATCCCCATTTCTATCCCAGTCTCCTTGCCCAGACAGTCACAGTCTCTGCTCCCAGCTCCAATTCCCAGTCTCCCTCTCCTTCCACTTGTCACTACCCCAGTCCGGCTTTTTTCCTCAAGGCAATGGAATCAGGCAGCTTCCTCTTCCATGCTCTCTGGGTCCAGCAAGGGATAAATGGGAGCACAGAAGAGAGTCTCCCTGCTCTCTGTTCAGGTGCCCAGACAGGGCACAGCCCACAGCAATCCAGAGCTGCAATTGCAGGGAAAATCCTGTTCAGCTCCAGGATGAAGTATGCGCAGTGTAGACAGAATCTTTGTGGAATTTGGCTGCTAAAATCTAAAGCTGTATCTACACTACAGACCTTAAAGCTGCGCTGCTGCAAGGTCTCTTGTGTAGCCTCTCTATGCTGGCAGAAGAGAGCTCTCCCACCAGCACCATTAAACCACCCCCAAAGAGCGGTGGTAGTTATATTGGCAGGAGACTCTCTCCTGCCAACATAGCGCTGTCCACACTGGCATCTTTGTTGGTCAGGGGTGTTTTTTCCCCCACTCCTCTAAATGACAAAAGCTTTGCCAACAAAAGTGCAGTGTAAGACATAGCTAAGTCTCTACTGAGAATGTGTGAAGTGCAATTTTTCAAAGATTTATAACTAGGCCAAATTTTTGGGTGGATTTTCATGGAATGGCAAAAGGCACATCTCTGACTCAAAGGTCACCTCCTGTGCCAAATTAAGTCCCTGTTCCAAAGCATGGTGGGCACTAAAGTTTTTTTTCAAAGGAAAGGTCACCAGAATTGCTTTAACATGGGCCAAACAACAGATTTGCTACACATTACTGGAAAACCCTGAACCGTTTTGGCTGAAATTTTTCAAAAAAGTTCAGCCTGAGGCAGACACCTGGCATGGAAAATTTCAGCTCAAATGGTTAAAGCCTAGCAAAGTTATAATCAACAGAACACAGGGTCTTATAATGGGAATTGACATGGAAACCTTAAGAACAAGGTGCTACTATCACTGAATATAGCTGATATTTATTTATATTTTTTGTTTGTCCGTCTCTTAAATAGAAGCCTGTTTATTTCATATTTTCCAGGTACCCTATCCTAAATCTGTCTTTAAAAAGTCCAAATCATACCTTCTCTGAGCACTGGATATACTTTTAAAAAAAATATTGAGCTTTCTTTTTGGACAGAGTCTGCTACCTTTCCTCATGCTGAACAGTATTTTACATCAGGAATAGTCCCATACAAATCAATGTGACTACTTCTTGAGTAAGACACTTACACACATGGGATAGCATATCAGATTACTGAGTGCTTAGTTACCATTCTACTAAGTTTTTCTATAAAAAAAAAAAACCTAGATTTTTTTTTAAAAAAGAAACAGCTTCCTTGTCAAAATAAAGAGGATGGCTGTGTACTTGCAACTGAATATATAATTCCAGAGCATGAAATAATGTTAAAAATTAGAGGTGGGCACTCAAAATAGGATGGATGGAGAAAGGGATAGAGTGCTTTCTAACAAAGGAGAAGAGAAACAGGATGTCAAAAAGTTTTAAATAGAATAATCTGGCAGTAAAAATGGCTCAATTTTAAATTTTCAACTTAAAGACAAGGTTTCAAAAATTAAAATTAAAATACTTTAAACAATCAATCATACTTTCAGGAAAAATAACTCAAAACATGCACAGAATCCTGGGAAGTTGAACTAGGAAGAAAAAACTGGTGGAGGAAAAATACGCAAGATTCACAGTCTCAAGGATGAATGATATGGATTACACAACTTGCTTTATAAAAATGGACAACTGGTTCAGATTAATAAAGGAACTGACACAAACATACAGCAGATTGGGCTGGTTATACTTTGGCACACTTGATACCTAACCAGTTTGCAACAATCAGGCATTGCAAAGAATGAACTGACCCTAAGTTTCACAATGGGCAGCCGCTAGCTGGTTCGCTGAAGATGGATCTTGGCCACGTGGGAAGGACTGGACAAGAAAATCAGTACATCTTGAGTAGAGCTGCCAAAATGGCTTAATAATGAATGCTCCACAATGTCTGTCAAGTAAAGAGAGAGAATATACAGATCAGAGAAACTGGAGGGAAAAACTAAGCTGAAATGAGAGCAGACTACAAATACAGAAAAAGAATAGATGGTAAAGAAAGTACAGAAGGAAACAATGTACAGATAGACAGAAGACATTTCCCTGAACCAACACACATTAATATGAAATGCATCAAAATTACTCAATGGAGTTCAAACAATATTTCTGTTGTACAGACTGAGACAAGCAGATTGTGTGGGGAGACAGAACCCATAAGTTATGTTCCCAGTGTTGTGAGAGACTGGTTGCGTAACCTTGAGCAAGACACTTATCTTCACTGTGCCTCAGTTTTCTCACCTGTAAAATGAGTATAATAATACTTACCCACATCAAAAGTATATTGTGAGGCTTAATTCAAGTACTTTGAGATTTCTGGTAAAAAAAAATGTTTTAAAAGTGCAGAGTATATATTAATGGCTACTGACTTTTTCACAATGCCCATCCCATGACTTCACCTTAAAAAATGCCACAATAAAATCATAGCCCTAATTATATTAACTATAAATAAAGCAAAGCATTTTGGTTCATTGGGGTTTTATTCCAAAGTCTGAAAGTCTTTTGAATTCAAATGAATTCTCAGAACAAACATGACTGAAAGGTCCAGGTATCTTTCCTGAACCCAAGGATACTCCACTCAGAGGTGAGTCATCTTCAGAGACAATTCTTGAAGAAATGATCACCACACCTACAAGACTGACTAGCAGTACTTACAGATTTCAGAATTGTTCTCTTGGAAGAGGCACCTAGCTTAGTTCCAACATAAAAAGAATGATTTTGAATTATGAGTCCCATGCACAGCTTTGGAAATGTCAGAAATGGACACAGGTTTTCCACATAAAATGTAGAAGCTAACTTTGTCCTATTAGAAAAGGCTTTGAGACCATTTGGTGAAGGAACGCCTTGCCATAACAGCACTAAATGCAAAGTCTGATCTATTTAGACAATCTGTAGACTGAGATGGTTGCTTTTGGGGACAAATCTAAAAGGGATGCAAACAAGGCACAACCAGAAGTTATGGTCTTGATGCAGGAACCACATTGTGAAATGCAGGAAATCAGACTAGATGATTATAATGGGCCTTTTGGCCTTAAAATTATGAATCTATTATGGTAATTTGTGGAAGGACTTTGTCTTATCCATACAGCTCAATACTCCTAACATTCAGAGCGTAATTCTCCTTTCATTCATCTCCAGTTTAACTCCACTTATGGCATGGGAGTTGCTCCTAAGCTACATTGGTACAAAGTGAGAGAATGCAGCAACCTGATTTGTGCAGTGCCCAGATACCATAAAAATACATACAATATGTATGTATTGCACGTTTGATATGAGTTGCTCAAAGTCACTGTGCAGTAAACCCAAGTGCTCCTAATGTAAAGCAGAACTCATACATTATTGCAGTAAAGAGAGAATGACCTTCCAGACCTGCAGGCTTGGGTGCTAGAAGGGAAGGTGGGGAGGAGAGGGAGAGAGAGAGTGTGTGTGCATGCACAGGCAACCCCCACCCACAAGTCTGATGGTCCTGGAGTGTGCAACCCCACCCACCCACCTAACCCTCAGCCTAACCCTCCTTTTCCCCTCTGAGACCCTGCCCCCCCCCCCACCTACTCAGCTCTCCTGGAGTCTGTCTCCCAATCCTCCTGGAACCTTTACCTTCCCACCCTACTTCTCACTTTACCCTCCCCACTGGCCCTCAGGTGATGGGTCTATCCTGTTTCCTGAATCTGGCCAGTCCCCAGCACCAGGAGGAACCACCCCACACTTTCTGCAGGCTGCAGGTGAGGGCCTGGCTGCCAGCCTGCAGCACAACACAGAACAGGTCACCAAGATGCCAGCCAGCTGAACTATGGTATACTCACTCCCAGCAAGGTTTTAAAAAGTGGGGGCACGTGGGGGCACATGGCCCCCCCCTGCTTTTTAATGGGTCTTTGCTCCTCCTCACCCGGTGCATATTCCTGCAAGGTGAAAAAACCAAGGCCATTTAAAAACAAAAGTAGTGGCAACTCCGATGTTCTGAACAACATGAATTAGAACTGTGGGTAGCTTATTTAAAACCCTAGAAAATTCTGAATCCACTGGTGAACTGAACTGGTTGTGACTGGACTACATTCAGTTCTGGGCTCCTAATTAGCTGAAAGATGTTGAGAAAATGAAGAGAGTTAAGAGAGAAGCTACAAAAATAGTGAGGGGATGGAAATAATTACATGTAAGGAAATATTAGGAGAGTTACATTTGTATAACTCTGGATTAAATAGCTGATATGGCCTATTCTAACAACAAAAAAAGAGAGATCCTCATTCTTAGAAATGCTCTGATTCAATTCTAGACAAAGCTAAAAATATGACTGCAGTCCTTAATTTTTTTTTAACAGTATCTTAGAACAATCTCAGGCAGTAAAGAAAGCAAAATCCTTAAAAAAAACAGAAAAACCTGCCTACCTTTGACAGCAAAATGACTTAACTTGCAAGATAAAAAGTTACTTTCCTGCAGAGAACTTACGAGTCATAATAAAGAGTGTTACCATCAGTATAAAAAAAATACAAAAAACCCCAAACCCAACCCACAAAACCCCAAAACAACATATGGTTGATGACACTGGCATCTGTTATACTTGATCGGCACATATGTCTCCATCTCGGGGCATCTGTCTCATCTAGAATCTAACTTAACAGCAGAGGCTTTATTCTAGAGGTTAACTTTTACACAGAACAATTTTTAATAAAGCAGATGAATGTCATGTCAAAGAATGGTTCAGTAAAAAAGTGTAGAAAATAAGCATAATCTCACAAAAGTCATTTTTTAAAGCTTCTGTACACATGAAGTGGAAGGTAAACTGGATACTACAAGCACTATGATCATCATGACACTTAATGGTATGGGGCATACATGATCAGGATTTAATGAAATATCACACCTCCAATTTACTTTACCGATGCCAGTAACATTGATGAAGATGCTTACTATGTATAAAAATATAAAAAAGAGTTACGAAGATGACCTACAGAAAGAAAAGGGAGATGTTTCTTGAGTGTATGAATCACTCCTACAAGTAGTATTCTTCACAGATTCATACTTAGCCTCTGATTTTTTTATTCTAGCTCCCTAATTTTAATTCAAGACTATATTTAATGCTCTAGCCCCCTCTACTGGAAATCTCTAATGGATATAGGTCTTCCATTAATGGGAGATTTTTCAGAATTTTTAAATTTCCTATTTACAAGGAAGTCCACCGTGCAGAGCAATGAAAGGGAACTCACACACACATATAAAAGGATTGGCTGTGTTTATCACATTGTTTATAAAATGGAGATGAATTCTGGAGCTGGAGGTGTTTCTATAAGGATTCCTTGGAGGCAGCTTGGTGCTCGCCTGGAGTGAGCTGTAATACCCCAAGAGGGGGGAAGTTTTGCTATTTTGTAGCATTCTCAGATGCATCCCAAAACCCATTAAAAATCCCCTGAGGATATGGCTTGTTCATGCCATCTTTCTGCTATGGCTTTGGTTCTTTGGAGGCAGAACACCAGGGTACTCCTGCCATCAAGGGAGTGAAGTGTCCTGTCTTTGGGAAAAGCATGGGGTTTTGAGAAGAATACAAGTAAGTGATTGATGTGGAACTCAGTTACAATCTATAACTCAAGGGAAATTTTCTCTTTGTGGAATACTGTATAAGGAGAGTCTGCTATCATGGCTGCTAGCTCACTGACCCTTCTGGCCAAAGTGATGGCCACTAAGAGTGCCACTTTCATGGACAGATGGGTCATGGCACGTTGCCAAAGGTTCGAAGGATGGACCTGTGAGTGGTGACAGGAAAAGACTGAGATCCTATTGAGGCATAGGTTTAATGACCGGTGGGAAAGTCATGATCAAGCCCTTCATAAATTGCACAGTAGCCAGGTATGTAAAGACAGAAAGTCCCCCTACTGGAGGGAGAAAAGCACTAATTGCTGCTACGTGTACTTCCAGTAAACTCAGGGCCAGACTTGAAGATTTTAAGGAAAGGAGATAGTCTAGACTAACTGGAATACACACAGCACCTAGTGAATGTTGGTGGGAACATACCCAGGCCAAAAAACGCCACCATTTAGCCAGGTAGCATGTTCTAGTAGAATCTTTTCTACTTTAGTTATTTCCTGAACGCAGGGTGGATGGGTGGGAGCATGAGTGTTCTATTTCCAACGCCTATCCAAATACAAGGCTGTGAAGTGGAGTGAGCACAGGTTGGGGTGCTTGATCTCCACTCCCTCTCCCCCATCCTGAGTTAGGAGATCCTGAAACAGGTGGATCCTGATAGTGTGCGCATCATTAGAATTCCATGAACCAGAACTGTCTGGCCCAGTAGGGTGCTAGGAGGATGATGGTGGCTCTGTTGCAACAGATCTTCCATACAACCTGTGGTAGCAGAAGGATGGGAGGAAAGGTGTATATGATCCAGAGGAGCCTATGGCTCCCCTGGAACAATACCCAGAGAGCTTTTCGTTAATCTGGGGTGCAAAGAGGTCCCCCAACGGAGTTCCCCACTGTGAGAATATATTAGTTAGAACTGTGTAGTTGATCTCCCATTTGTGGTCTGCAGATAAGCACCTGCTCACCTTGTTTGTCAGGGAGGTGTGGACATCCAGCAGGTATGTAGCCTGTATTGTAATGTGGTTTCTGATACACCAGTTCCAAAGTCTGATTGCTTCCAGGCAGAGGAGCTACAGGTGATATGAACCTTGCCTCGCCACTAGGGGGAAGATCACCTGCAAAGTCAGGAGTGGTGAGCATTGTATGCTTAATGTGTGTATTCTGTTTAGGTAACTGTTAATACATAGAGGTTAAGGATATTATTGTGTAAGGCTCTTTCACTAGGAAAAGACCCGGTAGAGCCCTGAGTCCACCGGGAATGGCTGTTAGCCATGAGCACATGGAGGGGTAGAGCCTGGAACCCAGAGAGGGGTAAATTTGGGTCCCTTACTTCCTGAGCACCCAAAAGAGAGAGTAGTGGTGGCGAGAGACCTAAGTTGTGCAGGTAAGTCTTTTTTGGGGATTAGGAAATATGGGGAGAAGAACCCTCTCCCTTGGTCCTGAGGTGGGACGCACTCTATCAACCCTCAGAATACAAGGAATTCCACCTCTTATTGAAGACTCCGTTGGTGAGAGTGGTTCCCAAAGGGGGATCAGGAAGGCGGCTGCTGAAGAGGGAAGAAAAGAAACTCTATGAAGTATCCCTGGTAGTCTCCAGGACCCAACTCTGTCTGGTGATCTTGTTCCAGCTGAGGGCGAATGAAGTAAGACATCCTCCAAAGATGACAGGAGAGGAAGTTGATGGCATCATTGGTGATACGTGGGTCTTGACATGCATGTCAAAAATGGCCTTTGGGCTGTGGTTGGAAATAAGTGGAGGGATCTGAGGAACAGGATCTCTGAATCCTCTGTCATTTATGCAGACTCAGGTGGACGCTAGTAATATGCAATGTGTGAAGGGGGTGGTCATGGTCTAAAGCAGTGTTTTTAAAGCTGGGTTGCAGAACTGGGTTGCAGCATGTAAGGCACTGGGTCTCCTTCCTCAGCACCCAGGGACCCTATCAGCACTGCTGACTGGGACGTTAAAAGTCCCGTTGGCGGTGCTGCCCAGCTAAGGCAGGCTAGTGTCTACCTGTTCCGACACTGCGCTGTGCCCTGGAAGCGGCCAGCAGTGGGTCCAGCTTCTAGGCAGGGGGGCCATCAGGCTCTGTGCACTGCCCCCCGCCCCGAGCACCGGCACATGGGAGCTGGGGGTGGTGGTGCATGCAGGCGAGAGCCATGCGGAGCCTCTTGCGCACCTCTGCCTAGGAGCTGGACCTGCTGCTGGCCACTTCCAGGGCACACTGCAGCCTGCAGTGCCAGGACAGATGGGAAGCCTGCCTCTGCACCCTGGCTGTGCTGCTGACTGGGAGCCGCCGGAGCTAAGCCTGGGCCCCAACCCTGTGCCCCAATCCCCTGCCCCAGCCCTGAGCCCCCCAAACCCAGAACCCCTTCCTGCACCCCAAACCCTTCATCCCTGGCCCCACCCCAGAGCCTGCACCCCTAGTCCAGAGCCCTGATCCTCCTCCCAGGCAACCCCCTGCCCCAGCCCTGAGACCACACCCCAAATTTCCCCTCCCACACCCTCATCCCCAGCTCCATTGGGTCACAGGCATCAACAATTTTCTTCAACTGGGTCCCCACAATAAAAGTGTGAAAACCACTGGTCTAAAGGGCTGTCTCTAGTGTTTCCTCCGGGGGATGGAGTGTAAATTCCCAGGGATCACAGAGTGGATCTTGAATCCTTTAGAGAATGCAGGGATTTATACATCTTTTCATTAAAAAGGTTGGACTCATCAAAAGGGAAGTCGTAGATGGTGGACCTCTCTAGAAAAGCCTGACAACTGGAGCCACAAGTCCCTTTGCATGACCAGCCCTGTGGCTAAATTTCTGGAAACTGAGTTCTTTCTGTAGCTACCTGTATCATCACCAAGGTAGGGGCAGGATGGGAAAACAAAAAGTCAGCTCCTTTGGCAGGAACAAAATAACATCTTTTGGCTCTTTTTGGTGTTGGAACACAAGATGCTGGTGTGTGCCAAACTGCTCTGGCCAGTTCCAATATAGCCTTGTTAACTGGAAGGGCCACACTGGTCGGTGTAAAGTCCAAGAGTCGGTGTTGAGAGCGCTGGACCTCTTCAAATAGGACCTGTGGACCATTAGTGACCCATTGCAACAGCTCCTGATACTAATGGTGGAAGTTGATGAAGGAGTGATGGCATTGTCTGGAGATGATGAGGAAGCCCCCTCAGAACCAGTTCCAGCTCTTCCTCTTTGTACCCTAATGGAACTAGCTGACGAGAGGAGAGGAGCAGTACAATTCCTGAGAGAGGTCTGGTCACCTGCCATGGGGTCCCAAAGGCCCCAATAAGGCCTCAAGGAGGGATCCATTGGCCATGGTGGCCCCCCGGGCAAACAGTACCAGCTCCCTTTGGGGGGGGTTATATCCAGAGGGATGGTAAGAACAGCTTGTCAGGGCTCCTGTGCCTTACTGGAGATACCGGTGCAGCTGTCTCCTCTGATTCCTTCAATTCCAAGTTTGCAGTGGTGGTACCATCAGTACTGGGCGCTCCTGCCCGATGGGTGGAGATGTAACTGCTCCTGGGACATCAGTAACGATCACACTCTGGGATAAGAATGTCCCTCAGGAGGAGAAGGCCTGAAAGGAGTGGAGATTGCGGGGAGGAGAAGAATATATCCGATGGTGTACTAAGGTCTCCGTATGGCCGAGAGTCTGGGGAGTTCCAGCAGAAACACCTGAAGGACGAGGCTTGTCTGTCACAGCCGGTCGGTCTTTGAATAAACAAGGTTGTACCAATGATGTATCTGGACCTGTAATTGTAGATGAGACTGAAGAGTGTATGTCTTTCCACTTCAGTCCTGAAGGTCTTCGGCGGAGCCAGTTCCGTGGGTTCCATATGTGACATCTCACCCAAGCTGGACCGGCTAAGGAAGGAAACGCATTTCTTATGGACAATCCTCTGTGAGGATCTGTCCTTACACCCATGAGATTGCCCCTTACTGTCATGGGAAGTCTTGTAGGAGGAATCCTTGGGCTTTGGTGCTAAAGGTTCTTCTCCAAGGCCTGTGCTTGGAGAGGCACTGCTGGTTGGTTGAGGCTGATGTACACAGAGGGAGGGTATTCCAGGCCCAGGTCAGAGCGAGGACTCATAGTCTCCTCCATTAGGAACATTTTTAGTTAGAACTCTGATCTTTCTAATTCTGGGTGGAAAGCATTGACAGATACTGCACTTCAAAGACATACGTGCGTCGTACAGGCATCATTGATGATCGTCACTGAGGAGAAGGAGCGAGAAGATACAATTTTTGAATCCCAGGATTCTGGGCATAGTCCTGGGACCGGGGAGCATTTTCCCTGAATGGCGGGTGACGGAACTATCTTATACTAACTATAACTACTAAGCTAAGATATAAAAACTATTTATGAAGAGTTTATTTTACAGGTTATGCACGGAGTGAAGGATGACACAATTCTGACTCGGGTCATGTGCTGATAAGCAGGAACTGAAGAGGCATCTACCCACCCTGCCTCTTTTATCCTCGGTCGGGAGCACGAGGGAAGCTACTGAGCATGTACGGGTCAACGAATATTGCATTGAAGAATTTCTGGACTCGGGCACATGGCATGCATGCGTATCCCACATGTAGAATACACAAAGGGATCATCACTCAACAAACATACAATTATTTTAATCTTTCATTAACTGATGTTTGTTCTGAGTTTTGATGATGTAAGGTGCTATTATGTTTTCACAAACACAGGAACAGTCATACCAAATCAGATCAGTGATCCCTTTAGTCCCATACCCTTGTTTCTGACCGTGGCCAGTCCCAGATGTTTCAGAGGAAAAGTAAGAAACCTCAAAGTGGACAATTAAAGACTAACCTGCCTTAAGGATAAATCCCTTCCTAACCCCAGAAAGTTAGTGGCTGCTTTATGCTTTGAAGCACAAAGGGTTATACCACATCTAATTTGTCTTTAAACCTATCCAGCACAACTGTGGATGATCTCATTAGCCATACAATGTTTATTACTTTTTGCATTACAACTAAACTCTTGGCCTCAATGATATTTAGTTCCACAGGTTAATAATACAGTATGTAAAAAAGTATTTCCTTTTCCTTCTGTTTTAAATCTATTTTTCAATTTCATTGGATAGCCCCTTGTTTTTGTTTTCTATACCATTCATTATTGGGGGAGCTGGTATTTATCCCCTAAATTAAGTTGCCTAACATACTTTGCATTATGAAGGATTCTTGTGACCTTTTCTTTGAGATGATCTCACAGCTCATTTGTTTGTAGGAGTCCTTTGATATTTGGAAGGGGGAAATACCCTCAGGCTAAAGCAGCGCCTGCTTTTTGTTAACATCCTGAAAATATGCTAGAATATTAAAGGCATGATTTTGTCATACAGAAGCTGTGCTTGTCTGTCCCTCTCTCAGCAAGTTCAGCTATATATTTTAAAATTCTATTTTTAATTATTATGTCAGTCAACTTTCTCCTAGAGAAGTAAGGCTCACTAGTCTATAAGTCCCTGTACCATCCCTAAAGTCTTTTTTAAAGATAAGTACTGCCATTTGTTAACCTTTAGTCCTCTGGAATAGCAGCTGATCTTCATAAGAGATGGCATATTTTTTAAATTTCTTCAGATAACCTCCATCTTCAGAAATACTGGTGATTTGTTACTTTTTAATTTATCAATTATTTCCAGCTCTTCCTCATTTGACACCTTATTTTCTGACTGTCTCATACTTATTACCTGAATCGAATAATTCCAAGGTGGGTATCTCCCCAACATCCTCTGTGGTGAAAACTAATGCAAAGAAATAGTTAGTTCCTCTGCAACATTCTTGTCCTCTTTACTTACCACCTGGCAGTACGTAAGACCAAAAGAAAAGAAAAAGACTACAGAGCTTACTTTAACCGGCTCAGGCTGCATCACAGGTGTTGGCATAGCTATGGCACTCTGGGCATAAACTTGGTGATATGCTGCTTGAACTCCATGATCAGAATATGGCTGTCAAAAAAAACCCAAACATTTTTTATAGGAAGATTTTTAAGAGTACAAAAGCATGCTCTACATTTGTATGTTTTTGTAAGCTCTCTTATGATTTAAACTGCTAAAAATTGTGGACTAAGTTAACCTGACTACCTATCATTAATCAAGGATTTTTTTTAATTTATTTTTTCCCCCATTGCAGAACAGGTTTTGGTAAATCACTTAATATTGCACACTTGTTTATCAGTGCCACCCACCTTTCTTCCTAACGTGGAAGCCCATTAAAGAGATTAATTTCTGTACTATGAATTCAGTTTACTCATAACTGTAAAGGAACAGTATATAAATGTATTACATTAATATCGAAACTCCGTAACCAATATTTTCGGCTCATTTTAAAAATTTACTCAGGAAAGATGCAGAATGCTTTTTTCTTCAACAGGTGTATTGTATGCATGTAGCTTTCCCCAATATCAATAGACTATATACCTGTGGATTGAAGGCATGATACAGCCATGTTTTCCTAAATTAATTCTGGTTTTATTTGTAGTTGATCTGCCTCCTAAAATTTCTTTGTACATAATTGGTAACCTTCTGATTCATGCACAACTGGTAGAGCATGCAAGATAAATATAAAATTAGCCAGCAAAGGAGCAGTGTGTGCAGTTGCATAGGAATGTCAATATACATTTGTTTTAGAGAAAAAAAAAGTGCAGGCTTCTGCATATACTGTTTGTCATTTGCTATAATTTTTAGTGAAAAATACTTGACTTCACCCCCCCGCTCCCCATAGTCCTTCTAGCTGCTTTAGTGATTAATTCTTTTAATGAAAGAATACTATGCCAATATATCAAAATAATTGTACAGGTCTTTTGCCGTAGCTCCATTTTCAGTAAAACATATTGCTATATTTTCCTTCCACTTCTTATATATTCAATTACTAACAAATGGTTTTATCAGAAATTTTCTAATACTTTCTCTCCAATCTAAAAATTAACAATTTTTGGAAAAAAAAAAGACTGCAAAAAAAGGATTGCTGTTGACTAAGAAGTAAAGATTCATATGCACAAAACAGCAGAAAAGATTTAATTTTTAGAACCTGGAAAACCTTACGATTCTAATCCCCAGAATTGTCAAACACCACGTTCCTCCACAGAAAAGTATTCCAGCGAATTTATATTCTTAGAAGCATTCAGATCGGACTATAACCATTCAACAGTCCTAACAAGCAGTTCAGTCTGGATTTATTCATTTTGAACTGTTAGCGTGAATGTGGAACTAGCAGAAACATTTAACCTAGTCCTCCCACTGCTGCCCACAATCCAGTGGCAGCCTTTCAAAATATTTCAAAATCCAGTGTTTCTGCTAGGAAGCCGTGCCAGGAATTCTGAGATAGGTAACCAAGAGGCACTGCGATTGCAATGACTTAAAACAATACTAGTGTGGGCATGGAGAAAAAGTGCAAAGGGTTGTAAACTTCTGCATGGCTGATGTAGTTGCACTGAATTGTTTGTACTTAAATTGGTTCTGTTTAACCGGTTCAAATAAAAAATGTTCAAGTTTCTATTGCATATAAGTATATATATTGTATATAAAAGTTCCATGAAAGTACCTCTGGAACTGCAGCTTCCATTAGAGAGAAAGGAGGAGGTACACATCCACTGTCCTGTGCAATTTCTAGTGGCTGATAAATAACTTCAGAAGGGTGAAGATAAAAGAATGAGGTTGAAGAGGCAGGAGACTGAAATAAAACAAGATTTAGTACACGTTACTGAACTGTGCCAGTGGTAAGCAACACCAAACTAAAGACTTAAATAACTGACACTGAATTTTAGGCAACTTAAAAAAATATTTAAAAGTTTTAGATACTACATTTGGCTTCAACTCCCCTTGCTATTTTTGTATTTTTACAATCAAATTTTCGTCTTTTAAAAATGTCTCTCCTCTGCTATGTGAAGAGCTGACGCAAACAAAAGGGAAAAGTAACCGACCGACCATACAGGGGAAATAATTAAGATGATTTTACATGAAGTTCTGTCAAAAGCACTCAGTCAACAAACTGTAAAAATAAATATTCTCCTCATTCAGTTATAGTAATCTTAGATACTACTGTAAAAAATTAAAAATTAAAGTTTGCACATACAAGTATGAATTTTAAAATTGATGGTGTTGCTTTAACATTTTAATCCCAGGGCAATTTGGTAGAAAAGAAGAAAGAGAAAACACAAAAGTCAGAAAGCAAGAGAGAGTAAGAAAGTTTTCTAAGCACATTCAAAGTGAACTGATGTACTTTTAAAAGTAACTAAAATATAAAAAGTTGTTTAAGATTCCAAATCCATAACTGAAAAAATATATAAACTTAAAATATATTTAAAAACACATTATTAAAGGAAATTGAAAGGTTGTTTTTTTTAAAATCCATGCAAAAATTTGATAGTTTTCTGTTTTTCCTGCAATAGTTAACAAAAAAAACCCCAAACAACTGAAGTAGAAGAGGAAATATTGCTTTGTGTACTCGTGACATCATACATTCCCACAATAAAAATACAAAAACCTGAATACCAGTTGTGGCGTTTAAATAGGAAATAAAGCAATTTTCAAGTTTTTTTTTTTAAACTTATCCATTTGTTATTTTTAGGTCTACCCATGCATAGTGTTAATCTTTTAGGATATTATGAAGGTATTGATAAAGACTTAAGTTAAAATTGTGTTGAGATTTACACTTAAAGCAGGATGAACATTCCTGCATTCCACACTGTAACGACTAAATTTAGTCTTCAAATTTACAATCACAACTCTTCAGAGAAGAAGTTAATTTTATCCCCCCACACATTTAAAAAACAAAAGGAAACTCCCTCCACAAAAAAATGTTATTAAGTTAGTTAAGGTTGCATTTCCTATGAATGCAATTACTACCTTACCAAACATTAGATTTCACAGCCTAACAACAAATTCACTTTAATTTTTAGCATAGAACCACTCACAATGCACATATGTACGCAAAACCATAATTCTATCCTACTATCTCATGTAAAATATTACATGTATCTATAAATTAACAATCTTGCTTAGTTCGTCAAGCACTGTGTAAGTTTGTGGTGCTAAACTAAGTGTCCAGTCTTGTAAATATTTAATTACATGAGTGAAAATTTTCATAATTGGAACAAGTCTTAACTTTGCACACATGCCCTAAAAAGCTTAAAATTATTGGCTCTCGGCCTGCATGAAGCTCAACAAGCACAAACTCCTGTGCCTATACTGTACTCCATAAAAGCGTAGCTATCCATGCTTACTGATTCTGATGAAGGATCAGGGCATTGAAAAGTTTGTATTTATTACAATGTTTTTTCAGCTCAACTTTAGCAATAAGATACCATGAATAATTTTTGGGTTTTGTTGACGTGGCTGAATCATAAAACAAATAATTGAACAGGTGTAAAAAATTTCCTCACACATACCCTCACAAAAAAACCTCAGATAAAATAAAAAAAGACATAAAATGTTTTCAGTTTGGCCTAGATCTGTTATTAATCGAGAGAACATTAAAAAAACAAAGACCATTACAAAGAGAGTCCTGTTTCATGTTCCCCCAAGATTGTATCATGTGATGGTCAGCTGTTCCAATCTTGCTGGCTTGTCTTGCATGAAACAACACGAGATTTAGTTCCATCTTGGAAAAGGGGACTTCTGTCTTGCAATTCTTCATAGATGTAAGCGGGTCCTTAAGAGGGAGTCTGAAATTTGTAAGCCCCAATGAAAATGGCATTCTTCAGACTCCACTTGCATTGGTATATTTGCTTTAGGCTTACCCAACTGGTGACTGAGTTGAGTAACTCTTTGATATGAATAGCTTTCATATTAGTAGCTTCCACTACAGTGCACAGTGGAGAGAAGATCTCTGGGAATAGAACTGGTCTTCTCTTCTTTTTCTTGTTTGTACATGCCACTGCTGTAGTGCTGTCATATTACTAGGACAAGCTTCTGGGAGGCTCTGACAGTTTGGAGGATATGTCTGTGTCAACTTATGAATTTCAGCTTTGGCTTGTGAACACCATTTCTATTTGTAAGAAGACGTAACTCACCCTCTTCAATAACTGTGGTTCTTCAAGATGTGTGTCCCTATGGGTACTTCATGCTAGGTGCGCTTGCGCCCACTGCACCTTTGATCAGAGATTTCACATAGCAGTTTCCGTTAGGCTCATGCATGCACGTTACTCAGTCTTGTGCATCGCACCATTGTTATATAGGACCGCATGGGCCGAAATGCCCTCAATTCCTTCTCAAGCTTCATGACAGATAATTCCAAAGACAAAGGAAAGGAGTATGGGTAGTGGAGCACACACAGGGACATGCATCTCAAAGAACCACAGTTCCTGCACAGAGTGAGTAGCCATTTCTTCTTTGAGTAGTGTCCCTATGGGTGCTTCTCTCCAGATGGCTACTGAGAAGTTCCCCTTAAGGAGGAGGGGGCTTTGGAGTGAGTCCAATACAGAAGAAACACCAGCAGAGCCAAATACAGCATCGGAAGCGGAGTCATGAGTTCATGCATAATGCTCAGCAAAGAGATATATATATATATATATATATAGAGAGAGAGAGAGATCCAAGTCGCAGCTCTACGTATCTCAATAATGGGAACATTTTTCAGAAAGGCTACTGAAATAGAAATGGACCTTGTAGAAAGTGTTTGTATGTTCGAGGGTGCTTGGAGATTGCAAGGTTGGTAGCAACAATGAATACAGTCGGATATGCACCTAGAGAGTCTTTGTTTATAAATTGCTGACCCTTTTGATCTGTCTTCAATTGAGACAATTTGGGGGACTTTCTAAAACAATTAGTCCTGTCAAGATAGACGACCAGCGCTCTTCTAATACTGAGTGCGTGTAACAGTGCTTCCTTCTTACCCAGCTCCGGTGTAGGGTAAAAGACCGGAAGATGAAGGTTAATGTGGAATTCTGAAGATGCTTTTGGTAAGAGCTTGGAGTGTGGTCATAATATGACTGTGTCTTTGAAAAATACAGTGAAAGGGGAGTATGCCATAAGGGCCCCTATTTCCCTAACTTGCTGGCTTGACATAATGGCTACCAGAAATGCCGTTTTCACTGATAAATGGAGGAGCAAACAGGTAGTCAGTGGCTCAAACAGTGTCCTCAAGTTGGGATTCCAAATCAGAATAGGACATTTGACTTGTGGGAAGAGATTTCTGACTCCCCTGAGGAATCTTATTGAAGTTGAGTGAGCAAACACAGAATAACCCTCTATTAGAGAGCGGAAAGCTGCCAAGTGGACCCTAACAGAGCTCAACAACAAACCTGAGTAGTTAAATCCAGGATGTAGTCCAGTATATCTGACAGCGATGAGGTTGCTGGTGGAATGTGCTTTAGGTCACACCAGAAGCAAAATCTTGTCCATTTTTGCGAGTAAGTGTAGGGGGTAGACAGTTTCCTGCTACGTAACAGTACTCTTTTTACTCCCCCTGAACAGGCTGTTTCTAAACCTGCAAATCATTGAGTAGCCATGCTTTGAGGTGAAGCACTCTGAGATTGGGGTGAAGGATCTTTCCGTCTTTTTGGGAAAGAAGATAAGGAGCAGTCCAGAGAATGATCAATGAACAAGAAGCCAGCTTTATGAGGGTAAGGAAACGATGTCCGTCTGGGCCAGGGTGGAACTATTATAATAACTCTGGCTTTGTCCTCCTCTTTCTTGAGCAGAACTTTGGATATTAGAGGAGTCGGAGGGAATGCACACAGTAGACCTGACAACCACAGAAAGTGAAAGGCATCACCCCAAGGACTGGAGACCCAGGCCACCTCTGGGGCAGAACTGAGCACATTTCTTGTTTCTGGCCATGGAGAACAGATCTATCTGAGGGATGCCACATTCCATTGTACTCAATCACATATTTTGGCAATCTATTTCCCACTTACATGCTGATCGCCTGGGACGTAAGCTGCTGTGATGATGATCTTATTGCATATGCACTAATTCCAAAACTTTGACAGCTTCGGCACAGAGGGAAGGGGGATCTTCCCCTCTTTGTCAGCTGATATAGAACATGCATGACCTGTTGTTCAGCACGACCTGTATGTATTTGCCCCAATCAATGGCAGAAATTAGAGACAGCCATATCTGACTGCCTTGAGTTCTAGGATGTTGATGTGCAGAAGACATTGCTCAACTCCCTAACAGAAGAGCAGGGACAGACAAGGTTCTGGGGGCTGTTTTAAAAAGGACATGCTCTTGAGGAAAAGGAAGCCATTTCTTCTACGGAAACAAATGACCCAAAAAAGGAAAATGGAGGCAACAGAGACTTTACTTAAATGTCTTGGACCAAACCCAAGACCCACAAAGTAGGGTGAGATAACACTGAAAGGGATTACGTTCAGGTGTGTTTTTGTTTTCCATAGGTCTGTAACTCTCTTGTGCCTTTTAAGAGGTGTATGTGACCATGTCTACACTAGCGAGTTTACAGCAGCACAGCTGTACTGATGCAGCTGCACCGCTGTAAGATCGCTCGTGTAGCCACTTGATGCTGATGGAAGAGAGCTCTCCCACCGACATAATAAAACCACCTCCACGAGCGGTGGTAGCTATGTCGGCGTGCAACTTTGCTGATGTAGCACTTAAGGAAGATGCTATCTACACTGACAAGAGAAGCTCTCCCACTGGCATAGGCAGTCCACTTCCCCAAGAGGCAGTAGCTATGCTGACAGGAGAAGCCCTCCCATTGACATAACACTGTCTACATGGGAATTCGATTGGTATAACTGGGTTGCTCCTTTTTCCACACCCCTCAGCGATGCATTTATATCAACCTAGGTTTGTAGTGCAGACCAGGGCTAAGGCTGGGGCCAAATGGTGACAGACGCCACTGCTATTAGACTAACCAGGGCATGTCTAATTGCCCTGTGTTTCAGGAACTTAATATTCCCTTTGAGTTCAGACTCAAAATCCCTTGGATGGCAAGATTCCCCATCCATATAAACTAGAGAACTCCTGTAAGCTGGACAAAGCTCTCCTGTGGTAAAGAAATACTATGTGAATAAACAAACTGGATGTGATATTTTATTAAATTGTACTATATCCCTTCCATTATGCCAGGAAATACTGCATGATTGCATTACTGAGATATAGCAAACAATATTAACCTGAACAGTGCTGATTAACTGCCTTGGGAGATATCATTTCATCAATGAATTATGTACAAGTGAATTAAAAATTGAAAAAGCATACTGTGCATTCAAACAAGGAAAGCAATGACCAAATGCTGTAATTATAAAATATATTTACCTGTGGAACACTCCATTGCCACTGCCCTGAAAGATACTGTGCAGGTGCCTAGGTTCATAAAAATAAGATAGTTCATTATTTCATAATTCAAACATTCTTATATGGAAAACACACAGACCTTTCAAATACGTTGTTTTGAAAATAAAACAGACACTGGCAGGTCTTAGCTGATGAAAAGGATGTAAGGTAAAATTTTCAAAAGAGTCCGAGTAATTTAGGCGCATAAGTCCTATTGACTTTCAATGGGACTCCGGTTTGGGCACTTTTGAAAATGGCACTTAGGATCCTACATCACTTAAGCACATTTGAAAATTAATTTTTTTAAAATAAATAAAACAGATAAAATACGAAGTTTTACTACAATTCAAAAGTATTTTTAAAACTTTGCAACAGTCCTATTTTTAAAGATATTTTTATCATGGCCACAACTGATCAATAAAGCCAGAAACTTTCCAGAGAACTCTTCTTCCAATTAAGCATTGGTTGAAGTGAGCTGTGGCTCACGAAAGCTCATGCTCAAATAAATTGATTAGTCTCTAAGGTGCCACAAGTACTCCTTTTCTTTTAACAACCTGTGAACCCCTTTCACTAAAATGTCATGTCTCGCGAACCCCCTCCTAAAAATGAATATTTCCAGGAATTTTATCCTTTACCTGAGTATAAATTATAAAAGCAGTGATCTTGGAAATATAAAATTTGTTTTTAAAACATCCTTATTACACATTATTTATTATTAATTACTATTTATCATGACGCTATTTTTATTACATTATGAAAACAGCAACACTCTTCCAAGATCTCACTTTCGTAGCTTGTAACGCTTTGAACAAGCCTGTTATAAGACAAGGCTCCTATGTTTCATCAAGGAGTACCGCATGAAGGTATTTACGAAGCCAACTCAAAGAGTTCCTCCTACACAAGCATTCAGATCTTGAGCAGTCCAGGCAAACAACACGCGTTACAACAAAGCTTAAACTTGTTCTTCATATTAATTTTAAAAACCATACTAAAAATAAATGCCTATTTAATTTTAAAAACAGCAAAAAATATCCACCTCCCTTTCCATTTCTTATAAGGAGTCTTGAAGTTTAAATCTCCTCAGTGTGATAGATATGCTTGCTTTGATCTGCTTAGCTCTTGGAAGTCCAGGGGCTCTGGGCTGCTGGCCCCTAGGGACAGCTCTGTTCACCATTAGGGAATTTTTTCCCAAGAACCCCCTATAACATTTCATGAACCACTGCAATAAGGTCCCAAATCTGCAAACTACTGGTGAGAACCCTTGTGCATGCATAAGTCCCTTTAACATCAGTGAGACTGCATGGGTGTTAGAATTCACACTGGTGCATCTAGTTGTAGGATCAAGTTCTAAACCCTTCGTGATTTCCAACTTTGTATGATTTGTTCACCATTTTTTTAAGCAAGGATGGGACTGACCCAGCTATCTAGCATTACCATAAAGAAAGGACCAGAGTTCATTCCAAGTAGGCAGGGAGAAAATTCAATCCCAGTGAGGGGTTGCAGGAATGGAATACCGCAGTGTGCTATCTACTGTTACTTTAAATTTTAGGTATTGCACTGGTAAACTTTGAAGGGAGCATTGTTTGGCCAGAGGGACAGATGCTACGAATTTATGGTTTTGAGAGAATGGTGAAAGCAAAACTAGACAGTTGGAGAGAATGAGAGGGTTACTCACCTTGTGCAGTAACTGAGGTTCTTCGAGATGTGTATCCCTGTGGGTGCTCCACTTTAGGTGATTATGCACCCGGTGCCTCTAATGGGAGAATTTTGACAGAAGTACCTGGCTGGGCTGCACATGCATTCTCCCCGTCTTGTGCCTGTTGTGGTAGTTGATTAGCGCTGTGCAGCCCCCCCCCCCCCCGCAGTTCCTTCTCTATTGCAGAGGACTAATTAGAACTCCGAAGTAGAGGGGAAGAGGGAGGGTAGTGGAGCACCCACAGGGACACACAAATCTCGAAGAACCTCAGTTACTGCACAAGGTGAGTAACCCTCTCTTCTTCTTCGAGTGATGTTCCTGTGGGTGCTCCACTTTAGGTGACTGTAGGTGGAAGGAGGGGTTCGGAGTTAATTCTCAATGGACGATAGGACTATGTGTCCAAGCCAAGTGTCGGATGCTGAGACTTGGTCAATGACATAGTGTTGTATGAACATGTGGGGTGATGTCCAAGTAGTTGCTTTGCATATGTTACTCCAGGGGGAATTCTGCACCAAAAAATCCAAAATTCCGTGCCAAAAAATCCGAAATTCTGCGTATTTTATTTGTCAAAATCATGCAATATAATTACACCAGTTTCACTTATGTTGGTAATTAATTTAAACTACCATACAGAAAAAAAATCATAATAACTGTTCAGATTTCTTAAACACATGAAAGTTAAGTTACAAAGGTAACCAAGACCCTGCATTCCAGTTATAATGGATTTTCATTTAAATTACATTACTTTTATTTTGGTGTTCTGTAAAGTAGACTGTCGATTTAAATTGCTCTGACTTGCACACATGAAAGTCATACAGTTTTGCTAATCATTGTTCTGCATTTTTTTAAAAATGGATAAGTAAAATAGATCCTGAGCTGTAATCTAACCCCATTGTGCCTCTCTGGTACAGGAAAAAAAGCTAGAAAGGACACAGACCTTCCTAGTGAGGATTCCGTTACTGTCATTTACAATAAGGGCACATCTTCACTGGCAACGTTAAAGCGCTGCTGCGGTAGCACTTTAATGTGGCTTGTGTACTCGTGGCATAGCTCTGGGAGAAAAAAAACACCTCCATGAGGAAAGTAGCTACCAGCTACCAGGATTACTTTGGCTTGATCATATCTGATCTTGTGTATGACACTGGGCAGTGGCGGGATGGAAGGGAAGGCATATAGGAGAGGTGCGTCCCATCAGATGAAAAAAGCATCTCCTCTGGATTTTGGTCCCAGACCTGCTCTAGAGCAAAATGTTGGACACTTGCTGTTCCGGCTCATAGCAAATAGGTCTATTGAGGGGAACCCCCATTGCTGAAATATGTTCTGGATCACTGAGGTGTTTATTTCCCACTCATGGTTGCGTGAAAACTTTCAGCTTAGCGTTTCTGCTGTGATGGTCTGAGATCCTGGTAGGTAAGTGGCTGATATGCTGATGTTGTGTCGGATGCACCATGTCCACAACTTTATGACTTCTGTGCATAGAGAGTGCGATCTTGCTCCTCCCTGTTTGTTTATGTGGAACATGCAGGCCACATTGTCTGTCATGATCTGTTTGGTTTTGTTTTCAATTAGAGGCATAAAGTGTGCATAGACATTGTGAACTGTTAGCAGCTCCAGAATGTTGATGTGGAGAGTTGATTCCGAAGGAAACCACCTGCCCTGTGCTGTGAGGCTGTTTAAATGGACAGCCCAACCCAGAAGGGAGGCGTCTGTTGTAATTATCATGGGGGGGGGCATTTTGTGTGTGTGGGTACACCACTGTAACGAGTCCTTGACCTTCACTGGCATGCTTAGGAGTTTGTTCAGTCTGTGTTTGTGTGGAATGTACACTGTCCTGAGCCAAGCTTGCAGGAAGAGCATGCATAGTCTGGCATGATTTACTACATATGTGGTCACCGCCATGTGACCTAGTAGATGAAGGCAGATCCTGGCAGATACTTGTGGACTGTGTATCATGGTATCAATCAAGTTTGTCAGGGCGACGAATCTCTGAGGTGGTAGTGATGCTTTCGCCTGTATAAAGTTTAAGTGGGCCCCAATAAAGTCCAGTTGTTGAACTGGTGTTAGTATTGAGTTTTGAAGGTTTATTTGTAGACCAAGATCTGTGAAAAGTGACATTGTCTTTTGCGTGGTTTCGACGGCTTCTTCTCGAGTGTGAGCCTTGATTAGACAATCATCTAAATACGGCGAGTCTCATCTTACGCGCATTTAACATGCATGAATTCAGCTTTGCACGGTCGGCAAAAACAAAAAAAAGAGAGAAAAATAACCATTTAAATACTGACAGGTTTCAGAGTAACAGCCGTGTTAGTCTGTATTCACAAAAAGAAAAGGAGGACTTGTGGCACCTTAGAGACCAATTTATTTGAGCATAAGCTTTCGTGAGCTACAGCTGACTTCATCCGGATCCATACTGTGGAAAGTGTAGAAGATCTTTTTATACACACAAAGCATGAAAAAATACCTCCCCCCACCCCACTCTCCTGCTGGTAATAGCTTATCTAAAGTGATCACTCTCCTTACAATGTGTATGATAACCAAGTTGGGCCATTTCCAGAACAAATCCAGGGTTTAACAAGAACGACTTGGGGGGGGGGGAAACAAGGGGAAATAGGCTACCTTGCATAATGACTTAGCCACTCCCAGTCTCTATTCAAGCCTAAGTTAATTGTATCCAATTTGCAAATGAATTCCAATTCAACAGTTTCTCTGACATCATAATCAAAAAGGCTGACAAAGGAGGTGCTGTTGTCATCATGAATAGGTCGGAATATGAACAAGAGGCTGCTCGGCAGCTCTCCAACACCACTTTCTACAAGCCATTACCCTCTGATCTCACTGAAAGCTACCAAAAGAAACTACAGCATTTGCTCAAGAAACTCCCTGAAAAAGCACAAGATCAAATCCGCACAGACACACCCCTGGAACCCCGACCTGGGATATTCTATCTACTACCCAAGATCCATAAACCTGGAAATCCTGGGCGCCCCATCATCTCAGGCATTGGTACCCTGACAGCAGGATTGTCTGGCTATGTAGACTCCCTCCTTAGGCCCTATGCTACCAGCACTCCCAGCTACCTTCAAGACACCACTGACTTCCTGAGAAAACTACAATCCATTGGTGACCTTCCTGATAACACCATCCTGGCCACTATGGATGTAGAAGCCCTCTACACCAACATTCCACACAAAGATGGACTACAAGCCGTCAAGAACACTATCCCCGATAATGTCACAGCAAACCTGGTGGCTGAACTTTGTGACTTTGTCCTTCCCCATAACTATTTTACATTTGGGGACAATGTATACCTTCAGATCAGCCGCATTGCTATGGGTACCTGCATGGCCCCACAGTATGCCAACATTTTTATGGCTGACTTAGAACAACGCTTCCTCAGCTCTCATCCCCTAACGCCCCTACTCTACTTGCGCTATATTGATGACATCTTCATCATCTGGACCCATGGAAAAGAAGCCCTTGACGAATTCCACCATGATTTCAACAATTTCCATCCCACCATCAATCTCAGCCTGGTCCAGTCCACAGAAGAGATCCACTTCCTGGACACTACAGTGCTAATAAACGATCGTCACATAAACACCACCCTATACCGGAAACCTACTGACCGCTATACCTACCTACATGCCTCCAGCTTTCACCCTGACCACACCACATGATCCATCGTCTACAGCCAAGCTCTGCGATACAACCGCATTTGCTCCAACCCCTCAGACAGAGATAAACACCTACAACATCTCTATCAAGCATTCTTACAACTACAATAGCCACCTGAGGAAGTGAAGAAACAGATTGATAGAGCCAGAAGAGTTCCCAGAAGTCACCTACTACAGGACAGGCCTAACAAAGAAAATAACAGAACGCCACTAGCCGTCACCTTCAGCCCCCAACTAAAACCCCTCCAATGCATTATTAAGGATCTACAACCTATCCTGAAGGATGACCCAACGCTCTCACAAATCTTGGGAGACAGGCCAGTCCTTGCCTACAGACAGCCCCCCAGTCTGAAGCAAATACTCACCAGCAACCACATACCACACAACAGAACCACTAACCCAGGAACCTATCCTTGCAACAAAGCCTGTTGCCAACTGTGCTCACATATCTATTCAGGGGACACCATCACAGGGCCTAATAACATCAGCCACACTATCAGAGGCTCGTTCACCTGCACATCCACCAATGTGATATATGCCATCATGTGCCAGCAATGCCCCTCTGCCATGTACATTGGTCAAACTGGACAGTCTCTACGTAAAAGAATAAATGGACACAAATCAGATGTTAGGAATTATAACATTCATAAACCAGTCGGAGAACATTTCAATCTCTCTGGTCACACGATTACAGACATGAAAGTTGCGATATTACAACAAAAAAACTTCAAATCCAGACTCCAGTGAGAAACTGTTGAATTGGAATTCATTTGCAAATTGGATACAATTAACTTAGGCTTGAATAGAGACTGGGAATGGCTAAGTCATTATACAAGGTAACCTATTTCCCCTAGTTTTTTCCTCCCCCCCCTCACCACCAAGTCGTTCTTGTTAAACCCTGGATTTGTGCTGGAAATGGCCCAACTTGATTATCATACACATTGTAAGGAGAGTGATCACTTTAGATAAGCTATTACCAGCAGGAGAGTGGGGTGGAGGGAGGTATTTTTTCATGCTTTGTGTGTATAAAAAGATCTTCTATGCTTTCCACAGTATGCATCCGATGAAGTGAGCTGTTGCTCACGAAAGCTTATGCTCAAATAAATTGGTTAGTCTCTAAGGTGCCACAAGTACTCCTTTTCTTTTTTTCATTTAAATACTGTACCTGTAGTCCAGGTGATTCCGCCCGCCATTACACTCAATGTAATTTTGACTACACGCGATTTTCGCTTTATGCGCTGACTGCGGAATGTAACCCCAGCGTAAGATGAGACTCACCTGTACGGGTAAATCATGACCCCTTGCTTGCACAGGTGGGCCGCCACCACTGCTAGAACTTTGGAAAACACTCGGAGGGTGGGGGGGTTGGAGATTGATTGCTGTGATGTGGAGGACTGCGAAAAATTTGATCTTCGTTTGGGTGGTGTTTGCCTACATCTTTGAGGATAATACGGTCCCTGGGTCTTGTGTACGGAGCCCGTCTAGGACGTTATAACGTATGATACCTGCCCTGTTTGCATTTTGTTGCAGGTGTATAGATTCCTAGAGATCTAAGAGTGGCTCTCGAGTCCTTTAAGGAGAGAAGTGATTCGTTAATCTGGCTGGCAAACAGCTTCAGACCCTCGAAAGCAAGGTCCTTTACTGTTGATTGCACCTCCCTTGAAAACCCTGAAAAGTGAAACCAGGAGGCCCGGCAGATGCGATGGTCCTCGCAGCAGTGTCAGCGGAGTCCAGTGATGCCGGAAGGACTGTTTGAACTATAAACTGGCCTTCAGAAATGCTCTCTCTTTTCCTCTGGTATAAGTTCAATAAAGTCTGCTAATTTTGAGTAAGTCATGTGGTCATATTTTGCAAGAGAGCTTCATAATTGGCAAATCTAAACTGTAATATTGCCGATGAGTAGGCCTTGCAGCCAAGTAAATCCAGCCTTTCGCACTCCTTATCATAAGGTGTGAACCTGGAATAACGGTGCCTACCTCTTTCGTTAACAGTGTCCACCAAGAGAGAATTTGGGGGTTGGAAAATAAAAATTTTAGCCCCTTCGAAGGGACATAATACCTTTTGTCCATCCTCTTACACTAGGTCGGATTCTGGTGGGTGTTTTCCAGATGGTTATGACGGGCTCCATAAAGGCAAGGGAATCTTGGAAGATGTCAATGTGTGGAGTATGTCCAAAAGCTTGGGCTGATATTCAGTAACCTCTTCAAGAGGGATTTGAAGTGTGTTAGCTATTCTTTTAAACAGTTCCTGAAACTGTTTGAAATCATCTCCAGTAGTAGGGGGCAGAGGCATGATGGTCTTGTCAGGTGAGGATGACAAGCTGGTTGCAGGGATAGCCTCCTGGTCTAACTCCTGATCTGTTTGCTCAAAAGTTTGTTCCTGGGAGATGTCAGGTGGTACTACTGGTTTTGGCAAGAAGTGTCTATACATTTCCCTGCTGCTTGGTGGCTTGGGAAAATATTGCCTGTATGCTGCCCATGAGCCCCAGAATGACCATTGTGGTGGGAAATCACCTAAAGTGGAGCACCCACAGGGACATCACTCGAAGAACCACCTCAGGCTATGAAATGATATACCCATTTTCTAACTTTTACCTGGTAAGGATATGTAGGTTGATGATAAACAGGTTGAGCTACCATTACAGGGGAACTGGAAATGGAACGTGACTTTAAATGAAAAAAAAGAGATAAATTAGAAATTTTAATACATTAATCTCAGGAATTGTTACTTTTACTAAAACATACACCTTAAGTACTATATGCTATACAACTTACCATTTTAAAAACAAAATAATTATAAAGAATGGTTACTTACAGTAACTATGATTCTTTAAGATGATCACTTGCATGGATTCACACTGCAGACAAAGCACATGGCCTAGGCAAATGAACTCAGAACTTTCTTGAAAGCAGTGTTCATTTGGGCTGCTCACATAGCCTATATCCTCAAATTCCCCCCACCCCTGCCCAATCCTGTGGATATGAAATGGAGTGCAGCTTCAAACCTAATTTAGGTTCCTTCCACAAAACACAAGATCTGCTGGAAGTCTCTGGAATAATGGAACATATCGTACCAAAGTCCACAAGGTTGAAATAATTGAGGGCCCTGATACTAAAGGACACAGAGTATGTCTACACAACAAAGAAAAATCTGCAGCTCACCCATGCCAGCTGACTCATGCTCACGGGGCTCAGGCTGTGGGGCTCTTTCACGGCTGTGTAAACTTCCAGGCTCAGGCTGCAGGCCAAGCTCTGGAACCCTCTCACCCCGCAAAGGTCCTAGAGCCTGGGCTCCAGCCCAAGCCCAGATGTCTACACAGCAGTGAAACAGCCCCACAAGTCCAAGTCAGCTGGCACAGGCCAACCGTGGGTTTTTCTTTGCTGTTTAGCCATACCCTCAGCACCAGAGGAACCAACATCAATGTACTGGGAAGCCCAGATTTAAGGCACTTGAGGTAGTCAACACCAAGGTAATCAATGCCCAGGTGCTCAACACAAAGGGTATGTCTACATGGCAGTTAAAAACCTGTGGCTGGCCCATGTCAGCTGACTCGGGCTTCTGGGGCTCGGGCTAAGAGGCTGTTTCATTGCGGAGTAGATGTTCGGGCTCAGGCTGGAACGTGATCTCTGGGACCCTCCCACCTTGCAGAGTCCCAGAGCCTGGGCTCTGGCTTGAACCTGAACACCTACACTATAATTAAAAGCCCTTTAGCCCAAGTCAGCTAGCATAGGCCAGACGCAAGTTTTTAACTGCAGTGTAGACATACCCATGATGTCTAAAAGACAGAATCCAACAATAAACTCTGTGTAATCTGTAAATTTCTTCCCAAGACATCTTTCCAATGCAGTTTCTTGGTAAAGATAAAATATTTGTCTTTTGGGGTTGAAAGAAAGGTGCTTGCCCTTCCCTGTTTAAATCCAGCACTTGAACTACCCCCATTTATCCTCTTCCCAAAACAAGTATCAATTCTAAAATGTATGTGAGACAGATTGGGGGATATGTTTCAGAGTAACAGCCGTGTTAGTCTGTATTCGCAAAAAGAAAAGGAGTACTTGTGGCACCTTAGCGACTAACCAATTTATTTGAGCATAAGCTTTCGTGAGCTACAGCTCACTTCATCGGATGCATACTGTGGAAAATACAGAAGATGTTCTTATACATACAAACCATGAAAAAATGGGTGTTTACCACTACAAAATGTTTCACCCTCCCCCCCCCCCGCAAACTCACTCTCCTGCTGGTAATAGCTTATCTAAAGTGATCACTCTCCTTACAAGGTAGTGGTAAACACCCATTTTTTCATGGTTTGTATGTATAAGAACATCTTCTGTATTTTCCACAGTATGCATCCGATGAAGTGAGCTGTAGCTCTCGAAAGCTTATGCTCAAATAAATTGGTTAGTCTCTAAGGTGCCACAAGTACTCCTTTTCTTATTGGGGGATATGTTTGTATCAATTTATGAATTTCATTTTTTGTGAACACTGTTATATTTCACCCTCCATTTTTAATGTAACCTTTATTGTGGCCTGAAATATTCATTATGGTAGCAGGAACTTGACTCGTAATAGGGAGGCTATGGCAGAGCCATCAGCATTGAAAGTGGAACATTGGGGTTGCTATCAGCAGGGCAACTGACTTTGAACTTTCTGCCCAGAAGCTGGTAGGGGGAAGGAGCACGGAAAATCCCCAGTGGAAAAACAAGGACAGAAAAGGCTGTTTTAAAAAGAGGAATACGCTTTAAGCAAGGGAAAACCATTTCACTGCCAGAAACAAAAAAACAAGCTGAAAAAAAAAAATGGAGGCAGGAGGGGCTTTATCTCCCTAAAGAACAGTGGTCAAACCCAAAGTTCCCAAAAGGGGGTGAGATCACGCTGAGGGGACTGCATTCAAGAATTTATTTTCCATAGATCTGTAATTCTCTTATGCTTTTTAAGAGTAAAGTGTGTATGTGTATAAGAAATTCCTTTGTTAACCCTGTGTTCCTTGCTTTATGGCTACACTGACCCTGAAGGGATTAACTAGAAAGCTCACACAGCCAGGTAGACTCTGCGGGAAAAGTGTGGACACTGGTTCTGGGGTCTAGGTGGCCAGACTACAATGTCTCACTGCCCAAGAAGAGTGTTGTACATTGGGTCAGTGGATTCAGTGGTCACAATAGACTGGTGTCTATTCAGGGACTGGTCTAGATTGTGACTGCATGTTGTCACAAAACTCAGTAGTTCTTTCCTCTTACTGACAGCCAAAACCTTTCACAACATTTCTACATAGTTCTCTGTTATGAATTTCTTTCTGCTTTATAATGTCTCATCCTTTGTTCTATATTTAAAAAAAATAGGTGAGGCTAAATGAAGTGAGAATTTAAACTTAATAAACTTTTTTGTACTATTATGCATTTTTAAAGTCACAGATTCCCTAGGAAAAGTCAAAGGTAAAAGCATTAACATAATGTAAAACAGTTTGTTTTATTCAACACGATCCATGAAACCTGTACTAATGATCATCTGTTAACTGCAGTTACCTCCTGACAGACATATTAATTACATTATATGATGCAAAAACAACAAGGAGTCCTTGTGGCACATGAAAAGATGGGAGTTGCCTTACCAAGTGGGGGGTCAGTGCTAACGAGGCCAATTCAGAGTTGGAATTAATTTGCAAACTTGACACCATCAAATTAGGCCTGAATAAAGACTGGGAGTGGCTGGGTCACTACAAAAAGCAATTTTCCCTCTATTGATATTCACCCCTTCTTGTCAACTGTTGGGAACAGGCCACATCCACCCTGACTGAATTGGCCTCATTAGCACTGACCCCCCCACTTAGTAAGGCAACTCCCATCTTTTCATGTGCTGTATATTTATACCTGCCTACCGTATTTTTCACTCAGTGCATCTGATGAAGTGGGTTATAGCCCACAAAAGCTTATGTCTAAATACATTTGTTAGTCTCTAAGGTGCCGCAAGGACTCATTGTTTTTACTGATAGAGACTAACACGGCTACCCCTCTGAAACCTGTCATTGTATGATGCAGTTACAGTCAGAAAAGCAGCCAGTTCCTCAGCTGCCATCAAACATCATGAGAGACTAGGTGGGTAAGGTAATATCTTTTATTGGACCAACTTCTGCTGGTGAAAGAGACAAACTTTTGAGCTAACACAGAGCTCTTTGTCAGGTCTGGGAAACGTACTCAGAGGTTGTGTCTATACTAGAGAGTTTACAGTGGCACAGCTGTACTGTACTTCTTGGGGGGGGGTAGAGGGGGAGGCTGAAGGATAGGATCATATTTTCAAAGGGTAGACAATGTGCCCACCCCCCACCTGACCACTAGCTGGCAATGTTAGTGGTTGTTCACCTACTGAGGGAAAGGAGGGGAAAAAGCCGGGGCGGGGAGAGGTTAGTGAGTTATAGATTGTTTATAATAAGCCATAAATCCAGTTGTCTCAATTCAGTCCATGATTTTTAGCTGGCACTTACCATCCCACACTGGAAGCCTTACAGGATAACACCAAACAATTACAACCCATATTCAATGAGGACCAAATCCTGAAAGAAATCTTTCCCACCTCTTCTGGCCTTCAAACAATTCCCCAGCCTCTCCATGCTCATCATCTGAAGCAAGCTCCACGCAGACTAGGACACACCAACTGAAAGTGGCGCACACCCTGCCAGAACAACAGATGCAAAACCTATAGATATATCTTCACTTCTATGATGATCATCACCCCCAGCAACATGCCTTTCAAGATCTATGGGTCTTATACTTGCCTATCACAACATGTGATGTACATCACCCAGTGCACTAAATGCCCCAATAACAACTATGTGGGTGAAACCAGACAATCATTACGCTCTCGAATGAATTAACACAGAAAAATGATGAGACAAAACTATTATATCATCTGTGGGTTAGCACTTTTCACAAAGGAAACCTGCACAATCCCTTCAAAAGAAGAACCTGGGAACTTAAATTCGTAATTTTGCTAGATACGAAAAATCATGGACCAAATAGAAACACTGGATTTATGGTTTATTCCAACAATCTATAACCCACAAGCCCCCCGCCCCCAGTTTTTTCCCCCTTCAATACCCCTAGGAGTGAAGAGGTGTTAAGGGGCCACTTCACCTTGAACGGTCCCTTGAAATATGTGTATGTGACATGTATTTATGCCAAGCAATCTGCTCCACCTTGTATTTAGCTGGGAAACACTGAGAACATTTCCCAGACCTGAAGAAGATCTCTGTGTAAGCTCAAAAGCTTGTGTCTCTCACCAGCAGAAGTTGGTCCAATAAAAAATATTACCTCACCCATCTTGTCTCTTTCATATCCTGAGACCAACACAACTATAACAATATTGCCTATAATTAAAGATAATGTACAGTTAACAAGTTTCATGGTAGTAATTAATTTTCTTCAGAGTTTTATCTATTTTGTATAACAAGGAGAGAGGAAAGAAGAAAACATGGAAAATACAATAAAGAAGCAAAAGGAAACAAGCTTCCTGGAACAGAACCTTACCAACAAGCCAGTTGTGAGACATATGCAGTATTCTCAAATGATAATCTTTCAGATATTACTTACAGGCCATGGCTGTGGAACAGATGCAACTTCAGGAGTATGAAAGTAAGCTACTCCATTGTGATAAGTATAAGGATATCCAGTTGAAGTGGTCAAGTACATTGTTCCAGCTGCTGGCATTATGCTAGAGCCTACAATAAACAAGGATGGTTGAAATTAAAATTAAACAAACTTGCAGCTTTTAAAACAAGTGAAGTAATAGAAAATTCCAATGCACATTTTAATTGCCAAACATATAACAAATTTTATACTTGATATATCTACTCCATGTTGCTGCTCTGCATCTCTCTGTAACAGGAATGTGTCTCAAACAAACCACAGATGCTGCAATGGCTCTGGTGGAGTGCATTTTTGAATTCTTGGCAGGAACTATGCTTCTAGCTAAAATGTAACATAGTTCTCTGTATCTTTTTATCCAGGGTGACAGCCTTTGTTTGCTAATAAGCTCTCTCTGACATCTTTCCCCATAGGCTATAAATAGTCAACTGGATTTTCTAAAGGCTTTTGTACTCTCTAGGTAAATACATTCTAATGTCCACATTATGCAGATAAAATTCCCTGGGTTGGAAACAGGGCTTTGAAAGAAAGCTAGGAGGGAGAGGTAGTAAATGGAAATTTGACACCATCTTGGACATGAAGCTAAGTTTGGGCCTCACAATCACCTGGACCTTATGTACCTAAGTGTATGGTAGTCTGGCCATTAATGCATCAGTTCTCCAGCTCTTTTGGCAGAGGCTTTAAGATGGCTTTAAGAAAAGCTGTCTTTAGAGACAGATGCACCAAAGACATTTTCTTGAGGGGCTCAAAGGGAGGATCCACGAGTTTAATCAGAGCAAGATTTAAGCCCCAAGAATAGAGGAGGCTCCCTTGTAGAAGGAAAAACATTGGTCATGCCTTTCAGGAACAAAGAAACAGTACAATCAGAAAATATAGATCTGTTTTTAATATGCCTGACAGCTAAATGCTCCTTAAGCCTGGATTTAAGGAGAAGGAAGTTGTCCAATGTCCTGATGTCAACTTGGGGAGCCTTCAAAATCATCTCCAATGGTGTCAAAGCTACGCTGAGACAACTGCAGATTTGAATCAGAGAGGTAAGTACAGAAGCAGAGTCAAGTGGTGGAAAAGTATGTGGTGAAATGGGCAGTAGCCTCAGTGGTGGTCCCCCATTCATGCAGTGGGAGAGAGAAGGGGTTCTTGGGATCTATAGTAATGACATGTCCAGGCTGATTGGTGCTCAGAGGTCTGCCACTGGAGATGTGTGTTGAAGAGACAGCTATAGCGTTAAAAATCTCCGAAATACTCTTGTGTTGAAGAGTAAGAGAGACAGTTCCGCCTCGTCTTTTGTTTGTGCCCCTCTAGTGGGGAGAAGTGCTTCCTGTTCTCTTTCTGATTTCCTGGAGGAGTCCTGTGGTGCCATAACTGATGTATTGGTGCTGGAGGACATGTTCAATATAGGACTTTGTGCTGGCAGAGAGGGCAGTGGTGCTGGATGAAGGGTTTGACCTGGGACTTTTCAAACCTTATGCCACAGTGCCAGCTCAGTTTTTACTGTTGTGCCATAAACTGATTTTGATGCCACAGAACTGACGGGACTGACCACTGGTAGCTGAGGGAGTCTCTCCCTTTATGGGGCTGTAGCGGGGTGGCTACCCTGCTCCTAAAATAGAAGGGGTTAAAAGCAGCCCTGGAAAGGGCTGTGGCTGGCTGATTGGGGAAGCAGCCGCAGCTCGGCGACGCCCCAAGCAGGACCCAGCTGGCCTGTATAAAAAGGCTGTGAGCCAGCGGCCCAAGGAGTCTCTCTCCAGGCTGGGAGAGAGCAGGGCCTGGCTGCCTGCCTGACAGTGTACTCAGGGTGGTGCAGTGCTGGGGAAGGAGCAGGCTGAGTGGGGGCGCTCCAAGCTGGCAACTCCCCAAACTGTAGGGTCTGGTCCAAGGCCCATAAAGGTACTGGGAGGCAGAGGAAGGCAACAGGTCCGAACTCCCTTGCCTATGATGAGTGGCCTTTACACTGCAGTCTGCCCCAGGGAGCGGGGGCTTGGTGATGACTGGCAGTAGCCCAGACTGAGGCAAGGCGGGGATAGTGGGTTGGGGGATTCCCTAGGAAGGGGAGATCCAGAGGCAGAGTGTGGGGGTACTGCCAGGGGGCAGAACCCCAGAGAAAGCAGCACTGGGGTCTGTGAGGGACATGGGGGCTAGAGCTGTGGCGGATCACCGGCCTGCAGAGGGCACTCTGGTGGCTGGATTCCCGATGACTATCAGCAGGAGGTGCCACAGGGGTGAGTCTGCTCCTTTACAGGAGCTAAGTAGATTCCAGTCTTGTGCCTTTGGTGGAAGATGGTGCAGAAGCCCAATGAGAAGGGTTTGTCTCACAGGAGAGGACCTCAGGATTGATCATGGTCTTGACACCAGTCATGGGCCTGCCAGAGTTTCAGGCTGTACATGTTCTGAGGCCAGATGAGTCTGGAGCCTCAAGTCTCTCTCCCTTCTGGCCTGGGGAGTAAAGGCATAGTAATGGTAAGAGTTGGCTTTACTCAAAAACAGATGGAACTGGATGTGGGCATCAGACTCAGGAATACCCTGGGCAAGAGGAGCACCTCTTGAAGCCCTTACAGGGCTCAGGACCTGTCATAGTTCTGGTAAAGGAGCCCAGAGATAGGCCAAGGGAATGGCTACTTACACTATTCTAAAGTTGACTAACTATACTACACTACACTAAACAATACTAACTATTTACAGACCTCCAAGAAAAGGTTATAAGGTAGTCTAGCACTGAGGACAGGACATGGTGAGTTCCGTCTGCTCTCTGCAGTGGCAATGAAGGAGCTAAGTCAGTTAGGGTGCATACTCCACTATATAGAGTAAGGCGATGATGTCATTCTTGTGTACTCCCAATGGAATAGGTTTTTCAAGGCAGTTCGGCAGCTCAATACCAAGAGATGCCAAACCCACAAAATATAACACACAGAGGCCCCTGGAGAAGAACAAAATGCTTTATACTCTATTTAGTTTGTAAAACAAAACTCTGTAATACAGATAAAAGCAATTACAATGCAAAGGTACTGAAATATGACTGTCCTGGGTAAGCTAAGCCTTTTATCTATGGATTCACACTCTTTGACAAGACACTTCATCAGTATGATTTCAAAGTCTTCCCAAAACTCCAAAAATGGAAACTAAAAAAACAGGGATGCAATTTTGGATAAGAAGATTGTTGTAATTTAATGCAAAATAACGTTAAAAAACTTAACAGTAGAGCTGGTTGAAAAATTTCCAAATTCCCAATGTCGACAAATTTTTCATCCATTTTAAACATAAAAAATCAAGTTTTTATTAAAATTTAGTTTTTCAATTAGCTCTAGTTAACAGTACCTAAAAACGGTTCATACAAAGACTTTATTATGAATAATCTTTTGCTTTAAGAAAATAAATTCCTGAACACTTCAAAGCTGTCTAATCAGGTCAAAATGAAACTAATCATTAACTAAGTATCACAAAACACAACCCCGGTATTAGAAACATCTGAAGAGGTAAAATGTAAGAAAGGGGAACTAAACAATTCCTCAGCAAATGCTATTACCGAAGTCAGAAGTAAAGGTGGAAAAATAACTAGTTGACAATCCTATCAATCTTGGAAGTTTGTAATTTGGTATCAGATAAGTTAAAAGTAATGACAAGCTAAACTTGTGGGAGACTAACTATAGACTCACAGAAACTAAAGACAGTGGAAGCCTATTCCATCCCCTTCCAATTCAGTATTCCCTATGCTATATATTTACTAGTACAACATTCAGTTAACTTAAAAAATATTTCAAGCAATATTGCTTTTGTTACTTCTCTTATGAGACCATTCCACACCCCAACAGATTTCAATCTCTGAAATTTATTTCTGATATTCAGCCTAAATTTTCCATTTATAAATTACATTCTTTTGCTCATGGTTATAGCCCTTCACTGTCCTAAGTAGCTGGTCTCTTAACTTGTGTCTTCACTTTCCAGATATTTATAGGTTATTATCGAACACCACACCAACCCTTAGTCAGAACTTATTTAGGATATTCATAATAATTATCTTCTCTCATTAGGTCAGTTCCTCTAGATCCCTAATTGTATTTGTTGATCTTCTCTAAATTCCTCCCACTTTGTCTGCTCTTTCTGGTAATACAGTGCACACAAGTAAATGGAATATTTCAAATGTGTTTGCTCCAGAGGAACACAGAGAGGGACCTCCTTTGTTCCATAACATGGTGCCTTTTGGGTATGCAAGCCCAAAACTACATTGCCTTTTTTTTTTTTGCTGACATACCACAGCAGTATCAGGTATAGAAATACATTCCTTCTCATGTAAAAATCTACAAAAAGGGACCACCAACCATCAAAGATTTTTTGAAAAGTTTTTGAAGAACTGAAGCGGCACTGCATTATCCCTGTTCTCTAGTGTGACACTATGGGACAGGTGACACTAGAGAATAGGCAGTGGGAGTGGATATCTAAACATACATATGCCAAAGAGCCTCTTGTATAAATGTCCCAAATCTCATGCATCCCTGGCTTTACCCAGAGAACGTCCCTGCGTCTGTTAGGTGCAACCTCTGGAGTAGATAAGAGGAACATGTGCCACCCACAATATATTATCTCATTTAAATCTCCTTCAGTGTGGCTGTAGGATGAATACACTCTCACTTCGTGCCATCCTTAAACCGTATATCACTGCTGTCTCGTCGTGCCACGGGCCACTTCCAGCACATCTGAATCCACTGCTGTGCTACCACTGGTTATACTTCAATAGCTATGACCTTTGAACATGGCTTCACACAGCACACATGGGGATTTAATGTTCCTTAGAGCAACATATGTAGCATGTCAATATAACACGTGCTCTGTTTCCAATAGGAAAATGCTGTATACAGCAGACTGTCACATACACTTTCCCTGCTGTTAAAACACATTTGTCTTTAGCTTTGAGGCTCTGTCACAATAAGGGCCTGTGGCAGCTAGGAAGGGGCATACTGCCATACCAGAGAGTCACATTCCATGCAGCCTACCCACATTCAAGTGGATACAGTCTTCATCCATTGGATCCCTTCCATGCAATATACAAAGGAACATACAGTAGGAGGTTAAAGGATGGTGCCTGGAAATCTGGTTCTTTTGACATTTTTGTTAGTATGTCAGTGCTTCCACATGCTGACTATTCTGATCATATTCAATGCTCTGGATTAGTACAGTACAGGTCCAACACAGATATTTTTGGTTAAGAGTTCTATTTATATCACATACAGCTAAAGAATATAATGAAAATACATACGAGGAATCCCTACTTGTTGTTTTCTTATTGCTGGACCAATATTCAGTTTCTTATCCTTATAATTAAGTTTTTCAGCCTAAAACAAACAAAGAAAAACACTTAATATTCAGTACTTTTACTTCTTATTTTTTGGGTCCATATAACTACTGAAAGTAAAACTAGAAGTAGATGATAGTGAACACACCCAAGAAGCTTCTTTCAGATCTCTGATAGTGTTCCTCAAGTACTAAAAAAACCCACTTTTATTATCTAAGTAATAAAAGTGGGCTTCATTTTGCAAAAATTACCAATTGTGCTCCAATATGTACATGGTGCTTACTGTGATTTGGGCAAATGCTAAATAAAATTTACTTCTGAATGCTAATGGAGCTTCCTGACCAGCTACCAGAGACATAAATAACTGCTAGTAAAAACACTAGTTTTACTTTTTTCCTTTTAAAAAATGTCGTCATAAAAATATTTGAGTTTACTTTAAAAAAAAATTAACTATATTAAAACATGCAATTAATACACTGCAAGGCTACTATATACTTTATAACAGTTGACAGCAATAATTCAGCTGGTGTGCTGTAAATTCACACTCTGAGGGCTTGGATACACTTGCGAGTTAGAGCAGCCTCGGACGCCCTAACTCATGATGCGTCTATGCTGGCAAGGTATGTAAAGCTCCCGGACTCCGTGGCTGGAGGGCTCCTGGTAGTCTACCTCCACAAGAAGCATAACACTTCCTGCGCCCCGGCTGGAGCACCATGGCGCCAGTGTGGATGCCCTGATCTATTAATGCGCTCTGATCGGCCTCCAAAAGTGTCCCACAATGCCTGTTCTAGCCACTCTGGTCATCACTTTGAACTCTATTGCCCTGCCCTCTGGTGACCGACTGTCAAAGCTGCCCTTTAAATTCTCTGGGAATTTTGAAAATCCCCTTCCTGTTTGCTCAGTAAGGCGTGGAATGCTCTCAGTGAATCTTTCCAGGTCACCTTGCCTTAGGGCGACCAGACAGCAAGTGTGAAAAATCAGGACAGGGGGTGGGGAATAATAGGAGCCTATATAAGAAAAAAACCCAAAAATCGGGACTGTCCCTATAAAAACAGGACACCTGATCACCCTACTATGCCCCCACACGCCAGGCAATCCCCAGTATGGAACAATGGTGAGGTACTGGACCTCATCAGTGTTTGCGGGGAGGAAGCTGTCCAGTCCTGGCTTTGCTCCAGCCGCAGGAATTACGATACCTTTGGGCAGATATCAAGGGACATGATGGAAAGGGGCCATGACCGGGACGCACTGCAGTGCAGGGTTAAAGTGAAGGAGCTGCGGAATGCCTACCACAAAGCCTGTGAGGCAAAACGCCGCTCCGGTGCTGCTCCTGCCACCTGCTGTTTCTACAAAGAGCTGGACGCAATACTTGGGGGCAACCCCACCTCCACTCCTAAGACCACCACGGACACTTCAGAGCCCAGTTCAGCAAGGCAGGAGGAGGAAAGCAAGAGCGAGGGTGCTGAGGAGGAGGGAGACAGCCTGGCATCCCTAGATGCATGCAGTCAGAAGCTGTTTTCAAGCCAGGAGGAAGGTAGCCAGTCGCAGCGGATGGTGCTTGGGGAAGGACAAACACTAGAGAAAGTATCCGGTAAGCTGCTTTTATTTTGGGAAGGAAGTTGTTCGGTGCGGGCTCTTGGGGCGAAAAGGGTTAGGGCTGTATGCGTGCCTAGATGCAGAATAGGGCATTGATGTGCTCTCTCACATCGCGGTAATTGGCCTCAGTGATCTCTTCATAGAATCATAGAATATCAGGGTTGGAAGGGACCCCAGAAGGTCATCTAGTCCAACCCCCTGCTCAAAGCAGGACCAATTCCCAGTTAAATCATCCCAGCCAGGGCTTTGTCAAGCCTGACCTTAAAAACCTCTAAGGAAGGAGATTCTACCACCTCCCTAGGTAACGCATTCCAGTGTTTCACCACCCTCTTAGTGAAAAAGTTTTTCCTAATATCCAATCTAAACCTCCCCCACTGCAACTTGAGACCATTACTCCTCGTTCTGTCATCTGCTACCATTGAGGACAGTCTAGAGCCATCCTCTTTGGAACCCCCTTTCAGGTAGTTGAAAGCAGCTATCAAATCCCCCCTCATTCTTCTCTTCTGTAGGCTAAACAATCCCAGCTCCCTCAGCCTCTCCTCATAACTCATGTGTTCCAGTCCCCTAATCATTTTTGTTGCCCTTCGCTGGACTCTCTCCAATTTATCCACATCCTTCTTGAAGTGTGGGGCCCAAAACTGGACACAGTACTCCATGTGAGGCCTCACCAATGTCGAATAGAGGGGAACGATCACGTCCCTCGATCTGCTCGCTATGCCCCTACTTATACATCCCAAAATGCCATTGGCCTTCTTGGCAACAAGGGCACACTGCTGACTCATATCCAGCTTCTCGTCCACTGTCACCCCTAGGTCCTTTTCCGCAGAACTGCTGCCTAGCCATTCGGTCCCTAGTCTGTAGCTGTGCATTGGGTTCTTCCGTCCTAAGTGCAGGACCCTGCACTTATCCTTATTGAACCTCATCAGATTTCTTTTGGCCCAATCCTCCAATTTGTCTAGGTCTTTCTGTATCCTATCCCTCCCCTCCAGCGTATCTACCACTCCTCCCAGTTTAGTATCATCCGCAAATTTGCTGAGAGTGCAATCCACACCATCCTCCAGATCATTTATGAAGATATTGAACAAAACCGGCCCCAGGACCGACCCTTGGGGTACTCCACTTGATACCGGCTGCCAACTAGATATGGAGCCATTGATCACTACCCGTTGAGCCCGACAATCTAGCCAGCTTTCTACCCACCTTGTAGTGCATTCATCCAGCCCATACTTCCTTAACTTGCTGACAAGAATACTGTGGGAGACCGTGTCAAAAGCTTTGCTAAAGTCAAGAAACAATACATCCACTGCTTTCCCTTCATCCACAGAACCAGTAATCTCATCATAAAAGGCGATTAGATTAGTCAGGCATGACCTTCCCTTGGTGAATCCATGCTGGCTGTTCCTGATCACTTTCCTCTCATGCAAGTGCTTCAGGATTGATTCTTTGAGGACCTGCTCCATGATTTTTCCAGGGACTGAAGTGAGGCTGACTGGCCTGTAGTTCCCAGGATCCTCCTTCTTCCCTTTTTTAAAGATTGGCACTACATTAGCCTTTTTCCAGTCATCCGGGACTTCCCCGGTTCGCCACGAGTTTTCAAAGATAATGGCCAATGGCTCTGCAATCACAGCCGCCAATTCCTTCAGCACTCTCGGATGCAACTCGTCCGGCCCCATGGACTTGTGCACGTCCAGCTTTTCTAAATAGTCCCTAACCACCTCTATCTCCACAGAGGGCTGGCCATCTCTTCCCCATTTTGTGATGCCCAGCGTAGCAGTCTGGGAGCTGACCTTGTTAGTGAAAACAGAGGCAAAAAAAGCATTGAGTACATTAGCTTTTTCCACATCCTCTGTCACTAGTTTGCCTCCCTCATTCAGTAAGGGGCCCACACATTCCTTGGCCTCTTCAAAGGTCTCATGCAGAAGCTGGGCAATCTGCTTGCGCAGGTTCCTTGGCAGAGCTACTGTGCTCCTTGTCCCAGTAAGGCTAACATGTCTGCGCCACTGTGCCGTGTGGGCAAGGGGACCATTCCTGCACACAGGCAAGCTGCCTATGGGCCAGGGCGGAAGCCGCACTGTAGTAGAAGACCCTCCCTTGCTTTCCAGGTCACCCTCAGCAGCAAGATATCTTCCAGGACAAACTCCTGTGGAAAATGTGGGGACAGTGTTCAGTATAGGGGCCCCCTGCACCTCTTGGCTCTCCCCAAGGCACAGAACCCCAGAGGACAGTACGGCCATGAAACAATCATGCCCCTTGCCCCTGTGCTTACTCACCATTTTGGGGCTCCTGTGGGTTATGTGTGCTCGCTTTGGGAGGGGCAATTTCTGCTATTGTGTACACAGTGCTTGTCTTTAAGTATGGCCAAATCATTGCTGTGTCTGGTGTGAACAATGCTGCCTCTTTTAAGTGTTGCATTTTGGCTTTACAGATGCAACCTTGAGATCCCAGCTGTCCTTGTTATCAACGTCTGAAAGACTCCAAAGAATCAGGAGGTGTATGCAAAAAAGCAAAGAGGACATGCTGCATGATGTCATGCAGCAGTCCCTTAATGAAAATTAAAAAGGACAGGAGGGTCCGCCAGCAGAATGCGGATGGCCGGCACCAAAGCATGGAGTGCCAGCTAAGCATCATGGAGTGCCAGCTAAGCATCATGGAGTGCCAGCTAAGCATCATGGAGTGCCAAGCGGACTCGATACAGGCGCTTGTAGCAATGCAGGGGGAGCACTTCCGTGCCCGCCCCCCCTTCAGCCCTTGTCCCAAAACTCTTTCCCTTGTGGCCCCATGTCACCGCCAACCCACTTTTCCCAACATCCGGGTTCTTAACGCCACCAGCTGCCTCCAACACCTGTAGCTTCACCACCCAGCCCTGCAAACTACAACCCTTACCCACTGCACTCAACCTCTATCACCATGCATTTTAGCCATCCTGAAGTGCAGCACCCATTGCACAGCACTCCGGACAGGAAGGCTGAGTATGCTAGGACATACGCAAACCTGTGATTGTCCCGTTCCCCACCTCACCCTCTTCCCTTGTCCCACACAGCACAGATGTGTCATGCCCTTTCTGTTTCCCAAGCAGTTGTTTCTTTGCAATAAATGAATTTTTTGGCTTTGAAAACATTCTTTATTATTGCATTAAGTAAAAGATACCATAGCCCAGGAAAGCACCAGGCACTGCAAGTCAGTGCATCATATGTAGCAAACACAGATTCCTACTAACATTGGAACCACTGCACTTCACTCCCATGTAGGGAACCAAACATTACTGGTGGCTTTCAGCCTCAACTTGCTCTCTCAAGGAATCCCTAATCCTTGCAGTGCTGTGCTGGCCCCTCTAATAGCCCGGCTCTCTGGTTGTTCAAATTCAGCCTCCAGGTGTTGAACCTCTGAGTTCCATGCCTGAGGGAATCTTTCAACCTTCCCTTCACAAATGTTATGGAGGGTACAGCACGCAGATATAACCGTGGGGATATCATTGGCCAGGTCCAGCTTCCCATACAGACAGCCACAGCAGCCCCTTAAACGGCGAAAAGCACACTCCACAGTCATTCTGCACCAACTCAGCCTGTTGTTGAACTGCTCCTTGCAGCTGTCAAGGCTCCCTGTGTAGGGTTTCATGAGCCACAGCATTAAAGGGTAAGCAGGATCTCCAAGGATCACAATGGGCATTTCGACTTCCCCTACGGTAATCTTCTGATCTGTGAAGAAAGTCCTGGCTTGCAGCTTCCTGAACAGGCCTGTGTTGCGAAAGATGCGTGCGTCATGCACCTTTCCAGACCAGCCTGTGTTAATGTCAATGAAACGCCCATGGTGATCCTCAAGCGCCTGGAGAACCATCAAGAAATACCCCTTCTGATTAACGTACTTGGAAGCTAGGTGGGCTGGTGCCAGAACTGGAATATACTTCCCATCTATCACCACTCCGCAGTTAGGGAAACCCATTTGTGCAAAGCCAGCCACAATGTCATGTACGTTACTCAGAGTCACAGTTCTTCTGAGCAGGATGTGACTAATGGCCCTGCAAACTTGCATCAACAGGATTCCAACGGCCGACTTCCCCACTACAAACTGGTTAGTGACTGATCAGTAGCTGTCTGGAGTTGCCAGTGTCCAGAGTGCAATAGCCACCTGCTACTCTACCAGCAGGGCAGCTCTCAATCTCGTGTCCTTGTGCTGCAGGGTGGGGGCGATCTCAGCACACAGTCCCATGAAAGTGGCTTTTCTCACCTCAAAGTTCTGCAGCCACTGCTCGTCATCCCAGACTTGCATGACGATGTGATCCCACTACTCAGTGCTTGTTTCCTGAGCCCAAAAGCAGCGTTCCACGGTGGTGAGCATGTCCATGAATGCCACAAGCAATCTCGTGTGGTGTGCGTTATGTGAGTCGACATCATCCTCGGACTCCTCACTGTCAGTTTGTAGCGTAAGGAGTAACTTGACTGCAATTCATGACGTGTTGGTGAGACCCATCGGCATATTCCTCAGCAGTTCAGGATCCATTCCCACAGACCGAAAGGGAAGACAGAGCGCACAGTACAAAAACCATTGAAAGATGGTGCCAAATGTGGACGGAAGCACAGGGATTGCTGGGATGCAAAGTGATGCCTCAGGGGCATTGGGACAGGACCCAGAATGCCCTACACCCTCCCACCCCCTTCCCACAAGCCACAGCACCAGAATGGGAAGAGATGCTCTGTAGGATAGCTGCCCATAATGCACCGTTCCCAATGCCACTGCAAGTGGCGCAAATGTGGCCACACCAGTGCGCTTGCAGCTGACAGTGTGAACACAGTGCAGCGCTTTCCCTGCTGCTGTCTCTAAGGGCTGGTTTAACTCACAGCGCTCTACATCTGCAAGCGTAGCTATGCCCTGAGGCTTGCAGCAGAGTAACCTGCTGTGCAGGTTAGTGCTGTCTACACTGGGAGTTAGGTCAGCTTAAAGACATCACTCTGGAGTATGGATTTTTCACACCCCTGAGTAACACAGCTAAGCTGACTTAATTTTCTAGTGTAGACCAGGCCAAAGTGTAAATTCAAGTAGGATGGGGCTACTTTTATTTACATCTTCTTTCAGCTCCTCATCATTTAAAGGAAAACAACAAAAGTGACTATAAAAATACTGTCAAATGCACAAAGTAAACCAACTGCAAACTTTCACTAATATCTTTCATTTATAGTAGATGTAAGTATTACTTTGCATCTGCAGTAGTTAAAACAAAAATCAGACAGCAATGTGATTTTTAAATTGTAAGTGTCCCTTTTATCCTGCTTCTGCAAAAGGAAATCTGGAGGAACCAGAGGGCCTGATTCTCCATTTCCCTGAACACTTTGTAGTCATTTACACCAGGACAAAATGGGTGTAAAATCAGAATCAGGACCCACGTTTCCACTGCCAGAGCTAGAAGGTTCAAGTACCAGATACAATATATACATTAGGGAGCTAACAATAAAACCCTCAAACCTTTTGCAGTTTTATTATCCAGAATATTTATTTAAAGGAAATGTATAAAGATATCAGTTGCAGTCAAGTCCAAAGGCAACAGTCAGAGAACAGAATACTTTCCTCCTCCGGGCCCCAATTCAGCAAGATATTTAAGCACTTGCGTAACGCTAAGCACTGTCTATGTGCTTAAAAATTAGGCACGTGCTTTGCTGAATTTGAGCTCTGGAACACAAAGGATGGTACTATGTGTTCTCTTTCATGGCAAATAAACCTATTTAATGGAAAGCAGCAAGTGAGACACGATAACGAGTGTACAGTTTCCAGAGCCAAATTGCTTCCTGACACAGGTGGTGGGAACAAGCACCTCTCTGGTGATTGATGTTATATATTACATTGGTATTATCAGTCAGAATTTGGACTGCTTATATATATATATGTATGTATATATTATTTTAACTAGAGTTGGTCAAAAATGGGAAATACCATTTCATAAAAATTTCATTAAGAATTTTCCAGCTCTTTGAATAAAATTTTCATAAAATTTCAATATTTTAAAAATTTCAACCAGCTCTACTTGTTGATAGGCCTCCACTCAGTCTAGAAGAGGCTTTGCTTGAGATAACATCCTCTGGTCTTCTTCAGGGAACTTCATGAACACAACTGAGCCCATGGCTCATCCAGCCAACATAGCCCAAGCAGGCCAAAAGAACAGGTTGCAAAAGGCTAAGGTTGTGGAGCCATCATGGCTTCCTATATCCTAAGAGAAGGACAAGAAAGAATATCCTGGCAGCTAAGAAAGGTCCATTCTGGGGCAAACCTCACATTCGCAGGAGCAAGAATTAAGCGTATCTGGAAGTGGGCCTCACAGATCTCAGAGTTTTTTGAGTGAACCTCAGTGGTTCCTCCTTGATGAGAGTGAGGTTAACTTCAATTTCTCTCATGATCTCAGCCTCAGCCCTAAAAATATAGTCTCCTTTACAGATGTCTTATGACAGCTGGATTCTCTACTCAAGAAAATCAAAGCACCAGGAGGAACTTCAGATCCAAGTGAGCAGTATACAAGGAAGAGGCTGGAAACAGTTATCTCTACAAAGTTAAGGTACCTGACACTGAACCATCAGCTTCACCTGCCTTAGTCAGCTCCACAGACTCCCAGCACCCACCCTCCCTTAAAACTAAATCTCTGAGATGTCTTCTTGGATGTTCTGTGGGTTCAGAAGGGAAAATAATGCTGCTGCTACTTCTCTTCATCCTTCTGTACCAAGAGAAGAAAGCAACAAATCTGACAAACTGGCCCACAGACATCCTGGGCTTCTTTAATACCTTCAAATCCAAGCAGGTAAACACAGAAGGGACAAATATCCACTGGCAAGGGATGTCTGCAAGCACTAATACCAAATTAAAGAATTTACCTAAACAATGAGTATAATGATGATTATATGTCATCTTACCTCTTGTAAAATTTTTTGTGCATCTTCTTGAGTTTCAAAAGTGATGAAACCATACCTAAATAAAAATTACATGAATTATTTTTCTTGGCATACTACTTTATAACCTAAAACATGTTATATATTACATATTACACAAAATACTATGTTAAAACATTAAGTTTGAAAAGTAAAGCACTAAGAAGTTAATAAATGACAAATAAGGTTGCTGTGGCACAGCAACCTTAATTTGGCCCCAAATGCGTATGAACTATAATAGTCTTTAATTACATGATCACATTCTATTTTTCTCACAGGACCACTGTCTCATTCAGTGAACAGTGCTTAATGAGCAGCTATTCAATATTTTGTTTTATCTTCACTGTTCAGTGCGTGGCCCTGGCCCAGGCCCAGGCCCTGCTCTGAAGACAGAATTAACATCCTCATGGGCTTTTTTATAGTGATCATCACTATAATATGACTGCTTTATAAACATTAATGAATTTATTTTCACAGCACCTGTGAGAGGAAGGGGTATTATTATCCACATTTTACAGATGGGGAACTGAGTCACAGAGAGATTAAAGTCAAAAGTATCCACTACATTTTGGTGCCCAATTTACTGTATATTATCCAAACCCTTCTCTGAAGGCATAATTATTAATATCCTCATGGGCTTTTCTATAGCACTGGCCAACAGCATCTGAATTCTTCACAAATATTAATTAATTAATTTTCACAGCATCCTGTGAGGTGACAGAGTGGTATTATCCTACTTTAGAGATGGTGAACACAGGAACAGAAAGTTTAAGGTAAAAATTCTTCACTGATTTTGGATGCTCAATTTGAGACACCTGTGACCTGATTTTTCAGCACACTTAGCATCATATAGCATTTTGTATGTTCAGACACAGGTTCCTATTGACATCAGCTGATGCTGAGAGTACTTAACACTTCTGAAAATTAAACACCAGGGTATCAAGTGGGGCACCCAGAAAATGAGGAATACACAATTAGTGATCACCTGTGAAGAGTTTGGTTTAAGTGACTTGCACAGCATCATCTAGAAACTCTGTAACATGGGCTGGGATAGAATCTCATTCTCCAGAGCAATATTTAACTGCTTTAACTATGAAATCATCCTTTTTCTTCCTGCAGTCCACTGCCTCATTCGCTACAGAACTTCCAATTTCTGCAACAAATAAAGCCGGGGTCTTATAGACAACAACCTCCTTCACTACACAACCTGATTCATTGTAGGGTGACCAGATGAAACGGGCAAAATATCGGGACACATGGGGGAAGAAAAAAAAAAAAGCAGCCGGAGTGGAGTTGCCAAAGCACAAAAAAAAAAAAAAAAACCCTGCCGGAGTGGCCAAAGCTGCAATATCGGGACAAATGGCATCCTGACCATGCATCGGTCGGGACATGGGACAAAGAACTAAAAATCTAGACAGTCCCGATTTTATCGGGACGTCTGGTCACCCTAGATTCATTCCCACAGCAGGTCCATCCTCTGCCAAGAATGAGACAGGGGTCCTGTGGAAAAATAGTGTGTGATTATGTAATTTTAGAGAATGTATTATAATGCATATACACAAGAGATCACTTACTTTTGAGTGCTTGCCTTTGCAGTCTTAATGTTCTTCTAAACACTATTTTTTGTTTTTTATTTTAAATTTTAAAAAAGCAAACTGAAAAAAACAAACTTCATCATACTGATATCCACACGGTTCATCAGCAAGGTTGGAATCTACAGAGTCTGTGAATCCATCACACAGACCTCTGTCACTTGAGATAACTATGTAACTGATAGCTGTGATGGTAAGTTGTCATCCTCTGTGTGGACCGGAATTAAAGAAGAATGAGACACACACGTAACCTGTTGGTTTCAAATGTATTTGGTAAGAGCAGAATAATGGTGAGACACAGGGATCTTGGATTCCTTCTGCAGACCTTTTGCTTTCCCACCCTGGCTTCTTGTTCTAGTCCAATTCTCCCTGGATACCCAGTCGCAGTCTCCAAGGCTCAGATTTCTAAACTCAGTCTCAGACTATTTACTTAGTGCAAATCTCCCCGCACTCCCAGTCTTTCCCCCTCCCCACACCCAGTACCAGTCCCCTTGCCCAACCTGTCCTCTTTTTACCACTTCAGACTCCTCAGCCTATCTGCTTCTCCCTTCTCGCACCACTAGCTCTTAGTCATAGTCTTCCTCATCCAGTCTCATCTCCCACCCCTCCGTCTCCTGATCTCAGTCTTTTTGCTTAAATAGTCCCAGTTCTACCCCTGTGCCACAGCTCCTTGTCAGATGTCTGCCCTCCTCAGTTTCCTTTTCCACACTGGTTCCTAATCCAAGTCTCCTTGTCCAGCTACTCCCAGTCCCCTCTCTCACCCCATCCAATCTCACTGTCCCACTCCCCCCTAGCCAACAGGTTCCAAGCTCACCATTCCTCTCACCAGCTCGCAGTCCCAGTTTCCTTGCCCAGCTAGCCCCAGTCTTTGTCCCATCCCAACTCCCACTTTTTCTCTTCCTCTTCCCTCTAGCTCCCTGCTCTAGCTCTTGTCCCTTCGGCATTTGAATCAGGCAACTTCCTCCTCCATGCTGCAGGGCCCAATGAGGGGAGGGTTCATTAAGAACACAAGAGAGACAGTTTCCCTCTTCCAAGTTTAGGTGCCTGGACCCAGCATCCAGAGTGACTGGAATCTTCAAGAATGTAGTTGCTAAAATCAAAGTCTCTATTGAGCATGTAGAAAAGAAGTACTTGTGGCACCTTAGAGACGAACAAATTTATTTGAGCATAAGCTTTCGATGAAGTGAGCTGTAGCTCATGAAAGCTTATGCCAAATAAATTTGTTTGTCTCTAAGGTGCCATAAGTACTCCTTTTCTTTTTGCGGCTGCTACTCTGAATACTGAGCATGTGTAAACTATGATTTTTCAAAGGCTTGTAACTGAGCCAAATTTGGGGCAATTTTCATGGGAATGGCAAAAGGAACATACCTGACACAAAGGACACTCCTCTTGCCAAATCTCAAGTTTCCAAATCTCCAAAGCATGGGGGCACTGGAGCTTTTCAAAGAAAAGGTCATCAGAGTTTTTTAAAATGGGCAAAGTAATGTATTTTTTCCAAGCTTCATATTCAGAAATTTTCCAGGTAAATTCAGCTTGAGACAGATACCTGTCATGCAAGATTTCAGCCAAAATGGTTAAAATTTGGCAAAGTTATAAGCAATTAAAGATGGGGTGTTTACGATGGGAAGTGCCGAGCAACCTTATTAATAGAAAGTGCTTCCAGACGCATCTGTAATGACTGTAAACCTACCGACTTTTACTTTTTAAGGAAGCAAAAAATAAAATAAAATGACACTTCTAAAAGGAAGTTGGGACTCTATTTAAAAATGATAGCATATATGAAAGTTCTGGCTAAAGTTCAAAGTAATAGTAAAGGGAGCTGCAAACTCGTAATGAACTAAAATATTAAAAAACAAAAATCACAAAGCATTTTGGCTAATACACAAGAGCTTAACTTCAGTTTCCTTTCTCTTTTTCTTACACAGCTGCTCTGGGGAAAGGCAATAAGAAGATCTTATTAAAGAGACTGAAGCAAAAATACCTGTGGGAAAAAAGGGTGCTACACCAAGATATTGAGTCAACCCTATCTTGGGGAATGTTTTTGTAATAGGCTTTTTGCTTATGTTGAGAAAAATTTACTGCTGCTGAAAAATCTTGTTTGTTAGAGCAGTTTTATTGCTGCTAAATCAACCTACCAGCTTAAAATAGATAAGTAAGTTAATTCAAAATTTAAGGTTTCTACAGCAAAGTTTCCTCATCCACATTTCATGTTTGTTATTTATTATTGGCATTCTGGTAGCATCAATGTGCTAGGTGATGATTACACACCAAGGAAGATACAGTCCCTGCCATAAAGAGCTTCCAGTCTAAGAAAAAAAACAACATAAAAACTTTGAGGGAGAGGAATGGATTAAAGCAGGTAAGCAAAATATATACTCTTCAGCTACTCCTCCACCTATTAGTATTAGTCGGCTAGCTTCTTTTAGGTGTCAAGGCTGAAGTAGAACTGAAGCAGAGATTTGGAGGATAGGGTAGATGCCTTATGGATCAGTTCAGGGAAGGAATTCTGTGAGTTACCAAGGGGTGCACTGGAAGAAAACACGAAAACCACTGTCAGAGAGGTAGATAAATGGAGGTGGCAACAGTGGCAGGTGCAGACATTGGGGATACCATGATGAGAGACAAATGCAGTTAAGTAGCGAGGGGCAGAGTTGGTAACAACCTTGAAGGTGAGTAGAAAAGCTCCTCTTCTGGTGTGGGGCAGAAGCTTCTTCCTTCTGTGTTCAGAGTGAGTTTCAGAGATTGCAGTGACAAGGGATGAGGATAAATGAAGCTGCAAGTTGTCTCACATCTGCAGACTTAAGGTGCTGAAAACTATGACAGCCTCATACATAAGAATGGATCTAATATTTATGCAGGTACTCCATACCCCCTATTACAAGGGTCCTACTGCAACTCTTAGATGTGCTGCACAGAACTCATAACTCGGGGGAAAGCGATGGTGATTTTATGCCACCTTTACACTCTCCTGATTTTGTGCTGCTCTGTGGCCCCTGGCATAACAGACAACCCTAGTGGCTTGCCTAAGTCATGGCAGCATGTCCCCAGTTACCTATATGCAACATAAATGTTCACAGTGCTACATGTTGTGGTCCTGCCAGCAACATGTCCCTTCCACCCTGCCCCCAGTATGCCCCCTGCACTAGAGCTTGCAAGCGGCTCTTCAGAATACGGCCTTAGTTCCTGAGCTGGGGGAATCTGTTCCTGATTGGATTCAAGTTTTCAGAGCTCCTTTATTCCACTCTGACCCTTTTACATGATGAGGTTCTCACCCATATTGTAACACAATGGACATTCTTGCCAGTGAAACTCCAGGTTAAAGTGAAGGCTAAGTGCTTAAAGAGGAGGAAAATAGTGATGTTAACCATATATTTATCAACACCACCATTCTGGGACACTGTAAGAAAGAAAACAAATGAACTGAAACTTGAGTGTGTCATATAATGCGATGCCAGTAATAACGTTATAAGCCACAAAAATCACAATCAACTTCTATTCTACTTATTCCACTTACTATTATGTTTTCAGAGTCCACAATGGATATATTGCAACTGTACTAACCCCTTTGATACTCCAGCTCTGTCATTTACTATCTTCACTTCTTTCACGCACCCATACTGGGCAAAAAACTTCCTTAGGTCATTTTCGTTAGTCTAGTAAAATAAAGCAAAAGAACAAAAAGAATACAAATAGGTTTGTTTAGTTATTAAATAAGAAATAACCACAAGATTGCTTTGGTTTGGACACACTGACCAACAAACTACTTGTAAATCCTGGGAGCAACTATTTATTAAAAAAACTAGAAATAGAGAAAAGCCTCCAAGGTGAATGTTTCTGTGACTCTTTTGGGGAGACGGCGGGTGTGGGAGCGGGAGTGGAGCGTGAGAGCGAAAGAGAGAGCAGGTAGTAATCTCAGTTTTTCTCTTACATGGTTTTAATCTTCAGAAATAAATCTAAGTATCTACTGAATTTACATTATAATTTTACTTCAATAATCTTCCCTTGTAACTTAATTATATCTGAATTCCATTTTGTCTCAGACAAGTCTTTCAGTTCTATATTTTAGTGTCATTTGCAACATGAGGCATTATAATTTAGAGATCACTTTAAAACTTAAAACTAGGCATGTGTGTGTAGACTTCCACGAAGAATTTGCTAAGTTTGGAAAACAATCATTAAGATAAAGTGACGTTATTAGTCCATATTATGCAGGTCAAACAAAATTATCAAAATGGTCCCTTTTTATCATAAAGTTTATTACTGAAACACTGTGTACCACATATGCATAATATGTTCATTTTCTGTACTATTAAAAACATGCATCTAGTATGGTCTTCCAGACATACATTTATGTATCTAGAAGTAGACACTGAAATAAATACACCAGGCATTTGAATGTCTGATCCTGTGTGACCGTTGATTTGGCATGTGTTGAACCTCATGCTTCAAGGAAGTGTGCTGGTGAACATTGATCTTTGGATGCCTCAAGCCACTCCTGGATGGATATAGAGTTCTCAGAGCCTCAAGGAAGTACTCAGAAGTTTTAATGTGTTTCTTTGATTCACCAGTCATTTTAAAAAATGTATGGTATATGTTGGAAAAATTCTTCTTCCACTTCTCCAAGGCTTACACTGCCTTGTATATGCCTCTAAGGAGCAGGAGAGTTTTTACTGATTACAGAGTTAATATAAGTTATCATAATGGTTGTGTCATTGAGACATTTGGTGAGTACTTTTTTGGAAGAATTTTACCTTCAAGACGTATTTTATAAAAAGGTGCTATTTTCTTGGTGCTACAAATTCAAACCCCCCAAAAACCGGAGACAGCAAAGCTGTGTGCAGCCTCAAAAATACAGGGAAGAATAGTAGGCAAGAGTTGATCTGAGCAGGTAGGAAATGTACTCCAAGGACTCATTACAGGTAAGCAGTCTTCCTCTCTCCTTTGAAAACTAACCCCACCGAATCCCACTTTCAGAAGATTAAAGTCACAGTCCACCAAAGGAGGGCTTAAAAGTACTAACAAAACAGAGACTGTAGAATTGTAGTCCTGACTTGAATATCACACCCAGTCCCTAAATCCAAGAGTAAAGCTTTGTAAACGTATGAATACAGCTCCATATAGCAGCTTTATGAATATCTGTAAACAATATTTCTCAGAGATGCTGTGGAACCTGCTTTAAATAAGATGTACTGTACTCCTATTTTTGGGTAATGATTCTGTATACAAACTTTTCTAATCCATAGAAAAAAGTCTCTGAGAAGAAGCTGCCTTCCCCTTGGATTTGTCTACAAAGATCAGTGTAATGGTTTACTCACATCTAACTGGAAATTCAAGGCATATTTAATTTGTGCAATTAAACTGTTAGGTTTAAGAAAATATGATCATAGTTATAAACTGGTTTAAATGAAATTCTGAAATAACATTTGGTGAGAATTTATGGTGCAAGCATTGTACTGTCTTATCGTGGAAAACAGTGTGGAAAGGGGCCAGTCATCAGGGATGAATTTTACTCAATAGATTGGATGATGTACTAGCCAGCCAAACCAGTTTTCAGGGAAAGATTCCCCAATGTTCTGGTCCCAAGAAAATGATGATTCTCATATAAGGGGGAAGACGTGTAGCAAGGTCTCCCCAAACACGATGTCAGACCATGCCTATGCCTCAGTTTCTCAACCTTCATGCAAGCCATTGGGCCAATTCACAGGTCAGTGCATCGATGAAGTTTCCACCAGTGTCAATATTTGAGTCCCTTTTCCCAAGGTTGTGTTTATTGTTCAAACATAAACACAATTCAACATCAAAGAAAGTAAACTTGGTCCTGCCACCTGGCCCCTCCTAAGGCCTCTGCCTAAGGGGGCTTCTGCTGCTGCCCACACAACAGGTCTCCCCAGCCAACTGGGTGACAACATGCACCAGGATCTCTAGAAAATTTCTTAAGAGTAGATGGACAAAGACCAAAAGTCTCTGGACCAGAAGATGATACATAGATAAGGTTATAAGATGAATTGTAGTTGAGCTCAGAGTCCATGCAGTCTATATTTTTAAGCAAATAGTCCAAAATAAAATAAACTTTCAAAGATAAAGAAGCACTGTTCTTAATAGGTGTTCCTGTTGAAAACTGTTTCCACTTAGGGACACAAGTTTTCTCTGTTGAAGAGTCACAACTCTCTCCAGTAAAATCTGCAGTACCTCTTTTGAATATAGACTTCAACTGCTTTAGAGGGTATTAAGCTCCAAGTTACCAGGTACAATAAGATAAAGGAGATTTGGAAGAACTGGTAGATGGGCATAGTCAGAAGGTTAAAGAACTAAACTTGCCATACTATGAAGATTATATAAATTCTGTCTTACTATATATCTCTTGGAAATAAAGGCAATGAGGGAACCTTGGTTTCAATCAAGAAGGAAGCTTCCCTGCCCATGAAACAGAAATGTGGACAACCCGGTGATGTCTCTTGTGGCAAACAGGTCCATATTTAAGGATTTCCCACTTCTGTGTCCACAGAGTTCTTCAGAAACAATTTGAATTGTACACAGAGCATGCAGCTCAGTTTGTCCACTAGGATGCTTTCCTTGCCTATGAGAAACTTTATTTATGCCAAAATATCTTGAGGCATGGTCAGAGTCTGTTGAGGCCTATTACCAGAGCAAAAGGAGTTTCAGCCTATTTCTGGAGAATGTGGAGGACATATATACATGAGACCATGATTGCCAGAAACCTTAGGAAATATATTGTGTCCTGTGCTCTCATGAATATAATTATCCTCTAGAACGAAATTGTCCTGTGGTCTCTTGCAGCTAAGCTTCTGCAGAGAAGCACAGACATGAAGGGAAACAGGAATAAAACAATGATACTAGATTTACCGCATAGTTATCAAGAGTCCAATCCAATATGATGTCTAGACGTTTACTAGAATGTGCATGTAAGAACTTCTAGCTTTTTTGTTGGCTCCTGTACATATCAGAATGCAAAGGCTACTGCTGTGTTCTTTAAAAGTGCTAATGTTGAGCGATAGGCTAAATCTGAGATGCTTGGCTCTGGCACTAGAGAAAGAGGACTGATTTACTTTGAAAATATGATGTTAAAGACCATCTAATAGACTTGGCCTCTGTAAGTTTTCTAAGGCCTTATCTGTGATTCTGTTGAACAGAGTGGAGCTTACAAATGAAAGAGACTGGAATTCTTCAGTCACGAATTGTGCATCAGGGATAACTGCTGTGGTGACTGACCAAGTTGCTGTAACAGAGGAAATGAAAGCAGTAGAACTGGTTGGAAAGAGGAAACATTTTTTGTGAAAATTTCACTGAAAAACCTGTCTCTGTTTTTCCATCAATTTTGAATGTTTTCAACAACTCTAGCAAGTGGCTTTCAAGGAGTATGACACTCTCTGGCCTTTGGAAAGATTTCCTCCCAGAAATTATCTAAGATTGGCAGGAATCTATCCTAGGTTTTGAATCCACATCTCGCTAAGCCCATTTGGTAGTATGCTTAGCTGAAAGGGTTATTTCCCCTTCCCAATGAAATTCATATTCCTTATTCCCACTCTCTGAGGGAGAGATGACCTAAAGCTTTCCCACTGTTAGACCTCTCAGCTACTGCACAAACAATTAGATACCCTTCATCAGACAGGATAAGTATAAAAATTATTTGAAATACTGATGGTCCCTGGCATAGCTAGCCACAGGAAAGACAAAATTGGGAGGGAGGGAGACAGAAGTCTTTACCAGAATATTTTTGTTTTATACAAAGAACTATCTGCCCTCCTAATGAAGCTCCAAATATACTGAAGAGCCTGTACATTTTCCTCTCAAGAGTAAAAACATGAATTTCCAATGCCTCAGCCACATGATCAAAAAGATCCCGGAAGTTCTTGTAATTATTATGCAAGATATACTGGGTAAATTGTCAGCCATAATGATGGACAAGATAAATATCTTCCATATCCATTCTTTTCTTTCTCTTAATTTGAGTCAATACTCAATGGGTCCTCAGACTAATTGCATTAAGGCAGAGAGGATACTGATGGTGGGAAAGAAGGAACAGCTGAACAGACCAAAAGAAGCAGAGGTCCAGGGTTCTAAAGTGGTAAAAAAAGAAAACAAGAGCAGCAGGGAAATCATCAAATGTTCAGATCAGCAAAGGAATGTGCATATGGCCCCATATTTATTGCCTTTTGGAGGGTCCAGAGCATGTAGCATCAAAGCTGCATGTGTTCCATGAGTTAGGATATGTACTAGCAATACTCTGTGGCAAATCCTTAAACAAACATGCTTACTTTTCCTAGATATTACCCTGTGTAACAGGATGGCTTGCCCCTTTATGGGCCACAGGCCTGTGCCCAGCCAACCCTGATTACTGAAGAGGCACACGTGAGCGAGATTAGCTGTCTCCCTATAAAGAGTAGCAAGAAATGGAAGAGGAGGAGGTAGAGAGAGAGAGTTGTAGAGACTACCAAAGAGAGGAGGCTTAGTGGTAGCTTTGGAGGATATACTCCTCAGGGCAGAGATTAAGGCTAGCAGGGTAACTGCCATATTGTCACTTTGATTTGCTGTTTTGGAAAATGAACAAAAGCCTGGCCAGAAGGGCCTGTGAGATTGATCTTGTGTCAGTTTGGTAGCACAGCCCTGAAGGAGGAGAAAGTTGATGGCAGGGCACTGCAGAGGCATCTCAGGCAATGACGGGGGCGCACAGGAGACATCACCCCACAACAAAGTAAAGAAAATATGCTTAACTTCCTTTTATTGTGAAATGGAGTTGAGCTGAAGGTACAAATACTTACTAATAATATGGAGATGTTTCTTACCTACAGTACTGTTTTGTGTAGAAAAAAGGAATAAGTTGATTTTGTGATTCAAAGATGATTAATGTAGTATACTAGATTGTCATTTTTAGCTCTGTCTAGAGGTATTTTTTTAAAATTCTGCTCTAAAATGTATAATCTACAAAACATCTGTATTACAAATAACTTTTCAGATATTTTTATAAAGAATGCTTGTAGCAGTTCAATATGCAAATAAGAATAGCCATCTTTCTGTGGCAAAATCAGATAAAACAGAATTTTAAGGCTTAGTTTACAAGGATATTATCGCAAAGACCACCATCATCTCACAACCATCACTGTAATCTAGGGGTTCCCAAACTTGGTTCACGGCTTGTTCAGGGTAAGCCCCTGGCGTGCCGCAAGACACTTTGTTTACCTGAGCGTCTGCAGGTACGGCGGCTCACAGCTCCCAGTGGCCGCAGTTCGCTGTTCCCGGCCAATGGGAGCTGCAGGAAGTGGTGCAGGCCGGGTCACTGCTTTCTGCAGCTCCCATTGGCTAGGAAAGGTGAACTGCGGCCACTGGGAGCTGCGAGTGGCCGTACCTGAAGACACTCAGGTAAACAAAGTGTCTTGTGGCCCGCCAGGGGCTTACCCTGAACAAGCTGCGAACCAAGTTTGGGAACCCCTTGCTGTAATCAAACAACACAATAAAATGTATTTTATATATGCTTATACCTAACATGCATAAAACTAATGAATATATAAAGTAAGACTAATAAAGAAAAAAATATCAAAACATTTATGCTATTACTTATCTACCAAGATTAGAAAAAAATACCTTAAAATCGATTCCTCCAACAAAGATGCGATTAGGAATAACTGTTCCAAATTTTGGGGCACTTGTTGGGTTATTTAAAGGCACGGGTGACACAGTGTTGGGGGATGGAGACAAAGATTCTGTTTGTGTCTGAATTGTGGTTTGCTGTTTGAGAGAAAAATATTTTTGTAAAATTTATTTTTGACATTTTGTATAGTATAAACCAGTAAAGCAAAACACATCCACACAGAAAAACGTGGAGATTCTTTGAGAACACACAACATGCTGAACAGTCAAACACTTACCATGATTTATTTATTTCTAACCAATGGCACTTATCCAGTTTTCTTCCAGGGTCCTTATCCAGGCTTATTCAGTAAAGTACTTAAATGTACCATATAAGCATGTCAAGTGCTTAAATACCCTACTGAATTGGGTCTCAGATTAAGATCTTTGGGTCTATTTTTTATTTTGTTTGTACACACCCTGCACTATGGGGGCCCAATCTCGACTAGACCTTCTGGTTGCTACTGTAATATAACATATAATAATAATGAGGAGCGCCTTACTTTAAACTGACAAAAGGCAGTCATTATCCACCACAGGACAGGATTCCCACTGCACTCCAATCATGGATAACAGAACTGGAATGGACCTTCTGTCCAATCACATCTCACAGACTGGACTCTGCACTATACTATGCTTTCTATGCATTTCTAAAATTATGCGTCTTGAACATATCTTGTGCCTGATTTTCAGAAATGCTAAGCACCCACAACTCCAAATGAAGTCAATGGGAGGAACAGGTGCCCAGCACTTGTAAAGATCAGGTTCCCCAGGCTGGTCCAGTAAGGCCACTTTGCTTTTCTTACACAGTGCAAAATGGCCTTAAATTGGCTGTAAATTCTAGCAGATAAGCCTTCCCCCCCGTGCACCCCTGTCTCTGGTGTAAAGGTCTCTGCTGTGTTGACAAAGGCAACACAGTTGCCACCAATGCCAGCTACACCTTACCCAGCCATAAGGGAAAGGGTAAGGTGGAGCTTGCTGGGGCCATTAGCATGGTGGAAGTTAGAGTAGCTGCCCTACTGTTCTGATTTCCTCTGGTTTGGGCAGCCAAGGATCAAGAGACCATAACAGCTCTCTGCAGCTGCCACTGTTTGACTGTCTCTATTTTAAAAAAGGTTTAACATCCAAACTAAGTGTATCCTTGCCTTAATCCAGTTTAACAGTATCCTGCATAAATAATTTTTTTCATGTAATCCTAAAGTATTATATATGTATGTTTTCAAATCACCTGTTATGCATTATTTTGGCTTTCTGCGTAAACTTAATGTCTCAAAATTATCCTCATGACTGCCAATATTTAAACTCTTTTTTGATTTTTTCATATCAATTTTCATGTGTAGGAGGAATCTGAAGAACAGTGATTGAAATCCCGACTACATCGAAGTCAATGACAAAATTTCTACTGACAACGAGACCAGGATTTCACCCAGTATTCCTGATGCAGTCTCACTCACACAATAAGGAGTCGTGATACTGCTTTAATTTTATAAGTTATTTCTCTTCTAACAACATTGTACAACTGTTTGACCTATTAAAAATGGGTATCATATTTTGTGCACTTGCTTTCAATTTGTTATCCCACAAAAAGGTTCATTTTTTCTCCATATTTGTTTTCTAGACATATTCTGCCAAGCTATGATCTTGCATCTTTTCATATAGGAACTCTTACAATTAAGTTTTAATTTCCCCAAATGCCTTGCTCCCTCTGAATTTGAGCATTTCATCTTGTGTATATTGCTTCATCAGGAAATAAATGTAAGATAATGTTTAACTTATTTTCTTTCTGGATGTTAGAAGATATACTGAATAGTGACCCTGTCATAAATATAAAGGGAAGGGTAAACCCCTTTGAAATCCCTCCTGGCCAGGGGAAAGCTCTTCTCACCTGTAAAGGGTTAAGAAGCTAAAGGTAACCTCGCTGGCACCTGACCAAAATGACCAATGAGGAGACAAGATACTTTCAAAAGCTGGGAGGAGGGAGAGAAACAAAGGGTCTGTGTGTCTGTTTGTATGCTGGTTTCTGCAGGGGATAGACCAGGAATGGAGTCTTAGAACTTTTAGTAAGTAATCTAGCTAGGTATGTGTTAGATTATGATTTCTTTAAATGGCTGAGAAAAGCATTGTGCTGAATAGAATAACTATTTCTGTCTGTGGATCTTTTTTGTAACTTAAGGTTTTGCCTAGAGGGGTTCTCTATGTTTTTGAATCTAATTACCCTGTAAGATATCTACCATCCTGATTTTACAGGGGGGATTTCTTTATTTCTATTTACTTCTATTTTTATTAAAAGTCTTCTTGTAAGAAACTGAATGCTTTTTCATTGTTCTCAGATCCAAGGGTTTGGGTCTGTGGTCACCTATGCAAATTGGTGAGGCTTTTTATCCAACATTTCCCAGGAAAGGGGGGGTGCAAGTGTTGGGAGGATTGTTCATTGTTCTTAAGATCCAAGGGTCTGGGTCTGTAGTCACCTAGGCAAACTGGTGAGGCTTTTTACCAAACCTTGTCCAGGAAGTGGGGTGCAAGGTTTTGGGAAGTATTTTGGGGGGAAGGACACGTCCAAACAGCTCTTCCCCAGTAACCAGTATTAGTTTGGTGGTGGTAGCGGCCAGTCCAAGGACAACGGGTGGAATATTTTGTACCTTGGGGAAGTTTTGACCTAAGCTGGTAAAGATAAGCTTAGGAGGTTTTTCATGCAGGTCCCCACATCTGTACCCTAGAGTTCAGAGTGGGGGAGGAACCTTGACAGACCCCAATACAGAGCCCTGCAGAACTCCAATATCTCCATTTTCCCCCTTCCTCACAGGAGGTTGTTCCTTCTCTGAATTCTCAATGAGTTTTTTGGAAAAATTCAAGTAGCGTTCAATGCAAGAAAAAACTTTTCACATGAAAATACAATAGTAAAAACGAACAGAATTTTAGCACTCAGAAGTCATAAAACTCCCCAAGTTAAGGGTGTTTTGGCAATTAACTTTGTAATGATGCACATATGTAGCATTATTTTTTATTCTTTTGACTTAATTTAAAAAAACACCCATGTTTTAACCTACTATTGATATAACACCTATGAGTTCTAGAAGTAAAAGATAAGAGAAAATTATCTATTTTTGTTTTTGTGTATTTGAAAACACTTTGCTTTAGTTTCAGTTTACCCTGAATACAGAATTAGTCAATTTCTCCTTTCTATCTATCAAGCTATTTACATAACCACAGAAAGGTAGGGCTGGAAGGGACCTGGTCCCAAAGTCCAGCCGTCTGCACTGAGACAGGACCAAGTAAACCTAGACCATCCCTGACAAGTGTGTGTTCAACCTGTTTTTAAAAACCTCCAATGAGCGGGCTTCCACAACCTCCCTTGGAAGCCTGTTCCAGAACTTAACTACCCTTATTAAGTTTTCCCCAATATCTAACCTGAATCTCCCTTGCTGCAGAGTAAGCCCATTACTACCTGTCCTACCTTCAGTGGACATGAAAAACAATTGATCATGGCCCTCTTTAAACCAATCCTTAACATATTTGAAGACTGTTATCATGTCTCCCCTCAGTCCTGTTTTCTCAAGACTAAACATGCCCAGTTTTTTAAACTTTCCTCATAGGTCAGGCTTTCTAAACCTTTTATAATTTTTGTTGCTCTCCTTTGGTCTCTCTCCAATTTATCCACATCTTTCCTAAACTGTGGTGCCCAGAATTGGACACAGTCCTCCAGCGGAGGTCTTACCAGTGCCAAGTAGAGTGGGACAATTACCTCCTGTGTCTTACATACAACAATCCTGTTAATACACCCCAGAATTATATTAGCCTTTTTTGCAACTGCACCACATTGTTGGCACATATTCAATTTGTAATCCACTGTAAACCCCAGATCCTTTTCAGCATTACTTCCACCTAACCAGTTACTTTGCATTTTGGAGTTGTAATTTTGATTTTTTTCTTCCTAAGCACAGTACTTTCCACTTGTCTTCACTGAATTGATTTCACACCAATTCTCTAATTTGTCCAAGGTCATTTTGAATTCTAATCTTGTCCTCTAAAGTGCGTGCAACCCCTTCCAGCTTTGTGTTATCTGCCAATTTTATAAGCATATTCTCCACTCCATTATTCAAGTCATAAATTAAAATATTGAATAGTACCAGACTCACAAATGACCTATATGAGAACCCAATAGATAGCAAATCATTGACAACTATTCTTTGAGTACCATCTTTCAACAAACTGTGTGCCCATCCTATGGTAATTTCATTTTGATCACATTTTGCTAGTTTTGATTATGACAAGGTCATGTGGTACTGTCAACCTTAAATAAAATCAAGATATACCATGTCTACTGCTTCCCCCAAATCCACTATGCCAGTAACCCAGTCAAAGAAGGAAATTAGGCTGGTTTGGCATGATTTGTTCTTGACAAATCCCTGCCGGCTATACCTTATAACCCTATTATCTCTAGGTGCTTACAAACTGACTGTTTAAATTAATTTGTTCCAATATCTTTCCAGGCATCAAAGTTAGGCTGCCTGGTCTATAATTCCCCAGATCCTCTTTGTTCCTCTTGTTAAAGACAGGTACTATACTTACCCTTCTCCAATAGTCTGGGACATCATCTGTCCTTCATGAGTTCTCAAAGATATGTACAGGGCTCCTATCATCATAGTATGCTCCCTACAATCATAAGCTCCCTACAATCATAAGTATTTATCCCAGAGGTGGCCAAACTATGGCCCACGGGCCACATCTGGCCCGTGGGACCATCCTGCCCGGCCCCTGAGCTCCTGGCCCAGGAGACTCACCCCCACCCCCTCCCACGCAGTTCCCCCTCCCACGCAGCCATGTGGCTGCATGGGCAGCGGGGCTGCGAGCTCCTGCCGCTCTGAGGGGCATGGTAAGGGGGAGGTGGTGGCAGAGGTTGGGTAGGGGGTCCCAGGTGGCAGTCAGGGGACAGGGAGCGGTTGGATGGGGCGGAGGTTCTGGGGCGGTCAGGAGTCAGGGAACAGGGGGGGTTGGATAGGGCATGGGAGTCCCAGGGGGCCTGTCAGGGGGCAGGAGTGTGGATAGGTCAGGGCAGTCAGGGGACAGCGAGCGGGGAGGGGGGGGGGTTGGATGGAGGGGGACAGTCAGGGGGCAAGAAGTGGGAGGGGGCAAATAGAGGGCGGGGGCCAGGCTGTTTGAGGGGCACAGCTTTCCCTACCCGGCCCTCCATACAGTTTCGCACCTGGAGGTGGCCCTCGGGCCAAAAAGTTTGCCCAACCCTGATTTATCCTCATAATACACTTGCAAAGTTCCCATCATCCCAATTTTACAGATGGGGAACTAGGCATAGAGACTGGACATGATCCAAATCCCACTAATCTCAATGGGAGTCTTTCCATTGATTCCAAGAGGCTTTGGATCATGCCATAAGTGACTTGCTCAAGATCATCCAGGAAGTCTGTGGCACAGCTCGATATTGAAACCAGGCTTCCTGAGTTCCAGAGCAGTGTCATAACCAATTTTCACAAATTCACTCAAAAGAACATGGTGTCTACTCTTTTAGTCATGTTTGGGATCACCTTCATTACTCATTCATGTTGCATATTCTGATTATGTGAATGACAGGATGGGTAAGGTTTTTTCTGCCCTTATCATTAACAGCTGATTTATTTTTTGCCACAGCCTTGTCCTGGTCAGCTCGTATATATGCCAGTGGTCACACTCCAACTGTGTATTTCAAAGAGGAAATTTTAAGCCTGTGCTGAAACTGTAGAACAGACAAGTGTGACAGTTCTTGAGGCAGTTGATTGATTACTTTTCTGTCACTAATCAACGGCCTTGAGCCATTCCATTGATATGATGTGCTCTCCATCCCTACAAACTCGCATCTAAAGTGATGATTCCATTGTGGGAGCCCACAGGCATCTCTTTAACTAGTTTTCAGCTTTCAGCCAACAGCTTAAAGTATGACAGACATGGCAGCATTAACAATTTTTGGAGGTCCTTAAGAGTTCAACTTCCACTGAGAGGGAGAGATATCTGAAGACAACAGAGAAAGATCTGCAAGTGTACTTTGCACTGTCTATCCTGAGTATGTCTAGTTTAGTGCTGAATTGGGTTCTCACATATAAAGATTCTGCAAAAGAATTAGCACACATTTCTTTCTGTTGAAGAATCAGCTATGTTGCTCCAGAAACAAACAACTATGGAGATGGCTACCCTGGCCAACATTTCAGCTTGACCCAGTCTAGCCAGTCATTCAGGTATGGCTAAATGAAAAGACACTCTTTTCTCATTCTCTTTACTCTGGTAAAGTTTGAGATGCATCATCCAAATCAACCTGCAATGTTTGACATAAAAACTGTTCCATGGCTACAAAACACTGGAACCATAGATGTAAACATAAAACCAGGTTATGGAGATAAGCTTCAATTGATCCAACAAGTAGAACAATTCATCTGAGTAGATTCCTAAGAGACCTCATTCAAAAATTTGTTAGTCTCTAAGGTGCCACAAGTACTCCTCGTTGAAACACTCTTTCCCCTGAGGGATGTATTTATTTATTTGAACCTAATTCTGGATTGGTGCTAACAGACTGAATAAAATTGTTGGGATACTTTAAATCAATTTCTGCTGTACAGCTATGGGGCCTAAAAACCAGTGGAGTGACATTTTATGACCCATAAATGGAAGAAACAAAGCAGTCTTCTTCCTATTAAGTTAAGGGTTGTGTGGATCAGCATACCCCCAAAACTCCTTAAATGAGGAGGTGGCGGCACCCAGGTCTCCAGCTCCCCTGCCCTGGAAGCAAAAGAAGCAACTCTTATCAGAGCCTCTTCTCTCTTCTCAGACAATACGATCTGGCTTCTTTAAATCTGTAGCCGGAGAGTGAAGACCAAAAGTGCCACTTAAGTGGTATATCCTGAGGAAGGCCAAGGTTCTTTCTCTCTAGGAAGACTGTAGAATTCACTGGAGCTTTACTGCTAGAAAGGGCTTCCCCATGAAAGAAAGTGGCTGAGAGGCTTGTCTCTGACATCTGGCTGGCTGATCATTAATTTCTGGTTGCTATTGAGGTGGTAACAGATTTAGAAAGTCTCAAGGAGATGTCCTATCAGAAGCATCCCCATCATGTTCATTTGTATTTTTGATATTAGGGTATGCCAACAAAATATTTGGGCCTGGTGAGAGCTCAAGAGAATGGGATCTATTGTACTGAGTCCACTGGTTTTTCCTCTTCCAACTTTAAAGTTGGCCTATTTGGGTAATAAAGAAGGACATAATGTAATTTATCTTTCCCTTGGCTCTAAGGATTAGATATGGATCTCTCCTTTCCATAGAGGATCCTAGTTCCCGAAGATTCTCCACTGTAGCTGGAATACTGGATCCTGAATAATGACCTTGGAACAGAACTTGTCCTTTCAAAATATCAAAAGCAGAAGGAGACATTTAGTCTTCAGAGGAGGAGACTCATTTCTCTCTCTCTAACCTGGCCCTCTATTTTGAATGTCCTAAATTATGTCTTTGTTAAATGCAAGAAATCTGATGCAGTTTGGACTGAAATTTCACAGTCTGCTTTTCACTGTGCAGCCTGGCTGCTGTAACCCTGAGATGGAAGAGGGAGATGCTTCCTAGTGGGATAAGATAGGGTGCAGCACATAGAAGGGTTAGGATCTTCATTGCTCCTTGTTGCCAAGGTCTTTTATTTTCTCTGTGGGTTGCACCTTTAAATTTCTGTCCTTCACCATGGAAACAAAACACAACAGACATCTTGTTCTCAAATTTGCTTTTATCCTTGTTCAGCTTGTATCACCCAGACAGTAAGCCTTTCACTGAAGAAGTTTGTTCTTTCTGGCTGTTTTTTAAATCTAAATTAAAATAAAGGTATTTTAGATTGAACTAAACATATTTTACTGTGTGTACAAAAACACAGGAAGTGGAAAGGAGGTGGCAGCAGCTGCCTACTCAGGTTTTTAAAGGCAGATGCAGAGTTGCTGCATGAGCAACTCAAACTGAGGAAAGCACAGTTGGTTCACGTTCTGCAGACCGAGGGGGTGAAAAGACTGGGGGGTTGGAGATCATATAGAAGCCCAAGGGACCTCAAGGGAAGAAGACCCTGATTTGTAAAGGTATTTAGGTGCCTAACTCTGACCGATTTCCAGGAGAGTTAGGTGTCCAAATACCTTTAAAAAATTTGGCCCAAAATACCTAGAAAAAGTAGGGAAAAATTCACTAGCTGTCCCTGAAACAGGCAGTATAAATCCTCTTGGGAATGTATCTGCACCATTCAATACCTAGGTCTCTTCACAATTGAGAGGGCCTTAGAAAGCTGGGGCTCCAATCTTTGCCCTACTCTTGCAACTGAGGGGGCGTCTCAGGAAAAGGATGTTCTCACACTTTTACTTCTACTGCACTGTGACTTTTTACCTAGAAGTAATAAAAAAATTGTTACACTTTTTTTTCACCTGACTTTTCTTAAGCTAGTAGGAGAAACGTTTAATGTTTAAACATTAGCAAATGGCTGTACAAACTCCGCAATCTCAATACTTGGAAGCTTCCTGATCCGGGACAGGTCGTGCAGGGTAGGGGAGGGGTGAAGATCTGCATGGCAGAAATCAAACTTCTCCTAGACACTGTCATCATTTAGATTACTCTTTATTTAGACTGTCTGCTTCATTTTTAGTTGTTTATCTCTCATTTATTCACTACATAGTATCTTGTTCTTTTGTGCAATTTAATACTTTATGATCTCTGCTTTTAAGCATTTCTGGATATGTCCCAAACCCTTTTACCTTCCTTTGTGTCCTATCAAAGATAATCTTCAAGTGAGACAGTGGCAGCAAATAACAAGAAGTAAAATAATATCAATTTTATCTTTAGCTTCTCAGAAACTGAACATGCAGTGCGTCAATTTTATGTCCGTTAGGTATCCTAATGAATGACGCTAAAACTATTCTACAGCCTTGATTATTCTCAATCAATACCATGCCTAAAAACAACTGCCATTCAACTGTATGTGAGTTAATTAACTTCAGTGTGAGGGAGTATCTGAAAGCTATTAATTCAAATTTTGATAGGATTATGGGGGGTTGTTCTTTATTTAAACCACTCATCTCTGTATGTCAAGTTAAAAGACAGTATCACAGTCTTAATGATATTTACCACATTTGTCAAAAACACCTATTCACCATACTAGAAATAAAATCAACAAACGCTAGCAAATGTAGGCAGTTCATCTTTCTAGTTTCCTTTTACGGGTTCAGTTAGTCTATAACGTGACATCCAAAATCAAGACACAGGACAGAGTAGTTCACGTGGATGCAAACTAAGATTCACTATTAACCCTGTATTACCTTCAACCAAACATCAATTTATTTCCTAGGAGAAATATCTTATTTGCAACATTTATCAATATTAGGTTTTCACAGAGCATGCTTCCTAGGCGCACAGGAAGCATTAGCATAGCATGTTGTGTTCTGAGCAACAGAGCCACAACACGGTCCTTCCTGAGTCCGCTGAAAAACATATATTTTGGAGAAAAGGGAAGAGCCAAATAATGGACAGACAGTTTTATGACTGATCTGGGTCGGGCCAAGGGAAAAAATTAGTCAGCTGTAATGGATTCCCACAATTATCACAGACATTGAAGACAATAAATCAACTCTTTGACTGCCCCACATTTTTCTTTATAAAGCTGAAGGATTAATTCTTGTTTCAAAAATATAAATTATAATTATTTTAACCATTTGGACATCAGTTCTTTTCCGCGAAGCTTTGACCTGCATTATTCACTGTGAAGTGGAACATAACCAGTACCAAGTCTATCATGAAGATACAAGAGTCTACAACTTGTACTTCTATACTATATGATTATAGGCATTGTATCTGCAATGGCCGACATTCAAGAGTTGCTCTGACAATATATGAAGTTCTTTCAGAGTTTATTGTTTATTATTTGTATAATGGTGGTACCTAAATGCACCAATAAGGACTGAACACCCATTGTGCTAAGTGCGGTACAACCAGAGTAAAAGACACCCCCTTCCCCAAGCAGCTTACAGTCTAATGAAGACAAGACAGAATAAGTGGGAGTAGCAATCAGAAGAAATGGGGAAGGAAGGACTCAAAGAATCAAAGTCCTTTAAGTAAAATAGACTGATTGGGGTGCTGTTATCCTTAAACAAACAACAGTTTGTCCTGTTTACAGGAGCAATGTAAAATGAGGAGCAGATAAATGCCATCTTCACTGGCAGAATTTCATCTGATTTCACATACTGAGGTCCTGGTGAAGCTGTGAGAACATCCCATGCTCCTCATGGCTGTTGAAGGCCAGCAGGGAGGTCCTGGGTCTACTACTGACTGAAATTGTTACTGTTTTTTCCTGGAACAGCAAATGCTGACCACTGAAACAAATAGTCATTAAGTTCTTGGTTAAGAAGCCATTACTTTACTGAACTCACCAATTACCACTATACTTCCTTCAAACTTTCTTGGTTCTGGATGGCTATGGAGGAGTTCATGTCAATGCAGCTTTGGATTCATCTGGATTCCTCTGACTTCCTGTGACACTATCAATCTGTTTTTTTACCTGAGTATGGTAGAAAGACATCTGTTTCTACCTTTAATTGATGCTCTTCTGACAATGCATAAAGTTCTGGTGGACCAGGATTACCTTTGATATAGATAACCACAAGGCGCAGGTGCCATGCCTTTGTAGTCAGGCAAAGGGTAAAAATTGTTCTTTAACTGATCCAACCTTTCCTTTAAGAGGCTGCAAAAAGTAGTACTGGATAACTAGTCATCCAAACCACGGAGACTTCCACAACTGCCTAATACATAGCAGCGATGGACTTGCGTCTTTGCCGCTGATATTTATGGTAAGTATGAGTAAAGGTGGGCAAATGCGTGTTGTGCTGGGAAAGCTGTGTTCATCAGTGCATGGATTGTTTTGTGCTGGGAGATTTGTGTTGATTTGAATGTGGGCTGTGTTCATCTGGGAGATCTGTGTTGATTTTTGAAGGTGGTGAATTGGGGGGGTATGCTGCAGTGAGTGGCTCTGTGTGTTTGGGGTTATTGTGTATGGTTGTACTGTTGGCTGTCCTGATTTTGTGTGTGTTTTGTGTGGTGCTAGGAAACTTATATGGATTTGTGTGTGTGGTGAATTAGGGGAGTATGCTACAGTGAGGAGCCATGTGTGTTTATTATTGTGATTGCTGATTGTGTTGTTGTCTGCGTGGTTGTGCTAATTTGCTTCGGGGGGTTGTTCTGGGAGAGTAGTGATGATTTGTTTGACAGTTGAGCACATAGGTATGGCAGTTGGGCCAAGTAATTTACACCTTACCGGGGTAGTCAGTAGGCAGACTGCAAACCAAATCCGGACAGCCAGACCCTTTTGAACAGACCTTGAAATCCCTTTATTTAATTATTATTTTATTATTTTTCTTATTATATTCTCTGGACTCTGGACCTTGACTATACCTCGACCAAGAAATTTGGACCTTGACAAAAAATAATTGACTACCCCTTATCTGTACAGTCTCCCCCATATGACCAATGAAACTGCAGTATGTAAATTAGCTATACAATAAGAGTGGTTGGTTGATTGAGTTATATCTCTGATATCACAATGGTCTTAGCATGGTATAGAATAGATATATACCTTACTCTAGCAGTACACTGCACAGATACAATTCATAAAGTCAAAATGCCTGAGAACTTAAGAACTAGATTGTAACAGACCACACAACCCAGTGATGATTCAAGCTGCTGATATTCTGAACAAAAAGAGCTCTCAACCATGCTTATAGCTGCTTCCATAACTTCATGCTGACCCTACAAACATTTTAGCCTTCAGAATGACATATAGAGAATCTTATTATATAAATTAGACATCTCAAGGAGACTGTAAGGCATTTGGGGCAGCAGTGCTATCGGTACACCAGTGACACACAGTTCTAGCTCTGGTTCTGTTGAAATGGAGTTTCCAAATGTCTCGCTGAGACCCTGAAGAGAACAAGTTGAAAGATCCAACATGGAGAAAGAGTGAATTGACAGCAAGGGAAAGCAATTTGAGGAACTGAGGAGGTATGTAACTGGTCTATGTATTGGTAAAGGTCCTCTCCTGCTACATTGGTTTACAATCTTTACATACTTCTGGACCACATTGTGCTTGGATTACCAGGAAGCAGCAGTGGCTCTGTGATGGGGTGTACTCCCCACAATGGCTCTGCAAGAGCTGAATTAGGCCAAAGTGGCCCAATCAGCCAATTAGACTGCAAATGGGGGAGACTTAAGCTAGAGGAAGCTAATTAGAAGGAAGTTCAAATGTGAGGGTCTGGGGAGGACTTCTACAAAGCTAGGCGGCTGGCTATAGTGAAGGGAAGGAAGGAAGCCTGCAGTCCCCTACCCTGGGGCAGGGGAGACACAAGATGGTAGGAAGGTGTTCAGTGGCGAGTAATAACGGGTGCAGCTGCAGCCCTAGCCCTTAACTGTTCACTACAGGGCCCTGGATTGGAACCCAGAGTAGAGGGTGTTTTTAAGGGCACTTCTATAAAAACTGCCGGAGTCAAGGATAGAGAGACATAGGGCAGCAAATGTGAGGACTGCCTGACACTGCTTGTGGAAAGAGACTTTGAAAGACAACCCGCTTCCCCCAAAGGGTACCTGGTGAGTGACCTGGCTGGAGGGCTAAGTCATGAAGAGGAAGTAGCAACAAGAGAGAGACGGAGTGCCATCACCGGGATGGATGTCAGCCTCACAGAGCTAATCGCCAGGAGATGACGCTGTCCAGCAGTGAGTAGAACACCCGTCACAGGTTCATACAATTTTTGTTTCCATTTGTGACCAGCTATTTGATTGTATTCTTTCCTGGATGAGGCAAACCTTGCAACACTAATCCATGCTTGTCATTACTAGGCTGAACTAATGCAGTTCTGTCCATTTGGGGCAATATACTCCTAGTAGTTAAGAGGCATAGAATATGGCAGTCTATTAACTTACTGGGGTAAGTCCACATGAGCATATGAAATCAGTGCTATGTGAACCTTAGTGGGTTCAAATCTGTCTGTAGGTACAGTCCAACACACTGGTTATAAATCTCTATATGGTTGAGAACTGGTATATCACAAACTATGCCATGAGACTAAGCAAGCTTCATCAGCTATTGAAAATGATTCCTCATATGAATAAAAAATTCCTCAAGATCAATGGATTGAATTGAAGACATTATGTTCTTTGTTTGAGACTTGAAACCAAACTTGTCTTACATTGTGGAATATAAAATATCTTAGCATTTAAATTTGTAAGTTTTATAATATGCTTTTTGGGGAGTAATCTGTTGATTAGAATCATCTGCTAATTATAATTTATTTTTAAATGTATAAAATATACCTGTCACATTTGTCCCTAGGTTAATGAATGATATTAAACACTAATCCGTACATCGATTCATACCAACACAAAGCCAGCCCATAAACAGTTAATAGCTTCAGGCAAAAGATGAAAATATAGACTGAGTACTGCTTGCTGAAGATCAACAGATTTTGCTCTGTTGGACCAGTTGGGAAAGCAAATGCAATACCAAGTGCCTGCACTGAAAATAATCTGCCTATACCTTCCATATGCTTAAGTCTAGGGTGTTAACAAGAGTACCCCACATGATATCAACTGTCATGATGGCACTAAGTGAAAGAGACAGTCTTTCGGGTTGCCAAGAACCAAACCCTATGTAAGATTGCATCCATGTTCAAATATTCAAAACAGTTAATTTCAGGACTTGGTAGACTTGGATTTGAAGTTTCCAATATTTACTACATGGGTTCCAAGTCCTGGTCTATTCCATCTCGATGATTTGGAATCTACCAGAGTAGTCTGAGTTTCGTCAGACTCTTAAATTCTGAAGGCCTACTTGTATCCCAGAGGAAGTAGCACTGGAACATTTATGGCTATGCAGAGATGCTTGCAAGACTTCCCTGCGCCTACCTAGGTGCTGAGGTATGATATTAAAGGATCCCAATATCACAAAGGGCCACCCTAACATCTGGGGTGGGCTCCTCCCTAATTGACTTTTCAGTCAGGTACTGTGCGGGGGGGGCGGGGGCAGGGGGGAATAAAAGCCTCCTGCTAAAAAGGAAGCGAAGAGAGAGAAGCACGTGCCGGGAGGGGCGAACGGCTCGCTGGAGCCGTGGGCGCAGCTGGCCCTCCCTGCCGGTTTTGGCGGGAAAGCCATGCTCGGGCTAGGGAGCAGTTGCCTCGCTCACCGCCCCCGTCGTCTCCGACCCCTCACACAGGCCGGGCAGGCCCTGGCTATTTAATGGGCGGCGGGGGGGGGGGAGGACACACCCTTTCACCCCGAGTCTCTGAGCCCCTTCGCCACAGAGCCCCGCGCCCCCGCACAGCCAACGCTCACTGCCGCACGTCGCACCCACAGGGGAGTCACTCCCAGCACCAATCGCAGGCCCCGAGGCACGTTCCCCCGGGAGCCACCCCACTCCGAACCTCCCCCTGACTGACCCAGCTGGGGGGAGGGCGGCGTCGCCTGTAGCTCCGCTTATCTCCCGAGGGGCCGGGCCCCCGCACCCCTGCTACTCACCGCGTTCTCGGGCTCCATCTCCGGTGTCACGCCGGCCTCAAAGTCCCCGCAGCACGTTTCCCGCACGCAGCTCCCTCCACACGCCGCGGCAGCTCCGAGCCTCGACGCGCTCCTGACTGTGTAGCCACACAGAGCCGGAGGAGTCACATCGGGACGGGCGGGCCCGGAAAACGCAGTGTGTTGCGGAGGGGGGGTCTTCTCCCTGCCTAGCGCACGGGTAGGGGGCAGCACTGAGCTAAAATGGGGGGCGGAGATTGATATCAGGGATTGTCTGGGGCAGCCGGGGAAAAAGAGAAGCGGGCGGTCAATTGTCTCTCCCACAGAACTACCTGCCCTCCATTCCCCATGCGCCCCACAGAGCTACCTCACTCCCTTCCCCTTCATGGGACCCACACAGCTACCTTGCCCCGTTGTTGTGTGGCGCTCACAGGGGAAAGAGCATAAGGCAGCATCTCGCCAGGGCTCCAGCATAGCTAGAATCATAGAATCATAGAATATCAGGGTTGGAAGGGACCTCAGAAGGTCATCTAGTCCAACCCCCTGCTCAAAGCAGGACCAATTCCCAGTTAAATCATCCCAGCCAGGGCTTTGTCAAGCCTGACCTTAAAAACCTCTAAGGAAGGAGATTCTACCACCTCCCTAGGTAACGCATTCCAGTGTTTCACCACCCTCTTAGTGAAAAAGTTTTTCCTAATATCCAACCTAAACCTCCCCCACTGCAACTTGAGACCATTACTCCTCGTTCTGTCATCTGCTACCATTGAGGACAGTCTAGAGCCATCCTCTTTGGAACCCGCTTTCAGGTAGTTGAAAGCAGCTATCAAATCCCCCCTCATTCTTCTCTTCTGCAGGCTAAACAATCCCAGCTCCCTCAGCCTCTCCTCATAACTCATGTGTTCCAGTTACCCTCCCACAGTCCCTCCAGTGGATCCCACAGAACTATTCTCCTCCCTATGGGCCCCACACAGATACTACTTCATCCCCTCGTGCCCCCTAACATATCTATCCTCCCAAGAACTATTCAACATCCAGCTCTTATCAGCACACTGCAACCCCAACAGATATCGCCTCCAAAGCCTCACTGAGTTCCACTCAGTTATCTCTCCATATCCCATCTACCACCTGCTTCAGCCCATTCAGGCATCTTCTATCTCCCCTGCAGCCCATTCAGTTACTGCTCCTCCTTCCATCTTCTGCAAAACACATCCTACCTGCTAACCCCCCCCATTCTCCCTGCTACTCCCTTCAGCACACTTCTTTATCACTTCCAATCCCCCCTTTCAGTCATCATCCCTGCAATCATCCCTTCCCTGCAGCTTGGGCAGTTTTCACTCCCCATCCCAGTAAAAGAGCTCTTTCATTGAGTTATAAGAGATCAGTGTTTAGGGGCCATGCCTGGAAAGTGGAACTCCCCCCTCTGCCAACCTCCCTTGCACCTGCTGGTGCTGTCACTCACCCTCAGAGCTCAGCCTGCCTCTCTGGGACAGGCACGCACAACTCCTAAGCACTACACAAAAACCCCTTTACAGCTCCTTAGACACCCTAAAGCACTGGGAGTGGGAGGGCTGCTTACTCACCTCCACGGGGTGAGTTACTAGACCCTGGGGCACCACCAGTAGCAGCAGCTGGATAGGAGTTGGTTTCTGACTTCCAGGCCTGGAGCAGCAGGAGAAAGCAGCACAAAGCTGTTGGCTGCTGGCTGCTCCTCCATTCCGTGTGCTTCTGAGTTTCTGACACTCGCACACATTCCTTCTCCCCCTCCCCCTTAGTGAGTATCATTTCACCAACAAACCCTCATTACACACACACTTGCAAAAACACTGATCACAGGCTGGCTGGCACACAAACATACAAGAATAGTACCAGGGAAGGGTGGTGTAAATATTACAAATTGGAGCTCAGGAGGACTCTGTGAATGAGCTAGATTCCTCATTGAAACACCTCGCAAAAGTCCCCACACAATCCCAAGATCCCATTATATGTGCACCATATAATGGTGGCCTGATGTGCAGGCCACTATCTTAAAATTAAAAAAATAAATAACCTTGAAATATTTCAGTTAGCCACAGTCACACAAAGTAAACTTCTGTCAACCTGTGTGTGTGTGTATATATATATATATTTATATAACCTCCACCATGATTTGTTATTTGGGATTGAACCTTTTAACTCCATTAGCTAATGGTAGTAGCTGGCATAGCCTATATGTGGAATTCGACCAGCCACTGGAGTTACTTGCCCATTCAGTTACTGCTTGCTGAGATTACAAACAATGGTTCCATTTAGTGTCAATTATCACAATATTTTTTGTGATGTAGGTACCTACACTGGGAGGTGAGCTGAAATGTACTCATTTGACACAAGCCACCACATAACTTGTCAACGATTATTTGGTCATCATCAACCAGATTCTAGCTAGTGACTTAAAAATTAAAGGACGTGTGGCATATAAACAAGCTTTTGATTGATTGATTATATAGCATTTCCACATTTCTTTCAGCTCTGAGGAGGTGCTGCACTACTTTCATTGAGATAACTATAGTGCTCCTTCATTAGCCAGTTGTAGGATGACCATATTTCCCTGTGCTGAATACGGGACACCTGGTAAAATTACTCGTATTCAAGAGAATTCAACAGCAATCAATCAGAACTATGCAGTACAAATGTTAAAATTAACATCAAGTTCACTGAGCCCCTGTTAAAAAGAAATACTGCACAGTTGGATTCTTTTCATTTACCTTCTTATGTTTAAGGCTTTAGGGCTCACACGGGGAGAGATGACACACACACACTCCCATACACACCTCTCTCTGTGCCTGGAGGCAGCTTGTCCCTTCCTGCCTGCACAGTGTCAAAAGGCAGCTAACACCTCCAGGCTGCTGCCGGTCACCAACATAACCCGACCGCCTCCTGTCCCCTGGCTACAGTGCTGGCAGGAAGGGATTAAGCCCTAAGGATGTATTGTGCACCAGGGCTCAGGGAACCTGACTGCAGGGGCTTCAGCTAACCCTGCCAGAGAGGTGGCTCAGCAAGGGAGGATACCTAGGACAGGACCCAGGGCGAGAGGGAGCTGGGGTGAAGAGTGTGCTACACTAAGTCCCTGCCCTGAGAGCTGCTGTGGCGCCTGCAGGGTTGGGGCATGAACAGGCTGGAAATTGCTTCCCCCCGCCACTCCAGAGCTTAGCTGAGGGGTGGAGAGGCTTCCCTATGCCAGCACTATATGGGGCTTTGGCACGCGCAGGGCTTGGCTCCTCCTGGCCAGTGCCCCAGGCTGGAAGGTCTTGGGCTTCCCCAGGGCACTGGCCTAGCTGGAGGCAGTTGGGGAAGAAAGGAGCCTGTCAGCCAGGCCGTTGGTGAGCTGAGTGCTCTGATCCTGGGCTGGTTCTCTGCACAGTGCTGGGAGCAGGACGCACCTCACTGGGGGGAATATGGAGGACCAGTGGGGCTGGGGGAGTGAAGGGGCAAAGCAGGGAGAGGACAGTGAGATGGGAAGCACGTAAAGGGCCAATGGGTGGACAGCAGCGGTGACACGTAACCAGCTGCCACCTGGTGCCTGCCCACACTCGCCAGCCATGGCAGCACGCAGCCAGTGCTGTCTGGAAAAGGGATGGGGGCTATGCTGATGGATCAGCATGGGGAGCGGCCAGCCCCATGCCCTGCAGTTTTGCCCTGCCACCAGCCTTGTACACCCACCCAATTGTCAGCCACTGGACGCCCCCTGCTCACTGCTGGTGGGCGGGACGCTGGCAGCAGGGATCCAGCTAGTAGCAGGACCCGCAAGTACTGATGTGGTGGGAAACAGAAAATACGGGACAGTTTGCCCGTTATTAAGAAGAAGTCGGGACACCTGCAGGAGGGCTTAAATACGGGACTGTCCCTTTAAAAACGGGACATCTGGTCACCTTAGCCAGTCACCCTAGCCATAGTAGTATTGTTGCAGTCGTTAGCATGCTGAACTTGGAAACTCAGCAAATGAGATTTGTAGGATCCTGTGTCTTTAGCACATAATCATGTGAGAGTTAACTCTTGGGCTTGTCTATACTTACCAGAGGATTGACGCTGTGGCAATCAATCCATTGGCAGTCGATTTAGTGGGTCTAGTGAAAACCCGCTAAATCGACTGCCGATCGCTCTCCTGTCAACTCCTGTACTCAACCTGATTGAGAAGAGTAAGGGGAATCGACAGGAGAGCATCTCCCATCAATGTTGCGTAGTGTAGATCATTGATTTGAGTTAAGCTATTCACGTAACTCAAATTGCGTAGCTTAGATCGACTTTTTTCCCTTTTGTGTGAACAAGGCCTTAGTGGTGAAATTTTTAAACTGGCTGAGAAAATAAAACTACATCATAAGAGTAACATTAGCAGAGCTGATAAAAATTCAGAAGGATTAATGGTTATTTTATAGAGACTTGCTGAATTACAATCACTGACCTAATTTTATGAATACCTACCACAAAACACATACGTTTAACCTAATAACAGCGTGTTGTTTCTACATGCTTTCATCTGATATGGCTTTGAACTCTCCAACTTGGAATATAAAAGGCATATGAAAGACTTGTCTTCCTGTTCTGCCTTACAAAGCATTTAAAGAAATCTGAGATATGAAAGATTGCATGGCATATTTTTAACTGCTGGATTTTATTTTATGCTAGACATGATACAGCTATTTCAAAACCTAGATCTTTGACATCTTACATTTAACACTAAAAATCATGATAAAAATAGGACTTTTGAGAACAGATGAGAGGGTGACCTGTTTTTGATTTTGATAATTTAAAATTTGAAATCCTGAAAAGCCAAGAAACTTATAGTAAATATTAATGAAATAGGGTTGGTAATATTTTAGTCTCTATTAACTATTAAAACTTATTAACCATTAACATGATTTAAATATTGTAACAGTTACTGTGCTGGCTGCCTGGTGTGTGTTTTCTCCAAAATGAGAAATATACCCTGGCTTAGGCAGTCATTCAGAGAGGAAGTCAGTAGTGTCTGTTTTTAATTCCTCTCCATCCATCAGAAGGATAAAATGAGCTTTCTGTGTATTTTCTTCCAGAAATAAAAAGATATGGTTCTTTGTTTTATGGACTTGTGCCTGCAAGGCATTTTTCTTTTCCAGGTGTTGGGAAGGAAGAGCCAGGTGGTAAGCAAAGTTAAAGATAATCATGAGGAAAATAAGAGAGCTGAGAGATTTGGGAGTGAGTGTACTCCAGGTACAAAAAGCGGGAGCTCGATTTTGTGACTAAGACAGGGTTGGAAATCGGGACTCCTGGCTTTCATTCCCAGTTCTGCTATTGATTTATTGTTTGACCTTGAGAAAGTCACACCCCATGCTTTGATTCAGTTTCCCATCTGTAAAATGCAGATAATAATACTGACCAACCTACCAGGTAGTTGAAAGCATCTTAAGATCCCCACATGGAAATATTATCATTATTGTATTATTATTAGATGGGGGAGATTTCTGATTTCACATATTCATACCTGAAAAAAAGTAACTCAGGATGCTGCTTAGAGATTGAGTATAGAATAAATGTATGTGGGGGAAAATGTTAAATTTATGGAAAATTACAATACTTTCTCCAATTTTTAAGGGACTTTTGTTGTGACTTTCCCTTTATGACAACTTTGCAGGGGTTTTCCTCAATTTGGGGACTTATCCTGTGTTCTTTGCACACCAAGAAAGCCCATAATTCTAAACATGCAAGGAATTTGGGACCTAGGCTTTAAAGGCAATAGTTTTACTCTTTAGCAGCATATTTTGATGGTTATCCATATAGTGCCATCTAATGGGAGGGGCAGTGGGGGGGAATTGTCCAGGGCCAGTGGAAAACTGAAGATAATTATAAAATTTCGAGGGAGTTCTCCCAATTTATGTAAGCATTTTTAATTTTTTTTAGTAATTCATTATCTTCTTCTCCCCCTCTCTCTTCTTGATGCTGTCTCCACTGCTTCTACCTTTCTCTGCTTGTCATATTTCTTTGTCCCTAGTCACTCACATTTGAAGCCTTTCCCCACTCTTTTTTTTCTTGTCCCTCTCTTTCTGGCTCCTTTACCCCCCCCCCCATTATGTTTCCTTGTCCCATCTGTGTCCCAGTCACTCTTCCCCTTATCTGTGCTTGTGCTTGTCCTCTTCTGTTTGTCACCTTGTTCCTTTTCTGCTTCTAGACGTCCTTTCTCTTTTGACTCCATTCATTTTTGTCTCTCTGTTTTTCAACCTTGTGTTCCTCTTTCCTCACCACCCTCTCTTTTAAAATCTTCTGCCCTGTTCCTCCATTCAGACTGCGATCATCGGTGAGGAGAGGACTCTACTTCAACTATCTTCTGATGGGTCAGTCCATATTAACCAAACATTCTGCTCAGTGTAGGCTAGTTACTCAGTGGTGTCCTCTCCCATCTTGTTCCTACGTAGCAGCTGTGTTTACTCATCAGATGATTGAAAGGAACAGAAGGTTTCTTGATCTTAATGGTCAGTGCTTAAGGGAGGCTGCTGACTTGCTGTTTTTGATGGCAGACTTCTATAATCCAAAGTGCATTTAGCATCCAAACGTTCTGGTTCAGACCACCCCTGGGAACCATGCCAGGATGATAACTGATTTATAATGCAAACCTGTCCTGGATTGCCAGAGATTAAATTTAAAAATTCAGAGTTTATAGTACAAGGACACTATTTTAGATTTTTTTAAATCTTAATTTAAGAATATATTGCCCGGCCTACACTAGATATTTAGGTCGGTTTAACTATGTCAGTTAGGGATGTGAAAAATCCACAACCCTGAGCAGTGTAGTTAAGCTGAGCTAAGTCCCCACATAGACAGCACTAAATCAGCAGAAGAATTCTTCCGTCGACCTATCTACCGCCTCTAAGGGAGGTGTATTACCCATGCTGATGGAAGAATTCCTCCTATCAGCATAGGTAGTGTCTACACTGAAGTGCTACAGCAGTGCAGGTGCAGTGGCAGAGCTGTGTCACTCTAGCATTTTAAATGTAGACATACCCTAAGAGTAATGATCAATATGGCACAGACTATCAGAACTAACTCTCTACAAACCCTCATTGGCCTACCTCTAATCCCGCTCAGGATCCCAAAGAATGTTCCACTCCAGATGGGAAGATTTTTTTATCATTCTTGGGGACCAGTAGCCTAAAAAACTTCTTGGAAACAGCTTTTTCAATAAGGAATTAAACTGTGGAATTAATTGGCACAGGAAGATATTGAAGTAAATTTTTAGTAAGATCAAGAAGAGAAAGAGATGAATAAGTATAATAGCATCTGCATCAACACCAGTTAGGACAAAAATTAAAAATGCCATCAGTCCTATCCCAGTTACCTCTAAGCAGAAGACCTATGTACAAAAGCCATGTTAAAAAAGGCAATGCCCTTTCTACACCAGAAACGATAAAACCTGTACATAAAGTATGGACCCCATCCCCAAAATAAGAATCTATTGTTCAAATCTAATGGTCTGTTTGTATTAAAAAGAGATGAGGTCAATCTTAAACACAATTACAGAGTATCAGATCCTCAAATGATGTAAATAAGCATAGTTTCATTGACTTCAGTGGAACTATATCAGTTTACACCCGTGGTTCTCAACTCTGGCCCACCACTTGTTCAGGGAAAGCCCTGGTGCTCCGGGCCGGTTTGTTTACCTGCCATGTCTGCAGGTTCGGCCAGTCACGGCTCCCACTGGCTGTGGTTCACCGCTCCATGCCAATGGGGGCTGCGGGAAGGGCAGCCAGCACATCCCGCGGCCCACATTGCCTTCTTCAGCCCCCATTGGCCTGGAACGGGAAACCGCGGCCAGTGGGAGCTGCGATCAGCCGAACCTGCGGACGCAGCAGGTAAACAAACCGGCTCAGCCCGCTAGGGGCTTTCCCTGAACAAGCGGTGGACCAGAGTTGAGAACCACTGGTTTACACCATCTGAGGATCTGGCCTTAAGTCTCCAACTAGATTGGTGAAGAGGTGGTTAAAGTTAAGCTCCTCATTTACTTTAATTGTTTGGTTGAATCTTCCTTTCATTGCACCCTATTACGTTTACTTTATTCTTCAAGACCTTTGATATTGAATCTAATTGTGATAAATTAATTTTTAGAGATTCTAATACAGTAATTTGCCATAATACTGTGTTTTTATATGGCTCACTGAATAAGAAATTTAATAGCATGACATTGGATAGAGGAGAGTATGAATAATTTGGAAGTATTATGAAACACAAATGGACAAGATGAATATTTTCAAGATAGATATATTTAGAAAAATATAAGACTCTATTTTTATTTAAACTCACTTTAAGGCCTCTTTATTTTGACAGTGTAACCATAATTAAACTTGCTTTAAGGCCACTGTATTCTCCCAAAGGGTGTAAATTAAAATCAGGAGCCCATGTTTGGAGATTAATGTAATAATCTGTGAAAATAATGATTCTGAGTTCTAATCCCAGTTCAACCCATGTTTTAGTATGGGGTTGTATGGATTTCATTCTACCTCCTGGTGCTTCAGCAACCCTAGCTGGGTAGAAAAGAATCTCCCTGTAAACAAGGTGTTCTATATCTGCTCAAACATTCTGTATGTTTGGTAACAATTTTTGAGAGTCACATTGTTAATTATTTAGTTAATTAGGTATTGAGCCCTAATCTGTAAGGGGCTGACAACTTTCATCTCCCATTGATTTCAGTGGGATTTATAGGTGTTTAGCACCTTGCAGGATTTTTTCCAATGTTTGTAAAGTGCTTTGAAGAAGTAAAATGCCATATAAATGCTAAGAACCAATGCAATTTATTGTGGCCCTGATATTTTTTCTTGTTTAGTGCTTAGTATATATATTAAAAATAAATTACTCCATTTCTATCCCCTTGGAATTGGAAAAGATTCAGAAGAGGGCAACAAAAATTATTAGGGGTATGGAACAGCTTCTGTATGAGGAGAGATTAATAAGATTGGGACTTCTCAACTTGGAAAAGAGATGACGGGGGGGAGGGGGGAAGAAATCATGACTGGTGTGGAGAAAGTAAATAAGGAAATGTTATTTACTCCTTCTCATAACATAAAAACTAGGGGCCACCAAATGAAATTAATAGGCAGCAGGTTTAAAACAAACAAAAGGGAGTACTTCTTCACACAACGCACAGTCAACCTGTGGAACTCTTTGCCAGAGGATGTTGTGAAGGCCAAGACTATAACAGGATTAAAAAAAGAACTAGATAAATTCATGGAGGATAGGTCCATCAATGGCTATTAGCCAGGATAGGCAAGGATGGTGCTCCTAGCCTCTGTTTACCAGAAGCTGGGAATGGGTGACAGGGGATGGATCACTTGATAATTACCTGTTCTGTTCATTCCCTCTGGGGCACCTGGTGTTGGCCACTGTCAGAAGACAGGATACTGGGCTAGATGGACGTTCGGTCTGACTCAGTATGGCCGTCCATATGTTCTTATGGATTTGTTTAAGGTTCAGATAGAGAGAGCTGCATATGCTGGCTACGTTTATGTGGGAAACCTTGCATAAATTATTATAGACTTCTGTCATCTTCGCTGTCTTGTATGCTATTCTGTCTTTCTATGTGGTAAAAATTAATGAAAAACGTAAAATAATATTGGTTTATGTTTTAGAAATAGAGAAATATATATATATATATATATAAATAAATAACATGGACATGAAAATAGTAATCCTTTCCTTTTTATTTTCCTTTCATCTTTTTTCCTGAAGGCTGCATATAATCACGTGCCTCATCTTACTTCTGTTTGAAATAATTCAAAATATGAATCAAATTTTGATTGATTACGCTGAATAGCCCTTTGCTATAATTACACCTCTTATTTACAAGAGCTAATTACCCAACAGAATTTAAAAATGCTGAAATGAAATGCACACAGTTGGAAAAAAAATACCTACATCAGTATCTTTGTATGGACTGTGACCTACAAGTACTTTTCATGCCAATGTGCTAAAATGAATGTAGAATTGCATGCTGAAGAGGAGAAATTACAACCATGAAATTCCAATTGTAGAGGTGAAAATAGCACATTTTGCAAGCTAAGAACGGGATATCTGGCTTTAGATTTGTGTTTCTCTTTTTCAGTATCCACCTTTAAAATAGCAGTCCAGCAAACACTAAAAATATCATATTAAATGGGTTTTGATCAAATAAATAATAAAAATAGTACCTAGCTCTTATATAGCACTTTTCAGCCATAGATCTCAAAGAGCTTTACAAAGGAGGTCAGTATCATTATCCCCGCTTAAATTGTTTCTGTAGTTCCTTATCCATCATTACTGATTACCAAGGACCAGGATTAAAATCATAAGCATACCCCTTAGCCTCAATCAGGTGGGAGAAGGGTGATTTTTTTTTTTAAACTCTGAGAGGTTTTATGTAACATCAGCGCTTCCCCCCCCATATTAATCTCTTAGTTAGAATAAAATTTTGTTAGATCATTGAAGTGTGTGTGTATGTGGAGGGGTAAGAGGAATTTTATTTTTGCCATATTTATAGCTCATCTCCTGCTATTTCCCCTGTAGTTTACAGAATACAGTCTCTAGCTCTTGTTGCAGAAAGCTTTGTAATAGTTTTAGCTCTTGCCTTTCACCTACATCAAGATATTTGGAGGAATGTGGTGATATATAATTTAAACTAGATTTGACCTGTCATCCAGTTGTAGTGGCTCACAGGGTATAATTATCTTACGCAGATTTTGCCCTGGAGGTGTCTGAGGTCTTCACAGAACTTTAAAGAGCCTGATATTGTTCTCAAGCTGCACAGAAACTGCTCAATGGATGTTCCACATGTAGAACACACACCAGAATGGGATTTCTGTCATTGGGACTGAGAACTACAGATCATGTAGAGTGTATATAGTCCTTACACCTCAATCTGTCTAAATTTGGCCAGTGAGTTTGAATGTATGCACAAGACTAATATAATGGGGAGAGGGTGAAATTGCATAAAAATAGGACTCGCCCCAAACATGTAAGTAAGGAGAGGAAAATGGGCATCGTAAATTAAACCTCAGGGAAGCTGTAATTTTCTGTTTTCCCTTGGATTTAGAGAGAGTCTATTCTAGTTTTTTATAGCTAAAATTTCTCACTTGGTATAGTTCCAGCAGTAACAATAGTGGGAGTGTTAGTATAGACTGCACACCGGTATTTTAACTGCCATGACAGGCAGTCCTACTCAGAAATGATCTAGATAACAGTGGTAAAAATGCTGACACCTTGTTTAAATTAGCACTTCTGCAGTGGCTACCACCAGTAAAACTGCACGAGTGGTGTGACATTTTTGGAAAATAAGTGTAGTTTAGACAAGACCTTAGCCTTACTTTTCGCCTATTCTAACAATCTCTTCTTCCCCAGGCATTAAAAAAACAAGAGATTTAAAATCAAAGTTATTAAATCCTTGCAGGCAATTCTCTTAAATCTCTTTATAATCCCTCCTCTCTTGTACAATTAACACCAGGGGAGGTTAAATTGTTTTGGGGATTTCATGTTCTGATCGCAATTATAACTTTTTTAAAATTCTGTCCCTAGGATGCCTTCTGTGAGGGATTAGGGAACGTGGGCTCAATGTGCATCTGTGAGAAACAATTAGGTGTGAACATTTTGCACACCTCTTAAAATGTATTTCCAATAAAATTCATAAGTGGCTTCCATCTGCCTAAAGACATAGGCTCACACTCAGTTTTAGAAGACATGGCCAGAATCTGGCCAGCCTCAGTACTGGCTCACAAGGCGAGACTGCAAGGAGTTCCCTTACCCTTCTACTTCTGTTCAGGAGCTCTCCAGAATTCTGATGGAAAGCATAGGCCTGACCCTTCCTTGTGCCCGTTGGGATGCTTGGTGCCTGAAAAGGGGCAGGATATGGTAAGGGAAGGGGCATCGCTCCACCCCCACTTCATTGTGTAGCATAGATATACTGGGCAAGAAGAGGGAAGTACGCTGTGCACTTTTAAAGGATGTTGTACAGGGGAAACTGGTGTGCAATGCCTGAGAGCTCCCAGAAGGAATTCTGGCTGAGCAAAAATCTTTCCTGGGGTCATTGTCTATTGTGCATATGCTGTCAGTGCTTCCAGCAGCATGTGGCTTGTGATAAATTTGTCTGCATCTGAATGTATGTGGGCATTAATAAAACACCTCTGAGAGTTGACAGTGCTGTCAGTCTAGACACCACAGCGACTATCAGTTAATAGGCAGATACTGTGCCCTTAACACCCACAGAACTCCCTCTGATGTTATCTGTATTCCTGGATATAGCCTACTCTGCTATGGAGCGTTCTGTTTTCTAGACTTTGTTTAAACATACTCAAAAAAGCAAATGTTGTTGTAGTTACTAATGACAAATCTTAAAGTATTATTAGTGACAAAGTTTAGTGCAATACAGTAGAATCCTCTTCGTTGGGACACCCACTGGTCCATCTTTAATTCCCAGTAAAAGGAATTCCTGATGGTCAGAAGACACCATTTAATAGTAATGCTGCTATCTTGGGAGCTGAACAGCCCACAATGGCCCAAATGTTCAAAAAGGTTTTCACCTAAGTGTGTGTGTGGGGACCATGTAGACATGTAAATCTCAGTTACTGGATAGACTCATTCAATGGGAGGGTCACCATTTACACTGGGATAAGGATTGTACTGCTTTTAGACTCATTACTGGGGCAGATCCAAGACACCTGGCATGAAACCTAAAATATATGTAGCTGCCAAGGAAAGTGACAGATGGTGGCTGGCCAGTACCTTTTAGTGGAATCAAGGTCCACCTGTAAGCAATTAAGGCCTGATCCATAAAGGTAGTTAGTTATTCGACATCAGTGGAAGTTAGGAATCTAAATACTTTGGATTTGGGCTTAACTGTCCATGTAGGTAGTAGTTAGTTAACTTACTAATGAGCACCTGGACCTGATAAAAGGCTACTAGTATTGTCTTCTCCAAATCCCTTCTCAAGGCCTTTTGTTTTGTGATGCCTACAAGCAATCAACCAACACTTAAATAACTAGACTGAGGAGGAAGCTGGGAGCAGATAAGGAAGTTTTACTTATTTAGTGTAAATAGAAAAGTATGGGGTGGGGATGGTAGCACCACCTATTACTAAGGTTGCCTGACACTTCATTCTAAGACCCTGTTCCATTTGGGGTGAAATATTATATACTAGGTGTATAGTTCAGGCTGAATGTTTATAGAAAACTTTTAATCAAAACTATTCATCAACTTCTAATAATGGGGATAGCAGAAAAATGTTTTACCCACTTCAAAAAAAAATCTGGTGACCTCCTCTTTGAAGGGCTCTAACACCCCCATGACTTGGACAAGGGACTTCACATTTGGCAGAGAGTTGATGTTTGCATCAGGGATGTCTCTTGCTATTCCTGTGAAAATGGTCCCAAATTTGGCCTAGTTGTAAGCTTTTGAAAAAATCAGTTTGCACATGATCACTGGAGACTTAGATTTTAGTAGCTAACTTTCCCTGAAGACTTCCTCCATTCTGGGAATGCTCCAGCCTGGCTATGGGCAGGGTTTTCCCTGTACTTGCAGCTCTGGGCTGTTGCATGCTAGTTAGGATCTGTGCCTAGGTCTCTGCACCAGAGCTGAGAGTGGGGATTCTGACTTTCCTATGGTCTCAGTGGCCCTCCTACTAGGTCCAGGGAGCATGGAGGAAGAAGCTGCCTGATTCAAAGCCAATGGGGATAAGAGCCAGACTTGGGAGGCACAGAGATGGGAGTAGATTTGGGACAAGAACTGGGTGGGGGCGGAGGGCAGAAACTGGGACTGGAAGATAGGGTGTGAAGAGCATGGGACTAGAGTGACATACTGCATCTGAGTGGGCAAGGAGAATGGGACTGAGTTGGGGATGGAAACAGGAGAAGCCAGGCTTCTAGAGACAGACTCCATCACTAGTGACTCTAATTCATTCCCAGAGCAGGTCCATTCTGTGTGCTAAATGAGATAGGGGTCCTGTGAGGGGAGGAAACAGTATGTGATCCTGTCATTAGACTGTGACTAAGTGGAGTGGTTTGTCTCTACCACTTCTGGATGATTTTATGAAATTGCACCATGAAACTACTGTCACTATATGTATGTGGATCCCCCTTGAGTTAGCAGGGTTGTCATGTTTCAGAGTAACAGCCGTGTTAGTCTGTATTCGCAAAAAGAAAAGGAGTACTTGTGGCACCTAAGAGACTAACCAATTTATTTGAGCATAAGCTTTTGTGAGCTACAGCTCACTTCATCGGATGCATACTGTGGAAAGTGTAGAAGATCTTTTTATACACATAAAGCATGAAAAAATACCTCCTCCCACCCCACTCTCCTGCTGGTGATAGCTTATCTAAAGTGACCACTCTCCTTACAATGTGTATGATAATCAAGGTGGGCCATTTCCAGCACAAATCCAGGGTTTAACAAGAACGTCGGGGGGGGGGGGGGGGGGAGGGGTAGGAAAAAACAAGGGGAAATAGGTTACCTTGCATAATGACTTAGCCACTCCCAGTCTCTATTCAAGCCTAAGTTAATTGTATCCAATTTGCAAATGAATTCCAATTCAACAGTTTCTCGCTGGAGTCTGGATTTGAAGTTTTTTTTGTTGTAATATCGCAACTTTCATATCTGTAATCGCGTGACCAGAGAGATTGAAGTGTTCTCCGGCTGGTTTATGAATGTTATAATTCTTGACATCCGATTTGTGTTCATTTATTCTTTTACGTAGAGACTGTCCAGTTTGACCAATGTAAATGGCAGAGGGGCATGGCTGGCACATGATGGCATATATCACATTGGTGGATGTGCAGGTGAACAAGCCTCTGATAGTGTGGCTGATGTTATTAGGCCCTGTGATGGTGTCCCCTGAATAGATATGTGGGCACAGTTGGCAACGGGCTTTGTTGCAAGGATAGGTTCCTGGGTTAGTGGTTCTGTTGTGTGGTATGTGGTTGCTGGTGAGTATTTGCTTCAGACTGGGGGGCTGTCTGTAGGCAAGGACTGGCCTGTCTCCCAAGATTTGTGAGAGCGTTGGGTCATCCTTCAGGATAGGTTGTAGATCCTTAATAATGCATTGGAGGGGTTTTAGTTGGGGGCTGAAGGTGACGGCTAGTGGCATTCTGTTATTTTCTTTGTTAGGACTGTAGTAGGTGACTATTGGGAACTCTTCTGGCTCTATCAATCTGTTTCTTCACTTCCGCAGGTGGGTATTGTAGTTGTAAGAATGCTTGATAGAGATGTTGTAGGTGTTTGTCTCTGTCTGAGGGGTTGGAGCAAATGCGGTTGTATCGCAGAGCTTGGCTGTAGACGATGGATCATGTGGTGTGGTCAGGGTGAAAGCTGGAGGCATGTAGGTAGGAATAGCCACCAGGTTAGCCGTGACATTATCGGGGATAGTGTTCTTGACGGCTTGTAGTCCATCTTTGTGTGGAATGTTGGTGTAGAGGGCTTCTGCATCCATAGTGGCCATGATGGTGTTATCAGGAAGATCACCGATGGATTGTAGTTTCCTCAGGAAGTCAGTGGTGTCTCAAAGGTAGCTGAGAGTGCTGGTAGCGTAGGGCCTGAGGAGGGAGTCTACATAGCCAGACAATCCTGCTGTCAGGGTGCCAATGCCTGAGATGATGGGGCGCCCAGGATTTCCAGGTTTATGGATCTTGGGTAGTAGGTAGAATATCCCAGGTCGTGGTTCCAGGGGTGTGTCTGTGCGGATTTGATCTTGTGCTTTTTCAGGGAGTTTCTTGAGCAATTGCTGTAGTTTCTTTTGGTAACTCTCAGTGGGATCAGAGGGTAATGGCTTGTAGAAAGTGGTGTTGGAGAGCTGCCGAGCAGCCTCTTGTTCATATTCCGACCTATTCATGATGACAACAGCACCTCGTTTGTGAGCCTTTTTTATTATGATGTCTGAGTTGTTTCTGAGGCTGTGGATGGCATTGTGTTCCGCACGGCTGAGGTTATGGGGCAAGTGATGCTGCTTTTCATACACATTGTAAGGAGAGTGATCACTTTAGATAAGCTATTACCAGCAGGAGAGTGGGGTGGGAGGAGGTATTTTTTCATGCTTTATGTGTATAAAAAGATCTTCTACACTTTCCACAGTATGCATCCAATGAAGTGAGCTGTAGCTCACGAAAGCTTATGCTCAAATAAATTGGTTAGTCTCTAAGGTGCTACAGGGTTGTCATGTCTCTGCTTGGCCAGAGACTATGGTGAATGATCAGCACTTAACAATCCATCTATTCAAAATGGAACATGCTTGGACAATAGTCTTTCTCTATCTGGAAGAAAACACCCTCCCCTTTTGTGTGAAGTTGGGGAAGGGTTGGGAGTAATGGAAAATTATCAAAAGGCAGAACAAAGGAAGCAGATGACCCCAGCAGAAATCTATAAAGGGAGAGCTATGGGGATGGGGGGATGAGTGAGGCTGCTGCAGAGGCAGGGAAGGCAAGGGGGCAGAGGACCCTGCCTGTCTGATGGAACACCGGTGATTATCATCACCAAAGAAGCATGAGCTTGTGAGGGACACTGCGTTTAGGATGTCTCATTGTTTTGTATGGTCTGTACTCTCCAGTGCTTTATCTCAAAAGCATAAAGTTGATAGCCACCCACACTCTGTTCAGTCTATGGACTGCTTCACAACTGCTGTGCTGGGAGAGTTCTGAGAGAGGGCTGTGTCTAAGTACTGGGGTGTCTGAAGGGTCAGAGCTGCACCCAGAGGGGCTAAGTGGGTGGACAGCAGGTTCCAACACTTGGGAAAGAGGTGCCAATAAGTGTGTGCCCTGAGAGTGTGCCTGAGGAAAGTGGCTGGACTCTGTTCAAGGTCTGGGAGCACATCCCTGGGAATCCCCCTTGTTTCGGAAGGGGAGCTCATTAGGGTCTGTGGCAGACGGTGTCTTAATTCAGCCTTTTTAATATATGTATTATGGTGTAATCTTAATTATGGCATTTCTGAGATCTTGAGTGCTTGACTTTGCAATCTTAATATTCTTTTTAACAATAGGTGGTTGTGTGTAATAAATCTATGGAGTCATATGATTCCAATGTGGTTCCATGTGGGCAAAGGATACACCTGCATATTCCTGTTTCAAGGATTCAGGCTGAAGTCTGTACAGTGATTAGTATAATGGTGTCCTGATTCTGAGCATTACAGTTTTTATATTACAGCAACATATCAAGCATGTTCCAGTTGAGGGCTTGATTCTGCTCACTTACTCACATGAGTAGCACTTAATTATGAAAACAATACCATTGTCAAGGAGTACTTTGTGAATAAGAATTGGCAGTATCAGACCATAATTGGAGTGTATGGATTGCTTTTTCAAAATTGCACATCCCAGAGTCTGGTTCTGAACATACAAGTTCTACAGTTTACTTCAGTGGGAGCAAGATAAAATACCTTTGTGGGAAAACTTAGAGGACAATAAAAATTTTATAACTAAAAGGATCCATAACAAAACTTTCCAGAACTATCATTCAAGTGAGCTTTTTCTCCAAAACCAGGAAACTTAGCAAGTTACCAATACGTTAAATGTTCCCACCAAACAACTTGGCAAGCATTGACTATAATTTAAGAAAATGGGGTAGTACAGGATTTAAGTATATTAAATCATGACCTTTGTCTATATTTACTTTTAAAGATTGACTCAAAACTTGCAGTGGTTTTTTCACTATTGGGAATTAGATCAATGTTTAGACAAAATGTCAAGGGTATAACTTTTTTGCAAGATATCCTAGGTACTGAAAGTTTATTGCTTGCCTGATACAATAAAGTGACTGTTTGTATGAAAATCTTTAAATATCCTTTTAAAAACATTTTCATATGCATCATATTACAAAGACAGCGAAAACACAATAACCAGTGCTCTATTACCATAAGAATTACATAGATAAGAACCTCTTCTCTCATAGATGCACTTGTATAACTCTAGTCAACACTAAAGTGAGCTATGCATTAACACCGATGGCAAATCTGTACTTGAAGAATACGCTATGTGATCTTCCCCCATGTAGAAAAATAAATGCTCTAGCAGTGCCATAAGAGAGCTTCTTGTCTGCTTTTATCACTCAATCAATCACCATAGGGGCACCATCCTGACAGCAGAACACTTTTCATTTTAGGGGGCATTACCTTAAAATTATTCTTTTATGGTGAATGTCTAAATATGAAAGTACCAGTACTTGATTATGGAAACTAAATTCCAATGTAGATGTATGGTCCTGCCATCTGTGGGGATGGATTCTCAGCTGTTTTTTAAACTGGCTAACTTACATGTAAGCAGTGTCAGGATGAGCTCCACCCTGACATCTGGTGGTGAGAGGTGGCAAGTTGTGGAAAAGAACTTCAGGGGCCGATCTCATTTGCATAGGCACACCCACCACGCCTAGAATGAGACCATAGCTGCCCAAATGGTCACTTTGGCTGCTGTGGGATCCCCAGTGTCTCTGTTATTGGGGCAGGAAGAATAAATTGTTATTACCCTGATTATGGGAACTGTGCTTGGAACTGTACGTGGCCTTTTGTTATGCTGGAAGGATTCACCATCAACTAAGTAGCACTCGCTAGGCAAGGGTCATGGGTTCCAAAACTGTGTGAATGGAGAGAGGCTGGGGACAAGTATTAATACTTGGTGGTATGGGCCCCTTGCTGAGGGCCTTACATGCTAATTGCACTTCCTCCTTTCTCCACTGTGGAATATCAGAGCTAATTTTGATTTCATTAGAAGTCTAGTTATAGGCTGCTGAGCTCATTTTGGGCTGACAGTGCACCAGCACTGGGGCTCCCCTACTACAAGCTGAATTCACCTAAGAGCTGAAATCACTGAGTGTTGTGTTAAGTAGTGGGGGAGCCTGAAGATATATTGTGGAGCAGTTGGCGGGCCGGCTGGAGTGCCTTGTGGACTGGCTGGTGGAGCAGTTTGTGGATGGCAGGAGCTGCTTGTGGGCCGTGGAGCTGAGCGAAGGAGTTCGTGGGGCGGCTGGCGGAGCGGAGCGCAGCTGAGCGAAGGAGTTCGTGGGGCGGCTGGCGGAGCGGAGCGCAGCTGAGCGAAGGAGTTCGTGGGGCGGTCAGCTTCAGATCATGTAAGGTGCCTCTTACCCCCGTCCCATTTCCACCCAGGTTGGGAGGCAAAGCTCCGCAGATAAACTTTCGAACTCTGGGGCTGCCCTGACCAGGGACAGAGACTTTTGGGGCATTGGACTTTTGGGACTTTGGGTGATTTGGGGTTGCTGGACTCAAGAACCAAAGGGAAAAGGGCATGCCCCAATTTGCTTGGGGTGGGTTTTTGCTCATGGGTTTTGTTATGAATCCTGTTGGTGGTGTTTCCCAAACATAATGCCACATTGTTTCTCTCTGTTATTAAAAGGCTTTTGCTACACTCAGACTATGTGCTTGCGAGAGGGGAAGTATTGCCTCTTGGAGGCGCCCAGTGGGGGTGGTATATATTTGTCCCAGGTCACTGGGTGGGGGCTCGAGCCGGTTTGCATTGTGTTATTGGAATGGATCCCCTAGATATTGAACCCGGCCCTTGTTGCTGCCAACTCTGACGGGCAGAAGGGTTACATACACAAGCTAAGATTCTGACCTTGTTTCAAGGATCCAGGAAGTAAAGGGATGCAATTAAAAAAAAAATTATGCAGACTTATGTTCTGTTCACACATGCAGTTCAAAACGCAAGAGGTAGATTTGGTCTCTCAGCGCCCCTTCTTAGCTTGAATGAATTCCCTAGCTTGTTTGAAACCTGATACCCTTATATGAGTCAGACTTTTCAAAAGAGTTCAGCACCCAACAGCTCCTTCTGAGAGCAATGGGTGTTTCTACTTCAGTTTTAGTACAGTCTTCTATCAGTCACCCAATGACCCTTGATGACAAAATACTTACGATGAAAACAAATGATAGTGCAGCAGCACTAAAATGGAAAAATGGCTTTTGCGGGCAAGCTATTTTTTCTTTACATGCCATTGTTACTGAGGGTGACCATATAGCTTTGAGCAGATAATCTACTAATTAAACTGGATTCATACATATGGGCTGCATGTAAGGATAATTGTTTAGACAATGGGGCCAGCTTATTACCTTTGTGTCCTGCGAGACTAACATTGCAATGCAATATCACAATATGGTGGTAATTTAATTGTTATATAGTGTCATGGCATGGGAAGTGGGATTCATCCACTGACGTAGTGATCGTGGAAAAACTGTAGATTAGTGGCAATGCTAATGATGGCTCTATCCATGCCCCTTCTTTGTGTGTGCCTGTGTGTTTGCAAATCTGTGCATAACACAATATACAAAAATGAGTATTGTCTGTGAAATGTAAGTCTCCTATAAATGTATTGTTTCTTTTGGCTGGAGTCATTAGCCAACGTTTGGGGCCTTGCTGGGTTGTTTCTATTAGGAGGAGAAATTGATAATCAGTTGTTTGGTGTTATCTTTATAGAGAATATAAACCATGTCCTGTTCCCCTAGACATAAGAAACAAATAGGTAGTTTTCTTGTTTGGAAATCCTACTCTGACCCTTCAGAGTACTGTGCCCAAAAAAGTTCTGGCTCTTATCATCTTTCCAGGGCCATGTTCACTACTGGTTCTATCATTTAGCTGTAACCAGTAAATCTCCTAGCTCCTGTACTTGCAATCAAGTAGCATAGCATAACCCCTCAGCCCACATGGTTTAACTTCACCTTGCATCCCATTGACTTGGGCAGTGGTTTCCTATTGTTTCCAGTTATTATATAAGGAGGCATTTAATCACTCCTTCCATTTCATCTGAATTAAAGTAGTTAGAATCAGCTTTGACAAAGTTTGTGTTGTTTATTGCTCAGAGACCTGCTTGTTAGTAGCTGGCAACACCTTCCGGCATAACAATATTAATATCCTTTAGTGGTGGAAGAGGCTTGAAATACAATAAATGACCTAGAGATCAAGTTCCAGAAAAGCATGGCAACTGGAAGTTGTGAACTGACTATCCTTTTTGTTCTAAAGTAAGGGTATGTCTACACTACAAAATTAGATCGATTTTATAGAAGTTGGTTTTTAGAAATCTACTTTATACAGTCGATTGCGTATGTTCACACTAAGCGCATTAAGTCGGCGGAGTGTGTCCTCACTACCATGGCTAGCATCAACTTACGGAATGGTGCACTGTGGGTAGCTATCCCACAGTTCCTGCAGTCTCCGCCGCCCATTGGAATTCTAGGTTAAGCACCCAATGCCTGATGGGGCAAAAACATTGTTGTGGGTGGTTTTGGGTACATGTCATCAGTCGCCCCTCCCCCTGTGAAAGCAACAGCAGACAACGTTTTGTGCCTTTTTTCCGTGCAGACACCATACCACGGCGGCAAGCATTGAGCCCGATCAGCTCAGCTCACTGTCACCGCAGCTGTTGTGTCCTGGGTGCTGCCGTCAGCAGACAGTGCAGTAGGACTGCTAACCATTATCATCCACCACTTCTGCTGCAACTCTGCTCTCCTGCAGATGCATGGAGCCCGCTCAGCTCACCGTCACTGCTGTTGTTGTGAGCATTGTAAACACCTCGTGCATTATCCTGGAGTATATGCAGAACGGGGCGAAGAGACGCCAGCATGAGGAGGATTTTGATGAGTACATGGACAGAGACATTCCTGAAAGCACTGGCTGTAGCAATTGGGACATCATGGTGGCAGTGAGGCTGGTTGATACAGTGGAATGCTGATTCTGGGCCAGGCAAACAAGCACAGACTGGTGGGACCTCATAGTGTTGCAGGTATGGGATGAGTCACAGTGGCTGCGAAACTTTTGCATGTGTAAGACCACTTTCCTGGAACTCTGGAAAAGAGTTGCTTTCCCCCACCCTGAAGCACAGGAATACCAAGATGAGAGCTGCCCTGACAGTTGAGAAGCGAGTGGTGATAGTCCTGTGGAAGCTTGCAATGCCTGACTGCTACCAGTCAGTCGGGAATCAATTTGGAGTGGGCAAGTCTACTGTGGGGACTGCTGTAATTGAAGTAGCCAATGCAATCATTGACGTTCTATTATCAAGGGTAATGACTCTAGGAAATATTCAGGTCATAGTGGATGGCTTTGCTGCAATGGGGTTCCCTAACTGTGGTGGGGCAATAGATGGAATGCATATCCCCATCTTGGCACCGGACCGCCTTGCCAACCAGTACATAAACCACAAGGGGTACTTCTCAATGGTGCTGCAAGCACTGGTGGATCACAAGGGATGTTTCACCAACATCAACGTGGGACGGCCGGGCAAGGTGCATGATGCTCACATATTTAGGAACTCCGGGCTGTTCAAGCAGCTGCAAGAAGGGAGTTACTTCTCAGACTACAAAATTACCATTGGGGATGTTGAAATGCCAATAGTTATTCTTGGGGACCCTGCCTACCCCTTGCTCCCATGGCTCATGAAGCCTTACACAGGCAGCCTGGACAGTAGTAAGGAGCAGTTCAACTATAGGCTGAGCAAGTGTAGAACGATGGTAGAATGTGCCTTTGGACGTTTAAAAGCTCGCTGGCGCTGTTTGCTGACTAGGTCAGACCTCAGTGCAACCAACATTCCCATTGTTATTGCTGCTTGCAGTGTGCTCCATAATATTTGTGAGAACAAGGGGGAGACGTTTATGGCGGGGTGGGAGGTTGAGGCAAATCATCTGGCATCCGATTTCGAGCAGTCAGACACCAGGGCGATTAGAAGAGCACAGCTAGTTGTGCTGCGCATCAGAGAGGCTTTGAAAGCCAGTTTCATGACTGGCCAGGCTACGGTGTGACCGTTGTATGTGTTTCTCCTTGATGCAAACCCATCCCCCTTGGTTGATTTTTAATTTCCTCTAACCAAACCACCCTCCCTCCCCTTCCCCTTCGAAATAAAGTAACTATTGTTTTGAAACCATGGATTCTTTATTTATTAATTGAAAAAAAAAGTGAGATAACAACTGACAAAGTAGACCAGGTTTGGCGGGGGGCAGGGGGGAGGGAGGGAAGGACAAGGCCACATGGCTTTTTGTAGCCACACTACAAATCAAACTGTTTGAATGACAGCCTTCTGTTGCTTGGGCCATCCTCTGGAGTGCAGTGGCTGGGTGTCCGGAGCCTCCCCACTCCTCCTTTCCCGCATTCTTGGATGTCTGAGTGAGGAGGATATGGAACTTGAGGAGAAGGTCAGGCAGTTATACAATGGATGCAACGGGGCTTTGTGCTCCTGTTCGCTTTCCTGCAGCTCCACCAGACACTTCTTCATGTCCATTTGCTCCCCCCTTAGCCTCCGCTCTTCACGCTCACTTAATGCTTTCCTGGCCTCTAACACTGAATGTCTCCATACATTAAGCTGTGCCCTATCAGTGCGGGAGGACTGCATGAGCTCAGAAAACATGTCATCGTGAGTGTGGTTCCCCCCCACCCACCTTCTAATCTGTGATAACCTCCGGGACGGAGATGATAGGGGGAGCATAGAAACTTTTGCACCTGGGGGGAGAGATAAAAAGGGAGAGTAAACTTTAAGATACATTTCTGAGAACAAAAAGGATACTCTTTCACAGTGAATCAGGCAATTCACAGAAGACAGCACATGTGCTTTAGGTAAAAGGTCGCATTTTGCCTTTTATATTGAGTACTTGCCGGTATGGTGACACATCACACACAGCTGGGCAACAGAATTTGATTTCCAGGCAGCCATGGTAAGGCACAGGGTACGCGGGGTTGGCTTATTACGCATAATATGTGGGAATGGTTTCAAACTGCAGCGCCATCTTTTCCCATAGCAAGCAATGGGTTGGGCTTCACATTTAGAAGGAGGGGCTGCTGTTTTCAGGTGGATGTGCAGCACCCACCTCCCCCCACCCCACTGTGTGGCTATTCTCTGGGATGATCCCTTCACCCCTCCCCCTGCCTCGAAGCTATTCTCCAGGATGATGATCCCTTTTAGCCAAGTGCAAACAGCCCAGCATGAATGGGGTCCTTTTACTGTTCCCTTACAAAAATTCCCCTCTTTCAACCAGGTGACCATGAATGCTATTACTCTCCTGAGGCTAACACAGAAAGATATAGACTGAATGTTGCTTGAATGTGACCAAAACCCAGGACCATTTGCTGCCATGCTTTGTGCTGCAATGATTCCAGAATACTTGCTACTGGCTTGCCATGGTAAAGTGTCCTACCGTGGAGGACGAAATAAGGCAGCCCTTCCCAGAAACCTTCTGCTAAGGCTTTCAGAGTAACTCCAGGAGAGCTTGATGGCGACGTCCTGGAAGGATTCCTGCACCATTCCCAGACATGTGAACAGACTTTTCCAGTAGCTGTACTGGCCATGAATGCATCCCAATTCTTCAGGGCAAATCAAACATTAAACACTATTGCTTTTAAACCCTGTACTGTAGTTACAAATGTGCACTCACCAGAGCTGCCTTCTCTGTCTTCAGGGTCGGGGATCCCGCCTTTGGACGGTATTGGGTCCAGGGTGATGAAAAGGTCCTGGCTGCTGGGGAGAATGGATTCACCACTTGCCTGCAGCGCATTCTTCTCCTCCTCTTCCTCATCCACAAAATCCTCCTCCGTGTTGCGTGTGACTCCCCCCTTGCAGGTGTCCATGGACAGTGGTGAGGCAGTGGTAGGGTCCTCCCCACTAGATGGCCATGCAGCTGATCATAGAAGCGGCACGTATGGGAGTCTGACCCGGAGTGCCCGTTTGCCTCCTTTGTCTTTTGGTAGGCTTGCCTGAGCTCCTTAACTTTCATGCGGCACTGCTGTGTGTCCCTGTTGTAGCCTCTCTTCATCATGCCCTGTGAGATTTTGACAAATATATTGGCATTTCTTCTTTTTGCTCAGAGTTCTGCGTGCACAGATGCTTCTCCCCATACAGCAATCAGATCCAGTGTCTCCCTTTCGGCCCATGCTGGAGCTCATTTGTGATTCTAGGGGGACTGCATGGTCACCTGTGCTGCTGAGCTCGTCACACTGACCAAACAGGAAATGAAATTCAAAAGTTCCCAGGGCTTTTCCTGTGTACCAGGCTAGTGCATTGGAGTTCAAAGTCCTGTCCAGAGTGGTCACATTGGAGCACTCTGGGATAGCTCGCGGAAACTAATACTGTTGATTTGCATCCGCACTACCCCAAATTCGACCCAGCAAGGTTGATTTTAGTACAGAAGTTGATTTTAAGAGCCCTTTAAGTTGACGGAACGGGGTTGGTTGTGTGGATGCATCCATTTAAAAATTGACCTAAGGTGGCTAAATTCGATCTAACCCCATAGTGTAGACCAGGGCTAAATACTAAATATCTATCTTAAAAGAACGTGCAATAAAGGAACATGTTCCTAATTGAAAACAGTGAGTAGCTAACTTTTCATTTTGTTTTATTTGTAAAATAAATTATCTGTGATACTTTCTATTATCTAAGCTTACACCAGGAGTGCCATGTAAGGAGCTCCTGGTTCCCAGTCATCTGCTCATAATACTAAACAATGACTCTCTACTGACTGCTAGATTGAAATTGTGACCTGTTTGCCTGGGTCAGGGGAAAGCAGCATCCTGTATTCTCTATCACAGCACACACACAAGCCATTGGAGCTTCTCACAAAAGGAAAGAGAACGTTCCCCCATGCCCAACACCATTGCAACTTGGGATGCATATTGTCACCATCTTTCTCCCAGCCTTCAGCATTTTTATATTATAAATGTAAAGAAGCTTTTATATCTGAGAGGATTTCTCATTGAAATAACGTTTGCATGTGTGATGACATAGAAAGGGGTTGTCGGCTGAGTGAGGGTCTGATTCAACTCCCACTGCAGTCTGTGGAAACTTCAGAGGGGAATTGCATCTGGCTCTAAATTAGTATATTTTATGACTTCTGCATGGAGCAAGGTACAAGGCTCTATTTTCTATCTTCTACATGTATTACAGTCACAATTCTAATGGGAATTATGTTCTCTGCATTTAGTGGCAATTAATAACTGGCTGGTGTAAAGGTGCTCAACCCTCACATTTCCCGGCTTAGTCATTAAGTGTCAGGAAATTCCTGACCCAGGGGTCTGATTAATTAAGAAATGAGTTTAGGAAACTGGAGAGAGATGGAGCTTTCTGATAAGCATGTTGTCACTGAGCTTTATGTCTAGAGTTTGGACTCTGGGTGTTGTTCTTCAGGGCGCTGGTTAGCTATCTGATCCTAACCTCTCCCACAGTCTCTTCACCTCCTCACTCCAACTGCCCTGCATCATCCACTCTTTCCTTCCTACCCTTTTCTCTCCTGTCTTTTCCCCCTCCTTTCCTTTGTCCTTTTAAAATAACCCCATCCAAACTAAATCCTACCCAAAGATTTAATAAAAACAGCCACTTGGAATTAACCTGATACAAGCAGAGTGAGCGTGTTATACCCCTTTCCCTTACTCTGTCTTTTACACTTGCATTGTAAGCTTCTTAGGACCTGGACTACATGCTACAGTCTGCACAATGCTTTGCACAGTGGGGCCTCATTCTCATTTAGCCCTCAAGCACCACTGTAATAAAATATCAACAAACTTAAAAAAACCCCAAACTAATTCTCTTGTGTGCAAAATCTGTATTTTGAACTCTGCCCTGTACTTTGATTGCATTTATTTAGGGAAAAATCTCTCAATATCTGATACTACTGTAATACAATAGTTTTAGAGCTGGTATGAGTGCAAGACCCTTTAGGTCGCAGAAGTTGCAATCACTTACACTAGGGCCACGATAAACTCCTCCTTGCAGCTTGGAGGTGCAGTTTGAACCCTCTACACTAGGAGGCAGGGTATGCCCCACTGGTTCTCCCTGGCAGCGTGACAGAAGGGGTTAGCACTACTTGCCCTCCTTTAGACTCAGGAGGTAAAGGGTGGCTTTGAGGTATGGGGTGGGGGGCTTCCTGTGGAAACAAGGGAATAGATTTGGCTGGACCTTGTCTCAGTAACCCATCTAGAACCAGGCGTCAAGCTCTGTCCCTTCTGCCAACAACTGAACTAAACCAGAGGCAATCAAGGTTCCGTTCTGAATTATTCCCTGTATTTTTATTACAGTTCATAGAGTGCACCTGGACCAAATCCTGCACCCCCTACTCAGTCCGAACTTCCGTGGAGTAGGGCTGCAGCATTTGGCTCTTGGGGGAAATAAGTGACTGGTTAATTTCAGGTTTCAGAGTAACAGCCGTGTTAGTCTGGATTCGCAAAAAGAAAAGGAGTACTTGTGGCACCTTAGAGACTAACCAATTTATTTGAGCATAAGCTTTCGTGAGCTACAGCTCACTTCATCGTATGCATCCGATGAAGTGAGCTGTAGCTCACGAAAGCTCATGCTCAAATAAATTGGTTAGTCTCTAAGGTGCCACAAGTACTCCTTTTCTTTTGACTGGTTAATTTAAGTGTCTCTGCTGTCGGAACGCCTTGTGGATGGGCGCTAGAGGGCGCTGGTGTTGCTGAAACCCATCCCAGTCGTGCGGCTGGCTGGACCGAGCTAGGATTCAGCTTCTCTCCTTCACCCAAGTTGTAAATGTCCCGGCGCGGAGCCTTCCGCGGCGCCTGCTTGTTCTCTCCGCTGATCAGAAACTAAGCGCCGGTGGCTGCAGCTCTTTGATTCTTTACAAACGTAACCGAGAAGGTCAAGGCGGAGTCCCAGGCTCCCGCAGCCCGAAACTTCTCCCACTGGAGTCTAAGGTGAAAACTCCCCCTGACTTCGCTGGGAGCAGCAGGCTCTGCTCTCGGAGGCGAAACGGGGCCAGGTCAAAGCACTTATTCCGTAGGGAGAAAGCAGAAATGAATTATATTCGTATCCGGAGCCCATTCCCTGCATTCCCACCTCTGTCGCCCTTGTGAATGGCCTGGGCAGAATTCCCCCTTCCCCCCCGCCCCCCACGCCATACAAACGGAAGCTGCTCTACGCGATCGTTTACATTGATAATCTGAACGGTGTTGAGTCGGGCCTCCCAGTCCCCTCTTCAACCTGACACGGGGGTCCCACCTGAGCCTGGGCGAATGTCCGTCTAGCGGTATCTTTTTCATACACATTAGTTTATTTAGTGTTAGTTTTGAACGGTCTCACTTTTAATCCAGTTCAGCGACAGAGCTGTTTCATACCTTTCACCCGCCCTGATCATCCCCTGCACAGTGAACATAACACCCCTACAACCTCCTCTAAATGGGCGCTTACTGGGATTGCTAGTTTGCACGATTTGGAACCTTTTCTCCTGGTTTCCCCCCCTACTGGCGTATCTTTAGTGTGACACGGTCAAATTTCAAAGCATCCCAGAAACGTCCCTGTAGTTGTATCTTTAACCCTTCACGCTCTGATGACCACAACTCTAATACAAGCTCACCCTCTCCTCTCTTTTTAACTTCCCTAAACCATGCCTCTCTCCTGGGTACTTACTCTCCTTACGTGACTGCTCCAGCACAAATGCACGCTCTGCTCTGACAGCAAGGCTGGGCTGACTGGGATTTCTGGCTTGCAGGGGCAACTAGCCTTCTTCCCCCTCCCTTCTTCGCTGCCCTCTTTAACCGCCCCTGATCCCACTTCAACACGTCGTGTGTGTGTGTCATCGACAGTTGAATGTACCCCTTCGCTGGGACTCCCAGCTGAGCCCACATTCCACTCTGCCCCATGGCCACACCCCCCGGCGGTTACGATTGGGCGCCCCCGGCCCCATCGGCAAAGCGGCTCCTGTGCTGAGTGGCCCGGCTCCCTGTTTGTCAGCCTGGCCTGTCAAAACACGCCTGGCTCTGTCACAACAGAGGAGTAGCGGCGCGGCGCTTCTTGCTCGCGGGCGGGCTGCGGCGAACCCCGGGCGCTGCGCTTCTGCCTTGCCCACGCGCCCAGTCCCCTGTGTTCTGCCTGGCACAAGCGGGGCGTGCGCCCGCCCTTTCCCCTCCGCTCCGAGGGAGACCCTCCCCCGCGCCGCCGGGGCGGCCGCCTTGGCGGGGCGGCATGGCCACCTCCCGCTGCAGAGGGAGCCGGGCTAGCAATGACTCCTCCTGAGAAAGTTGTTGCCGCCGCCGCGGTGCCCTCGGAGGAGAGGCTGGAGATCCTCGCCCCGCAGCCCCGTGTCCCCCGCCGTGTCGGCGCCTGCCCCGGGGGGCGCTGAGCCGGCGCGGGAGGGCGATGGCAGAACGCGCGGGCGGCAGGGAGCCGCCGGCGGCGGCGGGTCGTGCCCTGCCCGCGGCGCCTCACAAGGGCGAGGGGGAAGGCGAGCTGTGGCCAGAGCCGGTATCCCTGGAAATCCCTGCGGTGGCTCCAGGCAGGAGACGGGAGCGCCGCAGCGGACTGGCGATGGCGGGAGCCGCCGAGCGCTTTCCCGGCAGCCTGGGGACCGCGGCGGGGGCAGCGGCGGATCCCGAAAACAGCCTCTTGGAAGCTGCCAAGGCGACCCCTCGCAGGAGCAGTATTATCAAGGTAAGGCGGGCAGCCCCCTGCGCCTTTGGGGAGCGGCACGCGTGGACCCCTTGGCACGTGCCCCCTGGGTGAGGAAGCTGCCCTGAATCCGAGCGGGGCGTGCACAGTCACCGAGAGGCACCGGGGCGGTTTCTCTTCACAAGCCAATCTCCCTTCTTGGAAAGGGGGGTGCCTTGTTGGGAGCAGCTGTTGACGGGGAGCACAGAAAGTCTCTCACTTCAGCCAGCCAGCCCCCCGCCCCCAGCTAATAGTTTTGCGGGATACGTTTGCCCAGTTCTCAGCTTTCCATCGCTCCCTTTCCCAGTGGTTCTCAACCTATGGTGTGGGTACTGCGGATGGTTTGCAGATCACTTGGTGGTCGCCTGTGGAGCGCTGGCTGGTCACATAATATTGGCTCTTCTCATTCTTCCCTCCCCCTGCTACCTAGCATTAAAAGAAGCTTAAAAACTTTTCTAATATGCCTCTTTCGTGTTGTCGCTATTGTAGATGCCACAGCTGTGTGAATGGGTAGAGATGGTTGTGCCTGGGATGGGATGAGAGGTGGCCCACACAATACAAAATGGGAAGAGATGGCCCCTAAGGCACTCTCGTATTACAATGTGGTCTGTGCTATGAAAAAGCTTGAGAGGCCATAGCCCATATGCAGACTTTCAACTTCTCATTTCTGGAAGGTATTTTTAACTGTTAGGGTAAATTATGCTGAAGAATTAGGAGCAATCCAGGAATGGATGGATTGCGGGTAAGAATGAAAAATGTATAGATGCAGAAACAAATAGGAGAAGCAACATTGCACCTTATTAAAATGAACATAAACAGAATTATGAAGGGAGGAGTACTAGAGAGGGGACCTATCCCTCCAGCTTTTAGCCTGCAGAGGACAACACTGACTTTGTTTTCCCCCTTCCCATCCACCCAGAATTGTATCCTGCAGGAGGGGAAGCAACAGAGAGATGACCAGGGACCGATTTAAGCTCTTAGCTTGTACAGCAAATCTCAATTAATGCTCCCCTCTGTCGCTGTCAGCTGCTGATCTGTTGCTATTGAGCTGAGTGGCTGAACAGGCAAGAATCTGGGGAGTGGGGGAGAAAAATGTGGGATGGGCCAGGGTGGCTGCTGAGCTGGCTGGGAAGGAGATAGAGTAGCCATCCCCCCTCACTCTACATTACCAGCAGCAACAGCTTCTCCTCCCCTCCCTTTAGCAGATCTAGGAATGAGGGAAGGCAGGTACAGCACAAACCATTCACATATAACAGCTTTGCGCACAGATAATACACTGTATATTCACAGTCTGTTTCTAAGGTACATACAGTGGCCAGTTATATACACACACATTTTTTGTGTGTGCTCCAAACTGGCATCTTCAGCACTTGTGTGAAATGGAACTGATTGTGTAATATCGTGTGTAAATACACACACGTACTTGTTTATTTTCCAAACCTTCTAAATAAATGCTAAGGGTGCGGACTACAGGGGCATCTGCTGTGTTGAAGAACACCGGGTGGTATATCTGGACAACAAATATCTTGCAGTAGCTTATTGTTTTGTGGTTTGCGGATTTCACAAAGAGATTGTTTTCAGGATGTGAACTTGGATAAAAAGAGGAAAAGACCTCTGTTGTTGTTGCAAAAGTATCAGAAAAACAGTTGGTTAGAAACAACACAGATGCAATCGCTTTATCAGATAAAAGGAAGATTTTATTGAGTGGGCTATAGGCATACACTTAAAATGATTAAATTGGTTTATACTAATTTTGTTAATGCTCACATGAAAGTGGACATCTTCAAGATACTATTTCCAATTTACGGACTTGATGCTGTCCTTATTCACATGAGCAGTCCCATTGAAGCCAAAAGTATGTGGGTGGCAGGACTGGGCCTGTTATTAATGCCGGAGAGAAAGTAATGGAATTCGGGGAATTCTGGTCACTTTATGTGACCAACAACTGTTACCACCAAACAACAATGTAAATATCTTGTTTGAAAAATACACGTGATTTCTAATTTCATGTGATGAAGGGCCCAGGCCTGCACCTACAGAAGACAATGGAAATTTTGACATTGATTTCAATGGAAATTTATTCAGTTGAATGTAACATGTTTGCAAGTAGGCTTAAACTCAAACTTCTTATTTGAGACTGCATTTTTTTGGTATGGTTCTTGGTAATGTTTGCTAACTTCACAATAGGGCAAGTTTTGAAATAGCAATAACGTTTTTTGTTTTGCAACTCATCATTATTTTTATGTAACATTTGTGAAGAACTTGAAGGCAGAATAAATAGGTTCAACCTTGACAGTTCTTTCACTCTTGCTTAGAAAAATACGCAGTGACACAAATAAATTAAATTACCGGTATGTTTAAAAGCTGAATGCATTCCAGATTGCTAGGCAATACTGTTTGCTTCGCATCCTCATTGTTACAGTTAAATTAACAGGTTCAATTTTGATCCTAAAATCCTTGACTATCTATTTGTTGTAATCTGGTAGAGAAGTCTCCCAGGTTCCATTTATATATTCAGTTTAGCTTTTAAGAAAGACCTCAAGGAAACAGAATTACTATTTTTATATACTGAACTAAGTGGTCCCTCGTAATTATTTAAGTTGCACAATGAATCCTAGAGAGACGAATTTGTGCGCAGAATTCAGATGAGAGAGTTGAAGATGCACACTAAAGGCTGTTTAATAGATATGTGTCAATGATATCCGTATATCTCCTTGGTTCTTTTGGCCTGGTTAGGACTCGAGAAGACAGGAGTCAGAAGTAGACTTTGCACTTGGGTGAGGAAAAAAAAGACTTCAGCTATGGTTGACCCCTGTGCAGGGGGAGGATCCTGGCACCCTTCATTCTTGTGTACTTGAACAAAAACTGGACAAAAATCTAGCCCAAGGCAAAGCAGTAACAAACATTCATGCTTAGCTCTAGGTACTTTATATGTTCATTCTTTTTCATAAATGAAGCATTCAGAGTTGGATATTAAGGTTGTGATTTCCAGAGGAAGTGTAAGGGAGTTAAATGCCTAATTCCCTCAGGCTCCTTTGAAATATTCCGGTGTAAACTACTAATCTGCATCAAATTTGTCCGAATCCAGCAAAGCACGTAAGCATGTGTGTAACTTTCTATAAGCATTCACTAAAAGCAATCAATTGAATTCAATGGGACTATTCAGGTGCTTAAAATTACACACGTGCTTAAATGCTTTGATGGACTAGGGTCATGGTTCTTGGAGTATGTACTCCAACACTTTCCTTTTTCTCTTGAAGCTTGTGTAAAGGCTTCACAAGATACATGATCTTGACCTAAAGTAAAGAGAACATCACTGACTTTGCAACTTTAAAATTTCCATCTGAATCTCCCTGCTCCATAAGGTGTCACAATCATAGATACATTCTGATTAATTTCATGTAGCTTTCACTTCAGGTTGAGGACATGCAAAATTGCAAAAAACTGATATTACAATAATCCTCTGTTTTGACTTATTGTGATATTGGGACTAGTTACAAAGAATTAAGTTTGTTTTCCCACAGGATTCCCTTATTTAGTGTTTATAGAAAAGCAGTTTGAAACCCAGTTTTTCTTTGGTATTGTCCCATTGCGTGATTCTGGGAGTGGCTTTCATTTATTTTGGAGTAAGAATTAAATGGGTAATTTTGCCTGCATTTTCCAAGACTTTTTAATGTTTTAGGAAAAGCTCTCCAGCTATCGAATATGTATTGTTATATAGAATCAACATTTTAAAAATAATTAATTTACCGTCACAGGGTTTTCAGATGAAGAATTTTCATATGCAGGAAAATTAATTGTTTAAACATTGCACATTAAATAGCAAAATGAGTTTTACAATCTTACTTTTATTATTGTGTTCATAAATCTTTAAATCTAAATAAGCTTGAATGAACAGAATCAGAATGTTGTTCCATTGCTTTCTTTAAATTCTTTTTTATCAGCTGAAAAGAGAGCTGGAGTTGAGAAAGTGATAGAAACGTTCACAACAGTCATTCAAAGACCACAGTGAAGTGTCTGTGTAGTTCTGTAGAGGCCACTGGACTGGATGGGTGAAGGGATTGGTAATAGGATCCAGTACCTGGTCACTGGTTTAAAACCAGCTCAGGGTGATTGCGCCCGAAAATCTTGATTCTCTGATGCCTGTTTTGTAGCCTATGGGAAATGAGTTGGAGGCATTTTTTTAATGACCTTATCCTGCTCCTGTTGAATTCAATGGGAAAGTTCCTATTGACTTCAGTAGTGTGAGGTCAAGGCCTTAGCACATGGGTGGAAAATAAATTGTAAAAGAATCCCAGTACTTTCTTTGAGCTTGATTCTTCAGGGCTTGGCCCCAATCCACCAAAGCATTTAAACGCATGCTTAATTTTAAGCATATGAGTAGTCCAACTGAACGAGGAGTGTTCAAGTCATCCATCTTTACTTTAGTCAAAGTACATTCTTTTAAAATTAGTTTTAGTAGCCACCTTTTGGATCTCTGTGTCAAATTCAGAGGTAGCATAAGAGGGTGCATCTCCATGCAAGCTAGTGGAGTTGTTTGCATCAGTGGAGTGTTTTGACCTAGGGTTGCCAACCCTCCAGGATTGGCTTGGAGTCTCTGGCAATTAAAGATTAATCTTTAATTAAAGATTATGTCATGTGATATCTCCAGGAATACATCCATCCAAAATTGGCAACCCTAGTTTGACCTCCAAAGGATATTTGCTTTAAAGAACTGAGTACAGTCTTAAATTAAAAAAAAAATTCTCTGCAGCAAATTAAAATGGACTTATACTGTAAGTAAAATATTAACCCTTTTGGATAATGTCCAATGTGTTTAAGGTCTGAATATTTGTCCTTGGACATGTTCTCTCTCATTTAGAGAGAGAGGAAAATAGTTTTTCTTTTCATTCAAATTTTAACTTGCTAACCTCTTATTTACAATTCTGTAGATGATGGGGGGACTTTTAAAAGGGCATAAATAGGAAATAGAAATATTGACTTTGTACATCTACCTCCTTTTCAGGAATCCTTTCATTTAAATCAGTTCTGATTTGGCCTTGAAAAAGAAAAGAGAAAATAATAATTGTTTATATCAGGAATTTCACCCATAGATCTCATAAATCATTATCAAAGCTTATTTGGGAGAATTTTATGCGAGTCCAAACTTTGTAGACAGGTTCAGTGACATTAATTTAAGAGGCTTATTTGTATTCAGCCACTCTACTTCACAATTAACTTTAATAAGAATTATAATCATGCTGTGACCAGGTCCATAGCCAGGGAGTTTGCTTTCCTGAATTTCAACAAGGAAAGAAAAAGCTGAAATGCAACAGGGAGGAATTCCAGCTGCCCTCCCCCCATTTCACCCCCCCCAAGTGTAAAAGGAGTAGTAAGGACCTATGTTTCTATACTACTTCTATATAACCTTTGGCAAAAGACAAGTGTGAAATACTATGTCATACGTTAAAGACCAGAGCCTGTAAAGCAGACAACTCCCATTGATTTTTTTCGTGTGCATGATATTTCAAATTCCATTATAACTCGAACCTCTTGAGATGCTTTAAACAAAAGAAGTAAAACAAAAGATTATTTGTCTAAACATCAGTAATTTTGTGATTTTAGTATGTGTGCAAAGGTGACAAATGAGGCATTATTTGGAGAGCAAGAGAGAAATATTGTTTATTACTTTTACACCTGGTTAAAAGTGATGGTTATTTATTATTTGTAAAAGCGGTAACACCTAGGGGCACCCATTGAGATTAGTTTCCCACTATGCTAGGTGTTGTACAAACCCATAATAAGAGACAGTCCCTGTCCTGAAGAGCTTACAGTATAAACAGACCAAAAACACAGCATGGTATAAAGGAAGTATTACTATCCCTGTTTTACTGAAGGGGAAATGAGGCACAGAGACGTAGGGACTTGCCCAGGGTCGCATTGGTTAAATTACTCTTGGATGCTTTCAGTAATTTTTATCCCTTCTGGTGAATTATCCATGGCTAAATCAAAATTAATTGTTTGCAGATTGAAAGTATAATTGCAGTTTTCCTACCCTTCCTCAGTAAGGAGGATAGAAAATGGAGTTAAAAAGGGAGAGGTTGCTTCTTAGTATTTAGTGCTCTTGCCTGTAAGGCTTCTCAGCATAAAACTCTCAGTGAAGTCAGTTGTTATTATTATTTTCTTTCTGGAATTGGAAGTATAAATAGTTTAATAAATTGATAGGAAGGTTGTCCACTTATGTAATCCCCAACTATATCTTTTCTGAAATACTATGCAACTTTTTGCAAAGACATTCCTCAGAGGCATCTCAAACATATATCCCTGCTCTTCCTACATTAACTGTATACTTTTGGAACTGTATTTCTTCCCCTTCCCCATAACAGAAGGACATCTTTGTCCAATTATGTCCTAATCTAAGACATAGGTCCTTGTTATATTGATAAAAATGGACTTTGCATATAAAGCTGGGGGAGAGGGAAGGAAGGGACAATATTATCAGAGTTCCTTAGTCATTGTGGTAGTGAAAGACCACTCCTAACTTCAATGTGATACTTTCAAACATTGCCTTGGTCTGTTTCCTACTTACAGATGTTTCTTCAAGGCTCAGTCTGACACTCCTTGCACAGATGATATGCTGGACTGGTCTTCTTCCTATTCTGCCTTCAGTAGTTTGCAGGCAATTTTCAAATCCAGGAAAATTATTTAAGTGGCTGGCTAATATTGTTATGGCTATTTTACTTCAGGAAGCAATATTTATCCAACGGACATTTTTAGCTCTTATAAACCTCTGATAAAAGAATTTAAGGTTTTAATTCATTTTAGTTTGTGCTCTGAAGATAGTGCGGTGAGGCAGCTGAGATATTTGGCACATCTTTCTTTGCAACACAACGATATCTGAGGGAAAAACTTTTACTAAAAAGGAAAGTTACATTTCTCATGATTGTTTGTGTCACTGGAATTATTTAGTAACTTATTTTGCTGCTTGTACAATAAGTTTTAAATTTAGATGCCTTTTGCTAAAAGTCTAAATTTGAAAAAGTTTGTTAGAAGTAAATTTTGATAGCCATATAGTGATCGTACCACTACTTGCTTATTGTTCAGACCAATGTGAGAAAGTTAACAATGGAAAAAAAATTCTGAAAAGACAGAAACAGTCTTCCGGCATGGTCAGTAAAATGCTCTCTTTGAAAAGTAAGGATGTTTTTAGAGTTTCTTTCTATTAGACTCCAGAGAATTAGAGCATGACCGACTCTCATGCAACTTGTGCTCTATTTAATATATTTGTTTTATTTTAGATGCTTAATAATAACAACAATAATTCTTTAAACATTATAATAAAAGGAAAAGGACTTCACATATTCTCTTTGGGTTGCTAAGGTCGGTCTGCGAATATCTGTATACTATATTCACAGTATCTGTGACATTACACTGTTAATCCATATGTCCCAACAACCTGAATTGATGAGCTGGAGTTGCTGGGGAGCTATGCCAAATTCAGAATTTGTGTAAGCACTGCAGTGCAACATTATTGAAGTCAGTGATTTAGCACCTACTTACACTAGTTTTGTGTTTGACTTCTTGTCTTTTTATAGGACCCATCTTGGCTCAAGGTTTGCTTTTGGCAGGTGACTTGCTGATGTATGTGCAGAAAGTAATGCTCCTGAAAGTCAGTAGGCTTTCTCTGGAGGTGCTGTTTGTTATATATGATTCAGTCAGGGACTTGCCTGGTAATTCCAGATTATGGTAACTTTGATATTTTCCTAAAACTAAGGCTATGTAGATAAATTCTGCATTTTTTCTATATTTGTGGTAATAACATTGTTTTCAGTGAGCAGTATTTTGGTTCGAGAGAATTCTCATGCCAAATTGTATAGTGGTTGTGTGGTGGGTTTTTGTTTTGTTTTTTAGACACTCATATCTAGTTCCTCAAAGATGTTTAGGTGTCTAACTCCTATTGATTTCAATGGAAGTTATGGACTGAAATAGTTTTGGAGATTTGGGTCTCAAATTCTATGGTAGCAAGCATGGTATATGTGCTTAGAGAGGTATTGGATGGATCTCATCACGTATGTCCAGTATTTGGCTAATCTAGGGTCGTATCAGAACACATACTCTAAGGACCAAATCCTGCAGCCCTCACTGAAGCAAAGCTCACACTGATATAGAGCTGGTCAAAAATTTTTTAGATGGAACAGTTTTCTGTCAGAAAATGCAGTTTCATTAAGATCAAAATAAGTCCATGTAATGTATTGGTTTTGATGAAATTTTCAATGGGATGTTGAGACATTTTGAATAAGACAAAACGAAACATGTTAACCTTGTTTTGATTCATTTAATTTTGACTTGTACTAAAATATTACTTTTAATATTTACAGTTTTAATATAATATAAAAGTATAATCAAAATGATAAAGTCAAAATGAAGCATTTTTACCATATCAAAACAATTGGATGTTATCCAGATAAAATGTTTTGATGGGCCCAAATATATATATATAATTGTTTTAATTTTCATTCTCCACAAATTTTTGACATTTCAAATTCAGAATAGTTTGTTGAAGTGCTTATCTATGCAACACCATGATAGCTGAGATCAGCTGAAGCTGTCCCATTGACCACCCGTAAATCTGACCTCTTGAGAACTGGCAAAAGGATGCCCTCTGTGTAGGGACCTAAGCAAAGGAACTCAGTCCATCTGGTGTTCTGCCAGAACCTGAATTTGCAGGTCTTCATCTTTTTAACCAAGCACTTGTTTCATCTTGGGTGAAGACTGTGTAGGCTTTGCCATTTGATGGCTTTTCTTGGTAAGAGATAGCTATTATTTCTGCCAATAATATCAATGTGGTAAATAATGTTTGATTCATTTTTTCATGTATGTAAGGTGCCCAAAGGCCATTGCAATAGGTGCATAGTACATTATATAATAATGTCCCATTGGTATATTGGCACTGAGGGATTGGGCATCAGCAGAGGCATGCTTTATTTTGCTTACTAAGTACGTTAAGCAGCAGTTAATAAGGCTGTAATTGTTTACATTGGAGCAGCGCAGCAGAGTATTTCCTACAGCAACGTTTTGTGCATTTTGCAGCTCCAGTGAGATTAAGTCCATCTGCAACAGAAATATTTCATTTGAGTTAATGGAAATTTTTTTGTTCTCTGTTAGAGCCAGTAATGCATCCTTTGTGGTGAAACATCTTGCTAATCAAGTTTGCATACCAGATTAGCATAATGTTTTTATTGTCTTGTATGCACCTGGTAGGCTTAATTCATAGATACTAAGGTCAGAAGGGACCATTATGGTCAAGTAGTCTGACCTCCTGCACAACCCAGGCCACAGAATTTCACCCACCCACTCGTGGCAACACCTTAATATCTTCTGCAAAGAAATAGAGAGAGATGATTGATATAAATGTTTCAAAGCCATGTTTAATAGCATACTCTTTTTTTTTGGCACCACACTATTCATTCCCATGTGATCAGTTTGGACATGGAATAAAAATACAGTTTTAGGCACTACCTCCAGCTGGGTCAAAAGGCTAAGATAACTTCTGCAAAACACTAACTACTTTAAAGTAAGAAACATTTAAAAAGGTATTCTACTCTCCATTCATTGCTACTATAAGAATGGGTGTTAAAACTTAGATTGCAAAATCTTTCAGTCTAGCAAATATTTTGTTAGGGAGGCCATAAACCCAGGCAGATAAGACATTGGACTGGGACTCAGGAGACCTGGGTTCAGTTCATGGTTATGCTGCTGGCCTGCTGGGTGACCTTATACAAGTCTCTTCTCTCTCTCTGCTTGTTTCTCCAGCTGTAAAATGGGTATAATAATACTTATCTCCTTTGTAAAGGAGTTTGAGATCTACAGACTGGGAAAAATGCTGTGTAAGAGCTTGGTGGTATTAATAACATTGAGTTCTGCATATGTAATAATGTGGACCACTGTTTTTCAGGAACAGTACATTGTAGGGCAGAGATCATTTAGTTTCTTCGACCGTTTTCCATTTCAGAAATTGAAAATTACTGCTAATAGAAGTAAACTCATAATTTTTCCCCTAAATCATAAGTACTGAGATTATCACAGGTATTCCACTTGATTTTAGTTCATGATTAGCTTGTAAATTTATGAAGTTAAAAGAGTCATTGCTATGATTCTCAAAGCTCTTAACAGGTTCTTATTCAAATGACTGTAGGTAAATAGGCTAAATTTATCCCTGCTGTAATGCTATTTAAATCACTGACGTTAGACTGGGGGGAATTTGGCCCTTATGTGTTGGATAATGTGGATTAAAATTTTGGAAGCTACCTGATGCTAGGGACCTGTATTGAGACTTTAAATAGTTCTGGTTATAAATATGTACTCTGTGGGCTTGAGTCTCCTCTGAGTTACACCAGTCAGGAGTAGCTCTACTGAAGCCAGTTTACATGCTCGTGTAAATTTTTAAGAGTCGTTAATTATTTAATTCTAAAAGAGTTTAGCAGTTGATCAGATTACAGAGGTCCAAGAAATAGATCGTCCTTGCAGCCAAATCCTGACTCATGGTTACATATCACTTATTCCTCTGTAAAGGCATCTATATCCCACCTAAGCCTGCTCCCTAGAGGGCCGTTTGATTCTCAGCAGATTGAGCCTGGTGATTGTGTGGTCTGGAGTGGCTCCACATGCAGGTGGTATGGAGCCACACAAGGGAAAAGCTGATGAATTCCATGCTCCTGAAACAGCTGTTCACATCCAGCAATGTTTTCCTCTACCCGGAACCCACAGGATTACTGCATCCCAAGGCTGTAATGACCCCTGTTGAGTTGCTACAGAAGAAAAGGAGAGCGTCCTTGAACTATCACCTGAATGGTCACATTCCCTCTCTCTGAAAACAGGATCTTTTAAAAAATATATTTCAGGAGGTCTGTTTCCTTCACCCCATCTATCCATTCTGTTGATCTGGTGTCAAATTGGACCTGTAGTTAGGAGCTCCTCCTTTGGACTCAGCTCCTGGCTGTCAGCCAGCCACAGCCTGTGCACTGCCTCTTCACTATCATCTCCAACGGCCTAAGGACCAGAGTCTCTAGATGCCTGGTTGGTCATAGCCCTGCACCTTGTGTAATCATTTAAAATGCTTCCATCCTGATTTTTGTCTGCACAGGTGTAAATGTTTACCAAGGTGCAGGGCAAAGGAGAATCAGGACCAAAGACTCCTGGGAGGTTTGGCATCTATGTATCAGATACATAGCCATTTGAAGTGAGTGCCTCAAACAGTCATCAGACAGCTCCTTATTGATTTGATTGCTGTTTACATTTACACAACTTTTCGGTAACTCAGGGATTTATTAGTTTGTAGACCCAATTTCCATCAAGGTGAACAGATCTGTGGTTTTTCTTGTATCCATTTGGATCTATAAATTCATCGATTACCAGTATCCTTATATGCATTTTTTTAAAGTATGTATGGCAGTTACATTATGGCAAATTCATTAAGCCATACCAATATATTGGTAACTTGTTTTTGATTGTAAGTTACAGATGTCTTCATTTTATTTAACACTTCCAGATTGTGAGAAAACACAACAGAATGGAAATTGCTTACACAAAATGAGAGGGTGGGCTGCAGCATTTTGTGGCATTTGCAGGCCTCCGAGTGAAGAAAAAATGGCTGAGAAGTTATTCATTGCCTGTTCTGGCATGCCTTTTGTTGTACTGATATACATGCTATATGCCACCAAATATAACTGCTTTTCAGAAATTCTTTTCTGCCTGTTTTGGTGAGAGAAAGCATGAGTTCTGTAACATTAGATGTTTTTGATGTGTGTTTGTGGTGATGAGCCATCATGGGATAATGCATTAGATTACCCACTGGGAATCTTGTCACACAAACATAAGTGTGCTTGAAATTATGCTATTTCTAGTAGCTCAAATGACAAAATTGGCCCAGTGAACAGAAGACTGATTAATAAATGAAGAATTTCTGACATAGGGAGTTCCCCTCTGTTTCCTCTGGGGCAGAATTTTGTGTGTACACTGACCATTCTGAGTTCATATGGGAAAGGGTATAGCCAGCACTCTGATCAGTTTTTGTATATATAGTCTTCAGAGTACTGCCGTTTTCCTTTCTCACCCCATAATTTACCCATAGTGTCAATTCTGAGCTGATGTATACTTCATACTCCTATTGAAGTTAATGAACTCTCTGAAGGAAGACCTGCTGTTACACCAAAGGGCCACATTCATCCCAAATGTGAGCAGTGAACCTCTGATTAAAGTGCTTGGACCAAATTCAGCAGTGACTAACTCTAGTGTAAGTTACAACACACAACAGGTATATAGAAACCCAGTTATAAAGTGTCTGCAAAAAGAAGGGATGTCTCCTTTGAAGAACTGTAGGGGATTATATTACAATTTTTTTTTAAAAAATGTCAACCAGGGTTTTTAAATCATGAAGGCTTGATTCTTAATCCTCCAGGTATCTTGTTCAATCAGGAAACACTCTTTATTGAGAGAGCAGAGTATGGAACCTCTTGCTGAGCTCAGAGCAGCCAAACATAGGCAGGCAGCTTGAGCATTACTCTGAGAATCCAGTGCAAAGTATTCCTGACAACTTTTCTTTGTGAATAGAGAATAAGGTGTTCCAATTCTGTACTCTGTAGGAAAGTCTGCATCTGCTTATATAATGCAACTGTTTTTAATATTAATTTAGCCCATAGATGGCTTATGACTTTTAAAGAGATTGCAGATTAATGCAATAACATGGAGACTTTTCCTTTGTGTGGTCATTGATATGTGGACAGCCAACCTCATGTGGTTTAGAGAGAACTCTAGACTGGCTGAGTTTTTCAGATGGAATTCACATCCCTGTGCAATAACAGGTGTTTTTTAGTTTTTTGTTTTGCAGAGAGGCATTTTGTCTAATGAAACATTCAGCCCCTATACCATAGCAGTATTTGGGGGAACTCCACAGCCTCTCCCTAGCTGCTATTTCAATTACTGACCAATAGCAAAGGCTGCAAGCAGTATGCTGGTGTCTGAGGCCACTGAATCCATATAATCTGGTTTACTGGCTGCACTTGTAGCCTGCTCCAGTCCCAGTGATGAGTTTATGCAGAGCTAGTGTTGAACTCTCAGGGGAATTTGCCCACGGCACAAAGTGACTGCAACCCTCTCTTGGTGAATTCTCTTTGCACTGTAGCCCCCCTGCCAGGTGTAGAGCCAGGTCTGTACTGCTGCTGGTATGGGGGTGTCCGGAGGTACGTTGAGGGTGGGGTGGGCTAGCGGAGAGTGAAAGGAAGTGTGCCTGGGGCAGCAGGCCTGAGACCTAGTGGTTCCCTACTATTGCAAGGCTCACAGGGGATCTGGCAGTGTGGAGAAGGGTAGGTGCAAACTATGGGAGCCTGTAAATAGCTCTAACCTGCTCTGAGGTCAGACCTAGCTTGCTCCTACCCCTTGTCCCTGTGCTAGGCTCTGCAATAGTACTGGATGAATTCCTCTTGCTTTGTACTTGCTCCAAGGCCAGCCATCCACCCATCCACTGGGAGCTTTCTGTGGCCCTGGGCCTCTGGGTGAGTTCCAGCACTGTGGAATAATACCACAAGGCTATTTCGTACAGAGCAAGAAATTATAATCTCTGCCTGAGAGGCACAGAGAATAGGCTGGGTGGACTCCTAGCAGCTTTCCAGCCTAAATTGTTTTCTATAGATCAATACGTACTTTAATCGTGGTACTATATTTAGCACTGGCTATTAATTTCCCTACAACATACTTGTAAAATGGAATACAGATAACCCTATTTCAAAATGTAGATGGATTCAATTATTGCACTGAATTCTGTATTAAAAAGCTAGGAGGAGGGAGTGGGGAGGGCCATGTGCTTTGGTTTTCATAGTTCTTTTTATTTAATTTTTGATGTGATCTTCATAGATACTTGATTAGAAATTACATTTTGTTCAGCTAAAGTGATTGCTGATTTCTTGTAGCTGGAGCTATCAAGAGAGAGCTCTACAAAAGAATTACTGTATAAGATCTCTTTTTTTTCTCCAAATTTAATTATATAGAAGCCTTATTAAATAATTTAATGTAATAGTTTAATAAAAAATATATTGCATGGGAGTATGACTCACCTCCAGGTTATTCAATATACTGTAAATTCTTTATATTTTATCAAAATTATACGTGCATTGGCTGGAGAAATTTAATAAACTTTGAAAATATTTCTTAAGAGTATTTCTGTTTTGTGATAGTTGGGGCTCAATCAGGGGTGAAAGTAACTTAAGGGACTTACTTGTATGCAGGATGGCTGGGGTCCTGAGCAAGGTGGGAGGGGGGCAGCTCAACCAGAAGGGGCGGGCCTTGGGCAGAAGGGGTGGGGCTAGAGCCAGACTTCCCCAGCCAGCCCTTCAGTGCAGCCCGGCAGCAATTTAAAGGTCCTGGGGCTCCCAGCCACCACCACCAATAGTACCCCGGGGCTCTGGCAGTGATTTAAGGGGCTGGAGCCCCGGGCCCTTTAAATCGCCGCTGGAGACCTGAGGCTCCTGGCCACCGGCACTACGCCAGGGCTCCGGCACTGATTTAAAGGGCCCAGGGCTCACGGTTGCTGCTGCTACCTCGGGGCTCCAGACCTTTAAATAGCTGCTGGAGCCCTGGGGCTTCCGGCCACTGCCACTACGCTGGGGCTTTGGCAACGATTTAAAGGGCCCAGGGCTCTGGCTGGTGGCGGCCAGCATCCCCGGGGCTCTGGCGGTGATTTAAAGGGCCAGGGACTCTGGGCCCTTTTAAATTGCCAGGCCCTGGAGAGGTTGCCCCCTGCCAGTACGGTTGGCTGTGTACCGGCTCTTACCAGTATGCTGTACCATACCGTACTGGCTTACTTTTACCTCTGGGCCCTATCCTGAAAGATGCATGGAAATCTTGTTGATTACAATGGGAGTTTTGTCCATGGAAAGTTCATAGTATTGGGACCTTATGTTCTATGCAACAGCTGAATCCTCAGTCACTGTTGTAAATATTCATTTGCTGCAGGAAATTTTTATACCTGCATCCTGGAAAAAGTGCCATTTTTAATGCTATTAAAAAAATTGATTGTTCTTTGAAAATGTATTGTTAGAAAATGTAAGTCCTATATACAGCCAGGATGTGAAATTTATACCACAGCACTGTAATTCATAGTGGCTGTCGCTCCCTAAAGCAACATTTTCAGCAGTCTCATGAAGGGTCAGATTCTGCACCCATTGAACAATGGCAAACTTTTCATCGATGTCAGTGGGTGCAGGATTTGGTTAATATTTTGCAACACAAATACATGATCACTGAACCCATCAATTTTGCCTTTAAGTTTTCCACAGTAGCTTCTAAAAGTTTAAAATGTCTTTATTTTTGCTCTAAAATTACCCGTTTTGAACTGTGCAAGATTTGTTTGAATTACTTGTATTGATTTTAAACCTAAACAACATTGGATACAAATAATGGATTTTTGGGGATTGTTTTCAACAATAATTAGAAACAATAACTTTGAAGAAAATTGTGTTATCATATTTGAGGAAAAAGGTAACCATTTATTAAACGGTAGCAGTTTATAAAACAAATACACTTACTATTTATTATTTGACTGTGTGCTTACGGCTATCCAAGAACTGCAATTTACAATGGATGAGGTGGAGACACTTGCACACCTAATGTGGGGTTTATTTTTGTCCAGTCGACATATATTCTATATAACATAATATGACCTTTGCCTCAATGAACCAGTAAAGGGCTGATCCAAAGCCCATTAAAGTTAAAGGAGTCTTTCCATTGACTTCAGTGCACCCTGGGTCAAATCCTAATTTAGGACTGTATTGTGATATCCTTACTTATGCTGAGTAGTACCTGACTCTTCAAGAATTCCCATTGACTTCAGTTGGAATGTTTTGTTGAGTAAAGGACTACTCCGTGCGAGCAAGGGTGTCAGAATCCAGTCCCCAGGATATATTGTATGAACCAATTCAGAGGCTATATTGTCCTTACTTGAGAAAACCTGTGGAAGGGCCAGAAAACACAATACATTTATAATGTGCAGAATTTCCTACAGCTTGGCCCATGGATGGGGTGAGGAGTGGAAAGTGGTAGTTGTGGGGGTGGGGGGGAAGGGTTGCACCCTGACGTGGTTAGCTGGGGGTGGGAGCATGACTCTCCTAATAAATGAACTGCATGAAATCATGTGGATCTCAGGACATCTGCAGAAGGCTGGGCTACTTACAGTGAGGCTTGGTATCCCAGTGCTACTCCTTGTGAGTTGCAAGCAATCTACTAGGCAATGTGGTCTTGGGGGCAGGAAAGATGAGAAAGGAATTACATCAGTTTTCTGTTTATGTGCAGTAAGGGGCAAAAATCCCTCTAGAGAATACAAACATGCTATACAGTTTAAAAATTAACATAGATCTGGAACTGAGTTCAAAATCAGTTTGCAGTAGAGGAAGCACAAAATGTTGCACTGAAGGCCACCTCTGTTGGATTCAGGGTGTGATCCTGCTCACATTAAAGACAGAGGAAATTGTGCCATTGACTTTCAATAGGAGCGAGATTAGGCCTTAAGGTAATTATAAACTTCAGTGCTTTTGACGGAAGGGAAAGGGGTGGACACAAAGGGACAAATCTGGCTGTGAGCTCTGCACCATGGACCTTCAGCAGCAGCCCCCAAATGGGTGGGCATAGCTGTATCTGTGTCCTGCACAAAGTAATATAGTTTATCCTGCTTAAAATCAGTGTGAGTCTCCATTGCCACAGCCCTCCTCATAGTGTTCTTGGAGCACCAATGAGAGCTGTAATTAAAGGGCATGGCTACACTTGCAGATGTAGAGCGCTGTGAGTTAAACCAGCCCTTGGAGAACGCAGTAGGGAAAGCGCTGCAGTCTGTCCACACTGACAGCTGCAAGCGCACTGGTGTGGCCACACTTGTGGCACTTGCAGTGCAATTGGGAGTGGTGCATTATGGGCAGCTATCCTACAGAGCACCTCTTCCCTTCCTGGCGCTGTGGCTTGTGGGAAGGGGGCGGGGAGTGCGGGGCATTCTGGGTCCTGTCCCAATGCCCCGTGATGCATCGGTTCGCATCCCAGCGTTCCCTTTGTTTCCGTCCACATTTGGCGCCATCTTTCAATGTTTTTTGTACTGTGCGCTCTGTTTTCCCTTTCAGTCTGCGGGAATGGAGCCCGAACTGCTGAGGAGTATGCTGACGAGTCTTGCCAGCACGTCACATTTGGCAGTCGAGTTATTCCTTGTGATCCAAAGTGACAGTGAGGGCTCCGATGATGATGTTGACTCGAGTAACACATATGACACGAGTTTGCTTGTGGCATTCACAGACATGCTTTTTTTTGGAACGCTGCTTTTGGGCTCAGGAAACAAGCACTGAGTGGTGGGATCACATCATCAGGCAAGTCTGGGATGATGAGCAGTGGCTGCAGAACTTTCGGATGAGAAAAGCTGCTTTCATGGGACTGTGTGAGAAGCTTGCCCCCATCCTGCGGCACAAGGACATGAGATTGAGAGCCGCCTTGCCGGTGGAGAAGCGGGTGGCTATTGCAATCTGGAAGCTGGCAACTCCAGACAGCTACTGATCGGTCGCTAACCAGTTTGGAGTGTGGAAGTCGGCCGTTGGAATCCTGTTGATGCAAGTTTGCAGGGCCATTAATCGCATCCTGCTCAGAAGAACCGTGACTCTGAGTAACGTGCATGACATTGTGGCTGGCTTTGCACAAATGGGTTTCCCTAAGTGTGGAAGGGCAACAGATGGCATGCATATTCCAATTCTGGCACCAGCCCACCTAGCTTCCAAGTACGTTAATCAGAAGGGGTATTTCTCTATGGTTCTCCAGGCGCTTGTGGATCACCATGGGTGTTTCATTGACATTAATGCAGGCTGGCTCGGAAAGGTGCATGACGCATGAATCTTTCAGAACACTGGCCTGTTCAGGAAGCTGCAAGCTGGGACTTTTTTCCCAGATCAGAAGATTACCATAAAGGAAGTCGAAATGCCCATTGTGATCCTTGAAGACCCTGCTTACCCTTTAATGCCATGGCTCATGAAACCCTACACAGGGAGCCTTGGCAGCGGAAAGGAGCAGTTCAACAACAGGCTGAGTCAGTGCAGAATGACTGTGGAGTGTGCTTTTGGCCATTTAAAGGGAACGGGAAGCTGTATGGGAAGCTGGACCTGGCCAATGACAGCATCCCTACTGTTATATCTGCGTGCTGTACCCTCCATAACATTTGTGAAGGGAAGGGTGAAAGATTCACTTAGGCATGGAACTCAGAGGTTCAACACCCGGAGGCTGAATTTGAACAGCCAGAGAGCAGGGCTATTAGAGGAGCCCAGTGCGGGGCTGCAAGGGTTAGGGATTCCTTGAGGGAGCAATTTGAGGCTGAAAGCCACCAATAATGTCTGGTGCCCTGCACGGGAGTGAAATGCAGTGGTTTCAATGTTAGTAGGACTCTGTGTTTGCTACGCTGACTTGCAGTGCCTGTTTCTTTCCTGGGCTTTTACTTTATGCAATAATAAAGAACATTTTCAAAGCCAAAAAAAATCCATTTATTGAAAAGAAAATTCATTTATTGAAAAGAGACACAACTGCTTGGGAAACAGAAAGGGCAAGGGGGTGGGGAATGGTACAATCACAGATTTGCGTATGTCCTGTCTGGAGTGCTGTGCAATGAGTGCTGCACTTCAGGATGGCTAAAATGCATGGTGATGGGGGTTGAGTGCAGTGGGTAAGGGTTGCAGTTTTCAGGGCTGGGTGGTGAAGCTACAGGTGTTGGAGGCAGCTGGTGGTGGTAGGAACCCGGTTGTTGGGGAAAGTGGGTTGGCGGTGACATGGGGGCACGAGGGAAAGAGTTTTGGGAGAAGGGCTGGGGGGGGGTGGCGGGTGTGGAAATGCTCCGCCTGCATTGCTACGAGCGCCTGTATTGAGTCTGCTTGGCACTCCATGATGCTTAGCAGCTGCTCCGTGCTGTGGTGCCGGCGATCCACATTCTGCTGGCAGACCCTCCTTTCACTCTCCTGCCACTCCTGCACTTTTTGATTTTCATTACTTGAATGCTGCATGACTTCATGCAACATGTCTTCCTTGCTACGTGGCCTCTTTCTGATTCTTTGGAGTCTTTCGGCCGTTGATAACAAGGACGGCTGGGATCTCAAGGTTGCATCTGTAAAGGCAAAATGCAACACTTAACAGAAGCAGCATTGTTCACACCAGACAGAGCAATGATTTCCCCTGTACTTAAGGGCAAGCACAGTCTACACAATAGCATAATTTGCCCGTTCCAAAGTGAGTGCACAAAACCCATGGGAGCCCCAAAATGGTGATTAAGCTCAGGGTCAAGTGATTGTTTCACAGCTGTACTGTCCTCTGGGTTTCTGTGCCTTGGGGAGAGCCAACAGCAGCAGGGGACCCCTGTACTGAACACTGTCCCCACATTTTTCCACAGGAGTTTGTCCTGGAAGATATCTTGCTGCTGAGGGTGACCTGGGAAGCAAGGGAGGGTCTTCTACTGCAGTGCTGCTTCCGCCCTGGCTTGCCTGTGTGCAGCAATGGTCCCCCCTGCCCCGCACGGCACAGTGGCGCAGACAAGTTAGCCTGACTGGGACAAAGACCACAATGGCTCTGCCGAGAAACCTGCGCAAGTGCTTTGCCCAAGTTCTGCATGAGACCTTTGAAGAGATCACTGAGGCTGATTACCGCGATGTGAGAGAGCACATCAAAGCCCTATTCCGCATATAGGCATGCATGCAGCCCTAACCCTCTTCGCCCCAAGAGCCCGCACCGAATAACTTCCTTCCTAAAATAAAAGCTGCTTACTGGGAACCTCCTCTGGTGTTTGTCCTTACCCAAGCACCGGCTGCCGTGACTGGCTACCTTCCTGGCTTGAAAACAGCTCCTGGCGGCATGCATCTAGGGATTCTGGGGTGTCTTCCTCCACCTCAGCACCCTCACTCCCGCTTTGCTCCTCCTCTTCCTGTCTTGTTGCACTGGGCTCTGAAGTGTCCATAGTGGTCCCCGGAGTGGAGGTGGGGTCGCCCCCAAGTGTTGCGTCCAGCTCTTTGTTGAAATGGCAGGTGGCAGGGGCAGCACCGGAGCGGCGTTTTGCCTCTCGGGCTTTGTGGTAGGCATTCCTCAGCTCCTTCACTTTAATTCTGCACTGCAGTGCGTCCCGGTCATGGCCCCTTTCCATCATGTCCCTTGATATCTGCCCAAAGGTTTCGTAATTCCTACGGCTGGAGTGCAGCTCGGACTGGACAGCTTCCTCCCCCCAAACACTGATGAGGTCCAGCAACTTGCCATTGCTCCATACCAGGGCTTGCCTGGTGCGTGGAGGCATGGTCACCTGGAAAGATTCGCTGATAGCACTCCACACCTGGCTGAGCAAACAGAAAGGGATTTTTCAAAATTCCTAGAGAATTTAAAGGGCAGGTCTGACAGTTGGTCACCTGAGGGGAGGGCAGTAGAGTTCAAAGTGATGACCAGAGTGGCTAGAACCGGCATTGTGGGACACTTCTGGAGGCTGATGAGCGCGCACTATAGGATCAGGGCGTCCACACTGGCGCCACGGTGCTCCAGCGGGGGCCCAGCAAATGTTATTCCACTTGCCAAGGTGGAGGACCAGCAGCGCTGTAGCCGCGGAGACAGAGTGCTCTACGTGCCTTGCCAGTGTGGGCAGGTAGTGAGCTAGTGCGCCCGGGGCTCCTTTATTGCGCTGTAACTTGCAAGTATAGCCAAGGCCAAAGGGAAAAGCTGTCACTCTCCTTTCTGTTTCCTTCAGCATGTGGCTCTATACCTGTTCTATGGAATATTAGTTTGTAGTCAGCCTTGGCAGGAGTAACTTGCCCTCCATATTTCCCTTCTGATGGGTTTTCCCATGTGATGTGAAACATTTGCACATGTATACTTGCTAATTTAAAGCTCCTTGAGCTAGAATTTGCACTACATGTGAGGACTTATATTTAGATTAATTATACTAGACTGTGTTCATATGAAAGGATAGTTAATCCATTAAAATGAAGATCCCACCATATGTCAGTATAAAGGATAGTGTTATGGTGACAGTTGGTAATGTCACATGTGCTGTGAGTTGTTGAGGTATTAGTACTGAGGATGAAATTTTCTCTGTAACCAGAGACTTGTTAAGGGAATTGTGTGGATTCCCTGGCCTGGGCAGTTGAACCTCTTCTGCGGTTCCTTTGTGTTGTGAAACACCTGCACAAAAGGGAGGGTTGATGCCCAGGCTCACCTTTCATGGCCTTTTGTGGCCATCTTGAGACAGCTTTGGTCTAGGTGTTTTCCCAGGTGAAAAGCCCAAAGGTTGAGGGAGGAACAGGGAGCAGTGTGGTTAAGTAGTGAGATCCCAGAAATGTGTGGGAGAGACAGAGGCCCAAGAGAGCTGCTCCTAGATGATGGGACTGTGGTGCCTTACTGAAGGTTCTGCAAAAGGGAGTTGCTTATGTGCAGTGTATGACTCTCTCTGCTCAAGGAAACAACCCTTGTGTACAGTTTGTAAAATAAACAAATTACACTAAGAAAATATCCTGACTCTACATCCCTGATTTTTCCTCTAAACATGAAAATTTCCTGCAAGGACCTGAAATCTGCTGCTGCTTGGCAAAGGAGCTGCAATATGTTGTGAGAGGACATCCATTACGAGGACTTGAGATGCTTTCTCTGAAGTTGCTTAGTTTCCAAAAAGAAATTGGCAGTATAGGAGAAATTATCCCTGCTACCACATTTCTTGCTATGTAAAGAGAGAACCACCTATTTTCCTCTGAGCAACATTCTCACATCTCAAAAGATAAGCACCTCTCCGCTTGTATAAACTCAGAACCATGTTGTAATGAAAATGCATTTAGCGTCTTGTTTAGAAGTGTCCAGATTATGGAAGGAGTGATATAATCAATGTTCTATTCACTGTCTTGGTCCGTTACGTGTTATGGCTAACGAGAATAAAAATTGCTTTTCTAATTTGCACAGCAGCATTTTGCGGTGTGTTGCTGAAGTGGTAACTAAGTGACAGACACGATCCATCTGTGAAATACCATTTGTGTCGTTCAGTGCCACTGCTGGCCTACGTCATAGCACAGGTGTGCGGCAATCCATAAACATGTGTGTGACATGGGCTGCAGAATGTCTGTAATCCATATTGTTCTCAGGCTGGTAGCGATACTATACACCACAAATGACATATCACAAACCATAGCACGAGCGTACAATTCTTCAGGTGTATGCAAGGATAACAGTATATGCACAGTGTATCTGGATAGCCACATGTTGCAGCTAACACCGTTCCATTTATTTAAATGATTATATGTTCAAAAATCATAGCATATGTATTAGTATGTGGCACATCTATGTTGAAGTTCATATCACATTTTGCATTTAATGGACCTCATGAGCCAAATTCTGCTGTATGGTGTTGTAAATCTGGAGTATGGTAATTCCATGTATTGAAGGGTAGTGGAGCTAAATTTGGTAACCCTTTCAATGTTTATTTCAAAGTGGAACTACTTGTTTTTTTTAATTTAAAGAATAAATAAATAGCAAAAAAACAAAACAAAAAACACCAGGAAATGAAATACAATAAACTATGGCAATGCAAAATCATGGTGGAAATTCAAGCCTATGACTTCCACTGCAAAATAACTTGCAAACATTGCATGTATTTTATAGGGTTAACTCCTTCTCTTCACTGTACTGATGTGTAAGGCCTGGTTTAAACACAATAGTTTAATTAAAGGTATGATTTTAAACTGATTTAGTTAAATCAGTATAGAGTTTTGTGTTTTGGACAATCTTAAATTGACTTTAAACATGATTTATGGTGACAGGAGCAAACTAAATAGACATAAATAGTTTTAAGCCAATATAAGTGTGTCCACAAAGAGGTTTACACCAGTTTAACTAAAGCAATTTGTGTGTAGACAGGCACCTAGAAGAGGAAAGAAAGAGCAGAGGCCACCTTCTCTCTCACAAGCAGCCATGGAGAAGTATCTCTTTTTGAAAAAGAATATGTCAGGAAGTGTGTCCAGCTAATCAAGAGGAGCCCATGCTACATCCCAAGGAGCCTGGCCTGCTGGAAAAGGGGCATGCATGTACACCCAGGCAGGTTTGACAATCAGCAACGATTCCTATCCACCAACAGGTCGGCATGCACTTCACTCCTGCTCAAAGGAGCAAACAAGTACACTCCACACTGTTGTGGTAACCCACAGTGCAGAATCTTGTCTTATGCCAGTACATCTAATTGCAGAGAGGACTCACAGGCCAGCCTCTCTGTTTATCTTCACTTTGTTGGCGTGTTGCATCGGAGTAGGATTTGACCCATACTATATTAAGGCAGAAAAATTATTCAGAATCCTTCAGGTCTTTTGGCAAAACTCCAATTGTCTTAAACAAGGGCCACATCATGAGAGGTGTTGTATACCTGCAATTGCCAGGCTTCCATGAGAGAGGGAATTGATCAGCAATGTGGACTGGATCCATAGAGTAAGAACTTCAGGATTTGGTCCATGGAAAATACCACATGTGTACTAGTGCATATAGTATTTGTGAGAACCTCAACTTTAAACTTTCGGATTTTGTGTGTTTTGTAAAATCTCAGCTGCACCATTGAATTAATGCAGTGTTTTGCAATTATACAGATTAAAACATTATTGTGGGGGTAATTTGCAGTGCACTTCATTTACGGAGAATTGTGTCGTCGTCCCCCTCCCCCCATAATTGTAGGCTTTGTTAGCTGAGACTGTGAATTGTGGCTTGGAATTAATTTTGCTTACCTTGGTGTGATTATTATGCTTCAGTAGAGTAATTTAATGGATGAATGTGAATCTGGAGGAGGGGTGATATGAAAGAGGATAAAGCTGGAGAATAGATTTCCATGTGCTATGCAGCTCACGGGTCTTTACGCTGCTGACTATTCTTATAGTTAAAACCCTTGCCTCTTTGCTTAATTAGTCTATGGACCAGATTTTACTTGGGTAACAATTGTGGTGATTTCCTACTCCTCTCAAGTGTATTTTAACACTGCTGCCTTTGGTATTTTGCCACAGTATGTTGGCTGCTAACTAAGGCTTTAACACCTTGTTTAGGAAACTCATCATGGTATCATTCAAAATTTGAGTCGCCCAAAGCTAGATTTATGGTTGCGGGGGGGGGCATAACCAATAGTCTGTTTTTATGTGGGAGACAAGGTGGGTGATGTAATAAAAATTTTTATGTGGGAAAGAGACAGTTTTAAAATATTTTTCAAGATTTTGCCTTAACTGCAAGTATCCTCTTAGATCTCTTTTAGAAGAAGGCCAGAGCAGACCATTTCATCAATATTTCTGCTGTCTGGAATCTGTTAAATGTGTTAAATATCCTTGTGAAATGACTTTAGATGGCTGGGTACATTACAGGGCTTTTAAACTGTCTGGTAATAAATAGTGAATGCTGAAGGATTCCCCCCCCCCATTTTTTTTAAATTAAGCAATGATTTAGTGGTCAATAGCAATAAAATAATCCAGGCACTGCATTAATGGACGATTATTGCCCTTCTTAAATAGTTGTTTAGCTTTAAAGATAAGCTTCATAGTGTGCTTTATGATAATAGTGATTGATGTTTTCCTCTTTGTTGATTTCTCTGTATTACTTTCTATTTCTTAGTCTGATTTGTGCTGTATAATGCACCAGAGGTTTGCAGCTCTCTCCCCCAGCAAGCTACTTCCTCCCATGCCTTACTGCTTAATTAGATGACTAGATATGATGAGGGATTTATAGCTTGCTCAAAGAGAACTTTGTTGTCTATATTTCTGTCTGGGTGCCTTCCTTACATAAGGCTATATCACACCCTCTGCTGTGAGATGTGGAGGGAAGGAAAAAATGGTTAGCAAGTATTCAAGGAGGTGATGGAGAGGAGCCTGTGGCATTGTTCCCACACATAGGTCGTGCAAGCTCCTTTTTGTTACCAGCCTGCCTGTGACTTCACAGGCTGGGGTGGCGGGAGGGAGCTGTTTGGCCAGAGGGGAGGGCGAAGCTGGTGGACAGCTGGTCTAGGCAGCAGCATCTCCCTTCAGTCCTGTGAAACTTCTGCTGGACATAATGCCATCACTATTAACTCTTGTAGCATCTGCATGGGAATAGTAGTGAGTAAGGCAGAGGCACGTGGGAGGGCATGCAGTAGCAGCATGGCTCTTTGGGGTGTATGGGTTATCTTGAAGAAAAGAGGACCAGGATGATAGAGCAGAGGGCTTGGTAGACACCCTGAGCTGTGTGGATTTCCCTGTGCATCATGGGGCACCTGTGAATTTAGAGGGTCATGACACCATCTGTCTTGGTAAAACCAAGCTTAAAATTGGGACTTTGCTGAGTGACTTTTCTCCTCCTACAACTTTTCCATAGCGGGGAATGATTTAAGCCCAAAGTATGTGCATGTTAATCAAAGCCCTCATTCTCTCCTCCTGCCTTGTCCATTCAGTGAAGACACCATGCAGTGGTAACATCACAAACCCAGGATGGTGACATCACTGAATGAAGCTGCCACAACATCTGACTAGGTTGGGTATGCAGGCTGAAACCTTTCTGTGCACCAGATATCTCAATGGTCAGGTACAAAGGGAGAGAACTTGCATGGTGACTTAATGGGGCTTTGATTAAATATTTCAACCTTTTCCAGACTGTGTCAGTAGTTCTTTAAATAGCTGCTTTTACCTCTTTTTACAAATACTCCTCCTCTTCTTGTCTGTTTTAATATTCTTATCTTGACATAAAAATAGAACGTTCCATTTTTCCTGAAATTACAGGGGTCAGTAGTTAATTGTGAGGATCTTAATTATTTTGCAAAGAGAAATAAAATGTCTTAAATGCATTGTAAATGCACACTGACTTATGCCTCAAAATCCTGGCTCCATTGAAGCTAATGGCAAAACTCTCATTTGGATTTTACCCTAGGTTGTTTTACTGCATCTCTAAGGTATAGGGCAGATCCTCAGCAAGTGTCAGTTATCATAGCCAAGGATTCTGTTCGTGTCCCCCATAACATGGTCCTCCATTCTTCTCTCCGTGCCAGGCGTTCTGTGCCTCCCCACATTTTCCGTTCTCCTCACACATGTGCTGGCTGCCCTTCCCACAGCCCCCATTGGCCTAGAGCGGCGAACCGCGGCCAGTGAGAGCCGCGATCGGCCGAACCTGTGGACACAGCAGGTAAACAAACCGGTCCGGCCTGCCAGGGGCTTTCCCTGAACAAGCGGCGGACCGGCTTTGAGAACCACTGCTTTAGGGTACAGATGTGGGGACCTGCATGAAAGACCCACCTAAGCTTATTTCTGCCAGCTTAGGTTAAAAAAATTCCCCAAGGTACAGATTCTTCCTTGTCCTTGGATGGGCACTTCTGCCACCACCAAGTGAGTTAGACAAAGATTCAGGAAAAGGACCACTTGGAGTTCCTGTTTCCCTAAAATATCCCTCCAAGTCCCTTCACCCCCTTTCCTGGGGAGGCTTATGAATAATCTACCAACCAAATAGGTAAACCAGGTGAGCACAGACCAGATCTTTGGGTTTTTAGGTCACTAAAAACCAATCAGATTCTTAAAAAACAGAACTTTATTATAAAGAAAAAAAAAGTAGAAGAAACACCTCTGTAAAATCAGGATGGAAGGTAATTTTACAGGGTAATAAGATTCAAAACACAGAGGATTCCCCTCTAGGCAAAACTTTAAAGTTACAAAAAACAGGGATAAACCTCCGTCTTAGCACAGGGAAAATTCACAAGCTAAAACAAAAGATACTGTAACGCATTTCCTTGCTATTACTTACTATTTCTGTAAGTTAGATGTGTCATTCAGTAGGAGCTCGATTACTTGCTTGGTCTCTCTCTTTGTCTCAGAGAGAGACAAAGCAAAAACCTCCCCTCAACAGATTTGAAAGTATCTTCTCCCCTTATTGGTCCTTTTGATCAGGTGCCAACCAGGTTATCTGAGCTTCTTAACCCTTTACAGGTAAAGGAGGGATTTTATGCTACCCTTAGCTGTATGTTTATGACAGGGAGTGACAAACTCACAGGTACAGGCAAGGCAGCAGAGATCTTTTCAGCGGAGAGAAAAGGGCATCTACAAGACCGAGAGATAGCACAGTCTTCAGAGGTGAAGGCTCTTGCACCAACAAATTTAATCAGAATAATCATATGCATACTTTTTACTTTTGTTTCTTTATTTGTTCCCAGGCCCCTCCCAGCATCCAGGATGTCATATTCTGTCTGTCTCTCTTTGGGTGAGATTCTGTCCTGGACTTCTAATTCTTTGTTGTTTCCCCCATCCCGTCTAGCTCAATATCTGCAGCTAAATTCTGTGTATAGTCTACATTTTACAGCATGTCATGAAAATCTTGTCTGCTAACCTATGTGAAGTTACTGGGATGTTTACATAATAATCATAAGTGTGACATATAATCGTTACCTACTGCAATAGCAACAAATTGTTTCAAAAATTAGCTTGGTGTGTGTCTGAGTGATACTTTTTGTTTTGTTTTGTTTTGTAAGGGGATTTTTCCCCTCCATCTTGATAATACAAGAAAGGGAAGAAGGATTGGATACTGCTTCTGATCAGTAGTCAGTAACTGCAGCCATATTTCAGTGGAGTGTGTATGAAAATTTGGGATTTTAAATATTCTCAGCTGATTCCTTCACTTTCAGTGGAATGACTTCTGGAGCTTCATTGTTTTGTACAGCTTCAGTAAAGTCAATTACTAGAAATATCCTTTTCTTTGGCAGAGCCAAAATGATTCCATCCCATGAGTCAGCCAGCTCTATTGGAATTTTTATGTTCTTGCTGGTTTTTGGACTCTCTTTTTCCCTATTCCGGAATTATTATTATTGTTGTGTAGTAAGACTATGCAGCTGTGTCATAAAGGGAATTTTACAAATCTCCTGCTAGAATCTTCATTTCCGGGCTTCTCAGAAGCATTCACTTCAGAGAATCAAATCAAATGTGTCTTTTGATTTTGGTTTTGTTTCCTGACTTCTTGGACCTTTGACAAGCACATAATGTCACTTTTAACCTATTTTAGTATCTATAGCTTTGAAGTTAATTTCCCCAAATCAAGACTTGGTACAGTAGTATATTGACTCAGACCCTGCCTTCTGTCCCAATGTGGCCTGAAATATCCTGGGTTTCTTAAATATCCTGGATTTTGACAGTCCTGATCAATGCGCTGGGGACTGTTGGACACTGGTGCCCAGAGTTTTAAAAATGAGTCTCCCACTGCTGAAAGCCACTGTAGTGAGCAGACAAAAGGCTGAGAAGAGGTAGTCAGAACACTTTTGACTAAATGTATTTTTGTCAAATCAAATTAATCTGTTTCATCAAAACTGAGACATTTTGCAGAGAGGGATTGATCTTGACAAAGATTTTGATTGGAAGGTTACTGATGTCCAGGACACTCTGTTCACTTTAGAGAGAGAGCGAGAGCAAGCCGAAACCCGACATTTTTGACACAATTTTGTTTAGAGAAAACTTCTGATTTTTTCCCCCCAGAATGAAAACAAACATCAAAAGCTGTCGTGAAGTAGAACTGTTGTCTTATGGACAGCTCTAGGTACAAGGAGTAAATTTGAAGCAGGGATTAGGAGAAGACGGGATTTGAACAGGGATCTGCCACATTTAGGAAAGTGCTCTTAACCATTTTGCTATGGGATTTTGTAACGTGGGGCACCCTCAGTCTTTCCTGTTGAAGCTGTTACACTCTGGATAAATAAGAAAAGAGTCATTTGAACAGGGGGACTGGATCCTGGGTTTCTCACCTTCCAGGTAAATCCTCTGACCTCCAGACTACTGAATCATTCGTATGTCTGTGTGCTCTCTTTTTCTTTGAGTCATTTGGGCCAGAGAGAGCGAGAGAGTTTATAATGTAGATATAGCCCCAGCAGCTTCATGCACCTTGCACCCCCTGGTTGTTTTGTGTGAACACATCTGAGGGGCCCAGTCCAGTAGGTACCCTCTGACCAGGCCTACTGGATGGGGCTCTGCACCTGACTTAGGCAGCCAAATACCTATCTTTCCCTGGGTTATGAATAGCTCTGGTGCTTAGGCAGGAGACAGGCACCTGAATGCCGAGAGGGAGGCATGCCCAGAGGCAGAAACGTAGGTGCCTCGTGGACTTTTACTCTGAAAACTTAGGCAGAGAGTGATTTAGGGTTCAGTGGGAGTTTTGTGCATTTCAGTGATTCCAAAACTGGGACTCAGGCACCTAGAAGAGGGACTTAAGGCACATAATTCCTTTTGTGCCATTAGGCCAAAGTCCCTAAAATGGTCCACTTTTCATTCTGAGTCATCTGTGCATTGATGTAGTGCTTCTTTGACTAAAATGACCATTAAACTGACGGAGTCTGAGAGATTAGAACCAGCACCCTCACCTGAGCTTGCTTACTGATGATATCTGCACTATCCAGTTGAAGTCAATGGGCCAAATTCAACCCACATTCCGTTGCCACCTATGGAGTTACACTAGAGATGAATTTGGCCCCTGGTGTTTATCCTACTATTTTTAACTATTTTGTCTAAATTGGTAAAAAGAAACTTTTTTTGGTTTATTTATCATGGCTCCTCATCTTGTAAATGTTGATCAAATCAACAATGGAGGAATCATTATTCTAGTTCATTTATTCACTGAGGATCTCAGTGTGCCATCTTTACTCATGGTGAGTGGGACCTTGCTCTTCTAACAGTCCCAGTGGCTACTACTTGCTGTAAGAGTTGGGAGCACGGTCAGTCCCTAAAGCTGAGGGGAAGTTTCAACGTTTTCTCCTCTTTCCCTTCATCTTGTCATTACCGATCCGGCATGTGGGGAGAGTGGAGAAACTTTGCAAGTATGACATAAACAACACAATCCTTCAAGCGTTCAGACTTTCATACTGTTTGTATTAAAGCACTTTGAGTTAATAAAAGCTTCTATTTGGACTATTAATAAAAAGAAGACGGTCAGTTGATGTTATAGTGCATCTTGAGAGTGCTTTGAAAATGCTGTTACGTATTTCGATCAAGCTAAATCGCAGATTGGGTTTAAAGGATTTGTTTTCCTGGCAATATACAAGTACAAGATGAATACTGAAAAAATGCACTGTTAGAGACTTCACTGAAAGAAGCTGATGATAACTATTTGCAAAAGAAACCGCTAGTTTCCCTAATTTTAATCTCCCAAATTACATGACAGGGATTTGCGGGATTTGCCCACCCCTGGTTTAGACAGTGAGATCATATGAGCAGCGGCTGTTTTACTCTGTGTTTGTATAGTGCCTCGCATAATAAGGCCACTATTTTGGTAGGGGCCTCTTAGTGCTACTGTAATAAGAACAACAACAGCTAGGCTTGGAGAGAAAACTTAGACTGAGGTTTATATACTATTGTTATATGAAATACTAGTAAAGCCAAAATCTAGGGGGTAAATTTGACCTTACATAGACTTTATTTGAAAACCACCTACTTGTAAAAAAAGAAGCCTGTCTAACCTCCCTCCGTTCCTCCACCCCCATTCCCAGTGACATTTCTCTGAGAAATGCCAGTGCTGTAAATCTAGAGTTTGTCGGTTTTGTGCAGCAGGAGTATAAGGGGAGAACAGTATTGTCATTGACACTGAATGGTGCTAATCTGTAAATACAGAACAAAAATAACTCTTGGGAAAATTTTTTTGCACTGTTTTCTGTTCCCAGCCAAACAATTTATGTAATGTAAACAGAAGCTTAGTATATCCTGCTACACAATGACATGATATGCACTAGAATGCTTCAAAAAATGGAATGCTTTGCTCTTGGATTAGACAGTCTAATCATGGTAATGGATTTTTAAGGACATGACTGCTGTATATCTGGGGCCATCTTCTGTCCTTGGTTACATCCTAGGGTGACCAGGTGTCTGGTTTTCAAAAGGAACACCCGGTCAAAAAGGGACCCTGGTGCCTCCTCTCAGCATCGCTGACCGGGACATTAAAAGTCCCGTGGGCAGTGCTGTGACGCTAAGGCAGGCTAGTCCCTACCTATCCTGGCACCACACTGCACCCCGGAAGCAGCCAGCAGGTCCAGCTCCTAGGCGGGTGGGGGTGGGGGAAGGGCTGCATGGGGCTCCGCGTGCTGCCCCTGACCAGAGCACTGGTTCTGCACTCCCACTGGCTGAGCTGGGGGGGTGGTGCCCGCTGGCGAGAGCGGCGTGTGGCGCCTCCTTCCCCGCTCCCCCTCCCCAGGACCTGGACCTGCTGGCTGCTTCTGAGGTGCATGCACCGCGATACCAGGACAGGCAGGCAGTCTGCCTTAGCCCCCCCCGCTGCACCACTGCCTGGGAGCCATCTGAGGTAAGCTCCTGCCCCAATGCTGAGCCCCAGCCCCGAGTCCCACCCCAAACCCAGAGCACCCTCCTGCACCTGAAACCCCTCATCCCTGGCCCTACCCCAGAACCCGCTCCCCCACCCAGAGCCCTCACCCCCTGCATCTCAATCCACTGCCCCAGTCCAGAGCCCCCTCCCACACCCTGAGCCCCTCATCCCTGGCCGCACCCCAGAGCCCTCAGCCCCTCCTGCACCCCAACCCCCTGCCTCAACCTGCAGCCCCCTCCTGCACTCCAAATCCCTCAGCTCCCCGCCCCAGCCTGGAGCCCCCTCCTACACCCCAAACCCCTCATCCCCGGCCCAACCCCAGAGCACTCACCCTCTCCCACACCTCAACCTACAGCTTCCTCCTTCACTCTGAATCCCTCGGCCCCATCCCCCAGCCTGGAGCCCTCTCCTACACCCCAAACCCCTCATCCCCAGCCTCACTCTAGAGCTCACACCCCCAGCTGGAGCCATCACCCCCTCCCACACCCCAACTCCCTGCCCCAGCCCGGAGACCCCTCCTGCACCCTGAATCCCTCTTTTTTGAACCCACCCCAGAGCCCGCATCACCAGTTAGAGTCCTCACCCCCTTCTGCAACCCAACCCCCTGTCCTGAGGGGGCGGGGCCTCAGGGAAGGGGTGGGGCTAGGATGTTCGGTTTTATTGAACTAGAAAGTTGGCAACCCTATTACACCCCCACAATCCGCAGTGCATTGGGAATGCAAATCACCACAAAACTAGATTCGCCGAGCTGAATTCTGCCTTGAGTTAATCCCATGCAATTTGGGATTTCACAACTGTGTTCGAGGGCAGATTGTGGTAGGCCAGTGAGTATAATCTTGTGGTGGTTTACATTACAAATGTAGGCCTCTTTTGCTACTGGTCCCGAGAGGAGCAAAGCTATGAGTATGTTGTGGAATTGGAGGGTGTGGGCATATAGTCAGGAAAAATCGTTGAGCAGTGACATCTTCCCCAGTGTGTAGCTACCTCTAATTATGCTTGGTTGGGGTGTGGTAAGTAGAGGGTGTGGAGAAATTTGAATTGGAGGGCTGCTGTGTGGCATGCTCTTCTACAAGTTATGATGCATTGGATGGGTGCCATCACTAATGGCAGCATGGGATACTTGTCACACTGTATGTTTAGGGGGGTCTGCGGCAGGGAGTGTAAGAAGCTCCTCTACACGGATGAATTTTGGGATTTTAATGAAATTTCCCCTTGAGTCAGTGGGACAAACCCATATGACAGCTGGGATGACCATCAATGAGAATTACTTTGTTCTCTAGCTGCAGTGAGGGGCAGCTGTCATCAACAAAATGCTTAAAAACCTGAGGAAAAAGTCCCTTCTCCTTCTGCTCCCTTCTGTGATTGTGCCACTGATCCTCAGGCTCTCCTTGGTTGCTGGGCCTTATGTCCTGCTGAATGGGCATCATGGCCATGCCCACTACTGCAGACAGGAGCCGGCTGCAGAGGTTAGCCCTGTTCAGAGCTCCGTGGGCCAGAGAAGTAAGCTGATTTACGCCACCTGAGAATCCAGCGCCATATTTTTTTAAACAACTAGAACCAGACTTCAAAATGTGAATTCCCGACTTGCGTTTGCAAATCACTGCAATTGAAAGCTTTGATTAATTCTTAGACTTTTACCCCCGGGCTGCCAGACCCTGCCTTCACTTCCTGGTTTGAGGTAAGAGCTTTTGCTCCCTTACATCACGTGCAGGAGCCCTCGGTAATAGCAGGAGGAAGGAAGGCAGAGTGCCATTTTAGGGCTTGCCTAGATTATACTGTGTTCAGATACAATGGTCTCGTGTTGCGTTAGCTGACGTGAGGCTGGTCAGTGCAGACCAGGGGCACAACCAATACTGCCAACATCAAGCGCTTAAAATTCACGAGTTTGGCTGCAAAGAAATCATGATTGGCTTAAAAATCATGAGATTTTAAACAGTAAATATGAGGTTCCTTTATTTAGGTTAGTCTCTAAGGTGCCACAAGTACTCCTTTTCTTTTTGCGAATACAGACTAACATGGCTATTACTCTGAAACCTTTGTTTGTCTTGTGGGTTCTGGACCTCTATGCTCTGGTCATGTTTTCGTGCTTTCCCTCACAACCATCACGGCTAGAAACTTGCTTTTTAAAACTGAGATTCTCACATAATTACTTGACCCTAGGATCTGGGCCATTAATAAGAACACAAGATATTATGAGAAAGTTGGAACACTGAAAACCATGTGAAACCTCTTGTCAGATAATCGTGATTAAACTCTGGCTTCAGATAAACTTTATTTCAAAGGCCAGTTTAGTCTCTTAAAGAAGGTTTTTTTTTTTTTTTTTTAAAAAGTCTATTACTGAGAAGAACAACTTTTATTGACCTGTGCTGAGCTCATTGCAGGATTGGGCCCTCACTACCTGTAGTGTAGTTTTGATAGTGCGCTGTTGGGCATTTTCCAACTCAGATCAATGCAAACTAAATTATTAAACACAACACAATTCTGGGATAAATCTAAGAGCTTGAAAATGTAGGCTGACCATCAGGAGAAACTTCCTGACATTTACATCTATTGCATTGTGAAATAATCTCCCAAGGGAAGGGGTGAAAAACCCCATTGTTTGGGAAACTGAATAAAGTTCTAGTAGAGGAACTAACCTCCATTGACCCTCAGGGAATGGATTAGATGACCTAACAGAGGATTTTATATTTCTAATTTCTATCATTGCTTCATTTCCTTTGCACAGTTTGTTCTTTTTCTCCAAAAGCCACATTCAGCTGGTCAGAACAGCAGGCCGGAATGATTGCTGGGAAGCTTTTAGGAGGGGAAAATGACAGCATGAATGGAATTCTGAGAAACCTGTAAGAAGGAAAGGGACTAAGGAAGACTGATATAAAAGTTATTTTAAGTAGAACTGCTTCATGGAGAGGACCTGCAGAGGGAATTAAAAATTGGGATTGTGTCCTGTCTTGGTTCTTGATGTTGTGCGAAGAGAACGTGAAATTTTGTTTTTAAATGTCTACTGCTACTTCTTATTTTTACATTAGAAATTTGGGTCTCACCTACCTTGTTTTTCCTGGAGTGGTTTATAGATGATTAGAGAATGTACAGGTGTTTGACAATAGATACAGTGAAACCTGATTAATTGAAAGAGAAAATGTATTTTTTTATTCAGACTGTTGAAACTCTTGGTGGGGTTTCCCTTCCCAGTTTATGTTCAGTTCAAACTGTTTCATTAAAACACTCTCAAACTGTTGGAAGAAGCAATCTTTGTTAAAGGTTCTATACCTCCACTAGATCAACAAAAGTTTTAGTTCACATCTGTGGGTTGTTTAACTGAGACCACTGGGAGAAATGCAGAGATGACAAGAGTTTATATTCTTGCTATTTCTAAGGTTAAAGAAAAATATTAAAGCACCCCCAAAATCTTAACTCCTCCTGCAAACCTTCCAGACAAAGAAGCAAAAAATAAAAAAAATAGACAAACTCATTCCCCCCTCTTGCCCTCCCCCTTTGCAGGTTGTTTTGGAGTTTTTGTACAGTTTCCACTGTTTAGTCACTTTTGGTGATGCCCCTCTATAAAGGCTTGTCTACATGGGGACATCCAGGAAAGGTAAGATGAATTAACTAAAGGTGTGAAGTTAAAGCACTTTAAGTTCTGTGTGGATGATCTCATTCAAAAGTACAGTGGTCTTAGTTCGCTTTAGCTTAATACCCACACTTTTAGTTAATTAGTCTTAACTTGCCTGAGTGTTCTCAAGTAGGCAAACCTTAAGACATCTGTGCTTTGGACCAGGTTCAGATTTCTAGGCATTTTGCTGCCAATAGTCAATGGAGAGGAAGGGACCAAGTGCATTTGTGTTTGGTGTTTCCTGCTAGAGCTTCTGCAGGCCACAGAACAACACTAGTGTAGTCTCCATCTCCTGACTCGGGACCTGATCCAGTGCCTATTGGAGTCAGTGTATAGATTCCCATTGATTTCCATGAACATTGAATCAGGCCTGTGAAATAACATGCATTCATATTGCAACTGAGTAGGGAGAGTATAAAGGAGTTGTTTAGGAAAAAGTGGTTATGTCCAAAGTTGGTTAGTTTCTTTACTTTCTCTTAGCTGGGGGGAAGAACCTTGATAGAACAGAGTATTAGTGTGGGACACCTTAACAGAAATTAAGTGTAGGCAGGAAATAAAACAGGTAAATCAGTTTTTAAGAGGACTTTTGCTAGTTGAGTTGATATTTAAACAAACCCCAGCTAGGTTGCTACAATGACTGCTTACAGGCAAAGTAGGTGTCTGTAGGGCTAACTTGGACTGAACATGTCACCCAAAATGGTGTAATTCTGATAGGTTAACCTTTTTTAAAGTTTTCTCTGCACTCCCTCAAGATTGTAAATTCTTAATGGCATTGTCCCAAAATGATGATGATGGGGGGGGATTCTTGAAATATCAAAGCATAAAAGAATATAATGATTGTCTGCAAATATTCCAGCTGCAAGTAAAACCACTACTTTGCAGCCCTACAGCATTCACTGATATCACAGTGACTGCAGTAGCCATTCTGCTAACAAGAACATTCAATAGCATAATGTAAATAATTTTTCCCCAATGGACAAGATGAATAAGATTAAAATACAATATTTTCACAGCCTGAGTTTGAGACTCTAGTTTGTTTGAAGGCAGATGGTAGTCCAGTGGTTGCATCTTCTGTCAAAATGTACAAACTCTACATCTTGGATAGAAGTCATGTGTCTGCGTAATCCTCTTTAGGTTTAGAGAGCATGGCCCCTTTCAGACCTTGTAAGGGAAAGGAAGTGCTGATTAGTGCAGGGTGTGGAGAGAGGAAGAGTGATTGTGTGTGTGTGTGTGTGTGTTTGTGTGTGTGCGCATGTGTGGCAGGGGGGACTACAGCAAGCAGACCCTCATATAGTGAAGCAGCTGAGAACCAGCCCGAAGCCTGGGAGGGACAGAGCGACCGACTGGGAAGCTCAAGGACAGGAGCCAGTGGGAACACCGTGCCAGGGAGGAATCACTCAAGAAGGAGAAACTAGAGCTGGATCCAGTATCACTGCTGCCAAGAGGTGTAGGGGGCCATGAGTACTGGGGCTTGTGACCTTGCATTGGGAATAAAGAGGGAGGCTGGAGGAGTTTGCAGAGAGCAGCAAAAGAGGGCACCTGTGGGGTTTGTTGGGGAAAGTTTACTGATACCGAAGATGATCAGGAGCACCCAGAACTCCCTGCCAGACTGGAACCCTGCCCAGGATTCCTAAACTCTGGGTGTAGATGCATTGCTTAGTGCCTGTCCTTTCATATTGTGGTACCTGAGCCCATGGGGCTTTGTGTGGAGTATAACCCTGTTTTACCACTCCTACATCTTCCTCTATTGTTTTTTCTCCATTTATCCCTCTGTGAATAAATATTTCATTTTCCTATATTCATTGTACTATTCCTGTGTGTGTATGTGTGTGTTCACTCCAGGGGGTTTGGAAGAGATGTCCTTGGAGTGGAAGGGAGTTTCCCTTCCACATTCCTACACACTCCTTTTCTTGGATGGAGCTGCCTGCAAAGCAGACTCTATCTTTGGTCATGAAGGCACTAAAGTTACGTCTATAAAACCTCTCACATAGCTTACTATTCCCACTATACCAGTGAACTCAGCTTTAACTTATGTAACCAGCAATAAACACAGTATGAACTCAGTATACCCTTGTGTGATGCTGATTTTTATATGCAGTATCCACCCACCGAGCTATGTGTAGATTCACTGCAGAACAAAGTTTATGTGCGTATGCACATAAAGTCAAATTAAACTCCATGTGTTATATGCATCTTCCTCAGAAATGTGGCAATAGCAGAGATGGCACTGATGCTGTTACATTCATTATAATGGCAATTATCATTTTAGATGGGGCGCATAAATGTTTCCATTGTAATCCTGCTCTGACATGCATATAACTTTCTGAAATGTTCACCTTTTGGACTGAAATTTCCTGGCTTGGTCTATGCCCAAAAATGAGACTTTAAAAAAAAATCTGAACAAAAAATTAGTTAAGCTGTACTTGATTGAGTATGAGGAGAGGAGGGTGGGGATGGAGGTGGGAGGGAGGGAGGGAGAGAATACTCCATTATTTTTTAAAAAAACTATAATGAATTTTGTGACTTTAACCCCTTCTTTCCCCCCAAAAAAACCCTCCAACCAAACCAACCTCCCCAGACTCCAACAACAGATGCAGTGCAAAAATAGATAAAATTTGGCAAGGAACTAGTTGTCATGGAGGTGAGATGTGCCCTGAAATGTTTCATTGAAAACTGGTTTTTGTTTGAATGAATTAGTACTCATTAAAAATCATCTGTGCACATGCAGTGCATTTTTTGTAGAGTTAAGTTACTAAACATGTGAAATATGTAGCTATGTAAGGCAGCACTGTATTTGTGTGGATGACTGACTGAGGCAGGGGTGAAAGAAAATCTGGAGAAAATGCGCAAATAAACATAGATTTTTTTTTTAAATCAATGCGCCTAGAAGTAATTGTCAGCAGCTGCATTTGTTCAGCTATTCTCTGATAGCTGCATGTAAACAAACTATATTTAACAGAGAATAAAAGTTTTATCTAGTATATTCTAAAAGTGAATTCCTGGTCCCATTATCGTCAATTGGAAAATTCCCATTAATGTCATTGGGGCCAGGATTTTACCCCAAGTCTCTGTACTAGTTCTTAAGTGAGATTTCTGGGTATTAACGCTCATTTAAATTTTCTCTAATATTTCTGAATATTGAAGAGTATTGGTAAGACTGTGGGCTTAGACTTTGACCTGCTTTCCCCGATTTATAGGTTAGAAATGTCCACATATAACCGATGATATATGTGGGTTTCTTCACAGTCCCAGAATAAATGCTTCAGTGTTTTAAACAAATTAATGCCAGGAACTCAAAACTGACAAGTAGCCCTACCAAAAAAGTGAGTATATGGGCACATGATGAAGGATAAAATATTTAGGACCTGCTCCTGAGAGATGTGCAGTCCCACTCTCAGCCTTTAAAGTAAATGGAAGTAGAAGGTGCTCAGTACAATATAGGATAGGACCTTAGAAGAGAGATTTTTATTCTCAAAAGTTCTAGAAGTTGTTATAAGCAGTGAGAAAAATTATTAGAGAAGTACTTGACATTAAATTTTTTTTTAACACTTCATCAATCATTGTTACACTTAGCTGCTTTCCAGGATATTTTGGTCCTTTTAAAGCTTTGGAAGGTGGCTGCATTTGAAAGGGAAATGCAGGTTGATAACTTTCAGCTATTGTTTCTGAGTTGTGTTGCTCTCTTCCTTCCCTACCCCTCCCACTCCAAAAATGTTATTTAAGCTGCTTCACTGGCCATTTTGCGGCCTTGAGACCTCTTACACTGACTATGCTGTATTGTACTGGAAAAGGCAAGGTCAGCCTTGGATAGAAAAAAGTGTCTTAATTTTTTATGAGAGAGAAGGTGGGTGAGGTAATATTTTTTTTTAGTGGACCAGCTTCTGTTGGTAGAAGAGATGAGCTTCGCAGAGCCCTTCTACAGGTCTGAAAAAAGGTTATGGTTACTTAAGCCAGTGGTTTTCAAACTTTGGGTCGCAACCCAGTACTGGGTTGCAGAACGCAAGGCACTGGGTCACCTTGCTCAGTACCCAAGGACCCTGGCGGCCGGCCAGTAAAAACTAGTAGTCCCAATCTGTTCTGACACCATGCTTCACCCAAGAAGTGGCCAGCAGCAGGTCTGGCTCCTAGGCGGGGGGAGCCACGGGGCTCTGTGTGCCCCCACTCTGAGCACCAGCTCTGCACTTCCATTGGTCAGTTCCCAGCCAATGGGAGCTGGTGTTGGTGGTGCTTGCGGGTGAGAGCTGCGCGGAGCTGCTTGCGCACCTCCCCCTAAGAGCCAGACCTGCTTCTGGCTGGTTCCAGGACAGGCAGGAAGCCTGTCTTAGCACCCCTGCTGCGCCGCTGACCGGGAGCAGCTGGAGGTAAGCCCACGTCGCAAGCCCATGCCCCAATCCCCTGCCCCAGCCCTGAGCCCCCCCAAACCCAGAGCCCCATCCTGCACCCCAAACTCCTCATCCCCAGCCCCACGGCAGAGCCTGCACCCCAGCCGAGAGCCCCCTCCCACACCCTGAAGCCCTCATTCCTGGCCCCACTCTGCAGCCCTCACCCCTGAACCCCAACCCTCTGCCCCAGTGATGCGCCCACTCCCACACCCTAAACCCTTCATCCTTAGCTCCGTGGGGTCGAGGGCATCAATAACTTTCTTCAATTGGGTCACCAGAAAAAAAGTTTGAAAACCACTGGCTTAAGCAACAAGCTAGTTTAATGAAGAAATAACATATCTTAACTAGAAATAAGAAAAAAGTATTCCACCTCTCCTGAACAACTACCAAATTACACAGTGAAACCCAGACCTCAGTGAAGATTCTGAAGTACTTGTCGTACCCCCATAGATAGTCCTTGTTGTGACATTGCACCCCATAATGCTTTATGGAAACATGCTTATGAAAGTAAATATGATATAACTGGAATATGTTTTATGCTAGCTATGCCATGTAATGTATCTCTGCAAAGGTTATGATCTACTGGATATATTCATCCTATTTGTATGCATGCATCATTTTTGTATTCGAAGTTATGAATATTGGCTATGTACTTGTTTAATTTTAAGCAGCTTCAGTGAAGAAGTTGGTCAGCTTCCTGAGAAAAGACTATTCTCAGTAAGTGCCCAATCAAGAAACACTTAAGCTAACAATGAACTTGGAGACACCAATCCACATCTGAGCTTTCCCAGGAATGTGGCTTGGCTGTTAAGGAACTCAGTCAAACTTGTGACTTGCCCATGTGACTCCAAAACTCCATCTTGGAGCTGGATTCTGGATAGGAGAGAGGAGGGGGTCTCCGCCCACAAGAGAAAGTCTATTTAAGCTCCTAGGAAACCCCTCCATTTTGTCTTCTGCTGGCTCAAGAGAGAGCCTCTCCACCTCCAAAGGATATCTGAAAGAAACTGGAACAAAGGACAGTAACCACAGGGGGTGTGAGTGATTGCTGCACCCACACTAGAAGGAGGATAGTCTGTAAAAGAAGCTTACTGAAACATCTCTGAGGGTGAGAGTTCATCTGTAATCACTTTCTTACTGTATTAGGCATAGACTTGCATGTTTTATTTTATTTTGCTTGGTAATTCACTTTGTTCTCTCTGCTATTATTTAGAACCACTTAAATCCTACTTTCTGTATTTAATAAAATCACTTTTTACTTATTAATTAACCCAGAGTATGTATTTATACCTGGGGGGACAAATAGCTGTGCATATCTCTCTATCAGTGTTATAGAGGGCAAACAATGTATGAGTTTATCCTGTATAAGCTTTATACAGGGTAAAACGGATTTATTTGGGGTTTGGACCCCACTGGGAGCTGGGCATCTGAGTGTTGGAGACAGGAACACTTCTTAAGCTGTTTTCAGTTAAGCCTGCAGCTTTTAGGGGATGTGGCTCAGACCGGGGTCTGTTTGTAGCAGGCTAGCATGTCTGGCTCAAATTAGTTAAGGTTCTGAAGTCCCAAACTGCCAGGGAAAACAGGCTCAGAGTTAGTTTAGGCACATCAGTTGGCAGTTCCCAAGGGGTTTTCTGTGATCCAACCCTTCACACTTGTTATATAGCTTTGCCCATGTTTCGGCTGGAACTAGAAGTGCCAAAATGCTGTGAGAGTGTCTATTACCAAGCTATTTTCCGGCCTGATGGGAAGGCAGAAGACTACAGGTGCATGAGGATGTGTGGGGCACAGGGGTGTATAGGGACATAATGGGAGTGCAGCAGTGTATGGAGGTGAATGGAGTGCTGGGCTGTGGGGGGGGGGGACATGGAGTAGGGGCTCTGGGAGGTGGAGCGGATGGATGGGAGAGTGCTGTAAATGGTACAGAGATGGGATGGATAGGTGTGGGGAGCAGGATGGGATGGGGCGGGGGAGGGATGCAATGACAGGGGGATGGGAGGGTAGGAGGTTGGACAGGGAGGGATGCAGTGAGGGGGATGGGGGTGCAGCCCCATTCCAATCACTCAGAGACAAGGATACACATACCTTGAACTCCTGGGCGCCGGTGATGGGGCGACAGACAGACCACAGTTCACAGCAGGGCACGCACTGTAGCTCGAGCCCAGCCACACAAGGGGTGCGAGGAGAAGAGGGCCAGGCAGCAGCGGGAGAGGTGCACACCACGCAACCCCTCAACAGCCGCCTGCTGAGTGCTCATGATTGGTGCTAGTCCCTCCCCTGCAGAATCCCCTGCGGCAGTCTCTAAGGCTAGGAGCCAGACACGCCAGCTGTTTCTGGACCTGGCAGCTGCGTGGGCCATGGTGCCGCGCTGTGCCACGCCGCAAACCGGACATTCAACAGCCCGATCAGCAGTGCTGAGCGGAAATGTCAGGATTCCTTTTTGACCAGAGGTTCCGGTTCAAAACCGCACACCTGGTCACCCTAGCTCCTAGTACAGATGATAAATGGTCTGTGCTCATAGTACAGATGATAAATAGGGCCCTACCAAATTCATGGCCATGAAAAACGTGTCACAGACCGTGAAATCTGGTCTTCCCCTGTGAAATCCGGTCTTTTGTTTGCTTTTACCATATACTATACAGATTTCACAGGGGAGACCAGTGTTTCTCCTGACCCAAAAGGGAGTTGCAGAGGCGATGCAAGGTTATTTTAGGGGGGTTCACGGTATTCTCACCCTTATTTCTGCGCTGACCAGAACTGGGCGGCCAGAGAACGGCGGCTGTTGGCGGGGCGCCCAGCTCTGAAGGCAGCGATCCACCAGCAGCAGCGCGGGCGTAAGTGTGGCGATACCGTACCATGCCACCCTCACTTCTGCACTGCTGCTGACAGCGGCTCTGCCTTCAGAGCTGGGCTTTTAGTTAGCAGCCACCGCTGCTCTCCAGCTGCCGGTGGCTGCTCTCCAGCTGCCCAGCTCTGAAGGCAGAGCCGCTGCCAGCAGCAGTGCAGAAGTGAGGTTGGCAGTACCGCAACCCCCCCTACAATAACCTTCTGACCTCCCACAACTTCTTTTCGGGTCAGGACCCCTGCAATTACAGCACCATGAAATTTCAGATGTAAATAGGTGAAATCATGAAATTTATGATTTTTAAAATCCGGTGACTGTGAAATTGACCAAAATGGACTGTGAATTTGGTAGGGCCCTAATGATAAATAATTGTAAGAATCGTAGATTTTTTTGCAATGGGCTTTATCTCTTAGTATTATGTAAAATCCATTGCAAAAACCTACAGTTCTTATGATTTATTGTCTGTATTATGGTAGAGCCTGGAGATCCCATTGTTCTAGGTGCTGTACAAACACAAGTAGTAAACAGTCCCTACCCTGAAGAGCTTAGAGTCTAAATAGAAAAGACAGCCACAGAGTGGGGGAAGGGGTAGAACACACACACAGTGGACAGTGATGAGGCAGCAAATATCATGTTAGCACCATGATTTTATTTTCAATAGGTTTAGTTAGGGGATAAGCTAAATGGAAAGAAAAGCAAAGGGAGAGAAGATGCTGAAGGGAAAGGGGTGAGAGGGAAAGGGAAAAGGGGAGAATAGGGGAAGAGGGGCAGGTGTGGAATGCAGCTGAAGTTGATCTATTTGCTTCAAGCACATATACTCCAAATAAGGAAAATTTTGCATTTAGCCTTATGTCAGTATGTGGATGGGGTCAAAGAGTGTTGGTATAGTTTTACAACCGTAAACTAATTGGAAGGCTGTAACAGTTTTGTAAGTATAACATGTTTAATTCTACAATCCATTGATTAATATTTATTTGCCATTTTTATCACATTCCAAGAGCAATCAAATGGACAATTAGAAATAAAGCCATGGCAGTAAATCCTGCTTCCTGGCAACCTTGTAAAACGCTGCTCACCTGGGGCGAGTAATGATCTTTAATGTGTGGGTAATGTATTTTTGGAGGCTTTTTCTTTATTATCATAGTAAGGGCAGAAAGTAGATTTTTGAGCCTGGACTGTTTCTTTTAAGGCTGTTTTACTGTTATGACAATTTGTGTTGATCACAGATGAACTATTTGATTTTGCTAATTAAGACACTCTTATTCCTCTTTACCATGTTAGATTTTGAATTTCCTATTGGAAAAGTTTCAGAGTAACAGCCGTGTTAGTCTGTATTCGCAAAAAGAAAAGGAGTACTTGTGGCACCTTAGAGACTAACCAATTTATTTGAGCATGAGCTTTCGTGAGCTTTTCACGAAAGCTCATGCTCAAATAAATTGGTTAGTCTCTAAGGTGCCACAAGTACTCCTTTTCTATTGGAAAAGCTTTATTTTCCTAGTCTGTTTTTAAAGTCAGTGGGTCTGTGTGTTTCCCCTCTCCACCCCATTGCCCACTTCAGAAAGCTACCAGATCAGAATGGTAGCATTTGACAGCTACTTTCCACTCCTTTTGGCACAGGTGTAAGGCAGTGGAGAATCAGACTCAGGAAATAGTAGGAAACAATATAGTTTGTTAATAAAACTTAGAAGATGAAGGACAGGGCTAACATGGCTGGCTGAACTTTGTGACGCTCCAAAGTTGAGGAAAAATCCTTAACTTCTGGGGTTTCTACAGGGAACCAGCTGCACTAGATCTTGTGTGTAGGGGTGTGTGGACAGTATTTCATTGTAGGATCACCGTGTGCTAGAGGTATAGTTCTAGTTTGCAGATATAGGAGAAGATTGTGGCATGTACCTCTGAATAAGGTTGGACTGTGGAGCTGCCCTGCCTTGGAGGAGATCAGCTGACTTGGGCATAATACCTTCAGGAGCATTATCTCCTGCTGCGTCCTTTTACTGGCTGCAGTAATGCAGTACATCTCCCCCTCCCCATCACACCCCTCTCTGGTCCAGCTCAGTTGCTGGTGTAAAAAGGGTGTGAAAGTCATGACCCACCCTTGCACTCTCCTTTTGGGGAATTTAGTTAGAATTAACTCTGTGGCATTTTTGATACTTGGACTGGGATTCTGAGTAGCCCCCAGGCAGACAAGCAAAGGGCAGAAGGTTTCCTACATCTTGTCCCTCTCCTTGTGCATCTGCAGGGCTAGTTCCACTCTAGCCCGTAGACTGATTCCTTCTTTGCTTCCATTGATGCTCGTATTCTGCATGTTACAAAGGGCTGCTTCCATTCTTGATGTAATTTTTTTTTATTGCATTTACAGGAGATATCACAAATAATTTGTTTTTAAGGAATGGCAGAGTGGGATTTCTCCATTTAACAGTGGGCTTTGAATATGAGTCATAGGGATATTATCATAACAATGATAAATAGCCCACAGAAACACTGTCAGCATGCTGATGCTGCTGGATGAGCACCGATGTAGACTTGGTGGCTGAAGATAAATAGCAAGGGGTTTGCATCTGATTTATCGTTGGACCCAGGCAGACAAACACTTACCACTTTATTTCAGATCCAGAAGCCAATGTAGATGCAACAGATTTTATGCAGGGCCCCTGCTTTCAGCAGGGTTTTGTGCAATATTTCCTCTTAAAAGTGTATATGGAGACTGTTTTGTTGAGCAGCATGGCAGCAATTTGGGAATCGAAATTTATAGTACAAATTAAATACATTTTGGGAAGCTGACACTTGAAATGGAAATAGTGGAGGAAAATGAGCATATTGATCCACCCACCTGTTGCTTACTAATTCTGTTTCTTGCCAGAATCAGCTTTTGCTATGTGTTCTGCAATATAAAGATAATAGATTTTGAATCTGCACTGCTTTGTCCCTTCTATGGCCATTTTACACCCACGAACAAAGGGCAAAGCAGTTGAGAATGAGGCCTGGTGTTGTGTTTTCTGGAACTAGACAAACCTTAAAACTGCATGGCTTTAATAGACAGCATCTTGGGCCCCCTGCATCTCTGGAGCAGACCTAAAATAGGTTAATTGATTTAAAAAGAAAATCCTAAAATAGTCTACAGAGGCCCTAGGGCCTGATTCTGCAACTCACCCTCCAATGATTATTCCCACTGGTTAGCCTTATGGGTGAGGGCAACTTACAAGGATAGCAGGATAGTGCTGTTAAAGTGTGAGGTGAGATGAGCTCTAATAGAAAATAATCACACATCGAACAATATATTACACACACACACAAAGACCGACAGTAGAAGAACATTGTTCAGATTGCACAATAGCACATTCAAAAGTTAGGAAATGCCAGAATTAAAGTTCCGTTGTGCATATGCTTTTCAAAAAAAGTCATAAGAATTTTTGAATATAGGCAAAACACAGTGTATTTTTCCCTTGCCTTCTTCTCAGAAATGGCTGAACTATTCTGGCTGAAAGTTTCTAAACAATTCAGCTTGAGGCAGACACCCAGTGTGAAAAATTTCAGCCCAAACGGTTAAAGTTGGGCAAAGTTTTAAGCAACTGAAAATAGACAGGGTCTTATAATGGGAAGTGTCAAGCGACCTTTATAATAGGCCAGCCCCTCCTATGATAAGCATGATTTCAGAAAATACAGTTCAAACAGCAAATAACATTTCCTCAACAAATCTGTATTTAGTCACCATTTCTTAACAAAGGCCTAATCAGTTTAAGAAATCTTGATGACAAACTTGACTGAAGGCAGTGTCTGCTTGTTCTCCAGTTTAGTTTGCTCATAATCTGCCTAGGTCAAACTGGTGCCCTTAGTCCTTCACATTCGTGAGTAATGTATTTATGTTTAATTTGTAAAGCTTAAAAATGATGACAAGGATATGAAGCAAAATGTATCTAAAGCCAGCTGAAAAGGCCACTCACTCCATGCTCTCATCACTGGGAGGAAATATGGGACTCTGTGCATGTTCTATCATCTTTGAAAACCTCTATACAAGGAGATATGGAACTATGAAGTGCAGTAACTTGGCTCACATAAATCAGTCTGCTTTTCTATTACATTCCAGCTCTGGGATATGCACAGGATACAACTAAGAATGCACAGGATACAACTCCCAAGCTTCCATCAGCTGTTGTTGTTCTTTCTTTTATGGTCCTTGTCTCTTGCGTGGCCCTACCACGCATGATCATTTGTCCTGGAGCATCGAATGAATGATGTCTATCAAAGCTACTGTCAGGGTTGCTCTGGTTTATTTTGAGGTCTTAAAATAAAATATAAGTGATGCATAGGCTTTATGCTGGTCCTCTGCCCACATAGGAGAATTTCACCTTAAGAGCAGAGCTGTTTTATCGTTCTTTTTATCATAGAGCTTGGGTGCTTCCTCCACTGAATCATAGAAGATTAGGGTTGGAAGAGACCTCAGGAGGTCATCTAGTCCAACCCATAATGCCTGGGGAGATAAAATAAAGTTGTTTCCAAGCCTGGATCATCTACCTAGCAGCACAGAATACCTTTGCAAGGCTATTGGGCCTTTCCTGTGTATATATCATTTCAAAAGGCAAATTAAGATGCACTTCTTAAACGCTTTAGATTCTTGAAACCCTCTGAATTTAACTAGATACATTTATCATGCAGTGAGTGAATCTCCTTAATATGTCCATTGCAGGTGCTTAAGCAATATTAATGAAAAACAAGAGAAAATGAATTTTATTTAAAAAAAAATCCTCATCTTTTCTTTTTTAAAGCTCAGTTATGTTATAGTAACAAGCAATCAATATTTCCTTTCCTGATGTTAGACAGAAGATGTGCATTTTGAAAGTTGCACTTTCAGGGAAAGTCATCAGCACCTAGTTTTCTATCCCTGTGTTACATGCTATTTTTGAGAGAGAACAGAAGAAATAGCCTGCCATAGTAAAACAGGGAAAAAGTCTGATGTTAATCATGATTCTGATAGTGTTTTGGTCCCATATCTATGCATAGTTATGTGGTGAAATACATTTTTTTAAATCTAGCAGCACATGCCAAAGTTTAATCAGTGGTATTTTTTGAAATTGAAACCTCCATGTCAGTAAAAGACTGGGTTAACTTTGGTGAATGGTTTAATTTCCAAATTAGCATATTTGAGTGCTACTTAGTTATTCTTTAATTAAGTAAATGTTATTATGAAGCCTGAGGTATACAGAATTCTAGTTTCATATGGTTGTTCACTAATAGACCTGCTTGCTCTTTTTGGTTTAATACAGCTAATTAGATTATTAGACAACTAATATAGAAGATGGAATGAGCTTGGAGTACAATATTGGTTTAGGAGTTCAGGAACAAACAAGAATGCGAAGACAAGGGGAGCTGGGGGAGTTCAGCACCTTGCAGGATGTGATTCTAAATCTTTGCAAAGTAACAACACCTGCACACTAAAGATTGTGGTGGGCTCAGGTACTGTGGAAATGGGAGCTGTTTAAGTACCAGAGATACACCGACTTCTTAAAGTAGTGGTCGAAGACCTGGGTATTTTGAGAGCCACATGCAAGTTATAACCATGTTAATACCTTCTAAATTTGACTTATTGATAAATACTGTAACAAGGCAGGAAAGTGCCTCCATTCCGTTTCCATAACACAACCAAAACATTCTAGCTAATTACTCCTCTCTTATATGACACGCCTCCAAAGTCCTTTTTATTAGCGATGTCTGCGTCATTCCTGTCAGCTAAATCAAACGGAGCTTTGTAAAATGGATCCACATCACTGATATTGAGGAAACCAAATGAATCAGCACTAGTTTCTGGCATCTGGGGGCCCGGGCATAGTCTGAAACAATATGTACTGGAATCACACCTGGTTAGAACCTAGTTCATGCAACAGGTTTTAACTCTTAAATGTATCACGTTAACAGGAGATCATAAAATCTGTGGAAATGAACTAAAATGAGATGATTCCTTTTTTGTCCTCCTCCAGGAGACTGATTTTAGATTAGTAAAAAACTTGTAGAAATGCAAGAGGTAAGGTTGCACCGACCAAAGCCCTGACAGATGCCCAAAACATCTTGATTTGTTCTGGGGTAAAGCTCTTTCCACAGAAGTGAAATGAAACTGTGGGAATGAAAATGAATTAACTTCCTTTTCTGTGTGGAGTTATATTCAGATATTGAGTCCTAATCTAAAGGCATATGTGCAAGACAGTAAAGTATTTCTGCAAAATAATATAAGCCTGTAATCATTAAAACAGTCCCACCAAAACTAATTCTGGATGGCAGATATTTCACAGTAATTATTAACATGGCACTCCTGTATAAATCCTGCTCCTGCCATTTTGCCTTTGTGGGAACGAGAGAGAAAACAGAACCTGCTTTTTTCCTACACCGCCTCTCTCTAAGGCACAGTTCCCTTACAGGCTCAAACTCCTAACAAGCTGTGCAGCTTGTTGGCCTGCATTGTAAGGTCCCCAACAGTTTTCTTACCATTATGAAAAGGGTGGGAACTTGTTCGCTGCTCTGTCTTATTAAACATCAGTTTGTTTTTAATGCCTTAAGATTGCTCCATGCATAATGACCAGCCGAGCTTCAGAGGGATTCAGACAATGGTTTCCGTCAGTTGTCTGTTTCTTGTGTTACAAGCCATGAAGAATAAATTTCCAGTGGCAGAGAACTGTTAATTCCTAAATGTTCCTTCAGTAGATCTGCCAAAAGAAGGAGCAAAGGGCAGTAATATGGAGAAATGAGCAAAATCAGACATTTAAAATAATTATCCCAAAAATTTAAATTAAAAAATAATTTGATTTGCTTGGGGAGAAATGTGACTAATAATTTTGGAGCAGATATTGAATGTTCTATTTTCAAGAGTGTTCTGAAATGTATCACAATTACAGTATAATTTAATTAGGAAATTATTATAGTGGATTAAGTGCTGAAGTGGCAGAAAGCCAGTCTCTTTGAAGCATTCATGCTGCTAAGGCATGTGTATTGTACACACATGGTAAAAATCTCCTGCTTTCCAAGAAAGACATTTTGATCTTAATTTTTCCAAATGTCTGAGTTGAAAAATGATATGACAGCTCCCACACACAATGTAAAAAGAACAATAAGAAACCTGTTTACATTTCATTATTCTTAGCCTTCATTATTGAGAGTTTATCTTTTAAAGGTACTTTGACAAAGAAAATTATCTAATAGAATTTGGTGTTTCTAGAAGCTTCTTAAGACTAGAATAAAAGACAGAATTAAGTTATTTCAGTTGCTATCCCCACATCTGAGTCACCCTATCAATTTTTGTATTTCTGCAATCACATTATCCTATTTTAAAATGTTTTCCCTTTTTTTGTGGCTGTGTGAAAGACCCACACAAAACAAAGAGGGAAACAGACTAATATGCCACAGGGGCAAGAGTGATACTGACTCCAAACCAAAGTGTTGTCAAATTCACAAAGCAAACAAACTGAGAAATAGAAATAAAAATCCCTAATCTCTTCCTGTGACAATAATTTTAGGAGTTACTTGTGATACAAGATGGTAAGAATGTTTCAGATAGCAAAATGATAGTGTCCTCCTAGCTATATCGTCTGCCTTTAATGCAGGAATAAAATGTATAGCTAAAGTATCTACTAATTACTTTCTTATCCATCTATTTCTTTATTTTCTTTTAATTTCATGGCTACTATGAATAGCTTGCAACATGAACTGGAAGATGTTAAGATTAAGAATGGGGCATTATGCACTGCAGTATACAAATAATAAAAATTAATAATCTTACCATAGTATCAGTGAAAGTCTAAGGGAAGACATTTTGATTTCCAGTAGATACATTGGTCAAACTGGACAGTCTGTACGTAAAAGAATAAATGGACACAAATCTGATGTCAAGAATTATAACATTCATAAACCAGTTGGAGAACACTTCAATCTCTCTGGTCACTCGATTTCTGACCTAAAAGTGGCTATTCTTCAACAAAAAGACTTCAAAAACAGACTCCAACGAGAGACTGCTGAATTGGAATTAATTTGCAAATTGGATACAATTAATTTAGGTTTGAATAGAGACTGGGAGTGGTTGAGTCATTACACAAAGTAAAACTATTTCCCCTTGTTTATTCCCCCCACCCACTGTTCCTCAGACGTTCTTGTTAACTGCTGGAAATGGCCCACCTTGATTATCACTACAAAAGGTTTTCTTCTCCACCCCACCCCCCAACCCCCCCACCCCGCTGGTAATAGCTCATCTTAAGTGATCACTCTCCTTACAGTGTGCATGATAAACACCCATTTTTTCATGTTCTGTGTGTATATAAATCTCCTTACTGTATTTTCCACTGAATGCATCCGATGAAGTGAGCTGTAGCTCACGAAAGCTTATGCTCAAATAAATTGGTTAGTCTCTAAGGTGCCACAAGTACTCCTTTTCTTTTTGCGAATGCAGACTAAAACGGCTGCTACTCTGAAACCTGTCAGTAGATTACTTGTGTCTACTTTACTATAAACACAAAATCACTGTTTCATTTGTGATGAGCAGTCCACCAGAGGTTGGGAGTGGAAAGCAGAGATCTAAAATTTTTCACGTTTGGTGCAAAAGCTTTTAGATGTCCGTCTTCTTGAGAGAGGAGAGAAGATGCCTTGTCAGCGGACCCCGAAGTTCTTCAGAAGCAAGGTCTTTGTTCTCTCTGCCAGCACAGACTGACGTAAATCAATGTGATTTAAACCAGTGATTCTCAACCAGGGGCCTGGGGCTCCTTGGGGAGGCTGCGAGCATGTTTCAGGGGGGCCTCCAAGCAGGGCCTGTGTTAGACTTGCTGGGGCCCCAGGCAGAAAGCCGAAGCCCCATTGCATGGGATTGAAGCCTGGGGCTCTGAGTCCCACCACCTGGGGCTGAAGCTGAAGCCTGAGCAATGTAGCTTCATCAGGGCCCCTGTGGTGTGGCGCCCTAGGCAATTGCCCTGCTTGCTACCCCCCAACACCAGCCCTGCCTTTTATATGCAGACAACCAGTTATTGTGGCACGGGTGGGCCGTGGAGTTTTTATAGCATGTTGAGGGAGCCTCAGAAAGAAAAAGGTTGAGAACCCCTGATTTAAATCACCGACTTTAGTCATTATTTAAATTGGCAAACAGGGAAACTTGATTTAAATAATCAATTGTAGTCTTTCAATTTTTATCCACCCAGCCCATTGCACTTCAGTGCTCCACAGAGCAGTGCACTCTTTGGTGGATCACAGAAGTTCTGGGCCAGTAGGGATCATCTCCTGCAGGATTCCTGCTGACGTCCTGGAGATAGTTTTTAAGACCAGAAGGGAACACCAGACCATCCAATCCAACCCCCTGCACGCCACAGGCCATCAGCCCCCCACACTCAACCTGACAACTGAAATTAGACTCAAGTATTACAGCCCACAGGAGACCTGGCTATTATGTGTCAGAGGATAGGAGGGACTTCGTTGCACCAATGGCTGAGGTCCCTGCAATGATAGGGAATTGATCAAATGAGTTATACCTGGATGGTCCTGGCAAGTGACCTGCTGCCTAGAATGGAGAGGAAGGAGTCCGCAGGTGAGGACTGCACACCTTAATAGGTGCCAAAAGAGGAACTTACCTGATCTTGTGCCGTCTGTGTACATTAGGAGGTGCACAGGGAGGGAGAGATGCACCTGGAAGAAAAAACATTGTACCAAGTACATAAAGTTTCCTACACAAAATACTAGGATTCTGAAGCTGATTTAAACTTTCAGGCTCCTAAGTCTTTTGGAAACAAAGAAAATTCCCTTACTAAGAATTTATTAACTTGGTGCTACAGATGTTGAGGTAATTTAGTGTAACACTTATGCAAGATGCATTACTACACCATCACCATTAAAAAACCAACAACCCCTAAGCATTAAAAGACTGGAAATAACGTGGGTAATTTCCTTAAATATTCTATTAGCCTTGCAGCTCATACCTTCTGCTAATGACAATATTGACAGTGAAAATTCACCTTACACACTCCAATTAATAGATTTAACTCTGGTCCACAAGACATACTTAGTCAAAGGCACAGCTATATTGGCAGTGTGTGTGAGAGAGAATGTGATTCTGTCAGATGAAGAGATTTGGGAGGTCAGGCTATAGATGGGCTGTGGTTATGTATGTGGGGGAGGAGAAGAGACTGCTGTGGTTTTAGATTTTGATGTGCTGAAGTTGGCTTTTTGAATTTTTAAAGAAAGTTTTGCTGCCTGATGGGGAATATATGAGGATTGAGGCCAGGTTGTTTTAGGACCTGGTCTGAAATCTGTTTTTTGGGCACCCAACTTGAGACATTTGAATTATGCTTTGGCTGAGTGCAATCAAAGATCTGTAGGAGTCTTTCTCAATTCTCTCTTTCTGGGAATCTGTTTCTTCCCCTTGAATTCCAACTTTATCTCCTTCTTTCTAGAGAAATCTAATACTTAGTGTTCTGGTCAGCAGAGTGGGTGAACAACCTTTTCCTGAGGTTGCTTCCACTACTCTTCTTTGGATCAATGGGCAACAAGCACTCATGGACCAAACGATCCCTATCCTTCGTAAAACACTTGAGCCACAATAGCTAGAGAAAGGAAAGATTCATTCGATCCCCTGAATCTTAGTCTTCGTGGCGTCATAGAATATCAGGGTTGGAAGGCACCTCAGGATTCATCTTGTCCAACCCCCTGCTCAAAGCAGGACCAATCCCCAATTAAATCATCCCAGCTAGGGCTTTGTCAAGCCTGATCTTAAAAACTTCTAAGGAAGGAGATTCTACCACCTCCCTAGGTAATGCATTCCAGTGTTTCACTACCCTCCTAGTGAAGAATTTTTTCCTAATATCCAACCTAAACCTCCCCCACTGCAACTTGTCATCATTCAGTCTGTCCCCCTGAGGTCAATTAAATGCGTCTAGGTATTGATGCAAAGAATGACATTAAAGTAACATTTGAGCTATACTTGTATTTCCATGCTATTGGTAGAGGCAACAAAAGGCATCCTGATATGTCCATGGACTGCTTGCCAAATAATAGTTTAGGAGGAAGAGTTTTCATAGTGTGGTGCTGCCATGCACTTCATACAAATGCATGTGGGGGTGGTTCAGTAACTGACTGAGAATATTTTATCCAAAGAGCTTCTTGAGATAAAACCTCATTTAAAGAAGTATCTGTCATTGTCACACCCTTACACAGTGCTTCAGGACAAGATGAGTGATGGTATGCACCTTATCAGGTGGTGTCTCTTCCTCCCCCCCCCCCCCCACTTGCATTTGACAGAGCAGGAAGAAGAAAGCTTTATGCTTGTTTTCCCTTTTGGGTAAAGGAAATGGGTTTGTAAACATATATGTTCCATTACGTACTACTGATCACAAAATGAGGTTGTATGGGGTGACGTCATTGGGAATGCCCAGGTGTAACAAAGGGCAAAATTCAGCCTGTATCGTGTTATAAATTACTGTGAAAAGTAGTCAGCAATGGCTGAAATGGACAGCTCTAGTGCTGAGGAGCCTGAACAGATTAAAAGCACTTTACTTGCGTTTTGAAATTAGACTGACTGTTGGATTACTGCACACTGCCTAATGGCTTTTGCTTTATGCTGGGATTTAAAATGTTTAACTTGCCCCAAGAGTTTGGTTTAAAATTGTGTTTTAGGTGGAAGAATATTGATTGTTGGCAAGTTCAAGTGTAAAACTGACTAAGTGTGAGTGGTGAAACTGCCCTAGAGTTGAACCACACACCTAAATGCTTTTTACTATAATTGAGAACAATATAGATTGAAAAGTACAAATTATTTCAGGTTCATTTGATGTTTTTTCAGAGCACAGTAAATTTAAGTCTGCATCCAAATTCCATGGACAGAATCTCATTGACTTCAAAGGACTCTAGATCAGTTCATTTAATTAATTTCTTTTGATTTTACAGTCATACAATACAGATTGAGGCAGTTGATTATATTCCATCACTCCTGCTATAATAAGTATATTTTAGAGCAGAGGCACTCAAACTTGCTGAGATTTTTGCTGTTGATGAGAATCACCTGAAATATCACAATATTTGCATCATGGCATTGAATCATTTTTGTGACTCAGCATCAACATGTATACACAGCATTGCAACAGCAGCATCATGAGGTTTTGGAAGGCTGTTTCGCCTCATCTTGGAAACTGGATAGGTATGGAGGGCATGTCTTCCTTATTCTTTTCCACTTACTCTCTGGCTGCTTTGCAGGGGCAGGGAGAGCAACGCTGTTGGTTCCATCCCATTGGCTTCATTCTCTCCCTTCAGCCTTGCAGATATCGGGCAGCAAGGGGATCACTCCTGTGATTGCACCCTATTGGATCTACTCTCAAAGTGAGGCAGTACTCAGTTTGAGCATGGGGGGCAGAATCAGACCCACAGTGTTTTGCACTAATATCACGACATTCCGTGTAGTTTAAACCTCTGATGGGAAATAGAAAGTTTGTATTATAGTTACACACCCACACACCCCAACACCCCTGCCCCCCCCAAAAGAACATTATTCAGGTTGCAAAGCACTTAAAAGTTAGGAAATGCCAGAATTAAGATTGCCTGTGCAAACTTAATTCAGTCCCCTTGTGTGTATACATTCTGACAGTCTTCAATTACATGATTACATACTATTTTTTCCCCCACCAGATCCCTACCTCATTCAGTGCACCGGAGAGATGGTGCTCACTTGATGAGCAGCTGTTCAATATTTTTTCTCCTCATTGTTCAGCGTTTGGCCCCAGGCCTTATTTGCTGCACATTATTTAAACTCTGATCTGAAGCCAGAATTATTAATGTCCTCATAGGCTTTTTTGTAGCACTCGTCACCATAGTATCTGAGTGCTTCACAAACATTAATGAATTCATTTTCACAGCACCTCTGTGAGGTGAGGATGTATTGGGGAACTGAGGCACAGAGAGACTAAGGTGAAAACTTTCCATTCATTTTGGGTGCCCAATTTGAGAAGTCTAGGACCTGATTTTTCAGAGTAGCTAGCAGTATACAGCACTTAGGTTTGAAGCACAGTTTCCATTAACATCATTTGCTTCTGTGAGTGATCAGCCCTTCTGCAAATCATACTCCACCCAGGGTCTCAAGTCAGAAACCCAGGAAATGAGGAACCTGCAATTAGTGTCCACCTGTGAAAAGTTTGGCTGAAGTAATTTCATTACCATTAAACAAACAAAGGCAGGACAGGGATAGAATCCAGTTCTCCAGGGAAGCATTCAACTGCCTTAACCATGAAATCATTCATTCTCTTCCTGTAATCTCTTGCTTCATTCACACTGTTCACCTTTCAACTTCTGCAACAGATGAGGCAGAGATCCTACAGACAACAGTCTCATTCACTGTGCACTGTGTAGGTCCATCCTGTGCACTGAATGAGGCATGGGTTCCTGTCAGGAAAAATAGGAGGTACTCATGATAGTATGTGGCTACCCAATTGTTTTCCCTCTTTGCCCATTCTGAAAGTAACTTGTGTGAGTAGTGGAGCTGTCACATCTTTGCCCCCTCTGCTAACTGCACCTTTTAAAAGTGAGGTGGCAAATTACTCTTTACCCCCAAGCTCAGCCTGAGAGCTCCAGGAGGCATTGGGCCTCACTGAAGCAAAATGCCCCCATTGGCTGCATTGTTTTCCTGGGAAGGAGGGGGAAATAATAAATAATTATCTTTGAATATATTTTAAAGTGTTTTGAAGGCTCTCTATCAAATCTTCTAGCCATCTGATTCTGGCACTGTGTGAAAATGGAATTTTCTATATGGGATGTGAACTACTGTGGTGTCAATGGGCTTGCTTGTATTTACATGTACTTTAAGGCTGCTGTCCATCACCAGAGTAGCGTAAAGGCTTTAATGGAAATGGGAATCAGGCCCAATGTGATGTAGCTCTCCAGTTCATACACGTGCCTTTTTCCCCAACAACATTTCAATCTCCTATGCAATACGCATGAGGGTAAATCAGTTTCCTCAGTGAGTCAAGTTGTGAAAGCTAGTGTGCGTGTCCAGGTTATATTAACATTTCCCCTAACAAGTAAATTGAGAGATTAAGTCCATCCTGTATGGTTTACATGCAGTTACATGGTGTTTAGTGATTAATAAATTAGACACAAACCATGCGGTAAATCACTGGGCTACATCTGCAGTGTAATCTGCGCAAACTTAATTTTCTGTGCTGAGTCAGGAAGGGAAGGCTGCTTCCAAAGATTTCAAAAAACAAACAAAAAACCTCCCAAGCTAAAGATAAATGTTTTGCTTGTTCATTCTGAGATCATTGTTCATTTCCTTTGGCTGAATTGTAGCCCACCAAGAATCTGCATCTGTACCTACAAAACCAACTTTTACTCATTCCATTTTTTTCTTTATTGGGTGCATTTTCAGCAACTTGTTGGCGTTTTCATATTCCCATCCCTTTGGTGTAGGCAGCTGATATATAAGAAGTTAGTCTGAAAAAAATCCTAATTTTAAAGAAATGTAAAAATCTTTAAAAAGAATGATAGGCACAGCCAATGGTGTGGGTTTTACACTCACGGGGCTCTCCTATTTTCACCCCTCTTGTCATCCTGCCCTGACTTAGAGGCAAGCCACTGTTGTCTCTTCCATACGACTGAGGTTCCTGCTATTAAAGGAATGTCTTGGACAAGAGACAAGTGCGGGTGGAAAGCATGTTAAAGCTTGTTACTGCTATTAAACAACACAAAGTCACCCTCCCCTACCACGACTAAATGAACTTGGAGAAAAGAGAACATGTTGCAGCTAAAAAAACAGGGCTTGTGGATGTACCAATGCCTGTAGATTTCTTTTCACTTCTTTTTGCTGAATACAGTCCTATCTAGATTTTGTCCATATACTTAAAAACATTCAAAGATCCAATATAATACGAATAGAGCTGTGGCCACTCTTCTCTTATTTCATATTCTGCTATGAAAGGGTGAAATCCTGGCTTCCGGCATGCATCCCTGGTAGCTTCAGAAGGGCCAAAACAGAGCAGAATTGCTGTAAATCTGCTGCCAAGGAGTCGGGAAGAGATCATACAGGTGGCTTGCACGGCCTCTGTGTGGCACAGAACTGAGCTCCATTGTGACCCATCCACTCCATGGGACTACGTGAGTTTGACTCTGTCTGCTGGGGCTGCGGTCTGTGAACAATGGGGAAGCTGGACCTGCTGGGCTGTTCAAAGATGTTGTATTTTACAGCCTCCATACCTACCCTCCTGTGCTCCCAAGTGCAACAGAGAATCACTGAATGAGCACAGTGTTTCCTAGTGCTTCTTCTGGGGTGGTGCACCTCTCAACTTGCCCATTGCTTGAGGCTGTGCCCAAAGGCATAATCTAGCCATAGTGTAGGAAGTGTGTACGAAATATAATTAAATCCTATTATCTCCTTCGTTGCAAAGCAACACTGCCACTGATGACAGCTGTAGTGTATTTACTCCATCCATTCCAAGATGGTTTGATAGATTGTAATCAGATTAATGAGTTAATCTATCTAATTTAAGTTTAGCACTGGAATCTGTCACGTATTCTTCTCTTTCCCTAAAGTGCTTTTAGATGATCTTCACACAGGTTAATTAAAATGGATTTTCTAACAGGGTAAATAGTGTAAATTGAATATTGTGTTAATTAGATACTCTTTTTACACCATGAATTCATTTAGATGTGTTATCCCCTTCCTTCCCCTGACCGGCTTGAATAGATGAGAAAGAAAATCGCTAAAGACTGAAGAGACAATTTTAGGGCATAGTCAATAAAAAGCTACTTGATGCTTTCATGTGGCAGACAGAAAGAGAAGCTGCGAGAGTGGTCTCCACACTCTGGCTTCCAAGTCACACTAAGATCATGTGCGCTGCAGAAGCCTGATACCATCGACAGATAATCTTATCTGTTAACCTGTTACCTGCCTCCATGAAGTATTGTAGAGGCAGCCAGGAGGTCAAGAGCTTTATTTATCCTGGTTTGTGGAAAACAAACATGTATTGCAAATCAACTTATAAAAGTAAATGTGTCTTGGTTGTGATTGTTTTGTTGACACTGAGTTATATTTACCAGGACAGTACTCACAACTGAAGAACACTTGCCCTGACACAGTTACCCTCTGCCCGAACCCTGAATCTCTCCTGCATTTGGGCCATTTTGCACTGAACTTCTGGCACACAGCAACCTGAATGCTTGGGTGGCTGATGTTGGTAGGATTCCTTCAGCAAATTGGGAGCACTGGGTGGTATGGAGCCACAGTATTTTGCTTAGGGCCACCTTTCCCTCACTCTCCTGAGCTAGGCTGTGGTGTCCTTGGATGCTATGTCACCTTTTCTCCCTCGTGTAGTTGCTTGGAAAGCTATGGCACTTTCTTGCAGGTGAGGTTGAGAGTCTCTCCCTGATTCCAGTGGTGGCTGTTTGTTGAAACGCTTAGCAGGCTGAACATGGGGTGTGAGTGGTGTTTTTGAAGTTTTAAGGTTCTGTCTATGTAACACTTTGGAGCTTTTTGCAACTTTTTGCAACTTTTGTGACCCTATTTATTTTCATTTCATTGGTCAGCCTCTTAGCAGGAAGCTGAGGAAAAAGGCACTAATCACAAATCCGTATACGTGAAAATAAAACAAAATACACTTCTGCAGCCTCTGATCCTGAGATTATATATGTTAAGTTTGGGACTTTAAAAGAAAAGAGTTGAAAGTCCCAAGGTTACAATGCTACCAGGGCCCCAGTTCAGAAAAGCACTTAAACCTGGGCTTAAGGACATCTTTATTCAGGTCAATACTTTAATGGGTACTTGGCTTTACAGAAGCTATGCTAAATGTCAGTGTTTTCTTGAATGGGGGCCTTAGAGTGTACTAATAGAGAAATCTTTTTTCCTGAGAAGTCAGAAGTTTGAAAAGGGAAAAATGGTTCTAATAAGAAATAACGAGCTCTCGTGCTTGGACTTCCTATGTTTTAGCCCATCTAGTTCAGTGGCTCTCAAACTGTGGGAGCTGCAGGGGCGGCACCTGCAGAAGGGGCAGCATGCAGCAGAGCCATCTGGCTGTGCCTCCATGTAGGAGCAGGAGAGGGGACATGCCGCTGCTTCCGGGAGCTGCTTGAGGTAAGCGCCACCCGGAGCCTGCACCCCTGAGCCATCCCCCTCTGTCCCAACCCCCTGCCCAAGATCTGATCCCCCTCCCACCCTCCAAATCGATCCCAGCCCGGAGCACCCTCCTGCACCCCAAACACCTCATCACTAGCCCTACCCCAGAGCCTGCACCCGCAGCCGGAACTCTCACACCCCCCCAGCCCAGAGCCCCCTCCCACACCCTGAACTCCTCATTTCTGGCTCCACCCCAGAGTCTGCACCCCCAGCCAGAGCCCTCACCCCTTCCCACACCCCAACACCAATTTTGTGAGAATTCATGGCCCGCCATACAATTTCTATACCCAGATGAGGCCTTCGGGCCAAAAAGTTTGCCCACCCCGATCTATAGGGCTCCTAGGCTTGGATCCAGAGTAGAGGGTGGGCCTGGATTCTCTCCCGCCCCGCCCTCCCCACTAGCCACTGGGAAAATGGCCTAGATCTCGATGCACCGCAGAAGGGGAACTGAGCAATTTTGGTGACCCAGCTGAAGATCTGGGTCCAGAAAGGCTCAGGGAGGTGAAGAGTCTCCAGGGAGGGAGCCCTGGGGGATGTGGCACTACACCAGGGCCGGGACAGCTAAAATAGCAGGGGTAATTCAGGCATACGCACTTGGCCAGGGTGTCACTCGCAAGAGGTGAGTGTGAACTTGTCACAGTTTTAGATATCCACATCTTTAAAATTGTACCAATATCTTAGGGGGAAGGATTCTCTTGCTTGTGCATGTAGCCTCTACCTAGTCATGTTGGGTGGACCAGAATGAAACTGATGAAGGTTCTATGAACCTTGACAATTCCTCTCCTCTCTTAGTGGTGCTTCAGGGCACGTACATTATGCCAGAGAATGGGCATAATCTTCCACTACCTGCTGGGAGCACCCTGTGGGAATTAATGGTGGGGTAGGGGAGAGAGATGGAGAGACAAAAGAGCAGAGATTAGAGAGAGACAAACAAACAGGGAGGTTGGCTCACTGGTCTAGTGGTAACACATCTGAATTCATGATATGGCCAGTCAAGGCAGTGTGTACTGCTTTGGGGTGAGTGTGAATAAAGAGCTATGTAGTATATATCAGTGGTTCTCAAAGCTGGTCTGCCGCTTCTTCAGGGAAAGCCCCTGGCGGCTGGACCAGTTTGTTTACCTGCCGCGTCCGCAGGTTCGGCCGATCGCAGCTCCCACTGGCTGCGATTCGCTGCTCCAGGCCAATGGGGGCTGCGGGAAGGGCGGCCAGCACATCCCTTGGCCCACGCTGCTTCCCGCAGCTCCCATTGGCCTGGAACGGCGAACTGCGGCCAGTGGGAGCCGCCATCGGCCAAACCTGCGGACGCGGCAGGTAAACAAACCGGTCCGGCCGCCAGGGCTTTCCCTGAACAAGCAGCGAACCGGCTTTGAGAACCCCTGGTATATATCACACTAGATACCTTGCTTATGTGAATTAAGGAACAGTTTTGATGGGCATGGTAGAGAGGGAGCTGTCTCTTTGATAGAGGGTCAGTATGATGCTGGTCCTTTGTTGAGAGGCAAAGTAAAGGGAGGAAAATGTGGGAATCCTGGTAGAGCTGCGCCCCCCCCCCCGAATAAAAAGAAGGAAGGAAAGACTCAAATGAGAAGTGTGGAGGAAAGTGAAACACTGAATGGTATGGGGATGTGCAGAAACAAGAATGGGCAAGAAAGAGAGACCAGCAGGAATAAGGGGTCTTGGAGGAAAGAATTCAAGGTGGGATGTGGTGAAGGGGCTTTTGGAATTCTCCCCCCCCCCCCCCCGAATTTGGAAGGATGAGTCACTCCATTAGTTAAAAAATTAAGTGAACTTCTAAATGTAAAGTATTCAAATAGCACCATGTTTATTGATGTGCAAACCCTTATTTAAAATGATAATGAACCTTTTAAATTGTACAAGTCTGGTAAAATAGAAATCCAGAGCCACATAAACAATTGTTATAGGGAGGAGCATGAATGATGCACATGACATATTCCAACCAATTTTCTTTTGGAAGAAAAGTGAGACACATATGGTGTATATATTGTAGATAGGTGGCTGTTATCGATGGAAGGCCTTGTCCGTGCTCACATCATTTATACAAAAAACATGCATCCACCATTAGTGGAATCAGTGCCTGAAAACTACAACAAATGAGGATTTTGTGCACTTAAGTGAGTTCTAATGCTTTGACAAACTGGAAATTAATGTCATTACTGATTAATGTTTGATTAATAGCAACCTCTATGTATATTTATGAAAAAGTTAATGGGTGTGAAACAGTTTAGTGGTGAGAAAATTGGTTGCTTCCTGTTAAATATCAGTTGATACTGTATTTCAACTGTCAACACTGTATTTATACCTACCTAAGGTTGTTTAATTTTACTTGTAAAACCAACATAAAATTTGAGAAGTTGCCAATAATTCACTTTACTAAATTAAAGTAGAGTAGATAGAGCTGAGAGAAAAGCTGTAATTTCTCTATAGCCTCAATCTCTTAATTTTCAAAACTGAATTTTAATTTGGTTTAGTTGTAATGTTTTCTCATCCATATTGCATTTGTATGAAAATTAGATTTAAAAAGTTGTACTTGAATTCATGTCACTTAGTAATCAAGGGCTCCAAAGTGTTTTAGTAATCTTTAATGAAAGACAAACTTTCTGGTTCTTACTGTAGTGTTTTGTCTTAATTGCATAGATTTTCTGCTCTGCATCTATTTGTTAAAATACTACAGAAATATTATTTTTGTTCATATAACTTAAAAGTAGCAGAAATACAAGTTGTTCTGTTCTATGCTTTATCTGCATGACACACAGTCCTGTGTTCTACAGAAGAAAAGTTGTTTTGGTATTTTTAATTCTTGGTTTGTGCAACATAGTATTAAATAAATTGAACTGTTTTGTATCCAAAGCTGTCTTTTCAACAGTCAAAATAAAATTGTGACATCGTGCAAGATAACTGGAGGTTTTGTTTAACGTACATAAATCAAAACACTGTGAAAAAGAGAGGTTGTGATGAAGACATTATTTCCATGTTTCTATCACTATTTAAGACATGCTCATATCCCAGACAAATTTGGTATCTCCAGACATGTCTGGCTTAGCTAAGGAGGACATGATTTATTTTAAAAGCACACTGGAAATGAGAGAGTCAATCACCCTTTGTTCTTTTCAAGGGCCTAAGAAAGGTTTATCGATCTCTAAGGCATGATGTTGAGTTCGAGACTGCATGGCGGAGGCTGCCTTGGGTAAAAAGACTGCCCTCAGTCAAGTCACATTATCCCTTCAAAACTGTGCAAGGCAGCCAGCTGGTTATTGTCGCATACCATTCCACATCATTACAGGCTTGGTGTATTATTTTAGCAGCATCAGTACCCATCCTTGTATCTGTTCTGGTGTTAGATGCTACTGCTAAAAGTCTTGCTTGGCTGGGCATAGTGGGATATAGGGGAATGATCATTTCTACTGACTTGGGGGCACTACCATAACACAAATAATAAAAATGGCTGGTCTTTCTTGGTGCAGATCAACAGCTGTGCAATTAACGTAATTTTTCCCCATTTCCTTTTTCATTTTAATTGCTAAACGTCTTCATCTAATTGGGTGCTTCCCATTTTCCTGGTTTTTTACAAAATTCACATTAGTTCTATTCAGTTTAAGTTGTAAATAGCTGCTTTGTTAATTCCATAGGTATTCTATAAATTAATGCAATGAACACATACATTGTCAATGTGAGATAATATGTCAGCATGAATCTTCATGGTGCCATCTATTCCTTCTAAACATCTTCACTTCATCTGTGTGGCGGTACTAAACAAATTTGGTAAGAGTAGTGAATTAATTAAGGTTCCTAGAATAGTAGAGTCTTAGCTGGAATTGTGTGGTTCTGGTGACGTTATTAGTGGAATAGTGATTGAATTCAGATGTCCATACATTCTAACTTGGCATTGTTTTAAAAGTTTAATAAGTATTATTGATCAAAGTGTTCATTGTAACTCCACATCCATATGCCAAAATATGCCACAAGTTCACCTCAGGGGATTTTGTATATATAACAAACAGCAAGAGCTTTAAAGCCATCTAGTCAACTTTATTTTAAACCAGCCATTTGAAATAAAGGTTAAAAGTACGTACCTGACTGTGAAATATTAATAGAAGTTTTGTTCTGAATTGAAGTAAAGTGCTGTACATTTTTTTAGTTCTATATAGATTTTGTTTCACATTCAGACAAGCCAATGGGAGTTTTGTCTGAGTAAGAAATGCACGACAAGGCCATAATAATACATGTAACTCTCCTCACTGGGCTGATTCAAAGCCCATTCAGTCCATGGAAAGAATCTCACTGTGCTTTGGATCAGGCCCCAAATACATGCCACTCTTTATTTTTGAAAGCTTTTCTGAGTTGATGAATGAATGAATGTTGTGTGAGAATAATTGAGCAGGGGGAAATTCCTGGGATGTTTGGTAAATAACAGGATGAGGCACTAAGAGACCAACTATCAGATAAGGTACATTTAATGCCAGTTATAGCTTGATTTTTGGATTTGTATTTTTTTGCAGGCATATACCTAAGTTGCCATATGCAGCACACAATCCCACATAAAATAAGTTTTCCCAGTGTGATATTAGCTTCAATAGTCATCAGTGTCTTTGATAACTATTTCTGGTTACCTTCTACACGTCTTTTTAAAAACTTGTTTTTTACTGTGCTGTCTGTGTCTGAAGTAACATCCTCTAAGCCTTGACTCAGGAGAACTTCCCTGTTCAGGAAAGCACAGAGCCATGTTAAAATTAAGCACATGCTTATGTGCTTCCCTGAGAGAAGATGGATTTAAAAGCATGTGCTCAAGTGTGTTCCTGAATCTGGGCCAGAATGCCCACAGTTTAGCTCAGGTATAAATTTGGCTCTTAGTTACACTTGTGTGATCCCATTAGCTATGTAGCAAAGCAGACTTGCCCATCTAGTTGCTGAACTAGAATGTTCATGAGTAAAGTATCATGGAACTCCCTGCTGCTGAATCTAGGAGGGCTAGAACATAGAGTAAATTGTGGATTCCAGTATAATAAGCATCCTTTACGTTGACTTAAATGGGCTGTACTGGTATAATTGAAAGGAGAGTGTCACCTTTACTTTTTGCGTTTATTTTGTGTGCCTTCTTGTCAAAACATCTTCACACCATGGTTACTGGCAGAGCATTGTTGCCCTGCAAATCTGCTGTATAAAACCTTTGAGTATGCTGGCTTGAACACATTTGAATTATCATTGATGTTGGGATTTGAGATGCTGGTAGAGTACAATTTGTTTTGGTTCAACTTCACATCTTATTATGAATGTTTTCATGTGGCTTGAAGGAACAGCATGATTCAGAGGCAGCCTCTTCAATTCTTGACTGCTGTAAAAGGAAGTTACTCTCTAGCCTATTGCTTTTGGATTATGTTAATGTGTCAGCGTGCAGCCAAAACAGTTAGTCATTTCATGCTGTTGTTGGAGTTCTCTAACCAATATGGCTTGTTACTCTAGTAAGTGATATTACTTTGCCATCAGCTGGAGAGCAAATTAATGGTCACTAACACTAATGTGTTACTGAAAGAAATCCTAAGAGAATTTTGGCAAGGTTCAGCTGAGCTACTTTTGTGTCTTTAATTATTCTTCTGTGCAAAATAATTCATTCATGTGAATTCTGCAAACACGAGAGCCTTAGGAGATCCAGGGAAAATGATCAAAACAAAAAAACATTGAGGGCAGAAATAATAAGAATACTTCACATTCTTATCGTGCTTTCCATATTCAAAGCACTTCATGAACATTAATTAATCCTCATAGTATCCCTTGAGGTAGGTAAACATTCTCCTTATTTTGTGGAAATGGGGAAACTGAGGGACAGAAGTGAAATGATTTGCCAGGGTCCCAGAGGGAATAGGTCTCAGAGATGGGAGTAAACTCAGGAGTTCCTGGTTGCCAGTTGCATGCATGGGCAACCTTATCGTTCCCTTGCTCTGAATAGTGAAACCACTAATGGGCCTTTTAATAGAAGGTATATTCGTACCATTGTACAATACAGTGTATGTTAATATTATGTCAGCCATAGATGATAGGGTTTGAGAGAACTCCCTTTAATGAGACTCCGTTTCTCAATGCAATGAAAATAAGTATAAATGCAAATAAGTCAATGATGAATTAGTCTGTATGAACCAATGAGCATGGAGAAAGTTTCACCTGAGAATCAAATTGTTAGACTAGCAGAACATTTGTAAACCTTTGGTTTTCAATGAACATAGAACTAAGTATAACTTGTTGACTTTCCTGACACTGAGAGTGAGTATGGTGGCGGATAATGTGGTGATTCGCTTGTTTGCGAAAATCTTTCTCCTCTGAAAGTGATATGAAATTACAATGTGGATTTCTGCCTTAAGAGGATGTCTTCATGATCCTCTAAACTTGACTCCATGTATGCCTACTGGATTTTACTAGTTGCATCAATGCACAAATTATCCTCCTGAACTTGATTATAGATAGTAAAGCTGCTCTCTCCTTCTCCCCCGATCTTAGTATTTGTCGGTTTAATGTACCCTATAACTGTAATATCGGTGTGCTTCCTGGGTAAATTAGCTTGACATGGCAAAATCCCTGGTGGATTTCATAAAATCTTCCACTCTCCTTCCTTCATTAACATAATCCAAAAGCAATGGGTTGGTTGTTAGAGGTTATTGCTTGGACTAGGTGTGTGAGTGGGGTGGGGATGGTGTTGTACATATCACTTCGGTTATGGTGGCAAAGAGAAAGGTGTTGCAGAATGTTTCCCTGTTTTAGACATCTCACAAAGCCCTGCATTGAAGGCACCATCCTTCCAGTTGTCTTGTTGAGACCCAACAACAGTGTGCTTATGTGTCTGAAGAAGTCACTGTTGAATGATATTAGGCCCTTCCACTCCTTCATGTGCTGAGTTAATTCTGCCTCCACACCTCTCTGTCCCTGTTAGGGTTCATGGAGTGATTGGCCACGGCTAGGAATTGAACCCTGTTTCCCACATGGCTGGGCAGAACATTAGTTCTTGGCTGTTTGGTAATGCATGAGGTTAGGGCATGATCCTGGAAGGTGCTGAGCAACATCAGCTCCCTCTGAGCAAGCCCAGCATCTTACAGAAATGGAATTGTAGCTTTCTATATTACAACAGAACAGGGATGATTAAAAGATTTACACACGTTTTTAATCATAAATGAATATTTAAATACAGTAGATGTTTTTTCATAATACAATCACTGTCTAACAATCCTCCTGATATGTAGAAGGTAATGCTTCTAAGTGGTGGTTTTATAGAAAATTATTATGATTTAGTTTGGCAACCAGTGACTTCATTTTTTCTGCATCTTCTTGTAAATGAGGGAGAAGCAATATGGTTTAGCAGATAGGATGCTGGGGTGGAAGACAGAAGACCTGGATTATATCTCCATTTTAGCTGGTCTGTGACTTTGAGCAAGACGCTTCACCTTTCTGTGCCTTTTTCTCCTCCGACCTTTTGTTTATTAAGAGTTAAGCAATTCGGGACCAGGACTGCTTCCTACTATGTGTTTGTGATGCCTAGCACAATGGGCCTCTGATCTCAGCTGGTGCCTAGGTGCTCTTGTAATACAAATAAATAATAATCCATGTCTAGTATTGACCTACTATTATTTACAGGATTATTCACGTTGAGTAGTACAACTGAAGTTAATGGGATTATTTGCATAAAATTCACTCATTGTGAGTAAAGGTTACAGGATCAGGCCCTGTGAGAATTGGGAACCTTTAGATCTGCCATGCCAAGGAAGTCAGGTACAAAAATTGTAAAACCTTTTGCGGTATAAATACATACACAACTGATAATGATGTCACATTTTCTTTCCACACATTAGTGAACTACTTTTTATATATTGCATTTGCTGTACGTACTGTACTTATATGTAATTTTATTTTGCCTATTTTTCTGAACATTTGCATTTAATATTGTTATGATCAGAAAATTTAACACAGTGCAAGAATCACAGAATCATAGAATCATAGAATATCAGGGTTGGAAGGGACCTCTGGAGGTCATCCAGTCCAATCCCCTGCTCAAAGCAGGACCAATCCCCAACTAAATCATCCCAGCCAGGGCTTTGTCAAGACTGACCTTAAAAACTTCTCAGGAAGGAGATTCCACAACATCCCTAGGTAACGCATTCCAGTGTTTCACCACCCTCCTAGTGAAAAAGTTTTTCCTAATATCCAATCTAAACCTCTCCCACTGCAACTTGAGACCGTTGCTCCTCATTCTGTCATCTGCTACCACTGAGAACAGTCTAGATCCATCCTCTTTGGAACCCTCTTTCAGGTAGTTGAAAGCAGCTCTCAAATCCCACCTCATTCTTCTCTTCTGCAGACTAAACAATCCCAGTTCCCTCAGCCTCTCCTCATAAGTCATGTGTTCCAATCCCCTAATCATTTTTGTTGCCCTCCTCTGGACTCTTTCCAATTTTTCCACATCCTTCTTGTAGTGTGGGGCCCAAAACTGGACACAATACTCCAGATGAGGCCTCACCAGTGTCGAATAGAGGGGAATGATCACGTCCCTCAATCTGCTGGCAATGCCCCTACTTATACATCCCAAAATGCCATTGGCCTTCTTGGCAACAAGGGCACACTGTTGACTCATATCCAGCTTCTCGTCCACTGTAACCCCTAGATCCTTTTCTGCAGAACTGCTGCCTAGCCATTCCGTCCCTAGTCTGTAGCGGTGCATGGGATTCTTCCGTCCTAAGTGCAGGACTCTGCACTTGTCCTTGTTGAACCTCGTCAGATTTCTTTTGGCGCAATCCTCTAATTTGTCTAGGGCCCTCTGTATCCTATCCCTACCCTCCAACGTATCTACCTCTCCTCCCAGTTTAGTGTCATCTGCAAACTTGCTGAGGGTGCAATCCACACCATCCTCCAGATCATTAATGAAGATATTGAACAAAACCGGCCTGAGGACTGACCTTTGGGGCACTCCACTTGATACCGGCTGCCAACTAGACATGGAGCCATTGATCAGAATCTCTGGAGCAAGAGACTAGTGTGACCACCTTACATTCTCTGTAGTGAGAGAACTCTTGGTGGCCAGGATGGTGTTTTCTGGAAGCTATTGAAATCGTGGTGGAATTCTTCCTGGGTTTCCTTCCCGTGGGTCCAGATGATGAAAATGTCATCAAGATAGCATAGGTAGAGAAGGGGCGTGAGTGGACAAGAGCTGAGGAAGAGTTGTTCCAGGTCAGTCGTAAAAATGTTGGCATATTGTGGGGCCATGCGGGCGCCCATAGTGGTGCCACTGGTCTGGAGATATATATTGTCACCAAATTTGAAATAATTGTGTGTGAGGATAAAGTCACCGAGCTCAGCAACCAGTTGTGCTGTGGAATCATCAGGGATACTGTTCCTGACAGCTTGTATTCCATCTGTGTGTGGGATGTTTGTGTAGAGAGCCTCTACATCCATGGTGGCGAGGATGGTGTTTTCTGGAAGATCACCAATGCATTGTAGTTTTCTCAGGAAATCAGTGGTGTCACCACGGTTTCAATAGCTTCCAACCCACCATCAACCTCAGCCTGGACCAATCTACACGGGAGGTCCACTTTCTAGACACCACGGTGCAAATAAGTGACGGTCACGTTAACACCACCCTATACCGAAAACCCACCGACTGCTATGCCTACCTTCATGCCTCCAGCTTCCATCCTGGACACACCACACAATCCATTGTCTTCAGCCAAGCGCTGAGGTACAACTGCATTTACTTCAACCCCTCAGACAGAGACCAACACATACAAGATCTTCACCAAGCATTCTCAAAATTATGATACCCACACGAGGAAATAAGGAAACAGATCAACAGAGCCAGACGTGTACTCGGAAGCCTCCTGCTGCAAGACAAGACCAAGAAAGAAACCAACAGAACTCCACTGCCATCACATACAGGCCTTGGGAGGCAGGCCAGTCCTCTCCCACAGACAGCCCGAAACATATATTCACCGGCAACTAGACACCGAACCATAGTAACTCTAACTCAGGAACCGATCCATGCAACAAACCTCGATGCCAACTCTGCCCACATATCTACACCAGTGACACCATCACAGGACCTAACCAGATCAATCACACCATCACCGGTTCATTCACCTGCACATCCACCAATGTAATCTACACCATCATGTGCCAGCAATGCCCTTCTGCTATATACATTGGCCAAACTGGACAGTCCCTATGTAAAAGGATAAATGGACACAAATAAGATATTAGGAATGGCAATATACAAAAATCTGTAGGAGAACACTTCAACCTCCCTGGACACACAATAGCAGATTTAAAGGTAGCCATCCTGCAGCAAAAAACCTTCAGGACCAGACTTCAAAGAGAAACTGCTGAGCTTCAGTTCATTTGCAAATTTGACACCATCAGCTCAGGATTTAACAAAGACTGTGAATGGCTCGCCAGCTACAAAAGCAGTTTCTCCTCCCTTGGTGTTCACACCTCAACTGCTAGAAGAGGGCCTCTTCCTCCCTGATTGAACTAACCTTGTTATCCCTAGCCTGATTCTTGCTTGCATATTTATACCTGCCTCTGGAAATTTCCACTACAGGCATCCGACAAAGTGGGTATTCACCCACGAAAGCTTATGCTCCAATACGTCTGTTAGTCTATAAGGTGCCACAGGACTCTTTGCCTATGTTTATTCTGTTTGTCTTATTCTCTTATTAAAAGCCATTATCACTCTAACAAATCCCACATCATGCATACATTCTCCATAATGGAGAATCAAATGGAAAGTGCTTTTGGTGCATTGCAACTAATTAACTCATTTCCACTGTAAGCTTCATGTCTTATTGTGGCTGCATAGGTGGCTCTTCACAGCTGAAGGATTCCTCTGTGCCAGCAGAAGCAGCAGCTGGCCCTTTTAAGGTTGCTTTTCTGTTGTTCTGCACTGCCTGAGAAGTGCAAAGCTGATCTGGGATGAAATCGTGGCCCTATTTGAAGACAGTGGGAGTTTTGCTATGGACTTTAATAAGGTTAGGATTAATTCCTGGGTCACAGAGCCATGTAGGGGCAACACTGTGCAAAGTCCATGGAGTTACTTATATCCTGAATCAAGTCCTAAAAATGCAAAGTGCAAAGAGATTTGAAAGCTTCCAGAATTTTTCTTCTTCATTCCTTGTTTCCTTCTGTTGTTTTTTCTTGCCCTGGTGTTTTAACGTATTCTATAGATCACAAAACATGTTGTCATACTGATGATTCTGATCTTCCCACCATAATAAAATGACTTTTTTTTGAAAGCTGGAAGAGAAAGTATTCAACTTGTTGATACACAATCTCACAAGCAGATATTCTAGACAGGGAAGTAGTATGGATAAAGGCTTCTGTCTGCATGGTGTGTGTTATCTAAGCTAAAGCTTAGATAAAGCTTAAGGATACTTTATATTTATATTTATTTAGGTTGTTCCCTGGAACACTATCTCTCGCTTTTAAATCACATAATGCCCTTTAAAAATAATCAAGAACAGCATCTTGGAAAAATACAGTAGTTGTTGGTATAAAAATGTTTGATCTTGTTCCCAAACTGTAAGATCTCAGTAATTACTATGATTATTTTAACATTTTGATTTCAGCAGCATCTAAAGGCCCCCACTACCAGATTTGGCACCATTGTGCTTGTACAAATATATAATAAATGAAAGTCGCAGCCCCCAAAAGCTTACAATCTAGAAGACAAGATACAACAGATGGGTGAGATGAACAAGTGGGTCAGGATTTGGCAATATGAGAGTTGTCATTTTGGCAGATTGACTATATTAATCCTTGCAGTCTTGGTGTAGCTGTATGGTAGGAAATCAGAATGATGATTGTGCCGATGCATTCTTTAGACTTGCCTTTCAACTATTAGTTCTTTTCAGGGCTTAGATTGAGGGGGAAAGGTGGCGGTACTCTTTGTAGTGTTGCCTGCAAAATAAACGCTGCCCACGCAAGTCACCAAAATGACTTACCGCTCATAGTAGCGTGTGCATGATCTCTGAGCTCCATTGGGCTCCTTGTGCTTTGCTCCCACTCACTTGTGGTTCCACAGGCCATTGGCTCTGCTCTGCACTCCAAAAATGAGACGTCACTGGGTAAACTGTGCACCCTGCAACCCTCCCTCATTTTGCTCACAGGGTGGAATGAAATAGTTACCACTCACATAGCTATCTCTGCATTAAATACAGTGGGGTTACATGTCTTAGGTTTTTGCTATGAACCATAACAGCTAGGCTCCTATATCTTTTCATTAAAGCTGACATGCCAGATACCAAATTAGAGAGTTCAGGTAGGTGTAGGTTTGGTATACGGATGTATATGAACTGTTTCCAAGAACTGGTTATTTTGATTAAGCACAGACACTGTGGAAATAGCCAATGCTAGCCTGTAATGGTTTCCTGTTAATGCAAGGTACATTAAGTCCTATATTTACAGGGTTTAAAATATTTTTTTTCATGTGGTGTGTACGTGCATTCGCAATATGTTAGAGGCAGAGATTGTAGTGCTACCTGTAGTTAAGGTTACCTGACACTGCTCAGTACAAGACCCAGTTTTTAGTTCTCTATAACTTTGCCAAACTTTCTTTTGGCTCAGATTTTTCATGGCAGATGTCTGCTTCCAACTGAAGTTTTTTGGAGAGTTTCATACAAAAATTGCTGAGATTTTCTGAGAGTGAAATTAGGGGAAAATAGGCAAAATAACATATGTTAAAAAAATTCTTAAAATCATTTTGTTGAGAAACTCCAGCGCTTCCATCTTGAGGAGCAGAGACTTTAATTATGCCATTGGTTGTCCCTATGAAAACTTGCCCAAATTTAGCCAAATTATAAGCTTCTCAAAAATTGCAGGTTACACTTGCTCAGTGAGACTTTGTTTAGAGTTTGGCAGCTCAATTCTCTGAAAATTCAACCTACATTGAGCACATTCCATACAGGGCTGCTGTGGCTGAGCAGAACTTTCTCTGCAATTGTTCCTCCAGGCAGTCAACAGCCAGTGTTGTGCTGGACATAAGAATAGAGATTAGAGTGACTGTCCTGAGCTCTCGGTGCTCCCTGCCAGTGCTCAGGTGTCCCCAGTTGGGCACCTAATATTAAAGGACACTTTTGACAGTTTTGATCTTAGTCTCTCTCTGTCTCAGCTCCCCATCTGTCAAATGGGGGTGATCAGACCCCTCTGAGATGAAGGGGTGGGAAGATAAATGCACTAATGTTTGAGAACTGCACAGATACCGTAGTGGTGAATGCCATTTAAAAAAAAACCTCACAAGGAAGTTAATAATTCAGTTTTCAGAGCTGGGTTTGGACGGTGTGTGGTAAATAAGGCCTGGGGCCACACACTGAGTAAGGAAGAAAGAAGAAATTTTGTATAAACTACCCATTCACTAAACAAGACAAGGACCCTGTGGAAAAACAGTATGTGATCATAGATTCCAAGGCCAGAAGCGGCTACTGTGATCATCTGGTCTGACCTCCTGGATAACACAGGCCATGGAACTTCCCCTAAATAATTTCTGTTTTAGAAAACCATCCAATTTTGATTTTAAAAATTGCTAGTGATGGGGAATCTCCCACAACCTTTGGTAAATGATTCCATTTGTTGATTAGCCCCACTGTTAAAAAAAAAATAAAAATCTTGCCTTATTTCCAATCTGTATTTGTTCAACTTCCAATCATTGGACCTTGTTATACCTTTATCTGCTGGATTGAAGAGTCCATTATCAAATATTTGTTCCTCATGTAGTACTTATAGACTTGTCCTTGAATTAACTCTCTCTGTAAGCTAAATAGATTGAGCTCCTTGAGTCTGTACCGAAGGCATGTTTTCTAATCCTCTAAGCGTTCTTGGGGCTCTTCCTGGAACCCTCTCATATTTATCAATGTTCTTCTTGAACTGTGGGTCACAGAACTGGGCACAGTATTCCACTGATAGTCGCAGCAGTGCCAAATAGTGGTTAAGCAACCTCTCTCCTCATACTCGAGATTCTCCCTTTTGTCCACAGTGTTGCACTGAGATCCCATGGCTTCTGATTATTCTCCTGCCACCTAATCATATAATTAAATGCTGTATAAAAATGCACAGGCACAAGAGGGCTGAATTAAAATTGCAGAGTCAACCTTAATTTGGATGTTCCCTAACTTTTGAGTACTTGACTTTGCACTCTAATAATGTTCTTTTAAGGTAGGGTTTTGGGTTTTTGCTTGTAATATATACATCTTTTAAATGGGTATTTCTTTGACTTAGCAAATGCTTATTAGGATGCAATAAATATCTTTTAGACTGAGGTGATTTCCCCCCCCTCAACTCAGTGTTGTCCAGGCTCTCAGTGTGATGGATAAAATGGGAGGAAAAGGTAAGATTGTTTGAATTGGAATGTAAGCAATGCATCTTTACTAGAAGGAATTACAATGACAGAAATTGACACGGGAAGTTGCACTGTATTAAACTAGAGATGCATTGATCCTCAACTGCTGAATTGCCCACACTGAACATAGGAAAAAAATACCTCATCACATGTCTTCATCTCTACAACCTATTTGCTTTTGCCAAATTGACGTGATCTCCGCATGCTGTCCTTCCAAAAGAGCATTTGAGCGTTTATCCCTGTTCATGCTGAAGTTACCATTGACAAACTCGCTATCTCTGCTTTCCTGCCCCTGATTGCTTGTGGCACTGATGCCATAATGTATGCTGGAGCTATGGGGTGAAGGATGTGATTTGGCTCTTCCAGTGCAAAATGCAACCAAACTGGGTTCAGTCCCTAAGGCCGTGGCTGTGCCAGAGAGGTTGCAGTGTCTGAACCAATGCAGCTGCACCGCTGTAAACTCTGTAGTGGAGCCGCTCTAAGCCGATGGGAGAGAGCTGAATTAATCCACCCCCAACGAGCCTCTCTCGCCGACATAGCACTGTCCACGCTAGGGATTTAAAAAGTTAACCGTTTAAACGATTAAAAATATCATTTAAATGGTTAACCGATTAAGTGGCTGGGCCTGCTCCAGCCGGCCAGCCTTGGGTTAACGGTTAAGGCGGGTTAACCAGTAAGACTGTTACTTACCAATTAACCCTTTACACCCCTAGTCCACACTGGTGTTTAGGCGGTATAACTACGGCGTTCAGGGGGGTGGCTTTTTCACACCCCATAGCAACATAAGTTATACTAACCTAAATGGTAGTGTAGAGAGCCTAAGAAAAGCTGCTGTGTACACAAAAATAACAGCTCCTAGTTGCTTTATACTAGGGAGTTCTGAAGGAGGGTCTCTTGCACTGGGGTCTTATCTGTTCATGATACCTGCTCTGAAAAAGCACATAGGAAAACTGGAATCAAAGTGCAGGGTGAACTTTTTTTCCTTGCATTGACCACATTTCTTTAAAAACAGTTGCAAAGGAGATTGCTTATGGTGACAGAAATGGGGGTTGTTCTTCAGTTGTATTCATTGAGTTCCCCAATCCAGAGGGTGCAGTTTGTTTTCCTTTTAATCCTTTTACTGTTAGGTAAGGGACTAATGGTTCACAGTGGTCTCTCTGTAGGCCACACTTACACTTGGTGGGGACAGCCACCTCTAGGCCCTCCGCAGCAATTAAACTCTGAAGAGGGACTCGGGGGGTGGGGACGAGGACTGTGCTGATGGAGTGGCTGCACAGAGGTGCCTGCACCCTCAGTGTGCCACGAACAGTTTGTGTGCCAGTTGCTTGCAGAGAGCCACAATGAAAGTGACCCAAGAGAGGGGCAGCAGGACTACTTGTACGCAAGATCTCATGGCCTTAGTTCCCCCCGTGTCTAGTGCACAGAGGCTACAGCTGATATTTCAGCTCACAGTCTTCAATAACAGTCTCCAGTGGCAGCTGCATAGCCTCCCTGCACCTGTCCTGTGATGGCATGGATTTAAATTCCCCAGCTGCTTTGTATCAAGCCATACAGAGCCCACATCCTTGGGCTTCAGGTGGGTGGAGCGGATGTCATCCTGTATGTACAGGGAATAAATATATACCTCTTGATCTGGTAATGCTTTATGTAAAAAGGTCACAGAAAACGTTAACTGCTACCACTGTACAATAGATCATCTTCCTATAAGATTTATCTCTCTGCTCTGGAGGTGCTGCTGGCTGTGTAAAAGTAGAGCTGCCGGAAGGGATGGCAGCTATACTGCAAAATATTTTTTTCCGTCCCTGCATCAGACTTCTGATTTGTGGTGAAGTTTTTTTTTTCTTACAGTTTCTACCCTGCTTTTGGCTTTTACAACCTTTGACTACATACAAGTTTCAGCAGGAATCATGTTGCACAGGTTATTTTTATGTAACTCGCACAACATTCAAGCTTAAAAGGGGGCCACTAACAGCTGTATAGTCTACACACCTATTATATGGTACTATTTTATTAGTAACTTGGGTTGTCTCATTCGCTATTGATCAAACGTTATCTGCTCTTAGGCGTGTGTGTGTAGGGGGGAAGGAAGGTGGTTTGTAAGTTTTTTTTTTTTTCCTTTTTGGATCTCCAGAGGTAAATGATGTATAATAGATTCTCCCAACCCATTCTTGGGGGATGTATTTCTAGTGTGAAGCAAGGTGGGAATGTCATCCTGTCAACAGGATGCTGAAGTATAACGGTGTCTAAGGCGATGTTTTTTTTTGGTTGGTTTTTACAGCAAGATAACAAATTTGGGAGAGGTTGACCATGCTTAGTTTACCTCACAGTATAATGGAAGTGCCTTGTTCCTGCTGTGTTTTTAGAGTGGGACAGCCTCCCTAGGCAATTTGTTCCAGAGCTTCAGTACCTGAACAGTTAGGAAGTTTTTCCTAACGTTGAACCTAAACCTCCCTTGCTGCAATTTAAGACCATTGCTTCTTGTCCTATCCTCAGAGGTTAACAAGAACAAGTTTTCTTCCTTCTCCTTGCAACCACCTTTTACGTAGTTGAAAACTGTTATCATGTCCCCTCTCAGTCTTCTCTTCTCCAGACTAAACAAACCTAATTTTTTCATCTTTCCTCATAGATCATGTTTTCTAGACATTTAATCATTTGTATTGCTTTTCTCTGGACTTCAATTTGATAAGAATTACTTATCATGTCTTGCTTAAAACACTCTTGCTAGTACATTCCAGAATGATGTTTGCTTTTTTTTTTGAACAGTGTTACATATTTAATTTATGATCCACTGTGACCTGCAGATCCCTTTCTACAGTCACTTCCCACTTTGTATGTGTACAATTGATTGTTCCTTCTTAAGTGGAGTACTTTGCATTTGTCCTTGTTGAATTTAATCCTATTTATTTAGGACTATTTCTCCAGTTTGTCCGGATCATTTTAAATTTTAATCCTATCCTCCAAATCACTTGCAACCCCACCCAGCTTGGTGTTGTCCACGAATTTTATAAGTGTACTCTCTATGCCATTATCTGAATCATTGATGAAGATACTGAACATAACCAGACCCAGAACTGATCCCTGCAGGATCCCACTTGATATGCCCTTCCACCTTGACTGTGAACCACTGATAACTACTCTCTGGGAATGATTTTCCAACCAGTTATGCCACGTACCTTTATGGTAGCTCTATCTAGGTTGTATTTCCCAAGTTTGCTTATGAGAGGGTCATGCGAGACAGTATCAAAAGCTTTACTAAAGTCAAGATATATCACATCTACTGCTTCTCCCCTATCCAGAAGGCTTGTTATCCTGTCAAAGAAAGCTATCAGGTTGGTTTGACGATTTGTTCTTGACCTTATTTATCACCTTATTTTCTTCTAGGGGTTTGCAAATTGATTCCTTGATTATTTGCTTCATTATCTTTCCAGGTACTGAAGTTAAGAGGACTGGTTTGTAATTCCCTGGATTGTCTTTATCCCCTTTTTTATACATTGACACTAGAGTTGCCCTCTTCCCGTCCTCTGGAATCTCTCCCGTCTTCCATGAGTCTTTGAAGATAATCACTAATGGCTCAGATATCTCCTCAGTCAGCTCCTTGAGTATTCTAGGATGCATTTCATCAGGCCCTGGTATCTTGAAGACATCTAATTTGTCTAAGTAATTTTTAACTTGTTCTTTCCCTATTTTAGCCTCAGATCCTACCTCCTTTTCACTGGCATTCACTATGTTAGATGTCCAATCGCTACTAACCTTTTTGGTGAAAACTGAAACAAAGTCATTTAGCACTTCTGCCATTTCCACACTTTCTGTTTATTGTTGTTCTTCCCCTCGCTCCCTTCCCTCCGCCCATTGAGGGCTTACCAGGGCCTACCCTGTCCTGGGTCTTCCTCTTGCTTCTAATGTATTTGTAGAATGTTTTTGTTACCCTTTTTGTCTCTAGCTAATTTAATCTTGTTTTGTGCCTTTCTAATTTTGTCCCTTCATGCTTTTGTTGTTAGTTTATATTCATCCTTTGTAATTGGACCTAGTTTCCACTTTTTGTATTTTTTTTTAAATTTCAGATCATTGAAGATCTCCTGGTTAAGTCAGGGTGGTCTCTCACCATACTTCCCATCTTTTCTGTGCAGTAGGATAGTTTGTTCTTGTGGCCTTAATAGTGTCTCCTTGAAAAACTGCCAACTCTCTCAAACTGTATTTCCCCTTAGGGGATCTTACCTACCAACTCCCTGAGTTTGCTAAAGTCTGTCTTCTTGAAATCCATTATCTTTATTCTGCTGTTTTCCCTCCAACCATTCCTTGGAATCATGAACTCTATCATTTCATGATCACTTTCATCCAAGCTGCTTTCCACTTTCAAGTTCTCAACCAGTTCCTCCTTATTTGTCAAAATCAAGTCTAAAACACCTTCTCCCCTATTGCTTTCTCCACTTTCTGAAATAAAAAAATTGTCTCCAAAGCATTCCAAGAGCTTGTTGGATAGTCTGTGCCCTGCTGTATTATTTTCCCAACAGATGTCAGGGTAGTTGAAGTCCCACATCAACACCAAGTCCTGGGCTTTGGATGATTTTGTTAGTTGTTTTAAAAAAAGCCTCAACCACCTCTTCTTCCTGGATAGGTAATTTATTGTAGACCTCCTCTACCATGACATCACCCTTGTTATTTTTTACCTCTTTTATCCTTACCCAGAGACTTTTTCAACAAGTCTGTCTCGTATTTCCATCTCAACCTCAGTCCAAGTGTATACATCTTTGATATACAAAGCCACACCTCTTCCCTTTTTTTCTTGCCTGTCCTTCCTGAGCAAGCTGTATCCTGCTATACCAATATTCCAGTCATGTGTGTTATCCCACCAAGTGTATTGTCCCACCAATTATGTCACAGTTGTGTTTATTCACTAGTATTTCTAGTTCTTTCTGTTTATTCCCAATACTTCTTGCATTAGTATGAAGACATCTAGGATGCTGATTTGATTTTCCCCCTATGTTCCCTCTTGCATTCCTTATCCCTCAATGAGAGCATAGTGGAGATGAGCCCCAAGTGATAAAGCCATCAGTTTCTGCTGCACTGGTTGTGAAGCTCCCTGTTGCCCTGCTCAGGAGGTTTCAACTTCTCTCTGGCAATTTGAATAGTTGACTCCCTGTTGGTGGTGGTAGTTTAAAAAAAAAAAGCAGCAGCCATCATGTTACTTTCAACAGAAAACTGTGTTGTGCAATTTGCACTTCTGAAGGGGTTTAATAACCTTGTCATGTCATTTAAGGGTCTTAGAAAGGTGAGTTATATATCTGCTGCTGTCTGATTTTCCTTCTCCATTAATCGTTGTTTTGCAACTGCAGTTGATTGAGCACTGTGCGCTTTACCTGGCTGTTGTGTACTAATAACTTCTGAAATTTCAAAGCACTACAGGACACCACTTACTGTAGGATCAGAAACCCCAGTGATTTCTGGTTCGGAGCATCGTTAACGAGAGAGTATTTGATACGATAAAAGCTTTATATGAATTTAAACAAGCTGCCTTTTAGAATGTCTATTTCCCTATTTCTTTACTAGCATATTCTTCCAGTTGAATGCATGTTTAATCCATATGTGTTCTGGTGTAATAGTTTTTTTTTTTTTCCTAAAGTCTTGGTTCAGACACACTCAGCCCAGTGTAATTTCTTCCCCTGAGAGGATTGGATGAGCACAAAAATGACAATAAGTCTGCCTGGAGATAAATGCAGATAAAGTGAAATTGTAAGCGGTGATTGTGTGCCATTGGAGGTGTTGGAGCCATCAACTGTCTTTTCATAACACAGGCATTCAAATGTTAATTTGCTATCATTAATTCAGACGGTGAGGGAAAGAATATTCATATCCCTGTCAGGTTTTCTGAACGCAATAAATGTAATTGGTACCTTCCATTCATACAGTCTGGTCATAGGTGGGAGGTTACAGTATAAGTGGGTAATTCCTTGTCTAAGATCTCTTAGTAAGGTATACAAACATCCACAACGGTAAGCTTTGATGTTTAAATTTGCTACTAAATGACAGTTGTTTGTATTGTCCTGTTCATGCTTGAGTTATTCCAAATGGGAGAACCCTGGCGACTGCATGGCTCATGGATGGGCCTTTTATCTCTAGGCTGAAAATTCCATTTCCGCCCCCTTCAGAAGGTTGGTTGTTAGTGTATGGTGAATTAGTTGCTGGTCACAATCCAATTTCTAAGGGACAAATAGTGCACACACCAGGCATTATCTAGTCTATGGAGACTGCCAGCAAAGTTCCCACTCAGTACCCAGAAGGAGCCAACTGATGGAGTGGGCATGGAAATGGGAGCTCCCCATTTTCCTGTTGGAGATTTCCCCTTCAGAACAAGGATGGGGGATGTTAAGGTAGGATATAGGGAAGCTCCCACTCCCACTGCTGGATCTGTTCTGAGTGGGTGTCAGTCCACAGGCTCAGAGCCTGACACCTTTCATCAGCATGACTGTCTGGGAATTTAAATCTATCGATCGGTTCTCTTTTTTGGCAGGTCTGAAAGAGTTAAGTGAGGGTTTTATTATCATTGGGGATGCTTTATTTTACATCCTGTTTTTGTTTCCAGGTTTTACAACTGTACTTTCTGCGATGGTAAATTATTAATTTGAAAGGACATTTTTGTAAGAAGGGAAAACTAAATTTCCTTTTCAGATAATTGACATTAGTTCTGTGTCCAAATCTAATACTTTGTCTCCTCCCAGAATAGGATTTAAAAAGGTTTGGGAGACAATCATACTTTGTATTTTTCGTATCAACCAGTTTTACATTTGTTTTTGTGGATGGAGCATGTTTTCAGGGGGTAGAGGAAGACTGTTAATATTCAGCTTCTGGCAAATAATTAAAGTAACAGGGATTTCCATTTTCTTTCATTTAGTTAAAGAAAACTTATTTTTATTCAGATTAGGGCCAGATATAACTTTCAGTAATACCAAGTGCTGCTTTCCCAAATTTTAAGAACTCCTCATCAGGAGAATACCTTGTTATTACTTAGTCTGATTCTCCATCTGTTAGATTATAATCTCTGATCATCCTTCTAGGAGAGCTGTCAAAAATGTTGGCAACCAATTTGTAATTGAAACAATTTTTTTTTTGGCAAATACAGCTCCCTCAGAACAAAGCTTTATCGTGGAAATAATGCTGAGATGCTAATCAACAGGTGCTTTGCTGTGCCACAAATGAATGTGGCTGAGATCAATTGCATTGTTTGGGCTGTTTTCCAGTAATGAATACTGGGGACTTGATTCTCATTTAAAATAATGGGTTCACATCACCGTATGTCCTGTTTAAAATCAGCTATGCTAGAGGAATTTGCTATGTGGCAAGGGCAGCCCTCCAGATTGCTGGTGGGAATTAAGATCAAAATGTCAAGAATACACATTTAAAAATCTTTTGACCTATATGCACCTTAAAACTCAAAAATGACAAAGCTAGAGGTGAGCGCTGTAAAGAACTTTAAAGGTGTACGCATAATCATGCAAAGTGCTTTCCTACTTTGTGTGTGCCTGCTGCATTCATGTGTGGAGACACCAAAGAAATCGTACAGGAGTCTGACAACAGAGCTCTTGAAGAATTACTCTGCTGTTTGGGTGTAGAGATGAGAGCAGCCTGTGATGGGTTCCCCCAGGGATGCCACTTGGAACTGGAGTACCACTGAGCCCGCCTCACTCTGACCCACCAGCCGGGGCTCCCTTTACACTGCATTGCTGAGGCAAGCCAGCCAAGCCCTCTCTCAGACTTCAGACTGCACTTAACCAGCACACATTCAGGTAGGGACATGCCCAGCTGCAGCTATACACACAGATGCTGAGATCAGCTCTCCTTGAGGCAAAGGCAGAAGGAGAAGAGGGTCTTTTTATGTATCTTACTTGTAATATCGAGTGAAAAGTTTTGCTTTGTTGACTTTGAAAATGTCTCTTCCCTGGTTTAAAAGTCAGATTGACGGAAAGAACAATTTGTTACGGCTCCCGCCTTGTGTGTGTAAAGATTTAGCTAATCTGTTTTGCTTTTCTGCAGTTATTACCTTATCTGAAACTGTTTATGCACATTGCAAAGACCTAAGAAGCAACAGAGGCTACAGATATACAGGGATCAAAATGCCTGGTAACTGGAAAGGCCTTGAGGTACTACAGAATTGAAGGCTTTTGCTGCAATAACCTTGCCTCGTAGAGTTGTCCAGTTGCTAGGATCAGGAGGCTCAGACAGCTGCCGAACAGGAACTGCTGCAGATCCAGGTTATGTGTGGCTGAAAGCAGCGGTGACGATTCCAGGAATGGCAGCATGCCTGGCTTATGGAACAATGGGAAGAGAATAGACAATTCCAGGAACAGATGTCCAGAGGATGGTTAATCCTGGGGCAGTACTGCCAGCAATACCTCAAACACCAAAAAGGGAGTAAAAAGAAAAGGAGTACTTGTGGCACCTTAGAGACTAACCAATTTATTTGAGCATGAGCTTTCGTGAGCTACAGCTCACTTCATCGGATGCATACTGTGGAAACTGCAGAAGACATTATATACACAGAGACCATGAAACAATACCTCCTCCCACCCCACTCTCCTGCTGGTAATAGCTTATCTAAAGTGATCATCAAGTTGGGCCATTTCCAGCACAAATCCAGGTTTTCTCACCCTCCGCCCCCCCCCCCCCCCACAAACTCACTCTCCTGCTGGTAATAGCCCATCCAAAGTGACCACTCTCTTTAAAATATGTATGATAATCAAGGTGGGCCATTTCCAGCACAAATCCAGGTTTTCTCCCCCCCCCACCCCCCTCCAAAAACCACACACATTGTGTCTGTCTCTTGGACTGTCTTTTTGTTCTCTTTGTGCCTATCACATTGGGGCCCTATAGTAATACAAATAATAAATTTAAATATTTTGCACTTATATGAGGGGTGACTGGAAATTTCTGTTCCCTAAAGATGATAATAAACTTGTCGTAATGTTCATGACTCTCTTTTTATTTGAGCATAAGCTTTCGTGAGCTACAGCTCACTTCATCGGATGCAGTGAGCTGTAGCTCACGAAAGCTTATGCTCAAATAAATTGGTTAGTCTCTAAGGTGCCACAAGTACTCCTTTTCTTTTTGCGAATACAGACTAACACGGCTGTTACTCTGAAAGACTCTCTTTTTCAAGTTATCATTTCATGGGTCTGGTATAAGACAAATTTATGGCATAGTTCTTACCTTAAATATTTGGAGTAGGAGAGGCTCTAACAGGGACCAACAGAGACGTAACTAAACCAAAAACTGATTTCTGATTCAGCTGAAACATAGGACATACCCATTAAAATTTGTTGCATTTGAGAGTACACCCATACCTGCCACATAATTCCTAGCAGGAATGGTTGGGACCTGTCCCTGCTCCCCCAGAGCAGTGAGTTTCAGCGTTAGCAATTCCCTGGGATGAATGGAGCCCTTAACACCTCTAAGAGCTGTTGTTTTCGGCATTATGCAAACTCACAGACATTGCTGCATCAGTTGCACTCACGTCCCTTTTCAAGATTTGCTTTGCCGCCATGAGGGCTAGAAACATAACTTTTGAGAAAAAGTGAAAGCTTTGATTCTGAAGTCATCATTGACATGACTTCAGAAGTTGGGGCCTTAGACACAGGTCTGTAGTTGCTATGCCTTGATCGGGGCCTTGTATACTCAATCTAAAATGCTTTTGAAGTGATGAATTAGAATATTTGCTGTTTAAATCCCCTTAAAAAGAAATGAAGTAAAAATATTTTCAATAACATACTTGTACGTACTGAACTAAAATAGTTACAGGACACTACTTGGAGTGGATTGTAAATATTATTGACTTTTCTCTGTGGCAACAAGATGTTAATGAGAGCAGCTATTTGCTCAGAAATATAAGCCAGACTGAAAAACACAAGAGTGCACTGTGTGGGAATAGGCGCAAGATAAGATTAATTCTTTGGGACTATGCTAAAAAGACATCTGTGAAAAGAACATCTTCATATTGCCGCTTGGTTTAGCCTGTCCTTGAAGATGTACAGCTCTTTCGCCTGGGACTATTTTATCTTTCTTCACAGGTGGCGTATGGGGGAAAACAAAAAGCTCAATGATAAAATTCAGAGTTATGCATGTATCAGACAGAAGCTGAGTTTGTTACAGTGTCCCACACTATGTTTTTCAGGGATCAGGTGATTTTTATGCTTTGACTTATTTGCCAGACCAGGATTCCTGGCTGGCACAAGGGCAGATCCATGTTCCCCTAGAAACACAAAGAAATGTCTGTTTGAGCCCTTACCACCCCCCACAAGCAGTGCACCTCTATGCCCCTCATACCACACAGCTGTACATTCTGAGGTGCGATTTAGCCCATAGGTTGAGATAATATCATAAAAACAGAGTAGAAGAGTAGATCTCAGAGTAAACATAGCCTTTCTGTTAAGCAAGTGTTATTTAATTAATTGTTATTTGGACCTAATTAAATGAAACTAAATAACTTAGGATAGATTCTACTTCAGTAAATCATGAATCAGACCTTTAAAGACTTAGATCTGGTGTCTGGAATCATCGTGTGTGCCTAGACTTCAGAGTCCTACAGATCTTTAGCTTTTAGACAGATTCAAGATAATGAAATAATTTTTCTAGTGTGAAGAACTACATAGACTTTAAAGTTTAAACTTTTGCCCATGTGGTCTGTTTTAGCTCTTTTTCCCTTTTCTAAATCTCTCTCTCTTTCTCTCCACTTAAAAGACGGTGGTCCTCACAAACTCGAGTTAAATTTCTTTTATTAGTTAGAGATTAACTAGTCAGCTTCTGTGGAAAAAGTGCACACTGAGCTAAATTCTGCTCTTGTACATGGGGTTGAATTAACTTTATCAGAGCAGAATTTGGTCTCTTGAATAGAGTCTGTCACTGTAGTCTGAACATGGACTAGTTAGTCAGAAAAAGACTCTGAAGCGATCAAGCTATAATTTTCCAAAGCACGCTTTGAGGTGAAGGGAGCAACGAAGCTGTGCTTCCATTGCATGCCCGTATTGTCTCTTACACTTTCCTCTCCTGTGTTCTGTAGTCAATATCACAAGCTGAACAATCAAAGAGATGTGTAAGTTGGCATTGTGGAACATTTTGTCTTCAGCTATAGAGTTTCAGATGTGCTACATCGGTGGTTTCCCAAACTTTCATGCCACAACCCCCTTTGGGCTCACCTCTATTAATGCAACCTCCATGGCTCTGAGAGGTGGGGATTTTGAAAATGAAAACATGGAAAAAAAGGATGCTGGAGGCCTTCGGGTGGCAATTATCTCAGAGCGAGCCTGTCCTACACTCACCCCGCAGCAGTGCGTCCTGCCCGGTGGGGCTGGCTGAGCGTAGACCCCCTGCTCTGGGTCTTGTGACCTGGGCCCTTGTGCGGGGGGTTCCATTGCCGTGCCACACAGGTTTGGCCTGACTCTCCTGATGGGACTGACAGGCAGTCAAATTTGAGTGAGTGGCGTTGAGACCCTGTGCATTTGGGGCCAGGTCAAGATGCCCGGAGCAAAGAGCCAAACCCAACCAGCTCTGTGAGATGAGAGCGCCATCAACGGGGACATATTTGGACATTCTTCCATTTTCTCCCCCCACTTTCTTTGTCTGGGGGGGCAGCGGGGTCGTGACCCATAGTTTGGAAAAAGCTGTGCTACATAATGCCGCACATGACATCATGCGATCATGTGAGATGAGCTATTTATATTTAAATAGCACCACTGAATGCTTCATTCACAAAGGTTTGGCTGCATTCGTTTAGTAACCCAGAGGAGGCAGTGAAAATATTTGATGGGCTTTTAAATATTTACTATGTTTCTTTGCAATATAAAATTCTTCGTAATGCCAAAAATAACTGTTTTTTCTACCATATTCTGTAATTGTACATCTTCAATGTAAATAGGTGTAAGGTGGGCTCTTTGGGGTAGTGGTGCAAAATTTTAGTGACAGTAACTGGCTGGCAGTCGACTTTTTAAAACATTACTTACTCCTTCACTATATCAGAGGGATGCCAGCTACACCGATTGGTACGCCAGTTGTACAAACTTGGGCTCAATTCAGCAGTAGGATGGGCGTAGGTCTGAAATCAGTGTAACGATTAGACCTGGCCAAACATTTTGAAACCTGGGTGAATTCGCTGTCTGATGTCAAATCATTCATGGAAATGAGGCCTTACAATACCTCAGATGACATTTTTCACAAACTTGGAGGACCATATGCAGTTCAGTTGATAATCCAGTGATCCTCACCTATAAGACCAAATAATGGCTTGGTGTGAGTGCATGTCAGTCCCAAAGAAGCCAACTTATACCAGGGCTGAGTTTGACCTTGAGAAGACAATGCTTTATTTTGTTAGTTATTAGAAAGTATTAACAAGAGCTCACTGAGACTAAAGGGAAGTGAGAGTACTTCCAGTAAACCTATCTAGCCAGTTAGGCAGTGCCATATCAGGGCTCCAAAGGGCTCACCTCCTCTTCCAGTAGAAGAGTGGCCATGAAACAAGGACTGAAGGAAAAGGAGGGGCTTTTTATGGACGGTGCTGACATAGGCATGTATCCTGATTCTTCCCTCACCCTGCAGAAGGGAAGAAAAAAAAAAGAGCACTCGGGGTCTGATCCACACTCTGGAGAGACTCCCATTGACTTAACAGGCTTTGGATCAGACCATAAAAGCACTGTCTGGAGGAAAACACAACTGTTCCTCTTGCACAAATGAATTCTTTGCTGGGGCCTGAGTTTTATTAACAATTTTATTAAATTCCACTACTTTATTTTCTCAAGAACTTGTATAACTTAGGCTTTCACTGATGGAAGGCCAACTGTTGCTTAAATACTATTTAGAATGTCACTAGGAAAGAAACTTTGCAAATAGATCTGTATTGTATTATACTGTGCATCACTCTTCAGCTTTATTTTCCTTGTTTCTCACCCAACCTGCTTCCCCACCAATAACTGTGAAGCAAAGTGGATGTTGTATGAAATGAAAATTAAAGATTTGGAAGATTAGTAGATAAGCAATCATACAAAGCTTTCCTACAAAACATCTCTAATAAAATTGAAACAATCAGTCTCTTATGTAACACCCTGAATCCAACTAGGTTATACCCTCTTTTTAACAATGAAGTAGGGATATTATTGTTAGTGTTTGCCTTTCATAGTGGGATGCTATGGATCCAAAGGGGAGCCAGAAGAGTAAAATCAGTAATTCTTGTCTATTTTCTACAGGAAAAATCCATGAAAAGCTCCATGAAAGCTGTTTGCTAGATGTTGCTAAATGCCACACCAATGTGAATAAGATATGCATTAAACAGAGATGTAAATTTGGTTTTTAAAACCTTTTTCTTTTTCTTTATTACTGGTCACTGAGGTCTAGCTGGCAATGCATTTTCCCTCCTCCTGTGTATGAGCAGTCTGGGTAAGATCAAAATTGAGCCCAGCTGGTTTTGCTGTCTTTGCTTTTGTTGCAACTTTCCTGTGTTCGGAAACATTTAACTATGGACCTTCACACCTTTACACTGGTGTAAATCAGGAGTAAATGTGAGTCAATGTGCTAAAGCTGCTGGACAGAAGTGAGACCAGGTTTTAACCCCTAATTTTAAAATATAAATGTATATACTCAAGGAAACAGTACGGGTCTGATTATGCTGCCATTACTTGCTTTGAGAGTGAGTAATTGACAGAGGCCCATTGGTTCACTACTCTGTGTGAGCAATGCTTGTCAGGCCTGACCTACTCACTAGACCTATTTTATTTATATATATAAAATACACACACCAAAAGGTGGCATGTGATATATATCCTTGAAAAACTCCGAACTCACTGATCATTAGTATTATCGAGGGTAACATATGCAAAATTACAAACATATGCTAAAATGACATTTTAAAAATATATGCCAGGGTGGACATGAAGTACTCCATCCTAGACAAAGGATTGTGGTTGCACTTGTGTGAATGTATCTCCAATGTAAATTGGGCAAGATGTGACCAGAGACAAAGAAAAAACATATTTGCATGCAAGGTAAACAAAGCCATTAGGAGAGCAAGGGAAAGATGGGAAAGCAGGGAAAGATAAATACTTCACAATCTTGATGGGGCTGGGGAGAGGATGGAGACTGCCCCCTCAGGAAGCCTTCCTGCCTCTTGAAGCAGGATCAGTGAAGTTTCGGAAGACAGCATGGTGTCTGCACCACAGTGGGAGAGAGAAATATGATCTGGGCTTTCTCTTCAAATAATAGATTTCAAAGGTTTACTGGGCTATAAAGATGTGTCTGAACCTCAAATGATAAGCAATTGTCTCCACTGATTGTATACAATATTACTGTATTATAAAAGGGTATAGAGTATGGTCTTTTAGACCTTATAATACAGTAATATTGAAAGCTGGTGACACACTGGTGATGGATATCACTGTGAAATGTATGCATTAACACTGTATGAGGAATTACAAATACTGACCGATATTATGCTTTAACATCTGCGACCAAACTCAGGGAGAAACAGGTTTGCTCCCAGACAGGAAGGAAGGAATCTCCTATCTACTGTCTCCAATGTAAATTAAGCATTATAGACTCAAAACAATGGAAGCTCCATTTACATACGACATAGCAGGGGCATGGGAAGTCAACAGGAAGGGAAGAACAGCAGGAAGCCTTCCTGTCTCCTATAGCAAGCTCAATGAACTTGGGAGATATAAGCAGAAAGAGAGAGCCATTTTGGTATCCATTACTGGGCAGACACAGGAGGCCACAGCTCTCGTATATCTGAGAAAAGTGGATCCTTCAGTCATGGGAGCGGAAGTCTCTGGGACCTGAATATAGGTGAGAAACCAGCTTAGGCAAGGATTGTAACTTTTTGAAGTTAAGGTTTACTTTTAGAAACATATTTTTACATGTGTTTGCTTGTGACGATTTCTATCTTTATTCCTTATACTTGGTATCACTTAAACCATTAACTTTTGTTTAATAAGCTTGTTTTACTTTTACTATAAATCAATTCAGTGCGCTGATTGAGGGGAAGGGTGTTTTAACCTTAACTAAGCTAACAGGTGCAGTGTATTGTCTCTTTTTAAAAAGCAACAAACCTAACTTCTGTGTTCAGTCAGAGGGCTGGATAGTGCAGGGAGATGACTCTGGGGAACTCAAGAGTTGAGAGTGCACTGATTTGTTACTTGCCAGATTTGGCAAGTTTTGCAAGATTTGGACTAGCAGAACCCTGAAGATTTTGCTGATAAGGCTAGACAAGCTGATACGTCAGGGAATTGTCACACAGCTTAGTTGTAGCAAAACTCTCACTTGCTGAGGCCAAGAGAGATAACACAAGTAACTCACAGTTTGGCAACCCAAAAAGATTGCCACAGTAATCTTGTTATGCATACAGAGTGGTTCTACTCAAAGGTCTTCACTGCAAAGTTAGCCAAGGCTTTTATCTGGATGTTGTTCCTAACCCCCCAAAAATCTCTCACTCAAGTATAGTAGTGCTGTGAAGAATGGGGGAGTTCTCTGTTATTGTTTAAGACTATCATCATATGAACCTAAGTTTATTGCTTGATATTAGCCTTCCTGACTGAGTTAAATCAAAGGAGGCTGTTAGGGGGAACCGAAGAGGAAATGAAACAAGTACATAGTTGACAAAATGACAGAAGTAAGGTACTACCAGAGAGCATACCAAGGGTCCTGAAGGAAACAATGTGAGAACTATTAATTGGGAAATGCCTACCTGTCTGGCTCCAACTAGGCTAACAGGTTAATTTTTCCCAGGCCTGAGCCTAGGATCAGAAGGGCACTAAACTATTAAAGACTCTGGCTTAGTGAGAAAAGGGGTTAGCTGGCAGGAGCACAGGGAGATGAGTTTCTGACAGACCTTAAAAGAATGGTGCAGGAGCAGGGAGTCTGGGCTGAGAGGAATTTATTCTTTCCTTGCAAGAGGAAGGGCCAGTAAAGTTCAGGTGAGACCCAGGTGAACAGGCCTCTTGTTGTTGTATCCCTTTGCTCTGTGATCTGTGTAGTACCTTTGGGTGAATAAATAATGCTTTGTTTTGAATAATCTGTTTCTGAGTCACTCTGATCAGTCATATGCTCCTGGAGGAAGCTAAATACTAGATGCTAAATACAGATGCTAAATACAGTTGTGCCTCTCATAATATCACAGGAGGCCTGCAACTCAGAAACCCAGTCTAAGAGTGATAGGACTACCTGGTTCTACCCAAAGAGGGGGAAGGTAGCAAAACCTGTTACCAAAGGGGTGCACTGAAAAGTGGCTTAAGGCACAACTTGCCCTGACACCATGACAGGTGCTTTCAACTCAGGGTAGCTGGCTCATCTGGGGATGTGGGTTAGACCCCTGATTCTGCTTTCACTTGGGCTGGTAACCCTTCCATTTTGCCATGATGATGCAGGCTAAATTACTTGTGTGCTGATAGTTCTCCAGCACCTACTTACAATTCCCTCTGTGTTTCCAGGAGGATGGACCAATTCCCCCACAATTCACTGGGAAAGAATCATAGAGCAGCTCAGCTTTACTGTAGCACAAAGAACCATAGGATCTACCCCCCCAGAAGTCCTGGCAACACACACAGGTGAATGCTGCAGTGGTGATGCAGTGATCTCGGTAGGGCTTTGCCATGTGGCTGCCTACATCGGGTAGGCTAACTCAGGTGTCAATTATCACTGCTAGCTCTGCAGTGAAAACATACCCAAACTGAGTAAGATGGACAGAATCAAGATGAGGATTAGCAATTTCTGTGGAGCTCTTGCTATTGTGGCTCTGAATTGCTGCTAGGCAGAAGCATTCACTTCTATTATATAGAGTAGTTTAAACTGGTAACTTTTTTTATCTATATCCAGAAAGTTCTCCTCTTGCACTTTAATTAGACATACTGCTTTGGAAGGAGCAGAGTGTATATTATTTCTACATACTCCTTGCTTCTTGGTATTTGAATAAAATCTGTTTGCTTTGCCGAGGGGCTGAGCATGGCAGATGCCAAGCTGCAATCAAGTTTTGCTTCATTGGAATGAAAGAGATATTAATCTGACTCAGCGTTTTTTATTTTTAATCACATTCTTACTCTCTCCCCCCTACCCCAGGCCTGTGGAGTACACTCACAGTAACATGATAGCTATCATTTAGAATTCACCTCAATGTTTGTTAATTTTATGTTTGACAAGGGTGTTCAAATGTATTTTAAATGGTAAATTAACTAGTGCTACAGTCTACAAATGGTAGGCTTTTACATGTGGTTGTGGTTGTTGGCAGTGCATTTGCTTTCCTGTATAATGTGTTGCTCAAATGCTATATTACAAGATTAGCAGAGGAAAGAAAGCTATTTTCTGATTTTATTTTTCCCATGAGGTCCCAGTTTTTCTAGAATTCATTATTTAAGGGCTACATTTTTGGAACACCTTATACAGCACTTACTCACATGAGTAGTCCAACTGAAATGGTCAGCTTCAAAGTTCTACCATAGTTTGCTAAGAGTCAGATTCTGGCACAGCTACTTAGATTGAGTAGTACCTGACTCCCGGAAGCAATTGTGTGCTTACTGTTTCTGAAAACCTGCTCACACTTATTTAGGATCTTAAATTAGGAGTTAGGAGCCTGACTTCAGGCAAGAGATCATGGCAGCATTCTATATGGCTGGAGACCAGTGAGGATAGGCAGGCTGTGACCACCAGAGAAAAGAGAAGCAGGAGGAATTCCACAGAGCTAGAAGTTTCAAATAGACACCAGATTCTCAACATGGAAATGATGGAAGCTATTGCTCAAGATCCAGCAGGTCCAAGGGAATGGAAAGATATATAGGACACACATTTGAATGGCAGCTCAGCCCAATCAGTATGAAAATTAAGCTTGCCCACAAAGAGTTCTCCAACCTTCCAAGGAAGACAGACTGATCCTTGTTGGAGATTCTGTACTCAGAAGAATTGAAATACATCTCTGCTAGGGACAAGCTGACAACAGGATGGTGTGCTGCCTTCCAGGACCCAAGACGTGAAATGTCACTCCAAGATTGGATAGACTTCTGAAGCTGACAGGCAATGATCCATTGCTGATAGTTGGTATTGGCACTAATGACATTGCATCACAGGATATCTCACAGATATAGATTATTTCAGGTAGCTGGAAAGTGTGCTCCTCTGAAGAACAGTCTCCTCTGAGATTCTTTCTGTCCCAGGAGCTAAGAAAGATAGAAAGTGGAAGATTCTAAAAGTGAACTGGATTGATGTCCTAAAAGACACAACACTAGACTGGGTATTAGTTGTTGTCTGCTATAAATCGCACTAGGGAACAAAATGACCACCTCCTTTTACCTGTATCTAAAATATATAGGAAAAAAAGCTGCAGGATTGTGCGGGACTTCAATTTGAGCTACGTATCATAGAATCATAGAATATCAGGGTTGGAAGGGACCTCAGGAGGTCATCTAGTCCAACCCCCTGCTCAAAGCAGGACCAATCCCCAATTAAATCATCCCAGCCAGGGCTTTGTCAAGCCTGACCTTAAAAACTTCTAAGGAAGGAGATTCTACCACCTCCCTAGGTAACACATTCCAGTGTTTCACCACCCTCTTAGTGAAAAAGTTTTTCCTAATATCCAACCTAAACCTCCCCCACTGCAACTTGAGACCATTACTCCTTGTCCTGTCCTCTTCTACCACTGAGAATAGTCTAGAACCATCCTCTCTGGAACCACCTCTCAGGTAGTTGAAAGCAGCTATCAAATCCCCCCTCATTCTTCTCTTCCGCAGACTAAACAATCCCAGTTCCCTCAGCCTCTCCTCATAAGTCATGTGTTCCAGACCCCTAATCATTTTTGTTGCCCTTCGCTGGACTCTCTCCAATTTATCCACATCCTTCTTGTAGTGTGGGGCCCAAAACTGGACACAGTACTCCAGATGAGGCCTCATCAATGTCGAATAGAGGGGGACGATCACGTCCCTCGATCTGCTCGCTATGCCCCTACTTATACATCCCAAAATGCCATTGGCCTTCTTGGCAACAAGGGCACACTGCTGACTCATATCCAGCTTCTCGTCCACTGTCACCCCTAGGTCCTTTTCCGCAGAACTGCTGCCTAGCCATTCGGTCCCTAGTCTGTAGCTGTGCATTGGGTTCTTCCGTCCTAAGTGCAGGACTCTGCACTTGTCCTTGTTGAACCTCGTCAGATTTCTTTTGGCCCAATCCTCCAATTTGTCTAGATCCCTCTATATCCTATCCCTGCCCTCCAGCATATCTACCACTCCTCCCAGTTTAGTATCATCCGCAAATTTGCTGAGAGTACAATCCACACCACCCTCCAGATCATTTATGAAGATATTGAACAAAACCGGCCCCAGGACCGACCCCTGGGGCACTCCACTTGACACCAGCTGCCAACTAGACATGGAGCCATTGATCACTACCCTTTGAGCCCGACAATCTAGCCAACTTTCTACCCACCTTATAGTGCATTCATCCAGCCCATACTTCTTTAACTTGCTGCCAAGAATACTGTGGGAGACCATTTCAAAAGCTTTGCTAAAGTCAAGAAACAATACATCCACTGCTTTCCCTTCATCCACAGAACCAGTAATCTCATCATAGAAGGCGATTAGATTAGTCAGGCATGACCTTCCCTTGGTGAATCCATGCTGACTGTTCCTGATCACTTTCCTCTCATGTAAGTGCTTCAGGATTGATTCTTTGAGGACCTGCTCCATGATTTTTCTGGGACTGAGGTGAGGCTGACTGGCATGTAGTTCCCAGAATTCTCCTTCTTCTCTTTTTTAAAGATTGGCACTACATTAGCCTTTTTCCAGTCATCGGGGACTTCCCCCGTTCGCCACGAGTTTTCAAAGATAATGGCCAATGGCTCTGCAATCACAGCCGCCAATTCCTTTAGCACCCTCGGATGCAACTCGTCCGGCCCCATGGACTTGTGCACGTCCAGCTTTTCTAAATAGTCCCTAACCACCTCTTTCTCTACAGAGGGCTGGCCATCTATTCCCCATGTTGTGATGCCCAGCGCAGCAGTCTGGGAGCTGACCTTGTTAGTGAAGACAGAGGCAAAAAAAGCATTGAGTACATTAGCTTTTTCCACAGCCTCTGTCACTAGGTTGCCTCCCTCATTCATTAAGGGGCCCACACTTTCCTTGGCTTTCTTCTTGTTGCCAACATACTTGAAGAAACCCTTCTTGTTACTCTTGACATCTCTCGCTAGCTGCAGCTCCAGGTGCGATTTGGCCCTCCTGATTTCATTCCTACATGCCCGAGCAATATTTTTATACTCTTCCCTGGCCATATGTCCAACCTTCCACTTCTTGTAAGCTTCTTTTTTATGTTTAAGATCCGCTAGGATTTCACCGTTAAGCCAAGCTGGTCGCCTGCCATATTTACTCTTCTTTCGACACATCGGGATGGTTTGTCCCTGTAACCTCAACAGGGATTCCTTGAAATACAGCCAGCTCTCCTGGACTCCTTTCCCCTTCATGTTAGTCCCCCAGGGGATCCTACCCATCCATTCCCTGAGGGAGTCGAAGTCTGCTTTCCTGAAGTCCAGGATGCTGGAGGTCTCATGCTACTAGTACTAAAACATCCTTGGAATTTCTAAACATTACAGGTGACAATTTCTTAACTCAAAATTGTTGCAGCCAACACAGGGGAATTCTTTATTAATCCTTAACAGATAAAGAAGAGCTGATTACAGAACTAAAAATTAATGGTAGCTTAGGTACAAGTGATCATGACTTGATCACATTTATAATGTGCAAATAGAATAAAGTCTTATATATATACATACACCCCCCCCCACACACACACTTGGTTTTTTAATAGGAACAATTTCACAATGTTGAAAACAGTTATGAGCCTAATCAGCTGGAAGGAAGAATTTAATCAGAAAAATGAATAATTGGAAGTCATTTTAAGAATACTTCATTTGATATCCAAAAAGCCACAATTAAGAAAGAAGGCCATAATGGCTTTTTTTTAAAAAAGTCTGGTTTAGAGGGGAAGTGAAGGCAGCTATAAAAATAGACCAAATGGAAGAAAGGGAAAGTTGATAATAATAAATATAAATCAGAGATTAGGATTTGTAGAATATTGTTAAGAAAGGCAAAAGAAGAAATATATAGCCAACAGAGTTAAGGACAATAAGGAGGTGTCTTTTAAAATATATTAGGAACAAAAAGAATCCTGACGATATTACTACATGGAAATGGTAGTATTATTGATAATAATGCAACAAAGGCAGAAATGTTCAATAAATATTTATTCTGTATTTTGGGAAGAACAGATGATATAGTCTCATCATATGGTGATAACTTTCCATTCCACTGGTATCTGCCGAGGATGTTAAACTGAAGCTACTAAATGTAGACATTTTTAAATCAGCAGGTCCAGATAACATGTATCCAAAAGTTTTTACAAAAGCTCGCTGAGGCACTCACTGGATTGTTAATGTTGGTTTTCAATAAGACTTGGAGTACTGGGGAAATTCCAGAAGACTTAAAGAAAGCTAATGTACCAATTTTTAAAAGGGTAAATGGGATGACCTGGATAATTATAGGCTGTCAGCCTGACATCAATCCTGGGCAAGATGATGGAGCAGTTGAACAGGACTTTATTAATAAAGAATTAAAGGAAGGTACTGTAATTAATGCAAATCAACATGGGTTTATGGAAAATAGATCCTGTCAAACTAATTTGATAACGTATTTTGATGAGATTACAAGTATGGTTGATAAAGATAACAGTGTTTACATAATATACTTAGACTTCTGCAAGGCATTTAACTTGATACTACAAAATATTTTGATTAAAAAAGCTAGAATGGTATAAAGTGAACACAGCACACATTAAATGGATTAAAAACTGGCTAACTGATATGTCTTAAAATGTAACTGTAAATGGGGAATCATCATTGAGTAGGTGTGCTACTCCTGGGGGAATTCTGCACCAATGTGTAATGCAGAATTTTGCAGAAATTAACACTGTGCGTGCAGAATTTCCTTTCCCCCACAGAAATGGGTTTCAGTGCTGCTAGCTGCCAGTAGGGGCCACTGGACTTGGCAGAGCCCAGCTTGCACATAGAAGACCCTGCTGGTGGGAGGGAGAGGGAGCTAGAGGGTTCCTGGCAGCTGCAGATCCCAGCATCCCTGACGGAAGGAGAGGGCAGCATGCAGGAAACTCCGTTCAAGCCTGGGACCAAGCATCAGGCTGTTTCTCCTTTTGGATCCCTGGGGCTCTCTGGGGAAGGGGAGCGGGTGTCTGGATTGGGGGGGCATGGCTTGGTTTGGGCGGGTGTAGGTATCTGGGCAAGGGGGGGGCTTTGCGGCTGGGCTCTCGGGGGAGGGGAGTCGTTTGTATTGGCTGGGGGACCGTGGCTGGGCTCTGGGGGTGGGGGAGAGGTTGTGGGTGTCTGGCCCCCCAAGCTGCACTCCGGGGAGGAATGGGGAGAGAAGCAGGAACTGGGTTGTCTTAAGTATTTCTTTAATTCCCTATTCCTGGGGGAGTTTTTGTGTGTGTTTGTATTGTTACAGACATACTTGTTGACAGGTATTTTGAAATAAATTACCAAAATAATTAAAACTGGCATGATTATGTAGTGTTATTTTGACAAATAAAATTTGCAGAATTTTGCAGAATTTTAAAATATTGTGTGCATAATTTTATTTTTTGGCACAGAATGCCCCCAGGACTAGTGTGCTTCCAGTGGGGTCCTACAGGATCGATTCTTGTCCCTATGTCATTTAATATTTTTATTAATGTCTTGGAAAGAAAACATAAAATCATCACTGATAAAGTTTGCAGGCGATTCAAAAAATAGGGGAGTGGTAAATAACAAAGAGGACAGGTCACTGATTTAAAGAGATCTGGTTCTCTTTGTAAACTGGGTACGAGCAAATAATATGCATTTTAATACAGCTAAATATAAATGTATACATAAAAGAGCGAAGAATTCAGGGCATACTTATGTGATGGGTGCTATATCCTGGGAAGCAATGACTCTGAAAAAGATTTGGGATTTGTGGTGGATAATCAACTGAACATGAGCTCTCATTGTGACACTATGCAAAAAGAGCGAATGTGATCCTTGGATGCATAAACAAGGGATTCTTGAGTAGGAGTCGAGAGTTTATTTGACCTCTATATTTGGCACTGGTGCATCTGCAATATTGTATCCAGTTCTCGTGCCCACAATTCAAGGATGTTGATAAATTGGAGAGGGCTCAAAGAAGAGCCATGAGAATGATTAGACTGAGCGAGTGAGAAGGCTAACGGGTGAGTTGATTACAGCCTATAAGTACCTATATAGGGAATGAATATTTAATAATGGGCTCTTCAGTCTAGCAGAGAAAAGTATAACACAGTCCAATGGCTAGAAATTGAAGCTAGACAAATTCAGAGTGGAAATAAGGTTTACATTTTTAATGGGGAGAGTAACTATCCACTGGAACAATTTACTAAGAGTCATGGTGGATTCTCCAGCACTGACTACTTTTAAATCAAGATTGGATGTTTTCCTAAAATATATGCTCTAGCAATTATTTTTGGGAAATTCTGTGGCCCATCACAATAGTCCCTTGTGGCCTTGGAATCGATGAATTTTTGAAAATCTTGGCCTTCATCCTGAATGGTTTTCCTTATTCCTGTAATGACACTTTCTTCAGATGAGTATTATGTGTTCTGACAGTTGTGGACAATCTATAAGTTCTCAGCAGGTTAAAGAAGAGAGTGAAATAAAGAGAGGAATCATGGTTCCTTTCTTCAGGACTGGCTAATGTATATTGCTACTTGTTTGTGTAGCTTCCTTATCTTCATGTCAGTTTTTTTATTACGTAAATGTTTATATTGAAAGTAGAATAAGCTAGAATGATCCCATTCCATTTTTTACTACGTTATAATAACAGTTTGTCTTTCATTTTAAAGTCCCCATTGTATCATAATATGCAATTGAGTGTTGGCAGAAGAATTACTCATGACAAAGGAGGCAAAAGCAAGAGTCTGAAGTACACCAATGAAGTACAGCATGGTGGTGTGGTTTTACTTCCCCTGTTTTTCCTCCTTTGATTATTTTCTCTTTACAGTTTAACACAAGAGGCTTGGGTTGGAAGGAACTAACTTTGCAGACACCTAGTTAATGTGCTCCATGGAGTTGATGCTGGGGAGGGGAGTTGTAAATATGGTGTGGCCAGTTCTTACTATAATTTCCTGTGCACCCCACACAAAGTCTGCACAAAACATCTCTTGTGTTAACATGCTAACCCTTGGGTTTGGAAGGTCAGCTCTTCCCTTGGTGCTGCTGTTTGCATTTCACAGGCTGTATTAAAAGAACCTGATTGTTAAAAAATATTTTAGAGACTTTATAATTCATGTATTGTAGTCCTCTGTATGTTGCTTGAATAATACAAAGTTGACAAACTGTTGCCTGGATTGTTTACTGCAACACTCCAGAAAAAAATTTATTATCAAGGCATATTTCATTGTTGTTAAACAGGATATGTAGTTCTGATATAATTCAGTGCAGTGACAAAATTCATGTGGCTTGAAGTTGTTGTTTTTGTGTGTGCATTTTCAATGGCTCTTTGATTATTTCCTGGGAACAAAATGCAATCTGATTGCTCACGTTCACATACTCAGTGTAGCATCCATTAGAGCAGCACCCAGAGGCACCTGAAAAACATCAGTGATAATTAAGAGATTATTAAAAGGCAACCATATATATCTGAGTCTTCAGACTTGATTTAAAGACTTGGGAATATTTCAACTAGAATTAAATAATGCTGTCGCCCTGCAAGCTATGAAAGAAAAGAGTTCAATAGGTGAGAAGCAAACAAAAGTAAAATGTGCTTAGAATATGAGAAACAATCATTATTAGTCCTTGAGACAACACTGCCCCTGCTACCCCTAAGCCCCTACTGAAAAGCAAAAGGAAATGAATAACATTTAATTTTTTTTAAAAAGAGCAAAACCCTACCTCAGGCAGAGTTTTTACCTCAAAAAGGGAGAAGTGACAGAGACCCAAAGAAGTCCACTTTGCTATTGACTCTCTGTGTGGAAGGTGATCAGATACCATGATGATGGTAGATAGATAGCGTAGATTCTAACTTGTGGAGTATGGACAACTAAATGTTTACAGTTGTAGGATAAAAGGGATTTATTCACAGCATTATGTGGGAGCAAAAGCATCTATAGTCCATTTGCTGCCTGTTTTGGAGAATCTTGTGAAGCTCTCTTACCAAAGAAGCTACATACTCAGGACCAGATCCTCTGACCATGACTTGGGTGGAGGTACACTGATTTAGAGCAGCCAGGGACTGCTGATTTAGAGCAGCCCTCTGTGTGGCTGGGAAATTTCTGCACAGACTGAGAGAAGCAATAGGGGGAGGCGGGGGAGAGACCATTTGACAATGGTCTACAATAGTCAGGGGTGAAAGTAACTTAAAGGACTTACTGGTACTCCGGAGTCCTTGGGAGGGGGCGGGGCCTCAACTGGAAGAGGCATAGCCTCTACCGGAAGAGGCGGGACCTTTACATCCCCGGTCCCTTTAAATCAATATTTAAAGGGCCCCAGGCTGGGACTGTGGTAGCAGCAGCTGGGAACCTCGGGCCCTTTAAATCACCCTGGAGCTACCAGCTGCAGAGGCGGCTGGGAGCCCTGGGGCTCGGGGGTTATTTAAAGGGCCCGGGGCTCCAACCACTGCTACCACAGCAGAGCCCCGGGCCCTTTAAATAACCATCGGAGCCCTAGGGGCTCCCGGCTGCCACTGCTACCTCGGGGTCCTGGGCTCTGCCGGAGCTTTAAAGCGCCCAGGGCTCCGCTGCAGTGGCAGCGGCAGCCCCTGGCCCTTTAAATCACCGCCAGAGCCCTCGGTTGCCACTGCTACCCCGGGACTCCGACAGCGGGGCTCGGGTGGCGATTTAAAGGGCTCTGGAGGGTAGCAGCAGTGGGAGCCCTGGACCCTTTAAATTGCTGCCACGACCCCCGGGGCTCTAGCAGCAGGGCTCGGATGGTGATTTAAAGGGTCCGGGGCTCCGATTGCCACTACCACCCCGGGTCCTTTAAATAGCTGCCAGAGCCCTGCTGCCGCTACCCCAGGGCTCTGGCAGGCTCCGGGGACGATTTAAAGGACACGGGCTGGTAGCGGCTACCGGAGCCCTGGACTCTTTAAATCGTCCCCGGAGCCCTGCTGCCACGCCGGCGGCTATTTCAAGGGCCCAGGTCGGTAGCTGCGGCAGGAGCCCCAGGACCTTTAAATTGCCTCCCGAGCCCCACCACTGCTTCCCCAAGGCTCTGGCAGCAGGGCTCTGGCCACAATTTAAAGGGCCCAGGGCACTGCTGGGAGCCCCAGGCCCTTTAAATTGCCACCTGGAGAAGCCGATCCGCCCTGGTACGGCGCACGGGCTCTTGCCGGTACACTGTACCGGGGTGTACCAGCTTACTTTCAGCTCTGACAATAGTTCACTTGGACATGAAAAGACATGCTACAAGTGTCTCTGCATACAAGGCAGCATGGGTAACATTGAGAGGTTCTGGAGATGACAGCAAGATAGTTTCCCTATTCTATTGATATGAGCTCTCTGATTCAAAGAGGATTCCAGCATTACGTGCTCTGGAAACTGGCAAAAATAAAGTATTTTCAAATGAAACCAGAAAAGAAGTTATGAGATCTCTATTGGAAGCGCTGTGTGTACAATAGCTGTGTCTGTTCAGAGACAATGGAAACCATAGACCCATTTCTCACTCTCACTAACAGCATGCTGACATCTCCACTGACTGAAATGGATTACACTGGTGAGAGATGAGAATTGGAACCCTTGTAACCAGAGGAAGCCCATAAAAACACAATGAGAGTTCCAGTGATGATCCCTGGGGACTGTATAAACAATCTGAGTACAAATGGTGTGAAGAATTTACTGCTCTTTAAGCCTGCCAGTACTGCGTTGGAACAGGGCGCACAGCGATCTTGTAAATGCATTGGAAGAAATATTCTAATATGGTGAATCACCCTGTCACAAGAGCTGAGTGAATAACTGATGTTTTCAGTTTGCTGACTGAACCAAAAATCAACCCGAAAGAAATTTCTTAAAATGTTTTGGAAAACTAGAAAGTTTCATTTAGGAAAATGTCAAAACAAAATTATTTGGATTTTTTTTTTACTGAAGCAATGTGGGGAATTGGACATGAATTCACAAAATATTCTGGTTGATCGGAATCTGTATTTTTCTTTGAAGGGTGGGAGGGACTCCCATCTGAACTTCCCACAGCTCCTCATGTCATGCTGCATGTCTCTGCAGATGCTGTCATAGGATGAAGTGTGATATTGCAAGCTTAGTGGGATATGTATAGAGAGGTGCCACAGAAATTGGTGTTCAGTCTACTCTTTGACATATTTACTGATGACCTGGGAAAGTCAGTAAACAGCTTGCTAAGTAAGCCCTGATCCAGCAAGCTGATCCCTGTGGGCAGCCTGCTGGACCCACCGAGGTCCATGAGGCACCCCATGCACAGAGATCTGTCCCTGCAGATCAGTTGGTAGGAATGAGGTCTAAATTTGCAGACAACACTAAGTAGAGAGGTGTTGCTTACACCATTAGGAACAAAGAAATAATGAAGAAAGGGATCGTGAGAAATTAAAAACATGGATAAGAAATAACAGAATGAAATTTAGCTTGGGCAAAGCCAGGCAAATGTTTGGGGACAAATAACCAAAGTAGACATTTAATTAGGGTGAGACATTTGTCAAGCAATATTAGCAAAGGAAACCTAGGTGAATCTTAGGCTACAAATTAAACAAGACTTTGTCTGTAGTTTATAACCCTGCTCTATAAAGCTCTGCTGACTGCATTTAAAATATGGTTTCACTTCTGGGCACTCACTGTCAGAAAGATGTAGACAAACTGGAAAGAGTTTAGAGAAGAGCAGCATATATATATATATATATATATATAAAGGCTGGAGGGAATGGTGAAGAAAGACTGAAAGAATGAAGCATAGATAGTTTGGCTAAGCTATGACTATGGAAGGTATGAGTCTATACCCATTTGAAGAGTTACACTAAAGAAGGAAAGAGATTAAATAGGCCTGCAATGGGATATGTGTGCATGTATCTCTGTGCCCATTCAGAGCCCCAGTGAATTTAATATGTTGATGTCTGTGGGGCTTTATGTGCCTGTAGGGTCTACCCACGCAGATCAGATTGCAGGACTGGGGCCTTAGTGAGGTACAAGAGTATAACTTAACTGTAGGAGTTGAAGGATAAAATGAAGCAAGTGTAACATTTTGGCTAACATCAGAAAGAGAAGAGCTAGAGAATGAAATGTGTTACATTTCTCTTAGAGTGAAAATGGTAGAAGCCCCATTGTTTCCGATATTTTAGAACTAGACTAGAGAAAGCACTTGAAAATCTACAGTATACAGAATCCTGCGCTAATAGGAGAAAGGCTAGATGACCAAATAGAGATGGAGAATAATATAGGACCAAATCCTCTCCCCTTACTCATATTAGTTATTCACTTATTAGCAAGGGGTGCATTTGAAAATTTGGCCCCTCAGGCCTTAGTTACATTACTGTTTTTGTCATATGCAAAAATGGAAAACTTGAGTGAACATACAGCATTTTAAGTCAAGCCAACCCATTACATGAACAAATTCTGAATGTATCCTAGTTCCCCTTCAATCACAATGAACTTTTCTTTAGGAAAGTAGTTACACAAAGAAAGACATGTTGCCAGGTAAATCAAGGTGTGTTGTTTTTTTTTTAAATACTGTTGGCTTACAAGAAATCTTCATTAAAATCAGTGATGTGAACAATCTCTATTTACAGCAATCCGGAGCCGGCAAGTCTTCAGACAAACTACGAGGTGTTCTTTGCACAGCGTTTCCTTCCAATAAGATTTTTACTTGTTTCACAATAAAACAAAGACAGAAAAAAATCAAATCCCAGAGCAAGCAAGCTTTTCAGCCAACTCCAGTGCTCTACAGCGACTGTACAGGCTTTACCCTAGATATACATCAGTGGTTCCCTGTTCTGCTTTTGGGAAATTGTGCAGGATTCTGCTCATTCTTGCCCATGGGTCCTGTCCCAGTCAGCAGCTAGCGCTGGCTGGGGACTGCCTGAAGGAAGGATACCTTTCATTTAGCTGGTTTAAAGTCACATGGCCCCTTCCTTTTAAAGCTGTGGTCCCATGCTGTAGACATCCACAGCTTAAATACAGGAAAGAGAAAAGTGGCTCTTTTCTATGCCCAGTTAGGCAATCTCCTGCTGTTTGCATGTACACATATATATCACAGCCAGTTTCTATCCATTGTCAGGGTGAAAAGAGAAATAAAAATGACCCATTGCTCATATGTTCAGTAATACCTAGATGTTCGTCTGCACAGCTCCTTACCTCTGTCACTACCTGGTGGGAGGAAGGTGCTCAGTTGCTATGCATATGCAGTCGTTGATACTTCTGCTGAGATTACCAAGCAGATGCCAGTTATTATAGTTCCTGTGGTGTGGGCACCTGTCTTATCGAACTAAACTACTGTACCACTGAACAGACAGCAAATGGTAACTACTTTGTCATTCTTAACCTCAATATACTTTGAACCAGTGTCTTAGAAGTGAAGGCTTCTTATAGCATGATCAGAGCCCTCATACATAAGTCCACTAAAGAAAAATAAGAAAAAAAAACACCCTAGTATCTTCAGACCAGACAGAAATCTACCATGAAAAATCAAAAGGTGAACCATGCTGGCACTTACATTGCTTAAAATATCCCAAACTATCCAACGGTGTCAAAGATCCAGTAAGCAGTTGATTGAACGCCACCTCAAGGTAACTTGATTGACCTTCTCATCTATTTGCTGGGAAAACCTCTGCAAGCAAAAACTCTCTGGATGATGGATAGAGTAAGGTGAAAGAAAAAGAGTGCCTAGGATGACTGCAGGAGGACCCAGGGAGATGGATGTTATAATCTTACCTCAAATATATTTTGAGGAAAGCGTTGTAGAATGTTAAGGAGGGGCATGACTTTCTAGGATAAACTTGTGATTTACCAAGTAATTCTAAACAAGACATTAGACCAGGTCCTCACCTGATAGAAATCAGTATGGCTGTATTAACTACAACAACCGATGAGAATCCATCCATCCCATAAGGGTTATTGGACTTTTTATTTGTCCTTTATGTTGTAATTTATATGCCATTGTATGTTCAGAAGGCCTAGAAAATGCAAAAAGAAATCTGATATTCAGAGCTGGCACTTCCTTGTACTCATATATTTTGAAGTAAAAAATCAGTGTTGTACTCTATAAACCCTTATGTATATGAAGTTTCAGCCAAAGGGAATTTAAAAATTACCATATAAAGTAATTTGTTTGGGTTTAAAGGTTCTTAAATGGCTAGTTACTCTTGCCTCATCCCATATTTTCCACTGATTTTTTTCAAATTCAGTCACTCTGTGCTCTGTTTTAAGAGAAATGGCACACACATGATTATATATTGTGTACACAGGAGATACAACAAATTTTGTTTCCACCCTCACCTATGTTGTACCTCCTGTATATCATAGATAATAAGCATGTATTCGCCATTTCTCTTAACGTCTCAATGCCTTTGAAAGCCAATGCCTTAGAAAACTACTAGGTATTAAATGGAATGAATCTATAAAAAATGGCAAGATTCATCAGAATTCAACAACCCCCATATTCTCTAGTTATCTAGGAACAATGGAGATTTTTGGGACATTGGTTAAGCATGAAACCGGAGCATCTGCCATGCCAGGTGTGCTGTTGGATAGCTGGAGGAATATGCACAGGGCCTGTGAGACACATTGGAATTCTATGCAATATCTTTGAGGACCATATTGTATTAAATCTCTGAATGGTTTATGTATGATTCTATTCTACTCCATAGGGGCGGGTTTCCACAGCTACTACAGGAACTATAAACAATGGTATGGTGGTGATTAGAGTTGTTTGATCTCAGTGATTCACCTTAGAGAGGTACCACCGCCAGCATGGCTTGCATATTCAAGCTGGGTTTTCCAGAGACTAGCTGTCATAACCATACAGCTAAGGGTAGCCTAGAATTCCTCCTTACCTGTAAGGGGTTAAGAAGCTCAAATAACCTGGTTGGCACCTGACCAAAAGGACCAATGGGGAAAGAAGATACTTTCAAATCTGGGGGGGGGGGAGAGGGCTTTGTTTGTGCTCTTTGTTTGTGTGTTCTCTTGGGATGCAGAGAAGCACCAGGTCAGAAAACTCTTTCTCCTATAAATCATCCTAAAGTGAGTCTCAATATTGCAAAAAGAGTAAGTAAATAAGGCAGGGCGCTTTAGATTACCTTTTGTTTTCAACTTGTGAATTTTCCCTGTGCTAAGAGGGAGGTTTATCCTTATTTTTTGTAACTTTAAAGTTTTGCCTAGAGGGGAATCCTCTGTGTTTTGAATCTGATTACTCTGTAAAGTTATCTTCCATCCTGATTTTACAGAGGTGCTTCTTTTACGTTTTTTTCTTTATAATAAACTTCTGTTTTTTAAGAATCTGGTTTACCTATTTGGTTGGTATGTTATTCTCAGGCCTTCCCAGGAAGGGGGTGTAGGGCTTGGGGGGATATTTCGGGGGAATAGGAATTCCAAGTGGTCCTTTCCCTGATTCTTGTCTAAATCACTTGGTGGTGGCAGTGTACCGTCCAAGGGCAAAGGATTTGTGCCTTGCGGAAGTTTTTAACCTAAGCTGGTAGAAATGGGCTTAGAGGGCTTTCATGTGGGTCCCCACATCTGTACCCTAGAGTTCAGAGTGGGGCGGGAACCCTGACACTAACAGACAAAAAAAGGGCTTTTGGTATAAAGAGATGAGCTTGAACAGATACAGGCCTTTCTTTTTCATCCAGCAAATGGACAGGTCTTTCTTTCCAAGGAAAGACCCAACCCTTGCAGAAGGGTTGGAAAGACTTTGGCCTGCTAGGGCTTCAGAAGACTGATGTGTGACTCCTAGTATGTTTTGTGTGTGTTTAAATCTGTTGTTGTAATATATTTTTCTCCTTTTGCCTTAAGAATAAATGTGCTTGCTTAGAAAGAGCTGTGTGGTAATTTATAACTGCTGGCAAACACTGTGCATAGCCCTCAGAGAGACCTTTAAGTAGACTGACTTGCTGGGGATATCACAGTGTAATGCAGAAAGTTGTTCATCCTTAAATCCCTAGTTAGAAGGAAAGAGACTGGTCTTTGCCCAAGACAGGTGACATCTGGGAGCCAGAAACCTGAAGTGGGTTCCCTCGAGGGACCATGGAAAGGGAATACAGATGCAGTTGCCCAAAGTGACATTTCATGGTACAGGAAGGACTCCGATAGGAGGTACAGAAGCTATTTTTTTTTTGGTTTGTTTTTTTGAGGTGGATGAAGAAAAAATATGATGAACAAAATGGAACTGTCACCATTTTGGCAACCTCAAACTCTTCAATAAGTGTAAAACATTCAAATTAATGAAATTACTGACAACACATGGTAGAGGCTCTGGAAATGTTTAATAGCTTGCTATTGTTTCCCATATTCAGTTTAGCTTAGTTCAGCTTGTTATACCGCACGTTGTAAAGGAGAAATCATAGATGGTGGGGATCTGAGCCTTGAGCTTGCAGAGTGTGTTTTTCCTGAAAGGTGAGGAGTCTATAGCAGATCAGTATGCTCGTCTATTTAAACACTTTCTCCTGCAGAAATGAAATATTAGAGGAATATGTTGCCAGAGACCAGAACTGAACAGGATTGTATCACATCAGAATTATAATAAATCTGTATTGATTGCCTAAATAAAGGTTTGCACAAACACCAAACCCTCCCTGACCCACACACACAGTTAGGTTCAGATTATGCTCCGCCTATGTGTGGGTGTGCATGGTAGCTGGGGAGAGGAATTTAAAAATGGCAATGTGGCTGGCCCGGTTGGTTCATACAGTACATTTTCCAATCATGTTGCATTGTTATTGGACAGTGAGGGGAAAAAAGTCAGATATAAAGCCTTAGACTTTTTGCCAAAGCAATTCTCGCTAAAAGTTTACCAACTGTGTATTTTTCACGGTGGGGGGAGGACACTTAAAGCTTGATCCAGCAAATCTCTTAAGCATGTGAATAACTTCAAAGCACTCTGGGGCTGAGCTTTAAAGATAATCACGTGCTTAAGTGATTTGCTGAACTGGGACGTTTTGGCCTGACTGTACCTAGGCGTTTGTGGATGCACAAATGTCAGAGGGGTAGAGTGGGAGGCCACAAGGTATTTCCACTCGCCCTCACCTGTTTAAGGGGAAGCCCTTAATCCTCACATCCTGGAGTGTAAAAAAAAATAAAAAGGAGGGAGGGGAGGTCTGAAGGACAAGATGCCTAAAAACAAATGAGGCTTCAGCTCCAGGGCCTGGATCAAAGCCAGCATAGTGATGTGCAAGCAACGTATGTCTGTGGCCATTCAAGTGTGTGCTCCCCTAGCGCTCCCTGGGGGCATCTGAGCTGTCTCAGCATGGAAGCAGTCAAAAGAATACCTCCAGGTCTTGCTGCTGCACCAGAATCGTGCCCCATCCTCTAACATGTGCTTTTGGCATAAAAAGCCACACTCAAAACCCTTTAAGTACAGCACTATGTTTCACGGAGGATCTTCTTAGCAGAAATTCATGTGACCTTTCCCAGGTGATTATAATGAGGTTGTTTGGTGGGAAGTCTGCAACAATGCAGATTTGTTTTCAATGCAACGGTATGATGTATGGGCTGCAGTGGGAATCTGGTTGCCTGGCAGCAGCAACAGTTACTTCATCAGTGTCTTGTCTCTGGAAAAACTGTGAAGCAGAAATGACCTGCCCTTTTATTTAATTTGTGATTTTTTTTTTCCAGAAAGAATTTTTTTTCTATGTGTTGCAGGATTTTACTAGATTGCCTTTACATGTCCATGTAAAAAAAAGTTAGAGGGCTCATACAGAGGGCAGCTCAGGCACTTTAGGCAGATGACGTATTTGGTAATATTTCAGTTATGGTTAGCAGTCAACCAAGAGATTAATAGTGATACTTTATTAAATGTAACTGTTACTTTCTGGGTGAACATTTAATTAGTTAACTTAATTGCTTTTAGTTACTCACTGTTGGAAAATGTAACGAAGTTCCAGGAACTGGTTACTGGCAATGAGTCATATAAAAATACCTGCAGTTCATCTAGTTCATTTCACGAAAGTTATGTCACCGCAATAGTTTAGAGAAACGTCACATTTACTTTCTAGTTGTGTCTATGAAAGACTATTTCATAGGTACTGAGGCAATCTGCGTTAAAGTTTGAAATGTGACAAGGTAGTTAATGCTACAAGTTGATTATATAATTGTAAAAAAATTGTCAAATTGAAATATGAACAGTTTAATTGTTTGTTTTAATGTGGCTTAACAATTTGGAAAGCTACTGTGTGTACTCAGAGGAAGAAAAACAACCCTGCTCCCTAGTTTGTAATTAGCAAATACTTTTGGTTTTGTATTTCTTACATCAGTTACATTTAGGTAGTTTTTTCCTCATTTGTTCTCAAGTGTGTAATTCATGTCTCATATCTTCCAACATTATTTTTAGCTGCCTAAAATTAAAATTCATGTTCCTTTATGACCTCTTGTGAGTGAGGGTTGTAAGGGCCCAATGCACCAGCCAGTATGTCAGCTAAAGCTCCCGGCACTGACAGAAATTCATTCCCTTTCTTCGTGGTTTCATTTCATTAACAAGTTCAATGACAATGCAACTCAAAACGAATCTTTGATACTCTCTGTAGTTTCCTTCCTAAAACCCAGCACCTGCAACCTGGCTTTTCCTACTGCCTCTCCTTAATGCTTCTGCCTCTGTCCTTGCAGGAATCTCCTACCAGACCACTCACCTGGCTGGAAGGCTGCTCCCACATCTTTCCTGCTGATGGTATATCTCACGCTGATGAGCAGGCTGCCTGTTGGTGATCATGTGACCTTTTTTCACCTGACTCAGTTAATTGGCCAGGTCCCTGAAACAGGGGGCTGAGTCATGCACATGCAGCCCAGGGCCAGTGCCCTGCTACAGGTGTTCAGTGTGCTGTTTGAAAATATCATCCAGTACAACTCGTAAAAAGGAAGGGGTGGAAAGGAATTTTTAGTCGGGCAAAACATCAGAGGGAGTCTTGTCTGAGTAAGGCCTGCAGAATATGGCCACCGTGCTGTCAGAGTTAAAACATTACATTAGTATTGTGTATACTAGCATATGGCTTAAACCTAAGAAAGCAGTTTTAGAACTTTTACCTGTTCTGTTGCGATGTATTCAAGAGTAGCTTGCAGATTGGAAATGCCTACTGAACCAGCCTTCAGAGGGTAACACCTGTTTAATCAAAGAAATGCTATGAGTAGTTGTGACATTGTTAGAGCCACTGCTAACTGAAGTCCTCTGTTAATGAAATATTTCACTTTCCAGCTAGTGGCACAGGAATTTTTCTAATGACCATCACACAGAACTGTAGCTGCTTTTAAAAAAACACCACCACAGTGCAGAGCAGCAGCTGCTACGTATAATGAAAAAGTGCCTATAGATATTCAAGTGGACATGTGGTTAAGTTGTTCTATGAGAGTCTGGTTTCTGAATTTACTTTGCTAGTTGCTGACCTATGTATGTGTAGGAATTTCTCTGTAGTGTCTATCATCTGAAATTATATTTCAGTGTCTTTGGGGGCAGAGACTGTATTTTACATGCAAATTTATACAGCACCCTGCTCAATGGGACCCCAATCCTGAGCTACCACAATAGAAATAATAATTAACACAACTCTTTAACTTACTCTGGATGTCATGTGAAGCTCCTCCTTCATAATGCTCAACTCCAGTGAGCCTCGGAAATGAGAGATCAGGACCAAGAAGCAAACTCCAGTCTCCCACATGGCGGTGTAGGAAACTACATACATTTTGGTCCCCTCTTTTAAGAAATGATATATTGGAATATTTTAGAGATGTCTATAGAAGAACAACAAAAACTGAAGCATGCGGAGGCTTTTATATAAGAAGAAGTTAAATAAGGTGACTCAGTTTGGGTGTCCAGAAACACCAAGTCACTATTGAAAATTTGGACCACTTTTGTGTGAGTCGAGCCAAACTCCAGTGCACATGAGAGATGGCAGGACAGAAAATAAATAGGACAAATGTTTAAAAATGTCTGGCTTACAGGGATGTAGTTTACTTTATTAAGGTCATGTGTGTACATCAAACATAGCAAAAAAACCCCCAGATCATCAATAAGCAGAGAGCAGTTAAAATCTCGGAAAGCTGCAGGTGAAGACCAAGATACTGGGGAAATGTTGAAAACTTGTGGTGATGAGACCATTGATAAAATCACCATTTTTTTTCAACGTATGAAACCAGGAAAAAGCCTCCAGAACAATTGAAAAATGTCCTTATAATCAAATATCGAAGAAAGATGACTTATGTGAATGGAATAGCTGGTATGGTGTTGCATTCCTGTCAGTGACAGGTAAAGACTTCTTCAGTATCATTTTAAGCATAAGGGCAGAAACCACATATTAGAAACTTCATAGATTTTAAGAAAGTATTGACAACTTCCATCACGATTCACTCTGGAACATCTTGATGTCTTATGGTATGATAATAAAAATAATTAATATCAATCTTTTTATATCCAGGTGCAAGTAAATGCAGATGAGCGAACAGTTAAACATAAACACTGGTGTCAAACCAGATGTATTTTCTCACTTTTCCTGTTTGGCCTTGCCATTGACTTCATTATGAGAAAAAATATAGACAGATACAACACATGCGTTGCCTGGTTTAACAACAGTCCACTAGAAGATTTAGGGCTTGTTTTCACTGCTGGGGAGATAGATGCTGCTGCAATCGATGCAGCAGGTGTTGATTTAGCAGATCTAGTGAAGACCTACTGAATTGACCGTAGAGCGCTCTCCGGTTGATTCCGGTACTCCCCGAGAAGAATAAGGTATGTCGACGGGAGAGCATTTCCTGTTAACGCAGCACAGTGAAGACACTGTGGTAAGTCAACCGAAGCTAATTTAGGTCAACTTACCCTGGTAGTGTAGACAAGGCCTGATTTTGCTGCTGATATGGCTCTAAGTGACAGCTGAACCAGCATGCAAGCAAAGACCAAAAGACTGCTCAGCATCCCATAAAAGACAGGGTTCATAACGAGTTATGAAAAAACTAATCTAATGAGAATCCCAGCAACTCCCAACTCAAGCCTGACATTGGAAGACAAAGGAATACAAGAGGTGAGTCCTTTCACATACCTTGGCAGTAACATGCAAGATGGTGGGGATGTCCAGAAGGAAATAACATCATGGATTAGCAAGGCAGAAGCCCCGTTTGCCAGTTCACACAAGATTTGGTAATCAGAAATCTACATCTTAACGACTTATTTTCAACTCAAATGTTGTTTCCACTTTAACGTATGGCTTTGAAAGCTAGAAATCCACTAAACGTACAGACAGATATTTAAATGCCTTCAAAAGCAAATATCTCCAGAAAATACTAGGTATTAAAATGAAATGAATTTAAAACAAATGCTGGGATATGTCAGAAAGTCCAACAACTCCTTATCTCTAAAGTTGTGCAGAAAAGAAGATAGAAATATTTGGGATATGTATAGAGCATAAAGCCAGTGTCTGCCTGGCAAGCATGTGATAGGGCAGCTGGAGGAACACATGAATGGGGCTGACCAAAATAATCCCTTTGTTGAACAGTAGTTAAAGGGGAAAACTTATGGGATTTAACAACGTAGAAGACATGCAAAGAATGGCCCAGAATAGACAAGGATTGTGAAGACTTGTTTGTGCCCTAACTGACAATTGCCGGCATGGAAGTATTCAGATTCAGTAAGTGGTAACAACATCCCTGAAAGCTTGGGAAAAGGCAGCTGTGTTTTCTATAGGGCTTTTGCTTATACACACTGTAGTCTTTGTGCTGAAAGATTTGCAGACACCTGTCTCCTGCCAACAGGGATGTGGAGGTGCTCCTCTGGAAGGTATAATGAATAACAGAAATCACTTCGTTTCACACAATCTTTCCATTCTAATGAGAGCGATACAGATGCATGTTTTAGAACTTCCCTGCCCTTGCATGGGGATACTGTTGTGGTGAATCTAGGCATTCTCTAGGAATGTCAAGATCTGTTTAATAGCCTCATTGTGATTTTTTAGACTCTTTACTAACAGCTGTGGGGATCTATTCTTGTGGCCAATTGCGTGCAGCAGAATCTATAATTAATTCCCTTGGCTTGTTAAACCACTGTACAAACTTTCTGTGGTTACATTTTTCTTCAGTCTTCCACAACACATCATTAAACGGCTTAAAAAAAGAAAGTTATTTCCTTCTTTAGCTCAATCTTGAGGATATCAGATACTGACCTTAGGTTTGTGCCGCTAAAGTGCAAAGGAAATCATTTAAAGGGATCATTTAGTAGATTTTGGAAGAATGTGTTTACTTCTTTTTTCATTTGCACCAAATCAAAATACGAAGGCCAAATTCTGCTCAGTTAAATGCGGGGTGACTCATTGTCTTCAAATATGCTCCCCTTCCACTCTCCTGTCTGGCAAAGTCCTCGTAACCCCAACAAGGCTGAGCCCAGGATTCCTGGGGGGCTTGACCCCCAACCTTGCTGTGGTCACCTAGGACAGGGGCTAGGGTGTCCCCACTCCGGGGTACTGTCTCTGCACTGGGCACTTCCCTGACCCACTGATTATTACACACAATTTAAAGCAAATGCAAGTTATTTAATCAACAGTTCATTAAAAAGGAATAAGGAAAAACGGAAAAGGTTAAAGGAAAACACATTACCCCGCTCTGTGGCAGGGAACATCACAAACAGTGTCTCTGCAGCGTCAGGGTCCTTGTAGGCCCCAGGCCTCCTCCTCAGGCCCTGGCTGTGCTGCAGGGATGCTGCAGGTTGGACACGTGCTCTGGTGGTGGCCACACACCTCCGGGCTTTAGGTGGTGGGACCCTTCTTCCAGCCTCAGCCCCCCGTCGGGTTAAGATCCCCCTCCCAGTCTGGCCTACAAGGACCCTTGGTTGGGGGTGTCTTTCTGCGCTGGGCCTTTTGCCCAGGGTGCCCCCTTGGCTGGCCCCAGTTGCTCACCACACCTGGCTTCAGACTGCTCCAGCTCCACTGCTCTAGCTCCGGCTCCACTCTGCCTCCACACTGATGCTGCTGCTCTGCCTCCAGCCCCCTGGGTTGCTTCTCTAGCCCCTCTGGCTCTGTGGCTGCAGCTCTGCTCCCAGCACAGGGTCTGCTCTCCCTGGGCTGTGTCTTTGCCTCTGTTGGCTGGCACAGCTCTGCCCCCCAGATCAGCTTGGGCCCCTGCTCTTCCCTTAGCTCGGCCCCACTCTGCCTGATCCAGGCAATTCCAGCTCACACGGAGGACGAGACCCACCCTGGCCTCCTGACTCCCTGATTAGCCTGCCCACCCTGTCAATCAGGCTGACCTAGAGCATTGGCCTCTCCCCATTGTTCCTGGGCACTGTCAGTCTCAGGGTCCTGATTTCCCATCGATCCTTCCCCTTTCTTTTGGTACTGGGAGCTAGCAACTAAAACACTCCCACTGAGTCTTAGTAAGGGGACAAGAGTCCCCTTACACATGTGCTAAACTCAGCTGGGCCCTGATGAGGAATCACAGTTTGTGTAGGACCAGCCCTAGCCAGTTTTACTGGCAAGGGCAGAAAACATTCTCTCCCTGTTCCTCTTCCTCTTCTCATGCCCCCTCTCCCCCGTCTGAGCCAAAATAAAATAAAATAAAATGACCCACCGCTGATCAATTGACAGAGCAAAAGAAAATAAAAAGCTGCCCAATCAGAGAAGCAAAAACAACTGATCAATCAGACTGGAGGAAAAACAAACACAAAAACCACAGCCAAGTGGTGCACTTGGTCCAGTGTCCTCTAGAAGAAGGTGCTGACGGCACCTGCCTGCCAGCACATAGAACTGGCTGTGGGAAAGTGAACAAGAGTGCTGTAGCCTGGGGACTTTGCATGTGAGTGGGAGAAAAGTGGAATTCCACCCTAAGAGGAGTCAAAGGATGTAGGGCCTGTCATTTGAAAGCCTGAAAGCCTAAGAGGGGCCAGAGATACAGCTAACCCTGTAAAAGTGACCATGGGCCATCCTGGAGAACCTCCTTTTTCCTCAGAAGGATGTTACTGAGGATGGTAGGCAAAAAACGTAATGTACCTTTACTAATCTTTTCCTTTAGCTCTTGGAAGAGCTATTAATACTCCTCCAACACAGAGGCTGCTATGCTAGATTTTTAGCAAGGCCAGTACCTTGCTTGTTCACAGGAACAGGGCAGTCAGGCAGAGTGGGTGAACAGGTGCGATGTTCCCTGCACACACATGCCTACTATACAAAGCTGTTGTGTCTAATTTTAAGTTTCCCAGGATTCCTTTAGGAGGACAAATGTCTTGGGTGTGATCTCCTGAAAGTGAAGAAATATGTCAAGTGTTTGGATATCACTTCATCCTGAGGTACTGTAATGTGTCTGGTGTAAATACCTTGTCTTAACTTTTAAAAACTCTAAATATGTTTAAATGGGATGGGACACGTTAACAACCATCTTGGGCTTGAATTTTTTCCCCTTCATACATTCATCCCCAGATACATGTACTTTTTTAGTGAGTGTGGAACTTTTAAAAATATATCTTCAGCCTTGTTTCACTGAGCATCTCTTCCCAGGCAGTGATAGCATATGGGCAGTTTATAAAAGGGTTAAGATATTGCATTCATTACTAATACGAGTGGTGAATATTGTACAGAATTCATACTGTAAGTGGGTTCAAGGCCCTTCTTTGTGGTCACTATCTTCCGGGCCAAAGAGGACTGGAAGTAATGCCCTTCTGAGCCAACCAACATTGCTTTTTAGTGTCTCGGAGATCAGCAGCTGAGCATTAGGAGGAAACTTCTTCCTGCCTGTACTGGAACTGAGCATCCTGTATTTCAAACACATGGCTCTTGTAGGCCAGGCCCAGAAATCAAACCCATATCTCCTGCAGCACAGCACATGGTGCTACGGGACCAGCCCATCAGTGGTTGTATTAAGGTTAGCAAGCCTTTTTCTGTCTGACGTGCCATTCTTTTCAATGGGCATTTTGTGGGGATGAGGCATAAAATGAACACTAAAACCTTTCTAATTTGCATTAATGATTGGGAGACCTGTTGCAATTGTTTTGCATTTTCTGAATGAAAGAGCAAATTAACAAACACAATAAAAAAGCCAGACTGATGGATCACAAACTGTACATTTCTCATTTATTTGACAAGTATAATTTTAAATTTAGATATGACCATTCTTCCTACTAGAGCAGTAATTATTCTGTAGCACATATAGTATCAGAGCACAACAGTAAAGTTTTAGTAATAGCAGAGCTCACTACAGTAATCTGCTTTATTAAATTTCTGCTGAAAAGTGGGGAGAAATCACTGGGTTCTGAGCTCTTCTGGATTAGGGTGTGTGTGCATTAATGCGGCATGGTCTCATGGGGTCCAAAGTACCCCATTCAGCAAGTAGTTAGATTAGCCACAGGAATCTTGTTTTTGGAGGTGCTTGACCATTTCTGCCCTGGTAGTCTGTTTATGCTCATGGTCCTAATTCTCCTTCCTCTGGGCTGTTCACTATGCAAAATGCAGGGGAAAGATCCCTACCTGAATTCAAAGTGGTTTTCTGAAGAATGTTTGAGTGAATGAGTTCAAATGCTATGAAGGTATGATGTAAGAAGTTTTCAGAGAGGAAAATCTAGGACAATATAAGTAACACTGAATGTACCACTGTGTGGGTTTTGTCACTAACGTGTCTGGTACCATATATACTAACAGTTTGAAGGAATTTTTAAAAAAATGTATATACCTACATACAGTTTGCGACCTGTATGCTAGTTGAGCCATACTTTTTTAATCAATGTTTTAAAAAATGTGCATTATGGCTAACCCTAACCCAGTACAATCTTTTTGTTTAAACAAACAACCTGGAAATAACATTTGTTTAACTTCTAATTTTCTCTGTTTTAAATTTAATTTTTATTTTAAAAATTTAATGTGTACATATATTTGGAGCATTTGAGAGGCACTCTTTAAGAAATGAACCAGACTATTAAAATGTTACTAACATATGGGCCCTGATCCTGCAAACACTTTACAGATAGTTTAATTTTCCCTCTATGCATATTCCCATTGATTTCAGTGAGCCTATGCGTGACAATACACTTAAGTACATTCAAAAGTGTTTGCAGGATTGGAGTCTTGAGGCACAGCATAAAAATTAGCTCAATTTTATTTTTAAGAGCCTTTCCGGAGCATATTTTTTAAAAAATGAACATACTGAAAATGGAAGGCAGCCATTGAAAAGAGAACAATAGTTTCCTTTAGTTCCAAATTTGTTAGTCTCTAAGGTGCCACAAGTCCTCCTTTTCTTAAAACTGAGATGGTAATTTTGATTGCTGTGCTTTTACACTGTAGATTTTATTTGCAGTTGTATTCAGCTCCCTAGGGATGTGTATTAAGTCCTCCCCCTTTCTTATCTACCTCAACTACATTGTTTTAAAGAAGAGGAAAGTAATTCTCAATGTCATACAGAAATCTGGGGCAGAACCAGACTGAATGCCAGGTGTCTTCATTCCCATTTCTGTGCTCTAATCATTTAGACCATGCTGCTCTCATACAGGAGACCGGCTGAGAGGCTTAGAGCACACAGGAAAATTTGATCTCCAAATGTCCCTGTTAATTTGAAAGGTTTGCCTTCTCTCCTAAACAGTCTAATATCCTAGGTCACTACTGCAGGGATATCATAGCCTGCCTGGCTTGTAATGTTGATTGAAATGGTGGTGGGGGGGGAGCATCCTCAGTTCAGATACACAGCTTCCATGGAGCCAGCAAAAATGAGCTATTCTTGTGTTCTTTGAGCTTTCTGCTTAATGAAAATTGTTTGGGTGGCCAAGAACCATAGGGTTAAGTTAAGGAAAGTGCAACACGTATTTGACTTCAGGCACGTTAGTTAAGGCAACACCACCTAAACTAATGTTCCATTTAAAAAGAAAAACACTGATCTGTGATCATGTCATATTAAATATAAAGAGGCTTGGAAAGATCAGGTTTTTATCAGTAAATGTTGATAAATGTCGATTTCACTGCTCACACACAAATTGATGGGAAAAAATCTTTCAATCAATGATCATCAAAGTTTACAGATAAACAAAGTAAGAAAAATGCTGCTTGAGAACTTATTAGAGATTGATTTAAGGATATTTACATTGTATATTTTGACATGTGATGTTGACCATTTGTGTTTTAATGGTTATAAAGCTTTAACTCTTTGAATCTCAGTGTTTACTGTCATTAAATAATTGTCTGCCATCTATAATTTCCCACAATATAAATAAATGAAAATATACAGTCATACAAACAAAAAAAGATTAAAACCCATAACTTTGTGAAAGTGTGAAAATTTAAATTGATAAAAATAGAAAAAATATGTAAAAATAAATATCAATATTACCTGTTAAAATGGTCTATTAATAAATACAATCAAATTCTACCAGGCCCAAGTACAAGGAAAACTGACTATGATAGTTAGAATATAACTTTTGAAGTTTATGGCTTAGATTTTTAGGGAAATATTCAAGGGAAGACCAGAGAAGGCACTGAAAATAGATATGCCGCTTGTATGTGTGAACATGTTAAGTACAATATAAAGGTCCTCTTTCTGAGTTAGGTTCCTATACAAAAGCTGTATAATTGCACCTATTACAGCAAAATTAATGGCATTTTTAGTCCTTGTAAATTTGAGATTGAAAAATAGTTCTGTAAAATTTAACTCTCTCTTTGTACTCTACTCTGTTGGAGCACAGTGTGTTACATCACATGATTCATCACAAGGTAACAAAGAATAATTGTCATCACTGTATGCTATTTGCCACCTGACTAGTCCTACTAAAAGCTTCCTTTAGGAACAAAGGGACTTACTCTATGTCATGCATTGACATCTTGTGCTGTACACAGAGTAATTTGGATGCTAACTTGCCTCACCATTGTATAAAGTTCTTCAGTAAATAAAATTCAGTACTTGCCATTGAGCGATTTTCTTTTAGAAAGCATGTGCCAGTTTGATATCACAATGTTCATGAAGTAGCATGTGAGCAAGAAACAGAGGGAACTGGTCTCCAAAACGAAGATGTCTATTTTCACATTGCTACTGATTTTAGGGTTAGGTACTAGTGGAAGTCTAGTCTTGTTCTAGTTTCAGTTATTACCAAGAGATAACATCATTTCATAACACATCTGACTGCCAAGTGAAACAGTTGAAGCCAATGAACTGATTGCATAATGCAGTTGAGAATGTGCTGTAAAATGTCCAGAAAACATGCCAAAATTAGCATTGTGACTATTGTGACTAACTCTTGGAGAGAGAAGCATTGGATATCTTTTTTTTCTCCTTAGGAAAATAAGAAAGGCTTTGAATCACTCTTTCCCACTCCCCCCCAACCAATTAATCATTAAGAAAGCTTTGAACTAAGGGAGGCTATAGGAACCTATAGAACTAGGTTCTTGCTAGAAATCACAATTGAATATGATGGTCTAGATCTTCAGCTGATATAAATGGATGTAGCTCCATTGACGTCAGTTTACATGAGTGGAGGCTCAACACTTCTTAAAAACAAATCTCATTCACATGGGAATGGTTTAGAGTAGGCAGAATAGATTTTTACTTTCGTAGCCTTAAGCAGTTTGACTGAAATTGAGCCACTTAGCTTGTTGGTAGAGAACATAATTTCCTAGAAGAACTCAGAGATTCACATTAAAACCAAGTGTAATTTGCAAATTGGTGGATATTATGTGAAAGCACAGGCATCAGGCACTTTTGCAGCTGCTATGTGCTGCAAAAAATGGCAGAATATTTATGCACATGAAACATATGTTGTGAAAAAGTGGGTTTTTGCTATACTGCTATATAACTTTGTATATTTCTTTCTTTTTTTGAGCAGGCACAAATGTTATCTTAAACTAACTTGGGTAAGCTGCCTTGCATTGAATATAGACTATTAAGACTTGTTTGGGATTACATTCATTGTGGGCATGAGCATTTACAAATAACATTGAAAGCAACAGGAGCTGCACCTGCTTACCTCGGTGGCTGAATTTGGCCCTCAGTGTTCATGAACTGGGAATGAGCAAGTGCTGGTTTGGTCCTTTTCCTTATGCGAACAGGAATGGCCTGTAGTTAGTAAAGGTTGTTTGCCTGACTGTGTAAACCGAAGGTACTGTATGTTGAATATGTGCATAGATTATGCATCTTTACTGGGTTACTGAAGGGAAGAGCCAGCCATAGGATTGTTTTTGGCTTAGTGATTTTGCTGGCTTGATTTGATGAATTGTGTTTGGAAGGAAAGAATCACTTTGAGTAGACATACTATTCCCATTGGATTGAGTCTCATGATTCGGATATGCGTGGGTGAGGAGATGTTAATACAGCTTCAAGGGAAGAGATGAAATGGCTTTATTTCTATGGAGATCATAATGTTTCCTGTGATCAACATCAGTGTACTGTATGTTCCAGCAATTGCAGTAGTCTTCATACATTTTCGGGAGAAAATGACCATAGCAGATGTTGACAGTTAGCTCTGAGAAAGGTATAATGAATAGGACCATGTTAGAAGTAGAAAAGGCAACAGTATATACAGCACATGTATTTCCTTTTGGCCCAGCATGGAAAAATGTTTTATCTAGAAGAGTAACTTGCATAAAAATTTACAGCTAACCGTTTAAACATATAAAACAGGTGTAAATTCTATAGGCTGGATTTTCAGTGGGTATAAATCAGCATAGCTCCATTGACTTTACTGGAGATGTGCCCATTTGCACCACTCTGTAATCTTACAGTAAGTCAAACAGGCATAGCTGTAAGAAAAATAAATCTTCTGGATTCATTTTAATCTGTAAAATGTGCTGCCAGGTAAACTCTTAATTTGAAAAAGCATTTTGATTTTAAATTACATTATCACTCACTTACACTGCTTGAATGACTCTTGGCAAGACGAGCCATCCTGGGCTCTGCACTCGGAAACACTGTAAATGGTGCTTGTTTTTTAACGTAGCCATGACTGTGAAGAGAAGAGTTCAGTGGAGCTCCCTGTGGTTAACACAAGCCATTATTGGCAGTGAACAATTTTTCCTGACCCTATTAATCATGAAAGCAAAAACCCAAGATAAATAACGTACTAAACAAACCTCAGACTTGGATGCCCTTAATTAGTATTAAAGGTGCTGAGCGTACATGCTGACATTACTGCCAAGGATGTAATTTGTAGTACTTTTAACTTCTCTAATGGATTATTTCTCTCTCTCTCTCTCTCTCTCTCTTTTTTTTAGAGCAATGTTAACATTCTGAGAAGGAAGGCCTTTCTCACTTCAGTACGTGAACAATAATATTCATTAATATCAATAAGAGTTGTGTGCACAGTGGGAGGAGAATAGACCTCTTTTTGTTCAAAATTTTAACTATATTTTGGGAAAAGATTGCCTAAAGGAAGACTTTTTTTCAACCTCATTAACACCCTTCTCGTATCCCCCCTCCAATTAATAAAAGGTTATTTTTACTTTTTCCAACTTGAGGATTACATTGTAAAGTAATCTTTATGGTAAGGTAGAGTGGGACTTAATCTATGTTAGAAAATGCTCACCAATATTGCTATGCAGGTGTAGCAATTCTGGCAAAAACTCCTAGTGTAGACAGGTTTCAGAGTAACAGCCGTGTTAGTCTATATTCGCAAAAAGAAAAGGAGTACTTGTGGCACCTTAGAGACTAAGGTGCCACAAGTACTCCTTTTCTTTTTTCTAGTGTAGACACATCTTATATCAGCAAAAGAATACTTTGCTGATATAGTTTATACCAGTTTCTCAAACTAAATCGATAGTGGAGAAGAACTTTTCTGTTAGTATAATTGCATCTGCACTAGGGCTTTTGCTGGTATGGAAATGTGGCATAAGAAAATCAAAACCCTGGCCTATATTGCTATACCAGCAAAAGTTTTAAAGGCCTGAGGGACAGTGCATAGCAGAAGCAGACCAGAGAGGGAGTCGTGAATTCTCTCTCTGGCTCTCCTACTTTGCTCCAGGAGGAAAGTAATTTGCTACTGAACTATGCATTAGCCCAGATGCACTGCCCAGTGTGCCGATGGGGTCCGCTCACCATTCCCCACCCACATGAATAGGACAGTGAGTCCCTGTGGATGCTGTTGTCTTTAAACATGGTGGCCTGACAGCAACCTACCCCACAGAAGGCAATTTTGGGGGCACCTGACACCACTTACTCCTCTGCACAGGTATGTGGGATAAGGGACAATTTTGCCATTAATGTTTATTGCCTAACTGAAAAATGTAAAAGTGCTTGAAACTCACTGTAGACATGCCAATTAATCAAAAGATGCAGAGACTCAAACAATATAATAGGACACCAGGACAGGAAGAAGGATGTTTTTTTACTTTCATCTTTTAATCACACCCAAGAATATCTTCTTATACAGCTGTTTTCTGAGGAGCTAATGTTACTAATTAGCCATGTATAAAGTGCACAATTTTAAAATCCATGGTGAAACAGATACGGTTAATATACAAAACATGTCAAAGATTTCTCCCCTGCCACACTTCCTCCTCCTTCTCCAAAAAAAGAGAGAGAAAAAGATGATCAGATTGAAAGGGCTTGGAAAATCAACAGGCCTCTGTAGAAGGTGCTGTAGAAAAGCGGTCTTTTGGCACTTTGCCTTTAAGGCAAGAGATGAGTTCTGCAGAAGATCAAGAAGCAATAAACAGGCTGAGTTTTTGTAAAGAACAAATTGTGCCAGGCAGACTTGATCACTCTTTTTGGATCGAATTACAAAAGTAGAGATTGAAGAGTGTGCTTTAGGATGTAACTTAACTGGGCTTCAATAAAACATTTCAGAGGAACAGCCGTGTTAGTCTGTATTCGCAAAAAGAAAAGGAGTACTTGTGGCACCTTAGAGACTAACCAATTTATTTGAGCATGAGCTTTCGTGAGCTACAGCTCACTTCATCAGAAGTGAGCTGTAGCTCACGAAAGCTCATGCTCAAATAAATTGGTTAGTCTCTAAGGTGCCACAAGTACTCCTTTTCTTTTTAATAAAACATTTGATTGTCTTACAGAATCCTGTTGGAGTAACTAATTCAAAGTAGCTTCGGGCATAAGCACTATGATGAGGCATTAAAAACATGCTGAATAACTGTTCAAGGAAAGAAAAAGAAAAGATAGCAATAAACAGCAATATGTAGAATTGGGGGAGGTACCCAGTGAGATGCCCAAGTGTGAGGCCCTGCAGTGGCTTGTACAAGCATGGGCTCAGACTGCAGACAAGACTCAGCTGTGAAGAATATAATTATGATTCTTTATTGAGGCTTCAGGACACGGACAGGTCCTGGAGTTCTTCCTGGTTCTCCAGCTTCCAGACTGACTGACATAGCCTGTGATGCCTGTTATCACTGCAACATGCTAGAAAAACTCCACCGTCCACCTGTGCCACAATAATTGGTTTTCTGCATATGAAAGCCAGGGCCGACGTTAGCGGGTGGCAAGCAGGGCAGTTGCCTGGGGCCCCTGCCACAGGGGCCCCCACAAAGCTACATTCCTCAGGCTTCAGCTTCAGCCCCAGGTGGTAGGGCTCAGGGCCTGGGCTTCAACCCCATGCAAGTCTAAAGCTGGCCCTGCTTGGTGCCCCCCCTGAAACCTGCTCATGGCCCTCCAGTTGCTAACTGACAACTGTTGTTTCCAGCTCTCTTCAGACACTATCTCACAGTCTAATAGGTCTCATCACTGGTGCTCCAGTTCAGCAAAGTGCTTAATAGAGCTGGTTGAAATTTTTCTAACAGAATTACAACACAGAAACACAGCCTTTTTTTGAAAATGAAAACTGATGTGAAAAAATATTTTTTGAAAAAAAGTTTCATTCATGACTTTAATCAATTTTTATCAAAATGTCAACAAACATTTCAGACGTGTGCTCTTGCTACATGGTTCTCAAACCACAGAAATGTATGAAACAGGTAAACACATGTTATCGTGTAAAATTTATTGTATATCAATCCTAAATGTAACCGGGTTTTGGGGTGATGCACAGTATTCCACTATTATTTTAAATACAATGGATTTCCCCAATATACTTTCTTGACCACGTCATATCGTTAGTCACTATAAATGAGGAGTTTTCAAACTGGGGGCTGGGACCCCTCAGGGGGTTGCGAGGTTATTACGGGGGAGGGGGGTCGCGAGCTGTCAGCCTCCACCCCAAACCCCACTTTGCATCCAGCATTTATAATGATATTCAATTTATAAAAAAGTGTTTTTAATTTATAAGGGAGGGTCACACTCAGAGGCTTGCTATGTGAAAGGGGTCACCAGTATAAAGCTTTGAGAACCACTGCTATAGATAAGGACAGATAAATGTGTTATAATTACCACCCCAGATCAGCCATCCAGGGCCATATATGGACCTCCATCATGTGCCTACTCTCCATTATGGTCTGAGAGTGTTGAGCATTCTCCATAGCTAAGTGGCGAATGTGATGTTCAGAGACATCTCTTTCTAAACACATTAGTTTTGGAGGACAGGAATATGAATTAAAACATTTCCACTCTTTTTTCTGCTGTTTTCTCAAACAATAAACAGCCCATCTCCTGCAAATGGGCTACTTTCAGAAAGGAAAGAGATTTAACCGGAACAGTACAAACCCTGCACAGTACCCTGTTATTTATGTTACATCATCTGATCAGACAATTGTTCTGAGCATGCATGCATTCTGAGAGCCTTTAAAGTGGAACACTATGCAAACAGCAAGATACGAAGCACCTTCAAGCTATATTCTCAGAAGTGGGCCACTGGGGAGAGGGGGCAGTGGGAGGGAGCAGAGCAAAAGCCTCATTTTCTGTAAATGTGATTTATGCTCCACTAGCCTTATAGGCTAATCCTACTGAAGGTAGTGGACTATTCAAGTTACATGCCGGCTTAAATACCTTGCTGAGTCTGGGCCTATGTGTGTCTATCAAAATGCTTAAGGGAAATGCCTCAAATTATAAAAGTTTAATTCTTATTTAATAATGAAGAAAACCCTATACTTTTGTTTCATTTTAAGACTAAATTGTGTTTTCCTACTGGGTGTATGTTATAAGGACATGTGTCTTGAAATAAATGTTTTACATCTGTCATCTGGGGTTGAAGGTCGTATTGTTATACCAAAAAAATAAAAACCAGCAGGATCTTATTAAAGGGGAAAAGGCAAAATGCCACATTTATTGTGAATACAGAAAGAATCATAGTAAGCAGTTAGTTATAGCTATAACATTCCATTCAATTTCATATTTATTCACACATTCATTCATACACACACACATACAGATTCTGCAAGGTGGTTGTTATAGTTACCAGCCTTAGAGTTGCTCATGCCAAGCCACTGGCCAGGTGGCCTGGACATGAGGAGGGAGCAGGGCCTTGTCAGATGCTCATCTGATGCTCCTGGAAGTTGGTTTGCAGAATCAGACCCCAAAGTTCTCAGTTTCTAGAGTCCATTTTTATAGGAATTTCTTCCTATGCCAGTCTATGGGAATTGCTTCATCATGCTGTTGCTGAATCATTCAGCAGATGGCACATTCCTGACAGCTCCCTGCTGCCAGATGTTATCTTGCTCTTCCATTCTTGAGGCTGTTGGGTGGATTCCTGTCTGCCCTCCGGGGGTCCTCTGGTTATTTCCACTTGACGCCTTCTTCAGCCGATGGACCCTGGATTCTTAGGCTGGCACCTCCCTGATCATTCAGTTTTTATCCACACCAAGCATCCATCCACATACATCCTCTTTCTCTATTTTAATTACAATTGTTAACAAAGCGAGATGAATACAACAAAAGGGCGGGGAGTCTCTGGGTGCTGTTTCTGTTGTTACAGAGTATTGCTTTGAGTCTCTCTCTGTGTGAGTAGTTGTTGTTACAAAGAATTGCTTTGAGAACAGACTCTGTCTTAGAATGTACTAACACAATTAGCACCTTGCAAGTTTCACACATAGAGGGAGAGAAACCAAGAGACCAAGAGAGACCAAAAACCAAGAGACCTCTTAATTAGTAATACCCTGGAATTTAAACTATGGGGAATCAAACTCATTTGTGATTTTAATACAGAACTTCTTTAATATGATCCAACAGTATGACATGAAATGCACGAGACATGAAATGGAAAAGGAATTATTCCATCTATTAACTCTGTGTAGCATTTTATCAGGCTCTTTGGAACTCTTTATCAACCATCCAGTGTCTTTGTCAGAGTCAGTAATATCCTTTTCCTAGTTATTTATTTGTCAGAGGACTCTTTGTTCTCTCTGTGAGAGAAGCAATGTCAATCAATTTGTTAATGCCCCCTTTGGATAATATTACTGTGCTCTTATTAAGTTTTTAGAAGAGGTTTAAACTTATTTCTAATACTCCCTTTGTGGAGGTGGGGAGAAGTTCTAAAACTTTTTTTTTAAAGAAGTGATTTTAGGCCCAGGTGCATCTGCATTGGCCAATTCACCCAGGTCCCTGAAAAGATCACTGGCTTCCTTAAAGGGGCCGAATCAATGTTGATAGGCCAGAAATGCCAATTCCCAGATATATTTTGGATCGGGGTGGCCAACCTGTGGCTCCAGAGCCGCATGTGGCTCTTCAGAAGTTAATATGCGGCTCCTTGTATAGGCACCGACTCCAGGGCTGCGAGAAGGGTGACCAGATGTCCCGATTTTACAGGGACAGTCCCAATTTTGGGGTCTTTTTCTTATATAGGTTCCTATTACCCCCCCACCCCAGTCCCGATTTTTCACACTAGCTGCCTGGTCACCCTAGCTGCAGGTGGGAGGCACTGGGACCGGGGGGGAGGGGTGAGGGGGACGCTAATGCAGGGCTGCTGACATATTACTGTGGCTCTTTGGCAATGTACATTGGTAAATTCTGGCTCCTTCTCAGGCTCAGGTTGGCCACCCCGATCTAAATTTCAAACCACAAAAGACATTAAAGGGATTGTGAATGCCACATAGGAGATTTCATGACTCCCTGGATACAGACCAAGAATCTTTATGCTGCGTCTCTGGCTTTTACATGAAAAGGATAGCTTCATAAAACAGATTTACATGGGCGTTTAAAAAAACAAAACAAACCCTGCCGGATTTTTGTTTAATTATTTGCACAAACATAACAGAACTTCACACAAGGGTGGACAAAGTCTGTGTAAAGAACCTTCACTTGAAAGGAGCAAACAATGGACGTGGGGAAAATTTTAAAAGGAAACATGTAAAGTTTCCCTTTGGTCCAAGGAGGTTCGCAGAATTTAGGGCCACGCCATGACTTTGCCAGGGGCCTTGTGCAGGAGGCAGCACTGAAGGCAGATTTTCCCCCTTTTCCTCCTTCCTGCAGCTGGTGGGGATTGTGGGGAGAACCCAGCAGCAAGAATTCTCTGGCATGGGCATAGCCTATTTCCCCTGCTGTGCCAGCACAGCTATTCTAGCTGGTGCACTGGAGGTGGCGAAGCCGTTCGTTGCCTTTTCCCACCCACACGCTCAGGGCAGAAGAATGCAACGGCTCAGCTGAGGCTAGGTCTCCCCCTGTGCTTTACCACAGCATGTGCAGTCCATGCAAGGAGAACAGGGCCCTCTTATGCCCTGTTGCTCCCCTGCGTGACCACACAGGCCGGGCCACACAATTTGCCTTTGGGCAACAAAAACAGGTTCCTTAAGGGACTAACAAGGCATTGCAGTGCAAGTTACCAATATTCGGCTGACACCCAAGCGAGCCATGTGAAATGAAAAGCGAAGGAGAATAAATAAAAGAGAAATGCAGAAGAGAGGAACAGAATGGAAAGGAAGCAGGAAAGGAGAAAAAGCCAGGAGGACAAGGAGGGGTAATTTACATTTGCTTCATTTCTGAAATAGTCGGAAAAGATGAGTGAAGAGAAATGTCATATCGATCTTTTGAAATGAGAATGTTCTCTCTGACTGGCTTAGGGAGTTACTCCCGCTAAGCACAGAACTGAAAGTACGGATTTCTTCTATGCAATTACCACCAACAGGCATCAGCTACTGTTTGCATCCTCACTCTAATGAACACGGAGCAGCCAAAACCAGGTGTAGCTGAATAGGAGGAACATGACTGAAGAGATTATTGCTTCCTTGGAAATTCCTTGACAACAGTTGCTGCAGAATATATCTGCTAAAAAGGAGTTACAGAGCCACTCCGTAAGTGGGAGTCTAGTAGGACTGCCAGTTTTCATTGGACATGTTCCTGGAGATTTCATCACCTAACATAATCTATCATTAGAGATTGATCTTTAATTTCCTGGAGACTCCAGGATAATCCTGGAGGGTTGGGAATCATAGAGTCCAGCAGGAAAAGTTCAGCAAAGAACCATAAAGAAACTAGATCCCATTCAGCAGAAAGGAAAAAAAAAGTAAGAAAATGAAAACAGAGTGAGATGTAACATCACTGGATACATTCAGGGCTAAATTCTGGCTTTTGTTGCCAGAGGAGCAACGGGAAAGAGTTGGTGGGAATGCAGCTGTAGCAGAAGCTCATGTAGCCATCCTACCCAAGAGATGCAGATTCAGGAAAGACAGCTAAGTGGGCTCTGAGGACAGTGCAATCAGAAACTCTCCTTACAGCTGTCCCAATGGGGAGCAATATCCTACTTCTTCATGCAGACAGAGAAAGAAAGAGAAAGGACATAATGCTACAATCCAAAACAAGGGTGGTCAAACTTACTGGCCCTCTGAGCTGCATACAACAATCTTCAGAAGTTTGAGAGCAGGGGCACACCTGCTGGGGGCCTGGGCTTGGAGCTTCAGCCCTGCAGAGGTGCCTGATGGGGCTGAAGCCCCATTCCTGCTGAAGCCCCGAGCTCTGGCAGGTGCGCCCCGCAGAGCTGAAGCCCAGAGCCCCCCTTCCCTGCTGGGCAGAAGCCGCTACCCCATCACCCTGCTTCAAGGCAGAGCTCCTCACCTCCTAGTCTGGTAGGTGGAGAATGGGGGGAGGGATTAGGGGGGCTCTGTGACCCACGCTTTAACAGTAAAAGAAGTGCATGTGGCTCGTGAGCCACAGTTTGGCCACCCTTGGTATATAAACTGCATTCCCCCAAAGTGTTCAGCATAAACTGAAATGGCTGAAGAGATTCTGTTTGGATTTGGATTAGGTTTTGATTAAGGTTCAGTGGTAAGGCTGGATCTAGGCTAGGGTTGAGTTTTGGTTGTGCTGGCGCCCTTTTTGAGAGAACAGAAATCCTCCACGACTGAGTGTTCTACGCACGATTTTGGCCCATCTAAACCGGAACAGGAAAACTAATCCCCCTCTGGGTGTGAATTCAAACTGGAATCCAAAGAGCAAGGGTGGGTTTGGATCCTGGCAATCAAACCTGAATCCCTCGCCCTTGATTTCTGAAGTGGTTCACATTTGTTTCTGATTTTGGCCCATTTCTTGTTAAAAGCAAAGAAAAATGGTGTACTAATACAGATGTATTCAGTGTTAACGCACTCAGTCATTAGAGAATTGTTAAATGCAAAAGGAATTAACCTTTGCCTTGTAATAATAACTGATCCATGGGTATCAATTCCAGTAAAAGCAGCATGCTTTGCATGTTGCTATTGGCCTGTAATGCTTTTAGTCATTGTGTGACCTTTATTATTAATTGATACATGTGACTGTAGTATTTCACACCAATGCAACACAATGTATCATAACTCTCCTGGCAACAGTTTCCCTGAGGCCTTTAATCTGGAACTATGTTCCCATGGTTGGTTTCCAAAGAAATGTGCTATAATACATAAACTATTTCAGAATTTGCCTTTCAGCAGGGGAAGCCTTGGTAATAAAAATAAGTTGCTGGGCCAAATTCTGACCTCAGTTACACCCGTGAAACCCCACAGAGATCATGAGTTTTGTGGGTGTAACTGGAAGCAAAATTTGCTCATTTATATTCAAGACTCTTCAGCATAACGGTGATAGTCTGGGAAGAGGCAGTGTTAAAGAGACAATACTAAGTATGTTACTTTCTTGGAGGACATTTTATCAAGATACTGGAATGTCTGGGTGATCAGTGTCCTGTTTCAATGGAATCTTCTGAAATATACGCCCGTGCAGGCCTGCCGTGTGTTTTTCATTTTAAAGTACGCGAGAATTAAAATAAGGTGCTCCATTTTCATTTATGAATATTTTATGAAATTCAGTGATTCTTCAAGTATGTTTTAGCCTGGAGCCATCCTGTCCTCTTGCTGGAACTCTCAGTAAATTGGGTCAGACCTAAAAAAAACCCCTTCGGTGCTCCGTGAAGGTGTATTAGAATGGCTTCCACTGAATCCCTTTCTTCTGCCAGTACTGCACTGTTATTTCAGTGGGGTTAAAGGGCACTGTGCTGTTTGTAGTGCTGTCTTTTGGATGAGATTTCAAATCAAGGTCTTCTCCACTTATAGTCATTAAAGATCCCTTGGCACTTTACATGCGCATAAAGATACGAATTAGAATCTCCTGACCACATTCCACTTGAGTGTTTATATTTTGCCTATCTAAATACTTCCCTTGCTGGCTAGAATCATCTTCATTTGGTCCTGAATAGCAGTCTGCTCTTGCTGTGTTCTGTTCAACCATTGCTGTGTAAGTGGTTGGTGAAGTGATTCCTTTAGATGCAGTTTATATAGGAAAGTGCTGTATAAATGTAGTCGTCATTATGGTTATTGACTAAAATGTGCTTTATGTAATTAAGCTATGTAAAATATGCTGTAAGAAGCCAGCCTTTTGCACTGCAGGATTTGAGTTTAGGTGCCAAATTTGCTCCCCAGGTGCCAATCTGGCCACTGATACATTCACTAGAGGAGGAGGTGGTCAGGGGACAAGGCACGGGGGGGTTGGAGGGGTCAGGAGTTCTGAGGGGGGGGCAGTCAGGGGGCAGGAAGTGGGAGGGGGCGGAGGCCAAGCTGTTTGGGGAGGCACAGCCTTCGCTACCCGGCCCTCCATACAGTTTCGCAAACTAATATGGCCCTCGAGCAAAAAGTTTGCCCACCCCTGACTTACGTCCTGTGGAAAACTTAATTTTACAACATCATTCATATCTTCCCTGTGATGAGTGGCCTAATCGAGCTAGGGTTCTGTAGTCAACTTACTGTGGGGCTACAGTGATGCCAAGGTTTCTAAAGCAAATTGCAGTGACAGATAAAATATGTTCTGAATGTGATTCACATGGGAAGGAAAACAAGTCTCTGTGGAGCAACTGGGTTTGGTTTTTTTTAGAAGTACATCAGGGTGTGCTGTTTAGTGTATCACTTATTGGGCTTTTTCAGACTGTGAGTCAAGCCTAACTTTAACTAAAGTTGCTGAGAATAATTTTGATCAGATGTCTTGCCAAGGTCATAAATAAATAGAACGTGGGGGATTGCAGATTGCTTACTAATGGATTACAGTCTTTCTCATGGAAGTATTGATTATAATCAGCTTATACTTCCATGGGTCTGTGACGAAGACAAATGGATGAAACTAAAAGGGAAAATCAAGTTAAAGTTTTTGGGGTAGAGGCGGTGGGGGGTGATGGAACTCAATTTCTCTTTAGGCACTGAGAATAATTAGACTTTGGAATTCTCTCCCTAGGGAAGTAGTCACAGATCAATCACTTGGGACATTTAGTCCTAGATAAATACTGGAAAATGGTGCTGCAGGGAGCAATCCAGCATTGGTAGTGGGATGGACTTGGATAAACTAATACAGTGATTGCCATTAGACAGTCAGTGTTTACCATACCAACCGATAGCACACTACAGTGTCTGCCATAGCATGGTGAGAGACAGTGCCTGCCCCACACAAGCCCTGAGCAGGCTAATGAGGTCCAGAAGGGGCCAGTTAACTTTATATGCTGAACCTGCAGGGGAACCAGGGCTTGATAAGGCTTAATGGCTGATGAAGCCCAGCTGGACAAGGAGGTGGGCTAGGATTAAAGCCCGGAAGTGAGAGCAGGAAGGGGATTGTAGAAGGGAGTCTGCAATCACTCCCTGGCAATTGAGAGGTGGTGTGGAGGAAACCAGCTGCGGAGAATAAGCCTGGGGTTTTACCCATAAAGCAGGGTAAACCCAGGGAAGTTATCAGAAGGAAAGTCTGAGAGAGGCTGGGTAGGAGGAAGTCCAGGGAAACAGAAGCAAGGAGTGGGACTGTACTGTCCTTGGCTGCTGGGTCTAGGGACCCCTAGCTGGAACCCAATGTAGAGGGAGGGTCTGGGTTCCCCTAGCAGCCACTGGGAAAATGGCACAGGACCTGGAGACATGGGATGGAAGAGTGTCTGTAGTGGCATCCGGACAGCTTATCTGGTGGGACTTTTTTTCCACAGAAGGCTTTGTGAACTGGCCAGAGGCCTCAGGGTAGCCTTAGTCATGGAGAGGGGCCACAGCATGAGCAATTGACAGAAGGTGGCACCAGATAGGGCAAAATCTAATTCCCGGACCCAACCACAATTTGGTGTACTTGTGGCTAGTGGAACCCCTGTTATTTCCTTTTCAAGGAAATACTGCAGTGTTCAGATACCAGAATCTTGCTTGTCAATGGTGATGACTGAAGATCTTTTCTGTTTCTTGACTCTGACTATTCAGTGGGCAGGTTTATCTAGAAATGCACTTGTCACTTTCTCTTCCTTGAGAGATTCTTATAAATCATACCAGGATCTTCAGAGGATGGGAACCACAGTATTAATCCTGAATTTGCGTCTCTTGAATGCCTGGGGAATGCTAGAGATCGTGACACCAGCCTAGCCTATTGTACAATTGGGTGAGTGATGGGAGGACATAGGGTATACTTAGTTGGCCATGGGGCTTGAGCCACAATTGATATATTTGGTATGAAAAAACTGTCTTTTAATGTCCATTATTACTTTAAAAAAGTGCATAAATCTCTATGCATGAGACATGGCAACCAATGAAAGCATCTGAAAACATGTGGACTTTAGTGGGCTGTAACATACTGAAATGTGTTTAATAGCTTTTCTGTTGAGGAATATTGGTTAGTTGTTATGCTGTTTATAAGCTTTCTGGTGTCTGTTAATCCCAAGAGGATCTCTGACTTGTCAGTTTATTGCATTTTTAATTTAAAGGATGTGGGTCAGTCATTCCCCTGGCTGCTAGGGGATTGACATGGTCTTGTCTTGAGGGTGCAGGTTTAAGTGAAGGGTGACTGGAAGGAGGTTTATGGAAGTGACTAAAAGTGCTCTTGAAATTCTCACTAATACACCCTCGGAGACCAAGGACGTGAATGTGGCCCTAACTCTTTAAAGAACTGCATTCTTGAAAGACAAACTTGAACTGGTGGTTCTAAAGCTTCTTTAAATTCATAGTTTAAAAACAAGTTAACTCAAGTTATAGAGTGCAGAATCTCTACTGTTACCCCTGTGCAAAATCTGTGGCTTCACTTGGGTTGGCAAGGTGTAAATGAGAGCAGAATTTAGCTCACGGTGTTTAATCTTGCAGTTACTGAAACTACTGATCAAGCTTGATAATTGGTGTGTTTTACTCATTAGATAAAATTTCTCCTTTTTATAGTGTTCAAATCTACATTTAAAGGACTTCCATGATCAGTCAGGAAATAATAGGTAACACTGTGACAAAAAAGTGGCTAGATTTTAGCCTAGAGTAACTGACTATAGTTGCAAAAAGAAAAGGAGTACTTGTGGCACCTTAGAGACTAACCAATTTATTTGAGCATGAGCTTTCGTGAGCTACAGCTCACTTCATCGGATGCATACCGTGGAAACTGCAGAAGACATTATATACACAGAGACCATAAAACAATACCTCCTCCCACCCCACTCTCCTGCTGGTAATAGTTTATCTAAAGTGATCATCAAGTTGGGCCATTTCCAGCACAAATCCAGGTTTTCTCACCCCCCCACCCCCCTCCAAAAACCACACACACAAACCAAAAACCACACACACAAGTGAGTTTGTGTGTGTGGTTTTTGGAGGGGGGTGGGGGGGTGAGAAAACCTGGATTTGTGCTGGAAATGGCCCAACTTGATGATCACTTTAGATAAGCTATTACCAGCAGGAGAGTGGGGTGGGAGGAGGTATTGTTTCATGGTCTCTGTGTATATAATGTCTTCTGCAGTTTCCACGGTATGCATCCGATGAAGTGAGCTGTAGCTCACGAAAGCTCATGCTCAAATAAATTGGTTAGTCTCTAAGGTGCCACAAGTACTCCTTTTCTTATTGCAAATACAGACTAACACGGCTGTTGCTCTGAAACCTGACTATAGTTGAGGAGTGTTACTTTAAGAATTGGATAAAATTTCATGGCTCAGGGATAGGAGAGCTAATTCACAGTAGTTTAAAAGTGATTTTCATTTGTACTGTTAGGTCATGATGAATGGTGTGTGACATTATGAGTCAAGCTTTTATAAATTACATTCATATGGCTGGCTTATTTTGAAAAGCAATTTGGAAATAATATAGACCGTAACATATGTCTCCCTTTCTCTCTCCTTGAACAGTTCCTTAGAATATGTGCTAACTACTTATGCTAAACCAGTGGTTTTCAACTGAGGGTCCATGGCCCCCTGGGGGCTCTGCGGGCCATTTCAGGGGGGCCACAAGGCCCTGCAGCTGAAGACTAGAGCCCTGAGTCCCGGAGGTAAAGCCTGCCGGCACACATCTCCTAGCTACCCCCTGCTTGAACTGTGAGCCATTTTCAAACTTTTTTGAGCTGAGCCTCCAGCTTTTGAGTTATAATTTTTGGTTGCACCCCAACCCCACACAACCCAGACAGACTGGGTGTCCTGCTGAGGTGAGTCGGGGTGGAGGTGGTGCTCCCTCCCTGGTTCCCGTCACGTGGTGCTGGCCCCCAGGCCTCCCCGCAATAGAAATCAAACTATGCTTATGCCCGAGTCCCTCTTCACATCTCCCCTCGCTGAGTCCTGAAGTTTCTATAGCACGTGGGGGGAGCCTCACAGAAAAGGGTTGAGAACCCCTGTGCTAAACTATCTGTTTGATCTTGTGGCACTCTGAGCACCTTTCCCTGATCTGAGGAAGAGCTCTGTGTAGCTCAACAGCTTCTTTCGCACCAGCGGAAGTTGGTCTGCAATAAAAGATGTAACCTCATCCACCTTGTCTCTTTAATGTCCTGGGACCGACATGGCTACAGCAGCGCTGGATAAAAGAATGGTGTCAAATTCTTTCTTCTCAGTGTATCATGAGAATGAGTGCCGCAGACATTAGTAGTACAGCAGTGCTTGAGCTTCCTATAGGCATAAACTTCTGCAACTCTGAGCTTCATTGAGAGTACTCATTTACCACCGTATTGGGAGGTTTGGATACAGGTTCCCTTGTAGGATCTCTTAGACATTCATCTCAATGTTGTTTGTGCAGGCCATATCAAATGTGTCAGGCGCACAGATGTCATAATAATTGCTCAGACTCTGACTGTGCTGTGAAACTCAATGTTTTTTCTGAGTTGAAAAATTGTGAGGGAATATAGATTAAACAAAGCACAGTTTGGCCTGTATTTGTTAAAGTCATGAGTTACAAACTGAAATTCTTATCAGGCACATTTCTTCCTGGGATCCATGTGAATCTGGTTGGTGTTAGGATAGCAGGATTGGACCCATAGTAAATAAATACACATTAATTAGATAATATTCAGACACCAATAGCTGTCATCTTACAATAGTTATGGGATGGCCATTAGAATATTATCATATGCCGACCAATGAATCACTAAATAATAGCCCCCTATATCAAATATCCTAGCTCTCCCACACTCCCCCCCCACCCCATTGCCTTGGGAAAATGGTGGGCCTATATCCAGGCTCGGTCAGGTCAGCAGATGGGGAAATTAATTCCTTAATGAAAGCACCATCACAGAGGGGATGGGGTCAATAGGGGAAATAGAGGCTGAAAAAAACTGCAACACATTTATTATGACAGCAGTAGACTATAATTCCACATTAGCCACCAAATAAATAAAGCAATTTTAATTTTTTAAAAGCACATTGTAAATTTTTTTGGAAAGAATTGCTCATTTGAGGTTCAAATACCCTGAAGATCTGTTCAGTAATAGATTTCTCAAACTGTGCCATAATATGGGACCTTATGCGCATAATTGGTTTGGCTTTTTTATGGGGAAAATATTAACTGTTCTGCATAGTTTCGTTAATGGTGGGACAATCTTCTTACAGATGTTTCTCTGAAATTGGTGTGTAGCATAGTATTTGCAACTCAAGGCAGTGGTATAGTCTACTGGAACTGCCTTATTTTCGTTACTACTGCTACTATCTAACTTGTTTCTGGTAACACTATGTGCTAGGCACTGTACAGAACTTAAAAGAGAGCATTGATCTTGCCTTGAAGAGCTTACAGTCTAACTAGACAGAAGACAAAGAGCAGAGGGAAAAGGTACCACATACAATAAAGCGATGATGACTGGCTTTATGGGATGGTCTAGATAATACTTAGTCCTGCCATGAGCACAGGGGACTGGATTAGATGACCTTTTGAAGTCCCTTCCAGTCCTATGATTCTACTCTTCTGTTTTGAAATACGTTTAAAGATGTGTAGGTCATCCCCAGTTACCCACTCAACCTGGTCATTATCAAGCAGCTAATTTTCTGTACACATTTCAGGATAGGATTTCAATGCAGGATTTTCATGTAGCATGGGTGTCATCCAGTCAATTTCTGAGGAACAGAATCTAATTGTTCCATGGAAATGACTTCAGTGGGAGTTTCACCTGCAAAAGGCAGATAGATAGGATTTGGCTCTATGGGCTTGATCCTGCATCACTGTCAGTGAAGTTAGTGGAAACTTCTCCACTGATTTTAATGGGTGTAGGACCAGGCTGTATCTATAGAACATCTGTGTAACTTCGTATTCCTTGCCATGGTACCTTTTCCGCATTGGGTCTCTCTACAGCTGGTGGGATGAGATAACAGTAGAACCTCAGTTACGAACACCAGAATTATGAACTGACCAGTCAACCACACACCTCATTTGGAACTGGAAGTACCCAGTCAGACAGCAGCAGAGACACAAAAAAACAAAACAAAAACAAAACAAATACAGTTCAGTACTGTGTTAAACGTAAACTACTAAAAAATAAAGGGAACGTTTAAAAAGATTTGATAAAGGTAAGAGAACTGTTTCTATGTTTCAGAGTAGTAGCCGTGTTAATCTGTTAGTCTGAGACTAACCAATTTATTTGAGTATAAGCTTTTGTGGGCTAAAACCCACTTCATCGGATGCATGCAGTGGAAAATACAGTAGGAAGATAAATATATACACAGAGAACATGAAAAAATGGGTGTTATCATACACACTATAAAGATGCTTGTTTCATTTAAACTAAGATGGTTAAAAGCCACATTTATCTTCTGCATAGTAAAATTTCAAAGCTGTATTAACTCAGTGTTCAGTTGTAAACTTTTGAAAGAACAACCATAACATTTTGTTCAGAGTTACGAACATTTCAGAGTTGCAAACAACTTCCATTCCCGATGTGTTTATAACTCTGAGGTTCCACTGTACTGGCAAAGTGGTGGACTTGATGGTCTGTGACATTTTCCTTAATTATGGTCCAGTTTCAGCAAGTACTTAAGCATATGCCTGACTTCAAGCACATGGGATTACAGCTTTACAGTTTGGCATGTGTTTAGTTTGCTGGACTGGGGCCTGTGTTGGGAATTGAACTTCCTGGGGATGGTGTTATTTTAGATTAGAGACTCCCAATGGACTAGATCCAAATTTCTTATCTTAATGATTTATGCTCTCAGTATATAAGCTTTACTTGTGGGGTGTTAAAATACTTTACTCGTTGAAATTGTATATCAAAGAGTTAGCATCTTTGTAGGTTTAATCCAGCTGCCCTTCTGTAATGGGCCTGTGAGAAGCATTGTGATGTTTTTTCTCCCTCTGAATGGAAATCTCCATTCCAGTCACATGTTATGGTAGGCTGTTGAATTTGGTACTTGATGAGACCTGGTCTTTTTCTTTCAGAACAGAGAAGTGTCTGTCTGTGCAATCTTGCCCATAGAGAGTCTCTGCATCACTGTGCATGAGTGAGTTGACACAGAGTGGTCGTACTTCAAAAGCTTACAAATGTTTAGATAAAGTTACCTTAGTATATGGTGTTTCCTATATTTCTCTATGCTTTCCATAGGGATATAGCAGATGTTTGAAATAACCTTATTAAGAGCCAGATTGTGGCTTGGGCTACCCAGTAAGAGCTCCATACTCTGTGTGGTCTCCCCAAACCTAGGATTGAAGCATACAGGGTAAGCAAGTTCTGGGCATCTGTTATTCACCTGCCCAGCAAACGGGCCAGGAGTGGGTGGACCTTGACTCTTATGCCCCTCAGTGTGCCAGCCAGCACCGCGGAGCTGGTGGAATGCTGTGTGCAGGGGAAGTAATCTGCTACTGCGAAGGCCAGCAGCAGGTTAATATTCCACCCTCTGAAGCAAGGGGGGAGCAGGGTAGGAATCTGAGGTCAGAGTCCTTCCTGGTGCTTACTCCTGAGGCAGTGCCACTTCAGAATTATTTGCTGTATTGCAGTTGGCAAGTTTTTAAGGATGTTACTGTCCATGAAACAAACCAGCCCTGAAAACTTCAGATAGTAAAGTTAAACATGAGTAGGAAAGATGCACCCAGACTCTGGGTTTGTGCTACTTTTTGATACCTGGATTCAATATTTCTTGAAGGAGAAAGGATGGTCTCTAATTCTATCCTATTTTCATTTGAAAGTGAGGAGGAGTGAAATGCAAAGTATAGTAGAGGGTTGGGCATAGGAATGTTCTGTTCTGCAAAAGTAACTAGTGAAAGTGGTGTGCAATACATATTCTGCAATTCCTTTCAGTGTGTCTCTGAAGAAACACTTGTAGATGATGATGGTTTGCTATGTTTGTTTCTGCTCTTATGCAGTCCCCAAGACAGTTAATTCAGATGTAGACTATTGTTGTTCCAATCCACAATCACATGAGTGTCAGAGGAATAAATGGCTAGTTTAAATTGTAGATTTAGATGGATCTTTTATAGTGAAAATCTTAATTTTGTAAAAATTCCAGTAAACAGATTTCCATTTGACATGGTACAACTGTGTGAAATGGCTAGGTTACTAGGGCCTGTGGCTGGGGACTGTTAACACTGGATTGAGTTGATGAATCAGGACAATAACAGGAAGGAATTCTCTCTGGATTGGAGAATGGGTAATAAACTATCAGTGCACTAGCTTTTATGCCAGTAAGTTCATCAAAAAAATAATGTATTGCAGTTTAGAGAGCACAAAAAAGACACACAAATGGAGTGACAGAGTGATGCATAAAAGCTTTTTATTTTCTTGGACTTGAACTATGAACTATAAATGTTATCCAATCCACTTTGTGATCCACTCCAGGCAAGGAGAGCCAAGTCCAGCCAATACTGAATGCTTGTAAAAATCGCACTTTCGCACTATTCAGAACAAATGCATCATTCAAAATCTGGACCAGTCATGGATAACCCCATCTATGCCAGGCAACGGTGTTGAGATTGAGTGTCTCTTTAGTTTACTCTGTGGTGCTTTGGTAGGGTAGCCCACTGAGCCATAGTGGCTATGGTAAGCAGACCCATAGAATTTGCCAAATCATTAGCATGTAGTCCCTGATTCAACTGAGCATTTATTTAGTTGTTTAAATCCCATGTTCTTAAGTGGTTTGCTGAATAGGGATGAATTCATGCACATACTTAAAATTGAGCATGTGTGTAAATGCTTTGCTAAATCAAGGCCATAAAGAAAAACTTAAAAGCAGCCCAGAGAAAGCTTTTTGGTTGTCCTGGTCAGAAGAGAATGAGCAGAGAAAACTTAATGAGCCTCAGTCGTTCTCAGATTACTGAGCCATCACCTGTTTCGACATGTAAGTATAGGGCCACGCTGTAACCTTAGATGCGGAGTGTTTGTCTATAAATCTGTTACTGCGGTTGAGCAAGAGTTGGAGTTTTGGAGACGTAATCATGTGTTCTGTTCTGTGCATTGGAGATTATCATCAACATGGTAGTAGAGATGCTTCTCCCTTAGCATGCTGCTCTTGCCTTCTTGGAACCTGTCCCAATTTAGGAGAGAATGTCTCTTGTTTTTGAGGGGACTGCCCCCAGCAAGCTCCAGTGTTTTCCCCCAAGATACCATTATTTTGCTTTAATGTTAAGGACCCAACATTGATCTTTTTACTGTTACCTGTGGCCCTTTGCAGTGGGGTTGCATTGACCTCCATGATCCAGCCTAAGGATGAAGAGAACCAGGATCAATGACTTGCTTCCTTGGAGCGGATGAGTCTGGTGCACACATGAGTATGCAAGCCCCGGTTGATATAAGTACTGGTTGGGATGGTGTAGAATGCAGCTTCCTGGGGTTTATGCATCTCTTGTGGCCACATAAAAAAGGACTGGAGGCCTTCCTGAAAGTTTGGACATGTGGAGCTTATTACTCATCAGTCTTTAGTTGACACCGTTGTCACTTGTCTTATACACATAGCATCTTTGTATAAAGCTGTGTAAATTCAGAAATGTTCCCCTCTGTACCCAAGAGCTGTATTGCATGTGCACAACTGGCTGAATTAAGGATGTTGTTTGACCTTAACTCTTAATTTCCTGTGTGTGGGTTGTTCTGGGGAGAGTTTGAGTTTGTTGCGTGTGTGGGTATAAAACAGATTGGCTTTTTAGATTGCAGATATAGATAGATAGAAAGATAGACTGCCTGCTGAGCACTCATAAGAATGGACTGGTGGGGAAGAAAATGTGTGAACTTGATCACACTCGCATGAATGCTGTTGTGCTTGCATTTGTCATTTCTCTTTCATTAATCTCCATTGAATGCAACTGCTTAAGTGTCTCAATGAAGAGAGCGATGATCCCTCAGGTAACCCGATCCCAAACTATTTATAGGTTGAAATCAACACCATCTCCTCCTCAAAGCATGCACCAAAAAATGCAATCTTCAGTTCATGTTTACTACTGCACCTTCAGTTCATGTTTGCTACTATAAATATTAACTCAGCAGAAAACTTCTTTGAAACACTTGGTGTTAATTATTTGTATGGAAAATCTTGGAAAAGTTGTTGACTTTCTATATCTAAAGTAAAGGAGGACTTGTGGCACCTTAGAGACTAACCAATTTATTTGAGCATGAGCTTTCGTGAGCTTATGTTCAAATAAATTGGTTAGTCTCTAAGGTGCCACAAGTCCTCCTTTTCTTTTTGGGAATACAGACTAACACGGCTGCTGCCCTGAAACCTGTATCTAAAGTGACATTCCATGTTTTGGTTCACTCTGTATTCTTCCAGTAGGTTCATATAAATAACCTCTATTAGTTATGTGGCACAGTACATCAAAATGTTAAGATATATCGAAGAGATGGGTAGCATTTGCAGTGAAAGATGGCAGTTTCTCTAGAAGGCGTAATTTGTTTAGGCTCTGTAGTCTTGGAATATTAACTTATCCATGGGTTTCTTGGAGATGGTTATTCAATGGGAGGAATACTGATGTACAATTATATAGGCATACCTCCAGGTTGAATTTGTTGATAACTATATATAATGCCTAGGGATGTATCTTTGAGATCGGGGCTCTGTTGTACCAGATGCTGTACAAACACCTAACAAAAAGATGAGCCCTGCTTCAAAAAGCTTACAGTCTAAATGTTGGAGGCTTTCATTGACTGTCCATCGGGGTCGTGATGGATACTGATGCCAGTGAAAAGAGCAGGTGGGGGGAGTATTTTGTAAAATTACAGTGAAGCACATTCATCTCTCGTATAGGTCAATTGAAGTGAATGGGGTTAAATAGCAAGGTTGAATGTGGCCTGTTATGTTTTCCTGAGAGGTACTTAATAGATTTTAAATGCTAATGCTAAAAGCTTTAAAAATTATTAAAATGTTTACCTGTGTGGTTCATATCAGCTGGATCCTTCTTAGATTTGATTTATGACAGTTAATCGTAAAGTGCTGCATTATGGTAAAGGCGTGCAGTACTGCTTGTAAATAACTTTTTACAAAAAAAGAGTAATTGTCATAGTGGTGAGGTGACAGTTGAAGAGTCAAGCCCTGGGTTAATCTGAGCATATATAAAATTAGACTGTAGTCCTGGAGTAAGTCAAGCAGATTGTTAGTGTGGCTCTGTGCCAGTCTTTTTCTTCTTCCCTGGTCCTAGAAACTATAGAGAAATTGGAAAGAGGAATGAGATGTTAAAACCCGTGAACAAAGTCTATCGATCCTGTTATCAGAAATCCAAATGAATGGTTATCAGTAACTGAGAGAGCGAAATAGCTTTTAGTAAAACTAGTAAAAATAGCTTTTAGTAAAACTGCCTAAAAAAAGGAAATAAATTCAAATGGGAACAGGGTTCCCCATACTAATACAGTAAACATAACAGGATGGGAGTGGCCCTCAATCTTGAGCTAACGTTCTAAGAATAGGAAATAGCATGATACCCACAACATGAAAACAAGTAATCTCATGGTCTTATACTGTGTAAGCTCTCTTGTTCCACTTCCTTGCATTTTGCCATCCCTCCCTATTCCGTGATGTTTCTCTAACCTATACTGTAAATTACTTGTCTGTAAAGTGCTACGTACACCCCTTTTGATGCTCATACTCTGTTCATGGGTGCAGTACAAGAATCTAGAGAGGCCGGCTGTATAAATAACAGGAGTCTCCACATTCATCCTACAACTAGCTCTCCATGATTACACTGCCTCCCCACCGGGCTCAACAGGTGGAAAACTTTATTGGACTGTATGGGGGGATAGGGGGAGGGGAATGAAGTGAGGAGGGGGAGTGCATGCCAGAGAGATATAAGGGTGGCCCCTCTCCCATGAGCTCTCAACCTTCTATTGACTAGCCAGAGAGATTGGAGTGGATTGACTCCTCACTTCCCTGCCCCCCTGCATTAATTTAAATTCTTGCCCAGGTCTTTTGGAGCCTCTAGCTCTCTCCCTCCCGGTTCTTGTGGTATATATGAACTGTGTTCTTTGAGATGCTGTGGGTCTGACCAACTGCCGATTTAGGGGTCAGAAAGGAATTTATTTCCTGTCAAGGCCAAATTGGCAGAGGCTTTGTAGGTTTTTTTTCTGCCTTCTAAATAGGATTTAGATTTATTAATATTCCAGTTGGTGTGAATGTTTAGTTTATCTCAACTTGTGTCCAGTGTGGAGACAAGGCCAAAAGAGCCAGCGCCCAGAATGAAGAGAGATGGGATTTTGTGGGTGAACCTCGGGCCTACGCAATGATGAGCTGCCAAAATCTTAACAACCGGTTCCCTCTTCGCACCACGAGGAGGTCGTGGCCTGCCCCCACCCCCCGGGACTCCTGCCCCATCCAACCCCCCACATTCCTTGATACCCTCCACCCCGGGACTCCTGCCCCATCCATCTCCCTCCCCTGTCCCCTGACTGCCCCCAGAACTGGGTAGGAGGGTCTTGTGGGCCACGGTAGTGGGTGCCCATCCTGCCCCTCCCCTAAGAGCTAGAGGGACCTGTGGGGGGGCAAGGTGAGGAGTCCTGGCGTTGCTTACCTGAGGCGGCTCCCAGGAAGCATCCGGCAGGTCCCTCTGGCTACTAGAGGTGGGGTAGCATAGCTGAGGGGGGAAGCAGGGGGAGCGGCCGGTCCCCACACTGATCACATCAAAAGTGGCGCCTTAGGCACTGACTCCGTGAGGGAGGCGGAGGTGAGCTGGGGTGGGGAGCGGTTCCCCTGCACGCCCCCTGGGTTACCTGCTGCGACGCAGGCGGCCCTCCTCACGCCCCCACCCCAGCTCCCCTTTACCTCCTTGGGCCTGAGTACAAAGCCACCGCTTGCTTCTCAGCCCTCCCAGGCTTCCTGCGCGAACAGCTGATTCGCGGGAAGCTGGGGGGGGGGGGCGGAGAAGCAGAGTGGGGCGGTGCGTTCAGGGGAGGAGGCGGAGCGGAGGTGAGGTGAGCTGGGGCCGGGTGGGGAGCTGCCGGTGGGTGCTCTGCACCCACCAAATTTTCCCCGTGGGTGCTCCAGCCCCGGAGCACCCACGGAGTCGGCGCCTAAGGTGCCACTTTTGGCCGGTTGTTAAATTTAGAAGCCCTTTTAGAACTGGTTGTGCCAGGACAACCGGTTCTAAAAGGGCTTCTAAATTTAACAACCGGTTCCAGCGAACCGGTGCGAACCAGCTCCAGCTCACCATTGGGCCTACAGGAAAAGGGGAGACCTGAAGTCTTAGACCAAGGTCTCTTTCAGGACCTGTCGTGAGGAGGGTGAGAGGATACAGCTGAGCGAGGTGAATACTAAGGGTAGGCAGAAGAGACACTATGTAACCAATAACTTGGAGCAGAAGCAGTCCTGTAACCTCCGTTCTGGACCCACTGAAATGCCTGCTTTGGGGAGATAGGAGCAGATAACACCCCTCCCCAATGTTAAGTTAGGGTCTGCTGCTTATAGGGTGACCAGACAGCAAGTGTGAAAAATCGGGACGGGGGTGGTGGTTAATAAGGGCCTATATAAGAAAAATACCCCAAATTGGGACCGTCCCTATAAAATCGGGACATCTGGTTACCCTAGCTGCTTAAATCCATCACTGTGTCTGTTTCAAGCATACATGGATATGACATGGAAGGAGTTAGTCAGGACATGCAGGGGAATGAGGATAGTCTTTCATTTACTATATATGAAGCTCTGCTCTCTCATGCTTAAAAAATAAAACTTCTGAAAACCCACCCCATTTCTGCTTTAGTGACTGCACACCATTCTCTGTGTGTTCTGTATTGTAATGTGCTTTTATACCTGATCATGCCTTTAGGGCTGGACTTGTGAATGTTTGGTATGGCTCACCCTTACTACAGCATTATGTACACTTTAGGGCACTCCAGTATATAAAGAACAGTACAGCGTTGCTTTCACGTATTGAGAAATTAGAATGTCTTTTCACAACACACTCTTTCCCTCTTTCCTTGGTTTAATCACAGAGAGACAGTATTTTTGGGACTAGAACCGAGTATAGTGTAAGTCCTAAAATGATGTTGGCTCTCTTTACTAACCTTGTATTGGTACAGCAAGTCAAGAGACCGTCAAAGAAAAGTATCAGAATAAACAATAATGAAAGGAACAAACTGGTTGGGTTTATCTAAAATATAAATAAACAATAATTTATTAGTATGGGGCTTCCAGTTCAGCATTTTCCCAGAACAGAGGGTCTGGTCTCAGGAGGTTTTGTGTCTAAGTCAAATATTCACCATTTGCGGAAGATGTGAACAATAAGTAAATCAGGTGAAAGAAAATTAATGTGATGAAATGTTGGCTTTGTAATGTTAAAGGAATAGGATTCATTCTTAGTTTGATAGTCCTGGCAAAATTATTTTGATATGGAAAAGCTTCTCCAGCGCTGTTTCACCCATAGCATTGTACTGCATCTGAGCAGCTTGCTGAGTGTGTTAAAACACACTTAAAACACAACTGCTGCTGAATCATTGTGAACACAACTCAGCCCATCAGTATGTCCGAGGGGGGATAATGTTCAAAATGTGATGGTTGCTCTGCGTTCTCTCTCTCTCTCCCAATATTGTCACAGGATCATCAAGTAACAGTATTATTTCTCACTGTAGGCCTAACTGTTGATGTGGCTGCATATGCCTCCCCACCTCCAGGAGGCCGAAACCATGGCATGTCAGCCAGAAATCCTATCCTGCTTGATGTTAGTACTTCCGTCTGACTCCACAGCAGAGATTAAATTGCCTTTTCTTCTTCCCTTATTTCCCACTTGGAAAGGTACACCTCTGCTGCACCTCTGAAGGGAGAAAGGAGGTTGATAAAGACATGGCAGACAGGAGGCAGACATGGGGAGAGGAGATGCTTATCCTCTGTAACATCCAGGGGTGACTCTCTTTATACTGCACAGTTACAGTGGCTCTTCCTATTTGGGCTTGGACATTATGTATATGTGTTGCTTTACATTCATAAGAAACCCTGAAAAGAGGCATGAATGGTCACGAAACTGCATTCTGGTATTAACACATCACCCAGATTGCAGCACATCACTTTGCTGAGTTATCATCTTTCAAGGTCAAATGAGCTTCCATTTTGGCTTGCCACAGTTGCATAATTGAAGCTAGAGAGCTCATTCAAGAGTGAATTTCAGGTAGCATAGAAAAGAGAAATGAATGCCTGAAATTCTTTTCCAGGTAACAAAAGTAACATTTCACTTAAGCAAAAAGGAGGTGGACATAGAAGGGTAGATATACAAAGTGTTGTGATATGGCTGCCATATATCTCAAAATGGTAACAGAATCTGCTTCTGGCTCCCTCTAAAGAACAGATGCACAGAGTATGTTCAAAGGTTGAGAAAATATAGAGGCAAAGCTGTGTGTGATGAGGTCTGCTCCTTCTAAAATGTGTGGAGTGAGGCCAAAACTATTAATTAGGCATGCTAATTGAATTTCGTAAGGATTTTTGAGGATGGAAGACATCTAAAAGAGAGCCTAGATTGGGTCAAAACTAATAAATACAGCATGAATGTCTTGCCCGGATTACTTAAGATGCCATGAGGGATTTAACAGAGCTGCGATCCTTTTCAGGGTCAGAAGGAAATACCCAATGTGCAATTTGACAATGGAATATCTTTTAGTCCATTTCTGGCTGTGCAGAACTGTACTGCAGTTTATTTTAGTTTTCAGACCGTAAATTATATAAGAGATTTATAATCTATTTAGTGATTAAACCCTCCTGCCCCTGTATTACACTTCCTCAGCTTGTGAAACATTGCTAGTGCTTCAATTGGGCACTTTGATAAAATTACTATTATTGTTAACTATTCTTAGGGTCATGGGCATAGACTTACTTCACCATAGATTAAAGAAATCAGTTTCTACCTTTTTCAAGAAACAGCTTTTTGAACCTAACAGCAACTAAAAGATATTTACCCACAGTGATCAGTCTTTATTGTCCCATTTATATACAGCTGTGACAGCAAGCTATTAATCGTCATGCTACGTAAGTTCTAGGAGCATGTGAAAAGGGGAGAGAGAATGATGCCTGAGCTTCACAATGGTTAACATAATAGCCTATGACAGTCATTCTGTTCCTTGTGCTAAGCTGCACTCTGGGACTTTCATGGCAGCAGAGTCCACACGGCACCAGCTGGTGCACCGTAGATTGACACCCTGACTTGCTGTTCACTTACTTGCTGTATGGACAAGCCCGAAGACTTAAATGATGGTGGATTACCGAAGAGTCTAGCATTGACTTTTCCCCACGCTTTAGAAGAAGCAGGTGTTTTTGTAGAGAAACCATAGCACTTCTCTAGCTGGGGAGACTGGTGCACACGCTTGACCAAATCATATTCACCTCCCTTGTGATGGTAGTTCCACTGAACAATTTGACCTTTTGTGCATCAGTGCAAGTAATTGCTTTTCACTAGCCAACACGTCTTGTCATGCACGTAGGGTTTGAGCCTGCTCCTATCTAATCACTGGAGAAATCTCCCATTAACTTGAGTGATGCAGGATCCAGCATATTATTGGTTTCATCAATCAATAATCTATTCCAGGGTTTATAAAGAGACTGATGGAGAATTCCCTGCATACCCAAATCTCCCACCCTAATCATGCAAGTTTTAGAGGAACAAAGAATGTAGGATTGGTACCAAAAAGTTTCAGAGAAGTCAAAAGTAAACTAACTGCAGGGCTTTAAATTTAAAACGTCACCATCTGAACAATGTTAATGCCACCTAATGTGCAGGGTTTCACAATTACATGAAAAAGTAAATGTTCTGATTGTGTTATAGTGAATTATTAAAAACATTAGCAATTTTAGCATAGATCTGATTTTTATTAATGGAGTATATCTGTAATGGGAATGTGAGATCCAAATCAGAGGGATTATTCAGATTCAACTGTTAGAATTTGAATATTTATTTCTTGTATATACACCCCCCAAACCTTTTCTTTGTTGTTTGATAGCCACAAAAATTTTACGCTTTAATGAAAGACTTTATAAAAATAGGTTTTATTAAACAAAGATTGCTGGTAACCCAGGAATAAATCAGAAACTTTCTCATAAAAACAAATATACTAACATTTATACCACAGTGTTGATTTAAAGAGCTTAAATGCACAGTACTTGCCATGCTTAACAATGTAATGGAGTGTAATAGGGCGCCTGATGTTTTCATAGTTTCCAACTTCATAATGCCTTATGTTCATGTTTTTTAGAGCTTTTAGGTTGTCACTAGAAAGAACTGTTTGCATTTTTGGTGCAATATCATTTACTTTTGCTTTTAGGAAAGCATTAAAGTAAATTTAAAAAACACTTAATAGATAATGCCGTTAAGTAAATTGAGGGAAGCCATTTGTAGCCCAACTATAGAAGATTCTGACATGTTCAACTGTTTAACAGATCCATCTGCTTTACCACCTAATGATCTCTGCTTTGTCTTACGTGTGTAGAACATGAAATTTACTGCAGGTAGAGTGTCCACAATAGCTAGCCTAAGTTATTCACTTTGTATTATTCTAGAATTGAAAGATTATTAATCAGAAAACCAGGCTCCCTCTTACAAAGTCGAGTTTCAGTAGGTGAAAAGATAGATACCTCTCCCCTCCTCGTTTTTGCTTCAAGGTTCCCTCTGTCTGTGGTGCTCTGTCTTTCACTAGGGGTGCTGGAACTTGAGGTAATGGGGGCAGCACCCCCCTGGCTTGAAGTGGTTCCCATCATATGCGGGGTTTACAGTTTGGTTCAATGGCTTTCAGCACCCTCATTATACAAAGTGTTCAGTGCTGCTGCTAAAACTCATTGTGCAGGTGAGAACCAAATAATGGTTTGACAAGTGCTTTGCAAAGTCTCATCAGCTTCAGCAATGAGCATCATTCCTAAGCTGCAATATCTCTGCTGTTCTGGTACTGGTGATATCTCCCCCCCCCCAGAGGTAAATTACTCTGGAATACACACTCTGTCTCATGACATTCACTGAATTTTGTTTCTACATTCACTAATAAGAAATCAAATTGGATTTTAAGTACAGCAAGCTCTGTACACACAGGTCTCCTAGATGTTTAAACTATTATCTCATAAATCTGTACTCTGGTGCCACATAAACCACAGTGTGAGGTAGGGTGACCAGATGCCCTTATTTTATAGGCACAAAGTCCTGATTTTGGGTTTTTTTTCTTATATAGGCTCCTATTATCCCCCCACCTGCTGTCCTGATTTTTCACACTTGCTGTCTGGTCACCCTAGTGTGAGGTCCTCAGAGAAAGGTATTGCTTCCCTTTTTTAAAGCTCAAGTCTCGTTTTACTCTAAAATGTGAGACTACATGTGTGATTCTCAACTCCCACTTTCTAATGGCGTGGCATACAGCATACTCTAGTCTAAACAAAGAGTGAGATTTTGATTTTATTTACCAAAATGTAAAGTAGTGGGCCTTTGTAACGAGGATGCTGCTATGGGGCTTAAACCAAAGTTCATTAAAGAAATGGCAACCCTTCCATGGGCTTTGGATCATGCCCATATTTGACATCTTTGTCATTAGGTATATGCAAGTGCTACTTGACCTGCTAGAGGAAAACTATCATGATTTATGATCTTTACAAAGTGTGCGGAGTCTTTGGTTTTTCTGATTGTTCACAGTTTCTCTGTGAAATGATGAAAGTGAGAGGCTGTAGATGGATGCAGAATGTAGACGTTAACAGTATTGTGGCAGTGGAAATACACATACACAACCAGACATCTGTCAGCTGTTCCAATATTTTCAGTTCAAGTTGCAGGGAAGTTTTAACAAAATAAAAAGAAACTTAGGTCTTTACCAAAGAAGTTGGATAACTTCTGTGTCTGCCTCTAAGATAGCATCCAGACTTGCTCTCTTCAGCATACATCGTCTTCAATGTAATTTCAGCCAGAATTCCTTTAATTTTGTGTTGTAACTAATTGGAGCAACTGACCCAAACTTCATCTTCTAATATGCTGCCGGATTTCATTGTGTAAAACCTTGCCTAATACCACTTCACAGTGCTGTGCTTCTTAATAGTATCGAGGAGTCAATGACCACTTGTATTTCTGTCAGTCACTCAATATTTCAAATGGGCTGTCTTTTTGCCAAAAAAAAAAAAAAAAGTCATAAAACCAGTATGGCGAAAGCTGTTCAGAGATATTGAGCTTTGTGAAGATAAACCTTTTATTACTAGTAGGACTTTTGAAATATTGAAACAGAATCTTTCAATCAGTTCCTCTGGCCTGATCTGAGAGAAGCGTCAGAAGTGATGACTAATTTTTGTTCGGCACTTAGTCTTCAGATGCTATTGGATTGGCTTCTCGTGAGCCTCCAATGCAATTGTAGTATCCCAGCTGAGCTGCCAAAAAAGAGATGCAACTTTTGGAAACCTGTCTGGAAGCTTTTTGAGTGGCATTCATTGAAGTAAGAGTGCAATGGCTTCCGTTCTCACGTTGACCTGGACCAGTGTATTGCGATGATTCTTGGGTTTGGCGTTGAGTTGACATGTGGACACTTCTGTTGATATGTTGTTCATATAATCATGAGTTGTCCATTAAGTGTCTTATGTATATCCAGTGCTTTAGCAAATAAGTTCCTTGACCAACAGTTGGTTGGCCTTTGTAAAATTTTCCATGTACCATCTCTCTCCTGCAGACTTCCACCATTTGTGCCATTACAGAAACATTTGCACTATGTATCTTTTTAATGAGGATTGTGCATGCTGAAATTTATGTGCCAACATTTTTTAATTTAGTGGAGGGAGGGAAGATACAGATGGAACATCTAGTTGCCTTCAAGACAAGTATGCAAGAGGCCCATAAAATGGCCCATCATCATTTAAAAAACAGATCAGTAATAAAATATCAGATATTGGAATGATGAATATCATGATAAACTCAATAAGATCTTGGTAACTTAAGACTTCCACCTTTGTGTCTGAATGGTAGATTTGGGCCTCCTGTTGGAGCCTATGGGAACGATCGAATATCAATGTCAATTTGAATTTGACTATCAAAGGTAGGTAGCATTCTCTGGACAAATTTAGCTAACAGATTATTGTGCAGGAGAAAACTATCTGGATGGCTAGAACTCCTTTGTAGTATTGCAAACACTGGCTATATCTCCATGCAATATATCTAGGTAACATGGGTGCTGATGAAATGTCTTTTTTGCAGTTGTTTTCTGAACAGGTTATCCCCAGACTCCAGTGCTTTTGTCCCAATTTAGGAAAGCAGGAAACTACTTAGTTTAGAGGCTAAAGCACAGGACTAGGACTCAGGACACCTGGGTTCTGTTTTCAGGTCTGCTACAGACTTTCCTGTGTTACTTTAGGCAAGTCATTTAATCTCCCTGGATATATCTGCACTGCAATTAAAAACCCAGGCCTGGCCAATGCCAGCCTCCTTGGGCTAAGGGCGTCAGGCTCAGGGGCTGTTTAACTATGGTGTAGATGTTCGGGCTTCAGCCGGAGGCCAGGCTATGGGACACCCCGCCCCCTCGCAGGGGACTGGAGCCTGGGCTCCAGGCCAAGTCCAAGTGTCTACACTGCAATTAAAATGGCCCTTAGCCTGAGCCCCAGTCAGCTGTCACAGGTCAGATGTGGGTATTTAATTGCAACTTAGACAGACACACTGTCTCTTTCCTAGTCTATAAAACCCGGGCTGTTACATATCTAGCTCAGAGAGGTGTTTTGAGCCTTAATTAATTAATGTTTGTGAAGCACTTGGAGAGGGAAGTCATATATAAGTGCCTGTTGTTGTTGTTTAAGAATATTGCCATCACAGAACTGCCCTTTGATTAGTCAGTCGCCTTATCCCAAGAGAAGATGCTTTTATTTTGAAAGAGCAAAGAAAGTCAGAAGTCACAACAATAGGCTACTTCCTTGGTAATTTTCTTGTTTCAGAGAAGTATCGCCAAATTATGCTAAAGCAATGCCAAGTATAGAATTTTATACACAGTCTGCTTGGAGAACCTGAGGCCATTTTATTCTGAAAATACTCCAGAGACCATTTTGTTGAGGTAATATTCAACATCGATGGAACATTTCTAATGAATGGCATTAAAGAAAAATCTTGCTATGCAAAAATTGTGGTGGGAATTAGTTAGCGGTAAGAGTATAGCTATTGTTAAAAGAATATTAGCTCTTTCTGGACTAATCCTGGACCTCTCTGGCAAAATTTCCCACCTCCCTCCTCCACCTTCAAAAAAGAGAGAATCACATCTTGGTTCCATGGACATCAGTAGGGCCAGGATTTCACCCTGGGGCTAGAAGAACATTCATGAGTTGGATGCCTCCAGCTGGGCTTTGGGGAGCAGTGAGAAGAGGCACAGACCTTGGAGATAGGGAGTTGGGCTGAATCGGAGTGGTAAGTCTGTACCCTGCCTCCACACATCAGATGTGCTATACCATTATGTGGCGCTGCTGAGTCTTTTTCCCCCAATTTTGTACCGTCCCCGTTGCATAGGTTAAGTAACTACATGGCTGAGAACTACATGCTTTTGGAGCTCTGGGTAACTTTACCCAGACTTTATGCACTTTAACTACAGAACTGTTCTCTTGTGTACTGTTATGACACATGCACAGTTGCTTGTGGGTACGCTTACAACACTATTTTCTTTAGAAGTTCATGAGCGTGTAAACTGGGATCAACTAAAGGAGTGACAAATAATGAATATAAGTACACACATTTTCTCATTTTCCCTTCTAAAACAGAGTAATAAATTTTCCTTACTCTGTTCTTGAACTTGGTTTTGTCCTCATCTATGCAGACAGAGAAAACCACGTCAACAATTCAGTGTTGCCAACTCTGATAATCTTATCGTGAGTTCTGGTGGCTTCTTAAAGCCCTAGCTCTTGGAATCAAGAGATTGCCTGAGAATCTCAGCTTCCATTTAAAAAAAGTTTCATGATTTCAGAAAAAAAGCTTGCACATGTGAACCAAGTGCATCATGACAGCTCAGAAACCAGAAGGCATATTGAAGGAACCTAAAAAGTCTCATGACTTTTAACCCAATCTCATGATATTTTGGGGTATGACTCATGATTTTTTGAATGCTTGACGTTGGCAATACTGATTAAACATGTAAATGTCTCGGGTATAAATACTGCAAATTTAAACTCTGTAGTGTTGGCATGCTTTCAGATGAATGAAACAGAGAACAAGTGACTTTTATACTACTAAAATATTTATAGTTGCAATAAGAAAATATAGTTGTGAAAGATGGATTAAATGAATGTCTTGCTGTGGGAACATTGTACTGAATTGTGGCTACTATGTCTGCCACAATTTTATATTCATGCTCCAATGAAATGACTGGTAGTGAGAATATTCCTTTAACTGTGGATGAAATTCCTCCTGATGTATGTTTCACTCGACTCTACTCAACATCTGTTCCAACTAAAAATAACTCTAGAAAATTTACATTTTAGGCACATCAGTTTTACTATGGGCTAGAAACTTTTTGATTTTTTTTTTAAAGTCTGCTTTATTTTTTCAGTGTCAATGTCCTGAGCCACATGAATTGGCCCAAGTGTGGATTCTCAGAACTTTTAGCTTGGACACTGCTATATAATTGTTAACTATAACCTCGTGTATTTCCCCTGCCCATGCAGGTAATACTTGCTGAAAGGAGTAGGATTTACGGGCAACCAGGCCAGGGAACACGAGGGTAGGTTCATTCTATTCATTCATTCTCCTCCATGGGTCTTGTCACAGAGGAGCTATGAACACTACTGGTTTTTGAATAGATTGTCTAACAGTTGTAGCTCTCCTGACATAACATCTTGGTACATGCTTGAATTTGTCACATTATAATAAGCTGGATCCCTTGGAGCCAGTGCAAGTTTTTAAGGAAATATCCCATATGTCCCATCCCATGAACTTCTAGTGTGAAGTCCAAAGAAGTCAAGATGTTGAAGTTTCTTCCAGATGAATTATCTCTTTAAACTTATTGGGCCGAATCCTCAGTGATTTTAATTCCTGTGTTTAACATTAAAGAAGTTTGTATAAAAGCAGGATCTTTGCTTCATGTATGGTCATCACTTGCTGTACTTCACTCCAATGTACTTTTAATTCATTCCAGTGTGCCTATATATTAATTGCAGCACTCCTGAAACACTGCAAGAGCTGTTCTGAGGTTACTGCAATATTTAGGCCAAATGGCTGGAGTTAATTCCAGAAGGGCTCTTTAAGTGCCTCTGTGAAAATGGCATTGTGGAGATCCATGTTTTATTGTCCTTCAGTGGCTTATGGATTAATTTTATACAGTTTTCAAGAAGAAAGGTGACTTGCTTATCTGTCAGATTTGCAATCTCTGCTTGTGTTCTGTAAATCAAACTGTTTGTTTGTTAACCTGACTCCAGCATCTTCACCAGCAGTGGAGATGTTGCAGGCCCGTATTTTCATTCACTTTCAGTTTTGGATGTTATTTTAATGTAACTTTTGCAGTTAGTTAATTTGGTATTCAAAACAATATCGGTGCCTGCAATTGCTTTCTGTGTACCTCATCTGTAATACACCTATGAAAAAAATTTACAAACTCCTATATTTATGTCCTTCTGATAAGAGCAGTCTGTCTGTGTTATTTTGTCCCCATTTAAGACACCATTTTGTGAGCTGCTGATGGATATCATTGGGCATTAGGGGGTGCAGCCAGTAAAAAAGGCACTGGGCATCTCACAGGATTAGATTTTTTTTCTTTGGCCTTGCCAGCATATGGGCAGACAGTCGATAGCGGGGTGGGGCCTACCTTTGTAAAAGTTGGGCTGGAAACATTTCTTTTGTCTTCTGCACAACACAGAGAACTGTATTGGCACTGTACAAAATACACTTTTTGTTTAGATGTCGGGTTAGCTTTTGTAACATTACTTTAGCTGAGTGGATATTTTATACAAATAGGAATGCAGCGATTGAATTGACAAGAGTGGCAGTGTGAGAGCAAATCAATATTCTTAAAGTACATGACCTCTCAAGTCTCCTTTCTTTTTTCAGTTGAAAGGGGCAGATGTTTTCTGTTTCTCTCTCTCTATCAGACTTGGTCACTACTTTGATTTTTCTGTTTTCTACTTTCATTAGCTGGAAAGGCTAGATCTAACCACATTAATTAAATTGTAAAGTATACTTACCTAGAAGTTGATATAGACCAGAGTAAGAGTCTTATTGGTAAATGTTTTGTCCCTACCATGGATTAAGATCCTAATCCAGCTCCCAGTGAAATCAACAGAAATATCTCCTGTTGATTCAGTGGGATTTGGAGTAGGTCATAAAGTGTGAAGTCCTTACTTGTGGCTGAGACAACATGCCTATATGCACATGGGACTACTCACATGAGAAAAGTTACTGTCATTCACAAATATGTGCAAAAGTCAGACTCAGATTTTTATTTTAAACTCAGTCAGAACTCCCATTGAACTCAGGCAAAATTGAATGGGAATGAATTAATGGGATTTTTGCCTGATTAAGATGGAGTATAACCCTTCTTTGACAGGGTAACTGGTTTGGTGGATAGTGGGAATGCAGTGGACATAAGGTACCTGGACTTCAGCAAGGTTTTTGACATATTCCCACCTGACTTTCTGATAAGCAAGCCGGAGAAATGCAGACTCGGCAGAACTGCCTTCAGTGGATACATAATCGGTTAAACAACCGCAAACAGAGAGTAACTATTAATGGAATGATGGCAGATTGGAGAGAGGTCTAAAGTGGGGTTCCACAGTGATCGGTTCTGGGTGTCTTTACACTGGAGGATGGGGCAAACTCCAGAAACGTAGCTTTCTTCATGTCAGAGTTCTGGACCCACTGCTCGTCATCTCTGGTCTGCAAGGTGATGTGGTCCCACCAGTCTGTGCTTGTGGCCCTGCTCCAGAAGTGCTGGTCTATGCAGGAGGCATCAGGGGCTATAGCGAGTGTCCTGAGCGGCATCACCCAGTTTGAGTCAGCCTTGTCTGTATCCTCTTCCCCTTCCTCCTACTCCATCATAAGCTCTGTCAGATGTCTTGAGTGGGCCAGAAAACATTACCGAAATGTCCACCAGCATCTCATGGAAGCTCTGCCCATTTCCTAAAACAGGAGTGAAAGTGCAAGCAAGAGAAGCTCTTCAAATGATGCCTTCTCCTTATTTCTAGCTCTGGTAGCTGGGAGTGCACAGACCAGACTGACTGCATAGCAGGATGTATTGGCAGGCTGTTCAAACTTTCTGTAACATGCAGGGTGGACGGTCCAAGTTGTTCTACGCTGCACCATGGTCAAAGGGCTAGAGTGGCCACATTTCAGGAGGGTGTTACGGAGTCTGGGTCGTGGTTGGTTTGACTCAGGTCTGCGTGTTGGAGTGTGGATGCCAGAAGCCCAGGTTAGAAGATTGTCAACCCTGAGTTAAGAATCAGTGTAGACACGTAAGCCCTGGATTCTCTAACCCAGGGCCATCTGATTCGAGTCCTACTAACCTGGGTTTACATTGCAGTATAGACAAACCCGCAGCCTCAGGTTTGTGAGAGATAACCCTCCGGCTGTATTATCTTTCCTGACTAACTTTTCCCAGGGCCACAAAGGGTAAAATGTGATTCTCCCTGGCCCAGCACACCATTCTTTCCCCAAGCTACCCAGCCTCCACTCTTTCCCCCAACCTACATCTTAGATAATGTGGAGAGCAACATTATCTAACATCTAGCAGGGCCAGGATGATGCTTTGGAGGCAGCTGAGGGTCTTCTCCATGCAGAGGGTTTCTTCTCAGCAGGCATCTAGGGGGACAATCTGGGCCTTTGACAGGACAACTTTGGCTTTCCTTGGAAATTGGTATTTTTAGGTAATTGAGTGGCAACCCTTTAAATCATTGTGCATTGCAGATGGCAATAGAGCACAGGCTAAGCACCTCCTCTGCAGTATTTGTAGGTGTAGCCGTCTGTTGTTTGAATATAAAAGAAAGAATACACTTAAGAAAAAGTTCTATTTAACTCACTAAACAGACCTGGGGGTGTTTACCCATTACCCAGGCCTGGCATGGCCAGATAGCACATTTTAGACATGTGCCTTCTTTGGAGCTGTGTCTAGCGAGAACCTGCTTAATTAATAGGGCAGTGGTTCCCAAACTTGTTCTGCTGCTTGTGCAGGGAAAGCCCCTGGCTGGCCGCCCCAGTTTGTTTACCTGCTGCGTCCGCAGGTTTGGCCGATCGCGTTTCCCAGTGGCCGCGGTTTGCTGCTCCAGGCCAATGGGAGCTGCTGGAAGCGGCGCGGGCCGAGGGACGTCCTGGCCGCTGCTTTTAGGAGATGTGCTTGGCAAACCTGAATTAAAGTGGTTATCTTTTGTCTGAGTCAGAGAGCAAAATAAGATCCATAGTAATTATTTTTACTTTTGTCTTATTTTCATTTATTCTATAAACTGGGTTATTTCAGTGTTTTTGTTTTATACAAAAGAGTAATCACTTTTTTCCTGATTGAGATTGTGAATCAGCATTGATTTAAAAAAAACAACCACCCCAGCATGGGTAGCTGTTTCCTCTAGTATTGGACTTCTTGATGAGAGAGGAATTTCTCAGCTGATATACATAGAATTTATGACCATCAGAATCCACTGATTCTAGAGAAAGCTTCATCAACTCAAGTCACTTAAACTGTTAATATAATTGATACAGTATATGTTTATCAGGCAACTCCGATCTGAACAATGAGTGCACGTTAAGCAGGGGTGCAAATACACTGAGTTTTAGCCTTCCACACACTACGTATCTGTCTGTGTGGATCCTTCTGCTTCACACTAAAAGTTCTCTGGTGTGCTTTAATTTGCTCCCACTTCAAAACAAGAAACCTTGATTTAAATAATTGTTTTTAATCTTGTTTTGCATTGCTACTTTAGTTATTTCCCCTAAGAGAGGCTGACTCATTGGTTGGTTTAATCTGGTGCTTCTTTTTGCTAACCATAAGGATACACAAGATCTGTACTCATTTATTTGAGCAATTAAATAGTGTAACATACATTTATTCAGACTCTAACTTTTGCATTTTTATTATGTTAGAAAATGATGAATGACACGTTTATTTACTAGTGGGTTGTCAAGCTGCATTTGGATGGAAACTGGAATTCAACTTAAAATGCACAAAAATATTTTAAATTTTGTTTAGTGAGTTTTTAATTAACTTAAGTGTGCTGATACAAAAGAAAAAGGTGTTTGTTAAAACACATTTTTCATTTAGTGCTAACTGATTTATTAAATAAAAGAAATACTATCTCTAGTTAGTGAATTGAACTGGTTTCTGATCACCATGTCCTTCAGGTTTTATAGAAGTGGTAGATCTCATCCTGTCACACCTAGTTTTTATTGATAAATTGGAAGAAAAAACAAACTTTCCTGCTTTTTTTTTTTAACCCCCAATGAGTTTCTCAAATTTGAGTGAATAAGTCATTGAACTGAACCAGCTAAATAAACCAAAATGAAGGAAATATTCTCTTTGCACCTGCAGAAGAAGCTACTGCTGTCAAAAGCTGGTTTAGCACTTCAGTAAACTCTGGTACCACAAGCTTAGCCACTGACTTCCACCAGTTCGGTGGTTTGACTTTCTTTAAAACTTTGGCTGAAAATGTGCTGCTTGATATAATTAAAAAAAAAAAAATTAAATATTTTGGTAGCTTATTGTAGGTTAAAGCCTAAACTTAACTTGTCACATTTAAAAATAAATTTGACTTTGATAACTTTAAAATAAAAATATTTAATTTAAGTTTAAAAATATTTAAATCTCTGATTTTTAAATTAAATAATAATATATCCATTCTTGTCCTATATGGATATGTAAAATGATTGGAACAACTTCTCTGTGGTCAATGTTTTAAAAAGACCAACTGACACTTCCGGGTACACTTTCAAAACTTTGTATGACAACTTTTTATTTCTGCTGGTATTTTCTGTATTGCTCATCTCCCGTGGTTACTTTTTAATTTGGAAGATTTGCATGAATACAAGATCTTTTGTTCCTTTCGCGTTTATTTACCACTCTTCACCGTCCTCTGACATCATATTTAGTAGCTATGGAAATGGCTGACATCATATTTTAAGGAATATAACTTCATATGGGAATTAAACAGTAGGAGCAAATAAACTTCTAAGCGATCAAGACTGTTTCCTTCCCTCAGCATCAGCAAAATAAATAAATAAACAAAAAGTAAAGTGAGAGGTGAGGGAGAAGGAGGAAATATGAGAGCAGATTTTATTTTTCTAAATGGAATGGATGACAGCTCCTTAAGAGTCTCAGACCCATCTTGATCATTCGCTGCTGGCGTCTAGGGAAATCACTCAGATCAGGTAGCTGGTAATGTTATGTTAATTAGACAGTGTTTTGTTTTTCAGTTAGTTCAGATAAACTCAGCCAAAAGTATTTTCTGATTTTCACTAGTAGATAACCTAGAGCATAGCTGCTCTGTTTTGTGCAGCACCATTTTAGGCAAGTTGCTCAATGAGAGCTTGAATATCTGCAAATAATTTCTCCTCCCCTCATCGGCCATCTCCTTTCTGTCCCCATCATTTTCAGCCCTGACCCTTAGTCTCTTTATTTTCAGACCATGTCCCATTCTCTTCCTCTTCTCAGCCCCTTAATGTCTTCATCCTCATGTCCCCATTCTATCTCCCTATCTTTCTCAGGTTCCCCTCCTTTGGTTAATCATCCCATTCTTATCAGCTGCTGTATCTGCCTCCTCCCCAGGCCCTGGCACTAGCAGGGCAAGGTCACCTTGCAGTCTACATCCAGGTGACGCAGCAGCCCCCAGCTGCCAGGGAATGAACCGCACACAGCGGAGGGCATCTTGTGGGCTGTGTTTTGTTTGGAAGCCCCACCAAAACTTGCCTGAAATCTTGGGGATCATGGAGGTTTTAAGATGAAGGTTTCACTTCTAGAAGTGTAAAGCCACCATACATAATTAAATGAGGAATAAATTACTGTAAATAGTCACACCTGATTAAACCAGTGCTGCAAGGTTTAAAGCTTTAAATAGGCTACCAGAATGATATTAATGAAAAAGAACAGGACAACTTCCAAAGTAAAAATATGTGACCTAAAGTAAACTACCATATTTGACAAGATGCTTGTATTAAGAAAACTATATGGCATAGCTCTGGTTAGCAGAAAAAATAAAGCTTTAAAATAAATGTCAAATTTCACAAAAATAAAACATGTCAAAACATTTTAAACAATAGTTTAGTGTGTTAAAAATTGTGTTCATCTTTGTTGTGTCATAAATTATACAATGAAGTAACTCCTATGTTGAAAGTGGAGATGTATTTTTCATCCTAGTGGCATTGGTCATTACTAAACTAACATGATATGAACTGTGTTAAAAAGATTAATAACAAATTCACCTCTTTTTCTTTTCTTTCAAGAAAGACAGAGCAGGGACACCAGGGCAGTCCATTGGATTAGTCCATCACTTCTTGAGGAATTGGCCCATTCTAGCTATGACAGGGAAATATTTAGCTAATTAAAAAAAATTTCAGAATGAAGTGGCCATGTGAGAATAGTGTTATAGGGGCCTGGCATATGCACCATATTGCTGTACCCAGCTGTCCAGATTTGGGCTACTTTCCAATGTTTGTTCAAAAGAGGCCCAGACTGAAGTATACATAGAAAGAGAGAGCCTCCCAGTCAGAGTGGATGCAGTATTATAACACAGTTGTAAATGTAGAACTTTTGTGGCTTATGGCTAAATAGAGGAGTTTAGCATTCAGGACTCTACTGTTAATCTCTTTGTTTATAAGCACTAGATTTATTTCTCAGAAGTTACATAAATGAAAAGGAAGTAATGAGAAAATTATGCCTTTGCCTATTTGTTACAATCTGAACCAATAGTGGAAAGTACATTTTTTTAAAAGAAATAATATTTTTAATATTTTTACAGTTCTTATAAACTAAAAGTCATCTGAGTAACTTTCAGGATTTGCTTCCCATATTGTGTATAAAACCTTTTTTGGTAATGCCCCTTAAGAGATTCCAGATTTGCCATCTGGTGCGACAGATTTGACATGCTAGTTTTAGCTTGTGTATTATCTTCCTACTACATATTACTTAAATGCAGCCAGTTGAACAGTGTAATAGAACAGTGGCTTGGGCTCAGGAGCCCTGAGTTGGGATCATGGTTATGTTTTTGGAAAAGAGAATTGGAGTGCAGCACATGTTTAAGATTTCAACTACCAAGATATTATTAAGGTTATTCTGTGCATCCGGAAAAGGAAATATCAGAGAAAGGGCAAGATTTTGCAGACAATTTAAAGAGCAACTGAAATCTTCTGGAAACGTATGGAAAATGTTTTGTTGAGGGGGAAAAGTTCTACTGCTTGTCTTCTGTTCTTCACTGGGTCTCATCCTTTATTTCTAAGGAGTCACATGAAAGCAGGAACTGGATCTCTTAAGAGTTTCTCTCTTTTTTTTCCCACGGCCGATCTTCAGTTTATGACGTCACAGTAACACTGACAGCCACCAATGATGAGGTGTGTGTAACTGCAATAAAAGCCCGGTGGCACAGCCCCGCTGACCCAGATCAACTGGTGTGGTCTTGTGCAGAGGGGCTAAAAATTGCAGTGCAGATGTTTGGGCTTGGACTGGAGCCTGGGCTCTGGAACCCCACAAAGTGGGGAGGGTCTCAGAACCCAGGCTCTAGCCTGAGCCTGAACATGTGCACTGCTATTTTTAGTCCCGCAGCCCAAACTAGTTAATTGAGCCCAGCTCCAAGGCTTGGTGCTGTGTGTTTTTATTGCAGTGTAGACCTACCCACAGAGGACTATGAACAGAAGTCATATCATGCTTGTTGTGCACAAATAGTCCCACTGAAATCAATAAGACTATTTGTGTGACTAAAGGAAGCAGGATTTGTCCCAGCTGCAGGACTGACAGCTAGAGCAGATATACTTTTAAGAAGCAATAATCCTTTTACCTGTAAATGTCTTGAGTAATAAAGAACAAGGGAAGGGGAAAAAGGGAGACATCAGTGAAAGACTAGGTTCTCTTCTTTAGTCTCAGATGGTAGAGATAAGTTTTATTGGTATAAATGTTAAACCCTGCTATATCTTAGACATGTAAGTAGTCCCACTGGCTTCAGTGAAAGAATGCTGTTCATTTTCACTTCTGCGTGCCACTGGCTTTGAGTGTGCTCCTGAAAGCAAGCATAAGAAAAATAAAGAGGACAGATGAGGATAAAAGCCAGTAAGCGTTGGAAGGAACAGATTATATTAAGGATACCAGTAGGTGCAGCTTGCTTGCAGTTTTGTAAATGACAGAGATGCAAACATTCCTAATCTTGTAGGTGAAATAGAAGGCTGAGAAGAATGAACAAGGTTTGCATTCTACCTATTTCAATTGATTGGATATTCTCCACTATTCTTGTAGTGTAGGAGTGAGACAGGAAGTTTTCTGGAGCAAGAGGGAGTCTTGCTGCTTGCATGCTGTGAAAGATGGATCTGACACTTTATTTATTTCTGCAGATCTAGAAAACTAACACAAAGGCGCCTATTGTACACTCTAGGCTTCTTGAAACAAATATTTAAAACTACAAATGAACATAAAGGCAACGGCCAGCAACATTCTCAGCCATATATAGCAATAGCTAGTTCAGTCTTATAACTGGGGGTGGGGTGTGGGGGAAGGAGGGGAAGGATATGCCTTCCCTCATAATAACACCTGAATGAAAATCCCCCTTCCCAAAAGGCCCTCTAATGGGCATTGTGTCTTGAAGGTCAACAAATGTGAATTGTTTTGGACTACGTTCCTAAGGGAGCCCTGCTGCTCACTAGCCTCGCCATCAGCTCCCTTTCTTTTAGATTGGAGGAACTCCAGGTTGAGCACCCCTGCTGATTCTCAGTTGCAGTAGGTATGGCGTGGTGGTGGTGGGGTGTCTCTCAAGCAGGCCACTCCCATGCTAAAGTTTGGAATGTTTCAACTGAGCAAGCATGATGCCTATTCAATTGGAGAAATCCACCCACCTGTGGAGATCCTGTTTAAGGTCCTCACTTAAGCTCCATGGTGTGAACTACCAGGTGAGTACCTGCAAGGTGATGGTGGTCCTCCACACTCCTGCATTTCTACTGAAGAGAGGATTTATACCGGATAGGTACAAAGAGTACCTTTCGAGAACAGGCTGTTGCACTGATGATGGTGCAGATCCATTGGCCCTAACCAGGCCCGCTGACAGCAATTCTAGGCCCCAGGGCAGAACAGTCAATGGGAGTGCTTCTGGCATGGTCAGTTCTTTCACATGCCCGCCCGGCTGCCTTCGCCGCTGCCGGTACCACCCCGTGTGCGCCTAGGGGCCCTGCGGCCCACCTGGACAATTTAAAAGGGCCTGGGGCTCCCAGCTGCTGCCGCCGCTACCATAGCAGTGGCGGGAGCCCCCAGGCCCTTTTAAATCACCTGGGCCCCTGGGCAATTGCCCCCTTTGCCCCCCCATTGGCGGGCCTGGCCCTAACAACCAGCACATGCATGTGAAGTACCAGTTGGGATGGGAGGGTTGCTGGGGGGTAGATTTTTTTCTTCTCAGTCCCTCCTATGGGACCTGGAATTTATTCAGGGTATGTGAATTTTGCCCTCGATAAGTTGCACGGCTCCTTCAAAACAGTGTTTGTTTTTAATCAGCTGAATTACCCATTCTATCTTCTAGGAGTATAACCCAGTTCTGTGTTTTGAAGTTTGCAATTCCAAGGGGTTAGATGCCCTAGAAAGAGAATTCTTTTGTGTTCTGGTGGGGGCGGTGTTGGTACACAGTTGCATTATTTTATAAACCCCAGATATTTGTGTTGCTCACACCCTATTGTATCTCCATGTTATTTAAATAAGTTTTTCCTGTCTGGATACCTCTGCTAGGAATCGTGCATTATTAAATTAAAAAATAATACTCTGCTGGAACTAAGACTTGGCAAGCGCATAGCTATTCATTATTTGGTAATAGCTGTTCAAAAATAGAGTTGAGTTTCTCAAAATAGTCTATAAAGTTAGCTGACTAATGTGTGCAAGTCATTCTGTAGAACATAAATATGTGACTTGCAGGTTAAAGCTATCTCATGCAGAAAATGGCTTGCTGGTGCAATGATTTAAGGAAGTGATGCATGGGAATGATGTTAATTTAAATATCACAGTTTTAGAAAAATTAAAGGCCAAATCATTCAGTTAGAACACTGGTGAGCCCTCAGCTTTTTGTTTTTGTATTGCATATTATAATTCCCTATAGCGCTATTATCACTATTATTTATTGTTTAAATTATGTTAGCATCTAGAGACCTCAGTCATGATGGAGGCTGCATTCTGGTAGGTACTAAATAAACACACATGAAAACACTGTCCCTTTCCTGAAGAGCATCACATTTTTTTCATATTTATAATTATATTCATATAGAAATATGCATATTTACATACTGTGGGGTGTGTGTGTGTGTATATATACACATACACTGTGTGTGTGCATATGTGTGTATGCATGAAGAAACATTTATCAAAGTTCCTGAAACTTCCTGAAAAAGCACAAGATCAAATCCGCACAGACACACCCCTGGAACCCCGACCTGGGATATTCTATCTACTACCCAAGATCCATAAACCTGGAAATCCTGGGCGCCCCATCATCTCAGGCATTGGCACCCTGACAGCAGGATTGTCTGGCTATGTAGACTCCCTCCTCAGGCCCTACGCTACCAGCACTCCCAGCTACCTTCGAGACACCACTGACTTCCTGAGGAAACTTCAATCCATCGGTGATCTTCCTGATAACACCATCCTGGCTACTATGGATGTAGAAGCCCTCTACACCAACATTCCACACAAAGATGGACTACAAGCCGTCAAGAACACTATCCCCGATAATGTCACGGCTAACCTGGTGGCTGAACTTTGTGACTTTGTCCTTACCCATAACTATTTCACATTTGGGAACAATGTATACCTTCAGATCAGCGGCACTGCTATGGGTACCCGCATGGCCCCACAGTATGCCAACATTTTTATGGCTGATTTAGAACAACGCTTCCTCAGCTCTCGTCCCCTAAAGCCCCTACTCTACTTGCGCTATATTGATGACATCTTCATCATCTGGACCCATGGAAAAGAAGCCCTTGAGGAATTCCACCATGATTTCAACAATTTCCATCCCACCACCAACCTCAGCCTGGTCCAGTCCACACAAGAGATCCACTTCCTGGACACTACAGTGCTAATAAACAATGGCCACATAAACACCACCCTATACCGGAAACCTACTGACCGCTATTCCTACCTGCATGCCTCCAGCTTTCACCCTGACCACACCACACGATCCATCGTCTACAGCCAAGCTCTGCGATACAACCGCAATTTGCTCCAACCCCTCAGACAGAGACAAACACCTACAAGATCTCTGTCAAGCTTTCTTACAACTACAATACCCACCTGCAGAAGTAAAGAAACAGATTGATAGAGCCAGAAGAGTTCCCAGAAGTTACCTACTACAGGACGGGCCTAACAAAGAAAATAACAGAACGCCACTAGCGGTCACCTTCAGCCCCCAACTAAAACCCCTCCAACGCATTATTAAGGATCTACAACCTATCCTAAAGGATGACCCAACACTCTCACAAGTCTTGGGAGACAGGCCAGTCCTTGCCTACAGACAGCCCCGCAACCTGAAGCAAATACTCACCAACAACCACATACCACACAACAGAACCACTAACCCAGGAACTTATCCTTGCAACAAAGCCCGTTGCCAATTGTGCCCACATATCTATTCAGGGGACACCATCACAGGGCCTAATAACATCAGCCACACTATCAGAGGCTCGTTCACCTGCACATCCACCAATGTGATATATGCCATCATGTGCCAGCAATGCCCCTCTGCCATGTACATTGGTCAAACTGGACAGTCTCTACGTAAAAGAATAAATGGACACAAATCAGATGTCAAGAATTATAACATTCATAAACCAGTCGGAGAACACTTCAATCTCTCTGGTCACGCAATCACAGACATGAAGGTCGCTATCTTAAAACAAAAAAACTTCAAATCCAGACTCCAGCGAGAAACTGCTGAATTGGAATTCATTTGCAAATTGGATACTATTAATTTAGGCTTAAATAGAGACTGGGAGTGGCTAAGTCATTATGCAAGGTAGCCTGTTTCCTCTTGTTTTTTCCTACCCCCCCCCCCCCAGATGTTCTGGTTTAACTTGGATTTAAACTTGGAGAGTGGTCAGTTTAGATGAGCTATTACCAGCAGGAGAGTGAGTTTGTGTGTGTATGGGGGTGGGGGGGATGTGAGAAAACCTGGATCTATGCAGGAAATAGCCCGACTTGATTATGTAAAGAGTTGTCACTTTGGATGGGCTAGCACCAGCAGGAGAGTGAATTTGTGTGGGGGGGTGGAGGGTGAGAAAACCTGGATTTGTGCTGGAAATGGCCCACCTGTTGATCATTTTAGATAAGCTATTACCAGCAGGACAGTGGGGTGGAAGGAGGTATTGTTTCATATTCTCTGTGTGTATATAAAGTCTGCTGCAGTTTCCACGGTAAACATCTGATGAAGTGAGCTGTAGCTCACGAAAGCTCATGCTCAAATAAATTGGTTAGTCTCTAAGGTGCCACAAGTACTCCTTTTCTTTTTGCGAATACAGACTAACACGGCTGTTCCTCTGAAACCTGTCATTTATCAAAGTATAATGTATACACACTTTTGTCTGCGTACTTGTGGGCATCATTGTATCAACCACTTGTGCTGCATTAACTTTGCCTGTGTTATGGAAATAATAAAATTGCAAATCATGTTTGTAACTCCAGAAATTGGTGGAATTGAGCTACTGTAATATCGTTTTATCACCATTCAGCAGCTGACATAATATGAAAGAAAAAACATCTCTTTCACCCCTTGTATTCCTATGCTGAATTAAAGTCAGCAACAGAGCAGGCCCATAGATGTGGTTTTTGTTTGCTAGTCCTGGAGCACTATTTACAGTGTGGTTGCACAAAGTTGATAAAATGGGCCACATTTTGCCCTCACTTACACCTGTGCAATGATATTAAACGAATGGGATTACATGGAGGGTAAACCAGGGCAGAGTTGAGTGCCCTTATGTTGTTTCTGCCATGGAGACATGGATCAAGCACTGTTGCAAAGCAAATCCCTCTTCTTATGTTTCACTGATCCAGGACTTTGATGACAGGGCTAATGTTGTCAGACTAAACTAGGGGTGGATCCACAGATCCCTCTTCCCCTCCCCGCTTGAGTCCTCCCAAGATAAGGCATTACAGGCCCTGTGAAATATCGCTGTCTCTTTCTCAGTGTCTCCCTTTGCATCACACACATGCTTTTGGCTGCTAGTTTGAATTTCCTCCGTCTGAACAGAGTCCATGCAATAGTGTTGCCGACATGAACAGTTTTGCAAGGGGCAGTTCTTCAAATAAGCTGGGGGCGGGTCTGGGGGCTGCTGAATGGATGGTTCTGTGTACAGTTGGGGTGGCTTTTAGGTTTTCTTCTTAGAAGTGCCAGAGGGAATGCCACACCCCTGCAAATTAATGAGAAGGCACATAGCGCCCTTCCCCACCAGGATGCATGTGAAGCTATTGCTTAAATGTTGCTCCTTCTCCTTTCCTCTTCAATCCCCATGACTTCCTCCTTTTATAGTCCTCTGCTTCCTATGGCTTCCCCTCTTGTCTCCCCTGAGCTCTGTACCTGCATGTTGGCTGCTCTTGGACATGGCTGGTCATCCCTCCCAGTTGAAGATGGCCAGCTCTGCCCACCTGCAGCTGCCCACAGAGCAATATTCATCTGACTGGGAGGGTGGAATTGGCAGCTTAAAGCTGGTAGTGGCTGATGGGAGGTGTAGGTTCTCACATAGCTCTGAGGTGTCAGTCCCCCTGAACTCGGAGTGCTGGAAGATGGACTTGCTCAGAGATTTAAAAATGTTTTATCTGCAGTATTCCTCTATGGGCATTGATTATAGAGCACCACGCAGCTCGGGGCACAGTATCTGACTGCTGGTCACTTTTTTAACTCATGGGATGATGATTATGATCTAAAATTTAGACATCTTTCACCCAATAGTACTTAAAATATAAGGAATTAGTCATGGGAATCGCTTCATTTTGGCACTGAAAAGATGACACAGCAGCTGTTTAATGGTGCTCAGCAATCCAACACAATGTGTTAGGGTAAGTCGGGAAAATTACATTTCCCAGAGGAAACTGCAGGAGGAATTTAGGTGAGCAAAATGCAATTGCAGTACTTGAGTTGGATTTTGCAAGGCCAACAGGTTTATCATCCAGACTGCTGTAAAAAGTGCCATGAGCTCTTCAATGGTCAGGTCAATGGTTTTACAGTTCAGCTGATCTGGACCATCTCTGCTGAGCTTGTGAGATCTGATCAAGGTCACAGCGTAAGGCTGAATGCTGAGGCTATAAATTGTACTGTAAAATTACAGGTTATAAAATTAGCCTTCCACCGTAAGCTTCTCCTTCTGTCATCCCCCCGCAAGTCTGTAATAGGTCCCCTAAATACAGTGGTGCAAGCAGAAATAATTTCTTGCCGGTACTGCACTCATGGGAGGGACACAAAGGGGGGGGGCACGCGATCTCCCCATTTGACCCTTCATGTGACGCCTCCCAGCCCAGGGCCCCCACACTCTCTCCATCCCCTCTGAAACCCCCCTTTGTATATACAAACGTCAACATGCTTAACTACTCACTTTCCCCCCAAATATGCAGTATTTAGTCTGCTTATATGGAATATGGGAGTTGGATGAGGAGCCATTACAGCATATGTATGACTTATTAAAAGCCAAATTTTAAGTAGAACTGTATCCTAAACTGCTTTATGGTATTGTTCCCAAACATTGCATTTCAATGAGGGATTCAACTTCCTTTATAGGAACAGACTCCTGAAACTCTTACCAGCCCACAAAAGTGGTCCATAGTCATGCAAGTAGTCCCATTGTCTTCAATGGGATTGATCAAATGATTACGGGTTTACAGGATTAGGTTCCAAGTTTGTAAATTGTTCTGGATGAAATTGATCTGACAGCGCAGGCATTGTCAGAAGGAGCTTCATTCGAATAAAGGTGGGCAAATGTGTGATAAGTCTTAGCTCCGTTGCTAAGATGAGGAACATATTTTCAGCAAAGTTCTTGACAGATTCCTGAGGCAGCTGGTTTAAGGCCATCAGTGTCTGCCTTAAACCAGCTGCCTCAGGAATCTGTCAAGAATTTATACTTCTCTCACCCAGAAAGCTAGAAACTGAGGCACTTGTTTTCTTTGTTTTGCTGCTCCAGTTCCAGTAAGCAAAATGCATGTTAGACTCATTTGGCTGCAAAGAAGAATTCTAGATACACTGGGGACAACACCCGATTCCCAACAGGCTGCAGAACTAACATCAGAATCCAGACATCCTCTGGTCAGTGCAAGCAGAGGCATTGCCCTAATGATTTTAACTTGAGGTGATGCAGTGTGGATGTCATGGATAGTTCAGACCGATGGGGAGAAACAGAATCAAAAACACTGCTTAAACACCTTCCGTCTCCTGCATCCCTCCCCTCTTGAGGACTCCTGACCAATGTAACAGCACAATACATATGCTAACAAACTTAAACAAAGCCTTTGTTTGTTAGCATATGTATTGTGCAGTTAAAGCCATATAAAGAATGAATGTACTCCCTAGCTGCATTCTGCTCCTTTAAGGAGGAGAGTGCAGGCCAAGTCTTTCCGGTACCCCGTACTCGCTAAAAATCTCTTGCTGGTACTGCGTACTGGAGGGTACCTCCCTACTTGCACCCCTGTGTAAATAACCTCAGAAAATGACCCTATAGCAAATGGATTTCATGAAAAAGTAGTGTCCTTTATTTCGGTGAAGAGGCTGAGCTGTACTCCGCAGAAACGTGTCTTATTTTGATATGTCAGGAAAGAACTTGTATAAGTTGCTGTGATATATTTAAGTCTTGGAGGAATAATAAGAAAAAAGTAATGTGGGTGTTACTTTCACTTTGTTCTGGAAGGATGGAAGGTTTTTACATATTAAACCCTCTGTCTGAAACAGGATGGAACAATCTTGAATTGTTTGGAATGCAAACTTTTTTCTTGTATACAATAACTTAATTACAAGAAAATATATACACACAAACACAATTATATTATATACACAGATACCTATATATACACACACATATATAGTAAAAGTTATAATTAATGTAAACAGTTTTTACTGCATTACATTTTACAAAAACAATAGCTCTTGTAAATAGAATCTATTGTAAATTGTAGCTGTACAAACTGTTTACATGATTTATAATGTTTACTTCGTGTGTGAGAATATAATTGTGTGTGTCTGTGGGGGGCATTTTCGGGTAAACATTAATAAAGAAACATTGTGTACAAAAAAGAGGTTTGCATTGCAAATAATTCAAGACTGTGTTCCATCCTGTTTCAGATACATTTCGAAGTGCCAAGAAGCCATTCTAGGCAATCTGAAATAAAACAGAAGAAACCAAAAGTGCAAACACAAATGCAATGGAAAAGATTCTGAAGTAGAACAGCACCTACCTCAGAAGTTTACTGAAACATGAGATTACATGAGATTGTGGGTAACCATCAAAGCCAATATTTGTGGAGAGGGCCCAGATCTGAGTGTGTAGGGGACTGAATTCTCATGCACCTCAGATTAGCTATTACAATGTAAAGATCAGAGCAGTGCAGTTTGAAGGAAAACTCACTGTGTCAGTAGACAGTGGTGTAGTAGCTGACTAGGTAAGTATTGTTTTGTCCTTCTACTTTTGCTTTAAAGAGATGAGACAGCTAGTGAGATGAGACAGCTAGTGGGTTGTGAACAACTTTAACACAGGTCTCAAGGTGTTTTTACTTAGCACTGCAGCCTGGTCTCACATGGTAGAGACCCTTCTCAGGATGTATAGTCTGTGAAAGGGAAAGATGTTTGAAAATAAAGTTTTATGTTGAAATAGTTATTCCTGAGTCTCCTCCTGGCCATGACCATGAGAGGTGGCATCTTTTGTGCCAGTTTTCATTAAATGTCCTACCCCCAATGCTGCATTAGTTTATACCTGGTAAGAAATGCTTCTCATGCTGTGAAATGTCGGACTGGTGTGCTGGAGCAATATGGTCACAATTTTCTTTTAACTTTCAAAGCTGTTGGTTTAGTTGGATGGTAAAGAGCGTATGTAAGCACCATGCAGCGTGCGCAGACTCGTGAGGAAGTGGGAAGCTGTTAGGTCTGATTTACCACTCCATCACACTGCTTTTACATCAGTGTGATACTATTGATGTCAATGGAGTTTGACTAGCATAACACCGATCTAACGGAGTGGAGAATCAGGCCGGTTGTATACAGAAGCAATGAATGCAGTTACAGTTTAGCAGGGAGCTAATGGAAGGTGCAGAGCTGACGAGTGAAAACTTTCCGTGTTGCACTCAAGTGTTGACATAAAATTGAAAAGAAAAATGTGGAAACTCCACTACTCCATGATCACTGAACTGTGCACAAAAGCATTGGTCTGTGACACATGAATGTTGCTGTGATTCCATATGCTGTCCAGGAACCAAGAGTTGGTCAATACTATTGTAAAGATCATTGAGCAGAACAGCCAAATTCATTCCTGGTGTAACCCCATTAAAGTAAGTGGAGTTTTACACCAAGTGTAAATTTGCCCCATTGATGGTAAGATGCAGTAAGCTTCTGATCTGCTAAACAAGGCTCACAACACTTGCCACAATGCATTTGCTGAAGCGGGGCTCTGAGGGATGTGAAATAACTTATCTCCTTATTTTAGAGGATGGCTTGAACATTCATTGAAGGCTGCCCTTTGAAATGTGCCAGGCTGCTGAGGCATTCCGATGACCTTCTTTGATAGGTATTAAATTAATCCAATAACCATTTGTGAGCCAAAGACTCTGTAGAGCAGAGGTGGGCAAACTACAGCCCATGGGCCACATCCGGCCTGCGGGACCATCCTGCCTGGCCCTTGAGCTCCCGACTGGGCAAGCTAGTCCCCGGCCCCTCCCCTGCTGTCCTCCCTCCCCCGCAGTTATACCACTGCGTGGGCAGCAGGTCTGCCAACTACTGCTGCTCTGAGCGGCATGGTAAGGGGGCGGTGGTGGCAGCACATGCATGTGTGGTGGTGCGGAAGTTGGGTAGGGGGTTCCGGGGGGCAGTCTAGGGGCGGGGAGTCCCGGGGGGGCAGTCAGGGAACAGGGAGCAGTTGGATGGGACAGAGGTTCTGGGTGGGGCGGTCGGGGAATGGGGCGGGGTGGGGGTTGGATAGGGCGTGGGAGTCCTGGGGAGCCAGTTGGGGGTGAGGTAGTCAGGGGCCAGGGGGCGGGGGGGTTGGATAAGGGGTGGGATCTCGGGAGGGGCAGTTTGGGGCAGGGGGTCCTGGGAGGGGGCAGTCAGGGGTCAAGGAGCAGGGGGGGTTGGATGGGTCGGGTGTTCTGAGGGGGGCAGTCGGGGGCAGGGGCCAGGCTGTTTGGGGAGGCACAGCCTTCCTTACCTGGCCCTCCATACAGTTTCGCACCCCGATGTGGCCCTGGGGCCAAAAAGTTTGCCCACCCCTGATCTAATACATGTGCTCAAACAATAAATATAAAGTAGGTAACTTCTTTGGGCTCAAGAAAAGTAGCTAAATTCCAAGAATAGTTTTTAAATGTATTATTATTATTTAGTATTTTTAAAGCTCCTTGTTGTGCACTGTTTTTTCAGACATAGGAGAATGTCGTCTGTGCCTTCAGTATAGTACAATAAGAAAAGGAGTACTTGTGGCACCTTAGAGACTAACCAATTTATTTGAGCATGAGCTTTCGTGAGCTACAGCTCACTTCATCAGATGCATACCGTGGAAACTGCAGCAGACTTTATATACATACAGAGATCATAAAACAATACCTCCTCCCACCCCACTGTCCTGCTGGTAATAGCTTATCTAAAGTGATCATCAAGTTGGGCCATTTCCAGCACAAATCCAGGTTTTCTCACCCTCTACCCCCCACACACAAACTCACTCTCCTGCTGGTAATAGCCCATCCAAAGTGACCACTCTCTACACAATGTGCATGATAATCATAGAATATCAGGGTTGGAAGGGACCTCAGGAGGTCATCTAGTCCAACCCCCTGCTCAAAGCAGGACCAATCCCCAATTTTTGCCCCTGTTCCCTAAATGGCCCCCTCAAGGATTGAACTCACAACCCTGGGTTTAGCAGGCCAATGCTCAAACCACTGAGCTATCCCTCCCCACCGAAATCCAGGTTGTGCAGGAAATGGCCCACCTTGATTATCATGCACATTGTGTAGACAGTTGTCACTTTGGATGGGCTATTACCAGCAGGAGAGTGAGTTTGTGTGTGGGGGGGTGGAGGGTGAGAAAACCTGGATTTGTGCTGGAAATGGCCCAACTTGATGATCACTTTAGATAAGCTATTACCAGCAGGACAGTGGGGTGGGAGGAGGTATTGTTTTATGATCTCTGTATGTATATAAAGTCTGCTGCAGTTTCCACGGTATGCATCCGATGAAGTGAGCTGTAGCTCACGAAAGCTCATGCTCAAATAAATTGGTTAGTCTCTAAGGTGCCACAAGTACTCCTTTTCTTTTTGCGATTACAGACTAACACGGCTGTTACTCTGAAACCTGTCAGTATAGTACAATGTAACGGCTCAGTCCTGGGGCTCTTACACAAGCAGGCCCTGATAGTGCAAAAATGTCGGCATGTGTTGAATGCGTGTAGTTCTGTTGGCATTAGGGGGGCACGCACATCGGTAAAGGTAAAGACTTCTGTATATTTAAGCACATATGCAGGATCAGGGCCCTATACCTTACTCTTGTGAGTGGTCCCATTGACTTCAAGGAGAGTATTCTGTGAATAAGGACTGCTCTCTTGAGCAAGGGTTGGGCTCAAAATTAGGTGTTGTACGGGTAACGAGAGTGGAAAAGGACACATCTGAACAAAACGTGATTTGCTTTGTTAGGCACTTGAGTATTTTTTATGTGAGTTAAGAAGATTAGCTCAGATGTGATGGCAGCTGTAATTGATATAAGAAAGGACACTCGCAGGAATCTAGCAGAAAAATGAGAGAGGCAAGGCAGGGTGCTTGGCATAGGAAAAATTAGCACAACCCTTCTCTTTTTAATATTGTTTTTATTCAGATATATATCATAAATTGAGGAACATACTGTTTGCTAGTGCTGTATTTTTTTAGAAAAGGGATAAGAAAAAAATCCTGGCCTGCCAATATGTAGATTAAAATCACAGTGAGCTGTATTTCCTGGAATGCAGCACATCAACTATACCCTTTGGGAGGGCTAGAGAGAGCATTTCATTCATGTGCTATTTTGACAGAATGCATTGTTTTGAAAAGCCCTGGAAGTTAGTCTCAAAAACATTCAGCGGCATACATCTGTGAGGCTCGGTCCAGAACTTTGCGTACTCATTGTTTAGAGGGCCGGACATGAAAGCAGTCTGGAAATCCTCAAACAGAATCCCAAATACTGTACAATGGTATTTACTTTGGCCTAGATTGTGCCCAGCCCTGTCAGGGTGTGCAGAGGACAGGGATGCTGGGAGGCGCAGCTGCACCCCCTTGGCTTGAAGTGGTTTTCCTCATATACAGGGTTTACAATTTAGTTCAGTGGCTCTCAGCACCCCCACTACACAAAATGTTCCAAGGCCACTGGTAAAGGATGGCTCTGAGGTGGGAAATGAGAAAAGTGAAAGAATCCTCCTTCCTTACCTTGTATGTCTGTATAGAAGTCAGGCAAACATAACCTCCGTCTGCTCCAGGCTGAGGGGACTCAAGTACGGCCAACAGTGTTAACACCCCAGAGTTGAGGTGTGAGGGTCTGGAGTGAGGGAAGGGCCATATCCCGCTGCCCAGACTGACACTAGGTTGATAAGCTAGAGGGTGAAGCAGCAGTCACACCTGTGTGTTCTTGCCATTGTACTCCCACTGTCAGCCTCAGGCACAAGGCCTCTCGGAGCTGCTGTTATGGGTAGTATGTCTCCACACACACTGCAGTTCTGGCTGGGTCGAATGCTACAATCAAGCCCTTTTAGGGAACATTTTTCTTCAATAAAATATAGCAAGAATTGGTCTTTCACATAGTTTTACAGTGGAGAGTGAGGGGAGGTTGCTCTAGTGTTACCTGGAACTGTTTTCCAAAGCAGGCATCTCCTTTGTCCTCCTAATGAATGACTCCCCCCCCCCCCCCCCCAAAGAAAAGTATCCAGTCTTTTCCCCTCAGTCTGAAATGGGATGCAGGGATACCAATAAGCTATTTATGTATTACACTCCCCATCTTCCTGCACCTCAGTTCTGCCCTTGGCTGGCCAGAATTCTTTCTTCAGAGCTTCTCAGAAAGCATAACATAAAGTTAAACCTTAGGGCTATTGTACATAAACCTCTGAAAGTAGGCGTTAACAGGTCCCAGACAGCTTCAAGAGAGAGAATGTACCATACAGCTTCTTAATACACAATTAATAAACACAAGAACATTGTATTATCTAGACCAGTGGTTCCCAAACTTGTTCCGCTGCTTGCGCAAGGAAAGCCCCTGGCGGGCCTGGCTGGTTTGTTTACCTGCTGCGTCCACAGGTTTGGCCGATTGCGCTCCCAGTGGCCACAGTTCGCTGTTCCAGGCCAATGGGAGCCGCTGGAAGCGGCGCGGGCCGAGAGACGTAACAGAACGCCACTAGCCGTCACCTTCAGCCCCCAACTAAAACCCCTCCAACGCATTATTAAGGATCTACAACCTATCCTGAAGGATGACCCAACACTCTCACAAATCTTGGGAGACAGGCCAGTCCTTGCCTACAGACAGCCCCGCAACCTGAAGCAAATACTCACCAACAACCACATACCACACAACAGAACCACTAGCCCAGGAACCTATCCTTGCAACAAAGCCCGTTGCTAACTGTGCCCACATATCTATTCAGGGGACACCATCACAGGGCCTAATAACATCAGCCACACTATCAGAGGCTCGTTCACCTGCACATCCACCAATGTGATATATGCCATCATGTGCCAGCAATGCCCCTCTGCCATGTACATTGGTCAAACTGGACAGTCTCTACGTAAAAGAATAAATGGACACAAATCAGATGTCAAGAACTATAACATTCATAAACCAGTCGGAGAACACTTCAATCTCTCTGGTCACGCAATCACCGACATGAAGGTCACTATCTTACAACAAAAAAACTTCAAATCCAGACTCCAGCGAGAAACTGCTGAATTGGAATTCATTTGCAAATTGGATACTATTAATTTAGGCTTAAATAGAGACTGGGAGTGGCTAAGTCATTATGCAAGGTAGCCTATTTCCCCTTGCTTTTTCCTACCCCCCCAGACGTTCTGGTTAAACTTGGATTTAAACTTGGAGAGTAGTCAGTTTGGATGAGCTATTGCCAGCAGGAGAGTGAGTTTTATGTGTGTGTGTGTTTCCCCCCGGGGGGGGGCAGGTGAGAGAGCCTGGATCTGTGCTAGAAATGACCCACGTTGATTACCATGCACATTGTAGGGAGAGTGGTCACTTTGGATGAGCTATTACCAGCAGGAGAGTGAGTTTGTGTGTGTGGTTTTTGGAGGGAGGTGAGGGGGTGAAAGAACCTGGATTTGTGCAGGAAATGGCCCACCTTGATTATCATACACATTGTGAAGAGAGTGGTCACTTTGGATGGGCTATTACCAGCAGGAGAGTGAGTTTGTGTGTGTGTGTGTGGGGGGGTGGGGCAGAGGGTGAGAAAACCTGGATTTGTGCTGGAAATGGCCCAACTTGATGATCACTTTAGATAAGCTATTACCAGCAGGACAGTGGGGTGGGACGGGGTATTGTTTCATGGTCTCTGTGTGTATATAATGTCTACTGCAGTTTCCATGGTATGCATCCGATGAAGTGAGCTGTAGCTCACGAAAGCTCATGCTCAAATAAATTGGTTAGTCTCTAAGGTGCCACAAGTACTCCTTTTCTTTTTGCAAAGACAGACTAACACGGCTGTTACTCTGAAACCTGTCATTATATTGGGAGGGTTCACTGGCATAGTTATACTAGCATAAACATGGCCTAAATTGTCCTGCCTTGCTCTCTGTATGTGTGCAGACATGCAGAGGATTCAACTAAATCCATGTCTCCACTCCACTGCTTATCTCCCTTACTTTGAACCTCAATAAATAAATAAATTAAATAAAAAGCTGCAGTATAAGCAAGTGCATCACAAATACACCTGTGCAATTCCTTTTACCACTGATGAGATGTACAGCACACGCTCACTTTGCGGAGAAAATAAAATATGCTTATTGTTCTGCACGGTGAGCCAAATTCTGTTGTCAGAGAAACGGAATTGTAAATCAAGTCAGCAGGACTTGGAAATGTGTATCTGAGGGCTGACATTTTTTGCCCAATTTACACAAATAAAAGATTTGTTGTCACATATAAAGACTTAAGCCCAGGTCTTGAAATGCCTTTAATATCCTAACTTCCATTGATTTAGGAACTGGGCCTCAGACCTACATTTTCCAAAATGACTAGGGATTTTGGGTGGCCAATTTGAGACATCTTAGAGAGGCTGGATTTTGAGAGAGCAGCTGCTTAGCACTTACTCACAATTATTGTCCTTTAGGGTGTCTGCATACCTTAAAATTGAGGTACCCACAATTGCTAGTCACTTTTGAAAATGTAGGCCTGAATCAATTTATATTAAATCAGGACCTGATTCTTCAAGCTCTTGTATGCACGTGCTTAATTTTACTATTTGAGAAGCCCTAAGGGGGTACTCCCAGTACTTAAGTTAAGCATGTGTACTGTATAAGAATTTATAAAATTGAGCCCCCCCGCTTTTTTTTTTTTTTTTAAGTATCAATTAGATTCCATGATCAAATGTTAGTGAGGTGTGGTCTAGTGGTTTGAACACAGGTCTGGAAATCAGGGATAATGTACTTTTTAATCCTGGTTCTACCATGATTCTATCTTTTTAGGAAAGTGAATTAAGTTCTTTGTCTCAGCGTCCCTGACCGGGGAGGCGGGGGTGGCAATGATAATTCCTACCTACTATAGGACTGATCTGATCCAAAGTCTGCAAAGAAGCTCCCATGGACTTCAATGGATTTTATATCCAACACCTGGTAAAGCTGCTCTGAAGATTAATTTGGTAATTTTTAACTTCTTTGGTCTAGATAATATTTAGTCCTGCCATGAGTGCAAAGGACTAGACTAGATGACCTCTCAAGGTCCCTTCCAGTCCTACGATTCTATGATTCTTTGACTATGAAGAGCTCTACAGAAGTGCTAAGTGTTGTTACATTACTTAGCCTGTTATGCTGTGAGAAAAAGAAAGCAGTAGTAAAAACTCTTTTTACAAGCATCCCGCTCTGTATAATTTTTTAGAAACATTAGGTCAAAAGGCACTTGTGGCATAGAGATCCCATAAAATGTGTGTCTAAAAATATTCCTACATCTTTGAAACCTCTTTCTGCCTGTAACTGCTGTAACCTCTTCGTAGCCATGGACCAAAACATTGTTCTAAACCCTTTTGGGTATGGTTAAAGGCCATATCATGAAATGGAATAGTTTAAAATGATGATAAATGAGTAGTAAAATGTTCAGAAATAGAAAGAGAGCTTTATAGAAATCCCTGATTTAGATAGACAGGTATAATGTATATTTCAGAATCAGTCATGTTACAATGAAGAAATTGGCCTGATAGATTAAAGATGGGATAATTACTTTTTAAAGAGCCTTATATTTAGAATTCCTCAGAAGTCTTTTGGTGTTGTGCCAGATTCATTCCTTGTGTTTCATTTCAAGCATCTAATTTTGGATCTCCACTGTCATTTATCAAGTCTTTCTCCTAAAAACTGCTCTTGTTATCAGCTCTGTCATAAACACGGTCTTTTTTGTGTATCTGTTTTAGCAAGGCTTTTTACATCTTAGCTAAAAGAGTTTCTGTGTATTACCTGAATTAGCAGCAGTGTTGACAAAGCCGCAGGTCTAACCTGACTACTTAAAAAGAATAGTGTGAGGATCAGAAAAAGTGTGTTTATTTAATTCAGAACAGCTGAAACAGAACACTGTGGGCATATCTACACAAACACTGCATGGCAAGCTGGGGTGTAAAACTACTGCGCCCCAGTGTACCATGCACTAAGTGTCATGGGGACCCTGCTGCTGTGCACTAATGCTTGCATTGCATACTAGGGAACTTGCATTGCAGTGCATACTAGGGAACTTTCAGTGTGCAGTAGCAGTGTGTAGTAACAGTTACTGTGTGCACTGTTCCCTCTAAGTTGTGTGCGTGTGTGCATGCACACAGATCCTAAACCCCGCGCACACGGCGAAACACCATGCGCACAAAAATTTGCACAGAAGAAATTTTTTGTGCACACGGCCAAAATGTTAGCGGGAACATTGATTGTGTGGCATGCTGGAGTGCTGTGCATTTACACACAAGCTTGCTGAGCAGTAAATGTGTATGTAGACATGCCCTATATGTGTATTATATACAGCAAACCAAATGAAAAGAATACTGAGGTTGTAAAATCACGTACGCTACAGTTAGGAAATGCCTGAATTAAGTTTGCCTGGGCAACCTTAATTCCAGTCCCTGGTATGTATGCATTATGATCCTACCTTTACATGATCAATTACTATTTTTTCCACACAATCTCAGCCTCATATCTGTTCTGTGGTTTTATACTGTGACCCATCACTCTAGTGTCTGAGTGCCTACCACGTAAATTTGATAGCAGTAGCAAAGTTCCCAGTGACTTTGGGCAAATGGATTAATTTCTCTGTACTTCAATTTACCTGTTTTTAATAATATTTACCTCAGTGAAGTGTGGCGCTGTTTCCTTAAAGAGAGGTTCTCTGGGAGTATGTCTACACAGGGATAAAAGACCTGCGGAATGGCCACAGCTGGCTTGGGTCAGCGGACTCGGACCCGTGGAGCACAGGCTGCCAGGCTAAAAATTGCTGTGTAGATATTCAGGCTCAGGCTGGAGCCCGAGCTCTGAGACCCTCCGTCCTCACAGGATTCCAGAACTTGAACTCCAGCCTGAACCCAAATGTCTACACAGTATTTGTTTGGCTCCGTGAGCCTGAGTCAGCTGACCCAGGCCAGCCACAGGCTTTTTATCCCTGTGTAGACATACCTAGGGAGGTATTACTGGGAAGCTGGTGCCACCCAACTGCAAATTCACCTTATAACTCAGGGACATTTAGGTCTATATGAGACACGGTTTCTTTATCTGGATGGTACATCAGGGCTCAGACTGTGGTTGTTGTTTACCCAGACACACAATTTGAGCGACTCCTCAGGCAGTTGAACTCTTGAATTTATAAGCAACATAAGCAAGCAGTGGAGCAGGGTCCTCTTCATTTGATTAGAGCAATTTAAATGACCTAATTAGCAGCTGATGCCTTGTGCTTTCAAGTTGACTCTTTTTAATTAAAAACAAAGGCTATTCACATGAGTGCTTGGAGACAACAAAATGATGGTATTTGTAATGCTACCTTTCATTCTGAACCTATTTTTGAAATGCTAATAGCCATGTATTTGCCTGGGGCTGCTATATTATAAGCAAAATTTGCAAATACTTAACTGCTATGCTATTTTTACACTGAGCAACTCCAGCACAAATTCTGCTGACATGATTTTATAGCCTGTTACTATAGGCACTGAAGTTCAAGCCTTAATAAACATTCAGTGTCTTGAAGAGGCAGATTGATCTTTACAGACATTTAATCTACCTGTTGGCATTTTGTTGAAGTGTAACAGAGATATGCCTGGTACTATTTATTTTACTGTAAGAAAAGCCAGAGAGATTTTTAATTCATTAGACAAAAACGGAAGATCCTAGTCTTGCACTTCTTGCTCAGGCACAACTCCCAAGGATTTCTGTGGAAGTGTTGCATAAGGAGTACAGGGTTGGCCCCAAATGCTTTTACAGACATGTTTGTTCCATGATAGCCAGTAGGATCTAAGAGCTGCACCTCAAAACTCTCAGCCCAAAGATGAGGTGCTACAGTAGCTTTCAGCCGCCTTTTCACCCTTCTGATTTGAACCTTGTCTGGTCTGCTGGAGTGACAAGTGTAATTTAGACCATCCCGGAGGCCTCTATGGGCTGCAGCACTGTATGCTATGGGCTTCAGCACTGTATGCCATGGCGGCTGAAAGCTACTGTAGCTGTACTGTGCCAGGGTTTGTGAGAGGGTCCTCAGGGGAGGCAGGTTGTTGGCTATCTTCCTCAGTGCCTGTGCAGGGGGAAACTTCCCCTGGTCAGAAATGGGATTTTTAGGGCCCCTTTATGCTGCTCCACTCCTTTTACCCAGTGTAAAGGGACTAGAGCAAGGCTGAGGATCTCACTCTTGAAGTGTAATGCCTGATCTAGCAAAGCACTTAAGCTGTGCTTGCCTTTAAGACTGAGTAGTCCCACTGAACTAAAATGTTAAGCACATGGGTAAGTACTATGCTGGATGTGAACCTTAGAAACAGTGTGCAACTGGATGGCACCAATTTTCCGGTAATACCTACTAGAGGACGGACCCCTCCCTCCCACCAGTGAAACCACACCTTCAAGATAAATATTCTCAGTCTCATCTTTCAGCTGGGTAAACTGTGGTACAGAGAAATTAATCCACCTGTCTAAAGTTACAGAGGACTACACTATTGCTATTGAATTTATTTGGTATGTGCTCTGGGATTATAAAACTCTAAAATAGGTGGGGGGAATAAAGACCCAACTGCTCTATCATCGACTTCATTCGAATAGCCGGTGATGTGACTCCAAAGATTGTTTATAAAAAAAAATTACAGTAGATTTTTAAAAACACAATATGAAGAGAACATTTTGTTCAGCATACATTATCATTAATTTTATTTCAAATTAGTTCTTTTTTTCTGGCTTGCTTGACTTTAGCAATCTTAACTTTTTTTTTTTGAATATGGGTAAAGCATGCCATGTATTTCTTCATGACTGCTACCCTGGTAGCTTCCAGTTTGTGCTGTAGCCAAGTCTATGTAGTTCTAATGTGAAGGTATCTGAGTGCTATTAACCCCACCCCCAAAATACGTAGACAAACAAATATTACTGGAAACAAACAAAAAAACCCTCCTGTATTTCAAGGCTGAAGTTTTCTAAGGAATCATAGAATATCAGGATTGGAAGGGACCTCAGGAGGTCATCTAGTCCAACCTCCTGCTCAAAGCAGGACCAATCCCCAATTTTTGCCCCACATCCCTAAATGGCCCACTCAAGGATTGAACTTACAACCCTGGGTTTAGCAGGCCAATGCTCAAACCACTGAGCTATCCGTCTACAGGTGTTAGGTGCCCAGCTGTCACTGAAATTCAGTGGGATTTCAGTGCCTAACTCTTAGATTTAGCAAATCTCATATGATCAAAGCAAAAGTACTGAACTTAAACTGCATTCACTATAGAATCTTCACTACTAAGTGGCATGGTACGTATGATTGGGATGTCTACTCTGAAAAATGTAACTCACGTTTATTTGAAAAAAGGAGGAAACAAACCCCAAATCACATGACTTTCTATTGCATCTCTTCCTTTTCTCCAGCCTTTGTCAGAATCATGGTGCCTAAATACTACAGGGATGGGCAGCTTTAAAAGGATAAGAAGTATGATATCAAGGCAAATTAATCTGTAGTGTGACTCCACCGGCTTCAGTGGACTTACATCAAGGAAGAGTTTGGTCTGTTATGTCTAATTTACATAGTAAGTTTCTCCTGGAAGGGCCCTTTTCAGCTTGTGTCTGTAAAGACTATGCACACATATGGCCTTAAAATTATTAGAAATGGACCTGCGCAGCTGTTTGGATTTGCCTCTGAATCCGAATAATCTCCAAATTTGGGGATGTTTGGGTTCAGACACATCTGTAGTAGAAACTGGTAATAGTAATAAAAAGACTTACCTTCTGGGAGAAGGGGCAGTATGTGACTTCAGTGGAATTGTCTTGTTTAAACCAGGTTTTAGTTTATTAATAGTATATTGTTTAAAGTGGTATTTCAGTCTCATCCTCTTTAAAGTAAATGGGCTGACTACTTCCAGGTTTTGTTGTATTGGGTATTTCCAGGTTCAGTGATTGCCAAACTGTGGGTTGCAAAAAGAAAAGGAGTACTTGTGGCACCTTAGACTCTAAGGTGCCACAAGTACTCCTTTTCTTTTTGCGAATACAGACTAACACGGCTGCTACTCTGAAAACTGTGGGTTGTGAACCACCAGTGATCCCTCGGTACTGGCCCTTCTCCTTGTTTCCAACTGCTCTGTCACAATAAAGACAGCTAAAAAAATACATGAAGTGCTTTCCTAAACATTACTTTTACTTGTAAGCAATCGCTGACATTGCCACACAAATGTTATAAACTTGCAAGTGGAAGGGGAAATGGGCCATGTGAGATGTAGTCCATACTATGAAAACTCCTGCAACATGATTGTGGAACAATAGCTGTGGGAAAGAAAGAGGAAGACGGAGCTGTGTGTAGTTTGGGAAGACAGAGAAACAATCTGATCCAGTGCCTGCGGGACAGTATTTCCTTATATTAACAAGACCTAAGGGAGAGCCTGCTGTATGCGATGTGGTGGGGAAGGAAGAGCAACGATAAAAAGTCTCTGATGCTTTTCTGAAGTCAAGGCTATTTTGCAGAAAACTAAGGGCCTCTTATCTGTACTGTTTGATCAATGTACAAATATGTAATTATTAAAAGATCACACTGTCACTAGAAGTTGACTCATCAGATGTAATTGGAGTCGACTCACAGGATAGACGATATTTGAATCTATGGAAAGGATTCAGCCATCCAGTAAAATATTTCTTTTCCAGTACTCTGACAAACTTTTATAGTCTGGCAGCCTTACAAGTTGTAATGAGGAGTAGATGCTCTTTTTAACATAGTGCAGTTCAGGAGGAAAGACTGGTTACATTGTATTGCTATTCACAGGGGAACTAAAGCAGCATCCTGAAAAGTACAGCTCCTGGCACCTAAGGGACAATGTTGAGTGAAGAACAAAAAGGTCTTCTCCGGTGACCAGTTGTTCTGAAAAGCTTTGTCACACACATGTTAAAAATAAAAATAGCCCACTCTTCTCTTGTAGTACAGGATTCTAAAGCAGCATCAGTGTGCTACATGGAAATAGAGTGACAGTATCAAACTCATCAGTTAAGCTCACTTGTTGGACAAGAAGAAAAATTAGCAACACTTGTTAACATGTGTAATGCACCACGGCCCAGATCCTCAAAGGCACTGAAATCAGTGGGAGTTAGGTGCCTAAATACCTTTTGAGGATCTGAGTCCAAGTCCCTAGGTACAATTAAGAGCAGTAAACACAAGCAAGTGTGTGTGAATATTCAGAAAAGCCTGTAACTAGTCAGGATGACAATTTGAACACTGCAACTGTGCACGGTGGATTATTTAGGGCTTGCTGACAGTGCCAGTAAAGTGCACCAGAAGGGTGTAATTTGTACAGCGCTCTGAGGTGTTGCACTCTAACTCTGAAAGGAACCTAGTGCATGTTAGCAGCAGCTGGGGCTACACATGGCAGTTGGAGCCCGGTGCACTTTACAAACCACCTCCCTCTGGTCAGGGGCGGCTCTACCAATTTTGCCACCCTAAGCAGTCGCCGCCGAATTGCTGCCGCAGGACACGGACTGCCACCCCGTTCTAAATGCCGCCCCAAGCACCTGCTTGCAAAGCTGGTGCCTGGAGCCGGCCCTGCCTCTGGTGCGCTTTGCTGGCGCCGTGTAGACGCCCGTAGACTCTGGAACCAAGCTCCGTTCACAGTAAAATGAACTGTAAAAGGCTCAGAAAAAGGCTCCGAAAAATTCAATGGGAAGCATTTAGAGTCAGGATGCATGTCAGTGATTAATGGCATTTGGCTACTTGAGCCATTTGGCTGGCAGTGTTTTATCCCTCTATAATCTACTTGTAATCATGCAGACCATCCATAATCATACTATCTATAGGCATGCCATTCCACAACACAAAGTGGGGCAGAACGTGAAAGTCTACTGGACTGCTAGTGGTTGTGCCTATGTTCTGTTAATTAAATGTGCATATGCTGTGCCAAAGAAGCAGATGTTTTCAGGCCTAGCAGCTGCAGTTTAATTTCTGTGAATTAGAAAGCCATCTTTTGGATGCAGAGGATACCTTCCTAATGGATGGAACTAAACCCCAGGACTCTATCATGACTCTAACTTATTGCCCCTGGTTGGAGTGAGTTTAATAGTTTAACTTCATCCTGCAGAAGGCTACTGCCATTTATTTAGATTCTAAATCTTCCTTGCATTTTCATTGCAGGCGAGCGTAAATCATGGAAGCTGAAATGATTTCATCTAGTAGAGCTCTTGAATTATGGAGGAATACTTCTGGAGAAGGCTTCTTGGACTGTTGTGGAAGGCTGCAGTTACCAGGGTCTTCAGGCAATGGGGAGGTAGCACCTGATGTAGGGAAAAGGTGCTGGGAAAGCCTGTAGCAGACAGCATGCTGTCGAGAAAATATGTGCAAGTGCAAAGTTGATAGGAAAAATGGAGCTATCTAGGAATGCTTTTGTGGAGGGAGGACTGGACCTGGAAGTGGGGCTCCTGGAGGGGAAGGGTGAAAGTGGGCAGCTTTTGGAATCTTTTCAGAATCATTCCTTAACAAAATCCCTCAGTGACTCCACCTGGCAGAGGTTCCTCCTCTTTGGGAATGGGAACTCTGCTGTAATTACATCTGTGGGTGCTCACACATGCCTTCACATCCCTGTTTGGGTACAGGTGTTTTCCTGTGTTTGTTTTCATATACTCTTTGCCTATCAACAACAATTTAAGACTGGTTTTTTGCTCTTGTTTTTCTTGATGAACTTTTCCATGTTACAAAAATTGCTCTGTTCTCAGGATTTTGTGACTTTGATTAAAAGAGAGAGAGAGAAATCACAGGATATGAAGGACCAATAGGATTTAAAGCCTTTGGGTGAAATAAAAATGACACTTTATCCACGTAGATGTGAGGAAATAGCTGTATTTGTGCGAAGAGTTAACTTTTTTACTCCTTACCTGCCCCCCTCCAGTGAAGCCCTACAGCTCTGCCAGCATTTTGTGGCAGACTAGCCGTGCCTCTCTTGGCAGATTGTGAATATTGCTCCTTAATTAGTCCTAACTTAGCCAACAGGAGGTTGCCTCTGAGTCACATGAGGCCTCTGCAGCACTCTAGGTTCTGCTGGCCATAAAGAAAGAGGAGGGGAGTCTGTCTTTAGCACATTGCTGCAGTTTATCGCTACTTGATGCTAGGGCATATTCCTATTAAGTTAGGGGCTTCGTGGTTTCTCATGCCTTTAAAAACTGTCAGGTTGAAACACTTGATTTGCAAATGGTCGCTGAAGTGATCCTTTCTTTCCCAACTAGAGATAATACTGGATGTATTAATCAAGAGACTTATTTATATATTCATTTATTTTTATCACAATACCATGAAATTGGGCTCTTCTTGAAAGAGAGGAAGAGAAATCAGTGGATCAGTGAAGCACCTCTTCACAGATCGGCAAAGGCACTTAATTCCTGACCCTCTTACATTCTGTCTGTTGTTATTTAGGGATGGTCTTGGACAGAAACCAATCATTGTGATTAAATTTTCGACCAAATTGTGTGGTACTATTTGTGAGACTGACCAATGGGCATGAGGGACCAAATGGAGACAATCAAAATCATTGCACTTCTGACTGCTAACAGATTTTTGACCTCACGTTTTAAAGTGAATGGCTAATGCCTCAGTCTCTGTAGTCTCTGACAGGAGATTCTCTCATCTGACTTCTGTACTTCAACTATGTATTTCTTACCTGGCTGGGAGGTACACATTGTATTCTCCATGTTTGACATCTGTGATGCTTGGGCCTTTAACAGTATATGGCCTTTAACATGAGCATGGGGATGTGCCTTTTCTTTATTTAATTTAGTAGGCGAAATGCACATTTAAACAAGGCACAGTGAAATAATAATTAAAATAAGACACTTTAAATCAGTTCTGGTTCAGATTAATAGAAATGCATATCAGAACTTGCATTTTGTTGCATTTTAATGAATTATAGGCATTTGTCAATTCATACTTATGGTGTTTATAATGAATTGTCACAAAAGTACTTCCATTCAAAAAGACTACTAGACAAAAATGCCTTTTTAACCTTTGATATCAACTGTATAATGCAATACCCTGATCTGAAGGAAGATGACATTGCCTATGTAATTATGTATTGATAGCAAAACCCTGAATGTAATAATGAATAGATTGTTTAGTAAAGAGTGCTGGAGTAGGCACCAATTGCTGGGATTGTGTATATGTACTTGCATATTACTGAGTGAGATAAAGGCCAAAAATATTAAAATTAATTTGGAAGCTTGCTATGATTAAATTCCCTCCATTACCTTAGTGGATGAACGGTCTCCTGTGTTGTCATGTGTTTCCGTGATAGAGACTTTATCCTCCATTCAGATGTGCTACGGTATGATGATGTGATGGCACAAAGTAAGTTTTTAGTTTCCAAACCAAAGAGAAAACTGGATCATTTTCATGTTGTCCTTTTGGGGCTTGATTGGCTTGAATACTCAATAGCATAAGGTTATATAAGGGGCTAAAAATAATATGGCTTAAAATGAGACCTGGTTGTAACCTTGGAGTCATGACCATGGTTTCATACTAATAACTACATTTTCCAAAGTTTTTTTGCAGTTGTTTCCAAAGTTGTAGCTGTGTTGGTCCCAGGTTATGACAGAGACAGTATGCTTCTTCTTTTTGAAAGGAGACACAGTTGGTTAGTTAATGAATGGAGTGCCCCACTCTTTTTTTCTCTGTCTTTTTGCCATTTTTGCCTAAAAGAGATCTGGGAAGGGCAGGTTTTGAGTCTGATTCTGCTCCCGTTAAAATCTATAGCAAAACTTCCCCTGACTTCAATAGGGAAAGGATCCTGCCCTGTATGACATTGTGTTTTAATAAGCATGACATTTACACACTTGCAGAGCATACAAATCCCATCATTTTCCCATCTAAATAAATAGTGTGCAAGTCCTCTGTACTAGGGCCAAAGCAACTGAAATGGCATTTAAGAACAAGCCCAGCTTTCTTCATCTGTAGTAACAAGTTACCATTTATTACCCCAGGCTGCAATTTTCTCATTAGCTGTTTAGTGAACTCGAATAAGGTTAAATTCATTCTCTGTTCCAGTGTTCTCTGGATAAATAGACCTCCCCTGACACATCTCACATATAGGGAACTTGGCTTATAAAGCAGGTTTTGTTTTTGGTTGCGAGCTGTGTTCATGGCTGTAAGAATTGTAATGTCCATATTAGACTCATTAGGAGTAAATAGAACATCAGGTAAACAACATGGCATGAGTTTTAGTCTGAAAGCCTGAAAAATAAAGTTACGGAGCTAACAGGCCTCAGAGGATTTGAAGGTTAACATAATAGATTCAAACAAGCAATGTGCCTGCAGCTGTATTTTGCAGAAGATGTTAAATGAGAAGCTGCTATCTCTCTTGGCCAATAGGGGAGGTCTGTTAATGAGATATATTTTATGCCATTGGGAAGAGTCCTCTATTTTATTAATTTCATAAACAAACCCCCTCCCTCTGTCCCCTGCTCTCCATATTGGAACAACATCAACAGCTAGGAGAAGCGCCTAAGGGGCGGATTATGGAGATCTCTAGAAGATCAGGGCTCCAGCTAGACCACAGGTAAGTCAGGGCCTTCCAGCCCCCTTGAGCCTTTCCACTGAACCCAGAGGGACCATCCCAGAGAAACAGATCTGCCAACCTCTACATGGGGAACAACAATGGATTTAACTGCTGGGTGAAGCCTTCATAACATTGTTCATTCAGTTCTGAATCTTGAATTTTTTTTCTCATTTGTTGGTAGTTGACTCCCCTTTTCCACACCCCTCTCTTCCTACTGCCACCCTTCAGCTACCCAACCTCTTTCTCCCTTTCCCATTATGCTTCTCACACTTCTCCACCCCAGCCCCTCTTTTTCCTACTTCTATACCGCAGTTTCCCTCTCCTTTCATCCACTCACTCCTTATTGTAATTTGCAGTCCCTTATTCCAACCATCCCTGTCCCCCACTTCAACTTCGTGTTCCCCAAGCCCCCAAGATTTTTTTCTAATGTATGAACAAAACAAATATATAAACAAATATGAATATCTATTTTATAAAAAGATATGAAACTAATATGCCACGTGCCTGCCACAGCCACGCTCACTCTGCTTTGAAGGTTCATCTTTGTAAATTACAAACTCCAACCTAAAGAGATTGTATCTTCTTATATATTTGTATAGCACATAATACAATGGGCCTCCAGTCATGGCTTGGAGTGTTTTCACAATATAAATAATAATAAACCTCCAAAAGAATGAGTCTCCCTTTTGAACTTACTTTAGCTTTGTTTCCATAATATCTATTAATAGACGGTCTTCCCCATGCTAGCTTTAATACTGGGCGAAATTCACTAAAACGGGCAAAGATTCTGAGATTCACTTTTACTTAGCAGTGGGTTTTAGCTTGGAGTTAGTCCAAGGTTCCTTAGAATACTGCTGTATAATACATTGATAGAGCACTGCAGTACTGTATGTGGAATTGTGTTGACATAATAATGAGATAATTAATGCACATATTTGAATATGCCCTGACAGATTAAGTAGAAATCATAAAGAAAAAAGGCTTAAAGCTTGATTTGCTTATTAGTTAGAATATTATCCAGTGTCTGTTAGTCTGTGTCACAAAAAAGGCTAGTGTATATCCAGTGTCACATACAGAATGTGACTCTCATTGTTAGAAAGTACATACTCAGAGAATGGTATGTTTTAATGACAGGGAACTCCATCTTTATAATTGTGTGCTGTACCACACAATGATACTTGTAGTCTTTTTTAATTATTTTGGTTCTCCTGACTGAAAAGCTCATGCTTTTAATCTTGTTAAAACACCTCAGTGCCTAACGCAACTCAGTATTAATCAGCAAATTTCATTTGGATACTCCTAATCAGACTTTTCTTTCTTCTGTAAGTTCACTTAGTCACTGCATGAGACAGACAGGCACTTCCTACTTTTTTACAGTTTTGCTCTTAGAAAAGAATAATATACATTATGCCACGATCTCCACAGTGGGCTTCCCATTCATTCCAATAGCTGGATCAAAATTGTCTGCCTTGTTTTTAAAATTGTCTATGGGCTTATTCCACTATGCCTCACATACCCTGGGCCTGGCCCTTCTAGTCATTTACCACTGCTTTTTTCTCTGTCCCTTGACACAGTCTTCCCATCTGTTAGGGTAAGAGCCTTCTTCTGTGCATCTTCTGCTATCTGGAACAGTCATCTTGGATCTCTCCATCTATTTTCAAATCTCAGCTGGAAACTGTCTTTTCCATGCCGAAGCATTTAACTCTAATATGCCAATTGAATTGCCATTGCAGGAGAAACTGTAATAAAAACAAAGGGTTGCATTGTTACCATTGCTCTGCACCCTTTTGATCACATAAGTTCCTTGCTCCAACCAATGGTTACTCACAGTTAGCTGATCCAGTTCTTCTCATGGTTTGTCCTTGTGTACACTTAGAGCTAAACCAAGGCTAGCACCAATTCAGCTATCATGGTGGTTTGACATCGGAACTCTGAAACAGCAGTATTTCCTAATGTGGACGGAGCCTTGTATTCCATGCAATCCCACTGAAGGGTGGTAGGGCAGAATTTGGTCCCATTTGCGTTTTGACATTTACATATATACATTTAAAGTATGTTGGATTGCTGATGCATAGGGATATGAATTACCTATGCTGGGGAAGACCTCATGGAGAGTAGTGGCTTTACGGCTGCTTTCCTCCCTTGGCTTTTCTGCTTGGGAATGGACTGGTTTAATTTTGCTGCAGTGCCGTAGGAACTCCATGGGCAGGAGCTGCTGATTTCTTTAGGCTATACTGGCCACTACATCCCTCATGCCATGGTATAACTGAAGTTGTTAGCTCCGCATTGTCTCTTGGTATATGATCTGCCCCTGTGACCTTTGGCAGAGTTTATCCTGCCTTAACCCATGGTGAATCTGACACTCGTTTTGTGTAGTCTTTACTTGGTGACCTACAGTAGTTGGACTTAAAACATTTCTTCGGAAAGATTCAGCTGATTTGAGACAGGTTTCCTATACTTCACTGGGAATTGCTGGGACTGTTATGTTTCTCAGAACAGCAATAACTGTTCAAGGGTGGCATTCTACTGTAGTGGCAGTTGTAAAACTTGCCCGTTGCCTTAGATAATTATGTGCAATTAGGTAGTGTCAGTACGTGGAGAACTTGAGGTATTTCCAGTAGTAAGTGTAAAGAGGTACAGGGAATACTGAGTCAGCTTAATTTATCTATCTCCTCTTTGGGTAAAATGAACGCATTTGTAAATGGTCCATACTGTATTTTTGAAACCTTGAGGATTTCAGCAGCATGACAAAGTGCTGTTGCCCCTTTTGTTCTCAGTTTGCTATTTGGAGTCCCTAACATGATGATTTGATCATTTATTCTGGATTCTGCTGGCACAATGGGCATTCCAGGATAACGCTGTCATTGTTTGCTCTTCTCTTGTGCTTGCTTTGGGCTCAGCGATGATCAATTGCCTCCATTATAGCTAATAATAAAGGCTCAGTGATACTTATCAACTGGGAATAAATAGTTATTGATGGGAAGCAACTGAGGAGCTCACCTGTTCAAAGGAACATGTTGAGAGTAGAACTGGAGTTACCACTTCTACCATATACTTAAAGGCTGCATCCTGGGACCCTGGGAAGTCCATGGCAAAAGTACCATTGATTTCAATGGGACTAGAATTTTACCCCAATACTAATGGAATTTTCTTTGATGAAACGGCACAATGTTTTTGAATATTTTTAAATGTTTAGGTCCAATTTCTGCTCCAAGTTACGCCCTGCTTCTCTTTGGTGTGGTTGCACAGTGTAAGTGGTGGCAAAATTTGACTCTGAAGCTTCATACATTATTATTTTGCCATCTTGCTGAAAAATTATATTCTTGACACAGCAAAAGAGCCCCTTTTAGGCATGAAGATATAATTAGATGTACTTTAAGCATTTATTTTTTAAACAGTATGAATTTTAAGAGCAAACTTTGTTTACCTAGAGGTGCAAGATACAAATTAGGGGACACATTTGTAACGATTCCCTGGTAATGTTTTCCCCCTCTATGTAGAATGATTTTGTTTTTGTTTTTTTTAAGCAGCAGCTCCAGCAGTAGGTAGAAGCTCAGCATCATTGGGTGGTTAAGACTGTAAATTTCAGGTATCTTCATGCCACTCAAAGGAGAACTGGCTTTGCAGGTTATTGTTGTGAGAGTGATACCGTCACAAACCTCAGAAATATTAATAGCTAGAGTACTATATTGGTGGAAGGCTATGGACTGATGTACAGTTTTAATGGCAGATTAAAAGTGGTTTGAAAAGTTCCAGAGAGAGGGAGAGAGACTGAGAGGTTGCCAAGGCATGATTTCTTTTTTCATGGCATACATTTGGTAAAGGAAATCTATAATAATGCCCTCTTGCACTTCTGTAGCACTTTTCATCTGAGGTTCTTGCACTTATGCATTAATTAATGCTCATAACAACCCTGTTATTACTGATGTACCAACAGGTATGTTTTGAATACAGGGGGCTAGACTGTGGAACAGAGAGCTTAAGTGCCCAGTTCAAGGTCATGCAATCAGTCAGCAGAAGAGCTGAGAATAGATCCAGGAGGCCTGACTCAGAGTCCCCTGCATTAATCAGTAGACTACAGTCTTCCATCTCTATACTGAAATGTAATTCAGCTGGGTGTTGCTGTTGCTTTCTATGAATAAAAACAAGTATAGCCTATGCCCAAAGATGGAGCAATATAAGAGTTATTGGTTTGGCTCTGTGTTCTAGGTCAGTGATACAGTGGTGAGCTTAGTATTTTTGAAGTGGGGTTACTGGTTCCTGAGTGCACTCAAAAGTTTGGCTCATGTGCTATCTTGGGGGCCTAAATACATTTTTAAATGTATCTAGCTTTTACACAGTTTTAAAACATCTTTATTCTTCTCCTGTGTGGGAGTGCAGAAACTCGGTCTCATGGCTCTGCTGTACAGAAGTCACTTGTCGAATCAGAGATACGGGGTTACTGTGGAGTAGAAGATAACTCCCACTCTTTCAAAATGATAGATAAAATTTAGGAATGATGAAAAAACACAAAGAAATATTGGCAGTCTTTACTTCGCCACAAAATAGAACTCAGTCCTTTTGACATTTCATAAATGTCAGCTTCATGTTGCAACAAGAATAAATCAACACTTTTTGCATGTGTTCAAATGATATTTAAAATAAAACTGTTTAAGGCTGGATGAAATCATATACACAAGCATCAATCATAGTGCTACATCAGCAAAGGCATGAGAGTGTAAGATTATATGTTCTTATTTATTCATTTCAGTTTACAAATATCTACCACTTTCCTGATCTAGCTAATGTGTTACAGATGAATTTTGAGTAGTTATGAGGTCTAGAAGTGTGAGCATAGGACTGGAGCCGAATTCTAATCCTGACTCAGATACTGATTCATTGTGTGGCTTTGGGCAAGTGACATGAGATACAATTTTCAAACTCAAGTGGCCAAAATTGGGCATATAAATAAGCGGTTTGCTTTTCAAAAGGTGCTGAGTACCTATGACTCCCATTGAGATAAAATATGGATTTATGTGGTTAACGTTAGCCACCCAGATTTTCAAATATCTCTCTTAACTTTTCTGTCCCTCAGTTTCCACATCTGTTAAAATGAAACATCAACCAATGTTTGTAAAGGTTTTGGAGATGCTAAATATTTTTTTAGCATTTGATGCCTTGAAATACGGAACATGTCTAAGCATAGGATCCTATGAAATGGAGCAAGCTTGGGAAGCATTTGGGATATAAGCTTGGTGTCTTCTTACTGAACATTGTTTTTCAGTCCTTGCTACTTCAGATTGTATGGCTCAAGAGACTGATGTTCAGACAGAAGTTCATGTGAACAAGAATGGGAGAAGAGACTCTGATGAAACTTTGTTTTTTGTTGTTTAAATCTGTTTTAAAGCAGTCTGCTAGATCAGTGGTTCTCAAAGCCGGTCCACCGCTTGTTCAGGGAAAGACCCTGGCGGGCTGAACTGGTTTGTTTACCTGCCGTGTTTGCAGGTTTGGCCGATCGTGGCTCCTACTGGCCGCAGTTCGCCATTCCAGGCTAATGGGGGCTGCGGGAAGCAGCGCGGGCCAAGGGATGTGTTGGCTGCCCTTCCCGCAGCCCCCATTGGCCTGGAGCAGTGAACCGCAGACAGTGGGAGCCGCGATCGGCCAAACCTGCAAACGCGGCAGGTAAACAAACCGGTCCAGCCCAGCAGGGGTTTTCCCTGAACAAGCGGCGGACCGGCTTTGAGAACCACTGAGCTAGATGATGGAGCATTTTCCTTAAAATAAAACTTGCAGCTGCCTGAAAGGTCCCTTCCTTGTGCTGCCTAGGGTAGTACTGTTCGTTTTTTTTTTTTTTAAATAAGCTGGTTGGAACCCACTGGTTTTTAAGTTGACTTTAGTAGGTTCAGAGCCTTGAAAGCACCTGTTACATATGTCTGGAGGCTATTCTGGGTTTTGAGTTTATTCTGTGCGGAGGCTTGGTCTAGATGTGTTGGCATGCAAGCTCTCTGTGGCCTCTTGTGGTTATGACTATTCAACTAGCCTTCATCAAACACTTGTCGCAGTTTCACGCGGACTGCTGCTAAGCACCTGGCCACTAACCTCTCAGGAAGCTCCAACAGTCCCAAACTGGAAACAAAGGCTGTGAAAACCAAGCTATGTTTAGCTAATCAACACCTTAGAGAGCAGTTTTACACAGAAAAGATTTACCTGCAAATAATTGGGATATGATGTAATTATTGAAAAGGAATCTCAATGAGGCACTAACGCACATGTGCGTGCGTGTGTGTGTGTGTGAGAGAGATGAGAATAGATTCAGTAAACATTCTTTTCTTTGCAAGTTAACTGGAATGCAGAGAACCAGAAATGAATGTGTCAAAGACAGCAAGTGTGAGAAGGAATAAAAGAACAAGAAAGATGATTCTATTAGGAGTAGATCTGAACTACTGATGGTGTTAGAAACTGATGCTAATGCCAGTAGAATGAAGAAAAGGCTAGGTGATAAATACAGCCCTGAGGATGTGCTCAGTGAACAAAAGAAATCTGCAGTGTTAATAAAATATAGGGAAATGGTCCTGGCAGGGGCAAAATATTTAATTGTTGACTTTTTTTAAAATGAAAAATGGAGGGGAAATGTGAAGTGGGAGTAGAAAAAAAGAATCCCAAACTGCATTTAATTGAAATTTCTCCCACAGAAGCCTTGATAAACTGTCTTTGATTTCTAGTGCTTTTAGATTCTGTAATATCACTTCTAACAAGGTGGTTTCTCTCTGTGAGAAAGAGGAGAGTTCAGGAGCATTTTTTGTTTTCATCACAGAAAGCCTGGAAAACATTTCTCTAGAATATTTATTGATAAAAAGGAGTCTGCGGTGATGTTTGTTTGTCAGTACAGACATCCGTAAGAATTAAATGTGTAGGTTAATATTTTTGTCAAATAGTATAGATTTTAAAATTGTCTCTCTGTTGTCTTCCCTGTGTCTTTGGAGCTGCTTACCCTGAACTTTACACAAGACTGGAATTTGGGAGTGATCTTTGTACTCCTCTCCCCTATACAGCATCATGAGTTGAGTGGGAATAATGGCTATCTGCTCTCATGGAATTCCTCGGAGGCTGAACAGCAGCTTTTCACAGCGTAGTCTTTGCTTTAGTCTAAGGCCAAGTTTCAACTGCAGACCTATAGCAGAGCGACGTAGTAAAACTGACCTAACAGCCCTTGTAGACAGTGCTATGTTGACGGAAGAGCTTCTCCCCCTGGCAGGAGGTGGATTAACTGTGCCGACGGGAGAAGCTGTCCTGTTGGTGTCGTAGCATCTTCACTGAAGCACGATAGCGTTGTCTGTGGCTGCTCGCCACTTTTGTCAAGTTGGGAAGAGGAGCATAAAGAGAATGCTGCGCCTCCCAGAATAAGAGGAAATTTCGGGTACCATCCTTGGGACAGACATTGTAAAGAGAGAATTTATTCAGGATGCTTGTGGGATCTATCCACTCCAGTGCAAACACTGGTGGTTTAATGGCAGTTCATTGAGCTGCCATGTGTGATTCCAAGTTTGGGCCCTGAGCACTCTTTGTAAGAGCTAGGTGTATTGCAGTGACAATGTGCTCAATTTCTGAGAAGGAGATGAGAGAGCACAGCTCACTTTAGGCAGCAATCAGAGTAGTGCTAATCAACTGAGCTCTGGAGGGAATTCCATTCTCTTCTTTTTTGGCCCCTGGAAAAGTTTCTGGGACATGGAGGTCAAGGATGTTATGGGGCAGAGGTGGAGGAAACCTGATCTTCGGGAAAGAATACCCAAAGCCCCAAATATGTTTTCCTGAGATATTAAATGGAGGTCAGAGGTTCTGGGAAGAAATGTCCAGTACTTTGACTAATGGCTTAACACAATTTATTTTAATGGTCTTATTTCATTTCCTGTTTCTGAGATTAGTGAGAAACTTGTGGCTGAGAGATGCACACACCAATCAAGTTAATGACTTTAAGCCCTTAATACAGACACAGGCACAAGGACTCCGGGATAAAATGATGATGCTCTGTGCCAGCTCCCTCTAACAACTAAAGATACTGAAAGTATATGTTGGATCTCAGACTGTGGGATAGTCTCTCTGGTAGTGAATATCAGAACAGATCTAGTGATCTGACTAACAGCAGTAGTAATTAACAGTCATTCTAGGGATGATCATTGCACCCCTTCCAGTTTGCAATAGAGATTGTATCATCCTTAGTTGTTTCTTGTGAAAGGTGAGTCTCATGGGGGGTGGGGGAGGGAAACAAAAGCGGTGTGCCTGGAATGGTCAGAATGGAATTGTGATAGTATGTCCTACACCATTTACAATGCAGTGTACTTGTGTAATGCTTTTTTAATGTAATTTCACTCATAAATTTAGCCAGCTAATCAACAAACTCTTTGAGGAAGAGACTTCGCTTATTCTATGGGTGCACAGTGTTTCAGAGAGGTCTCTAGGCAATATTGTAATAAAATAATAGCTTGCAGTACAAAAAGTGGATACTTCCTAATGCAATGTATCATCCTTTTGTAAAAAGTGGAATTAGGATTTATGAGCCAGATCCTCAGATGATCTCAATCGTAAGATAGTTGTCTCTGACCATTTACACTATCTGATAATCTGTTTGTAATGTTTCCAGTAGGAAAATAACGGATAGCAAATAACTTGGTTATAGCATCACTTTGCTTGGGATATGCTTAATTTTTTTTACATCTATAATCTACTGAGGCTCAGAACTAATACGGCTTTGTGTTCTGCCACCAACTCGTTATGCTTCCCTGCAGAGGATACAGCCTTCAAGATGAGTCTGAGTCACTAATGAGTGCTGTGTGTGGCAAGGAGATTTCAGTACCTGATGATGACAATGAGGGTTTCAGTACCTGATGACGAGGGTCAGTCATGTGTCATGTCTGGGCACCCTTGCTAGCTTGTGTGGTGTTCTGACCACTGCCTAGCTGCCTCTCACACGGGATGTTGATGAAATGGGAAATGGTCTCTTACTGGGGAAAAAAGAGAAGGGTGTAGAGAGAAGTCATTGGGCATATTTTGAATATGTATGCAAGTCACTTTGTCTTGGTAGCAGGAACCTTAGTATAAAGGGAGAACATATACTGGGATGCCTGTCTCTCTCTGGATGGAAGTACAATGCAAGGGAGTTCAGACAGTCCAGTTAGAAACTACAGAATCTGTCATCTTAAAAATAAATTTTTATAAAATTTATGTTTTAAACAACAGTAGGGTCTGGAACAAGGAAGCAGCCTTAGGAACTGTATAGGAATGTTCAGCGTTCTTCCATGGATTTACCCTTGGGTCAAGTGGTAAAACTCTGCCTCCAACTTCATGGCAATGACAGCTGAGTCATGTTCACAAATGTGTCCCATTAGCATCAGTCATGATAGAAAGCGGTGGAAGGGTCTCTCTGAGTTAGAGAGGACTAGACAGCTTGGACAGTGGGCGCCGCTAGAAGGGGATTTTAGGAATGCCCAAGACGGGGGATGAATTTTAGGCTTATGTTGTGGTTGTATTTTGGAGTTACCAATAAAGGGAGATGCATGCTTAGGCCAGGTGACTAGTCCTATTGAAATCAATGGGACAGCTTGTGGAGTAAGGTCTTACTCAATGTGACTTTGGGTAGAAGGAATCTGGCCCTTGCTGAATCTTGGTGTATGTATCAAAATATTTTGTCACTGTGGCAGCCACTCACTCAAGGGTCACAGAGCATTTTAAACCCTCTTTTCACCAAAATTGCTGTGGAGTTCAATTTATTCTGATTTCTGACATTGGCAGATCAGTGTTTCTTTCAAGTAAGTTAAGTTCTTCTGATCACTTTTTTTTTTCTTTTTGAACAGCTTGTGCGGTAAGGTAGTTTGTGGTAAAGAAAACTCTTCCTGTTTTGATCTGATATTCTTCAAGATTTTCCTGTTGTCACTCCACTGTTCTGAGCAGCAAGAAACAGCTTATTAGAAAAACATTCAGTCAAGGAGTGGATTTTAGGTTCTGCATCTCCAAGGAGTCTTGTAATATATCTAGTTTTCAAGAAGCGGCCTTGTAGTTACTGAAATATTTATTCCCTGCCTCTTACCTTACACATTTAAACGTGGAAAAAATGTGTCTTTAAAAGTCATTACTAAGCGGTAATGGATCAACTGAAGAGACATCACAATAGTTGTTACAAGAACGGAGCTTGTGATGAAGTGAGCTGTAGCTCACAAAAGCTTATGCTCAAATAAATTTGTTAGTCTCTAAGGTGCCACAAGTCCTCCTGTTCTTTTTGGAGCGTGTAAAGTTTATCTCAGCTAGAAGTGAAAGGAATGATGCACTGGAGATTTGATTGGCCTTGACTTTTTTTTTTGTTGGCCGTGTATCCCAGGTTTCTTGTTTTGAAAATCAGAATTGAGACGTGTGGAGGCTTAGGTGGGGAAATCGGAGTTCTTCCCCAAACTTCAAATAGTTTATTTCAAATAAATATTTTATAAATATTTGTAAATGTTTTTTAAAAATTGTCTTTCTGCTACCTCTCTTTATTTTGTTAGTTGTAAATCAGTTAAACTTCGTCAATTTACACTCGCTGGAAAACTGAGCCGCAATATTTTCCCAGTGTATTTCTGATTGCTTCTATGGCACAGTACTAAGAAAGCTGTGTTACTTTTTTATTCCAAAAACTGACTTTTCTTTTTTGAAAAGGAACCTCTTGACTCCTTTAAGAATATAGTATGCAGTTTCAGTTTTCTGTGCAAAGGACTTGTGGTTTGTAAGTAAATACTGGGGATTACTGGAGTGGCTTTTCCTCATGACACTCCAAACATTAGGGAAATATGATTCCTCAGTTAAATATAAGGAGCCTGTTCCCATTCCCACTGAAGTTCATACAAAGATCATCTGTGTTCATATGAATTAGAATATTTAGAGACACTGGGGCAGATCCTCCAGGCTTCTCCTCTCCATTCTTGTGCTAAAGAACTTGGCTTGTCTGATCCTATGACCATCCCAACACTTGTCCGGCCTGAAGACTCCTCTGTCTTGCACTGGTGATTCACAACTCCTATGGGGCATTGGAGTAGCTTAGTGGAGGGATAGCATGGCCATGCCCCTTTTTCCTTGGCCAGGCTCTGTGAAGTGGGTGCTTGCAGAGCAGCTATAGTGATTGTATATCAACCAGTGTTCCCCTGCCCAGAGGGAATCCTCAAATGTCCAGTACTGCCAGGGCACAGAGTATCCGCGCCGTACCAGTGAATCTGGCCCTTCAGGAAAGCTATGTATGTGGCCGGAAGAGGAAGGTGAATTTATAAGAGAAGTAGAAAGCCATGGGCAGCATTTCCTGTAAAACAGCCCCTTGGAGTTGTAGAACCTTTGTAAAACCTAAGTGACAACAAGCCAAATTCCACTCTGTCACATCTGTGTAATTTCATTGCAATCAATTTTTATAAAAACTTCTAAACTATGTTCATTAACAAATTGTGTTTATATCAGTTTCAAGTTGGATGCCCAGCAGCATATGCTTAACTGAGTAAATAAAGCATGAATAGCTGTCTGAGAAATACTTGTCTATTTTTAAATTGCCAGTATAGGTCCCTTCTATGGGCTGTTTCTTTCTGTGGTATAGGGTCTCTTACTTATCTGAGCTCAGATGCTGAATTTAACTTTCAGGTCTTAAGAGGCTAGATTCCATCTAAAAGATGTTTCCTCTGCAGGAAGCAGTGTTCAGAAGCATTCTGTGTTCAAAATTTACAGTAAATGCAAACCAAATGCAATCAAAGGAAGGCAGCTACTGAGTATAGTAAACAATAGTTACAATAAAGCCACTTTAGACAAGAAGACTATAAAGTCCTTGTCTTGCCATTCCCTCGAGAACATTGAGGGCAGTAATAGGAAAGTCAGATTATGGTATAGGGCCATATGTGTACCCTTTTCCTGGAAGTACAATTTGTCTCTGAGGTGCCTATTCTCCAAAAGGCTGTCCAGCAGTGTGAAGTGGAAGACCTACCAGCTTTTGTCAAGCTGTCTTCCATTCTGCAATTCTCGCCATGGGCACAACCCGATCCAATGGCTTGTTGATGCCAGCTAGCCATAGCCCACAGTAAGCATAGATAGCAGCTCTGCTGGCTGTGATGAGATGGAGTCATGGCCCTGCCTTTTCACTCGCACTCTTTGAGGTACTGTGTGCCCCCCCACCCCTCCAGCAGATGGGGTGGGAACAATCTCTGCACTTCTCAGAGCATTGAGGCTGCAATTCTGCCTGGCCCTTACATACGTCAGACAGGGCTTCTTGTGCCTTCCCTTGGTTGTACACCTACATGAGGGGCTGACCAAACCCATCCTCAACTGAGGGGCTGACCCTAATCATGGAGGAGGAGGACATATGCAGTGGTATTCTCCCCTTACATCCCTCTGGACTGCATGTTTGTTCTTTGGCCTGTTGAAGATCTCATGCCTCCCTCTAAAGTCTTCACCTATCCTCTGTCAAGTTGCACCCCTTGAACTCTGTGCTATGTTGCCAACATGCTCAGTGTGTGTAGCTGTCAATCAAAGGCATTCAGTATCATGGGAACCTCAATTTGTATGCCCAGCAACTGTCTGTCTCCTTCCTTGGTTATAATATTTAGAAGGTATTTTTATCTAAATGAAGGAAAAAAAGGAATAAATGCCGTAGATCCTTGTCCATTTGTTTGACACATGCAGGCTAAGGAGAATGGGAGTCTCTTGTTAAAGTATTCATAACACCTCATTGACACAGCCATTTACTAGAAACAACAGCACTTGAATAAATGATGCCAGTCGGCCTCAGACCATAGTAAGATGGTTCGCGTTATTGGGAGCGGCCTTTCTGCTCTCCTGGTAGATCTGCTTTGGTCTCACTAGTCTTGTTTTGATGATTAACTCTAAGCAGAAAAATTACCTGGTGCTGAAAAGGGTTAAACTGACAATGTGGAATGTCATCAGAAGCTATGAACCAAATGCAGGTTCAGTTACTAGTTTTATCTTTTTAATTAAATAAAAGGTTGTACAGTATGTATCTGTCAGTTTAAAATTTTTCTGGATGATCTACTACTAAATGTTAAATTTATCACAAATGCTGTGCACGGTGTATGGAGACTGCTGAGAATGGTAATATTAAACATGCTCCTCCTTCTCAGATTCGCTGCTTGCTATGAGACCGTCTCAGCTGCACATCCCCAGTGAGCTTCAGCAATAGTTACAAATGAGTCAGGACATTTCACTCCCACAGTTCTTCATCGTCAGGCTAGGTTGTCTAAGGAGAGTGGATTCATGGGAAAATGCAGCACGCACACACTCCTTGATGAAGTCTTGATGGCTTTGTTACTCTTTCCACTGGGACCTTGAACCTTTTGTTTAGAATACATGAGAGTGGAAAACTTAAAGGAGCTTTAAACAAATTTTTTTTTCACTTTGCTTTGCTTCCAGGGGAGATTACAGCTGAATGGAGTTTGATAAGATTAGCCAGAGTAATGCACATCTTGATGGACTCAATTTTGTAATTACATTTACTTTCATTTTTACAAACTATTTTTGTAGTTCAATTTGAAAATGACCCCTGGCTGAGACTGCAAATGTCTAAAACAAAAAAACAAACTCTCCTTCTGGTAGCAAGGGACAAGAAAACTACTGTTGTTATAAAGACTTAATTTTAAATTAAATGGTTATACATAAAGGCTCCCAATAATATATAATTTCAGAGCATAACACACATACTATCTGATGGTAACATAACTGATAAGCAAATATATACAGTGAGTGACCTTAAAGATTTCCTTTTATTAAGTATGTTTTTAGTAGGAATACTGCTAATAGGATCAATAGAAAGCCCTCCAGGACAGGGATTGTATAAACTGAAAGGAGACAACATACAGCACAATGGGATTGTGACCCAAGACCTCTTGATGCCAACTGGCAGAGGGCACAGGGATACATAAGGGTTATAGAGATCCCCTGTATCTGGCATCTATATACTAGTCCACCAAAGAATGCATGGAGGGTCTCTAATGAAAGCCTGTGTTACACTGTTATCGTAATTATTGTGAGATGTAAGTATGGAAAAATATGAAGTTATTAATGTATACTAAAAATTATGTTCTCTAGGTCTGTAAGTTGAGGCAAGTCACTGAAAGATAATTTACATACTCCTGGCAGGCAGGGTGAAAGAGATGTTTATTTCAGTCTGGCTGGTCATGAGCAAATTACGGATTGTATGGTTCATAATGGATGCCCATTGACAGTCTGAGCAAAATGCTGATCAATAGATTGTGGAGGCTGGAGTTAAAAACATAAACAGATGAACACCCAGATATTTCTTCAATCTGTAAGAACAACAGAAAACTCAAGCAAACTGGTTGAAAATGCTGGGGAAAGGACATGGGATAAGCTATCCTGAGGGAAACAGGGTGATGTCTTGTGAGTTAAGATTAGGCTCAAGAAAGCACGTTATGATTTTGTTTTATATGTAACTGTTTCTGATAGTCTCACTTATTATGATTTGAATCTCTGTTCTTTGATAATAAACTTATTCCTGTTTTCACTATAAATCTATCTAAGTGCCGTGTGTTATGCGGAGTGGTGATCCTACATTAAAACCAGTAAGCTGATGTGTCCTCTTCCCTTTGGGAGTAATGAATCTGAGTGTTCTGCCAGCATTTAGTGAACAGGGCTGGGCGCTCTGGAGGGATGCTCAGGGATTGATATGTGCCTGTCGCTAACCTGTACAGGGAAATCAAGGCCTGCGGGCAGTCTGGAAGGCAGCGCTTGTGTTCCCAGATAAGGTTGCCAGGTGTCCGGTTTTCGACTGGAACGCCGGGTTTAAAAAGGCACCCTGGCAACTTCCGGGAGCTGCCTCAGGTAAGCAGGGCCTGACCGGAGCCCGCACCCCAACCCCCTGCCCCAGCCCTGCACCCTCTCCCTCACCGCAACCCCTTGCCCCAGGTCAGAATCCCGTCCCACACCCTCCCTCCCTCCCAGAGCCTGCACCTCCTCCTGCATCCCAACATCCTGCCCCAGCCCAGAGCCCCCTCCTATGTCCCAAACCCCTCATCCCTGGCCCCACCCCAGAGCCCGCACCCCCAGCCATAACCTCTTCCCCCTCCCCCCCCAACCCTCTGCCCCAGCCCAGAGGCCCCTCCTGCATACAGAGCCCCTCATTTATGGCCCCACCCTGGAACCTGCACCCCGAGCTGGAGCCCTCACCCCCTCCCGTACCTCAATCCCTTGCCCCAGTCTTGTGAAAGTGAGGGTGGGGGAGAGTGAATGACAGAGGGAGGAGGGTGGCGTGAGCTGGGGATGGGGCCTCGGAGAAAGGGCAGGGCAGGGGTTGGAGCAAAGGTGTTCAGTTTTGTGCAATTAGAAAGTTGGCACCCTATTGCCAGAGGCTGATTGGCTTCAGGGAGCTGATCCACAACTGGCACAGACAAGACTTCCTCACACTAAGGTTAGGTCGTGGTGAGGTGCCTCACAACCATGGGTACCCCTGGGAAGCACCACAGGGACACCAGTCTCAGATGGGCCTTTAGATATTACCATAACATAAATATTAGCTACTATTAATCAGAGCAGTAAATAATTAAAAGGAAACTTAAGAGGGCCCACTGTATTTGAGGATAAATAACTACTCTAAGCCATATGTCTAATAATAATTTCCACCAAAAAGTAGCTCAACTAATAGCTTAGGCATTCCTATTCTGTGCAGCCCAATTTGGCCTGATGTGTCTCAAGAATAAGCAGAAGCCCCTGACAGGTTTGTGTGGTTTTTACACTCACTTCAGTTAACTTAATAAAAGTACAAAACCCAGCTCTGTGGGCTATCACGGCATTTGTGATCTATGTTGCAAAACTTACCTGTTGGGAGTAATACATATATATTTGGCCAGTCATGTAGTGTGCTCAGTCATTTGGGGTTGCCTGGGTGTAACTGAGAGTACAATTTGTTTTGTTAGAATACATGTAAATTGAGATGGCTAAAGTTAAAAATAGCCTGTGAAAAATGTGGACAAATGTACCATCCCTTTTGCTACCTCTTCGTACTGTACATGCACACTAGCTGAGTTCAGACCCCAATGTGTTCAGCCTAAACTTATTTCTCACATGTTAATCTCTGGTTTATGTTATGTTGGGAAAGAAACGGCTAGGAATTCATTTTGAATTGAATAGCTCCAGGAGAGACAAATATATGTAAATAGTGGCCCATAAATGGATATAGGTTTGGGTCTGAACACTGATCATACTTGGCAGAAGCATGGATATGGAACCCAAACCCACAGCCAGATATGCAAACAGAGATCTGCAAAGATGGACCGAGATGTCTGGTGTAAGTTGTGCTTCCCTTATAGGGCCAAATTCTGCTCCCAGAGCCTTGCAAAAACACCAGCATCAAAAGGGTTGTGAAGCTTTAGTGAAGGGCAGACTTTGGCCTTCAGTGGACAGTGACTTCAGGGTGTTCATTTGAAAAATTTTTTTACAAAAAGCTGAGTACAGTATTGAGCCTCACACATGAGTTCTGTGCTGTGGCCGATATTTATGAACCTGTGCTTTTGAGTTCTATGATCTCAGTAAACAAAATCCCTCAGATGAATTATAACCTCATGTGACTTCCATTGGGGAGAACAGGCACTGCCTCACTGCCCAAGCATGAGCTTGATGTATGAGAAATATATCTAAATTGATGATTTCGTTCCATTTGGTCATTTTAAAATCTCAACACTAAATCATTATACACGTCATTATACTAGTGCTGAGTTATGCAGTGAGAGTACCGTTTTGGTTCTGTGAGCTTTTGCATTCAAAAGCATGGTTTTTTTCAAGAGGTTATCATTGAGCCACAATAGTTTGCTGTAGTCTGGAACTTGGCACGTGAAGTCTTTGAATGGAAGCTGTTTTTTCCCCTTAGATGCGTTCACCAATTGTATTTGTCCATTGAAAGCAATGGAGAGTTTTGTAATTAACATCACTGTGAACAGGATAAGCTCTATAGTCATAAACCAAAAAAAGTTGCCACGTTATTAATATAAGAAGGTAACTGCATATGTCCACTCAAAACTGTCCTTGATTTATAAAACGTAAACTAGCAGAGTATACATGTGCTGCTATAATTGGTTTAATGGGTATTTTGGTATGTAGAATTCATTCACCGCCATATTAAAACAGCCAAGATATTTAACTTCAACTAGTTATATCATTAATCTTGTATGCTGTCTGTGTGTTATTTTTTTCTAAAAAAGAAAAGGAGTACTTGTGGCACCTTAGAGACTAACCAATTTATTTGAGCATGAGCATCAAATGAAGTGAGCTGTAGCTCACGACTGTTACTCTGAAACTTATTTTTTTCTAACGTTGCATGCAATTATGCATTTAAAAATGTATCACCACTTTAAACAAACTGTCAGATGGGAATGGAACTGGCCATAAAAGCTTAGCATCTTAACTAACCACCCTTAGTTGTACCCTATTCTGTCAGCAAGCTTACTGATTTCCATGGGATGACTTGTAGAATAAGACACTACTCCATGTGAATAAGGGTGGTCCTTAGACATCGAACAGTTCAAAAGGATCTACAGAGGGACAATGGAGCTCATTCTCAAAGTTGGTTGAAAGTGAAATGGATGTATGCCAATTTATACCAGCCAGAGATCTGCCCCATAATTCATTAGTCAGATTGGGCCATCCTAGAAATCTATAACAATTATGCGTATAAATTTGTGAATTGGCCTGTGCCTGGGTCCACTGGTCCCATGTTCATCTTTTCTATTTTTAAATTTTTGATGTCTTTGTAGAACAAAATGAGTTGTTATAAAAAGGAAACATCTTGTCTCCAAAGAGAGTTTGCCAAAAATATTAGTAAGGCTTTTGACAGAGTCTCACATGTCATTCTCATAAGCAAACTAGGGAAACATGATCTAGATGAAATTACGATGAGGTGAGTGCCCAACTCGTTGAAAGACTATACTCAGAGAGTAGTTATCAATTGTTCACTACTTATCAATGGTGCAAACTAGGAGGGAAAATCTAGTAGTGTCCTGCAGGGGACAGTCCTGGGTCCGGTACTATTCAACATTTTCATGAATGACTTAGATAACGGAGTGAAGAGTATGAGAAAACATTTGCAGATGACACCAAGTTGGGAGGGGTTTCAAGCATTTAGGAGGACAGGATTAGAATTCAAAATGACCTGGACAAATTAGAGAATCTGAAATCAACAAGATGAAATTCAGTAATGACAAGTACAAAGTGCTACACTTAGGAAGGAAAAATCAAATGCACAGCTACAAAATGGGGAATAACTGGGTAGGTGGCAACACTGCTGAAAAGGCTGTGGGGGTTATAGTGGATCAGAAATTGAATCCGAATCATCAATGTGGTGCCGTTGTGACAAAGGCTAATATAATTCTGGGCTAATATAATTCAGAAGTAATTGTTCTGCGGTACTTGGCAATGATGAGGCCTCAGCTGGAGTACTTTTGTCCATTTCTGGGCGCCATACTTTAAAAAAGATGTGGATAAATTGTAGAGAGTCCAGAGGAGAGCAACAAAAATTATAAAAGGTTTAGAAAACTGGACCTATTAGGAACACAGTTAAAAAAACAGGGCATGTTTAGTCTTTAAAAGAGAAGACTGAGGGGGCACCTGATAAATAGTCTTCAAATATGTTTAAGGGCTGTTATAAAGGGGATGGTGATTAATTGTTCTCCATGTCCACTGAAGGTAGGACAAGATATAATGAGCTTAATCTGCAGCAAGGGAGATTTAGGTTAGAAATTAGGAAAAACTTTTTAACTATAAAGGTAGGTAAACTCTGGAATAGGCTTCCAAGGGAGAGGCCCATCACTGGCGGTTTCGAAGAACAGGTAGAACAAATAGCTGTCAGGGGTGGTCTTGATCAGTGTTTCTCAACCTTTCCAGACTACTGTACCCCTTTCAGGAGTCTGATTTGTCTTGTGTACCCCCAAGTTTCACCTCACTTAAAAACTACTTGCTTACAAAATCAGACATAAAAATACAAAAATGTCACAGCACTGTATTACTGACAAATTGCTTACTTCTCTAATTTTGTCTGTATGAAATTTTAGTTTGTACGACTTTGCTAGTGCTGTTTATGTAGCCTGTTGTAAAACTAGACAAATATCTAGATGAGCTGGAGTACCCCTGGAAGACCTCTGCTTACCCCTAGGGGTACCCGCACCCCTGGTGGAGAACCACTGCTCTAGGTTTACTTGGTACTGACTGAATGCACAGGTGGCTGGATTTGATAACTTCCAGAGATTATTTTCTAACCTTACATTTCTATGAGTCTGTGATTTTGTCCCTCCAAATGAGGAATGCAATGTATTCTCTGAACAACTTTGTCTTCGTTGTGTCATTGAGAGGTGAGTACCAGGAATAAATAAAGCCAGGCCTAATTTCTAAGATCTTTCTTCTTATTTACAAAGAAAGGGAAAAGATAAAAAGAACCAACCATCCTCGGTGAAATCCTGTGGCCTGTGTTTAGCAGGCGGTTAGACTATCTAATCACAATGGTCCCTGATGGCCTTAAAAGTTATGAATCTCTGATTTTCATTTTATTACCATTTGTGGATAGATAGTCTTTCCCTCTGGATTATTCCCAGTACTTGATCCATGTAATATATTTATAATACAACATTTCTGGTTGTTGTAACACAACAGATCATAAAATATAAATAGCAAAAAACACGATCAGTGTTTGCACAGTTTGAAACTTAATGACTCATACAGGTTTGTTAGAGCTTAAAGATTATTTCCATGGTCAAAAACAAACTTTAAATTGGAATTATGGTTAAGAAAAAATCTGTTAAGAGAATGCAATATTCATAAAGCAAAACAAACATTACTCAGAACATTGGTCGTTCAGGTTATATTTACAAAGCAAGCAAGCATTAGAAAATCTGGAAATACCCACCAAAAGTCACTCAAGTAACATTTACACTATGTCTGCCCCTTGCCAGCCTCCCCTCCTGCACATCCATTACACCTTCCATGTCAGATGGAGACCTTTTGATAAAAGCAGTAGAGTTAAGAACGTGAAGAAGGTCATAGGCTGTGCCTGCAGACATCTTAAAATTATTAAGTGTGTTCGTGGAATCAGACACTGGAGAACATAGGTGCCTATCTGAGATTCTTAAGAATGATTTCCCACCAGCTCTGCAGCCTTAGTGTGTAAGCTACTCAGTTTTTGTTTGGTCCTTAAAAGGTTTTTTTAGCTCCAGATATGGTAGCTATCAGCCTAGTTTTTTACAAATACTTAGCAGCCACGAGTCCAGTGAAGTCAATTGAAAATCAAGACCAAGGTGTCTGAGCTACCTCTTGAGAATATACCATGCTAACATTTGAAAATCCATATACTATTGAGGGATTGGTCAGAATGTACTTACCGTGGGTAAAGATGTAAAAATCTGCCCTTTTTTTGTATCTGAAGATGGCTGGAAAGAAGGAAGATGCAATTTGCAATAGTGGTTTAAAGTTTAAATGCTACAGCAATGTACAGCCAGTTTATGAAGATTAAAGTCATTAAGTCACTTCTCAGTTTTCAGAGTCACTGATTTGTTAAAAATCTACATTGTTTGATGTCAGATTTGTTTCTTGGATTTTGGCTGTTCTGTCAGGATGGTAAAATGGACATAAATATAGGTGACCATTTTGTACTCTAATACATTTTTTAAGAGTAACTTTAACTTCATGTTTCCAGGCTTTCTAAATACAGTAGGTGGGATTTTCAAAGCAGTTCAAAGGATTTATATGTCCACTTCTCATTGTGAATTAATTACTCCATAATTGCACTGGTTCCACTGACCACAATGGGACTAAATGTAGAGTAAGGTACTACTCCATGGGAGAAATCCTGGCCCTGCTGAAATCAGTGGGAATTTTGCCATTGATTTCAATGGGGACAGGATTTCACTCGGTATGAGTGAGAGTGTTAGTGTCTGGGCCTGTGTGTTTATAGTATAAATATACCCAACACACACACATACACACACACACACACACACACACACACACTTTTGTGTAACAGAGGTTTTGATATATGCAGGTATGATGTGGTGTTCTAAACACTGAGGATTAAATCATCAAGAACGAAGACACAGGACCTTGCCAGAGGACACTTATGTGGCTGATTTTTTTTTTTCTGAGAATTTTTTTTTTAATGCATTAGGGCAGTGGTTTTCAAACTGTGGGTTGTGATGCAGTGCTGGGGTCGTGGAATGTAAGGCACTGGGTCGTGGTGGCTCTGGTCAGCACTGCTGACAGGGCCACTAAAAGTCCTGGCTAAGGAAGGCTGCTCCCTACCTGTTCTGACACCATGCTGCGCCCCAGAAGTGGCCAGTAGCAGTTCCCACTCCTAGGTGGGGGGGCCATGAGGCTTTGTGCGCTGCTCCCCGCCCCAAGCACCAGCTCCGCACTCCCATTGGCTGGTTTCCCATTGAGATACGTCTGGTGGAATCTTGGTTGGCAAAGGGGCTGTTATTACTACTCAGAAGATGCTAGCAGGAAGTGAGTTTTTCCTTGACTGAGTAAGATGCTTCTTTGGGGTGCTGGTTAATGGCATGTAAGTAACCTACTTGTGACGGAACTGTGTTAATTTGGTGTTTTGTTATAAGTGAAGCGGTGGCCTTTGCTTCCAGTCGCTGTTGAGTATGTTATATGGTTTTCTAGTGAGGAGAAGAAGCCTGCTGTGGTTAATGTAAAACATTGCTTTGTGTATTTTTCCCTTTACTTCAGAGACAAAACTCTATCAATGATGTTTAGTTAATGAATGACGCATGTGCTGCAATGCAGCCGCAGTCTCTATTAGACTGAAAAGTACATACATCTACAAATATTTAAAAGAAATAAGAGGGGAAGAAAGCATTCAGAAAAATAACTCTGCTACCTATCCTTGCTCAGGCACTATCAGTTACATTTTTTTTCCTTAACAAGCTTTTCTGGGAATATTTAATTTAAAGAGTCACCCTCAATTTAAAAGAAAAAATCCCCGGATGTTAGCCATTTTTTTACCGAATGGTGTTTCAAAGAACATCTAAGATAACTATAACTGAGAGAGAGTAGAGAATTTTTTTTTAAAGTTGTTCAGTTTGTGGATTTTGACAGCATGTAGGGACTAGTCAGTTGCACTGTCCCTCCTTGCTTGGGATTTTCACACATCAGCAGGGAAGAGAGAAACGTTTTTAAAAATAGGAAATTGTGGCTGAAAAAAAACACCAGAATTGTTCGGCAGGCTGAGGGGCTGTAGAGCACCTTAAATTATGCTGGACTGACTGTTTGTTTTTTAAATGGACTAGATTTCCCATTGCCCAGGTCTCTCTAAATGTAGCATTTGTTTTTGTGACTTGCACTTAAACCCGTTGTGTTGTTCAGCACCTCTTGAATTCTTTGCCATTTCCCTTTTCTCATAGGGAGACCATACAGCGCATTTTGGCTGGACAGTTCCCTTTGTAAGCCCTGTCGCAGATGACCTGACTTTTTTGGCAACACTGGGCATTTGTCCCATTTGTTCTTGCCAGCTGATGAGAGTAAGAGCAAAAGGGAAAAATGCCCAGTCTTGCCGCACAAACCTCCCCCCCCCCGGGGGTGTGTGGAGGAACATTCAGGGAGGCAAGCAGCAACGTTTTGGGGGGAGATGACGCCACGCCCGTGTGGGGATTCCAAGGCTCGTGCCCCGCCCCCCACTAAGAGGCTACACAGGAGCCTGGCTGATGTGTATCTGATACGCCCTGCTCCTCTAATCAGGGAGCAGTGGGGTGTCACATGCTTATTCTGCAGTCCAATCAGAGAGCAGCGCTGTTGGGGCCCTAATTCAAACTCTCTTCTTTGGTTTGCTTGAAGACGGGGGGCCCTCTCCACCCTGACTTCCCCAACCAGCCTCTTTTCCTCACTAGTGCACCTCCAGTCTCCCGTTTCTGCCACAACCCAGCCTCCTCCCATCTCTCCAGAGTTGCCACCTGAAGTCTCCTTGGTCTCTTCCACTAGCTCGTTCTTGCCCCCTCTGCTGTCCCTGCCCCCAAAGTGGCATTGCACCACTAGCTGGATCATAGTCCAATAGCTTCATCTCCTGGCCCCGAGCCCAAAAATACACACTCTCTCATTCACACTCACACTCACCGCCTCCCCACTTTGCTGCCCAGATCCCAGTCCATAGCCGTTCCTCTTCCCTTTTGCCCCCATCTCTGCTACTTGGCTGAATTGTGCTCTTAAAGCACAGAAGAATGTGTGGGGAGGGGCGAGTGGCGATGCCAGGGAGATCGGGCCAGCCCTGAGTGTCTCGTTTTCACTTCAGGGAAATAGGGTCACCTTACTTTTCACAGCTTGTGGGCAGGGAGACTGCAACTCTCATTGTTTTGACCATGTGCCCAAACCAATCTGCCCCCCTACTTCTACCTCATGAATGGTCAGAAGTCCCTAATTTCAAAGGTGCCCCCCCAGTAGCTGACCCACCTGTAACAGTCTAGATGTCCAGTTTCATCGATCTTAAATTCAATACAAAGTTTCTGTGGCATATGGTGCAAAATAAAGTGAAGATCACAAACAAAACAAACAGTGAGTAGAATCTCAGCTAGGCCAGTCACTAAGAGCTTTAAACTGAGTTACAGCCGTGACCGTACACACTAGAAGTTATATCTCTCAGCCAGCTGCCTTGCAGTACCAGCAGCGTTTGAGTCCCACAAAGTGTCTGTGTTGCTCTGAGTCTCGGTTTTGCACCAGCTCACAGACGTCATAATTCCAATCGTTGTCTCCACCAGAGAATATCCCCAAAGTGAGGTATTGTGCAGGGATGGCATGGCAGCCCTTTGTCCCCCTCGCATGGGGCATGACTCAGGGCTGTAGGGAGTGGCTCTGGAGTACACTGCGTTCTGACTATGCTGGACTGATCAAAGGCCCACAGAGCACTGCTGCAGCAGAGTGTAAATTGTATCCGCTCCTGGGGTAGCTCTAAATTATGCCAGGGATAGGAACAGTCTCTGGCCACCTCCAGAGTCCAGGGGCACAGCTACCTTCCCTCCCCTATTGCCTCCTGATCAAAGTTCCAGCAGTCATTCCTCTGGCATTTTGAAACAGAGTTGTCAGCTGGGGATGGATTAGGTCCGTCCAGCTGAAGACACCCTCTCTCAGCCAATCAGGAGCACAGATGCAAGGGGACAATCAGATCCACAGTACTGCCTCATAAATCCTTACCTACAAAGTATGTGTTTTCCTTCTGCCCATCCCTGGTTCTGTCTCTTCCACATGGTAGTGCTCTGGAGGAAGGCCAGTACCCTCTTCAGGAAAAGAGGTGGGGAAGAGGACAGAAAAGTCTGATTATCTCACTAGGCCTTGGAGCTGAATACATCATCAGAAATCAGCGATCCAGATACAGCTACCTGTCACACGGACCTAGGCTGCCATTGCTATACTTTTAATAGCTTGGTCTGCAGGCTGTTCATAAACTGCTTACCAGTTGGAAGGTCCACAGTGCTAGCTGCTTGGTTTAGGAAGACGATTAAAGGTTGAATAGCTTATGTTTCAATACGTTTCCCTGTGGCTATGCAGAATGTTGGATAATGGTTTTACGTAAGATGTTTCTTGATTTAATAATAATTGACTGAAAGTTTATTGGCGCTTGGAAGCTCAGTGATTAAAGGGATGATTAAAACAAAAGGTGGTTTAAGTAATTTAATGTGTACAGGGGGCCTTTGCTTCCAGCAATCTTTTTGTTTCCATGATTGGTTTTACCATGTACAATGAGGCTAATGAAAAGGGCTTCACTAGTGTGTTTTGTCCCTAAGATGCTGACTTCCTCCCTCCTATTTCAGGAGGTCATCAGTGATGATGAGATTAGAGGTTTATGTCTGTAGGTCTAAGTCATTAGTCATAATTTAATCAATGCAATTGAAAATGTTTCTTCTAATAAAACTGCAATGGCTCCACATGATTTGTCAAGTTTATCAGAAAACAGGGCTTTAACATTTTCATGTTTAGTCGCACTGCACTACTGTAGAACAATGCGCAACACCTCTACAGACCGTGTCAGTTTCATCTCTCTCCCCCAGGCTGGGGTTAATCTAGAATAACAGGTGAAGTGGATGGAATTACACTAATATAGAACTGGTGTTAGATCAGAATCAGGCCCTCTATGAATAACTGACTTTTCCTTTTCTTAAGAAAGAACAGTTGTCTCCCATCTTTTCTTGGTTAAACCCTACACTGAGCCTTGAAATGAAGAAGACGCAAAAGAAGAAATAACCCTCCAGAGTCTACAGCTTAACAGGAGAAAAGGGTTTTCTGTTGCATGGTGAATGGAATAAATGGCCTCCCACAGTGGTGACTGAATTATTTAAAATGAAGGCAAGAACAGAAGGCAGAGTTAGGTAATATGTGTTTGAAGGAAGAATAGATGAATTTTAAGAAGCCAGATCATAGACAACTCTAAATACAAATGTCTGTGATCTGTTTCCAGAAATGTTTCTGCAATACATGAGGACTAACACTTTGCTGAAACTGCCCACGCTCTCAACTTCTGTTATAGCTGGTTGAATTCTAACTGGTCAGGCAGAAGTGGTAGACTTCAATTTATTGTGTTCCAGGTCTGTTAGCCAGAGTCTTATGTTGAATGTGCCGCCACCAATATTTACTATGTTATTCTCCCAAGTTAAATGGAGCAGCATGAAAAGGATCCACATGGAAGTCAGAAGTCAGCTAATCGTATACGGTTAAATCCACCATGGTGTGGAGGGTTGGCGCAAAGCTCTCCATGACACATCATCTCCATGGTTACCTCTCTAAGAGGTGCACACATGTGGATGTATTGTAAGGGCCTGAGTTTTCAGAAGTGCTGAATACCCAAAACTCCCATAGGCTTTAGTTAGTTTAAGGTCCTCTGTACTCCTGAAAATCAGGCCCTGTTGTGTGTCCTTGGGGCCCGCATCGCTTCATTATATCAGTGAATTAATCCTTATAACACACTTGAGATACAGAGGAATGTCACTCCTGCTTTATAGACGAGGAACTGAGGCGAAGAGAGATCATGTGGCTTTGCCCAGGGTGTCTCAGGAAGTCTGTGACAGGGCTGGACATTTAATCAGATCTCTTGAGTCCCAAGCAGGTTCCTTGTCAACCACTCTGTCTTGTGGTTGACCTCCAGGGCACTCAGTAGGCATGTACCTGCAGTGGTGAGGTCTGTGATACTATCAAATAGGCCAAGGTCACGTCCTTTGGAGAGCCTGAAATGTCACCCAGATCACTTGACTCTCAGTCCTGGGCTTTAACCACAAAGCCATTCATTTTCCCTTGGATAATGGTCCAAAAGTTTTCTCATTTGTTCAGGGTGTTCTAGCATAGGTCCAGCAGCAACCTGCCAACTGGCTCATATAATTATATCATTTGCAGAGAGTAGCTATAAGTAGCGTGCAGGAGCAGGTCTCATGTTAATGGTAAGAAAAAACGCAAAGAGGACCAGTTTTTTTTAAATGAGAAATTTGTGATTGTGCTCGTTCTTAGTCTCAAAATCCCCTTGGAACTTCAAGCACCAAAGCAAGAAATCTACTGTCTTGATAAGCAGTTAAAAAGAAACTGGAGAGTTGTTTAATATTCTGTTAAAAGTTTTGGCAACTGAAATGTATAACATGAATTGTCCCATTTACCCTGAGGTGCTGAATAGTTTAGACATGATGAAATGGATGTACCAGCCCTGCATCATTCTAGTGAAGCCCAGTAGGGACACCCAATATCATTGAATGTGAACAGATACTTGGTACTGCTGTACTATATCAGCATTGGGTGCATAAAAAACTGGGAATGGAGGGCCTCATTCCTGTTATAAAATGAACATTTAAAATGGTTGGTTTGTTTCGGGGAGGGGGGAGGGGTTTGAATTTTGGGACCCAACATGTGTTGGTGATATTGGCACCACTAGTGAGACGGCTGCCCACCGGGTCTCCCCATCTTCCTTTTCATGGGGCTGTTGGCATCCTACTTCTAAGAGCTGCCGGCTACTCTGCTGGCCTGTAGGGAGGCTGACAGGAGCTCACTCTTCTGACACTCAGCAACATTCTGTTTCCTGGGTGAGCCACTTTGTTGTTTGGTATCTGTCCTTATCTAAAGGTGAGGGCTGCCGATCAAGTCCCATGCTCCTAGGAATTTGTATTACGTGACTGCATGGAATGTGTCAGACATCAGGGACTGGAATGGCAAATGGACAGATGCCAACATAGTGGAGACAATAGAAGAGATTAGATTATGTTTTTTCTCTCCTTTTATACAGTCCTTTTATACAGCTGATCCATTTTATATTGTAGCAGCAAGGCTTGGTTAAGGATGAGAAATAGTTCTCACCATAATGTCCTGCCTCAGGCAAATCATTCTGTCCACATATATATTCTAGTTCAACGCCTGGGAATTTCCATGTTATATAATATTAAGCACAGCACTGGTTAATAATCTTTTTCTTTTAATATTTTTTTATATTGCAAAGAAATCATTTTGGTTCCCTGCAGCTAACAGATACACTAATGTTAAAAAACCTTGGGAATGATGGGAAGTCTGATAAATCTAGTAACTGAGAACACTGAAACAGACTATCAGACATTGTGCTTGAGCCATTAGCTCCTGAATCGTAGATCTGCATCAAGTCAGAGAGTATCCCAAAGTCAGCATTAATGATGAAACCACCCTCCCTTCATCCACTAGAAATGTTTTTCAAAGTATTCTCTGGCGAATGAAAGCTCCCTTTTCTCGGTGCTATTTCTTAGCAACAAGGGACAAGTTAAAATGGATCTCTAAGGCCAAAGGCTATTTAGTTTGTCCCTTTTTGAAATATAATATCTGTATCTTGCATCCGATGAAGTGAGCTGTAGCTCACGAAAGCTCATGCTCAAATAAATTGGTTAGTCTCTAAGGTGCCACAAGTACTTCTTTTCTTTTTGCATAATATCTGTATGTTAGGTTCATCTTTGGATGGTCCATGTTTTAATGATTTTTTCCTTTACTTGTATTTTTAGGCTTATATGTCTAAGTGTTCTTTTCACTCTCTACTATGACTTGTCCTGTATAATTTAATTTTTTTTCAGTAGCTAGCCATGTCTTCTTCTGTCTATTCAAGGACTCACAACCTGTGGTAGGGCATTGCAGAATTTCATAAGCAATGTACTGTTATTGTCTATTTTACTTAATGTGCAGCTGGAAAGCTAAGTAACGATAAACACCTTGTTGGCATAAGAAGCCATATAGAACATACTTCAACTGGGGATGCAGAAATGGCCTCTCTCCTTAAACAGTCAACAGCATAAATAAGGCTTGATCCTGTGAGGTGTTGAGCTCCCACAACACAAATTGACTTAAGAGGATACTTGGGGGAGCTCAGGACAATATAGGATTGGGCCCATGGTAGGTATCTTTCACAACCACACTGAAAGAGCTCTGGATCAGAAATATTAGCTTTAGAGGAGAGGAGCCGAAAGGTTTCACTTCATGCTGATGACCCCCTGCCTTTTAACATAGACTGGAGAGTGTGTGCCCTTACGAATTAAAAAAATTGTAAGTTAGATGGTAATAATGAGGCCAGAATAGACCTTAGGGGATGTCCCCTGAAAAGTTAACAAGTGTGTAGTGGTATATGCTTCAAAACTGCAGAAACAGAGTTTGGAATCTGTTGAGAGCAATTTACAGCTGGAATAAGCTGGACCATAATGGGGCAGGGGTTTGCCTCCTGGAAATGTACACTGTGGTACACATTTTATCCTTTCTCACTTCTGGTGCTGAAACCTGTGGACTTGTTTATTTAGTTTTTGGAGAGGTTAAATGCAGCTATCCAAAATTACATTCGGGTCCCCCACAAGCCCAGAATTTAATCATAATGGCTGGAATGACATGTAGGGAAAGGTGGTGGTGGGAAATCTGTCACCTGTAGATTTTAAAGTAATTAGGAAATAATAACTACTGTGAAATAACCTTTCTCTGATGAAGAGCACTGACATGGACATACCTAGATCCTTATCATTAATGAACTGCTTACTGGGACCACAGAGAACATTTCACTAGTAATTGGAAATCTCACAAGAAATGTTGGTAGAACCTAATGGCCCTGTGTGAAGTGTTCTGGGAAATGTTCTCCACGAACTCAGACACACATGAACACTTTAGAAGCTAGTGCTCTTTTGTGAGCAGTTATTTTTTTACTGATAAAGCATAATGAACTTCCCTTTGATATCCTGGTTTAATTCTTTGTGGAGTTGAAAGCAAACATGCAGAAGAAGAAGGGTTTAGTGACAGGAAAATATATTTGGCTGCAAAAAGTTAGCACAATGTAATTCACCAGATGCTTAATTTCAGCCATCCAAGGGACTGGCCTGACTAAAACAGTGTGTCATCCAGGCTGAATGAGGACAGCAAACATTGCTGCCAGGAGCTTCTTTTCATTAGCTGGTGACCCAGTTGAGTACTAAAAACAGAATTCAAGGTTTCAGTTTTGCTAAGAGGCCTTTTATCTGATCAGTGAGGAAAGCCATGCAGATCCTCCAGAAAGATATAGTAGACCCACAATAACATACAGCTGTTAGATTCCATTTTACATTTCCCTGCCCTGGTAGAGCTATATAATTCAGCCAGTCATGGGTTTGATTCTGCAAGCCCATTTTTGGCACCAAGGGGAGATGTGCAAAGGGGATATGTGCCTAGTGCCTGTTCCAAACCCCATTACATCCAACCAGTGTTCTGGTCAGTCACTGTTAATAACTGAGTAGAATATCAATTGACACTTTTGCTCTTTTGGCTTTTTCCTGTTTCTTTCCTCTTTTGTTTTTTTTTTTTACGTTAGTGACATGATAAATCTCTTCAGCAGCATCTGTGTATCACTATTGACATTTTAATTTTCAGTTATAACATTTTAATTAAAATCTGACATCATTTGGCATGAAAAATGAAAGGGAACTGAAATTGTACATGCAGACTAAACTAATGTAAATGTGCATAGCAATTTCAAGAAAACTGGCATCTGATTAATCCTTACAGCAGCAGTATGCTGGAAAAATCTCATGCATACTCCTTTTTAGAAATTCTACTACCAAATTGAAGGGGAGGTTGAGTGGATTTCCATATATCTGATGGAATTCACCCTCTTCCCCCCCTTAATCATCCCTATCAGAGATGACTTTTTTCTGGGGCTCATGAAAATGTTTGTGTAGAGAACAATGTTTGCCTTTGGAATGGACCAGACTGTACCAAGCATCAGGTATTTTTTAAAAATGTCCCTGGGAGGGCTGTAAGAGGGTCCCCTAAAAGAATAGAGTGTGTATTTGTAATATAGATATTTTCTCTTACATCCCGCCCCCGCCCCCCATTTCAAATTACAATTTGGACACTGTGCTATACTCAATATTTTCTTTACATTTTTCAAGAACAAAGTGTAAACATTTCCCGGATGCACTTTAAAATGCACTTATTTGTCAAGCCTTGTTCCCCGTCTTTGGTTATGAAAGAGCCTTGTTGTTTAACTAGTTAAACAAGTGAATAGATTTGCCAGGCCCATTCCCCTCCACTCTGCTGTACCTGCCCCTGTATGATATAGGTTTTATCGCCGATTGAGGGACTTTTTCTTGTGTGAAAGTCTCTGGTTACAATATTGGCAGCATAGCATTGCCTTAATGCAGTCAACGTGGTATGCCTGTGAAGCTAATTTGATTGTTCTATTGTATCAGTTATTTAACACAGTGGTTCTCAACCGGGGTATGCATGCTCCTGGGGAGGTATTCAGAAGTCTTCCACGGGGTATTCAACTCATCTGGATTCATGTTTCTCGACCTGTGGCTTGCAGCCCTGAGGGGGTCATGGGATGGGGTCACAAATGCAAGGCTGGCATTTGCAGGTAGCATGCAGGCAGTAGCCTGGGGGCTGCCACCATAGGGCCCCCCTGCAAAGCTAAGTTACATGCTTCAGCCCCAGGCGGCTGGGCTTGGACTTGGGCTTCAGACAAGGCTCACTAGTGGAAAAACGGGCTCAGTATCACACTGAAATGTAAGTACAATACTTAGATTCCAATGGATTTATCTTATAATTATATGATAAAAATGAGAAAGTAAGTAATTTTTTTTAAGTGAGCTGAAACTGGGGGTACTCAAGACAAATGAGACTCCTGAAAGGGGTACAGAAGTCTGGAAAGGTTGAGAACCACTGATTTAGCAAACCCTAATAAAGTAGAGACTTTTCATATCCTCGTGATAGATGAATGGTATAGCAAAGGTAAATCAGCCTCTCCTATCTTCTCTCATAGACTAGACGGTTAGGGGTTAGACTAGATAACCCTTAAGGTCACTTTGACAGATATGACCATTTCCTGTAATATCCTTGGAAGAACTTACTGTATTCAATTTATGTATTATTGTGAACTAGGATTATATGTAACCTCACCACGGGGAAGATGTGACAGACATGAAGCCTGGGAGTACAAAAGTCTGTACTGAAAATGTACCAGACAAATATGGATTCTTGGTAAAATAAGTGTGAAGTGGATTTCCTGGGGAATCTGTAGGGAGAGGTGAATGCAAATTCCCCTATTCCAGTTATGTGAAAACCCAGCCCTGAGGAGAAAGTCATTTTCTGCTGATTACCTGTTACAGAAGCCAAGATCAAAGGTCCACTCTATATAAAGTAATAGGTAATCTGCCCAGTCTCTGTTCTGGTTCTGGGTCCAAGACAGATGAATTTGTAACCATGGGGAAAACCCAGTTGTGGGTTTTGAAGGACTGAAACCTACCAGAGCCCTAGGTTGGAGTTAGGGAGAGCCCTCTGGTAAGCTTTTTAACATGTGTCTAGTTTATTTTGTTGTTTTAATGTTTTAGTGTGATGCTTTTATCTGAAAAATAAATGTGCTTGCTTAGGAGGAGCTGTGTGGTAACTTAACACTGTGGGTAATACATTGGTCATAGCCCTCAGAGAGAACGTCAAGAGCAGGCATGAGTCTTTTTGACTTGCTTGCTGGGCTTATTGCAGGGGAAGGCCGGGAGCTGTGCAGCCTCAGGAGGGACTGAGACATGGGTCTCTGCCTGACAGAGGTGACGGTTGGGAGCCAGAAAGCCTAAAGTGGGTGCCCTTGGTAGACTGCAAAGGGGGAATAGAGATGTAGTTGTCCTGAGATTGAGCTAATCATTACATTACTGTTGGTATGTTCATGTTTTGATTAATAGTGGGTTGGCATGGCTTTCATAAATTGCATTGCATGCGGTTTTGTATATGGGTTTGTGTTGGTGTGTGTACGTAAGTGTGGTGTCAGATTTATCAATGATGGCAAGAAGGCGTGTTTTCTGTAAGTTTTGGAAAGTTTGTGTGAACATGTGATCTATGTTGTATTCTAAATTTGCTTGTAATTTTAATGTAGAAATTGCAGAACTGAAATCTGCAACTTTGCGTATGCGTTGGTGTACTATATATGGGGCCAGAGTTAAAGTAGCACACAAGCTATTTTAGGATGCAGGCATATGGAAGGATTGTAAATGATCACTGGGACACAGTATTCATTTTTCATTAAGGAGTTATGTAGCTTCAATTTTCTCAGATAAAATAGTGCACTCTGATCAATAGAAAACATTTAGTTAAATTATGCATTGTGACAAAGTTCCTGCTCTACCTTGGTGGGTCTTGTGCTTATTGGCGGATTTGCTCACCTTGGAGCTTCACGGCAGCCCTCAGCTTGGCCGTTTTTCTGAATTCACAGTCCAGGTTGACTCCTCCCATGTCTGACCAGGAGTTGGGAGGATTTGGGGGGAACCCGGGCCCGCCCTCTACTCCGAGTTGTAGCCCAGGGCCCTGTGGAATGCAGCTGTCTAGAGTGCCTCCTGGAACAGCTACAACTCCCTGGGCTACTTCCCCATGGCCTCCTCCCAACACCTTCTTTATCCTCACCATAGGACGACCTTCCTCCTGGTGTCTGATAATGCTTGTACACCTCAGTCCTCCAACAGTCCATGTTCTCACTCTAAGCTCCTAGTGCCTCTTGCTCCCAGCCCCTCACACGCACACCACAAACTAAAGTGAGCTCTTTTTTAAAACACAGGTGCCCTGATTAGCCTGCCTTAATTGATTCTAGCAGCTTCTTGATTGTTCTGGAACCTTCCCTGTTACCTTACCCAGGGAAAAGGGACCTACTTAGCCTGGGGCTAATATATCTGCCTTCTATTACTCTCCTATAGCCATCTAGCCCGATCCGGTCACAGCATATATTTGAGATGTCTCCATTTATATAGTAATGAAAGAACTCATTGACAGATATATTAATTGGCTTTAGAAAATGAGTTAGAAAAGCTATTTTTTTACTGCTGATTCAAAAAATATTGTAGTCTTAATTACTTAAGAAGAGTTGGTGTTTATCTCCCCTCAATCAATATAATCCCTCTGATTATATTATCAGAAGAAGCTCTTGTACATTTTGTTCATGTTTATTTCCATTAACTTTGATATTGATTTAAAAATTCTAAAACGGTAGGGATGAAACCACTTAAATTAATAAATTATGAAATTTGTTGTCTATCATGTTCTGCGTAGATATTTTTTTACTCCTGTGTATAAATCATCTAGGTTTACCTTATTGTCTTGCCCTCTCCTCCTGCCTCTCAATTTCTAAATTAAATGGGCTTAGCAGAAAACTTGATGCAATCAGTTATGTCGGGTTTCCGTGTATCAAATATATAGATAGTTGGGGTCAGATTGTGCTTGTATTAACACTGAGGCAAATAAAAAGCAACTCTATTGAATTCAACAGAATTCATCCTGATTCATGCTGAGAGCAGAGTTTGGCCGTTGGTCACTACTCTTGTCCCAGTTGCTGAACTACAAGAATGAAACACATGCACATCTCACAGTGTAAATCAATGCACTATCTACTCAGTTGATCAGCATTTGATATTTTCTCTAGTTTTGATTTTATAATCATGCAGAAAATGCTAGAAACGACATTAAAAAGCATAGTATGACTTATGCAATCAACCTAAATAACCCAGGGTAATGTTGTGCTGTTATATAAGGCAGTTCAGATACAGTAGTCGCCACTTTCTACATCTGAGAAAAGAGACTTAATTAAGACAAGCAAATAAATTCTCTTGGGCAAGACAAGACAGTTCTCTCAGTACAGCCTTGTTATATTGAAATTTGATTAAATGCATTGCCAATGACTGCAGCAATATAATTAATAAGATATAAAGATTTATTGCCCTTAGCTTACACAAAATTTTGCTTTAGGGTTAAGGCTGGAAAATGATTGTTGGAAATTTCATTGAGAGCCTGAAAAGTGAAAAATAATCCACAGAGTAAAGCAGATGACAGAGCTTTTAGAAAATTGTTTTTTTAAATCACTGCCTCTACTAGCTTTCCAGCAAAAAGAGACATCCAAAATATGGTGAAATGAAATATACGTTCATAGGATTTCCCCTTTGAGTTTCGTATAGGGGAAAAAAGTGTATAATTCTATACATTGCAGCTAAAACTGTGCTTGATCCAAATGGCACTGGAGCCAATGGAAGTCTTATCCCGGATTTTTGAATCAGGCTCATGATGGGAATTGGTGGCTAAAAATTTTGAACCTCAAATTAAAATCTCTCTGAAATAAGTCATATTTCCATTAGAATATTTTACTGTAACTCTGGTCTTAAGACACTTGTAATCACAATATATTACGGCACATAACATATATTTAAAGATGGTGTAATTAATAAGACTAAAAGTGCCAACGCAAACTGTTGAAAAAATACAAAAAGTTAACACACTGAATTAAGTTTTTATAGTTAGAAAAAGACTTTTCTATTAAAAAATATTCACCTTTCCCCATTGTCACTTCAACGAAACCAAATAAATAGCTCAAAGTTTTTCAGTGTTTCTGCTCGTGGTCCTCAAGGAAACTGCATTTATTTATATATATATATATTTTAAAAATATTCTGAAGTCTTTAAAAGAACATACAAACTTTATGCTGAAATATATATTTGCAAACTAACGCTGTGCCCATTGGGAATACTTGTGGTATGTAAGTGTGTTCACAAAATCAGGGCCTAAATGAGTAAACACTTAATTATATAGCTGTTGTAAATCATAATGTATTTTAAATGACCTGATGAATGGAAATTGAGTTCTTTTTTGTTTTGTGTGTGTGTGTGTGTAAAAGTGGTTTATGATGTTTAAAAAAGCAATTTTTAATAAACATCTTTGCTTCAGTTCTGCTGTGGTGCCTGAAAATAACTGCCTCTCTGGTCGTTACTACATAGTAATTTATACATCGGAATGCTTGTTTGGCATGCATATCTTTTGTTTTGCTTTGCTTTATAATCATAGCATCATTGAACTGGAAAGGACCTCAAGAGGTCATCTAGTCCAGTCCCTTGCACTCCTGGCAGGAATAAGTATTACCTAGACCATTCCTGACAGGTGTCCGTCTAACCTGCTCTTAAAAATCTCCAATGATGGAGATTCCACAACCTCCCTAAGCAATTTATTTCAATGCTTAACCACCCTGACAGTTAGAAAGATTTTCTTAATATCCAACGTAAACCTCCTTTGCAATTTAAGCCCATTGCTTCTTTTATCCTTAGAGGTTAAGTAAAACAATTTTTCTCCCTCCTCCTTGTAACAACCCTTTATGTACTTGAAAACTGTTATCATGTCCCCTCTCGGTTTTCTCTTTTCCAGACTAAACAAACCCAATTTTTTCAGTCTTCCCTCATAGGTCATGTTTTCTAGACCTTTAATCATTTTTGTTGCTCTTCTCTGGACTTTCTCCCATTTGTCCACATCTTTCCTGAAATGTGACGCCCAGAACTGGACACAATACTCCAGTTGAGGTCTAATCAGCACGGAGTAGAGCATAAGTATAATTTTAAGTATAAGTATAATTCATAAGTATACTTTTCAGTAACTCATTTTGTCCATGTTTTTAACTATAGCTGGCTTAGGCTCATGTATGTTTGTAAAGTTCAGTATTGGAAGTGTTTTGCAGGATTGAAGCCTTAAAGTGCGATGCTACCTTTACTAGTCAGTGGAAGCCTTTCCATTGAATCCCAGGAGGGCTGAGTCAGGCCCATAATTTAGCTAGTAGGCTTGCGTTCACTGGTTAAAAAGAAGAAAGCAAACAAAGCTAACATCCTGAGCACTTTGTTAGTGTCCTTTAATAGTGTTCTGATTGTTAGACAAAAATATAAATGAGTCACTGTAAATGATTTCTTCTGGAAAAAGAGCAAAAATATAGAAAATAATATGCAGCTAGTGGAAGATAAATACCATCATAACACAGTTTTTTTCTGGCTAATATAATTAGTTCAACATCTGCATACTCTGGCTACATATGTTAAACAAAAAGGAGTGGTTCTGTAATGATGGTGTTTAGCTGAATGCTTCAAAGCTTTCATTTGTGAACACAAGTATAATGGATGGATGCTACTCAGTTGGAGAGACTCAGCTGATGGCATAGCCCACAAGAATGTAAATGGTATCTCATCACAGTACTCCATTGTGCATTAGATCTGTTTGTTTATTTGCCTTTTTTTTTTTGATGAGCAGGGAAAGTATATTGATCATAGATAATCTCCCTAAAAGGTGATAAAATGAATCCTGACTGAGAGAACCTCACAGGCATAGATACCAAAGGTTTGTGCTTTAAGGACGTGCTTAAGGCGCATTCATATTACAGGTCCAAAGCCCAGCATGGGCAATATTTAATGACATCTTTATGATCTGATATCTAACAGCCTTTTAGAGCTAGAAGTGGGAGCGGAAGAGTTCTAGTGATAGTATTTTTATGTATACAAAATCTATTTGAGGTTGTTTTTAGTGTTGTTTTAAAATTTATTATTTTAATGTGATGTTTGTTTGATAATAGACTGACTACATCGTTATTACACTGCAGGTAGTGTTTATGCTTGTTAATATTTGTAATACCACAAATTCATATAACTGAAAGGAGTCTAATAACAGTGTAATCAGTCACTGTATTTTTATAAAATGGAACCAATTTTTCTTCCCCTGAGACCGGCACAGATGAACTCATGATGCTAGCACTCATATAGTGCTTTTCATCACTAGATTTCAAAGCACTTTGCAAAGGAAGGTTAGTATCATTATTCCTATTTTTATAGATGGGGAAACTGAGGCACAGAGAAGTGAAGTGATTTGCTCAGTGCCAACCAGCAGGTCAGTGGTAGAGTCAGAAATGGAATCTGGGTCTCCAGTATCCTAGGCCAGTGCTCTCACCACTAGGACACGCTGCCTCTGTGGCACCCTGGCTTTACAAAGGCATGGATACTAATAAATGCTTCAGTATTTCTTTTTGCACCTCACTAAACCATTTGCAAAATAGTTTTTCTTTAAGTAAATGGGCTGTAGATGGTGTGCTTTGTCATGAAGGGTTACTGGCACTCATTTTTGGGGTAACCTGCATAACTCTCACACAGTTTTGCTGGTCATCATGAATAAAGCAGCCATCCTGATCTTATCTAGTAAGAACTCCGCATATGCCTGCCTGTCTATTAGATTCACATTTAGTGAGGGCGGCTACCACAACTGACTCCTGAGGACTCGTCAGCTCATTGTCACAAGGGAATTCGGAGTATTACCTATAGGGGAGAAATTTAAATGAATGATGCTATCGCTGTGTCATTTGTATTTTGGATTTAGGGTGTAAGTTCTTGATCTCTTTATTGTGTTACAGTAGTGTGTTTCAAAGGCTGACATGCAAAATGACTTCCGACTCCTTTACTACGCGTCGTACTGTGATTATAAATGGTGGACAGAAGTCTATATGTAATTTTAGCATAACACTTCAGCCCGAGTATATATTAAATACAGAGAGGTTGAAAGTACAAATGAGCTGAATGTATGGAATGCACTGAACACATAACAGAAGGAAAAATATCAAGTACAGGGGAAATACTTCAGATATGTTTTTATTCCTTGAAAACAATTAGCAGTCCTTCCCTAAACCTATTTCTGTAAGGAATCTTGTCAGTAGTGGGTGGTAGATGAAGTAAATGGGAAACAGTTCGGGCATCCAGAAAAATGTAAGGCCCCAGTTCTGCCATGTGCTTTATGTGAATAGCCACCCCCTCTTCCCCCCACTCATTATGGCTTTCTTCTCCTAACTGAACATAAAAGAAGCTAATCCCTCAGATAAGTGATGCAGGGGGATCTGTATCCCTGTGTTTCCATGGAGATGCTATGTGTACCACTCAGGAAGCTCTGTATCACCCACCTATAGAAACTCCTATATCTCAAGGACACACTCCTAAATTGATAAATATTTTTCTTAAAGGTGTATTTACGCCTCCAATTGCTAAAATCAGATGTGCTGAACATTTTCTTTTTCTGATGGAAATCTGGGAATTTTTTAAATGCCATGCTTCAGGCAAGATTTCACTTCTTACATGCATTATAGACAAGCTAAAACAACCAAAGTTTGCTCGCACAAATATTTAATTTGCTGTTATATGTTCTGTTTAAAACCTTTTTAATAATTTACAGTTCCTCTTCCATTATAACTGACATACGAAGTACCAAATTATTTTGATTCTATGGTTTCACTGGGTTTTGGTGCATCAGTGATACATTTAAGGGCTGGGGATGACCTGACTCAGCTTATTTATTCATTAGTCATTTTTATGCTAAATTGGTTAAAAAGGGTTTAAAATAATATGCTATGGAGATTGGGTGCTTTATTGGATTACATGCTTTACTCATGGAGGATTGCTGTAAGAATCCAAGTGAAGTAAACTGGCCATCCTATTTCAGGCCCAACTGAATAATAATCAACAGTATCATGACAACAAAAGCACCATACACCATCATATTTGACCATTTCATCTGAAAAGTATAGAACAGAGTTACTTAATAGTTTCCTAGATTATAAAGCAGAATAAACCTTTGTGATCATCTAGTCTGACCTCCTGTATAACACTGGGTTTAGGACTTCCCCTGCATTAATCCAGTCTTGATAAAAATTGCCGATTCGTAAATTGTTCCAGTGGTTAATTAACCGTTTTAAAATCGTGCCTCATTTCCACTCTGAATTTACCTAGTTTTAATTTCTAGTCATTGGATCATGTTGCAGCTTTGTCTGTTAGATTGAAGAGCCCTCAATTATCAAATATTTGTTCCCATGCCTTACAGAAGTTTATTATATCAACACTATTGACTTTGCAAAAAGAAAAGGAGTACTTGTGGCACCTTAGAGACTAACCAATTTATTTGAGCATGAGCTTTCGTGAGCTACAGCTCACTTCATTGCTGCATCCGATGAAGTGAGCTGTAGCTCACGAAAAACTCATGCTCAAATAAATTGGTTAGTCTCTAAGGAGCCACAAGTACTCCTTTTCTTTTTGCAAATACAGACTAACACGGCTGTTACTCTGAAAACTATTGACTTTGTCAACCAAACTTGTAATCTCATCAGAAAAGACACGAAGTTAGTTTGACCAAGATCTATTGTCCATTAACCCTTGATGATTAGCATTAATTATAGTACCTTCATTTACTTCTATATTAATTGCGTCCTGTATCAGCTGCTCCATTATTTTATCCAGGATGGGTGGCAGGCTGACAGACCTATAATTATCCAGGTCATCCCATTTACCCTTTTAAAATATTGGCACATTAGCTTTCTTCCAGTTCTATGGAACTTCCCCAGTGTTCCAAGACTTGTTGAAATCAACAATAAAGGTCCACATAGCCCCTTCGCCAGCTCTTTTAAAACTCTTGGATGCAAGTTATCTGGGCCTGCTGATTTAAAAATGTCTTGCTTTAGTAGCTGATGTTTAATGTCCTTCTGAGTTAGTGTTGAAATGGAAAGTATTTCATCATCATGATATGAATATATCATTTGTTTTTTCCCCAAATATGGAATAGAAATATTTAATGAACCCTTCTGCCTTTTCTGTATTATTATTGATAGTCCTACCATTTCTATCTAATAATGGACTAATACCATTATTAGAATTCCTTTTGTTTCTAATATACTTAAAACCTCCTTATTGTCCTTAACTCTGCTGGCCATTGATTTCTTCTTGTCTTTTTGCTTCCCTTATCAATTTTTTACAATTCCTAGCTTCTAACATATATAAATTCTTATGATCTTCCCCATTCCATTTGTTATACATTGCTTTTTAGAGGTGCTTTTGCTTCCCCTGTAAATCATGGGTGTTTTTTTTTAATCAGTATAGTCTTCTTTCTGACACCATTTGTCTAGGAGGGGTAGAATTCTGTCTATGAAGAGTCCTGAATCATCTTTAATCTGAGAGAGTGTTGTCATACATAAATGGATTGCAGGTTAGACATGAACAGATTCTTGGTTGCCTACCTACTTTAGGCCATCTTGTGCCATAGATTTTTAAGCAAAATTCCTCTGCTCAGGTTTTTTTTTAGTTTAATACATATGAAGGTCTCATCAAAAGAAGAACCACCTCCTTCATACCATAGGGTCAGATTCCCACAAACCTTACTTAGGCAGAACTCCCTTTGATTTTAGTGGCAACTTTGCCTGATAAAGAAATGCAGGATCAGACCTATAGAAAGGGTTTAATCTGATTGGATCCCCATATCTGAATGCATGATTGCCTGAGAATATGTACCGTTTCTAAGGGATGTACGGAGAGTGCTAAGGAAGGGTAAATGCTGTTTCCAAAAACAGGGTGATTATGGGTAAAATCTACAAAGGAAAATGTGGAGTTAATCTAGTCCATTTATATTTGGGTTTTTGCCTCAGAGTAGATGTGACACAATGTTGTGCATTTCAATACATAAAGAGAATAAAAATATGTAAGGATCACCTCTCTCTAGTGTATTTACATCGTCAGTCCTGTAGATTTCCCTGTAGATTACAAGTGATATTTTTTCACTACTATTCTTTACCTCTTGCAAGTAGCTAGGATTATTTCTACAGCACATTCAGTGCTGATGTAGCAGACTGCTTCCAAATCTTATTACAACTAGTGATGGTGGGAAATTGCCCAGTCTCTCTCTTTTCAGAACATCACTGAGATGTTCTTCTGTGTTCACTGTGCCCATTTTGGGATCTCTAATTAGCAAGGGAAAAAGCAATAAAGTTATGCTGAAATGTACAGTTATTGTAGTGCTCATTTTCCCATTCCCCAGAGCACAATAGCTTTTACATCAAGGGTAGCACCATAACTGAAAGCTTCTAAGGGTATGTCTATGCTTCAGGTGTGATTTCCAGCTTGAGAAAGCATACCCAGGCTAGCTCTGATTGATCTAGAGAGCTAAAAATAGAATGTAGTTCCCATGGCAGGAGGGGCTAGCTGCCCCAGGTACATGCCTAAGATCTCGGACAGGTACATGTTTGGACCAGCTATTTCCTTCCATTGTTCGTGTGGCTGCAGCTATGCTCTATTTTTACCCCCACTAGCTCGACCAGAGCTAGCCTAGTTATGTCTCCTCAAGCTGGAAATCACTCCCCCCAGCTCAAAGTGTAGACATACCCTAAGTGAGTAAGTACAGTTTTCTAGCACTATTTTACATTTACAACCAGGCTCTGTTTCCTCTAGAGGTCCCGAGCAGGGGTGCCCTGTACCACTAGAATGGCTCTGAAACCTTGATTCTTCTGTGGTGTTTCAACTCCGGATCTGTGATCTACTTTATTTTATCAGCTGACTATTCAGACTACTTGTTGAGGTTCATAACATTTCTGCTTTATGCCTGTACTGAAAGCAAATAGATATTTGTGAAATAAAAGTTACACATTTCAAAACATACAGGGATAGTTATGCCTAGAGGAAGAATAACCCAGCTGTTCATTTAGATTAGATTTGTGAACTTAGAAACATAAATTTCTTTTATTACCGTGCTAGCAAGGCTGGCTTGCAAATCTAGCACCAGAATTAAGGTCACCAAACTTTAGGGAACGTTCCCTTATCCAGTTTCATAAATAAACTTCAGATTAGATCTCGCTCTTCAATAAATGTTGTTAAACAACATGATAGCAGTGGTGGCAGGAACACTTCTTACTATTTGTGCCTGGTTAGCAGATTCTGATTAACTCTTTCAGGTGCAGAACTTGCTACCATGATCCAGGCCTTTGTCAACTCAAGCCAGGATCACTGCAGTGTATTTTACCTGGAGTTTATGCCTTTTATCAATCTGGAAACTTAATTAGGTTCAGAATGTAGTGTCCAGCATGTTAAACAATGCTTCTCCAGGGGAAACTCATCATCCAAGCTCTGTGACCTACAGTGGCTGCCTACTAGTTTCCAGATTGAATTTAAAATGTTAGTTTTGACCTATAAAGTCCTAAATAACTTGGGACGTTCCTACTTGAGTGGCCACCCCTGACATTTAAAAGAGGGGGTGTGTGGAGTACAGTATTCTCAGGAGCCCTCAGATTCTGAACCAAGCCCCTTCCTCCCTCTTCTCCCCCCTACCCTTGGAAATTGACCATGCTGTAAGGTATATCTATTTGCTTGAGCTTTTGCAGGGGGAGGGTTTGGTAGCGGGCAGGTCTGTGTTGAGGGATGGGAGTTGTGTAGGGGGCAGAGTTTTGTGGCTGCTGTTAGGTAAACTGCTAATTTTTATCTTTTTCTTCTTGCAATTTATGCCAGGGCCCCTCGGGCTTTGAATGGAGGAAAAATTTTATTTTAGTATCAATCTAAAGAAATAAGAATCTATAAACAAAAGAAGATCTTTGGTATGAAGACTTTGAGGACACTAGAGCTGAGATCTCTCACCCTTCCATGGCCTCCCATTTTTGCTTTTTTTGGACAGTTGAAGAATAAAAGTGACTTTGTCTTCATTGTATGGTCTGTTAGAGTATCTGGAGCTATTTGGTCCATTTCCCAGCACTCCAGTCATTGAGAGGATGGCCTGAAAAGCTGGCCTTGGGAGACTTTTAAGAATTACCAACAGGAGCAAATGGAGCACTTCGAACAGGGGTGGGCAAACTCTTTGGTCCAAGGGCCACATCTGGGTATGAAAATTTTATGGTAGGCCCTGAATGTTCATGAAATTGGGGGTTGGGGTGTGGGAGGGGGTGAGGGCTCCACAGGGGGTGCGGGCTCTGGGGTGGGTCCAGAAATGTGGAATTTAGGGTGCGGGAGAGTGCTCCGGGTTGGGATGGAGTGGTTCAGAGGGCAAGAGGGGGTCAGGGGTGCAGGCTCCAGGTGGCACTTACCTCAAGCAGCTCCTGGAAGCAGCGGCATGTCCCTCCTACAGCTCCTACACGGAGCAGGCCCAGGTGCCTCTATGCGCTGGTCCTCAGGCACCACTCCTGCAGCTCCCATTGGCCACAACACTTGGGGCAGGGGCAGCGTGTGGAACCCCCTGGCTGCCCCTAAGCATAGGAGCTGGATGGGGGACATGCCACTGTGTCTGGGAGCCATGTGGAGCCACGGCACACGTGGAGCGGGACAAGCCCCCATCCCCACTCTCCAGCAGGAGCTTGAGGGCCATAGTAAAACATCTGAAGGGCCAGGTGCGGCCCCCCAGGCCATAGTTTGCCCACCCCTGACTTAGAATAAGAGAGCACTGTGGAGAGGCATTAGGAGGTAATTGGGGGCTTATTGGTTACCAGGGGAGCACTGATGTCCTATGAGACTCTTTGCTCTATGTATTTTTAAGGAGAAATAGACCCAAGAGGGAAGGGTCCACGAAGGCTCCCTCCACCACTTATTGCTTGCATTGCCCAGGCAGAGTGGGTGAGTGAAGGGGCAAGGTTCTGCAAGGGAAGGTTCTAGGTTCTTGAGGAGACTGTGAAGGGAGGTTTGCAAGGAGAGACTTGAACCCACCCTAGTGTTTGTCCAGTGCTCTGAAATCTCCACAGAGTTGTATGGAGGAGCAGCACTTGTCCCCTGGTTGGATTTGATAGATTTGGCTTCACCCATGCACACAGAGTTCTCTGTTAAGTCTGTTCTCTTAGGCTTTGTGAGTGCTGGAGGTGAATTTCACCTTTGGTGCCTTCCACACAATAAGCCTATATTGAAATATAGCTAGTAGGAACTCTGCCGCTATACATGAAATCAAGGGTTTGTTACTCATCAAGAGTGAAAATCTGAGGAGTTACGCAAAGTCCTCTGCAACATGTAAGCCCCTTGGTGGTTAGAGCAACTATATCTATACAGAGCAACTATATCTATTATCTCTCTGTAGATTATTGTTGAACTGCTTGATAAGTAAGGGCTAGCTCCTGCTACCATAAGCCACCTGAACAGTACCTTCCACCATGGACCCCTTGGGACTTAATGAGACTTCTTCCAGACTTAAGTGCTACTAACATGAACAGGGGTGGCAGAATGAGACCCTAGGTGATATCATTATTACAGGGAGTTCCAACCTATACACCAAATGAAAGAAATATAAAAATATATATATATATATAAATGAAAGCTCTCTGGACTCTTGTGGCTGCCTGGAGCCCATTGACTTCAGTTAAGTGCATCTGATTGCAGAATTGGGTCTACATGAAATGATTAGTTTTAGTATCATAACACCCAGGAAAACTAATTGTGCTTGTCTTATGGAAACCTTATTTCCAGAAAGCATTTCCAGTTGGAATTTTAAAGTGCTGCTCTTTTTTCTTCTCCATAATTTGTCCAACAATATTTCTAACTTTCCTTGAGGTAGGACTGAGCATGTTGAACAACCTGGCATTAGAGGGCTGTTTTTTTTGACACAGCAAATAAATTGTGTCAAATATTTTGCTCTTGAGTTTTCCCATTCTCTTTTTTCTCCCCATCCTAATTTCTAGTGGTCTGATGAAATTCAGAGGGGTTTGAGTGCTGGTGGGGAAGAGGAAAGCAGACAAGCCATTATAATTTTGTCTCCTGTTGAATTTCTCCAGTGGGGACTATTCAGCATCTCAGAATTGTTAGGTCATTGTCTGCATCCTGCCTGCATTCTTCTGTTCCCTCAGGGTGGCCATTCTGGGGAATGACATTTCCTCCCCTTTTCACTACAAAGCCATTACAAAGCCATTATTAAGCTCCTGATGACACTCCTTCCTCTGTGTCTTTCCTTCTTTTGTGTCTAGTTGGTCCCTGGCTGTGCTGAGAAGCCTACTGTAAATGCTGCTATCGCTCCCCAGGATACCCTCTCCCTCCCCTCCCCTTCATTCATATATAATATAACATATATCTAGGGTCCTTGCTTTTTCAAAATGGTGAGTGTGCGAGAGAAGCTGGGTGGAACCGTGTAAACAATTAAATTAGCTAAAGTTAATTGTCAAAGACATTGAAGCATCTAAAGATGTAGATAGCAGCCTAGAGGAATTTTCATAAGGCATCTAGGTGCCTAACTCCCCTTGATTTCAGTGGGAATTAGGTGCCTAGCTGCTTCTGAAAATCCTCCAAGGCACCTATTTGCATCTTTAGCCACATAAATACCTTTGAAAATCTGCCCCAAGTGTTTTTGTGCATCTGCCTGTCTGATTCTCTAACACAAAATAAACAGATCAAGAGTAAAACACAGTTTTGTGCCAGGCTAGTTTGATAAAGAGAACTTTTGTATTGTCATGACGTAGTATGTTGAACTTTGGACAAAATCCCGCAGTCCTTATTCAGTCTGTAATCAGGCAAACCTTTGAAGATGGAAGGAATTTTGTATCAGTGGGGATGGCTGGATCTAGGCCTTCAACATTAACATCTGTTCTCACAAGCTATTGAATTCTCCAGGTTAGTCCTGGAGTGTGATTTGGCAGCAAATACACAGATGACTGTAGGAGTTGTATCATTCTGTCCTTAAGCGTGATTTTTTAAGGTGGCTGATTTGTACTGCTTCTCAGTCTCATTACAATCATAAGAATGGATCAGTTGGTTTTGAGTGTTTCTTTGCTTTCCTTGTTGTTACTGTCGTAGGTGTCTGATATTTAAAATCTGCAGAGAAAACATTTGTCAAAATTGGCACAAACTTGACAGAAAGTTTTGTCTATTAATTCATTCTAGTAACAGCAACTATTCTGAAAATCGATGAAATCTGTGAAATGAGCCATTCTAGGATATTCTCTGGAGACCATAAGTCTGTTTTTGGTTCAGAGTATGAATCCTTCCCTGCTAATGCATATTTGTTCCAATTTTGAATTTCAGAAGTATAATTTCAAAATATACTAGTATTTTGTCTGTTTTGCCTCCCCCTTCTCTCTCTCTCTTAAGGGACAGCTATGGTCTAGTCATGGACTTGAGCACAAGACTGACATTCAGGAGACCTGTGCTACAATCCCAGCTTTGAAGCTGACTTGCTGTGTCACCTTGGGCAGGTCACTTAATCTCTATATGCTCTGGTTTACACATTTATAAAACAAAGAAACTAATGGAGTACTTGTGGCACCTTAGAGACTAACCCTCACGAAAGCTCATGCTCAAATAAATTGGTTAGTCTCTAAGGTGCCACAAGTACTCCTTTTCTTTTTGCGAATACAGACTAACACGGCTGTTCCTCTAAAAGAAACTAATGTTTATCCACCTTTGCAATGTGCTTTGAGTACCACAGGTGACAAAGTGTTTGTTTGTTTATTTATTTATTTAAGTGTGCAATTGTCTAACCATCTCACCTGCTTGCTTTGATTCTTGATAATTTCTTTGTGTATTACTCCAAAAATGGCCACAAAGCAGGGATGAAAACAGGTAGGTGGTTGTGTGTGTTGGATGTATTTGAAAGCAAATTTCAAACATTTTTTTCACCCCTTTCAAATGGGTTAATCCTGCACAACATGCCAATTTATATATATCATGCTATTCTGCTGCTGCTGCTGCAAAAAAAATATATATAAAAAAACAAATTTGTCACCAAGCAATAGTGCATAGTGATTGAATGAGATTTGGGCAGTAGAACTATCTCAAGTCCATATACCCATGTCAGTATTTCTGGTACGGCTACCTCTGCTATGTAAAAAAAAAAAATGACCAACATGACACACTTGGGATATTGAATGAGGATTGTGCCCTGGATCTTGATAAACCAGGATGAAAACGATTGTTCTCAAGCATTTACAACACTCAGAACTATTTGAGAAAGAACTGTATACAGTGTGAGTTGTTCTACCGTGCTGAAACTTAAAAGGGACCCTTTAGAATCTAACCATCATGATGAGGAGCACTTTTATGCTTTGTAGCTATATACAATGCTCATGGTAGCCCCATGGCTGAGTCGTATTACACTGTGCCACAGGATCTTCCTTGAAAATTCTCAATCAACAGGGTTCTTTGGGGAGAGACCAAGTAATCTAAGCCTCTAAGCATTACAAAGACCAGAATTGTATCTTGGATACCACTTGAGCACCTGCAGTAGTTCCAAATAAGCAGAATACTCCTTTGCCGTTAAATTATCAATAGACTTAACTTGCTTCTCCTGGAAGTACTTTATTTAACCAGTTTGCTGATTAAATAAATCACATGGTATTCCATAACCTATGTAGTATTCAGGATGCTCAGTTTGTCACCATATAATCGAAGGACAGAGGAGACTGCTTTTGAATTATTTTAGATCCCATGTTCCTGAGAAGTGGGAGAGATTAGAATAAGGCTTTTCTTTCAACAGCAAGATCATTCAGTGAAAATGCTACTAGTTTCTGAGAGAGAGAAATGGATTTGCAGAATGGTCTTAACTGTACTTACCAAGTTTAGCTCTCAGCATTTAGCAATAAATGTCAGCTCCCCCCGCAGAGGCCCTACAGTTCTAGAAGAACTTTAGGTGACTGCCATTAGCGATGTTTTTGCTCTTTTGTATTTCTTAAAGGAAGCTTCATTGCTATTGACATGTTAGATACATTGATGTAGTTTAATTTCTGGCTAAAGCAGCGTCTGAGCTTGGGATTCACATGCGTAGGGTCATTGTCTGATCAGTATCACTGCACTAGTTCTTGACTTCTGACCTGACAATTTGAGTTCTATTAGTTTTGGTGGTGGAAGGGGGCATTTTGTGTGTGTGTATTCCTTGTAATCATTTCTATTAGTGCTATGATTTAAATGGCAAAATATAGGTTGGTCAGAGGTTAGGCTGGGTAGGGTGGAGTTTTTCCGCAGCTACTAGTGACTCACTGATCCCAAGTTTACATACTCAGTACTTCTGACGAGGAGAGTCCGTTTGATAATAGAATTTCTTCTATTCTGGTAACCAGCTTAAATCTGAGCTGAAGCAGCCGTTTTCCTCTGAGACAATCAGTTGCAAACTAAGGGCCCGATTCTGCTAATACTTGCACAAGTACTCAACTTTCACTGAACTCAGTAGGATTGTTCACCTGCTTGAAGTTAAACATGTGCATAAGTGTTAGGATTGTGGCCTAAGGTATCATTGTTCAATTGTTATTGTGCAGACCTGGGAATGAGAAAACCCAGGTTCTAAATCTCAGCTCTGATAGACAAGTCACCTAACTAATGTGAATCAGTTTCTCCTTCTATTCTATTTTGATAACTTGCATATCTACTTCACAGCAATAGTAGGAAGCTGAATCACTTAATCTTCTTATTAACTTTTTAATACTGCTCTTGCAGACGGATGGATTCAATTAGATAGTAGAACTTTTCCATCTCTGAAAATCTATGGTCCTTGCTGTGTATCCCTGAGCAAAACTTGGAATCAGGAGCATAACCCAAACTCTGCTCCCTTTCTTTAGGAATGGAATGCTACATTAGTTGCCCTCTTCTGGGCTGGTGTTATGAAGTTACAATGTTTGTCCCTCCTTCCTTTTCCAGTAGCTACTATTCTCATGCAAATGTGAAGCAAATTCTAAGGGCAGTGTCAACATGTAGGCATTTGCAACATTAGAGCCACAGTGTCACTTTTTAATGAAATTATACAAATATTTTAAATGCATTTTAAAAGGTATTCTGAAGCTTTTGCAATAATTATAGATAAGGATTCTAGCAAAAGCCAAACTGGGAGTTCAGTAATACTCAATCTTCTATACAGAAGAAAAATATGTAATTTGTGGACTTCCCTGCTCAGAAAAGTCCACAAAAGAGAACCCCACAGAGATAGGTCATAAAAGGACAAGGCATCATTTCATAGTCACAAGAGGTTATGATGGGTCAGCATCCGGTAAATCATTATTTCATTTGTAAGTAAACGGTTATTCATGGCATACTCAGACCCAGGTGTTTTAATCTGTTTTGTAGTAGAAGGTATAGGCCAACATTTTCAAAAATATGCACTCATTGGGGTGCCTTAGTCTTTCGGCGCCCAGCTTGAGATGCCTGTGGTGTGATTTTTTCAGAGGTTCTGAGCACCTGCAGCCCTTCTTGATTGCTGCTGGAATTGTGGGAACTCTTCCCTTCTGAAAACCAGGCCCTATGGGTCTCAAGTGAGGCACCCAAAAAACTGAGGAACACAAATCTGTGGAAACATTTGAAAAATGTTGGCACTTTGAAAGCATTATTACTTCCTTAGTGAATATCGGATTTCACTCTCTTTGTACCCTCAGTAAGCTGTACCCACACTACTTATGAATAGTGACTTTTCCTAAATAGTGTTCCGTACACTTATATTTTTTATCTTGCATGAAGGCTCTTATGATGGGAAATCTCCATAAGTTATTGCTTTCTCTTTTGTTACAAAATGTGAAAAGTTAAGATGAATCAGTTCAGTGATCTGAATTTATTTATGGGGTTTTTTAACCATGGCAAAACAGCAGTGCTTATAAACACTACTTTACAGTTGGTGTATTGGTTCCCATTCTTTGAGACGATATGTTTTCAATAAAAGGAAGCTTTGAAGTATTCTTCTTTTTGATGTCAAAACAAGTCTGTAGTCAAATATATGTGGATCTTATAGCTGCCTTTGAGATCCCAGGCAATTATCTTAAATATTTTCCTAGAGAGACAGTGCTGTATAGACCAAATTCAAACCTGAATTACAGTGTAGAGACAAACACTCCTAATAAGGGACACAAGCAAAACAGCTCAGAAAGCATGAAACTATGAAGGATTAATTCATTTAAACATACAGTAGAACACTAGAGTTATGAACTGACCAGTTAACCACACACCTCTTGTGGAACTGGAAGTATGCAATCAGGCAGCAGCAGAGACCAAACAAACAAAAAAACCAAACCGAAACAAAAAAGGCAAATACAGTACAGTACTGTGTTAAACATAAACTACTAAAAACTAAAGGGAAAGCATCATTTTTCTTCTGCATAGTAAAGTTTCAAAGCTGTATTAAATCAATGTTCAGTTGTAAACTTCTGAAAGAACAACTACAATGTTTTGTCAGAGTTATGAACATTTCAGAGTTACAAACAACCTCAATTCCTGAGGTGTTCGTAACTCTGAGGTTCTGCTGTAACTAATATTTCTTAAAGGCTCATATTCAGGATTCACTGTTTGTGCATGGCATTTTAAAAGTTGACATGCTAGATCAGATCTCTGGACCATCAAATCAAGCATTCTTTCTTTGGTAGTAGCCAATACACTATCCTTTGGAGGAAGTTGTAACTCCCCATCCCTCCCAAAATACACCTGCCTACTCTAGTGTGCATTGCTGTACACAGGGAAGAAAAAGATCTGCTTGAACCCTGCAGAGGTCAGTTTATGGCAACTTGATGCTGCTATTACTGTTGAGATGGTAAAACTAGAATTACTACTGACCAAGTCAAACTTGACTCAGTGAACAATCTGAAGGAAAAAAAATGACACTGGTGAATGGAAATAACTGCAGGAGGTCACTGCTGCACTGATTGTTACAAAGCTTTTATAGTAGAGCTATTCGAGATGAGCAGTTTCTATGCTCTCATTGGATTCCATTCATTTAATTGGATAAAGCCTGCATCATCAGGCTTGATGTGGAGCAAAGTGGACAGGGCTTTGGGGATGAAATTTGTCCCCAAGCTGTGGACAGCATTCCCCCTCGCTGGCTGTTTTTCTAGCCCTAAGGACTCAAAGTGCTGGTAGGCTCTCCGTGTCACTGGCCTGTTGTGTTAGGCCACTGGAAATCCTGTGGCAGCTCTCCTGACTTGCTCCCATTGGAGCCGTCCACACTAGCTTATGTGAAGCTGGTGCAGACACTCCTTGGTGGCATGCAAGTGGAAAGGTCTTTCTGCACAGCTGCTCCTCCAGCGGTTCTGCATACACAGCCCACTACAGGATTTAAGAGGTGCCGAGAGTCTTGCACAGGTTAGGGTGAATCTCGCCAGCAGTGTGGATGCTATAGCCATCCAGGAATAAAACGACTGCTAAGAAATCAGTGGGAACTTGTTTGAAATTAAGCATTTCTTCTTTGTCAGGTGTTGATTTTGAAATATAAGGATTTCAGGCTGAGGTCTCAAACAATGAGGTTGCTGGCAAAAAGGTGGTTTGTTTGTATTCAATTTTGATGTGGGTTTCTGACAAGACAAACCTTTTTCTTTTTTTCCTTCTTTCTTTGTCATAATAAATTCAATGCCAGCAGTTGAGATGGCTGAGGTGAGGCATGAATAGAAGTCCTACTGTGCTTATTATCTGTGAAGATCTATTTTGCTTTATCTAAGGTCTCTGAGAAAGACACACTCTAAATCTCAAGGATTCAGTGGAACATCACATTGTGCTTTCGAACTTAGTGAGTGTTTTGGATTAATAAAAGAGAAGATTTGTTCTTCTGTAGGTGAATACAATGGAGAGTTTCCTTATAGCCTGCAGTATGAATACCTTTGGCATTTAGCACAGGAAAGTAGTTTTGCTATTTATACACACAAGCTCTTGGCATCTTTTAGCATGTTAGGTGTCTATAATCATTCCTGTATTTAGTTCCGAGTGAAAGGTGACACATATCAGGAGTTATAGCCATTAGAGACATTGCAGCATAAAAGTATTTGTAGTTTAATGTTGTTTGTTAGAAAAATAAAACATAGGAATTGAATTTATTAGAGACATATAGTAAGAAAGTAACTAATTATATTGGCCCTGAGCCTTGGATCTACCTGAGCTAAACTCAACATTGGACCTGAGCGGAGACAAAGTTGGCTTCAAGCCCCCTTTGCTCTCCTCTAGTCTCTGGGACAGGCAGGACTGGATTGACCCCTTGCATAACTGAGAGCAGTCCAGAGACTTCTTTAAATTGTTCCATCTTGTATCATCCCCCCACGGTTGAGAGGTAGCAGGGCTTGGAGCTGGCTACACCACACTGATTGAATCCTTAGCTCCCCCACTAGAGCAGTGTAAAGGTGCAAGAGCAGAGGCCAGGGTCTGGCTTGTTTTGAGAAGAAACACATTTTGTTTGTTTTGGGTTTTTAATTTTGTTTAAATAGCTTTTATTCAGCTGGGCGAAAACACAATCTAATTATCAGGAGAATCTTTGTTTGATGCTTACTTACAGATGGAAGCAGCCTGATTTGTTAGTAAATCTTGCTCTTTTTATTTTAAATAAACAAATTATGGAACAACAAAATAGATAGTTCACCGAAATGTCCTTAGTGGAACCCGATCCACCACTAACTGAGGAGTGTAAATTAGATTCTTTTCTTAAAGTTAGGTAAGCACGTGCCTCTAGAAGAAAATATGTTCCCTCCCTGAGATTTAATAAAGCTATAGTTTAAAAAAGATTAAGGGAACACTTTTTTGAGCATTTAATGTTTGCAAAACTTGAATAAATATGTTTTTGATTATTACATTTTGAAATGAAAACTGCCTTATTAAATGAAATTATATACAAATTTGTCAGGCTTCATTTTAAAAGCATTACAAAGAAATTATACAATAGTGACCAAATAAGGAACAACTGGAGTGGTTATGAGCTCATTCTTGGATCAATTTACAATTGCAAATTGCATAGTTTTCTCCTCCATGTATTGTACTGTAGATTAGAGTGATTAGTCATTAATGTGAATGAAAATAATCATATCAGTTGCAATAACATCCAAATTCTGCTTGTTTTACATATTTAGTCTCCAGGATTAGATTTGAATTGATTGACTTGATAAACAGATATGAAAAAGTCCTTCATGGAGAAGAAACAACTATTTTTCTACAATTTTTAAATAGGCTATATGACACTAACTAAAAACTCTCTGCAATAAACCCTAAAGATTAAGAGCAAGCATTAATGGGAGCACTCAAGGAAGTCCCAGGAAGGCCCCTTTTTTTTGTCACCTAAAATAAATTAGGTTTGATTCAAGGTATCATTGTCATAAAAAACGACAGCCATTTTACAACTAAAAATAAATAACTTGTTTGTTTTCCACAGAAGCCAGTTGGTGAGCATGTTGTGTAACGAATCTTGCTGCCCTCTCTGACAAAGACAAAATGATAGGTCTTTAGCTAGTGTAATCAGTGTCACTCCACTGAAATCAGTGGGACAGATTTACCCCAGCTGAGGATCTGGCCCAGGGTACCTCCATCATAGTATAGACTGCTGTAGATTCAAAGTCCAAAAATGTCTGTTACTGTATTTACTTAAGAAGATTTTAAATGTCAATTCTTTCGAAATTAATATGAGTGGTATTGCCAATCCCCAAACATTCAAAAATTCTGTGTCACCCCCAAAAATATGAGACTAGCGTAAAAATCATGAGTGTTTTGGTTTTTTTTTAAACACACATTGGGGTACTTTTCAGACGCCTTCTGGTTTCTGAGCCTTTATAGTGCATTTGTTTAATGTTTTCAACCATTTCCCCACAATCATGAGGACTAGAAAGTTACCTTTTATTTTAATTGAAAGCTGAGATCCTCATGCAATATTTTGATTACAGATGCTGGGGCTTTAAGAACATAACCTAAGAACGGCCATACTGGCTCAGACCAATGGTGCATTTCACCTCGTATCCCGTCTTCTGACAATGGCCAGTGCCAGATGCTTCACAGGGAATAAACAGAACAGGGCAATCATTAAGTGATCCATCCGCAGTCCCAGCATCTGGCAGTTAGAGGCTTAGGGACACCCAGAGTGTGGAGTTGCATCGCTCATCATCCTGGCGAATAGCCATTGATGGGTTTATCCTCCATGAACTTATCTAATTCTTTTCTGAATCCAGTTATAGTTTGACCTTCACAGCATCCCCTGCCAACAAGTGTCACAGGTTGACTGTATGTTGTGTGAAGTACTTCCTTTTGCTTGTTTTAAGCCTGCTGCCTATTAATATCACTGGGTGAAAGACACCAAATATCACAAGACTCACCATAAAACTGCAGAAGTTGGCAACGCTGTATGAGGTTTTTCCTGCTTCCATTGAAATAATTGGAAGTAGGTTCAGGTTCCTGGTTTTGGAATCAGCACTGTTCCGCTAAACGCGAGATATGGAATTTCATATGAATTTTTCTAAAAACCAAACACAAAGTTGTTTTAAATTTAAATAACTTTTTCTTTAAAAATCTAAAAGTGGGAAAGAAAAGGCTCTTATACTAACTACTGTATAATTGGCTGCATTCATTTATACTCATTAGCATCTGTTGGCTAAAGATTTTCGTACCAGCAATATATTAAATTGCAGTATGATGATTCAGGAACATAAAAATGTGCTGGTGAAATAAAAAAAAAAAAAAGGCTGAACTAACGTGCTGGGTTCATTGACTTTCTTTCTCCCTATTTTAATCACTTTAGCATACTAAATGCTACAATAAATGGCTAGAGTAATTTTTGCCTGTCATTAAAAGTTTTAATTCATTGCCTTGACAGATTAGCTAAAGACCTTTAATACTGAAGTTCAGAGGTTTTGTAATTGTTCCCAATAGAGCCAGTTGGCTTTGAATACGGTTGTTGTATTTCTTTGATAACACTTCAGATGTTACTGAATGGGCTAACGTGGAGAGTGCTGTATATAAGATGGACAATAAAGCACAGAGAAATACTTCAAAAACAGAAAATATTAACAATGACCTACCTTCTCAAAATAGCTATCCCAAGAATGCAGATGTTTGTACTTAGTTTTTGTACTGTTTACAGAGCAGTATATGCTAGGATTTAATTTAACAGGTCAAGTTATCTAGACCCATGGTGGGATCCTTAAGATACTATGTTACTGAGTATTTGGTTTTCTGGTCAGATCTACAGTGCAAGAAATATGGGCCTGGTTTTCAAACTAGGTCATTGTTTTGGAAGGCAGAGTTTTGCAACATTGAAGAATTGCACCAGCAGTTTTATGCCTGCGTTTCATTCATGCTGTCTACCGGCAAGTTGTGGGCACAAAATAGCACACACAAACATGGAGGCCTTATTTGAAAATCAGGCCCTGGGACCTTCAGGGATTATAGGGAGGTTATATTTTTCTGTACTAATTCTCCTGAGGCTTTGGCTTTGGGCCGGCAGTAGGTTTTGGGGCTGCAGTTGCTCCTCCTGACCACGAGAGCTGCTGTGGCGCCTGCTGAGCAGGTAACAAGGCAGTTTCTCTGCCTCCTGCCTGGCTGGTCTCTCCTCCTCCTGCCCATTACCGGGCAGCATGGAGCCGGGAGGGAAGGTTGGTGCCCTCCTGGTGCGTAGGGTGGAGCCGGGGTTGGGCGCGACGGGGCACAGGAGCCAGCGGGAGCCCGTGCTGGGGGCCGGAAGGCAACGCAGCATTGCCAGCCCAGCGGGCTCCCCGGCCGGCTTTGGGTGGTGAGCTGTTACCCTGGCCGCGGCCCGTGAGGCCTGTTGTTCTTTCCCTTCTGGTCGCTGAGCCGCCAGGGTGGGCTCAGCTCGTGCTCCCAGGCTGTTCTCTGCAGCCTGCAGGGTTGGAAATGTACCTTCCTGTCAGTGACCGCTGCGAGTCTCCCGTCTTCCCCTGACGCCAGCGGCTGGGGCTTTGTGGAAACACCAGATATGGCGAGAGAGGGGCAACACTGAAGCGGGGGAATGGAAAGCGGGTCAGAGTGAGGGCAGGGCCATCTCCCACCTGCCCAGGCTTTCCCTTCTACCTCAACTCTTCCCCTGCCGCCACAGGCTCTTCTAGGATCTCCCCCCACTCCCTTCATCCTCGTAGCAACCCTACAGGTTAATTCCATAACTGGGAAGCTTCTCACTGCTCAGTGAACCCTCCTCAATCCCAACTTCTCCAGGTACCTTGATTGTCCACAACCCCTCTCCTCCCAATATGCTTCTCAGGAGTGATTGTGACAGCTATGTTGTTGCAGCCAAGCAAGACACTGTGTAATTATATTCTATAGCTGAGTAGAGAATTGAATTATGGGAAGGGATAGTGCTTTATGTTTTGATGATCAAACAAATATAAGGTAGCTGTGCTTTGTATATTATATATACACTTGCCAAAGGAACAAAGAAAATGTACTTAATTCTTTTTAAATTATTTTACAGGATCCTTCCAACCAAAAATGTGGAAGGAAGAAAACGGTGTCCTTCAGCAGCATGCCATCAGAGAAGAAAATAAGCAGTGCTAGTGACTGTATCAGTTTTATGCAGGCTGGGTGTGAACTGAAGAAAGTCCGTCCAAATTCCCGCATTTATAATCGTTTTTTTACTTTAGACCCTGACTTGCAAGCTCTTCGCTGGGAACCTTCCAAGAAAGACCTTGACAAGGCTAAGCTTGATATTTCTGCTGTAAAAGATATAAGACTAGGGAAGAACACTGAAACATTCAGGAACAATGGACTTGCAGACCAGATTAGTGAAGACTGTGCATTCTCTGTAATTCATGGGGAGAACTATGAGTCTCTTGACCTGGTTGCCAATTCAGCTGATGTGGCCAACATTTGGGTGTCAGGTTTACGGTACCTAGTTTCTCGTAGCAAACAACCTCTGGATTTGATGGAAAACAGCCAGAATACCCCACGGTTTGTGTGGCTAAAAACTGTATTTGAAGCTGCAGATGTTGATGGTAATGGCATAATGTTAGAAGATACATCTGTAGAGTTAATCAAACAGCTTAATCCTACCCTAAAGGAGTCAAAGATTAGGTTAAAATTTAAGGAAATCCAGAAAAGCAAAGAAAAACTAACAACTCGAGTAACTAAAGAGGAATTTTGTGAAGCATTCAGCGAACTTTGCACAAGACCTGAAGTTTATTTCTTACTAGTGCAGATATCTAAAAACAAAGAATATTTAGATGCTAATGACCTCATGCTTTTTTTAGAAGCTGAGCAAGGAGTTGCTCATATAACTGAAGAAATGTGTCTAGACATTATCCGCAGGTATGAACTTTCTCAAGAAGGACGGTTGAAGGGATTTCTTGCAATAGATGGATTTACTCAGTATTTAGTGTCCCCAGAATGTGATATTTTTGACCCTGAACACAGAAAAGTTGTCCAGGATATGACGCAGCCTTTATCACATTACTATATCAATGCATCTCACAATACCTATCTCATAGAAGACCAGTTTAGAGGACCAGCTGATATCAATGGTTATGTCAGGGCTTTAAAAATGAATTGTAGGAGTATTGAACTTGATGTTTGTGATGGTCCAGATAATGAGCCCATCATTTGTAACCGTAATAGCATGACATCACCGCTTGCCTTTCGAAATGTTATTGAGGTAATAAACAAATTAGCCTTCATTACTTCAGAGTATCCTCTCATCCTCTGCTTGGGTAACCACTGCTCAATACAACAACAAAAAGTAATGGTTCAACATATGAAGAAGATTTTTGGAAACAAACTCTACACAGAAGCACCTTTGCCATCAGAAGCCTACCTTCCATCACCTGAGAAATTGAAAATGAAGATCATTGTGAAAGGGAAGAAGCTTCCCTCTGACCAGGATTTATTAGAAGGAGAAATCACTGATGAAGATGAAGAGGCTGAAATATCTCGAAGAATGTCTGAAGATTATGTGAATGAACCAAGGCTGATCTGGCTGTGCAGAGAGTTGTCTGATTTGGTATCGATATGCAAGTCTGTCCCTTACAAAGATTTTGTGGTATCTATGAAAAGTCAGAATTATTGGGAAATCTGCTCTTTCAGTGAGGCAGAGGCCAGTAGAATTGCAAATGAGTATCCAGAGGACTTTGTCAATTACAACAAGAAGTTTTTGTCTAGGATATACCCAAGTACTATGAGGATAGACTCTAGTAACTTAAATCCCCAAGATTTTTGGAATTGTGGTTGTCAGATAGTGGCAATGAACTATCAGACTCCAGGACCAATGATGGATCTACATACTGGCTGGTTTTTACAGAATGGGGGATGTGGCTATGTCCTTAGACCTTCAGTTATGCGTGATGAAGTATCTTACTTTAGTGCAAATACAAAGGGCATCGTTCCAGGGGTCTCTCCTCAAGTTCTACATGTCAAAATTATCAGTGGTCAGAACTTTCCAAAGCCCAAGGGAGCTTGTGCAAAAGGGGATGTCATAGACCCATATGTTTGCATAGAAATTCATGGAATTCCTGCAGACTGTGCAGAACTAAGAACTAAAACTGTTCAGCAAAACAGTGACAATCCTATTTTTGATGAAAGTTTTGAGTTCCAAATAAATCTACCAGAGCTTGCCATGATCCGTTTTGTTGTTTTGGATGATGATTATATTGGTGATGAGTTCATAGGCCAGTATACCATACCACTTGAATGTTTACAGCCTGGATATCGACATATACCCTTGCGCTCTTTTGTGGGAGATATCATGGAGCATGTTACACTTTTTGTTCACATTGCAATAACTAATCGAAGTGGAGGAGGAAAAGCACAAAAGCGCAGTCTGTCGGTGAGAATAGGAAAGAAAGGAAGCGAGTATACCATGCTGAGGAACACAAGCCTTAAGATTATAGATGATATCTTTAAATTAGCAGTGCATCCATTACGAGAGGCCACTGACATGAGAGAAAACATGCAGGTATGAAACTTTTTACTTCATTATTGCTTTGTACTGAACACTTGGGTAAAGATTCTGATCTCAGTCACAGCAGTGTAACTCCATTGAAGTCAATGGACTTGCTTCAAAATTATACCTGTAGAACTAAAAGGAATATCTAGCCCTTGCAATTTAAATACAGAAAGTGCTGATTTGCAAAAGCTTGATATTTACTGAGGTTAATTAACATATAGATGTCAGGCTAAGCATCTGTTTAATTTTTTAAAAATATTTAAAAGAAAAAAAATCAAAACCCACTCTGCTGATTTTAGCTATTTGGGAGATTTGAGTTGAGGACTAGCTTGTATCTCCAGACCATAGGACTAGAGAGACATCCCATCCTGTCTCCTTTTTGAAGAATGTCAGCTTATCTTTATCTTGCTAATGAGAGAAAAGTGTGTGTGTGTGTGTGTGTACCTGCGTGTGCCTAGAAACACCCAAATGTATGAGTCATTACGGTCTTGTCTACATTACAGATGTGTATTCTGCTAAGAACTATGTGAGCCTACCTAAAACACATTCCTCCCTGTACCACACGTGCTCTATACATTTAACATGTCAACCAAATACCATTTGGATTACATTTTGCTTTTAGCTAAATGCTGGTTATGTCTGAACTGGTTCAATGCAATATGGACAGCATTAACATGGTTTGGGCTGAAATGGATTGACCTCCTGGTACAGTACCATAGTCCCAGAATCTAGTTCTTATAGATGTGTTAGGAACTGTGGGATAAGCACCCAGTTTGCAATTGAAAAAGTTTAATGGACGGGAGTAAACTGCAATGGTTCAGAACGTGAGTCAGCATGGCAGGTTTGAACAATTCGTGCTTAATTTCATGCATTCTCACTCGTTCAGTTAGGAGAAAATCAGATCTGTGGTGTAGATGCTGCCAAAGAGAAAAAAAACTTAATAGGGTTAACCAATAAAAATGTTATTTATATAGCAGAATGTACAATAGCTATTTCCTTGGTAAAGCAAAGGAAACAGTGTATTTATCCCTGGATAAGAACACATTTTGTATTACTTCACTGACCCTGCAGTTCTGGACAGAGTCTAAAGGAAATTTAGTTTTGGCAGCTGGAAAGGTTTACAAAATGACATAAGTTATAAATCACTCTCAAAGGACTATCTTAAGCATATCTTTAAGAATGGGAAACTCTTCCCAGGCTTTTCTTCCTTGAAGGACTTGAAAATAACTAACTTGAACCTCTGACTCCATCTTCTGTTCCCTTACATTCCTTTATTCTGTAACAATAAATATTAGATTACAGCTGTATACACTAAGTAGTATAACCAGAAAATAATTTATAAACCTGACCTAAAATATTATTAGTGTGTGTTCAAAAATTAAATTTTGGTTCTAGATCTTGTTCTCAAAGATGCTTTGTATGACAACCAGACAGCAGATTTTATTTTCTAGTACACCATTCAAATATATTTGGTTAACAGAAGAGCCTCTGTTAATTACTGGAACATTTTCTGATGCCGGACCTACAAAAATAGAGACTCCTGCAAATCCACAGATATTCACTTTATATCTGCGGATATCTGCATCTGTGGATGCAGCTGTATTGTTTACTATCTTTGCGGACCAGATACGGATCCAAATGTTTGTATCCTCGCTGGGCTCTAACAGTGACATTGGGTGCAAGTGCAGATGTGAATACATATAAAAGGTGGAGTGCGGGTCACAAGTTCATTATTGTGGATGCAGATCGGATGTGGATCCAAATTTTTGTATCCTCACAGGGGTCTAAAGTGCAGTATGGTAACAGTTGTGTTCTATTGGTTGCTACAATGTTCTCTTACTCAGATTTTTGTGGATTTTGGCAACAATGGTTGGAAGAAGATAAATCACAAGGACAAGTCAACCACATGTCTGCTGACTTCTGCATACATTCTGGAGTTTTAATTAGGTTTGACCTGGGTCACCTGGTTTTCTTACAGGTGACCGATGAAAGAGAAAAAATGTTTGTGCCCTTTTTTATTTTTTCTGATCCACAATGCAGCCCTTAAAGACAATGATTTTTCTCTTGCTCGCTTTTCTCGTGAGAAACATCAGATTTTTCCAATTTATGTTTGCTGGAGGACAATGGACAATTAGAGAACTGGTGTCATTCTAACATAAGAGATTGAAATCTGCGCACTTGAGGGGAAGAGCTTTTTAGTCAGACTATTTAAAATTCTTTGAGCCAAATCCTGGCTGCACTGTACTTGGCCTGCCAGAGCAGAGCACTTGTGGGGCTGGCAGATTGGCTGTCTGCGCATTCCACCAGCATGGGGGAATTTGCAGGTGGTATAGATCTGAGTTAAAGGGAATGAAGCTGGGTACCTCTAGACATGCACATCTAGAGCCTGGTGATCTCCAGCTGCTGAACCATCCAGCTGCGCTGGTGGAGAGCCAGTGGCACTAACACCAGCCCTCAAGTTGCTCCATGGTGCCTCAGGACAGACTGATGCTGGACCAGGAACAGAAAGCATAAAACTGCGTTGGGCATAGAAGAGCTGGACTTTAGAATCTGGCCCTTTTGTTTTTGTTTGTTTTTTTTTTCACAGCTGTTAGCCTACACTGCGAGTTACTGATAAGCAAGCCAGGGTGTGAATCTACAATGCACCAGTTTGCCACACAATAGCTTGCTGTATGGACACTGCTACAGTGCAGTGAAATTTCCAGAGTTCAGCTTAGTAGAAATTTCATCCCACATGGGATGTTAATGTGCAGCAAGCTGGTGCACTGTAGATACTTACAGTGGCTTGCCACGCAGGAAGTCTCTATATGGACAAGCCCTAATGCAAACTGCTGACAAAGTTTTGGGATAAAAGTTTTATTTGTGAAAAAGTAAATTCCCCTCCCCTCAGTCAGGTAAGGGTTGAGTACTCCAACCCTTTGAACCCTTGAGCAAAATCAGGGAAGATGAGTTTATATTTCTGATATTCCTAAATTTTAAAAAAAGGAGATAAATATTTTTAAGGCCTTCTATAAAAATCATAAAGAAGCAACAAAGGTCACAACCCTTTTTTTTATTTTACTCTTTGCAGATTATCTTTTAATTCTTATGAGTTTCTTATCCTCACTGACACTGTATTCTGAATGAACTCAAAACGGTATGATCACAGGGACAGACTTATTCTTAGAATTTTCCAAATGCTCATGAAACCTTGTGTGTGTGTAAGAGGCATTAGTTGACTTACTGTTATAAACCAGAATGGGATGGTGAGCTACAGTAAATGGAAATCCATTTTTTCCCCACAGAATGCAATTGTGTCAGTTAAAGAGCTTTGTGGACTCCCTCCAATTGCCAGTCTGAAGCAGTGCATCTTGACTTTGTCCTCACGGCTCATAAACAGTGACAATATTCCCTCTGCCACTGTCTATATGAAAGATACATTCCCTTACCTGGAGCCTCTGGGGACCATGCCTGATGTGCAGAAAAAGCTTATGGCTGCATATGATCTGGTATGAACTTTTATAACTGTATTTTTATTACTGTGTTATAATTTTGAAATATGGTGGGCCAATTCATGCTTCTGTTACTCTTGTGAGAGGTCCCATTGAGGTTAGTGGGGCTATTCATATGCATAAGATAAGCAAGATTTGGCCCTTAATCATGCGATAGATTTGTCTGTATTCACTTACCTGCAGTTTGATTGTAGTGAATTATATGGCTGGAGATAAAATTCTGCAAAGTTTCAGCTACAGGGTAGCAAGATATTGACGTACAAGGAGCATTATTTTAGCAGTGGAAAGGACTAATACAACTCATTATTTTTAGTGAAAGCTTAGATTATGCAGTAAATAGCTAAAATTGTACAAGATCCTAACAGACAGTATTTTTGCTCTCATGCTTTTTTTGTTTTAAGGTATGTTTCAAATAATACTAGAATAAACCACTGGGAAATTTACCTAGAAATTCTTCATGATGGAAAACTGACTAAGAGCATACGAAAGAGACAGAGTGAAATAAATAAAAAAGGATCTTGGTTCATGAGTCCACATATTTCTCTAAAGTATTTTCCCCCAGCTTTGTCTGTTTTAGGCTGATGATTTAACATGTTCAAATATAATTCCTTTCTAAAAAGAATAAGTCCCTATTTTTCAAAGTTTTTCTCAATACATATTTTCTTTTTTAGATCGTGTCAGTATGCAGAATATTGAAATCTGTTGTCTTTTCTTGATGAAAGAGTAAACGATGTATCTCAACATTAATATTTGAAAGTATAATATAGTGTCTGTGTGTGGGGATTACATCTTCAACTGTTGAAATAAGTTATTAAAGTGTTTATTGACGAGATAGTGAAAAATGCCACCCCTCCTTATTGTCATTTGCAATGACTCAGGTGGTGATTCTTTTTCATAGAGAAGTGGTTGTTAACCTTAAGAAATTTCTTTCTACTAGAGGAAATGTCAGTCCATGTGACAGGTGAAAAATGGGATCCAGTGTATGTTTATGCCGGTAAAAGTGAACCCAAACTAGGAAGCTTTAGTGAACTCTGAATTTAAGTTATGCAAGAAACATGTGGGGATAAATTAAGAGATAAGGAGATTAATAGAGCAGAAAGGGACAATCTTTGTTGTTGTCCAACAGTTCTCAACTGAAAGAGCTTGTATTCATAAAACTGAAAACAAAGGGAGACTTTGGCAGAACACCATGTAAAACATACACAAATAATAAAAGAGGTGGAGAAGATTTCAAATCTTAAGGACTGGTTCTGCAGACACTTGCTCTATTCCTTTACTCACCTAAGTAGTCCATTAACCTCAAAGGGCTACTCTTGGGTTTACGCAGCTGGAGCCTTGTTTGCCCTACACACAAAAATGTTGATTCATATGAACACTGAGTTGTCTATTAAATACCTTAATGTAGCACATCTCTTATGTTTGAGATGTATTTTTAATTGCTTTAACAGAACTGTTATGGGATGTTATGAAAATTAATCTCTGATTTAAAAAAAATGCTACAAGTGTTGTATTTTTTCTGTGGGGAAGCCTGTCATCTGAACATACCTTTTTTTCCATGCAAATGGTAAACTCTGTCAATGTGTTTAATGGGGCATAGACAGCTTGGCTATTCCACATGAATGATGATGCAGATGCTCTGAGACCGGTAGCACTGATCTTGAAAACAATTAGCTGTCTGTTATATTGGATTGTGCTTTTGTCAACAGGCATGCTAGACAAAGATCATTTTCTGTGGTTTGTTTGCTTTTTTCCTGGACAATTAGGTGTTTTTTAAATTATTATAGAACCTTGAAAAGTACTGTAGTTACAGTTCCAGAAACAAAGTACGTGGGATGTTTCAAATTGTGCTACCTTAATGTTTTGTTTGAGAGAGTCTCTCAGAAGAATTTCATATTTGTTTCATTAAAAAAAAAAAAAGGCCTCTCTGCAGTAGTTTGGTGGAACTTACCTTCAATTCTACATTTCATGGAGAAAAAGAATCCTCTGAAGAAATCCAGGGTGTATAAGAGATCCACAAAGTAGAAAAAATGGATGGAATCAACTAAAAGCAAGAAACTTAGAGGAAGTGTTGGCAGAAAAATTAATTTATCTATTTTGAAGAAAATATGAAAATGCAGGAACATGGTTTATAGCTGTTTATTTTCCAAGTTTACTCGTAGATTTGGTTATTATCATATATGATCAATTGATTCCCCCTAACTGTTATCACTAATTCTCACCCACCTACAGTTGTATAATATAATGTTTCATTTGTAAAGCTACAATTCAGATTTTTTCATATAATAGGAATCTTCCTGGATTTCTTCATTTTCACCTTCACTTGTGCTTGCTCACTTTCTTCAAAGGTTGTCACAGCAATCTTCTTTGAGGTGGGCAGCATGCAGCTCATTTTAGAACCTGTCAAATTCATTTAAAAGTTCATTGATCACATTTAAAAGGGAAATATTTAGCATGGTGAAAGTGACAGAAGCTAAGCTGGAAAGTAGAGATGGTTGAATCGTTTATTGCAAATAATTATACAAGTAATTTAGCACTTTTGTAGTTGTGAATTGTTCTAAAAAAGAGTCCGATTCCTGTGTCTGCATTCAATATTCATATGCAAAATAGCTTATGCAAACAAATTTGAGCCTCTGGTTGCTTGTGAATAGTTCATTTAAACTGTTAGCTGTTTGTGGTAACCATTCACCTAAGTTGCACGGTATTGTTTTTCCTCCCTGATTGGAAGACTAAAGCTTTTTAAACACAAGTTATATTTAGCAAATAATAAATAAATGAATACTCTTCTTTGCACACAGACACCCCAGCTCCTGTGCAGATACAAATACTTCTGTCAAAGTGTGCCACACTTCGAATTTCAGCCCTATTTGAATTATCTGTGTGGACACAAGTGTGATATATATAGTCTTTTATTCCAATGGGAGAGGTACATCTTTTTCACGTGCGTCATTCAAAAATGGCTGAACAGATTTTCCAAACTTTCCCAACAAAATTTGTCTTTCAACTGAGGCAATTTCAGCACCAAAGAATCATTTTTCAGACAGCTCTGAACAAGTAAAAATGAGAGGGGTGGCTAACTTCACTAGTATTCACTGCCAAGCGAATGTTGTAATACACTGATGTCAAGCATAACTTAAAGCAGAATTTGGTCCAACTTGTGAAAATTAACTATGTATGGAAACTTGTATTGATATTTGGTTTTAGAGTTTGGTTGCATATTTTTATATAGATATGGGTGTAGTGTGGTAAGAGCAATTTTTAGATTTCTTACTGTATTTTCTCTCTTTTTTCCCCTCTCCATCTGTGTGTACATCTTTCTCCATCTGTGTATCTTTCTCTTTCCTTCCTCCAGTCTTATTTTGGTTTATCTTGCTCTCCCCCCAGTCACATCCATTAGTTCCCTGCAAAATAGGGCCTGAATGGTATCAGAGTTCTGAATATGAAATATCATTAGGTTGCCTTTCTTTCATTATTTTGTAGCATAGATATGCTTAAAGTACAACAAAAAAGCAAGTATTTCTGCTGATTTGTAGGCTGATTGTATTCATTTTTAAGTCCAAAAATCTTACAGTTCAGGGATAATATTTTTTCCATAAATATTTGTAAAGAAACAAAGAGCAGTATCAAACTGAAATTCAGGATATTTGTATTCAGACCCTTTGCTGTCCTACTGTAACCTGTTATATGTCAAACTCTCCCAAATGATATCAGCATTCTTGATAGGCATTCTTACTACCACAGTGTGTTGTGCGTATGTTCAACATATAGAAAACTGAATTTGCTGTATATTGGCATAGATATCATGGTTTTGTACATAGCCACTATCCCTTTTCTAACCCTGTCAGCATCTAGATTTTTCCACTTCTTACAAGGCTTGTTGGCAGACGATTACTTGCTTGGCTGTTTCTTGTCCTAAATGCCTGCAAGAAATGCTTGATGTTAAAAGAGCGAATCCTTTTAACATTTTCATTAATTCAATTTGCACTTCAGTTGTTCGACCAATAGATTATATTTTTGAAGAGGGAGAGCAAGATTCTTCCCCCCCCATTGACAAAGATGCATTCAAGAATACAGAGTTTATAGGGCTTTTCTCTCAAAATTCTCTCCTGACTCCACTGAGAGAGAGAGGAAAAAAAAGTTCTCCCTTTTTAGTGTTGTTGATTTCTATTCTTAAAGTCTGGTATATTTATTATTTGATTTTTTTGAACTATCCCTCTGTATCATTTATCTTCCCAGAGAGAGTAGCACTTTAATTTTTCACTTTTTTTGGTGAGGCTGCCACAATAATTTCCTCTCCCTTTTTCAAGTTACAGAAAAACATATAAAGAACAAGGAAATAATTTGTACCAGTGTAGTTTATAAAAAGAAATCCTTTGTTTTTATTGATTCTCCAATTAATTTTCTCTTAATACATACAAGACTTAATATTTATATGGGCAAAGAATTCAGGTGTTATTGTTAAGATAAATATCTTACTAGCACCTTAGTTTATTAAAAGTGAAGGAAAGTTAACTGATATGAATGGCTAGAAGTGGATTAGATTTTAAAGTCCTTGCACTTCATTCAATTTAGACAGTGAAATGAGACAAGTCAGTTTCATTTTCCATTCACTGTAAGTTTCACTTTCTGCTTCTCATTTATTACATACCATAGTGCTGTTATGTTTGAACCAAATCTTACTTATCATACTATAAACACATCAGAGGTACAACTACCAGGGAGGGAGAGAAGTTGTTTAAGTTAAGCGCCCATGTGGACACAAGAACAAATGGATATAAACTGGCCATCAACAAGTTTAGGCTTGAAATTAGACGAAGGTTTCTAACCATCAAAGGAAGTTCTAGAACATCCTTGATCCTTGATAAGTTTATGGAGGAGATGGTATGATAAGACTGCCTACAATGCCATGTAGCCGAATTGCGATTGCTAGTAGCAAATATCCCCAGTGGCCAGTGACAGGACACTAGAGGAGGACTCTGAGTTACTCCAGAGCAGAGGTGGACAAACTACAGCGACCGCGGGACCCTCCTGCCTGGCCCCGGAGCTCCTGACCCTGGAGGCTGGCCCCGGCCCCTCCCCTACTCTTCCTCCTCCCCTGCAGCCTCAGCTCCCTGCACTGCCGGCGCAATGCTCTGGGTGGCAGCGCAGCTGGAGAGCCGCGGCCTGACCCGGTGCTCTGTGCTGCACGGTGGCGTGGCTGGCTCCAGCCGTGCGGCATGGCCACCTGTCCTGGCGCTCTGGACAGCTTGGCTGCAGCGCCGCCAGCCACCAGTGCTCCAGGCAGCGCGGTAAGGGGGCAGGGAGCAGGGGCGGTTGGATAGAGGGCAGGGGAGTTCGGGGTGGTGGTCAGGAGGTGAGGGTGTGGATAGGGGTCGGGACAGACAGAGGGCAGGGAACAGGGGGTTTGAATGGGGGCGGTCATCAAGGAGGCAGGGGTTGGATGGGGCGGCAGGGGCAGTCAGGGGCAGGGATTCCGGGGGCAGTCAGGGAGAAGGGGTGGTTGGATGGGGCAGGGGTCCCGGGGGAGGCTCGAGGTCGGGGGGCGGATAGGGTGTAGGGGCCGGGGCACGCCTGGCTGTTTGGGGAGGTACAGCCTCCCCTAACTGGCCCTCCATACAATTTCGGAAACCCGATGTGGTCCTCAGGCCAAAAAGTTTGCCCACCCCTGCTCCAGAGAATGCTTTCCAAGGCATGTGGCTGTTGGGTCTTGCAGAAATGCTCAGGGTCTAACTGACTGGTGTATTTGGGGCTGGGAAATAATTTTCCCCTGGATGAGATTGGCAAAGACACTGGGGTTTTTTTTGCTTTCCTCTGAAGCATGGGTCACTTGCAGGTTTAAACTGGAGTAAATGGTGAATTCATGGTAACTTGAAGTCTTTGAGTCATGATTTGAGGAGTTCAGTACCTCAGCCCGCGATTAGGGGTCTATTAGAGGAGCGGGAGGGTGAGGTTCTGTGGCCTGCAGGAGGTCAGACTAGGTGATCTGGCCTTAAACTCGATGAGTCTAAGAAGCCTGTCTAGTTTCAATGTGACAGTTCAGGTGAATGAGATGAACAGAATTTTGGCCTTCCTGTTTCCATCGTTGCTGAGCAAAGTTTAAATTAAAAAATCTATTTCATTGAAACATTTAACATGTGCATACTAGCTTTTATATCTTCCACCCCCTTACTAAATACAAAACTTACATTTGAGGCTTAACCACTTGTGTGTTCCATCAATCTAAACAGCCTATCATTAATTTCTTCAGTTTAAAAGTGTTTCCTATACTATTTTTCCATATGGGGAGGCTGTCCCATTAAAAGTATTTTACCAAAAGACTTGTATCTTTCTCCCAGAATTGGTTCCTATAGAAACTTTAATCCTGGGGGCTACTTTCATTGGAGCAATAGTCCCAGATCTTCCGGTCCGATTGAACTGCAATTGAAAAGCACCAAATGGAGGTGGGAAGGGCAACGCCATCGTGGCTGTGGCAGTCTCTGTTAAGACAAGTGTGACTGAATGTACCCCTGTGTTCACACCCTACCCATTATTGTAATAATCTTTGTACAAAGTATGCTTTGTGAAGTATCATTTAAATAACTCATAATCTGTTGATCAATAATGTGGCAAAATGCACATAACAGCATAATATATAAACTTATAAACATAAGCTCAGATCATGACTGAAAGTATATTCTCCAGATAAGTCTGGGGAGTGGCCAAACCAGTTCCTCAGAGACAAAGGTAAGCTAATGCATCAACCAGGTGTAAACAAGGCTGATGGACTGTTACCTGATAAGTGGCCATTCTTTGGAAGGAAAGGAGTCAGGGGCAAAAAAATCTACATCTTAGCAAAGAAACAGCACGAAGTTCCCTTCCACACAGATTGCCTGTCTCCTTGCTCCCAGCTGGAAACACTTCTCAAAGGGAAGACAGGACTGTGAAAAAAGGGTCGGACACTCCAAGACATCCCCTTCTTTCTCTCCCTGCCCATCACATTCACTGTACTTGAAGTGACAAAGGAAGCAAGCATTGGACTTTGCGGGGAGGGTCATGACCTATAGGGTTTGGTCATAAAACTGCTGAAAGCATGTGGTGAGAAACTGTGCTTGAATTTGATATCGTTTGATAAGTTAGGTTTTACTAAACATCTTATCTTTATTTTTCTTGTAATCATTTTTTACTTTTATGCCTCATTACTTGTACTCACTTAAAATCTGTTTGTAGTAAATAAACGTGTTTTATCTGATCCAGTGTGTTCAAGTTGAAGTGTCTGGGTAACTCCTTTTGGGGTGACAAGTTACATACATATTATTCCCTTACATTACAGGAATTCCTTACAGGAATAATGGACTCGAGATCTGTAATGTCCAGGCTGGGCAGTACAGAACATACATTTCTGGGGGCAAATCTGACACTAGTGGTGTGCTGGGGTCACTCTGCAGTATAACCAAGGCTGGTGAAAGCCAAAGTGTGGCTGGCAGGCTACAGTTAAACACAGATGTTCAGGGGATGGCTTGCATGCTGGAAGGCTGTTTGTGAGGGGCCCTGGTAGGAGGCATCCAAACAAATATGAAGGCAACCCAGGGTGCAGGGCAGAGGTGACATCCTTGCTTATTAGTCTGGAATATACCCTGGTATGTCACAATAAGAATTTTTTTATTTAAAAAACAAAAAACCGCGAACATCATGATTGATGAATGACATTTGAAAAATTCATTTTAAATTGGTCAATTCATGTAAATACCCTGATGGATTATACTTTATATTTTCTGAAAACCACCCACCATTGAAAAGGAATGTCACTTTATAGACTAAAGATTATTTCTTCTTCACCTCGGTGCAGTGGTAGAGAAGTTACTCCTTTGCCTCCTATCAAGTGTATTGGGGAAGCTCTCAAATCTAAATTGCCTTCTCATGTTTGTTCCACTGGGACAAAGGCTGCTTAATTTTACATGAAAATTACAGACAGGATTGCAAACATTAACAGGCTCAATTCTACTATGCAATTCTGTTTTCATTGCTTTATCCTGGGGGTGTTGACAGCAGCAAGATTCAACTGTCAGAATCAAGAGAGCTGGGGACCGCTCTACATGGTATTTGAGTAAAGGAAACTTGACCTTTCATTGTAGCTTTTCCCATGAAAACCGTTGTAATTGTTATTCAATATCTCTGTTGGATAGTCTGAGGATAACCCTACCATAAACTCCTAGGAAGAGGTGCAGTCAGTGGCAGAAGGTGATCAATTTTCATAGTTTACATAATTTTATATAGAAATTGAAGGCTTGCAGGACATTCATATCAATGCAATTTTCTGAGGTCTTACTGATGATAGGATTTATACATACAGCGGATGCTGAGCTATGTGAAGGCCTCATAGGTGTGATTAAGAGATCAGAACACACAACCGGAAGCCAAGAATTCTGGACTTCCAAACCTATCTATGACACGTGCCTTGGGCAGGTCACTTAGCCTCTCTCCTGCTGTTTTTCCATTTTAAATTGGGCATATCAGTACTTAATCTAAATCCTGCCTCATAGGGGTGTTCTGAGGATTAGTAAATTAATGCCAGGCAGGAGTTGGAGGACAGGCCAATCATTTGTAAAGCAGTGTGTTGGCAATCCTGTGGGATGCTGAGCATCCTCCACCCCATTTGTTGAAACCAGTTGGAGATGAGGGCACTCAGCACCTCAGTGGAGGCACTCAGCACCTTATTGAATGAGGCCTGTATAAGTGCTGAGTATTATTGATGAAATTCTACCAGGTTTCTTTGCCATCCATGACAATACATGCAAATCTTCTTTGTATCTTGGGCCAGTGGTAAGGTGCAATTTTTTGAAAGACTTTTGCTCTCTCCACTGTTGAGACCACACTCTGGGATTCATAGCTGGTGGCAGAAAGGCTCCTTTAATGCAAAATTACTGTGTGCAATGGTGTAGAAAAGCCAGGGGATTGTTAGAAATTGCCATTTTCTCTCAGATGAAAAGAGAAAAAATCAGCATGATGCATGAACAAGCAAGTAATAAAGAAGGAAAGGCATTGGATACTATAGAAACAAGTTTCAGTCCAGGAGGCATATTTTGATAAAAAATAATTTTATCACGTGAAGCTGTATCAAGCCACCTGTTTTCTATATGAATACAGGGGGCAATGGATTTTGTTTCCTTGGTGTCCTGAGTATGTCAAAGCAGCAAAATATTTGTATTAAGTATAGTTTTTATATGTTTATTTAGACATAGAGATGTCTAATTCAACATATATAATATAATTATAATTAATATATAATATAATTATAATATAAAAATTGAGACTTACACATCCAGGATTTTGGAGCAGCATGTTATAGATAGGAGCTAGCTGGGAAGTTTGGGGCCATCAGGATTTTAATGCAGACCGATCTGTAATTGGAACATTAACACTCAATAAATTACCAATATCTTTAAATACTTTGTAAACATTACTCTGTTATTGAAATGAGTTACATTGTATTTTAACATCATTGGGGCCAAAATCATCCCACTGTCAAATAAACCAAAAATGAATTTGGCCCAAAGTCCCCTCCAGGCGAAATCTAGTTGTATATGTATCTGGCCTATGTTAATGTATATTCTCATTGTTTCCCTTGTTCTCCTTTCTCCAGTGTTTCCTACTGTTTGTTACACCCACTTGCTGTGTCTTCTCTTAAATTAGATTATAAGCTCCTCAGGGCAAGGACTGTCATACTCTGTATTTGTACATTGCTGAGCACAACTGGTTGCCCTCTCGATTTGAGCCTTTAGACAAGACTGTAGTATAAATTATTATTTGTTGTTTTTATTTCTAAAAGAAACTTAACTCTGTTCTCTCCCAAGCCTTTTTGTCACCTGCTTTAGGGATATTAAGTTTAATGATATCTTTAGTCTTATTCAGCATACTATTAATTCTAAAGGTGCATAAGGACAACTGTTTTCCATATTTGAAAACAGTAAATAACTTTTAATAAAAAAGTCGTATTTTCTCAGGTCTAGAGAATGCTAGTTTTCATGTAGATTGCAGGCTTTATTTGACAAAAAAATTTCCTTAAATCATACATGTAAATTGCCCACATATGCTGCCTCGTATACTTAGTGCTCTGTGCAGCTCTAAAATGCATGAAATGCTCAAATGCTTCAAGTGTGTAGTGAAAGTGAGATTTTGTGCTGCATGGGATAGTCTAGAGTGAGAGGAACAGGGGAATATTTGATTGTTGAGCCTCTCTGTAAAGTCCTGGTTCTATGCCCACTGATGTCAGACACAAGATCCTCATTGAGGTCAATGGTGCAGGATCAGGACATAAATTCTTTCATATTTCACACAATTGAACACAGGAATTTAAAAAAAAAACAGTTGCAGCATTTGGGCCAAGTTTGCATATCATAACTTATGTAACAGCAGGATGTAAAACTATGAAACTATCTGCTTGATTCTTATCTCATTTATATCAATTTTATGCTGTTTTAACTCAATTGGCTTCAGTGGTGTTACTCTTGATTTATACCAGTAAGAATAAGATTATATGCAAGCCTATGTGTTTTATCTTTGTACATGTTCTTCCTTCCTGTAACAGATATACATGCTACATCTCACAATTTTTGCAAAAGTTAGCATTGAAACAACTTGGTTGCTTGACTGGGCTTTTGAAACTTTTTGGAAGGTTTGCAAGCATGAAAGAAGAAATGCAGTTTCACTGAAGATGGCAAGAAGAGTGGCTCAGAGCATTTACTACATGGCTGATGGATGTTGGTTTATGTATTTTCCTCTTACCAACAGCCTAAATCCAGGAAGGTACTTGAACATGTATAACTTTAAAGATATGAGTATTCCCACTGAAGTCAACTACTTTTGGTTGGTTGGTTGGTTTGTTAAATCTTTTTAACTCTTGAGTACTATAGTTGAGCTGCAGAGTTTGTTCTCTGAATTCCTCCAAAGAGAAAAACAAACAATGACGTTATTTGGACTACTCAAGTGCTTAAAGTTATACATGGGCTTAAATACCTTCTTGATGCAGGGCCCTTAATGGGTCAATACATGTTTTTGCTAGGTATTTACTCTGAAGGGCCATAATTCTAATTCTTTGATTTCATTCAAAAGAAAACCAAAAACCTAGTAAGCACAGAAAGGCTTCATTTTCAAATACAATCGTAGATTTAAGTTAGTGTTTGTCTGCTAGCTCTGTTCTCTATTGACACCACTTCTGTTTCCTTTATATTGCTTAAAATTATGTCTGTCTGATGTAAAACAGCTGTTCTCTGACTTCTGCAACAAAACATTTCCTGAGCAACTGTCATTTACCTTGACACAGAATTGGGAGATCTGATATGATTGACTGATAATAATCTTTTTAGTCTTACTTACACAGCAGAGCTCTTTTTAAATGGTACCTTCTTAATACTTGTCTGAGAGCTAGATATTTAACTAAAGCCTGGTAATAGCAACCTGGTTTCCATTTGTTTTCTGACAGATGATTCAGGAGAGCAGGTTTCTTATTGAAACAGCAGACACCATTCATGACAAGATTGTTCAGTGTCAGAAAGCAGGTAATTTTGTTGTATTCTCTGTATGCACTGTTGTAACTCTATACCTTGTTGAGTATATCTATAAATGTCTATACACATTTTTAAGGTGGTGGAAACGGAATGCCATAGTTTTTCTTAGAGCGGAGTACAAAGGGGAGAAGCATCTCTGGCCTTCAATTAAATGCTTATTTTACAATTTAGTTACACCATTCCAACTTTTCTAATATGGACAAGGCCTTAGGGACCACTTCTGCAAACACTCACAACTGAATGTAGTCTTTGGTTTCAGCTGGAGTCTGATAAGTGGTCTTCAATAACACTACACACTGCAGTAAACACTACTGTCTGTGATAAGTATTTGCAGGAAGGAGCCTTTGGATTGGTAAACTACTGAGGCCAGAGCCACGTATGTCTATTACACTCCTTAAATAAACAATATAATTAATGCCCTGTAATAAATTCCTTTAATTCCTCCATCTTTAGTAGAGAAAAATTTCATAGAATGGTTTAACAATAACATTCTACTGATTTGTTCACCTAATATAAGAGCAGGGTGGAAATTGGTTTTTGCCTTTGCCCCATGCTTGAAATCCAAACTACTCTTTCCAGGCCTCGCCAGTAGAGTGACAATCATATCACTTTTCAGCACTCTTGTGGTTGGTCACCAGAACTGAGACTCAGAATTGGCTGCTGTGCTTAGGTTGTAGCCTATTTCAGCCATTTAGAACCACCAGTGGGACTGTTTTATTTTTCAAATGTGTCCCTAACAAATGTTAATTTTCATTAACATCTTTAAATCCATATACATTCCATTATTTCCATAGAGCATAAAGAAAATTGTTCCCCCTGTGAACATTCTGAATTGTGGCTTCCATCAGATGGGCATGGGATTTGTTTATTTAAATATATATTTTAGTCAAAATCATCACTTGAGCTGGGCTGTCAAGCTGGGACAACCTTGAATGAAGGAGACTGCCGAAAATAATTATTAACTATTTCCGGTATCATAGAAATATACACACAGTAAAATCCTCAACAGGAAAGTCACAGGTGTGAAATGATGCTCTCTCACTTACAGTAGTTTAGATCTGGAGTAACTCTATTGAAATAACCAGAAACAGAATGGGGTCCAGAGACTTCAAAAATAGCCTTAAAATTAGTGGGAAATTTAGTGGAACTTAGCAGGTTTGTTCTGGAGTAATGTACCGTAGCTGCTCACAGCTAATATTGTTGCTGGAATGATCAGTTGTGATTTATGAGTGGATTCTGCGTTGACTACTCTACTTCTTAGGATCCATCTCCCACTCTGTGCCTGTGTTTTACTCTGAATGAAGTTAGCAAGAGCTACTTGTACACATCAAAGAAAGAATGTGGAAGTTAGAGAGGAGTTTATAATTGTGAACTCTGTGTGTAAAACAGGAGGGGTCAATCCCTTAGGGTATGTCCACACTGCAATTAAAAATCCACGGCTGGCCCATGTCAGCTGATTCGGTATTGGGCTAAAGGGATGTTTAATTAAAGTGTATATACTTAGACTCGGGTCCTAGAGCTTGGGCTCCAGCCCAAGCCAAAACATATACACTGCAATTAAATAGCCCCTTAGCCTGAGCCCTGGGAGCCTGAATCAGCTGAGATGTGCCAGCCATGGGAGTTTAATTACAATATAGTCAGGCCTTTATTTCCTACTACATTTCATGGATCTGATAGTCCACTCTGCCCAAGTTCCCTTTTCACTGCTCCAGGGCAGCCTGTGCAACTCTAATTCTCCCCCCCACCCCCGGCATGTATGAATTATGATCCAGTCTTTAATTACACAGGACCCCTGCCTCATTGAGTACACAGACTGGGTGGTGCTCACTGAATGAGCAGCTGTCCAATATTTTGTTTTCTCCTCATTCAGTGTGTGGCCCCAGGTTTTATTTACTGCACACTGTTCAAAGCCTGCTCTGAAGACAGAATTATTAATTTTCTTGTGGTTGTTCCTGTGGTGCTCATTACTATAGCATCTGAATGCTTCATAAACGTTGATTAATTTTCTAAATATCCTTGTGAGGTGAGGGGATCTTATGTCTGTTTTACAGCGGGGAACTGAGGCATAGGCAGTTTAAGGCCAAAAGTATCCACTCATTTAGTGTTCAATTTTAGAGGCCTGGCACCTGGTTTTTCAGAGTCCTTAGCATTATATAGCACTATATATATTCAGAGCACAGCTCCCGTTGACTTCAGTTACAGCTATGAGTGCTCAGCATTTCTGAAAATCAGACCCCAGGGTCTCAAGTGAGACACCCAGAAAATGTGAAATACAGTTAGTAGGCACCTGTGAAAAGTTTGGTTTCAGTGACTTGTCCAGCATCACACAGGAACTCTGTGGCTCAGGTAGGGATAGAATCCAATTCTCGGGGCATCCTTCAACTGCCTTCACGATGATACCATCCTTTTGTCTTCCTGCAATTGCCTGCTTCTTTACTACACGCTTCCCAACATCTGTAAGAAATGAAATATTAAGTGATAGAGGCAAATCTCCTCCTACAAAATCCCAAATACACCCCCAGAGCAGGTCCATCCTATGCCCTGAATGAGGGAGGGTCCTGTGGAAAAATAGTGAATGATCAAATAATTAAAGACTATCATAATGCATACAAGAGGGCCAAATTAAGGTTGCATAGGCACTTCGTAACTTCTGCGTGCTTGACTTTGCCACCTTAATGATGTTCTTTTAATAGAGGATTTTTTGTTTTGTATGTGTAATTTCCTAAAAAGAAAATTAAGTAAAAGAAATTGCATCATTTGACATTATGTTAGCACCTACATTGGTCATCAAATGGAACTTTTAGATCCACTGCACAGACCTCAGATAGCTAACAGAGTAACTGATACCAGTAATAGGTTGTAATGCTCTATGTGGACAATCCCTAGCGGGGGATGAGACACTTTGCCAGTGGAAAGAAAAGGAGTACTTGTGGCACCTTAGAGACTAACCAATTTATTTGAGCATGAGCTTTCGTGAGCTATAGCTCACTTCATCGGATGCATACCGTGGAAACTGCAGAAGACATTATATACACACAGAGACCATGAAACAATACCTCCTCCCACCCCACTGTCCTGCTGGTAATAGCTTATCTAAAGTGATCATCAAGTTGGGCCATTTCCAGCATTTGAGCATGAGCTTTCGTGAGCTACAGCTCACTTCATCGGATGCACTTCACAATGTGTATGATAATCAAGGTGGGCCATTTCCTGCACAAATCCAGGTTCTCTCACTCCCTCACCCCCCTCCAAAAACCACACACACAAACTCACTCTCCTGCTGGTAATAGCTTATCCAAAGTGACCACTCTCCCTACAATGTGCATGATAATCAAGGTGGGCCATTTCCAGCACAAATCCAGGTTTTCTCACCCCCCCACCCCTATACACACACAAACTCACTCTCCTGCTGGTAATAGCTTATCTAAAGTGATCATCAAGTTGGGCCATTTCCAGCACAAATCCAGGTTTTCTCACCCTCCGCCCCCCACCCCCACAAACTCACTCTCCTGCTGGTAATAGCCCATCCAAAGTGACCACTCTCCTCACAATGTGTATGATAATCAAGGTGGGCCATTTCCTGCACAAATCCAGGTTCTCTCACCCCGTCACCCCCCTCCAAAAACCACACGCACAAACTCACTCTCCTGCTGGTAATAGCTTATCCAAAGTGACCACTCTCCCTACAATGTGCATGGTAATCAAGGAGGGCCATTTCCAGCACAAATCCAGGCTTTCTCACCCCCCGCCCCCAGAAACACACACACACACACACACACACAAACTCACTCTCCTGCTGGCAATAGCTCATCCAAACTGACCACTCTCCAAGTTTAAATCCAAGTTTAACCAGAACATCTGGGGTGGGGGTAGGAAAAAACAAGGGGAAATAGGCTACCTTGCATAATGACTTATCCACTCCCAGTCTCTATTTAAGCCTAAATTAATAGTATCCAATTTGCAAATGAATTCCAATTCAGCAGTTTCTCGCTGGAGTCTGGATTTGAAGTTTTTTTCTTGTAAGATAGTGACCTTCATGTCGGTGATTGCGTGACCAGAGAGATTGAAGTGTTCTCCGACTGGTTTATGAATGTTATAGTTCTTGACATCTGATTTGTGTCCATTTGTTCTTTTACGTAGAGACTGTCCAGTTTGACCAATGTAAATGGCAGAGGGGCATTGCTGGCACATGATGGCATATATCACATTGGTGGATGTGCAGGTGAACGAGCCTCTGATAGTGTGGCTGATGTTATTAGGCCCTGTGATGGTGTCCCCTGAATAGATATGTGGGCACAGTTGGCAACGGGCTTTGTTGCAAGGATAGGTTCCTGGGTTAGTGGTTCTGTTGTGTGGTATGTGGTTGTTGGTGAGTATTTGCTTCAGGTTGCGGGGCTCTCTGTAGGCAAGGACTGGCCTGTCTCCCAAGATTTGTGAGAGTGTTGGGTCATCCTTCAGGATAGGTTGTAGATCCTTAATAATGCGTTGGAGGGGTTTTAGTTGGGGGCTGAAGGTGACGGCTAGTGATGTTCTGTTGTTTTCTTTGTTAGGCCTGTCCTGTAGTAGGTGACTTCTGGGAACTCTTCTGGCTCTATCAATCTGTTTCTTCACTTCCGCAGGTGGGTATTGTAGTTGTAAGAAAGCTTGACAGAGATCTTGTAGGTGTTTGTCTCTGTCTGAGGGGTTGGAGCAAATGCGGTTGTATCGCAGAGCTTGGCTGTAGACGATGGATCGTGTGGTGTGGTCAGGGTGAAAGCTGGAGGCATGTAGGTAGGAATAGCGGTCAGTAGGTTTCCGGTATAGGGTGGTGTTTATGTGACCATTGTTTATTAGCACTGTAGTGTCCAGGAAGTGGATCTCTTGTGTGGACTGGACCAGGCTGAGGTTGATGGTGGGATGGAAATTGTTGAAATCATGGTGGAATTCCTCAAGGGCTTCTTTTCCGTGGGTCCAGATGATGAAGATGTCATCAATATAGCGCAAGTAGAGTAGGGGCTTTAGGGGACGAGAGCTGAGGAAGCGTTGTTCTAAATCAGCCATAAAAATGTTGGCATACTGTGGGGCCATGCGGGTACCCATAGCAGTGCCGCTGATCTGAAGGTATACATTGTCCCCAAATGTGAAATAGTTATGGGTAAGGACAAAGTCACGAAGTTCAGCCACCAGGTTAGCCATGACATTATCGGGGATAGTGTTCTTGACGGCTTGTAGTCCATCTTTGTGTGGAATGTTGGTGTAGAGGGCTTCTACATCCATAGTGGCCAGGATGGTGTTATCAGGAAGATCACCGATGGATTGAAGTTTCCTCAGGAAGTCAGTGGTGTCTCGAAGGTAGCTGGGAATGCTGGTAGCGTAGGGCCTGAGGAGGGAGTCTACATAGCCAGACAATCCTGCTGTCAGGGTGCCAATGCCTGAGATGATGGGGTGCCCAGGATTTCCAGGTTTATGGATCTTGGGTAGTAGATAGAATATCCCAGGTCGTGGTTCCAGGGGTGTGTCTGTGCGGATTTGATCTTGTGCTTTTTCAGAAAGTTTCTTGAGCAAATGCTGTAGTTGCTTTTGGTAACTCTCAGTGGGATCAGAGGGTAATGGCTTGTAGAAAGTGGTGTTGGAGAGCTGCCGAGCAGCCTCTTGTTCATATTCCGACCTATTCATGATGACAACAGCACCTCCTTTGTCAGCCTTTTTGAGTATGATGTCAGAGTTGTTTCTGAGGCTGTGGATGGCATTGTGTTCCGCACGGCTGAGGTTATGGGGCAAGTGATGCTGCTTTTCCACAATTTCAGCCCGTGCACGTCGGCGGAAGCACTCTATGTAGAAGTCCAGTCTGCTGTTTCGATCTTCAGGAGGAGTCCACCTAGAATCCTTCTTTTTGGTTGGTTGGGAGGCCTCTGTGGATTAGTATGTTGTTCAGAGGTATTTTGGAAATATTCCTTGAGTCGGAGACGTCGAAAATAGTATTCTAGGTCACCACAGAACTGTATCATGTTCGTGGGGGTGGAGGGGCAGAAGGAGAGGCCCCGAGATAGGACAGCTGCTTCTGCTGGGCTGAGAGTATAGTTGGATAGGTTAACAATATTGCTGGGTGGGTTGAGGGAACCATTGCTATGGCCCCTTGTAGCATGTAGTAGTTTAGAAAGTTTAGTGTCCTTTTTCTTTTGTAGAGAAGCAAAGTGTGCGTTGTAAATGGCTTGTCTAGTTTTAGTAAAATCCAACCACGAGGAAGTTTGTGTGGAAGGTTGGTTTTTTATGAGAGTATCCATTTTTGAGAGCTCATTCTTAATCTTTCCCTGTTTGCTGTAGAGGATATTGATCAGGTGATTCCGCAGTTTCTTTGAGAGCGTGTGGCACAAGCTGTCAGCATAGTCTGTGTGGTATGTAGATTGTAATGGATTTTTTACCTTCAGTCCTTTTGGCAGTGGGTTTCAAAATTTTGTGCTGAAAGCAGAGGAATGATGAGTCTCAGAAATCATGGTTTCCACTGCAGGCTCTGGAGAAGAATATTCTCTAGTGGATACAGACTTTTCTGCCCATTCCTCCCAAACGTGACCCTTTCTGTCCTCTCCTCTCCAACTTGTACCCGCTCGTTTTCCCAGTGTCTGCCCCTGACTGCCAGTCTCCTTGCCCAAATAGGACCAGTTTCCCAAACTGTCATCTATAACCCTTCTTGGTGCTCTGCAAAGCCTCTTCAGTCATAGGGGGAAGCATTTGTCAGTCTTTTGGCAATGATATTTCCTGTTAGCTTAAGCCCATTCCAGGACTTTCTCGGGCTTTCAAGAGGCTTTTTTAATCTGCAGAAATAATTAATTAATTAGCCCCTCTTTGCACACTCTGCAAAGTTTTGTGTCATTCCTTGTTAGATGCTTCTTTGTTGTCAGTTCAGCAGAGTTTAAATTAGGGAATTACACCAAAATTGGAGATGTAGGAAACAGACAGGAAGACTAACCAAACAACTGCAGACTGAGCTTGATTTATTAGAGTAGTGGGGGCTGCAGGCGTTATGGGGTGATTTGGTACTAATGAAAGTCAAATTTCCTAGGAGAGGAAATTAACAGCACTGGTATAAATTGAAGGGCTGTAACCAAGCAGCCACACTCACTGTATTAAGGTGGGTTTGTTTTCATTTTGTCCCTTAATCCTTGCTTGCACTCTGGAAATGTCACACAGTATGAAAATCCTTGAGAGCCACTGGCCTAAAACCCCATTAAGGGGTTTTCCATCTCTAATTTCCATAACTAAATATACATCTGAAGGGTGAAGTGTGCGCTTAGACTTTTTATGGACAGCAATGGCTCTGACAAATATCTACCACAGAAACTGGCAGTGAAATGTAACAGGATTCCGAAGGCTGTGGTTCAAAGTTGCTGTTCCACAGGCCGCAAGAATCGTATCCCGTGACAGACAGTGTAGAGTTTATGAAATAATTTATCAGTGCGAAGTGCTAGGTTGTTTCTCTATGACTCCTATTAAGATTAATGAGAAGCTGTGAATCTAAATCCTGGTGCACTGTGCTAAACAGATATCTTTCGTGTCTGTTGAGTTTCCTTCCAAGACATGAACCTGTCTGTTGAAGACAGAGACAATGGGGGAAGGGAGACGCAGAGACCAGTGATCTTGCCAGCAATGCAGAATAAAGGCAGAGTCATTGGAGAAATGTGGGTTCATAACCTTGCTTCACACTGTCTACCAATGATTGTGACAGCACACAGCAAAATAAAGGAACAAACATGGAGCCCTAAAGGTGGAAGCTGAATATTAGAAATAGAGGATTAAACAATAAACAGGACTATATTGTTTTAGATTGGTGGTAAAACTTCTTTTGTCAACTGGGATTTAAAAAAATATGTTTTTGCACCCAGTCCTCTGCAGTTGAAAGATGAGCATCAGGATCTTGAGAGGCAGGGATGGGAGGAAATAAAATGAAAATTCAGGAAGTAACTGGTGTGGGGAGGTCTGGGGATCGTCAGGTTTGAGTAAAAATTACATTGTAGTATAACTGAATTATGAACTAAATCATGTACCAATCCATGTTTTAGGCATGGAATTCCATGAAGAACTTCATAACCTTGGGGCAAAGGAAGGTTTGAAAGGAAGAAAACTAAGCAAAGCCATTGAAAGTTTTGCATGGAATATCACTGTGCTGAAGGTAAGCAGTAAAGATTGAATTTAAAGGGGAGTTATTGACTTGTAACTTCAGTTAGCTGGGGCTACCATTGTACCGGTAGGAGCATGCTAAAGGATGCTAAATCAGAATGAGAAGTTTAAATCCAGGAAGTGAGTGTGGGAACTAAATGTGTAACACTGAGAGCTGGGCAAATAACTGATTTTTCCGGTTTGTTTGCAGTTCCAAAAAATGGAGAAAAATGTGATTCAAGTCAAATCAAATCTACTTTGGGTGTGTTTCAGAGCAGGGAATTGAACCTGGGTCTTCCATATGTCATGTGAGTGACCTAGCGATTGGGCTAAAGGTTATAAGAGGGTAGCAATAGTTCTACTTCCTCCTCCTCTGGCCATATTGTGAATGGCTGAAACTATTTGTATCCAGGTTGCAAATAGTTTTGAGTCAATCAAAACAACATTTTCATCAACTAAACTATTTGTTAGAAAAATTTCACACAGCTCTCGTAATGACTACTACATGGTAGGACTTAATATCACAATATAGGAGTAAAGGGGCAGATAAAACAACAAGAAAAATGGATTTGACCAGTCTGAAAGACAAAATAAATAAACACATGTAAAATATAGAGATGAATCCAAGACCCAAAGTTTGGCTCTAATGATGGACTTGTCCAAAGCTTGAGGGTGTTTGCTTCCTAGGTTTAGTTTTGGGCTTGTGTCTATATGAATCTATAGAATCAGTCTGGAGACCATTGAAGGACACCATGTTAGAACTACAGGAGGCTTGTATACCTCTGAATGGGGGTGGGAGGGGGGGAAGTATAGAGGGGAGTGAAATCAGCATGATAAATTGATGGAACTGCCCATGTTTCCTAGAACTATAAAAGCCCCCTGTCTTTTGAAAAGAAGAAATCCTAATCAAACACTGTTACCAGCAAACTATGTCTGGTAAGACATTATTATTTATTTCTGGTGGCACACATAGCTTACTTAGCACTTCCCAAACAGAAAAGAAAGCACAGGTCATTAAATTGTGCTCACCTCAGCCAAGGATAGACAAGCAGGAAACAGTGAATTACAGTGTGTAAATTGGATGGTCAAAGTCATGGATTGACTATATCTTGGTAATATAAAGTTATGTTAAGACAATGTTTTGTTTTAATGGGATTTATAAATTATTTCCAATTGCACGTCAAACTGGGTTGCAGGGATTTGTCTGAACCTGAACGAGAGGAGGCATGGCCCAGCACTACCTTGAGACTTGGGTTCAATTCCCTGCTCTGCCACAGTCTTCAGGTGAGTCCTGGGAGAAATCAAGTAGAGCATCTCTACGCTGCCCCGCAGTTCAGACTGTGGGGGTGTGTACCGCAGTGTGTACCACAGAGCTGCACCGTAACTTCCCCATGTGGACGCTGCAGGTGTGAACTAAAAAGTTCCAAGTTCACGTTAATGGATTCCTTTTCAGACACTACTGTTCACACACTCATAGTCTGAAGTGCGGGGCAGTGTAGACAAGCTCTTAGTCTTTCTGTGTCTCCGTTCTGCATCTGTAAAATGGGGATAATAGCACTTCCCTACCTCACGGGGTCTTGTGAGGATAAATACATTAAAATATTGTGAGGCATTACAGAAACTGGGGGCCATATAAGTACCAAAGATAGATATCTGAAACGAATGTTTGGGTCAGGAGATTGGTGAAAGTTAGTCCTTCCCCTCTCTGTGGCAAAAGCCCGATCTCTCAGTGATCTCATCCACTTATAAGGCTTCAGTTACCATTTCTATATTGACAAGTCACAAACGGTCAAGTAGACATGGTAGCTGAGCTCTTGAGAGTGGATGAGATGATCCAGAGATAATATGAGACAATAAGAGGAGTTAGCCAAAGATGGAATCCTGTGAAATCACAACAGACATTAGGAGAGTGGAAGAGGACTCCTCTCGTTTGTCCATTCCCTTAAGCAAACACTTGTTGATGTTCAGATAAATCGCCACTCCACAACTACCATTCTCTAGCCTGTTTTGTACAGACTAAACTCTGTCCTCTCCTGCCTTCAGAGATGGTCCCTCCCTCTATTTCTGTTTAAATGGGGTGTCAGAGATAGTAGACTCTGAGATCCTGGCATGCCACTCCCTGTTACTTTCATTTCAAAGTCGACAAGCTGAAAGCAGTAAATGTCATTTTCTGCAAAGTTTCTTGTTACAGATGCGAGTAAGAGGGTAGCTTGAGAGTGCTAACCAAAACTGCAGTAAGTGATACACTTTGACCCATTGGAGAGAGGATACACATGTTCTTAAGAGGAAACAGTGCAGAAAATAGTGGTGGGAAAGGAGAGTTTGGGGAATTAGAAAGGGGAGAAGGGTCACTTCTGGTGGGAATGAAAGTGTTAGGGTGGGGCTGGATGATGGGTGAGGTTCAGTATGCATTTTAGCCAGTCATAAAAAGGAGGCAAAGGGAGTAATGGGAGCATTATAGGCTCAGTTAAGAAGACCCCCTATGAAACTAAAAGACATCAAATTTAAAACTGGTGGAAGGAAATGAGACTTTTACACACTGCATAATTGAGGCCAAGAGCTCAGATTGCTGAAAAGAAGAATCAGACATTTATATGAATAATAAGAATATCTTCAGTTGCATTAGATAGAAAAAAAATCTATAAGAGATGTAAACCTCATGCTTCAGGGTGTGAGCCTAGCACAGACTGCTTGGATTTAAGAAAGGGACAGCCTTGGTGTGCATATTATTGCTTGGGTTCCATTATGTGGGTTTTACTCCATCCTCTGAGGCACCTGGCACAGGCCACTGATGGAGACAGGATACTGGACTAGATAGACTGCTGTTCTGATGCAGGATGGCAGTTTCTGTGCTCCTATACACATTTGAACTTTTAGATACTTATCAAAACTGAACTTTCAAACTTTTGAGGTTCAGCCAGGATTAATAAAGATAGATTTAGAGTATGAGAAAGAAATTCCCTACAAAATGTAATTTCCATGCATATGCAGTAGCTGTTTTTCCGAGTAAACCAGCTGGGGCACATGGTTTATTTTAAAGGCTACCAAAATCATTTAATCCAGGTTATGAACTAATTGCCATGTTTCTTTTTTCTTCTTCTTTTTTTATTTTAACATCAAAGCTGCTTTTCATTTCTGAAAGTCCAAACCATTTGGTAATGTGCTTAAAAGATGAACAGTGTAAATTGATTTGTAGCTTAGTATCCAGTGGTGCAAGTGAGTGGGAGACACCTTTTTCATTCTGAGGTAGGACAGGTTCAGCAATGAAGTCATGTCCTGGAAGACTTGGCTATTTTCTGCCCTGCACCAGATGTCAAATTTCAGGCAGTCAATTGTCATTTTGATTTTTTTTCTGCTGAGCACTGGAAATCAGTGACCCTGCAAATAACAAACCTATTCATTCGTTACTGCTTGTATCTTTTGTTCAGTACTGACTCATTTCTTCATGCCTCCATGTAAGCATCATTTAAGGGTCTATTTAGAAAGAGACCAGAAACCCTCTCCCGCCCAAATCAGCAGCCTCATCCATCTGTCTGTTCTTAATGGTGTTCCATAAAAAGATTTGTGATTAGATATGAATATAATCGTTTAAGAACTAAAAAATACTGTACAGTAGCTAACAAAAAGTCAGAGTTTCTTTAAACTGGATGAGCTGATCTAACTAGAGAATATATGTTAAAACATCAGTGTAAGGATACTTTTTAGGATCTGTCTGTTGTTAGGAGCAATGATATACTCAGCAATAGTCTGCTCTGCCTGGAGGTTTTCATGGGTTACCCCTAAGCAGTAGCTGGTACTGTTGTATTCTTGTGTGTGTTAGATGATTAATAGCCTTTTCCTAGACTAGTGAGGTAAAGGCATATTGAATTAATGTATTTATTCATAAACACTTATTGAAATAGGTAAGCTTTGTATGCAAAGAGGCAAAAGGGATGCATTAAGAAAATCACCTTTAGCAAAATCATTAAATAGAGTTTAAGATCAATGTGTAGTTTATAAAAATGACCACTGTGGGCATTCTTCTTGTTTAAAAATGTCTGGGGTACTTCTAGGAGGTACTTAATAAGAATGAACCAAAATAATACAACATTTTCTTTCTTATTTTATATAAACTTAATTACATATTAGTAATACCCTTTGGGAGGACATAACATTCGCCATAACATAAAAGTGTTTGTAGAAATAGGTTATGCAACTCAGTAGCAGCCTAATAAGTCGAGAGAGAGCCTTATTTGCAACTTGTATTGACCTACCCACAGAGGCTGCATCTTATCAGGTTTCATGTCATGCAAAATAATGTCAGACACATTATGTCAGAAACATTTAGATGGTGAATGTACACAACATAAATAAGCGACAGATGTTCTTGCAGCTGAAGCACAGGAATGGTTTTCAGGTGTTCCGGTTTCTAGTCACAGCTCTCTCACTATACTTCCTGTGTGACACGGGGCAAAGCACTTAACTTCTCTGTGCCTATATTTCCCTTTCTGTACTTATTTAAATTCCAGCAAAATAAACAGGTAACAGCAAATTCTGTGCTCAGAATTTCATTGGGCGTCCCAATGGCTACACAGGGTAAACCACGCTCACAAGACCCACTTGGTGGAATTGTTAATTTTATCATGTGGGAGCAGCACCACCACTTCAGTTAAGATTGCTTAGCAGTTTCCATTCTAACCCCCTTTTTTTCAGGCGCTTGTAACTTTTTCTTCGGTATTTTCTGATATTCGAGCACTTCCCTGTTCAGCCCTAATGTTCTCTGAACGGAGTTTTTCATATGGCTTTGTGCTGCCTTCCCCAAAGTGTTGATGCTTCTCTCTCTCTTCTCAGACTTCCTCCATTGCTGCTGCAATTCTCCCACAGTGCTAGACATTCTCCCCTCTTATTCTTCCTCCCAGATATTGCTGCACCTCTTCCCTATACACCACAGGCTCCTTTGCTCCCTCTGCTCCTTCAGTCTGGTTCACACCAATTGCTCAGTCTCCTTTTTTACTGCTTCCTCTTCCCTTCATACAGTTGCCGTCTCTCCGGGGGCCTCTTATTCACTGTTGAAGTAGCCCCCTCTCCTTTTGCTCCCACTGCATCCTCTGATGTACTGTCCCAGTAGCTCTCCGGTGGATGCAGTGGGTGCTTCAGTGACACTGATTGGGTGAATCTCAGAATCAATTATTGAGTTGTCACACCTTTGAATTTTGAGAATGGTTTAAAAATAAGGACTGTAGTGTTTGTTCTAGACAAAGTTTGATAACCTTTCTGATACAGCCTGCTCTACAGAAAACACCACAAACTGTGGCCCTGAACCTGTGCTCCTTACTCAAACAAAAATAGCACAGATTTTAGCGAGATTTTTACCCAAGTGAGAGCTGCAGGATCAGGCCCACTATCCAGAGGGGTTGTTAAGTCATCTAAGCAAAGCTCAAAGTTGTTTGTGCTGGTCCAAATGAATTCCTAGTGTAACTCTGTTGAAGTCGACAATTTTTCCTGGGATACATTTGTCTCCCTGTACCTATCATACTTTATTAGGGTATCTGTTTCTCTGTTGATGAATGTAATATGAAGCCTATTAACAGCAATATCAAATACTTGCCTGCTTATGGATGATTAAATTGCAAAGTATTTTGTATACCCATGACTTAGTTTGTAAATGAAGCATTCTGAATATGAAGATAGGGGCATATACCCTTTTTATTCAGAAGAAAAACCAAATTATTTTAAACCAAGCTGTGCACTAAACTGTTTTCAATTTTCATAGACTTATGCTGCCACCCACCTTAATATGTTACTGCTGCTGCCAAAAGATTATGCTGTCCTATTCAGGTTTCCAAATATTAATTTGTGTGTCTCCCCCATGCTTCTGGCTTATATATTTGTCAAAGCAGGGTCTGGTATGTTGGGTGGTTAGATTTTCAGGGACCATTTCATCAGCTACCCATCAGTGAATCTGCTAATTCACCTGTATTTAAACGATTAGACATATTAAAGAGAAAGCTTGTTGAAGACAGAAGGCATAGAATTATTAACTTGCAGATGCAATTCATTCTCAGTGAGAGCGGAATCCATGATGTCATCTCGTCAGACACAGACATGCATGCATCTTATCTGCAGCTTTCCCATTGTGTCTCAGAAATCTGCTCAACCTGTACTTGGTTCACATTTTTGTGATGTGAGCATGGAGAAGGGGGGAAGCTTTTATGATGTAGAATAATTAATGTCAGCTTCTGGGGAAAGTATTTTTAATGTAATTAAAACAGTACTCAAATGGCTCGTCTAGAGAATGTTGCCAAGAATTACCTTTCTCTTAATTATACTCTTGTCATTTGTGACAGCGGAGCCTTGAGTAATCAGCCTTCTATTGCTTGCAAGGACAGCAGTGTCCAGCTTTCTGCCTTTGGTGGCAGAAGCCAGCTGTGCAGTCCCAGGCTACTTGCAGAGATAAAAGCTAGGTTTTCGCAATGAATATGGAACCACAGACAGCCATGTACTTCCTTTTCCTTCATTCACATTAAACTAAATCTAGCATCTCTCTGAGGTACAACTTTTCTTTCAGAAAAAAAGAGGCATATCTGACAATGATTACTGAATAATTCAGAAGCAGCTGGATCCTAATGAATAGTTGTATCACACAGCCAGGGAGTCTCCACTGATCCCCGTGAAGCAGTAGGGGCCATTCATATCCTTATTCCAAGTCTATAATATGCAGACTGGACATTTTTAATGGACATTTGGCATTATAGTAAAACCATCTTAATCTGAATTAAGATTTATTTTACAACAATCTCTAGGATTTGTTGTATGAGGCAAAAATAGAAATATGTTGGGCATTATTCTAACATGGCTTTCTTTTTGCATTTATTTACATCTAACGTCTTATTCCCACTGATAGGCAGGTAGCCTGGTGATGCTGCTTGGCATGCTACTTAATGGACAATGGAAAGAGGCAGAGCATACTGCCAGGGGGACATTTGGTATATTGAAGCATGATTGCAAGAATAACTTCTATACCCCTTGTAACTATCTAGATCTTAAATAAGAACACCAGCCGTTTGATGAGCAACACCAAAGTTGGTTTTTTTCCATACTACCAGTATATCTTTACCCTCTAACTCATTTATCCTTTTTCTCCATCCTCAAAATACTTGTGCACCCTCTGTTCTGCCCTTTTCTGTCATCCTCTTTTGCTTGCCTTAAACATGTCCTTCCTGCGGAGATTTGCAGAGCTGCTACCTGGAGTTCTGTTCACACTTTCATTAAGCATTATGCTTTGGATTTGGCCTCTAGGACAGATGTTGAATTTGGTGGAGCTGTGCTGCAGTCTCTCTTCAGTTAGGATTCTGTCCCCGCCTGCACATTATTTTCAGCACTGCTTATCAATCTATCCTGTAAGTGGAAATCTGCAGAGCCACTTGAAGAGATGAAAGTTACTTAGTTGTAACTGGAGTCCTTCAAGATGGCTCTGCATATTCACACTCCTCACCCATCTTCCCCTCTTTGTCAGAGTCCTAGTTGCTTATTGTTCTCTGGCATTGTGGTGGAAGGAACTGAAGTATTAGGGGATGCTCCATCCCTTATATAGCCTGGCTGTCAGGACTTTTGGAGACACGGAAGGAGGGGCTGGGGGCAATGAACATTGCTGGGAGAAGGGTCTGCTCCTACCGTAAAGCACCACAAGGTGGCACCGTACCAGTAAGTGTGTGAATATCTTAAAGAACTCTAGTTACAAGTAACCAGCCTTCATTTACACACATGCACAGGGATTTTAATGAGTGTATGTTGTAAATCTACAATAACAAATGCTACTAGATTAATGGAGTCCTATTGTATTCTCTAAAGTACACTACTTTCTGTTGATTAGGTTTGTGAATGCCTCCACAAGCTTTCCCTTTCTGTTGTTGACCACATTAAGCTTTGCATGTCTCCTATTTTTAGCTTTGTACAAGAGCACGCCTGCAGGATTCTGTTTACTTAAAAGACACTTTTCTCCATGGATTTGGGGTCAATATATCTAGCCATGGAAAGTTCTCAAGTTACTTTAACAATATATTTTAGGGTAAAGTGATTGTAGTCCCAGTCTCTCCAAGGTACTAGTTAATCAACTGGAATATCCTGTATCTCCTGGCTGCCAGCCATTCTACCGGACAGTTGCTCCAGGAAGGATGTAGTCAACATTTTCAAACAAGCAGGATAGTGTCAAACTAGTTATCCTCTTAATGTGAGATCTTAAAGCCAAGTGGTGTTTTATATAATGTCTCCATTTTTTTTAGCCAAGGAACTTTTCAAGACATGAATTAGATTTGGAGTAAATTAAATTTTCACATGTATTTAAAATATGTATGAAGAACTTCATCTGATCTTATATCTGCATGGACAGAGTGTTGAAAAGAGGAACAATTTATGTTTGCTCAGCAGGCAACAGCTGCACACATTGAAATCTGTTGCAACATCATGATATTTTAATATTCCAAAAGGATATCTTAGGTCATATACTACTTATGTGGCTGAGGCCTGAGGTCACTAAAATAAGGCATAGTTGGAGAAAAAGGGGAGACTTTATCCCTTACTAATCAGTCGTTCACATATTTGTCTGAAACTGGAGCATATTTCAGTGACTAGCTGGAAGTGATTTTGCATACACAGGAGTTCAGATAGAAAATGCAGCTCTCAAACAATAGGCCAAATTCAGCCCTTGGGTAACTGGGTGCATTTCCCCAGACCTTCAGTGGAATAAAAGTGGTTATTATAAACATTATTCACTTATATGGATCTGACACACACTCAGAAGGAGTTTAGATCACAAAACCAGAGAATGGATTTTATTTATTCATGCAGAATGTCAGCGGTTCTCAGCTGGGGGTCCGCAGCCCACTGGGGGTCTGTGAACAGGTTTCAGCGGGTCCACCAAGTAGGGCCAATGTTAGACTGGTTGGGGCCCAGGGCAGAAAGCCGAAGCCTGAGCCTGAACCTGCCGTGGGGCTGAAGTCAGAGCCTGGGCTCCACCATGCAGGTCTGAAGTCTGAGCCTGAGCTCTGAAGACAGCGCAGTCACGGAGCTTTCTGCAGCCAGGGAAAGTACCTGGAGGTGGGTCTGATCTCCCTCAGAGAGTAGCCATGCAGGAAAAGAGGAAGTCCTGTCCTTCCCCAGCCCTTCTGGGACTAGCAGCTGAAGCCCGGTGCATGGTCTGAGCTAGATTTCACGGGGGAGATCTGATTTCAAGGTCCATGAAACTTTTTTCACGGCTGTGAATTTGGTATGGCTCTAACCATAAGTATCAATTCGGGCAGCAAATCACCTTGAGTTGGGGGCATGGTGGAGGGAAGGTGCATAACTCAACTTGTCTAGACCCAAATGCGGGACAAGAAGACCCCAAATGAGTGAGCAACAGAAATGTATGCAGAAAATTTAAAATGCAGTGGGTCTCTGCAACAGGGCCAACCACCTACTGAGCTCCCCCGGCTGGACAGGGAATGCTCTGCAGCACCCTGCCTGAGTTTTCCCCTGATATAACCCAAGAACTTAATGCAAATGCTCCTCTCTCAATAACACCGCTTCCTAAGACTGATTTATTATCAAAACCTTGTCCAAATGGTCCCTAACAAAAGTCCCCAAATCCATTTATAACCTCCAGTGCAAACAGTCATTAAGATTTCCTGGCACCTGTCCCTCAATGACCCACATACCCCACTCTGGCACCTTTGGCCATGCCTGGACTCTCTGTCAGTCCTCTTCTGTCCCTCCGGCCCTGGTCAGCTATCCTAGGCCTTCCAGCTGGAGTGCAAACTTGGTCTTCCCCATTAGATCACGCCCCCCCCGCCCAGCTTCTCTGCTGGGAGCCCTCACAGCCCCCTGGCCCTCTCACGGTTCCTCTGGGTCCAACTCTCTGGCCCTGGAGATGTCAGCTGATAAGTTCCTCGGTTGCCCTCCTGCCTTCAGCCCTCTCCTAGGAACTACATACAGTCTCCAGCAGCTCTCATTTTCTACTTAATCTTTTCCTCCCAGGCAACCCTGGCTCACTGATTCTCTCTTTCCTTAGGGTCCCAGTGTCCTCTTTTAAGGTGTCCTCAATTAACTGGCCAAATTGGAGTGTACTGATAAAGCACAGGTGCTCTGGTCTTTTAAAGGGCCAGCTTCACCCTGTGACAGACTCCCTCCTTTAGTGTAAATTACAATTTTTTTAGACTCAGTTCCATGATTCTGTTTTTTTATGTAAATAATTTTCAACAACCTGAGTAAAGGGCCACCAAATGTGTGTGCGACGTTGGTAATTGTGGGGCTAAAACGGGAGACATTTGAGAATCAGGGGACCATGAACAGAGGGTGGCATATTGTGAAATTCCATTTGATGAAGTGGAAAAACCTTCTCCCAGCCTGACTTTCTTTGACTGAGCTAAGCCAGAGCTGATTAGAAGTCTAATGGTGTGCTTTTTGGGTGGTAAGCCACATTACAAAAGACTATAGATCTGATTTTACAATATAGATTGGGCAGGTATATAGTAATATAGCATATATGATATGATAACAGTCATGAATAGACTGAGAAATGGGGAACAGATATACTCCATATGGCATTTTCTGTTTCACAAGCACTTGGTAAAATTAACTAGACAGCTACATTCAGTATAAAACTACTTTGCAAAAAGCCTCTTCACATGAGGCCATCTTTAGAATCGAGGGATTGAGCATATCAGATTACTGTGGTGTTGATCTGTTGTTCGTAGATACCAATTTTAGTATCAGATCACAAATGAGCTGTCGAGATTTTTAAACAGCACCAGCCTGCCTAAACAGATGTCTAGTTGTATAGCTTTAAAAACCAAGAAAACATAAAGGGGTTGACAAATCATTGGCAAAACTATCCTATCCATTTTAAAAGTTAACATCAAAATATACATTAAACGCTAGTAGTCATTATGGGCCAGCAGCTCCTGTTTTGGACAGGCTGGTCCATATTTGGATGGAAGAACCCCAAGAAAAACCTGGGTGCTGCACAAAGCGATGTAAGATTCAGTGGGCAAAACTGTGAGTTTGTAGTGAACCACTGTCTCAGCATGATGCTGGAGGATAGCCTGGGATGCTCTGGTTTTGGGTGAAAAGAATAACTGAACTGCTGAGAACCCATGACCAGTAAAACTCCAATGGAATGCTTTACGAGAGTAGCTCAGGTGCCCTGGCTGAATTCCTACTGGTTAGTTACAGTTTGCCAATCTAAAAATCCCCCCAAGTTTTGTAACTCCAGCCCTGGGTGTGGCTGCAGTCCTCTCCCTTTTTTTTTCCACAGGGTTATGAGTCCTGCATTCACTATCATGGCTCCTGGTGCCTCCACCCAAGGAAAACTGTCCTAGTGCAGAGAACAGAAAGGGCTTGTCCCTTGGGAAAATATTTAACGTGCAGTCACATACAGTGGAGTGTCAGAGCACACAGAAATAAAATATCTGTCACAATTCCTAGGGGGCTTTATTAGGCACGGGGAACTCAGGATAGGGGACAATGGAAAAGGGGATTAGGATAATAAAAGACCAAAACAACAATACATAAACTCTACCCCTCAGAAATGTACAGCCAGTATAATCCACCCCGTGCTCCCTCCCAGCAGCTAGGCAAATAGTGAGTTTAGGGTCAGTCTTTGATGGGCAGTGTAGTGCTGAAGACATTGGCCGTCTTAAAACCGAATAGCAAAATAAACAAAACTGTATTCTTACAAAATATCCACACCAGAGAGAGATTCTCCAAACCTTTTCATATCCTGGTTGAAGTTAATAAAATTTCCCTGCTGATGTGAGTCAGCATCAGTTACGCTGTAATTTTATGCCGAATTCCCATAGCAGAGTTTAGGGTATTGGAACCCTGTAACATACCTTCTCTTCTCCGTTCCTCAAGGAAACACTCCTGTTTCCCTCTTTTGTGTATTATATTCACCACCCACAATCTATCATTCCATGTTGCTCCCCTGATTTCCTCGCTATGCCCAATAGACCTTTCCTCAGTTCTAGGTTGTAGCTACACTTCATAGAATCATAGAATATCAGGTTTGGAAGGGACCTCAGGAGGTCATCTAGTCCAACCCCCTGCTCAAAGCAGGACCAATCCCCAGTTTTTGCCCCAGATCCCTAAATGGCCCCCTCAAGGATTGAACTTGCAACCCTGGGTTTAGCAGGCCAATGCTCAAACCACTGAGCTATCGCTACCTCCCTCCCCCAGTTGGGACAATCTTGCTGCTGGCTCTGTTCCAGGTAGTCCTACATTTGTTGCACAGTCTTTGCCAGGGTGACAATGGGTGCTGATGAACCCAGCTCATTCTCCAGCGCTGTGTTGACTCTGCAGCAGTAACATGTCTGTGGGCTTGTCTGCATTACCCGACTGATCCACCGGGGGTCGATTTATCGCATCTAGTCTAGATGCGATAAATTGATGGCCGATGTTAGGGGGCTTATTCCTTCACCCACTTACTTCCCTGGTCCTTCTCGCATGAACAGAGAGCAACAATACCCGAAGTCCAAAGGTGCAAACAATTCGATGTTTATTGGGGTGAACTTCCAGCAAGCATGATTCCAGTTTCCTTCCTTAGTATCCTCCTTCCCAGCTCTGACACCACAAAGCCTTACACCTGTGTCCCTGTTCCCATTCCTGCCCTTAGCCAAACATGATTCCAACTTCCTTACTCCCATTCCCTGTTCCCATTTCCCCCTTTAGCAAAACATGATTCCAATTTTCTTACCCCCATTCCCTGTTCCCATCTCCCCCTTTAGCAAAACATGATTCCAATTTTCTTACCCCCATTCCCTGTTCCCATCTCACACACCCACATGCCCACCCCCACCCACACCCAGTCACTTCCTCATTGACTACAGATTATATAGTAAAACTTGAGTTCTGCTTAGCTATACCTTAACCAATCATTTTCCTGAAATTTAACTAACCAATCCTAACGTATTGTAACATGATTATGTAACCAATTATATCCCACCACCTCAATTAGTTTACACCCAGCAAAATTAATTATACAGCAGACAGGAACAATCACAGAACCAGACAGAGATTATACAGACAAACAACAGCAAAGTGGGAACTATAATGACAAAACAATACAGAAGTTGTATTCTGTATTGTTCTCCTACAGAAGAAGGGAAGTGAGGATTTCACATCCCAGCTATTGATAAGTGAGTTCTTGCCAGACAGGATGCTATCAAACTAAGTTTCCTTTTACATTTTCTAGGCACTTCCCTTTCTCTGGAGGTGATAGGAATACAATCCTGTCCTGATAGTGCCTAACAGCCCAATAGCACCTTATTTCAATGTGACTAGTTTGGAATGTGAGGATGTGACCGTTCGCTTCCCAGCTTATGGCTGCCTCTGCTGCTTAGCCAAAGGCCTGAGCCTAAGCACAGGGCCACAAACTGTCATAGTAAGAGAAGGCCCTTACACTGGCAGACAGTGGTTTTGATTCTTTCTTTCTTTTATACCTCTATCACTAGCCAAGTGATAAGAATACACCTAAATTCTTAGAGTATAGGCCTTTACAGACAGGCCTGAATATCTATATCCTAACAGCCGAGCACTCTCCCATCGACTCCGGTACTCCACTGGAGTGAGAGGCACAGGCAGAGTCAACGGGAGAGTGTCAGCCGTTGACTTACTGCAATGACGACACCGCAATAAGTAGATCTAAGTATGTAACTTAGATGGATTCCCCCCCACGGTGTAGACCAGGCCTAAAAAGTACTACGAATTTATCTGAATAGTCAGCAGATAAGTTCTGAGTACATAGAGTGAGCAGATCTATTGAGTAAAAAGGTGCATGTTTGTCAAGAGTAGAACTGCACTTGAAAATTGGTAGGGGTAGGAAGAGAAAATGAGGAGAGACTGGAATAATAGAAGAGAATTTCCCTGATAGAAGAGAATTTCCTAAGTATAAAAACTAGGTCCTTATAATTTTTCCATCTCTAGTATGGAGGAGGTTATGAATATACTAACTGTATGTGTCAGAAGAAAGTCAGCAGCTTCTGTCACAACTCTCTCTCTCTTAAAATAGTGACATTTCATCTGGGACATGAACATCAAAGACTCTTGTACACCTGCAATGTGTTAATTAAGGGAAGCTTGGAAGTGTGGGAGTCGGGAATTTTATTTGTGCCAATCTGGCAGCAACTATCTCACCCAGATGAGTTTAAAGGGTTGTAATGACGGTATAAGATTCAGCAGAATTTTGCTTTTATCTGTCAATAGGTGTATTAATATATAGAAAAGGGAAAAGAGCAACCTCCTGTATGGATTCTTCAAGATTTCACCACAAACCTCACTGAGGTAAAATCCTGGCCCTAATGCATAGCCTAAGCAACCAGGGTATGTTTTTGAGAGGAAGGAATCATTTGCTCTGATTTCTCTCCAAGCCTGTGGATTGGCAGAAGCATTGTACCACAGGCCCTACTCCAGCCTGAGATCTGGAATATCCTTGATGCTGCTTGCACTTTCCCTGCCATGTGGCTGGGAATGGCTGAAAGGGCTGCTGTCCAGCACACAGGGAGACCCCATGAAGGAAGGCTCCATTAGCATGCAGTGTGGGTGTGCATCAGATACTCAACACACCTCCACCAGCCTCTATTGCAAGAGGGCCATTGTATCCATAAAGAGGGAGCCGGATTTATCCCAAAGTGTGCCATGTAAATGTGGGTTTAGATTGATGTCATTTGGTTTTTTTCATGTTAAAAGTACATAAAAATAGAATAATTGTTCTTGCCCTCCAGGACAGACTTATCATGCAGCGTTATCTTTATCGTTTATGTATTCAGGAATTGATTATTGGTCATAAAATTCCTATTGTCCTTTTATACAACTTGGACGATTTCTATCGTTGCATAAATTACAGTTTTATCTATGAAGGGAGATATTTAATTACAAGATTATTGATTATTGAAAAGGCACATTACATTTTCAAAATGATTTAATATGTATTTAACCTTCACTATTTAGAATATTCACTTAGTCTAAAAGTAATTTTTACTTCACTGATTTTGTCTTCCCCATCTAACGTATGTTTCTTTCCTGTGGTTTGAATGGCGATGAAATTAATATGCCTGGGGAGTCTTTTTGACTCCTCATTTGTTAAATAGCTGAAGGGATTAACAGTGTAGAATTAATATTCTCGGTCCCCCAGTTTTGGGTATGACTGAGCTGTGCCTGATGTGCGAGATGCAGGTGGGGGACAAAGGTGGCTCCTCTGAATCTGGGGCTGGCCAATTGCAGTTCACCCCCCAGCACAAGATAGGACCATCTTTGGGGTTCTCTAGGGTATACAGGTACAGTATAGTAGAGCTATACTGGTAAACCTTCCTGGTATAGACAGTTTATACCAGAAAAATCACTTTTATGGGAGTGAGATTTTCTTTGTTTTAGATTATCTATGCTCGGGCTTTTGCCAGTATGAAATGTCATAAAATGACCACACCCCAAATGACATTACCATACAGGCAAATGTTTTAAATTATGCTGGCAGGGGATTGCTGGAGTACAGCAATGCCCTGATCAGACCCTTTCCTCTTTGAAATGGCTCATGTGCTCAGTGCAACCCTGGGCTCAGGTATCCTAACAAAGCACCTTTCACCAAACTGTTGAACTGCCCTCCTCTTTTGGTTCTGGCTACTGAAATATTCAAGCGGTCTTGGTGTACTACAGTACTGCCAGGGACCTCACTGGGGTGTTATTTACACATCGGTATCCTGTGCATTTATTTAACTTATGAAAACTCTCTTGTAAAATATAATTGGTTGCTTATCCAGGAACTTCATATTAAACTGTTACCAGCCTGAAACTGTTGGCTGAGGTCTTCAGTGGTGTCTGAATGGACGCTCTGCTGCCTATCAGAACATTTTTTTCTCTTTCAAATTATCTTTGTTACACATTTTCTGCTGATTACAACTACTTCTCCCATTGTCAGCACATAATCATAGAATCGAAGGACTGGAAGGGACCTTGAGAGGTCATCTAGTCCCCTGCACTCATGACAGGACTATTATCTAGTGCATCCCTGACAGGTGTTTGTCTAACCTGCTCTTTAAAACCTCCAATGATGGAGATTCCGCAACCTCCCTGTACAGCTGAACAGCTCTTATAAATTATGTAAGGCTAACTGCTCCTCCTTTGTTATGCAAGTACTCTGTCCATGCCTACAAAATAAAGTGCTCCTTGAGGGTGGGAAACAAGTGTTCACTAATTGGAGTCAGTTCCATGAAGGAACAGGCCCTGCAGATCAACAAAATGACAGAAACTGAAGTTAGCTCAATGGAAAGCTCACAAGTTTCTCACCTGAGAGAAGTGGGGTTTTTTCCAGCACTACTGGTTGCCTAAAATAAATTGTGTTCGATATCTCCTTGCATGAGAATCACTAGTCACCTCCAACCCTGTTTCCAAAGCATCACATGCAGCTCCAGTTAAAAATGACTAGGACTAATGTGACTAGTATGTCTCTAACCAACTTGGCGTTTATAACATGCTCATCATCCATTTATCTAAGTGTTTCCACATTCCACTTTGAAAATATAGGGGCTAGTGCCTAAAGTTCACCACAAGTTGTCCAGGTAGTTGTCTGTTTAGTTTGTATTTTCTGAAAGTATTACAGTTCTATTTCACTGTCAGTAAGAATCCATTTTTTAATTTTGTACTTATTATTTGTATTCCAGTACCTCCGACAGGTCACAAGGGAGACCAGGGCCCCATTGTACTAGGTGTTATACAAACACACTGTAATAGACCATTCCTGCCTTGAAGACAGACAAGAGCAGGGGTATTATTGTCCCCATTTTATCATCTCTAGCTAAGGCACAGAGGGCCAACACTCACTGACATTAATAGAAATGTAAGTGACTTGGCCAAGGTCACACAGGAAGTCTGTGGTAGAGCTGGGAATTAAATCCAGATCTCCTGAGTCCCGGCCCACTGCCTTAATCACAAGACCATTCTCTCTCTCTCCCCCTCCCTCTCTTTCCTGGAAGAGAGTCTATTTCTGGAAATCAATGCATGCCAAATCACTATCAATAAGGAGTTGAATAGAGACATTTCCCACAGAATTTGCGGCTTTTTTCCACATTTCAAATTTGAACATGGATTAATGAATTCTGAACTTTTCACTCAAAAAGGAGCTGATTCTGAGAAAAAGATGGCTTCCAAATTAGAAGCTAAAAATCAGAATTTTTGACAGTTTTCTATTGGAGGAATCGGTTTCACTGACTTTCGTCAGAGTGAAAAACTGAAGGACAGGACAATACACAAAATGGGAAAAGTTGCAAAAAATTATCTCCAGTTTTATAGAGAGGTGAGTGGTATAACTGCTATTGAAAGAACAGACAAACTTCTAGGCTGGAGAGGAGATGTCAAGACATAGAGAAAAGGCCTAGTGCCTCACAATGCACACCTTTTCATGGCTTATTTCTATATTGCTCTGAACATAAGTATTAGGAGCCCTCATTTTGCATCCAGGAGCTAGTGACTTGCTTTGACCTTGGCCATTTCACTTTACCTCTCCTGGTTCCATGTACCCTGTCTCTAAAGTGGGGTAACAATGCTCAGCCACATTTGTAAAGTGCTTTGAAATCTGTGGATGAAAAAAAAGTGATGTTTAACTGATTGGTAATATTTATGTATTTAAATAGCAATGAGTGACCAACCACTGTGACTCCATAGTAAAAGCTTGCTCATGCCATATGTAACTGGAAGCATCATGGATTCCCCAGGTAAGATTTAGGAAGAGAACTAGTTTGCTGTGTGAAGGGGAGATCCACATACTGCTTTCTAAAAGCTCTGAATGTTCCACAACGAGCAGGGTTTTATTTTACATTTGCTGTCCCTGAGCCACCCAGAACATTGGCAGCTCCTGTAAGCCCTAAAGATGGGAGGTGTTCAGGAAAATTTGTACAGGAGTTGTCAGAGTAGCTAACTGGATCAAAAGATTTCAGTTCTCTGTTTTGAAGTATGCTTTACTGTAAAAATAATTAAGCAGTGGCAGGAAACTCCACTTGTATCCTTGGCAACTACTGTTTCCCTTAAACTAGGTCAAGTGAAATAAGGTATATGAAGGTGAATATACATGAGCCCTGGGTTCTTTCTTTTCCTAATAGGTCATTTTTCAGGATGAGTATTTTGGGAGAAAAGACATCTATACGAAGATACACTATCTATTGACCTGGCAGCATCTGTTTATTTTTAGACCACAAAAAAAAAGTGCTTATTGCTTATGTCAGATACGCTGTGTGTGAAAGAGTCGAGTAGGAGCAGAACTAAAAGGCACAAGCAATAAGGATCATAGAAATGGATGAAACAGGGCTGTACAATAGTCTGTTCTCTTCTTGAGTTTTCAATTATATATACCCAAAGTGGGTAGAAGTCCCACTTTGACAGGCAGAACTGATGTGAGTTGCTCCATATTAACAGAACAGGGGGAAACTGTGTTTAACTGCCCTGAATGTTTTCACTTTACATTGTTTTATATACTGTATTTTGAACATGTGCTATGGTGTTGTGCATGATACTGTATTGTACTAGCAAATGAGAAAGACACAAACTCCTTACAGAACCAGAAAAATACATATACTCTGACAGACAGTTGCAGTCTCCTTTCTGAGGACTTAGAAGTATTTATAGTCTGAGATCCATTTCATATCTTAGTTAAAGGGGTACAAATCCAGAAAGACTCCACTGACCTCAAAAAGAAGTAGATAACAGAGTCTTCCTTTTTTCTTTCTTCTTACAGAAATGTCTAAAGGGGGGCGGGGCGGGGCAGGGGAAGATCCTTTTAAATCTACCATTAGTTTGTCTAAAGAAAAGTGTTTCACATGCATGACATTGTATACTTTTAGTCCATACTAGGTCATATAATTCTGTTCCTCATTAAAGACATTGATCAAAATCGAGACCTGGCGTATATGGTATGACATCATTAAGGTCAGGAGTTCACTTATGTCAGCCCTGGATTTGGACTTTTAATGAGTGGTGGAAAGAGCACAAGCTCCCCCATGCCCACAAATTTCTGTTAAGGGTTATTACCAATGCCCTGTGTATTCTGAAGCAAGATTGAACTGAATTCTGCTGCAAAACCCCCATTTTTTTGTGGCACTCTGTTGTGACAGATTGGAAATTTTACTTCGTTTATATGAAGCAATTGAGGTTTTATTGAAATCAATAGGACACGAGTAATACAATCAATAAAGGAACTCCTTGGATGGTGTTTATTTTTGTTCTATTCAGTTAGTTACTATGTCCCTTATTTTCAGTTTTCATTGTGAGTTCTCATCTTCTGTCATGCCTACTTCTGACCCACCTCATTTTCCTTCTTCCCTCATTGTTTCCTTTCAGTTGCTCCCTCCCTAATGGTCAACAAGCCTCTTCTGTAAATAATCTGACCTCTGGGGAAGGAAAGTGATCAGAGAAAAGGGCTCAATTCTGCTCCCATTGAAGTCAGTGGGAACAGAGTTTGACCTGAAGGAAGGAAATGATTCAAAGGCATTTATTCAAATGTCTTTTAAAAACATTTGCCCTTCCAGCAGTTTGACTTTCTTTTCCCCTTCTCCTTCATGTAAATGTTGGAGTTTTCTACTTCAGGTGAAGGGAATATGAAGCTGAGGTCACACTTTTCTTGCTAGAAACAGTTGGAAAATTGAGCAGGGGAGCAGTTAAATCAGAGGCAGAGTGCAAGTATATTGAAAATTACACCCTTCCTGCCTGCTTTTCCTCTCACTTATTATGGTTTTACATTGTTATAACCCCATTGACTTGAATGGAGTTATTCCTCATTTGCACTGGGGTAGGTGAGAGAATCAGTCCTCATGACTTCAGATGGGCTGAACACACTTCCTGCCACATAGTTTTAAGTTATACTGCACAGCAGTGTATTAATAATAAACAGTCCCTCAGTTTAATCAGCAGTGATCTGAGGTTTCTTTGGTATCAGTTGAGGCACTGGTGGTCTCCAGCCACACCTTCTCTATTTCAAACTTTTCACCACAGGACAGCCAGACTTCCAGCTTGGAAGGGCTAACAGAGATAGCCCAAAGATACCTTTGGGCTTGCAAACTGTCCAATACTGCAGGCCTAATGCCCATCTCTCTCTCTCTCTCAAACACCGCCCCCCCGGCTGAACTGCACAGCATATCGAAAACATCAAATTAATGCTGTTTTTTCAGAAAGTTCCTGCTCTACCACTTACACATGGTAGATGTTCACATTCATTGCTCTTGACAGTCTGATATGAGGTAATTTAATTTAAACACCCAGATGAAAGAGAAACCAGAGGTATTTTTTTTAAAAAAGCCAACTCTTGTTATACCCCAAAAAAAAAAAAGAAAAAAAAGAAAAAGCTGCTTGAGAGAGAGAGCAGCTTAGGAGCCATGTAGTGCACTGATTTATAAGAACTCCCCACTGATTTTTGTAGAGTTCTACTTTAAAATCAGTGGTGCACTACTACAGCATGAGATTTTTCATTTTTTTTACCTTTTAGTCATTCAGGAAAACACTTTGCATTAATTCAAGAGGTTTAAATCAGCTCTGTAAGGTTCTGTGTTTTGTTTTCTCCTGGGAAATGAAGATCAGTTTGTTTTCTCGTTCTGAACTCCTCCTCTGTCCGGCTATGCGTGAGCACACACTCATGCACGCCCTTAGTGTTAGGGGAGACAAATAATGAATTATCGAACCAAGTGTCTGTATTTAAAAATAATAACAAAGCAATTAAAAAAACCCAAAAAAAACAAACTACAACAAAAAACCAGCATGGAACACAAATATTTATGCAGCCACCGTCTCTTTTTGACTGGGGGCTGAAAGGAGTCCCCCAAGATTCACTGTTGTTCTCAGGTACCTTAAAACACCACTCTCAGGTGGCATGCCTGAAAACAAATGAGAAAAGGTGAAAAACAAAAACAAAAAACCCTTAGGGCTGTTGATTAATTGCAGTTAACTCACGAGATTAACTCAAAAAATTAATCCCAATTAAAAAAATTAATCGCAATTAATCACGGTTTTAATCTCACTGTTAAACAATAGAATACCAATTGAATTTTATTAAATAGTTTTGATGTTTTTCTACATTTTCAAATATATTGATTTCAGTTGCACAGAATACAAAGTATACACTGCTCACTTGATATTATTTTATTACAAATATTTGCACTGTAAAAACAATAAAAGAAATTGTATTTTTCAATTCACCTCATACAAATGCTGTCGTGCAATCTCTTGTGAAAGTGCAATTTACAAATGTAGATTTTTTTTTGTTACATAACTGCACTCAAAAAACAAAATAATGTAAAACTTTAGAGCCTACAAGACCACTCATTCCTACTTCTTGTTCAACCAATCACTAAGATAAACAAGTGTGTTTACATTTATGGGAGATAAAGCTGCCTGATTTTTGTTTACAAGATCATTTGTTTACAAGATCAAGACAGTGAGAACAGGCATTCGCATGGGACATTTGTAGCCGGCATTGCAAGGTATTTATGTGCCAGGTATGCTAAACATTCGTATGTCCTGTCATTCTTTGGCCACCATTCCAGAGGACATGCTTCCATGCTGACGCTCATTAAAAAAAAATAATGTGTTAATTAAATTTGTGACTGAACTCCTTTGGGGAGAATTGTGTGTCTACAGCTTTGTTTTACCCGCATTCTGCCATATATTTCATGTATAGTAGTCTCGAATGATGACTCAGCACATGTTGTTTGTTTTAAGAACACTTTCGTGGCATATTTGACAAAATGCAGAGAGGATACCAATGTGAGATTTCTAAAATAGCTAAAGCACTCGACCCAAGGTTTAAGAATCTGAAGTGCCTTCCAAAACCTGAGAGGGACGAGGTGTGGAGCTTTGAGAAGTCTTAAAAGAGCAGCACTCCAATGTGGAAACTACAGAACCCGAACCACCAAAAAAGAAAATCAACCTTCTGCTGGTGTCATTTGACTCATGATGATGAAAATGAACATGCATCGGTCCGCGCTGCTTTGGATTGTTATCAAGGAAAACCCATCATCAGCATGGCAGGCTTGTCCTCTGGAATGGTGGTTGAAGCATGAAGGGACATATGAATCTTTAGCACATCTGGCACATAAATATCTTGTGATGCTGGCTACAAAAGTGCCATGCGAACGCCTGTTCTCACTTTTAGGTGACATTGTAAACAAGAAGCGGGCAGCATTATCTCCCGCAAATGTAAACAAACTTGTTTGTCTGAACAATTGGCTGAACAAGAAATAGTACTGAGTGGACTTGTAGGCTTTAAAGTTTTACATTGTTTTATTTTTGAAAGCAGTTATTTTTTTCTACATAATTCTACATTTGTAAATTCAACTTTCATGATAAAGAGATTGCACTACAGTACTTGTATGAGGTGAATTGAAAAATACTATTTCTTTTGTTTTTTACAGTGCAAATATTTGTAATAAAAATAAATATAAAGTGAGCATTGTACACTTTGTATTCTGTGTTGTAAATGAAATCAATATATTTGAAAATGTAGAAAACATCCACAAATATTTAAATAAATGGTATTCTATTATTGTTTAACAGTGCGATTAATCACGATTTTAATTTTTTTTAATCACACGATTAATCACAATTAATTTTTTAAATCATTTGATAGCTCTAAAAAAACCCCAACCTTAACTTGGTAGCCTGTTGCAAGGAGGTGGATGTTAGCATTCTAAAAGTCCGCACCTTATCAAATCAGAGATCTCTTGCTAGGCTTCCTTCAGATTCATCCCTGTCGAGATACCTATAAGAAATCAGTCAACTAATGAAATCTAGATCAAGAGAGATTTGGGGGATGACGGATTTTATTTATTTCCATATGTAATTAAAATACATGCAGATGTTCCAGTTTGTGTCTATAATCATATTGTACAACTGTGTGAATTTCTTATTGTTAACTCACTATCCAAATATCCCACTTACCTTCTGTAGTCTACACTTACTCATTAGCAATTTTTATACTTTTTTAAAAAAACCCAAACCCACCTTTTCAAACTTGAAGCATAATTTACCCCACTTGCTATATGTATTTTAAAACAAACTATAATTTTCTGTTTTATTAATGTAAATAGTAACCTGTACAGGTGTGATATATGAATTCTCCCATGTTATAATCTTGCTTTTCATCTGCTATTCTTTTCTCATACATATTTTCGGGGGACAGAGATGGAAACTACAATTGTATTTTAAAAATGCACAAGAATAACATGCTACTTGCTTGCTATACAATTCAGCCCCTTTGTTATAACCTTACACTCAAAAAACCTTTGTGCTGACCATACTTTTACAAGCTGACAATAATCAAAACCCTCAGGGAAAACATATATTCCATATATAGTTTCTCTTTCCTGCTTTTGGTTACAGAGATATAACACTTCATACAATGGTAACTGACCTTCATTGGTCAGATTTTCTCTGTGATAAACTTTACAGGTTCATTCTCTTGTGAGATTATACTACACATCATATGACTTACATAATTATCTCAATTGGCTAAGCCCATCCATGCATGGGAATACCATTAGCTCACATTACTATATGAATGTGCACATAGTAATGTTTTAATCAGTTTGATCAATCCTGTACCCTTCAATATCCTGATTGTTTGTTTATTTTATAAAACTCTCAAAGGTTAGGAAAGAAATAGGCAAGCAGATGTGCATCTCAGCTCCCAGTAGCTAGAAAAAAATTGCAAACTCCTTCCAGTCATTAATATCACTGAGTCTTATTTTTGCAAATATTTGAAAGAGCCTTCTTTGTGATTCTGAGATACGGGTCTATTGCGCTCAATACCATACTGAACCTAATGTAACAAGTTAGTGCTGCTCAGTTTGGCATGCAAAATTGTACACAAGCCAAAATGGTGGTCCAGTCCTGCCCCCATTTTAGTGAATGGCAGAACTCTCATTGAAATCAATGGCATAGGAGTAAGACGTAAATTAAAAGTGCTACTGGTACGTTCTGATATTAATGAGAAATCTCGGGTACTGCCTATACAATACCATGTGTTAGATACTATGGTAATGAGAGTAGTCATAGAAATAAGCTTTGCCTTTTTGTTTTTTGCAAGAACCTAGTCACTCTTACATAACATAAAGTCAACAGCCAGGGTATGATCCTGCAACCCTTATTCCTAGGAATAATTCGGGCTCAACCTTGTTCTAGATATCACATCTTTTTGTAAGACAAATGTGTTCTTTCTGCCTAAAGATTTTTGTTGTGTTTTAACAAGTACAGTACAATCTGTATCACAGAGAATGAAGTAAATGTCTTAACAAAGTGTTTAAAATAATAATATAATATCTGCACAAACCTAAGAATGCTCCACAGAAGTTCTGAATAAATTGTGCTCTGTTTTAAAATTGGAATTCATTAAAATCAGATTCATACAAGTACCGTCCCACATTTGACTTTGAAAAAGGCTGTGGAATAATATCCGCTTTTGGTAGCAATTAAAAATAGCGACCTAACCAGTCTGTTAAAGGCTTTACTGTTTAGGAGTAAATTTTCAAAACAGTGTTTGGTGATTTAACTATGCACCTCTCCCATTAATAATTAAACACAGTTAAATCCCCAGTAGAACACTTTGAAAATGAAACCCTGGCTGTAAATTCAGTGTCTGCACAGAATCTATAAATATCACAGATGCTTCTATAGGACTTTTTGCTTTCAGCTCTCATTCACCATTGATTATCTGTACCATAATTTTAACTGAGTTACTCTTTTTCCTTGTACATCTGGCAGTATAAATACATCTGACACAATACTTTATTGATGGTTTGTCTGTCATTCTTGGGTTTTTAACAGTGGACTTTCTTCAGCCAACCTATCTTGGGTTCTGTGATGATGATTTTACTCTCTGATTAAATAGCGATATGCAGGCAGTTTACTCCTTATTGTGCAAAAGTCAAAGATATGGTATTAACATGCTGTGAGATGGGCAGTGGGGGAAAATCAAATCACTTATTGTTTGTTTACTCAGGCCCTTAGAAATTGATTATATAAAGCTCCTCTAATAAGTTGTCAAAGAATGTGTTCACCAGTAGATAAGCAAATGTCTGCTTTAACAATAAACAGACCACAAAATGGCCCTAGCTGCCAACAACTTAGCCTGCTTAGTAACAGTGTCAGTTTTGGAAGGCATAGAGATTGTAATACTCAATATGCAGCTGTTCAAGATTTTCCATTTTAATGGTAATAAACCAATTCATCCTTAAGATCTCTTTGCCTTTCAAATCTCAGTGCACTTTTTAACAGGTTTAAGGTATGGGCTGCAAAGACTGTTTTGTAGTCTGCTTATGTTACTGCAGAGAATTACGTGAATACTGACAGTAACATTCTTTGTTGACAATACGAGAGGGGAGAGGGGAAACTGCCTGTAATCAGTTTGTGAGAGTCTGAATGATCCTTAATAGTGGCTGCTCAAAGGATGGTAAGGCACCATTAAATACATGTTAGAGGTTAATTTGTTTAACAGGATCTGAATTGAAGTGTTTATTAGAAATGGGCCCAAACTGAAGTCATTTATTTTAGCGTCTTCGTCCCACCACTCTCTCAAATTCTGGAATTTGGATATAATAGACCTTGGATCTGACCCTCACCTGATTTAGTTTGACTTTACAAAAGGCCAAGGTTTTATAAAACGGAAACCCACAATTTTGCCCATCTCTAGTTATTACTAGTGTCTTTCTAGCCTGGCTAATACCCTACTTAAAGCCTTTTATATAATGACATTGAAACTGAGTAACATATAAAGCTATGTAAAATGATCTCTCTGCATTTTAAATAGTATTCGTCCATCATAGTAAAGGCTCAAGCTATTAGTTTGACATACTGTGCTGTTTGTACAGTAGTATTAATTCATGTTAGAATTCCATAGTTAGTTGTAGTTAGGCATATGAAACATCACATTTAATATTCTGTAACTTTTATTCCTAGAAGAAAAATTCAAGTCTTGATTAAACTTCTTACTAAAATGTTTGATTAATCACTTTTAGCTTTACTTAGTATCCTACCAAATGTTGAATTTAACCTTTTCCCACTTATTATATTTATTTTCAGAGAGGCTGCTGATATCAATAACAGAAGGGAGACAGATAGATGCCAAAAATGGACAAATACAATTTCTCTTTGTCTGAGAGAGAGAATGATTCCTTTGTTTGTGAGAGTGAAGAGGATTGTTCTGTGCACTGAGCTTATGACAATGACTTTGATTTTATAAAGGTCACCTCAGTTTAATTATATTTTTAAAATTTACTCCAGATTCTTTCCAGTATTTAGTTTGTTAAGGTGTTGACACAATTTTGCTGACATTTTTCATAAGTGGATTATGCTCACAGTCAGTTTTTTAAAGCAAACAGATGGCTTCTCAAACAGAGCATGCCCACAGAAATTTTTTCATGGTATCTTTAGAATTATAACAGCACTGTCACAAGGGATAAGTTTGTTACTAATTGGCTTGTGACAGATGATTCAAAATCATTTTTGCTTCCTCAGCTTGCTCAAATGAACCAGCTGTTTAAAAAAAATTCCGAGGAAACTCAGACATAGATCAGTCAGTACACAAATGAATACAATATTTTGGTAGGTACATTTCTATTTCTAGAAGGAAAGTAAAATTAGATTCTCCCCAGAATCTCAAAAACATTTTATGGAAGTAAATTTTAGTTCTTGGATCCAAAAGAAATTTTAAAGCATTGCCAAGATAAACTTGTAAACCATAATCAATTGTAATGGCCTGATTATTTAAATATTCAATAGATCAATGAACTATCATCTTTAGCATTAAAACATCAAACGTGAAATAGCTGCACTTCCTAGGGCCACAGATACAAATCTTGACAGGGTTCACTCAGCCTGCCATCCTTCCAAGACAGATAAATTAAATACCAAGTAGGATTCCATGAGTGGGTCTTTCACAGGAAACTCGAATGAAGGCCTGATTTACAGTGAGGCATGAAAGGATTTCCATGCCCACCTTTTGCCAGAAAAGGAAGAAATCAAAAAGACAGCACAGACCATCCGTTTAAGCTTTGCTTTTAATATCTACTGAATTTCATCTCTCCTGTGTTGCTCCTGCTTAATGGGAAATATTCACCCCCACTCATAGCATGTGTGAATTGTTATGACTACCCACATGGAACTGTGTGTAATATGGGTTCATGAGACAAAACAGCTGAAATTGTCTTCACAAACACACAGGTTAGAAGGACTTCAGGAGCTCCCCGGGTACCATACCATTATTAATTATTATTATTATTATTATTATTTATTTCACATTTATATTCTGGTAACACCCAGAGGCCAGTCAGGAGTGGGGCTTCATTGTGACAGGTGCTGTACAAACACATGGGAAGACACAGCCCCAGCTTCAGGATATTATTCTATATGGTATTTCCATTCTTAACATAATGCCAGCTTTAGACTCATACATTTTAAAGCTAGACGGGCTATTATGATGATGTAGTCTGACCTCCTGCCTACCATAGGCCATAGAATGTCAGAGCCTTTAGTCTTATGCAGATGCAACAAATTAACACCAATTCCCAGGTGGAGCCTGTGCTCCACCCAGTGTGGTCTCCCTGGCAGTCAAGTTCATGGGAAAGATGCCGACTTAGCTGTGGCCTCAGGGCCATAACATGGGAAGGGGGCAGGAGACTAGACAGCCAGGGACACTGTTTAAAAGCAGGCTGGGCTGTTCAGGTCAAAGCCACCTTGCTGGGCTGATAACTCCAGTCAGGCTGGAAATTCCCTTTCTCTTGAAATGGATGATGGCACGTCGCACAATAGGAAATGAAGGATGATGGTCCATCTCTGGGCCAGGATTCCCAAGCTACCCTGCTACACCATTGCATGTAAGAGATCTTCCCTCTCATAACTAAAGGTATTTTTTCAGTTAGAGTGGGGCCTGGATCTCTTCCCAAACAAGAAGTTTATTTTATTCTGCATTCACCTTGCAAATTAATGTTGACATTTACTCAGATCATTTGTTTCAGAGTAGCAGCCATGTTAGTCTGTATCCGCAAAAAGAAAAGGAGGACTTGTGGCACCTTAGAGACTAACAAATTTATTTGAGCATAAGCTTTCATGAGCTACAGCTCACTTTATCGGATGAATGTAGTGGAAAATACAGTGGGGAGATTTTATATACACAGAGAACATGAAACAATGGGTGTTACCATACACACTGTAAGGAGGGTGATCAGGTAAGGTGAGCTATTACCAGCAGAAGGGGGGGAACCTTTTGTAGTGATAATCAAGGTGGGCCATTTCCAGCAGTTGACAAGAAAGTGTGAGGAACAATAGGAGGGCGGGGGGAGAATAAACATGGGGAAATAGTTTTACTTTGTGTAATGACACGTCCACTTCCAGTCTTTATTCAAGCCTAATGTAATGGTGTCCAGTTTGCAAATTAATTCCAATTCAGCATTCTCTCATTGGAGTCTGTTTTTGAAGTTTTTTTGTTGAAGAATTGCAACTTTTAGGTCTGTAATCGAGTGACCAAAGAGATTAAAGTGTTCTCCGACTGGTTTTTGAATGTAATAATTCTTGACATCTGATTTGTGTCCATTTATTCTTTTACGTAGAGACTGTCCAGTTTGGCCAATGTATATGGCAGAGGGGCATTGCTGGCACATGATGGCATATATCACATTGGTAGATGTGCAGGCGAATGAGCCTCTGATAGTGTGGCTGATGTGATTAGGCCCTATGATGGTGTCCCCTGAATAGATATGTGGACACAGTTGGCAATGGGCTTTGTTGCAAGAATAGGTTCCTGGGTTAGTGTTTTTGTTGTGTGGTGTGTGGATGCTGGTGAGTATTTGCTTCAGGTTGGGGGACTGCTTTTGACACGGTCTCCCACAGTATTCTTGTCAGCAAGTTAAGGAAGTATGGGCTGGATGAATGCACTATAAGGTGGGTAGAAAGCTGGCTAGATTGTCGGGCTCAACGGGTAGTGATCAATGGCTCCATGTCTAGTTGGCAGCTGGTATCAAGTGGAGTGCCCCAAGGGTCGGTCCTGGGGCCGGTTTTGTTCAATATCTTCATAAATGATCTGGAGGATGGTGTGGATTGCACTTTCAGCAAATTTGCGGATGATACTAAACTGGGAGGAGTGGTAGATATGCTGGAGGGGAGGGATAGGATACAGAAGGACCTAGACAAATTGGAGGATTGGGCCAAAAGAAATCTGATGAGGTTCAATAAGGATAAGTGCAGGGTCCTGCACTTAGGATGGAAGAACCCAATGCACCGCTACAGACTAGGGACCGAATGGCTAGGCAGCAGTTCTGCGGAAAAGGACCTAGGGGTGACAGTGGACAAGAAGCTGGATATGAGTCAGCAGTGTGCCCTTGTTGCCAAGAAGGCCAATGGCATTTTGGGATGTATAAGTAGGGGCATAGCGAGCAGATCGAGGGACGTGATCGTTCCCCTCTATTCGACATTGGTGAGGCCTCATCTGGAGTACTGTGTCCAGTTTTGGGCCCCACACTACAAGAAGGATGTGGATAAATTGGAGAGAGTCCAGCGAAGGGCAACAAAAATGATTAGGGGTCTGGAACACATGACTTATGAGGAGAGGCTGAGGGAGCTGGGATTGTTTAGCCTGCAGAAGAGAAGAATGAGGGGGGATTTGATAGCTGCTTTCAACTACCTGAAAGGGGGTTCCAAAGAGGATGGCTCTAGACTGTCCTCAATGGTAGCAGATGACAGAACGAGGAGTAATGGTCTCAAGTTGCAGTGGGGGAGGTTTAGATTGGATATTAGGAAAAACTTTTTCACTAAGAGGGTGGTGAAACACTGGAATGCGTTACCTAGGGAGGTGGTAGAATCTCCTTCCTTAGAGGTTTTTAAGGTCAGGCTTGACAAAGCCCTGGCTGGGATGATTTAACTGGGAATTGGTCCTGCTTCGAGCAGGGGGTTGGACTAGATGACCTTCAGGGGTCCCTTCCAACCCTGATATTCTATGATTCTATGATTCTATGACTGTCTGTAAGCAAAGACTGGCCTATCTCCCAAGATCTGTGAGAGTTATGGGTTGTCCTTCAGGATAGGTTGTAGATCCTTGATGATGCACTGGAAAGGTTTTAGTTGGGGGCTGAAGGTGATGGCTAGTGGCGTTCTGTTATTTTCTTTGTTGGGCCTGTCCTGTAGTAGGTAACTTCTGAGTACTCTTCTGGCTCTGTCAGTCTGTTTCTTCACTTCAGCAGGTGGGTATTGTAGTTGTAAGAATGCTTGATAGAGATCTTGTAGGTATTTGTCTCTCTCTGAGGGGTTGGAGCAAATGCAGTTGTATCGTAGAGCTTGGCTGTAGACAATGGATCGTGTGGTGTGGTCTGGATGAAAGCTGGAAGCATGTAGGTAGGAATAGCGGTCAGTAGGCTTCCGGTATAGGGTGGTGTTTATGTGACCGTCGCTTATTAGCACTGTAGTGTCAAGGAAGTGGATCTCTTGTGTGGACTGGTCCAGGCTGAGGTTGATGGTGGGATGAAAATTGTTGACTCCATGTACTGTTGAACAGTTTCATTTCATGTTAGCTACATATTTGCTTGTCTTATTTGCATGCACCATTGTAAGTAGAGAGCTATTGGGCCAGTATTCCTGTGGAGCTCAGAAGATCCACAGTAGCAATTAGAACTGCATGAGTCTGCACTCCAAGTGTCAGGCCATGGATTTGGGCCAATGTTTCCTGTGGATTCCTACTCCTGACGTCTTGGTTGGGGCCCACTGCTTTTCCACACCACTCCATTGCCAGTCAAATCTTTGGGAAATGTTGCCCTATATGTCTTTTAAGCAGATATGAGACATAAGCATCTGTGTAATTTCATCAGAGCACATATTATGAAAGCTAAGACTGACTTATTTTTTGTGAGTATGTAGTAATCCTGGTAATAGGGAAAGGTTTGTCATATATTGAAAAAAGTATTATGGAAAATTTGCTCTTTTCGGTACATATGCTTATGAGTCTGCCAGGGGAATAGGACCTGAACCACTGAAATCAATGGCAAAACTCCCATTGGGTGCAAACAGCACAAATTTAACTTACTGCATGGGAATTATGTAATTTAACAAAACTCTTCCTAGAGTTAAACAGTTAGCAGCTTGGGATCCCCTCCTTTTCTCAGAAAGAAGCCTCAGATCATATGTTGTATAAAAATGTAGCCTAAACGTGGTAAAAGCCAAATCACTAAATTAATTTTGGACTAGAGTTTTATAGCTTTTTTGTATATACACACACAATTATACCGGATACAAATCAAATAATAATCTTCAAGACACTGCCTGGCTGTGTTTAAAATTGAGGTCTTTCTTATTGGCAAATTGTAATAGTCAAATACAAACATCGTAAAAAATGGTAAGGGTGAAGCACTAATACATATTCAAAACTGTTACATCAGGAATTGTAGTCTTCGTACATAGCAGTGACATCAGGCGGACTGACGCCATTATGGCTGAATCTGTAACAACAGATTACCGATAATGCCAAGTATCAGCATTGGATGGGGCTGTATTGTGGGGGCATGGAAGATTGTAGAGCCTAGATGTTTCATCCCTTTCAAAGCAAACTATTTCAAATTACATTCATGATATCAACTTTGGCATAATTGTTAGGTACCAAGAAATCATTACATTAGGTCTCAGATGCTGCCACTAGTCCATCTCTCTAGGTACTTACCAGGATAGGGTCCAGTCACTGTAGTAACTTAGTGCTCTGTAAATAACAATGACTTTAGCCCCACAGCACTCCCTTTCACAGATATGGTAACTGAGGCACAAACAGATGAAGTGACTTTCTGCCAAGTCATGCAGAATGTCTGGGGCAGTGTCGTGGACTTAACCCTGGTCTCTTGAATCCCAATCAAGATCAAGGCTTTTAATCACAAGATCAACCTTCATCCTAAAAGCATAATCACACCTCTCTGAAATGTATGTGGTGCAGATTTTATTTACTGACTTCTTTAAACCTTTGCTGCTCACCAGATTCCAGTCTTCTAAGTGTATCTACCTGCATATTCCTATAACAGTCAGATTGAGCTTTCTCTCTCTTTATAGTTTAGTGCTTCATGAGGAATAGCACACAGCTACTCTTAGTGGAGCTTTTTATTAAATCTGATTCTTAACATCTGTTTAGTGTTGTTCATCAGAACAAGTCCATGTCATCAGGAAATGAAGCAATCAGGCTCTCGTGCACTGGGCTAAGATGACATCTCCAACTGCCATTGTTTCCCAAACATTGTTTACCAGTGCTGAACTCTGCCAGCTACCATTGTTTCTTGCTTTTGTTTACCAGGGTTGAAACAATACAGTGTGCAAGTTATGTACCATGCTGCAATGGAAGGTCACCACTGTGGGCTAAATCCTGCCTGCATCAGTGCTGGAGAATGGGAGAAGCGGAGCAATGTTAGCTGTGCAGTGCTTCCCATTATTATGATGTATAATCACTCTCATGACAGCCTTTTACTTACCCATATCTATCTAGTGCCTTTAGAATACCACAAGGGATGCTGGGGTCATCACCCTTTGAAGATATGCAGGGTCCTGACCATGCGTTCCAGCCCATTACATATGATTTGTTCTATAAGAACTCACACAACATATATGGCATACAAGATACTAGATTAGATTGCCTAGATGTAGAGATGGTGTTATTGTCAGTAAGGGCCAGATCTCTAAAAGGTGTTTAGGCACTTAAGGGTGCAGATAGCTAGTGAGATTTTCAAAGGTGCCTAGAAATCTAAATCCTATTGATTTCAAGGGGAGTCAGGCGCTTTTGAAAATCCCAGTAGGCACCTATCTGCGTATTTAGGTATCTAACTGCCTTTAAAAATCTGGCCCTAAATCTTCATTAAAATATCTCCTGCCCTGAGATTCTGTGTTACATGCATGCTAATGGGCAAGATGTGAAGCACATTGTTTAGGGCTCACTTATACATATCCCTGAAAAGTGTTAAGGGAGCTTCCTTTTTACTGTGCAGGATTCTCTGGTGACTCTGCCCAGCTTTTAAACATGTCACCCAATTCTTGTTCCTGTTGTCCAGTAACTAATGTATTATGACTAAATTCTTGGCTCCACATACAAAATGGCATAACTAGCTTTTCATGGGCACACAGCAGTGCAGGAAAAGCATCATCAATGTACACTGGTGTCCATGTGACCCATACAGATCTCCATGCTAATTACTCCTAACCGTAATAATCTGCATTGGAAAGGCTGTATATGATTGGATCTGGTTCAAATTGCACACACACTGAAACTCATGAGGTGAAATCCTGATCCCATTGAAGTCCATGGCAAAAAATTCTCATTAACTTCAGTGTGACTCCAATTTCACCCATAGGACTACAATCGTTAGCCCCCATCCCAGAGAAATCATCCATAGTTCTATCTGTGGAGGACTAGTATCTCTGTCTCTTGAGAGATGCCAGAATTACAGTGGAAAATGATATGACCCTTTATGTGGGTGATGGAAAATTGGAAGCTTGAAGTACCATTATGCCCCAGTCTAGGACATGTTCGTAAATTTATCCTGCAGATTTCAGTTTTTCCTTATATTTTAAAGGAACTTCCTCTTGCAGTCTGGCATAACTTCTGTTTAATTGTTTTAGAAAATTGTAACTAGTAAAATGGATTTACAAGAAAAGCAAGTGGAAATCTTTTCATTTTGAATGCAAGTATAAACAACTGTATGCAATGATGTACCTAAAGCTGCACTTGGTTTCATGTTGACATTAAGAAGATCAGCTCAAGCTCTTGATAACCCTTCATTTTAATATCTAGCAGAATCTCCTGCTCTTATTTATTTATTTTGTAACACTCATTCTTGTCACTTCATGCAATTTAAAATATCAATATTCATTTCAGAACTTCTAAACATTAGCATGTTAATGGAACTTCCATATAACACCCCCACTCCCTTTTGGACAAAACTGTTTGAAGGAGGCCAGGATATTATAAGTGTGTGTGTGTGTGTGTCCTACACTATGTAGCTCTGACTGTGTTAACCGCACTTTTTTGGTATCATAATTCTCCTTGTTCTCAAATTAAAAACAGCTATCTAGTTGTAATTATGTATTTATAAACTTTCAAAGGGGGATATATATTTTCCAAATTTTATGGGTATCCACACACTGCATTTGTAGCAAGCAAACAATTAATACAAAATATAGACACACAGGTGTTCTTGCTGGTAGATGACTTTTATTTTTAATGTGCACAGGGGGGCAATTGTAAGTCTGCTAAGCAGTCAAAAGATGTCAGTCTGGTAGCATGATTGTTATTGTTTTTTATTAATGCGTCGTATAGACCAAAGAGTAAACTCATTTTATATTTTGGTAACTTCTCTAACTCTCGTTTCTCAGTGGCCTCTCTATGTTGTAATGTAGATAACATAAGTGCATTTATTTTTATTTGAAATCTCCAAAAATGTTAATTGTTCATCATTGTGTCTGTGACAAAGAATGAGACGCACAGTTTATTATATTTGAAGATCGGTATTTTCTCTGATGTTTAAAAACTGGATTGAGTTTCACCTTTGAAGTGTTTTGACATGGTATAAAAGAAGCTTTTTGTGCATCAAATCCTGGGTTCATGTTAGTCTGCTGGAAGGTCACAGATGAAATGGGTTGAATGGATTCAGCATGGTACATAGAAATGTTTGCACATCTCGTAAACACACCTCTGTCAACGAGAGGCTTAGGACTGGATAGCCAGCCATGACTAAGGGGTGTTAACAGGGCTATGTGAGAAGGCTTTCATTAGTACTAAAATTCCCCCCAATTTACCCCACCTATAAGATTTGGGATGATTAAACATTTTCATTTGTTTCAAAGAGTGGAGTAATGGAGCCACTGGCAGTAGCAGTGTGGTGGTGGTTTTGTAGAATCACTATTCCAGCACATACATTGGTGACGTATCTGAAGAGAACAATTTTCTATTGATTCAGTTACGGTTGTCACTGGCCTGGGTATAAACAGGCAGGCCTACTATAATGTATTGATTTCTCATCTATTTGAGAGAACTCCTAGCTCATTATTATTAAATCAAGTTTTTTTCCCCCTTAATATGGAGAAGGGTCTTTCCACTGATGCTTCTGCCTTGAGATCAGCTTAACAAACTGCTGCTGTGGTTTGATGGGACCCTTGGGTTCTGCACTCCCAAAGGCTTCGCCTTAATACACTGCCCCTTCAGCCAGTCCACAGAACAATGAACTAGCTAGAAAAAGGTATAAATGACTATAAAATCCCTCTACTGACAATCAGTATTTTTCATTGTTGTATGCAGTGTTGTTGTAACCATGTTGGACCTATGATATTAGGGAGACAAGGTCACTGAGGTAATATCTTTTATGGGACCACCCTCTGTTGCCAGACCTGAAGAAAGAGCTTTGTGTAAGCTCAAAAGCTTGTCTCTTTCACCAACAGAATGTAGATATTACCTCGCCTCCCTTGTCTCTCAAATTAATAGTTTATAAGACATTGAATCTGCAGGCCCAGCTCACCAAACTCCCTGCTATGACTGCTTCTGCTGCCTTTTATGTTGGCTAAAGGTACGGTGCATTTAAAAAGCTTCCAGATGATTTCACTCCCTTCTGTCTGAGCTGAAATTAATAGTAGGCCCCACTGTGGAACTGAAACAAAGCTGGATGAATTTGAACCGTGTTCCACCATAAAAAATAATTTTAACGAGGACATGAGAACAGCAGCTCCACTTTAAGTTCTTAATGATCTATATTATTCATGCCTTTTTTTCTTTGTGTATTTCTATATACTCTTAGGGACAAGGAGATCTGCTGAAGAATGCCAAGAATGAAGCCATAGAGAATATGAAGCAGATCCAGCTGGCCTGCTTGTCATGTGGACTGAGCAAAACTGGAAGTGGAAATGTGGATGCAAAATCAAAACGATGCCTTGAGGCAATAGAGGAGAAGGATACTGGGGATGAGAATGGCAGGTTGTGAGAGAAGGCAGAGCTGTCATATTTGTCATATATTTCAATAACTTTAAACTATTTTTTTAAAGCATTTAAATTTCACACAGGAATGCCTTCTTGCAGGGTGTTGAAAGTATTAAAATCCTCACAATGTCAGTATTTTAATGCAGTTAATTTATCTAAGTTAAACTCTTTAGTAGTGAAATTTCTAATAAATCCGAGGAGTGGTTGGGGAGTGTGAATGAGAGAGAGAACATATGTGTGGAATCCTAGAAAAGCCCGTTTAAGAGTTGCTTTATCCATTTACTAGTTTATTCTTTTGTCATCTTTGAACACACATGTTAATTCTGAAGATCAAAACAAATAGACTACTTATTGTATCAATTTTGTGCTTCGTTTGACTTTCCTGCCTTTGTCATTTAATTTACAACTTTTAATATATTCTGTTTAAATTAAACAAAACAGATTTCACTGACAAATAACCATTTGTTGTAAGGGTGAAATTAATGGATTGCTATAAATCCTCAACATCATTTTTAATGATCAATTAAAAATAAGTAAATGAAATATTAAACAGAATTTCTAGATAGTTCCTGATTGGATTTCAGATGGACATTTCATAGAATTTTAGCTAGTCTTTGAAATACATGTATCTGAAATATATTCAGATAATACATAGTAATGTAAGAAATAGCTAACTTCTTTCATTCAAGAAGGTCAGTGCAACATTTTAGCTCTGCAGAACAGCTGCGATCTTTGCAGAAATGCATTTAACATGTGTAATAATAAACACAGCTTCTGCCCTCTAGTTATGAAGTGAGAATTGTGAGTAGTCATCAATGATAAAATAACATGACAGTGATCTTCAGTAATTCTGAAATATTCATGAATGCCAATATTTGAAGGAAGGTTATAGACTTCACAAACTGAGCTTTATATGAAATTTAGAGAATGGGTTAATTTTTTCTTGCCTTACTCATACCAGTGATCCCACTTAAGTCCGGTGAGTAAGGTAAGCAGGATCTGGCCACAGTGTGTCAGTTTTAAGAAGTGTTCTGTGCTAGAGATGTAAGACTGCAGAATTGCTGAGGATATAGCATAGAGAAATGGCTTGAAAATACAGGGGAGCAGCATTCTTGTGCAGCAATTATAAATGTCATGAGACAACAAATCACTACGGTAGTTTTGAGAATTAACTCCATTATGCTACTGTACTGTCATTTAATGTACACAGCAGAGATGCAGGACAACAAATGAATCCTTATCCTGTCATCCTTAATAGGGTCCCGCTCATGTATTCTCATGGTGTTCATTTCAGTCTTGTGCTTCAGTGTAGTATTTGTGTTTCCTCTAACAGAACTCAGCGTTCTATGGGTATAAAAGACTATATTTATTTAAAGCATTGCTTTTATTTTGAAAAGCTACTTTTTAAATTAATTTGATTAACAAATGTGCTAATTTTCTGAACTTAACAAAGGGTAAATTATTGAAAGTTTGGCCGTCTGAAAATCTTATATAGCTACTGTATTAAGTTATTTTTGACTTCTTAATAACACTATAATGTTCATGTTGCGCATTACTGAGAGAGTAAAGCTATGAAACAACTTTAACCCATGTTTTTAAAGTGATTTTACACAAAAGGCAAACACTGAAAAGTGATTAAGAGCATGTGTTAGAATTTGGGTGAGTTGTATGTGATAAGGTTCTGTTCTGTCTTGAAGCCCATTATTTAAAGCATTATAACTTAGTTGCCTGAAATTTGATTATATACAGTAAGAACCAGATATCTTCCCTCCCCCCCCCCCACACACTATGTTAACCAGTCATTTAGGACTTTGATTTTGTGTGTGTGTGTGTGTGTGTGTGTGTGTGTATTTGTATTACAGTTTCCTTGTGTGACTTCAGGTGGGGGTTTCTTTTGGGTGCCAGTCAAGGAATAAATAACCCTGCCCAAATTAATGTTATAAGCATGCAAGGACAAATTCTTCCTTTAGATTCTGTTCTATCAATTTCAACAGGAGTCATGTATATGGCAAACAGAACTTGGCACTCAGAGGTTAGTGTCAAATGGAACAAAAATTGTTAAGCTAACTTTATGCCAGTTATTAACACAATTTCTTTTAGGAATGATCTGTGTAAAGGGAAGGGTTTCTTTGGAAAAGAACTCTGTTTCCTGTGCTATTTTCTTTTAAAATGAAAACAGCCTTAATTTTTTTCACTTTGAAAGTCAATTTGAAATCCCTTCAAGTACTGAAGTTTTTCCTCGCTCTCTGGTTTTATAAATTGCATGGGTGGTAAAATATAGACAAGAGCTTGATTTACAAGTTGAAGCTGGCAAAAGCAGTTACTATGCAACAATGTTGAACTCCCTCTATACATATGGAGAAGGGACAGAAGATCGGTGGAAAGGCCTCTAATCACATGTACATCCATCTTTCATAACAGGTTTAGTGTGCATAAATTGTATTGGAAATTAAAGGACAAATCTTAAACCCAGCTCAAGTCGCCAGGCTGGGTCCTGGGCAGAGGGTGCTGGGAAAGAGAAATCCTCCCACCTCTTTAGGATGTAGAACAGTTGTGGAGCTTCCTCACATGGCTGGAGTAGCCTCCATACTCCCTCTCCATAGGTATAGGACCAAGAGATTAATCCCCAGGCCCTTCCCTCATCTGCCTCTGCTCATTAATTCATCCTCTTAAAAGCTTATGTGCCACGCAGCATAATAAAAACCCTTCCTTGGAAAAAGGGATGTGGAGGGATCATGCCCAGCCTAACCAGCAGCAATACACATGAGAGAAGCTTTCTAAAGAAGAGCTCCGTGTAAGCTCAAAAGCTTGTCTCTTTCACCAGCAGAAGTTGGTCCAATAAAAGATATGACCTCACCCGCCTTGTCTCTCTAATATACTAAGGACAGTAATGTCTCAATATGTGCAATTAGTTCTGGCTGTTGTGTAAAATCAAAGTCTATAGTTCATCCAAAACTGTTGGTGGATGCACATTTGCTAGTGCATTCTGGTGCTGAGCTTGCAGTCTCTCTCTCTCTCTCTCTCTCTCTCTCTTTTTTTAATCAAAATAATTTTTTACCAAATTTTCACACACCTGTTCCCTACTCCTGGGCTCAGACAGTGGAAATTAACATGTGCCTCATCACATGGGATCAGGTTAACATTAATGAAAGGCTTACATGGCACTGTTACTTTTTTCTATATTATTTGCCCATGGTTTTTATGCTATTTTAAATAATCGTACAGCTTCCAAATACAGATGCATCTCAGGCCAAACGTCAAATCCCTGCATGTCCCTCCTTTTTTAGTCTCATTTCCCTAAATATAGTAATCAGATAACTGCATGCACAGAGAGAGCTTGCCTGTATAATAACCCATCTCTTCATTCTATCCCTTCAGACTAAAACATTAGGTCATAACCTCCTTGGAATCCGTCCCATTCCCAGAGCAATAGACAATGTCATCACTCAAGACACTGAAAGCTAAAATGTTTTATAAAAGAAGCTGAAGGCAGAGTTTATGGAGAAAAGCTCTCTTCTTCACCAGTACTTATTTTAGATATGGTGATGGTACCATATTTTACTGTTTCAGACATGTACAATAGACCTACCACAAGATGTCATAACAGTAATTAACTTGTCATACTATATCTCAGTCTTATTTCTTGTAAAATTAGGTACATAGGAGGAAAGAATAATGTTAAAGAATGAAAACTTGTCTAGGTACTTGGGCACTAAAGATGGTATAATCACTTCATGCACCAGACTTTCACTTCTGGAGATCTTGCTTTTTATCTCTTAGGAGAAATGAGAAATAAATGTGAAAGGGAAAAACATTACTAATGGAATGACTGTGATTATATCTCCTAACCAATCTGCAGCTAGTCAAAATTCTCTGTTTACGAGGAGCCTGACTGGAAAAGCAGGTGAGTGTGAGCAGTCAGAATAGAAATCCGTTGAAGAGTTATGTGGGGAAATTGTACAGTCCATCAGCCGGACTCATAATTTTGAAAAACTATGAAGGTGAAGTTCTACACTGGAAAGTGACTATAGCACCTTGTGACTGCACAGCTCTGCTCTCTGTCGTTATTCAGCATCATATCTGCAAACTTTACTGACTAAAATAACATTTCACTACCTAGTTTAGCCCAACAGAGACAAAATAGCTATGGGGGAGTGAGCTGGATTGTTTCTGGCTTATGGATCCTTAATAAAATTGTTAATTAAACTCCAACTGCAGGGCAAAATACTGCCCACAGTTAGACTGTTCAACCCCATTGAAAACAATGAATTTGGCCGGCAGAATTTTTATTGCTGTTGAGTTACGAGATGAAGACTACAGCCTGACACTGCAGGGCTGACAGAGCCCTGGAACAAAACCCATCTTCTTACTTGTGAACTAAGCAAATTGAAAGTTGAAGTCCTTGAGATACAGTAACTCCTCTGGGATTGAACCTGGGTAAATTAGAAGCACACTTTGGACTCAGTTTATTGAGTGAAGGAAGTAATCATTTTAAATAGAGCTGTGTAAATAATTCATAAGAAATGTGGACACATTTCAGTTTTTTGTGACTTGTCAAAACACAGACCATTATTTTCTCCCTTTTGTTACTTGGAATTCTCTCCCTAATAATTTCTGATCTGTATCCTGTTCACAAGCAGTTAGATGAGAGTAGTCAATGTTCAATAGGCAAGTTTAATTGGAGGTGAAGATGACACAGTAGATTTATCTTTCCTGATTGGATGAGTGTAACTCTTAGCATGAGAGGTTTCAGAGTAACAGCCGTGTTAGTCTGTATTCGCAAAAAGAAAAGGAGTACTTGTGGCACCTTAGAGACTAACCAATTTATTTGAGCATGAGCTTTCGTGAGCTACAGCTCACTTCATCAGATGCATACCGTGGAAACTGCAGCAGACTTTATATATACACAGAGAATATGAAACAATACCTCCTCCCACCCCACTGTCCTGCTGGTAATAGCTTATCTAAAGTGATCATCAGGTGGGCCATTTCCAGCACAAATCCAGGTTTTCTCACCCTCCACCCCCCCACACAAATTCACTCTCCTGCTGGTGCTAGCCCATCCAAAGTGACAACTCTTTACATAATCAAGTCGGGCTATTTCCTGCATAAATCCGGTCTGGCACCAGCAGGAGAGTGAATTGTGTGGGGGGGTGGAGGGTGAGAAAACCTGGATTTGTGCTGGAAATGGCCCACCTGATGATCACTTTAGATAAGCTATTACCAGCAGGACAGTGGGGTGGGAGGAGGTATTGTTTCATATTCTCTGTGTTTATATAAAGTCTGCTGCAGTTTCCACGGTATGCATCTGATGAAGTGAGCTGTAGCTCACGAAAGCTCATGCTCAAATAAATTGGTTAGTCTCTAAGGTGCCACAAGTACTCCTTTTCTCTTAGCATGAGGTTTCTGGTGTGTACACTTGTGGTTAGAAATGTGAAGTTCACAGTCAGTGAATATTCTGCCATATTTCTTTAAAATATTCTTTGGCAAAAATTTCTACTAGAATATTTGAAGAAAGTTCATATAAAATAGTGCAAATGTCATCAAAGAAGCTAAAGATTATTCAGAGACATTTATTTTAGGTATCTCTCTAAGGTACATATATTGCCTCCATTGCCATAGTATCTCACCATCTTTAATGTATCCTCACAACATCCCCGTGAGGTACAGAAGTGCTATTAAGCCCATTTACAGATGGGAAACTGAGGCACAGAGAGACTAAATGCCTTGCCCATGGTCACACAGGAAGTCTGTGATGGCGCAAGGAGTTGGTACTGGGTGCCCAGGCTAGCACCTTAAACACTGGGCTATGCTTCCTCAGCCATCTGACTCTCCATTTTAAAACACAAAAAATACATGTACAAGAGTTGCAACTGGGTAGTGGGGTGGGGGCAAGAAGAGATTGGAATAGATGGGAAAAGAAGGGAGAGATCTGGGCTATGGCTCCTTTAAAGGAGTTATGGGAAGATGTAGAAGAATAAGGAAAAATTGGTCAAAAGATGAATCACCAAGATATAAAAGCATGAGACTTCATCAGCGCTATTCTTACCCATGTCGTTCTCATTTCAGTGAGAAGATATATCAGGAAGTGTGCCCTTTGTCCATCTCTTTCTGTACAAGTCACTGATCACAAGTTAGTTTGTATTCTATTGTGTGCAGCATGTTTCAGTGTGGAAGGGAGCTGAATTTGAGGGTGAAAAATCTAGTCAAAGTGTTCCTATTGTGGAAGAGAGACGGAGGAAAGGAATGGTGAAAAAAGATGATTAAAGTGGTAGAGAGATTGTGACTGAGAGGCTTGGGATAAATAGGACACAATGACTAATGACCAGGTCATCCTAGGTCTCTTCAAATCTCCCCCAAGTCCAGGATGCTCAGGAATAGCTTTGAGATGATAAGATTTTCACAGGTTACAGCTTCCCCCTAAAGTAGTGTGAGTCTGAGTACATACAGTGGGAAAAGCATCTGATGCCTGATGTATAGTAACAAAACAAAGCTGTGGCCATAAAAGCAAATCAATAAAAAAGGGAGGCAAAAGCAGGTGAAGAAGTTAATTGCTGGATGTGAGCTAAATAATGTCCCTTCCAGAAGGTTTGTTCACTGACGTCAATGGGTGTCCAAGTATAGCAGGATTTAGCCTTTAGGAAATAAATCCAGATTATGGCCTTGATGGGTTCCCCCCCCAGGGTGCCACCTGGAACTGGAGTACCACTGAGCCTCCCTGACCCACCAGCCTGGGCTTCCCCTCACACTGTGCTGCTGTGAGAAGTTGCAAAGCCCTCCAAGCTTGCCCTTTCACCAGCATTCATGCAGGTAGGGACACACCCAGCTGCAGTTACATGCAGGCTCTCTAGCCACCAGCATCTCAGCCTAGGACCCCAGAGCAGTACCGTCCAGCCCTGGTCAAATCTGGCCAGTATATTGGTTTGACACCTGGTCCACCTCTCCCTCAATGTGAAGAGGACCATGCACACTTGTGGTAACCAAGATAAGATTTTCCCCAGGCACCTTAGTCAAACATACACTGGTTTGGATTAAAATATAAACTTATTTTATAAACTTCAGAAGGATATATTTTAAGTAATTATAAGTAATAGCAAACAGATCAAAGCAGATTACCTATAAACAAAACTGCAAACTGAGCCTAACATACTAGATAGGTAGGATATGAATTAGCAAATTCTCACCCTGAGTGATAACAGACTGGCAGATTCTTAAGGCACAAGCTGCCTTGGCTTTGCAGCTTGCATTTCCCAGGTTTTCATACTCAGTCTAGAAATCCCTTTAGCCTGGGACCATCATTTCCCACAGTTCAGTCTTTGTTCCTCAGGTGTTTCTAGGTGTGTGGTGTTGTAGGGAGAGTGAGGTCCCATCATGATGTCATTTCCCCCCTTTTATATCTTCTTCCCACTCGCTGGAAAGCTTTTTTGCTGTGACCTGGGTCAAACAGTTCCCATGGTGTAGGACTATCTCCGAGAGGTTTCTATTGTACACAGTTCCTAGGGTAACCCTGGTGCTTGTGTGCTTTTCCTCAATCAGCCATTCACATTGTTTGGCCTTTTTACTGTTGTACCTGAAAGGCCACAACATGTTTCAGTTGCACATACTTAGCCAAACTTCATCACTTCACATACAACAGTAGCACATACTATCCAACCTGATATTAATGTTGAACAGATCAAGACTTTTAGAATGGCACCTTACAAGACATACTTTGTACAAAACATATTCTAATTACATGACAGTGGTGAATATTGGAGTGCCAGGGTGTCACAATGACCATTCTCTTCATAGGTGCTGGTGTTTTATTGTGCGTGCGCCTTCGGAATACAGACACTTGAATCCAACTGAAAGACCTGAATTAAAGCTGCCTAACAAGTAGTGTCTCTTAATTTGCCATCTATTACAACACCTCACATGTTTTAGGTTTCTCTGGATATCTTGCATTATACCTGAGTGTAAACAGATTTTATTTGAGTTGGTAAAAGTGCTCTTGTTTGGTACTTCTTGGGTGAGTTCTCACTCTTTCTGCAGGGAGGCCTGATAGCAGCAGTGGGCCACCTCGTGGTTGAGAAATTATTCATCAGAGTACTTTGGTTTGGGGTTTTTCCTGTGTACCAGTATCTGGAATTTTCATTATTCTCTCCGAGCTAATCCCCAGTACAGCAGCAGAGTGAAGTAGGCACTGTGCTCAGGGTTATGTGAGCTGAATCCTGTCAGCTCTCCCTGTGCCATTGTTCTGTGGAGAGCCAGCTCTTGTATTCTGTTAACCATGGTGAGATTTACCCGACGGTCTTTTCCCTGGCTGGACCAGCGAAGAACACTGACTAAAAGCAACATGGCTGCTGATGGAGGAGACCAGGGGTGTGTCTACACTTCAAACGGAGGTGTAATTTCTAGCTTGGGTAGACATACCTGTGTTAGTTCCCACTGAACTAGAGTGCTCAACATAGCAGTGTAGCCACAGCAGGGTGGGTGGTGGGACAGGCTGGCGGCCCTGCGCTTGCCCCTTCTGAGACACTCAGAGTAGCTAGCCCCTCCTATCACTAGTACTGCCACGCTGCATTCTATTTTTAGCATGGTAGCTTGATCAGAGCTACTACAGGTATGTTTCCTTCAGCTGCAAATCACACCTCAGCTCTAAGTGTAGACACAGCTTGTGTGTGTTGGGGAGTCTTTCTAGGCTGAAGGGCTGAGCAAGAGCAGTGGGGAAGGAGGAGTGGGAATGCAAGTACTTGTTAACTTATATGGACTCTCACCTTTCCCACCCCAGCAGCTCAGCAGTTGTTTAGTGTCCCACTCTGGCCAAAGTTTCACAGTAGCTTTCTTGAAGTTCCTTGTCACCTCTTGAATTATATGGCAACAAGGGCAAAGCAGACTGGACCGGAGATGACCAGCTTCTCAGGGTTTATGAAGAAGGGGTTGCTAAAAGCAAAGACAATGAGATAGGGCTTTGAGGTTGCAGCTTTTCCCCTTGTCTTTCTTCTCTGCAATCTATTGTTTGGGTCCCTTAATATCACAGTGAGTATGGGAACCCTAAGGTACCAGAATGCCACCGGGTCATTGGCAGGGCTGACAAAGTGAATGATATAATGGGAAGGGTAGTTGTGAGGTCACCCCATAATGTTTCCTGCAACCACCAAATCCAATATGTGGAAACATATCTCCAAAGTGGGTTGGGGAATATTGTTGAAGTCACATGTGTGGAAGGATTTCAGGATCAGAAATGGGTGCACACCACAAGATGCTCTTCAGGAACAGTCATTTGCATTTTTAAACTAATCTGCTTAGATTCAGATTTTGTTTTTTGCATCTGATTTTCACAAGATGTCTAGTGAGTCAGTTTCCAGGCAGGAATATTTGCTTTTTAAACTAATATTGCAGGATATGTGTGGAGCTGAGCATAAAATTCATAATCATGAGTATTTGCACCAGAAACCTGAATTTGTTTTATGCTATCAGCTGAGGAACTGAAAATGCCTTATGAACTGTATGCCCAGCCAAACAGCTCATATTAAAAATCATGAATTTCAAATACTCAGCAAACAGTTTGTGAGCAATAAATAGGCTGAAATTTGTGCACCAATAACTTCATGGGACAATTTCAAACAAATTTGTGAAAATCATTCTCTGTCCAGACAATTCGCATACAGAGTAAAGAGCTCTATTTGACAGATAAATTGTTTGCTAAGAACAGTTAGCTGTCCTTTGGACACCAAAAGGAAAATTAATTATTATAAAGCCAAGTTTGAATTATTAGTAGTGCTGGAAGATATTCCCCTGTTAAATTTTTCACAGGGTGCCCATTAATTTACTAAGACACAACAAAATCAGACTGTGGTAGCAGACAGGATCCTTGGGATTAAGAATTAGTGATTCAAATTCAGAAAAATGCACTGGGGAAAGGCTGGTATATGAGGACATATTATATACCAGGGAAAGTGTGTGTGACTTGAGATACTCTGTACAGGTTAAAGTCCTGATTAGGAAGAAGCATTCCTGAGATACAACATGCTACAGAACGTAGGATCTAATTGAACACCAAATGGAGGAAATGGTGTCACCAGATATAGCATCAGGGAAGGTTGCATTGACAAGGAACTGGTAAAAGATGGGTTTTGCATATATTCCCACTGTAAAGAGCACGTCAGCAAAAGTTTGAGTGGGTCTCCTAGAAAGTTAAGAACAATTATTTGTGCTTGGCATTCATGGTCATACTTTCAGTTCTCAGTGTCTTTCTGGAATGATTTTCCAGTGAAATTGGATATCTTGTAGACAGACTGTGGGCCAGTGCTTAATTTGTAATGAAAGAGGTGTCAGGGCGCAAGCAATTTTTTTTACTTTCCTAACTGATGCAGCAAGCCCAGAGGTGCTGGGGCTGTGAACTGCCAAGTCCGGAGGTGCTGGGGCTATGAACTGCCAAGTCCAGAGGTGCTGGCGCTATGAACTGCCAAGCCTAGAGGTGCCAGGACTCAGCCCTGGCACAAACTAAGCACTGCTGTGGACCAACTGGAAAAGGAAGAGATATGTGCAAAAACATTGTGCTCACTGAATGCTAACCATTTAGACATACTTCAAAGGGAGAGGGTAAAAACACAGCAGTACTGGGATCTTGGCCAGTCTGAGGGTCAGATCCTTAGCTGGTGTAAATGAGCCCACTTCTATTAAAGGTGGCAATGGAGCCATACTGATTTGCTCCAGCTAAGGATGTGGCTCTGAGCGTGTAAGAAGCTTGTCACTTGGCTAGAGGCAGAAGATCAGAATCTTGCTCAGGGCAATGTTGTTAGAATGTCTGGCAATAGAAGCAGATCGATGTTGAGACACATTAACTAATCATCTGCTTCAAGTCTGGCATTTGTAGTCCCAAAATTGCTGTTAGTTAAATGATATAATATCCTATTAAGAGCATCATAGATACTTACACTTAACATGCATCTAGAGGTTCTCTTTCTAAGACAGCTGATGATCATGTTTGCACAAAGTACTAGTCCTCAAAATCAACCTGATTGACCCTCTGTGGTTAAGTCCCTAATTGAGTGTAATCAAGATTTTAGAACACTGGAAGAGATTGAATATACTAGGTCAAGAATTAATTTTCAGGTGGCAGCAGAAGATGTAGCTAAATAAGATACTTGAGATATATAGTATTTGGATGAGATTCGAAAGAAAAAAAATGGTACTATTCCTGCTTGTTCGGAGGTGCACATGGAGAAAATTAGGGGTTATAAATGAAGTATTTGTATGCCTGCTCAGAGGGGCCCTGGTGGACCAGCTACACTTAGTACAATTAGAAACTAGATAAAAATTATGTTCAGGCAGCTGGAGCTGAAGCTTATTTGTGCTGCACACTGATGGAGAGGGTGTCTGCAGGAAGAGCAGTAGGGGTTTCATATCTTCTAGTCATAACAGTAGCATGCAGTAGCCAAGAGAGGTGATGGTGGTACCCTATAAACAAAATGAACTCTGACTTCGTAACAGCCACAGCAACCATGATCAGCTGGTGCTCCCCATATGTGAAAACTGAAGAATCAGTGATTGCAAGAGAGGCAGAGAAACAATTTACCGTGGTGTGTACTGACGTTGGTAAATCTGTTTCTGATTGATTGTGTTGTTCCCTTGCCCCAATCTTAGAGTCTCGGGTGTGCTGGTTCTCGATGACATTCAGGACCTGCTGGGCCTCACAAGACCTAGACATGATTTCACATTCTGGGAAGATCCATTCCTGACACAGATTTTGGGAACCACCAAAGACAGAATTTCCCTCAAATAATGTATCCCTAATACATACCTCATGCCAGAAAGTCTAACCAATTGGTCTAAAGTTAGCATAATGTAGTGCAGTCACAGGGAATGTGAGTTTGGATGCTGCTGAGGCCCCAGGATTTGCAGAATCTGGCAGTGCTATGGTGACGTTTCACACAGTGGGGGTAGGAAGGGGCCACAGACTTGAGGAGCAGCATCTATGGCTTTTAGATGGAGCCTGGTGTTGTGTCCCAGATTACTGAGAACTCCCTGAATCGAAGCACTGAGACTCAGTGAAGAGGCACGTAACTTTCACCTTTGACGCTCATGTCGGCACTATGCAGTTACGTGCACAGTACTGACTAATACACAGCAATGTTCTCTATGAGGGTGTGAGTTCTAATGTGCACAAATGTGTTGCACATTAATTGGTCCATGTAGACCTGGCTGATGCACGCTGAGGTTCCCTAATGGGCTTTAATGTAGTGCTGTTTAAAGCGCACTAGGGAGCCATGGTGTACCATGTGACTGGCATCCGAGTGCTTCCTGTCCCCGGGGGGCAATTGGACTGAAGGATTTGCACAGTGGTCTTGCCATACCGCTTGCCCATTCCCAATGCCCTGACAATGGGGCTGCAGAGGGAGCCCCCGTGGAACTGGGCCACCTGCTGTGTGTGGACTTCCGAGCTAGGGGTAATTTTCCCTGCATGTGCACACCTCCTCGCACTAGGGCATGTATAAATAGTAGTGTAGCCATGCTAGCCCTGGTAGTGACAGTGGAGGCTTGGCTGAGCCATGCTGAGTACAAACCTGCCTGAAACCAGTGGGTACATAGTCTGCATGTCTCAGCCCTGCTTCTGCCACCCGCACCCGTCCTACCATGATACTTGTTCCAGCTCAATGAGCACTAATGTGAGTGTGTGCGCGAGAGCCGGGGAATCCCATCCCATCTTCATAGTATAGACAGGGCCTAAGACTAAAAACATCGATAGGGCTCCCATACGTCTGGGTTTTCCCGGACATTTCCTCCTCTTTGATCCTCTGGCTGGGCAGATTTTTCAAATAAAAGGAAATGTCCAGGGATTTTGCGGCACAGACGTTGCACCTCAGAAATTGCATCCCAATTGGTCCCTCCACTGCAGCTGTAGCTGCCAGATCCTGCCCACCCAGGCCCTGGTTCCCAGCCCTGGGGAGGGGGAGAGGCCTGAAGGGAGGCACTGACTGGCGGCTAGTGCTGCGTCCTGGGCTGCCCTGCTACCATGACAGGAAGCAACACTGTCTCCCACATCAAGAGTGAGGCCGCAGGTACCCCCTCCTCTGCTCTCCAAACACCCCCTCCCATCCCAGTACACACACACCCCTCCAGCACCCCCCAGGTACCCCTCCCAGTATATCCCCCCCAGTACCCCCAAATATCTCCTCCAGTACTGCCCAACTGCATCCCCTCCTCCAACTCCCCTTCTATCCCCCTCCGACAGTGTCCTCTCTTTGGGAACCTGAAAGATGGTAACCAGATTTTCTTCTAGTATCCTATTTCCAGGACAGGTTTGATTTTCTAGATTTCTTATCCTAATGAAATCCAGATGTGTGCTCTAATACATCATCACAATAACAGGTGAGGGAAAGTAATGGAAATTCTTCTGGATACAAGTCCTTTTAGACCTATAGCCGATTGAAATAGGCTCTTAGAAGAATTCTAATGAATTCGCTCCTCTTCAAAGAGAATAACAGCAGTATTGGTACCTCTATGAATACTACAGAGAAACTTAAAATAACTGGTGTATAGTAGCTTCTTAAAGTGGTAAAGCCAGATCCTCAGCTGGTATAAACAGGCATAACTCCACTGATTTCATTTACACCCGGGAAAGATCTGAATCATCTGCTTCTTTGTATGGCTCATGTAGATCTACATCTGACCCATGATGTCAATACAAGTAAGCAAAAAAATGTGACCTAAAGTTCCTTGATAATTGGCCTATATTTAATGAAGTTCCCCATTTGAGGAATGGCGCCATGTGTTTATTTTACGAACTGATCTTTTGATGGATGCATACATTTAAGAAAACCAACAAAATTAAACCCCACGACTCGTTGCAAATTGCATGGTGACTGTGTTGCTTGCTTTATTTATTTTGAAATTCCAAGTGTGGCAATGATTGGCAACGATTGGCTTGAATTCCTACATGTAAGCCTGCTGCTATGGGCTGAGTGTGGGCCAGTGTCTTACAATAGCTGATAAGTTACGGAGCGTTGTCAAGCTATATTCTTATTTTATGAAGCATACCGTAATTACCCATGTAGTAAGATCATTGCATGATACGCTCCAGAAAGCAGCTCTATACCTTGGTAAAGCTGCCGGAGGATTTCAGTCTATAACCCCCTCAAATTGCAGTAATAGCATTGGGAGACGTCGGGGCTCAGCACCTCACATATGGTGCTTGTCTTCCAGAATTGGAACCTACTTTGCAACAACCAATTGCAACTGCCTGGTTGTAAAGGTGATAAAAATGTACGTGCTGTGTTTACGTAGGGGTGTGCATTCAATCTCAGGCATTGTTCAACGCTATTTCATTTTAACTTGCAAATAAGTATTTGATGTTGGCTAAGACTAACCTTCAGGCATGCCTCAGCGCATGTAAGCAAGAGTTGATTCTGTGCTTCTGAAAAGTCCGCTTCTTGAATTAGGATTCAAGAGTTGCAAGAAGAGTCTATTTTTGGCTACCCTTAATACTGCAGCGTGGGGTAGATCTTGCCTCTCCTCCACAGCCATGGACGGCTCCAGCTATAGTGGAGCTGGCCTGTTTCTCATGTGTGGAGAGAGTGGGGAAGTTGTGCAAATAATAAGGCAGGTTATTCATATATCGGTGTTTGCAATGCCTACTTCAGAGGCGCTTCCATGGAGAGTCCTGTGCATTCATGTTTGGTGCGTGGGTCAGGAGAGTGGGTCTGGCTGAAAATTTTCAGTTGAAAAATGGGGGTTTTTTTGTAATGAAAAAAATCATGGAGAACTTCTGTTTCTTTTGAATTTTCCCTGTTCTTCACTGTTTCTGATTATCACATGGCTGATGCTTCCTGCTTGGTCCTTTTACATTGGGACTGGCCAGAGTTTTGTTCACAAAACTCAAAATCTGTGTAATCAACTAAATTCATCCTTGGTATAACTCCACTGATCTGAGCCTGAACTTTGCACTTCTTTAAAATCCAGTGATTGAAGATCCTATAGATCTTTAAAATATGAATGATTTTAGCCTCTCAATATCCCATGAAGTAAGTGGGTATTATTACCCCCATTTCACAGGAGGGATGCTGAGGCTCAAGGGAGTTAAATTAGTTGCCTTCTGTAATGGAGGATGTCTGGCAGACCTGAGAGAGACAGCTCAGATCTACTGACTTCCAGTATGTGCATTAACCGTAAGATCATCCTCCCTCACTTTGTACACAAAGGGATCTTTCACCTAAGGATGCATAGGGCCCAGCTTGTATAATTCTAATGAGCACTGACGAGTTCACTAAAATGAACTCCCTGCTGACTGATGACACTCTAGACTCCAGAAAATGCAGTCAGGAAGAAATACAGAGAGGTTTACATATATGGCACTAAGAGTAGCAGGATGAAGGATAATGTAGAAAGAAAGAGGACAGTAGCCTCCTCCAGAGAACACTCCACAGTTCAGTTCCCTTTTCCTTATTTTAAAATCACTCCATATTAAATGCTGTCTTGCAAAGGGAGACCATTTACAAAGCTAAAACTGTCTGCACAGCTAAAACTCTGGCCAAACGCTGGGATCGCCCTTTAAAACACAATATGGCTGACAATGGGAAGAGCTCTGAGAAAACAGTTTGGTATCTACTCTTCTGTACTGTGCCACATGGCAGAGCTCAATGTACTGAGACAGAGGTGTTCTCCTGAATGGTTGGACTGCAAGATGGGTACCATTTGTTAGCAGAATACTTCAGCACCCTCCCTGCAGAAATAAGGACAAACCTATTTAGGTTCATATGGAAATTTATCAACGTATTTAGTACACGTGCTCCCCATCGGCCCCTTGCATTCAAATATCCGAACTCTCTGTGAATCTTACCCTCTCCTGGGAAATGCAAGGAGCGTGTGTGGAAGAGAACTGGAGAGACTGCGTGTAAGTGATGCTGTAGAACTGTACCGGCATGTTTCTTCAATTCGTCTGAGCATGTCAATGTATTAAACCTGTTAAATTCACAGTGAAACAGAATTTTATTATTAAACCCCCTCATTTTTAGCTCTGTGTATCCCCATACTGAGAATCAGAGCAATTTGCAGTGCACTACTCAAAAGTGAGGTGTGTGTGTGTGAGAGAGAGAGAGAGAGAGAGAGAATTCCTCACTTCAGTGTTCCCCCTGACCCAGATGTGGCGATAAATAGAGGTTCCGGATCCTGCAGACTGACAAACCAGCTGCTATTCTCAGACAAGCTACCATGTCACGGAAAGGATCTCTAGCAGACTCCAGACTTGAGGCAGAGTTGGTGGTAAGGGCAGGAGTTCCTTCTTCAGCTCAGTGAAGCTGAAGAAAAGCAGCTGAGTTCTTTGCTGAGCGTGGTAAATCAGAGCAAATGAGACGTATCCAAAGCAGGAAGCCAGAAAAAGAACAAATGGTATTTTTGCCAAGAGTCACGCTGCAACAAAGGAACAGCAATGTAGCAGTTTAGCTTCCCAAACCAACTTTATTCACACAGTGACAACGTAGGCAGCCTGTAACGCTGAGAACATGCAGGCAATCTTACTGAGATTAAACCACATAGATGGGTGACCTTGTTATAAAATCCTGGAAATTGTTCATAGCAGGGCCCTAAAGACCAGCCCTTGCAGAGCAGGAAAGACCCTTACCCTCCAAATTAAGGTTCCAATTCCTTTCAATGAGGAATGGTCAACAGCTGCTAGCCCTTTCCATGGGACTGACTGTCCATGCTACAGCCCGTCTCACGGATGGCTGGGCCCTTGCACGGGTGTATTTCCTCCACTGAAAACTGGGAGGCCTTATCCTGGGGATGCAGATCTCTTTAAAACGCATCAGTGCATGGGAAGCTGAACAAGCAAGGTGCTTGGTTATGGTTTTCATGGCAAGAACTACTGAGCTGAGCTATCGGCCGGTCTCTAAGAGAAAAACAGGGAGAGTGAATGTAATGAAAAGTGACGGTGGAAACAAATGTACATGGCAGAAGCAGTAGCAACTTGAGAGGGAAGCCTCCATAGGGTGAAGCTGAAACAATGAATGTGGTTAAACATCCCAGCAAAACGTGATGTTGAATAGCAAATTCTCTGTAACAGAATCCAGTGTGGTGAAAGATGGGGGTTAAATGACATTGTCCCTGTACACACATGGTCTAGGCGCATAAGCCTAAAATAATACTTTGGTGCCCATCGCTCTGTGTTTACGGAATTTTTTTAACCATGCACGGGTCAGGTACTCAGTTTTATGCTTTCTCTGAAGGAAGGTGCCTCAGGTGTTGTACTGTGGAATCCAGGCTGGAGTGCTGATTCTGTACAGACTCTGAGGGAAGGATATCGTGAAATGAGCTCTTCTTGCAATGACCATGCAGGAGTACAGCTGTTCAGGGCATTTGTCTTGCAGGTCTCCTCTGAGTATCAAGGAATGTTGATCCTGTCTGAGTGAGTTTGATATCTGGTGACATCTATCAGCTACTTCTGTGGCCCTCATTACCATATATCTGAGCACCTCACAATCTTCTGATGTAATTTATCCTCCATGTCCCTCTAATGAAGGGAAGTCCTACAGTCCCCATTTTACAGATGAGGAACTGAGGGACAGAGAAATTAAGTGACTTGCCCAGGGTCATATAGGAAATCTGTGGCAGAGCATGAAATTGACCCTGGGACTCCTGAGACTCATGTTAGCTCCCTAACCACTGTCATACCCTTCCTCCCCAGCCTGAGCAGCTCAACTTAGTATAATTTTCAAACTCAGTCTTCAAGGTAATACTAAGCTAGAGCTAGACTTCTAGTGGCAGCTTTTGATATGGCACACCGCAAGCTTTCCTTTAAAAGGAAACAGACAAAAGAGAGCCATACAAAGCTTAAGCTGATTAATGTCTGTTATGTTTTCTTTCTAATGAAGACTGTTATGTAACAGGTTGAAAAACAATTTCTGGAATACAGAATTTAAACATGGAATAAAACATGTTCTTGCTTAACAGCAGAATTCCTCAGTGAGGGAAGCTGATGGAGCTTGAAGTTTGTGTCTTTCAGTTAGAAGTGTCTGTTTCCAATTCGTGAACCTTGTACAGTAAAGAAAAGTTTACACTATGCAAAATAATTGTTGGCATTTCACCTGGCCTCTGGAAGGCTTGTAATGCTCTTTCCAAAGACAAAAATCCTCCTCACATTTAAGTGATCCAAGAACTGTTGCGCTAGCCCTTTCTCTGGGAAAGCCCTGAGACCCTCGCCATTCATGCTGAGTCTGTGGTAGCGTGGCTGGGAGCCCAACGTGTTCCAGCTGCACTGACTCAGCTGGTCCTCACAGTGCAACCCCACAATCTTCCTGCCCACTGTTCTGGAAATGGGACCATTGGTGTGTTTTGCTTCGACTCCAGGGCATCCCATGGGTGCAATTCTTTTGGAAGCCTTTACATGTAAAGCACACTCTTAGGCTGCGATTGGGCAAAGTGGGTAAGTGTTGAATCATCTCATTGAGTTCAGTGGCATGCCTCACGTTTTTAAATTTAAGCATGCACTTGAGTACCTTTCTGAACTGGGGCCCTACTCAGCAGCTATTTTGTGCTCTTTGCCCCCTGCTTTGGAGCCGGAACCCATGCCTTCTGCTTTTGTGCTCTTTGCCCCCTGCTTTGGGGCCGGAACCCATGCCTTCTGCTTTTGTGCTCTTTGCCCCCTGCTTTGGGGCCGGAACCCATGCCTTCTGCTTTTGTGCTCTTTGCCCCCTGCTTTGGGGCCGGAACCCATGCCTTCTGCTTTTGTGCTCTTTGCCCCCTGCTTTGGGGCTGGAACCCATGCCTTCTGCTTTTGTGCTCTTTGCCCCCTGCTTTGGAGTCGGAACCCATGCCTTCTGCTTTTGTGCTCTTTGCCCCCTGCTTTGGGGCCGGAACCCATGCCTTCTGCTTTTGTGCTCTTTGCCCCCTGCTTTGGGGCCGGAACCCATGCCTTCTGCTTTTGTGCTCTTTGCCCCCTGCTTTGGGGCTGGAACCCATGCCTTCTGCTTTTGTGCTCTTTGCCCCCTGCTTTGGAGTCGGAACCCATGCCTTCTGCTTTTGTGCTCTTTGCCCCCTGCTTTGGGGCCGGAACCCATGCCTTCTGCTTTTGTGCTCTTTGCCCCCTGCTTTGGGGCTGGAACCCATGCCTTCTGCTTTTGTGCTCTTTGCCCCCTGCTTTGGGGCTGGAACCCATGCCTTCTGCTTTTGTGCTCTTTGCCCCCTGCTTTGGAGCCGGAACCCATGCCTTCTGCTTTTGTGCTCTTTGCCCCCTGCTTTGGAGCCGGAACCCATGCCTTCTGCTTTTGTGCTCTTTGCCCCCTGCTTTGGGGCCGGAACCCATGCCTTCTGCTTTTGTGCTCTTTGCCCCCTGCTTTGGGGCCGGAACCCATGCCTTCTGCTTTTGTGCTCTTTGCCCCCTGCTTTGGGGCTGGAACCCATGCCTTCTGCTTTTGTGCTCTTTGCCCCCTGCTTTGGAGCCGGAACCCATGCCTTCTGCTTTTGTGCTCTTTGCCCCCTGCTTTGGAGCCGGAACCCATGCCTTCTGCTTTTGTGCTCTTTGCCCCCTGCTTTGGGGCTGGAACCCATGCCTTCTGCTTTTGTGCTCTTTGCCCCCTGCTTTGGGGCTGGAACCCATGCCTTCTGCTTTTGTGCTCTTTGCCCCCTGCTTTGGAGCCGGAACCCATGCCTTCTGCTTTTGTGCTCTTTGCCCCCTGCTTTGGAGCCGGAACCCATGCCTTCTGCTTTTGTGCTCTTTGCCCCCTGCTTTGGAGCCGGAACCCATGCCTTCTGCTTTTGTGCTCTTTGCCCCCTGCTTTGGGGCCGGAACCCATGCCTTCTGCTTTTGTGCTCTTTGCCCCCTGCTTTGGGGCCGGAACCCATGCCTTCTGCTTTTGTGCTCTTTGCCCACTGCTTTGGGGCTGGAACCCATGCCTTCTGCTTTTGTGCTCTTTGTCCCCTGCTTTGGAGCCGGAACCCATGCCTTCTGCTTTTGTGCTCTTTGCCCCCTGCTTTGGAGCCGGAACCCATGCCTTCTGCTTTTGTGCTCTTTGCCCCCTGCTTTGGAGCCGGAACCCATGCCTTCTGCTTTTGTGCTCTTTGCCCCCTGCTTTGGAGCCGGAACCCATGCCTTCTGCTTTTGTGCTCTTTGCCCCCTGCTTTGGGGCCGGAACCCATGCCTTCTGCTTTTGTGCTCTTTGCCCCCTGCTTTGGGGCCGGAACCCATGCCTTCTGCTTTTGTGCTCTTTGCCCCCTGCTTTGGGGCTGGAACCCATGCCTTCTGCTTTTGTGCTCTTTGCCCCCTGCTTTGGAGCCGGAACCCATGCCTTCTGCTTTTGTGCTCTTTGCCCCCTGCTTTGGAGCCGGAACCCATGCCTTCTGCTTTTGTGCTCTTTGCCCCCTGCTTTGGAGCCGGAACCCATGCCTTCTGCTTTTGTGCTCTTTGCCTCCTGCTTTGTGGCCGGAACCCATGCCTTCTGCTTTTGTGCTCTTTGCCCCCTGCTTTGTGGCCGGAACCCATGCCTTCTGCTTTTGTGCTCTTTGCCCCCTGCTTTGGGGCCGGAACCCATGCCTTCTGCTTTTGTGCTCTTTGCCCCCTGCTTTGGGGCTGGAACCCATGCCTTCTGCTTTTGTGCTCTTTGCCCCCTGCTTTGGGGATGGAACCCATGCCTTCTGCTTTTGTGCTCTTTGCCCCCTGCTTTGGGGATGGAACCCATGCCTTCTGCTTTTGTACTCTTTGCCCCCTGCTTTGGGGCCGGAACCCATGCCTTCTGCTTTTGTGCTCTTTGCCCCCTGCTTTGGAGATGAAACCCATGCCTTCTGCTTTTGTGCTCTTTGCCCCCTGCTTTGGAGATGAAACCCATGCCTTCTGCTTTTGTGCTCTTTGCCCCCTGCTTTGGGGACGGAACCCATGCCTTCTGCTTTTGTGCTCTTTGCCCCCTGCTTTGGAGCCGGAACCCATGCCTTCTGCTTTTGTGCTCTTTGCCCCCTGCTTTGGAGCCGGAACCCATGCCTTCTGCTTTTGTGCTCTTTGCCCCCTGCTTTGGGGCCGGAACCCATGCCTTCTGCTTTTGTGCTCTTTGCCCCCTGCTTTGGGGCCGGAACCCATGCCTTCTGCTTTTGTGCTCTTTGCCCCCTGCTTTGGGGCTGGAACCCATGCCTTCTGCTTTTGTGCTCTTTGCCCCCTGCTTTGGAGCCGGAACCCATGCCTTCTGCGTTTGTGCTCTTTGCCCCCTGCTTTGGAGCCGGAACCCATGCCTTCTGCTTTTGTGCTCTTTGCCCCCTGCTTTGGAGCCGGAACCCATGCCTTCTGCTTTTGTGCTCTTTGCCCCCTGCTTTGGAGCCGGAACCCATGCCTTCTGCTTTTGTGCTCTTTGCCCCCTGCTTTGGGGCCGGAACCCATGCCTTCTGCTTTTGTGCTCTTTGCCCCCTGCTTTGGGGCCGGAACCCATGCCTTCTGCTTTTGTGCTCTTTGCCCCCTGCTTTGGGGCTGGAACCCATGCCTTCTGCTTTTGTGCTCTTTGCCCCCTGCTTTGGAGCCGGAACCCATACCTTCTGCTTTTGTGCTCTTTGCCCCCTGCTTTGGAGCCGGAACCCATGCCTTCTGCTTTTGTGCTCTTTGCCCCCTGCTTTGGAGCCGGAACCCATGCCTTCTGCTTTTGTGCTCTTTGCCTCCTGCTTTGTGGCCGGAACCCATGCCTTCTGCTTTTGTGCTCTTTGCCCCCTGCTTTGGGGCCGGAACCCATGCCTTCTGCTTTTGTGCTCTTTGCCCCCTGCTTTGGGGCTGGAACCCATGCCTTCTGCTTTTGTGCTCTTTGCCCCCTGCTTTGGGGATGGAACCCATGCCTTCTGCTTTTGTGCTCTTTGCCCCCTGCTTTGGGGATGGAACCCATGCCTTCTGCTTTTGTACTCTTTGCCCCCTGCTTTGGGGCCGGAACCCATGCCTTCTGCTTTTGTGCTCTTTGCCCCCTGCTTTGGAGATGAAACCCATGCCTTCTGCTTTTGTGCTCTTTGCCCCCTGCTTTGGAGATGAAACCCATGCCTTCTGCTTTTGTGCTCTTTGCCCCCTGCTTTGGGGACGGAACCCATGCCTTCTTCAACAAAGGGAGCTTCCTGTTGTGCTGCAAGCTGGCCACCTGGAACACGTTGGCACCAGCAGTGGGATCTGAGGTTGTGATATTTGGTCCAAGCTGAACTTCACCTGTTAGAACATCTCTATATATGCTAAGATGTCCCAGCAGCTGGACACACTGCTTTAGGGGCAATGCAACTCAACAGTAGGAACCTGGAAGAGTGATCTGATAAGGGCTGTGTTTTGCTGCTGTTTTCAGGGCAGTGCTTTTGAAAAGTTAAAAAATGTTACTTGCAAGTGTTTTAATTTACATTTTATTGAAACCCTTCCCACAAGAACTGATGAGGTTCAATAAGGATAAGTGCAGGGTCCTGCACTTAGGACGGAAGAACCCAATGCACAGCTACAGACTAGGGACCGAATGGCTAGGCAGCAGTTCTGCGGAAAAGGACCTAGGGGTGACAGTGGACGAGAAGCTGGATATGAGTCAGCAGTGTGCCCTTGTTGCCAAGAAGGCCAATGGCATTTTGGGATGTATAAGTCGGGGCATAGCGAGAAGATCGAGGGACGTGATCGTTCCCCTCTATTCGACATTGGTGAGGCCTCATCTGGAGTACTGTGTCCAGTTTTGGGCCCCACACTTCAAGAAGGATGTGGATAAATTGGAGAGAGTCCAGCGAAGGGCAACAAAAATGATTAGGGGTCTGGAACACATGACTTATGAGGAGAGGCTGAGGGAGCTGGGATTGTTTAGCCTGCAGAAGAGAAGAATGAGGGGGGATTTGATAGCTGCTTTCAACTACCTGAAAGGGGGTTCCAAAGAGGATGGCTCTAGACTGTTCTCAGTGGTAGCAGATGACAGAATGAGGAGTAATGGTCTCAAGTTGCAGTGGGGGAGGTTTAGATTGGATATTAGGAAAAACTTTTTCACTAAGAGGGTGGTGAAACACTGGAATGCGTTACCTAGGGAGGTGGTAGAATCTCCTTCCTTAGAGGTTTTTAAGGTCAGGCTTGACAAAGCCCTGGCTGGGATGATTTAACTGGGAATTGGTCCTGCTTCGAGCAGGGGGTTGGACTAGATGACCTTCTGGGGTCCCTTCCAACCCTGATATTCTATGATTCTATGATTCTAAGAAGGGGAGAATGTGGGGAAACCCCCAAAGCAGCAAGGTAAAGGAATGTGGGTGGGAAAGGAATGGAAGGAAGGAAGTCAGTGAGGGGAAAGGAGAGCGACATCTTGGTAAAGTCAGACCAGGCTTTTCAAAATTGTCTGAAGTCCCTTTTCTCTGCAACGTTACCTGCCTTTTAGCTGCCAGGTCAGCCAGATCGCTGGACTAGGTGCTATCCCTGGAGGCAGCCTGCTCTTCCATCTGAACAGTATGCTGTGCGGCTCCAGACCCTGCTCTGGAGAGCCAAGCTTTCCGTGAGTTGGAGAGCTTTCAAGATGATAGGGCCAACCCCCAAAACACAGATCCTGGAAATAATTTGTAAGGAGGTCTCCATTGCCATATTAGCCCTCTGACGTTCATCTGCCCAAAAGGATTGTATCTTGGGATGGGCCCAACGCCAGTGTGTGTCCTCTTGAGCAGGAGTTTGTTTGGCAAGGTCCACGACCATAACCCATGCCAGGACTAGTGGGAACGAAATGTAATTTTCTGTCTAATCATCCTTCATGGTACATTGATAGTACAATGTTTCATGTTTTGCAAGGTCTTTCCGTATTGGTCAGCATTCAAGCATCAGCCCAGGCCCAGGCAATCTAAATTAGGAAGGGTGTTTTGGGCCAAGAAATTGTAGCAGGCTACAGTAGATGGGGTGAATCTATGGAGCTTTCTTCACGTTGGTGTTGCTGGCACTTCCAGGGCATCAAGACCAAATAGATCCTTCAAGAGATGCATAAGTTGTAGGTAATACCATGCCGTTGGACCAAGTAGGTTGTATTGTTGTGGTGTTTGGAATGGCAAAAGCCGATCCTCTGAGATCATTCGAGAGTCCCAAACCAGCCCCTTATCCACCTACTTTTGCCACATCCATGGTCTCTTGTTGATTTTCAACAATGGGTTCCCCCAAACTGCAGCATCAATGTCTGAGAAGGGGTGGAATTTAGATTTTCTAGCCAAACTGGCCCATGTTTGTTTGACAGCCAATATTGTAGGGAACATTTAAAGATCAAAATGGTAATAGGCTGAACCCAGTATTCCTGCCGATGGGAAGGGATGGACCAACTCCCATTCCGCCAGTATCCAAGGTGGGGTCTCCCATGAGATGTTCTGGAGCCCCAGTGGTGCCTCGCTAAGGATAAAGGCTGTCTGATAGTGCTGCAAGCTGGGGAAATGGAAGCCTCCGGATCGGCCTGGGAGTTGCAGTTTACATGAAGCCAGTCTTGGCTACCCTCCTTGCCCGCAAGAAATATTTTCAAAATTTCGTTCCATTTCCTAAAATAAAAGGGAGGAATATTAACTGGGAGACCTCTCAGGAAGGGAAGCACATTCATATTGATAATATTAATATTCCACCAAAGGGTCAGGGTTCTCCATTTGCCCAAATCTCTCACTCCTTTGGCTGAGACGGACTCTAGATTAATTTTGACCAGATTCTCCTCCTCTCTGGGGATGGGTATCCTTAAATGTTTTGTATGTTTGGGTTGACACCTAACACGCCAATGATCAGAGGTTCCTCTGTGAGCATGTTTGCTTTTTCCCAGAATGTCTCACTTATGCCAGTTGCTTTTATATCCCCAGAGGTGATTTAAGAGGTGATCCCCAGAGGTTAGATACAGAATCGTTCGGTTTAGAGACAAGAACAAGAGCACTGTCAACATAAAACACAATCTTGTGCTCTATGCAGTGTTGTAGCTGTGTTGGTCCCAGGATAATAGAGACGTAAAGTGGCTGAGGTAATATCTTGTATTAGACCAACTTCTGTTGGTGAGAGAGACAAGCTTTGGAGCTTACATAGCGCTCTGAATCTGAAGAAGAGCTCTGGGTAAGCTCCAAATCTTGTCTCTCTCACTAACAGATGTTGGTCCAATAAAAGATATTGTTTTCCCCACCTTGTTAATCTTGTGCTCTGTTTGGCCAATACTGATGCCATGTATGAGTTGATTTGTATGGATAGCAATAGCTAAAGGCTCTAGAATTAGATCAAAGAGCAAGGGTGAGAAGGGATGTTACTTAAATGTAAAGAAAATTAAAATATTTTGCAATATTTTTTCATGTTTTTACACCCCACTTTCTCCAGTAATGGTGATTGGACTATAATTGACAAGTATAAAAGAACTCCAGTGTTGGTGCACCACGGGCATGTTCTCGTGCATTACTTGCACAGTACAGAGGACATCCCTAGTGTTTGCATGCCCGTCACTGGCAGTTGCTGTCCAGTTCTTTACCATGAGGACTGGCTCTGGCTGGGGAATACCGCTGCTTGCTGTGCGTACTCATTCGGGAATACTTAGAATAGTACCCTGTTGCTTTAGCAAAGTTTGTGCAAAATAAAGCAGGGCAAAATAACAAAGGAGACACATTCAAATAGCAGTGTCAGGCTTCTTCAGAGGCACCTCTATCTTTCCTTAAGCCTCCCAAAGGCACCTTCAGCCTATTCCTTGAAACCACTAACTTAAACCAGGGATCAGCAACCTTTGGCCAGCGACCCACCAGGGTAAGCCCCCTGGCGGGCCGGGCCAGTTTGTTTACCTGCCGTGTCCAGAGGTTCAGCTGATCACAGCTCCCACTGGCCGCGGTTCGCCGCACCAGGCCAATGGGGGCTGCGGGAAGTGGCGCGGGCTGAGGGATGTGCTGGCCACTGCTTCCCACAGCCCCCATTGGCCTGGAGTAGTGAACCACGGCCAGTGGGATCTGCGATCGGCCTAACCTGTGGATGCAGCAGTTAAACAAACCGGCCCGGCCCACCAGTGGGCTTACCCTGGCAGGCCGCGTGCCAAAGGTTGCCGATCCCTGCCTTAAACCATACATTACAATATGTTTTATCATTTAGTCTTTAACCCTCAAATCAGACTGTGCAGGGACCAACAGCACTTACTCCAAAAGGACCCTAGAAGCTGAAGCAAAGAAGCACAACAAATTGGTTTATAAAACAACTGATGCCTCTAAAACTGCAGTACTGCATAGTTCGTTTTGTCATTTCATGCAAAAGGTCTCTCTTTGCTGAGGCTGCAAAGTTTGGGGCAGGGAGAGGGGAGAACCCACTGCCTATTCTTCAAATCATGTACACTGGGTTTTGAAAAATTAGAAAATCCTTTTATTTAATTCAACATCCTTTTAAAGTGTATCTGGAGGAGACTAATTACACATGACAGTCAAACTGCTAGTGGGCCTTATTGTAATGTGACTAGAATCATAGATTCCAAGGCCAGAAGGGACCACTGTGATCACCTAATTTGTCCTGCTGTATAACACAGGCCATAGGCCTTCCTCAAAGTAATTCCTAGAACAGATATTTTAGGAAAACATCCAATTTGATTTACCAGTTGTCAGTGGTAGAGAATCCACCAGGACCCTTAGTAAATTGTTCCAATAGTTATTTACTCTCATCGTTAAAAATGTATACCTTATTTCCAGTCTGAATTTGTCTAGCTTCAGTTTCCAACCATTGGATCATGCTATACCTGTCTCTGCTAGATTGAAGAGCCCATTATTAAATATTTGTTTCCCATGTAGATGCGTAATCAATTCACCCCTTAACCTTCTCTTTGTTAAGTTATATAGATAGACTCAATGAGCTCAATCATTATAAGGTATATCTTCTAATCATTTAATCATTCTCATGGCTCTTCTTTGAACCCTCTCCAATTTATCAACATCCTTCTTGAATTGTGGGCACCAGACCTGGAAATGGTATTCCAGCAGTGGTCACACAAATGCCAAATACAGAGGGAGAATAACCTCTCTACTTCTACTCAAAATTCCCCTGTCTATGGATCCAAAAGATTGTATTAGGTGTTTGGCTACAGCATCATTTTGGGAGCTCATGTTCTGCTGATTACCCACTAAAAACTCCAAATCTTTTTTCAGAGTTATTACTTCCCAGGATAGAGTTCCCCATCCTATGAGTATGGCCTACGTTTTTTGTTCCTAGATACATATGTTTACATTTCGCCATACTAAAATACATATTGTTTGCTTGCACTCAATTACAAGAGATCCAGATTGCTCTGAATCAGTTACCTGTCCTCTTCCTTATTTACTAGTCCCCCAATTTTTGTGTCAGCTGCAAAATTTACCAGTGATTTTATGTTTTCTTCCAGGTCATTAATAAAAATGTTAAATAGCACAGGGCCAAGAATCAATCTTGGAGGGACTCCACTGGAAACACCTGCTTGATGACAATTCTCTGTTTATAATTATATTTAGTTAAATGGTTATCCATTTATATATGATAGCATCAGTTAGCCAGTTTGTAATCCATTTATGGTGTGCCATGTTAATTTTATATTGTTCTAGCTTTTTAATCAAAATGTTGTGCGGCACAAAGTCAATTGCCTTACAGAAGTCTAAGTATATTTCGTTAACACTATTACCTTTATCAATCAAATTTGTAAGTTTGATCAGCTATTTTTCATAAACATGTGTTAATTTGCATTAATTACATTACCTTCCTTTAATTCTCTATTGAGTCCTTTATCAGCTGCTCCATTACCTTGCCCTAGATTGAGGACAGGCTGGAGGACAGGATAATTACTCATGTCATCTGGTTTACCCTTTTAAAAAAGTGGTAAAACATTAGTTTTCTGGAACTTCCTTAGTGCTCCATGACTTACTGAAAATCAACATTAATGGTCCAGGAAGCTCCTCAGCCAGCTCTTTTAAAACTCTTCAATGCAACTTATCTGGATCTGCTGATTTTAAAATGTCTAACTTTAGTAGCTTCTGTAGAACATCCTTCAGAGAAACTAGTGGAATGGAAAGAGTTTTATTACCATATGATAAGACTATATTATCTATTTCCCCCCAAATACAGAACAGAAATATTTATTGAACACTTCTGCCTTTTCTGCCTTATTATTAATAATTCTACCTTTTTTGTCTCATAATGGACCAATACCATTATTAGACTACCAAAAATGCTTAGGGCATGTCTGTATGAGAAACTTGCATTTGTATTACTTGGATCAGCTTTCAAACTGATCTAGTTAAGCCAAAGGCCATGTGGATCCTCTTATTTTGGTATGAGTGTCTTACTTCAGTTTATTCTTAACTGCCTTAAGCTAAACTGAAAGAAGAGTCTCCACACAGCCTCTTGGGTCTGGTTTAAATTCACACCTTTAAGTTACACAAGCACACCTTTCTTGGTAGAAGTGCCCTTTATACAGGCTTAGTTGGAGACAATAAGGGTTGAATGTCAGATCCACACCTCAGATCCACCAAAGCACCTCTACTAAGCTAAGGCTACAATTACCATTAACTGGTTCAGCTAATTTGTAGTTAAAGCACAGTGACTCTTTCGATACTGGAAACTTGGGAGCAAGGTAGGAGTGTGACCAAAGGAGGCACTCATATGAAAAAAACAAAACAACACCCCCCTGCCCCCCCCCCAAAACAAAAAACCTGTTAGAGTAAGTTTTACAAATCTAATTGCTTGTTCATGATTTGGCTATATTGTATGGTAGAGTATGGCAATAATTTTTTGAACAATTCATTCTGGGGCACAGATGATGCTAGGCATCCACTCTTTAGCTGGTGTGTTGAGAAATTGGATGGTAATGTGAGCTACAGCAGATTATCCCATAATTATTCCTCAGTGATCAAGGTGGTATCATGGCTTCATCACTCACCACCTTGCCAAAAGTAAAGCATCTGTGTTCAGGGAGAAGTGGGTGCCCAGCAGCACAGTACACACAGTCAGTACTCAACTCCTAGCTCTTTGAGGCTCACGGCTGGATCTGCTCCAACTTTCCCTCAAATAAGGACAGGGCTGGATTCTTTGCAGTAGCTGGGGCGTGGACAGTGCAGCATGGTGCAGAGGTCGCGTTAAGCCCCCTTTGCACTCCTCCAAGACCTGGGCTGACTGTGTCTGGCTGGCTTCCCAGTGCAGGCTGCTCTAATGTGGAACCAGTCTAATAGATCAGGGTCCCCGCACATATGGGGTGATAGTCCCATGGCCAGCAACCCCAGCTTTCTGGCCACTTTGTACCAGTAGCTTGGTGCAAAGCATCCACAGTGCAGGTGAGTGAGCATTTGGCCCTGCTTTTACTGCACTAATCTGTAACCTGTTTTCTAGGCCACTTAGGGCCCCTCCAACTTCTTTTTTGCATATTCTTTCTGCTCATGGCGAGTGCAGTCCAGTCCAGTCAGGGGAGAATGGATGGTGGTTTTGGGTGGATCAGGGGAATACACACTACAATGCACAAAGCATGTCCCCTGCATCTTTAATCCTCATCTAGGGTTGCCCCTCTGCACCATGAAATACTCTGCCTAGGATCAACTCAAGGGTTTTGCTGGATCCAGGACTGGAAGGCAGACAGTTGTGCCCTGTAATTCCTCTGGTCTGTTCTCTTTGCATGAGCATATATGGAAGGGCCTGTCAGAATCTGGCTCTTTGTGCTTAGCCTTGACCAATCCCCTCTCACCCAGCACTGAGATTTGCAGTTGATTGGTCATTTGAAAGTACAAACCAAACCGGACGGACATGTGTAATGTGAGGTTTCACACAGCGTGTGCCTGACCTCCCAGTTGGGAGGGGAGCACACTTTTAATAGTTCCCTTTTATGGGAAGTTGAACATCAGGTTTTAATTTGCCTGGGTTCGGATGAATTTCTTTGGAAGAGCAGAATTCTATGGCTTGACCTCCCCCGTTCATGATTATTGAGACACATTTCCAGGCAGGCTAGAGGACTGGTGCTGTCTATCATGGTAGGCATTTTATAATGAATTTTTGACATTTTCTATTACTAGTTCCCTAAATATGCTGCCCCAGGCTTCATAGAATCATAGAATATCAGGGTTGGAAGGTACTTCAGGAGGTCATCTAGTCCAACCCCCTGCTCAAAGCAGGACCAATCCCAACTAAATCATCCCAGCCAGGGCTTTGTCAAGACTGACCTTAAAAACCTCTAAGGAAGGAGATTCCACCACCTCCCTAGGTAATGCATTCCAGTGCTTCACCACCCTCCTAGTGAAAAAGTTTTTCCTAATATCCAACCTAAACCTCCCCCACTGCAACTTGAGACCATTACTCCTTGTTCTGTCATCTGCTACCACTGAGGACAGTCTAGATCCATCCTCTTTGGAACCCCCCTTTCAAGTAGTTGAAAGCAGCTATCAAATCCCCCCTCATTCTTCTCTCCTGCATACTAAACAATCCCAGTTCCCTCAACCTCTCCTCATAAGTCATGTGTTCCAGTCCCCTAATAATTTTTGTTGCCCTCCACTGGACGCTTTCCAACTTTTCCACATCCTTCTTGTGGTGTGGGGCCCAAAACTGGACACAGTTTAGCTCAAGTTTAACTCCCTCAGATCACCTTCAGTCACAGATGGTCTGTGACCAGTGAAGCAAAAGGCGAGATGGCCAGAGAGCTGATGGTGGAAGTCTCTTGTTTGACCAGGCCGAATGGAACATAGAATTGCTAAAATTGTATGTAGTTTCTCTCCAGAGATAATTTTTCACCTCCAACCCCCAGAGAGTGGAACTTTTCTGGGTCCTGGAAACCTCAGTTAATAAGGCTGTTTTCAATCAAAGTGGAATTTTTCTTGCACTCTGATGCAAATAGGAATAAATAATTGTACAACTTCTCAGATCTTCCGGGACTCTGTTTTGTAATGTACTCTCCTCTGCCTTTTCTCCTCCTGATAATGGGTCATCTTTTACATTATGAATTGCTTTAGTTGGGTTCGATTATCATTTGTTTATGCCCATTTCAAGGCTCTCATTTCAATTTAAGATTTATCTGCAGTTTGAGTAAAATGAATATTTCAGATTGTAAATTATGTATGTGTTGCAGAGCTGTCAGCTTCTCAGAGACTCTCTGACAAAGCCCTTTGTAAAGTTATTCTATCCTCTTTCATGTTCTACATCTTCTAGAAAATGACGAGGATATTTTTTATCTTTCAGAACAACTGAATTTCCCTCCAACACTGTGCATAGTTACTGACTATTTCGGACTAACATAGTTGTTCCAAAGCTGGTTTTGGTTGGAACTCCTGCTTTTGTGATAGAATAGGTCTTGAGTCCTTCTTTTATTTCCTCTTATCCTGTATGTGGTTGCCATGTGTGAAGAAGTGGGAATTTTCTATCGTATTTTAATAAATCCTAGGCATGCCTCAGTTTCCCTCAATACGTGGCATTGATAACCAGTGGATGCCAAAGGATTACCACTTCTCCTGGAAGAGCAAAGGAGACAAAAGGTGTGTGTGTGTGTGTGTGTGTGTGTGTGTGTGTGTGTGTGTGACCTTGCTGTCTGGGGGGAATGAATACAGCCATTAAAGAGCTGGCTGAAACCATCACAAATCTACAGAGGGTCCAGCAAGACAAAGATGCCCCAAGAACAGAACAAGCAACACCTAGCAGCAGGAAACCCCAGCAGATGGGACTTGTGAACTGGAAAACAAGATGTCAGGAAGAAATGAGGAAGAGAGAGAGCCCAAGATGGAGTCCGTCACAGCTTGGCGTGCCCATCAGGGCACTGGTTTGACGAGGGTGGACTATGGTTTAACTTCTGCCTCTCTCTGCTAACCTAAGGACTTTCAGATTCTGTAGCCAGGTGACCTTATTTTGCAAAGGCTGCCCGTGTTTCTGTGAATACTCACTGAGGGCATTGACCCCTGGAGGGGTACTGAACAAGCCTCCTGCAGGAGTTTGGCTTGACTGGATTTGCTGCAGGGAGCCATGGAGAGAGACAGGGAATGCTGGTGCCATCAGTCGAGTCTTGGAGGCCATGGGCCTGCCCCTGTGGAAATGTGTGGGTCCCTGGGACCAGTACACTATAGGGGGTCCGGTCACTCCCAGGAGACCGGTGACTCCATGACTCTGTGCCACACCTCTTTGTGTCCATTTCTATCTCCCGCATCTCATCTATTTTTTGCCTGCTCATGGGCTTTTCTCCTATAAGTATTTTCCTCTCTTTCCCTTTCAGTTCTTTCCCCTCCTTTCTCCCACTCTCCCCTGTTACATGGGGCTGCTCCCTGCCTTTTGCCACAGAGATGGCAGGGAGCAGTGCAAGGTAGTGTCACATAGGGGAGGGAAGCTAGGCCTGTCAGCAGCAGAAAGGTGGAGAGAGTAAAGCAGCCAATACCTCCTTTGACAGGACACAGGAGGGCAAGAGGGGGTATGGTGTGCCCCACAGGCTGAGAATCCTAGCGCCGATGCATCTGATCAGTTGATCGGGCTCCCTACCTGTACCCAAACCCAGATACCACAGGTGTCCTTTGAGGACTGTTACTGGCGAAGACAACTTAGAACAGCCCTGAAGCTGCAGGATGAGACATCCATAAAGGTGGCCACCTTTGTACTAAATCATGCCAAGTACCAACCCCAGGGGCCTGCCCCATCATCACAGGCTCTTTCGGCACTCACTGAAACCTGTGTAAACCAGAAAGAACTTTGCTGAGATGTGAAACTGGCACAAGTGAGACGAGAAGGCTCAGTATAAACGAGAGGGCGTCATGTGAGAGCATCCTGGAGGGAGGGCACACTACACGCTCCCTGTGAAGTCTGACTCCAGATAGTGATGTGACAAATATCTGCTTCCTTTGCTATGGAAAGATTAGCTAAGGAGTGTGGAAACCTTTCTGCGGCTACTAAAGTCAGGAAGAACTGGCAACCACTCACCCTTCAGCAAAAATTTCTAGATGGTGCTAATACCATGGTGACAGAGTGGGATACGTCTGTACCAAATTGAAACCTCCATTTTCTATTGTGTCCTGAACACCTATATAACCTTGCCCAAGGCAGTAATGTACTCCAGACAGGTGCCCTGCTCAGGATAGATGCTTGACACCTCACTGAAGGACCATCACTGAGAAGCTGTCACAGAGGAATCTGGAACCATCGTCTTTGATTCTCTCACCTGATGGCTTAACCCATGGAAAAATAGATTTTCTACACAGGAGTGCCAGCTCGGCAAATGGAGCCGCTGTATTTAAGGGAGATGTCTTCTCTAAGCAGGGAGCGCTGACCATCGCTACGTGGAAGCAAGACATGCAGGAATGATAGGGGGCAGGAGGGACTCTGCCCAGCCTGAGAACCTGACTAACTTCAGAAGGATTGATATCAGACTAGGGGAGGGAGCGTCTTAGGGCTCATGTTGTTTTTTTCAGAGGTTTATGAACTCTCTAGACTTTTTAATAGTAAAGTGAAGAAATTCCTTGGCTAAGCCTGTGCTCTTTGCTTCCTGCGATGTTGTTCGCAAAGGAATGCCCAGAGTGGCCACATCCCAATGGGAATATGTGTAAGTGACTGGTGGGGCTCAGGAGGACAGATGCACTGGGGGAAGAGTCTGGGGCAGCTGGACTGCAGTCTCATGTCCCAAGGAAGGGCTCAGACAAGAGGTTTGAGTCAGGGGTGTGCACATCAAAATCCCAGGGCTAGACACACTGACTGTGCCCATTTGGCTTGGAAACATGGGGCACTTGGCCTTTGGATCCACTCCCAATAGACTGGGCAATGGGTCAGAGTAGGAAAATCTCTTTCTCTGATTCACTATTTGGTTTAAAAATAAGTTTTGGTGCCCTGACCTATGTTTTTTGAGCACTTGGGGTTCGTAACACTGCCCTACCCCAATATATCCTGGTTGGAGTTAGCAAGATGTGTTGCCCAGAATGAGTCAGCCCTGCTTATTCATCAGTTCTGTGCATAGTTCTTACTCTTGCCGACTAGGGTGACCAGATGTCCCGATTTTATAGGAACAGTCCCGATATTTGGGGCTTTGTCTTGTATAGGCTCCTATTACCCCCATTCCCGGTCCCGATTTTTCACACTTGCTGTCTGGTCACGCTACTGCTGACAGGGTGGGTAAACAAAAGAGCCTTGTATCCTTAAGCTGGGGACTGGTTTCTTTCCAGTCTGCTCCTCTTAATATTCTTAATTAGAGCTGCGTCAATAATAGATTTGTCGCTTTGGTGGCAGAACTGAAAAATCTGTGAAAAAATCATCAGTTCACTTTTAACAAAAACAGATTTTTTTTTCTAACCAAAACTAAAACAATTGATTTGGATCAAAGGAAACATTTCAAATGTCATTTTGAGATGATGTTTCATTTTAATAATGTGAATTTGAAATGAAATGTCAAACCAGTTTGGAATGTTTAATTAACTTTGCTGAATTTTTTTCCCCTCTGAAACTATTCACTGAACTTGACCTGAAGTCACAAATAGTTTTGGTGTTCTGAAAAATGCATTTTTGGGGGGCAAATTTACCACTCGCCAACATTTTTTTGCCCAGCTGTAGTCTTAATGCAATGAAAGAAGGAACCAAAGCCCTAATCTACCTTCTGCCTTCAAATCTCTCTTAAATATCCTTTGCTGACCCTGTGAATGTGATTATTTGAAAGAATTACTTTTACTTGGCAGCTTCAGGCAAGCTGTTTCAGGGTTATTATCTTGGTTGATAGGCTGCTGATTCAAAGAGATCAATATGCCTTCCAGAAGTCTGTCCTACATCCTTTTAACAAATTATTAGCAGGAGTAACCTGAACAGTCGAGCTATTATGAAACCCCAGACTTTTTACTGTTCAAAGACTTGTCTGCTGAAAATGCAGTATGCAAAACATTAATTTGCTCTGAACATCTGTTAAAAGACTTTTCTGAGCAGACAGATACCTCCGTCTTTTGAAATGCTATGGAAATAATAGCACCACAGAGCCAGGTTTTTAGACCACATCTGATAAGTAGAAGGCAAACCAGGCAGAAGTATTGGAATAACACACATTTTCTGCCCATGACAAACCTGCAGAAAGGTTTGTGCTTTTACATCGTAAAAATGATCATATTGGGGGGGGGGAGAATCTTAAAAAGTCAAGAAATGAGCCTAGGGGAAAAGGAGTTTGACTGGGATTTTGGGGTTCATCTGTTTTGTTTGCTGCTGAATGGGGATAAAAGAGGTAAAAAATGAAGGTGAGATTACACTGAACCTGTACCAGACAGTATCAGTCTGTAGGTCAGATGTTAAAAAAAAAAAAGAAATTACAACTGGCACCTTCAAATGAGTATAATGAATTCAGCTAAAAGTAGGATTGCAGGGGGATGCTTATCTCTGTTCTGCAGGGAGTCACAGGGAAGCCGTACTTTGAAAAGATATGGCAGAAGAAGGAAAGAGAAGTTACGATCACAGCTGACTTTAGCAGGCCTATTTGAATGGGAAAGTTCTGTGATGAGCAACAATGGGTTGAAGTCTGACACAAATGCCCCTCGTTCCAAAGGAGTAGCTAAAAGCTATTGCACAAGAGTTTCACCTTCTCTTTGGATACATTTCAGGTTTTTAAAAGAGTTCCAAGGTTTCCTATTCCTTCCTGTCCCCTACACTGTAGTATTAAGGGGTCCAATGAGACTGAAACTGCCAAGTGGTCATGTGGGGAACAATATTCTCAGCCGAAACAATTTACAGAGATGGAGGCTTGTCTTGTTGGGAAGGCACTAGATTGGTACTCGGGAGGCCTACATTCAATTCCCAGCTTTCCTGCATGACTTTGGGTAACCACTTCATCTCCCTGAACCTCTCTTAAAGGGAATAATAATAATATTTCCATAATCTGTCTTGTCTAGTTAGGTTGCAAGCATTTTCTGGTAGTGACTGTCTATTGCTATGTGTACGTACAGAATCTAGCACATTGGGGCCCTGATCTTGGTCAGAGCCTTAGGCACTACCATAAGACACCCTAGAAAATTAGAATACAATACATTTAAGGTACAAAACTGCCCTACATAAAATGGATACATCTAAAATCGACGTCAGATATGTTGGTTTATGTGCTGAAGTCAATAGAGATAAGCTAATCTGCATCAACTGTCAGCCTGGCCCTTATGGTTTTGAAGATTGTCTTGCTCCTTGTCCTGCATCTGTGTGATGATCTAGTATGTGAGTCAAGTCCTACAGATATCTTCCCAAGCCTGGCCTGTCCTATCCTAGCAGTACTGCTGGCCCACTGGCAGTATGGCATCAAAATGGAAAAAATTAACGATCTTCTCATATTTACTCATGAAAGCGCTCAGCCTTCAAACTCTCTCTGACAAAGCAAAGATGGGTGTGTGTCTCCCTGCTCTGGAGGGCTTGTCTATGTTTATGGTGCAGACAGCTGTTTATACATGTTCTCTCTAGTATTCCAGAGCATGGTAGCTAATGGAACTAACAGAACTAACAGCCGAGACAAAGAGCCTCCCTGTCCCCTGATGCCCTTGCTGATGTGGCAGCTCTGGGGCTAGGGATGACAGGTTTAATACTGTCCCTTCTGTGCTGAAGCATGTTGCTGGAGCTGAAAATAAAGCTACAGCTAGCTGCAGCCAGAAGGTGTATGGGCCTGGGTTGGGTTTTCCGGCTTTGCTGGCCATTTAATAGTTTCCAAAGAGCTCCCTCTCCGCTCGTCCTCCCAGGCATGCTCTGCGCTGTGAGTCCTTCTGTCCTTGCTTAAAAAAAACAACAACAAAAACCCTGCAGGCCAACGGCAAAGGGCAGAGAGACGTGGGGAGCTCAGCCCCAATCCCAAGGGGAAAATTTGTCTCATAAACTTAAGGGTCTTTTTATTCTTTTTGGCCGAGTTGAATTTCCTGCCTTTCCACGGTGCCCCTGCCTTGACTGGGCACCGCAGCATTGTTCATTGTCCCTTCGGGAGGAGCAAGGCCTTGCCGGAGTGCTAGCCTCACGAGGGACCTGCACTTGTGCTGAGACCCCTGTGCTACTGCTGCGGAAGAGCATCAGGGTACTAATGGCTTTCAAGCCCTAATTACTCTCTCCCCGCTGTGTTTATTGATAGGGTTACACGCAATTTTCTACAGTAGCCTCGCACCGATCGTGCAGGTAGGTGCACAACTGGTTTAAATTAAAAATATTTCAGAAAGCAAAAGAGCAGACAGATGTCCACAGCTTAATGACGACGGCAACAACATACATGGGAACCTCATAGTGTGCACATTGGGAAGCTCTTAAGCAGAGCAGAATGGGCTGCTTTTTGCCTTGCTTTCCTCTGGCCAAGTTCTCCTTCCTGAAATGAAATAGGTATTTCAAGCATCAACTGTGACTTGCCCCTGGGTTGTAGAAGCTTGTCTTTTTTTCTGCTTGAACAGATCTCCTGGCTATTTCTGCATAAAAGCGTTAGTTGAAAATGAAGGAACCCTTTTGTCTTGCCTGCCAAATGAAAATGAATCGACACAAACAAAACATGGCGTGGATCAAATTTTTCAGACAAACCCGGAAGAGAACTTGGATGCTTCCCTTCTTCTGAACTTGCTGCCAGATCCCAGGCTCACATGCTGAAACTGTATGGAAAGAGATTGCTTTGCAATTAGTGTTTTGTATCATGCTTTTACCTCACTCAAATATCTTAAAACATTGGTGGCAGAATGAGAGAAAATGGGCCACATTTTAACCTGGCTGCAGAATAAGTCAAATTGTTTAGGCCCTGCAAAGACTGTGGCAACTTTGCTTCCCTGTGGAATTCAGTTCAATGAGATTACCCACGTGAGTAAAATGATTGCGGTGTGTAATTGTGTGCAAGTTCTAGCCCTTAATTTGTAACACATCTTTTGTTCACTTATGCTAACATTTCGTGCCAGGAGAGGCAGGCAGTGTACTCGACTGTCTTCTACTGTCAAAATAGTTGATAAAAAATTGTAGTGGAAGTGTATCTGGGCCAGATTTTAAAAAGAATTCCGCTCCTGGTTAGCTACCAGCACAGGTGGCCAGGTTTTTCAGAAGAGCTGGGCACGTGGGACATAAGCTTCTTCTGAAAATCTGAGCATGCGTGTCACAAATGGAACGGTTGAAAATCTGGAATAAAATTCTGTGCTGCTTAGATGAAGTTGCTTCCCTGGCCTTCCTAGACTAGTGATTTAAAATGACTTCTGTTTTAGTTAAAACAGAACATCCATTAAACATGTCCTGGCTTGACCTCTTATACCATTGCCATGATTGCATGGGCTACTTGATGCCTTGGACATCCACAGTGAATCATGTATTCTGAGCTACTGTTCTTGGTCACAGGTAGTTTGTGAACAGATCCTGATTTCTGTTTAAAACTATTAAAATGTTTTATGCCAAGCTATGTTCACCTCTGGTTAGCTGTGCATATTGCTCCAGTGAACATTTCAGGCAAAAATCTTACAACAAATCACTCAGCGGGTAAAAAGTTGAGGTCTTAAGTGGGTCTTAATTGATGCCTGGGCCATGTGCTGGGCCTCTGCAGGAGGGTGAATTTCACTCTGCTCACAGGCTGCCCAAGCGTTGGCAAAGTACAAGCTTTTCAAGAATGTAAATGAATGTTGGGAAATGATTTCTGGCAGTGTTTGCCCAGCCCTAGTTTAGGCACATATAGGAGGCTGGGATGGGGTGTTCACCCCACACAAGACCGGAAGGGGTTAAGGTGGCTAGGCTTACCAATTTACTGCCCCGGTTGTACCTTGAGGAGGGAGCAGGGATTAATTAGATGAGGCTTAGCTGGATGGGAGCAGGTGGGGTCTGTATGAAGCTGAGAGCAGCTAGCCTTGGCAGAGTTGTAGACTACAGTTACTCCCTGGGAGGAGGGAGGTGTGTTTAGGGACTACAGCAGTAAGTAGCCTCTGGTTACTCCCTGGGAGTTTGGGCTGGCAAACCCAGAGAGTGGGGGGAAAGCCAGAAAGGTAGGAAAGGCTTTGGGGAAAAGCAGCAAGGCATGGGATAGTGCGGCCCTTGGGTGCTGAGGAGAGGCCATCTGAACTGGGGCCCAGAGTAGAGGGTGGGCCTGGATTCCCCTACCAGCCACTGGGGAAGTGGCACAGACCAAGCAGTGGAGAGTGGACTGCCAGGGACAGTTTGCCATGGAAGGAGAGGCCCATAATGACCTGTCTGTAGGGCCAAGTCATGGATGGCAAGTTGCTGCTCCTGGAGTAAGAGGAGCTGCAGAGTAAGAGGATGACGGGTCACCAGAGGACGAGATCATCAGTGGGGGGCTCAGCACCTGGGAGGAGCTAATCCCCAGAGCTGCCAGGCGGAGGCTACCTGGTGGCAAGTGGACCCTATCACAGAGGCTTTAATGGCTAAAAAGGGGCATTGTCAGCCAAGTGTATAAAATTAAATCAAACTAAGGAAATGACCCCAAGCCCACATTCTCAGTCAAATTGAAGAAGTGTGTGAATGCTGTTAACACCTAGTGGCAGCAAATCCTTTCTCCCTCGTATCTGTTTGCCATTTTGTACACCAGAGTTCTATTGCAAAACAGCAGGTTTTGAATTGCCAGCGTCTGGAGTTCCTCTCTCTCTCTAGGGACGTTGAGAAGACGTCCCTGCCAAGGCTGTTTCTGTCTGCTTTAAAGACATCTCAGAAAAGCAAACATCTTGCTTTTAGACAGCATAATTGGCATCATTATATGTGTTCCAAGGGAGAGTATATGCCAACCTGCCTCCAGCCAGCCAGCCTGCGGCATTGCTTTGTCTCCTGTCTTCTCCTCCATCTCAGTTTGGGCTGTGTCCTGTTAAAGTGCTGAATGCCTTCAGCTTCTCTTGAGACCAATGGACTTTGAGCAGTCAGTTCCTTGCAGGGCTGGGGCTTTAGAGCAGGGATGTTAATACTTACACAGTTTTTCTTTATTTGATTTCTCTAAGTGGGGACACTTGCCCATATTAAAGCCAACTCATAAGTCAGCAGAGGTGGTGACTGGGATTGGGTAGTAAATTGGGATTGGGTCCTCCTTTTTGCTAAACAATCTGTTTTAAATTAATGATGTACTGTTATGAAATAAAAGGGCTCAGTGTGTCAGCCAAGCGCTTTGCACAGAAATCCTGAAGAAGTGAACCATGTGCATGTTCTACCTTCTGACAGACTAATTTTTCACCCATCTGGAGGGAATTCAGCTGCCACTTCCTGGACAGTGTCTGAGGCAGTCTGACTGATGTCCCAAGTGCTCAGGAGCGGGAGGGGAGAGAGAGAGGGAATTACATAACTGACAGAAGGAGAGCAACCTCCTGCCCTCCCGCACTTCATAGGACTAACATAATAAAAGTGGCTTTACCTTTAGGGAATAAACATATTAAATTTGGTTTAATAAAACAGTAAAGAGAGAGAGTGAGTGAGAGGCAAGCAAGGGGCTGCATAACCTAGGAAAGGGCTACAGGCAGACTATAGTGGTTTTTGTTATGATTTCAGAATTTAAAAACCTGATAGTTTCTCTCCTTATGATACTAACATCTCTGATTCTTGAAATGGAAAGATTTAAAATAAACCCAATGTACTCTTTGCACCTCATGTTGTTTGTTTACTTTTTGCAATTTTCTCAGCTTTGGCAATGCATATACGGCCTACGGCAACAGCTAGTGAAATCCGGGGAAAGATTGCCTTTGGATAGCCCATGGACCCGGCCCTCAGACTGCCCAGTTTCTAGTTAATTTCACATTCAGATTCTCTAGCCCTATGTTATAACTGTAAACTGTAGATTTTTAAAATCCAGAAAATGATCTTTTACTGAACTTAAAATTGAAAACATCAAAACATTTTTATAACAGTAGCTTTCATGAAGCCTGCTTTCAAAAATGAACCCTAAAATTTAGAGCACAAATGACTAGTGTCCTTCCAAAAGGTGAATGCTATAAAAAATAATCAAATATCATGTAGTGGGCGGTGGTCAAACTGGAAAGGGAGCACCTGCATTATTTGTCTGTATTAAACTTAACAAACCCCAAACAGAACATTTGCTGGTTAACATAACCATCCTTAGGACTTCCATGCAACTTTTGCAGTTACACATTTTCCCCGTCATGTTTGTGCACAGAGAAGTGTGTGTATACTCTGCTAGAGAGGAGAGCCTATAATATAGGTTCATATTACTGGTCATCCTTGAGTTGCTGCCTTAAAAATAGACTGGCTTTATCTCCCATTTCAGAACAGTTCATCCCCACCCGGCACTTAAACAATGTCCATGTCCTCTTTAAAAGCCCAAAGAGAAAACTGTAGCCCTGTGTTAGGTTATTACCCTGGCACACACGCTCTCTAGTCTCTTGCTTTGTTATACCAATACAAAAAGAATCATAGTAGGCAGTCAGTTCTAGCTATAAGAAAAGGAGCACTTGTGGCACCTTAGAGACTAACCAATTTATTTGAGCACTGGTTAGTCTCTAAGATGCCACTAGTACTCCTTTTCCTTTTGCGAATACAGACTAACACGGCTGTTACTCTGAGTTCTAGCTATAACATTTCACTCAGTTTCACATTCAGTCACATGTTCGTTCATACACACACACAGGTTCTGCCGCTGCTGTACGGTTACCAGTCCTGAATGTAGCTTGAGTTCATGGCTTGGGTTCGTAGCTTGTGGCGGTTAACTGGCCAGGAAAGCCGGGCACAAGGAAGAGCTGGGTCTCTGTTGGGCATGCACCGATGCCCTTCCTTGTTGGCAGCGGAATGTTACCCTCTAAAGTCTTCCATCTCCCCCATCCTTTTTGTAGGATTTAGTTTGAATCCAAAGTCTATAGGTCTTGCTGTGTCACGCTGCCTCTGGGTTCGGTGTGATTGATCACTCGTCAATTGCAGACATGACTTTCAGTCTAGGACCTGGCTTTGATGTTTCTTCGAATGTACTTTTGTTCTTTTCTTTTGAGGGTGGACTCCTCTTACTTTGTCAGGCCTGTTGTCTGCATCTTCAGCCATTGGGTGTTTACACTTTATTTCATCAGGACAGGCTGGGGCTGGAGGTTGATTCCATCATCCATCCATACCTCATTCACACATCTGAACTAAACTAATAAGATTACAACAGGGTTTTGCAAAAATGAAGGTTGCAGCAAGCTTTTACAAAATGAAGTGAGCATTTTAAAATGGAGTTTGGGACAAGTTAAAATGGAGTTTGAGTTACAATATGGACAAGTGTAAGGAATGGCAAACAGTGAGCAGAAGTTACAATGTTGAAACAGTGTAAGTTTCAGCAATTTAAGCAGCAATTGGATTGAAAGTGAAACTCAATTAGCCAGTTATTGGGGTAACCAGTTTTATGAATGAATGTTGTTTCATTCATAAAACTTTGCTTATGAAGTTATATTAATAAAGTGAATGATTAAAAACAATTTCATTGATCAGTTCTACAGCTTTCTCATGCACTTGGCTGCTGTGGCAGTGAATGTGTTGTAGGCAGCTAGATCTCCTTTGCTGCATTGCCACAATATGCTGTTTCCTGTGCAGTTCTGGTTCTCAGGATTTCATCTTTTCCTGATTTTACCACAAATTGGGCAAAATTCTCATCAGTCAGGCACATGGAATTCTCCTCTCCTCTCCCGCTCGAGCCCAGCCTAGAGCCAGAGTGCAAAGCAGCCCTGCAGTATTGGTGTGATTCTAGTACCCCCAACCATGCTGCTGCCATGTAGGGGACTTGACGACTGGGTCCATGTAGCATGTTAACCAACTGGCCGTGACCCCCACCCTAACCCCTTTCCCTCTGTATGGCACTGCTGCATGGGCATGGAGTATGCATTTGAGCCTTAAAAACGTATAGTAGAACTAACTCTTTGCATCACAACACCATTGGCCAACTGCCTTATCTCTGGGGATACACAGATGACAGACTTGGAGTCTTCATCCCTCACTTATTCCCTTTGATGCCCATGTAAGAACCATTGGCCACGCATTCTGCTGGGTTTGAATACCGCAGGGTGCAGGAAATCATACTACCTTGCTCTAAAACTGTCCTTCACTTGGCATGATGCCGTGCTGAATTACTGCCACGTGATATATCCACCCAAAGTGGAGTTTTGGTCTGTAGAGTTACTGTCTGGGGAAAGCCAGAGTAACTTGTGAAAGACTGTAAACTCCACGTAGCTCACCGCAGAAACAATTGACTTTCTAATGGCTCTCAGCTGCACCTCAGTGTAACCCAACATAAATGGGGTGGATCTCCAAGACAACAGGGACTATCCCCCAATCTCAGACAAGCACTGAAATGACTATGTGCCTACAGGATTATATCATTTTCCTGAGCCATGAGCAGCTGAGTACTCTCACTGAAGTCAATGGGAACAGAAGATATATGGCCCCAGCAGGATCTTTAAATGTAATGGCTCTCTTCCCCAGCCGCCATTTCTAATCCTGTATACACTGCCCTTGGCATAGTAGCTGTGGAGTCGTATCCACAGTATGGCCGCCACAGTTGAGCTTGCGTGTCCATGTATAAGAGATTTCCCCCTTTCCCCCCCTCCGAGAGCATCCTGCAGCTTTAGAAGTTCCAGGGTCATCAGGAATGTTGGCTTTGTGTTGATATTTATTATGAATTCCCATGAGTTTCTTAATATCCTCTTTAATAAAAATAAAGCCTTTCCCTACACTGAAATGACCCTTTTCAAGTCCTAGTGGAAAAAAGAACGTGGGTGAGGCTCACAGAAAAGTGCAACTGTCCTGAGTACAGTGTCTTCTGGTTTCAAGCTGGTGGTAGAGAATCTGTTTCCTTCAGGGCCAGAAAGGTACCAGTTATCTTGCAGCAGGACTTGCATTGGTCAGTACAGCCACTAGACCTGTGGCCAGTGTGGTGTTGCATAAGACCCTGTTCTTTTTTGTCAGCAATCCCTTCTCAAGACATAGCTAGGATCACGCAAGTCTGTGAGCTCACCATGATCTCCCACCCCACCCTTCTAAAGAATCCAACTCTCCAATTGCCTCATGACAGTACACTGATTGAATCAATCCCCTCCTCGTCCAATGCTTAAATCCTTCCTCGTTTTCTCATGAAAATCTCCTCTGTCTCTATCCTCTCTTCCAAACTTGTCTGATTCCCCCAGCCACTCCTCCCTATATGCTATGCAAGCTGCAGAGTGCTACCTGAGGCCCCTACCAAATTTACTTTGCACTTGAAGGCTGGGGCTGGTCCCTGTAGACTAAAACAACTTTTAAATGTGTTCTAATAAACCCAACACCTCTAATTTTAGAAAAGGAATGAGCCCGGCTACATTTTTGCCTTGCACTGTAATTGTGTTTTTCATAAACAGAACTTTTGCTCTTATTCTATCAAAAGTGATGTAGCACTTCAGCACCAGGCTTCTCTGTGCTACCATTGCTGTCCAATTTCTCACTTCTAAGAACAGTGCTGTAATTAAAGGTACAGGGCAAAGTCTTTAATCACGAGCTGAAGATTAATACCAAGTATGTAGGGGACTGCATTTTCCCTTGGAAGTTAAAGCGTACTCGTTTTCTGTGCGAGTTATAATTTTCATGGTACACTAGGAACCATCAGATTATTATTGAATCCATAATTAAAAATCACATGGGGTGAGATAAATTCAAACTATGGTTATGACAATGAATTACAGTCATGTGGGGGCAAGTCTTGAGGCAAACCATGTTCAAACTATTTAAATGCTTTCCAGATTAATCATGAGACATTTTTTATTTAAACACTATAAAAGGGTCCATGCATTCTCTGAGGAATTTGCCCAGGAATTGGTTCTCAGCCCAGTAACTACTCACACTTTAGTGCATACCATTAAACTGGCATTCTGATGAATGAGCCAAGCCCACAGTAACACAAGCACATAGGAAACCTGAATGGGTAATTTAAGACCTGTGAGTACTCATGCCTGTGGAGCATTTAAAGAAGCAAGATGCTGCCAGTGGAAAAATGATCTCCAACCCAAACATCTGAGTTTTGGAGTGGCAACCTGTATATTGTGTGCAGCTATTATGGTGGCAGAGTTCTCTAGGGTGTGGTGGTCACTAAATAGGGAATCGAAAGTCAGAGTTGTGGGAGAGGAGAATTACTCCATGAAAATGGGGGACCCTGATCCTATGAGATCTAACTCAATGTCTTGAGTGTCAACTGAGGTGCTCAGCACATTGCAAAATTTGGCTAATGGCCAACTCTATTTCCATAAAGATTTTCTCTCAGTTCATCATTTAAAAACAGATAGTAAGAGATGGGCAACTTTATCCTCCTCAAAAGAATTTAATCCTGTGTGTCTGGAGTCTTTTTCTTCTGAACTACCAGGTTTAGGCTAGGTCAGTCATTGGTAAGCATTTTTCTGGCCATTATCTGTATTACGTTTCCATTTCTATGGTGGTGATCTTGTGTACATTTTAAAATCAACAAGCGTAGTTGTTTTTTTTTAAATCCCATACAGGATGCCCATATATATATTTCAGTTACATTACTTGTAGGCCTCTGTGAAAGAAAGCAATAGATTAATGTACTGCAATAGTTTTTTGGTTTTTAAACCAACACTGTAGATTTTTTTAAAAAAATCATCCACCAAGGATACTGTATGGGACGTGCCTTCCATTGTATTGTACATTTTGGAGGCTAACCAGATTGCATCCCTCTTAAGAAATGGGAGCAAGGGCTGTATTTATAGTAAATTTGACAATGGCTAGGCAACTGGTTGGCTGAGAACTATGTGTCATGCTGATCAGTATTGCCTCATTCTTTCTTTGTGCTCCCCATCTATCTGTCTGTCTCTGTGTCTGTCTCATGTCTTATACTTAGATTGTGAGTGCTTTGGAGCAGAGTCTGTCTGTTTTGGTCTGTGTTTGTACAGTGCCTAGCACAATGGGGTACTAATCCATGAGTGGGGCTTATGGGCACTATTGCAATACAGAAAAATAATAATATTCTCACTAGAAATCATGGGGGAAATTGAAGGTTTTATATTTGTTTGGTGACCTGTAGGTGTCTTTTCTGCCTGCCAAGATCTTGGATATATTTATAACTATGCTATCTTACTGCTATAATTTTACTCTTAGATAGTTTCTTTAAAGGAATCCCAATACTCGTAACCATAGGCACTTAAAACCAAAATGATTGTGTGTGTGTGTGTGTGTGTGTGTGATGGGGCGGCTGCTCCACCCCGGGTGAAAGTAGGCTAGAACAGGCTAGAGAGGCTGCGCAGGCTGGCAGCCAATCACCAAGGGCCTGTGGGGAGCCAATTGGGGCTGAGCAGGAGGCGACCAATCAGGGCCAGGCTCAGCCCTATAGAAAGGCTGCTCAGGAGAAGAACAGTGAGTCTTTTCCAGAGGGGAAGGTCTGTCTTCTGAACTAAGGAGACCAGCACCTTGGACAGCGCAGCAGTGGGCAGGCTCCAGGGTGCAGAGGAGAGCTCCAGCTGGATACCTGTCAGACTGCGGGCCCTGACCAGAAGGCCTAGAGGGTGCAAGGGGTCAGAGGCAAAGTGACCCAGGCAAGACAGACAGATGAGGGGAGAGAAGGAGGGTGGAGAGGCTGCCACTAGAGGGTCCCTTGGTTGGGACCCAGAGCAGTGGGTGGGCCTGGGTCCCCACCTTGTACTGCACCTGGATGTGGAGGAGTGGCCGTGACAGACTGCAACTGGCCCTTGAGCAGAGGGGCTAGCCTTTGGGGGTTGTGGTTGGCCACTGCAGCAGGGGCAAGCTGGAAGACTGCTGTTAATACCTCCCCCCCCCCGAGAAGGGGGTGAGACTGGAGTAGTGGGCACTGCTGGAGGGCAGTGTCCTGAAGCAGAAGAAGGCAGTGTCCTGAAGTGGCCGCAGAGTGTCCTGCAGAGGAGCAGGGAGCAATGTGCGTCCCAGGACAGTGGAGCAGAGACAGTGGACGGGACACCACCGGCAGAGGGTGCCCCACAGGGCACAGAGCTAATTCCCAGATGTACCAGCAGGAGGCGCTGTGGTGGTGAGTCCCGACCCCATCACAGTGTGATATATCTAAGAGTCTTAGCTACAGCAGGGCTGCCAAACTCTGTCTAGTTAAGTATTTTTGGAACCCCCTCAGACAGGTAGATCCCAGCAGACTTGTTTGGAATATGAACCTGTGGTAGCAAGATGCGAAGCTGAACACGGTTTTAGCATCATGCATGCATTAGTAACAAAGCCCTGAAGTCAGCAGAAGAACATACCACATTCCGTGAAGGAAATTGTCCAGAAGATACTATAGTTAGTACTTGAGGACATTTCTACTGAAACATTATGGATAATCATTTGTACTAAATCTAATAGGGAAACTCTGGAGCTGCAGGATGACATAAATAATCCAGACAGGATGCCTGGGCTCTTTTTTAAAGACGTTTCTGTCGATAGGCAACTATTGCCAATGATGCCACAGCAACCAGTTCAGCGGGCAGGCTGGCAGACTTTAGGCTGCAGGGCGGCCTATAGATGCAGAAACTGCATCCCAGATAAAATGTGCAGCCACAAATGCGATCTCTGAAAAGGCTTCTGTGAAAGTGGAAGCATCACTGGGCATCACTTTTTCGTAATGAATTTGGAATAGAAAAGCAAAACCAGTGCACCATTGTTCATGCATCTACAGTGCAATGGAGAGGGCTCAACACGTGCGAGTTAGGGTGGACACACCCCAGCTAACCTAACAGAAGATGGAACAATGCTGGAGAGATCCAGTCCTCTCCCTGTCTTCTGGAGGGCAAAAGTTTCAAAACCAGTGATGTCTGAATGACCCTTAGTTTGAGATCAATAATGTTTTGGGGACATCGACCTTTGAAACACAAGTCAGAAATGGATGTAAATGTGAAGCAACAAAATGTGGCTGCAGGAGCCTGGTACAATTTTGCCCTTACTAAGTACAGGCCAGACTCTCTGGTTCGTTGCTTGGGTAGGAAGGAAGGGAGCCTCTGGGGGCTGCTGTGGGAGGGGAATTTTCCATTGCTTGTGGAATATTCCTATAACGTGGAATATTCCTTTAAAATGTAATAGGAAAGAAGCCAGTGGAGTTCTGGAGGAGTTACTCTAAAAAATAATGAAATCTAATAGTGAATAAAATTCTTTCTGTGAAGTTCTTTTTTACCACATTCAATAGCAGGGATATAATTGAATTATATAGGATGGCCTAAAAGGCCTATATAAAAGATACCCTATTCTATAAAATGCTGGACAATTTGTCCATAAAGGATACCTTGTGCAAGGCTGCTATTTATTGGGTCTGGGTGGTTTTCCTTTGTTTCTGTGGTGCTTTTGCTTTTCAAGGTAAACTCCCTAAACAGTACTCTTGGTACAGTAGTTATCTAATGCCCAAGGGACATGCCCTGCTGAGATGCCTTTAATTTACACACCTCTGTCTGCTCCTGCAAGTGATACACACTACAGAGAGAAGAGTGACCATCTGAGGTTAAAAAGTAGGGCCAGCAGCTTTGGCCTTGCTCTCACCACCAGGTTTAACACAAATTTGAAACTTTATGGCCCCAATGCAGCAGAGCACTTAAGCATATCAGTAACTTTGTGTATGTGAGAAATGTCATCCCTGTTCAGCTACTTAAGCATGTGCAAGTACTTTGCTGGATCAGAAGCTAGAAGAATAAAATGAGGCTGGCATTTTCAAATGTGGGTTTCTAGAGCCAGACACTTAAATATACATTAAGGCACCAAAATATGTGTCCTGATTTTCAAAGGCACTGAGCACCCACAGCTCCCAATCTAGTAGATACTTTTGATTTACATTCATTCACTGTGAATTATGGGTTCTCAGAACCTCTGAAAGGCTAGGGTTGCCAACTTTATACTCGCATAAAACTGAACACCCTTGCTCCACCCTGCCCCACCCCTTCTCTGAGGCCTCACCCCTGTTCATTCCATCTCCCATCCCTCTGTCGTTCACTCTCCCCACCCTCATTCACTTGCTCATTTTCACCGGGCTACTCAGGGGGTTGGGCTGTAGGAGGGGGTCAGGACTCTGGCTGTGGGTGTAGGCTCCAGGAGGGGCTGGGGATGAGGTGTTTGGGGTGCAGGAGGGGGCTCTGGACTAGGGTAGAGGGTTGGGGTATGTGGGGGTATGAGGGCTCTGGCTGGGGGTGCAGACTCTGAGCTGGGGCTGAAGGGTTTGGGGTGCAGGAGGGTGCTCAGGGCTGGGACCGAGGAGTTTGGAGGACAGGAGAGGGATCAGAGCTGGGGCTGAGGCATGGGGGGAGGGTCAGGGGTGCAGGCTCTGGGCAGTGCTTACATCAAGCGGCTCCCAGAAGCAGTGGCATGTCCCCCCTCCAGCTCTGGGTGCTGCCCTGTTCACAGGTCCCACCCCCGCAGATCCCACTGGCCGTGGTTCCTGACCAATGGGAGCTGTGAAGCTGGCGCTTGGGGCAGGGTCAGCTCTTGGAGCCCCCTGGCTGCCCCTATGCCTAGGAGCTGGAGTGGGGACATGCTGCTGCTTCCGGGAGCTGCGCGGAGCAGACCGGACTTTTAATGGCCTGATTGGCAGTGCTGACTGGAGCCGCCAGGGTCCCTTTTCGACTGGGCAATCTGGTCAAAACCCAGACACCTGGCAATCCTATGAAAGGTCCAGATTCTCATCAGAAAAGCACTTGACTATTTGAATGCCAGTGGAACTTATCCACATACTTGAACACATGCTTAAGAGCTGACTTGAAAGGGGATAGATTTAAGCACATGCTAAGGGCTTTCCTGGATCAGAAACAAAATTGGAAAAAATATTTAGCTATTTAAATATGGATTAGGTGCCTCATTTTTTGTTCTGTGTATGTACAGTGCCTTGTCCTGGTCCCGGACACGGGCTCCTAGCTATTATGGTAATAATTAATACTAGTAATATCATAATTATAGCTTTAAGTCATCCATGTCTTTTGAATAATGCTGGCCTAAATCTTTCCCCACATCCATCTTTGTAACACTGTATAACTCTTTCTAATGTATTCAAGATACTCTAATCACAGCACATTTCACTGACCACACATAACATCGTCTACATTTTCCTTACTAAGAAAATCACAGACGAGAGCAACTTTTTGTGAAACAGCAATGAGCCAGGACATAGAAAATGGTTTAGCATGGAACAGGAGACTGGAAACACATGTTGACATGGAATAAGTTTGCTGGAGAGAACCACTGAAGAGCTGGGTCAACTTGACCCATTGGTTCTGTGGCACTCAGTTGGCTGCCACAACAGTGGCCGAGAAAGAGCATTATGGATCTAAAACGAGTAATCGATTTAAATGACTCAATCCATGGTTAATTTGATGTGATGCGTTATTAGTTATGGGAGTGTAGGAAGTGTCAAGTTTGGGGACCAGTCTTATACCAAAGGAAATATTGCCATAGATGAGTAGGTTGAAACTCAAGCTAAAAACCTAGAATTCCTTTGACCTTTGGCATAGGCATACAACTTCCCCTGGAAGTCAGTGGGTAGTGGATCTCTAACTCTCATTTGTGCCTTTGGAAAATCTCTCCTACAGCTATTTTTCCATTTAAGAAAACAAAAACCTGTCCAGCTACACAGTGCTGTAAAGTCAATTAGCTTGCTACAACATTGCCACATTAATTCGCAGCTTGCCAGCTCATTGACTATGAAATGTATTCATTGTTGTCAGGTGTGCAAGTCTGTTGGGTTTTACAACAGAATGAGAATGTCTTATCTTTCACCTCACATCCCAGATTGCCAAAATGACAGTGCCAGGCTGCTGCTTTGTAGGATGTAATTAGTGCCTCTTTTCTCCTCACTTGCCATCAGAGGTAATCTCACTAGTTTCTGAGTTAAATTAAGGTGGGATTCCCCCCCTTCACAGCACATAGACGCTCCCCAACTCTGACATCTGTGCTGGGCTCCTTAGGCCTTTGTCCCTTAAACAGCACCAAGGGTTGAAATCGTATTCAGAAATCCCTTTGTCTTGGGAAGGAATAAACATTTTGTTCCAGGCTTATAAAGTAAATGGTATGTTCTCACAGTGACTCTAGATTTAATCAAGCTTGCTGAGACAGGTGATGCATTTTACAGTGAGTAGGAACCACTGGCATTTCCCTTCTTGCATTCTTTTTTCCAGACCCGGAATCCTTCATTTCTTTGGGCATGGGACCCCTGGAAAAAGAGAGGTGACCGTCATTTACAAACCCAGCATGGCAGTGGTGTTTGGAACAATATGCTTTCTTTAATAAAAAAAGTTTGAGCCACCAGTATTTTGATGGCCGCTCAAACTGCAAAACCAAAAGACTGACTCTCATGCTAGCAGTGCATCATAATGATTGGTTATGTGCCGAAACATCAGTGAGTGGCAGACTCTTTCACAACATATAGACCCCCTAAACTCTTTGTTCTCAGTGCCTGTCAGCTACAAGGAGCACAGCATAACAAGGCCTTTCTTTATCTTTTCCATTTCAAAGGCTTTGTTTTTTTTAAAGACATTTTGCATTTGCAGTAAGGTGAGGCCAATTCTATTACAAGACAAAATGTTGGCAGGCTTATACTTCCTCAGTACATTTAGAATTTGTGGGTGAATACCATGTGTCTGTTTGCGCCACATTTAACTTCTCATTCTACTGAAACCGACTGTTCCAACACTTCATTTTTTCTCCTAGACCTCACCTTTTCTCCCACAAGAAAGGCGAGCTGCTTGGTATGGCCGATGCTAGAACCAGCATAAAGACCCGAAACTTTTTTTTTCTTGTTTTCTTCCTTAAACAAATTCTCATTTGTGTTCCAGAGGTGGCCTGAGGCCCACCAGACAGGAGAGAGATGGGGCAAGCCGGCTTCACCCTAGGCAAGCTCGTTGTTTTCGTTACTCAGTGCTCGTCCTGCCAATGCTGTTATCCAGTCTGCACTCCCTTTGTTCTCAGCCACTCCAGCAGTGTGGTAACTGCTTGAGTTTGTGGCATGACTATAGAGTTCCTGGTCTTCCACAGTTACCAGAAAGGGCCAGGATTTGTTGCTGGGGAATTTAACAAAGAGAGGCACTTCTCAGTCAGGGAGTTGTCTCGTTGCTGCTTTAGACATGGCTCCTTGCGGTTATGTCCTCACACTGCAGAGTTGTTGACACACACACACACACACAACCACGCTCCTGGGAACTGCATTGCCTCTTTTCACTCAACGTATCAATGGGTCACTCTGTGACACTGGTGTGGCCTGAGGGGTGAAGGTGGGAGTGGCCGAAATACAGTGTGTGCGTTCCTACCTGCACTGGCAGGTGCTGGAGGGCAGTAGCTAACTGTGCTTTGTGCTACCACCGGCTGCTCTACCGTACAGCTGTGTCCCTCCAAACAAGACTATCTCTTGGATCTAAAGCATCTGCCTTACTCCACTTGAGTGAATTTTTGATCACTGCACCACTGCAATGGTTCCCAGACAGTGATCTGTCAGCCACCAGAAGTCTATGGTGCAGTTGCTGGTGGCCCATGGAGAGCTGGCAGGTCACATGGTGCTCGGTCCCTTCTTGTTTCCAGCTGCTAACTGTATTGAAAGAAGCTAGACATGCCCTGAATAGTTTCCTAATATTACTGTTCCTCGTAAACAACTGCTGTGGGTGCCACAAGTATGTTATGTGATTGTCTGCTTGCTTGTGAATGAGAGCACACAGTCCATTTGTGTATTCAGGTGTAGTCTAAATGACAATGTTAGAGAATGCCTCGTGCAACTGAACAAAAACAAAGCAAAGTATGTTCAAACTACCCTCCTAAAAGGACAGAATGATCTATGCCAAACAAGGAAATTTAAAGGGCATTCACATCAAGATGTAACTACTGCATTACAGCCTGTGGTAAACTCTGTAGAGCCGTTTCATAACACAGCTTGGCAAGTCAAACACAGTGAGCCTGATTCTATTGCTGAAACTCAAAGCAACATCAGCAGAAGCCTAGTGCATGGAATGGCTATTAAATGACTTGAACTGCAGAACATAATACTGATGAAATATAGACCCTGGTCTTGTCAAATAAACTCATAATTAAATAGATGTGATTGTTTCACTCTTTCTCCCCACTTGTTAGGCTGTTCAGGGAGACACTATATTTTTAGGTTTAAACAATTGTCTTTTAACTATATAATTAAAATGGGCTATATTTTTCACCTGTTGTATTTGGTACTATAAATCCAGGACATACATATCCTGTTTTATTTTATTTTTTTCTGGAAGGTGATGGACAACTGGAGATGTAGTCAGATTATCCCATCAAAGGTAACAAGGAAAGTGAAACTTGGACTGTAATTTTCATTAATTTTTAAAGGGAACTAGCTCTCTGATGAAGGTTTAACGGCCCCATGCTTCATGTAAGGCTTGAGAGTTTCCAATCTATTCCTCTCTCTACTCAAAGCAGATCTCCAGAAACTGTAAGATCTTATATTCATGGTACTTCTAAAATACAAAAACCTTTCAAAACAAATCCCCAAAACTTTCGGACTGCCTTTGTGCATGATGAACAAGGAAACTGTAGGGCACAACCTTCCCCTGCCTTTTCCTTTTCATATAATCTTTTAAAGAGTGACAGTCTAACTGATTTTACCTCACACTGAGCATGTTCACAAATCCCCATTCCCAGGCCTCCCTGGCAGATGGAGCAGTTGTGAATCTGCTGGATGGGGCTGTGGTGATTTCAGGATGATGGAGGACCAAAGTCATTCGTTCCTTCTACATGCAGAATGGCGAAATCTTTCACATGCATCTTTGTTACCAGCCTAATTGGGTATGCTATTGGTGGGAATTATTTACAGGACAATAGGAGGGAATCCCTCAACTGCTAGTGGCCATGAAACAAAGGCTTAGTAATTGCTCTGTTTTTTATGATACACCTTCATCTCCCTGTATAAGCTGTCTTTTAAGAACTGAATGGCAGGGAGAGAAGTGCTTTGGGACTATGTGACTCCTTGAAATTTACTTGTTGTCTGCCAAATGCCAGCCAAGCGACTCAAGAAGCTAGCAATAGTGAATGCAAATTTGGGCTGGATAGAGACCTGAAGTGTGGAGTTGTGCATCTAATTAAACATCCAACTGAGCCTACAAACCCCCATATTTTCACTTGCACTGGACTCTTCCATTCCGCATAGAAACACCGAAGCTCCTGTCAGGTTGTGTTGTGCAAGCTCACAGGCAGTCACTGCATGTGGAATAACATGCCCCCTTTTAAAAGTTAGCCCTTTTCATCTCCAGCGACGCATTAGGAACTGAATAAGTGCTTGAGTAAGTAACAACTGATTTTTCTCACCACTGGCTCACTAATATTCCCATGAGCTCAGCTGAATATATTTTTTTAATATATTGGATTAATATTCCATGTCTACCTCTACCCATATGACCTCCTTTGCATAGTCCATTTGTCTTCTGATCTGGGCCCACATTTCTTGCATGACTGGCAGGCACATTGCAGGAGATGCTACTGATTTAGGAATTATGGAAAAGTTATGTTCGCAGTTGTGTGCCTGAAAATGAGAGGTCAGGTTTGTAACCTCAGAAGCTTTAGATGAAGAAACCACTTGTTGCATCTTTCTCTGTGAAGAGCAATATCTCTACAGAATTTACAGAGTCATTTTTTTCTCCCTCTCTCTCCCTAAAATGGTGGTTGATGGTATAGTTCTTGAAATGATCGAAGTTTATCACCCTGATGGCATTGGTGAAATCCTGGTCCCACTGCTGTCAATGGCAAACTCCTGCAGGCTGCAGTGGGGCTCGGACTTCACCCCACAAGTTGCAATTTTCAGGTGCTAGCTGACTAGAATACTGCTGGTGGCCTATCCAGTGGCTGTTTGGGTCTGTGTGTGTAATACTGAGTTGCCCAAACTCCTAATACTACTTAAGGTTCCACATATAGATTCCTGACTTCTCAATGGGCTTTTTGTGGAAGAGAAACTGGACTTTTTTTTTTTTAAATCGCGAATAGCATGAATGAAGAGGGAACTGGCAGCTCTTAAACTAATTTTGTTTTCCTTTGGTCTAAATGAGAAATATTTCTTTCCGTGACTACTACAAATTATTGGGGCCTGACTCCCAGCTGCCCCACAGCAGCTTTTCACTGGTGCTGGGGTCGCAGAGTGGCTGTAAAGCGACTGGACCGGCCTTCATGGGATCTCCCTGACAAATGGAGAGTCCTGGGTAGGTGTAGGATTGAGATAGTTGTGTCTGTGCCAACCCCTGTGTTCCCTGGGGCAGGGCAGCGGGAGGATGGGGAGGCATGGCCAGGGAATTCCTCCAGCCCAGCTTTTCCTAGCTGCGGGAACCGCCCATAGGAGCTGTTGGCAGTCAGGTGCAAGCTCACACAGCCCCGGAGGCTGCTATTAACCTGAATCAGGAGCTGAACCCATCCCTGCATGTACAAAGGTGCCACAGAGCTTGGGTCCAGAAATCAATTTTAGCTCTTAATTCTTTTAAACACATTGGCCAAGATTTCCAAAAGCAACTCCTAATGGTAGGTGGCTCAAGTTTGGGGACTGCAGCTTGAGACCCCTTAAAGTGGCTGGACTTTCAAAGAACAGGTGCGATGCGCTTACTGAAAACTCAGCCCTTTTTAAGGTGCCTTAGGCTGGGCACCCTAAACTGAAGGTCCCCAGGATTTGGCTTTTGGAAATCTTGGCCACTGGTTTCAAAAGAGCTCAGCACACTTTTCTCCTTCTATTTTGAATGTTGCATATGTGGGGATTGTTGAACATTAAAAATGTGTGCTTTTAATTAAAGAAATAAGCTATCTCAGATGCACTGTCCTGCATCTATTGCCTGAGTGCTTATCTTTCTGGGTGCATGATCTTTCTCTACATCTTCCATTTTCGGTACTTAGAATTGGCAGAAACTTGGCATTTTACTGAGACCCACAAACCTCCAAGCATTTGTTCATTAGTCCATTCTGCAATAGTACTCCATTATTTAGAGTACTTTGGAAATGACTCTCTGGGCAGCTCATTATACACTAAGGAATGTAGCTAAAATCTGGTGCTGAAGCATTGCAGCAGGCTGAGAAGTTAAAACAGAACTGAGGATTTCCTCAATGATCCTTGTCATCAAATCACGTGACTTATGTCCATAGCTAGAGGACAAACAAGGTTGAAAATAAAGCTCAGGGACAGATTAATCCCTCCTGGAACCTTGTCTCTTAAGTGAAATCCTATACCCGCAATATTTTTCTAATCCTGTGAAATTACACAATGGGGAAATTGTAAATACACCTTGTAGGGAATCCTCTGCCACTCAGCAATAATGCTGATGAATCGGAATATTTTGCATTTATATGAATTGGAATATTTTGCATTTATATAGTACTTTCAATCTGATGAACTCAAAGTGCTTTATAGCTGTTCATGGATTTAGCCTTGCAATACTCCTAAGAGGGATGTAGTATTATCCTTGTTATGCACAGGAGGAAGATGAAAAATAGAGACGTTAAGGAATTTGCCCATGCATACGCACCTCTGTGGCTGAGTTGGAAATGGAACTTCCTTCTCATGGCTCTTAGTTGTGTGCTTTAGCCACAAGGCCATCCCTAGATCCTTCAATGAACCCAGAGTGGCCTGTTGTTTGTTATTGCTATGTGTTTCAAAGCCATGTGAGAATCTTGTGCATATAAAGGAGTTTGTCCCAACATTCAGAGGAAACATCAGGCTAAGGAAGCAGTTAGCAGCAAAGCAATACACAGTGTGATGCTGGTAGAATGATTTGTGCAATCTGGACCTCAGGAGAGTCTCATTTATATGTTGATCAGTAAATCTCAAAGTGCTTATAAGGAGAAAACAGAAATATGACAACAATTGAGGACTGAGGAGGGAGAGAGAGCACCAAATGGATCACAAAGACAAAATTTGCTATTTATGGAGCAAATTCTCTGATATACTGTGCTAATGTAAACCAAGCTATCAGAAAATCTGCACAGTACCAGACATAAAAGATTAAGGAACAGTAGAGCTCATGCTAGCAATAGATTCTGATCTGGATTTGTTATGGCCCTGTCATGAGACAGCAAGTAAAATGGATGTTTCATTCTCCTGTCATGTGTATCAGTAGATCATTGTACAGTGAACATAATAAAACTGAAAGGGAGGTGCTTTTGTCCACACTCCTTCACAAGGCTTATGTGCCACTGAAGATATATTTTTGGGGTCTTACATGGAACTTAGGCTGGTTGAAAATGTTCATCAATATTTTGATTGGAAAAAAGCTTATTTTAAAATGTGGGTTTTTTTAAAAATAAAAATTTCATACTGCAAAGGAAAAATGAAATGAATTGAATACCAACTTCAATATCAAATCAGGTTTGTGTATGCCATGTACAATATTTACTTATTAACTTCACTGTAGTTTGTACCAAGAACTGGCTACAGATCTTGTGTATGAAATAGTTAAATATAACTGATCCAAGATCTGTAATTCTGTCAGATGAATAATTATTAAATGAGACATGTACTGTCCTATTTAATACATAATGAAACTCCTCTGATGAATACATGAGATAAGAATAAGTTTGTTAAGATATTTCACTGAAAGAAGAGACTCTACGTGGAAAATAACTGTTTTTCATCAAAATGTTCCATAGCTAGCTATCTTAATAGGCAGAGTTAAACATGTGAAGATCAACTATTTGTATTTGGTGATTTGCAGACCAGATCAAATAACTAAGGCTGCGTGGTTGTCAATATCCTCCCTTAGTGACATGGTGCAGAATTTATTCATTATAATAAGCACTGTCCATTTTGTCATGCAGCATGTTGGCAAGCACAGTGGATGGAAGTAGCTGTATTTTGGCAGCAAGTTAGAGAAAGCAGCGTCTGAGAATAGCTGTGCAATGAGTCACTGGGCAAATCCACAATCTCTCCGGGTTTCAGGTTCTGCGCCGGGAGGCCTTCCATAGCAAACAAAAAGCTATTGTAAATGTATGCCCCTTTTCGATCACTGTCACCAAGTGTCACAGTGACATCACCTGAATCAGTATTGCCAAGTCTCTTTAGACCGAGTTGGACCATTTTGTTTCCAGCTGTCTATTCCTGCACAGTGATTTCAATTCCCAGTTGCATGTTGCTGACATAGCTGGAGATTTTCTTGAGGCTACCTAAACTGCCTTGTTCAGAAGTGGATAACAACCCTATTATAGCCCTAAGCCCACAGCTGATTCCTTGGAAATACTGCCACTTTCTCAGGAATGGACTGTATATTTTTGTATGAAGGCAGCATCTGCCGAACTGCTTAAATAGAAAGCCAGTGTCATAAGACGGAATAAATACCCAGGCAGACTGAAGTACTATCTTGAGGCTTAGGCTGCATGTGCTCTCTGCCTGCCAAATACAAATCAGAACCAAAATGTCTCCCTATTTCCTGCCTGAAGAGTGAAATTTCTTTCTTTCTCGTTATGTGCTAGCACTTCTAAATCTGGCTGTATTCTGGTGAGAGCTGTGTAGATGCCTGGCAGTTTCTGACAACCCAGATAGCCCTGGCATAACCTCCCACATGGAAGAATGAGGAGGACTTGTGGCACCTTAGAGACTAACAAGTTTATTTGAGCATGAGCTTTTGTGGGCTAAAACCCACTTCATCAGATGCATGCAGTGGAAAATACAGTGGGAAGATAGATAGATACACACACACAGAGAACATGAAAAAATGGGGGTTACCATACCAGCTCTAATGGGACCAATCGATTAAGGTGGGCTGTTATCAGCAGGAGAATAAAAACTTTCGTGTTGATAACAGCCCACCTTAATCGATTGGTCCCGTTAGAGCTGGTATGGCAATCCCTATTTTTTCATGTTCTCTGTGTGTGTGTATCTATCTATCTTCCTACTGTATTTTCCACAGTATGCATCTGATGAAGTGGCTTTAGCCCACAAAAGCTCATGCTCAAATAAATTGGTTAGTCTCTAAGGTGCCACAAGTCCTCCTTTTCTTTCTGCTGATACAAACTAACACGGCTGCCACTCTGAAACCTCCCACATGGAGTTACCTAAAGCTTATAGGGACCTGGAAATCTAGTCCCGTATGCCTTCTGGCTTAAAGTTTCCTGCCAAAAGCACAAACCTCCCTTTTGAGAAGACCGTGTGCCTCTCCAGCTTGTCCGGAGTTTTGACAAACAGTTTGGGAGGGCCTGAAACAGGTTCTGGAAACTACTGGTGTCATTCCTGCATTCAAATAGGAAGCTAATTGTGCCAAGAGATTTTGAAGAAAAAGTTTGCGTCTCCCCAAAGATCAGTCACATGACATGCACGCCCAGCCCTTCCAGAACAGAATCGACGGGCTTGAGGTGAACAGGGTGTTTGAACATCCTATTAAGGTGGTGCAAAACTCCATTTTAGCAGAAATGCTGTTGGAGCTTCAGACAAAATGGCTCATTATTTAGTGTGAGCCTTGACTTACCCATCAGTAAGGGTGTGCTGGACCATTGTCTTATCAGGACTGAATGAGGTAATCAAGAAGAACCTCCAAACGTAGCTTTGTGTGGGATGGTAGGGCAGATTGGAGATCAGCTGATTTTATTTTCCACTACCATTTATTAGTGAGGTCTCCCTTACCCAGTTCTCCCTTTCACATGCTGTCATCTTCTACATGCAGACTCGACGCAGACACTAATGGAAAGCTACAGACATCCTAAAAGCACTACTGGTTAGATTGCATTACTGAATGGTAGACCCGTTGCTCAGATCTAATGTAATACACATCAAAGGGTAATGCTTCCTGACTTGTGTGCATATATCAGTAAAGGGTGATTATTTTTTTTTTAAATGTGGCAGTATGTTATTTTGAACCCTCATTGGGTTATCTGTGTGTGTTTGGTTTCGATAGATTATTCCCCCCCTGTAGCGGGGTGGTCACCCGCTCCTGCCTGGAAGGGCTTAAAACAGCCTTGGGGGAGGGCTGGGGCAGGGGAAACACTGCGCTGATTGGGAGGCAGCCTCAGCTGTGGCCACACCCCAAAGAGACCCAGCGGGCCCTAGAAAAGCCAGTGAAGCCAGGAGCAGAAGGACTCTCTCTCTCTCTCTCTCTCTCTCCTTCCTCTGTTGCGAGGGAGGGACCTGGCTGCTGGGAGCATACCAAGGTACCTGAGGTGGAGCAGGGCTGGGGGAAGGCCAGAAGGGCTGGGGTGCTTGAGCCTGGAAACGCCCCCCCCCCCAGGCTGCAGGCCTAGTGGAAAGCCAAAAAGAGTACTGGGGTTGCAGGGGGCAGCCCAAGGGGTAGGCAGAGGCAGCAGGTCCAAACCCCGCTTGCCTATGATGAGTGGCACTTACGCTGCAGTCGGCCCCAGGGAATGGGGGCTAGGTGATGACTGGCGGTGACCACAGACTGAGGCGAGTTGGGGTAGAGGGTTGGGGGTTCGCCGGGAAAGGGAGCCCCAAATCTGTGTGGGGTACTGCAGGTGGCAGCACCCCGGCATGAAAGGGGGCACCGGGGTTCGGGAGGGACTCGGGGCCTAGCGGCAAGCGGGACACCGGCCTGCAGAGGGCGCTCCAGAGGCTGGAACGCTAATTCCCTGAATGACCAGCAGGAGGTGCCGCGGGGTGAGTCCCGCCCCGTGACACCCCCCATCTGGAATTGACAAGCTGATTACTAACACTTCTAAATAAAAAAGCTGATTGCTGCTTTACTTGAAGAAGAAAAATGGTGAAAAGGTGGGGAGGCTGGAGAAGGTGTTAGGTGTTTTGTGCACAGCCACTATAGAAACCACATAAGTAACTTTTAACCGAAAGTGAAGCTGTCTAAAACTTGCTGAGTGGAGTGAGGGGCTGTTTCTGACAGGCCTCCACACTGGATTGCAAAATCAGAATCAGCTGTGAACGATCAAGGAAGTCTCTCAACTTCCTTGCGTAGCTTGGTAAAGCACTCAGATCTGCGAGCTTGAGCCTGAGTCAACTGTCACATAAATTGGTGTAAATCGGGCATACATGATGTCAAACAGATGCAAGAAGTGTTTCAGGCTTCTGTGCTTTGCCTTGAAAGTAGGCCTAATGTGGTTGAAATGTTGATAACAATGTGATCTAATTTAAAGTGTCTGCCAGGGATGCATTGCAGCACTTTTGTTTTTGTTCAGAGTTAAATGGAAGGTTAAAAGAAATATGATTGAAAAGAGGTAGTAAAGGGAAGACTAATTAGTGTGAGGGCCTGGTCAGACTCATATCATGGTGTTCACCCGCTAATAATACTCTTTGCTCCACTTCAGTCCAGCACTGCAGCATTATATGAGGTCCTCTGCTCTTGTTTGCTTGGGGGTTTGTGAAATATGGCTCTTTCATTATGTAGCGCATTCGAGTACTCCTAACCTTCCCCCTCATGCTGGTTCAGTAGGTGCAATGTAATACGCTAAATGCAACACGCGTTAAAAGTAGCCATCAATGGTACATATCCCTCATGTGATTGGAAAGCTGTTGCCATATAGATTTATAAACCTGGATAACCCCCGGCAGAGTAATGATGGGTTCTGCTGGCACCTGGTAAAAAAGCTGGAGGAGTAGAACCATACATTGTGGTGAGGCATTGAAGCAGTGAAATGATTAACGTTGCCAGGGGAAGATCTATACTGCAGCAGGTGGGAAATGCTGATTGAAAAATCCTAAAATGGCAGCCTGCTCCAGACAAGACAGAGCCTGTCAGCACAGTGCTGTGTCTGGCATGAAGGCTGCTTCTGACAGCTTTTTCTGACCTGGTTTTCTTCAACCTTCCCAGCTGCCAGATGTGGTCACCTGAAGCTGACTTGTTCATTTCCCCAATATCCATGGGGCCGTAACTAGTCCCATAGCTCCATTTTTCTGTAATTTCACTGCCCAAAGATTGACTGGAAGCCAAAATGAACTCTAAGGTACCACTAATTGCCTCCATTTCCTAAGCTATGAAACCAGCTCAGCTGTGAAGTTTGCAGGAAAGATAGAAAACTTGCTGAAAACCCAAAGCTGCAACTGAGCTGAGCTTTCTTGATGAAATGAACTCTAACTAGATCTCTTGCGATTCCTCCTTTTGGCTCTTTTTGAGCATCTGCTTAAGATGCAGAAGTCCAGGACTGAGTCCCCTGCCCCATCAGAGAAATTAAATGCTAGTAAAAATTGAGCTGTCTGGAGGTGTGGTATAAGAGGTTGCTTTATATACAAGGAATATATTCACATCAAACAAGGGAATTGCTAGTGACTTGATCAAAATTGCTGCTTTGTGATCTATTTTTTCCTGTTGCACTAATTCATTTCAACTCATGAGTCTTTATTTCCTTCTTTTAAAACTGTATAGTAGTTCCTGCAATCTAAAAATAAGCCCAAGCAAGAAGCAAATATGACCGCATGATGTATCTAACCTATCAAGATAGTTATGGCACCTATTTGTATTTGAGCATCAAGGCAGATCATATTAATAATATTTCAGTTGTGATGGAAAACAAGAACTTAATCAACAATTACGAACCTTAAAGATCCTACGGCTCTTTTGAAAAGAGTTTTAGCTCTGGTGTCTTGACCGATCTCAGTCAGCCAATTTGTGTATTTTTACATTTTGTCTAAATAAATTCCTCCTGAGGTTTCTACTGAGTATAATATTATTTTTTGTATTCTGTTCTGAAATGCTGCTGTGTGCTGTTAAACAGCTGTTTTATTCTACCCAAGAGGTGGCTGCCATTTCTTAGGGGTGGGCTGAAGATGCTGCTGTGTAATCTTTGTCTGCCGTGCTTAGGTGTTCAGGTTATTTCACTACTTGTAAAGCACTTTGAGAGCCTCAGGTGATAGAAGTGTAAAGCCTACATGATATTCATACCCACTGATGGTGACTACATGATAGCATTTAAAACACAGGTGGCAACTGCAAAATAGTGTGGTGATGGAGATTTTATTTTTACTGTGTTAGTAATGCTGAGGGTCATTATTTACAGCAGGTGAAGGAATCATTGATGGCCATTTCAGAGCCATCCTTATCATCACAACGGGTTAAAGATCAATGGCCAACCCTTTTTTCATAAAATTAAATGAAAAAGGCTTGAGTCTCTTTTCACACTGGGTTTATGTCAATGGAACATTTTGTCTTCCATGAAGTTATTCCTGACCTACAACAGTGCATGTGAGAGGAAAATTGCGGACCATAGAGTTTAAAACCCCAAACTAGTGATGTGCATTGACTTCAATTTTATACCAACATTTGAAAAATAAATATTTGTGAATCAGCTCCTCCTGGCAAAGACTTGGGGTACAAGGTTATATTCCAGCGATAAGACCACTAATGTCCCAAACACTAAAAATGTTCTTCTGTGTGTTTACTGGCATATCACCTTTTAGGGGTTTACATCTTCTCTTGTAGCATCGGAAATACACTGGAACAGATGGTTGTTACTCTGCACACCTTGTGATTTTTGCACAAAACTGTTGCCTTCCCCATCTCTGAGTTCTGTGGTGAGGTCTCACATTACTAAGACCTAATAGCTTTATTAAAATATACTGCAGATCATTTACAAGTGCATGATGAAGTGTTGTCGTTCATTTCAGCTGTTGTTTTCACTTGCTATTTCACAACATGCAGTTTCCCAGTCATTAAGAGAATTGGTGAAAATTTTACTGTACTTAGACTCAGATTTTTGGATAACCAACTTGTCTCATTGCCAATAAAAATCGGACTCTCTTAAGGGTAAGAGATTGTAGCTGTGCACCAAGGGCATCTCTGTCTCCCCATTCATTTGTAAGCTTGTTAAATGTCCCTTCTTGCTCTAGATCCAGTGTTGATCGCAGGCATCCCACATGCATCTGTTGCATTGGAGGAGTAGGCACAGAAGTAGTGGGGTTTTCATTTACAGGTGGACGACAGGTGGTGCATATGGTATCTAATGCATACAGATTTCTTCTAGAGGGCTTTCCAAAACTGATCTATGTAGGGTTTACACAAGGTAGAAAGTGTTAACGACGCTCTGTTGGAAAGATGGTATAACAGATATGCACAATTTGCGATACGGACTCATATCACATATACACCGCTTCTGTGGTAAGCTAGAGACTTAGTGGGGAATGAGGATACCTCTGTCTGCAGCAGAACAAACTGGAAATCTTTATTTGTCTAAAGTTATGTCTCTTTAAGCAGAGTATCATTTTTATTGTGCTTTGGGATAGAAACTGGTCAGCTGCTGTGTGACCTCATGCCTGGCTGAACATTACACTAGTGAGTCTTTGTGAGGTCACGGGTCTTACAAAGCATTTAGTTTTTCTTACTGTTGAGCCATTTCATGAGAGACAGATACCACTACTGAAGTATGCAAAGAGCACAGTGTGTTACAATATACAAGACATCATTTATGGAGACATATAATGGACCAGCGTCTTGATCCTGTCCCACTGAACTCAATGGAAGTTTACCTGCTGGTCTCAGTGGAACAAGGTTTGGGCTTCTTCCGGGTAAGAAGGTTACAGCTTTTTTTATGTAAAATAGTTATTTAATTTACTGAACTGTGCACAACTGGAAGGAGTGGGAACAAGAGCAGGATAGAGGCGGGCATAATTGCAAGCCTGATGGCGCTGCTCTCTTGCATTGCGCATACTGATAATACGAGAGAGAACAGGAAGGAGAGGTGCAAGAGCAGCAATATTTCCAAAACTCTGGCTACGGTGATGAAAAGGAGGGTAATGAAATATTTGGGGTACAGATACAAGGAATGAAACCCAAAGGTGAAACTGCAGTGGGCTTACATTTGTAGAGTTCAGGGCTACACAATCATCCAACACTTACTGGACTGGAAGGCTAAAACCTTTTGAAACATGAGCCTAAATTGAGATAGTTCAAGCCTTATTTAGGCATCTAAATAAAAATGGCCTGATTTTCAACTGTCCTGGTCTTGAAAGGAGTGATTGGATTTACACCAGTGTAAACGACATCAAAGCTGGCCCTCTGATGTGACATGACACTCATCACTGTTGATGGTGCCTATTGGAGGCCTTTCAAATGCAGCAAGAGAAATGCGGTGGCACCCCCTGTCAGGCAGTACTGGAGACTGTTCAGAGCTCCTGCCAGGGAACTGTTTAAAATTTAAATGAGGTGCCTTATGATAAGAATGATGCAATGGGACAATATCCCCAAGCCCATCGAAACCCAGTCAGAGTTGGCAGTCTCTTTCCCTTAGTCTCCTTTAAAAATCCAAGTCTGAGCTTTCTGGGGTAGGGTCCATCTTTTTACTGTGTGCCTGTATCTTCCCAGAAGGAAATTAAATTTATTGGGAGCAGAGTCTTGCTTCACTCAGGCCCTGGTCCCAAATCCATTGAAATCAGTGGAAAGACTTTCATACCCCTGTGTGGGTACCGGACTGGGCCCTCACCTCTATCTTAGGCTTTTCTGTAACTCCTATCACTTTAGTGTCTAATACTTTTAAAACTTTGGGCATGTCTACACGGGGCACTCACTGAATTAAGCTAAATCAAATTAAGGTCACTTTATTTCTGAATGAGAACTTTCACACATGGGTCTTAATGCACTTTAACTAATGCAATTTAACATTATAACTTCAGTTAATTTGACTTTATTTTCCTGAGTGTCCCCTGGGTAGACATGTTCTTCGGAGCTCCCTGCAAGGGGCAAATATCTATCTGTTTAATTACATGGCTCAGTGCTTAATGTTTATGCTGTATCCAGACATGTTGCCATACACCCAAAGGTCCAAATTGTGATGTCCTTACTCCTGGTGCAGGGTACTATTCAACAAGAGTAGTCCCAATGAAATCAAAGGAGCTACTTATGGAGTATGTTACTGTGACACTGCACCCCATATTCACCATAGTGGTATGATTATGATATGATTGACATGATTATGACTCATTTTGTACAAAATATTAAATTTATTGGGACTACTGTCAATGGAGTGAGTGTCAATGGAAAAGTGGTGATTTGCTGAATATGATTACCCTATCATGTATCATGCATGTATCATTTTTGTATCTGAAATTATGAATATTGGCTATGCATCTGCATTTCAAATGTGTTTGCTCCTGGGTAACACCCACAAAGTTCGTTTACATCCAGTCTAGCCAGCACATTGTGAAGGGGCTATCCAAGGTAACGGCTCAGCAGCAAAGACAATGGGCCATGGGAAAAGCTTATCCTCACCTGATGATGTTTCCTGTGGACACTTCAGCCAAAATATAGGTAATGGCTGCCATGACTCTTCAAAGCATGTGAGGGGTTGTGACTAGATCAGGTGATACTGGACTCTATTTTAGTGCCTGTATTTTTCCATAAAATGTGTTGGGGGCTTGGCTTGAAACAAAGAAGTTCCCTCCATATGGAAGAAACTATAAAAGAGGGAAGTGACATCACCGAGGGGCCTCACTCCCCCCACAGCACAGCACCTGAAAGCACCTTAGGAACAAAGACTGAACAGGGGAAGTGGAGTCCCAGGCAGGAAAGAAGGAAACCTGCCTGTGTATGGAAGCTTGGTGGACTGTTTGTACTATCTAACAGGTTGAGACATGGCTTGATTCAAATCCTATCCAGTTTAGAGAATTTAGATTGCATTTTGTTTTATTTCTTATGGCAATCTACTTTGATCTGTACGCTGTTACTTATAATCATTTAAAATCTATCTGTTTTAGGTAAAAAATATAAAACAAATGTGTGTTATTTATAATGTAAAGGGAACTCTGCTAAGGACCAGGGGCTGGTGCATTGTCCTCTCCACATTGAGGGAGGGGTGGACTGGGTAATAATCTTGACTGGTCAGGCTTTTGACCAGACAAGACAGTACAGCTCTGGTGTCCTAGGCTGTGGACCTGGGGAGAAACCTTCATGAAACTGCAGCTGGGTGTGTCCCTGCTTAATTAAAGTTCTGTGTGAGTGCAGGACCAGGAGCGGTCTGCAGCTTGTCACAGCAGCACAGTGTGAGAGGGAGCCCAGGCTGGTGAGACAGAGGGCTCAGTGGTACCCCAGTTCCAGGTTGCACCCTGTGGGGTGGGGAACCCATCACATTTACACTTACTTGCATTCAGTAGTATCACAATCTAGATCAAAGTGTCTGCAGTAATGCTGGGGTACTGCTGTTGGAGCATAAATAAAGGTATGTTAGTATCCATTGGTACACTGCCTGTTAATGAGTCTTTCCACAGCCCACTAGTAAGGCAATTAACCTATGCCAGGAGACTTATAATGTTTTAGGTAAAGATGAAGCATTATCATTTTGTTCCTTCACTTGAAATGGGTCTGTTGTAATCTCCTCCTCAATGGCTTTTGGATTATATTTAACAATGTTTCTTGTCTTTTTACAGGCCTCATTGGCCCAAGCCAGTTTATATTGGTTGCTTTGTAAACTGAACTAATTAAAATATCCCGATCTTTTTCTTTCAGGCTGAGCAGGGCAATTTCTTTGGAGGAAACACAATGGAAAGGCGCAGCAAAAGACTGGCCAGCCTTCAAAAGCAGAAGCCCAATATATACCGAGAAACAGGAGTGAGGAGGTATGAGGGGGCCTTGTGGCTGTCAGCATATGTTGGTTTTTAAGAACTGTATTAGAAAATACTTCACTGTATCCACTCTGTATTTCAGTCCATGCTATTGCTATTAATGGTCTTGCAGATGCTGTACAACCAAACTCTATAGACTATGCACGTCTGATTTATAGTACAGTGGCATACCAAATGTGCTCAGCACTATACAGATACACACAGGAAGAGATGGTCCCTGCCAGCCAGAGAGTACAACCTGTAAAGACAGGGTGCAGAGAAGGGGATGCAATGTACAAAGAGAGTCACTGGCATTCAACTTGCTGGGACCCTGGTTTTTATAGGATTTGAAACTATTTAAATATTTCTTCTCTTGCCCATCCACGAGAAGGAATTTCCTTCTCTTTCCTGTCCCCACCTACTCTAGGGTCATGAACCTAACATTCTAAAGACAGTCTGGTGGGTACAGATAGGATGGGAGAAGAGGCCAAATGATTATTTTCCTGTTGGTACTGGAACCCATAACCTCTGACATAGTTAGGCAAGGGCCATAGTGCTAAACAATTCAGCCAGCTAACCTAGGATGTGATACTTTATATTCTACACAAAAAGCAAGAGATCTATCACACATTGAGTAACAGAGTGATATAATGAGGTCTCATATAACAAGGACTTCCTTATGTTTACAAAATACACTTACAAGTATATCATGAATTATCCTAAATAAAACTACCCAGTTTAGCTAAATAAAAAAAATATTGAATGATAGAAAGATAGCCCTTGTCAATAGTTAGCAAAGAATGCTAGTGGAGATAACCACAGATTTTCCCCTCGTATCAATAGCAACCATTGGCAAATGTTAACTTTCTAATGGATTCTACTATAAATACACTTTGGGATGCATTATCCTTGTTTTTGTTCATATACAGGACCTGCTAGTTTGGAAATGTTCTGAAAGTCATTAATAAAATTCTATTGCATTTGCAGTACCCAGACAGAGCTATGGAGTTGATACTCACAGCTGACAAAGGGGCAATGTTTAAAATTTTAATCTTGTTTTGTTTTTAGATCATTTTACCGCAATATTTTCTGTTCCCTAGATCCCTAAAGGAGCATTGCTGATATGGCGGTGATGCTGTCTAAGGGAAAGCAGCATAAGTTTTAAGTGTGTGCACTGTGTGCAAAGTCTGACATGAGCTCCTCTCAGCAGGGGTTCTATCCCATTTCCTTGGTATGGAAGACATTTTTGGATGTAGCAAAAAGGAATCTGATAACTTCCCTACACCCATTTGGCAAAGGTTCTACATTTATTTTACAGTAGCTGCTATTAAAAAGTCAACATTTCCTGGGTTACTATGTGGTGATGCCAGAGATACCACTGTTTTAATGCTTAAACTAGGAATTAGCCGTAGTATCTCAGATATTCCTGTCAATGATAATTACTATCTGTTGGCTTGAAGGCTTTTTATTTGGTAGCACAAAAACTACCAGTGAGCCAGACCAATGTTGACATCCCATTATGATCAATGCAAAACTAGCATGCACCTGAAATTCTGGGCGGTAACGAAGATATGTACTGGCTGGGATAGCCCTAGAACTTCTGTAGCAAGGTAAATGGACTCTTGAACATTCAGCAACAGTCAAATGTCTACATGGGATCTCAGTGCCATGACTTCCTTAAGAGAATTCCCCTTGAGGAGTGTGCATGGATAAAGGGTCACATCCTTTAATGAGGGGAAATGCAAAGTTTTTCACTGGATACCACACAGTCTTCACCTTCCTTGGAGAGGGTCCCTGTCATTATGGTCTCCTCTCTTCTTTAGGGTTTTCAAAAGACCATACAGGAGTAAGCACTCTTCTAGTGCCACCCGGTTGAAACGAGACTGCAGCCATAAGCAGGACCATTGTCCACACAGCGACAGTGATGCAGAAGACTCAATGGAGCAGCCTGCCTGCAGTTAGTTTGTACATCTCTGTCTTTCTCCTGTGGCAAACCTGAGCAAGGGTGTTGTGCAGATGAAAGGCATGTGTAACCTGAAGTGGCATTGAGAGGCTGGGAGGTTCCCCATTAAATTGTCAGGCTCCCTGGCTCTGCCAAGGAGCAGGTGGCCACAAAATGGCTTGCAACTGCATCCTCACCTCAAACTAACCCAGGTGTAAAAGAGCTGGTTTCCAGGATCTGGTCTATTACATTGTGCATTTAACAAAACTATGGGCCATAAGTAAGATAGCAGGCCAGATAGGCTAGTGCTACCTGTTCCTCTGGCTATAATGTAGAAGAGAGACCAAGAAAATACAGGGATGGAGAAAGTGTCTCCTGTTTGAAAATGGAGGCGGAATTAATGAAGTGATGATACTATGATAAGTGCAGACCGGAAGCAGGGAAACAGCCTCATCAGCTGATATTCTCTTCAAAGCAGCAGCTTGGGTAGGCACTAATGCCAGGGCCATGATGTGTCAGAACCAGGGACAGATCTTGTCAAGTATGTTGACAATGGATTTGTTTAATTGATAAGGGCTCTAGCAACTATAAAATCTGTACAGCATGCAAGTGTGTGACTATCGGATACAAACAAAAGCCCTTTCAAGTGGAACATGCCCTACTTTGGAAACCTGTTTCTGGCTAAATACACCTCAGAGGTGTAGAGTGGGGTCAGAGTTTCTAATCCTTTACATGGCCTCTTGGATTTTGTGTCCAGTAATAGAGCAACCCCAGGCATCTTGGCATTTCTTCTCCCTAGATTTTCCAGCTGTTAATTCTTTTTATTACTGTTACTTATTTAATCGTACCCCAAGTGTGCTAGGCACTTCAGAGAGAATGACAGCACGAGGACCCTGTCCCAAAGGGATTTGCAATCTAAATTCCAGACGCCCTTTGTTAGAGTTACTGAAGTGACATTTATCTAATTGACAGGTACAGAGCTGCATGAAGGAAGCAGCTGCTCCAGTAAATGTCTTCCTGAAACCAGCACGTTGGTAGACACCACCAACAATCCCCCCGTCTTGCACAACCAAGGGCAGATCCCATTAGGTACGTTGGAGTAGATGGACCATAGGTCAGTTCCAGTAGGGTATTTCTTGTTTCAAGGGGACAGTCACACAATCACTGACTATTCAGGATTGCAGAGTTAACCAGTCTGAGAAGTAAAGCTTCAATATTAAACCTACTGGCTTCCTTTAGAAGCTGCATTTCTCCCTATACTCTTCATAGCCTTGCCCTAACACCTCACACTGTCCTTCCCTCATAACAGCAAGGAATAATAGCTACCCTTTGTGTCTGGCTGCATCTGTCCCACTACCAACATGACAATCTGCTCTGTAGCTGCTAAGGCAACTGGACTCTGAGATTCTGTTCTGCACTCCGCTGTTCAGATACTACTGTGCAACCACTAGCCACTGTGAAATCCATTCTTCCAGCCCCAGCTACCAAAGCAAAGCCGAAAGAATCCCCATGCTCCTCACTGATGCCAGGGATGGGTCTCCTGCACCAAAGCAAGTGGCATAGTGTCCTGCAGGATCACTCTGATTACAATCTTCTATTGTTGGCCCAGTTCTAATGACAAAGATGAATAAAGAATGCATTGCACCAATTTCCATGTGGGACTGTTTTCCCCCCCACACAGAGGACCAGTCCAGGAGAGTGATGAAGATGGTTGCTTTTCTGGCAATAATATTCCTGTTGGGCATCTTTTCTGGTGAGTGCTTGAAAGGATTTGCGGTCAGGGTTAAACTTTCTTGCTATACTAGGAATTCCTCTTATCTGTCAAGGAATTGTTTTAGTTTCATGCCAAAACCTAGCCCTTGGTTAAGGCCATTTAAAATTGGAGTCCTTTGGGTCCTCACCTTTCGAAATATTTTTATTATATTATATTTGGTGCTGACGAAAGACCTGGAAAATGAACTCTTCCTTCTTCCCCCTCACCCACAGGGAAAGTAGCATCAGCAGCTGTAATGTAGCTTGTCCTTTCAAAATGCGTTACTCCCTACCCCAAAGAACTGCCTCTGTAAGTGAGAGAGTACTTTGTCTCCTGGGCCAGTTCAGTTCTTGGCTCCTTGTTGAGAGTGCTATTTGTGATGTCCATGTTTATCTGCTAGAAGCTGGCCTACCATGGCATAGTTGATAGATGGTAATGATATTGAGTCACTGCTAGACCAAACCTAGGTGTAAATGAGCAAACTAGTAGTGAAAGACTCTCATAATCCCACTACCAATCCAGTTCTCTTTCCTTCTTCTGTAAATTTTGTATCTGACTCATGAGGGGCAGCGGTGACACTTCTGTCCTCTGTCTAAGGAGCACAATGGACCATGTATCCTGGAAAGAAGAGAATCTGAGGAGGACTCGGGTGTTGTGGTGGTGGATAACCAACTGAACACGAGTGCACAGCATATTGCTTTGGTTAAAAAAGCAAACGCAACCCTAGAATTTATAAACAGAAAATACAACACTACCTCTATACAGTACCGGGGAGACCATTACTGGAATACTGTGCCTAATTCTGATGCCCACACTTCAAAAAGGATGTGGGAAAGGGTTCAGAAAAGAGCATTAAGCATGATTCAGGGTTTAGAAACCTGCTTTTCAGTGTGGGATTTAGGACTCTCAATCTATTTAGTTTATCAAAAGTGAAGGGTTAAGAGGTGACTTGGTCACCGTCTGTAAGTGCCATCGCAGGGGAAAGATTTCTGAGAGTAGAAGGCTCTTTAACTTAGCAGACAAAGGCATAAGAAGATCTAGTGGCTGGAAGCTGAAGCCAGATAAATTCAAGCTAGGAATAAGGTACAGATTTTTAACAGTGAGGGTCATAAATCACTGGAACGATTAAGCAAGGGCTGTTTTGTCATATCCATCACTTGAGGTCTTTAAATCAAGACTGGATGCCTTTCTAAAAAAATATGCTGTACCTCAGCCACAAGGTAAGAGCTTGATGACGGGATGAAATTCTACGGCCTGTGTTTATGCAGGGTTAGATGATCAGCCTTGTTTCTTCTGGATGTAGAAACTATGAATGTTCCCCTTCTGCTCAACATCATCCCAAAAGTGCTTGGGCTGGGCAGCTCTGGCATTTACTTCTGACTTAAAATCCTTTAGTCCTGCTTTAATAGATAAATATATTGACTCTAGGAGTTGCTGTTATTTGGGGAGTTTTTCGCCTACTCTTCTTTTCCAGGAAAGCAAAAAACCTGTCAGGTAAAATTTGTGTGTTCAACTTTTCAGGTCACTTTTATCAATATAAACCAAAAAAATTACATTCTTTGTGTTGTGGTGGTGATTAGAATGTGAACAGCGTTATGTACAGTTATATAATCCTGCACCATATATATATATGTATATATATATATATATATATATACAGCTGCTGATGCATGCAGAAAACTGTTAACCTAGCTATTTCCTCTCTAGCATTTGTGCGTGGCTTTCTCTTACCCTCTGAGACCTGCAAGCAGCAGATGAAATTGAAGCTCAGGTAAAAAGGATTCTTTGAAGAGAGCTTTGCTCACCATAACCTGGGGTTACGTGGAAAAGGGTGAAGCACCAATGTGATTATTACAGTCCCAGGAGCTCTGACTGGTCTCCTGGCAGCTTGTGCTGTGGTGGGGTTGACACAACAGACCCTAGTTCAAGTTTTCTCTTCTGAATTCTCAAATGCTTAACCTGTGGCATGTGGGCTGGAAGCTTTGTAGTGGGGGAGCTGTATGTACTGGCTGAGAACTAGGAGAGGTGAGCTCTAGCTGAGCCCAACTCCTCTTCTCTTCTCTGTTGGCTCACCTTGTGCAGTTGCTGCCTTGAGAGACCATGAGCTTCCTGCTTCAAGGTATGGTTGTGGTAACATGCAGGATGTGCTCCATATGTAGGGGAAAGGGAAATACTAACACGCATATGGGAAAGGGAAACTCTATCACATCTGCTGCCTGCCATTGGGGCACACTGAGGTCATTACCCTAGTGCCCCTTACTTCAGGGACCAGAATGAGAGCCCTGGAGAAAGCACCCTCACTGGAGGCAGCTCTTCCCATAAGTCTACATTGAAGAAAATGGCCTGGGAGGGGCACAGAGGTGTGGAAGGCCTGAAATCCTGACCTTTGTGGCTCACCTTCTCTCTCTGTCTCCACCTGTGTGCTAAGGAGTCTGCTTCCTGCCCCCTCTCTGTACCACTGGTGGGGGTAGCTGTTAGCCGACGGCCAAGGATGTTTGGTGAGGTGCCAGCTATGCCCGTTTATACCATCCGTGACTTTAACCGCTAGGACGCACTGTCCCTTCGCGGCGGGCAGCCCGGGCTAGGCTGACGGATGCCCCAAGGTCCTAACCACCTGTGACTTTAACTGCTAGAGCTCAGAGCTCCTTCGCAGCGGGCAGTCAATACTGACTGACAGGTGCCCCAAGAGTTTGCCCCGTGGAGGCGGCACAACTCAACGCTAGGCTCTTAGTACTCTTCACCTAATGGCCAGGCTTTAGAGCCAAAACGGCTGAGGTTCTTTAATTGTGTTGGCTGCTTTACAGTAAACCAGAGAAAACAAGTCAGGCTTATGCATAAATGGTTACCAAAATTTATTAAGCTAGATTCTAATCATGTGGTTACAAAATTGCTAGTGCCTACTTATTTAAATGTAGAGATGTTACACACACAAACAAGTTACAAAACTGAAGCCACAATCCCAAAGAAAGAAAACAAAGTATAGAGCTCTATTTCAAAATATGTGTACACTAAAGGTAGGAGATCAGGTGTGGGTGCTTCTTACCCTCCTTGCATCTCTCGATTCCAGCGGTGCCAAACCAGGATCGGTCACTCAATTCCGCGGAAAGACGAATAAGGGACAAGGCTTAGGGACCCTCTTAGCTGCAGAAGCCTTGGGAGGCTGTCACTTATCTGACCAGCAGATAGATAGTGAAAAGCACTCAAAAATCATGGTGCTGTAGGTCCCCTACTTATACCTCTGTACTCCTTTATTCTCTTTCTCCTTTCTTATGCCAAATTGAGGCTGGTCTATCTGGGTGACGCCAGCTTTCGCAAGAGTAGTTTACACTTGCAAGGGAGAGAAACAATAAGTTTCGACTACTGGACATTTCTTTTATCAGGGTAAATATTTTCCCACCTAGGATGTTGGGGTGTGTGCATCACGCTATTTAGTAGGGGCTAAGAGCCATGTCTGTCACAGGGCCTCTGCCTGCTGTGAGCTTAATCGTTGTATATGTTCCCAGAGGCACATTGTAGCAGCACACCTGTGCTTTTCACAGCTTCAAAGGCTGTGCTGGAATATATGTTAAGTGCCCTGTTCCGGCTTCCTCCTGTGTTTCCAGCAATGCTGGTCTGAGGGGGGAAAGGGGGGCGGCTGGCTGTCTGGCTACAGTAGCTCGCGCACACGTGTGACAGCTTAGTCTGAAATGGCATTTCCTGATGTCTGCTCATTGTTGTTTATAAAGACACCAGAATGAGATTCTTCAGCAACACCTTCAGTGGGAAATTGACAACCTCCGAGGGCAGATCGCTGAGCTGCAGACCCAAGTAGCAACTCTAGCAAAGACCCATGGTCAGCAGCATCGGAGGACAAAGAAAGTGAGGACCAGAATGTGTAGTTGTTTTTTATTTTAGTCTTGGAAAATGGACCTAAGTTCAGATGGGTAATAAGTTTACATGGCTTTGAGGGCCTTTCAGGCATGTGGAAACTGTCTGGGGACAGCCATGGCCCATCCATGTCAGCCCAAATGCCACTGCTTTGAGCTTCTTTGTATTAGTGTCATAACTTCACCTACTGCTACACGATGGCTTTCATCTACTGTGACAAAGTTCCTCCTCGGCCTTGGTGGGTCCTGTGCTTATTGGCGGATTTGCTCGCCTCAGAGATTCACGGAAGCCCTTGCTTGTGGCTCAAACCCGCTGTTCACTCAGCTAACCTCGTCACTGGCCAGCATGGAGAAAAGGAAGGAGAACAATCCCCACTGTCTCTGCTGATCCACCTAGTGGGTCAGGGGACAGGCCAGAGACCTTTCCCTCTGGTGGGACCCACAGTCTAGGTCAACTCCTCTTATATCCAATAGGGGAGAGAAGGATGAGGGGAACCCGGGCCCACCCTCTACTCTGGGTTCCAGCCCAGGGCCCTGTGGATCACAGTTGTGTGACAGCTACAACTCCCTGGACTACTTCCCCAGGGTACTCCTCCCAACACCTTCTTTATCCTCACTACAGGACCTTCCTCCTGATACCAGATGACATTTGTACTCCTCAGTCCTCCAGTAGCACACCCTCTCACTCTCAGCTCCTTGCGCATCCCTCACTGACTGACTGAAGTGAGGTCCTTTTTAAACCAGGTGCCCTGATTAGCCTGCCTGCCTTAATTGGTTCCAGCAAGTTCCTGATTGTTCTGGAACTGCCCCTGTTACCTTACCCAGGGAAAAGGGACCTGCTTAATCTGGGGCTAATATATCTCCCTTTGATCACTCTCCTCTAGCCATCTGGCCCAACCCTGTAACACTATGTTACATTTATTTTAAAAGTGAAGGTACCAAACCCACCCTGATGAATAATTCCTCTAGAAAACCATCAGAATGGATGGCTTTTTTGAGCCATACTATAGAATTGAATAGTAAAGGATAGCCCTGCTACTGAATTCTGTAGGGGGCTCACACAAAACAATAGAAAGGGTATAACTTTCTATGAAATGTTATAGATTTTTAGAATAACTTCTATAGAACCATACTGGTTTAATCTTGGTTAAATTCTAGAGGGTCTTTGCACGAGGGCAGGTCCTGGAGGCTGAAGTTCTATTTATCCACAGAGGAGGAATAGCCTGGACAATGACAGTGCTATCCACCCCCACATACCCTTCCATCTCGCCCTTCTATTGGAGAACACGTTGTGTTGGACAGAGGAGTCCAGTTCATGTGACTCATTCAGTCCTGTTTGTTATTGTTAATTAGTAATCATGTTTGTTACGGTGGTGCCTTAGGGCCACCCAAGATAGGGCCCCATGGTGCTAGGTTCTATACAAACAGAGTAATATCAGTCCGTTCCTTGAAGAGTTTACAATATATAGAGAGAAGACAGCCACAATGTGGGTGAAGGGGGAGAACACAATCAGAGTGAATGACAGGATGGTGGCAAACATGGTGATAGTGCCATATTGTGTTTTATTTTGTGGGAGGTGGGTTTAGTTAGGAGGAGATAAGCTAAATGGAAAACCAAGGAAAGGGAGAGGGGACATGGAAGGAAAAGGAGGCAGGGGGCCAGGGCTGGGGTAAGAGGGACAGGAGTGGAGTGAAGCTGAGGTGAAGAGATTGAGGGAAGGGGAAGAAGAGGGTTGGAACAAACCGCTGATCAGCACAGGACAGAGAAAGTCCAATCCAAGCTCAAGCTCTTCACAAGGAGGCTAATTATCACCAATTATGCTGATAGTCTTGGAGATCTGTCCACTAGGACTAAGGCAAAGAATCCTTTTATGGGGATGGCTGATGGATACCACATTTGTGCTGCGGTGTGTGGAATGCAGGCATCATTGCTGACTTGTTGAGCAGAGATCCTGGAAAATAACTGTCTAAGCCCAGATGGGATGTGTCCATTCAGGTACCTCTAGGTGTTATTCTGTGTAGCGTTCCCTCACTTGGTGTCTCCTTTACAGCATCCAGTCAGGTCAGTGGATGGTTGGGTACAGGGCAACAGTGACCACATCCAGAGGGAGGACTTTGCTCTGAAGTCATTGGGTAAGCCAAACTTAAGTAAAATGGGCTCTCTCCTCTTCCACAGCGAAGGATGCTCTTAATTGGGGGTGAATGGAAGATAAATGCCCAAGCCTAGTTCCTATTAGCATAGCCAAGAGTTAGATCACAAGAATAGACTTCAAAGTCTATTCCCTGTATACACTAGGGAATTGCATATCTGTCTGGTGCACATATGGTACTGTCCAAATGTAACTTATTCTGGAGCTGTTCCTTATGTCTTCTAGTATGTCTGGATGTGAAACTTTCTCACACATGCTGTAATATCTGCAGGTGCCTCTGTTGTGAAATACAGTGAAAGCTACAAGACAGGTGCGCATATCTGTATGTTTGGACTCTGCTGGGAATATTCACGATCTCCAGATGTGATTCTACAGGTAGGAATGCCATGGAACTCCACCTGTTTTTTCTCTTTTCGTGGCTTAATCCTCCCTTCCCCCACCACCTCAACCAGCCCTCAGATGATATTGTGAAGGCAGAGTCCCCTGTCCAGTAAGAGACAAAACATAAGTCTCCAGCTGAGCGAATTGACCCCTGCAGATTAGATCAGCTGTCTTCATTAGCAAGAGCAATGTGAGTGGAAGCAGGACCTGCTAAGAGATCTAAACAGGGTGTCAGCTATCACAGTGCCAAATGCAAAGCTAATGGATGACATTTCAGATGGGGATATTACTCTAAAAAACAAAAAGTTCTCAAGAGACCAGGATCACAACTGTCTCAAGATTGGGACACTAGAAAAAAGACAGAAACTCCCTCTACCCACAGTTAAGAAGGCATGAGTCCTAACAAATTGATGCTCTAGGAAGAGAGAGGCTTTTGTAATAGGGAAGTAGACTGGCTTCCCTATCCTAGAATATTACTACCGCACTGAATATAGCATCTCCCTGTACCACTCTGGGTGTTTGATGTCATTCCCAGTTGCCAAGGAAACACAGAATTCTCAAACTGGGGTCTTGGAAGTAAGGCAGAGGAGAAAGGAGGGAAGGGAAGAGCAGTTGAGGCCCTTTTCAAATATTTTGCTTTATAGGGATCAAAATAATTCTGAAATTTAAACCCTAGACTAGGATTGAATCAAAACAGAGCCAGAATAATTTAGAAGACTATTTCAGTTTGTTCCAAAACACACACATACAAATCCTGCATTTAAAAAAAAATGGTAAAGTTGTTAAAGTGATGATATGGTCGCCTATCACATCAATTACAAAACTCAGTTGTTAAAAAGCAAGCTAATTTCTAGTTCAGGCCATAAATCTTCTGCTGAGAAAACACATAGGGACACATTCTAATCCAGAACAAAGAAATGCACGGTTATAACTTTGTATATGTAGCATAACAAGAAAAGTTTTTAAGACTGACATTATAAAATGATGTAGGCACCCGTCCATTATTGTGGATATGAATTAATGCAGTATATATTTCTTTGTTTGGTAAGACTGTGATAGTTATGTGGGCAGCAATGTCCTTAACTATACATTTCCTGGCTTTTTAGATGATTTAAGTTTTGAAAAGTGATGGAACCTATATTGTTGTTACTTAACAACCTTAATGGGTTTTGTAAATGAAGTGTCTTGTTTTGAGAACTGAGCTGGGTATCACTTATTTAAATAAATATTTCATGTTCTATTTTGTGCAATTAAATGACTTTGGTTTTTTTAAATAAATGGATGAGTGGGCATCCATATTATTCAATTGAAGCAGTGAGTGACTGAGGTCAAGTTAATAATGGCTCTGGCATGGACTGGTCCCAATCAATTCACATTACACAAGACCTGCAGATTCAGTCTAGTAGTTGAGTTAACCACAAATTTACAGGTACCACAGCCTACCTTTACGATGAAGAGTAGTAAAAAAGTATTGACAGTCATAGAAAGTTAAGTATCAGACCCAAGAGTGGAACCCAAGTCTTAAATTGCCCCAGCCAAATCACTAAATGTCATTCTGCCTTGGTTAATCCCTCTGAGAATGTGGCCAATATACTTAGTGCATTTCGATCTGCAGATCTCAAAGCAATTCACCAATATGGATAAGCATTATTATTATTCCCATTTTATAGTGGACCTATCTAGTTGCAGAGTATTTGAGGCAGTTTGTATAATAGTCTGGGAGGGGGTGAGGGATAGCTCAGTGGTTTGAGCATTGGCCTGCTAAACCCAGGGTTGTGAGTTCAATCCTTGCGGGGGCCATTTAGGGATCTGGGGCAAAAATTGGGGCTTAAAATTTTAGGAGGGTGGTGAAACACTGGAATGCGTTACCTAGGGAGGTGGTAGAATCTCCTTCCTTAGAAGTTTTTAAGGTCAGGCTTGACAAAGCCCAGGCTGGGATGACTTAATTGGGGATTGGTCCTGCTTTGAGCAGGAGGTTGGACTAGATGACCTCCTGAGGTCCCTTCCAACCCTGATATTCTATGATTCTAAAATACGGATCTATTCTTTTAGGCCCTGTCTGCACTAAGGAAATGGCTTTAAAAATTCCCAGCATTGCTAATAGTGGGTCAGGTTTTTATGCTCTGATGTACCCAGAATAGGCATTGGATCAGCACAGAACTACTGTTCCTTCATCCCCTTTGCAACCAGCAGTCATAGACAGACCATGGCAGAGAATTGCAGTGGATGTTAGTGGCCTCTCAATTGCACTGCATGGTTACACACTATTGATTGTTATAGAATATTACTCATGTTATGCCTTTGCATTCATAATTTCACAAGGCATTAACAGAACTCATTTCTTGCCTAACCCCTTGTCTTGCTGTGTTTGACCTGCCAGAAAGCCGCCTTTCAGTTAAGGGGATGCCTTTCATATCAAGAGCATTTGAATGCTTTCTGATGGGTATTGGTACAACACATTATTATTCAGCTGTGTACCATTCCCAAGGAAATAGGGCAGTGGAGAGACTGCATGGGAGTCTGAAGAAGTACGTTACCTGCGTACTGGATACTGCATTAACTCATGCTTTATATGATATTCGGAGTACCTCTCATGAAAGTGTTGAGAAAACCCCATTCTACTGGCTCTTCAGCCAGCCTCTGAGGACCAAGTTGTCTATGCTGATGGGAAAGGTACAGCCCACCCTTTCTCCATTCTTGAAGCTGACTTTTGAGATGAGGAAATATGAGTTTTCAACAAGCGTATCCATGAAAGATTCCAGCCTTTCTATCCTGGACAAGCAGTGTCCGTTAGGCTAGGGTCTGGCAGCATTTTTGATATTCGTGACGTGGCTGCAGGATACAGAATGCAATAAGTACTTTTACCCTGGGGAGAACGTGGTGTTAATCACCAAGACATACTGCCTGCTGCCAGGGGAACAGATTGGGAAGATTTTCTGTGTATGATGATGTCACGTGACCAATTGGAGAAGTTGTGCATCAGAGACATAAGCTACGGCTGGTGCCTCTGCCCAGGTACTGCTGAGCTTTTGGGGAGAAGGGAAAGAAATTGTGATGACTGATGTGTGTGTTGCCTTCCTGCTTCCCGCAGCCTGCTCCTTGTTCCTATTCCTGGATCCTTCTCCCTGAACTCAGTGCTGTGGTTCTTTTCCTGGTTAAGGCTCTGTAGGTGTGCAAAGCATTGGGTGTGTGCAGCTACTCGGGGCCTGCTACTAAATATCTGCTGTTTGGACTGTTACCATGATTTGAGCTAACCAGTTCATGGTTATTACATGTTTTGATTGACAACCTACCTGCGTGCCTTGCTTCATTTGTGTGTGTGTGTGTGTGTGTGTTTACATTGTTGGTCTGGGGTGTATATATACACAGGTCCATCAATGGCATTTTCAACACCATCCCATTGCACTCCCAGAAAAGCTCTAATTGACTTGATTACTAAAAATGTCAGCAGTCCATCTACTCTGATTTGTGACATTCACAACAACAAAAAATCTTTTTGTTCCCCATTTTAATATTTGCTAGTGACACTGACAACCTGGAATTTCTTTGCCACCGGAATATTTTGCTCATGATATGGGATCATGTAGCTAGAGAGTCACAAACTGTAATGCCTGAAGGGACCGCCAGGTCATCTAGACATGTCTGAAATGCAATTCACTATTTTATATTCTGTATGGGTTCCAGCGGGATAACACCCCAGGGAACTGCTGGGCCCTGCATGGATCTCGTGGCTATGTCGTGATTAAATTATCCAGAATCATCCATCCGTTTGCTGTCACGCTGGATCATATTGCCAAGGAAGACTCTCAGACAGAAGAAATATCCAGTGCCCCAAAGAACTTTGCCATCTATGTGAGTAACTTTCTTACCTTTGTAAAGAAACTGACCTCTGCATGCTTCCTGCTCGCTCACATGTCAGAGCTGGTTGGTACTGAGGGCCGATCACACAGTGGGATTTGTGGCACGCTGCAGTAGCCTTTGATCAGCATGTTGTTTGCCTCTGGCCCTGGAATTGTTGAAATTCCTCCCCCTTCCTGTTTCTTCTTTCAGGGGCTGAAAGACGGCTTTGGAGAGAAGGAAGGTGCCTTCTTAGGGGAGTTTATCTATGATCAGGAAGGGTTCCCCGTCCAAACATTCAAGCTGGAGGTATGCTTTGGAGTGGAAACTGGAAGAAGAATGTATTGCTTCATTTGATCCAACCATGATGCTGAAAAATATTTGTCACAGTGATAGGGCTAGCAGCCCCTCAGTCCCCTCTCTAGTCTCTCTCCGAGTGCACCCCCTCTGGTGTCAGGCCATTGTCCCTTTACCTAGCCCAGAGTGGGATTTTGCAAGTATCCCATGCTATAGTACCCAGTGGATCAACTATTATTACCCTGAAGGGCTGACTGAGGTTCTTGCCTTTGGGAACCAGTGACCAGAGGTACATAATAACCAAACAACATTCTTAAAACAAACGTAGTATTTATTTAGTAATAGGAACAAAGCATGAGAGGGAAAAGGTTTAAAACCCCAGCCCACACACATCTATCTTTCCATGACTCCTACCATCCCATGATGGCAACCTAGACACAGGTCTCACTTCTTCAAACTTCCCAGGGGGCTTCTGGGTCTGGGTCTGCTTTCCCTGTGGGTTCTCCCTCTCCTTGAGAGTGGCCCTCTTTCAACCCTGCTATTTTTTTTTATTCTCTTGTGTTTATGGGCCTTGGCCACTTCTAGTCAAACCATTTCATAGGTTGGCAGGACACCAGAGCCAGAATCTGGCATTGTCCCTTAACAACTCATAAGTGTCTGGTGAGCGGGTGCTGGAGTCATTCTTCTCCTTCCTGCCTGGATGAGTCAACCCAAGCTAGTCATTCAAAAAATATCCCAGTAACCAAGCCAACATACAGTACCAACGAATGATTACAGGACGGCTCCATATTCGTCACTATGTTCTCGTCACATGTGTGGTAGAATGGGGTTGGAGGCAGTTTGATGGGGCAAAGGGGGAAAGCAGCAGAGGGGGGATACTTCTTCAACCTCCCCTCCAGCCAAACCCATTATGCCCTGCACTTATTTACATGAGTGCATGGCAGAGGGAGTGGATGCAGTGAAACATCTCCTTAAGGCATAAACCAGTGAGTTTCTACACCTCTGGTTCTTTTCCCTCCCTCAGGATGCAAACGCAGATCGATTTGGATACCTACAGCTGAGAGTCCTGAGCAACTGGGGCCACCAAAACTATACATGCATTTATGGGCTTCGTGTGCATGGGGACCCAGCACTCTGATGAACCTGCCAGCAAGAATCCATGCAATAAATAATTACTTCTGGGTAACATGTTTGCTTTGATAGTGTTGGTCTGGCCAGTAACAGCAAATGGAAGCAGCCCTGTTTCTCTGTATTACTTTTGACTCACTCCAGATTGGAGAAGATGGTTAATGAAATGTAACCCGATTCCTAAAATCCGACTTGTGGCTACGGGCAGAAAGTGACACTGTAAAAATGACACCTCCGTACTCCACTGATCTGCTCCCAGAGTATTATCTGAATCCTATTTGCCGATTTAGTTGGTCAGAGTACGTTTTAACAAGTCCGATTTAATACTGCTGAGTCAGTACTTTTAGGAGAGACTGAGCTTGATTCTGTTCCAGCTTGTATACCATCAACAGAATTGTTAACAAGGCTTCATTTGTAGAATGGATTTTACTGTTGCTGATGCATTAATCAGAAAGAACCCAGCTGGACTTTCAAATTCCAAGGGGCTGGCAATTAGTATAGAAATATAATTCTACTTGTCATTTTGATCTGGAAAGGGGAGCCACAACAAGACTGGAGCCCACAATAGTATTTTTAGTGTCACTTTTCAGAGCAGAACCATGTTTTAAGCCCTATTCAAGACATTCTTAGGCAGTCTATGTGATTCTGGTGTCTTTCAAAATGAGCAAGCACCCATGCTGGGCTGAGGCAGCCAAGTCTTGGCTACCCAAAAGCAGGATGACCAGACAGCAAGTGTGAAAAATCGGGATGGGGGTGGGGCGGTAATAGGAGCCTATTTGAGAAAAACACCCCAAAATCAGGACTGTCCCTATAAAATCGGGACATCTGGTCACCCTACCCAAGAGATCCTCCTTCTTAAGGAAACTCTCAGTCATCTACTATTAAAATGCAGCTCTGCATGTTTGGAAAGAACAGTCACCTCACTAGGTGTCATTTTATATACAGTATAACCCAAAGCGTGCTAGTCATTTTCCAGACAGGAAGAAAAGGGGTGAAATCCTGGTTCCACTGAAGTCAATAGGAGCTTTATTATTGACTTCAGTGGAGTCAGGATTTCATTCAAGGTCCCTGCCCTGAACAATTTACAATCTAAAAAAAGACCTAAAGGGACCCTTTAACAAATCATAGGACAGATCCTTGGTGTAAAAATCAGCATAGCTCCATCACTTTACACCAGGTGGGGATCTAGTCCCATATATTGTAAACACCTCTTTCCTAATAGTGCATTAGATTATTATACGTGCAAGAATTTCAGAAATCCACTCATTGCTGTTTGTTTGTTTTTGTTAGTGTCAAAGCAGACAGAAATTAAAATAAAAGTTTTGGACATGTTTATAGTCAGTTATGCTTTTAGGTTACTAGTGCTGCAATGTTTGGGTTTCAAACACTACAGAGGGATGTTGATTTAACAACTAACAGTCTTCCCTGCAATGTTAAAAAAAATGGTGTCAACATTCCTACTGGTTTTATGGTTTTCTAAATTTATTTTTTATTGGCACAAATTTAACTTGTGTCCTTTTAAACTCTTGCTGAGTAGAGACAACTTGTTACTGGCATAGCAGTGTCTCTGTAACTCCTTGTAATGGAAGACTTCTCACTATCTCAGATGACAGCATTTCATAATAGGTCCTTTGGCAGTTTTTGCCATGCCCTGATGTCTGTGGCCTCCTACTGGAAAAAATAAAGTACAAAGCAAATCTAGCTGTTTGAAGGGGAAATAAATATTTTTTCATTGAACATGGCACATGTCAACTACTGGTATCATACAGCTGCCATGATTCTGAGTGCTTTGAAACTCTAATAGGATATTGGTTACTTTATACTGGTGCTTTCCTCTTCAAGAGAGTTTACACTGTTCTAATAATACTGGTAGGGAAAACGTTTGTAACTGCTTCTGGTTTCAATTTTGATTTCACATTATGCCAGGTAAGAGATGTCCTGAGATGATCAAAATGGACAGAGCTAAATCTGCTGTATTTTAGGGATTTAAACATCTTCCACCTAAAACTGTGCTTTTTTAAAAAAAATAATCCAGACTATTTTCTTCAGAAAGTGAAAATAAAAGAAATTTTTGCTGCTTTTATTAGTAAAGCCAAATTCATCTCACTCTGTCTGACAGCAAAGTTATCACCAATCAATAAGACACCCTAAAATTACACGGTATATGCTGTAATGATAACTAGCATTCTGTTTAAAAGAATATATTTTCTCTATAAATAATAGTAATTTCATCTGAATGGCAAAATGCCAATGGTTAATGCCTGTGGAAGGAAAAGCCCAAAGAAAATGATGGATATTTGTGATTATTTTAATATACCCTGATGATATAAGTTTTCTGCAAGCAGCTGTGTGTGTGTTAAACTCTGTGGGCAGGTGCTCTTCTCTCTTCCCCCCCCCCATCCCCCTTTACATGGGTCTGGAGGCCCAAAGGGGATAGAAACTGAGGGTTTTTCACCTCCTGAGGATTGCCCTGGCCTGACGGAGTTTGCTGTTGGTGGGCAGTGCCCCGGAACCACTGTTCGCCATCCTGATTTAAATGCCATTGGGGCTCCATGCAGGTATGGGGTTCTTCAGCTTGCAGGTTCAGAGCTTTAGCCTGTGTTTTTCTTAACTCACAAATTTCAGTGCAGTTCACAGCTTTTTGTTAAACAGGGTTCAAAAAAGAACTAGACAGCTTCCAGCTTCTGCAACTGATAATCTGGAGACCCTACAGGCAACAGCCTCATTCACTCCACAACCTGATTCATCCCCAAAGCTACAGAAAACAGGAGATTATAATGGATAATTAGAACTGGTCTACAGTCTCTATCTTTTATGTAGCAGGAGAGAACACCACCCTCCACGGCAAGAATCACTAGTTGGAATTCTGTGGCCTGCGCTATGCAGGGCGAGGTCAGACTAGATGATCATAATGGTCCCTTCTGGCCTTTTAAAATCTGTGAAAATTCCTCAGAAGCTCTCTAAGAAGTTGACATGTGTCACTCCCATTTTATATTCTATTACTAGGTCACTCAAGTTATTTCATGATCATATCAAATCTTCCATCACTGATGTAATTAGTAGCCCCATGGACAACAATGAATGGGAAATCCTCTGCATTCTTTAGGCAGTCTGGCTCTCTTCCTGTTAGACTGTATGACTAACTCCAGCATACCAACCGTTTTCCCTTGATTGGGCCACAGATGTATTGGTCCAGGGATAATCATTCTGTATGGCTCTATCTTAAATGATCTTCTTGCCAGGAGATGCAATTTTATGTTGACTCCTTGAAAACCTGTAGTGCATAAGAAAATATGGTTTGTTCTGTTAAACCATGAAATGAGGAAAGCCTGACTCTGCATGTTCTGTCTATCAAGAAAATGTGCATCATTATTGCTGTATTGAAAACTGAGCAATTACACCAGAAATACTGTTACGAGCAAAACAAAACATTATGAGCAACAGAATCTCTGATTCAAATGGTTTTATGTGTCCTAGGCTCCCAGAACTTATTTCTAATATTATACACGAGTGTACGGCTCACTAATGAACTGGTTGCCATGGCAAAGATCTTACATATTGAAAACTGGCATTTTGCAATGGGCTAAAAGTTCCCAAGTCCCTTGTGATAAACAGGACTAATTAGATGTATGTGATATATTGCTTTGACAAAGTCTATGCCCAGCACTGCTTTCTGTTAGAGAATTCTTTAGTCTCTTTATCGAGTTGGTGTGTGTGGAAAAGGGAAATGTATACCCTGATAAATGTATGCTACAAAATATTTCTTGCTGTCCATTTTGACAGAATGTAATATATATTTAAATTTAAGAGGCCTGGAGGCTTAGTTGGGATACATATACTTATACATATACTTCTTAGTTGGAATACATATATTTATATGAACTAAAATGTGTAGGTAGACTGAGAGTGTAAATTGCAATTAATGATAAATGAAAAGTTTAAAATAAGTTCATAGATATATAGTCAAGACTGACCTACATTTCTCGAAAGTTATAGTGATTTTGGCTGCTTCAATTTTAGGTGCTCAACATGAGGCATCTTAAAGGGCCCAGGTTTTCAGAAAGTAAGCACTCACCCTCTGAACATTGAATACTCAAAATCACAAGTCATTTTTGCAGATTCAGGCCAGCAAGCCTCAGAATTCTCAGTAGTCCTGCTGTGATGTTATAATGACTCCTTGTGGGGCCTGTATTACGGCAGTTCAGGCAAAAGAGTCTCTATTTCCAGTCTCGACGGAGTTAATAAATTAAGGAGCACCGGTACAGACCCCCAACCTGCTCTTTCATTGGGAATTTCTTCTCTCACTTTCTGCTGAAAAGGTAACCAACCTACTCCATTACTTTAGATCCAATATTCCTATTAAATGGGCCCTTCTGAATTCTCTGGCACCTGTGTGCCAACATTAACAGCAGGGTTAAAGATTCTATAGCAATGAGGCAATTCATTATTTGTGAACATTTTATCTTATTTATAGTAACAAAATGATTAGAATATCTTATTCATTTTTTACCCATTCATGTTTTCCTACATTTTCCTGCTCACAAGTGATCTTTTGGGGGGAAGGGATAGAGAGATGGAGACCAAAACCACAACAAACCAAACCAAACCTCCCTGCTTCTGCCAATCAAATACTTGGGTATTATTAGTCATTGCTATTAGCAATTTTACCCGTTAATCCGCTGTTTAAATATCATGATGATAAAGTACAAACTGTTCTCAGTTCTGCTCCTTTGGCGAGAGAGCTGGTCTCCTTTTACTATTTTATACTAATATAATCAACTATAGCAGGGAAAAGATGTAATGCCAGCTGTATTTTCTTGGCTTGAAATTAAATGCTTTGTCCCATATATGTCATGATCCTGCAAAGAGTTACTTACATTCCTAGCTTTATGCATTTAAATAGTCCATTTGAGTTCAAAGTTAAGTTCATGCATAAATCTTTGCAGGATTGGAGCCCGGTATTTAAAAGCACAGTAGTCTGTTTTTGAGTCAGTAGACAGGTTATTTTTCTTCGAATTATTTCTTTCACCTTTAACATGCAATTGCACTTTGTTTTGGAGGCAATGTCAGAAGTGTCTCTCCTGCCCCCTGGAGGTGGAACTGCTGCACTGAATCAAATTAGAATTGAGTCCTAGGCTTACTTGGGGATGTTAACCATGTTCCAATTAAAATGTACAGAACGAAAGAACTGTTTCATCTATCATTATCATTGGATAAATCAAACCAGATCTGTCTCATAAGGAAATGGTTGCAGCCAGTTTTCCCCTCCTACTGCACCGTGAGAGTGGAGATGATTCCATGTGAGCCAAACCAGCAGCTGTAAGACATCAGAGAAACTCCTAGGCAGTAAGGAACCAAAGTGATTTGCTGTCTCAGCTCCTGCAGCACTGAAGCAGCCAGCATCCCCAGCATGAGGCCAGGAATCTGAGCAGCAGGGAAGGTGACAAGAACTGCAGCATTATCTGGCCACCTCTATGGTTTCTTTCCCCAATTTGCAGTTTGCTGGGACACTCTAAACCTTTCATCATAAACTCTGTATGTTGCAGATCTCAGAGAGTCTCCCTGCAGCTCTGGCACTTCTGCTTCTCTGCTGTTCAGGGGAAAGGCTGGTTTAGAAAGGTCCATTTCCCTGAAGACTTACTAGAGTGGCCATTAAAAAGCAGACACTCAGCTGTGGGACTAACTCCCCCACCCATGCCTTCTTTCAGGTGTTCCTGGTGCAATACAAGCCTCTGAGGAAAATGGTAGCTCTGAAAACCATGAAGAAGTCAGAGCTACTGGATGGAGACCTCATAGAAAGGTGAATGGGAAATAAATCTGTGGTTGTGATGCACAAAAGTGCTGCCGTTTCCCAGGGGCTGCAGGGAAATGCCATTTCTAGATGTTAAAGAAGCAGAGGATAGGGCCCAATGTTACAGATTTCTCAGACCTGGCTAATGAAAGAGGCTGTGTCAAGGTTCCTTCCCCACTCTGAACTCTAGGGTACAGATGTGGGGACCTGCATGAAAACCTCCTAAGCTTACTTTTACCAGCTTAGGTTAAAACTTCCCCAAGGTACAAAATTATTTTACCCTTGGATTTCCACTGCCACCACCAAACTTTATCTGGGTTTACTGGGAAATGTAGTTTGGACATGTCTGTCCCCCCAAAATCCTCCCAACCCTTGCACCCCACTTCCTGGGGAAGGTTTGGTAAAAATCCTCACCAATGTGCTTAGGTGACCACAGACCCAAACCCTTGGATCTTAGAACAATGAAAAAGCATTCAGTTTTCTTACAAGAAGACTTTTAATAGAAGTAAAGGAATCACCTCTGTAAAATCAGGATGGTGAATACCTTACAGGGTAATTAGATTCAAAACATAGAGAATCCCTCTAGGCAAAACCTTAAGTTACAAAAAAGACACACAGACAGGAATATTCATTCTATTCAGCACAGCTATTTTCTCAGCCATTTAAAGAAATCATAATCTAACACATACCTAGCTAGATTACTTACTAAAAGTTCTAAGGCTCCATTCCTGTTCTGTCCCCGGCCAAAGCATCATACAGACAGACACAGACCCTTTGTTTTTCTCCCTCCTCCCAGCTTTTGAAAGTATCTTGTCTCTTCATTGGTCATTTTGATCAGGTGTCACCGAGGTTACCTTTAGCTTCTTAACCCTTTACAGGTAAGAGGATTTTTCCTCTGGCCAGGAGGGATTTTAAAGGGGTTTACCCTTCCCTTTATATTTATGACAGGCTGCATGCTTGACATTGCCCTGTTGGGTGAGTACCGCAGAAGGACCAAGCCTGGCATTTCCAGGGCTAATTTTACAAGGTATAACAGAAGTTTCAAGTGGCTCCTGATGCCCCAGTACTTCAGGGTGATCCAGCCCCTACTTGAATGCATTCCTCTGGGCTTCGCCATTTGTAGAGTAGACAAATGCTGGAGAGAATTTAATCCTCTTGACTATAACCCTGGCTCTGATCTTGTCTGGTGTTGGCAGCCTGATGGGGAAGAAGCAGGTACTGGAGGCTGTCAGTCAGGAGAAGGTACCTGAATTTGGTCCAGCTTGTTGGGGGCTTCCATAGAGCATGTGTGCTTTCTCTAGAGTGTGCTCCTGGTGGGGATCTGTTTACCTTCTGCCAGGTGCAGAGTGTCACAGAGACATGGATTGTCAGGGAAGGGACTATAACTACAGTAGGGATGTAGAAATAGGACCAAAAGAGCCCAGATCCTTCCATTGATCTAGTCCCTGGGACTACTAAAGATTCACAAGTTCTGATTGAAACAAACCCATGGGTGGGTATTAGCTTTCTCCAGGGAAAAGTGTTCCTTCAGAGCTGTGTTTCCTCTGCGGCTTTGACCCTTAGAGCACGTGAGCTGACACTCCATATGCCTTGTTCTGTTCAAAGGATGGGCATGTAATACCACCAATGTGTGGAACTAGATGGGCTCAGTTGTGGTTTGAAGGTAATACATTTACCTTTACAGGCCAGAATGCGATTTGTGACTGTACCATAATACCAGCATAGTGCAATTGTTCTGCTCACATAGTCCCCATTAACGTCAAAGGGAGATTTACCTATGTGTGTGGACAGGATTTGTCACTCGTGGGCTCATGTGAATTTCTTTAAAATATAAAGTTGCTTGTGGGTGTCTTTAGATACAATTTATTAGATGAAATCCCCATCAGTGAGCCATGGGCAATGTCCAGTTCAGTGAAAGGATGAGAGGCTTTGACACAGTCACAAACTTTTCCTCTGTGTAAGCTGTAGGAGCTGATCCTGCTTCTGCTGGAATACCATTGAGCAGTCCCCCCATTGCAGGGCCATTGACAGCAGTGGAAGCAGAAAGGGGTCTAGAAAGACATTTTTAAAAGGCTGCAAAGCTAGAGCTGAAGTCACTGAAATGAGTCTGTTTTCTGTTGCACAGGTTTTGTGCAGCATGCATGGTCCTGGGCCACCAATGCCTTCACAAGCACTGGATCGTCTATAGGTGCAGAGTGTGGGGCTGACCTGTAGAATATCAGGGTTGGAAGGGACCTCAGGAGGTCATCTAGTCCAACCTCCTGCTCAAAGCAGGACCAATCCCCAATTTTTGCCCCAGATCCCTAAAGGGCCCTCTCAAGTATTGAACTCACAACCCTGGGTTTAGCAGGCCAATGCTCCAACCCCTGAGTTATCCCTCTCCCTATCCTCTGGCCTGGGGAGGGGGACTTTAAAAGAACATGAAAAATGGGGAAAACAATTCCTGGGTCCCTTTCCTACTGAATTTTGACTGATCCCTCTGGTCGCTGCTGGGGCATACGGTGCTCTAGCTAGGTTGGGAGTCCTGAGAGAGGGTCAGAGAGAGTGTGGGATTCTGATGCAAATTTCCTAGTATGACACCATCAGAGGGGAGGAATTTGGGGAGGAGGAGGAGGAGGCTTCAGATTCCTTTCTTCTTGCTGTGGCATCAGGAAAGCCTGTGCTGCCCAGAGGGAATCCTGGTGGGAAGCAGGAGGCATGGGAGCAGTCAGGGAGCAAACTTACAAGAGAAAATCCCATCTGAGGGTGGGACCTTGAGCTGGTCCCCTACCAGTTTTAGCAACATCTTTCTATTTTGCGACTGGGCTCCTACATGATCCCCCTGCAGACCTCCCACTTGATCCTTTTCCATTTCACTTTGTTTTCAGGGACCTCAAATTATCAGCCCACTGCTGGGAACAGATGGGTTTGTGAAGGTAACCAATTTTGGCCTCTGCAAAGAAGGGATCTGACTATTCACATTTGTCACCCTGCTGCCTTCTCAGAGCTTGGGCACTTTGCAGATGCATTTTCCATGGTGTTTAGCTGGAGTCCTACAATCTGACAAAGCAACATAAACACTACTGCATTACAGAGGTTGCGTAGGCTGGTAAAGTGTAAGCAAGAGGCAAAGCTGATACACAGAGGCATCTTCAGAGCCAATGCACAACTGCGTGGAAACATCACACTGTCTTTGAGACCTGCGGAAGAGCCGTGTCAACTCGAAAGCTTGTTTAGTTGTCCTGCTTTAATTGGTATTTTTAAACACTCTTCCCTTGGTGCCACAGGCAATGGCCAATGACCAACTGGGTTTTCAGCCAGAATAGAGGCAAAAGCAACACTAGTGATGAGCTGCCAAAATCTTAACAATGGGTTCCCTCCTCACCCCACGAGGGGGTCGTTGCCCACCCCCACCCCCCCGGACCCCTGCCCCATCCACCCCCCTCCCCTGTCCCCTGACTGCCCCCAGAACCGGGCAGGAGGGTCTCGTGGGCCACCGTAATGGGTGCCCACCCCACCCCTAAGAGCCAGAGGGACCTGCCGGGGGCCGAGGTGGGGAGTCCCGGCGGTGCTTACCTGGGGCAGCTCCCAGGAAGCATCCGGCAGGTCCCTCTGGCTCCTAGGGGCAGGGGAGCGTAGCTGGGGGAGTACAGGGGGAGCGGCCACTCCCCCCACTGATCACATCAAAAGTGGCGCCTTAGCCGCCGACTCCCTGGGTGCTCCGGGGCTGGAGCACCCATGGGGAAAATTGGTGGGTGCAGAGCCCCCACCGGCAGCTCCTCACCCCGCGCCCGGCCCCAGCTCACCTCCGCTCTGCCTCTGCCTCCTCCCCTGAATGCGCCGCCCCGCTCTGCTTCTCCGTGCCCCGCCCGCCCCCCGCTTCCACGGATCAGCTGTTCGGCGGGAAGCCGCGGAGCGCTGAGAAGCAGGCCGCAGCTTCACACTCAGGCCGAGGGTGGCGGAGGTGAGCTGGGGCGGGGAGCGGTTCCCTGAACCCCCCCGCCCCGGGTTACCTGCTGTGGTGCGGGCGGCCCTCCTCACGCACCCCCACCCAGCTCACCTCCACCTCCCTGGGCCTGAGCGGGAAGCCGTCTCCTGCTTCTCAGCATGCCCCGGCTTCCCGTGTGAACAGCTGATTCGTGGGAAGCCGGAGGGGGCGGGGGGGGCGAAGAAGCAGAAGGGGGCGGCGTGTTCAGGGGAAGAGGCGGAGTGGAGGTGAGTTGGGGCCGGGGGTGGGGCGGGGAGCTGCCGGTGGGTGATCTGCACCCACCAAATTTTCCCCCTTGGGTGCTCCAGGGCTGGAGCACCCGTGGAGTCGGTGCCTAAGGTGCCACTTTTGGCCAGTTAAATTTAGAAGCCCTTTTAGAACCGGTTGTCCCTCACAGAACAACCAGTTCTAAAAGGGCTTCTAAATTTAACAACCGGTTCTAGCAAACCGGTGCGAACCAGCTCCAGCTCACCACTGAGCAACACTAACTGATTGATAAAAAGGACATTTAAAGTCACACTGTGAGGCATACCCCAGAGAGCAGCGCCTGTCCAGAGGCTGCTGGGGGTATCCTCTTCCCCTCGGCGACCATTCTGGAAAATACTCACTCTTTGGTGTGTTCCAAAGGCATGATTATAGGAGGCTGGAATAACAGGTGGCTGAAATGCAGCCACTTCAGTGGACTACTCCTCCCCATCTCCCCTGTCATTCTAATACTGCTAAAGCACCCAGTAGCTTGTACACAGTGAATTACCGTTTACTAAGGAACTGTGCTTTGTTGCAATTTAAATTCATCCCTGGGCTCACACCTGCTTTGTATTAGACATTGCAGTGCCCAGGTCTACTGGCCTTCAAACAGTGAAGGTGTCAGGGTGGGGTTTGCCAACGCTGCTCTGAGTCAGATACAGTGTCATGTTTGCCTACAGTTGTGCATTGCCTCTGAAGATGTCTTTGTGTATCAGCTTTGCCTCCCCTTGCTTCCATCTCACCAGTGTGCCCAACCTCTGTAATGGGGTCGAGTGGTTCTGTTGCTTTGTTACAGATCAGAGGACTCCAGCTACACAATATGGAACTTTGTGTATTTCTCACAGCCTCAAATCTGGTAGCTGGCACTCCAATATTTAGCGTTGCCCCAGAGCATAGTTCACTGGGGAGAGGACGGACTAGGGGGTCACTGCCTGGTGTCATGGATGTTCTCGTTCTTGCAGGTGTTGGTTTTGGGACCATTGTGGACAGCATCTGTGGCATCCCATGACACTATTAGTCTAGAGGCCCTCAGAGGGGAACCATGCTCCAGGGCCACAGACTGGTGGGGCCTTGAAATAATTCTCGACTAGCTCGTGGTTGGAACGGTAAGTTCAGGAACACATGCTATTCTTTTTCAGGTGGAAAAAAGAGAGTGAACTTTGAATCTGACTTGGGGGTGCACTAGCTTTGTGTGTGGGATTTGATCCTTCTCTACAATACAGACTCGTACAGGAAGTGAGTATATTAAATTTCAGATCAGGTGCAAATTTCTGTTACATGGAGTTTTTCTGGTGCCTTGACCGTGCGTATTGAATTCAGAAAGGGCTTTTCCAGGGGCTGGGGTAAGAGTGAGATTTTCAGATGCACTGACGTGGCCCAAGAGAAGTCATCTCCGCACTACAACTCCAATGATTTTCAGTTGCACTTCTGCTCCTCAATCACTTCAGCGCTTTGGAAATCCCCTTAGAGCATTTTACTGAGCTCTGTTTCCCAGCTTTTAACCTCTGTGTAGTGCCCATATTCTGCCGGTTACCTCCTCCAGTGCCAATCTCCTTATGGATTTTAAAGGAGAGGCCTGAGTTCGTCTGGCTCTCACCTCCAGTTCAGGAGGGTGTAACTTCCTTATTCTCTTCCTATATGAATTTACTCGGGCAGTTCCTCCAATCCCCTCACTCCTTCCTGGCAGAATCACCAGGGCGCCTTGGAAAGAAGATTCTAAACACAGGGTAACCCCGCATTATTTGCCAGAGAGTTGGAGATGACTAAGGAATAACACAAACACACAATATATTCAACAGAGTAATTTTATTAAACAGGAAGTAAATATAATATAATAGGGTAAAAAGAGCTCTTCAGGACCCCACACTGATAATACCCATGAATTTCCCCATTCATGCGACCTGATATAGCAAGGGTAAAATGTGGAGTCCCATTGGTACATGTACTTCGTACCTCTTGAAGATCTGTGACGACTATATCTTCTGTGCAGCAGTTAGCAACTTGGCTGACTTGGTTCAGTACAGTCAAAAAGTCTCTCACATAGGATAAGATGCTAAGACCTTCCACAGGTTTAATAGACAGTATGTAACATTAATCCCCAAGCCCTTACCCCCTGGTCTGAGGACACAGTTCGTGGACTTGGAGGTCTCCCAAACGATTCCCATGACTATCTAAAAGGTGGGGCACTCACACTCTGTGAGTGATTGACAGGTTCAGAGATGAATCTGGAGAGGGGCTGCAGAGGGGCTGACCATCTCAGTTGGCAGGTGTCCTCTTCACACAGGAATCAGGCTGATTCTGCTCCCAAGGTGACCCCTCACCATAAAGGATTGCAGGGATCAGGTACAAATTACAATAACTATCCTAAAACTCTGACCCTCCTTCCTGAGAGCTCAGATCAGTCACAGCAGGCGGGCAGCCCTGGACTAGCAGCCAGAGCAGTACATGCCATTTGGTGACTGATTTATCTAGAGAGCTGAAGGATTAACTCAGCCTGACAGGGCAGGGAGTTTTCCCAACAAAACTCTGCAAACTGGGAGTCACCTTGAGCAGGGAAAGGACCAAGCTGAGGGATCTTTCTTCCAGCTACACAGAGGCCAGTTCTCAGGGGGACCCTGCATGCAGGGCTGGGACTCTTAAACTCACCACAGCTAGTCCTACCTTTTCAGTGGCTTGCTCCAGACTCCTCCAAAATTGCTTTTCCCCTCTCATAGTGCTCCTGGGGGCAGATGTCTCCCTAAGGATCTTCATTAGTGGTCAGACTGGCTCTTCTCCCTGGGCTTTTACTTATCAGTCAGTTAACTCTAACCCCTCCTTTCTCTCAAACACTGCTCCTCCTCTGAGCAGGCATGCTGGTGACCATCCAGCTTTCACCCCCGTGAGCCAACACGCGCCCTATGCCTTCAAATAGTGTCTTTCCTCTCTCTGTCTGGGTTGCCTAGCGCACTCAGAGTCTCTGTTGGGCCCCCATTCCTTCTAGGGGCAGCATTACAAGCATACAGAGGCACAGGACTCCAAGGTAAGCTCCTTGGGGTTACATTTGCAAAGTACGTGAGGAGCTCCTGGAACTTTGATTGCTTGGCTAGAGCTTTACTCTTTCTTTACCACATATTCTTCACTTTCCAAATGAACCTGGGAAAGTAGGTTAATTATGGCCAGAGATTCGTGGAGCTGATGCTTCATCTTCATCTTCCCGCTATTGTCAGTGAAGAAGTGGCGGCGTTCGTTACAATGAAAAATGTCCTAGCAGAGAAGTGTCCACAGCACAAACCCACCATCATCGACACTAATTGTTCCCCTCTTCGGCAGTGTCAGCAGAGAGGCCAAGGACTGAATGGGACACAGAGACTGAACCCCCTTCTTGCCCCGATGGTCGCACAAAGAGCAATACAAGCGTAAAGAGATATGTGGATGAGAGAGAGTCAAAATGATGGGACCCCCTAGGAATGGCCGTGGTAGCTCACTGGGGACAAGTGCTGCCAGGACACCTTGCCTCAGTCTTTAGTGATTCACCAAGGCAGGCATCATTTATCTAGGGATTAAGGGCCTGATCCAAAGCCCATTGCAGCCAGTGGGAGCTTTTCTGGGCAACAGGCCACAAATAGCCGAGCTGGGGACTGTAGTGCAAGCATGAGAGTTGGTTAGGGAAAGAAACTGATAGATGCATCTGGAAAGCAATGAGCCCACTGAAGTCAGAGGCAGAACTCCCATTGACTGAAGTTACCAGGCTTCGGCCCTGATTGTCTTGAAACCACCACATCGAAACTACAGCTTGAGGTTTAAACAAACTGAGCAAGAACCTGAGCAGTGAATCCTTAAGACTCTTTTTTAAAAGATTCCTGGATTCAGAGGAGATTCCTGAGGGTTTGCTAACTAGCAATCATCACTCGGGGGTTTAAACACAGGTAAACCAGCAACCTCCACAGCAAGGGTCCAGGAGGTTTGGCGCTTTTCTGCTTAGTAACAGAGTATTTTACACATTAATTGCACCATGTTTCACATATTCTGGGGCCATCTCTTTCTTTGGTGTTTGGAGACATTTACAAGCCAGCCAAGCCCAGCAAAATGTGAAGTAGCCAGCTGGTTTATTTGTTTTTCAGTGGGGACATAGCCGGGTCAGGCTTGAAAATGCATCTCATCTGTTTGGAATATGTTGGTGAAATAACCTCATTCCCTTCCAAATCTGAGCTGTGTCTTTGGTTTCTCCTTGATCCCAGGACCCCTTCTCTGGAGACGACATTGAGATCATGGTGGAGAGTAGGCAGAGGTCCGATGCCCCAAGTCCCTCTCAGGAGAGGCAACCTCCATAAGGACCAGGGTGAGAGGAGAGGGAAAGCTCATGTCTGGTGCCCTTAGAAAGGTGAGTGACTCTGGTCTAGCTCCATCTGGGGCCATCTACTGGCAGGGGAGTGAACTGTCAGGTCAGGGGGATGAGAGTTTGGGACCTTGAACTCCAGGAATTGGATGCATCTTCTCTGGGGCTTCTGTGGGCTGGCGTCCAGCCCCCTTCCTTGGCCAGAGGATGGTTGTTGTGAAACACGGGCCAGGAGGAGAAGGTGGGGGAGTACAATGGGATGGGGAGGGGGAAATAGAGGAGCAGGAGCCAGCCAGTATGGGTGTAGAACATGCTGTTTCTAAGTGAATTTAATAGGCTGCCTTGGGGCATGTGCCCCTGTCTCCCTCTGAGAGACCCAGTGACTCAAATATCCTACTACTAGCTGACTGCTGAAGGGGTCACTCCTTTCTTTTGGGGGAGGGGTGGGAGACTGGTGTTGCTGGTGCTGGGTTCAAACCCTGCAGCCACAATGCGTGATAAGAGGGCAGCGACTGAGGCTGGGGTGTGTGTGACTCTGCAGGCCACACGGCACCTTCTTCTCCAACTCAAATCAGGCCTTTTTGTCTGTCTCTGGGCCCCCCGCCCCTGAGATCCAGGCTGTTGAGTTTGGGACATGCCTGAGAGCCAGGCAGTCCTTGGACTTATGACACAATTGGTTCCTGAAAATTGCTTTGTAGGGCAAAACTTCGTAACTCGGAACCGCAATCCACTCCATTGCGGGACCAAGCATCATAAAGTTGAAACCAATGGCATAAGTCGAATCAGGGTGTCAATTCAGAAATGTCGTAAGCCGAACATTGTAAAGTCAAGGACTGCCTGTAGATGGATCCTTTGTGCAGGGGGAAATGCTTGTCCTGACCGTCTCCACAATGTTTACCAGAGCCGTGCAGCAGCCCTGGGGTGGTGGGAGCAGGAGGATGAGGAGATGAAGAGCCACCACTTCTTCCAGGTACTGAACCACAGGATGGGATGTAAGGAGACATTAACTATCCTTTCCTAGGCTCCTCACAGACTCCCCCGCCTCCCTCTCTGCTCTTCTTTCCTCCTCCCCTCTTCCCCATTGTTCCTTACACTCCACCTAAGCCTCCACGCTCCGTCTCCTGCTCTCACCTCGATGCCTTCTCACTTTCATGCACCCTGCACCTGTGTCCAGCTTCTTATCTGCCCAGACCCACCCTCTCTTCAAATCCCTCCATCAGCCCCACTTTATAATAGTCCTTTGCCTTCTGAAGCACCTCCCAGGGGCTTGGAGAACTTTGCAGACACTCATTAATTAAGCCTTGCAAGCCTCTGGTGGAGTTGAACTTGACCTGTAATCCCTACAATTATCATGCACCAATTAGGCCAGGATCACTTATTATATTTGTTTCTTTTTAACTATTAGAGAGAAGTGCCAGACTACCTGAGGCATCATTCGAGATCAGAACCCAGTGACAATCCCTAGTGTGAGTATCCCAAAGTGCGTCTGGTTTTGCATAGTGCAGCTTTTAGATTTTATCAGCTCATAATGTCTGCTAATAATTTGAGGAGGCCATATTAGGTGGGAGATGAGTATGTAAAGGTGCAACTGGAAGATGAGGATCTGGAGGTGGGATCAGAGGGAGGAGAAATTCCTCAGGGCACAGAACACACTTATAAATCCCCACCACTTCCAGTCCAAGAACAGCAGTTTTACCCAACACATTAGACAGAAATTGCAGGAGTTTGGGGCAGGGAGAAAATCAGGTCTCTTTCTAGGTCAGGTGACCCTGACACACAACAGAAGCCAGGCATGCGTGGTGCAGCTGGATGTGGCTAGCCCACGCAGGGGTCTCTGGGCTGCAGAGATGGGCTATGTGCATGCTGTGGCTTGCCCAGTGGAAGAAAGTGGCTAAGGGCAGGGATGGGGCCTTGTCGGTGGCTGTAAACCCCCCTATGAGGGGCGAGTGTAGACGGGCATGGTGCCTGTTGCAGTCCCATGGGTGGGGTATTTACCAGGGACGTGCTGCGCTGCTTCCCTGTGCCGTCCCTGCAAAGCCTAACAGAGTTGGAGGCAGCTCTTGTCATCATGGAGTATCTCTGATTAGGGTTTGGAGAAGCTCACTCATGTTTTCTCCTCTTGCCCTCAGGTGTCAATATTTTGAATATCCGAGTGGCAGGTTCTCTTTCCTAAGGGTTCCAGTGTGTCCAAGAGGGACTGCGCCTCTCCCCAGGTATTTCTCGGGCTTCACAATCAGACACTGTCTGCTTGGTGTGAGACACTGCTCCCTCATATCTGGCATTAGCTGCAGACACAGCTCCCGCAGGGCCTGCTCCTATGACGTGCGGTGTGTCCTCAACCCTCACCGAGCTGTGAGGGCACCGAGAACCTTGTAGGATCACTCCCATGTCCTAAGGCTGCCTGTGCCCCCTTTATGTCCCTGTGTCTGGCTCCCAGCACAGTGCTGTCTGCCTCTCCCTGGCCCCCACCAAGGGCTAGCACGTTATTTGCTCTAGGGAGCTGTGCACCAATAACTCTCCTCATCTTTTATTTAGGCTGAAATCCCTGTTGGAGGCATGGATCTAGGGGGGCTAGGGTAACATGGAAGATCTTCTACTTCATGTAGTGAGTGATCTTTCTAACACTGAATCAGTCTGGCTGTCAATTTCTAGACTCATTCAATGGGTTAGACAGTGCTAAGGGGGACTGTGCCTCCTGCAGATGTCCTGCCCATGCCATGTTGGCACCTGTTTGTCCTAATGATTCATCAGAGGTTTCCCGTTGCTGCCTCCTTCTCATCATTTTGACTTTTAGAAAAGAATGAGATCATAAATCTTCCAGCCCGCTTCCTTGTCTGAGATTTTTTTTAAAAACACATTTTTATTTGAATTTCCAGTTCATGAAATAAATCTTCTTTCCTTTTCTAAAATGATTTTAGTCACCGAGGACACAAGACAATAAATTGGCAAGAGTCAAGTAAAGAGAATGGACACCAAACCCAGGGTAACTGATACTGTATATGTGTGCAAAGGGGCAGGTGTGTGTGTGTGATTAGTGTGTGTATAATGAACAAGGTTTAGGAGACAGCGAAGATCCCAGGTCCCCAGGCGAATTCGGTTGAAATTCTGGCCAGAGATGCAGCACTTCCTAAGATCCCGTCCACACAACAACTTGGAACTGAGCTTGTCACCAGCTAATGATGTATTTGGCCCTAAACATGGGATTCCTTCCCAGAGTCTGGGTTCTTAACCACTATCAGATGAGTGGCTCCAAGGACCATGACAGTTTATATCTTAGGATACCTGGAATTAGCTAACTTTAGTTGGTGTTTGGGGCTCTCTCATCTAAGGCCCAGGGGCTTGCTCCATGTTGGAATAGCTCAGCTGGTGTTTTCGAGCTCATGTTTTTGAGGTGAGCTGCTGGTTTCCCTGACCCCCCGGCTATTGGACTGAACTGCAACCATGTAGCCCAGCTGAATTTTACATCTGATTTCTTAATGTGCTGATACTGACTTAACCCCTTTAGCCTCCTGGAAGAAGGGGGCTATTTCCTTTTGTTTTATGGGTGAGTAGTTCGTTCATTGTTCACTCTCTCCCAGCTCAGGGCGAGAAGGGCGTCTCGGCTGAGGGGATGAGAAAAGCTCGCAAAGCTGCAGCTTTGGGCCTAATTAATTTGGGGGAAAGGGGACCCACAGGTCATGCTGCTGTAATTTTTCCTCACACACAAAATGTATTAAGAGATCTGAGCCATTGTGCAATTGTAAAGGTTTCATGGGTACTAATCAACCTTTCCCTTGTGTGATTTCCTGTATACACAGCTCCTCAGCGATGGTTTGTACAGATTCCCTGAGTCCCTTTTTGGCTGGAATTTTAAGTTGTCAGAGTTTTTCTAATATAATATTTTGTTTGATTTTTTTCATGCTACACCTCTGGATTTGCCTCCATTTGCTGCTTTCATGAAATCCCCTAGACTCAAGAAATCTAAAGGCAGAGTGTAAATAAAGAATCCAAACTGTCCTGCCTTAGGCTGGGTCTCACAAAAAATAATAGCAACAGGAGCAGGGTCAGAGAATGAATCTGCTCAGTGGTGCCTTTTTAAACTAGAGTTAGAAGATGCCTTATTAAAAAGAGGAGGTGCATATGAGGAACACATATGGTGCCTTGCAGTCTACAGTGTTGCAGGGCTAAATTTATCCCTGGTGTAAACACCCCTGACTCCAGTGGAGTTCAGCCAGGATGCAGAACCTTCCATGCCTTGATTAAGCCATGATCAGTTATTATCATTTAGGGTATATCTACACTGCCCACTCCTTATGGCGGTGTGTCAAGTACTTTCACTGCATGCCCCACAGCACAGGTATAAATAGCAGTGTAGAAGGTGCTTAAGGGAATAAAGTACAAGACATGCCAGAAACTTAGGATATGTACCCTACATGGCTCTCTAGACACCCAAGCAGTGCCTTCCCGTCTATGCTGCTAGTGTAGTGTCCCGCTGCCGGAGTCTTTCCCCCTTGCAGGGAGCTGCTCTGGTGTCTTTCTCCTGCAGGGAAAGATCTGGCAGCAGGGAAAGGCTCTGGCAGGGGGCAGGCAGTGGGGAAAGGCTCCAGCAGGGGAACAACAGGGAGGAGGATTTTGTGGATGAGGAAGAGGAGGAGGAGGAGAATGCGCAGCCAGCAAGTGGTGAATCTGTTTTCCCTGACAGCCAGGACCTTTTCATCTTCCTGGACCCAATACCCTCTGAAGGCAGGATCCCTGACCCCTGAAACTGGAGAAGGCACCTCTGGTGAGTGCACATTTGTAACTACAGTACAGGGTTTAAAAGCAATAGTGTTTAATGTTTGATTTACCCTGTTCATGCTGGGCTGTTTGCACTTAGCTAAAAGGGATCATCCTGGAGAATAGCCTTGCGGTGGGGGGAGGGGTGAAGGGATCATCCCAGAGAATAGCCACGCAGTGGGGTGGGGGGGGAAGGGGGAGGTGTACGCTGCACATCCACCCGAAAACCACAGCCCCTCCTTTTAAATGTGAAACCCAACCCATTCCTTGCTATGGGAAAGGATGGCGCTGCAGTTTGAAACCATTCCCACATGTTATGCATAAGTAGCCAACCCCACATACCCTGTGCCTTACCGTGGCTGCCTGAAAACCGAATTCTGCTGCCCAGTGTCATGGGGCGATGACTCACTGCTGCGACACCTCCTGCTGGTTGTCCAGGGAATTAGCTCTTTTCAGCCAGGAGCGCTCTCTGCTGGTCGTTGTCGCACCTGCCGCTGGCCCCATGCCCCTCCTGGACCCCAGTGCCCTTCTAGATGAAGGTTCTTCCCCCTGGTAGTACCCCCTCAGTCTGGGTCTCCCCTCCCAGGGGACTCCCCAACCCCCATCCCTCCCTTGTCTCAGTGGCTACTGTCAGTCATCGTCTAGCTCCCGCTCCCTGGGGCAGACTACAGTCTGTACCACTCATCGTCAGCAAGGGAGGGGTCGGACCAGCTGCCTCTGTCTAGGTCTAGGCTGCTCCTCTGCAGTCTTAGTACCCTTTCATGGGCCTTTACCTTGGCCTGCAGTCTGGGGCCCTGCTTGGCTGGAGCTCCCTAGCTCCTTCTGCCCTTCCCCAGCACTGCTCTGCCGTAGGTACCCTCCTCAGCTTCCCAGGCAACCAGGTCCTCCTCTCTCCATGTAGCTAGAGAGAGTGTGTGTCTCTCAGCTACTGGCTAACAGCCCTCTTATAGGGCCAGCTGTGGCCTGATTGGGACATGGCCCCACCTGTGGCTACTTCCCCCAATCAGTCTAGCTTTCCTCCAACTACAGCCCTCTCATAGGGCTGTTTTAAGCCCTTCAAGGCCTTCACCCCGCCACACCCAGCCATGTGTGATGTGTCACCATACTGGCAGGCACTGAATATAAAAGGCAAAATGCCACCTTGTACCTAAAGCACACGTGCTGTCTGCTGTGAATTGCTTGATTCACTGTGAAAGAGTATCCCTTTTGTTCTCAGAAATGTATCATCTTAAATTTTACTCTCCCTTTTTATCCCCCCCCGCCACCCCCAGGTGCAAAAGTTTCTATGCTTCCCCTATCATCTCCATCCCTGATGTTATCGCAGATTAGAAGGTGAAAAAAACACACTCGCAATGACATGTTTTCCGAGCTCATGCAGTCCTCCCACACTGATAGGGCACAGCTTAATGCATGGAGGCATTCAGTGTTAGAGGCCAGGAAAACATTAAGCGCGAAGAGCAGAGGCAGGAACGTGAAGAGCGGAGGCAGGAGGTGATGCTGAGGCTAATGGGGGAGCAAATGGACATGATGAAGTGTCTGGTGGAGCTGCAGGAAAGCCAACAGGAGCACAGACCCCTGATGCATCCATTGTATAACCACCTGACCTGCTCCCCAAGTTCCATATCCTCCTCACCCAGACCTCCGGGCACCCAGCCACTGCACTCCAGAGGATGGCCCAAGCAACAGAAGGCTGTCATTCAAACAGTTTGATTTGTAGTGTGGCTACAAAAAGCAATGTGACCTTGTCCTTCCCTCCTCCCTCACCCCACCCCACACGGGCTACCTTGTCAGTTATCTCACTTTTTTTTAATTAATAAAGAAAGAATGCATGGTTTCAAAACAACAGTTACTTTATTTTGAAGGGGGAGAGAGGGTAGTTTGGTTACAGGGAATTAAAATCAACCAAGGTCGGCGGGTTTGCATCAAGGAGAAACACATACAATGGTCACACCGTAGCCTGGCCAGTCATGAAACTGGTTTTCAAAGCCTCTCTGATGCGCAGCGCACCTAGCTGTGCTCTTCTAATCACCCTGGTGTCTGGCTGCTCGAAATCGGACGCCAGACGATTTTCCTCAACCTCCCACCCCGCCATAAACATCTCCCCCTTATTCTCACAAATATTATGGAGCACACAGCAAGCAGCAATAACAATGGGAATGTTGGTTGCACTGAGGTCTGACCTAGTCAGCAAACAGCGCCAGCGAGCTTTTAAACGTCCAAAGGCACATTCTACCACCATTCTGCACTTGCTCAGCCTATAGTTGAACTGCTCCTTACTACTGTCCAGGCTGCCTGTGTAAGGCTTCATGAGCCATGGGAGCAAGGGGTAGGCAGGGTCCCCAAGAATAACTATTGGCATTTCAACATCCCCAATGGTAATTTTGTAGTCTGAGAAGTAACTCCCTTCTTGCAGCTGCTCGAACAGCCCGGAGTTCCTAAATATGTGAGCATCATGCACCTTTCCCGGCCGTCCCACGTTGATGTTGGTGAAACATCCCTTGTGATCCACCAGTGCTTGCAGCACCATTGAGAAGTACCCCTTGTGGTTTATGTACTGGTTGGCAAGGTGGTCCGGTGCCAAGATGGGGATATGCATTCCGTCAATTGCCCCACCACAGTTAGGGAACCCCATTGCAGCAAAGCCATCCACTATGACCTGCATATTTTCCAGAGTCACAACCCTTGATAACAGAACGTCAATGATTGCATTGGCTACTTCGATCACAGCAGCCCCCACAGTAGACTTGCCCACTCCAAATTGATTCCCGACTGACCGGTAGCAGTCGGGCATTGCAAGCTTCCACAGGACTATCACCACTTGCTTCTCAACTGTCAGGGCAGCTCTCATCTTGGTATTCCTGTGCTTCAGGGTGGGGGAAAGCAACTCTTTTCCAGAGTTCCAGGAAAGTGGTCTTACACATGCAAAAGTTTTGCAGCCACTGTGACTCATCCCATACCTGCAACACTATGCGGTCCCACCAGTCTGTGCTTGTTTGCCTGGCCCAGAATCGGCATTCCACTGTATCAACCAGCCTCACTGCCGCCATGATGTCCCAATTGCTACAGCCAGTGCTTTCAGGAATGTCTCTGTCCATGTCCTCATCAAAATCCTCCTCATGCTGGCGTCTCTTTGCCCCGTTCTGCATATACTCCAGGATAATGCACGAGGTGTTTACAATGCTCACAACAGCAGCGGTGACGATGAGCTGAGCGGGCTCCATGCTTGCCATGGTATGGTGTCTGCAGGAGAGCAGAGTTGCAGTGGAAGCGGTGGATGACAATGGTTATCAGCATCCAGGAGGACCAGAATAGATCCCCCGAGCTTCAGGAGAGCAGAGTTGCAGTGGAAGCGGTGGATGATGATGGTTAGCAGACCTGCTGCACCATCTGCTGACAGCAGCACCCAGGACACAACAGCCCCGGTGACAGTGAGCTGAGCTGAGCGGGCTCAATGCTTGCCTTGGTATGGCGTCTGCACGGAAAAAAGGCACGAAACAATTGTCTGCCATTGCTTTCACTGAGGGAGGGGCGACTGACGACATGTACCCAAAACCACCTGCGACAATGATTTTGCCCCATCAGGCACTGGGAGCTTAACCCAGAATTCCAATGGGTGGCGGAGACTACGGGAACTGTGGGATAGCTACCTACAGTGCACCGCTCCGTAAGTCGATGCTAGCCATGATAGTGAGGATGCACTCCGCTGACTTAATGCACTTAGTGTGGACATACGCAATCGACTGTATAAAATCGATTTCTAAAAACCGACGTCTATAAAATTGACCTAATTTCATAGTGTAGGCATACCCTAAATCTTATAAGCATCTGGTCACTAACATCTTGTTGTCCTATAAAAATGTATAGGTTTGGAAGTACTTACATAAAGTAATATTATGTTATGCTACTTTGATGTGTTCTTAAGAATGGTCATATATATTCTTCATTTCATTTATGAAAAAATTAGGAAAACCACAAAGGCTCATATGTGAGATCTTATTGTCACTTTTGTGGCAGATCTTTTAGTGTCTGTGTCTTTTTCTCTCTGTGGTAATATGTTAAAGAGTGACAAATTATCATAGGATATAATAATAAAAACACATTTCATCCTTTGGTTAGTATAATGCCTTCCAAAGAAGTCTCTCCCACAAATAGAAACTTAAGGAGGAGGGTCATCCAGTGTCCTATGTTGCTTTAGAAAGAAGATGAAGCTGGAGAATGGGATGTCATATAGATCTTTCAAACCTCCTTGTGGAAATTTAAAATAGTTGTGTTTTTTCTAATATTTTAAAAACAGGGGGAGGCATTTCTAGGCTACTGATTTATCTCTTTCTCAGTGGCTTTTTCTGTTTGGTGGAATCTTTTGTGAGAGGTACGTTATGGTATAAATTCCAACAAGATCGGTAATATCTGCAGATAGCCACCAGAGAGCACCAAATCTCTTTGCGAAGTACTTCACGTTTATTCAAAGAATGTGCCTGTAGCAAACTTGTTTGGCTTTTTAAAATGGACTGCGGTAGAAATGACTAAATTTCTTTTAGGGATTCATGGACGTGTGATCTGCCATACAATTGTGCCAGCCTCCTTGCAAATGATGGGAATCATCACTCTGGTATCGTCAGTCTTGACAGCCAAACTTTACTAGCAGGGTTGGTGGCACAGTGGCAGGATGTAGTGAGGAACATGCAGGTGGGGATGTGTGAGGGTCCCTTGGTACGATTACCATTTTGGCATATGCCCTGGCTTGGATTAAACCCACGAATCTTAATGCAATATAGCCTGTTGATTTCTGCAGAATGTTTCCATTCTTAAAACATGCACTTAGTCTTTTGCCCCATGTGCATGTACATTAAAAACCAAACCCATCAAAATATAAACCAATTACAAATCTGGATTTTCACTCCATCTAGGAGGCAGGATTTATGAATCCTCCCCCACTCTCATGACCATTTCCCCTACCAGATAGGCCGTTTAGTGTGCCAGAAAGATCAACATACTCCAGCTTTGCTGGACCTAGGAGGAGGGAAAGTACTAGATACAAGGGCCCCTTCTTGAAAATGCCAAGCCAACGGCCCAGCTAAACCAGGGGAATAATAGCTGGAAGATCTCCACTGATCGCCACAGCTGAGATATCAGGAATAAAAAGATAACCAGGATCCCATCTGCATATGACTTTAAAGATTATTTAATTTGCCACAGTCCTGTCTCTTGTTTTATTGCCATGGCATCCACATTTTGCACACCAATGTATAGCATTCAGCTTTCCATGGCATTAAGGTGTGTTTCCTTTCTATTGAGACCAGTTTTCAGAAATGGAAACCTGAGACCTGTAAACCTGAGATACTGGTATTACATTTACTTTAAGCTTCATGGTTTTAATGTTTCCATAATGGCACTCATTTATGGTCCTGTTAAAGGTAGTTCTGGGGAGGTGCAAGCCCATTTTTTACTCATTTGCTCTCTGAAAGTTGCATAAAGTAGAGAACTTTCTTGTTGTTTTCCACAGTAATTTTTTGTAGTCTTGGAGACAGTGAAGCATATGCCCTCGGAGCATTGTCATAACTACAAGTCATGGCATGTTAGTCCTGTGGCTGCAGAAAAAACCTTGCAACAATTCGACCGAGGGTCCCGCTTCAGGAAAGCACTCAAATCTGTGCTTCAGTGCTATCCTGAATGGGGATGTTTTCCTGCTTTGGGGTTTATTAGTCTATTATTGAATGTTTTATTGATTTTTTTTCCTTACGAGCATATTTTGATTTATTGTTTTTCACTTTTACGCTTGTAAAACAAAGATTTCAGTTAAATGTAAGGCTGTTGTTACTATGGACAGCCAGAAGATGGCACTCTTGTAAGGCTTAGGGGACAAGCATTCAAAGTTCGAGCACAAACACTGGGGAGAAGGTTGAACTGCAATAACATCGTCCCCACTCGCTGTGAGCCCTGCCCTGCGGATGTAAATAGAGTCACCTTACTCACAGGAGTAGACTCACTGAAGCCAAAGCAACTCATGTGCATAAGTATCTTGGTATAAATCCCCACATGAGTATTTTTCTGCTCTTCAAAATGTATTCAAAACTCATCTGGGTGGATGCTGTTATTTATTGTAAAGACTTTAAGTAGGACTGCGAAATGGAAAGAAAAGAGTAACAGATCTATATGTTATTTGTTATAGCAGGACTTCTTTTCGTTACAGGCTATGGTTCTATTCACTGTACTACACAGCTATTATACCCTATTAAAAGTGATCTCATTTTTCTTAATCACAGGTCATTTTTCTACTTGCTCTGTTTTTGATAGAGTATTTCAATAAAATCGTAAGAGTTTTCCTGAACCAAGTCTTGGGTAGGTTTTAACAATACTTAGACCAGGCTGAAAAATAACAGAACTGCATTTTCTTCTTAGAATGTTCAAAACACAACGATTTCCCCTCGATGAAGGATACAACCACATATTGGGCTTTCGAAAAGTTAACTTCTTTGAACAATTTTCTGCACCTTTACTGCTACAAATAAGTAAAATTTGTTACAAAATCGAATTGTTCTCCCTCCCCAAAAGAAAGCTTGCTTTTGTAATAATGGTGACTAACTTACACACATGCCTCCATTCTCTTTTTAGGCTTCTGTTCTAAGCAACCTATCGAGGGTGAAAGAAAGGCATTTGAGAAGAATGCCAATACAACAGTCTGTCCCTGGAAAAGATATTTCTTTTTCAACCTCCCCTGAGTCTATTCTAGCTTTGGCACAGAAGCACTGTCAGTATAACCTCTCCCCATCACGCTCTTTCTTCCAAAAAACCCACCTTCAAGTCCCTGACAAATATGCTAACAGATGTGGGTTAGTTTTTTTTATTTAGGAGCAGTTCTTTACAGTGTTAATGTTTAAGAAGGAAGAGTCTCTTTTTGATCGTAATCTGAACATTTCATATTTGCTAAAACTGCACTGCCTTTTGTGTTTGCTTTAATTACAAACCCTCTGTAGCCACTGAAACACTCAGACTGATGAGTAAAATCACAGACAATGGTCCAATTGAGTCAAGGAAATAAAGGCCTCTTTTATTTTTTTGTTAATAATGATTTAAATAGTCATTTCCCAAACATCCTTGATTTCATAAACAACTAAAATAGTCCACTTGGAAAGATCCTGATTCAGCTTTCTTGGATTCCATAATAACAGATGGATCACTAGACTGTTTACTGCTGCATCCCACAAACTTCCTGTTAGTAAACTCCTATATTATTTATGAAACAGAAAAATTACAAAGTAGTATCTTAGTTGATTACTGCTTGCTGATGAACCAGTGCCAGAGAAACTTTTTATACAACTTCACTTTCTTGAGCGGCTCTGTTGCTCTTATTGTTTTGTATTTGTGTCACAGAACCACCCAGAGGCCCTAATTGGATTGGGGTCTCACTGAGACACTGTACAAACACACAGTAAGACATTCCCTGAATTATGGCAGACACCCGAACTGTGTGAAATCAACAAATGGCGGGAGTGGAGAAGAGATGGGGAAAGTAACAGATAGGCACGCATGGTTCCACAGGTTAGCTGTCAGCACAGTGTACATTTCAGGACAATACTAAATGAGATATTAATTATATTAAACCTGAACTCTTGTAGATGCTGGTTGTAGAAAGGATCTTGCCAAGCTGATCATCTCAAAGATATTTGTGACATAATTAGATGACAATTAAATACATAGATCCTGATTCTCCTTTCACTTACACGGGGCATACACTCATATAATTTCATTACATCGTATAGATTAGACAAGAGCCTTGTTAGACATACACACTGTAGCTTGACAGATTGGCTTGATTTCTGAGGAATTACTTCTGATTTACAGTGGTGCGAATAAGAACAGAATTCAGCCCAGGCTCTACATTTTTAAAATCATACAAAGTTAGGTCATTAAAGAAGTAGTATATAAACAAGGAGCAAAGTATTATGCAGAAATATGAATCTTGTGTATTACTTAGTGGTTCTGAAAATAGCACTTACTTGAGCTCACATAATTATTCTGGTTTTAAAATATTCTGGTTTTGAAGTTACATTTCACTGAGTTTATATTCTCTCCATGTAAATGATTGCTGCTCTACCTGACACTGATGATTATAGACATATGTAATATACACAGAAACAGAACAAAGGTTTTCCTGATTCTAAACAGATAAACCAGTCTTACCATTTTGCTTTGATCCGCAATTGAAATTAAAACTTGACCTAGCAATGCAGAGGCATGTTTCTTAACATTAGCTCCAGTGCCGCCGATTATCCATTAACTGAAGTTTAGCAAATTCTGCTACCTACCAGAGGCTTGATCATTATTATTTTCATAAGAACCATATCTACAAAGAAAGTGGCATCAGACAGAATAGTGCATTTGCTAATTGAGGGGTAGAACTGATTTTTTGTGTGGATGGCAGTGCAAGGTAAGTAATCTCCCATTTAAAAATAACAATAGTAAATATTTCTTCTTTGAGGAAATGTATCCCTGGGTCTCCCCAGACACCCACTATAGGTTCCTACTGACAGCAACAGAATCTGATAGTATTAAGAGCAGATGATCGACTAGAAGATCTCCTGATGCCTAACTTCCCCAACCAGGAGCTTGTGACAGATGTTCCGGCATTTTATGCAAATAGGAACTTCATGGATCAGTTTTCCTTTCTCCGTGTCATAAATGTAGCTGGAAAATAGAATTCTAGCACCACGGCACGCAGCAAAACACAAGCATCCCACTGACCAAACAAGCGGAAGAGAAAGCAAGATGTATACGTGAATTCAAAATAATGATGCCATGAGTTTTTCCGCTCACTTGTCTTATCAGTCAAGATACGCACCCAACGATACAATTTCAGTGGTCTTTTTCTCCACCTGTATCATAGCCCACGATTCATTTCTGGAAGAAAAACCCTTTCCGCATCTTGTATGCAAAGTTTCTGCATGAACCTCATCATATTGTATGTGGACATATTATATACACACCTGCAAACTATATATATGTGTATATATATATTTCTCTCTCTATATATATATACAGATACATGCACAAACAATTAATTAAGGTTGAGTTGAGTTTGCACTTAAAGCCAGGATTCAGTTTCTTTATGTATAACACATAATGTATATACATATTTATATAATGTGTGTGCTTACTTACTTTCTCCATAGTAGATAAGAAGCTAAACCTGACCACGAAAAGGAGATCAAAAAATCCAGTTCCCTTTTTAAAAAAAAAAAAAAAAAAGCTGCTTTGGGAATTTGTGAAATTTTAGAGAAAATATAAATTTTCAAATTACTGTACAACATATTAAGGTTTATTTGTATTAAATAATTTCTGTGATATCATGCAGTAGAAAAAGTTGTGGAATATTGCATTATTTCCTCCGCAAAACTGAGAAAGACTTGAAGAGCTAAAGTCCTGAATTCCCATTATCCAGCTACAATTTTAAAAATAAGACAGTGAATTATTACTGTGTTTAAAATAAGATAAATATTGCATTTTAAAAACTGTTTTGACCCTTTTCAATTCTTTATAATTTTAGATACATCTTATATAAATTTGTAGGCATGTATTTTCTAGGAGACATCTCCATTTTTGGAAAATATCTCATTAAAATGACTAGTCAGTATTGTGGCTTCACAAATTGCTCAAAGTGGATCCATTCTGTTTATGATACTTTTGTTCATTCTAAATATTTTAGATTTTTTAATTGAATCTAACTTGGGGTGCAGGAAAATATTCCTTAGACCTTTCAAATGGGATTTTGTTCAAAATCTGTTTCTGTTAATCTGAAAACATGCAAACAGATTTAGATGATTGTTTTATATACATCCTGAACATTTTTGGGTTGTAGTATGATATAAAATTTTGTCAACATGTCAAGTTTTGTTGAATGCTGGAAAACAATCTTCATCTAATTCAGATGTACAGTCTAATTTTGTTCAAAAGTGTATGACAATACTTTATTCCTGTTCACTTATTATAAATATTGCTAGATTCATGGGTATTTCTTTTTCAATCTTATTCCTGTTCAAGTTTTTTTCTTTAAAAAATGTACAAAAAAGAAGTGAAAATACCAATACGGGGACAAAAAAAGAGAGGTATATATGTAAACACATATCCTGTTGCAGTGAATCTAGTTTTTGGGCAGAAGCAATTAGCAATATATTTTTATGCACCATATCATGCATCCGTGTTGTTGCTTTGGAAAATAGTTATGCAGCTGGTAACATGTTGCAGGTGAGGTGTGGCTTTAAATGAAGCCTCTGCCTGAAAATGTCAAAGACCATTCCAGAATCAAGTATTAATAGAATAAACTTAATTTTAGTTTCTCATAAGTGCAGCTGCATTCTTCTATTTAATTATAGGGTTCCCACAGTAGTAATTTTTCCCTGACCTACTCAATCTCAAAAGTCAGAAAATTGCTTCTTTTTTAAAGCTGACAATAGCATGGTATGTTTCCAAAGGAAAAGTACAAATTACAGAAAACCATTACTTTAGACATATTTAAATAGCCAGGAAGAAATCCTAATTGAAAAGTTTGCTAAAATGTGAAAAAGTTAGTTTTTTTTTAATTCTTGTTATATTGTTGGTTGCCATATAAGCTGCTTATGATAGAATAGTTTCCCTTTCTCTGCACTTTTTTCCCCCCTCCTAGTTAAACAAAAACATTTGGGAATGACAAAATTTAAAATAGAGAGGGCTTAAAAATAACTTGCATGTGTTTAATAAGATAAAACGAATTATTGTTTTAGGGTCTGATCCAAAGTCCACTGAGTTAACACGAGTCTTTCCATTGATTTCAGTGGGCTCTGGATCAAGCCCTTAGCTTTTGTGCTCTCAAACAGGAGTCTTATGAAGGGGGGAAACCCTGCTTTCCCAAAGGAATTTTTTAAAACTGTCCAATTATTGGAATGCCTGTCCAGCAGCTACTGCTGTGTATTTGTGGTAAAGTTTAACAACATTCAAGTTAGGAATTTACAGGGAACTGAGCAATATTAAAATATTTCCTAAATTAAAAGTGGACCTTTCCTGAAGTGAATGTTGATGAATACGTGCGAGTAGGCCAGAGGTAGTGTGCTTCATCTGAACAGAAATGACTGGTATTTTGGTTGTAACCCATGGAGATTTTTCTTCATTTGGCACAAGGTGCAGTCTTTTTCTGAAGGGAAGCTATAGACAACTCACTTTTTCAGAGCTCTTGGGTGCTGCTTTGTAGATTAGCAATACAGTACGATACAGAATTAAGTGCCTATCTTTAGGAACCTTGCATGAAAAAATGTTGACCCCGTGCTACCCTCCTTGACCCCAGCTAGACCCGTCTGCTTCCATTTGTGGGGTTGCATTGTTGTGCCAGAGATGGGAAAAATGAAGTCTGGGAACCATGGCGCCCCAAAACAAGCTCCCCTGATAAAGCCATGAATTCCAGAATTCCAAATCAGATTAGCTCCTGCTGCAAGCCCTCTCCATGGCCTCTCCTGAAGCAGTCCTGGTTTTGGAGCTGTGCTTTTAGTGGAGACAGGACCTTCGAACTGCTGGAAAAGAACCCTGGAGGTGGGAACTAAAGTCCATGTAGTTCACTGAGTTTGCGTGTGGGTGTCACACCGCCTGTCCCCTCCATGACCCTCCGAAACTCTTTCCCTTCTAAGGAAGGCATCAGGAAAAACTCCTTGTGAGAAACCACAAAGTTTCCTAAGCCCTTTGTTATTGTTAATGACAGTATTGCTACCTCAAGGATTAAAAAAATCATGATTTAAAAAAAAAATCATAAATTTGGGTTCTTTCTATTTGCCTTCTGCTTTCTGAGCCTTTAGTCACACTCCTTTCATGTTTTCAAGCTTTTCTCCATAATCATGGAGGCCAGCAATTTGCTGTTTTTTCTCTTTTTTTCAAATGAACGATGGTATTCTCTTGTAATCTTTTGATTCCATTGTATGGGGCTTTAATAAACACCCTAACACTAGCAAGAATCACAGGAGTTGGCAACTAATGAAGAGGAGGCTGGTTCACAGACTTTGTCCTCGTGTTTCAGACTTGTGAGACTGCAAAGGGTCAATGGCAATTCCGGGCTATCTCCATCACTTGCCAGCTCTTGGTTGTTGCCCAAGATTGTTTAAGGTTTGGAAACTCAGTCTGCAGAGTCCTGGACAAGCTTCCAGGACTGACCGTGCTTATATTTGCCTCCCACGAGCAGTGGCTACAGAGGACAATGGTTGGGGCCCTGTGGCTGACTCTTATCACACTACACAAGCTCCTCCGCCCTGCAGAGCAGAGACCAGTCCACCAGCAGGAATTAAAAAGGGGGTCAGAATGAGCTGTTAGCTGGCTTCTCATCTGCCCCCCCCCCCTTGTGCTGAACAGCACCCCTCTCCTATTCCTGCCTACCTCAATGCTTCAGGGGTTGGGGTTGGGGAAGCAGGAGAGGTGGGGGTGGCCAGCCTTCCTCCCTGGTTCCAATCCCAGCACTAGGGAGTACAGAGAGATGAGGGGAGAGGTCAAAAGTACATGGCTGTAGGATGGGCATGGAGTGGTCAGGGACACAGATGAGGGTTGTGAGTCTCTGGGGTATGGCTTTCCAGGTCAGCCAGCTCCCCACTCCATCTGCCATCACACGCTTGTGGGAGCGGTCCCCTGTGGGAATGGGCTGGTGGTAGGGGCACCAGAGGACAGTAGCTTGGAGGTTTAATGTTTATTTGGAGGGGGGGCAGGGATGAATTTGCAGCGTTAGTGAATTGGTAACATTCTTGGGGGGTTATTTTATTTCCGCTTTTCCTTTTATGTTCTGTCATCATGAGAATTGCTGCAGCAGCAGCTCCTCCCAGAGCATTAAAACACGCGCCAGGCCAGAGATGCTGGCCTAGCTGTGGTAAGGTGTGTTACTACATTGGGTGTTTGGTTATGGTGCTAGTTATTACCGGAGCAGGAGAGACTGGGCCTCATATTTTTTTCTGTTTAATGTTCAAGTGCCATTAAAGTTTCCTTGGGATTGAACTCAGTGTGTGTCTTCTGGTTTCTCTGCTATTTCTCCAACTCAGCGGAGAGAAGCCAGGGCTCCTATGGGAATGGGGACTCGGCCCATCTGACTTCATGATTTGGCTGCACTTAGGCCTGAGGAAAGATTTGCTGGGGAGGGGAGGTTCAAGGCAAAGGGCCAGGGTACTGGAGGGCGGGGTGGTGGTAGCACTCAACAGTAAAGGTAAGACTAGGTTGTGTGCGTGTGTGTGGTCGGGGGGAAAGGAAAGCATTGGAGAGGCTGTCTGGCATTGGTTGTTGGTTGAATAGCCCCGCCTCGGCCTGGACCTCAATGGGGGTCAGAGTCTTCTCTTTGCCCACCTGGAGAAGGAACTCCCTAGTGTCCCACCAGCTCATGTGACGTTCCCCCTAGGAAAGGTCTGTCTGGACAAATGGCACAGGTAGTCAGGACAGTAATTTTTGAGCCACCTCCTGCTTGTTTCCTTGCTGGAGCTCCTGGCTGGAGGTGGACCCTACTCCCTCATCTGCTGGGGCTCTCAAGTCCCCCCCCCCCGCCCTTCCCTGCATTGTCTTCATCCCGTCTCTGTACGAAGGAGGAGGGGATTAGTTGATACTAATTGATCAACCTAGTTGATACTGATACCTGTCATGTGACTGGAGCATTTGCCTTTGGAACTGTGACCTGGGTCATATGACTGAGGCCAGGAAATTGTGTCCATTTTCCTGACAGCCCTTCTCTGTGTGTGATATCCTTATTACAAGGGTTCCATCCAGCGGAGGAGACATTTGCATCATTGGCTTTCTCAGTCAATATATTTAACACGCTCCAGACTGGTATTATTTCCTCAGCAATTATACGCGGACCAGATCCTCCACTGATGTAAACAGTTACTGCTCTCCCAAAGTCCATGGAATGACACTAATTTACACCATCTGAGGATCTGGCCCAATGGATTTTTTTTACCATGCATTCTAGACATATCCCATTTTTTCCTTTTAAAAATGTGATGTAGCTTGTGCATCTCTCTTAAAAACTACCTACGCTTTTGGCTCTTGTCAAACCCCCAGCATAAAAAAGGCCATAGTCCGCTCTCACTGCTCATGTTGAGCAATACCTTAAATTGCAAGTAGCCCTTTTGCAATCAACAGGATTATTCATAATTGAAGGGACTACTCAAAGTGAGTATGGTTGGAGAACTGGACCTTATCTTTTGCAGTCACCCTCACCTGGATGTCAATTTTAGCTTAGATTGTTAGCCCTGCGGGGCAGGGCCACCTCTGTCACTCTGTATCCTGTAAAGAGTCTAATGTTTGGGTTCTGTGCTAGTAAATTAATAACAATAATGTGGAACTCCAGAAGACAGACTTGGGGAAGGGTACAATCAAAGGTCCCAGTTCTACAAGCGCTCTGCATTGTGTGTGTGATATGGGAGAGCTATTTACTGAGCAGTTCCAGAATCAGGCCCCAAACCCATAAGATGCATCATATTCACAAGAGGAAAAAAGAAATAATAAAGGAAAAAACTTCTAAGCAGTCAGCTGACCATGTTAAAACTGGCACCAATACATAGTATTCAAAGAGCAGCTAACCCAAGGTCTCCCTAACCTTGGCAGAAGTGCAGGCAATGGCTACATGAGGATGAAGTGTTCTTGAAACATTTCTCCAGTGTATCAAGTGCAAGCAGGTTTTTCTTCAGCCTTAAGCATGCATGACTTCTTTCTGCACCTCTTTCTTCCCCTTTGAAGAAACTTTTTATTGTGGACAATAAAGAGAAAATCAATCTGCCTTGCAGGACCCCGCTGCGTCTCATAAGGTATCCAAGGACAAAGGGGCAAATCAGGATTTTTTCCCCACAACACATTAGCATTTATAAGGCAAATTACAAGCTAAGATCTTAGAATAAAAGCAATACATTTAAAGAAAAGCAGAGCTCAAGTGCCATCTTCAATGAGAAAAAAAAAAACCCCACATTCTTAAAACTACCAAGAAAGCATTTCCCTGAAAGCATCTAAAACAGCATTCCTGATAAAAGCAGCATCATGTGAAAAGCCCTGATCAGCAACCAATTGATATCTGGGCTCAGGGACTAATGTAAGAATGTAAAGAGTTGTCTAGAGAATATATCTTGAGAAGCATAAACATATAAGATAATGTAAAACCATGGAAAACTTTATATACCCTTTAAGAAGGAGAATTTCAAACTCAGTGTGTTGACAAATAGGGATCAAAGGACGCAATATGATTAATACCCTCGGCTCTGAGGAGCCTAGTGCCTGTGTTGTCTGACCCACTGACTAGAATATAGAGCTTCACCACATATGAAGACGTTAGCAACAATCACAGTAAATACACAGATACATCCTTTGTTGAATATAAGTCCTATTCTGGCTATACTATTTTATGGGGGTGGAGGGAACTGGGGGAAATGAAAGCTAACAGCAATTGCCTACATTCTGTTTGGTGTGGATAGCAAAATTTGCCCAATATGCCCAAGTACAGATTGACAAATTTTGTACTGACTTAAATCCCATGTAATCCCATTGATTTCAGAATCTGGTGCAGACTTTGGCTCAAAGAATATGAAGTCCAAAAATTGCCCTAAGATGCCTAAATAAAGCAAAAGTATAGTTACAAGAAGCCCTGTGTTTCAGAATAGCCTTTTCTCCAACATGTTTGTGTTTTTGGATAGGCTTGGAAGGCTGTGATGTCATACAGCAGTTGCTTCAGTTTAAGTCCCTATGCTTTGGCAGGTTCCCACCTGTTCTACACCTGGGAACTCCAGTCTTGGACCTTCAAAAAAGGCATAGTCAAGTATGGTGGAAGTATAATCAGCAAAGGCATTGCTTCTCCACTATCCCTCCCCTTTGCTGCCTTTTCAAGACCCCTGAGGGTGGGATGGGGGCAGGACCATAGCTCTGTTCTCCTCTAAATGTCAGCCTGTGGACCTTCTCGGGTACATGGGTAGTAAGCTCTTCAGCACCTCCAGCACAGGATTGTGCCTCATTGCACCATCCTAGCCCTAAACAAGTTAGCTGGAGAATTAGGTACACCACCATTTTCTTCGTTTTTTACTTCCCTTTGGTCTCAAAATACTCCAGGATCCTGAACTCTGATTTTTCCCTCTGTGTTCCATGACAGTGCCTGGATTAGGAGGTAAGATAGAGATGTGATGTTTCTTGTATTTTAGGAGAACTAAGTAGCATCTCGACTTGAGGACTGATGCAAGGTCAAGGAGGAGGGGCTGTCTGAAGAGACGTATGGAAAAGACCTAGCTTATCCAACACATTCTTTCTTTCTTTCTTGTTTTATATTGCACGGAGGCAACTTTACCGGAATATTTTACAGGTCCCTAGTAATATAATAGGGTGCAGGAGTTCTGAGTTAAAAATCCATATACAAATTCCATCAAGGTAATATTTAGCAAAAAAGGCATAATTGTATTTTTTTCATTCATGTTTGTATAAGTTTAGACTGATGAGCTTTTACCTGTAGCTTTTGGAGGACATGCTAAATAAAACTTAAATGGTTGAGAGGCTTTAAAAATTGTATTAAATCAAAGAGGTAGTGTTTCTATATTAGGAGCAAATCCCATAAACCCTTGTGCTTTACTCACATGGATAAGTCCCTTGTATCAAATGCAGCTACCCATGTGAGTTAAACTACTTATGTGCAGAACTGTTTGCAGAATTGGGCCCTTAGTTTGGAAGATGATACCATTGCGAAATGACCTATATCAATGTGAAAGTAAAATCTGTCTCACTTCAAAAGAAAATTGCCAAGATTTTCTTCACTGAAATTTTGGGATCTGTAGAAAATGAAGCCTTTTTATTTTTTTCCCCCTCTGATAATCTGTTCAGTGAACAAGCTGTGAAAAATAGTTCTCTGTAGTTTCCATGTGAAGCAGCAGACGGTAAATTTCCATTTAAAAGAATGATTGGAGTAGCTGCTGGCACTGAACTCAGTTGTCTTAGTCAAATCTACTTACCAACAGTTTACAGCAATGCAATAGTTTATTATTTCACTCAACCAGAAATCAGAGGAAAAAGATACAGAGGAAGACCAAAGTAGGTTCATGGTCAGAATTCTTTTCTTTCTTAACATTTTGTTTTTATTTTAATACAGATTTTGGGGTCAGTAGTTTCATGTGTAAGGAAGAGACGTTTCTTTTCTCCTCTTTTGTATGCCGTGAAATACCTGTACTTTGTGCTTCTATAGCACCTTTCTTCTGTGGATCTGAAAGGACTTTACAAACATTAATTAAATCTCGCAACACCCAAGTTGAGGTAAGTATTTGTGTAGCTAATGTAGAATGCTTAACCTGATCCTTGTACGTAAGTACTATAAGAGGTCTGTAGTAAAATTATAGGCTATCCATGGCGAATTAATTTAACTGAATTGCCATATATATAAGCCATATATTGCCCTCTGTCCACCACTCATGCTGCTTCCATGATATGGGAGATCTGTACAAATATCTAAGGAAGATTATGTTTAATTGTTTGTGTCACCATAATCTTTTAGAGTTTTGTATATAAAGGTGTTTATTGTTTGGGCCTGGCAAATCGTTATTTGCTGTGATGGTTCAAGGTCATTCATTACTTTTAAGATTATTTTTAAAAGAACCACAAAAACAAGTTTTTCCTTATATTCTTCACCCTACCTGTGTTTGTGAATAAAAAAGAAAAGGTGGAACTAGAAGATCAACCTAGAGTCTTTAACTTTTGAGCAAGTGGGATGATTATACTTCCACCAGCCTAGCCCATCTGCCAATCCCCACAATACCTTCTCGCAAAATGAAAAAGTGTCCCTCATCCTGCCCAATGACCCTCAGTCCCGAACCTAGTGACACTGCTAGGATCTCCCCTACCTTAACATTCCCTGTCACTGTGCTCCTCCTTGCCTGCCAGTTCCCCTGCCATCCTCCTGCTCTGCCATTTGAGAAAGGGTACAGGAACGGACAGTATATAAAGGCAGGTCATGTTAGCAGTGCAGGGTAGGTAAGAGGAGACCATTCCAGTGGGAGAAAGGCAAGCCCACTGGGTCTCACGCCAACTCCTAAGCTGGATGTCCCTTCCATTTCCTTAGGGAAACTCCGCTAGAGCAGAATACAGAACGAGAACTTTTTTCTCAAGAGTTATAATGCCAGCCTATGGAATCCTAAAGCAGGGATGTAGTTCTATATTAAACAATTGGTTTAAAAATTCTGCAGAAGGGGTATTATTCTCATTCTCTGTGGAATTATATAGGGTTTTAGAGTAATTTCTACTGAAACTTTATATTTCTATAGGGATTTTTCCATAAAGGATAGCAAGAAGCCTTCTTCCCTTCGTGCCATAGCAGCTGTTAGCTAGCCCCCAGTCCTTTAGGAAATTAGCCAATTTCTGGAGGAACCAGCTAGTTTGCCAAGAGTCAATATCTATAGGCCCAAACTTATAAATCATAAGCACCTGCGGAAAGTTAATCATGTGATTAAGTATTTGCAGGACTGGACACTAGAATAGAGAATTTGAATAGAGAATTTGAAATAATTATTAAATTGTTAATTTACCTACAAATATTGACCAACAATACTTAGTGATGTATGCCAGGATCCACGAGACCTGCCTAATCACCAGCAAATGGGATCTGCTGCAAAAAGATCCAGCCAAGCAAGCTGTTGCTCTTTGTGGGATGCTTTAACACGTTCCTCAATTTTTTGGTAGATTCTGGCAGGTCGCGAGAGTGGCATACTCTGTTTACTTGAAACTTGTTGGTTTGTGTTAGTTCTTTTCATTTCCCCACTCTTCTCTGTCTGCCTCTGTGCCGTCAGTCATCTGCCAAGATTGCCAATATCCAAAGCAAATTCAAAGGTAGAAGATACCCTGACGGGGTGTATTTTAGATTAGAAAATCAAGGGTCCTTACTTGTACTGTCAGGAATGTAAATGAAACTAAGCAGTTGAGCAAAGTGGAGCTAACCCAAATGGAAAGATATAGCAATGCCTTCCATTTCTGTCCCTCTGGTGCATTAGGATGTCCTTTCTCATGTCTGTCTAGTATGGAAAAGTGCAGTATTAGCATTGTCCCTGCAGCAACAGATTCTTTTAAAAAGTCTTTTTTTTTCCCAAAGGAATATCCATTACTCTGCTGTTTCCTTTGTACTTGATGAAAGTTGAAGGGGGACTTGCACAAAAGAACATTCTGATTGTGAAAGGCAGTTGGGTGGCTAAAACACCATTACAGCAAATCGAAGGCCTGGTCTTTCAGAAATGTTTTCCCACTAGCCTTGTTCTGCTCTAGCCCTACCTGATGCTCAATTTTCAATATTATCAGGGCTTCAGCATTGTCAGCAATATACAAATGTTTTAAGCCTTGGTCCTTCCTTCTCTCTGATATCTTGCATTTCTTTGTTGGTCGAATGCAGGTTGTAAGCTTTTGTTTTTTGGTTGTTTTTTTTTGGTGCAGGGACATTGTCTTTTATCCTCTGCAAAGTGGCAAACAAAATTATGGGATATGTGAATATTTAATAACAACAATAATAATAGTCATGGAGCTTAGAGTCCTGGAGGAAAGTGTCTCCTCTTTAGTAGCTGTAGGATGTGTAATGGACCCTCCTGCACTGCTTTCCTCCCAAGATTAAAGACTCTTTGTGCCCCAACTCCAGTTACCACTAATAGGGTTTTGGTAACAGCATTGGGAAGCACCACACTGTCCGTGCTCAGAGATGTCCTAATGCAGCATGATGTTGATCTTCTGCAGTAAGCAGCCCCATTCCAGAAGTCAGCCAAACAGAGGAAGAAAGAGTAATTAAGGGCCCGAAGATGTCTACAATAGCAATAGGAGCGAGGGCAGGTTTTCCCAGGCTGCTTCAGCCGTTGTGTGCACAGGTACTTACAGAACTCTCTGGCCAGCACTTAGTTGAACAGATGCATTGGTGAGCTGCCAATACTTTATAAGGGACTCTCACAAAAAAATGTTCTCCTTCTGATAACACACTGTCTCCCAAGGGCGCAGGTGCTGCCCAGGAGGGGTGAGGAACTGAGGAATCTTATCATGTGGTTTCTCATTTCAACAATAATTTTCTCCTAGCCATAATGAAGGAAGGAGCCACGGGCCTTATATTGAGGGGGCTTCACTGGAAATGTTTTGTTTGTTCTTGAATATGTATTATAAATACTGATGCCATAGCACAATGATCCACTTGTGTAGTTTGAAATGGGGGAAGAAGGGAGAAGCAATGCCTCGCAATCTATGGGAGTTAAGGTACCCAGCACTGCACTGGGTTTATTGAAGGAAAGTTTGCGCCCTCCAAGCCTGCCAGTGTTTTCCTGGTGGGACTGAGAATTGTTCTGATATGGCTAATGTTCCCTGCAGAGAATTAACATTCCTCAAAGTAGTCAAGCGCTGATTCTGAATCAAGGGAGCCACAGTGTGGCTGGATCAGTCTTCACACGCCGGAACTGCTCGGCTAGGCAACCCTTATTATGTCTTCCTTTTTAGTATTCAATCTAAATAAATAAACAAATGCTTTGGCCGTACAATCAGATTTGTTTTATAGGAGCGTGTTTATTGCCATACCTTAAATCTTTAATTTTCTAATGATTGTAGCCAATGGCAATTAATTTAAAATAATTAACCCAAATATACACATCAAATTGCCAAGCACAACATTTTTCTCCTTCATTTATGACTTAATAGACTTCAGTGTGCATGCTCTGTCTTTACTAATTGCACAGTTGATAATTCTTTATGACTTTAAGGAGTTCAGCATTTTCTGTCTTTTCCTTTAATGGCTGCATCCTATAAGAATAATCATAGTCTTAATTTTGTTTAATTTATGCTAAGGCAAAATATGAATCTAAACCACAGGAGGAAAATAAAACACGTCATTGTACAGTTTGCTACATTGTATAAAATACATTTCCTATCCTTTTACAGCTGGAACCATTCAACCATTCCAATCTGTAGCATAGATGGGATCTAACCAGGCTTTAAGGGTTGTGCTGAAGTCTGAACCTAAACTGATTAGGTTCTATCAAGATTACAGAACAGAGGAGTGTGTAGTCAGGTCTAACATCTAATTCTATTTACATGTAAGTTTGCAAACCCCGCTGTTTCTGGCACAATCATTTTGCTGTTATTTATGTAGAGGTGCTCATTTTGTTCAGCGCTACACACCCATGCACGAGAGACCATCTGTGGCACAGAGAGTTTACAGTCTAACTAGAAAAAGGTGGGAAGAGAGGCAAGGTGACTCACGCAGGGTCACACAGCAGCTTGTTGGAGGAGAGAATAGGTCACAAGGCTCTTGACTCCCTGTCTGGTGCCCTGTCCACTTGGCCATACTGATGGAGCTGTGGATGGTTGTGTTTGAGAAGGGGAGAGGAATGGCTGTGTGATGCCCTCTTATTTGGGGCAGGGTGGATGATGAGGTGGAGTGAGATTAAAGAAGGGATTCCGTCACTGCGGTGAATGGGTGCTGAGTGATCAGTTGGGGTGGTGCAGGGGGCTATGCCACCAAGGACATGTTTGAGGTGGTACAGTGGGAAAGAATGGACATGCAATTGATAAAGCCAAATGTGTAGGCTCTGAGTATTTTTTGCAGTAAGGAAATAACACACGTATTGTCACAACCCCTTGCCCTGCTCTGAGAAAAGAATAGTCTTGTAAGCAATGTAAGAAAATCTGGCACAAGAGACTATTCCAAGGCAGAAAATGAAGGAACAGAAACATTTCATGTAATATCACAGTAAGATATTTCCTCCTTAATTGTGGACTGAGACTAAAATGTTGTAACTTTCTCCCTCTGCCCCCAATAAAAGGGAATGGAAATTTAGTTAACTAAAAAGGGTTATTTTAGAGCAGCCATTCCTAGGACCCAGACCAGTGCATGTAGGTGGCAGGTTGGAGCCTGCCCGTGGAAGCAATAGTTGGCAAAACCTAGGAAAAGCTCTAGCAGCTTCCATAACCCTGGGGACTCATTCAGAATGTATGCAATATCCCTGGAATCCACCTGTCATAGGCCATCACCTGTAGCTCCAGGGCATGCAGCACCCATGAGTCCCACCAGCAAACCATAAACCTCTCCTCTCTCTGTGCTGTCCGAGCATCCACCCTTCTCCTTGGGGAATCATCTCTGGAACAAAGAATATCATTCCACAGAATACGAGTCAGAACCTTCTCACCTGGTGTTTCCTGAGGCATGCTGCTATCTTCTGTGGAGCCTTCTTCCTCACTATGCACCCCATCTTTCCCACCAAATGGGAATTCTGAAAAAGTTGTCATGACATTTTCATACCAACCTTTTCAAAACATCTACAAGGCTCCCCAAGCTGCCTGGAGCCCCAGTAGCCATCAGGCAGGGAACCAGGCAGCAAAGGTAGCCTAGGAGTCAGGTTTTCTGGGCTGCTGAGAGCCAAGAAGCCTGGGTATCAGGATTTATGAGCTGCCAAGAGTCGTAGAGCCCTGAGAACACCAGCAACTGCCGTGGAGTGGTGGAGCTGTTGAGCTGGAAGTGATTTTCCAACAGGAGGTTGAAATTTTCCCACCAAAAATTTTTATTTTACAAAAAGTAAATTTACCATTGGAAAATAATGCTGATGGAAAACTCCGAACCACCTTGAGATAAAATACAATAAATAAATAAAATACAATACAGGATTTGTAACAATATTGTTCTCACACTTTCCCCCTGGGATGAGGATTGGAGAAAGGAAAGAACCACACGTGAAAGATGCTAATTGTATCACTGAAGACACTTCTGGAAGGTGATCATATATCATGGTGATGGGCATGGCCTAAGACCCTGAATAGAATAGAATAGAATAGAATCAGAAAACCTATATATGAATATCAGAGACCGGTTAAAAATACTGACGTGAAAAATAAAACTCCACAAAACATATTCCTTTAACCAAACGCAGCATGTATGGGATAACTTAAAGGGGCTACATTTTGAGGGGCCCCAGCCCATTAATTCCCTTTAATTACAAAAGGAGGTCATTGAAAGCTACCTTTTCTACTAGTGGGCAGTGTTCTTTTTTTTTAATCATGTGTAACACTTGTACAATTTGGTGAAATTACAGGCACAAGAGGAGAAGCTGGTCTGTTTAAAAAATAAAAAGAAGACATGATTACTTTGCTGAAGCTGTACTTCATATTTTATCTTTCCAAAGAGACAAAAGGAATAAATACTTAAGGCCCAGTGGTGATGACAGTGAAGCAATCATGCAGTTGCTGGATACCTTTGTCTCTAAGAGGCATGTAATAATTTCTACATGTCTGCCACTGAGTGTCAACCTTTCTTTTCTTCCCTTTTCCATTTTGGATGGCCAAACTGATTATCTAAAATAGAAAATTAGCACACAATGGGTTTACTCTGTGATACCCCTTATGCAACTAATGGGCAAAGCTTGTTAATTGGTTGTAAATGCCAGCAGGTTGCCAAGATAATACTTCAGAAATAAGCGGGTATTCTGATAATTACAGCAATCTTCATCTATAAAAGCTTAAGTAGATGAAGTACTGGCTGGCTTAAAACCAAGATTTATCCCGCTGAACTCACATTAAAAGAAAAAATAAGATGAAAACAATAATGTAGCAAAACAATTATATAGCAGGAAGCGTTGTAGGTTTTAGAGATTGTGAAAACTCAGAAAGTAAAACAGTGCTGTAATAACCAGTTATGGAAAAATAGGCCATTTACATTTGTATATAATTAAATAGTAGGCTATGCAATTTCACTTTTTAAAGTAAACTGCCTCTTCCTTTTTTTATAGGGCAACGTAGCCATAATTGCTGCATTAAAGCTTTAATGAAAGAAAAAAGCAGCAGATCAAGATGACATGTAACATCTACATTTGTACCGTGGCATTCTGCTTGTCTAGTAATAGGAATCTACTGAGGAGATTAAAATTGCAGAATTCTTCATAGTTTTTCCCCCCTAAAATTGGTATAGAAAGATCATTCAAGATCTAAAATACAAAAACATTATTTTTCTACCTTCAATCTACAAGCACTTAATGGCTTTCCTAAGTATTAGAGTGCTTAAGGAATGCTTCAGTGTAAGAGGGAATATTACTTCAGATCATGACAATTATTAAAAGTTAGTGGCTCCCACTTAAAGTTAGAGGGCTCACCTGATGTTTTAGAATATTGCCCCAAATATTAGATGTTACTTTATTTTTTTAACTTTGTGCCTTTTTTGAGTAATTTTCTTGTCAAAATTATCAACAGGTTGATATATAATAAAGTTGTTTGAATTTTGATTTTTTTTTTAAATTAGGAGCAATTGCAAGATGCGGTAAATGCAGTCCTGATCTAGATTAAGATTTAAAATTAAGGCTGCAGCTTTCAATCAAGATCTTCAACCGCGAGAGTAAAATATGTGAGCTGATGGTGACTGGGCGGGAGGCAGGGAGGAAATGCACAGGTTTCCCATCTCTTGTGTGATGAGTTTGGAGTGTATCTCTGTACATTACACTTAATAGATGATGTCTTTTGAGAACAAGTAATGGCATGTTTTGGTATGTACCGCATGAATGGGCTAGATAAGTTTGGTGTGCAGAACAGAAATATTGCTCCAAGATTATGTTCACTGTACACTTTTGTGGGAATAACTAAAGAAACTTGTTTTTTTCTGACAAGGTTGTTGGAGGTCAGCGTAAGAAGTTGGCAAATTCAAATTGAACTGAGCATGTAGAACCCACCAAACGCATTGCAACAGTGACTGGAATTCTGTGTCCAGTCTGGTGTGCAGAATTAAAGACGGATGTTGAAAAATCGAGGAGGTTCAGAGAAGAACCATGAGAACGATTAAAGGATTAGAAAACATGCCTTATAAGCTCAATCTATTTACCTTAACAAAGAGAAGATTAAGGGGAGACTTGCTCAAACTCTGTAAGTATCTACATGGGGAACAAAAATTTGATAATAGAGGGCTCTTCAATTTAGCAGACAAAGGTATAATAAGATATAATTGTGGTAAGCAGAAGCTTACGACTCAAAATAAGGTGCAGACTTTCAGCAGTGAGGATAATTAACCATCAAAACAACTTACCAAGTGTTGTGATCAATTCTCAAATCAAGATTGGATGTTTTTCTAAAAGACATACTCTACCTCAAACAGGAAATAATTCAGGGAAATCTGATGTGGGAAGTCAGCGTAGATAATTACACTAGTCCCTTCTGCATTTACAGTTTATGAATGTATGAAGGGCATCGATTGTTTACTAATAGTTGCCATCCCTACAGCTGTTGACAAACACTAACTGCATAGGCATGTGTCATCCTAGCTGTAAAAAGGCAGCCAGACCCTTGTCTGTCTCACTTAAGTACCTCAGTGTCAGGGCCCAAAGGGTTTTGCCCTCTCCTGGGTTAAATCAACTTCCCATCTCTTTCATCATGTTTAGCGTGAATACTCAAGCAGGCTGGAAATTAACATTTGCTTTACAATCAGATTTGCAGAAATGACTAATGCTTGTGATGTCCACACTGATCCACTTTAAAGGAACCTGATCTTTAGAGGGCAGGTGCTCCGTACTTTCAGATAATCAGGTCCTTTTAAGGGGGTCTAAGGTTGGCCTACTAGAAACAAGTCACCCAAAATCACGAGTGACTCTTGGAAAGGGAGGTCATTGGTATAACTACAAGTGCGTCACTTTAATGTTTATGGAAAATGGAAAGGGAAAGGACATGAAGATACCTGAAGGGAACTCATTGGTAAAGCCAAGTCAATGCTTGTCGAAAATGTGTTGCAGTGTGAACTGTAATGTTTTTTAGCAGTACAGGAATCTACTGTACATTTTGAAGTAAAAATTTTCAGAATAATACTGTGGCAAGTTAAAATGGCATGATAGGGTTCCACTTTTGCTCTCAGATGTAGCGAGAACACAAATAAGACTTCCTCCAACTCCCCAACTGATAATCATGTAAATGCATCCTGGGGGGCTTTTCTCACACCTTGTGGCCAATAAAAATGGTCTACCAGCCAAATTCAGTACCTCTCCACCCACAACATTGTCTTCAAAGGGTTTGCACAGTATAGCTAATTAGAACTTAGTTTCTAAGGTGCCACAAGTCCTCCTTTTCTTTTTATATCTCCTTGTGCATCCTCAACAGACCTGTTTACTAACCAATTTATTTGAGCATAAGCTTTCGTGAGCTACAGCTCACTTCAAGAGATAGACTCTCACTCACTGTGGCTCTGCAATGCTTGCTGGAAGAAAAAGGAGTTGAAAAAATTGTCACAACAGTAAAGTGGTATGACTCGGAATGCACACAGGCAGCAGAGCGGATGGGTAAAAAGGTGCGATTTTTGCACAGATATTTTCTACAGTAGAACCGCACTTTAAATAATGGACCTTACTAGTTTGGACAACTTACATATATTATGTACTGTAAGTATAGTTGTGGAAACTGGTGAAGGAAAAACATTACTTCAAGGGATTCTTTAATGGATCTATCTCTCTTGTCTTCTAGGAATAAAACAAGTAGGAGACTTTTTCAATCCTCCTGTATTTCCATTTATCCTTTAAAAATGTATGAGCACAGTTTTCAAATGATGGTGCAGTTACTATGGTAATTGTTTATTAATCTTGTGGCTGTCGGTAATTGTCACAGTACAAGTTATATAGCTTGGAGAAGGATTTAAAGTAGGAGTTTGGTTGTTTTATACATCCATCTTTTAGACACTTCACAAACTCTTTTTTACAGCATATGCATTTTTCTCTCTTAGTTCAACTTTTATTCAGATGTGTCGGTTTCTTGAAATGCCTCTCTTTGAATTGCGTACAGTCTAGGTGCTGTAAGAAATGGGTGAAAAAATTGCTTAGAATCAGGAGAATGGGGTAGGTGCAGAAGTTTACTGAACTTAAATCATGGCTTTTTTTTAAGAGTACATTTGTTACATTGAACGTAATGGATTATCTATGGAAAATTAATATACCAACATAAAACTCGCTACATAGATTATATTTAATAGAGCATAATTCTGAGCTACTTCCTCAGTTCTTCTCAGGCCTTTCTCCTTAGGACCATGATCCTGATTGGCTCCACTAGTTGCTATCCCTTTCCCCTTAATGCCATTTGCTTCCAGAGACATTTGGAAGCACTGCAACTACCTCTAGTTTCCCTTCGAGACTCAGGGAGATTCAGTAGGCTTCATTAGTCCTGAATTTGCAAAAGTATCAATTTATTTCTCATAACAAGCATATGGCACAGAAAAACTTTCTCCTCAGCTCTGGGGAATGAGAGCGGGTTGTCTGTGCTAGAAAAATCCCTTCAGACAATAAAACTCGGAAGAACACTAACATGGGAAAGAGGTTGTTCCCCTACGACCTGCTCACAGAAGGGACCATGAAATAGCTTTGATGATCTGGGCCTAAAAGCTTGTTCTTTAAACATGTAACCCCAGCCCTGAGGCATGGCTTTAGCCTTCTCCATTTTCTCCTCAGGGTTATGGGTCCTGGTTCACCTATAAAGGCCCCTGGTGCCTACACCCAGGGAAAATCCTCCTGGTGCAGAGAACATGGAGGGCTTGTCCCTTGGGGAAATATTTATCACACAGTCTCATACAGCAGAGTGTCAGTCAGAGCACACAGAAATAAAATAGCTTGTCACAATTTTCAAGGTAATAAAACAGCAAACAGGGCTTTATTAGGTATGGGCAACTCAGGATAAAGGACAGTGGGAAAGGGGAGTAGGACAAAAACAACAATACATGAACTCTACCCCTTTCAACATTTGTAGCCAGTACAAACTACCCTGTGCTCCCTCCCAGCACCTGCCCAGGCAAATAGTGGGTTTAGGCTCAGTCTTTGATGGGTGTTGCATTGCTGAAGTCAGTGGGTTAAAACAAAATAGCAAAATAAACAAATGGGTGTTCTTACAAAGTGTCCACACCATGATGGTAGGCTCATCCTTGTGGCTTTCTGGTCTGGATTCCAATGTGCAGTTTGACTGGCTCTTGGTAGCCTGACTGTGACTCTCCTCAGTCTCCTGGGTTTCTGGTCTATGCTGAGATGACGCCGTTCCATGTCCCAGAAATCCCGAAATGACTCAAACTCTTCCCTTGGGCAGGAATGTAGAGGATAGAAGGGTCCTCCTTCGCTGTGATACTTCTCTCTCTTCCAAAACCAAAAGTAAAACCATACCCTTTGTCTCGGAGTTCTGGCTATGATTGGTCCTGGTAGCATTGCCAGCCAGTTCTATCTCCGTCATGGATCCTAGGCAATCCGGGAAATGAAGTTCTGAGCCTCTCTAACCATTGTTGCTAGAGGCTGGCTCAGTGTGGTATTTCAGGAGCACCATTTCCAAAGGGGTTAAAAATGTAAGAGCTTGCTCATGGAACTCTGGTGTAATATGTCTGTCATCTCATTATTAGCACCGGTTGGAAAATGGTAAGTATTTTCTGTGAAAAATTTGAAAAACACATTTTCAATTTTAATAAAAGTGTTACTAGACATTTTTCAGTTATCAAAGGAAAAACCAAAACCAAATATAATTTAAAAAAAATGTTTTTCTTGTCAAAGCCATCAGAAAATTTAGAAAGAAATGAACATTCTCAGTAATTTTTTTCATTTTGAAAATAGGCACTTTTGGTCAGGAAAAAAATTCAAATGAAAAATTCAGACCCAATCTACTCATTGCTATTTTCTGCTGGTTTTAGTTGAATCTAAAGGAGCAGATTCATGACTAGTTTTTTTCCTATCAAAAACTGAGAGAACCAAACGGTGGATAGAATGTTTATAAATAACTGATTAGCTCCCAGCTCGGCTTTGTAGTTTTATCAGTAGTATAAGCCCAACCCAATAATTGGTAACTCCTAAAGTCTGCTTACTGCAAGAACTCCCCTTTCAACCTGGAGTCATTTTGAAGAGATTCACATGCTTTCGATGGAAAAAGTGCATGATGCCATCTCCAGACTCTTTCTGCATAAATTGTATGTGTTTATTATTCATCATAACACAGAACATTTTCTGTTTCTGTGTCACTTGTCACTAATCACTTATGCATCTGATGTGCAGATCCAGCGTAGAATCTCAGGCATTCTTGGCTTTAAAACATAAGATATGCATGAATAAGAGTTTATCCCACCTCCAAAATAACAACGTTGATACATTTTCAAAAGGGAAAGTGCATATGTTATGGTAGCTCATAAGCAGCCATAACCAAACTAGTTGAAAAGTGACATGGGCTTTTTCCCCCCCGTTTTCCTCTTTAGTATTTCATGCAAGTGTGTAAAAATTTTACCATCTGAATGCCACACATTTCATTCTGTCTGTGAGATAAAGAACATTTTTCGAAAAGAAACATACACTACTTGTTACAGTGCTTTTGCTTCTTTGTACAGACTGATTTCTCAATGCATTTAAATTTTGTCATCTGTAATTGTGTTTGTGAGAAAAGGAAACTTACCCTTTTCTCCCACCTTCCCAGGTAGCACAGGGCTAGTGTAACATTTATACTATTGTATGCATAGGATGACACACACACACACATTGCAGCTTTATGTACTGATACATCTGATTCTAAAGGCTGGTCTTCTACAGAATCAGTAGAGGCAGGGGCAGTCAGCCATTAAGTGATTACACCTCTACTCTGGCATTTTGCTCTTCCATGCCTTTTTACCCTCCTCTGGGTCAAACCCTGAACCTGTTAACATCAATGGTAAAACTTGAATGGGACCAGGATTTGACACTAGCCCTTCCCCTCAAATTTTCTAACCTTGCTACAACTGTTCAGCTGCACCAATGGGAGCTGCTGTTGATTTGATTCTCATATTGCCTAGTTCTGCTCTGAAAAGGGTTAGAAAACACAGTGGTAAAAATGCTGGAAGCTGCAGGAAGCTTGTGTACAGTAGCTCTCAGAGTTGCTAGTGGAGCTGAACGGGTGGGAGCAATGATGGGAAGTTTGGAGGGAAAAGAGCTAATATGGCTGCAGCTGGTATGTTGTCGACATGAAAACGTTTCAGTTGGCAATACTGAGTGAGGAGTCTGGCTAGCATTGTTTGTAACTGTAATTAGAGCTGGTAAAATATTATTGATCATATTAATTATATGATCCCCCCCCACCGTATTTTGTTCAATCAACTTTCTGATCAGCTTATTCATTCAATAATTTTTTGACCAGCTCTCCCCTCTTATGCTGTCACTGTTCTACAAACCTTGATGACCATATTCAGTGAAGAAACTGGATCTAGCTGAACATTTAACCACATGAGCTTCACGACTGGAAATACTCAAGAGAAGCACGTTTGCACTCAGCAGCTATTCCACATTATATCTTTCATTGTTTAAAAAAAAAAAGTTTCAATCTGCAGTGCATTGGCTAGTTATACAAGTCATGTGGTATTGTTTGTCTCCTGATTGGATGATTTGCATAACTAGCCAACACAACATGAATTTTGAATTGCATGTGTTTGCAACTAACTTTTCACAAAACGTCCGTAGGTCAAGAATTATTTATATCAGAAATTTGAGAATATTTTTAGACATTACATAAATTCAAGAGCTGGACGATCTGTCTGTGGACAAGTCACGAAGAGAAAAATATTGCAAAATGAATCAAATTATTCACTGGGAATTACTCATTCAACTGTACAAAAAAGTCAGATTAGGAAACTACTCTAGGTATCTGCACAATCTAAAGCAGTGGAACAACAATTGCTGCCCGGGGGATAATTTTGATGATTATGTGGTCCAAGGGCAACTCTACTGATCATCTGTGAGACTAGTACTAATTCTAAGCTAAAATGAGACACATGATAACAGTTAGGAAGCAAGGTCTTGAAAAATATGATACTGGGAAATTGCTGCCAAAAATATAATAAAGAAAAGATCAGTAAGAATGATAAGATTTAAGAGTATTTTGAGATACTTTAAATAATAATGGGAAAAATAATATTTTCTAATATGCATGCAAACTGTGATTAATAAATCAAATCAGAATGTATAATTCAGCAATAAACCTGACTGGAACAGGGATTTAATTTGATTTAAATGTGAAGATAACTATTAGAACACTAATAATTCTTACCTACTGAAGAATGCTTCCCTCCTCCCCCTTTTATGACACTACAGTTTTAGGAGTGTGTGAACCAAATATAAGTTTACCTCTGCTCACAACATGTTTCAAAGATATGGGCTTATAGCTTACAATAGTTTATTAAAAATATCCTTATTTTTTTACTCATCTTAAAAATTGATCTGGGCTGGTACATGGCATAGAAGGTCTTGCACTGGAATAGTTCTTTTTAAACTATAAATATTTAGTTTAACTCTGCTCAGGCATTTTTCAATTTAGATCACAGGAAAGGTGCTGGTGTTTAACGCACCTATTTCACACTGGCATAGCTCAAAGAGCAGCTTTGATTTTAGCTGGAAGATTTTGCAGGCTGTTAATTGATAACATCGTGGAGTAGAGTCCCTTTGTATATATTTTCAAAAATGTTTAAGACAAGTTGAAAAGGGCAGAGAAATTTAGGTGTAAAATGTACCATATCTGACTTGCACTTGCAGTTGCTTTTTTTCATAAGGATTTATAAGTCACATGCTTACAGGGCATGCTCAGTGTATTATACATATAGTACTGAATATTTTTAAAAATAAGCTCTTATTAGCATGATTGATTGGCCTAATGTGTAAATACAATTGCATGTTTAAAATTAAATATCTATGTTATCTTACTAGATGGACACCTTTCTGGTTTAGCATGTTGATTGGTACTTTGGGAATTACTAATTCACAAATGAGCACTGACTCAAAAACCTAGAACAGATTCTTCAGAGCTCTTATCATTTATCTTGTCAAACTGAGTATTAAAGGTCTTGATAATAAGAAGGTATCAAAGGAATTGTTACATTTTATTACTCTGTATAAATGATTAATGTCTCCCTATGTGCTAATGAACAAAGTTAGATCAGAACGCCTTCTAAATATATTTAAATGATTTAATGTCTCACTGGCATAAAGAAAAGGAGCAACGTCAGTCTATTGGTGAATTAAGATTTCCTTTTTAGATTTTACATTGCCATAGTGAAATGTGCAATTTAATTGAGGTGAAAATATCAGTGTACAAGAGGCTGCAGAGTTTCTGTTATACCATGCAACTCAGAGGATGGGGTTTGGTCACACACAAATTGGGCAAAAGGCTTGATCCTTTTAATCCATGTAAAAATCATGTGGATCTTGAGGCATCCTTGAAAGACAAGTTCTTCTGCATGAGGGCCCAGATCCTCTGGGGAGCTTCCTGCATCCGTTGTGTCCCTTGGCCACATGGTTCATGGGGGAGCCACGCTACCAGCACTCTTGTACCAGCTGTAGCTTGTGTGCCTAGTTCTACCACTCTCCCATGGACGATGTTCTGATGGCAGAGAGCAAGAGGTTGTCCAAATATTCACTGCCTTAAAGAAGACAGTGAGATGACTAATGTACAAAGTTCTCTCAGTGTAGGATCCCAGTGGAGACAAGGCACCTGTAGCTTTTACCTGAAGATTGCTATGTGAGGTCAACACTGTGTCCTCCACCTCTGCTTGATCTCACCTAGTTTACCTCATGATAAAAAATATGTCTTGTCTCCAGTAGGACTTTATAGCAAGGTAGCTAATACATGTTAGTTATCCCGTGGTAAAAAAAACCCACCTTTTATTTCAGCCATGAAGACAAAATTAATCCCTCACAGTTAGCATTAACTTCAGAAATATGTTTGACACCTGCAGTGTTTTTATTTCCTGTCTTGAAGGGTAGCCGCTTTGAACTTTGATAGCAGTCAGGACAACTTTGGGAGAGAGAAAAATCTTCCGCTAATGATAAATATATCCACTCAAAAGAAGTGCATCACGACTCACAACCAGAATTTCTCCAAGGTCTAACTGCCTATACATTCAGTTAAACAGAATGTGTAAGACTGTCTTGTAGTATTACCCCCTGATGACTCCTAATAAGATTACAGTACAATCCCTGTAGAGTCTCATTGCTTGATGCTGCATATATCAAGTGTCCCCTGATTCCATAACCTTCCTGTTTTGTGTTTTGAATCCCATCATGTTCCCGCCCTCCCAGCAGCTTTGGATTCAGTTTCTGTTCCTTTAATTCCCTGTATGGGAAATAACAAAGGAGATGTTATGGTTCCAAGAGCCTTGCAGTTTATTGTGTCAGTGATTCATGGATAACTATCACCAAGGATGCATTGATATGGTAGATGTCATCATCTACTGAGGTTCATGGCAGCCTGGAATCCATTCTGACCGTACTTTGCACCTGAAGCAGTATTGCCTTGAATGCAGTAGAGATTACAAATGTTGGGGCAGATGTGCCGCTATTTCAATGCCGGGTTTAAAAAAACGTGTTCATTGGTATATTTCAAAACATAAATTAGGAAAATAACAGAAGGCTTCTCTGAGCTACCAGGACATAACTACAGTAAATGCATCATTACAGTATGATACTCTCTCTTTCGCTCTTATAAACATCAATATAAAAATTTAGAATTTAATGATTTGACCATGCACAAAATTGTATGTGTCTATGTATATAAATTTAGAACTTCAAAATAAAAAACAAAACATAATAAAACCGAATGTAAATAATTAACCCCGTTCCATGTATTTTATAGCTCACAGACTGCAAAATTGTAAGAAGCAACACAGTCGAGTGATCTTTATTTCACACAATATTAACAAACACCTCAGCACAGGTTTTTTTATATGTATGTTTTAGGGCTGTCAATTAATCACAGTTAACTCGCACGATGGGCTCAAAAAGGTTAATCATGATTTAAAAAAGTAATCATGATTAATTGCACTGTTAAACAATAGAATGCCAATGGAAATTTATTAAATATTTTTGGAGGTTTTCTACATTTTCAAATATATTGATTTCAATTACAACACAGAGTACAAAGTGTACAGTGCTCACTTTATATTATCATTTTTATTGCAAATATTTGTGCTGTAAAAATGATAAACAAAAGAAATAGTATTTTTCAATTCACCTCATACAAGTAATGTAGGGCAATCTCTTGATCATGAAAGTGCAACTTACAAATGTAGTTTTTTTCTTACATAACTGCACTCAAAACCAAAACAATGTAAAACTTTAGAGCCTACAAGTCCACTCAGTCCTATTTCTTGTTCAGCCAATCGCTAAGAGAAACAAGTTTGTTTACATTTATGGGAGATAAGGCTGCCCATTTCTTAATTACAATGTCACTTGAAAGTGAGAACAGACATGGCACTGTTGTAGTCGGTGTCGCAAGTTATTTACATGTCAGATGCGCTAAAAATTCATATGCCTCTTCATGCTTTCGCCATCATTCTAGAGGACATGCTTCCATGCTGATGACACTCATTTAAAAAAAAGTGTTAATTAAATTTGTGACTGACAACCTTGCGGGAGAATTGTATGTCTCCTCCTCTGTTTTACTTGCATTCTGCATATATTTCATGTTATAGCAGTCTCGGATGATGACCCAGCACATGTTGTTCGTTTTAAGAACACTTTCACTGCAAATTTGACAAAATGCAAAGAAGGTACCAATGTGAGATTTCTAAAGATAGCTACAGCACTCAACCCGAGATTTAAGAATCTGAAGTGCCTTCCAAAAACTGAGAGGAACGAGGTGTGGAGCACGCTTTCAGAAGTCTTAAAAGAGCAACATTCTGTACAGAAACTGCAGACCCCAAACCACCAGAAAAGAAAATCAAGTTTCTGCTGGTGGCATCTGACTCAAATGATGAAAATGAACTTGTGTCGGTCTGCACTGCTTTGGATCATTATCGAGCAGAACCCGTCATCAGCATGGATGCCTGTCCTTTGGATTGGTGGTTGAAGCATCAAGGGACATATGAATCTTTAGCACATCTGGCATGTAAATATCTTGCGACACCAGCTACAACAGTGCCATGCAAATGCCTGTTCTTACTTTCAGATGATATTGTGAACAAGAAGCAGGCAGCATTATCTCCTGCAAATGTAAACAACTTGTTTGTCTGAGTGATTGGCTGAACAAGAAGTAGGACTGATGGGACTTGTAGGCGCTAAAGTTTTACATTGTTTTATTTTTGAATGCAGGGGTTTTTTTGTACATAATTCTACATTTGTAAGTTCATGATAAAGAGATTGCACTACAGTACTTGTATGAGGTGAATTGAAAAATACTATTTCTTTTGTTTTTTACAGTGCAAATATTTGTAATAAAAAAAATATAAAGTGAGCACTGTACACGTTGTATTCTGTGTTGTAATTGAAATCAATATATTTGAAAATGTAGAAAACATCCAAAAATATTTAAATAAATGGTATTCTATTATGTTTAACAGCACGATTAATCACGATTAATTTTTTTAATCACTTAACAGCCCTAGTATGCTTCTAAAAAAATGCTTTACAAACAATAGCTTGTTTTACAAAACAATCTTGGGAGCCTAGGTATTGCAAGCAATATATATATATATATACACACACACACACACATACACATATATATTGCTTGCAATACCTAGGCTCAGAAGATGAGTTGAGGGCAGAGTGTTCTGAATTTCTTGTCTTATGAAAGTCATTTGGGGTGTAACATCATAACTAGCTCCTGCAGCCCTACAAGCTATCCATAAAAGGAAAATTAGGTATTTTACTTTTTTAGAGGGAAAAATAATAAATTACATTGTCACCAAATAACCCATATTTCCTGTGTATATGTGTCTCGATAATCTCCCTATAATGCTATGTAGTACGGTTAGGCTCTTTCTTGCCCTCCTATTGGCTTGAACTGCAGGCACAAGGTAAGAGAAAATTACAAAATAAATTGATTCTTAGGGCTAATGTAAGACTTTATGGGCTAACTATGTGCAGGATTCCCACAGGGTTTTATAGAAACAAAGTTGAGCTATTTACACATCATCACAGAAGGAAAAGCACTTTGTATATACGGGGAAAATGGTTTGTTAACTATTAGTTTTCATCAAAAACCTATTTTTACATCCAGTCTTACCAACAGCTTGACACGGGGGCCTTAGCTCATGCTACACACACCCCACCCTTTGGGTGGTTTTTCAGATTCGGTAGGCCTAATTTACAGAAGTGGGGATCACCTGCATCTACCACTGACTTCAAATGAAGTTGTTGGCACTCAGCCCCTCTGAAAATCAGCCCCTGGAGAATTGCCAGGACTTTCCTTTAATTTTTTAGGTTGTTTTGCAAAGGAGGGACTCCAACTCTCTTAGGCCTGATCCCGCACCAGCAGAGTCATGGGAGTTTTGCCACTGACCTCAGTGAGTGTCAGATCAAACCCTCTGGCTATTCAGCATGCTAGCTTTTCCTTTACATTCCTCCAGCTGGCAAGTCAGAGCAATCAGACACCATCGTGGTGAGGCTTTCAGTTCCAAAGTGAAATTGGGGGCAGGTAGGTCCTTTGCATTTGTGTGCTACACTGGGGTGGAGGTGAGCAGAACTGCTGTGTGGGAGGATGGCTCCTGCGGGGGTTGAGGTGTGACACACTTTCCAGCTGGGCTACAAAGCAAAACAAAAAAAGGCATGGCACCTGGAGACTGTGGTGAAAGACACATTACAAGTATGTAGCACAGATAGGTGAGCACCCTCTAGCACTTGCTGCCAACTGCAGCAGAAATACGTGCTCAAAATGTTTTTGCCAAAACAGACCTTGCCTCTTTGAGGCCATCGAGTATTCAGAGGGAAGCCTTCCATGCTCATCTGTGAGCAGGACCATGCTAGTGTCTGCTTCCTTTTCCAACACAATTTGACAGCGCAAGAAAGGACTTTGCACTTATGCAGGTAAAATAATGTATATACGTGGTTGCTGCAGGGCTTGTGAGTGGACAAGCTTTGTGACTCTCAGCCCAGCTGGGACATTCTTACATTACAGGGTATATTTTGGAAGGCTGACTACAATGGACTTTAGCAGTGTGATTTCAAATGACACATATGGAAGCGGCATAGCTCAAACATGATACAACTCTTTAAATATTTAAGGGGGTTAAGTTATTTTAATAGAGTTTTTTGTGCTTAATAGAAAAAAGGGTTTGTGGTTAACTCTTTATTATCCCAGGTGGCAGTTCTCTCTTTGTCTCCTCTCTCGTTAAACGCGGCGCTAGCATTTTCCCTGTTTCGTTGCTCCATTCTTAGAGGTTTGTTTTGGAATACTGCCAGTTATCATTTTCCAATTAGGGCAAATATTATATCAAACTCATAATTAGGAATTTGAGAGCTTGGGCATATTAACCTGTCATACAAATATTTTCTAACACTTGTCTTTCATTTTCTATGACTTTTCAAAAATATTTATAATTAATGTTCTTTCTTTATGCAAAGAAAAATGGAAGACATTTCTCAAGTAAAATTCTAAGAGAAAAAAGGAGACAGGATAAAGAATTTTTGTGTTCGATACTTTAGTTTGACAATGAAGGAAGGTGTTAAGAACTCCACGTAAAGCTGATGACATTTCCAGTGCACAAGAAGCCTTTGGTCCTACAAAACCCAGGAACTATGTTACATATTCTTAAGCTCCGTCTCTTGGCAGCTTATCTATTTATGTATATAGACAGACATGTTATCTACAGAGCACTCCTGTATCAGGAGATCTTCCACTCCGTATTTCTGTAAGTTGCTGTTAACCACCCTAGGATTTTAAAATGTATCGCACAGCAGATATCAGGGACCCTTGTACAAGTTCAGGGAAATACGCTTTGTGTCGTGTTGCTTCACAGCTCCTTTGGAATTATAACAAGACCTAGACCTGAACTGATGCATGGCATAAAAGGGAGCAAGTGACTGTTTTGCTGCTTTTCATCCCCGATTGACGGTTTCAGTAGTGAAGGTAATGGGGCACGATCTCTGAGACGATGTTCTGCTAGCGCTGTGTGAAAAATGTCCCATGTCAAACCGTATTGCCAACTTTTGATTTCTGACTGATTTTCAGCAATACATGGGAAATGTGTTTTTGTGGCGCAGTTACACTTACCTTCCAGCGTGTCAGTAACTGTGCTACATGCCACACTGTGCATCGTTAGCTAGTCCCACGCCTACTCTGAGTGGGGAAGAGAGGGAGGACTGAGGGTGAACGGGAGTTGACAGGGCTAGAATCCCAAACTGGCTGCACAAATGAGTCTGGAGTCTAGCATTTTCTTCATCACCCAGACCAGGAATAACTAGGGCTCTAAAGGAGTGCAACATTGTCCAGTGGATAGAGCACTGACTTAGAGGTGAGGAGATCTGTGACCTTGGGCAAATCACTTAACCGCTCTGCACTTCAATTTTACCGTCTGTAACACGAGAGAGAATTATATTTGGCCATCTTTGTAAAGAACATTAGGATTTTGATCACTTGGAGGCTGCAGTGTCATTATCATTTCCACTTGCAGGCAAGTGAATTTTTAGCAGTCAGGAGGAAAGAGGTGAAGGCCTCCATTTTGGTAACATCCCATGGCTGGAAAAACAGCTGCCAGGGAAATTTTATAAGATGGAGACAACACAATTTCAATGGTATCTAAAATAAATCTTAGGTGAGAATTGTTGTTTGGCTCTTACCCAGTAGAGGTAGCCTAGGGAGCTAGATTGGAGTGAATGTACCTGAGGAAAGGTGCTGGCTGTACAGTGGTTTCACTTTGCTTTCTACTAGCAGATGAAGGTAGTCAACAGGTTCTCGGTCTCTCTCTGTACCCATATTTCCAAGCAACCAATTTATCTGCCTCTGAAAATTTGTTCTCCAAGTCTTGTTCCCATCTGCCAAAAGAAAACGTGTCATTTTTTATAAAATAACTTTGACAGACAGCAGTACATTCTTGAGATGAAGCCCTTTGCTTGCACCTGAGTCAAGCTACAAGTTTCAACAGTGAGACAGCCTTTGAAATGAACACTTTACCTGTTATTCCACATGGCTTATTAATGTCTTACTCTTATTTCTCTCTGGCTGGTTGATCTGTTTGTCTACAGCTCATTTATTAAGTCTCTGGCAGTATTTTGCCCCTATTTCATTCTAAATTTTGTCAGAATTGTTCTTGAGCAGAAATAACTTGGCAATTCTCCATACAAAATGTAATACTACCTCCATTAGTACAATAGCATAGTTGCTGGGGATTACTATTATTATTTGCGGGGTTTCGGTAGTCTTTCCATCTCAAAGACTGCATCTGAATTTTCATGACAAGCCTGATTTCCCACCCCCACCACCCGCAACAAGTCATATTGGACCTAAACTTGGTAGATTTGATTAAATCTTCTTTAAATTTTTAAGTGAATATGACAAGGGGATGGCTAATTGGGATAGCCTAAAAACAGAGCTGCTAAACAAAATTCCAAATTTAGGTCTCAATTTTTTTTGTTGCTATTTTGTAGGAGACATATGGAAAGAAGTAGAGAGATGAAGCTTACTTTGTTGGATTCTCTCAGCAGAAACATAGTGTTGGGACGAAATTGTATCAGATTAAAATCATCTTACCAAAATTACTGATGTTTTCTTTAATAATGTTCCTATGGCACATCAGACTGTAGCCTGTTTAATGCAGGATGTCCCATAGACTTTAAGATCAGAAGGGACCGTAATGATCATCTAGTTTGACCTCCTGCACATTGCAGGCCACAAAACCTCACCCACCCACTTCTGTAATAGACCCATAACCTCTGGCTGAGTTACTGAAGTCCTCAAATCATGATTTAAATACTTCAAATTACAGAGAATTAACCATTTACACTACTTTAAAAGTGCAAGTGACCCATGCCCCATGCTGCATAAATCTTGTTGTTAGTTCCTAAATGCATGACCTTGCACTTTGCACTATTAAATTTCATCCCATTTCTATTACTCCAGTTTACAAGGTCGTTCAGATCATCTTGTATGTTATTCTGGTCCTCCTCCATATTGGCAATACCTCCTAAGTTTGTGTCATCCACAAATTTTATTAGCACACTCCCACTTTTTGTGCCAAGGTCAGTAATAAAAGTGATAAATAAGATTGGTTCCAAGACCAATCCCTGAGGAACTCCACTATTAGCCTCCCTCCAGCCTGACAGTTCTCCTTTCAGTATGTGCTGTTGTTGTCTCCCCTTTAACCAGTTCCTTATCCACCGTTCAAATTTCATATTAATTCCCATCTTTTGCAATTTAACTAATAACTTCTTTTATGGATCTGCATCAAATGCTTTACTGAAATCCAGGTAGATTAGATTTACTGCATTTCCTTTGTCTAAGAAATCAGATAGCTTTTCAAAGAAGGAGATCAGGTTGGTCTGGCACGATCTACCTTTTATAAAACCATGTCGTATTTTATCCCAATAACCATTAAACCACTATATTTGTAACCACTTTCTTTTTCAAAATTTATTTCAAGATCTTGTATACTTTTGAGGTCAAACTGACAGACCTGTAGTTTCCTGGATCACTTTTTTCCCTTTCTTAAAAATAAGAACTATATAGCAATTCTCTGGTCATAGAGTATGACCCCTGAGATTACAGATGTTTTAAAAAGTGTCAACAGATTAAAGACCTAAGTTTTCATTTACCAAAAAAGGTATTGGATACATCCTCACATGGGTGTAACTCTGCTGAAGTCAGTGGAGCTAGGCCAATAGAATAGTAAATACGGCAGGCGACCAGCTTGGCTTAACAGTGAAATCCTTGCTGATCTTGAACACAAAAAAAGAAGCTTACAAGAAATGGAAGATTGGACAAATGACCAGGGAAGAGTATAAAAATATTGCTCGGGGATGCAGGAGTGAAATCAGGAAGGCCAAATCACACCTGGAGTTGCAGCTAGCAAGAGATGTTAAGAGTAACAAGAAGGGTTTCTTCAGGTATGTTAGCAACAAGAAGAAAGTCAAGGAAAGTGTGGGCCCCTTACTGAATGATGGAGGCAACCTAGTGACAGAGGATGTGGAAAAAGCTAATGTACTCAATGCTTTTTTTGCCTCTGTCTTCACGAACAAGGTCAGCTCCCAGACTACTGCACTGGGCAGCACAACATGGGGAGGAGGTGACCAGCCCTGTGTGGAGAAAGAAGTGGTTCGGTACTATTTAGAAAAGCTGGATGAGCACAAGTCCATGGGGCCAGATGCGCTGCATCTGAGAGTGCTAAAGGAGTTGGCGGATGTGATTGCAGAGCCATTAGCCATTATCTTTGAAAACTCATGGTGATCGGGGGAAGTCCCGGACGACTGGAAAAAGCTAATGTAGTGCCCATCTTTAAAAAAGGGAAGAAGGAGGATCCTGGGAACTACAGGCCAGTCAGCGTCACCTCAGTCCCTGGAAAAATCATGGAGCAGGTCCCCAAGGAATCAATTCTGAAGCACTTAGAAGAGAGGAAAGTGATCAGGAACAGTCAGCATGGATTCACCAAGGGCAAGTCATGCCTGACTAATCTAATTGCCTTCTATGACAAGATAACTGGCTCTGTGGATGAGGGAAAAGCGGTGGACGTGTTGTTCCTTGACTTTAGCAAAGCTTTTGACACAGTCTCCCACAGTATTCTTGCCAGCAAGTTATAGAAGTATGGGTTGGATGAATGGACTACAAGTTGGATAGAAAGTTGGCTAGATTGTCGGGCTCAACAGGTAGTGATCAATGGCTCCACGTCTAGTTGGCAGCCAGTATCAAGTGGAGTGCCCCAAGGGTCGGTCCTTGGGCCGGTTTTGTTCAATATCTTCATAAATGATCTGGAGGATGGTGTGGATTGCACCCTCACAAGTTTGCAGATGACACTAAACTGGGAGGAGAGGTAGATACGCTGGAGGGTAAGGATAGGATACAAAGGGACCTAGACAAATTAGAGGATTGGGCCAAAAGAAATCTGATGAGGTTCAACAAGGACAAGTGCAGAGTCCTGCACTTAGGATGGAAGAACCCCATGCACCACTACAGACTAGGGACCGAAAAGGACCTAAGGGTTACAGTGAACGAGAAGCTGGATATGAGTCAACAGTGTGTCCTTGTTGCCAAGAAGGCCAATGGCATTTTGGGATGTATACGTAGGGGCATTGCCAGCGGATCGAGGGATGTGATTGTTCCCCTCTATTCGACATTGGTGAGGCCTCATCTGGAGTACTGTGTCCAGTTTTGGGCCCCACACTACAAGAAGGATGTGAAAAAATTGGAAAACGTCCAGCGGAGGGCAACAAAAATGATTAGGGGACTGGAAAACATGACTTATGAGGAGAGGCTGAGGGAACTGGGATTGTTTAGTCTGCGGAAGAGAAGAATGAGGGGGGATATGATAGCTGCTTTCAACTACCTGAAAGGGGGTTCCAAAGAGAATGGATCTAGACTGTTCTCAGTGGGAGCGGATGACAGAACAAGGAGTAATGGTCTCAAGTTACAGTGGGGGAGGTTTAGGTTGGATATTAGGAAAAACTTTTTCACTAGGAGGGTGGTGAAACACTGGAATGGATTACCTAGGGAGGTGGTGGAATCTCCTTCCTTAGGTATTTTTAAGGTCAGGCTTGATAAAGCCCTGGCTGGGATGATTTAGTTGGGGATTGGTCCTGCTTTGAGCAGGGTGTTGGACTAGATGACCTCCTGAGGTCCCTTCCAACCCTGATATTCTATGATTCTATGATTCTATGATTCAATTTACACAAGCTAATGGTTGTCCCTGTGTCAGTAACTCTTGCTTGCAGACATACACATCACATATAGCCTGGTTACGAGGGAGGATTGTCAAAAGAGAATAATTTCCATCAAAAAAGGTCAGTGTTAAGGTATAATCTGATTTTGTATATTGTATTAATCGCAAGGGAACATCATTTGATCCATACCACATTCCCTGTGTATTCAGGTGGAGAGGAATTTTTGCTCATTGGTAGCCTGGTTCTGAGGTGTTCAGCATACACAGAATTCCCGTTGTCTTGAAGTCTGGAACCCTAAAAGTTTTTGGGGTTGTGGGCACTCAGCTCCTGTTCAAGTCAAACCATTATGCTTGTACTCAGTTGGTCCAGTCCATACACAAAGGAATAGAACTTCAGATTATGTAATTTCCCTTGTTCCCTTTCCACCGGTGCTTCTACTAGTGCTGTACTAAAACAAAGCTGATTATGAGGGGAAAAATCCCAAATTTTAATGTAATTGAGTAAGTTGAACAATAGTTTGAATTAAGTAATAGCCTGATGATATTACTTTTGTTCATTCTATAAAAATGTCATCTGTGTAATAGAATCCCTTATGCTCCTTCTTTGCCAGTTGGATTCTCTTTATGTCCATTAATAGATAGTGCTTTACATTCTAAGCTAACACAACACAGGAAAGGAGTCAAGTGATGCATTCATCTCATATCTTGCTTTAACCAAAATGTATTTGATTTAATGTTGCTACATGCAGCATTAGCTGCACTGATATGTTTGTAAAAGGAAGTAGGATTTTATTTTAAAACTGTGGATCAATTGAGAGAACCGCTAAAACAGGAAACGTATTTTGATTTTGTATCAAGGCTGTGATTTTCAAAGGATGCTAAGGGAATTAGGGGCCACAGCTGTAGCAAAGTCAATGCAATTCGCAAATCCTGCCCCAAAAGTCATCTTTGCTTCAACTGGAACAGTGACGACTATGTGTAACTTTTCACTGCGGGTGAGGTATGTGTCATCTTAGTACTAACATCAAATCATCCTTTCATAAAACCAACATTCAAAGGGTTAATACACTCCAGCAGGAAGTTATCTCAGTTTGGAACAACTGTCTTACAGTGATACCAGCAACTTGCACTCTAGTCAATTTCAAAACCAGTGGGAAAGTTGTCTCAGGTATACACTGGTCCCTGAATTTTTGTGGCTTTATAATCACATTTTCCTATTGCTTAGAAGTGTTTTCTCTCCCTTGTGGCTGTCTGAAATTTCTTCACATAAGAACAGGGGGACACTAGCTAGCTGTCGGGGAAGCAATGAAGCAGGTTTTACCCAAAAGGTAACATTCTCAAACATGCCCACGTGACTTCAGTCTCAACTCAGTCTCTTTGGAAAATGGACCCTAGGCTCCTAATCACTAAGGTGCTTTATCCAACCGGCTGCCACAAACTGACAAACACAACAAAACAAACAAATAAAAAAGCATCAACAACCTCCTTTTTCTCTACTTTTTCCAGGTACTGACGTCTTTGGTATTATTTGGATGATTAATCTGTAGAAATCTTCAGAGTGAATTGACTTTTAAATTGATGGTATCCCGGTCACCATTTCAGAATAACTGCAGTTGTATTCCCCCTCCATGGTCGCTCCGGGGCACTCACTAACAGTTCTGACTCCCACCTGTCCTCTCTCTTGGGAAGAGACCCATGTCTCTCTCCCTCCTGACTGCAGTGTTAAGGCTGCGCAGCTTCCTGAATTACACTGTGATACCCCTAGTAAGCAAATCTGCCCAAAGGCTGGTACCTGTGCTTTGCTTTCTCCCTCAGGGCTAGGGATGGTGTATTGCCAGCAGTTACGGTGCTTTCTAAGCAAGTACATTTATTCTGAAGGTAAAAGCATTACAGAGAAAACACATTAAAACAGTCTTTGTAATGCATAGTGGCCTGTTGTGTCTGGGTCTTCGCGTTCAGTGCCTGGATCAGTGATCAGAGCAGAATGTCAGAGAAAAATTCCCCGAACTGCCTGATACATTGAGCAATGTGGTGCGCAGAGGAGCTGGACCATTGGACCAAGTGGTATGATCAGGGCTTCCACAAAAAGGGCTGAAGGTGTAGGCAAATGACACAATCATGGGGGAGAAGGGCTTAGGATCTAGACAGGAGAAAATGTCATAAAATGATTCAGTAAAAGGGGGAAAGGATAGAACAAAGGGACAGAGAGCAAGAGGAGGATGGAGAGTAGTGGAGAAGGCACAGGGGAAGTGAACAAAATAGGGAAGGAAAATGATATCAAGGTCAGGGAGGCCTAGCAGAGACATAATGCAAGAAAAGAGAATAGGAGGGACTGACTTGCCAGGGACGCAAAACCAGGAGAATCTGATACCAAAGTGATTAATGCATGTTTGATTCCACCATGGTCTCTGCTTATGATGCAGTCATTTCAGAAGTTGCCATATACTATACTGGTCCTGTCTAGTCTCTGGTCATGTAGCATACTACATAGGCACATACTGCATTCACTTTGTGAACTGTTTAGTGTATGGCTTTGAAGACATTTTTGCTCTCTGCATGTCTGGGCGACAGGAATTTGTTATCTGAGGATATTTGTTCAGCAATCACAGCTGCCCCATAAGTGTCTATGCATACATTCATGTTTCCAAAATGAAAAGGGGAATATATATCGATTGCCTGTATATCCCCCACAACACTCTTCGATTGGGTTTGGTTATTGCCCAACAGAAAGGTGGGAAACATATCAAGTGCAAATACAGGAGCTACATTTGAGCCAAGTTTTATCTGCATTTTGAACACATTGGGCAAATCCATCCACAGTGCACAATAATTCCATTGAGTTCATTGTCATTAAACACATTGCAGGAGAGATTGACTTCAATGGATATACAACATGGACAGTTTTGAGCCAGTATACACTTAATATCAATATAAATGTTTTTATGGCATGAGGAATCTGATATAATGCTAATGCTACAGCTATGCAAATGTTGTATTGATGGGTAATACAATTACTGTATGATTCATTTCATTTCAATTTGTGAGTCACTGGAGTTACTGTAGGGATAAATTTAGCCTTTGCCATTAATTTCTATGGGTACCATTTCTAGATATCTGGAAATGTGTTTTTGTTTTTTGCTCCTTTCTCTGCCCTGTTTCCTGCCACATATTTCATTCACCAGAAGCTGATCTCTTCCCAATATAGAGGAATTTTTAAATGTTTTTATGGCAGATATGCTTTAGCTAAATACACAAGATTTGGACTCATCGTAGGGGTAGCTGTGTGAAATGCTATGGCCTGTGGTAAACACAGAATCAGATTAGATGATCTAATGGTCCTTGCTGGCCTTAACATATATGAGTCGATGTAAAGCTATGAATATAAGGGGTATGTGTGTGTGTGATGACTATTTTTGAATTACAGAGTGGTTGCTGGACTGGAACTAGTCATTGTCTGGCTATTCTGAACAAAGGACTGGAGACACCTGACATGGATTTAATCAGGTTGAAACTTTATTATTAGCTGTCTGGGACTACCTGGCAGAAAAAAGTATACAGTGCTGGCAACTCCATGTTCATTCAATAACTACCTGGGGACTTTCGCCAGCCCTCATTCATTTTCCGTCCAGGTCCTGCAACCAACCCATTGCTCATAGGAGGGCTAAGGTGGGCTATAAGAAAGGGAGGGTTGGCTCCCTGCCGTAACCCTCATAGGAGCCCCAAACCTCTCCTCCCCCGCCCCGCACATTCCATTCCTTTAACCAGCACCTCCTTTTTAATTCCTCTACCAAGCTATTGAGCTAGTCACTGGATGCCTTTCCGATGGTGTACCTGCGTGGGACATCTGCCCCACACTTGCATAATGAGTTGCGACATGTGGCCTAACCCCCTTTCCTCCTCACTATAACAAGCCCTCCCTGAATGTGCTGTGGGGAAGGCAAAAAAAAACCCCCACTCTACCGAGGCCAATCTGGTGGTGAGGGGAAAATTCCTTCCTAGCAGCCCTTAAAAGGAGTGGATAGTGCAATGTGACTTTTGCCACCTCAAGGGGAGGGAGGAAGGGTGGGTGCTGCCTTACCTGCTGCATGGAGACAGGGCATCTCATGCCCAGGCTTGCCCCTTGGCAAGCCTTCTGCACTTCTGTTCCCTGGAGATGAGTCAGTGTCACCATGCTGACTCCTGCCTTTTCAGCTGCCTCTGACCTCGCTCTCCCCCACCCCATCCCTAAAGCACTGGTACCCTGCCTCTAGCAAGACCAGGCAATGTCTTCGCCTCCTCCCGTTCCACATCCTCTCCTCCCCCAGCTTAAGGTGGGGGTGCGATCATTTGTAAAGCATAGTATCTTGTGAATTTTGACTTGAAAAATAAATTCAAATAGTCTGGGATCTAAGCACTGTCACATCTAGCAAAGGACACTTGTTAAAAAAAATAAAGGGGTAATAACAAATGGATATGGGCAAGGGGGCAAATATCGCTATTAGGCCTGGTCTTAATCAACAGCTGTATAAGTGATCTGGAAGAGGGATAAACAGCATGCTAGTTACACTCACAAATTAAAAGGTAGCATGGGGACTGAGAACTAATACAAGGGGATAGTGAGGAAATGGGTAGGAAACACTAGTCAATTCAATTTAAAATGTATCTGGCGAAAAAGAATCTGAAACACAGATATTCAATGGGTGGAAGATACTGGGAAAGCAGTAATGACAAAAGAGACATAATGGAGCGCAAATTAGATATGACTTTACAACTCAAAATAGCGGCCAAAGAATTCACAATGTAATTTTTTGGTTGCCTAACTCTCCTGCTCCCTGGAGCTGATAGGCCTTCTGAATACAGTACTGATGAGCCCACACCTAAATTAGTGTCTTCAGCGCTAGGCACCTCAATACCCTTCAGGTGTCAACAAATTAAAGAGACGGGGAATGTGTTTACATATGGAGAGATTAATTAAGTTTATTCATTACATTTAGTGGAGCTAAAAGGAACTACTGTACATACGTAAAGTCTGAACAGATGTCAAGTCTACAATAAGGGTATAAAGACCCAAAAGGGCAAAGAACTGTTTAGGATGGTCACAAGAGTATGTGTTAGGCGGGATGGAATAAAAATTGTCAAGGGAAAATTTAGGGGACTTATCAGATAAGATTTCTTCACAATGAACTCCATTAGACTGTGAATTAGTAAACTCTTTGGGTCAAGTTCTGTTCTTTTCTAGCTGTTTGTGCACTGCCTAATGTATCTGAATCCCAACCTGGTTGAGGCCTCTAGGCACTGCCACAATACAAATGTTAAGTAATAACAGCAGCAATAGTGATGACTGTGATACAAGCCAGGCCATCCCTGGTGTAATTTAAAACTGAACTGGATGCAGTAAAGAACAACCTACTATAGCAAACAGAGCAGGGGGGATGGCCTGTTAACACTTATTTATCTGAGTCTTTTATATTATGGAAGGTAATGCTACATGCCACAGTTGGGAGGCTTTATGTAACATCCAGTGTGGACAGCACCTGATTCAACGCCCAAGACTCCCACTGAATACAATAATAATAATGCATCTTTTTGTGTATGTTTACAGTAAGGTAATTCCTGTAAATTTACCAACAACTACCTCCCCTTCTATCACAAGTTAGATTTAAAAAATAATTTTCTTTTGGTAATAAAAATATGCTCCTGGCTTCATTGTCCCAAGATTTCTAGTGAAAGAATTCTGTAGATGTTTGTTTTATTAGTACAATAGCTAATTTAATTCGGTATGACACATACCAGCTTAATTTTATATTGTATCAGTTTATATAGTAGCATTTATTTCTTGTACCAACTCTCAAGGATGTTTTATCTGTTTTATATCCCATTGAATTCTCTGGGAAACTGCACTAGTTAACAATAATTTTATTACTTTATTAATTAAACGTTTTCCAACAAGCTAGCTATGGCATTTCTTATCATCAAGGGTTCCATTAGTTTTTAATGGTGTGAGACAAAATTACCATTTACCCACATGCAATTTAAGAAGCATCATTAACACAGAAAAAGCACCAGGTGGGATTTCTAATAGTTACTGTTTCTCATTTTTGTTTTTATTTAAAAGAAATAACTGGTTTTGAGGTTTTTGCTGCAAGGTTGCCAAATCCTCACTTAGTTTTTATGTTCTAGATAATTTAAAATAATGTTCTTCTATCTCCTAAGGCTCTATTCAAAAGTATTTTACTTATCTGCACATAGCTTCGTTTGTACGCAATTTCTTGACGCAGCCAGACGAGTGTGTTGTCTGCACAGTAATCATCAACAAGAACAAAGACTAAGCTACATGGTCAGTAAGCCTGGTGCGCATATTAGGAGGAGGAGGTACTAACTGGCAGGATAAAGGGCTGACTTGGATATCAGAGAGAGCATGTGTTTCTGTGATAGGAAGCAGTGTGGGATGTAGTGTAGTAAGATGACAAGCAGAATTCTACAAAGATTAGACTGAGTAGCACTGATTTGTTCAGTTTAAATATTTACACCTGCCATGAGTTTGAATAGCCTAGATTAGAGACCTCTCATGTGTACAAAGGTGACAGTAACATTTCTTGCTGATACTATGGTGGGGTGGAGTTCAGCAGTGTCAGAAGATAAGTAATACAATTGGGAACAACTTCTGTAGTTAGGCAAGGTGGGCACAGAAGAGAGAAAGATTTGAAGTAATAGCCTATAAAACCAAAATATTACACATATCCATAGAGTTTAAGAACGGTTGAACGACTTAAATAAAATAGGACACATGAAGGAGTTTAACAAGGCTACATTTGGCACAAAGTGTGCCTTTTGGATTTACATTGTTGAAATAGATACCTTATCCAATTCCAACCCTGTACAGCTGTCAGAGAGGTTAAATTCACTGATTCACTTAAAATATAATGTAGATGAATAATGGTGGGAACATATATTCTGAAGGTTGCTGGAAAACTCTGATCCAGAGTTTGCATGGAGATGCTTTTGTTACATGTGAAAGTCAAATGAAAAAAAGATAGTAAATATTTACCTTAAGTGCTAAAAGGCAATAATTAAATGGCAATGTAATTAGTATGTTCTATTCAATTATGCTCCACGCTGACTAATTGCTGACTCAGTCTATTTACATATTAATAAATTGTCTATCTGAGGTCCCCTTTTGTTAATTTTCTAGGTTTAATAATGCAAAGTAGAGGTGCTTTTTATTTTATTAATTCTTTGTTCTTGGAAGTGGTGATTTCCTGATGGCGTGCACTAATGCAGTAGCTGCAGGGTTAGGGACTGTCATTGAGAGTTCCCAGATCCTGGTGTCAGTCATTTTATTATTGCACACTCCATTCCTTTTCATAAATGATTCTTTTTGGGGAAATTCCTAAGGAAACCCCTATCTCAGTTCCCAAAAGGAGAGAAATCTTTTTTTAAAACATGCATCTTTCTTTACAGTATATTGGGATATTTAATTTAGGGAAGTAGGCCGCGATTGTGCAAACACTCATGTATCTGTGTAGTCCCATTGCACTTAATGTACTCACACATGTAGTGTTTGAGAATCAGGGTCTTAACTGGTTTGCACATTTGATACAAGATGCAAATGGCAACCAGAAGATACATAGATAGAACCCTGAACAAAAGAGCTGGATCCTGCAGCCCTTACTCTAGTAATTATTCCTTACACAAATGAGTAGACCCTTAGTGAAGAAGAGATGGTCGTACGGTAAAAGAAAATGGGCTGAGACTAAGGAGATCTGGGGCATATTTTTGGTTCTGCCACAGACTTCCTGGGTGATCTAGGGAAAGTCGCTTAATCCACCTGTGCCTTACTTTATTCTTCTGGACAATAGGGATAACAATACATCCCTACCTCTCAGGGTGTTGTGAGGCTAAATACACTAAAGATTGTGATGTGATCTGAGAGCACAGTGCTGGGGACTGACCTCAGAAAGATTAGCGAGATAGGTAGGGGGTGTTACAAGGATACATTAATTAATATTTATGTGAAACTCAAAAGCTCTGATGAAGAGCATTGTAGCAAAGCCTGAAAATAAACAATGTGTTGTGGGACCAGGCCCAAAATGAGCAATGTAAAACAATATTTCTACTGAGAAACAAGTTTGGCACATATATACCCACCAGATTTTCTCCCTCAGTCAGTTCAGCAGGGATTGCCCGGAAGGAGCTCTGACAGCAGGTTAACACAAGAGCGAAAGCTGTGAAATTGGTTTTCTCCACACTCTCTGTATGGTGACAGTGCCATGCTGCCTTCTCCATGGGTGGGATGGGTCACTTGAATGTGTTTTTAGGTAAGATTTTCCAAACCTTCAGGAGATACTGGAGCAGGATAGGCGCTGTAGCAGCAGCTCTGCCATGTCGGTCAGAGGAAGCCTTCATCTTACAAAGCCAGCAGGAGCCATTCAGGTGAAATTTGGTCTTACAGCTCCCTTCAAAAGGGTTAAAGGAAGCTCTAGGGCATGGAGTGGTGCATGGAGTGGTCCATTCGTTCACTCTGTCCTGGGCCAACATGACTACGTAGGGCCCGAAAAGGCTCACAGTTGCTGTACCTATTGGAGCTCCTTTCTGCCAAGAATTATATCAATGGCCCAACTCCTCTTATGGTGATGAGATTAAGCCACTGCCCCATTTTCTTCCCAGTTTGCACATTAGTTTGTTTTCCTCTCACACAGATTTGCATTCCTTCCCATATGTATTGTGTGCAGCAGAGTCACCTGTTAATGTTGTCAGTCACTTCCTATTTTAAGACCCTTTTTTAATTGGCTTAAACTTTGCCAAATTTTAACTGTTTGGTCTGAAATGTTACAGGCCAGGTGCGTGCTTCATGCTGAACTTTTTTTTTTTTTTTTTTTTTTAAGTTTTCTACCAAAGCAGGTCAGGCATTTCCAAGAACAAGGCTAGGAAACATAGTTTTGTTTTGCCTATGTTAAAAGTTGTGGCAATCTTTTCTTTGAAAAGCTCCAACACTTCCATGCTCCGGAGCAGGGACCTGAACTTGGGCAGGAGGGTGACCTTTGTGTCAGAGATGTGCCTTTTGCAATCCTTGTAAAAACTGGCCCAAGTCATAAGCCTTTGGGGGAAAAAAAATCACAGCTGACATATACTTAATAGAGACTTTAAAAGCTAGATTCCCCATGTCCACACTGGGCATGCTCCAGCCGGGGCTTGAGCAGGACTTTCCAACAATTTCATCTCATGGCTGCTGCAGGCTGGGCCAGGTCGAGGCATCCTGTCACGCCTGTTCTTTCAATGACTGCCCCCATAGGCCCACCAAGCATGGAAGAGGAAGCTGCATGATTCAAATGGAGAGGGGACGAGAACCAGTCTTGCTGGTGAGGCGGGGTGGGGGGGGAAGTGACAGGGAGTGGGAGTTGTAGTGGGGCGGGGGACACTGACACATGCTGGGCAAGGAGCCTGGGACTAGAAACCAGGGAGGGAAATGGAGAAATAGGTAGCCAGGAGGTGGTGTGGAAGGGAGGGACTGAGGGTGGATGAGGGGACAGGGGAAGACTGAGACCATCAGGACAAGGAGACTGGGACTGAACATTACTGGTGTGTTGGGGGAAGAAGATGAAGGAAGAGGGGAGCCAGATCTGATGCGTTGTGGTGCAGGGGGAGAACTGGGACTGGCTGAAGAAAGAGACTGGGAAAAGGAACCAGGGAGATGCTGAGATTGGATGAGGAGTCCAGGGTCACAGAATCCCAGTTTGGAAGCCAGTGGGGGTGGGGAATGTGGGGGTGGGGTCTGGAGGCCAGTGTCGGGGAGAGAGAGATCAGAAGAGGAGTGAGCCGAGGAGTTGTGTGGCAAGGAGCTTGGCCCCAGGATGAGAAGCGTAAGGAGTGGAGACTGCTACTGGCTAGGTGAGAAGAATGGGCCTGGACCAAGGAGATGGGGGTGGGTGAAGGTTGGAGGGGCTGGGGCAGAAGGGGTCACATGAAGGGGGGGGAAAGGACAGAAGAATCTGGAATTCCTGAGTCTTGCCGTTCCTTTGCTGTCAGCAAATATCTGTGAACCCCACCAGCAATGTCCCATTCCCCTCTAGGTCCCTAAGTGGATGACAACCTGCTCCTGCTGTCGATTACGCCATTCGCGCACGTGGCGGAGGTCTGCGTGGCACAGTGCTGGTGCTGCTGCTGCTGACCTGATGCCACGTGGTAGAAGTCCATTTTTTTTAGTTACCTTTTATTAAAACCTAGTGCACTTGAATGTTCTCCTGGGGAGTTAGTCTAGATCTAACATTCCTACGTGCCACAGCATTCTTACGTGAGGCCAGGCAAGTCACTGCAACCAGTTTTTTTCACAAATGCCCACTAATTGTATGCTCCTCATTTTTATTGGGTGCCTGACTTGAGACCCAGGTGCAGGGAGGAGGTCTGACCTGAACACTCACAGCTCCAGCGGAAGTCAGTGGGAGCTGTGCTTTGACCACGTGACATGCTCTATAAAGGTACGAAGGCTGAAAACCAGGTCCTAGGCATCGCAAATTGGGCATCCAACATGATCTTAATCACTGTGCTTCAGTTTCCCAGCTGTAAAATGGGATAACAATACCCTCATCTCATCAGGGTGTTGTGAAAAATCACTTCATTAATATTTGTGGACCACACAGATACTCTAGTGAGGCAGGTTTCAGAGTAGCAACCGTGTTAGTCTGTATTCGCAAAAAGAAAAGGAGGACTTGTGGCACCTTAGAGACTAACCAATTTATTTGAGCATAAGCTTTCGTGAGTGAGCTGTAGTTCACGAAAGCTTATGCTCAAATAAATTGGTTAGTCTCTAAGGTGCCACAAGTACTACTTTTCTTCTAGTGAGGCACTTGATAGAAAAGCCCATGAAGAAATGCACAATGACGTCTCCAGAGCAAGATATGAATAGCATACGGTAAATAAGGCCTGGGCATGTACTGAACAAGGAGACGAAAATACTAACTAGCTGCTCCTCAAGTGAGCACCATCCAATGTATGCAGGCAGGGGGCACGTGGGGGAAAAAACCCAGTTTGTGCTCGTATAATAAAAAAGTGTATCATAGTGCATATGAACCAGGGGCCGAATTAAGGTTAACCAGGCAATCTTAATGCTGGGATTTCCTAACATTTGAGTGCAAACTTAATGTTCTTTTAACATAGTTTTTCAGGTTAGGTCTGTGTCTGCTGAGTTTACACTATTTTTCTATACACAGATGTCACGCTGTGTTTGTAAGAAGACATGTTCACCACTACACACCAGCCTGCCATAAAAATGAAATACATTTTAAAAATGAAGTACAGTTGTTATAACCATATACACAATGGGCCCTCAGCAGCATAAAGGCACGAGGTACAAAGTTTATAGTTTGATTAACTATTACAGTTGTGTTGGGTCCAGATTTCATCGAGTCTGTTCCAATGTTGGCCTCTCAGGCCGTCAATCCTTTGTGGTTGCGCAGGAACGGACCAAATGGCGAACGATCGCTATGGCCGATTGTCTGGCTGAGCGTTGAAGCAGAAGAAGTAGTGGATTGGAGAGTTTGCTTAGTGGCTGGATGGACATTTGAATTTTAAATCTGTTGTTCAATCAGCATGTTTAGTGGTGTTTATATGAAAATAAAGAGGTAAGTACATCACTGATAGCACATGCGCTGTGTCACATACAAAATGTCCTGTTGTGACTCATGGACAATATGTCAGGCTTGAAGTACTACACCGATGATAGAATAAGAGCTGGAAATAAAGAATAAGCTTAAGCATATTAAAGGAAGCCATCAGATTTCAGAGATGGCTAACAGGCTCAATGGCCTAGGTTGTGATTCAGCCTGCCTTACCTATGCATGGGAGCGTGAGAGAAAATCCTCCCCCCAGGTTTTGGGTCCAGGTGCATGTAAGTGAGAGGGGTTGCTTGCCTGCTTGCTCCCTTCCCAGAGCAGGTAAGTGGGGAATGGCAGGGGAGACACATAGCCTTGGCTCCAACTCCCCCACTCCCTTGTTCTGGCCAGGTGCATGTGTAGTAATTTGCTGCTGGTATAAACTAGCGGTAACAAATTACTACTCCCCTGGTAGCAAGAAGGAAGCCAGGAGGGACTTGTGACTCAGAGGTGTGCCTCTCGGTCACAGTGCCTCCCATGCCGGGGCTGCTCCTGAGCAGGGGTAGGCTACACACCACCCCTTTGCTTACAGTCACAACCCAGCCCAATGCTGGTGAGCAAATTCACCTCCGAACCAAGTCCCCTTCCTAGCCGGTGGAAGTATGACTGGCTGGACTATACTATATGTAAATGTGATGGCTAATTGTCCTCTATGCCTGCAGCCATGCCACCCTATGCTGGGCTCGTGGCAGTTCTCACAGCTCACAGGTTTGGGCTGGGTGTTGGTGGTTACATGGGGAACACCAAGACATTGCAAGTAGTGCGACTGGAGATTCAATAGGCTGTGCTCGCTTGCGCTCTCCCTCTCTGAGTCTGTTCTGAACCAGTGGCCTAGCCTTAGGACCAGCAGATGAGATGTAGCACCAGGGGGCCACACAGTGTGTGGTTCTTAAAGAGCACATGACACTTGAGTGATAACGGGGATTTTGTTGTGTTTCCTCATTAAAAAAAATGATGATAATGGGAGGGAGATTCACACTGCTCTGTCTCCAGACCTGTGTGTGCAGTGGGATGGGTAGATGGTCTGGCTGGTCCTGATGACATGCTCTTATTGGCTTGCCAAACATCAGGAGGGCCCCAACACCTAATGCTGGGGTCCAGTGTTAGATTGCCTCATGTTTGGGAAGCGGGGAAGCTGACAACGGGACTTAGCTCCATTCTCCATGACCTATTCTACTAAAAGGGATTGAAGTCATGTCCCCCCTGCAAGAGTCACTGATACCATGCGCTACCATGACCTACTGTGATTAAAAACCTTGTCCATGGCCTGTTAGGGCTGGCAGGAAATAAAGAAACTCACCACCATTGCTGTAGATTGCCTTTAGTATTGACTTTGAATTTAGGAAGCAGATAAAACTGCAAACGTAGCTAAGAATTCACTGGCCACTGTGTGGCTATGGTTAAAGCCAGCTAGTCATCTATAACAAAATACATTACTGAGCATAGCCATATTAATATCAATGAATAAAAATAACAAAGAAAAAACAGCATCTGTAGTTCCACCTGTACTCTTGCTCTCGTTCCCTGAATCCCTGCCTGTCTTTACTGTTGCCCCACGCCACCCTCAGATCCCAGGTAAATATGCTGTTGCCTCCAGCACCATGTTAGATTTGCCTGTCCCCATTGACTGCAGTCTTACTTTTCACTAATGCTTGACATGTAACGTTCTGGAAAGTCAATCAACAGTGTCACTCCCAGTGTATAGGGAACTGAGTGTTTTGTTTTCCTCTAGGAGGTTTTTCAAGCAGACGCCACTAAGAAGCAGTTTGATATTTTTATGGTTTGAAGCATCTATTAAAATAGAAACAAATTTTGCATTTTCTAAATGGGCGGATAATTGTTCCATGATGAAGCGAGCAAAAACATGAACAATAATGGCCTCTGCCTTATATGCAGGCTGAACTGAACTTCTGGTCATATAAATTTCTAATTAATTTGGATGTGCAAGCCATGGAACAAAAGCTCTGATTACATATTAGAGCATGAGATGCAAAAATAACTTCACACGCAGCTTCCTTGTTATCCAGTTTCTTGTTTACAAAGAAGTTCTCAATTCCTGGACAGGTACATTAGGGCCAGAATTATGAGAAAGGTTTAGGGCTCATTTCGGCACTGGGCTTTTTTGAAAATCTGTTTGTAATTGTGGGTGCTGAGTACTTGGAAATCTGGCCTGGCGCTCTTTTGAAATTCTAGTGTTATGCAGCATCTCTCTCTGCTGGCTCTTCAATTTTGGCTTGGCAGTCAGAGGATCTCTGCTTCAAGAACCACCCAGAGAGCTGCACTATTGCATGTACAATAAGTAAATAATCTGTGGCTTTTGTTTATAAAGAAAAACTCCTTCATAATGTTAAATAAGACCAACTAAAGAAACTGTATCTTTAATATTGGTTGCAGCAACTTCCGTCCCAATTATTAACCACATCGTCATCTCTAGCAAGGCAAAAATTGTATTACAGCAAGCAGGATAAACTACGTATTGCATAATGCCCTACTTATACAGGGGTCAGAACACTGGCAATCTGCCCAGTAAAGCAAAGTTAGCGTGCCACTACACTGATTTCCTAGAGGGTCACATATACCCTTGTGCAGACAGCCTATACAAAAACTATGTACTTCTTACATCCGGTAACAGTTGGTAATTAAATAGATAGCGACCACTAAGGTATTGTGCCTAAAACCAAGCGTCCCATCCCAGGAGGGCACACATATACCCCTCTAGTGAGAGACTGCATAGCTCTAGGGTGAGGTTTTTGCCTTTCAGGAAAGACTCATGTTTATTAGTAAAGTTTTGTGGTGTTTGTAAATTTCAAAATAAAGCAAGGAAATCTTTTTCTCCACTCAGTCAGGAAAGGTTCTCCTTGGTTATTCTCAGGAAACGTCTTTGCCTTTGAATTTGTATTATCCATGAATGATTAACTTAGTTTTCAACCCCTACATTTTCTGACTTGTAGCTGGCATAAGCATTAATAGATGTTGGAATGGTCTGTGATGAGCAACTGAGTGGTTGTATTCTAACCAGCTTTAGAGCTAGTTGGGAAACAGATTTTATTCTGTGTGAAAAACTGACCAAAAAAATCCAAAATATTTTGCAGATTTTTTTTTGTATTTTCATTGAAAAAGTTGAAATAAAATTAGCTTTGACAACTGAACTCCAAACAGTTTGTTTTTTCGTTGGCAAAAGCAGATTCATTTTTTCTTTCCTGGGTTTAATTTCTTCAGTGTCCCACACAACAAAAATGTAGGTGAAGAAAGAAATTTTTGTGCAAAAAGCTCTCATTCGAAAAAGGCAAAAAAAAAAAAAAAAAGAAAAAAAGATTTTTGACCCACTCTAGTCACCTCTGAATGCAGGATCTAAAGTAAGATGTCACTTCCGGTTACCTATGCCTTCAGCAAATTGATCAGATTCACACTTGGCCATAGTGCACACATTCATTATGCCCAGGAAAAAAGCTACACACCCTGAAAAACAGGTTGAAATGCAGGAGCAGTCTATGTTCTTAGTACTACAGTTTGCCAAGAACACTTCTCTGAAGTGCTCCATTCTGTGCACTGGTTCCCCTTAGTATACAGAGTCCAGTTCAAGATATCTACCCTGTTATTTAAATCCCTGCATGGCATCGTCTTTAGAACTTAATGCAAAATTCAGGTGTTCAAAGTAGCTTTCCTCCATTAATTTCTTCACCAGAATGCCTAAAAAAAATTCCTAATCAAGCTATTCTTCCTGGGAAAGAAAAGCATGAGATTGTTTTTCTTTCTGTTTTTAAATACGTGGGCAGTTCTTAGCCACTGTGGCGATAGGGCCATCTAGATAGACAGGAATCTTGGTTCACATTGTACTTAGCAGTCTCAAAAGTCAAGTGACTATTCTGTTGGGAGATTGGCTTTGAAGTCATCTCAACACAAAGTGATGCTCATGTTGTAATTAATTGTTCCACTTGAGGCAACGTATGCAGGCATCAAAGATTACATCAAACATCCCCTTTGGTGCACAGTTTTATCTTTGTGATGAAGTGTATTCCACCTGCTGAAGGAGAAGAACGGGAACAGAATCGAAACTGGGGGAGGGGAGGTGCTGCCAAGGGAGATGGACAAAAATCCATTCCACCATTAAAGGTAAGAAATGCTGCTTGTTCCTATGTGGGGCAAAGTAAAGGATGTCTGGGGCTTTGGCATGAAGCAGACGTACTCTCGATTTCAGGAACGGGTGCCTGACTCATTGCTACTCTATGGCTCTTTTGCATCAGCTTAGAGAGCAGGCATTAGGCTCACCAGTGAATAGCCTCACCCCAGGAGCCCCAGCACAGAGGGGATGTAGAAAAGCATTTGAGGATGGACTGGGGGCTGAAGGAACCACAGACGGAGCAGTCCTATGCCCTGGTGTTCCCCACTGCTGCAAGCCTCACAGGTCTCTGACCGAGGGTGAAAGAAGAGGTACAAGGTGGCAAAACACCTCCCTTTGGTCCCTCCATTGGTGCTTTTCGGTCTTCAGGCAGGTCGGGCCTGGAAGTTCTCTGCAGAAGTAGCAAAATCAGTTTCTGGGGGAGGGACTGCTTTCTATCACTCAATAGGCCAGTTAGGGACCTTAGCTGGTGGCTTTGAAGGGGTTTCTCCTCTAGAGAGGCAGGACATCTAGAGTGGTTATGGCTCTAGCCTAGGACTTGGAAGACGATTAGTTTAATTCCTTGCTCCACCACACATGGTGTGTGTGACCGTGGGCAAGTCCTTGCGTGTCTGTGCCTCATTGCCCAGCTGTAAAATGAGGCTACTAGTACTTCCCTGTATCACAGGGAAGGTGTGCAGGCATTACAGGGGTGGGGTCCATGTAAGTATTATAGATAGAAAAAGAAAAGTAAGGTGCAGTGTCAGGGTATTGCAACAGAAGCGGCCTACTGATTTCACATTAATTGCTCTGCGTGTACACACCGGCATTTATTAAGAACAAGACAGGAAACAGAGATCACTTAGATCGTTATAACTGCCTAATAAGTGTGACCTTAGTTGGTTTTTCAATTTGCATTTAGAACCCTGACATGTTCGTCAGTTTCTGGTGAACATTCAGCCGCAGGGTGAAGTTCAGGCTAAAGCTTTACAGTAATGGCCTGTGTCATAGCGCAGGGCAACTGCACCAGTATTTCCTCTCAGTGGTCCAGCAAGGAATACCACTGTAGGCTCCTGACTCCCCAGCTGTTGCCACTCTTGGATGGAAACTTATGCCTTACTCTCTCCTGACCAGGGTACTTCCAGGTTATACAGTTCCCTGCCTTCCCTAGATATTTCCCAGCACAGACAATCTGCCTAAACCAACCTACTTGTTTTCTCTTCGGAGACTGAGAACAGAGTGATTCTTACAGATATAACTTAGCACCCAGAGTTTTCCATGCAAGTCTCCTTTATTCTTAAAGTAAAAAGCATTACAGAGAAAACATAAAAACAATAAAAGAACCTATGTGCAGGCTAACAAACTTACCAGAGATCACCCCAAACACGGGTTCAGGCAGGATAAGTCCTACAACCCCCTCCCCGGGGAAGTCCTTGTGGTTACAAGTTCATCACAGCTTCAGTTCAGAACAAGTTTAGCCCACCCTTTTAGACAAATCTTGGGGTCTTTTAGCTGGAGTTTCCAGAAGCAGGTAATTAGTATACACAAGGTATCTCTCGCTATCTTCAAAAGTTTGGCTTTTGAGGGGGCAAATTTGTATTCCCCTCACCTCCAGGTATTTCCTAAGGAAATTCACTTCACATGTATTGGTCCAGAAAGACCTTTGAACTTCCTCATCCCTTCCAGAGATTGCATTAATCTTATTTTCCCACTTATCAAGTTCCATACAATCTCACAATAGTACATAAGCACATGCATTTCCAATACAAGGTACCCCAAAGGTATTAACCCTACTTCAGTAAGGTTTAACTTCATTCAGTAAAGTCAATTCAGGATAATACAGGATATCATCAGTCTGTCACAGCCTAATAATTGCTTGTTTCTTTGGTATTAATTACAATCACATGATTTATGATATCCTCATGCAGCATTAGGATTTCTACTTTAAGTAACTAATAATGAACTAGTTTATTATTCTGAAGTGTTACAAATAAAAAATGTGGTAAGACTGATAGAATTCTAGATGCTGCCGAGTGATGGTTGTATTCCTTCCTCCTACTCTATTGCTGTACGCTTAACCAAGTATTGTTAAACTGATGCTTCCTTCAAACACAGCCAGGTTTGATTTGCTTTTGCTAAGACACTTTTTGAAAGGGTAAGGCTAGGATTTTCAAAGGCAAATTCAATGGAAATTGTACACCACACTCTCCAGGACTCCTTTAATAAGCCAAGCATAACCCCTGGAGAAATGCATCTCCACTAGAAATTTGACATAGTTACTGACTCATATTTCTGTATATGCAGTTTAATTTTGAGCAGGATCATCTCGAGAGGCTTACAAAACTAACTCTCCTCCTGTTGGAGTCAATAGAGGTTTTAACATTGACTTTGACTGGAGCAGAATAAGCTAATGCTGTGCACTATTGGAAAACCCTACCCTTAATCTCTCTTTAATAAAGCTTCCGTAGTGCCATAATAACGGCAACAAGTATAAAGGGTGGGATTTTCAAAAGTGCCTAAACATCCAATTGACTTTCAATAGGACGCATATTCTTAAATCATTTAGGATTTTCAAACGTGCCTATCCTAAAAGACAGGAACTCAGAATTCACACTTAACTACAACATGGTTAAGCACAAGGTAGCTGCTGACTGCTTCACTGCTAAACAGAATTTTTGCAAATAATGTCTTGATTAAGCAATAGCCTTTGCAATTCACACTAATTAGACTAAATGGACTCCTCAGGAGATAGTCCAATAAAGTAACCATCCCCTTTTAAAGTCTCCCAATGAGGGAAATTATTCTGCACTTCCATAGGTGTTATTTTATAATGATATGGACTTTCATGCATTTACAGATTTTCAACAAACACATTTCACAAATGTTTGTGAACATTCATAAATGTGCATGCCAATCTAAGCATGTAGCAAAGCATTTTTATAACTAACAAATAATTTCTCTTTATATATTGTAAGTTGTTTATTTAAACAGATTCAGAAAGGATGGTCTGGTGGTTAAGGCAATGAACTAGATTCCACAGACGTGAGTTCAATTCCTAGGCCTGCCACAGACTTCCTGTATGACCTTGGGCAAATCACTTAATCTCTCTGTGCTTCAATTCTCCATTTGCAAAACAGAGATAATAAAACACCATTTCTCCCACTCTTTCTCTTCCCTGTCTATTTAGACTGTAAGCTCTTTGGGGCATGATCTGTCTCTTATGAGAAGTATGTACAGTGCCTAGCACAATGGAGTCCTCATTGTTGGTGTCTCTAGATGCTACTGTAATATTACTATTAATGAATTTTTCAGATTTCAAACTGTGCATATACTTATTTTGCATGTGAACAAAATATGACCCTCAATATCCACTTAACTCCTTTTTGCTTTCTTTTCTCTAAAATGCAGGAAAATTATCCCAGGAACATTCTAGGGTAGAGATCTAGTCACCTTTAATTGTACAAATCCTTCTTTTTAGCCACCCAAGTAGCACTCATTAGCCCCTTGATGTCTCAAATATTTTTTCTGCCTGCTGGAGTGGAACATATACATAGGAGTGCTGCTTTCTTTCCTACCATGCAGTAGAAAATGGAATGTGTTTACCTTCACTTTCTGCCATCAGATTCGTGTTGTTCTGCATTCCACTCCAGTAGGCAATAAAACCACTCCACTCCTGGGTGAATGGTAAGAAGTTAAAAAGGAGAGAGAGGGAAAGGAAAACACAGCTAATAGAACTAAAAAAAGGTGCTGTGGGGGAGCTGAAGGGACACAATTTCATTTGTCACTGGGAGCCTCTAATCTGATCCAGCTGAGTGCTAACTGGAACCTGCTACCATCTGATGGCTGCTTGGTGTCTGACATGAAATACGTTTGGTGGACGTGGGCCAGTGGAGAACTCTCTGCATGACAGAATTTATATTCACAATTGGCTCCTCTGTTTGCAGCACCTACAGAGAGGCCAAGGTTTGAAACTGAAGCAACAGGAAACAAAAGATCATAAGATTTTTTCAGTGTAGTTTAGTTTTGTATACACACAATATAGCACTTACTGATAATGGGAACCTTACCCTGCAAGCACAGACGTGAGTAATTTCATGCAGTGGTGCAGTAGCCATGTTGGTCCTGGGATATTAGAGAGACAAAGTGGGTGAGGTAATATCTTTTATTGGACCAACTTTGGTGGGTGAGAGAGACAAGCTTTCAGTCACGTAAAAAAAGTTGTTCATCATACATATGTGTTATTTGTCAAAATTACAGCCAAATAATTTTCTTACTACAGCAGAAACTTTTGTCTACCCATTTCATTCAGTAATTTTCAGTAAAGCAGGTGATATCATGGACCAAACGTATACATGAATGAAGGCTAATTTGTAGAGGATAGGGTGAGGTAACTAAGGCTGCAATCCAGCAAATACACACAAGGGTAGACTCATTAGAAGCATGTTCCTACTGCATGGTTTCTTGCACCTTCCTCAGAAGAAAATAGTGACGACATGGTGGCACAGACCCCTGAAGGGGTGAGCACCTGGAGCGTGTATCCAGGATTCACGGTGGGCTTCTACAGCCCATGTGGATGGCTGGGCTGCTGCATCTGCACGGCTATTTTTACTCCCGCTAACCACATGAGAGCTAGTGCAGGGACGCCTACATGAGCGGCAGTCACACCTCTGGTTAGAAGATGGGACTGATCTAGAGTCTGTGCCTGGTTCTGCTGTTGACTCACTGTGTAATCTTGGGTAACTTGCTTAGCTTCTCTCTGCCTCATTTTTTCCCCATCTGTAAGATTAGGAAAATAATACTTACCTTACAGGGATGTGTTGAGGCTAAATCCATGTTCAGTGCTTTTAAATCCTCAGATTGGAAGCCACTATATACTGTAACTGTAAAGTGTTATCATTCACTGTTGAAAACCAGTTTTTTTCACAGCTTTGGGCTACCGTCTCCAGCGTGGCACCTGTATGGCTATGTTTAATTGGTCCACTTGCTTTTTTATGAATAAACATTTTTGCTCGGGGCCAATCCAGTTCTGTCCAGTACATAAAGCTATAGTAAATGTATTAATTTTCTAGGAGACGTGTAAAATGATCAGTCTTCATATTCATAAAGAGCATGTCCATTTAATTAGAATTATTTTACTGAGACCTGGTATGAAAAAATGTATGTGATATCAATGCAATGGCATTCACATTAACACATAATAAGAGGCAGGGTTTCTTTGTATGAAATAAACCTACTTTTGGAACACATATGGGCAAAGAAAATATGTTAACAGTCTATGTAGCACAACTCAAGACAGCATTTTTCATAAACTAATTATTTTTTCTCTAGATGCAGCGATAGCCTTGAAAAAGTTTACTTGCTGTGTAACCGAGCAATGCTGCATCTTCAGATTTGAAGAACTCAGAAAGTTAGGTTTTTTTATTATTCTTCATTTAAGTATTATTTTTTAATTGCAGCGTATTAAACATAAAATCTGGTACAATCTTTAAAAATAAATAGGACCTAACTATAAATGGGCCCTGTTGTGTTTTTATCTTTGACAAGCAAGTAATTGCTTCTCAAATTTATCAGTTTGTTTATGCAAAAACCATTTACCAAGCCTAGCTCAAAAGCATCAATTTCATCATTATCATCTTATTAATTTAGCCAAGCTATAACACAGCTGATTATTCCTGAGTAATATCCTCGGCAGCACATCATGTGTGGCAAAACCATCTGTACAGTACCTATTTAATAAATAAACCCTCGGCTAAATGTCTCTGTTTATTGAGAACTAATGTTTATAGAAAATATAATGGAACTCAATAAATAACTCAGCTTCATCAACCTGCATATGAATCAGTAGGAAGAACGCTGACATCATCACCTTTCAAGTACCAGAGAAAGCAAAATTACCCAAAAGAGCTATAGAGTCAATATTAAGGCATTAAAACTGCAATGAAGGCATATTAATGCTTAAAACTTCATTGTTGGCAGTAGAATTGCCACAACGGACATATTTTATAACTCTAAGAATACTTAGGCTTTATGACTGCTTCTTTGTTGAGTGCCTTGCACTTAATGTAGTTTTCCACTTTAAATAAAAAAAACCCTCAAGATCTTTTAAAAAAAAAACAAAAAAAAGAAAATTGCTGATTCTAAGCATTCATTTTTAAAATAATGCAGACTGCTGATTCCAATTGTTCAGATACAGAAGAAGGCAAACTTATTTAACTCCATGCTCCCTGAATTCTTATTAGCAGCAACTGGATTTTCTTCGACTCTGTTTGGTAGGGGTAAGAATATCCAAAAGCATTTCGCAAAGGTTATGAAACAGACAGTGCCCATCTAAAAGCATTGTTAGTATAAGGCCTGTATTTAGAAAAAATTGAAGCCACTGCTGTACACAGTCTGCTTGTTATTGATCTTCAATCATTCTTGTAAAGGGATTTCTCGGCAGCGCATCTGATTTTCTGTTTTACAACTGCCTTTCTGCCACAAATCAGCGGCTTAAACACAAATGGCCAAACTGTCTAAAACATGACGGGGCTTTATACCATCAACAAATAATAATGGAGTCATTTCTTACCAATCCTTTAATTTTGGAGCCCCTTAGAAAACGGTTCCCTGTATATTTTAGGAATGTGCTTTCTTTATTTCTAAGGAATGTGTTCCGTGTAAGTGATTTAAATGAGGCAACTCATGGTAAATCCTGGGCTGCTGTACTTTCTCTGAAATGCTGATGTCAAATTAAATAAATTCTATGAAACCACCTTTTTGTGATAAAGAACTCATAAATTGTCCTTTTTTCCTCTGAGTCCAGCTGTATTATAAAGGGAATATCTTGGTAAGCATCTATCTATCTTAGGGCTTTCTATAACAACCATCGCCAAAGTATTCATAGCACTTCAAGCCATAAGGTAAAAGTCATCTGAGAAACAGGCTGCTTTAGCATTGTCCTAACCAAACTTTCTGTGTGTTCAAAAGCACTAAATTCAGCAAGGCCTTTGCCTAAACAGACTGTGAACTCCAGGGGACATAGTAGTTCCTGGCACAGCTCCACTAACAATGATGAATTTTTTCCAGTTTTATTCTACTTGGTATAATTTAAAACTCAGAGATGGGCAATGTTTGCTTGGTAGATCCTGAGGAATTTGGCACATTAACCCCTGACTTGCAAAATAAATGAGCAAAACCCCAAACTAAACCAAAAAGACTCTGTGCATGTAATATGTAATTCTCCCCCCATTTCCCCTCCCCCTGAATAGTTACATGTGTGACACAGGGCACATCTTTAAAGTCTTATGGGGGAGGGTCAACCACATACATTTCCACTGACTTTGGGGAGTCATGGAACTAAATCTACCTGCCATATTGAAAATGTAGGGGGTTGTGCCTGGATGGTAGGAAGACACATCTATGTGTGATACTTCCCCTTAATTTAGACCTAATATCCTCTCAGTAACTAATGCAGATTGGAAATATATGTAGTGAATGAAGCGAATGGTATTTTTTCATAAGAAAAATAAAAAGATTATTTTCATGATTGTGGAAGAACCTGCTACATGGTGACAGCTGGGATTTACTGTGGCCAGGATTCACCCTGTCATGAGCGTGTACAGAAATCCCACATGTTTGCACTCTGAGTTTCCCTGGAGAGTGTCTATCAGAGGGTGAGTGTTCAGGGATGGGAGGGTGAAGTGAGAAGCTTGTCCCATCCTATGGAAATGGCAGTGGGGATTGTCCCACAGACCCCAGGGGGTTCACTGGATGCCAAGTCCAAGTCGTGTGAATCTGTGATGCTCTCAGTCTTCCCCAGTTTCACTGGAAGCTTGGCCCTGCTCCCAAATATTCCCTCACTGGTTGCTAACCTCACACCTCCTCCCCTTCATTAGGGGTGTTTCGCCTTTGTAGAGAAAACTTGCTTATGTTGATGCTGACCCATGCAGCATTAGCTTTGGTGGGGAGTCTCTGCAGACCTAAAGAAGGGGTGAAGCTGTAGACATAAATGCCACCATAATATGACTGTAAAATACACTGAGAGCTTATTTTAAATAAACATTTTAATCAAATACATTTGGGATAGGGTCAGGGGCTTTAATTTCAGTAGCAATCACTAGGGGATATCCAAACGCTACTGATTGTTTTCACAACAGTGTCCAAGAGATTTTTAATGGGTTGCTCTTTGATATGATTTTGTAATTGCTTTGCCCCTCCAGACATGCATTATTATTATATGCTCTTTGTATTGTGGTATAGCACCCATCGGCCCCAGTAGGGGGATCAGAGCCCTCGTTGTGTTTGGCACGGCCCACACATATAATGAAAAGACAGTCCCTGCCCCAAAGAGCTAAAAATCAATACTACTTTTAAATAAGAATGTTTTTTTAAAAATTCACAGCTCTAGTATGATGTATGTAGTATGTCATAACATCCAGTGTGTTACTGTATCATGCATGTTGCCTGAGTGGGTCAAAAGTCAATTGCAGCTGTGCCCTACAAAAGCAATACATGCATTGAGTAAATAGTTAATAGAGGAGGTGCCAGCAGATGGCGCTGAAGAATATGTAGTGTTGTTCCTGGGGTCTGTAGGACCAATGAAATGTCTTGGTGTGCATCACAAATGGCTTCTTGTGAGTAGCTCTTTATAGGCCACTTCTGACAAGTGATGGTGCTGTTGCCATTTCAGCAAATCTATGTGATTCCTGATCTTCCATCTTCCGTGATTCCAGATTCCTCTGGGTGCCATGATTGCTAATCAGCTGCATCATGCTGGCAATGAAAGAATCACTATGGCTCTGCACATTGTCTGTCTGGGTAGATAATTCTGTGATCCCCATGTAGTCCCTGAGTGCTGGTGCCAGATCTGCAAAGAAGTCTGTTGTTTTAAATAAACAGAGTGCCCCCTATGTTATGTGGAATACTTGTAGGCCGAGCTCCTTCCCGACAAGAAGCATTTGGGGATCTTCTCTCCTTCAGGCTGGAGACAGAAGGAGCTGGTCCGGAGTAGGAAGGTGGATGCTCCTTCCCAAAGACCATTGAGCTGGTGGGAATGGGAGGTGTGGCATCCAGTCTCCAGCTGTGGGTACGGTCTTGGGGATGAAAAAGAGGGTGAAAGAAAACATGGCATTCATTTGTGGGAGGAGAATGGGCACGTGCAGGCCTGCTGAGATAACAGCAGCACTTCTCATCTTGCACTTGTCTGTCTGAACGTGCTTAATTTCCGTGGTTCATGTGGCCCCAGTGACTGGGGGAGACAGAAAGACCAACTAAAGCTGTGACACACTAGAGGCAGGTTGCCTGATTCAAAGCCTACTGAAGTGAATAAGAGTCTTTCCATAGACCTCAGTGGGGTCTGGGTCAAGCCCTGTAGGAGCTCTGGTACAAGTATGCCTGCCCTTGCATAACTATGAGACTCTCCCTCCCAAGTTTTTGTTTGTCTTTATGTAGTCAGCCAACAAATACCCTGAATATGTCTGCCTGCAGGACAACTAGTACATGACCCTTCTGGAGTCTCACACACCATGCCCCTCCTCTGCCATATGGCCAAGGGCAAACCAGAGTGATGGCATGTGCTAGTTTCTGACATGTCTATTTCTCTATCACCCCTGCCCAAAAATCAGTAGGTGAAGTGAAATAAGCCCTATTTTCTGTCTGGTGCTGCCTCCAAGAATCGGATCACTGGCACACTCCACCTGCTGTTCTTGTCTGAGTTGGTTTAAAAAAAATCAATTTTTTATGCCAGACTTTTGTTGTTTTTTTTCCAAAATGAAAAAAACAAAACTGGGAAAAAAAGTGATCTTCAAAAAACTGTTTTCAACCAAAAAAAAATAATTAAAAATGTTGGGTTTTCAAAAATAGATTTTAACCCCCCCCCTCAATTTTACCAAAATGTTTAAATCTTCCCTTCTTTTTTTCAGTGAAAGAGAGACAATTTCAACCAGCTCTCATCCTTCTGCTTGTCTATGTATCATTAGTCACTGGGAGTTATGAGTGTGCAGCCACTGAAGGATCAGGCATTAAGGTTCAGATGAATTTAGAGTTAAAGAGACCCTAAACCCCTTGCAAAACCTAAACAAGAAGATGCTTAAGCCCCAGAAAACCCTGAGAACAACTTGTCCACCAGGTGATACAAAGAGTAAAAGCTCTGCTGACAGGATCTTATGCCTTATTTTTGTAAATATGGTTATATTGGATTTGCAGTGGTTTATTTGCTTGTAGCAAAAATATCTTCAACAAAAAATTGACAGTGCTTTGGACTGTGAGGGGAATGGCTTCATTCATGATATGAATTTTATTCAGTGAATTGTGATGTCACTGATCCACAGAGGATATGAAGCTGTTAGACCCTGTTTAGCTCAAGTTGTTGAAACTCATGCAATCTTTGGTTCAATTTCTGGTATTGGCTAAGATCATGACTGTCACGGTTGTACATCTTGCTTTTCTGTGTGAACATTATTGTAGCAGACTAAGATTAACAGGTGTATTTATACAGTACAGCGACCAGAATTTAAACTTATTCCTAATATAATATAAAAATCTAGAGTGGGTTTAAGATTCTTTGCTATACTTCACTGGTTACATTTTAGCCATACAATACATTTCCCTATCATTCATCCTTCCAAATGGGTTTCCTTTTCTGTACTAAGGAACTTGTGGTTAGATTTGTGCTACAGATAATATGAAAAATCTGTCATATGAATATTTTCATAAAGCAATTCCTTCCTGAAAACATAAATGATTATTCCATCTCAGAAAGGCCACTTTGCCATGTAAATTTTACCCATGTGCTTGCTATTCTTTTATGCCCAATTTAGCATGTCTCTTTAAAAAATATTGACTTGTAGGTCTCTGGGGCATTTATTTCCTGTGTGGGCTTTATCTCAGAATGTCACTTATATGGAGAGCAGTTGAGAAGGGCTCAAGCTTTGGAGGTGGGATCCAGACTGGGTCTTTGATGCCACAATATAAGCTGCCAAAGAAATATAATTTGATTTCAATCATGTGATGAAACTCAGTTAGTCCAGCTCAGGAATGTACCTCCAAAAGCCACATTAACATTTTTTGCTGGATTCAGAATGATGGAAAAACATGTTTTTGCAAAGCTTCAAAATGTTCACATATATGAAAAAATGTAAAAGAAATGTTGCATTTTTCATGGAAGGACTATGTACTCAAAGTTGGGCAAGTTTGAATTGTTAGAATTTTGAATCAAATATTGACGATAGCACTTTGCTACCTGAGAATGTGTCCAAGTTCCAGCAGTATGGTAGGTGGTAGCTCAAAAAATCCAAGTTTTTATAGGTATTATCAAATGCAATCGTTAGTGTGCATGTGGCAAGAAATCAAACATTTATCATAAATTTTCTCAGTGCTACTTGTCTTTTACAAAAAGTGACGGGAATTGAGGAACAATGCAACCTCCACCAATAATTTAATTAAAATAAATCAAATGTATTTCAGATCACTAAAAAGTTTTCCTATAACTGTAGTTCTAATAGAATACGGGTGAAATCCTGGCACTATTGACATCGATCTCACAACTCCGATTAACTTTGATGAGGCAGGATTTAATTTGCTGAGATTATGTTTTTAATGTGGACTAAAAGTTTGGTTTTAGACCCCCACGACAAGGTTATTGCATTGTGAACAGGGGTGCTGTTTAAATATATCTGAAGGGTGGGGCTGGTGTGTCATCTACATCATATGGTATTGTTTTTGCTCAGATGACTGAAATATTTTAAACAACATCGAGCCAATAGTGCATACAAGACCCGCTCAAAAGAAAGGGCAAACATTTTGTGAAAATTTTCTCAACATTAAAAAATATGAATTTTCAAACCATTGAAACATTTCAATCAACTTTTCACCAAAATATTTCAAATTACAACATTTTTGATCAGTTCTGAGGAGTACCTTTGTTTGCAAAGAAGGGCATTGGTACAAAGAACAACCAGTCCTTAAATGTTTGTGTAAACAAAACCCATGTTTATACAGAATGAAATTGACATTAGTGCAGATATCAAAGAGACAATGTGGGTGAGGTAATATCTTTTATTGGACCAACTTCTGTTGGTGAGCGAGACAAGCTTTCACGCTTACACAGATAGACTATTCAAGGCTAAGTGCTACCTACACCATATTATGTGGACATAAGGGATGCATAAGCTTTGTTTCATGTTCTCTGTGTATATAAATCTCCCCACTATATTTTCCACTGAATGCATCCGATGAAGTGAGCTGTAGCTCACAAAAGCTTATGCTCAGATAAATGTGTTAGTCTCTAAGGTGCCACAAGTCCTCCTTTTCTTTTTGCGGATTCAGACTAACACGGCTGCTATTCTGAAACCAGTCATAAGCTTTGTACTGTCCATCTGCTCAGAGATGAATTTTGACCAGAGTGGATAAAAAGTGGACAATAAGGGAATCAAGCTGTTTGGTGCTAGAATGAATGTTCATTTTGCAGCAGTCTGCTAACTCAAGTCATTTTATTTAATTCTCTCTCAGACATGAAGTTGCTGTAACAACAGATATATTTTTTAAAATATACTAGCCTGTCCTTTGCTGTAGGGAGAAACTGTTTCCTTTCTGTGTGAAGGATGAGTACTCTATGGTGAGACCAAAATTTACATTAATCTGGCTAATTGTAGTGCAAGGGGTGACTTCAGGCAAGTCGCTTCACCCCTCTGTACCTCCATTTCCTCGTTCTTAAAATGGGAATAATGTCCTGACTTTTTTTTTGTAAAGTGTTTTGCGATTTATGGAAGAAAAGAGCTGAGGTATTATTAATTCGGGTGGAAATGTTATATGAAGTTACTACATTAAATTGGCATGCCCAAGTATCTCTCTTTTGCAATCTGCAAATGTCTCAGTTATACCCATTCTTGTAAACTTGCACTGTGCATATGTGCACCTTGTTTTCTTTTTGAATAAACTATCAAATCCACAGTGCCTTTGCTGCCTAATGAAACTGAACATATTTAGGACATATGTGAGCTATTTCTTTGTGAAAAGAGCCATTTGTGGTTAACGAAAAAAGTATTTATGGTTTTCCTGCTAATTTATGGGGTGGCTTCAGTTTTCTTTATAAGAGAATGAAAAAAAGGTAGCACTGGAATTAGAGGCGTATTATGGAAGTGTGGGCTTTTGCTGTATGTTGACATTTTTGGATAATCAAAATAACCTATCTCCATACAGAAAGAAAAATATAATTAATAATTTGCTTTTCTGTAATGTACATTAACCAAAAAAAGATGTTTCTTTAAGGTATTACACTTCTTTACTGCATAAATCATTAAAAATGTGACACCAGTCCCACTTGATGTCAGAAATTTGCTGTTGATTTCAATATGGCCAAAATTTGCCCCTCTATGTCCAATCCTGAAAAGCATCCTCAATTCCAACTGACATCAGTAGTAGCTCAGTGCTTAGTACCTCACAGGATAGAACTCTAACAACAGCGCAATTCACACCACAACTGTAGTTAGCGTTTTGCTATAGCTCCCTGCTCCATTAACCCCCATCTGAATTTATTACCTGGCCTTTTAAGCTTGTAGAGAAATTTTTCACGGGAGAGTCAGTGTAGGTGTATTCTTTAACCAAATAACTCATTTACATACAGATTGATGAAGAAAAAGGTCTGAGATGCTTTGATTAGCTGATTTATGAAAACACTATTTTTAAATTTTTTTTTTGCTATGTACTGTTCTGTAATGTGAGCTAATGCTCTCCAAAATTTGGATTACTCTATCTATACAAGTTCTTAGAACCAGCCAGGTTATTTTATTGAAACCTTTGGTTTATGTTTTAGGGTGCTCTATTATACACTCATTTTGCAACAGAAATATTTTAAGTATTTTTGCATCTAAATATGTGTGGGAAACATGGGATATCGTTTATTAGGTCAAACAGAAAAATGAAATGATAGACCATACTTGCCCCTTCAGAGATCTTATATGACGACCTATCAGGTTAAATATCTGCTTTATAAATTGTAAAACATACACGTGTTTCTGTGACTCTAGCGATTCCAAAAAGAGCCATTATAACTTAATGGGTATTATAACCTATTGTGATATTAAGTGAACAAATTAATTACTAAATTCACATAAAAAGGATAAATACCAAACAAGTTCTAAGTTAGAAATGTACAAAATATAGAGTTAGCCAAACAGAATAATTAGGCTTTCAGGTGAATAATGTCCAACACAACAATATACGATAAACAGGGGCAGAATACACAATTTTAATTTTACACACACACACACACACATTTGTTTTACTGATTCAAACTAATACTAAACATAGTCAAACTTAAAGTATGTAAGTGTGGGAAGACAAAAAAAATATTCCGAATAATGATTTGGGTTTTGAATACATTTGTGTGTGTGTGCAGGCATGCATGTACCTGGGGGGCTCTCTCATATGTGATACATACCAGGGGAAATGACTTCATTTCTAATGAATGAGTATTTTGGATAGTTGACATCTGAATAAAATTGATTTGTCTATATATGACCTGAATCACTGAAACTACTTTAAAGGAGCTTTCCCTAGTTTCTTGGATACAGTAAGTACTGTGCCTTAATAGCCATTATTTAAGAAGCCTGGTTTAAAAAGAAAACATTAAAAGAGCAGAAATCTGTGGATAAAAAAATTCATGGTTAAATAACATTAATACTGTGTTACAAACCATGAAATTCAAAGGGAAAGCAAACACTATAGCACATTGCAACATTGTGGGGAAAAAATTGGTGCCAATCAACACAGAATTTTAGCCTTAAAACCCTGAATTTCCTGGCTCTAGTAGGTGTATGCCACTATATTAAGGTTGATGCAGATATATGTTCCTAAGCACTCATTTGACTGACAGTCTGACAAATGTCAGCGTGCTAAATTTTAATATGATGTGAATATAATTTTTGATCCAAAGATGAGTTCCATTCTTCTAAACTTCAAATTCCTGCTCATCTGTAACTATGGCCTATCGAAAATGTTGATCCCAAGAGCTTGAGACACGGGTGTTTGGCTGCTTTATGCAAAGAAGAGTATTTCTTCTCAGGAAATACAGATATTTTTTCATGCTGCTTATTAATTCAGTTAATGTCAGAGGACTAAATCAGACTTTACTGACAACTGTTTCATCCTTACATAGAGCATGTACTGAGTGCAATAAAAATGTATGTGGAAGTTTTATTTGCTGTAACCTCAGTGGTAGGGGAAGTGTCTTTTTTTATTTGTTTGCTTTTAACTGATAATCAGACTTTTGCCTTTCCTTATCTTTTGCTTTTAGAAATCCCTTTGGTGACATTTTCTAAGCTATTTTACATTCAATTTTCACTATCAAGGCATCTTTACTGTTTGGCTACCAGCCAGTCTTTCATTATTACCTGAATTGATAGCCTGGCTCGGCCATCCTTTGAAATACATTGTATTTGGCAAGAACTTTAGGGGGCACTCATGAGCCACCATCGTCTTCCATTCTGTTGGTTACTCTTGCAGTTGCATTCTTCAGTGTGTTACTGTATATAAAGGCGTTTTACGTAGAGGGAGAAAGCTTCATGATTTACTTTTTAAAGAAATTTCTACATGTATCTGGGAAAAATACTTATTCACTTGTATGCAACATTTTCTGTGAACAGCATGTGAAAATTTAGGCTGTTAACAAAGCTGAAGGATTCATTTCACTATTGAATACGTCTGGATTTTTCAAAGCCTTAAAAATGGGGGAGTTCCCAGCATTTCTGGAAAATCAGGCCCCTTTAACATGCCCTTAAGTTAAACATTCCAAATTGAGGCCCTACTCACTTTTGAAAATTTAGGCCCATATATTTCTATTTAAAACCTGGGGACCAATGAAGTCAATAGCGAGATTCCCTTTGCCACAATCCTGCGGGCACTTAGCAACTCAGGTTGACAAAGTTACTAAGGTGCTTTAAGTATTTGCAGGTTCAATTTCTAAGCACAGGACTGGGCCCCAAGGTTTTCAGGTAATGCTAGAATTCATGAGTTGGATGATGAAACAAAGCTTGAAAATAATAATTATCCTTAGGCTGCACCTAAACAGAATTTTTCTTAACAGGGTTATCTTAAGGTCAATTTTGGCCCAAAATATGGATTTTGTACCAAAAAAAGAGTTTTACTAACCTTAGAAATGTCTCAATTAAATTTTTTTTAAATGATAGTGAAAACAACCTTTTGTTTCAGAAATATTTTTTTTCTTACAACATTAGCGCCTCAGATGGAACAGCATTGGGCTGCTGCGAAGGTCATGTAGTAACCCTGCCCTCAGCACCGGCACCTGCTGCAGTTTTGAGTTCGCGAGGTGCTATGAAGTGCTGTGATGCAACAGCATGGAATGCTGTCCTGGGATGGGAATAGCCAGGGGGAGAGTAACCCAAGCTAGGGAAGGGGCTCAGATGACATCAGAAGGCAAGACAAGGTTAGAGAAGGAGGAGGGAAGGAGAAGAATCTAGATGCTGAGTTAGTGGATGAACCAGAGCTGGGGTAGGAGGCGAGGTCGTAAGAGAAGAATAGGAGAGTAAAAGTAGAGGATTGGGAAAAGAGAAGAAGGAGAGAGAAGGAAAATAGAAATGGTTCCAGGTCAGAAGAAGCAGAAAGAATAGAACTGGGCAGACACTATTAGAGAGGCATGTAGTGGGAGATAAAATCTACAGATGTAGTGGAGAGTATCAAGGGAAAAAATCTGAAAGGAAATGTAATTGGTGAAAAAAGGAATTGATCAAAAAGCTGCATTAGATGAAAACAGGTCCTGAAAACAGCAAACAAGAAGCCCAACTGCAAAAGGACCTAAAGTATATGAGCAGAGAGTAGAGGTGAAAGTAAGCTGTTGCGGTTTGGTACAGCGTACCAGTAAGAAAGCGTACCGGCGCACTGCTGATGGGTGGAGGGCAAAAGGGGCAGCTGCCCCAGGGCCCAGCGATTTAAAAGAGCCCGGAGCTCCCAGCAGTGGCCGGAGCGCCTGGCCCTTTAAATTGTCACCGGAGCCCCGGGGCTCCCGGCTGCTGCTACCCCAGGGTTCCTGCAGTGATTTAAAAGGGCCCAGAAGCCCGGGGCCCTTTAAATTGCCATCAAAGCCCCAGGTGGTGCAGGCTGGGTAGCACTGAAGGGTTGGCTGGGGGAGTCTGGCCCCAGCCCTGCCCGTTCCACCCAAGGCCCTGCCCCTTCTGGGGACCCAGAGCTGCCTCCCACCCCCCCGCCAACCCCACACCTTGCCCAGGACCCTAGCCACCCTGCATGCTGGTGAGTCCGTTAAGTTACTTTCACCCCTGGCAGAGAGAATGACTGTTTGAACATCGGTTGAAGGAATACAGTTCATAGGTATCGAATGGAAAAGTGAGGGCCACTAGGTGAAGAAATCCTGCTCATGGATAAACTCAGTGAAAAGGAATACAGTCACAGGAATGTTGAATGTAAGGAGCACCACAAGCCAAAGAGAACCAAAGGATAGGACAGCAAGAGTGGAGTTGGCCTTACAACCAAGGAGAGGAAAAGCTGATTTTTCTCCGAAGTGACGCAATATACCATTGAGTCATTTATTTTCTTCTTGTTAATAATGATGCATTTAGTGGTAACTTCCCACAGAATAGTGTGATCAAGCTGGCCAAGGTTAATGAGGTGGTAACTTATAGTTAGTATAGTTAGTTTAGTATAACTATACCATACTATAACTATACTAACTATAATATAGTTAGTAGTTAGTATAGTTAAGAATCTATAGTATTTATGCTCCTGCTACAATTTTTGGGTTCTCTCCTACAAAGTTCTAAAAATTTAACATTATCTCTTTAGTCTTGGTTTGCATCTGCTTCTTCTCCCAGTTAGCGTGTCCTGGGTCACTGCTGTAGCAGCAACAGAGAGCTAGGCCCTTCACAGACGAAGATAAGTCGTTCCCTCCAGCAGCTCCTACTTCAAGTGGGCTTCACCTACCCTATTCTGCTCAGTAAAATCAGCAGTGAAAGAGTTCATGTGGACATTTGAAGTATCATCACTGGGCATTAGAGTTAACACCCTAATAAGATTAATGGGGAACAGGGGAGTTCACATCTCTCCAAGCCATTGTTTCAGGCTGTGAAGAGACTCAAGGAAACAACACTATATTTGTTACATTCGGGTCATATTTGGAAGGTTTACTTTGCAACCACCACAGCTAGTCATGTGTTCATTGAAACACAAAGCTATTTACACTGTAACAAATTAAAATATGTATTGCATAGATCCCAGGCTAATAGAAACTTCCCCACCTCACACGACTGTGTTGTGAGGATAAACTTATTAATGTTTGCAATAGAACTTTCTCATTCACTGATTCAAGGGTTTGATATGATTCAGTTCTCTGTTCATCAGTATTTATATTTCTTTTCAGGAAAGCAGTATGGTGAGAAGACCTTTATTGCTAGATCACATCAAAGACAAAATTCCCACTTCCTCACTTTTACTTTATCATTTGAAGGACACGCAGTACATTGTAGCTGATATAGTGAGTGTCTCTTCTTGTTGCACATCAATAGCTTTCAAAGATGTTGGAACGCCAATAATTATTTTTCAAACCGTTTATGCAAGCCCCTTGTAAGAGCTGCAATTTTTATTCCTGGTGGCGAACACGTACTTGAAGGTTCTTGAACCATTATGTTATTTCAGTGGTGGGTGAATAAGGTGCTTAATGCTTCATCTTCAGTAAAAGGAGGAAGGGATAACTGAAATACAAGGAGGTATATTAATTGTTGCGTCTAATATTTAATGGAGAGGAAAATATTCCTTTACAACCCAGCTGGCTGTTTTTAAGAGGTACTCAAAAACCATCAGGAATGTATTTCCAATAACAAGTTCCACCAGTAGATAATAAAAAATCATGGATTACTCTGTGTGCCTAAGAAGCTAAAGGAAAAATTTTTAAAATACAACCGTCTTCTTTCAGGACATTGTCTTTACAGTTATTCATTTATTATGTACTGTAGTCAAGCTTAACAAGGCTCTGAGACATAAGACAATGGTAATAACAAATATAGACACAAAAGCAGAGCTTGAATTGCGAAAAGGAGAGTGGTATTCTCAGCTCCACCCACAATTCAGTGCCTACCTGAGAGACTAACATGAGACGCTACTCATGCTAGGTGTTCACTGTAAGTGTGCTCCTCTGGTCTCCCCTCAGTGAAGTTTGGACACACCCAAAGCTAGGGCTGGATTAAGGCAGGGGTATGAGCACGAAGACATGTGACTGGTTAAGGAGAACTTTCCATTTCTATTAAACAAAACTGGCTCCTTATTAGAGCAACTATTGCTGGAGCTGCTCCTCCTGCACCTTAGCATTCCTAACCATCTGCACAGAGTAACTTTCTGGTGCCTCCTTCAGACTCTTCCCTTCTGCAGTGCAGGCTCCGCTCTCCAGCTTCCATGCTGGTTGGTGCAGTGATGGGATCAGAACCTCAGCTTTCATTTAACAAAAAATGTTTCTACTCCCTCCTGCTTGCAAAGAAAAACTCTGAAAATGTGAACTGAATGGAAGTGATGCAGTGACATCTGCAGCCACCGGCCAGAGGAGGAGCGACAGCCACTAGAGCAGAGGAAGAAGCCACTTGTTCTCAGATCCAGTCTAGTTTGCCACTGCTCCAAGGACCCAGGCTGGTCAGAGTGGGCTTGGATGCCCACTGGGCTCTGCAGGCTTGGCTCTCCCTGCATGCCCACCAGGATCTTCCTCTGTAGGTGGGTCTTAAATGTCGTCCATCACCCTTCTCCATTGTAACCTATTGGGTGTGGTGCATGAAACCTGAGTGGAAAAAATTAGATGATCATAATGGTTCCTTCTGGCTTTAAGATTTACGAATGTTAGTATATCCAATAAACACAGTTGTGCTGGTGTAGTTAACTGAAAGTGAATTTGACTATTAGATGACCTAGTAGGAAATTTTGCATGCAACAGTCACAGTAAATGTGCAAATGCAGTTTTGGTCAGACTGATAGGCAAGTAAATTGCTTACTTGATTATTAGTGGTCTCCAGAATGATGATTTTATTTACAGGATGGGTAAATGCCAGTGGATTCAACACATCCATCTATTCAACGAGACTACGTTCATACATTATTTGAGGCTATTTTTTTAAAAATAAAACAGATGAAGAACAGGTCACAGAATGTGCTTGTTACTGCTAGGCAACAAAATGGTGACAAGATCCTTAGATGACACAGGGAATATTGTTAATAATTCTACTGATAGCACATTTTCTATAGTAGGGTAGAGACCATGTGCAATCTCTTATCCTCCGTCCAGAATACACAGAGCACACAGACGCTAAAACATGTAGATGTCATGCTAAGACGTGTGGTAATACACCATCAAGTCTCAACCCGTAGACTAGCGATACAAGGCCTAAACAGCAACTTCTCAGCTACAGAGCTGGTTGAAAATTCCTTCAGAAAATGCCACTCCAACCAAAATTCTCAATGGAATCATATTGATTTCAACAAGCTTTCATTTTGTTAGCATCAGAGTGTCCTGTTCCAGCATTTACGGAATGAAAATGTTTCACTTTGAAATTTATTTTACCTAAATATATAGGTAAAAAAAAAAGTGTCAAAATCAAAATGAAACATTTCTAGTTCATCTCAAATGTTCCAGTTGACCTGGAACAAAAGATCTTTCAGAATTTAGTTTAATGAAATATTTCAAAACTGTGGCTTTTTGTCACAAATTTGGGAATCCCCCCCCCCCAATTCTCAGTGTTTTTCATGGGATGGGAAATCCATTTGCCAGCCAGTTCTAGTTGGCAGTTTTGGGAAGATCTTGAAAAGTGCTGAGGCCTGGCCAGGAGGAAGAGGGAGGATAGGACACCATGTTGCACTCTGCCATCTGAATTTTTTCTGAAATAAGCAGGCTCACAAATTCCAGCCCAAATTTTGCTCATAGTGCGTGCTCCATTGTTAGGCTAAAACAGACGAGCAATGTACACAGAAAGTATAAAAGTGGCGTTGATCATTTCTGTCAGTTATTTAATGAAGTTTATTTTAGGTTCAGACTTTTTTCCTTTAAGTCTTTAGTGTGGTCAGAATGGTCAGAGTGGACAACTGAGAATCAGGGTGCCTGGGGTGTTCTGAGGTTAAAACAAATAGCATTGGTAAAGTGCTCCAAAAGTCTCCCTGGAAAGCTGTGCTGTTATCTCTTGCCTTGCCATCAGAACGAATGGCACCGCTAACTTCTATGTGAGGTTTTTGTTTTCACTCAAGTGCTACACTTGACCCATCAGTGGAATGCTGGGTCTATACTCAGATATGCATATGGATGCTCCAATGTTCAGCTATTGGAAGGTTTTCTGAACTGCCTCGGTCCATCTGTTGGAGACTCCAGGGCATGGCCATTAGTTAAGTTGAGGGGATGGAAGGCCATAAGGGTCGAGGAGGTCTCCCTGCTGAAGGCCTGAGGGCTTCTTCTCAACCCCCCTTAATAGAATTCAGGCCTGGCTGGTTTGAGTAAGCTCTTTTGCTCTTAAAACAATGTTGCAGTTGTAGATAATGCCTTATAGTGTACGGTTTGGTGACGCCAAGTTAAAGATAACAGGAGAGACAGCTACAAGGCCAGACAGAATGTGCTGGTTGTTTAAGTTGCTAGGAATGCTTGTTAGAGGTTGCAGGAAATAAATATTGTTGTAACCCATATAAGGAAGGCAGAGAATTTGTGCAAAGTTTTAATTGGCTAATCTGTAGTGCAGTAGCATTAAGGAATATAAAAGTGTGTGTAATGACCTGCTCTGGTGTGCAGGATTTGAGATTCTATTCTCCCTGTACCTTGTTTGCAGCTGCAAATAAACTTTTCTGCTTCTCCACCCTGTTGTGATTATTGAGTGACGCATACTGGGTAACGAACCCCCTGCTGTTGTTCGCCTCTGGCACTGGGTGCCGGCAACACATCTGTAATTATAATGAAAATAAATATAAACCACTACAGATTAACCCTTGCTCTTTGCATGAAGCTTGGTAAATGGCAATAAATCTTGGATGCAACGTGAGACAAAGAGCTTAGTTTCTATTGTACCTCAGCAGGATAAACACACTTTCCTCTGTGAAGGGAAAAAAATGCCAGCGTTGGGTTCATTATTGTTTCAGGAACATAAAAACTCTATTTCTGGAGATAGCTGCTGTGTGTTTGATCATACCATATTGATTGTGATGAACAAAGTTAAAAGGTTATGCTGCAGTCACATGGCCAAAGCCTGATACCTGTATTCTACCTATGGCGCGAATATGCCTCCCATGTGCGCGGTATTTAAGCAATCGGTAAGATCATAAAATAGGACAGAGCAGGAACTGAGGCACAAAGTGCTCAAGATCACATAGCAAGTCTGTGCCAGAGAAGGCAACTGAATCCCAGGTTAGTTCCCCAACCACTGGACCGTTCTTCCCTAACAATGAATAGCAGTTTTCTCCACAACTAGCTCCAGGGAGGACACTGGGCCTACTTATGGGGTAAGATGCTATTAAACAGGAGTGCGGCTATAACCCTCTGGTCCATAATTAGCCATTTGTGCTCTGCCGTATCCACAAACCAGCCCATCTGCCTGTAAAAACAATAGGTTGGTTTACTTGCCAAAAGTAGAAAGCCTTTGTATTGAAATACATGTGCCCCATACAGAAATAAATACCTTTAAACAAACACTCAAGGAAGGTTAAATTTGGACATCTGTAAATTAGATGTCAGATTAAATTGGTAAAATAGTGATGAGCATAAACAAATGGATGAAGAGGCTGTGATTAATGAAAATCTATTAGCCATGTAAGAGGGCTCTTTTGCAACTTGAAAGATAAAAACATGGGGGCAGATCCAAGCCAAACCACTCTCGAACGGGATCCCAGGTGGGGAACAAAATTTAGTTAGTTTGGAGCTCTCTTTTTCCTGGGGTTTGCTTGGGGTGGGGGGAGGATTTTGCTCCAATACAAGTTACAGCAGCCTCAGGGCTGCTTTAATTTACACTGCTGCATTCTGCACCAGCATGCCCCCTACGTGGGTAGGGAAGTTGAACGGGCGTGAAAAAGTGCCAGCTAGCTAGTATTGCTTTATGGTACCCCAGTGATGCCCTTATGCCAATGGGATTTACAAGCTGCTTTCACCCTTTTTGCCCCCAAATCTTATGATCTGGACCACAGAGTGCCTCTGGTGAGCCACTATTATTCTAAATTTGACATGGACCTTTCGTTAGCGAGACCCTGGCACAGGGAATGGCAATAATCTCTGAAGGGCTGGCTTTGGACTCTCAAGGACATTGTTGCAACAGTAGTAGACAAATACATAATTGTTAAACAAATGTTAAATTAAAAAAAGAATCTAAACCCTTAACCCTCAAATTTCAGCACACAATACAGGTAGGCTTTACTCTCTTATAACCTGGGCTGTCTGGCTGCCAGGAAGGTCTCTTGGCATCATTTTGCACAACCTGAGGGCTGCTCTAAAGTATACTGGCTACCGATGGCCCCAAGGAGCTGACGTGACAACTAAGGATCAGTGAGACATAGTGAAGCCTTGGTTACATCCCGTTGCCCTCTGACAGTCATTCCCTTGCTCTGGTGGCTCACCCTTCACTGGTGTAATCCTCCCAGGGCCAGTTATGCCAAATCTGTGATCTAATTCTGCAGGCAGTATGACACAAAGTGACTGTACCACACCCCAGGTTCCGGAGCAATAATTACTGACTCTTTGTAACTACACTTGGATTCCCCCCTCCCCCTTTTAGCTATAATAAGATTTCTTAGTCTTAATATGTTGAATTCAACACCTACCTTGGGAGGGGAGGAAAATTGTAAGCTTTATTTGGTTTCCTATACAAGTAAGCAATTTGCTGTGTACTGTAATTTGTCTGCATGCTGGCCTTTTTTTGGTACATATGTAATTTTACTTTGGTGAATGACACGCATTACTGATAGCCTGGCTTGCTGACCAGTCCAGAGAAGGAGACACAGAGAGGCTGTTAGATATTTGCCAAGAAACTTTGTCAGCAACCACAAGAGCAGTGACGAGGCCAAAGAAAATAAAGCTGGAGAAGTGGGTTAAGTAGGGACTGTTACTTATGAGAGGTTAATACAGACAAGCGACAGCTGGTGAAAACTGGATAAGAAGAGAAGGTGGGATGCAAGTACAGATCACAGTTATAACAGCAACTCAAAAGGAGGATAGGACAGGAAAACCGGAAACAGGGGAAAAAGGTGAATGCAAGCAAGAACTCTGGAAGAAGTGAGGGATCATTGGGGGTACAAAGACCATGGTAGCGGAGCTAGTCAATAGTACCGGTAGAAGAGAGTCGAAGGGAAAATATTCTGAGTATCTGGTATCAATGGTTTCACAATTTTCTGAAAATTATTGGACACTACTTGATAGGGGTCTGGCCCAAAGCTCATTCAAATCAATGCCCTTTCCCCTGACCTGACTGGGCCCTGGATCTGGCCCTGTGAGCATAAAGCTATTATGTCGGCAGTGAGCTGTAGCTCACAAAAGCTTAAGCTCAAATAAATTGGTTAGTCTCTAAGGTTCCACAAGTACTCATTTTCTTCATGTCGGCAGAAGGTGGCTTATCTTTGGGAAATTGGAGGAATCCCACGGCACTTCGGTAGCATATCTGGAAGCCAGGAGTCATGGTCCTAGTCCCTAACACTATAAACACTTCCTCCAAAAACAAAACAAAAAATTCTGCAATGTGTCTAACCAGAAGAGTTGCATATCGGAAGAGTCTAGCCTCATGCTGGAGGATGACTGATTTTATGGGCGTTTCTATGACACTCATCACTTTTGGAGCTAAGCACCTCACGTTTCTTTGATTAAATTATCTTCACAGCTCTTTTCTCCATTCCCATGGTGGTGAGAAAGTTCCAATCCCAGGTTGGGACCTAGGAGACAGAGAGATCGAAACTTGCCCAACATCACACAGCAAGTCTGGGGCAGAGCCAGCAATGACCCCAGATCTCCTTAACCATAGACCATCCTTCCACTCTCGCTGGAGCATTTCCAACATTGGTTAAAACCCTCCCCCACGCCCCTCCCCGAGCTATGGGCTATTAATGCCCTTTCTAACTGAAAGTCAGTCAGCACCAGGAAGTATTCATTGTTGAATTAATAAATCACATGTCTAAGGGAGAGCTTTACATTTTTTGTACAGAATACACATTTGGCCCAAATGCATATCATCCCTGGAAATATTGAGATGGCAGTAGGAGATGGCCTGGCAAGAGACGAATTAGTTTACAAGAATGAGAAGCAGTAGGAAGGTTAGTAAATGCATTAGTATCTTTGAAAAGAGTTAGGGTAAAGAGGAGAAGTAAAGACTAGCTCTCCATATACGTAGATCTAAATGTGGACAACTGATTGAAAATCGAGGGCACAAGGAAAAAAAAGTGAATGTTTAAAAGAATTTTTTTAATAGAAATAGTATTGTCTATCACTGCCATTTCCTGACTCAGCATTATTGTTGTAAATAATCTGAGGAAAAAAAAAAAAAAATCACACAAACTCGGCTTTTTGTGGGATGAAGATAAACCTGATCTCAATGGAGACTATGAACTCTCCAGGGCAGGCGCTGTCTCCTATTGTGCTAGGTGCTGTACCCAAAGTGAGGCCCCCCATCTGCCTGCGGCCTGCTGGCACCACGGCCACAATGACAAATATGCCCTGTCTGTAACACAGGACAGGTGCTAGGTGGCGGGAGAGAGAAATGGCTGTTCCATAGTCAGCCTGCCAGGGAATTCATTGTTTTTATCCAAGAACCAGAGAAGCAACTGGCACTGGGAAAAGACCTTATGGCACACAATAATATTTGGAAAACATTTTTAAAAAACCCCCTGGAATAGAGGAATAAACACCAAGGCTTTCATTTAATAAGCTCTGCTAAATGATCAATAGATTGGCTTCAGATTTCCAAACATTGCTATGTAACATCAGAGAAGTTTTTCCTGATTAAAAAAAAATCAAATACATTAAGGGCTCATATTCAAATGACAGGCAGCGCAGTGAGGCATTAGTATTCTATTTAACAATGTATTTTAACGTAATTGTTAATGAGAAATAAAAAGGAGCACTTCACTTATACTTAGAAATAGCAATGCTCTTTGTACAGAGGGTCATCATTATTATTCATAATCGTGTATATAACAGTAGTGCCTAGGGACCAGCTAAGAACACGACCACTTTGTGCTAAGCACTGTTACAATCTGTGTAGGGATCAAACAGTCCCTGCCCCAGAAATCTTACAATCTAATAGCTAAGACGGACATAAGATGAAGGGAAATGGATATAAGACACAACCAGACGGAATAATGTGATAGTGGCAAATGTGATGTTAGTTGCACATTTGGGTTGTGTGTGTATACGGGGGTGGCTATTGAATTTTTTAGAGTTATTGTTAAGTATATAGCGCCAACATTCTGCTCGGTGGCCTTACAGATACTAAATAAGACAGGTCCCTGCCCTGAAGTGTGCACAATCCTGCAAACACTTACTGCTGACCAGAGTGCTTACTACTGGGAGTAGTCTCCCTGGGTATATCTACAATGGAATAAAAGACCTGCGACATGGCTGGCCTGGGTCAGGCTTTCAGGGCTTGGGCTGTGGGGGTAACTATTGCTGTGTATACATTTGGGCTCAGAGCCCGGGTGTTCCAAGCCTCCCCCTTTGGGGGTCCTAGAGCTTGAGCTCCAGCCTGAGCCCGAAGATCTATGCAGCAATTTTACAGCCTCACAGCCCACGTCAGCTGACCCAGATCAGCTGCGGGTGTTCAACTTCTGTGTAGATGTACCCCATGAGTTCAGTGGACTGCTCATAGTAGTAAGAACCACACACTCAATACTAAGTGTTTGCAGGATCAGGTCCCAAATTAATACTTGTATCAGACTAAAGTGGCTGCTTTGCGAATATTCAAGTCCCACTTTCAACATTACTACTTTACTTTAGGCACGTCTTTTGATTAGTTTGTGTTTAATGGGAATTCATCTGCCCCACTCCTAGTTGTGAAGGGTGGCCCCTTCAGCGCCAGAAGTATGGTTATTACAGGGAGAGGGTGTGGTATCTTCCCCCACTCATACACAAAACTGGTGATGGAAGTGAATAGCACAGGCTGGCAGTGGGAAGGATGGAAGTGTGCGGCGCACCATGAGTGAGCAGTAGGGGCAATATTATAGCGCGCACTCTCTTGAAAACCCTGGTCAGTACGGTTATCATGATACTCCCCTGGGTAATAAACACAAGCTAAAGGTTATTCTATTATATTGGAAGTTGTTTCCTTGTCTGGGCACACTCTGTAAGTATGGGTGCTCCCTTTGTGTATGTGGTCCAAACTGAAGGCTCTATTTTTAATATGATCAATTATTCCATAAGCAATGGCTGTATGAGCTATCTCACTATTTTCAATACCATCAATTTTTCCTTTGAAGCTACAGTTTGCTCCCTTCCATACAGCCATAACTGTGGCTGCCATTCTTTGAGAGCCACTCACATAGCTGTTATCAGCCGTGAAGTGTGCTTAACCTCCACTGAACAGGGGAACAAGAGATCCAAGCCCACTCTTGAACAAAGGTTTCCTGTGCTGTAGCTCATGATGCTGCAACCAGGCCACTAGGACAGTGCAAATTATTTTGTGTTTGGGTTTCATTTAATTAGTAAAAACCAAGGCATTAGGGCTTTTTACACTGTTGCATTAGGATTTGCTAAATTGAGATCCACAGTAATACAGGTGTATCAATATTTAAGAAGACATAGTACAAATCTCACTGCCAGCTAGTGAAAAAGTTCTGTTAGTGACATGCGGAATCCTCAAATCAGATTTGATTTAGCACATGGATTCTGTTGGAATGAAAGGTTATGACTCAACTGAATCTTATTGCAAATGTATTTGAAGCAAATTTCTCTCTCTTTTTTTTAATTTTGAGCATTAATTTCCAAATGAATACATTTTTCCATATTACACAAGCATGTTTTTTTTACAACTGTTAAACATGCATTGTGCACATTTGCGATTTACTACAAGATCCAACCAAACCAAATATTTTCAGTCTGGTAGGAATCAGGTACAAGTCAAGGGCGGTTGTTGCACTGCTCCATGAGCAGTTTGGTCAAGAGACTGACTTAGGCAACTGCTCCGACTGGTACATTGGAGGGTGGGGGAAGCCAAGGTGCCATCCGTTCCCACTCTCATCTGTCCACCTGTAGGGAGGTCTGGCCCTGTGGGTCTATGGAGTTTGCTTCCCTTCCTCTGATGAGAGCAGTAGTAGGTGTAATTGGAGCAAGGTAGGAAGTGGGCACCTTGAGGTGCTGTGTAGCATGGGCCACACAAATGCACAACCAGTCTGAATAATGAATATTTAAACAGTTGTACCAACAATGCATGGAAAACCCTATCAGTCTGGGAGGTAACAATCAAAATGGTAGAAGAGAACCAAACACTAACTACAAATTCCTCTATGTGCTGTTGATGAAAAGTAGCCCACCATAGGGGGCCCAAAGTGTGTGTGTGTGTGTGTGTGTGTGTGTGTGTGTGTGTAGGTGGAGCAGCCATTCAGGGACTCTCCAACTATGTAAGGTACCACTATGCCCTCCCCGCACTACTGTATTATGTAAGCACCTCACAATCTTTAACACATTTATGCTCAAAACACACCTGTGAGGCAGGGAAATACTATCAGCCCTGTTTTACTGATTGGCAACAGAAAGACAGGTGAGCTCCTGACCCTGTTTAAGTCAATGAGTTTTGCCACTGACTTCAACGGGGCCATGATTTCACTCTAAATAACTGGCCCAAGGTAATAGCCCAGGCAGAGCAGGAATTGAACCCAGGTATCTGGCTGGCACCTTAATGACTAGACCTTTCTTTCTCTCCATATCTGCTTTCTTTCCTCCATGTACAGGACTATTAGAGGTCATGGCAATGCAGGGGAAGGGACTGTGGCACAATCCAAACCCAATTAAAATAATAAATCCCAACCTCTGGTAAAACAATGGAAGAAATGTTAAGACTATCCCTAAACTTCCAGAGCACAATGGGACAATGAGTAATGGACAGAATGAGTTTTTAAAGAAAATGTTTTGCCAGAGAAACTTGATTTTTCCTCCCACAGAAGTACAAAGTCAGTGGAAAATGAGACATGCACTAACTGGAGTATATTTGAGCCAAGATTTTCAATGTGCCTTGATTTTTAGTGCCTAGCTTGAGGCACCTTAAAAACTTCTCATTTTCAGAAAGTGTTGATCCACTGCTCTCTGAAAATCAGACCCCTTTAAGATGTCTTAAGTTAGGCACCCAAATAATTGATGCACATCAAAAATCACTGGTCACTTTTGAAAATCTTGGCCTTGGATTTTAATACAACATGCGATTTTGGATAATAATGCAAACAGGCTCGGATAGAGACACTGTCACGTGGTCCAGAAACTAGCCAAAAGCCCATAAATAAAGGGAAAATAGCAAGTTATAAGCAGGTGCCAGGCTGATATGACTCCTCTGATTTTAACATATTTATTACTAATCCATTACTAGAATGGCTAGTGATGTTTGCAGATGATACTAACATAGGGGGAGCTGTGAACAACAGAAAGCTGGAGAAATTACAGTAACTCCTCACTTAAAGTCGTCCCAGTTAACACTGTTTCATTATTAGGTTGCTGATCTATTAGAGAACATACTCATTTAAAGTTGTGCAATGTTCCGTTATAAGGTCGTTTGGCTCGCCGAGCAGGGTCGGGGGCTTACCCCACTCCACCCACCCGGCATTCCAGCCAGGGAGCGGGCAAGTCCCGTACCCTGCTCCCCGACAGGAGTGCCAGGTGGGCAGAATGGGGCAAGCCCCCATGCCCCAACTCCACTATCCAGCTGGAACTCCGTGCAGGCAGAGTGGGGCAAGCCCCTGCATCCTGACCCCACTCCGTGGCAGGTGCACCGGGAGGGCGGAGTGGGGCAAGCCCCTATGCCCCAACCCACTACACCCCTGCCTCAACCAAGCTTCACAATCATCATTGGTGAGTACAGTGTTAACTTGTTTGTTTAAAATTATTTAAAACTTACACTGTATATGTATATTATGTCTTTTGTCTGACAAAAAAAATTTCCCTGGAACCTTATTTACATTAATTCTTATGGGGAAATTATGCTTAACATCATTTCGCTTAAAGTAGCATTTTCCAGGAACATAAATACAACATTAAGCGAGGAGTTACTGTATAGTAAAGGGACCTACAGAAATTAGAAACCTCGGCAGAAAACAAACAAAAAACAGTTCAGCTTGATGAAAAATATAAGCTAAAAACATCTGGGGAAAAGTCTTCTCAAATACATGTTTTTTGTCTGCATGAGTGTTTGCTAGGTGTTTTCATTCATACGAATATGGGAGTTTGTGCGTGAACACATATTCACATGCCTGCTGGAAGTCATTGCCTGGCCACCCCATATAGGCTCCTGTGCCCCAGCTTCTGGAGCTCCGGTCTAAGTCTTTAAGGGGCTCTAGCAAAAGGGCTACAACTAAGAAGGCTACCAGAGCCCTCTGATTCTTTGCCAGCATGCTCAGAATCGGAAGTGGGGACAGAAGAAACTGGAAGTCCCTGTTGGGGCCAATATGGGGGGCTTCCTGACTAGGGTAATTTGAATAGGCGGTTCACTGGAGTAGAGCTGGACAAAGGTTTTCAGACGAATAGTTTATTCACCAAAAATAGCAGTTTCAGCAAAGCCCACACTATTACTGAATTCACCAAATAGGTTCAGCTAACTTTTTGGGGAGGGCGGGGGGGGGGCGGAGAAGGGGATTTAGGTGCAATTCACAAAATGGCCAGAAGTGGAGGGGCCACCCAGTGTACTGTTTTTAGCCCAGAGGTTAGGGCACTTCCCTGGAACGTGGGAGACCCAGGTTCAGCTGCCCCTGTCTGACATGGGGCATGTTGCCAGAGAGTGCCCTAACTGTGTCTTCTATTGAGGCTGTTTCACTTTCTATAAATACTTACACAATCATTGGGCCCACAGAAAATGAGAGTTCAGTTTGGAAGCTGGCAGAGAGACAGCGCGGCTGCGGGGAGCCCCTGCTGAATTCCAGCTTCCCCCAAAGGAAATATTTGTACTGCTCTGTGACTAGTTGCATGGATCAGGCAGCTCCAGCACTGAAGTGATCAGCATCCAGACAGAGAGAGAGAGAGAAAGTCGCACCCTGCACTGGCTCCCAAAGCCAGCCAAGACCCAAGGCTGATTCCAGACCAAGGAACCAATCTGGGGTCTGGATAGAACCCTGTCCCACTCAGGAGTGAAGAAAAAGTAAGAAGGCATTTATTTAAACCAGTCAATACCACAGTACTTCAACACTATATCTCAGGACATGTAACTTCAGTTGTGCCAGCAGCCTTGGGAAGGTGCAGGTAGGAAGGTGAGGTTTGAGTGTTAGGAAATGGGGAATTAGCTTATTTATAAATGTTTATTAATTGACCTTAATCCTTTCCCAGATCTTATTTTTCTGTTCCCAGTAAAGTCCTGCCTCTATTATACAGTTATTTTTGGTGTATCATTCCTCTGCTGGGGTTGTTTTATTTAGTTTAGTGTCATCTGGGTGTTACATTCCTTGCCAGCTGGTAGTAGTATTGTTGATTTTCTCAAGGGGAAGCACCTTGTGTATCTGTCACAGTAAGAAGTTGCTTTGAGAAGAGGCACTAGGCACGAAGAAAAAAGAACACAAGACCTGACCCATGCGAGGAGAGGGGTGATCTCTGTTATGTTCACAGCACACACACAGAAATTGGATGCAAACCAAATACTCTTGCTGGAAAGTTGAAATGTAACACTACAGTATTTCTAGGAATTCAGAGTGATAACACACAAAACCTCCAAAACAGAAAGAGAAAAAACAGACTGCTGTCTGTGGCAGCAAGGCACAACTCACCCCATTCCCCCTTATTTTAATATGGCTCTTTCCAGGTTGGCTGTCTGCTAACTAATTCAGATGACTCAAGTCACATGGCTTCCCTTGGAGTCCCCTAGTCTGCAAGCTGGACCAGGAAATCCCTCACACAAAGTGACAGCTTGTCATTTTAACCAATTTCCAATGCACTCAAACTGCTCCAAATATGGGGGATATCAGAGAGAAAATGGAGGAGGGCTTAAGCCACACCTCAGGGGAAGCACTATGTGAACTATGTATGTTTGAGTGTGAGGGTTATGAATGTTTTAAAATTAGTGGCTGTCTTGAAAAAAATTAATACAAAATTGGTATGATCAGCAGTAAGGAGGGGGAAGACAGGAGCATAGGAGAAGGGATGCTTAAGCAGCAGAAAATTGTCTCGATACACTTTGTACACATTCCAGTACAAGAATATGGAGCAGAGGATAAGGCGGGGTAGAGTTATCACGTCTAAGGTTGGCTGACCTATGAACTCCCCCACCCCATACATGTCACACAGTCAGGTGTATAAGCCTACAGCCCATAGGTCACGCACAGAGGACACAGAAGGGCTGTTGCCATTTGGGACTGTCAGAGATTGTGGTGAATGGTGATAGAAAATGGGAGATGAGTAGATTCATTAAGTGCTCCTGGAACTAGAGATATAGAGATATTATTGCATGGGATGCGTTTACCTGCCAGTGACACTTTCCCATCACAGAACCCTGGCCAGGGCTGCCAGGGGTAAGGTGGAGGGAACATGCAAAAGTGGCAGTTTGCCCTAGGCATGTAGGGTCACAGAGCCACTCACTGAAATTTGGCCTGGCCCCATCTCCATTATAATGGAGGGGCAACTGGGCGAAACCTGAGTGGCATTGTGCAACTCCTCATGCCTGGTTGCAAAGCCCAGAATGAGGAGCTGAGGATAGTCCCATGGGACAGGAGCTATTGCTGCTGGGTGAGTGTGGTGTGGGCTTGTGATGCTATATGATTGAAACATGACCATTTACATCATTAATATTGCCACTATTAGACTTGCCCCGGACTTGCCCCAACAAGGACCTGCCCCAGACTTGTCGTGGCCGGGGGAGAGGAGCCCTCCCTTGGCCTGGCCCAGCCCAGCCCAGCCCTGCTGGAGTTGCCGCGGCTGGGGAGAGGTACCTCTCTCCCAGCTCCTGCGGCAAGAGAGGGCTGGGGGGAGTCCTCTCTCTCCCCACCGCAGCCCCGGGGCAGCCTGCACCCCAAACCTCTCATCCCCGGCCTCACCCCAGAGCCTGCCCACCCCCCTGCACCGCAACTTTCTGCCACAGCCCTGAGCCCCCTCTTAAACCCCTCATCCCCAGCCCCACCCCAGAGCCCTCACCTCTAGCCGGAGCCCTCACCCTCTGCAACCCAGCCCTGAGCTCTCTCCCGCACTCCGAACCCCTTGGCCCCACCACAGAGCCTGCACCCCCAGCCAAATCCTCACTCCCCCCGCTCCCCTAACCCTCTGCCCCAGCCCTGAGCCCTCTTCCACACTCCAAACCCCTCGGCCTCACCCCCACTACATGCATTTTGTTATGTGCACCAATATGAAGGTGATGTGTCACACATCACCTCCATAGTGGTGCACATAACAATATTCATTCCACACACGGATGTAAAAAATTAGAGGGAACACTGCTGAGGACCTTCCAATCTTTTGGACGTTACCAGAGATTTTGGAAGCCAGCAGTTTGTTCTATCATTGCTTCAAACCTGATACAAGAACTCTGCAATGATTGTATGTATTTGATTTCCTTAACCATTTTAACTCTCTCCTCTTTCTTCTCTCTTATAAATAAATCTTTAGATATTAAATACTAAAGGATTGGTAACAGCATGATTATTGAGTAACATCTGAGTTACGTATTGACCTGGCTGTGTGGCTGATCTCTTGGGATTAGAAGGACCCTTTGTTTGATTAAATTGGTTTTAAATAACCACTCATCATAAAGTCCAGTGTCTGGGTGGTGATATGAGTGCTAAGGAGACTGCACTTCTTGTTAAGTTAACCAGTGTGGTGAGACAGAAGTTTAGTTTTGTTTCTGGTTTGGTATATTTTATGGAAGAATAACCACCAGTTTGGGGTGAGTTTGCCCTGTTTCTCAGCAGTTCATCCTGAATATAGCATCCTCAGCTGTGAGCCACGGAGACACAGTGACAGGGCTCTCTTTCCAATCCTCTCCACCTCCCCTGAGCAGTAATTGTTTTGGAAGGGCTGGGGGGGAGGAGCTCTGTTTCAGCTTTTGCCCAGGGTCCCAAAAAGCTCTCTGTGGCCCTGACTTTGGCAACACCATTTGTAACTGGGACCACATGTGGATGTGCCTGTGCAATTATTGATGGGAGCAGGACAAGAAAATAGTTTAGTATTAGTGCTGTGGCAGTGTCTATGGCAGGGGTGGGCAAACTTTTTGGCCCAAGGGCCACATTGGGGTGCAAAACTGTATGGAGGGCCAGGTAGGGAAGGCTGTGCCTCACCAAACAGCCTGGCCCCCACCCCCTATCCAAGCCCTCTCACTTCCCGCCCCCTCAGAATACCCCCCCATCCAACCTCATCCCTCGCTCCTTGTCCCCTGACCGCCCCCTCCCAGGACCCTGCCCCTAACCACTCCCCGGGACTCCACCCCTATCTAACCCTACCCCGCTCCCCGTCCCCTGATGGCCCCCCCAGGACCCCACCCCCTATCCAACCGCCCCCTGCTCCCTGACTGCCCACCAGGACTCCCTGCCCCTTATCCAACCCCCCGGCCCTAACCCCCTTACCATGCTGCTGAGAGCAGCATGTCTGGGAGCTGTGCCGGAGCCAGACAAACTGCCACGCTGCCCTGCATGAGCGCACAGCCCTGCCACCCAGAGCGCTGCCCGCACGGTGGCGTAGCTGTGGGGGAGGGGATACAGCAGGTGAGGGGCCGGGGGCTAGCCTCCTGGGCCAGGAGCTCAGGGGCTGGGCAGGACGGTCCCACTGGCCGGATGTGGCTCGCAGGCCATAGTTTGCCCACCTCTGGTCTATGGGCACCGTCAAGGATCGTTGTGCTAGATGCTGTACAAACACCACACAAAGAAAGTCCAGGCCTTGAAGAGTTTATGATCTAAGTAACAGATTATAATCTAAACAATTGAATGTAAAAATCACTAGGCAGTAAATCTGGCTTTTTCTCTTTCTCAGTGAGGAAGAAAACTAGCCTCTTAAGACAGGATTCATGTTAAGTGGCCAAATAGGATACTATTTCTTGTACAAAATTGGAGAAGAAAAGGCCTGCTGATCTCTTGCTCTAATCTTCCTCTCCTTGAAAAATTCAATGGCCAATGATACACCTACCACTGGTAATCTGCTATGATGAAAAAATCCATATAACCAGTCACAAAGCTTAAGTGCCTAATACCGAATGTATTGGATATCTCTATAAGAGGTTAAGGAATGATCCACAGACCACAATATGTACATAAAATCTGTCAATCAAATTGATAACAAATAAATAGATTAGTAAAACTGGTCATCTCATCACAAAGAAAGCAGACAACGAAAATCAAGCATGGCTGGTTAGCTGGCCACCTTTGAGCTTCTCTCTCCTTTTTAATTTAAAGAGAAAAAATGGAATACTTAATTAAATAATTCAAGTCACAGTTCAGGGCAACTGCACCTATATTCTCCCTAATAAAAATAAAAACACACTAAAAGAACATGCATTCACGCTAACAGCTTACCAGAGGTAACCCATCAGTCTCATGCGGCCTCTGTAAAATCCTTCTAACCCTTCCCAGGAAGGATTGAGGGACCCCCCTTGGACCGAAAAGCCTATCCATTTAGTGGCTCAGAAAGAAGGCCCTGAGTCAGTTTATATTCAAGATACTTACCCCAAAGTCCTTTCTTTGTCTGTTGGTCTCTGGGGAATCCAGTTTGAACCAGTCTGGGCCAGCCTTTCCAGGTGGCAGTACCTTTCTGGAGGTGTTACAACCTGAGTGAATTTGCCTATCACCCTCCCCCCCTCATGGTTCTCAGTTCCTGGAGGAGCTGTTGTCACCCTCTCCCACGGGGTAGAACACACTCATACATAAAACTAATTCATTTTTAAAAAATGGACCCCAAAGATGCTGCAGGGGGTTGCAACATCAGTCACCTCTCCCACCTAGAGAGGTTACATACATTCCCGGCCCACAATAATACATACATTTAACACCATAAGGTCTTTCAAGGATGTTGTAGGAAACTGTCACATTTTCCACAATCGTTTAAGAATACTGAAGTGGCAAACACCTCAGCTACTTGGCCACCCCTAACCTGATGTTGCTAACTGTGCTGAGATTTTGGGACAAGGCTCAGCTCAAGTTCATTATGCTTGTTGCTAGCTCATATTTGAAACACCGCTCCATAGCTAAATCTGATGGCATCACCTAGTCCCATTCACTAAATCCCCTGACATCACCTAGTCCCACAAAACATTCATTTTCTAAAGTGCCTAAAGTCCTGATCCCCAAAAGACTTACGCACATAAGTAAACCTCTAAGTGTTTCCAGGGTGAGGCCCTAAGTGAATATTAAAAATATATTGGAGTCAAAGGAAAATCCAAATTGCAGGGCTAAGTTTGGCCCAGTGCACTGAATTCCACTTTTCCAAGTAAAGAATGCACAGACACAGAAAATACAGTATTAATATACAGGCCACAAATATACCTTGTAACTGATTAATTTAAATAAACACTTATGGGTGATTTTTAACTTGAATCTAAATATATCTCAATAAGGACCCAGCAAAAACACATGTGCATAGTGTTAGGACTTGAGTAGTCTCGCTGGAGGAAAGCCCGGCCCCACTGAAGGTGACTGCAAGGCTCCCATTGACTTTAATGGAGCCAGGATTTTGCCCGTTGTCTTCTCTGTCAATTGCTCATTATGCATAAAGTTAAGCACATGTATATTTGCAGGATCAGAGCCAAAATCTTCACACAAGACAACTTCAAAAGAGTCATTATGGTTTCTAAACGGAATCATGCAGAGTCTCTACCTCTCCATGGTTTTTTTTTTTTAAAGTTAAACTAATGAAAAATAAAAAATCATGAACAAAAAGACTTCAGCAAGGGGTAGGGAATTCAGAGTGGAGGATGGCAGACTTTCCTTACCTCATGCCAATGTGTGATTTCCCCCCTCTTTTATACATACGTGTGCGCACACACACACACACACACACACACACACATACACACACGGGTAACTGAGGAGGATGGCGTTTCTGCCTGAACTATACATTTCTTGGCTTTTGTCAAGGCAGGTCACTAACATGACATTAAGACAGAATAGCATTCTATAATTCTACTCGACTTAATGTGACATTGTGAAGATTTATTTACTATGTCCATATTTCTTTGATTCTCTCACAGCGAATAGAGTGGTAGAAGCACACCAGGCGTTTTGTATGGCTTTGGGGACTATGAGAATTGCTTTAACTCAATAGAAACAAAAGCACCGTGGAAACACTGGAGAAGAAAGGAGCAGAAGCCCCATAGTTTCTGAGTACCCTAAAACATCTATGTGGATAGCACAATAATATTTAAGCATGAGAAACAGAGTGCAAAGATCATTTTGAAGTGTGAAATTAACAGACTCTTCACCTTCTGCCTGGAGAAAACTTTCAAGGTTTCTGAGAATAAAGAAAAGGACTCCAGCACCTGAGCCACCCCAGCTTTGCAGATGACACATCTTTGCTGAAGCTAAAGACCTTGAAGCAAACAGGAGGGAACTCAAGATTGAGGAATGTGGACGTCAGATCCTTTTGCAAAAGACCCAAATCCTATTCATCGCAAAGATAGAAGGAAAAAAAGATCACAGTGGGTAGGAAATAATTGGAAGCTCTAAAGGAATATATCTGTATGGCCCACAAGATAGATAATATTCCAAACCAAGAAAATGGGGTGAGGAGAAGAATCAAACCTCAATATGTGGAGTCGTTAGGCAACTGACAGGATAATAAAGAACAGGTTCAGATAAGAGTCTGTGCAAGTCCAAAGTAATATTATTTAAAAAAAGAGAACAAACAATCTCTGTCTAAAAAAATAAAAAAGTAAAAGATAGATTGACATGTGTACTGTCACCTTTGGCAGATAGAGAGCATAGTCATAGTATAAACTAGTGCGATGACTGGGCAGTAACAAAAGGCAGCAACAGTCAATAGGGTCTGTTCAGCAGGGGAGAATCTTTGTATTATTTACAATGTCACCTGAAAGTGAGAACAGGCATTCACATGGCACTGTTGTAGCCACTGTCGCAAGATAGTTATGTGTCACACGCGCTAAAGATTCATATGTCCCACCATTCCAGAGGACAGGCCTGTCCATGCTGACGACATGTTCTGCTTGATAACGATCCAAAGTAGTGTGGACCGAAGGATGTTCATTTTCATCATCTGAGTCAGATGCACCTGAAGAAACTTGATTTTCTTGTTTGGTGCTTCAGGTTCTATAGTTTCTGCATCGTAGTGTTGCTTTTAAGACTTCTGAAAGCATGCTCCACACCTTATCCCTCTCAGATTTTGGAAGGCGCTTCAGATTTTTAAACCTTGGGTCAAGTGCTGTAGCTATCTCTAGAAATCTCACGTTGCTACCTTTTTTGCATTTTGTCAAATCCGTAGTGAAAGTGTTCTTGAAATGAACAACATGTGGTGGGTTATCATCCGAGACTACAGAATATATGGCAGAATGCGGGTAAAACAGAGAAGGAGACATACAATTCTCCCACAAGGAGTTCAGTCACAAATTTAATTAATGCATTATTTTTTTAACAAGCATCACTGGCATAGAAGCATGTCCTCTGGAATGGTGGCCGAAGCATGAAGGGGCATACGAATGTTTAGCATATCTGGCATGTAAATACCTTGCGATGCCGGCTACAAAAGTGCCATGCTTGCGCCTGTTCTCACTTTCTGGTGACATTGTAAATAAGAAGCGGGCAGCATTATTTCCCATAAATGTAAACAAACTTGTTTATCTTAGCAATATGCTGAACAGAAAGTAGGACTGAGTGGACTTGTAGGCTCCAAAGTTTTACATTGTTTTGTTTTTGAGTGCAGTTAAGTTGAAAAATACTATTTCTTTTTATTATTTTTACAGTGCAAATATTTGCAATAAAAAACGATAATATAAAGTGAGCACTGTACACTTCGTATTGTGTTGTAATTAAAATCAATGTATTAGAAAATGTAGAAAAACACCCACAAATATTTAATAAATTTCAATTTGTATTCTATTGTTTAACAGTACAATTAAAACTGTGATTAATCATGATTAATTTTTTTAATCATGATTAATTTTTTGAGTTAATCACCTTAGTTAACTGCAATTAATTGACAGCCCTAGTAACAATAACACCCCACCCCCAAATTTAGCAATCCACCCATCCCTCAAATCCTGGGGAAGGAATTTTGCCTTCCTCCAAGCATTCTTCTTTTGTTTCTCAAACAGCCTTCCTTGTAGCTGTAGAGTCTTGAAAGACTCTATCTGACTTTAATGGGCTTTGGATCAGGCCCTATATCCCTTTCTTTGAACATGTATGCAAAGGGAAGAGAAAGGGAAAGTTGGAGTTAACCCTTTGCATACTCAGGATCAAATAGTGCCCCTGCACTCTGGCACTCCAGGTACTTACCAGGCAGTTGGAACAAACATTAATATCTGGATAACAAAGCACAGAAGGATGTACTATGAAGTAGAGTAAGGTTGGCCACAGACAGAGAAGAACAAATAAACTAATAAATCAGATTATACTGAAGGATGAAGGATAGCTTCAAGACTGTAAAGAAGTTAAATTGGCAATAGTCCCCTCTTCCCCCACCAAATGTTATCATAGAATCATAGAATCATAGAATATAAGGGTTGGAAGGGACCCCAGAAGGTCATCTAGTCCAACCCCCTGCTCGAAGCAGGACCAATTCCCAGTTAAATCATCCCAGCCAGGGCTTTGTCACGCCTGACCTTAAAAACCTCTAAGGAAGGAGATTCTACCACCTCCCTAGGTAACGCATTCCAGTGTTTCACCACCCTCTTAGTGAAAAAGTTTTTCCTAATATCCAATCTAAACCTCCCCCACTTCAGCTTGAGACCATTACTCCTCGTTCTGTCATCTGATACCATTGAGAACAGTCTAGAGCCATCCTCTTTGGAACCCCCTTTCAGGTAGTTGAAAGCAGCTATCAAATCCCCCCTCATTCTTCTCTTCTGCAGGCTAAACAATCCCAGCTCCCTCAGCCTCTCCTCATAACTCATGTGTTCCAGACCCCTAATCATTTTTGTTGCCCTTCGCTGGACTCTCTCCAATTTATCCACATCCTTCTTGAAGTGTGGGGCCCAAAACTGGACACAGTACTCCAGATGAGGCCTCACCAATGTCGAATAGAGGGGAACGATCACGTCCCTCGATCTGCTCGCTATGCCCCTACTTATACATCCCAAAATGCCATTGGCCTTCTTGGCAACAAGGGCACACTGCTGACTCATATCCAGCTTCTCGTCCACTGTCATCCCTAGGTCCTTTTCCGCAGAACTGCTGCCTAGCCATTCGGTCCCTAGTCTGTAGCTGTGCATTGGGTTCTTCCGTCCTAAGAGCAGGACCCTGCACTTATCCTTATTGAACCTCATCAGATTTCTTTTGGCCCAATCCTCCAATTTGTCTAGGTCCTTCTGTATCCTATCCCTCCCCTCCAGCGTATCTACCACTCCTCCCAGTTTAGTATCATCCGCAAATTTGCTGAGAGTACAATCCACACCATCCTCCAGATCATTTATGAAGATATTGAACAAAACCGGCCCCAGGACCGACCCTTGGGGCACTCCACTTGATACCGGCTGCCAACTAGACATGGAGCCATTGATAACTACCCGTTGAGCCCGACAATCTAGCCAGCTTTCTACCCACCTTGTAGTGCATTCATCCAGCCCATACTTCCTTAACTTGCTGACAAGAATACTGTGGGAGACTGTGTCAAAAGCTTTGCTAAAGTCAAGAAACAATACATCCACTGCTTTCCCTTCATCCACAGAACCAGTAATCTCATCATAGAAGGCGATTAGATTAGTCAGACATGACCTTCCCTTGGTGAATCCATGCTGACTGTTCCTGATCACTTTCCTCTCATGCAAGTGCTTCAGGATTGATTCTTTGAGGACCTGCTCCATGATTTTTCCAGGGACTGAAGTGAGGCTGACTGGCCTGTAGTTCCCAGGATCCTCCTTCTTCCCTTTTTTAAAGATTGGCACTACATTAGCCTTTTTCCAGTCATCCGGGACTTCCCCGGTTCGCCACGAGTTTTCAAAGATAATGGCCAATGGCTCTGCAATCACAGCCGCCAGTTCCTTCAGCACTCTCGGATGCAACTCGTCCGGCCCCATGGACTTGTGCATGTGGACTTGTGGACTTTGGGTCTTCATCATGTAGGTCTGTAGTACACAGCATATGAACAGCTAGTCATTGCCCATTCACTTAATTTACAGTTGGATATGATTCTACCATCTTTAAATCTGCACACTCCCTCATTTGTGATATCATCTTTTTATTTTTAGAGCTGTTTGGTCCCCAAATAGGTATTTATATAACAAAAAAGCTCACAGCCCAATCTCACAAACCCACACTAGCTTAACTTTACACACATGAAAAGCCCTCATTAAGTCCAGTGGGACTACTCACATGAATAGAGTTAAGCATGTATAAACAGTTGAAGGATTGGGCCCTAAGTTAGTCACATGCTATAACAGCCTTGCAAAATTCTATTTGTCTGAAGTGAGTACATTGGTTTGATGGGCAAGAAAAATATCATTAACTTTGTCACCATCATGGTAAGGATGAGTGAGTAGGTGTGGATGACATGAGGGCTGATCTGTATTAATTTAGGAATACTGTATGTGATCAGGGGATGGGAAATATTTACTGTATGACTATTTCAGAACATGTACGGTATGCATTGGTAGTTTAGTTAGGTAGCAGGGCTGTTAGGAAACGGGGAAGAAGGTAATACAATGATTCCAGATAAAACACCTCCTGGTAAACAGGTCAGGAGGTTAAAAAACCAATATCTAAACTATTAGCTGTGAACTATTAGTTAATTCGTAGCTCTGGCCAAAGTTACAAAAGCTCTGTTTTGCCAAGGCTGGGAACTGACAGATCATAAGGACACTAAACAGTTAAAATGTCACTTTCTAGAAAGAGGCAGAGGGGGGCAGTTGTCTGTTAGCAGTTCAGAAAGAACATGCAGACAGAAAGAAACAGATGGGCCCTGCAAGAGGAGTCTAGAGTACAGGGCCTTCCTAAGTTGCGAGGGGATGCTATGCCTGAGGGAAGATAGATGTGTGTACAGATGGTTTATGGTGTTAAAATCATTTTTCTCCTCTGCTTTGCTGTTAAGATTAAACAAAACTTCTAAGAAAACTGCCTGGTCCCAGCTCCTGAAGGGAAGACTTGCAGGTGTCCAGGCCGGCAGAGAAATCATGGTTGTTATTCAGAGTGCCGTAGCACAAGACCTGGTCTAACAATGACAATCACGGGATTCCACCTCAGCACAGGTGAAGGCAAGAGGCTTAACACCTGAGGTGGGTGAAGTCTGAGAGATCATTGAGGGCTCAAGGCCCTGTAACTGTGACAGGGAGTTTTGTAGCTTTTCATGTAAAAAAAATTCAAAGTTCCGTTGTGTTGTCTGAAACATATGGCTCTTAAGCCACTTATTTAGTGAGTTGCCAGTGAAAGGTAAATCCCCACAAGTCTGAAGTTTTCATCTGGAGAAGCATCCAGAAGTAACTAAACTCATTTGAAACTCTGCAACCTGTAAATTATACATATACAAAATGAACAGTCTATCACAGCTCCTGCTTCTGCCTCTGACTGAAACCAGGATATTCCGGGTATGAGGAGAATGCATGTTTTGTAAGACTAGCAAAAAGCATATTAAATTAGCCACACTGAATTCACTTTAAAAAAATAGTTCATATACTGAAAAGAGAAAGACATTAAGGGGCTGATGGTGCCTAATTCCCACTGAAATCAATGGAGTTAGGGGCCTAAATACATTTGAGAATCTGGGCCTAAAGGCCTGAATTTCAGAGGTGTTGGCTGTTGAATACACAGAGATTCAGGACACCAGGGTGAGTAACTGACTAATCTCTATTCCTTTCTAGTTTAGAGCTTTCATACTTCTCCCATAACATTGCCTACACGGTTTACTGACTAGAAGCTTGTGGCCTTTCTAAACAGTCTAGGCAGCCACAACTAATACTACACCGATCACCCACAGCTCCTATTTACTTAAGGAAAGTCAGGCCATAAACCTCATCTCTTCTGGGAATTTTACAGAGTATTTTTAACACCCTGAGTGGGATTTTCACAAATGCTCAGTATTGCCCTAATTCTTCTCCCAGTAAAGTCAATGGGAATTTTAGCACTGACTTCAAGGGGAGCAATTAAGCCAATGTCAAGTGTAAGTTGTGTCTCTTTCCAAAGGAAAAATATATGCTAGCCAGGAATAGATTTACACTTTACAACAATTCCGTAACAGGTACCTTTGGATGAATCTCTTCTTACATGAGATTTGGCCCTCCTGCCAAACTCTACGAACAGAGAAAACCTCGAGGGGCAGGTACATGAGTACTAAAACATGATGTTGAATTTGCTTATGCATATAATGAGGCTGAAACATAGGCAAGTTAAAGTAAAGGAAATACAAAATAAAAGACAGGAGACTGGTTATTTTAAATTACTGTCAAGTAAGATTTGTTTTTTCATTAAATAAGTGACTTGGGGTAAAGAAAAAAAGAGCAAATAGGCCCATGAAAATCTGCCAGTTATACGATATTGTTTTTCAAGATGCACATGGTAAAAGACTGAACAAAGTTTAGTAACAGCAAATGCTGTACAATAGAATTTCTTGTAATGTACATAGAGCTATATGTATTCCAGTTGACTTAATCCAGAAAGCATTTCCACTTGAAGCAAGTGGAATTATGCAGTAAAGTTACCTATGCATAGTTCTGTGCAAATAATTGACTTTTTCGGTTTGGCCACTGACCCGGAAAAAAAATTTCACTTTGAATTGACTCAAAACAAGTTTTCAAATTTTTCAATAAAACTAAACAAAAAGTTTGTTGGGGCTCAACAAAATATTTTGTTCAACCTGAACCAGAGTTTTGTTTCAATTTTGAGGATGTTTAAATGGTTTTTAATGTTTTTTTAAATTTAAAATGTGGGAAATTTCTTAATTGAAATGTTTTTCCAAAAGAAAGTAAAAAAGTTTCATTTTACAAGTTCTGAAATGAAACGTTTGGACATTTCTGAATTTTCTTTTTTAGTGTTTTGACTGAAACAATTTGCCAAAATGGACCCAAATTTGCAAATTGTTTTGGTAGACCCAAATCTGCATTTTTTTATGAGAAAAGTATTTGAGAGAAAACTTCTGCCCCGTTCTGCTTATAAGTGTTTGGAAGATTAGGCCCTCAGTCTTTACTTGATCAGATTCTGATACCCTTACGCATTGCCTTCAATGGAACCACACATGGAATAAGGTTCTATTCGGCATGAGTAAGAATATCCTAATCTAGCCCTCTATGGAAGGAGATGAGTATATTACTTGAGTAAGAAGTGCAGGATTTTGCCCCTTATGAATACATCAAAAGGATGTTAGTCAGTAGACATGACAAAATAGTTTGGGAGTGAATGGTGGCGATGATCATTCTATTTTAACATTTTCTATAACACCCATGATCATAGCATCTGAGTGCTTGGCTGGAATTTTTTTTTTACATCTGAATCTTCTGCACATATGACTTCCAGTAGGAAGAAACCTTTGAAAAATGAGTTAGAGTATTGAGGTACAGTATAGTGTAACCCCAGGCTAGTATACTTTGCTGTCATAAAGAGGTTTTCATTTTTGATGGTACATTTGAAAGATAAATCTATGGTTCAAAAGACAATCCGTTGGGAATTTAGCTAAAACATTTGTGCTGTTTAGAATGTTTGTACATCGGCAATGATCCAAAGGCCACTGAAGTCAATGGAAAGGCCAATGTATGTTTAGCTGAAAGAATATATTTTAATGAGTACTTAATAGAGTAAATCAAAACAAGTAACCCAAGGCAATGGACCTTGAGGTTTTAAAGGACTATGGAATTTAAGCTTAAGAAACTCAGTGCAAAGATCAATGTCAAGACTGGAATTAACAGACACTATTTCACTAAACTAATTTAAAAAAATAAAGGACTGTAGGAAAATGACAGCTGCCTCTGAAGATAAAAGGAAACTTACCTCTTTAAAGGTGCTTGCTTTTTCTGTACAGAACAGGCAGCTGTATAATCAGTGTAGCAGAGGGTCAGATTTAGGTTCAATACAGTATAATTCTATTGCAGTGACCATCCAAGACTATTTTGGCAAGCTTAAATGTATTTAAATTGCCCTAGCTAGTGGCTTCAAAAATGGCTATAGACAGTAAAGATAATTATAAACAGAAAAATAATTGTGAAGAGGGGAGGACAGTAAAATAAAGGGTAAAAGACAAAAAAAAAAAGACAAGCAAATAATAATAAAAAAATATTACAAACACAAAATTAAAGAGAGCCCCAAACAATTTGAAGGAGGGAAGGATCACAAAATAGACAGAATTGAGGTCGGGCATAGCAGAGAGGAGCCCTACAAAAAGTGAAAGAAAATGAAACAAATTTAGATTAATAAATAAAATTCCAAGAAAAACATGTAGCTCTGGAAAACAAAGAGAAATATAGTTAGAAGGTGGAGGAAGATTTCTGAATGAATTAAAATTAATTTAATAAGAGAAAATATTTAGAATAAACTGCCTGCTTTTGAAAGCAGTATTTCAAACTGATCATCTCATTTTACATCAGATACATTGAGTGGAACAGGCCTATTAATTATCAATAATTATGTAAGGGTGGAAGGCCTTTCATTATAGAAACAGCACAATAATCAATGTAAGCAATTCTGGCCCCCACTCAGCAAAGTATTTAAGTACATGCCACTTTATGCACAGGAGAAGACCCGCTGATTTCAGTGAGACTACGTGCTGAATCAGTGCCTTTCTCAGTATCAACCGTGTGTCCGTATTATACATTGCTAGAAATACAAGAAGAATACAATCTGTATTACCCTGACCCTACACTATTTAAGCAAACGGGAATTTTACCAATGACCTCAATGGAAGCAATACCGCAGACAACTATAAAAAAAAGACCCAGCACTAAAAATGCTGCTCTGACAGATTTCTCATTGTGCTAATTATTAAAGAATTATTTTACTCGTATATAAAGTCAATAATATGTTTGTACTGTACCTTTATGTAAAGAGAATGAGCTTTTAACTATGATATGACTTCACCTCTAACTTCTAGCTTCATAATCCTAGTTTGTATGCTGTGTATTTTGTGTTAAGAAATCCGCTGAGAGAGAGTGATATATTGTAGATAATGACCTGTTTCAGAGTAACAGCTGTGTTAGTCTGTCTTTGCAAAAAGAAAAGGAGTACTTGTGGCATCTTAGAGACTAACCAATTTATTTGAGCATGAGCTTTCGTGAGCTACAGCTCACTTCATCGGATGCATACCGTGGAAACTGCAGTAGACATTATATACACACAGAGACCATGAAACAATACCCCCTCCCACCCCACTGTCCTGCTGGCTACCAGCAGGACAGTGGGGTGGGAGGGGGTATTGTTTCATGGTCTCTGTGTGTATATAATGTCTACTGCAGTTTCCACGGTATGCATCCGATGAAGTGAGCTGTAGCTCACGAAAGCTCATGCTCAAATAAATTGGTTAGTCTCTAAAGGTGCCACAAGTACTCCTTTTCTTATTGTAGATAATAGAATCATAGGACTGGTCTTCTAGTTCAATCCCCTGCACCCAAGGCAGTACTAAGTATTCCATTCCTGACAGGTGTTTGTCTAACCTGTTCTTAAAATCTTCAAAAACAGATTCCACAACCTCCCTAGGCCATTTATTCCAGTGCTTAACTACCCTGACAGTAAGGAAGTTTTTCCTAATCTCCAACCTAAATGGCCCTTGCTGCAATTTAAGCCCATTGCTGCTTGTCCTATTCTCAGAGGTTATGGTGAACAATTTTTCTCCCTCCTCCTTGAAACAACCTTTTATGTATTTGAAAACTGTTATGTTATGTCCCCTCTCAGTCTTCTCTTCTCCAGACTAAAAAAACTCCCACATTTTTCAATCTTCCCTCATAGGTCATGTTTTCTAGACCTTTCATCATTTTTGTTGCTCTTCTCTGGATTTTCTCCAATTTGTCCACATCTTTCTTGAAATGTGGTGCCCAGAACTGGACACAGTACTCCAGTTGAGGCCTAATCAGTGCAGGGTGGAAAAACACTCTTGCTTACAATACTCCTGCTAATACATCCCAGAATGATGTTTGCTTTTTTTTGCAACAGCGTTAAACTGCTGATTCATATGTAGCCTGTGATTCACTATGACCCCGACATCCCTTTCCACAGTACTCTTTCCTAGGCAGTCGTTTCCCATTTTGTATGTGTGCAGCTGATTGTTCCTTCCTAATTGGAGTACTTTGCATTTGTCCTTACTGAATTTCATCCTATTTACTTTATACCATTTCTCCAGTCTATCCAGATGATTTTGAATTTTAATCCTATCCTCCAAAGCTCTTGCAACCCCTCCCAGCTTGGTATCATCCGCAAACTTTATAAGTGTACTCTCCATGTCATTATCTAAATAATTGATGAATATATTGAATAGAACTGGACCCAGAACTGATCCCTGCAGGACCCCACTAGTTATGTCCTTCCAGCTTGACTGTGAACCACTGATTACTACTTTAGGAACGGTTTTCCAAGCAGTTATGCACCCACCTAATAGCAGTTTCATCTAGATTGTAATTCCCTAGTTTGTCTAATACTGTGTAGACACACACATATTCTATATGTGTAAAAATTATTTGTCCGAGGCAAGGTAAATCAAGCCTTAACAAGACAATCTCCATTTGATAAATGTAGTCTCTTATTATCAAATGTCTTTCATTATCAGTGATCACGATCTGTTTAATCTACTCAAAGAAATTTACTTTACAATGTAGAGAAAGTAAGTAGGGAGCTCCCATATACCTCATCTCCTACTAAAACAAAGAGACACACAATTGATAGTACAAGTTAATATATTTGAAACTGGTTAAAGGAAATATTGTATAGGTTTCTTTATTACATTTTACTTATTTAGTTTGGGATCATAGTACCATGCCAATGAGGATCAGGGTACGATTGTGCTCTGTTCCGGACAAGCATGTATAGTAACAAGACCAGGTTCCTGCCTAAAAGAGCTGACAATGTGGAATAAACCAGGGGAACTGACCGCCACAAGATATTGAGGCCAAGATCTTACCAAGACTCAAATCAGGTATTAGATATTTACATGAATAATAAGAATATTCACAGTTACATTAGGTAGGATACATTTTTAATTGCCAGAAACATTTCATGCTTCGGGGCATAGGACAACCATCAGGTAATAGGGGTTAAGAAGGAACTTCCCTAGGGAAGCCTACCACAAATTTTCCTCTGAAGCAGCTGCTTCTGGCTGCTGTAGGACAGTGGATATTGGATTAGAGGGGCCATTGGTTTGATCCAGTTCCTAAATTTCTGTTTTGCTCTGTACCATATATATCCTGCAAAAAGAGCAAGCACCTTCTACAACAGTGAAGGATTCCCTTTACCTTCCCCCTCAAAAAACAAAAAACAAAACAAAACAAAACAAAACAGGGGTTGCTGGGTGCTTGTAGCCTTGTGGCTGAGTTCACATGCATGTAGAGATGCTGTATACCCAGTGCTCTCCGGCCAGGTAACACTTGTCTTAAAAGGGCATCTTGTTAATAGAGGAAGTGGTTTTATGTAATAGAGCAATAACACTGGTGCTTTAGATAAGAAACAACTTAGCTCAAGGACATGGTATTGAACATGGGCTGTGAACAAGGTTACTGGAGTAAATACGCAATAGTAGTAATTTCAAATAGATATAGTCTGCTAGATAAAGGAAAAATAGTTCACCAAAATATATACCCATCATTGCAAATGAATTAGCTTTACAAGCTGAGCCACTCATAAAATACTGGTTAGAGACAACAGCATAGGTAGTGGACTGTGACTGTAAATGAGAGACTGTAATACTGTATATTTCTGACATCTGGATTTGAATATTGTTAATGGCAGGCTTTGCCCAGTATATACTGCAGTCATCATTCTTTTCATCTACCATTAATTAACAGATCTTTGTCAAAATGATAACATACCTGCAGCAGGACCAGTTACAGCTCATGCTATTCTGTTAGCCATTTCATTTCAGACTAGGACCGACTTTGGAATTTTGGAAAATTAGCCTCACTTCCCACCATAATAGACTTACCTTTATTAAAATCTTAATGTATTTCTAGGGAGTACAATGAAAATTCCATTGGGCAGCTGTTCTAGTCATTCCTTATGATTGAATTTTGTTTGGTGCACCCACCGAAACAAAAAACCAGTAGATTCAAAGGTTCTCTGATTAAACATTTTAAAACAGAAATATATTGAAGCATAACATGGCAAAGGAATTACCTAAAATATATATAGGAAAGACATTTCCATATGTCTGAACTTATAACTGTTGATATGAATTAGTGTTCCAGAGCGTTATTTTTATCCTTATAGATGTGCTTCATTATTAACTTTTCATGTGGCAACTGTTCCTGAAGTAAGTGTGCATTGCAAAATGTAAACAGTGGAAACATAATTTTACAATAATCTAGACTGTCAAAGATTATTGGGTTCATCTGTTTAAATGATGTCTGCTAAGAAATTGGCATAAACAATATATAGGCTCATCCTTGCCACCTCAACATCACTGCCTTCAGCTCTCCTTTTTTTATCAGTATTATATAAACTAGGACAGAGTAAACTAAAATTTATAATTTATAAACAATCGGGGGGGGGAAGTGACTAAATTATTAATGGCACTTTTGAAAAATGTGTTTGTTTCTTGTACAAAAATTAGTTGTTAGTCTTAATCACAGCGATGCCACAAATACGTTGGAAATCAGGACTGAAAAAACTGCTTGTTTGAAAAGAAAAAGTTCTGTAACTCAATCTTCAGTTGGAAAACCGAAACCAAACTGATTCTGAATGGTCTATTTAAACAAGTGCCAATTATTGAATAATTCTCTGACCTAAACAGAAAGTTATTGTATATAGAAAGAATTTTTTGTGTCTTAGTGTGCTTTATACCAGATGCCCTTTTAAATTGTTTTTAATTCTCTGTAGGCAGTAGATAACTAAACCTACAGAATGTAGTAATGGCAAAGAGGAAGCAATCATGTTAGCCACTTCTAGTTAAGAGTCATGGAAAAGGCATCTGTTATATATGAATTGCAGACTATAAGAACCTTGACAGTTCATAGACGAGACTTAATTTATTAAACTAAGTTTCTAATATAAACAGTAATTCGTTTCAGGCACTGACACTGAAGGTCTGGCTTATGTGAACAAAATAAAGCGAACTCTATCATTCTCTTGAAAATAAGCACAGAAAGAAAATAATCAAATGTGTCACAGTGGTAAACATCATTAATACGACCATGTCCCATGTACATGGGCAAAGTCACCATTTTTCCTTTCTTTATCCTTATAGGTTAAGCTCCAAGATGCACTTGTGCATTAGCAATCTGATCCATTGACTTCCCTGGTCTTTGAATCAGGCCCTGTGGCAATAGGGTAGTTATCAGTGTTACAATATAAACCTGAAATTATTGTAATTCGTAATTCAATCCTTTGGATGTGCATTGTCCTTGAGATCAAGGATAGCTCTTGTCATTCATCCCAGTAAAACTACAATTTGAAATCTTCAGAGTAACACTCATATGCAGAGGACACAATGGTCAGTAAGATGGCAAATCAAGAATAAATGTGAGATAAATGCCTCAAGGCTGTTGGCCTCTTCCTTTGTGTGACCCAGGGAGTGTGTTATTTCAGAATTAATTAGGGTGCCTTACACATGCTTAGGGTTTAAAATTAAACACAGGATTTTAATGATATATGTTTCAATATGAGGAAACTTCACCTTTTTCTTGTCCCTTTGGGGACTAACCGAGTAACTCTTTATTTTAGGATATTGTATTTGTTATAAGTAATCTCATATATACAAATATCCACCAAACTCTCCGGGCCAGATCCTCAGATGGGGTATGTTGGCCTAGAACATTGACCTCAATAGAGCTAAGCCAATTTACACCAGATGAGAATTTGGCCTTTGTGCATATATGTATGCCTATAACAAAAGTAATTTTTGAGGGTATGCATTATGTGACCCAAAAGAGTTTGGCATTGTTGCCATGAAAACTGAGCATCAGTTCACAAAAGAAGCCAAATACTCATTGCCCATGCTCAGATGCTTCATGCTCTCAATAAATGGCTGATTGACGTTTTACTGTAATTCTCTCAGGGCCAAATTAATCTCTGTTCTCCAGCAGGCATAACTCCCATTGAGAGAATTGCAATGGCATAGTCCAGGGCTGAATGAGACCCACAGGAGAAATTCTGGCTCAAGTGATTTCAGCAGGATTTCACCCATAATGTTTTAAAATGACATGATAAACTGTGGATCATAAGGGGTGGCTGGGAAGGTTGGCAAAAGTAACAAAACCCAATGACCCCTGGGACCCAGGACAGCATGCTAAGTGGAGGAAAAGAAAAGCTCTTCCCCCTTCTACTGCCACTCCCACTGCAACCACTTCCTCTCCTCTAGCACCAGCATATTTGTGCTTTGCTTGCATCCGATGAAGTGAGCTGTAGCTCACGAAAGCTTATGCTCAAATAAATTTGTTAGTCTCTAAGGTGCCACAAGTACTCCTTTTCTTTTTGCGAATACAGACTAACACGGCTGCTACTCTGAAACTGACCTTCCATGCACATCCAAGAGTGCCTACCCATGGGCTTTACGACATCTACTGTACTTGCTAAGTGCACAGTTTTCAAAAGATCCTAACTTTTATTAACTGAAACCCATCTTTATGCACCAAAGCAATTATCCTCAGGGACAACTAGGATTCTGATCCAGCAAATCACGTAAGCATATGCTTGTTTAACCACGACTAATTCCAGTGAAATCCATAGAACCACTCAACTGTTTAGTTAGGCCTGTGCCTAAGTGTTTGAGTTTATACCCACACCAACTTTCAAGCACTAGTTATGCTGCTGTCTTGACTGAAACTATGTAGTTATTACAGTTTTTTTAAATGGGGAAATTGTGTCTTTTGTTATCCTCATATAACTCAAATACAACTGTTAGCATTCTGCTCATACTTTCAACCTTGGACAAAGACTGAGTCTGGAAAGTTTCAGTCCATAGGGCTTATTTTTCAGGAAGCTCTGGAAAGAAGGGATTATAATAGAAACCATTCTGCATCCTTTTCTATGGCAGTATGTAATATCCGTCCCGTCCCGTCTATTTGCTGTTGAGCAGCAGCATGTATCGAGGTGCTGAATGCTGCAAGAGCAGTGCAAGGACTAGCATGGCCATGTCATGAGAAATTGGTTGTGGAAAGGAAGCTCCAAATGTCAAAACACTCTGCTCTCACCAGCAGAGAGCACAAGGTAGATTTTGCTATGCGTTTGTTGAGATTGAGGCTCTGCTGCTCTGCACTGCCAAACTAAGTTAATTGCTTGATTCTATATTCCATTTGACTGAGAACACAACACAGGGTCTATAAAATCATTAATTGAATTACTATTGTGGAATAAGTGGTGCATCAATTTAAATTCACCAGATCCTCTTCCCTCCCCCTCCTGCCCAATTTAGAGACCAATCGCAGTGCTGATATGCGTATATTCTTGGAAGGAGGCTCAATAAATAGATCTCTATTCTAGCTAACCAAATTTATTTTTCCAGCTGTTCTGCTGCTGTGTTAGTCTGAAGTCAGCATTACAATTTCCTATCTGCAACATAAAACATGCTCTGCCCTGTATGTTGTATTGACACTTCTTTTATAACATCATCACATTAAGTGGCACTGAAGTCAATGCAAAAAACTTCCATTAATTTGTAGTGGGTTTTGGATCAGGGCCTAATTTTGCTATATTGTAAACCTGGATAATGTACTCCCCTTCCCGCCCTTTGCTTTTGCTTTTCTTGGACATTTTAGGGCAATGTGTGTGTGTCCTATAAGTTATGCTTTTTGGATATGGGTTCTCGCTGCACAAATTATTTTTACAACTTCACCTGTAAGTATACATCACGTTTTTTGTGGGCTGGATTGGCTGAAGTGGCAAGAGCTGATCATTGCTTTCATGGGGAGAGTGCTGGTTCTGGAAGCACGGTCCATTCCACCTAAACTTTGCATGAAAACATTCCTTTAAGGGCTTGTCTACACTGGCAATTTATGGCGCTGCAACTTTCTCGCTCAGGGGAGTGAAAAAACACCCCCCTGAGTGCAGCAAGTTTCAGTGCTGTAAAGCACCAGTGTAAACAGTGCAGCGCTGGTGGCTCCGCCTCTCGTGGAGGTGGGTTTTTTTAGAGCGCTGGAAGAGCTCTCTCCCAGCGCTCTGCCGTGACTACACAAGCCATGTTAAAGTGCTGCCGAGGCAGTGCTTTAGCATTGCCAGTGTAGACTAGCCCGTAATCTGATTGCATTTGATTTCAGAGCAAGTTCTTCTTATGTACTTTATGGTGCTGATTCTCCATTGCCCTGCATCTCGCATAGTCATTAGGAAAATGGGCATGAACGTTATCAGGTGAGAATGGCCGCATTTCACATCCACTTTGCACTGTAGTAAATGCTACACAAGGTGCAGGGCAATGGAGAATGAAGACAATGCTTTCAGGCTGGTAAATCAAAAAAGAGTTTATCATTTAATCTCTGGGGGTGTCATCATTATTTCAGCGGAGAAAATGTGGCCAAACCTTTTATGTAGTTTTTCACAGTTCAAGAGAAAATCCTTGGGTATTTTAATTGTGTTAGATGAATGTTGACATTCTTATCGGATTTAGAAAAGGAGAGACTAAAGTGCCACAAGTCCTCCTTTTCTTTTTGCGAATACAGACTAACACAGCTGCTACTCTGAAACTTATCGGATTTATTTTCTCTAAGTTCATATCGTACCAACAAAGTCTGCTCTGACAAACACTGGGAAACAGGTAGCTGTGGTTTGCAAAAACAAACACTATCTAGACCAGTGGTTCTCAACCAGGGGTACGTGAACCCCTGGGGGTACCATCAACTCATCCAGATATTTGCTTAGTTTTACAACAGGCGACATAAATAGCACTAGCAAAGTCAGTACAAACTAAAATTCCACACAGACGATGATGTGCTTATAGTGTTCTATATTCTATATACTGAAATGTAAATACAATACCTATATTCCAGTTGATTTATTTTATAATTATATGGTAAAAATTAGAAAGTAAACAATTGTTCCGTAATAGTGAGCTTTGCCACTTCTTTATTTTTATGTCTGATTTTGTAAGCAAGTTGTTTTTAAGTGAGGTGAAACTTGGGGGTACGCAAGACAAATCAGAAAGGGGTACTCTAGTCTGGAAAGGTTGAGAGCCACTGATCTAGACAAATATGGAATTGTCCAGTTTTTATGGAATAACAATTGTGGGTGAAACAAACATTTATGGAGTCTGCTTCGGGGAGTGGTTAGAGAAATACACAGTGCGTTGTTACCAGTGGAATGCTGCAGCCCTGATCCTGACACCTGCTCTGTGCAGGTGGACCTTTGAGCCTCTACAGAGCACCATTCACTTCACTTGGGTTCATGGACCTTTGCATAGGCACAGGGATTTACCTCGTAAGACTGGGGCTTTACACTCACCATTATATTTATGGTTGCATTTGAAGTATTTCCCATTTTAAATCACAGACACTGTGGTAAATGTAAACACTACAGCACAGATGATGTACATTGTCAGTGTTCAGCCCACTGGAAGAGAAGCTATCAAATTTACAGCTCTGCCTTCATTTTCACAAGATAAATTGACTTAGCAGTCTCTGATAAAGGACATGCATAGTTCATGTAAAAGCAAAGCATCAGAACCTCAAACAAATCAACACAGTTCCATCCACTCCAGTGGGCGGCTTGACTTCAATGGAGCTCTAACAATTCACACCAGTTCAGGCTGTGGATCAGTGTATTGCATTTTTAGCTATTATTGCAAAGAAGAAGAGGGAGAATCACAAAGAACAATAAAAACTTCCTGCTTTGTTCTCAAAACAAAAATACAAAAAACCAACCCCCCGCCCAAATAACATGTTTTTAATGTCCTGATGCAAAAGGGATTTAATGCCATTTCCACATCCATTAAGCAAAGAATTTTGCATGTTCCATCACAAAGAGTGAGCATTTTCAACAGCTTTTACTTAAATTAAAATGACAGGTTACCACTGCACAACGTTGTTAATCTTTTTCCTAAAAGCTTAATGTTACTACTTAGTAGTTTACTAATAAATCAAAGAAAATATGTAATGTCATTTTAGCTTAGACATAGATGAATGGCTTTTCAGTATTTACAAAGTAAAACAGGTACTGTCATGGCATTCTGCAAAAGAAATAAGAATTTGAATGGTAGTTGTACTCCTTTCTACCCTGAGGCCACGATGTATTACACTGTTCACGTATTTAAAAAACAATTCAATAATCTGTCAGGTACACACTGCAAGCACCAGGTTTCCAATTGTCTTTCATGTAAGATGTATTATGGATGGTCTTTAATTTTCACACGTTCTATCATTTTGAGTCTGTTTTTCATGGTATTTTTTCCTATCTTTGCCCTCACTCCCCACCCCCTCTCCCAATCTCTTTTGGCTTTGGTTTTAAAGTTTTCAATGTATATTCGTTGTTTAGTCTTCTTGCGTGTCCTTTTGCCATTGTGTGGATGCATTGTGTCTATCTTGTTGGGTTACTGATTTCTTTGTCCAAAAATTACATTTAAAATATGGATCTTTATGTATTCGGGTGTCTTTTAAAAAACCCAATTTTCGTAAAGAAATTGATTTTCAAGTGCCTAAATAGGAGGTGCTGTTCCAACATTGTTACAATATTATCACCACACATGAAATGGCTGAGTAGGATGGAGATAAACAGAGCTGCGAACAGGAAGGAAACGAATTCTTGTGTCTGAACCTGGCTTGGTAGTCAGCAATGAGCAGGTGATTTTGCCATGTTCCTAGGTAATCAATTTGATTTTCAAGCCACCATTCTGATTCAAACTCAGCCATTTGCTCCTGCTCCTTTCTTTATCTAAAGGTCAGTAGGTGCCATTAAAGGTCAGCATTCATCAATACTTGCCATACCCTGGCATCAGAAATACTGCAGTCCTTGGTCTGTCTACTGGCGACTGAGCAAGCTGCTCAGATACCACGGTGAAAGGAGACAACACAGAGAGATTGCCAGTTGATTTCAAATGTGATGGGCTATATTAGGTGATCATTTATCTACTGGAACAAGACCACAACATTATCTCAGATGGTCCCGATTCTGAAGTCAGTTGAAGTATTAAAAATGCTAAGCTCTTTGGAGCAGGTACATTAAAGCTTAATTCTCCACTCACACCAGAATAATTCCACTGAAGTCGGTGGAGTTTCACTAGTGTAAGTGGGAGGACAATCAGGCTCAGTCTTATAGTGTGTCTTTAAGGAGTGCCTAGCATTCCTTTGAGCCCTCTAAAATGATAGTATTCACACTGGATTTGGCCCACGATGTCTGTCTTAACGCATCCATTTGAACACCTAGCCCTTTTCAGGCTGTTTTTTCTAGACATCACATCTATTGATAGCAAAGTGCTTCTTTCTTCTGGCTCTTTTGTATGTAGGACATGATTAGTCTTGTATAAATACAATGCATCTCTGGAGAGAAGAGATGACCTCTTAATAGAAAAGAATGAGTGGAAAATATCCACTTCGGTTGCTGATACTGAGCTACCGCGTGTAATTATTCTTTGGCTCTTTACAGCCCTTTCACAGAAAGCGATTATTAAATGTGTTTGCAGCTTTGTGAACAGTAACACTGATGAAACACATGGGGCTGATTCTGTTCTTGCTTACCCTGGTGAGACCAGTGGGGTTACAGTGGTGGAAAATGAGTCTCTGTGTGAGAGGAATCAGGCTTTATATTCCCAGCACATTTTAAAATAAAATCCCAGATATTCAAACCAAGCGGAATTGTGCCTCTCATTAGTTAATTCACAAAGCTGATCTGTTCAGTCACATGACTTTTCGGATGCTAATTCATGAGTCTCTAGACTTAAACGTATCAATTAACCTATTAAACGACTTAATTCACAGAAAATTTGCTTTAGAGAGAAGACCACACACCATCCAGTGTGTGCTGTCTCATAGTAGACTTCAGCCTGGGAGGAGCTCAGCACCTGCCTTGGTTTCAGTGAGTTGCATATGCTCAGAAACAAGATCTTGCTTTGCAGAAACTCCACCCATTGAAGCACATGCTGAGAATTTTGGACAAAAGATATTTGAACGGAGAGAGACTCGCAGGCAAGATCAAAACACATTTTCTTCCTCTCTTCCCTCTCTCTCGCTGGCATACTGAGAAGAGGGGCCATGCCGCGAGGAGGGGCATACCTAATACCTGTCAGGATAGGACATCTCTCATCGGGAGCATACACAAGATCTAATGATCAGGTTTCCATTGGTTTTTTCCTCACAGTTTTAGTCTCCTGTCCGAGTACAGTAGTAGCTGCCTAGGTAAAGATATGCACTAGATCCTAGACTTTGGGGTGCAGTCTGACCACTTTGCATTGCCTCACCCTACCAGTGGATTGTAAAGCCAGTGTAGGAGGATAATGGCCCAAACATAAATGGTAAGTAGTGGCTCATATGCCAGCGGCAGGAAGATGGGTATAAATGATGTCAGGAGGAAGAAAATGTAGGTATGACCAGCGCTCCCTTACATCCTTCTGACCCTGAATCCACATTTCCCTCTGGGGATGCTGACAGCCAGCATAAATTAGAGTGGTGCTGAGAACCAGCACACAGACAGACCTGTACTGGGAGAGTGCAAAGGGCACTACTGCACCCCCATTCTGAGGGGCACTGTGCCACAGCCAAGGATCTAGGTCAAAACAGCTACATACGTTTGAAGCACTGGTTGTTTTCAAAAATTTCCAGAGAAGCCTTTGAAAGTATTCATCAAGGGTGAGCCAGGAAACTTAATGTGTAAAGACAACCCCCCCAAGTCAGATTTCTTCAGGGACTTCAACTCATTGGAATATGAGTCTTGCTTCACTCAACCCAAATTTCATAGAGGACTCAATCTTATAAGGTGCTGAGTGCCTCTTGCAATACATTGGGTGCCCTCAACTCGCATTGGTCTCAGTTCAACTGAATATGATTAGCACTGTATAAATCACAAAGACCTACTCAATCTCCCGTTGAATTCAATAGAATTCTATTGACTTCTATCGACTTCAGTGGGAATTGGATCAGGTGGTAGGCAGACAGAGTATTCTAACAGGATGAGATGAGCTTCAAAAGACACTATTCACGTACATTTTGAAAATAGATGATTTTTAAATTTTCAAATGTTCACTTTAAGATGGCATTATTAGACTTTCTCTGCTCATTTTATACTGTTCTCTTTTGGCACATTTTGTATTATCTGCCCCCCCTTTTTTTTTTTCTTGGGCTATACTAGTCTATATAGCCTTGCCTTGCTTACCTCCCATTGTCAGATGTACTGAGATGTCATCAATGTGCTTAGCACATTTCTGTAATCAAGATCTGTAAGTTGCAGTGACTTCTGCTGCCAAAGAGATAGGAATAGGCAATATCTATCTTAAAAAATTGTCAGTGACAGAGCAGAAGGTTCTCCTTTTAAAAGAATAGCTCCTCCGGGGGTGGGGTGGGGAGGGAGGAAGAAAGCAGTGTGTAAAACAGAATGAGAAATAACTCATTCAAAACTCACCTTTGTCCTAGTCACTTAAGAGCTACTTGAGCACATTCTTCACTCCAATTGCCTTGACTTCCTCAGAGCCAGCTGTCTCCTTGACCCTCCGCCATCTGGCTGCTACCTCCTCCACTAAACAGCACTTGTCAATGAGCTCTTCCTGGCTAAGTCCAAGGGCATCTTTTCCATCCTTGTTTTCCCCAATCAACAAATCCTCTTCCACTCTGTCCCCTCTCTGGCTTTTTGAGACTCTGCTAAATTGTTTCTGCTTCTCCGAGCACCCTCATTTCCTCTTTATATGCTTTGTTTCTGTATGATCTCATTGTTTCAGCCACACTGTATTGACTGGCTCTCAATCCTACCTGTCTGCCCATCAGGTCTCCAGTTGAGCGCCACATCTACAGCAGCCTCACTGGTAGCTTTTCCTGGCTGATCTACCACCAGCTCAGAAAGCGGGTGATGAAAACCAAACTTCTCATATTTCCTTACTAAAGCCTTGACAGTTCCGCTTCCAGCCTGATCCATAATTCTACCCTGCGATCGTCCCTTGCCCTGCACATCAAGCTGTTACACAACCCTGGCTGCTCTTCCCCTGTCTCTTCCTCTCCATTCCCACTGCCAAAACCTTTGTCTCTGAATTGGCAACTCCTGCCTATCCTGCTCCAGTGTCCTTCTCCATTCTTCGGACTGTTGCCAAACTCATCTTCCTCTCTCAGCACGCTAACCATGTTGCCCTTCCGTTCTTTTCACAGGCCCTGCATCAAATTCAATCACTGTATTCTTGTTTGAAAGGCTCGGTGCAGTTCATTCCTACCTACATCTCATCTCTTGTCTGGACCAACCTAGTGTTTAAGTCTGTAACTAGCCAATGCAGCCTGAATCTAACACTCAGACCATTACAATTTAAAAAAGCTACTTGAAATGGGGTGTTAGTGAATGTTTGGCCATGATAAGCGAGGATTAGACTGAAAGTTGGTCTGCACACCCACAGAGGGGAGGAAGCTCTACTTCTCCATGTGGGCTGCCCAACATTTGGAAGTAAGGGGTGTTGCATGCTCACTTAACCTCACCCCTGGAATTAATGGGTGGATGTGAAGCACAATGCTTCCATGAGCAGAGGGGGAGCTCTGCTGGTGTACCACTCTGGGACTGGATGCAGCCCATACCCCATCCCCAACTCTTGAGCACTACTTGTTCTCAAGGTAGGACAAGGACCACTATTGTGTCAAGGCCAGATAAGAGGCAACAATGGGGTGTGAGATGGTCCTTTCAGCTTCCTGCCCTTCTCTTACACACATGGGAGCTGGTCACAGTCTGGGTCAGAATCTCACTCTTCCAGGCTCTTGGGGATTTCACAGATGTGCTAGAACATATGAATGTACTGTCCTCATCATGCCACAGACGTCATACTGCTACCAAGGGACAACTAGAGCTACAGAACCCTTCTGATTTAAGATGAATTTGCTTTGCAAATTTGAAATACCTGCCCTCAAGTTGGACTACTTGATGCATATTCAAGCTAAGTATCAATGAGTTGATATTTAGAAGCAGGGATCCAATAAGCCACCTGCTACTATACAGTGCCACCTCTACCTGTAGTACTAGGTGCCTTTATTACTTATTACTACATCCTTGGTAATTTTTGCTTCCTGCCTTCTCTAGTATATTACTTTACCTCCCTTCTATTACATTACTTTAGTTTAGCTTGTATGAATGATCTGTAATAATATTGTTCTAAGGGGCAACATTTTCAAAAGCACCTCAGTCTCAGAGAAGCCTAAATCAAATTTAGCTTCCTAAGTGACTTGGATGCTTTAGAATATTTTACATAAAAATGATTTTGGTATCACAAAGTGTTTTAAATGTACATTTAACATAGATTTATTAATAAGTTATGTTCCAAATACCAATTGGTATAGCCTTTAACACATATTTGCAACTTTAGCAAAGTGAAGTCAGAGGAGTTGTTGAGGCCCACAATTTTCATGTAAAAGTATTACACAGCGTTCCAATGCACTATGTATTTTTCAGTGAGCAATAGGTGGCAGTAGAGAAAAAAGGCTGACACTAAAGGATTTAGAATTTGGAACACGCAGTTGATTTCTTTCGATACCCTTGCAGGATCGGTTGCTTCCTGCTCAGTCGAGAACTTTTCTAGAAAAGGCAGCCTGGTGAAGATAAGGCTTGATGAAATAAGAGACTCACGTATGAATCATTAACAGGTTAGAGGCCTTACATGGATTTGTGGTCTTAACCAGCTGAATGAATTGACAAGTTTGAGGACTACTGGGCTGTTATAGAGCAAATCAGTTTCAGTTTGTGAAGTATTGCTCTCCTCCTCTCTCTCTGCTTTGTATTTACAAACAGCCATTTCCAATGACTGTCGACATATCAGACTTCTACTAAATTGACAGAAAGAGCCATACCATTTTGCATGAGTCATTCAGTTTGACTTTTTTTCTGAAATGAAATGTGAGCTTGGGATTCGCATACTATATACTAAAAAGAAAAGCAGGACTTGTGGATGTATTCGATGAAGTGAGCTGTAGCTCATGAAAGCTTATGCTCAAATAAATGTGTTAGTCTTTAAGGTGCCACAAGTCCTCCTGTTCTTTTTGCAGACTGACACGGCTGCTACTCTGAATACTATATAGCGTCAGCCAATCATGCAAGTATTCCTCACTTTTCTTGGTTTAGTTGCATGAGCGGGATGTGTACAGAATATGAACACTTAAATCCTTAGTATAAACGCTTTGAAATACCTTTTATATAAAAGTTTAGTGCTTATTTCCTAAACCATTCCTGAGTACACTAGAAGTCAAGAGGAGTTTTGAAAAATGGAAGGACAGAGGAAGCTAAGAGTTATGATCCTTTTAAACAGTGTCTTGGATGCAGCACTTTTTGTTATTTCCGTTTCAAAGTTACTGAAAAACACTAAAGGTAAATTCTGCTCACCCCACAGCATCCCAGCCTCTACAGCTGGCTTAGTTATCCATGTGAACAAGTTATCTGACACATATCACTTTTCTGTTCATGAATTGTTCACAGCTGAGTCCTAATTTCTGAGATTGTAGTTGGTATTTGCAAGTACTTGTTACACAGAGAGGCTGGAATTTGGTCACATATTGGGTATTACAAAGTGTTCACTTGAACTGTTTGATATTTCTTATTTCTGGTGTGAGGGTTAACTTAAATCACATGGTATTGTTTCTGCCACCTGGCTAGGTGATGGAAAGTTAAAACAAAAGAATACAAACAAGCTGTAATGAATTGCAAATTCCTGTTTGTTTCCATGGGGGCTATATACATTAATCCAAATCGGCCCCACCCCAGATATTTGCGCATACAAAATCCCATGCATGTGAATTTTCACAAAAAGTGTACAGGCATTATCAAACAAAAACTGCTATTTAGCATTCAAACGTCTGCTTGCAAAATGGCATCCACTGATCACAGTGTTATTCAGCTGCAGGGAAAGCTGGATTTGGGAGCCCACCAGGCAGAGGTGCTGAATTTAGGGGTGCTGCCACATCCCCTGGCTTTAAGTGGTTTCCATTTTATACAGGGGTTACAGTTTGATTCAATGTCTCCCACTACCCCCACTACGAAAATTTTTCCCGGCCCCCTGCCACCAGGAGATGCTGTGATAGCTTCCTGTGCTCTGCCTTGTAGGAAAGCTTAGGAGCTGGGCCTGTGAATTATGACAGCCTTAAGTCAGTGGTCATTAGCTTGCTATGTGCTGGGAAACTAGGGCAATGAAAATGTTAAATAGAAAAATACTACAAAATCAACTCTGCTAGATCAATACTGAGAAGAAAGGACTCAAACTGTAGGTATTTGTGGTTTACCATATTCTTTTTAATGTAGCAAATGTTTCCCATTACACTCTATTTCTCGGAAAGCGAAGTGCTGCAAAAAGGAGTCTTCATTGTAAATTGACATCAAACTTATTCTAACCATGGGAGAGACAATTTAATTACAAACACTAATTCTTACCTCAGCCTCACTAATTTTTAATTTTACTTAATAATAGTGAAAGCCAATATGAGAAAAAATGCAGGAGATTAAATGCACCACAAAGAAATTGCTGGATTTTCTATTCAAAAGCATGCAGCGGCTTTTCTGTGTATTCTCTCTCTCTCTCTATATATATATATATCCCACAGCACTAATAATAAAATAAGGTTAGGGAAGAAAGCCATGTAATCACTTTTCTATGGCTCCATTAAAAATGAAAGCTTTCTGAACATATCAACACAAGAAACAAAACAAAGACAGCAAACATGTGCTGCACATATTATCTTAGTGGGAGTTTGGGGTGCGAAAAGAATGCAGGTTTGGGCTCTAGATGGGGTTAGCCTTTAGCATGGAATACAACTTGGAACACCATGTGTAAACTGATAGTGCTGAAGATATTCTCCCAGTCCTGGTTTTAATTGAAAGAGCAGCATAGGAATTATTCCAGAATCAAATCATTTTTCATATAGTCAAAGCTTCTTTCATACTGTTTTTGAACGATATCCATGCTTCATTTCAAAACTAAGGTATAATTTTTTTAAAAAAAAGCCTACTGTGTATATTCCACATATCAAGAGTCTTTATGCATCAGCGAAATCCCCTTATGTATTCAAGATCTGGCCTTGTAAAGGGAGATTTATATAGATATGGCTTATAGTAATTCTTACGTTTACAGGAAACAATGTATTATATGCAAACCGCAGCAGTGATGTCACAAGATGGCATATGATTTTTGCATGCCATAACCTGGCGGACTATGGCAACTGGAACATGGTGTGCAATCGAGAGCGGTAAGGCAGAGTTATGCATGTTGTATTGATTGCGTGATAATATTTCACATTACACAGGTCATCACTACATGTGTTTTCTCTTCCAAAATAAATGAAAGGTGCACTATGACTTGACATTATCCATGGCTTTCTGAAAATAATAATAGATTGGCTCTATTTTGATGACATTGCTGTATAATATCTTGCGTGTACAAATGCTGTCCAGCAATATGTCTTTGCCACAAAATCATTAAACATAGTCCAGATATACTGAGACTCAAATGTTCAAAATTTCACAAGCGTGAATTGTGTGCACAAAATACATGTGCATAATTTGCGTGCACAACTACATTTTCTACCAACTGAAAATTACCCACAGCTGGCAACTGGGGCAGCCAAACGGGTGCTGAACACATTAGCTGGAAATGTAGCCAAGGACAAACTGTATATATTTGAACAATGGTTTCTGAAATAGTGCTGAACTTTTTGTCTTCAGCTATACTTTCAGTTAAAACCATGTTCAGCACCGATTCAACTTCAACTGTTCCCAATACCCTGGTGGTCATGGATAATTTTGCTAGTGTAGATGAGGCTTTCCTCTGACTGCACGTGCAATAATAATTCCATGCACAAATGACCAGATAATCATTGGAAAGTATGTCATTGCTGGATTGGTCTTTTCCGTGTATAGTTCCTGCATGTACAAATTATGAACATGCTTATTTGTACGTGCACAATTCTTAAAGTTTGGGCTCTAGCAGAATTTGGAGGAGCAGAATGTTCTTCTCCAGATTTGCTTATACAGATGTGAACATACCAAATATTATCCATAGTTTCTCCATAGCTGAAATAGAGGAGAGATCAAATCTTCTGTTACACAAATGTAGTATCATTCTCGATGCTTAACTGTGATGTCATTTTTAGCTGATAGTTCAGAAATCACGTAAGAAAACCTTCACCTGTTAACAATATTTTTCCACTTAGAAATGTTCCTAAAGTTTATTGCCACATCAAATCCCATTTAAGGAAATGTTAAAATTAAGAACTAATGTTCACATGAAAGATTTTTTTTCCTATTTCCTTCAGCAAACCAATAAATGTTTAACAGTTGAAACTGCTTTGAAAGAGCAATAAATTATTTCACGTATACATGGCAAATATTAAATCCAGAAGGTTTTGTAATATGGAGTCACTGGTAGTGAGATTCTGGTTTGCCTTTGTTAATTATCTACTTGTTTATTAGCTTAGTCTCACTGAACAGTAGATGATATCCTAGAGTTAAGGATTTCCTGCTCACAGGAAGTAATAATAAAGGTTTATTGGGTGCTTGTCGAAAATGCATTTTTCTAGTTGTTTGCACTAAAGCAGTAAAGTTCTTATTTCACTGAACTCTTAAAATTCAAAAGGTCTCTCCACACAAGTTGTTCTTGACTATGATTCCACTTATTGACACCGCAATACCATATATTCATTTCTACATGTGTTGAGTACACATATGTAGATGCTCAGCCACAGTGCTGAGCTGATAGCTGGAGCCATCTTAGTGCACGGACGAAAAGATAAAAACAAATATAACATTTAAAACAAAACTATCCCCCATGGATAAAAACAGTCTCTGGTTAGAAATAGTACCCAGTAATGCCTGCTGAACCTCTGAATCCCAACAAACTTCACTATCGTTCAGTCAAAAGGGACACCCAAATTATGTATCCCTGTCAAAGCCGTGGTCCTCAGGCAGCACAGATAGTGTCTAATGAGAAAGAAGTTGGAGACTATGTCTACACTACTAACTTTGGGCAAGTGAGTGAGTCCCAGGCTTGAGGGCATTGCATTGGCAAGGGATGAAGGCGTGGGACACAGGCTGGGGGTGTTGCACCGATAAGGGGCGGGGGGCATAGATTGGGGGGGGTTGGAGAGAGGGCACAAAGAGCACCAAAGGGCCCGGGAAAGGGGGGATGCCCCAACCCCGGCTCCAACTTCTAGCACACAACCCTTCACCCACACTACCTCAGCCCTGCCCACAACAATGCCCTGCTCCCAGCCCTGCCCCACCCACTGGCCACAAACCTACCTGAAGTTACTTTGCCAATGTTGGACAACGTGGCTGAAAGCCCATTCCACCCTGTCCCCCCACTGTTACCCACGCTGGCTAGATTTAAACTAGCGTAGCTAGGTCTACCCCTGCTACAGCCACATCTTCATTTCACGTGAAGGCATGCCCTAAAGAGCTGAAAGTATTACCCCAGCTGAGCATCTGTGTCTTAGATTGCCAGTGAAATACTGTTAAAAATTTAAATGGCACCAGGTAAGCTTTGAAGTTAGCATCTCATTAAGGTGGCCAGGACACTCAACATCAGAATTGATACGCCTTTTGCTGCTGCTGTAATTTGGCTGAGGTAATACCTTAGAAGACAAGTTAACATAACACATTTACACCGGGGCGGTTACCTTCATCAGAGAAAAAGTGAGGGAGATGATTTGCAGATAGGCAAGAGAGTGACAAAAGGGCCAGCTGCCCTGCTGCCAAAGGATAATTCAGAATTGCTGCCTGCAGGAGGAAGACCAGGCTGAACTATTAGGAAGTCCAGCCCAGAAAGTCACAAGAACAATGACCTGACAGGACAGGCATCCTTCCGGAATAGATAAATCCTGATGATTTAACATTTTAATAATAAATGTCCTTCCCAAATTTGGGATTCTAAGTTGTGCACTCTCTGAGGAGCACTTGTGTGGGTCCCTGTATATGTTCAAACTGCTGACCAGTAACAGGTGTTCAGTGTCTTGCAGATTGTCTTCCTAATGGTGGAGAAATCAGTGATGTAGAGTGACTGGATATGCAGTTGAACTTCGCAGTTATGAACACCAGAGTGACAAACTGACCGGTCAACCACACACCTCATTTGGAACTGGAAGGACGCAATCAGGCAGCGGCAGAGACCAAAAAAAAAAAAAAGAAAAAAGCAAATGCAGTACACTACTGTGTTAAACATAAAACTACTAAAAATGTAAAGGGAAAGCAGCATTTTTCTTCTACATAGTCAAGTTTCAAAACTGTATTAAGTCAATGTTCAGCCGCAAACTTTTGAAAGAACAATCATACTGTTTTGTTCAGAATTACGAACATTTCAGAGTTACCAACAACCTCCATTCTCAAGGTGTTCGTAACTCTGAGGTTGTACTGTATAGTGTTGTCAATTCTTGTGATTGTATCAAGAGTCTCATGATTTTGGCCGTCTCTCTTAAATCTCCAGTTCCTGGAATCAGGAGCTTACATGAGAATTTCAGCTTTCTTTAAAAAAAAAAAAGTTTCTAGATCTCATAGTTGCAGAGAAAACCATGAAAATGTGAAGCAAAGGCTCAGAAGCCAGAAGGCAATGAAAAAGAATCCCATTTTTATTATTTTTTATTTTTGGGGTCCTAACTTGTAACTTTTGAATGCTCGGGGTTGGTAATACTGGGTATAGTCTATGTGAAACTTGTTTTATTTAGACGCATGTATACCAGTCCTTGAATGCGGGCAATCCTCTCTGGCAGAGATCTCAGCCTAAACAACAATGCCCAGCTCCCAGGGAGCAACTCTGCCTCAGGAACTGGCTCTAATAAGAGACCCTGGCAGAGTGCAAACTTCCTGCTGCTTACACACCTCCCTCCACACAGAGTCTTGCATAACCAAACCAACAATACACAAGTGTTTCTTCCCAGGACAGAACATTTGCTCACACGCTAAGCAAGAGAACTTGGATAACTGTGTGTAAAACAGTACCATCTAGTGATTTCTGCTGCTATCATAGAATCATAGAATATCAGGGTTGGAAGAGACCTCAGGAGGTCATCTAGTCCAACCCCCTGCTCAAAGCAGGACCAATCCCCAGTTAAATCATCCCAGCCAGGGCTTTGTCAAGCCTGACCTTAAAAACATCTAAGGAAGGAGATTCTACCACCTCCCTAGGTAACGCATTCCAGTGTTTCACCACCCTCTTAGTGAAAAAGTTTTTCCTAATATCCAACCTAAACCTCCCCCACTGCAACTTGAGAACATTACTTCTTGTCCTTTCCTCTTCTACCACTGAGAATAGTCTAGAACCATCCTCTCTGGAACCACCTCTCAGGTAGTTGAAAGCAGCTATCAAATCCCCCCTCATTCTTCTCTTCCGCAGACTAAACAATCCCAGTTCCCTCAGCCTCTCCTCATAAATCATGTGTTCCAGAGCCCTAATAATTTTTGTTGCCCTTCGCTGGACTCTCTCCAATTTTTCCACATCCTTCTTGAAGTGTGGGGCCCAAAACTGGACACAGTACTCCAGATGAGGCCTCACCAATGTTGAATAGAGGGGAACGATTGCGTCCCTCAATCTGCTCGCTATGCCCCTACTTATACATCCCAAAATGCCATTGGTCTTCTTGGCAACAAGGGCACACTGCTGACTCATATCCAGCTTCTCGTCCACTGTCACCCCTAGGTCCTTTTCCGCAGAACTGCTGCTTAGCCATTCGGTCCCTAGTCTGTAGCTGTGCATTGGATTCTTCCGTCCTAAGTGCAGGACCCTGCACTTATCCTTATTGAACCTCATCAGATTTCTTTTGGCCCAATCCTCCAATTTGTCTAGGTCCTTCTGTATCCTATCCCTCCCCTCCAGCGTATCTACCACTCCTCCCAGTTTAGTATCATCCGCAAATTTGCTGAGAGTGCAATCCACACCATCCTCCAGATCATTTATGAAGATATTGAACAAAACCGGCCCCAGCACCGACCCCTGGGGCACTCCACTTGACACCGGCTGCCAACTAGACATGGAGCCATTGATCACTACCCGTTGAGCCCGACAATCTAGCCAACTTTCTACCCACCTTATAGTGCATTCATCCAGCCCATACTTCTTTAACTTGCTGCCAAGAATACTGTGGGAGACCGTGTCAAAAGCTTTGCTAAAGTCAAGAAACAATACATCCACTGCTTTCCCTTCATCCATAGAACCAGTAATCTCATCATAGAAGGTGATTAGATTAGTCATGCATGACCTTCCCTTGGTGAATCCATGCTGACTGTTCCTGATCACTTTCCTCTCATGTAAGTGCTTCAGGATTGATTCTCTGAGAACCTGCTCCATGATTTTTCCGGGGACTGAGGTGAGACTGACTGGCCTGTAGTTCCCAGGATCCTCCTTCTTCCCTTTTTTAAAGATTGGCACTACATTAGCCTTTTTCCAGTCATCTGGGACTTCCCCCGTTCGCCACGAGTTTTCAAAGATAATGGCCAATGGCTCTGCAATCACAGCCGCCAATTCCTTTAGCACTCTCGGATGCAACTCGTCCGGCCCCATGGACTTGTGCACGTCCAGCTTTTCTAAATAGTCCCTAACCACCTCTTTCTCCACAGCGGGCTGGCCATCTACTCCCCATGTTGTGATGCCCAGCGCAGCAGTCTGGGAGCTGACCTTGTTCGTGAAGACAGAGGCAAAAAAAGCATTGAGTACATTCGCTTTTTCCACATTCTCTGTCACTAGGTTACCTCCCTCATTCAGTAAGGGGCCCACACTTTCCTTGGCTTTCTTCTTGTTGCCAACATACCTGAAGAAACCCTTCTTGTTACTCTTGACATCTCTTGCTAGCTGCAGCTCCAGGTGCGATTTGGCCCTCCTGATTTCATTCCTACATGCCCGAGCAATATTTTTATACTCTTCCCTGGTCATATGTCCAACCTTCCACTTCTTGTAAGCTTCTTTTTTATGTTTAAGATCCACTAGGATTTCACTCTTAAGCCAAGCTGGTTGCCTGCCATATTTACTATTCTTTTGACTCATCGGGATGGTTTGTCCCTGTAACCTCAACAGGGATTCCTTGAAATACAGCCAGCTCTCCTGTACTATTTTCCCCTTCATTTTAGTCCCCCAGGGGATCCTACCCATCTGTTCCCTGAGGGAGTCGAAGTCTGCTTTCCTGAAGTCCAGGGTCCGTTATCTTGCTGCTTACCTTTCTTCCCTGTGTCAGGATCCTGAACTCAACCAACTCATGGTCACTGCCTCCCAGATTTCCATCCACTTTTGCTTCCCCCACTAATTCTTCCCGGTTTGTAAGCAGCAGGTAAAAAAGCTCCCCCCCAGTTGGCTCCTGTAGCATTTGCACCAGGAAATTGTCCCCTATGCTTTCCAAAAACTTCCTGGATTGTCTATGCACCGCTGTATTGCTCTCCCAGCAGATATCAGGAAAATTAAAGTCACCTATGAGAACCAGGGTGTGCGATCTAGTAGCTTCTGCGAGTTGCCGGAAGAAAGCCTCATCCACCTCATCCCCCTGGTCCGGTGGTCTATAGCAGACTCCCACCACTACATCACTCTTGTTGCTCACACTTCTAAACTTAATCCAGAGACACTCAGGTTTTTCTGCAGTTTCGTACCGGAGCTCTGAGCAGTCATACTGCTCCCTTACATACAGTGCTACTCCCCCACCTTTTCTGCCCTGCCTGTCCTTCCTGAACAGTTTATAACCATCCATGACAGTACTCCAGTCATGTGAGTTATCCCACCAAGTCTCTGTTATTCCAATCACGTCATAATTCCTTGACATCACCAGGACCTCCAGTTCTCCCTGCTTGTTTCCAAAGCTTTGTGCATTCGTATATAAGCACTTGAGATAACCTGCTGATCGCCCCTCATTCTCAGTATGAGGCAGGAGCCCGCCCCTCACAGACGTTCCTGCCTGTGCTTCCTCCCGGTATCCCGCTTTCCCACTTACCTCAGGACTTTGGTCTCCTTCCCCCGGTGAACCTAGTTTAAAGCCCTCCTCACTAGGTTAGCCAGCCTGTTCGCAAAGATGCTCTTCCCTCTCTTCGTAAGATGGAGCCCGTCTATGATTAGGACTACATCAGCATTTCCGTAATAAAACCCTATTTTCAGGAATATTTTGCATGATCATAAAGCTTCATTGTGAGCTTCAATATGGCTTTAAAACAAGGTCACAGCCAATTTCTTCACACCAATTTCCCCCAAATTAATTTGGCCTCTTTTAAGGCAATACAAACATAAAAATGATAGAGTACTACTCCTTGTGGAAAGAGTTTCCATTTATCTAACTGAATAATGAGCTTGCTCACAAAGCCATAATTTGATAAGCAGTAGTCCTTAGTCTGAGGTAAGGGATCTTGCCAGCTTAAATTCAACTTCATCGCTGTGCATGCTTCCTGCTCTACATGGGGGCTTCCTCCTATCCAGATGGGTATTTAGACCTCAGAAATGGCAGAATGATGTCAATGTCAGCATTCTGTGGCTGGCCAGGGTTGGAGTTCCAGCCTCATTCAGTGGATGCAAGTTCTTTCCCAAATGACTTAAACAAGTTTCAGCTGGGAAGAAGAAGAGAGGTCATGATTGAATGAGAAATTTTGAACAAAAATATAATTTTAAGACATTTCCCATGAAAAATTAGCATTTTTAACAACTTTAGTACTTTTTTGGAAACAATACAGTTACTATGTTACAGTGATGATCTATGTTACTCATTCATTTGGTATGTAATGGACGGTGAGTAAACAGTACAGAGGCACGCCTAAAGGAAAGATCTAAGAAAAGATTATATTTATGCATGTAAGAGTGGCTGAGGGAAATGTTAACTCAGTGAGGAGTTAAAGTCTGAGTTTAAGGCCAGCAGAGATCAGCAGATCATCTGGTCTGACCTGTATATCACTGGCCACCACCACCACCCAGCACCCACACACTAAACCCAACAATTGAATTTAGACCAAAGCATCTCAGCCCACGTGAGTTAAACTGATGGTATTATAATGCAATAGTTTTGCAGTTAGTGTATATCAGTACTGCTAGCCATTTACTTCATCTCAAAATAGAAGTAACTGGGTTAAAAAAAAGCCTCAGAGAGGTACAGAAGAATCTGAAATTTTACACATGAACAGATGATAGCTTGAGTCTCATATGACTTTTATCTTCATTAACAAGGAGATGCTTTATAATAATTCACTCCTGGATATGCCACTTAAAAGCTGCAACTTCAAGAGTAAAGATAAATGTACTGAGACCTAAAACCTACATTCTATTTATTGTATGGGCCACACTGAATCTGGAGTTTAGTTATCAAACTAGATGACATGTGCTATAATTAAGTGACTAATACAACAGAATCAGAGAAATGTAGGCCTGGAAGGAAGCTCAAGTGGTCACCTAGCCCAACCCCTTACCCTCACCCTTGCACTCAGGCAGGACCGATTATACCTAGAATGGCTCTTCAGACTCAGCAAGATTTTATGACAAACAACCCAGTTAAATTTAAATGCACCTCATTGTTCTTCTTACTACAGCTGCTAAAGGATGAGTGGCTGGCGTGTTCTTATCCCCACTGACCTCTGTCTGCTATCGGGGCCCCTTAGGGTCATATTTAGACAGCACAAGTTAAAGACACCTAAAGTCTCCTCTAATTTTTGCCTGGTTTGGCCCATTGCAGTTCAAGATCAGGGCAGTACAAAGGTGGCTTCTTAGCTGCAGTGAGCTCTCTTTAGCTGCAGCTAAGACTCCGAGCTACTGTATTTATATAATGGGTTGCAATATTTCTAATAGCAACTGTTTGGTTTAATACATGTGTATATTTGCCAACTCTAGCAAAGTAATAAAATTGTAGCTCATTGATAATACAGTTACCATTCCATACTGGGACTGACTAAGCAAAGGGATACAACCATCTTTCCCTCATCTATTATGTTTCTGTCCACAGAGACTTCTGAGTTAAGAGCTTGTTTATTTCTGGAAAGAGACATAGTCCAGATATGCAGAAAATAAACCTCTGTATTAGGACCTCTTCAGTCTACTGTTTTGTTTTTTCTTCCTCAGTCATTTAACAGCATGTAATTTTGAAGGTCAGCTTTCTGTTCTTTATGCCTAAGTAATAGCCAGAAACTTACCAGTGGCCAAAGTCAGTGAGTGAGATGTGACAAATACCAGCCTATCGGAAAGGAAAATAATTTAACATTTTCAGAAAACCAAGACAATTTTGTAGGAGTATTTTTCTTCTTTTTAAAAAGGTCATTCAAAAGTTCACACACACACACAAAAATAGTAGGGTTAAATACGACTGAGCTTCCAAGGGAGAGTTTCAAGTATTCTTTCATTACACCGGTCTGGTATTTAGCATCATTCCCTACATTTGAGTTTTCCTACAAAACAGGCCGGAATTTTGTTTTAATTAGAGGTCTACATACTTGAGGTGTCTTTTGTTCAGCACTTACCACCAGGAGGTCCTGGTTCAAGACTGGGGCTCCCAGCACTACCACCGTGCAAATAAATAAGTAGTAATAAACAGACAAACTGAAGAACTTCTAGGAAGTTCACGCAACGCTTTGGACCTTGTAACCAGTTTTACTGAGAAAAGGGACGTTGGCCAGAAAACCTGATTTGAAGAGAACCATAGGATTTTTCAGCTTCCAACAGGCCCCAGAAGCAGGCAGAAGGGATTTCTGTTGGAGGTGGGATCTGACCAAGTGAACTAATTGACAGCAGTGCTTATTTAGAGCCAGACCATGACCTGCCCAGATGCTGCTGGCCAGGGAGTGAGGAGGCACAAGGCAAGCTGTCTGTGGGGGCTATGTGAAAGGTCATAGTGCAGGGTGATGAGCTGGTGGGTGGGCAGGAAACAAGCAGAGCCTGGACTCCCCTCCCCATGATATGTCTGCAGCAGAGCTGGGCCAGTGCCGAGGAAGAAACGATCTGTCACTGGTACAGAGCCGTAGCAGATTACTTCTCCACTGGAGCAACACGGAAAGTAGAGCATGGCTCAGGCCTTTCACCGTCAGCACATTCCCAGGTCTATGGCTGGGGTATCTCAGCTTCATGCTGCCCCTTACTCAGAGCAGGTTACTACATCACAATGTAGCCCTCCCCATCCACTGTCTTCCATTTACTCATCTCTTTGGCCCCCTCTGCGGGACCATTCCGCTTCTGCTGTGGAACTTGCAGGGGCTTCTAGGCTTCCTCACTCATGCTTCCTCCTCTATGGCAGCTTGGGAGGCAACTTCAACTTCCCTGTGGCTACCACTCTTCTTCACAGCTAGGAAGAGAAGGCAGCAATGGGCTATACACTTACTTGCCCTTTCCTGGTTTTTCTCCTATATATGAAAGCAGGAAGAAAGCTGCTACAGCTAGACCAGAAACTCCGCACACCCCTCCTGCTTGCCATGTCTTTCTGGGCCACCTGCTAAGTCCTGCCCCTGGACAACAACTATAATAATTCTCCCGCGAGAGCCCTCGTGGCAATTTCATGCAGTTGTCAGACTGGCGACAGCACCTCAGACTGATTTGTAAGGCTAGTGCGCCAGCTCCGATCAGAACTTCTTGCATTTTTATAAGTGTATCAAAATTCTGTCCATTCCTAGCAACTAGCAGTCACAAATTCTTCATTCACGGACGACTCAGTAACCTGGATATGCCAGAAACTCCAAGGTCAAACTTGCCTGTCTTACATGAAAGCACGTGAACAATTCTTTACCAGCTATGCTACTACACAAAGTCACCCCTAACTTCTCGCCTTTCACTTATCACTGACAGGAATCAGTTAAATCTGCAGTTGTCACCAAGGGCTGATCCTAGCCGTTAAGAGGCTGTATAACAATAAAGCTCATATACATTTGATGCCAGTAAACAATTTTTATTTGTTTGTTGATGAATCTATAAAGTCCTGGATAATCAGCAGGGTTCACTTTAAACATTCACCTTCAAAAGCTTTATTCCTTTCAGATTTCAAATTGCCTTCATTTGGTTTACAAGCATTATACTAGACTTTCAGATTTCCCCGCTGCTCAAGGCTTTTGCACTTTTTGTAAAGTAGGAAATATTCAAATCTGGAAAAGTTTACCACCACGCTGACAGTGGAAGCATAAACTGTTTCATCGAGGAATCACAGGCCTGGGAGTCGGAATTAGGGTATTCGAGTCCTGCCTGTTCTGCGTGGCTTTGAGCACATTCTAATCCTGTGTTGCTTTGGACAAGTCACTTTCTCTTTCCCCATTTATAAAGTGGGGCTAGCACAAACCTCAGTCCTGCCGTTGACAGGCGGTAGCATTGTACATGCTTATAATGATTCCAGGGAACAGAGATATTAGTATTTGATTATATCTCACCACATCCTATGGAAGCTTTATAAGACAAACAAGAAGCCTAGGACTGACCAACAGCCCTCTGTGTGTGAGTAACAATCCTGGCTGCACGCTGTTTGAATATGGAAAATGGCGGATAAATGCTAAGAAGGAGAAGTAGCACAGCTTTTTGACATTTTCAGTTACTACTACCTGAGAGCTGATTTTATTTTACAGTATGTGATTTCTATGCCTCCAATTATTACAGTATTCTTTTTACAGGCCCCTGAAAGAGATCAGAGTTCTGGAGCTGTATCGCACCTAGAGTGCAGCAGGTGATGTGGGCATCCCGGAGGCCAGGAAGAAAGAGGTTGCAGTGATGGTGAGATTTTGAGCACCTGGATGAAAGTTTGGACAGAGAGAAGGCTGGATATTGGAAGTTCTATGGAGACACACACAGCTTGGCAAGAGATAGGGTGAAATCAAAGATGACACCCATGTTATGGTCCTGAGCAAACAAGAGGATGGTGGCATTGTCAGAAGTGACAGAGAAAGTGGAAGTGGAAAGGGAAGTGCAGTTTGGGCCATATTAAGTTTAACTTGACTGAAACAGCCAGTTCTACAGACAGAAAGGGGCCTGATTTTCTGTCATCCTGCACCTAGCTTAGGCATTAACGCCAGTGCATTATAAGAGTAATATGCTACTAAAGCAGAGTAGCGGAGCTTATATTTACTTTGAACTGTGGTAAATGCCTACAAAGGTGCAAGACAAAAGAAAACAAGGTCCAAATTCTGGATTTTATTTTACAATTAAAAAAACAAATGAGTTCACTTCTTTTAGCCAATAGTGCTGCTAGGAAGAGCTTAACAGCAATGCTGTATTTAGCTAGGAGACGGAGAACCAGGCTAGTATGAAAGTTCTCTCCCAGCATTGTCATCATCCACACTGCGCACAGCATTGTACTGCAGCCAGCGCTGCCTTCCTGGGAGAGAACATTTTCGTGATTATCTAGTTATCAAGTGTGTGTTGGGGGGCAGAGAGAAAGAGACAAGCCTCAGTGCAGAGCCGACATTACATTGCCAAGTTCACTGCTACCAGGGCTGAGTCTCTCATTCACACCTTTTGACTTTTGAGCAAGTCATTTCAATTTTCCCACTGGAAAATCCTCTTTGGGTGGGTGAGTGGGTGTGTCCAATTTCTCATTTTGGTTCCTCTAATGTGCTTGGGATTCCAGATTCCTGACTGGATCTTTACAACAATCAAACAACAGGTTTAATCCTACTTTAGATGCTGGGCTCCCTGGAGCCTGGACAGGACTTTGAAAATTAACTCAGTGCATTGTGAATTTTTACACAGGACAGACCTGATCAAAGACCAGGTAGTTTACAAAACTGACTAGCATACCTGGATTTAAGGAGTTCTCTAGGAACCTGGGACATCATAATTTCAGTTTTCATGTTAAATTAACACTGTACATTCTCTCATGGAAACTCCCTTTTCTATAAAACATCTGAGGTCTGTGGAAGAGGCCATCTCATTGTCTGCTGCATGAGATTATTTTATTATTATATGGTTGTTGCACTTAAAGGAACAACATTTTAACCGCTGCAAAGTATAACAGAGTACCATGCTCATGTATACATTTTATGTATAGGAACTTAATTGTGTGGGAAAGTGAAAATACTGCCGTGGACTAATATTTTTTAAATCACCCCAACTATGCTTTGATTTGCTCATCTGCTGCCCTATGACTGAATCGGGTATCGGCCAGATTCAGTCATCTTTTATTATTAGATATTTATACTACTAGAGCACTTGGAGGCCCAGTCCGGCTCGGGACGCTGTACAAACACAGAGGGAGACAGAATCCCTGCCCTGAACAGTTTAGGTAACTTTAACGTGAGAATCCTGACTGGGACAAGACCAGGGCACCGACTCTGCAGCTAAGCTTATTTTAATATGTAGGATAAATATTCCTGCACCTCTTTCTGGAAGCACTTTTTGTTGAGGTCCGGTGAGTGGATCCTGTGAAATGCCCCAAATTGGGCCTCCCTCTGCTGGCCCTAACTGCAGCCAGCTAGTGCTCTTATGTTGAATAAGATATGGTCCTGTTCTACTAAGAGGCTCAGCAGCTGTCCACGTGCTGTAGGTTCTGATGTTCCTCAGAACATGGGCAGGAATTTACAGGTGAGGGGTAAACACCTTGTTGTGGACACGCTTGAGGTGTGACTCTAATGCAGCAGTCCCTATGTGTGTCCCAGGCTCATGGCTCCACCAAAGACATCTACAACCCCCCCTCCTGCTCCTTCTCCACCTCCTACCATAACGCCTAAAGAACGTTCACGTATGTAGATTTGCGGAGTTCACATGACCACATGCTATTTTTAATACAGGACCTCTGCCCAATTCAGTGCACAGGTTGGTTAGGGAATAAGGCAGGGTTGGGTCGACACCTACGGACATTCATCCCTTGGTCCTTTTTTGGTCATCTCTCCCACATCGAACATAGTTACATTCTGTATTTGGCCACAAACTGATTTCAGGATTTAAATCAGAGGCTAATCACTAGCACACAGGGCCAGATTTTCAGCTGGCCTAAATTGGCATGCATGGAAGAAGCTCCTGATAAAAACCCACAAAGCTACCACATTGTCTTCCTTCAAATCCTTCCTTAACACACTCATGCCAAAAACCTCAATGGTTAGGCAGCTGGTGAGGTATAACCACTGCTGATCTTGCTGATCATAATCATCTCATTCTTACCTTCTGTTCCTCTCATTGGTTTTGTGTATCCAGTTGCTGTCTCCCATTTAATACTTAAGACTGTAAGCTCTTCGGGACAGAGACTGTCTCTCTGTATATCAATAGAGCACCGAGCAAAAGGAGGCTAGCACCTTTATGTAATAAAATAATATATGAAAATAATAATCCATCCCAGTCAATGAAGCTAGAATAATCTACACCATTTGAAGACCTAGCCCACAGTATGTGATAAGCAGGGTAAACAAGATCATAAAATGATGTTCAGAACTTAAGAGCAAATACTTCACGTGACTTAGTTGAGAAGCTGCTATCATACTTTTTTTTGAGAGAATAGGTAGGTGAGGTCCAATGAAAGACATTTCCTCCCCTACCTTGTCTCTCATTTCCAGGGACCAATATGGCTACAACAATGCTGCATAATACTTTTTAACAGTAGCCCTTTCTCTACTGTAATTATATATTTAGCAGCACATGACAGAAAAAACATTTCATGATTCTGTCAATCTCAATAATTAACACTTTCCGTAATTATGTCTCTGTTATTTGGAAATGGTATTTCAAAGTGTGTAAGCAAAAAGAATAGCACTGAACTGTGCTGATTTATAACATCAATAATATGTGCTTCATATACTTATCTTAAAGATTTAGGGCTCTATTTTTCCCTACCTATGCAATGCAAGACACCATGCAACTAGCGATTTACTACACTAAGATTCCTTCTATTCTGTTTTCAGGGTCTGAATACTAGAAGGATTCTATACACCCAGCTCCTTTGCCCAATGAGAAAATGGACATAAGAAATTGCATTTACTCTGGCTATGGAAACGTTATTCTTTCCAGGAGGGATAATAAAAATAGATTCTTTCACTCATTCCTTGAAGATGCTATCTTGCCATCGGTTTAGAACCAAACCAAGAACAAAGTTTTACTTGGCACCCCTATCCCTCACTGTTCTCTGATTTCTTCTGGAATTTTTCCCCCCTCACTCTTGGATAACAAAGTTTCATACCATAAGGATACTGGTATGGTTGCACACTGTTAACGTTTTATTCTTTATCCACATTGGTAAAATCTTTGCCATTACTCTGGAGTTTATTAAGTTCTAATTACAGAAAGTTTTTTTATTCTTGTCAGAAGATATTTTGCTAGGTTTCATATGCCTGACTGAAGGACGATGGTCTGATTAGATATTAAAAGGATATATATTCCCCATTCTCCTGATGCATTTTAGCCCTGTAAGAATTCCATGAGTGAATTTAGTAGCTCTGGAATGTGGCTGACTGACAGCACCACAGCCAAAGTGCTCTCTAGAGGTAATGGCGTGACTTTCCCCTCACATGGCTGTCCATGCTGCAGAGACCACCTGTGTAAATAAGAGGGTAAGTTCTGTTATCTCCAGTTCAGTCTGTGCATTTTGTCCTTGACCTCTCTGCTAAGACTGTCAACACACTTATGGTGGTTAATTATTAGGATGGGTTTTATGATGTGGATACTTACTCACTAGAAACAACAAATTTATTTTCATACATATTACTGAACTGCCATCAGACGATAATTTCCTTCAGCCACTCCAGGGTGTGGCTGGTGTCAAACAAGTGACAGAGCTGAAAGGCTTTGTACTGTAACCAATTACCAGCTTCCTGACTCATCCAGTCTCTCTCCACATTTCTACATTTGTGTGTCCTCATGCAGTTTCCTTGAAAATACATACACATGCATGCACGCACACACACACATACACACACACACACACACACACACACACACACAAACAGGAGCACAGGGAGTACCAGATACTTTGCATGTAATAGTCTACCTAATGTTGCACCTGGGCTGACTGAGGAACATGGAGGGCTAATAACTGCTCCATGTCACACAGTGAGTCAGCAGCTCAACACTGGAATCCTGGCCTGGCCCTACCAGGTTTTCAGTCCTTTGGTTCAAGGCAACTGAAATTAGTGCATGCTCCACTCCCAGAGAGGAATAAGGGTAACTGAGGCCTAGACACACCATAATTTAAGGCTCCCCAGAAGAGTCATTGTCCTCCTGTGACATTCCAGGGTACAATCCAGACTAATGAGTAGTTGTGTCACCCCTGCCCTCTAACCTGGGGTACCCTTTACAACACCTCGCTGCTGCAGCCTCCGGCTTGAACTGCTCACAAACAGCCTCCAACATGTAAGTCACTCCCAGCTGTGTTTGCATGTGTGCTGCAGCCAGCCGGCCATACCGTGGCTCTTACCAGCCTTGGTTATACTGCAGGGTGACCCCAACACACCCCCACTCCCAGATTTCCCCCAAAAAACGTATGTCTGTGTTATTACAATACATGTGCCCTGGATTACACTATAATACCACATGTGATACCCGTCACAACATGCAGCCTCCTCTTACCATAAATCAGTCTAACTTCTTGTTACAGTTAGTATTCCCTGTATTTATTTTTGCTTGTATAGCCCTTCCCACACTTACTCCCCGATCTCCCTCAAACAGAACCCTCTCCCCTCCTTGCTACAACTAGGTGTGCCACTCAGGGGCAAATTAACCTTCTTGCCAAGCAATTAGAATTGCCCAACTCCCAGACCACACACTAAGCAAAGAAAAGGTGATGTGTCAAGGAGTCTGGGAGGGTGAGGAGGTAGGTGATTTAGCTATGAGAATGTATATATTTCACTAGCTCACAGTATACAAATCTATACATCTGCTTAATAGGAGCTTGCCTTTTTTGTGGTGTAACTCGTGAAGTGACCCTATAGCAGGTTTTAAGTTGAACTATATAGCATCCAGAATATAGGGGAAGATGAACAAACATTTCATCTGCTTTTCTTTGGTCGGTATCATCATTCAGACAAAGCCCATGCTCAGAGATATGCCATCCATGTCATTTCCCCCTGTATTCCTCTAGCCGTTAGATAACAAAACCCGAAGCACTGAGCATTATGTAGGGATAACCTCAGCTGGCCATTATAGAACCATCGCATTGTCACAATTCACATCTAACACTAATGGTTTTAAACATGATTTTAAAGGTTAAAGAGCACGGAGGCAGAGACAGCTTTAGAAAACAGGTTTGCTTCGCATGTCGACAAGCCTTTGGAAATGGCAAGCATGCAAATGGCTCTCTCTGTACACAGTGGTACAATACATGCTTGCGAACCATTTGGTAGTTTTGAAATATTTCTGACGCAATTGGTTGGATTTCTTTTCATCCAGTTACAAAGAGTGCAAAAGGTAACCACATGTTCTCGCTCATTGTGCTACATCCCATATTAAAAGAAATGCCTCCATCTTATTTCTAGTTTACTGATAAATACAAGTTAGTCACTTTCCTTAATATTAAACTGCAAATGCTGTTAAATGCGCCATTAACAAAATGCATGAACTTTTTAATGTGATTAACATGGTCATAACTATCTGATGTTTCTTGCTGATTGAATCTGCCACTTCTATTTGCCAGGAAAATAAATAACACATGTTTACTGTCTTTCTAAAAGGTTCCTATTTATTTTGTGGTCATTTCCCACTTACAATATTTCCAGCTTAATTTAATAAAACAGCTTTTTACATGGATTTATAAAAAGCTCTTATTGTACATTGTCTTCAAAATATTTTGCCTTTGAGCCATGGGCTTTTATTTGTAGGAACAACCAACCACCCTGTGTGTGAGGGCTGTATTACTCCAAATTAAAAAGAGAAACAGCTGTATGTTTTACAGATGTCTATAGCACTTAGGCTGGATATTGCTGGAATCTTTGCTTCTCTCCCTCTCCCTGAATTTTGTAGTTTTTATCATGAAGGAAAAACATAGATGAAAGCCAAAATATACAGGGTTTCCTCTCAGTGCACGCCTTCAGGCCCTGATTCAGAATCCGTCCTTATTCAGCAAAGCACTTATACCTGTGAGTATCTTCAAGTACATCCTTGGATTTAAGCATGTTTAAATGTTTTGGTGAACTGTGGCCATCATTTCTAATACATTTAACAGCAGCAACAAAAAATTATCCAACTGTTGCCAACTCCTATGCTTTTATTCCAAGCATCACAATATTTTTATTGGTTTTTTTTCTTTATGCCCCAGCTGCTGAAGTCAAGTTATTACTTGAGAGTCTCAGCTTCTTTAAAAGGGGTTGGTAGGTTTCTAGTCCTCATGGTTGGGGAAAAAGCTTCGAAAGAGTGAAGTGAGCATAATCTAATGGCTCAGAAACAAGAAAGCAAATAGAGATTCCCAACTTTTATTTGACCTAAAAATGTCTCATGCTTTTTTTTTTTAAAGTCAACCATATGACTTTGGGGTCTGCTCAGTGTCTGAATGCTTGGTTTTCACAAGATTGTTTCCCTCAGTGAGACAACTCTATTCAGTGCATTCCCAAGATTCTTTAAAGGCTCAGAAGCCATAAATGAGTGTTAAGGCTCAATCCTGCTTTGCAAAGTGAGAATGCACACTGATTTTAGACCACCCGCCCTAGGACATACCCACCCAGGCACAGTGGCTGATGTTAGAAGACAGCAGTGTGCTCTCACATAACGATGAGCAGATTTGAGCCCTAAATCCGGAGAACTCACCAGCTGCCCCGAGTCAAAAAGAAACAGAGACAATGCACAACTGAAATGGCAAGTCATGGGATAATTAAAACATTTGTGACAGTAAACCAAAGAAACAACAAACAAACAAATAAATCAGAGAGCCATATGCTCCCATGTGCTGCATGTCGCACAGCAAAGAGCCAGTCCAACATAATAGAGACCTGCCCCCACACAGCCAATGTCAGTATGATGCCTTTAGGTGGAAAACAATAGATCTGGCAGTACACAGGACACCCCCAGTTTGGTTATATAAAAATAATATGGACATGTGGCTTGGGTAGAAGTGGGTGGAATTAGAAGGTGAATCATTTACACTGTTGCATGAGAGGCTCATGGGATAGTACTAAACAATGACTGTAAGCTACAGCAGCACACATCTAATGCTATTTCACATAGCAATGCATGTTGGGCCAAATTTTCCACTGCCATACTGACGACCAAACTGAGTGTGGGACTAGGCTATGACGTACCTAGGGTCCCACAATATCCCCTCTGGTTTAAGGGCTGTATGCATCTTCATAACCAGGAAAGCTGGTGTTTATCACAAGATTGGTTTTGTGTCAATGGTATTGTACATCTCACTGCTGCTCTGCTTTGACGAAATCGGAGGCTTTTGCGGCATGTGCTCTCCTACTCATTGACAACACTAGCAGAAAGTGTATTTTAAAAAACTCAGGTTCTTTTGTGACTGATTGACAACGTTGCTATATGCTTTGTTAAAGATAATGATTGAGGAAAGAAAAAAAAAAAGAATCTCCAGAGGACACTTTCAATTTTAGAACCTGCACCAAAATTCATTGAAATGAAGGGAAACACTATTAGTTAAACTAAGAGAAATTCACTAAACTATGCAACCTTTTCGACGTGGAGACAAGGGATTCCTTCAGATGCCTTACAAGTCTTGGGATTTTTAGATGGCTTATTTTCAGTTCAGGCACTATATGTCTGTGTGTGATAGTCATGCCACTCGTGTACATTCAGCTTGCATTGCTGGGGTTTAGTGCTGGTCATTTACACTGACTGCACATCGTTTTATTAAAACATGGATGTTTTTAAGGGAGTAATCCATTCTCGGTTATGTATGTTATGATTTTTTTCCACTGGCTATTTACACAGTATTTCCAAGAGCTGAACATCAGCTTATTTGAGCTCTGCTAAGACCACCTTCTAAGTGGTAAGAGCCAACTTAGTTTTCAGTAACAGCTCACTCATAGGACTCCGGGGCTACTTGAGCATGACTGCTCATGATAAACTATCTGACTGCCTATGCACAGACCTCAGTTTGAGCAACTGAAATTAACCAGACGTATTTTAAATAAGATGGATTTAAACCATTTTCTTTCTAGTACAAAGGACCAGCTCTGTATTCGTTAAGTTACTAAAACCTCTATTTTTATTATTAAATTGTTGTCATGTACAGTGTATGCTATTTCACTGCAGATATCCAAATTGCTCCTGCCATAGTTAAGTAAGATTAAATTGTGTGTCTGATTGAGGCAGGTACTGCAATATGTTATCAGTGGATGCCAAAGAGGTCAAACAGCACTGAGATCCTTTACTATATGCTTATCTCATTTTTTTTTTAATTTTTTTGAGCAAGTTGTCATCTTTGACTATTGCATAATAATGTGAAAATGTGGAGGGTCTCAATGTGTTGGCTGCTAGTCAGTGGCTTAAGGAGAAATGGACCCTAAAAATTGCATCACACTTTTTGTAAAGTGCTGTGAAATCTTTTAGGATCTAAAGCTTTAAATGCTCGGATCCCCCATTTTACATGGTGGTCCATTTGCTGCCTCTCCAACCCTTTGTCTAGATTGCAAGCTTTCTAGGGCTGAGACTACTACTAGGTGTATATGCAATGCCTAGCACTCAGTTGAGGCCTCTTGGGGCTACCTTAATACAAACAAATAATAATGATGAGCTATTATTGTTATGGAATCAGAATTAGTCACAGAATAAGAATTATAGTCAGGATTCAGATTGGCTAACGCAATTTGAGTAGCGCCTAACTCCTCAAGTAGCCCAGCTGAAATTGATGCAACTGCTGAAGACTGAATAAGGGTATAAGGTTCTGGCCCTCTATGAGCAATCATTTGTCAGATAGAGGGTTTGTACTGAATGGAATCCCACATGTTTTAGGTACTGTGGGGTATAAGAAACAGGACCAAGGGCTCAGTGCACTTCCCATTGGCTTCAGTGGCCTATAGAACAGGCTTGGGGTAACCAGAGGCACTGCAGAGGTTAAAATAAATTATCCCCCCCCAAACTAAAAATGAAAATAGAGTTAAGAATAACGTTTCTGCTGTGACCTGGAACTTTTAGTCACCCAGGGCCAGATCCAAACCAGACTGAAATCATTAGCAGTCCTTCCATTAACTTCAGTGAGCTTTAGGTCAGGTCACTATCCTTATTTCTCTCGGGGATTACTGTTCCTGGCTTGCATATTAGAGGAATTTTTAAATGCAAACAAATTTAGGAGGGTTACAAAGTCCTCAATAAAGTTGATAAATTAGGGATACCAACCCACAATAACTTTTAATTAATGTGTATATGTGACAGCAGTCTCTGCCTCCAGCTGTTCACCATACATTAGAGCTGGACAAGTTATTCACCTAACTGGGTGCCCAGCTGGGCCCAAAAACAGCTATGGGGAGGGCGTTCTTAAAAAGTTTCACAGGTATAGATTTAAGGGGCTTTTTATCAATCAACAAATACATAAATAAATAGAAATGTTTTATATAGAGTTTGGCATGTGCATACAGTTAATGATCAGCACAATCAATAAATTCAGGTTAGCTAATCAATGAACTGTATTTGTCAAATTTGCCTCTTCTCTTTGCAAATTGATCAAAGTTATTCAGACCTTGTTTGTGTTAAATACTACTGGTCAAATGATTGTTAACATTTGGGCTTGTTCACTGACTGCTTGTAGTGAATAATCAGTATTCTATTCTTTTTTTATTCACGTTCATATAATAGAAAGTTAGGGCTGGAAGGGACCTCAAGATGTAACCTAATGTACCCCTCTGTACTGAGGCAGGACCAGGTAAACTTAGAGAATTGCTGACGGGTTTGTCTAACCTGTTCTTAAAAACCTCCAATGACGGTGATTCCACAATGTCTCTTGGAAGCCTATTTCAGAACTTAGCTATCATTATCGTTAGAAAGTTTTTCCTGATATTTAACCTAAATCTCCCTTGCTGCAGATTAATCCCATTACTTCTTGTCCCACCTTCAGTGAACTTGGAGAATAATTGATCATTGTCCTCTTTATAACAGCCCTTAACAGAAATGACAACTTTTAGGTTATGGGCCCCTCTGTCTTCTTTTCTCATGACTAAACATGCCCAGTTTTTCTAACCTTTTCTCACAATTTAGTTTTCATTTTTGTTGCTCTCCTCTGGACTCTCTCCAGTTTGTCCACATCTTTCCTAAAGTGTGACACCTAGAACCAGACATAATACTCCAGCTGAGGCCTCACTACTACCAAGTAGAGCGGGACAATTGCCTCTTGTGTCTTGCATATGACACTTCTGTCAATACAGCCTAGAATGATAGACTGATATTAGCCTTTTTTGCAAGTGCATCACATTGTTGACTCTTGCAATTTATGATCCACTATAACCCCCAGATCCTTTTCAGCCTAGCTAGTCATTCCCCATTTTGTAGCTGTGCATTTGATTTTTCCTTTCTAAGAGTAGTACTTTGCACTTGGCTTTATTGAATTTCATCTTGTTGATTTTAGACCAATTCTCCAAATTAACAAAGTTCTTGCAATACCCCCCAACTTGGTGTCAGCCGCAAATTTTGTAAGCACATTCTCCACTCCATTATTCTAGTCATTAATGAAAATATTGACTAGTTCTAGACCCAGAACAAACCTCCACAGGACCCCCCCTAGATCTGTTCCCACAATCTGACAGTGAACCATTAATAACTATTCTTAGTATGGTCTTTCAACCAGTTCCGCAACCACCTTAGAGTAATTTCACCTAGACCACATCTCCCTAGTTAGCTTATGAGGATATCATGTAGGACTATGCTAGGAGCTTTATTATAATCAAGATATGTCACGTCTATAGCTTCCCACATCCACTAGGCCAGTAATCATGTGCAAGAAGGAAATTAGGTAGGTTTAGCCATAATTTGTTCTTGAAAAAGCCATGCTGGCTATTCTTTATAATCCTATTATTGTCTACACGCTTACAAATTGAATTGTGCAATAATTTGTTCCAGTATCTTTCCAGGTATCAAAATTAGGCTGGTTGGTCTATAGTTTCCCTGGTCCTCTTTGTCCCCCTTTTAAAAAAAAGGTACAGTGTTTGCCCTTTTCTGGTCCTCTGGGATTTCACCTTCCCCCCATGAGTTCTCTAAGATAATTACTAATGGTTCAAGATTGCTTCAGTTAGCTCATAGAATGAACTTCATCAGATCCCTTTGACTTGAATACATCTAACATATCCATATAGTCTTTAACTTGTTCTTTCCCTATTTTGGCTTGCAGTCCTTTCCCCATGTTGTTTATATTAATGATATTAAGTATCTGATCACTATTAACCTTTTTAATGAAGACTGAAACAAATTTGACATTAAACACCCCAGTCTTCTTGCAGTCATTTGTCATTGGCCCTTCTTCCCTGCTAAGCAGAGGACCTATACTTTCCTTTGTCTTTGTTTTGCTTTTAACGTATTTATAGAATCTCTACTTACTGCCTTTTATGTCCCCTGAGAGGAGTAACTCATTTTATGTCTAATCTTTCGGATTTTGTTCCTCCAGGCTTGTGCTATTCTTTTGTACTGATCCTTAGCAATTAGTCCATGTTTAGACTTTTTGTAGGATTGCTTTTTAATTTCCAGGTAATTAAAGAGCGCCTGATGGAGTCACATGGGCCTCTCACTAGTCTTCCAATCTTTCCTTCACATCGGGATAGTTTGTTGTTGTGCAATTAATACTGTCTCTGAGAAATTGTCAGCTCTCCCATAGTCCTTTTTCTCTTAGATTTTCTTTCAAGGGAACCTTACCTACCAGTTCTCTAAGTTTGTTAAAGTCTGCTTTTGGGGGGTTCATTGTCCTTATTCTGCTGCTCTAACTCCTTCATTTCCTTAGAATCATGAAATCTTCATCTGCCTATGAATATTGCAACATTACATACCATGCCCATCACCATTGCATCTAATGTTCAGAATTCACTATTCAAACTGTGTTTTGTCAACCAAGTCATATGGCGTAGTTTTTGTTCAGATGACCTAAAGTGATCACTTTTAGTGGGAATAGGTTCATTTGCTGATGAATGCCCTACTTCAGTACTTGCCTAAACATTCATATAGACAAAACATGGTCTTACAATGCTTTCTGACAGGTAAACAGAAAGTGGTCAAATCTTTATTGCAGTTCGGCTTTCAGAAGTGTGTTCGTGAATAGTTTTATCCACCTCTACCCTCAGGCATTCAATGCCTGTTTTCCCCTTTGGATTATTTCTCTCCTTATACCAACCTCCTGGGCCCAGTCATGCAGTCCTTATTCCAACCAAAGCCCCACTCATTTTGCCTATATGAGGACTGCAGCACTGGGCCCCCAGTTCTTTAAAAAAAAAAAAAAAAACGTTCCTGAGCATTGCAATACCACTTATACTGTGCAGTCCATGAAAGACCCAGTAGTGCTCCCATTTAAATCAGTGGGACTTTTAGCAAGAGCACGCCTGGAATCCTTAACCTGACTATTGCTTTAAAACAACGGAACAAGACACCAAACAATGGAAGGCAAATTTTCATGAACTGAGTTCAAAGACTAAAATAAAATGGAGTTAGAAATTTACAGCTTAATGTTCTTTAAGTTAGCAGAACAAATAAACTCTGGGTTTCCTTATTGACTGTTAACCACAACAACCTAAGACTTACTCCATTTCATCTTTGTTCATTTAATATTGGGATTTTCTTTTTATTTTATTGACCTGGAAACATCCATTTTTTCTGGCTGGAGTTTATTATGTAAAGAAAGCATAAAAGGACTCATTACTTTTTAACTACTAGCAGAGAAGGGAACAGAATGTATGTATTATTTTCCATAAGCACAGCACTTGGTAACACTACTATTTCAAACTATGCATTATTAGTATCCAGAGCTACATGAAACAACCTATATGTAATATAATTTATCTAATGTCTCCACCCAGTTAGCTAAAGAGCTGTATTTTTATAGCATGGAAGTGAAGATTCAAATAATTTTTTAAAATTCTTTTCAATATATTATTGTAAACCAAATGTCTGGTTTGTATCTGGGCCTCAGTTCAGCAAGGCACTTCTGCATGTGCTTAACTCTCATTGACTTTAAAAGTAAGCATCTGCTTAAGTGCTTGGATGAAGATGGGTGGACTTAGGCGTAGGCTTACTGTGCTTTGCTGAACTGACACCTTAATCCTGAAGGGAGGTTTTCAGAGGCATAAAGGAGAGTTAGGTATCCGAAGCCTATTGACTTTGCGTGGGAGTGGGGCACATAACTGCTTTCTGTGCTGTTGGAAATCTCCCCCTAAAAGTCCAGCCCCCTTACTTTTGCAAGTCCTTGACTTTCACTGGAGTGCTTATGTGAGTCAAGTTCACTCAGGTGAGTAAGATTTTGTAAGGGGCTCTAGATATAAGTAAAAACTGGGCAAATAAAATACTTGATTAAACTAGTTCCTTCCCCAGCTTCCTTAAACAGGAAATTGCCATGTTTCCAATGTGTCTCTTTCGAATTGAGACTTCCAACGTATCTTTTTGAGACTGTCTAAATATTATCTATGTTTGAATACAAAATTCAAAAGGAATTCATTGTAACCACACAGTAATTGAACTAGTGGGTTAAACAGAGAAAGAGAGAGAACTTGCCTCAGGGCTTAGGGTCCTTGAATACCATCTTTACCAGAGACTAAACATTGCAAGCCACCCTGCTGGTAATGGATGGGCATTTTAAAGAGGTAAATGTTAAACAGTGATGAAGCATAATTGGAGCTGTTTGTTGTGCATTCATTGATGAAATGCCAGCAAAACTGAGTCAGTTCAAAATGACATGTTTATGTGACATCAAAGAGCCTCTGCTGAATTGACATTAGATCTGTGACAAATGTATACATTGGAGTCATGCTTGCCATTAACTTCTAGTTAGACCTTCTCTGCTTACTTTGCACTATAAAGAGAAACATTTGTGACTCTGCTCAAGCTGGTCACTTGGTAAACATGTACAATGTTGTGTTAGCAACACAGGCAGAGAAAGTGGTTGAAAAACGCTTCTGGGCCTACTCTAGTAAATATATATTCGCACATGGTGACTAAAGTGCTGCTTCTTGTTGCCTCAAGGAGAGACGCAGTCAGAGAGAGGAAAACCTAGCAGTACACTGCTGTGTGCTCTAGCCAAGTATTTGCAGTTTACACATTTAAAAAAAAAAACAAAACAAAAAACCTGGTTCCTACAGCTCCTCAGAAAATTCTTAGATTTGTTTTACTAGACACCAAAGATTGACCTGGAGAGGTCAACCAGATGGAAGGCAGAGCTTACACCGCGTCTACTGCTATAGCTGAGCCAATTACAGTTTCTCTGCTCTTTCTGGCCAGGTCACAGACACAGTCCCACAGGACTGATCGCTCACGTGCTGACCACATGAGCATCATTGCTAGATATTTTTTTTTTCAAAAAAGCAAAACATTGTGGTAAAAGTTATCCTTGATGTACAATCATATTTACTGCTTCTTCTGCTCACTAGCAAATAAATGTCACTTATTAAAACATATCCAGTATTCATGAGCATTTCATATTACTGCTTCTCCAAATTATGCCAAGATGAGAGGTGCAAGACCGACCCTGAGGTGCAGGGCTGCCATCTCTATTGCTGTATAGGTGTATCACCTAGTAGGTTATTTTATCTAACCTCGCATAATGACAGGTTTCAGAGTAGCAGCCATGTTAGTCTGTATACTCCTGTTCATTCACCCTGTCCACTGTGGTGGGAGGCAAGGGAGGAAGCGATCAACATTATCCTATTCAGGTGGGACTGCAGATGGAAGAGAAAACCACTAGGACTTGGGAACCAGTTTCCTATACCTATAACTAAAAGGCTGAGAGATGCAGTACAGAAGCACCAGCAGGACCTGAGACCGAAAGCACTGAGGTTAGCTGCAACAGTCAGAGGTGTTTGCTAAACAACAGCATGTGGACGGAAAGGCCTGGCTGTTGTATTACAGGTGCTCAGAATCTCTGAAAATCCAGCTCTAGTTAGTATTCTCTCTCCATTAGCTACCACTCTAGATATCTCCATTGTCAAGGTTAAGAAGTTTGCCATAGTGGCTAGCCAGCTAGAAGAGTGACCATCCCGCAGCAGCAAACTACATAAAGGTCTCATCTAATAATCTCCTCTTAATTTACCCTTCCAACCAATCAGCGAAATAAGTACGAAAAACACAACGCTTTGTGGTAAAAGTGACCCCTGCCATACTTCATCACTGCCAGTAATATTTAATGCTTCTTCTGCTTACTAGCAAATCGATAACATATTTAGGCCTAAGGGTGCATGCTGTGAATGGGGTGCTTGAGCATCTGTTTCCCCAGAGACTCTAACCACTTTTCCAGTGAAACAAGAGACTGGAGTATAGAGGAACAGCATTTTACCATTCCACTAATGCCTAGCTACAGTTCCAGATGGAGAGCAAGCAAGGTGCACTCAGGTTCACAATAAGTTTCAGACTGTTTATGGTGGGGGTCTGTACAGTTTTCAAATGGAAAGTAAATGAACAGCTCAGAATATACTGGGAACCTCAGTTGGATTCTGGGTTCGATTTAAACTAGTGACCTAAAAATGAAAGGTTCTAAGTCACATGACCAATCCCTTGAGTGATCCATTCCTTCTGACCTACAACATGTAAACTGACCTAGTGTGCCCTTGAACAAGTCCCCTAATGTACAATTCAATTTACCCAGCAAGCAATTAACAGTGGTGTCATAGGACTTAATTTATTAATAAGTTTCCCAGCATTTGCTGATGATCTGCAGATGACTTTCTGGTCACATGGTGCTAGCTCTCTCCTTGTTTCCATCTGAGAACGAAGCAGAACCAATGGTGCTCTGGCACCAGAGCTCACTGGTTACCATTGTCTGTGACTGCAGCCATCACCAATTCTTCTGCCTATAACAAGCCCATTGGCGCCACCTACAGCAGGTTTGAAGCAGTCCTTGGTATGGTCTTCTTTTCCCTGGCTCATACCACAGGCCTCCAGAAGAAATGACCTTTTGTTCAGTCTTTCTTCCTCTGTCACTTGCTCACTGCAAGCCCTCCCATCATTGTCTTCTGGTTCCTGACCCCCACTCTCATTGCTCAGTCCTACCCACATCACATCAACATCTCCACCCTTCCTTTTCCTGTCTCCTCTACTCCTGTCCTCCTTACAATTCCCCTTCTATTCTCTACCTCATACTGTCTGTCTTCCTTTTTACCTCTGGTGACCTCTCTCTCAGTCCGGCCCAAACTAGTATCCTTACTCTCCTCCTCTCTCACACACACATTCCTTCAGCCCTGCTCCTCAGGCTCTGCTCCTCCCAATTCTACAAGCCCTGCTTGATACACAGCCTCTTTCATCCTACTCCCTTCCTTCATGTGCTCTTCGGGCTACCACCTGAAGAGATAAGGCTTCTGTTATGCTCCTTGGTATAGTCTTCTCTCATTCCCTCTGATCTGAAGGCTGAGAGATCAGTGAAGGAAACCTCGTCTCCCCACACCCACGTTGTCTCATTTGGAATTCAGTTTGTCTATCTCTTCTCCATGGGAGTGACGGTTACATGCCAGCCCTGGTTCCCCATCCTCCTTTTCCTCCCAGAGAAGTATGAATATTTTAACAAGTGGCTCCCACAGAATCCTTTGCCAAAAACCTTAGATTAACAGCACCTCACTGGAAAATGGCAGACTTGTTTCCTGAAAAGTACACACTGCAGCCACCCTTGAGGCACAGTAGTGTTCATGGCCCACACTGCCTCCTTCTGGCCATCACAGAGTTCTGGTCTACTGGCCATTCCCATGCTATTGCCCCCTAGTCTGAGTGCAGGTCCTTTCCACCCTCCCCTGGAGACAGGTGCCACAGCGGTAAACATGCCAGGGGTTCTGGAGCACAGCGTAAAGTAGTGTGAGTTGAAGGAGGTGGCAATAGAGACCTTGCTAGAGGCACGACTGAAGTATCCTTCCTTTGGATTTTATTTAAATGCTGGTCAGGGGCCAGCTGAGTCAATTTGGCTTCACTTCTATTGTGAACAGTGAGAAGTGGTAACCATTTTGAAAGAGATTTTTTGTTAATGGCAGCTCTCCAGCTTCACTCAGGAATAGGAGATGGTAGCAAATTTGGAACAGAGACTTTTTTGTGTCAGGTCCTGGTGAAAAAGACACTTTCTGTTGTGAACAGGAATGACAATTAAGAATGACCATTAACCCTAAATATTTATATATCTTGAATTGAGAGTTCAGTGAGTTTTGTATCTATGGTTATTTTGAAGGGTCTCTATTGTCCCATTAAGAAGATAATTTGGGAGTTAAGATTAATTTTTAAATGGGTCCTTTAAGAAGTTTAGTAACTTGTAGCAGACACTTAACTCAAACTAATGAGTGAATTTGTTTGAAAATTCTCAGAAAATTTATTCTGTGCCCAAAGAGGAAGAGCAGCAAGTTTGTAGAGGATTCACTGGAGTCTTCATACATAACAAAGTGGTTAAATTCCTGCTGTAAGTGCTAGTCAGTGCAGCTTTTCACTATGGCATTATGAGCAGCACTTCCCGAATGTGCTGCAATGCCGTGGTACAAAGGGATGTAAAAAGGACAGAATTTCAGCCCTAACTTGGAATTCCTTTGCCTTTGTGAGCTTGTCATCCAGCTCTCTATCTGAACATGCTGCAGGTTTTTCTTCTTTGTGGTTCAGTAAATAAATAAAGAAGAGATTTTCAATCTGTGTTATATTATTTCTGTCTCCCATTATGTTTTATTCTTCGTTTCCTTTTTGCCTTTGCCAGCCACTGTCTTTTGTCTGGAAAGGAGGAAATGTAACTGGCAGCTGGCTACCTACACAGCCAAGAGATATTTCTTTTCAGTCAGTAAGTGATGACACTAACTTCCCCTCTAAGGGCACACATCTTCAAGTGCAAAAAAACCTCAGGTCTCAGAATTCTCTCTCAGCAATTTTGCATTTGTTTTGACTTTGCTAACCTTTCCTTTGTTTTTATGCATGCTTATGATTATCATATGCGGGGAATGTACTAAATCTAGAGCATATTGAAGGAAGGAAATTTTGTCACTGGAGTATATAACTCAGGTGACCAGATGTCCCAATATTATCAGGACCGTCCCGATATTAGGGGCTTTGTCTTATATACACAGCTATGCCCCCCTGAAAAAAAGTGTCCCAATTTTTCACACTTGCTGACTGGCCACCCTATACATAAACATGTGAATAAAATAACATATCATCTTATTTTCATTGATAATCTGTGCTGCAAATGGATTGATTAAGATTTCAAATAAAGGTATTTAGACGTCAGTTAGAGGAGGGATGGCCTTGGGGTTAAGGCACTGTTCAGGGACTCAGGAGATCTATGTTCAGTTCTTGGTTTTGCCACATGCTTGGACAGGTCACTTAATCTCTCTGGGCCTTGCTTCCCCATCTGTGAAATGGGGATAATACTCTCTCTCGCCAGATCTTTTGTCTGTCTTGTCAGAATGGCCTGGTTTTGCACTGTGATCTGTGCAGACAGAATGCATTGACTTTAGTGGGGCTCGGTGCGGGTGCAGCTGTCCACTTACACAGATGGCAATGTAGGATGGGATCCTTAGATTGTCTCTACGTACTTGTAGAATGACTATTACAGTAGGGCCCTCATCTTGGGTGGGGTCGGTCAGTTCTATGGCGATACCAACAGCCATTAACATTTATCAAGGGTTCATGAAGTACTAGAGTCTTGAAAAGATGCAGCAAAAATAAAACAGGTGTCCTTAGGCTGTTAATACTGAAGAACTTGTGTACTTAATATTAAATGGCTCCTCATTCTTCTTATAGTGGTTGTCATCAGAGACTGCAACAGTAGAGTTCTACTCTGGAAATGGCTTTGCAAAACTAGCATAAGGGATTATTCTATGCACTGACTCCATATCAGGTTTGCTCAGCTTACAATTAAAAAGGATGCTTGGGTTTTTTTTGTTGGGGTGTAAACTCACAGCTATAACAAAAAAAAAAACACACTGCCTAGAGACTGAAAAAAAATCAAGCTGTGTTCTGGGTCCTGCAGCATGTTAGTACCTGTTCAAGATACTCAGTGACACCTGTGCAGCCCCACAGCCAACACACTCCCCTCTCACTTATATCTGTGTGATCCCAGTGTCTACAAGCCAATGGTACAGGTGGAGCTGAAGGTATGATTTGGTCCTGCAGTTGGATCTTAGGCCCTGGTCCTGCACCACAGTCTACAATGGCAGGCTCTTGCACTGCCTCATAGAAGACAAGTCCTTGATTTTTCAGCCTAAAGATTATAGTAATAAGCTCTGAGATGCATTTCAATTCCTTGAGGATTATTGGAGGTGGTACACAGTACTGACTAACTCAATACTTGTGTATTGACAGTTTATGTCCTCTTATCACTTAGTATGACATTTTAAGCTGTCAGGCAAAGCCCAAGAATAGGCATGGGGAAAACTGTACAATATTGTAGAGATAGAGACAGGACACAGATCACTTGTATAGCCTAGCTGTGGTCACAGCACCGACTGCCTACACCGAGCTATGGTACAGTGAATCTACGCAGATCACAAATCTACTGGCCATTCCTGCAGGAATCCCTGTTCCCCCCATGCTCCTGTGTGGGGGGGAAGCTGCCCCAGATCTAGGAGCTCCCCCTCCTGGCTCATTTTCTATTTTCCCTGACAAATACTATAGAAACGTCACGTTCCTACTGTATTTTTCGACTTCTTCGGTGTGCAAGGGGCCACAGGACTTGGCCTAATGGGATTATTTACTAATGGGTTACAAATAATTGTGCATGTTGATATGTAATTGATAATATGTCTGTTGACATTGATTAAATAAGGAGTAAGATGTTGCCTGTTTTCTGTATGGCAGTTAGCCTATTAATTTCTGGCTGCCTGCAGTATCTTAGCATCTTGTAGGCTGAGGGACTGCCAGAAAAAAGCCTTCTTCAAGTGAATGAGGATAGCATGAAATGATCAGGTGAGGAATAGGCTTAAGAAATATCATTCAAGTTTGTCAAATCAAACACCAAACAAACAAACCAACCAACCCTCCCCTTCCATCCTTTCCCCCAGCCCATTAAATAGCCTCGATCCTGCTTGGAGAAGTATTGCCAAGGAAAGCAGCTTCTGAGATCAGGAATGTTTTGCTGAAGTTTGATTTCTTCCCCACAAAGCATGTCTGGTATTAGGTGTCTTCCAGGCCCAACTTTATATTTCCTTTCTAAGGACGCTCTGTGCCAAAGGCCATCATTTTTATTAGTTCTATTTACTCAGGTAATACAAATGTAATAAGACCAAAGGAAAGCAACAGATAACCGAAGCTAGTAGGGAGTTGATCAGTGCCTAGTCTGCGACTTGGAAGGGACTGAGAATATTGGTCATGCCAGTCTCTCTTACGCATTGGTCCAGGCACTCAGGGGTAAGTGGTTGCAGTGTGCCACGCTACTCATTCCCTTTAGCAGGAAAGCGGGGGCAAGGAATGGGGGGCAGCATTGCCATCACACTCAGGTCAGCAATGCTGAGCCAGCACTGAAGGTGCTGCAAGTTGCTGCTTGCTCCTAATAGAGCAAACAGGAGAAGAGCGGTAACACGGAACAGTAACTCAGAGGTGAGCCAGTGCCTCATGGGGCTAGTCGGGGGATGGAGCAGCCTTTGCTTGGAGCTACGCCCAAATTTACATTCTAGCCCTGTGTGACAGACATATCAAGCCCCTCAGCATGCTCAGCTATTACACAACGTGGGATGGTCACATGCCGAACAAAGTGATTCTACGCTTAAGACAGAGGCAGTCTCCCCTTGATACTCAGGTTCTGATCTTACAAACACTTAGTGTGTCCCAGCAGAAGAACGGATTTGTGTTAAGAAATACATGAACAAAATACAAGCAGCTGAAATCTGGCACACGGGAGGCAGACAGACACTGGCCTGCATAGTTAATGCTTTTATTTTTCTGTCACATAAGCAAGTGGTGTTTTCCCCCCTGGGTTCAAGCTTTTATTTAGCCTACAGGCAGCAGAGTCACAATTGCACAATGGAAAAGTTACAAGCTTGGACCTCTGGCTAATAAATACAGTATTAATGAACAGAAGCTAAAACAAACAGACAAGCACCGGGATGCTAAGTACCTTTAAAGCTGTGGAAGTAGCATGGGTGCTAAGGATTGTATATAAGTCCTTCATGAGGTACCAAGTCTTTTGATTACAATCATGAATGGCACTGTAGAGCAGGGAGAAAACCAGTGTATAGGCCAGTCTGTATCATTCTATTCTTTTTAGGATTAGTATAGTCTAAAACTACCGTACATTAAGCCACAGTTGGGTTCTGTCATGCTCCCATGAAGATAATGAACATTCTCCTTGCGTAACGGCTGCAGACTACTCACCAGCATCACTGATGCACCAGTTGCAAGGAGAGGCAGGTATCAAGCAGCACCTTGATAAATGGCCTTTTGATAAGAAAACAACTGTCCCTGGAAATTAAGGGCTGTATTCTGACCCCACTTTTGTTAGGGCAAAATGGCAGGGGTGGGGAAGGGTGGTAGAAGACCTTCCTTCTGCCTTCCTGTTCAGGAAGCAGCCAAAATCCTGCACCTTGCCCTTGTTCAGACAAGGGGGTGACATTAGCTCTGGACGTGCTGAAGGGCATAAGCTGGCCAAAGGCTTAACTTGACTTGTGGAAATGTTATTCTCTTATCGGCTTGTCTCTTACGTGCATCACACCCTGCTCCTTCCTCTCTGGCTATGCCACTAGCTCGCCCAACCACTTGTTCACTTCCCCTGCAACCATTTCTGTGCCTTCTTCCATGCTGTCCTGTGTACATAATGCCCTCCTTAATCTCAACCGCAAGACTGCTACCCTGTCCCCTTCCAGATATTTCCTCAGGACCCTCTTCCGCACCGGGGCCTTACAAATCAGTAGCCAACTAATCAAGGATAGACTGGGATGTAGCTGACTGCCATGTCTATCTATTCACATTGTTTAAAAAAAAAATTAATGTTTATTGATTGCATCCCTCTCACTCTTATCTTCCAAGTGCTGATTGTTGTCTTAGATTGTAAACTGCATGGAATAGGGACTGTGGTCTTACGTGTTGTAAAGGGGCTAGCTGGGGCTCGACCCTCTCTGGGGCGGTGGGGAGCCACACCGACTCACTACACACAGTTGAGGTTTGGGGAATTAGTTCGGCCGTGGGAGTCTCCCTCAGTAGCCCTTGCGGTAACTGAAATAAGCACCGTAAGCCCGGGCCCCAGGGCAGGGCAGGGCAACAGTGAGTCAGGCCCTCAGGCAGGGGCGGAGCAGTAGCGCAATAATAGCAGAAAGCCCAGTCCCTAGGTCAGGGTGGGGCAACAATGAGTCAGGTGCTCAGGCCCCCAGGCAGGGGTGAGCAGCAGCAGTGCGAATGTAGCCCTAAGCCCAGGCCCCCAAGGACCTGGGAGAGGGGAAGACGGCCACCCACGAGGTGGGTGGCAGGGGGGACGCGGGCCCTCCCACTCCACTGCGTCCCAGCCCAGGGCCCTAGCAGCAGCAGCAGACCCGCTGCTGTGCCAGTGGGGATCCTGGCCGCAACACGCTGACATAGACACTGGCAGTGCTGCGGCCAGACTAGGGTCGGCTGCCCCCGGGCTACTTCCAAACTCCCCCTCAGGTAATACCTGGGTCACAGTGGCATCCTCTGGGGGGTCCAGCATGATGGGTTCCTCGGGGTAGCAGGCGTGGGGCAGGCCCGGCAACTCCTCCGGCTAGCGGGCCTGGGGGAGGCCCAGCCAGTCCTCGTGTGCACCTAGGGCCGCAGGGCCTTCCCGGTCACGGGCTAGGCTGGAGGCATCTGGCCTCCCCAGCGGCTGTCTCCCCAGTGAGTTCAGAGGTCGAGCCTTTGTACTTCTGGGGCGCCGCCTGACCCTCTGAGGGGTGGGCTCAGACTTCCCTAGCTCCACCCACTCTGGCATCCGAAAGGGCTCGTCCCTTTCCGGGGTGGCGGGGAGCCACACCGCCTCACTCCAATATTCAGACAGTACCTAGCACAACTAGGGTCTTTGGGCACCACTGCAGTAGAAATAATACCACCTCCTAAGGTAACAGCAGGATTCGCCCTACACGCGCATGCAGAGGGCGCCAGTTGCTGGCTTAGGTCACTATGTGGACTACCCACCTTTGGGGGTGACAGTGCCAGGGGGACTGCAGCCGCAATGCCCGCTTCTCTGGAGGTCAGTGCTTGGAGCTTTGACTCCACCTCCCTACACACTGGCTAAGCCCGTTGAGCTGGTGCACAAAGCCAAATAATCTGCACTAGGGAAAGGGATGATACAGATTAATTCCCCACCTGAAGCAAGAGGAGAACCAAGACCAAATTGTGACTGAGTTATAGCTGGGTCTTCCTGGGGCAGCACAGCTACATGGTGCCCCTTAGCGCGCGCGTGCGTATGTAAGCTCTGCCATAAAAAAAACCCACCCCAAAAGACTGGTTTGGGTTTTTCTGGTTCTTGGTATTTTACTAAGAAATCTTGTTCAAAAAGTGGATGCGACTGATATTTATACCTTTTATTTGCCTCCAGAATGGAGCTTGTAATGGCTATTCCACACCTCCAAATAAATACGGCCTTTACTTTTTAATTGTTCCATGTACAACTCCCCTAAGCCCTTGAACTCTTTGTACACCTATGTTGATACACGATGGCTTTTCTATCTAGTATCAACCCAGAAGGCAAAGTCTCAAAATAACTCTGGTATGTGCGTAGAGAACACATTTAAAATAAAACACTCAGTTGACAGTTCAAGCCTTGCAGCACTTGCCAGTGGATCTTCTCCAAGCAGGAGGTGTTCCAAGTCAGCATAGCACATGGCTAAGATAGCCTGCTTTCCATATTGTATTATCAGAGCATCTTCCAAAAGCTTTCCCACACAACAAAATGTCACCAAGGTGGTTTTACTCCAGCCTCTATATCGCAGGCTGCAGCTACAACTGGAGTTACTGCACTGTTGGCAGTGGAAGCTATCACTGACAAAGTACAGTTTGGGATCAGGCAAGCAAAAACTTTCACTGGCAGAGCTGCTTACTTGATACTGCGTACGTCTGTCTTTCAGACCAGATTATTTTTGCAAGATGAACACAGACAGTTTACAGCAGCATTTTTGGCTTGAACTTGTCTAGTCTTTAATGGCCCGGTTCTCCATCCCGTCACACCATGTTTACACTGATGTTAAGCCAATGAAATTGGAGTTACATTGACATACAACTCACACAGAAGAGTGGGGAGTTAGAGTCAATGTAACAATGCAAAAATGGCACCTTCTTAACTGTGTCGGGGTATCCCAGTTCACTATGTGGTCCCCAAATCCCATGCATAAAAGGTGGAAAGTCCCACTTGCTCCTTTCCACATCCTTTGGGGAAGCAAGACTTAACCGCAGAAGTAGATACCCTACTCAGACATAGCACCAATGATTTTATTTGGGCAGGGACCGTTCGGGGGGGCCCTTTGGGGAATCTTACAATACTACAAACAGACCAAGTCCCCAATGCTTAAAAATGCAGAGTAATGCTGTCTTACCTGACAGAGTCCAGACCCAGAATAGGGTACTTCCTTCTCCTTGTGATGGTCACTAGTATTCGGGTGTGGTGCAAACCTGAAGTAGTGAATCCTAGTCTGCTGTATCACAAGGCATCTACCGTGCACAGGTCTGGGCTTCCCCACTGGGGGGTGGGCTGCTCTTCCAGCTCAACTGCAGCTGTATCCAGGCCTGCCCCCTGGATCAATCCCCAAGCCACAAGGTCAAGCTATATTTGGGCCTGCTTCCCTCCCCACCAGCAGTAACACTTGCTCACTGCCTAAACCCTCAGCTGTCTCTCAGTATTGTCCCTGTGGCAGCCAACTGGCTCTGAGGTAACCAGGGGACTGGCAACCAATCACTTAGGCATGGCTGAGTTCTGCTCTGGAGTGGTGTTCCTCTCCTCCAGTGAGGAGGCACGGATGTAGTAGGTAGTCTATGGGGGAATTTTCTCCCAATCTTCTAGCCAACCAGAGGTCTTGGGCAGATTCCCTCTCTGCCCACCTCCTATTTTATAAGGTCCATAGTGAGGTAGGGCTGGCTCTTCCACATTAATGCTATGTGCATGTGGAGTGAGGGCTCTATAATTTGTCTGTTTCAGAATCTTATCTGCTCCCTTTTTGACAAAAAATAATCAGATTTTGCTACATGTTCCCCATGTTAGCACCGTATGGGCAGCACAGCTGTGGGGAGTGAGCAGAGTTCTATTCCTCCATGTGCACCTGCAACAGAAAGATTTACTAAGTTCCAGTCAGCTACACCTGGGCAACTACACTAGAGGCAATAGGGTTGTGTAGGGTGTTAGCGAGGGCATAACTGGAAGACAATGGTATTACACAAATGTACCACGGTATTACACAAATGTACCAAAAGACTAATTGGGCCTCCAGAATTTGGATTATTGGAGAAAACGGGTAGGACAGAAAGAACCTAACTTCACTGAACTAAGGCTGAGTTTGCAGAATTAATAGTTAGAGGGAAACATCTTTTTACTTGTAAACTCATGCATCTGATCTAGAACCACTGAGACCAAATAAACATGGAGCCCCACTGTGCCATTTGATGGCATCACTTTTCAGAGCAGAATTAATACGCTTATGTTGTACTTATTGTTTCGGGTGGAGGAGTCATACATCTCTGGACAAAGGATCCATTGTTTTCTTTTGCTGTAGTGACCTCGACCAGAGTGAACGACAAAAGGGAAGATCATTGCGTTCAGTGACTTAGCTGAAGCCATAAAGAGTTTTGCTTTTGGATCTGGAGGTACACATTTTATTCCCTGGTGTATCAACATCAGCTAAGTGAGGGCTCATCCAGCATTCAAATGGCTGTGGGTTTTACATATATGGTAGTATGTAATCCATTGGTCATTGCATATAGTGCAGGCTCACCTCTTTGCTGGACCCACAAAGGGGTATTACAGCTCCTAAATACTGAGATTGGCTATTTATCTCAAGCTACAGCAACTCATTCTTTTGGATCAGCAGGTCCTTGACTCAATTCCCAGCGTATCAGCCGGGATGGCATTGGCAGCTATCATCTTATTCTCAAGTCATTGGTTGTGACTCCATAGTTACAGCTGAACAGAGTTTTGCACTTAACTGTACATACATGCACACAAAATCCCCACTATATATGAGTATATACGCATATATTGTAGACTGTTCAATGACTATTTGACCATGTCTGATCTCCTTGCAGCATACAATGTTTTATTTTTCTATCTGTATCACATAGCAAACTGGAAATATACATATTTTCCTTATATGAAACACAGTGAGCAAGATCCTCAGCTGATATAATCATCATCCCCCAACTTTATCCATCTATCATATGTTAGTCAGCAAGAGAGAAAGAAAGAATACGTGACGGTGTTGTTGAAAGGTTCTAATGGTGCGAGTTTGGGATGACTGCGTTACCTCATGAATGATGAAACCACATGCGAGTTATGCAGGTCATTCCAAATATGTGCTAAGAAAGACTTACACCACTCCGTGCCATGACGTATTGTGCTTCAACAACATTTTCAGAACATTTCTAAAGAATGTTTAGTTATGTTTTAAAGCAGTTTATTTTTTAGTGGTATATTTAATCTATTTTTCAACTGTAAAACCCAGGTTACCTTAAAATAATGAGTCCAGCTGGTCAGGCCTTGGAAGAAAATGTATTAATTTTTATAATGTCTAAAAATTATCTGCAATAGTTTTTCTATCCATCAGAATGTTGTGGATGTAAATTCCAATATCTTGTAGGCTACCAGGGATAAGGGCTACAAACCAGCAGCTTAAAGCAATGCAGTTTCTGGGGTGGGGAAAGAGTCTGGTGATTTGGAGACAATTCCATAGTTCAGGGAACTGGACAACATTTCATAGATATTTAGGTCAGAAGGGACCATTATGATCATCTAGTCTGACCTCCTGCACAACGCAGGCCACAGAATTTCACCCACCACTCCTGCAAAAAACCTCACACCTATATCTGCTATTGAAGTCCTCAAATCGTAGTTTAAAAACTTCAAGGAGCAGAGAATCCTCCAGCAAGTGACCCGTGCCCCATGCTACAGAGGAAGGCGAAAAACCTCCAGGGCCTCTTCCAATCTGCCCTGGAGGAAAATTCCTTCCCGACCCCAAATATGGCGATCAGCTAAACCCTGAGCATATGGGCAAGATTCATCAACCAGATACTACAGAAAATTCTTTCCTGGGTAACTCAGATCCCACCCCATCTAATATCCCATCACAGGCCATTGGGCCCATTTACCATGAATATTTAATTACCAAAACCATGTTATCCCATCATACCATCTCCTCCATAAACTTATCGAGTTTAATCTTAAAGCCAGATCTTTTGCCCCCACTGCTTCCCTTGGAAGGCTATTCCAAAACTTCACTCCTCTTATGGTTAGAAACCTTTGTCTAATTTCTAGTCTAAATTTCCTTTGTTTGAAGCTACTCTGAATTATGGAATATTAGTTGGAAGGAGCTGGATTGTCAGGTAGAGGGTGGGTGAGGTTGTCAAAGATGCATGAAATATGCCACTTATGACTAATTTATCACATGGATATAACCTCAATCTGTGTATACATGGGTGTTTGCTTGGGTGTGTACATACACCCTCCCCAAAACACAGTATACGCATCATATTGTATGCACTGAAACGATCTATGCTAATAAATAGCATTGAATACACACACAACAGAATTCAAGTTCAGCAGAACACAAATCTCTCTGTATTTGTACATTTTCCACAGGCTTTTCCCCAGTGTGGGAGCCAAAATGAAATGGGAATGGGTATTTCCTTCACTGAAACACTCTGAGGGGATGTTCACAGTTGGAGCTGGAGGTAACATACTCATGCTAGCCCTAGGAGAGCGCTCATGCTAAATAACAGCTAGCCTGATCTCCTGCAACTATCCTACTATCTTTGTAAGTAACCATGGCAAAATGTAATGGGGTGCACTCACCTCCTGGTCGAGCATGTGTGCCCCTGTAGTTTCTTCTCAATTTTCTTCACTCCTAGCTCACCATGTCAGCTGCTGCACTCGTCAGGCGGGTCTTCAGTGACTCAGCCCTCCATTCAAGTAACACTCCGCCCACGTATGAAATAAACCAATTCTTTCCAGGGTACAGAATCCAAAATATCCCCAACATATTTCAGCCCCTTTCCCTGGGCCCAGTCTTCTAAAACAGTCCAACAGGGCCATTGGGTACCCTTGGTTGGTGTGTCCTTCTCTGCAGCCCTCCCTGGGATCAGTCTTTAACCAGTCCTGCAGGGCCCATCCCAGTACCCTCACTTGGTCTAGCTAGGTTGCAAGTCTCCTACTCTGGTATTGAGCAGCGCCCCAAGAGCCTCTTGGCTGGGGACTCCTTGCCTCTACTAGAGTCCTGAGTGACCCTACCTTTTCTGCTGAGACACCCCTCTTGGGCTCAGTTTTCTGACCACAACTCCCAGCTGAATCAGTCCCCATGCAGGTGTTATAGTTCTAATTCCCTTCCTTAGGGCATAGCCACTTTCCCCCTGTGGCTGGTGGGGGGGACACAGACCCACCTACTGCTCCAGGCCCCAGCCCAGGGACCCTTTAAGTATAGCAGCCTCATGCTGCATCCCTTTAGTAATTGCTACTCTGGACCACTTCCCCATACCCTTTCTTAATTGAGTCCCAGCAGCCAGCCAGAAACTATTCTCTCACTGCCCCAGGTGCTGCCAGTAACTACCTGACCTAGCCCTTTTGCTCCTACAGCCAACCACAAGCACCTCTTACTCCCCTGAGCCTGCTAGCAGACTGAACTCATGTTGGCCCGGCAGCTCCTTTTAGAGGGGCCTGCTGGGCCCTGATTGGCTGCTCTCTGTTGCCTCCCTCACTGGCTGTTTCCCCTGCAGCCACTCTAGCTTGCTTGGAGGACCTTTATACTGCTCTTTTCCTAGGACAGATGTGGCAGGCCCCTGAGGGGTCAGAACAGGTTTGTACTCAGCCAAGCATGATCAGATGTCTTGACTTTATAGGGATAGTCCCAATATTCAAGGCTTTGTCTTATATAGGCACCTATCATCCTCCACTCCCATTCTGATTTTTCAGACTTGCTACCTAGTCACCCTAACTCACGGTGGCTAGCTCGCCCCGCTTGCTGCTGCCTGCATTTTTAGCACATGAGCTTGATGAGAGCTAGTGCGGGTATGTCTCCTCCAGCTAGGAATCAGCTCCCCCAGTTCCAAGTGTTGACATACCTTGACAATACCAAACTGTGTTATTTCTGCCTCATAAATGGTTTGCTGCCCTGACCCATTCGGAAATCCTGTGAAAATCATCCTAACCATTAAAAATAGTCCTCTGTTAGTTATATTTTTCCATTCACAAAAGAGCAAAGAGATACTTTCTATTAGAATGACTTGTTTTAGATTGAGAGACCAGCAGAACAAAAGTAAACTTTCCATGAAGAAACAGTGTGTGTGTGTTTCTCCTATGATTTTCTGCACTGATGTTCATAAAACAAGCCTGCCTGCCTGCAGGCAGCAGAGTCTTTAGAGATTTAAAGATGCAGTACCTAATCCCCCACAAAGATAAAGATAACATTAAATACACCACAGAAACAGTCGGAGTTTTAAGATCCAAGCATGAGTTTGCAAGGCTGGCAACTAGAAAAAAAATATTGTTTTACTGTTAACCTGAGCTTGTTTGATATGGAATCACTGAAACACAACAGACATGGGATCTTGGGATGCCATCTTTACAGCGTCACTTTTCAGAGTGCAGCAGCATTTCCATCAAAAATTGTTTAGGATGGAGGGTTGCTTCCCTAATTGGTTATAATTATGAGAGAGTTTTTAATTAAGAGTGAAGACCTATCAATAGATTCCCCCCAGGCCCTCCCTACCTCTCAGAAAACACAGGGACCCCTTGTACACTGAGTTTACCACATCCTATGGGAGAAAAGGTCTATGGGGTGTCCATTGTTACTATACTGGCAGCACATCACCCATAACTACATCAATATCGCAACAATTTACCCTTTTTGTATCCAAAGGTCTCGAACTTCCCTTTTCCTTTAATTTCCAGGAGAAAGTGCATTGAAGGAAAACACTAAGTTCTTCAATGCTGACCGTGAGAGAGTGTGGTGAATGAAAAAAAGTTGTGAAATAACAGGTTTATAACACAAAATCAGTTCAGACAAACTGCCATGACAATTTTCTAGGGCACCAATAAGATAGCAGGATTCATCAAAGAAGTATGTCTTTACACTAGTATGGAGCCATGTACATATGAGTTCTCCTAAGCACAAACACACATGCTGTACCTTTACAGTTCAGATTTTAAATACTATAGTACTATACAGTGAAAGTAATTATGCATTATTAGCACCCTTGTTACTTGACTATGTACCATAACTGGTTACTGGGATATGAACAGGTCACAGGTTAGTTTATCACAGCAGAATTTTACAGTTATTTGCATGCCATTAGCATTCTAATGGTTAATGTCTAAACTTGCATTGCCTAAGTTCCTTCTTCCATTTGATGGCTCAACTGAAGCTTGATGTTTATGGTGGAAATTGTCGTGATTTCTTTAGATGAGATGAGCATCCAAGGTGTTTGAAAATGTGTTTTAATTAAGATTCTACTAAATTCTACCAGACACCTACCTGGAAAACAAAGCAACTGAATAATTAACTCTGATGAGAGCAGATGCTACTCTAATGACAACCTGTTACCGCTCAACTGCATCATTAGTTGCTTTACTATGTTCTTTTAATATGTCCAGAGCTCCTCAGCTAATGAATATATTCGTAGCAATGTACTTAAAATAGTTCTTCATTGTGGACTGTTGTAAAAAGATATACCCGACATCTGCAAAAATCTTCACTGAAACAGTATTTCCTCTAGTCTGTGATGTGTGTGCTTGGAAACAAATGTTTCCTTAGCTATCCTTGTGGGATTATTTTAGCCATACATCAAGTGAAGCTTGCAAATTGACAAGAGTCTAATGATGCATTTATTTACAGATGTGCTGCTTTGCTCCCTGTGATATTACTGAGGGATGAGAAGAGTGCAAGGGTTTTTACTCCCCCCCCACCTCTCCATTTAATGTGAACAGTCATGCATTTGACAAAGTAACTAGAAAAATACCACCAATTTGATCTTACCCTATTATTTATAGCACTCAAAAATGAATCTATATAATCGCCTCCTAAAATACATATGTAATGGTTCCAAAATAGAAATACGCTGTTTATATTAAAATAACCTCGTTTAATGATACAGTGTGGTTTCCTCTTCCAATGATATATTGTGATTTCCTCTCAGGGCATATATTATATTTATATTAACAAATTATGGGATTCTACTTTTAAAGATATGCACAAAACAGGATCAGTCTGACCATAAAAACAACAAGATAATGAATTTAACACAAACAGACCAACCAAAGAAGTGGAACTCTGAATGATCTAATTCATATTTTGATGTTTCCTTAAGAATATATGACAGGTTTCAGAGTAGCAGCCGTGTTAGTCTGTATTCGCAAAAAGAAAAGGAGTACTTGTGGCACCTTAGAGACTAACCAATTTATTTGAGCATAAGCTTTTGTGAGCTACAGCTCACTTCATCGGATGCATCACGAAAGCTTATGCTCAAATAAATTGGTTAGTCTCTAAGGTGCCACAAGTACTCCTTTTCTTTTTAAGAATATATATATTAACCATACAATTATTCCCTTTGATTTGAACTTTTTAAAATAAATCTTTCAAAATACAGTAAAGATCCAGCTAAGATGATAAAGAAAGATGAGGATAAAAATACATCATCTATGAGTAAGGCTATCGGTTTGTCACCATTTTGGTTTTTTTAAAATGCTTTAGTATGTGGCTTCTTTAAGCTCTTGATTCAAAGCTTGTTGAACTAATGGAAATCTCTGTAATTAGTTCAATAGGCCTTGGATCAGGCCCTAAGTACATGGAATGGAAGTTGGAGATTGTTGGAAGTTGTGGAAAGACTCTTCTGGATGGAGCAGACAGTTAGGAGCAAGGTTGCATTCACTGGGATCTTTAAAGAAATAAAGAAAAGTCACAAGACCACAGTTTGCTCTCAGAGAATTTTTCTATGGTTAAGGCCGCATTCACTCCTGTGGATACTGTGAAATGGCAGGCTGGCCCCTAAAGGAACTGGCACCATTTGTGTGAGTCAGAGAAACCACACTTGACCCAAAGTGTATTTATTGTTGGGCCATCCATAAACAAACCTCCCTTCTGGTTAAAGAATAAGAGCCACATTATGCAACCCTTCCTCATGTGACATGCTCTACTGATTTCAGTGGGGCTGGTCACATAAGCAATTACTTGAGTGAGGGCTGCAGGATCAGATTTTATTTTGCTACTTCTCTATTGCAGCCAGGAAAAATTAAGGACTTGATCCTGTTCCAAATGAAAACCAATCGGAATTTTCTGAACATTTAAATTTGAACTTACCATATGGGACAACTAGAGAAAATTCTGCAGTAAATCTCATCCGTGTTTCTTGATTAGAGCTTGATTTGTCCATTTCACATCATCACATTTTTTGGCAGTCTGTGTGGGAGGGAGGCTGGGATGCAACATGTCACATTTCTGGCATGTTGAGAGCCAGGGCTAAGTTAACTTCTGGCATATGTGGATGCAGCTCCACTGAAACCAGTCATGCTGCATCTGCTCACGCCCATGCTGAATTTGGCTGTCTATATATATTTTTGGAACAGGTTGAAAATCGAAGAAAAGCTAGCTTTTAGCTTTCAAGACCTTTACAATAAATGCCCATCCCTGATTTTGACATCTAAGACCCCTCTCATCTGTGCCAACATGGTGTGGCTGTTTGCCAGATGGAAAGTTGAGCTTCTGTTACATGTGTTCCAAATTGTTTTATGTTCTAATGTTCTTTTGCACATGGGGTCAAATTCTGAGTAACACCAAAGGATCCCAATGGAAACACTGAAACTAAATATGCAAGGCAAACAGTATTTGGTTAATCCTGGCATTCTGCAGCACACAGGGCTGCATTGCATGAACTGATAAAAAAATTAAGAGGAATTTACTTATTTAGGCCCTGAGCCTGTAATTGAATCCTATAACACAGACCCTTTCCCTTGTGCAGAGCCTAATTGTAGATGATGGGCTCTGTACAGGTCCATGTTAGCTAATCTGATTGCAAGATAGGTGGTCCGATTAGTTTATTGTAATGCGCCCTTCAAATCAATGTGTAGGGTCTCCTCTTGAGCTTATAGCAAAGTTATTCACTACAGGTGAATTAATTATAAAAATAGAGAATTTAGGATAAACTCATAAATAATCATAACCTTCTTAAAAACCTGCCTGACCTAAGACGTTCACCTAGCCAAAACAAAATGCAACAGAGAATCCACTGTCACTTTGTTTTCTACAGAAACAAGCAAATGGAGGGGGGAAGTGTGTATTCCCAAACTCAGGAAAACAAATTAGCCAGTTGATTTCAACCAAACAACATCTGATTTTATAGCAATGCTGGGATTTACTGCAGTCTGACTTATTGTAATCATATTTTAAAAAAGAATAAAAGGGGGGGACTTTGGCATTGGCAGGAATGTTTTCTTTTGGGACTGGCTCTTAACTGCAGTATGTATATCTCTTCATAGGTCACCTTTCCTACTTAAAAAGAGAGGTGCCTTTTGAATTTATAGACTCACAGCTGAGCACTGTGCCTTTTATGGAGACCTCTCTGGGTCTGATTAATTAGTAATTGGGGCGGGAGCTATGCACTTCAGTGACTCTTGCTGCCTTGATTGTAAATCGCAATCTGGTGCTGAATCTCAGTAGGTCACATTGCTGGTTTTGCTGTGCCCCAGTGACACCACTGATTAAATCTGTGTAAACAGTATCTTTATAAAAACAGTGGAGTTAGTGGGATGGAGAGTGGCATACAATTTGGGGTGAAAATTAAAATTATTTCTTTCTGAGAGTCCTGGTTTTGTTAAGAACATTTTCTTCTGTTGTCAGCCATCTCAACCGATTATGCAATAAACCAATGGCTTTAATTTGTACAAATAAACCCTAAAATCACCACTCTACTCATAAACAGGGCTCCTAGAACAATAAACAAACATTTTATTGCTGAACAGCTTTGAAAATAAAGAAATTACATGATAGGAGTTAAAGCCATTTCTTTCTCTAACAATGCCAGTGCATGATTCTTGTGGAATACATGGGCCAGATGCTCAGCTGGCGTAACTCAATGTGGCTCAGCTAACCATCATCTTCAGTGGCCTTTGGATCAGGCCAATGGATATGGATAGGGGAATATAAGAAATTATTGTACATACTGCTGAGTAATACACATGCACAGTGCATTCGGGTATGGAACTATTAGGCAATGATAGTATCAATTTCAATGGAACAGTGAAGGCTAGCAATTAAGCTGGCTTGACTTGTCTAGCTATTACTGTTTTAAATTGAAGTACAGGAGCAGGGCCAAATGCTGCCCACTTAATGCTCTAGGAGATTTGTGTGAGTAAGGCGAGCAGTATTTAATCTATAGAGACATTTAATTGTCATGGGCTTGACTCTCTTCTCAAATACTCTTGTGTAAATCAGGAATAAGGGTTTGATTCTGCAAGTCACTGAGTGCTCTGGTCCCCATCTAGCATGGGAAGAGTCTCTTTGAAGCCAATGGGACTATTCTTGTGCTTAACAGTAAGCACGTAAGTGCTTTGTGGATCAGAGCCACAGTGCTTACCACCGTGCAGGATTCATCCCGAACTCCATTTTAGTCACTGTGATTCCAAAAGTATGAGAAGAGAATCAGGCCTTAGAGATCTGCATTTAAAGTTTTCACTGTTTATAAAATATTTTTTTTAAACTTAAGGTGGAAATTTTTTGAGAAATGAAATAAGCAACTATGAGAGAATGAATACTTGGTTATTTGCCAGAAGCTGGGAAGGGGTGATGAGATGGATCACTTGATGATTACCTGTTCTGTTCATTCCCTCTGGGGCAGCTGGCATTGGCCACTGTTGGAAGACAGGATACTGGGCTAGATGGATCTTTGGTCTGACTCAGTATGGCCGCTCTTACGATTTCCTGGAGATCCCTCAGCCTTCCAGTGTAAGGGTTTTTCAGTGCTCTTTTCAACAATTCAGCATTTGCTTCTATTTGCCAATATGTATGTATAACTCAAGTAAACATACATTGTACTGTTCGTCTCATTTCACTGAGTACATACACAAAAAGAAAAGTTAAATAAACTGTAATCAAATGACCTTTTAAGTTACTGGGCAACTTCAGGTGCAGATTTGTCTAATACTAGAAGATTAAAGCTAGATGGGTGAATATCTGTTTTTCTTTCTTCTGAGTTCTCAAACTCACATCCAAAACATCAGGAAGAAAATTATTATATTGACCAAATTAACAATTTCTCTGTGCTCCAGCTTCCAAAGGTAACCCATGTACATGCTGTAGACATTAGATATTTTTCAAACAGCCACCTTTACACTGCCTAAAAACCAACAGCCTTTGAAGAGACAAGGAATCATTTGTAATCTTCTGTAATCCAAACAGCTGTTTTCATATGCTGTTTGGAAAGGACTTTGCAATAATGTGTTAACAACTGTTGTATAACAAGTAAGTGCTCTTCATAAACCTCTTTACTGCAAAATTAAGGAGTTTATTTATGCTGACTTGTATGATACACGTGAATTCTTGGCTAGAATACAGTGTTCAGTTCCACTGTCCACAATTCAAGAAGGAGGCTGAAAAATTGGAGAGAGTTCAGAGAAAAGCCAAAAATGATTAAAGGATTAGAAAACAAGCCTTACAGTGATAGACTCAAGGAGCTCAATCTATTTAATTTAACAAAGCACAGGCTAAGAGGTGACTTGATTACAGTCTATAAGTACCTAGAGGTGGAACAAATATTTGATAATGGGCTCTTCAGTCTAGCAGAGAAAGGTAGAACAATGACTAGAATTTGAAGCTGGACAAATTCAGACTAGAAATCAGGCACAGTTTTTTTTAACACTGAGGGTAATTAACCTTTGGAACAGTTTACCAAGGGTCATGATGGATTCTCCATCACTGGCAATTTTTAAATCAAGACTGGATATTTTCTAAAAGTTATGCTCTAGGAATTTGTTAAAGGTCCATGACCTGTATTATACAGGAGGCCAGACCAGACGATCACAGTGGTGCCTTCTGGCCTTGGAATCCATGCATCTATGTACTATTTTCAGTTTTGAATAACCTGCCAATTCACATGGCCAATCTTAATCTGATTTCAGTTTTAAACAAGTAACATAAAGTAATATAATTTAAATAAAAATTATAAATACCTTCAGAGGATCCAGCTGTGAGCGATGCTATAAGAGCCAGAATAAGGCAAAGACCAGGAGACGAAAACAGGCTTATTTTACCAAGTGAGTGCCTTTGATGCAGATGCTAGAATAGTTCTTGCATACACAGGAAAGGTGTCTTACTAGCATGGTCGCAGGCTACTAGAACTGAGGAATAATAAGAACAAGACTCCAAGCTCTCTACTTGCTGAAACTGAAATTGGTGATGAAAGATCTGTTCAGATTTGGATCCAAAACTTCAGCTCTTTATCCAAATCTTATTCAGTTCTAGACCTCTGGGATTTGGAATTCAGACTGGAAACCTTGGAAGATCAGAGGGTTTTTCTGGGTAGCTTTCCAGCAGTTCTTAGTTTTGTCTAACCTGGTGATGCAACAAGAATACACTGCATGTTAGTGGGTCTATCATGACTAGCAAAGGATTCAGATACATTTGATTTGGATAAAATTCCAAAGTTTGGATAAGTTTAGATCTGGTGTTCTAGGCCCATTACAGAAATATGTTCAAATTGCGAAGTTTTGGCTCCCAGGTTGGATGAGTCAAAGCGGAGGAGGATTCAGATCCAGTGTTCTCACTGAAGCCTAGCTCCAGTCAGAAAGTTGCATCATTTGATCACAGCTCATCATCATCACACATCAACCCTAACTCAATCCTACTACATAAACCGCACAACTCAGCGTCAAGATACCATTAGAAGATTCAATGATCTAATAATTCTTTTCCATCTTTAGCTACTGTGATCCTAATGGTCTTGTTATTTTATTATTGTTTATATTACATTTGAGTCTAAAGGACCCAATGGAGATCATGGTCCCATTGTCCTAAGCCAGAGGTGGGCAAACTACGGCCCATGGGTCACATCTGGCCCACGGGACTATTCTGCCCAGCCCCTGAGCTCCTGGCCCGGGAGGCTAGGCCCCGTCCCCTCCCCAGCTGTTCTCCCTCCCTGCAGCCTCAGCTCACTGCGCCACCTGCACAAGGCTCTGGGCAGCGGGGCTGCGAGCTCCTGGCGCAGCGCAGCTGCAGAGCCCGGCCTGACCCAGTGCATAGTTGACTCCAGCTGGGCGGCGCGGCTGCCTGTCCTGGTGCAGCCGCGCCCCCAGCCACCAGTGCTCCAGGCAGCGCGGTAAGGGGACAGGGAGCGGGGGAGTTCGGGGTGGTGGTCAGGGGTCGGGGCTGTGGATAGGGGTCGGGGCAGTCAGAGGGCAGGGAACCCCCCTGTTGAATGGGGGCAAGGATTCTGGGGGCATTCGGGAGAAGGGGCGGTTGGATGGGGCAGGGGTTCCAGGGGGGCAGTGAGGAAGGAAAGGAAGGGTTGGATTGGGTGCTGGGGGGCAGTCGGGGCGGGGGTTCCGGGGGCAGTCAGGGAGCAGGGTGGGTGGATGTGGCAGGGGCCCCGGTGGGCCGTCAGGGGGCAAGAAGCAGGGGGGTTGGATATGGGTCGGGGGCTGGGCCACGCCTGGCTGTTTGGGGAGGCACAGCCTCCCCAACCAGCCCTCCATACAATTTCTGAAACCCAATGCGGCCCTCAGGCCAAAAAGTTTGCCCACCCCTGTCCTAAGCACTGCACATACACATAATAAGAGAGTCTCTGACCTGAAGAGCTTACAATCTAGATATACAAGATAGACAAAGGATGGAGGAATGACGGAAGTTAAATGAATTGCCCAGGATACTGACAGAACTAGAACAGAAGTCCTGGTCGAGTGCCCCTAGATATTAAGCCAACTTACTCCTAATTTGTCTCTCTTTTCAACACTGATTATTCTCCTCCCTCCCTTTCTTCAGGGCTGGGAAGGGATCCCAGCTTGTCCCATTTTCCATATTGTCAGTTTAATAATTTTGAGTCAATGGGAGATTTACCATTGACTTCAAAGGGCCAGTATTTCACCCTGAAAGTCTGCAAATTCTAGCATGTGCATCCTTAACTGTCTGCAGTGCACATACACACACAAGCTGGGTCTACATGGCGTTGCAGTCTGGATTATAGGGTTGTGAACTGCAGAGTGCTCTAAAATGTTGCAAACTACCTGTCCCAGCTAGAGCTTGTCTAAAATGGGACTCCATTGACAGGAATGAGGTATCTTACGGTTTTTGCCAGTAGGCTCTACAAGGGGCAGGCAGAGTGCAATGCTTTACAGCACTCTACAATTCACACTCCATAGTCCGGACTGCAGTGCTGTGTAGCCAAAATCACATACATGCTCTATGCACCTCTCTAATTGCATACCTGTGGACCACTGGTTCTTAACCTTTACTGCAGCCTGCACCCCTTTGGTTCTCAAAATATGTTCTCACACCCCTGATCAAAAATAGTTGAACTAGGTCAGTTCTTTAAACCTAGATATATTTTTTGTTTGTATACTAATCGTTAAAAATGTATAATGTTAATAAATACATAGGTTTCATGAAACAAAGTAGTTGTACTTACATGCCTGTGCTTAATTTGTGTTTTTGATGATTCACCTTCTCAAAAAATCTGGCATGTCTCTCACCTCCAGAAAGGACATCTCACACCCCAGGGGGTGCGTGCACCCCAGGTTAAGAACCACTGCTTTTGACAAAGAAATATTCTTTATATATACTCAGTAGACAGTTCCAAATGGTCATGAATTTGGTGGGAAAAAAAACAAATTTTCTTCAAAGCAAGCATGTGTTGGTCTTTGTGGACATAACAAATTTCAAAGTTTTTATCTTCAGCCATTTTTGCAGTATCCCTGTTTAAATGTCTATGACCATATTGCTCCTGTAGTAGTGTGATTATCACAATTATATTTGCCACCTTCTCTTTTAATGCTTTTGCAATAAAATAATTTGTCCTGTCAGCAATTAGCTAAAGAAGTGTGTTTAGAGTTGCTTACATGGACTCATAGATATTAAGGTCAGAAGGGACCATTATGATCATCTAGTCTGACCTCCTGCACAACGCAGGCCACAGAATCTCACCCACCCACTCCTGCGATAAACCTCTCACCTATGTCTGAGCTTATTGAAGTCCTCAAATCATGGTTTAAAGACTTCAAGGAGCAGAGAATGCTCCAGCAAGTGATCTGTGCCCCATGCTACAGAGGAAGACGATGAAGCCCCAGGGCCTCTTCCAATCTGCCCTGGAGGAAAATTCCTTCCCAACCCCAAATATGGCGATCAGCTAAACCCTGAGCATATGGGGGGCAAGATTCACCAGCCAGATACCGAGGAAAGAATTCTCTGTAGTAACTCAGATCCCACCCTATCCAACCTCCCATCACAGGCCATTGGGCTTATTTACCATGAATATTTAAAGATCAATTAATTCCCAAAATCATGTTATCCCATCATACCATCTCCTCCATAAACTTATCAAGTTTACTCTTAAAGCCAGATACGTCATTTCCCCCACTGCTTCCCTGGGAAGGCTATTCCAAAACTTCACTCCTCTGACTGTTAGAAACCTTCGTCTAATTTCAAGTCTAAACTTCCCGATGACCAGTTTATATTCATTTGTTCTTGTGTCCACACTGGTACTAAGTTTAAATAATTCCTCTCCCTCTCCAGTATTTATCCCTCTGATATATTAGAAAGTGTGTGTGTGTTGGGAGGGAGGGAGGGGGTCCACACACTTACCAAAGCCCATATTGGCTTTGACCTAGCATGTACATTTCATCCCAAATGGTGAATGTTTCAGAAATGTATGACTGTGTGAATCAAGACTCAACCAACTGGTAGTACTCAGAGTCCACGATAATAATTAACCATGGTGCTGCCTGATTTATGTCCTATCCTTTGAGAGTTGGATCTATACTAAACAGACTTTGCTTTGTTGTAGGTGCCTGTCATGCTGTCTTTCTTACCTTCTATTGAATAAGCCCCTATTTCCTTCTCCATTTCTCACATAAACCCTTTTTTCCTGATAATAATGCTAATATGGGTTTGACTGGTCTGGCTCCAGGCATGTATTTTATGGTTAATCATTAACAAGAAGTTGTACAATATTTCATGTGGGCTACATGCACCTGTCTCTGATTTTAAATTTGCTACGTTTCTTGTAGCTACCCCCCCCCTCGCCCAACTGCGTTTCGATAAAGTGAGGGCTTGTCTAGATGACTAGTTACTGTATAGTCAGCTGAGGTGCAATTCTGCAGCACACTAGCCTGCTGCTGCTCACTAACCATCTGTGTGGGCCTTGCTTCCATGCACTAAAAGCACCCTGCTTTAAAACGGGAGAAGGTCAAAGCACACAAGAAAGCAGGGTGGATAGTCAGCGTATGGCTGACTAGTGTGGTGCAGATTTACACTCCAGCAGGCTGCACGCTGTTTGTCAAAACAGCCCTTTGAAGGCCAAGATTTTCAAAAGTAACTTGTGATTTTTGAGCGCCCAATTTGAGATGCCATAAAGTGGGATATTCAGATGCTCAGCACCGTCTGAAAATCAGGCCCACTTAAGTTGGGCTCCCCATATGGCTTTTGAAAATCTTTGCCAAGGTTGTTATATCAATTTAAAAATATCATTATAATATTTAATTGCCCATCTTCATGAAGGGCATATTTCCACTATGAAAATTAAGTCTTGAAATGGTCTTTTATATGTATATTTCCTTGAAAACCAATGAGCTCTATGTGCCTTTTTTCTATATGTACTGAGACAGTCGAGTTTGGTGAGTAGTTGATTTGATTGCACTCCCCCTTTTCATTCAGATCCCTGAAAGTCAACTGGTACTCACTGAAAACTGGGAAAACATTACCTTTACCTGCTGGTTTGTGGTAGACTGCGTTTGTGAACAAGAATTCACCTCAGCAGGTGCAAGAATGCAGATGCCAGTTTGGTGACAGATAAGAGAACTCTGGGTAAGAGAATTCAGCTCTACAGTTAATTCAGTTATAGAAGAAAGTCAGCAGAAGGCACTGCCAAGGGCAAATATTTCCCCTCTTTGGGAAGAGCTCTTACTGTCACATTGTATCAGGTCTTGTTGGATTAATGTCACAACCAAATAGTTTTATATGTTTTGTACCATGCAGTTAAAAGCCCCAGCTGTTTAACCTCATTGTCAGAGCAATAAATGGCTATTATAGTCGATGCCCGTTTGCTAATATGCTTCCAGAACAAAGTATAAATTAATTAGTACAGTCAGTACCATTCAGCAGAAGTTCGGTTTCAAGGTTTCAATGAAAGCTTAATAAGAACAGGAGTGGCCTTTACAATTTGTGGATCATGATTACTTTATATAGCTATTTTTAAAAAAATCAATTCTTTTGCCTCGTTTTGTAGAAAGAATCTCTTTGTTTAATGATAACCAGACAATTCCTACAGGTGTGAATTCACTGGTATGTAAGAGGTGACGAAACACAGAATGTGACAGGTATTCTGCAAAACTGTCAAGAGAGGCAGACTGTTGTGATGCAAACAAAATATGTTGAATTAAATATGAGGCATCTAGGAGCTTAGCGAAGATGATGGGTTTCATTGACTTCAATGGGAGTGTCACCTGATTAAGGGTGATGGATTCAGACTTTTGTTTTTGCTTGGCATGTGTTTACCAGATTTAGAGACCACATTTCTTATTGTAGGCCCTAATCCTTGCAATGAGTTTTATTTGATCTCAATAGGACTAGATAATTATATAAGGGCCTACTCACATGGATCGGGGTCATTATTTGTAACTTCAGCATACAGCATTCACTCATCACTTTGGTTATTAGATGCATTATATCTGTTTATTTATGCACTCTTATGAGGAAGTTTTATTGTCCCTGTTTAGGAGAGTGCTCAAAATGATGTTATCAATAAAAATAAAATCAATAATCAATAAAAATATTCTAATTCCACACATGTTTTTTGTAGCCAAACAAAGTCTACTTGCAGTAAAACAGGGTAATGCAGCAGATAAGCAAGATTCCAATGTAAAGGTGGTCTATGGTAAGGGGAATTTTCCAGTGGATTCTTATACTACTATGCTATAAGGTCCTGATCCTGCAAACACTTGTGCGCATGCTCCAAGTTAATAACACAGATAATCCCATTGAAGTCAATGGGGCTGTTTATGTGCTCCAAGTTAAGCACCTATTTAAACATTTGCAGTATTGGGGCCCTTATCCAGAGATTATATAAGAATGCATGTAACTTTAAGTATGTGAATAGCCCCATTGAAGTCAAGAGGAGTATTCACACAGTTGCAGTTCTGCATGTGTTTATGAATTTTGCTGACAGACATGGACTCAAACAAAACCCAGGATCTGAATTCTCTGAAAATTGGAAAGTTCAGATCTTCAAGCTTAGTAAATAAGAAAATAGAAAACAGGAGGAACATTCAGCTAACTCCCACCCTTCCAGTGAACTAGGTTTTTAACAATAACATTTCAGTAATAATCCAAACTGTGGTGTCAACACTAGTGGTTCAATTTAAAGTCAACAGGAGTTAGATTTCTAACTGAAAGTAGCCATCATATTATTAGTTCTAGCATCATGCAGTAAAACAAACCGAGAAGTAAAATAAACATCCAATATCCTAAGTACTAACTGTGAACCATTAGCATTATGAAGAATGATGCGGGGGCAGCAAATTACACCATGGAAGTTTCTGGGTTTATACAGAATATCACTAGTTGGACCCCTAGACCCAGATCCTCCAAAGCATTTAGGTGCCTAACTCCTATTGTGGTTCAGTATTTCCATTCTGCACTCCTTGTGCAGTGTGCCTGAAATTCCCATCAACTATGAGATCAAGCCCCACTCAGCCAAGAAATTACTGGTGTAGACCTTAAAAAGAAATTATTTAATAATAATAATTATTACAACGATAAATTTTATCATCATCGGTTGGCGAGAACCCTGAATAGGTGCAACACACCAAAATAAATGATTCCACCACTTGTGCCATATCTATTGCAATCCGATCGTTGTGCAAATCTCATGATAGTATTCTAGAATTGAGCACAGAATTGAAAAAAATATCATCTTCCCAATGTTTAGCAAAAGAAAAATGATCACTGCCCAAAGGCTTGAATTATTATTTACACACCTGACAGAGCTCATCAACAAACCTCAGAGATGATGCAACAATAGGCAGGAAGGGACACTAGGGGAGGAGCTGGGGAGGAGGCTGGGATTGACAATGAAGTTACGGAGTTCCTCAGAAAAGGCCAATGCACAGCTTGGTAGAAGAAGAATTTTTAAATTAATTAATTTATACATAAAAGATAATATATAGAAATTTTAGGCCTTGAATCTGTAAAGACTCATGTACATGTGTTACCTTACTTTGAAGTTAATTGAACTACTCAGGAAGGCAAGGTTAAGCATGTGCTTAAGTGTCTGTAGGATTCAGGTCTTATTTGACTAATTTCTTGTAGGCTAATATTTGAATAAAATAAACAGCCTTTGACATTTGAACAAACATAGCAAATCTCTTCATTGACCAAGAGATCAGAAAGTAAAGTTGATGTTCTAGAGTTATAATACATCCAAGGTAATTAGTTCTCTTAGAGCACAGTAAATCGGAAGTAGCAGAAGGATGGTGACTCCCACCAAGTATCCTAATCTTCCCCAAAGGAGCATGTTTATTACAAACTTCTAAAATCACCTTTTGATAACATTGAACAGCCTGTGAGGGAGCCATTAAAGCATACAAGATAGGCCCATTTCCATCCTTAATATCACTTTAAGATTATCCATTTTAAATGGACTAACTTATCTTATAATTTTATAAACTATTTTAAAAACACACAACATCTATTGGATGAAAAACAAACTCCTCTACCTTGACTGAGAACAAAATCCATCTCTACAGGTGGGGCCAGTTGGTGTAAATCAGCATAACTCCATGGACTTCAACAGAGCAAGGTCAATTTACAGCAGCTGAGGATCTGGACCTGTATTTAATCTAGCTTGGTGGCACCATTCACCAAGTTATGTGTATTTATATTTTATAAATAGCATATACGCCTCTGTGGTATTTTCCTACCTGAATGCAGAGAGTTAAATCAAAGGAGGCTGTAAAAGGAAAAACCAACCAGAAATGAAGCAATGGCAAAGATCAGGTGCTATCACAAGGATCCCTGAGGAAACACTGAGGATACTGCTGATTTGGGAGTATGCTCTGTCTAGCTCCACTGACAAATGACTATTTAGTCTTCCCAAGGCTAAGCTTAAGAACAGGCTATTGTGTCTTTAACAGAATCTGTCCCAGAGAGAGAGAACATGAGAGAATTACAAATACCCACAGCCCAAATCCTAGGCCCCACCACAGCCTAGTACAAAGAAGCTGTAAAGCTGGTGAATCCAGCTGCCTGAGGTTCCCTGGTATGAGGAAAATACCAGGGCATATACAGCTGATGTAATGGCTCCTATGACACCCACTCCTGGCTACTGTCACAGGCCCCTGGCTTGGGGAAAGGGGACACGGCCATGGCACCACTGGTTGCTGATCTCTGGCTCCTCTGCATCTCCTTGTGTGTGCCCCACACCAGGCACAGAACCCTTGTGAGCGAAGGAGGAAAAATCTGCATGTGGAAAGGTCCACCACACACTGTTCTCCAGGAGTATGATCTGTCTCTTTGGCATTTCCTCAGCTGACTTCGTTAAGCAGCCCTAATTGCTGATTAGCCTAGTAAATTTGACAAATTCTGAAAGAAAAGAAAGAAAGACCCATGAGCTCAAGTGCCAGGCAAGTCATTCCAAGCTTCAAAGTGTGAAAATGGGGGAGAAAGGAGGGTACCCGAAACAAACCATCTTCTGTACTATGAGTGAGTGAATGGAGTGGTTTTGAAATCGAAGGACTAATCAGACAGGTTTAAGCCAGGGATCCTTCCACAGCAAGACTGATAATGCATCTCAGTCCTGGCCTGCAAAACCATCCCTGGCCTGTGAGCAGAAAGTCACGTTCGTGCTGAAATCAACGGGGAGTTGGAACAGAACGCCAAACTGTTCTTCACTCCAGGCCTGAACCGGATTTCAGCCCATGTGACGTTTTACATATTTTCACCATTGTTCTTGTTTAATTTGTGGAAGCAATTATGCAGTCAGATGAACAGTGTAAAGCGACTGCTGCAACTGTCAATATTTCAACGAAATATAGAGCATTTCAGCTTTACCAGTCCGGCTATCCAGGCATTGCCCTAAGGTATCCACACCATGCATAACTGATGTTGCCAGCTGGCTTACCTGAATCCTCCCCAACTACAACTTGCACTGATTTTTCTTCAGGCTCATTTTGAGGAAAGCAAGGCAATAAACAACCGGTCACTTGCATCACTAGCCAGCACGCTTGTGTCTTAACTATATCAATTACACATGGTCAGTTCTGTACAGATAAAGAACACTATCTATTTGCCACTCAAACTGTAGTGCTATACCGTAGTGTGGGGGTAAGACATATAAACTTACAGGCTAACTCTGCTGTCACCCTGGCTTTGCACTGTGGTAACTCCAGCCAAGCTATTCCTGATTTACACTGCTGTGAGTGAAATCAGAATCAGAATCCATGGGCCAGATCTTCAGGGGCTGTGAATTGGCATAGTTCCACTGACGTCAATGGAGCAATGCAGATTTCCACCAGCTGAGGATCTGGCCCTCTTTCAATTGAATAGCTGGAGTGGATACACCTGCTGGCGTTTCACACGGTAAACTAGGTAAGAGGAAAGGTTTAAAGATAAACCTCCATTGTAACAGGACTCATTCCTTCGTGAATGTTATATGTAATTTCCATGAAATCCAAGTTGTAGCCAGCTTCTAGGTCTCCTTTGCTTCCCACAGAACAGCTGCGTTCCCCTCCTTCTGTTTACCCATTTCCCTCCTTGTCTGCTGTCGGGTGGTGTGGAGAATGATGGAGTTATGTATCTATATATATCATATGCACCTCAGTTTACCTGTGTGATATTATCATGCCTGAAGGCACAGAGTTAAATTAAAGGAGGCTGTGAGAGAGCAAGCAACAGGAAATTGAACAATGGCAAAGATAACGTGCTACCATAAAGAATGCCACAGGTCCTTGAGGAAACGATGAGGAAGGTACTGACTGGGGAATACCCTCCACCCAGGCTAGAATGGTTTATTCTTCCCAATGCTATGACTATAATCAAAAGGAATACTTTGCTGGCCTAAAAGGGGGTGGAGGGTGAGTGGCTGAGGGCTGCCCAGGAAGCATCAGTGAGCACTGTCAGGGATGAAAGGAGACCCGGAGAGAGAGATAAGTACTACAGGAAGCAGGCTGGCTCTCCCAATCCAGATATGGGAATAAGACGGCCCCACCTGAGCTATGGATGAAGAGGTTAAGCTCAGGTAAGGAAATGTACGTATAAGAGAAACTGTTGTTTTAACCCATTTTTCTAGATTCTGTGTTCCTTTTGGCAAATAAATGCTACTGTGTTTTGCAGGAGTAGCGTGTGGGGTTTTTGGTTTGGTTTGATTTGGATTTTTTGTCACTTTAATCAGATGCTGGCACAGGCTTAGAGGTAAAGTGCTTAGAGATGCTGAACCCAGTTGAGCCTGTTGGGTTAACATGCTTGGTAAATAGGGGAGCTGCAGCCAAGAGATCCAGCGTAAGCGTGCTAGGCCTGTGCATTCCACACAGAGAGGGGGAAGATAGTGAAACCTGTCCCCAAAGTGGTACACCTGAGATGGACAACAAGGGGTTTCAGGCACAGCACCCCCAGTAACCATGACAACTGGGTTAGTCATTGGGCCAACTTTAGATTATGAGCTCCTCAAGGTAGGAAGGTGGGGTTTTTTGTTTTTTGTTTTTAACCTATAAAATAGCTTATAAAATTATGGGCACTCCTATGGGGCTATATACATACTACTGGAAGAAGGGTGCTGAGTCTTTTGGAAAGGAGAGAGTCCACAGCTTCTGAAGAGAAAGGATAGAAGGACAAGAGAAAAGGGAGGGAAGAAAGAAATTGGGAAGGTGAAAGATAAGAAAAGTGAAGGGAGGAAAGAGGAGCACAAAAAAGCAGGTTCCCTCTCCTCTTTTCTCTTCCCCTTTTATTGTTACCCATCAGATCACTTTCCCCTTTCCCCCCCTCCATTCTCTTCATTCTCTCATGCCACCTCCCCCCACTCTGTGCAGTTGTTAGTATTGATGACAACTCTCACCTGGAGCCAAGTCAGCTGAGGTCAGATGCAATGTGAATCCTGTCAGAAGGCATGTACTAAATTGAGTCTCAATGAGTGCCATGTTCAAATGTTTCTTTCTATTACAGATAGGCCTGAACCAAAACCCTAGATCCAGAAACCACCACAGGAAATGGGAGCTTGAAATCCATATCCAAGGTTTGCCTCTGAGGTTCATCGCTAATTTCCATATAAGGTATAATTTAGTTCAAAATATGTCGGGGTTCGTCTGGGGATTTGCAGGGCAATTTGTTAATTTGCCACAACATTTTCAATATGCTCAGTGGTAAATATGCAGCACAATTCACTGGGAACAATGGAAACTTGTGGTAATGTTGCTGTGTTACCTTGTGATAAATATCCTGTGTCACCACAGTAGCTGGTCTCCAGATTGAAGCAGACTTTTGCGAATCAGCAGGGTCAGCATTGGAAGAGCATGTGAATATTGTGCACTTGTAAATATTTGAGCACATCTGTTTAGCTCCCTCACAAAAGCCACTGGGAAAAACTACTTCTCATTGTGCCATGCAATGCTGTTACCCTGCTCTAATTGTCAAATCTGTCGAGTTGTTTTTCTCATGCGCACAAAAATTAAAAATTACTATCCTCATTCATGATTAATTCAGCTGCAGTGCAGCATGGTGTCACACTGCATTTTTTAAAGTATTTAATTCCACTTCATAATCAGAAGAGTTTTAATTAACTTTTTGCCAGTTAATTGTCCCCCGCCCCCCCCCAGTCATTTTCCTGAGCTGCTCTACAGGTTTGTGGCACACTCTGGGGATATTGTCCATTGTAATTGCTTGCAGTTCCCACTGGCATCAGGGGAAGCTAGATATGGGTATCCATGGAGCTCCTAGACAGGCTCAAAACCTGAAATTCACCTGCCAATCCCTCAGCACTTCCTTCCTCCCTACAGGTTAGAGCCCTCTCCTCTTATGTCCTGTTTGCTTGCTGGGGAGATGGCAGTGGTCTAACTCCTGCCTCATTTTTAATTTATTTGGGGGAGCAGCTGGCTATTGCTTTCCCTACATCCAGCTCTTTGTATGGCCATGGGATTACCTGGCTTGCTTGCTCCTTTTACTTTAAATCTTTGAGGAGGCCCAGTAAGATAAGCCCACTGGAAAAGATTTGGGGGTGGGCTGCCTGCCTGCCCACATGTCCTCTCTCCCCCCCTTCAAAAGGCTGTATGGAGAACAACTGCTGTTGCTATAGCTACTTGCCTTCTTCTGGAGCCTGATATACCCCAGAAAGCTCCATGCTGTTCACTCCCCTGGAGATACTTTCCTTGGAATGGACTTTTTTTTTGCCACAAGACTGATGATGGGGAGGTCTGGTCCTTCCCCTCCTTCCTGCAAAGAGATTATTCCCTGAAGAAAGGGTTGCAGTCCAAAAGGTCTCCCCTTTCTGCTTTCAGCCTATTGCAAAAGACAAGGGGCCTGTTGTGAAGAAAGAGACCATATGAGAAGGTGGCCCAAAATAGGAACCACAGTCCATCCAGAACTTTGAAATGGAGTGAACCCTTAGAGTGAGTTTAGGATTGATGAAGAAACTGTGGAATTTTGCATAGCATTGGTGGGCCGGCCAGAGAACATGGAGAGAATATAGAAAATTGGAAGGAACTTCCCTCTACCCTAACCGAGTGCTAACAGTTGTTGAAATCTTGGGAAAACTGTCTCTTGTGACTTGACATCACCCCCAGGCAGCTATTTCTTGTACAACTAGCACTTACTCAGCACATCTTTTTAGGTCTTTTTGACCTAATATTACAGGGGTCATATTTTCACATGGATGAACTGTTCTGGAACAATTTCTCCAATGTATTAGGCACAAACATGCTTTCCATCAATATCAGGCACGCATGTCTTATCTCTCCACCTGTTTTTTATTTCAAGCAATCAGATTTAATGTGCATGGCAAATCCCACTCTCCATTTACATTTGTTTCTGTCAGTTCCCTTTGGAGCCTAAAGGATTGCTGATCTTATGGTTTCTTAATTTTGCTTTCTTGAAGAGGTCTACTTCAAGTGCCACTTCCTTGAAGTCACTAGTACCATTCACTGTCCTTCCCTAACATTTTTTTTTTAAGGAAAGAGAGAGAGCAGCTTATTCTTATCTGGGCATGTGAGAATCCAATACGTGCCCCTTGGCGAGCATTAGCCCTTGCAGCAGCATGGCTATGGAGGGACCAGCAGCTGCACTGTTCGATAAACATGTATGGCCAAATGCTACTTGTCTGCAAGTGAGGAGAGCCATTCAAAGCAGCAGGATTACTCAGCTGAGTAAGGCAAGTAGGATTTAGTCAATGATAGGACATTCACCACTATTAATTGTAAATACTGGGCCCAATAGTGCCCTTGGATATGCGCACACAACTACTGCTGAGTTAAATGGGATCACTTTCCCAGGAGCTAAATGGGAGAAGCTTCTGCTGTAGCATGGGGATGCATAAAGTGAACTTGCTGCTGCCTTTCACAACTAAAATATATAGTTCCCCCAGCCCCAGATCTGAACCTCATTCCTCCACAGAGATTCTACCCAGAAATCAGTGCACTGTAGTCCCATGCTTTTCGGGCAGAACTTTGTATGCTGGGGCCACTGACTCCATCCTGATGCATAGAAAGGTGAAAGGAACAACAAAGGGAACCTGCATGGATTAGAAAAGCCAGTAGAGTCCTCAGATACTATTCTTCATTTGTATTCTGCATAAACATCCTTATGGTTTCATAACTTTATTTTCCCTTATTTAATGTTTAACATTTTTACATGTTAACAGCATTAATGAGTAACTCATCAAAGCCACACGGTACTCTCTCTTTTTGGGAAGCAGTTGCTAGCATAAGGCTTGTTAAGAGAATGAAGCCTGCATGGAACTTCTGCAGTACTCAAGTGAAAATGTAGGGCTATTTTCTTCTCTCACTGCATGGAGATTTCCAAACTCTGGGCCCATCCCATCCTAACTCCAGCTGACTTCAGTGGCAGTTTTGCCCACACAAGGATGGTGGACCATATGCTCCACCCATGGGAGGGGGCGATAGGAGAGGACATCTCCCCAAAGATGATGGGCAATTCCCTTCCCTACATTTCGTCTTGGGAGGCATAGGGAAGGGGTGGGGTTCACCCCAAACTTAATGGATTCTCAGGGACAGCTTGGATCTGTGGAAGGCCACATGGCTCTTCACTACCTCTTGTCCCCCAGTATCCAGTTTCTGGCAGCATGGCTATGCTGGAGTTGTGCTACTAAGAATGCCTCCAATCCATGGCTACCCCCGGTCTGAGGGGCTGTTTCATAGAAAAGGTAAAAAGTCCCATGCTATGGACTCCAATGACACCCCTAACTTTCCCACCCTTCCCTCAGCTCACCCAGACATACTCCCCACGCTTGCTTCAGACTGTTATTATGCTGCATAAAGTGTCAAACATACTATTTTTATATATATATATATATATATATATATATATAGTCATTTTGCTTTCTTGTCTATTACATTCTGATATAGCCTTCATACAATGGATGAGCCAACCATTTTGTATAAAATAACCCACCCCACCCTCAACTGAGAAAAACAAACAGAACAAACCCATCCATTGTCCAATAACTGAACCAAAGCTTGGTCAAAGCTTCCTTGTGGTTCAGGAAGTTTAGAAAACTCAGTTCCCCATTATTTCTCATCTTCCTGCATCTATAGGTTTGACTGGGAATGGAAGCAGAAATACCAAATGTCCATGAACACACTGTTTCCAATGGAGTCAAAAATTACATGAAAACATTCTTCCTTTGTACGTGCTAAGTACAAAGGAAGAATTCTGGAAGGAAGGAGAATTCTGGCACTGCCAAGGGATGACTTTGCCTCCTTGGACCCATATCAGGCCTTGGAAAGGTGGCTGCTGATATTTTTGACAATTTAGTCCACTACCTGGACACTCTGGAGGACAGTATTATCCTGTAAACATGTGCATGCATTGGGGATTATGTTATCGTAGTTTATGGAATTGTCTTTATATTGTTCTTACACTTTTTTCCAGATCTGAATCCATCCATATTTGGGGAGGGAATATGAGAAACAGGATTTGACTCAAATCATTTCTGCAACAGACCACTCTAACCATCCTATAACTGTAAGCATCCTGTAATCATCTCAGTTGAAGGTCTTGTCTACACACAAAGGTTGTACTGTTTTAACTAGCCTGGAATAGTTAAAGTGGTAATGGGTTTTGCTTTGTGTGACTGGAGTTTGCTTTGGGATCTTTTTCAGTGTTTAATAATATTATACACATCAGAATGCTCAAAACTTCATCTGTGCCTGTTCTCATACGGTAACTATAAAAAGGAACATATGTTAAAGACGACAAGAACCCACCTTTTAACTCTGACATACATTTGACTGAGTGGAAATGGATAAATGTTTTGCAAAAATAGGAAGTGTCCATCTTTAGTAAGAGTCCTGGGTGATTTACAGAGCAGTCTAGGGGATTTAGACATCTTTTCCACTAAAATTAAAGAAAGATGTGTCTCAATCCTGTAGACTGCTTTGAGAATCTCAGCATATTTGTCTCTGATGCATGTACGTTTGTATGCAATTGCCAGCTTTACCTTATTCTGAATGGCTATCAAGATAAGTTAAAGCAGACAAATGCATAAAAAGCCCTATATACACTGATTTTGGCAGCAGGATTGGTGGTATATATACTTTAAAAGCTCTTAGCTGTTCCATATGTTCTAATTTATGGACATTTTTCAGATGGAAATCTACATTATCCATTTGCAGGCAGATCTTAGAAGCATACAATTAAATCAACTGAACCAACTAATTAAAAAACCCCTCAAACACTAAATACAAATATAATGACGACAATAATGAACCTTAACCAGACCTTTCTCTGCTAATAACTGCCCCCTCCACCTATCCTGCTGCCAAGGTGAGGCTATGCATTGCTTTTCTGCCTGGTAAGTGCCAATTGCACACTGATGCTTCCCTAGAGATGTTCACTTTCCACACCAGAATTTTTTCCAGGCATATTCCCTTTCTGATTCTCCTTTGGAGAATCTCTCCTGTGGGCTCACTCCCTGAGCAGAAAGGGTCAAACAGATGTTCTCTGTGGGCTATGGATCATGTCTTTCAAAGATGTTTTGTACATGTAGCAGTTTTCAGAAGGTGACGTCTACAATTTTCTGTATTTCTGAATAGTCGGCTGCTATTTAACCTCTGTTCTCTCGGATTCGATGTGTTCTCTCTTTTTTAACCACATAGGTAAAATAATTGTGAAATAAATCTTGATGTAAAATCATAGCTTTATTTCATTAGCCCGCCTCCTGATGATTTTATAGTGGATGCTGCTATATGCAAGTGCATTGTCTGAATGAAAACTCAGTCAAAAGAGATCTGAAAGACACAGTTGCCTAAAACTTTCTAATTTACAAACATCTGAGGGTTAACACTCTGCACTAACTGTATCCCCAGCCCAGTGCAATATGCAAAGCTATTAATTTTTGTAGGGAGAATTATAGCAAATAAAAATACATTAGTATAAAATGAATTAGTCTTGCTCTCCGCGTGTGAGAACAACAGTAAGACTTATTTTATTAACGAAGTGCAAACCCTTCAGCAAATGGGGTATTTTGCTGTGATTCATAATAAATATATACACCATTACAATAATGTTGTGCTTAAAAAAAAAAACCACCGCCACCCTCTAAATTAAAAACCAGATAAATAAATAGAAGGGGTACTATTTGCAAATAGGAAAATGGGGAAAAGTTCTGCAAAGGGGGCAGGGAGCAAAAAGTAACAGCCATGCCACCGGCACGAACAAGGGATAGGCTGAGACAGATGTGCACTTAGAAGGAAATTCTGCACACTCAGCCCCGCTATGGGAGAGATGCCGCCTACTTAAAGGAGAATGGGGAATTCTTAAAATGTAGATAGGTAGATCGGTAAATAGAGCGAGTCGGAAATTTGAGAATGAATTTATATTGTTGAAAAATGATATTTTTTAACATCAGAAATTTTTATCAAAAAATTGTTTTATAATAAAACTGGAAAATGAAAACAGTTTGATTTTTGTTGTTTTGGTTCTGTTTTGGGGTTTCCTTCTTCCCTCTCCTATTTGCCTTTTTCTGGTGGCAAAATGGAAAAAGAAAAAAGGACTAGAGAAGTAGGAAGTGGGTTAAAAGAGAAAAAGAGTTTTAAAAAAAGTGAACAAAAAAATAAAAATAAAAAAGAAAACTTTCCAAACAGAACATTTGTGAACAAAATATCATTCATTTGAAAATCACTGGAATGAAAAGTTTTAGGGCTGTCGATTAATTGCAGTTAACTCACGCGATTAACTCAAAAAAATTAATCACGATTAAAAACATTTATCACAATTAATTGCACTGTTAAACCATACCAATTGAAATGTATTAAATATTTTGGATTTTTTCTACATTTTCAAATATTGATTTCTATTACAGCACAGAATACAAAATGTACGGTGCTCACTTTATATTATTTTTGACTACAAATATTTGCAATGTAAAAATGAAAAACAAAAGAAATGGTATTTTTCAATTTACCTCATACTGAAATGCAATCTCTTTATCGTGAAAGTGTAACGTAGATTTTTGTTACATAACTGCACTCAAAAACAAAACAATGTAAAACTTTAGAGCCTACAAGTCCACTCAGTCCTACTTTTTGTTCAGCCAATCATTAAGACAAGCAAGTTTGTTTACATTTATGGGAGATACTGCTGCCTGCTTCTTAATTACAACATCACCTGAAAGTGAGAACAGGCATTTGCATGGCACTTTTGTAGCTGCCGTTGCAAGGTATTTACATGCCAGATATGCGAAACATTCATATGCCCCTTCATGCTGCGGCTGCCATTCCAGAGGACATGCTTCCATGCTGATGATGCTTGTTAAAAAAATAATGCATTAATTAAATTTGTGACTGAACTCCTGGGGGGGGGGGGGAAGAATTGTATGTCTCCTGTTCTGTTTACCTGCATTCTGCATATATTTCATGTTATAGCAGTCTTGGACGATGACCCAGCACAAGTTCATTTTAAAAACACTTTCACAGCAGATTTGACAAAATGCAAAGAAAGCACCAATGTGAGATTTCTAAAAATAGCCACAGCACTCGACCCAAGGTTTAAGAATCTGAAGTTCTGTCCAAAATCTGAGCATGACGAGGTGTGGAGCATGCTTTCAGAAGTCTTAAAAGAGCAACACTCAGATGTGGAAACTACAGAACCCGAACCATCAATAAAGAAAATCAATCTTCTGCTGGTGGCATCTGACTCTGATGATGAAAATGAACACACATCGGTCTGCTCTGCTTTGGATCGTTATCAAGCAGAATCCATCATCAGGGTGGTTGAAGCATGCAGGGACATATGAATCTTTAGCGCATCTGGCACCTAAATATCTTGCGATGCCAGTTACAACCGTAACAGGCGTTTGCATGGCCTCACTTTCAGGTGACAATGGAAAAAAAAAAGCGGGAAGCATTCTCCTGCAAACTGCAACCAAACTTGTTTGTCTGAGCAATTGGCTGAAGTAGGACTGAGTGGACTTGTAGGCTCTAAAGTTTCACTCTGTTTTATTTTTGAATGCAGGTTTTTTTTGTACATAATTCTACATTTGTAAGTTCAACTTTCATGATAAAGAGATTTCACTACAGTACTTGTATTAGGTGAATGGAAAAATACTATTTCTTTTGTTTTTTACGGTGCAAATATTTGTAATAAACAATATAAAGTGAGCACTGCACACATATTCTGTGTTGTAATTGAAATCAATATTTGAAAATGTAGAAAACATCCAAAAATATTTAAATAAATGCTATTCTATTATTGTTTAGCAGCACGATTAATTTTTTTAATCTCGACAGCCCCAAAAAGTATTGAGACAATTTTCATAAAATACATTTTTCAGCCAGCTCTGGTGAGTGATGTCAGAGCACTGATTCCTGCGAGGATAGGATTTGGGGAGGTGGATTTGAGCATAATCAGAGCAGACTGAGGTTTTTAGAAACCAGCAGGACCAAGTTGAGTTCAACGTGCCATAGCAGAAATGACTTCATTTGTTTACTTTGGGTTTTCTAGTTAGCATGAGTGGCATAATGCAATTCAGACAACTAACTTAAATACGTGAAAGGCCTTGATGTCAGTGCCTAGAAAGAATAACTCTATTAGAAACAAGGTAAATCAATTTCTCCCAGGATACAAAACATTCAGGTCATGTACTTCCTCACATATTGTGACTGACATGTTCACTTTACCTTTAATCTATAGCACCAGCATGTTACTTTTAGGACACAATAGCACTTTCCCTGTGTCAGAGACATCAGCAAATTAGCTTCCTATTGTCTATATAGCACATGGCATTGAAGGGGACACTAGACTTCTAAAACCAGAAAGAAGTGCTAGATGATGTGGCTCTTTTAACACTGAGCTGAACAGCTTGTGAACCATTTCTAGCTAAAAGTGTCAGCTACGATTAGCACAAACATCAAACAAAGACACAACAAACAGCTATTGTATGGGCAGAAATGGATTTTCAGAATTCTGCAGTAAATAAAATAATGTGCTGTCTTAGTCAGTGCCCCTGTGATGATACAGTTTGCAGAATTTTTACGGGCAGGCTGCCATACTTATTTTCATTTATCTGCCTCAAAGCACCATTTCAAAAAGTGCAAAAGCATGTTGTTGATCGAGTAGATTGTTTATAGCTGAACTGAGTATTTCAGAACAACACGCATTGTAATAAAGCGGGGGAGGGGAGACATACGCATACACAGCTGCAGCTTCTTGAATCCTTTGTCAAAAATGACTGCCAGAAAGCCAAGGAGTATTTATTCTGTTTTAGGAAATGCAATAAGTGAATCCCTTCCAACCACATTAGGTGACAGGAATGAACAAAAGCCATAAAATCCACTTGGTCTAGACTTCCTAAAATGCTTTTCCTGCGCCTTGTGCCCATATTGCCACCCCCTTTATGGTGCTGACCTTTGACATGTGCTTTGCTATCCAGTGATGATCTGGCTGATGGTAAATCCTGGATATCCACCACCCCTGTGCACCTTTTGAGGTTTATTGCCACTGTAACTAGAGGTCTTAGGGAGCAAACATCAACAGAAGACTTTTTGTGATAAGCAATCTTTTGGGAAGGAAAATGTATTTGAAAATAATTGTGTAAATTAACCCCAAATCACTGCTGTAAGAACAAATGGAGGCTCCCTAATACCTTGCTTGGTACGCACCATAGCTTCAGTGATCCAGTCGTTCAGTGACAATGATGGAAGCCAACATGATCTACTCCAAATAGGGTGATCAGACAGCAAGTGTGAAAAATCAGGACAGTGGGTGGGGGTAATAGGAGCCCATATAAAAAAAAGCCCCAAATATCGGGACATCTGGTCACCCTAATTCCAAATGCAAGATCTTAACACGCCAGAGAGGCCACAGCAAAAGTGAGGAGGGGACTTAACATGACTTTTGGAGATAAAGCAATTTGCTAACCTGACTCTGAATTCACAGAGATTTCAAAGCCAACCCACAAGCAGTGGGTCTGTGATTGCTGTGGCAAACAGCAGCACACAAGGCATGCGGCCCCAGAGGTTCTGATCACTAATAAGAGTTCGTTTCCCCAGCACACACAAGACTACGATGACAAAGGAGGACACTAGCTCCCACAAGACCTCAGTTACTCAAATCTAAACAAATACCAGACTGAAAAATACAACTGTTGCAGGGTGCTTGGGCCACTGCTCTACGTAAATGTAAATCCTTGCCCCGCCCCCACTTCAGGCCTGGCTCCCATAGTAACCTTCCACATAGTGCCCACAGAGGTTGGCGTGGAAATGAGTTCCGTTTGAGGAGGCACTCTCGCCTGCCGCTTAACCTCACTGGACCCCTGGGCAGGGGCGGAGGGCCAAGGTGAGGCCCTCTGCACTAGGGGTGAGTTTCACTCAGTGTGTGATTGGAATAACTTTGGTTCCTGCCAGTTTGCTCAGCAGACATTTGGAGTGTTCACAGGACATTCTTTATGGCTCGATCCTGCCCGACACAAATTACTCCCCAGTTTTGCTGAGCACCCTCAGGTTCCCTGGGAATCAGTAGTGGGGAAGGCACTCAGCACCCCACAGCAGGGCTTGGTACTTTACCACATCGAGCCCTATTTGCTGATTTCCATCATTTTCAGATGCCATATTTTCTACATTAATATTGAATCCACCAAGTCTTTCAAGGCCCATCTTTCCAAACCTCAAGTTCCCAGATGCTTTTTAATACCCTTCTCAATGGTGCAATAAAAGCTGGATATTTTATTACTTCAATGAATTATTATCCTAATTTATAATTTGCCAAACTTTTTTTTTGTTAAACGTCAAAATCTGGACTGTATTTTCCCCGACACCAAAATATGCTGCGCCCATCACATTTTTTTCCTCTGAAAACCTGTAGCCTAATTTTTAAACAGACACGAAGATACTGTGCCCTTTCAGAAAAATCCTCCTCATCTCATTGTCACGGACGTTGTTTTACATCTTTCCACGGAATGCGTAAAGGAGTTCCTAAAATAAAGAAGATAACCTAGAAATGTACACAAAAGATTGAAGCTGAATTAATTGGTTATGAAATCTTCTGAACTTTGATGTAATGTACACTTCTGGGATGAGTCACAAGGAGCCATACTTTTTAAATAAAAGCATCAAGCACCTCAGTTATCTGGAATGCATGTGCTGGGCAAAGTCGGAAGTCTTGGAACATTTGCACACACAGTAGACACCTAAGTCCAGGGAGTAAAAGACATTCAGGGTCTGGTTCAAGCCTATGGGAGTCAATGAGAGTCTTTCATAGAAAGGTAGGGCTAATAGGGACCTCAAGGGCTCATTTAGTCTATCGCCCTGCACTGAGGATCAGGCCTTCAAACAGTAAGGTCCAGATCCTCAAAGGGATTTAGGCACCTTCGATGGCTAAATACCTTTGAGGATCTAGGCCCAACTTCCTACTGGGATATGCTATAGGCTTGACATGAGCCTAGGGTTGCCAGCTTTGTAATGTTTAAAAACTGGACACTCCAGCAAAGTGCTGGAACCTCCCTTGCCCCGCCTCTTCCCCCGATGCCCCATCTCATCTCTTCCCCAAGGCCCTGCCCCCATTTGCTTCTCTTCCCTCCTCCCCTCGTTGCTCTCTGCTCTTCCCTTCTCCCCGCCCCCGATCCAGGCTGGGTCGGGAGGGACTCTCCTGTGGAGCCAGGGCTGGGAGCTGCAGCTGCCTAACGTGGGTAGGAGGTGGACCCAGCGGAGCAGGGGTTGGCGCAGGGGACGACCCAGTGCCTCCTGCCTCCCCCGTCTGCAGTAATCGGACTTTGGGTGTCCAGTCAGATCTGACTGGACACTGCCAGGTCCCCTTTTCAATCAGACTTTCCAATCAAAAACCAGACACCTGACCACCCTCTGATGAGCCAGAACAACAAGCTGAGTTTCAACTGCAGTGATGTAGTAGGTGGATACACAAAAAGACAATCCAAGCGTTCAATGGGGGTCATGGAAGCTGTTTGCATGGACAGAGCATATTAAACAGTCCTAACACTCTAGGGACTTGCCTAGACTGGGAAAATGATCTGTTACTAACAACGGGTGTTAGCAGTGGGGTGCAGCTGAACTGATGTGGAACATGGTTGATATGCTGTGCGGGACAAGAAAAAAAAACGTGTTTGGATTCATTTGAAAAAAGTGAGGTTTTATTAATTTACAACCCATTTTAAGATCTGTGAAAACGAAGAGCTTTCAAATTGTCAACGCAATTTTAAGGCTGGAAGTAGCAAGGACTAATTCTAGTTCCTTTTTCTTGTTGTTATTCTGTTATAAACAAAGCCAAAGAAAGTCTCGGCGAGTCTACCAGAGCAAACTCTTTGGAAGATGTTCAGTATAACTGTATTTTGCTGAATACCTGCTCTATGCTTTTGACTGTAACTAGCTTGACAGTTGACGAAGTAAAAATCTCTTTTTTCATCCCACCTCACACTTTGAGAACCAGAGACTTGGGAAAAGTAATATTACAACCTCCTTGCAACGTATTCAGTACAGTTCACTGAAATGGTTCACTTGAATCATAGAGTTTCATTTTTAGCTTGAGAAAGAGAGAGCTGGGAAGTGCAAATTTCCTTCAGAATTCAGGGATCCTCATTTCCCAACACTTTATACCCTTTCACCCTAGATATGGAGGGTCACAGCCAACACCCCGCTAATGGGGACTACAAGGCACTTCCTTCAAAGCACATCAGTTCCACCTTGTAAACTGTAATTTAATACAGAGGCTAAAAGATTTCCGCTCTGTCTGTACAGTAGCTGGCACAATGGGGCCCTGATTCATGTCTAGGGCTCCTGAGCACAACTGCAATGCAAAGAAATAATAATACACTGCTGTGTAAAATACAAGACTGTCTGAGAAAGACATTTCCTCAGAGGCTCAGGAATTATAAATGGCTTCTCATCCAAATGTGATGAGGAAAAAACTGCCTAAATCCAGCAAAAAAGGAGAGATGGCATCGCCCTACATGACAATCTGCCACCGAATGAGGAATGGCCAGTGCTGACAAATGGACACAAGGGATGAGACCCCAAGCACCGTATGTAATCCTACCACAGGCAGGTTGTTCCTGCCTCTGACCAATACCAGAGGGGTCTGTCTTTTTCTTGCACATTGACATCACTGCTACAGCTTGTCAAGGCAATAAAATCTCAGAGAATTGAAATGGCTTGTGTGTCTGCAACACTGTCCTCTACTGGATGGACTCAGAACAACTTCACTGTGTACCAAAGCCCCTAAGGCTTTCTTTTAAGTGAGCTAGTGGGGGCTTTATCCGAGTTCTAGCTTAGCTGTGAGCATTAATTTGTTAGTGGCCAAGGTGTTCATCATTATGACAACTGTCAAGTTCCTAGCTGAGCTTTTAAACAAATTTCAAAAAAAAAAAAGAAAAAAAAAAAGACTGAAGTGACTTATTACATCAGAACTAAAGGAGTACTTGTGGCACCTTAGAGACTAACAAATTTATTTGAGTATAAGCTTTTGTGAGCTACAGCTCACTTCATCGGATGCATGCAGTGGAAAATACAGTGGGGAGATATATATATACACACACAAAGAACATGAAACAATGGGTGTTACCATACACACTGTAACAAAAGTGATCAGGTGAGGTGAGCTATTACCAGCAGGAGAGCGAGGGGAGGACCTTTTGTAGTGATAATCAAGGTGGGCCAGTTCCAGCAGTTGACAAGACCGTGTGAGGAACAGTTTGGGGGGGGGGGGGAGAGGAGAGAGTAAACAAGTTAACAATAAACAAGCCTAAGTTAATTGTATCCAGTTTGCAAATTAATTTGAAGTCAGCAGTCTCTTGTTGGAGTCTGAAACAGGAATAGAATATGCTGCATATGTGCAATGTCATGACATTAATGTTGCTCTTGCAAACCTTCACTGGTGCATTTTCTGACTTCCTGTGGTTTCAACTGTATAGACCTAGTGTTGCCTCAATGCACTTAATTTCCTGGTTTGAGAAAACAAGGAAAAAATGTCCTGTATTTAATAATGTTAGCATGAAGATGGCAGGAATTAGGCTACGAAGTTATTTATGATTTGTATTGAGGTAGTATCTAGCAGGCCCAATCATAGACCAGAGCCCCATTTTGCTAGGTGCTGTACAAACCCATAACAAAGACAGTCCCTGCCCCAAGGAGCTTACAATTTAAGAATGACACAAGACAACAGAATGGAACAGACAGATGGGAGGGATCACAGAGAAACAATGAGACAACACTGGTCAGCATGAAAAGCAATGTTCAGAGCTCACCACCTGTTCAGCCATTGTTGACGGGTTCTTGTTGTTTTCTGTTTATTTGTTTTTGGTGAGCATGACAGCAGAGGGGAGAGAGTTTTAAGGAGGGATGTGAAGGACAATGTGGTGGCTTTGTGGTTGTTACCAGGGACTGCTTCCACATTTGAGGGACAACTTGGGAGAGTGCACGAAAGTGCTTGTTTGAACATTTAACAAGCAGACTCTGGAGCCTGGCGCCACTGGCGCAGCGGATGCAGGGGTCGACACCTGGGTAGCAGATCAGAGATGAAAGGTGGGGCGAGGATGGGCCGTGAAGGGCCTGGAGAGGAAAGATGAGACGTTTGTGTTTGCTGCCGTGGCGAAGGGGGAGCCACTTCATTCCAGTGAATAGGCTGTGATGGGGGATGTTCTCACCTTTACTGCTGTGGATAATTTTCTATCACAGTTTACATTGTGTCTTCACAACAGGAAAATACAAAGTTGTTTTAAAATAAAAGCTCTATATCTTCTGAGTGTTTCCGGATGCAGATGTTCATTAAGGAGAAGGAACAAGTTGATATTTCAATTCAACTGAAAACAAGCTCATTTGTTTTGGATTTTGTGTTTCTTGTATATAGTGTCAACACTGGATTAAATCTGTCCAGTTCTGTAAGAGGGTTGAAGAAGCTTGCTTTCCTCTGATAGAATGTAAACTTTTCTATGCATTCTGCTTCTGTCAAGAGTCTTACTTGGAACCTCTTCATCTCCTCCATTGCTCCTTTTTCTGGATGACTAATCCTGCCTTCTTTTCCCAGGATTTGTACCATTTCATACCCAACTCTTTCTTTGTCCTATAACAGGATTTGGAGGTCTAAATACTTCTTATTCTTCCAAAACTCAAGCTTCTTCCACAATGAAGATAAGAGACACCAATTATGACACTTCTATGGCAGGCCCATGGGTGCACAAATACACCCAGATGCTGCTACTTTCCTCCTTTCTCTGGAGGTCTGAGGCATAATGGCTGTAAGCTGAACATTTTGGATCCTCAGAGATATATCGTGCTTGGTTTAGGGGGGAAGATTCAGTTGCGTTTTGATTTAATCTGAAGGGGTTCACTCACCCTCTTTATTAACAGTATGTACTGGGGTTTGATAGTGTTCACTTACATTGTAAGAAAAATAATGGTCTCCCCTTCAAGGATAATGGGGACAAATTCTATGGTGTGGGGTATGCAGGAAATCAGACTAGATTATCAGAGTGCTCCCTTTTGGCCTTACAACCTATAAACAGAATCAAGTTTGAAAAACGAGGTCCCACAGAGTCCGTACCCAGTGTCTAATTCTGGCACCCACAATCCTCAAGCACAATTCCTATTGCTATCAAGATCACTCACTTACTTCAAAAGTTGGTTTATGCCAGGATATTGCTCCTGACGCAAGATCAGTGAGATTACTGTGAAGCACTGCTCAGGGTATCTGTCCTGCCTCTCACGCCAAGCTTTCATATTTTTACAAACACTTTCTATTTGTCCAGGGAATGTAGCTTGGTTTATGTTTACCCTTTGAAAGGAGTGAGTTAGTTTAGGTAAAATAAGAACTTCACCCAAAACATAAACCAAACCTGAAGCTTAGCTGAGTGGTGTAAAAGCTTGGTTAACATATCTTTACCACCCCCCCCCCCCAACATACACCCCTTAAGGCTGCTTGGTCTAAGTGAGTTATCACAAAAGACTTCCAGGTATAGGGCCAGGTTTCTCTCTAACATCTACTTGGGGGAGGTGATGTTGGGTACAAATAGTTTCCTCCATTTATGTTAGGGCCAGGAACAATGAAAGTATCTACAGTGAGGCCGTGCGGGGACTGCTCCCTTCATACGCACCCAGAATTGAGAAGGAGGAGGGGCAATGAGTCACTCTCCTCACCCATGGAGCTGACCAGCAACCTGTCTACATTAGCATTTTTTCACAAAATGTCACACTGTTGCAACTCCAATGGCAGGAGTGTTCACATAGAGAAGAAACCATCAGGGGCTGGCATTTTAACCCATGTTTTCTAGATCTGCTCTGGGCAGGGTAGGATGACACAGTGGTTAAAACCTGGGAATGCACGTTAGCTCTAGCCAAGTGCCGCTAGTCCTCCAATGCCTTCCCACAATTACCCCGCATGGCCAGAAAGGCCCACAATTCAATGAGAAAGAATTCACAGTGCCTTAGCTTACTGAGACACAAAGAACCATGGCATATGTTTGAGTCCTAGTGACACACATGAGGAGTGGAGGACCAGTTTGGACGCAGAACTCAAGTGTTATTTTGCAGTATGGCTGCTCCCACTTGATCTAGGCTAACTTGAAAGGAGTAACTGTGCAGTGGAAGACACAATCTTAGTGAAGAAGTGGAGCTAGGATTTTCAAGCATCCTCGTTAAACAGTGTCCAACAGCATGTACACAGAGATTGATGGCCCTTAACCTCAGTTTACTTCTCAAGGCCACAATTTTTAACAAGATTACCATCCCTGATGAAGAGCAAATATCATCATGTGTGTACATTACTGGCATATCAACAACTGAACATTAATAAAAATAGACCTTGAGGATTAATGCAGCATGTGGCAAATTGCCAGTACAATTATGACAAGACCCACGCTTCCTCTTCTTGGGGCAGGGGGAGGGTTCAGGGCACAGTTTCCTGCCCCTGAACTAGGGTATCTACTGTCCCACTAGTAACCCAGAGAAGGGTAGTGGAGAGGGAGGGACCCAGGCCCACCTCTACTCCAGGTCCCAGCACTTGAACTAGTGATTCCTTCTCCTGGGCTACTTCCCTGTCCTGCTCTTCAGCTTGTGGGGCTTCCTGCCCTCTCTCTCTCTGCACAAGCCAGGTGTCTCTTTACCTTGGGTCTTGGTCTTCTAGCCATCCACAGCACTTCTCCAAACTGCTCTCTGCTCCAACTCCTTCCCCTAGCTCATTGAAGCAGGGGGTTTTTATCAGGTGACTAGCTTCAGGTGCTCTAATTGGCTTCAGGTGCTTTTAATTAATCTATAGAAACCTTTCTTCCCTTTACAGAGAATAAGGCTTCTCCTCATCCTGGGACTTACATATCTCTCCTCTATCACTCTCCTGCTGTCGAGGAAGCCCCCCCGCTCTGGGCCACCAGGTAACTCAGGAAGGTGGAAGACCACGAGTGTCAAGGAAGCCCTCCTGCTCTGGGCCCGGGCTAGCCTGAACACTTCTCCCTCCTGAAAGCTGCTGTGTTATACCTTCTGATTGCGTTGTTTTGTTGCATAGTTGTTTTGTTTCCTTTGGTAATTTTGTAAGTGTTACCAATAAACTTTCTTTCTGTTTCAAAAAAAAAAAAAATCTCTCCTCTATCACTCTCCTGCTGTCGAGGAAGCCCCCCCCCCCCCCCCCCCCCCGCTCTGGGCCACCAGGTAACTCAGGAAGGTGGAAGACCACGAGTGTCAAGGAAGCCCTCCTGCTCTGGGCCCAGGCTAGCCTGAACACTTCTCCCTCCTGAAAGCTGCTGTGTTATACCTTCTGTTTGCATTGTTTTGTTGCATAGTTGTTTTGTTTCCTTTGGTAATTTTGTAAGTGTTACCAATAAACTTTCTTTCTGTTTCAAAAAAAAAAAAATCACTCTCCTGCTGTCGAGGAAGCCCCCCCCGCCCCCGCTCTGGGCCACCAGGTAACTCAGGAGGGTGGAAGACCACGAGTGTCGAGGAAGCCCCCCCACTCTGGGCCCAGGCTAGCCTGAACACTTCTCCCTCCTGAAGACTGCTGTGTTATACCTTGTGTTTGCTTTGGTTTGTTGCATAGTTTTGCTTTATCCTTTTTGGTGATTCTTTGTAAGTGTTACACAAATAAAATTCTTTCTGCTTCAAAAAAAAAAATCACTCTCCTGCTGCCTTCTAGCCATGCTGTATCACAAGCAACACACTTGTACTTAATCACTGAAGAGAACTTCTAATAAAGAAAACGTTTCCTTTTTGTTCCTGAAAAGGTCAAAGTCTTCTTTTCTCTACATGACAATGGGGAAAAAAGCCACAGCCTTGCTTTTTTCATGTGAATTAAATTATTTCCATCCATGTGTTAAAAAAAAAATCCTTTTCACAGACCTTCACCAATATTTTTGTGAGATCCACAGCTTCTGATGTCTCTGTTCCTTAAAATATGAATCTAATTGCGGAACACAGCAATCAAAATTTACTGCTCATCTTAAACATTAATCCTTTTTATTGACTTCCCAGCCAATAAACTCAGCTCTGAACTGTCAACAAATTCCCTTCAGATTTATTTGAGAAACAGAGGGGTATACTACCTGTACATGTGTTAGAAGCTGCTCTCTTCCCTGCTGAACTAAGTTTCATTTGCACTTCAGAACTAGAAACAGTGACTCTATTTATATTCTTTCCTCTTAAGGCCTGCTTCTGTGCCCACTGAAATCAGTGGGGCTTTGCCAGAGCCTTCAATGGGATCACGGTCAAGCAATTGATTTGTTTACAGTTTTATAGTGGATGATTTTCTACCACTTGTTGCACTGAGTGAATCTCAGTGAGACAAATACCAGTTAAGTAAAGATTCCTATTTGTGTCTTCCAAGAACTTCAGTGGACTCAGCCCAAATTGTATCTTGACTTTAAAACTTAAATTAGTTAGCACTGATCCAGTACTGATAAGCACCCTTTTGCACTACCTAACTCTAGACCAGGGAGATAGGAGGAAAGGCAGGGAAAGTGTTGGGTCTAAATCAGAATGACTCAGTGCTGATTCTGATGATACATGGCTACATTCATCTAGCGCACAGACATCATAATTCTCCCCTTACTCACACCAGTACATGTCAGAGAATAGCTCCACTGAAGCCCATTCAGTGTCAAAGAGTACAGTAAGGGCGGTGAGAATTGGGCCCACTGTCCGCATATAGGGAGCGTCAGGCATTAAGAACTCCCTCTCCAAAGTTCTAGTGAGTTGCAGGAGCACCCACTTTAGCTAACGTGACACCAGCCAGCTATAATCACCTGAGCACTTCTCACATGCAGCGTTTAGCAGACGGCTGTGCTATGTAGATACACAAGCCAGCACATTAGACCATCCAGGCACACTTCTGTGATCAGATCTGGGGTGGCCCTGCTTCCCTACTTTGTGTCACATGTACAGCAAGTTTCATGCTCTTAACGTTTCCCAGAAATTCAAAGTGACAGAACCGGAGGTATTGCAATCTGGAACTCTTAACTTTAGTAAACTAGTGAGAATACTGGAATGTGTATGTTCCTTATTTAACTGCGTCACCAGCTTTTCTATACGCTGCTAAGCACAGCAGCCCAGGATACATATTAGACAACTAACATCTGGACTGCATATCTATTAGGACCGTACGCTCAGCCACTATAGATTGGGGAAAATCCAAGCCAAATGGGAATCTCAGATATTTTCAAGGGTCAAAAATAAAGTCATTTAAATTTTCACAACTCTGGTGAATATGGCATAATGGCCTCTGTTATACACTCATACAAAAGTCTCACTGCAGAAATAACCTGAATTTTAAAATGGGAAGCAGGTTAAGCATCATGGTTGAAAACAGATGCATCCCAGTGAGATTTTCTCCTAGGAAAGTCCTGAGCATGAGAATGCTAAGTGCTCCTGTCTTCTAAATGAAAACCAGCAGTAAGTGAAGTGGATGCATCGCGGTTGTGTTCTCACACTGATGTAATAAACTCCAGGTTTCCCCCAGTAGGTTTCTCTTGGTTTACTGCTGAGAGGGCTACATGTGCCCTAAATGGGCAGGCATGGGAATGTGTAGCTTACATAAAAAGAAGCAAACATGTAAATGTCATAAAAGCCCCTCAAGATAGTTGATGGAACACAGTCCAACTCCCTTGCTACTGAGTAACAAATTCAGAGCACATAGCGCAGCAAGCACAATTTTGCACATAAAAGAAAGCTGGTGGAAATGGGCCTTTTAGCCAGCTTTAAGACTGGACCAGAAAAAAAACAGACCTCCAGAGTTTTACAAGTATCTTTCTAGGCGAAATTCCACGTGCATCCCAGCGTATATGTAGTATGATCATTAAGGATCTTGGCCAGCAGCTCCATAATCCTCTCAATCTACAGCGGATTTCCAACTGATGTCAATGGGAAGTTTGCACAGTGATCACCTGTAGAGCATGGCCTTTGTGTAGTAACTAAACTCACACTTTACTATTTGTTCATAATACTGTTCCTTTACAGAGGAATGTCTAGTTCCCACCTGACCTAATTTTCTGTAACTGAGGCAGGGGAAGCAGTACCTCACCTCAAGCCATGGACGAGGCATACACAGATCTGGAATTCAGGCAGGAATTGGTATTTTGACTTTCTTGCACTACCTTGATTTCAAGCGAATGCCTTGTATGTTCTTGGGGGCACTGTCCTTCTTAGGGTGACCAATCACTTATCTCACACTAAATAAAAGGAATAGATGTGGCAGTACTAGGGAGACGAGGCGGGGGGAGAGACTGGAGACTGGCTTCCCCCCTAAAGATATTTTCCAATTTTTTAAATGGTTTTCAGTTTTTATTTTATTTCAAAAATATAAAAAAAATGGCAAGACCTTAATAAACAACTTCTTTTTGGAAATGTCTGGCAAAATAAATAAATAAATGAACACATAACCTGTATTGGAAAGCCCTCTTTTTTCTTTTCTTTTCTGTTAATGACTCGGGCATCAGAGTAGGAGAGTGTGGAAGGATGAATGAAGGTGGACTGCCCAGTCAGAATGCAGTACTAATTAAGGAAATAGGATAATCAGAAAGATTTGAATTAGTACTATTGTACTGATTCTTCTCTGGGTCATGCCTTTATTATTCCTTTCCTTTAGCTGTCTTCTGTGTCTCCCCCTTCCAGCTCCCAGTGCCATCTTCCCTCCCTCCTATTCCCTCCACCCCACTTCACATGTCCGTCACTAGCACCTCTTGTGGAGGGGTGGGGTTTCTCTACCCATCATATGCCTCACCAGTGCATGGACTAACAGATTGATATGTTCATGACTTGCACACAGAGCAACTCCTTCCCCATTCCACCCCTAAAATAAGCAATGATGCGGTTAGAACCTACATTAAGATGTTGTTACGCTTTAGTGTTAACATCCCAATGGGATTAATGGTAAACCAGGAAATTCACTCTCCCTCATTCTCTGTTTCAGGCTGTCTGCGTTACACTGCATTGGTTCCATTCTGATCATTTGGGAAGGTTTTCTTTAAAATTACGAGTTCTAGAAATTTACTTTAAAAAAAAAGATTAAAGTTTAGATTCTGAATACATCATGTGGGCTGGATCTGGCCTACGGGCCTTATGTTGGCACCTCTGGTGTATTGTGTTCTTGTACAGGTTGGAGGTGTGGGGGCTTATTTACAGAGTCTGACAGTGAAAGTGGTAAGCGTGATGTGCGTGAGTTAAAATATGACAAAGGAAAATACCCTGAACTGGACATTTCCTTAACTGCTTTCAATGTGTTTTGCTGCACGTAGGAATGTGCAGTGTTTCTGTTAGGTTTAGAGACATGACATGTTCCCTTATGTTGGTGCTGGAGCTCGAATCAGAGCTGATCCAGTGATCTGGCGCTTGTGTTGTCTTTTACAGTAGTGCAAAGTGAATGTAAAATGCTATCAAATGAAAATGGTAGCATTTTGCACCCACTTTACATGGGTATAAATGGCTACACAAGAGGCAGGGCCATTGAGAATCAGGACTACTGAATATACAGGTAGCTGGCAGACTGTACCTTTCCCCTCTCATTCATGTAAAATAAAGTGGCCAAAATCATCTCTCACCCATCAATTGAAACATGTATTTGCCCTTTTCAGATCACCCCCCTTGCTTCCAATTGTATCAAGATTAGACTTCACACACTTGCCTTCAAGGCCCTGCACAACTCTGATTTGGTTCATATCTCTGACCCCATCACGGTTAATGATGCCAGCATCAACTCCCCTTCATTGCCTTCTCCTACACCCTCTTTCTGCACTCTTCCTTGCACAGAACATCCTTCCAATTCCCAAGCCTCTGTCCTCTTAGGAACACTTCTTTCCAGAGGCCATACATGTAATACATGAAATTGTACCAGATTATAGAGAGAAAAAATTAACTAAAGTGATGCCTTCAGCTGGGTCCCTCAAAACATCTTAGTACCTCTTGGGTGAAACTCTGGCCACTTTGACTTCAATGGGATCATAATTTCACCCTTATTTTCTGCATCCATTGTCTACATTCTAAATTCTCTGAGTCAGGGATTGCCTTGATGTTTGCATCTTACACATCACCAAGTGCCTGAAAAATAGCAAATAATGATAGCTTCATCAATCGGCTTTAATCTCGTAAGACTTATTGCAACTGATGGAGCTTTCAGACTCTCAAAATTTCAGTGGAAACAGTGCCAGAAGTAAGCCCTGTGCCTGACAAAACCTAATCAAATGCACAAGTTCCCATGAAGGCAAGTGAATAAAACAGATGTGAGCTTTCTAGACCAAGACATTTTCATAGTTGATAGCACTGTCACCTCTACAGAAAACCCAAGGTATCAAACAATGAAAAGAACCATATTTGTAAACACATATGTCCAAACTGCCTTTTCTGTTTAAACTCAAACTTCCCAGAATTAATTGTCATGGGGTAGATAACTACTCATCTGAAATGTTGTGTAGAAAGGATTTTTTTGGTCAGTTTAATGGAGGTGCTGGTAGTGGTCTATGTTGGAGGGAGAAGAACTGTTTGATAGGATTTTGCCAAATTCTGGTTTATAATAGAACTGAAATTGCATGCTTAACCACACAGTCAATACTGTGCTATCATAATACTGCAGTTCTACATTGTTTCACCAGTAATACCTCTTTTTGAACAGACAATGGGGCTGGAAGGCATAATCTTCACGCGGCGATCCAGAAATAGAACTGACCTACCTCCAAATAAATTTCCTTACATTTATTTAGTCAGAAGGATTTTCTCTTTCCCTGATCAGGACTGAATGTGAATCATGATCTCAATGATGAAAAGCCAGTAATTCACTTCACTAGTCAGCTCTCCATCCGCTAGGTTCATTTATTAAATTAAATTCCAGCTGTTGCCTGATAGTCATTTCTCCTTCCTCCCCCTCTCTCTCATACACACACACACACACACAGAGTGACAGCAGTGCTCATAAATAAGGTTGTCGTATTTAGGCCCCTCCTTAACAGCCAGCTAATTAAATATTTTCAGTGTCAGGTAGAAAGATGCAAAACTAGCACTGCTTAATCAAAACCAACCAACCAAACAAAAACCCGAAACAACCCCACAACCAAAACCAAACCAGGGCAGAATCCAAAGCCAGTTGGAATCGGCATAGTGGCCTGGGATTTAATGGCGCTTTGACGATTTACACCAGCTGAAGACCTGGCCCAACATCTCCAAAAACCCCCTTGGTAGCCATTGTTATGCCACTTTTTCTGAAGATTAAGGGCTTGTCTAGATGGCCCCGCAGTGCGAACTATGGGATGTGAGCTGCAGGGCTGGCTAAAATGTTGCACTATAACTGCCCTGGGTAGACCCTGCTAGCATGATCCGAGAGGTACCTAGCTCACGTTATTGTAGTCCTGCAACATTAAGGTGAACAATGTACCTTTTTGTTTGTACTATCGGGATATACACAGGGCAGTTACAGCGCCACACTTTCGCCTGCCTTGCATCTCACATCCCATAGTCCGCACGGCAGAGCCATGCAGACATGCCCTAAATGCATCTGGGGAAGATTTTGAGCCAAGGGAAAATTTTCAGTTCTGCGGCCCAATACAGGACTACATTGCTGTTACTCGCATTCCCAGCAACTATGTGTCCATGCTTTACAACTCCCACTGTGTCCTTTCCTTTTCTGAACTGTTCTTCCAATGACTTTAAGGTGTGAACTTCACTCAGACCAACTCTGCACATGTCCTCTAGAGATGCAGTTTTGCATTTAGACCTGCCCTGGCTTACAAACCTTTCACTACAAAACTCATGTCCTTCATACCCTGCCGAAATTAGAATCTGCTACTAAACCAAATCACTTGAACATCATAAAGTTGGAAAAAATGGTGAAGTAAAAATTCTGTGAAAAATTCTGTCATTGTACTAAATGTGTAAAAGCTGTCTGGCCCTTTATGCTTAGGCCTCATCCTGCAAACTGCTCAAAGGGGGAGGCAGCTGTCTGAACTGTCCCACAGAAATCGCTCTAAACACTAAGGTCCTGTTGCTTCAAGGTGTTCAACAGAGACATCAGTGATTTCTGTGGGACGGTTCAGACAGCTGCCTCCCCCTTTGAGCAGTTTGCAGGATGAGGCCTAAGCATAAAGGGCCAGATCTCATCAGCTGATGTAAACTGGCATAGTTCTAATATGAGCTAAAGGATCCAGGCCAAATTATAACAGTTGAGGATGTGGCCCTCAATATTGTCTCTGAAGGTAAACAGGACATTAGGAACTCAGGGAATTTCAGAGGGATAAAAGCAATAGTGTTAGTAAGCTTCTGAAATCTCCCGCTGCACCTCTATAGTAATATGTTTCGTGATTTATACATATCAGGTACTCATAGAATATGTTATCCAGCTCAGCAGTGCAACTGTCCATGCTGCAGACGGATAATGGCTAAGTACAACAGCAACAATTTTCAGCATATAGTGGGTCCAGTGCAGAAAATCGTCTTGTGTTCAAATTCTAGTCTCACTTGCAGTCATTTAATGCCATGGATTTCAGTGAGGATACATGGGTGCTGGAGCAGTATCTGGTCCAGTATTTGAGAAAGTGAGACAGCAAACCCTTTTCTTTCATGATCTATTAATATTTTTAAAGATCAAATATATTACCTCCTGTAGATCAAATTCTGCCCTCTCTTATAGATCTGTGTTCAGAATTTAGCCTAATATGTGCCCTTCCTTAAAGGTTTTGCCATGCAATTTTGTTATTACTGTGATGGAAAGAAAAGTGGAAATGATAGGTTTTTTCACTGTAATATGGAAGCCAATTTATTAAAATAATTTTTAAAACGATTTGCATGTTAAGAATTTTTAACTTAAAAAACTTTATGAACCTTGCTTTTGGCATCTTGAACATCATAAAACCCCAGTGTGTTTGTTCTGCTTGATGTCAGACAATCTACATTATTGTCAGGTTAATCATCTTACATACAAATAATTACCCCGATAAAGCAAATGTTGAAGGACACACGGCAAATGAGACTGACACACTTGCTTAATCTGATGAGTTTGAATTTAGCTGAGATTAGAATTATTAAACCGTGGCTCAATTATATTTCATCGCATTGTGTTGCTGACACATAGAGTGGAGATCATTCCAAAAATTCATATTTCCTCTCTGAGACTTTTACCAAGCATATCAGGGCATAGTGGCATAGTGTTACAACAGCAATATTTAAGTCAACCAACCAAACTGGATGTGTTAAACAGTAGCTGATGATAAACTGGCTGGTCAGTATTGTAGGGTTCTTTTAAACTGGGGGGGGGGGCGAGAATCAAAATTCAGCTTATGGTCTTCTGTGGTTTTAATGCCATGATTGTTTTTAATACACCAACCTGACACAGCTACAAATAACAAGATCAGTAGTGGGCATTTTTGTAAAAGGGATGTGAGCAAAGGGGAGAATTGAGGGGGCAGGATTAAGTTTCTGGTGGGTAGCAATTACAGTGGTAACATCCGAGATTGTGGATGGCGTACAAGGTGAGGGCTTTCAGCTGACAACTTTTCATTTCCTTGCTTTTGCGGTTGTGTGTCAGGAATAGTCTGTGTGTGGCAACCTTAACCATTTCACAATGAAGATTTGTGTACTAATAACATATATCTGTATAAGAAAATATTTGGGGAAAACTTTTTTAAACAATTGATTATATTTACATCAAATGAAAAATTTCATTTATGCTAAACATTAATTATCCCTTGCATCTTGTTCAAGAGAGACATGATAGCCACATTTTGGCAAACATGGGCCAGGAAGAATATTCAAATATTGGAAGACCTACATCATTTACTTCCAAGCTATTCTCTCCTATTCTACAAACACCAGTCAATGTCCAAACATATATTTGTATACAACTATTGTGTATGTTATATTTCACTATGATGGGATGATTTGGTTTCTCTTCGTATTTGCAAATGGCACTTGTTAAACTAGGCTCCAAGCTTATGAACACTTACATATGTGTTTAACTTAAAGAACATGAACAGTCCCATCAACTTCAATGGAGCTATACATGTGTGTAAAGCTAGGTATGTGATACGTAAGTATTGACAGGATCAGAGCCTTAACTGGTAAGCAGCTGCCAGATTGTAACCTCATATGCCATGACTCATAATAGATGACATTCACTCAGCGGTACTGGAGCAGTTCTCTGAAGGTGGGGGACAGTTGGAGGGGATTCCACCTCATGCACATGGCAAAATTGGGCCCTTTGCTAGCACAGTGTGTGGGAGGACATTGGGGTGGGGTTAAGGTAGACACGAGGACCTTTCTGCAACTTTGCTGTGCTGTGAATGAATACGCAAGGTGTAGGGTGCTGGGAAAATCAGGCTCGCTGAGTTCACAAATAGGTGAACCTAGGGGCCAAAAAAGCCCAGCACAAGAGGCATATGGGGGTCAGAGCCCCAATTTCAGCCCAGGAACTGGAATAGTGACTGTGAAGAAGCTAAAAAGGAGCCCTGCCCCCTGTCTATATGCTGGGGGGGGGGAGATTTTCTTCAACCCCCCTTGCCCCACTCCTGCATAGTGCCCATTTACTCTGGCTTTGTACAGGTGGTGAATTTCACCCAAGTCCTGACAATCAAGATAACATGTCTGAGAAAATGTCTATGCTGGAGATTGATCCTGATTTCATTCATAATAAAAGCTAACATCCAGAGGCGCTGACTTTCTGACTTCTGGGGGGGTGCTCGACCCCATGCTCCGCTCCAGCCCCCACTCCCACCCGCACTCCACCCTTTCCCCCAGGCCCCACCCCACCCCACTTTTTCCTGCCTCGTTCCGGCCCCTCCACCTTCCCCTCCCCCTCGCTCCGTCTCTTCCTGCCCCCGCTCCTCCCCCTCACCCCGCAGTGCCTCCTGCCTGCCGCTGAACAGCTGATCCTCAGTGGGCGGGAGATAGTGGGAGGGCAGGGGAGGAGATGATCAGCAGAGCCTGCAGGTATTTTTTTTTTCCATGGGTGCTCCAGCCCCAGAGCACCCATGGGGTCGGCGCCTAGGCTAACATCATTATTCTATTAATTTATCCAACTTCAGCCATATCTTTCTGAGGAGGAGATCATATAAGCATAAGAGGGAGAGGGAGAACAATTGCGGTGTGTTGGTTTTATCTCTGAGATTTCTCCCAGTCATACTAAATTTTTTGAAAATGGGAAGCATTATGAAATCTTTGCATCCTACAAGCTTTTTTCCTCAAGCCAAAAAAAGGGGGAATATGTAAAAATTATGCTTCCAATAAATAATTAATGTGTGTGAACCGAAGACATGTATCTGATTCGCGAATCATTTCCCCTAACACTGCTTTTCTTGCATTCTACAGAAATGACACTAATAGGAAAATGTGTCCCAATGTACTATTCTATTGCACATTAAACATGCTGAAGAAGGCATGAACTTGGTGACTAATATGAAGTCAATTTCTCTCAACAAGAGGAACTATCATTCCAGGATAGTAGATTAATACCGGCATGACACCACTCCCTCTCTCCCCGCTCTGTCTCATGTAACATTTACCTTTTATTGCAAGGTAACTGGGGTATTTATTACACACATTATCATAGAATCATAGAATATCAGGGTTGGAAGTGACCTCAGGAGGTCATCTAGTCCAACCCCCTGCTCAAAGCAGGACCAGTCCCCAACTGAATCATCCCAGCTAGGGCTTTGTCAAGCCTGACCTTAAAAACTTCTAAGGAAGGAGATTCCACCACCTCCCTAGGTAACGCATTCCAGTGTTTCACCACCCTCCTAGTGAAAAAGTTTTTCCTAATATCCAACCTAAACCTCCCCCACTGCAACTTGAGACCGTTACTCCTCGTTCTGTCAGCTGCTACTGCTGAGAACAGACTAACATGTAACAAGCACGAAACAAGAAAATAGTTGCTCCAGGTAGACATTAGTATAAAATCACAACACTGACCTTGTCTCTGGGTTGCTGATCTGCTTACAAATTACTATGCTTAAAACAGGGCAGTAGAAGAGGGTTTTGTTTGTTTGTTTTTCTCTCCCCCTCAGAATTTGATAACTACTGAATTAAAGATGTTTATTTGCTACTTAATCAAAAGTTACATATATTTTAAAATTCCCCTAGTGTCTTCAGCTTTTTCCCCAACCCACACATTCTCAGCAATGATGTTGTAGAACTCCATATTTCACACAAATAGATGGCCCTTTGCATGCTCAGCATAGGACATTTTCCATACTTGAGAGGCCTATTGTGAAATCTTTGGCTTCATGGACTAGAATCATAGAGAGGAGGAAGAGATCAGGCTAGACAAGCCAGCTCCTTTAACATGGGAAGTGTCTTGCCTATTTGTTTACTATTCTCTGGGATTTTGGAAGAATGTAGAAGTCCTCCAGGATGAGAGAATGAGAAGGAACTCCCAGAGCTGAAGGAGAAGGTGTGGACGTGAGAGGGGAACCTGGGGGAACAAGATGGGAAATGAAGAATGGAACTTTGGAAGGTGAGATGGGAGAGAAGGTAGGAACTTGAGAGGGGAACCCTGGGGGAGGGGGAGTTAGAGAGACTTGGCTGATTGTGGTTGCGGGAAGAGATGGTAATCCCAGGGAACGAAGAACTCTTTGCTCCCTCCATGTGCTGCGTCCTGATGCTACCTGGCCCCATGCATGGGATCCTGGAAAACTCCTGCCCCTGCCTCCAACCCCTGCATGATGCTCAGATACCACATAATAATGATAGTTATGCCTGGTGGGGTGCTCTAACTGTGGGTATGTCTACACTGCAATCAGAGGTGTGCTAGCAACATGCTAGCTCAGGTATATCTATGCTCCAATCTAGCTAGCTCAGATGCCAACAGTCGTGAGGCCAGAGTATCATGGACTGCAGCACAGGCTCGCCACCCGAGTATGTAGCAAGGCATGAATGTACTCAGCTAGCTAGCCCAGGCTAAGGACTGTGATCCAGTGGCTTCACTGCTATTGGTACCCAAGCTAGCTAGATTAGAGTCAGCTCAGGTACGTTTACATATACTGCAATCGTACCTCAGATTGCAGTGTAGACAATGGCCACACTCTCTATGGCCATACTTTCAAGTGTTTAGGTTTCTTTTAAATTTAGTGCTGACTTTGAATTTCCTGGGTTTTCAGGGCTTAGTTTTTTGATATCTAGAACAGTGTTGTGAGAGGGTTTTTTTTTACTCGTTGTTCCTTAACACCATTTTTAGGAACATTTTATCTGGGATATGAGAAAGAAGTACTGTCATTCACTATCAAATATTAGTCACCATGGGAACCTTTGCAAAATCATGCCAGTTGTGTGCTGCCAGTATCTGAACAAGGGAACTCCCACTACATTTTTGGGATAAGCCCCATGTTCTAGGGATCTGGGTGCTGCAGAGGGAAGTAGTGAGGGACTGGGGAGTTATATTCATGCATTTCCCCACATACAATTCCTCATAGCCATCACTGAGTCATGAGGAAACACCAGGGGGCAAACAAACTTTAAGATGCATCACAATTGCTGACTGGTCTAGATGCAGCATGGAGTCAGATGGCTGAATCATAGAAGATGTATTCTGGCTGGGGAGCTCAACCTGTACAAGAGAATGAAGCATTTGAAATGCAACCCCCATGAGGGCCACAGCAACTCAGGTGGGTAGAACTTAATGTCAAACTGAGTTAAATATTTCAATTTGGGAACATCAGAACGTTTTGATCAGAGATAGCTAAACAAAGTGTTTCAACTTTTCCTCATTTAAAGTTTGTTTTGGGGCAAAAATTCTCAGTTGAAAGTTTTTGGTATTCAGATGTTCAGTTTTTTTTATAAAAAAATCAAATTTTTCCATGGCAATCAGACATCAGTGAAAACATAATATAGTTGAAAGCTCAATTTTCTGTTGAGAAAGATGACAGAACATTTTCCACCCGTCCTATAAGGAGGCTTAGAGATAATTAAGGGGCAGGGAAATCATCCCGACTTGCCCTTCAGTGTAATGGTAGAATGCTAACAAGGAGTTCCCATGCACTTAAAAAAAAGGAAAATGCTTTCATCAAAAAATCAAACTTCCAAAGAGAAGTTTAAATTGTGTGGCCTAAAATGTCCTTCAAGTTCTTCTAGAAAGAAGAAAAGAATGACAGTTTGCAAAAATCTAGTTCTATCCCAAAAAGATATCTGCCTTCCATGTTACATGATTAAGGGTCAGCTAAGAAACTAGAAATAAAGGAAAACAGATCTATCTACACATTGGCAATTCCATGCAGTCCCTCAGCTCTGCAAGATGCCAACAAATCCATTACTACAAATGCATTTTGCACCAGGAGAGTCCCACTCCTGGATTTAAAGGCTTAATAGAGGAAGATTGGGCTGGGGAAAGGAAAACTCCACGTCCTGTTCACTACTTCCAATGAAGAAGGATTTTCCCCAAGTGAAAAGTAAATTGCTGAGAACACGCAACTGAAATAATTAAAATTACTTGAGGGTTGTTTTGGGGTTATTCCCCAAATTCCCATGGTAATCAGTGTCATAAGGCTCTATTCACTCTACAGTTCCCACTTCTTGAGTCTTAAATATTTATCAAATGACTGAGGTCCTTAATAGTCTCCTATGTCTTACAAAAGACAGCAGTATGCTGCAGACTTTGACCTTGAAAATCATCTATAGTCTCACTCATCAGGGCTGATGCTATTTTCCTTTTTTACAGCCTTGGAAACCTGTGGCAGATAGACTGGATAGCTGCGCCACACATGGAAAATTTTAAAACTAAGGGGATGTAATTTTGGTATAAAGGCATGAAGGGATGCTACACAGACAAGGGGGTGGATACTTGTTACTGAAGCTACAAGCTAATTAATTTAAATTGAAATAAGCTTCATTCAACACAGAAAACAACTTCTCCAGATAGGGAGGAATCAAATCCTCAAAAGTGGGGGTGGAATTAAAAAACAGTAGCAATCTTCACGTTATGGCTTCATAAGCAGCTATTGGAGATGCATTAGAGATATTAGAGCACAGGCAGAAAAGGAAGGGGTTAAACTGTAAAAACTACTATCATTCACTTCCAGCTCTAACAATTATCTGATTCTGTGAATGGCCTGGTGAATGACTCTCGTGTGTTTCAGAGTCTATACTGGACACTGAAATACTGGGGCGGGAGCAGCATCTAGAAGATAGGGAACTGGACTGGGCATCAGGGGATGCAAACTCTATTCCCAACTCTGTCTCATATAAGTGGTCCAACATAGGAGTCTGCAGAGGTTCAACTAAATCAGTTTTAAACTTATTGTAGATTAACTGATGCAACTTCTGTGCGTGGTTAAGTGTGCACTTACTAAGATGTCACATTCAAAATCCTGGTAAATCAAAGGTAGGGTGTCGTCTCCATTAGGGTAGGGTGTCGTCTCACAAAACTGATTCATTAGAACTGGACAGATCCAAATGCAGGTTGTTTCCTCTTACATAAAGTATAAAATCCACTGATTGTGAAATCTGTACTTGAGGAAGGAATTTGGTAATTATAAATATCCCCTTGGGATCAGGTCCAAACCAAACTTAACAAGAAGTTCATTTTGCTTCAAATGACTTGCTTCTGTTTGTTACCCTCAAATGTTTTTAATAACCACTAGTTCACAATGAATAAACCTTACTAAGCTCTTGCCAAGCTATTATTACAGTTATTACCTGTCAGTAATACAACACTTGATGTGTAAATCTCCAAGGACTTTCAAAATATCATTATCCTTATTTTACAGATGGTGAAACAAAGATAGAAGGTCAAGTGACTTGTCCATGGTCACATACTGAATCAATAGCCGAGCTGGGAATAGGGTTCATGGGTGAAACCCTGGTTTCACTGTAGTCAACAGGAGTTTCCAGGTTTCCGGATGCCTGGCCCCATGCTCTTTTCGTTGGATCACAGTATAATGTGTGTGCTAGGTTAATTCAGAAATAAAAGACTGGAAAAAAAGAATTTTGGTGCTAAAAAAGTTGTCTGATGCAACAATTTCTTTCCTTTTTTTTAGACACACTAAATTGCCAGATATGGGTTAAGTCACACACCATAAAATGCAAATAAAGTTGAACTGAAAGGACTTCTTTTAGAAACAACTGAATACAAAATACTCTAATATCTAATACATTCCATTGAAAAGAAAATGAAGGTTTGTCTGGTTGTTAGTTTGTTTATTCTCCAATACTGGGTTTTTCAAGGGTGGATAGCATCACAAATACCTAAAACAAAGTAGGTGTTTCAGCTTTAGGTGTTTGGGATGTCATTAACTCTTCAGGGTTCTGTGTCTCTTCACCATTTATGTCCTACTGGGCTAGTAAGAGATAAAGTTATTTTAACAGGAGTTTGACTCAGCGAGGACTGAGTAAAACCATAGCAAAGATCCTAGGATGTGGCCAAACGTTTATAATTTTAGTAAAACATAAAAACCCTAAGCATCACTAGAATCATTACAAAAATTCAAATAGACTACCGGATCAATAGCCAAACAACTGAAAAGCACTAAAGAAAATTGCCACATGCAGTAAATTACCTCCGTCCTCGTCGTAACACCTTCCATTCACCCAGCTGGCTGCTTTCCACTCCTCCACCATTCTCGGGGAAAATTCTCTGGAATACCCTGAAGGTCAACGAGTCTAAGTTCTGATGGATCAGGGAAAGAGTGGGTCTCAGAGTCAGACAATTAGAGCTGGTCAGAAAAATGGGCCTGCTCCTCATGAAAAATTTCTACCAAAATAAAATAAAAATTTTCCATGGAAAACTTAGACTTTTTTGTGAAAAATAGAAAACCAAAAATGTTTGGATTCAGTAGTATACCCGTGCTAGCTTTAATTCGGCCAGCTCACTAAAATAGCAGTGAAGACACAGTAGTTTGGGCTAGTGATACACGTATGTATCCCAGGAGACCAGAAGGTCTTGCACAGTCCATGCTGAAGCCTGTGCCATCATGTCTTCACCTCTCTTATAGCAAGCTAGCCAGATTAAAGCTAACACGAATATCCCAAGCCAAGCGGCAGATCCCACCTGCAACTGCAGTGTAGACACACCCTATGTGTTTGCATGGAGTCGAACAAAATGGTTGGGGCCTCTATCAACACACATTTGTGTTTTTGTATTTCTTTCTTCTGTGCAGATATTGTGTGCATGTGTCAAATCACCAGAGTCATTAAATTAGTAAATCAAGATGATTAGACAGAAAATAGAGACCTTTGCTATTTAATTCTGGGGGGGGGGCAACTTTTAAAATTCTGTAACAAAAGCATGATCTACGGGCAAATATCAAAATTATGCATACAATGAACACACTTAGAAGTGCATAAGAAAAATTAATTTAAGCACCATTTTGCATAGTATTAACACTAGTAATTTTCATTTTTGCTTTAAAAACAACACTTTGTTCTTCCTTTGGAATCACTTCTGTGCGCACATATTTAGAGGGCATGACTGGCTACCATTGGGTCAGATTCCAATAGATTCAGAGCTACATGAATAAAAGTAAATCCTGCTGAATGGTTTCAGAATCTGCATTTGTCAACAGGCTGCATTTGTCCTAGGTCAAGCCTAGGACAGTGAAGATGCAGTTGTTAACAATGGGACAGATTCTGATGCTCTTGTTAAATGTACCATTGGTTTCAGTGAGAAACCTTGCAGAATTAGGTACTATTCAGTGTGAGTAAAGGTATTAGAATCTGGCCCATAGCTTTGTTCATTGCATAGTTTTACATTGAGGAGGGAGATGCAGTCATCACTGTAAAAATATCAACATTAGCCAGCATTTATCACATATCATCAGTATCTGAGATACAACAATTTCCCCCATATTTAGCAAAAGAAATAACCATAATAACTGCATGCTATTTGTGAGCAGATGTTGGCCTTTTAATGACAACCACCACTGCCAGTCATTAATTTACTTAAGTAATCAGTCCTCTTTTTTGTTTTTTTATATTAAAAAACTACGCCAAATATAAAATTTTATTTATTCTAACCAAGTTAGCGTAAATAGACGAAAATAAGCACATTTTTAAAACTTGAACAAAACTTAAAATAAATTATGATATATATATATATATATATATAGACACACACACACGCAACAGATTATCATGCTCATAAAGAAGAAAAGAGATACATTAGCTTGTGTAGTACCACAATATTTCAAGAGGAAAAAGACTTCAGAAATCAGATCCTAAATAATACTATAGCTTTTTGGGACAGAGGAAACCTCACAATCATTCAGTTAGCACTTAGGACAGACAAAGCATACGACCTTCCACAGTGCAGAGTTGGGAAGGGTTTATTATACAAATAACCTCCCCAAAGTCCCCAATAGTGTTCTAACTTGCTGTCATTTTCCCAGAGACGGGCCCAATCCTGCAAGCAGTTTCGCACATCCATAGTTATTCACATGAGGAATGCTTATTGAACACTATGGGACTGATGCATAAAGTTATGTATGTACGGTTTGGAGGATTGAGACCTTGAAGTAAGGGGAGACTTTTTCAGAGTTCACTTTGCTCCCTATGCTGCTACCTGGTGCAAAAATGAATTAAAATCCTAACTCCATAGCTTCACTGATGTTGAGGAGTCTACATGTGCTCCCTACAACAGGACCAGTAGACATGCAGAGTGTGCAGACAGCATGGCCCAGTAAGGTAACACAAGATGGGAATCTGAGGAGATCCTTGTCCCAACTCTGCAATCCTTAGGCAGCTGCATGGACAGTCTCTCTCTCCAGGCTCCCCTGCTGCACAACCCCACCTCCCCCAAACCCTACTAGCAGAGTGGAACTGGGCTGAGTTCTAGGTCGTCCCAGCTTTAATTTACGTGGTTGATAGAGCTAGTCAGAAAACGGAATTATCTGTTCTGTGGGAAATTTCAACATTTTGAAATTTAAGTCCCAAGTCAGACTAACAAGTCCAAATTTTGACATTTGCTGAGGAACAGAGATTCCAAAGTTTGGTTTCAATAATATCAAAATGCTTCACTGCAATTAAGTCAAAACATAATCATATAAAATATTAAAATTCATATTTGAGAATAACACAAGACTGAGCAAAATGTAAATAATATTTTACCGCACCAACATGAAACAAGAAAGTTAAAATGATTCATTTCAATAATTTTCCATCAAAGAATCTGTCAAAATTGACACGTTCCCACAAAACATTTCAGTTTCAACAAAACTGCATTTACTGGTGGAAACCTGTTCCACTGGAATTTTTTTGACCAGCTCTAATATTTAATGGCTTAGGGCCATTAAATCTTGATCCTTTACTCATTCTGAGTAGCAACTTACTCCACAAGAGGTCCCATTGATTTCAGAGGGAGCACTCAGGTAGTAAAGGACTATTCAACAGAAATCAGGGGATCGGAATCTAGTCTTGAACGGCTTAGTACATTATTCATATAGCACACAGAGGGTTTTTTTCTTTTTTTGTGGAAAAGCCCATCATTTTCTTGTAAAAACAAGTTCAGAAACGTCCCCATACATTTTTTACATTTCAGTGGGCATGAGGTTTTCTTTTTTTCCCCCCTCACCACACAAATTGCCAACTATACTACCAAGCAGAAATCCTAAATCAATGTTTTAAAACAAGCCAACTGTTTAGAAACAGAAAAAGAAACTTAATTGGGAAACCAATCCTTTTAAGACAGAAAGATGACAGGGAGGGAGCACTAATTTGTCTTATTGGAATAACTGCATTTTAGGTTTTCAGAGTAAGATATATGAGGCTTGGGCAGCCAAAAGGGTTAGACCAGGGCTCAGATTTTAACACAAACAGAGGGTAATCTGGTCTGGCACGGTCTGGTCACTGCAACAGTGTATCTGAAGGTTAGGTTTTATGTTTATTAGCATCATCCAGATGGCGTTTTATGTCCTTAATAACTTTGTCCCTGACTAAGCCATGAACCTACTGTTTGACAAACACTGTAGGAAACATCCGTCAGCAGAAAAGTCATTTTGTAATGAGAGGCATAGCCCATACATTTAAGGTGCATACATTTTGCTTCTGTGTACCTGTCACCTTTTGCTCTGTATACTGAACATTGTAAGGTGCTCTAGGCAGTTGTCCTTAAACTAAGGTGTCAAGACACACTGGCAGTCAATGTTCAATCAGTTGCAGCTGACCCTGTCCTCATTCCAGAGCCCTCATCATATTATCAAAGAGGAGCAGGGAGGGCTCCCCACCAACAGCCTGCTGTCCCCTCATACTCTACATACCCATAATGTTCATCACAGAATGGTATTGCAGCACACGCTGTCAATGCTGCAACAGTTCCTCCTTAAGGGACCTTCTCCTTTCTAGTGCTCGAGAGAAAGCATGTGCCCCTGGCTGAGGCATGGCACTGGGATTCGATAGGAGGGTTCAATTGCTCTGTCTCCATCATACTTGCTATGTGACCTTGGGCAATTCACGCCAGGTCTTTGCATCAGATTCTCCATCTGTCAAATGAAGATACTACTACCCACTTCAAAGGGATGTTGTGAGGCTCAATCATTCCTATTAATAAAGGGCACCTTTGTATCTTCCGGGAGGAGATGCTATATCAGAGTGATTGTTATTAACATAGCTTGACCTGCACAACTGCCCTCTGGCATTCACCCCAAATACTTTCTTTTCTCACAGAACCTCATGGCTCTCTCTTATTTTCATGCCAGACACAAAAGTACTTTAACCAGTGGTATTTATGGGAGAGACAGCACGGCTTTGGCCTATCATCCTTAAAGTGGCCATATGTCCCACTTGTACTGGGACAGACCTAGTTCCTACGATAGCTCAGTGTCCCAAGAATTTCTTTCAGGAGAAATGTCCCAGTTTTTCATTTCATCCGTCAAACTGTGTGGGCTTTTTTTATTTCTACAAAACGTTGCTTCACGACATATCGCTATAAAAAGCAGGAGTTGCTCTGTGTTTATAAAGAACAAACAATTCAGTGAAATGAGCATTCAGTGTGACGAACAGCATCTGGAGAAGAGCTGAGCAAATAATTGATTTTGGTTCAGGCCTCCCCCCAAACCAAAAAGAAAAGGGAAGAAAAAAAATCAGCTTGGAACTGAAATTGAATTTTTTTTGTTTTTTCCTCACCAAAACAAAAAGATGACCAAAATTTGTTCTTCCCAAAACAAATTTTTTGTTTTGTTCTTGCTTTGGGTGTTCGTCAGACTTTTTGGGGGGTTCTCTTTTTTCAAAAGGAAGTGTTCAAAATAAAATACCATTTCCCAATGATGTTTAAACATTTTGTTTCAAAATGGTCAAAATGAAATGTTTTGAAACAAAGTCAAAATGTTTTATTTCAAAATCCCTGAAACAAACCATTTTGATTTTTATTTTTGTAGAAAAAATGATTCTTTCTGCCAGAAGTATTTGCCAAATTCAATCCAAATTCACAAATAGTTTCAATGCCACACAAAAAAATCAAATTAAAAACTGCATTTGTCTGTGAATTCACCATTCAGAAAATAAATTCTCAGAAAAAAACCCATCTCAGTTTAAACTTGGATTATACCTACTGAACTTGCATTGGTAGATTTATGAGCACAAGCTAAATTTGATAACCAATGTTAAACCAATATAAGAGAGTCCACGCTGTCAAGTTACACTGATGTAAAAGGATGTGCGTGCCCTGTAGCATTCCCTGCTGGTTTCAAGTGATTCTGCAGAGGCCTGTTTCAGTTTTCCTGTCTCTCAGGGCTTCATCATAGAATATCAGGGTTGGAAAGGACCTCAGGAGATCATCTAGTCCAACCCCCTGCTCAAAGCAGGACCAATCCCCAATTTTTGCCCCAGATCCCTAAATGACCCCCTCAAGGATTAAACTCACAACCCTGGGTTTAACAGGCCAATGCTCAAACCACTGAGCTATCTCGGCTTCTTAATGAAGTTCACAAATGCTTTCCTGTGGCTATCATCATCCTGGCTTGGGTCTAGTTAAACAACCAACAGTTAAAAACAATCTTCAAAGTCCCAAAATAAAGTCCATCACCACAGCATAAAAGCTCATACTCAGGTCTGGCATCTCCAGCCACTCCTGGAGCTCTTCTTCTGTTCCAGTCTGTTCTGCTCCCCACTACAGAAAGGATGTGGACAAATTGGAGAGAGTTCAGAGGAGGGCAACGAAAATTATCAGGGGACTGGGGCACGTGATTTATGAGGAGAGGCTGAGAGAACTGGGTTTATTTAGTCTGCAGAAGAGAAGAGTGAGGGGGGATTTGATAGCAGCCTTCAACTATCTGAAGTGGGGTTCCAAAGAGGATGGAGCTCAGCAGTTTTCAGTGGTGGCAGATGACAGAACAAGGAGCAATGGTCTCAAGCAGCAGTGGGGGAGGTCTAGGTTGGATATTAGGAAAAACTATTTCACTAGGAGGGTGGTGAAGCACTGGAATGGTTATCTAGGAAGTGGTGGAATCTCCATCCTTAGAGGTTTTTAAGACCTGGCTTGACAAAGCCCTGGCTGGGATGATTTAATTGGTGTTGGTCCTGCTTTGAGCAGGGGGTTGGACTAGATGACCTCCTGAGGTCTCTTCCAATCCTAATCTTCTATGATTCACCAAGCTGCCAATCCCAGCTCTTCCTAGGTGGAACTGAGCCTTCTTCAATTCTCTCGTTCCCTTCAGGTGGCTTTAGCAGTCTTTCTTCTCGGGTAGACAGGCCATGGAGAGGAGGAGTCCCATGTGCCTTCCTCCTCACCCTTAAATAGGATTTACATAAGGTGGGAATCCTTTGTTTCCCAAACTTGACCCCCCCCCTTCCCTTCCAGTGGAAAGTTACAAGAAGTTCCAGGTAATGTTTAGTATCAGGTGACAAGACCACCTGACTCAGTAGTATCACAGCACCCATGACTCAGTGGCAGTATGGAGCATCCCCAGGAACGCCAAGCCTTTCCACAGTCTATTGTCCTCGTTGATGGGCCACTTGAAGATGCTGTCTTCAAAACATGCTCCTTTGTGAAGGAGACAGGAGGGAAAATAATAAACACATTTGATCAAGATCAATGCCCCACATTTTCCCATAACTCCTCCCAGCTCTGCCTGAATGGATGAGAAGATCTTAACGGAAGGTAAGATGAAGTTTGCCACACTTTTCGATTTGGATGACCCTGGAAATAGGTGGCCACACAATTTCAGTAGTGGGGGCTTTGGGACTACGTACGCTGTCTGAGATAAAGAGACACATGGGTTCAAGCAATCCTGTGATAAACCAGAGCACATTGATTTTACATTTGTAATTTTAAAGATGAAAGGGTATGAAGCACCATAGGTTTGTTATTAAGAAATGCTGCGTTAGCCACTTTCTTTTGAATTCATTCAGTGCAGCAAGGAGGAAAGCTATTTCCTCCCCCCCCCCCCCCCCACCAAGAACAAGTTCTTTTCAGATTTTTTTTTTCCTGGTTCCCAGCAATTTTTGATTTCAGATGTAATGAAGGCCAATGTGGTTCTCTTCTACACCATTTCAATGGATTTACATTTTTGAAAATAATTGATGAAATCTCTGTAATTTTATACTTTTATGTTAAAACATAGGATATGTATAGTCACTGCTCAGCATGTCCAGCGAATTACGGCTTATTTGGGATGTTAAATACAAAGATTATAAAAGAGCTGGTTGAAGTGCTGCCAAGCAAACTAAACTTACTGTTCATGGTATCTGGCTAAATATATGTTTTTTAAGTAATAAGAGGGAGTTGCTATTGAAACTGCAATCATCTTTCACAAAAATACTGTTTTACTTGAAGACTTGTATACAATAAAGTTATATCAGTACTTGGATACAGTGTACTTATAATTAACGCAAATATAGGGGAAAGCACACTAATCTTTCTTAAAACTGTAATTCTTTTGTTTATGAAATAATGCAAACAATAATTCAGCATGCAGTACTCACCGTATGCTGACAAAGACATCACCAAATCATAGCAAAATGTCCATACTGATAGATTATCAGTTTGGACGGCTGTAACTGGGTGCATTATCACATGCAATTGATTTATTAAATTAGCTTGTATCTAAACCTCACACTCATGTTACCAATGGTTTAAAGGTGAACCACGGAAGTAGTATGTAGATTTGGATTAGATTTAGGCAAAGGTTTGGTGTTTGAGTTCAAATTGCAGCTACAGTTTTGGTTCAGGTTCAGATTCAATGCAGCTGAAATCTCACAACCCTTATTTATGAGATTTTAAGCTCACCCAGGGCAAAATCTCATCAGATCAGTTGATATCATGTGATTTCTGCCATGCCTAAACCCAAATGGAAAAATAGGCCTCTTCTGGTTTTGGATCGGGCCTGGAACCAGAAGTCATGGGTTTATATACCCAGATTTAAAAGCTGAAGTCCCTGAAATTTTATCTGAGGTTCTAGTTTTCACCGATTAGTAACTAAGATGCAAGATTTTTAAGTTTTTGAAAATACCTTTTACTTTAAACAGATCACATGTAAGAAGGTTATCTAATGTAATAGCCTTGTTCACAGGCTCAAAAAAGTAATAAAGGAGGTTTAGCAATAAAGCCCATTGATATGGAAAAAAGTTAGACAGACTAGGGTTCGAGATTGTTTTTGCTCAGTTGCACATAAGATATTCCAGTTGTGATTTGTATGTCAGTGAAAGTCAAACTTTACTTTTACAGATCACAGCCCCAATCCAGCAAACACTTATTCGTGTATTTAAGCATCAGAGGAGCCCTGCTGAAGTCAGTGAGAGTATTCATCTGCTTGAAATTAAGCAAGTGAATAAGTGTTTGCAGTATTGGGGTCCATGCAATAATGTATTGCAGCAATTTCTGTGTGTATGTGTGAGGGTTTGAACATTCTTTATCTTTTTGCTGATAAAATAAAAATGATTCCCTTCCTAATTCTTTCTCTCTCTCTCTCTCTCTCTCTCTCTCACACACACACACACACACACACACAGAGGATAGTACATACACACAGGTTTCAGAGTAACAGCCGTGTTAGTCTATATTCGCAAAAAGAAAAGGAGTACTTGTGGCACCTGAGTTGTAGCTCACAAAAGCTTATGCTCAGATAAATTGGTTAGTTTCTAAGGTGCCACAAGTACTCCTTTTCTTTTTACATACACACAGTATATACACACAAATTTTGAAATGGATTCTCTTTACTTGTACTAACTAGAACAGCTGCTCTTCAAAACTCAGCATGTCTTCAAAGTCCAGAGGGAGATCAGCATAACTTCCACTCCTCTCCTTCACTTGAGAAAGTTCTGCTCCCCAGCTCTCTGGTGATGAAGTGAGCACCCACCATGTAGGAGACTGTGACGTAGGAGCAGCCTGATTAAGAACCATCCAGAGATCCCAACCTTTCGCACCAGTAGGTGGAGCAGCAGCACCTGCCGGGGGAAGGAGACAGGCGAGGCTTGGATGAGACCTATTCGTCTGTTCTGTTCCAGAGATTCATTTGGTCCTCTTCCTTCCTTGGTATGGTGAGTAAGGAGATGACCCCCAGTTCCTGCTGTTTTCCTCTCCCTTCTGAAGGGAAAGGCAGGTGAATGCCACAAAACACACAAACTTTGCTTTCAGTCTAAATTTTCTAATGTCTGAAATCTTTTAAAATGCAGGAAAAAGCATCTGGTATTTCAGACATTTCTAGAGGAGAAATCCCTAGCTTGCTTTCTTTCCTTCTTTATATATATATATATATATATATACACACACACACATACACACACACACACTCACACACATTAGAAAAAAAAATATATATATATAGCCTTAAACATTCTTCATTCTGGAGAAGTCCAAATGATGGGATTCATAGAAATGGGGGTGGGGAATATCAGCACCATAGATCTAGTTGGGTACATGAACTGCTTTTGGATACATTTCTCCTCTTGTCCCCATTCCCCTCCTCTTGCTGCATTCTGTCACCCCAAACTGATGCTGTGCCACATCACATTGAAATCTGTGATGACAACTATAAAAATGGGGGGCTTCCCCTCCTGTTCTGATGTATGTTAACCACTGGACTCAAATAAACCTCTCCGGGGATGCTGCACCCAGATTAACAGCAACAGAACTAGAAACCATAACAACTCCCCCATGGAGAGTATTCTGTCTCTGTGTTCCTAGATCCTTAGAACAGCACCCATCTCTATTGGTGTCTGGGCTCCTTGTGCTTCAGAGTGTCTGCATTAGAGCTGATCAGCATTTTTTGATTGATCAGTTTTTGCATTAGAAAGCCTCTTTTTTCACACTTGATATTTTCCATAAACAAGTGTCAATTATAACAAAAAATTTTGATTATCCAATTGGGAGACTCAAAAGGAAAAAATCCCATTTCAAATCAAAATGATACCAATTAAAAATGAAATTTTGTCTTCAATTGAAAATGTCAGTTTTTCTGTTTCATCCCTTCAGATTTGAAAACTTCAGATGTTTTCGGTTTTTGAAATAGCATTTCAACGTTTTTTGTTCCAGCTGGGAATGGAGAGAAATTTTGAAAAGTCAAAATTTCCTGCTGCAGGTAAACAGCTCTAGTCAGTATTAAGTACCACAAATGGACGGCTATTTAATTAACAAATTTGGGGCATCTCTCAATCAAATTCTTCAGGCCTTATGCAGGTGAACAGTGCCAATGGGTAAAGTCAGCAAGGTTTGGCCCCTTGGGACTTACACTATGAGCTGATCTAATTAAAGGAATTTTTTCAGTGTCCCATTTATGAATTTTTCCCCATATTACAATAAAAAGGCACAAATCCACATTACATTAAATTTTCCCTCCAGAACAATGTACTTAATGGGATGGCTTATAGCTGGCTAAATTGCATGAAATGTCAAAATTTAACAAGATTTAAAATTAACATCACAACAGAAAATCTTTTGGTAGAAAAAGATACTCAAGATGATGCAACTGGCAAAATTCAGACTTTTAATTAACGTGATTATAGCCAAGAGACACCTCCCTCCCATCACTCCCCCCGCTGCCTGTTTTATGTATATAAACATCAACAAAGCAGAACTGTATGGAAAACTTATCTTAATGTTTTGGATCTTTGAAATGAAATTCTGAAAATTAAATTTAAATTTCAGGGTTTTTGTTTTGTAAATTAGGTATTTACTTTTTTTTCATAGGCAAAACTACAAATAATGTTAGCTGGAAAGAGGTATCAATTTTCTAATTTCGATGTGAAAGATTTCTTGAGATCTAAATTAACTATAGATACGGATACTATTATGTGTTGTACAGCGCCTAGCCCGCTGGGGCTCCATTGTGCTGTTTTGGCACTATCCCAATATACATGTTAAATAATAAGTAACACACAACAGTACAGAAGAACAAGCTGCTGGCCCTAATGGAAACTGAGCTGACAAAGGACTCTTTTCTTCTGAACACACTGGTCATGATGGGTGTGCTTTTATGCGTTTTACGAAATGTAATATTACTATTAATAATAATAGCGATGAGGCAAATGTCAGCTGAGTGATCCCAATGATTCTTTCATAGTCTTCTTTCCACGTAAACAGGGACTTTATTGCATAACATTAAGCCCTGATCTTGCAAAAACTTATGGCACATTCTTAACTATATGCACTGTTGTGTTCAATGGGACTATTCACGATGCATGAAGTTAAACACAGCATAATTATTTGCAGGATGGGTGCTTAAGTCAGTTTAATTTTTAAAAACTTAAATAAAATAAGCACAATGGAATGTATGCCTCAAATGAGAGTCACGTTTATTCTTGGTTTTTGAGGAAAAGATCATCCAGGAGGGAAATCCTGGGCCCATTGAACTCAATGGGAATTTTGCCATTGAATTCAAATGGGCTAGGATTTCCCCCCAAGCCTACATAGTTGGTGCTATTGTTTGTCAAGGGAATTTCTTTCAGGTCTTTTTTTCTTCATTGTCTACATACACTGCCACTTACTGGACACACAGTATATCTATTCATTTGTCAAGGTGGCCTGCAGTGACAGGGAGGGTCCTTGACAAAGGTCCCGCTGTTCTTTGCAAGCAACTCTCATCTCAGACCTGACAAATTCCCTACACCAAACACAGGTCTTGTGGTATATTTAGCCATAAAGAGTAACATTCAAGGTATCTGCAGAAACTTTGTAACTTCTCAAGATTCATAATCATTGTGAGATGTATGTACAGGTAATAATTAAGGAATAATGTATCTACGCTGAAAGTCTGCTTTCTGGACTTGGACTAGTCACCAAGGGATAATATGACTTGGTGATGGCCCATTCAAGCAGGAGGGATTTATCACCAGACCCTGGTTAGCCAGTGATACAATGCAAGGCTCAATTGTCTAGCCTTGCTCCATCCCAAGACTTTCAGTGGAAAACCACCAGAGACAACTGCAAATAATTGCAGCCACTTGGAGGTAAAAAAGGAACATTACAACAGACAATCATCCCACCTATAAATAAAGACAAAAGACTGGGTCAGTATAACACAGAGGGCGGAAAGGCACTCTCATAGACTCAGAGACTTTAAGGCCAGAAGGGACCATCATGATCATCTCGTGTGACCTCCTGCACATCGCAGGCCACAGAACCTCACCCACCTGCTCCTGAGTTACTGAAGTCCTCAAATCATGATTTATAGACTTTAAGTTACAGAAAATCCACCATTTACACTAGTTTAAACCTGCAAGTGACCCATATCCCATATTCTGCAGGGAAAGGAGAAAACCCTCCAGAGTCTCTGCCAATGTGACCTGGGGGAAAATTATTTCCTGACCCCAAATATGGCAATCAGTTAGAGCCTGAGTATGTGAGCAAGACCCACCAGCCAGACACCTTGGAAAGAATTATCTACAGTAACTCAGCCCTGCTCATCTAGTGTTCCATCACCAGCCATTGGAGATATTTGCTGCTAGCAGTCACAGATCAGCCACATGCCATAGTAGACTACCTCATCGTACCATCCCCTCCATGAGCTTATCAAGCTCAGTCTTGAAGCCCGTGAGGTTTTTTGCTCACACTGCTCCCTTTGGAAGGCTGTTCCAGAACTTCACTCCTCTGATGGTTAGAAACCTTCGTCTAATTTCAAACCTAAACTTAATGATGGCCAGTTTATATCCATTTGTTCTTGTATCCACTTAAATAACTCCTCTGCCTCCCAGATATTTATCCCTCTGCTGTATTTATTGAGAGCAATCATATCTCCTCTCAGTCTTCTTTGGTTAGGTAAAACAAGCCAGGCTCTTTGAGTCTCCTCTCATAAGGTAGGTTTTCCATTTCTCAGATCATCCCAGTAGCCCTTCTCTGAACCTGTTCCAGTTTGAATTCACTCTGGATCCATTCACTGAGGAGACATCTTGTCGAGCAAGGGTGTTTTGTAAAAAGTTGTATCCTGGTTCCTGTGAAGCCACCAGCTCTGCAACAGAACTTTGCCGGGGGAGAAACCTACTTCATTAGCCATGAAAAGTAACCATTAATAATGGTAGGCCCTCTTTCTCATTTTATGATTTTGCTGTATATCGTAACCATTTTTTCCATCACACTCTCTTGTTTCTAGTTACCTCTCCATGCTTTCTTAAATAAACCTATTTTTGTGTTATTATAAGTGCTCAGAACTGCTGTGTGTTCAGCCATTGCTCCTGTATAAGATAAAACTGTGGTACACTGGTCCTTTAGGGGCAGAGAATCTGGGATTTCTGTGAGTAACTGTTGTTAGGGGCTGAATATCAAAGGGAAATACTTCAAAAGGATTCAGGGACTGGGGTGCACCTATTGTTAACCTGCAACCTGTGAAGACAGGGCTGACGTAGCCCAGCTTAAGTGGCTGAAAGGCTGGTGGCGTTGAGGAGTTAGTACTCAGTCACCACAGGCCAGATTGCCTCTGGCTAGAGGTGGGAGGTAACAAGATGACACTCAGTTCCTCCATACCCCAAGAATCATCACACCTGCATTTTCACAGGTAGACAGCTACTGTCCAGCCAGGCTTTTCGTCTCTTTATGCAGACTTCATTCTGGCTAATTGCACTCCTGACGTCCAGTTGTGGATGTCACGTACATTTATTACATTAAATTCTAGAGTATTTAGTGACTTGGCTAAAGGACCTGTCTGAGGTGCATCCTTTGTGAAATATCCTTTGAAAGGGCTGTTTTAATCTGTCCAGGCCTCCTTCAGGAATCATCTGTTGCTTCCCTTAAGAGATGCCAAATTGTTTCCCCCCATTCCCCATATAAAGAGATAAATCTATAAATAGAGGTAGAAAATAATGTTTAGTGAAATTAATATTTAGGTTGAGCCCAGTACAATGTTAACACCTAGGATGATGTAGCAACCTTAATCTTACTGTGCTGTATATTCTACTCAATATGATGTGCACACAATAGGATGCTGTTGTATATTCCTTGTTGTAATTCCTTTAAAAAAAAATTCCCTGTTGTAATTCCTTTAAAATTTTAATTATGTATATGCTGTATATGCATCCCATTAATTTCGATATTCAACAGTAAACATAATATGTAGTAAATCTATGTTCCTTATTAGTCAAAGTAAATCCTCTGACTTCAATGGATGGAAAGGTATATTTACTGTGGAATCAATCACCTTTTTTGAAATATTATGTATATATTACATAATAATGCTTTGTCAAATGTTATAATACAATAAGCCCTTTGAAATGAATACCGTGTATTCGGTGATAATTTCAAGGGCAATTTCTGTGGGGATATTAAATATTGTTCCAGAGCTTTTCACAGACAGCTCTGCCACAGTCAAAATACCTCCGCCTTTGCATCCTTCATATTAAAATTATTCTTACTTACTATAGAAATTCCTCTTGATACCATCAGTAGAGACACATTATATATTTCCTAGGAAGAATTATTTGTAAATGTGAGTAAAAAATTTCAATTTCCAAAGTCTTTACTCCACAATAAAGAACAGAACATTGCATTTTTTTAAATGTCAGTTTAGTCTAAAGTTTGGCAATAAAAATTATCTAAAATGCTTGGAAATTTACATTTTTGTCACTCCATAAATCAAAACTTACTTTACATATTAGAACAATTTTTGTGAGAATTTTGGATCTGAGTTGATAACCTTTTGCCAAGTTTTAATGAAATGCAAATTGAAACATCTGAGATATTAAACAGACAATCAAGGTTTGTGGTTACACCATAACATTATTGCCCAGTAACATTGCATACTAAGGCCCCGATCCTGCAAACTCTTGCCCATCTGCATAGATTTAAACATGTGAGTAGTTCTGTTGAACACAGTGGAGGATAAAGAAGGGCTGAGTAAACACTATTGCATCAATAACTTGATGATGTTGTAATATCAGTAGCTTATAAGTAAACTGTTTTGCTAGCAGGACCTTCCCCCAAAACATGTAAAACCCTAAAAGAGCAGGCAGGGCATGATCATGAAGGTTAAATAACCAACAGAAGCTTGATTACAGTATCACTAATGGCAGGGAGAAAGTACATATTTTAAATAATTAATGCTTTGATATCAGAGAGTGTACTGTGAGTGTAAGGCTAGTAGCTCACTTAGTATAAAGGAGCCTGGGTCCACTGAAGCCAACGGGGCTATGTGGATTTACTGCAGCTGGGGATCTGACCCCTATCTTTAAAATGTCCTACAAATGCAGAAAGTAAACAAACAAACCAAAGTATTGGTTGAGAAGTAATGAAGCACAGGTGTGCTTCAGCTAAGCAGCCTAGGAATGTCCTTGCACTAGTGTGTCTCTGCAGTGTGGGCAGCATCTAGCCGGTTATGCAGCCCCTGTGTAGTGGGTGATGTAGTAGTACTCTTGCGTTAATCTGTTCTACAAGCAGGTAAAAACACTAGCTAGTTTGAGAGCTGATGAGTTTTTAAATTATTCTGTATGGTGTCAGCTCTTAAAAACTTTCCAACATTGACTCTGCAATTGGATAGCATGACAATAGCTATTACCCTAACTTCACCATGCTTTGCAGAGGCATTGTTACTTAGGGTGAGATTGTCAAGGATGCCAGTCACAATAGTCAGGTGACTTTCAGTGACATTTGGCTGCCTAACATCATAAGGCCCTGTGAAAACCCAGACTAAGTTATTTCAGAGGATTGAGAAGTTACTACGCAGTGTTGTTGTAGCCGTGTTGGTCCCAGGATATTAGAGAGACAAGGTGGCTGGGATAATATCTTTTATTGGATCAACTGCTGTTGGTGAGAGAGAGAAGGAGAAGAGTTCTGTGTCAGCTGGTCCAATAAAAGATATTACCTCACCCATCTTGACTCTCTGAGAGGTTACTGTTATTTTAATTTAAGTTATTTTAAAAAAAAAATAAATTACCACTATAGCGTATTTCAGACAAAAACAATCATCCAAACTCAACTTGGCAGGTTCCCACACTACACCTCGGCGCACCATCTTTCTCTCGGAGCTGTACACTTTGCGCCAGATCCTCCACTGGTGGGAAGTGGGGTAGCACCATTGGAGTTAGGGGAGAGACATTTTCCCCCCCGCCAAGGATTTGTCTCGTCGAGAGCAACAGGAAAAGAAAGCAATTATGAGGCCTGAGGTGGAGTCCACAATATTAAGTGCTCGGGCATGCTCAGTGTTGGAAATGGGAGGACATCACATGATTCAGTGTTCAGGTTCACATAAGCATCCAAAAGTCTCACTGCTCATTCTTACTTGTCAAATTGCTTGAGTTAGGCTGGACATTTCTCAAGAACAAGCTTTCTTCTTGTGATTGGCCACCTCTGGCTCTAGACACAAGAAATGAAGAGACATGCATCCAAATAGTTCAGAACATTAACATTCTTTCAGCAGCATTTCAGTCCTTAAAATGGGCAAAGATTTGTGTAGGGGGTGCTATTTACTATTATTTCTATTGTAGCAGTGCCTACAAACCCAAAGCAGTGACCAGGGTCCCATTGTGCTAGGTCCTATACAAACACAAAGCAAAAAGACAGTCCCTGCTCCAAAAAGCTTATTTTATTCCCTGGTTCACCAGTCCCCTACTAAAGGTCTCAGTTCCAGAGTACACTGGACATAATTGGCAGTGGAGCTGTTTCAATTTTAACAAACAATGGGCTAAACCGTGCCTTTGCTACTTTGAGAAGGGGTGCAGAGCGGGGTCTATGGAGCTGTTGAGTCCAAGCCGTAGTGTTTGCTGGCATTCCGACAGTACTGACGGCAGAACACTTTGTTCAAAAGCCCTCAACTCTTTAGGAGATCCATAATTACATTCTGAACTTTGTTTCTCATCCTTTTCATCCAAAAAATTGGCAAAAAAATCATCTTGGAAGGCTTAGAAATTTACATTTTTGTCACTCCATATATCAAAATCTTACTTTACATATAAGACCAGAATTACAGTCTGCTTTACCTAAATTGTGGTGTCTTTTAGGATTACCTAGTCTTCTTCCACATTAATGGATTTTAATCCTTCCTTCTATTGAACTTTACTCACTAGATTTCTTAATTCATTATCTATTAGATTCTTATTTAAATAAAACAAAATAAATTCCTCAGAATTTGCCTTCCTAAAATCTAATACCACTCTACTACTAAATTCAATTAGCCTGGTCTTTAGTATGGTGACTTTGAGTACCTCATGATGATTCATACCAAGCTTCCTTATTATTTGCAGGTTCTCATTTGGTTATTTTCCTATTGATAACTATTTTTTCTTTCATTCTGCCAAAAGTATGCTAGGTCATTTACAAACAGATCTAACCAGTTGATGATTAATGGCTTCTCCTCCAGTTAGATTCCTGGTCCATGAAGTTATCTTCTGTGTAACACATGTTTGGCTGCATTTGCATGTGCAAATTTCGCATGCTAGGCTTTTTAAAAGGTGTGTTCCTTAGTTTCAGTTGTGATTTAAAAAAAAAACAGAAATATTCACCTTTTCATGAGGAACTAGACCAGCAACTCTTTTCACACAGTCCAGCAAAATAACTTTACGTGATCATGATTTTCAGACACTATCAAGCTAGCTTTGATTTGCATTAGTTATCTAGGATTAAGAAATTTTGTATTCCTTTACCAATCCTGAGTCACCTACTTTCACATCACACCACATTCTTGTAAAGTTACAGGAATTTTAACTTGGAAAGTCAAAAGTATTCTGGAGCTGAGCATATTTAGTTAAATTTTCCAATTCTATTTTAAAGTAATGCCACTACATCTGATACCCCATATTTGTCTGTGATAAATGTAATATGCAAACATCTTCCATTGCATAAACAGCAAAGGAATGGCACAACAATACGCTGGAAATCTAACTTCCATCGTCTGGGGAACAGTCTTCATCTTGTTGAGTTAATGAGTGTTGCGGTCTAAGTGTTGCATAAATAATGGTTTTCATTACCAAAAGCTAGATTTCCACACCCTGGCACTGACTAAAAGCAAAGCCCAAGAGGTTTCCCACAGAAGAATACATAAACCAACGCTAGATGTTTTTTGTTCCAAGACTTAGTTTTGCCTTGCTCTCTTTGGAACCTATTTCCGGTGACAAAGTCCAGTAAAATTATTATGTGGTTTTTCTGGGATCAGACATAAAACACACCCTATGCAGAGCAGCCTTTCCCTGCCCTTGAGGTCATCCACCAATGTGATTGAGGGCATTCAAATAAAATGTTTTTGCAGTGGCATAAATCTCCCCTTTTTCTTATCTGTGATGAGCCTTTTGAGGCTTGAACCTACTGAGCGCTCTGGTTCTGATCCTGCACAGCTCTTAAGCACGTATTTTAGTATTGCTTATATCCCACCTGTGGGGTCATGCCTAGAGTCACCATTACTTCTGCAGATGGTATTATCTTTGATCCAGGGTCTGCTCTTGCTAATGCCATGGAAGATAATGTTCAGAGACAGTGAAAGGAAAATATACAGCCTAGCTGTGTGTTATCAAGGTAGACATCCCTTCCCAAGAAGTTCTGAGGAAATGAAGATAATAACAATGACAGCGTTTGGGTGTCATTAGAACCCCCACATGTGCACAGCCTTTTCATAATCTTCATATTTTGTATTTGATGCATTATAGTTAATTGCATAATATCCTACAAGGAAAGCACTTCTAGAACATGTCCACTGTCTTTCTTTGTTTGCTTTTTTGTAAGGATGCTATATATATAGGCTGGGATTTGTAAAAGAATACAAGAGCCAAGTGCTCCTATCCCATTGAAATCGGATATGAGTTGGGTACCTAATTCCCCCGAGCTGTTTTGAAGATCCAAGTCCTACTGCTTGCAGACATTTTAAACAACATTTATTGGGGGAATTCTGCTCCTTTATACAAATGAAGTTTCACTGAAATTAAAATAACTAAGCCCTGGTCTACACTAGGACTGTAGGTCGAATTTAGCAGCGTTAAATCAATGTAAACCTGCACCCGTCCACACGATGAAGCCCTTTATTTCGACTTAAAGGACTTTTAAAATCGATTTCCTTACTCCACCCTTGACAAGTGGATTAGCGCTTAAATCAGCCTTGTTGGGTCGAATTTGGGGTACTGTGGACGCAATTCGACGGTATTGGCCTCCGGGAGCTATCCCAGAGTGCTCCATTGTGACTGCTCTGGACGGCACTCTCAACTCAGATGCATGATTGTTTGCCATTGCTCTGATGCAGGGAGGAGCGACTGACGACACGGCTTACAGGGTTGGCTTACAGGGAGTTAAAATCAACAAAGGGGGTGGCTTTACATCAAGGAGTATTTCTGGCAGGACTTCACAGAGGGTTCCAATAAGAAATGGTGCACCTAAGTTATTGTTCTTATTGGAACAAGGAGGTTAGTCTGGCCTCTGATTGATACATGGCTAGATTTACCTCGCTGCACCTTCTCTGTGAGTGACTGCAGTGTGACCTAGAGGAATGAGTCCCCTAGATGGGGGGGCGGGGGGTTTGCAAATGAGTACAAAACAAATCTGGTCTATTTCTTGTTTTGATACACTCCATCTATCTTTTACATCTTTGGCTGGCAGCAGACGGTGCAGAAGGACTGCATGCCATCCACATCTCATGGCTGCTCGGCAGAAGATGGTACAATAGGACTGCTAGCCATCCTCATCTCTTGCCTGCCCGGCAGAAGATGATGCAATAGGACTGCTAACAATCTGTACCACCTGCCTGCTCACCATAAGATGGTTCAATAGGACTGACTGCAGGACTAAAGAGAATGACCTGATCAAGTCACTCCAAATTTAGTCCCTGCGCCCATGTCTGCCCAGGCGCTCCTGATCAACCTCACACAGGCGACCAGAAGCACCTCGGACATGACGATGATGGCTACCAGTCCTATTGCACCGTCTGCTGCCACAAGGCAATGGATTGCTGCTGCTGTGTAGCTATGCAGTACCGCGTCTGCCAGCACCCAGGAGACATACGGTGACAGTGAGCTGAGCGGGCTCCATGCTTGCCGTGGTATGGCGTCTGCACAGGTAACTCAGGAAAAAAGGCGCGAAACGATTGTCTGCCCTTGCTTTCACGGAGGGAGGGAGGGAACAGGGGCCTGACGATATGTACCCAGAACCACCTGTGACAATGTTTTAGCCCCATCAGGTTGGGATCTCAACCCAGAATTCCAATGGGCAGCAGAGACTGCGGGACCTGTGGGATAGCTACCCACAGTGCAACACTCCGGAAGTCGACTCTAGCCTCGGTACTGTGGAAGCACTCCGCCGAGTTAATGAACTTAATGCACTTAGAGCATTTTCTGTGGGGACACACACACGCGAATATATAAAACCGATTTCTAAAAAACCGACTTCTATAAATTCGACCTAATTTTGTAGTGTAGACATACCCTTTAAGAGTAGACTTTGGATTTTAGGCAAATATATCTCATTTTCCTAGCGCAGGTAAACATTGACTCTATAAAAGGCCTGTGGGAAACCCAAAACTGGTACAAAATCAGGAGTTTATAATATTAGAAAAATTCATGTAAAATTCAAGTACTTTTCAATAGAAGGACCACAAAGGCAATTTGGATTATAAGTAATCCAAACAATAGATAAATCATATTATGGGTAAACCATAAATCCTGGTTTAATGGGACAATCCTATTTGGAAACATGTGGCATTAGTATTTATTATTTTATTGTGGTAGCAACTAGGATCAAATCACAAAATGGCGTCCTCCATGGGACAAAAGTGCCAGAATGTTTTCCAGAGCGTTCCGGACCTGGTTAAAGAGGTGAACCCCTACATAACTCCCATAGGGCCCCACTTGGGGAACCACTGTTCTAAGTGAATGTACAATCTGATAAACAAAAATGGTACTTTCCCACAGCCTTCAGATATATCTTTCCAATGACATTGCAGCTTCCGATGGGTTTTCCCTTCTAGCTGGCAGTGGGGTTTTAAAAATTATGTATTATGTAAATGATCCATAATTATAGAGATTGTAAGGAGTGCCATATTTGCACAAATTATGGATACTCTGGAACTATTACTCTCAAGAGGTAGACAGAGAAGCAAAGTCATAAGTGGATTTTGTAAAATATAGTGTTGTGACACTATATACATCTGCATTATAGTAATGATGCTAATCACCATACAAAGACGAAACCTCAAATAATTGTCATTAGAAAATAAAAGCGCTCTCTGAATGGTCATTGCTTTACAACTGATGTAAATTACATGTTTCTTAATGCTAGATACAAATCTGCATTGTTCTGAGGAAATTGCTGGCTCAGGGATGGGACGGGCAGCTTGGTTGGTACTTGCTAACTGAATTCTCCAACCATAAAGAAAGGACTGGGAACACTTCTGCAGCTCACGGAGCTTTTATCATAAAATCTCTCCCTGCCTATGCTTAGAGAGGCAGTGGATTGGGGACTGGCCTGTGGATTGGGGCTTCTATTTCGAGCTCAGCCACTGACCTGATTTTTCACCCTGGGCAAGTCACTTCACCTCTCTGTCCCATTTCCCCTCCTGCTCTTTGTTTGCCTTGTCTGTTTTGACTGTAAGCACTTTGGGGCAGAGACTATGTCTACTGTGTGTTTGTACAATACCAAGCACAAGGAGGTCTTGGTCTCAATTGCGGCCCTGAGGTGCTACAACAACAACCAACAACAAACTATTCCAAATTAGGTTTTAAAAATGTTCGGTTAAGTCGCAATATATTTTATCAGTTCCTCAGAAATGGTATCTGATTCCATGAAGACCAATGATCCCCAGCATTGAGTATGTTCAGAATTAGATTACAGTCAGGGCGTTCCCCACTTCCCTGATCCTGTGTAGCCATTTGCACCAGAGCAAAGTGAATGCAAACCAGGTGTATGGTGCTACTGAATTTTGCCTATGTGAGATGCAAAGAAGCAGAGAATTTGACTCAAGGTTTCAAGCATACAACATCAGAGAACAAAATAATTTTTGCCTCTTGCTGATTTGCAAGCCGATAAGAAAGAATTACTGTGTCCAAAATAGTCATTTCCATCCTGTTCCACAAAGCCATTCATAGGATTTAAGAAAGACTCTCTTAGAAAACACTCCTGTAATAAAAGTGCATTGGAAAATTCTGCTACAGGATTTGCTAAATCATTGTTTGCCTTTCTGCGTTTAGGTGTATACTCCTTATTCTTTCAATAGAAGTAAATGAGTTAATGCAGATTAACGAGAATTTCCCATGACATTTACAAATGTAATTGTATCATATATTGCAATTTTATTTGTGTGCATACCGATGTGAGTCATTTGTGTGTTATGATGAACTCAGGCCAGAAGCTAATCAAATTAACTCAGGCCTATGGCTAGGACAAACAGAAAAAGGGGCAACTTTACGAAACTGTGGTGTAGTAGCAAAAAAGAATCAGGGAATGTAGATATCCTCTCCAGAAAAATTTGAAACACCAGGTTCAATGTCCTGCATTTAGAAAGATTTTAAAGCATTTAAAAAGGAGCATAGTGTGATGTGTTTTTAACTTGACTTCTTGACCAGAATAACTTGTCCACAGGAAATCGTGACATTTACCAAAAAACACTGTTCCACGAGCAGAGTGTCCCAATGGACTTGAGTATCTCTCAGATACACACACATAATTATTACTTCTAACCATTTTCAGATCCATTGCACCCTCTCTATCTGGGGATTCATGTGTTCCCCTCTCCCCCCGCAGTACCATAGCATCTGAGCGCCACGCAATCCCTTTGTATTAGAGTCTTTCAGTCTCTCCCTCCTTTTTAGTGCCTCTCTGACTTTTTCTTCTTCTTCTTCCTGGTTCTAAATCTCTTACTCCTCTGAAGCAGTGCCCAGCCCGGCCATAGACTTCTTGTGTGACTTTGGGCCCTGTGGTTCAGTTCCCCGTCTATAAAATGAGGACAATACTACTTCCTCTTTCCCCACCTTTTGGCCATCTTGTCTATTTAAACTGTAAATTTTCTGAGGCAGCATCTGTCTCTTATTATGTATGGGTACATTGTCTAGTTCAGTGCAGCCAGAACCTCAGTCGGGCCTTCTAGATACTCGTGTAATGCAAATAAATAAATACAATTGCACAACAAAAAAACATACTGCTATAATTAATACAGACAAAAGAGAAGACATTTAATGTGGCAGCGATTGGTGATCAAATACTATTAAGTAGAGAATAAGCAAGGAGTTTAAGAATGTTGGTATATTCTCTTAACAACATATTGCTAAACTTTCTGCAGTTATACTTTTTCAGTTACTGTTTCAGTTTTATTTTCAATCTCAGTTTCAATTTTTTAAATACTAACATTCTAACAATTAATTTTTGCAACTCAATTCACCACCGTAACTCAAGCGCGAGAACATGTTTTGTTTTAAAATGTAATGTGTATCCTTTTGTTTACATGAATTCCACCCAGATAATTTACCTGTGTGTGGAAAAGCTAGCCAATAACTTTCTTAAACACTATGCTTTCCTGGATTCCCTTCTGGTTACTGAGAAGTACAACAGATTTGTTAGATAGTTTTGATCCATTTCTGAAACTCTTCGTATTGCAGGTAAGCACTTTACCAGTATCCTAGCATTTAAATCAGAACACAGTAGTTCATTTGATAGCAGAGAGTTTAATTTTTATATCAGCTTTTATACCTGAAATACAGTAAACCAGTATCTTCAACTTATATTACCCATCATAAACTTTTTTAACCTGTGGCTCATTTTCAAAATAATAAACGTAACTATTCCATAAAAATATCTCAACATAGCAGAGCCAGAAAAGTGAAGGACATGAACAGATGGCACATCAATCTTCTGCATTTATACAATTTGTTTTTTAATGCAAATAGTGTGGGTTGCCTGCTCTTGCTTTGGATATTGTTCCAAAGATGAGCACATTTTCTTATCTTTCTGGATCAATGTGACATTTGCAGTTATCATAAAGTGGGAGCCCATTTAATGATGCTAATGCTTCCTTAATGTAAAAATAAAATCACCTCCTTTAAAAAAGCAAACAGATTAAAAGTCCCAAAGAGACCATTGAAATCTGTGACATTTGCAGTTACTGGTGGCTAGATAGCTTGATTATACACAGGTAAAAGGTATCTTAAAAGCACTGTTTATGCTCATTAATCAGAACATTAAATTGGAATGTTAGAGTCTCCTCAGCTAGAAAAAAATAAAATCCAATAAAATTGTATTAATACAAAAGAATCAAGACATTTGTATAATGTATAGTTTTGATGGGTCACTAAAGTATTTATGGTCTTATGCCAGCATGGTATATTATCTATCTTCAGATCTCAGATGTAGCATGAGCTCTGCATTCTTGTTTCTATGCATCTGAAATAGACTCAGACAGAAGTACCTGATTGGTTCACATATCTGTCATGGTGCCACCAAACAACTTACATTATTACTATTTGTTTTGCTTAACTATCTAGAGGAACCAACCTAGATCGAAACCCTATTTCGTTAGGCATTATACAAACAAAGTCAATGGAGTATGGAAGTCAATATGTTATTAATATTAATTATTTGTATTACAGGGGTGAGACTGGGGCCCCGCTGGGGTGGACACTATATGTACACACATAAAGAGACAGTCCCTACCCCAAAGAACCTGTAATCCAAATAGAAAAGACAAAGGGTTATTATTATCCCCATTATGCAGATGGGGGACTGAAACACAGATTGCATGACTTACCCAAGGTTCCACAGGAAGTCAATGTCAGAGCTGGGAACTGAACCTTGATCTCCCATGCTGAATATTTAATTCATTATATACCTCTCCTTTTTAATTTACCTAAGGCTGCTGCTGAATTTTCAGTCAGCCACTGGAACTTGAACGCCTTGTGCAGTTTGGTGGACCTTGCTGCAGAATAAAAAGGGCCTTTTACTGAACATACTTGGTGATTCAGACAGAGCATAACCATCCTTCCTCTCTTTCAGTATTTTCTTCTGTTACCATTTCACATTACTCCCCCCTTCCTGGGCTGTGTGTTGCAGAATTCTCTTCTAGCTTCACTGGTCATATCACATAGTCACTGCAGACCCAATCCTTTGAGGTCCTGACAGTGCTCCCCTCTCGTTAGCACACCGTGTCTTTCAGGATTGGGCCTGGATGGAATATTGGTAGGTCGCTGGGGCTCAGTACACAGAAACCACATGCTTTGTGGAGAGCTATTTCTAGGACTGAACATTGGGGGGTAGCAGAATTTCTTCCTACGCAGGCAAGAAACTGGATCACTCCTTCCTCCCCCTACTGCAGGGATTTTTTTATTATTATTTTATTTTAAAGCACCAAAGATGACATACAATTTGATGGATTTTATCCTTTTTTTTTTTTTTTACTCCCCTGAACTACTATATAAATATTAATAGCTAAACACATTGCAAACAGGTGGGACCCATTCTGCCTCTGGAGAGCTGCCACGGTTAAGTGATATCTCAGATGGGGCGACAGAACTTTTCCATGTGGGGGCTGTCGCTCCATGCCAACCCATTGGACACACCCCGAGCTGAGAGCTCTTTGTTTTTTGTGGTAGGTCTGCAACAGCTTGCCTTGGTCTTTTAACAGCTCATTCAGGAGAGGAGGGATGGGGAACAAGAGAGACAATTTTCAGTTATCTCTTTGGTTCGGTTCATTCTTCGATGAGGATAGTTGCTGACAACAGCAGTGGCTAACAACACCTTCCTGTGTTTGAGGACAACATATTCAGTCCAGTAAGAGCGAAATATTCATTTGTGGAACATGAGATAATTCAGCTTTATTCCTCCTTGAATGCTCTTATACCCACTGTATACTTACTGTACATAGTACTGTGGATAAAGACCTACTCCATGTGCTTAACTATACATATAAGTATTATCATTATCATATTTATTCAGTGCCCACAGTCAGGTAGGCACTTTACGGGTATGGTCCCTACCCAAAAGAGCAACAAGGGTTTATAAGAAACGACAGGTCTGAGTGTAAGACAGAGAAGTTGGGAAAAATTAAGGTGGCGGCCTAGTAAGGTCACACAGTTACTCAGATATGTTATAGGTATGCCTGATGCTCCACTGTGTAAGTCCTTGCTCCCGCTCCCTCTCATTATGACATCCATCAGATAGTATCTAAAAGAGAGATACTGACAGAATTATTCTCTCAATCCACTTACATCCTATAATGTTCCTATCCAGCCTTTACCCATCCTTCATTGCTTTAGATTATAGATAGAATCATAGAATCACAGGACTGGAAGGGACCTTGAGAGATCATCTAGTTCAGTCCCCTGCATTCAAAGCAGGACTAAGTAAAAAACTAGAACATTCCTGACAGGTGTTTGTCTAACCTGCTCTTAAAAACCTCCAATGACAGAGATTCTGCAACTTCCCTAGGCAATTTGTTCCAGTGCTTAACTACCCTGATAGGAAGTTTTTCCTAACATCCAACCTAAACCTCCCTTGCTGCAACTTAAGCCCATTGCTTCTTGTCCTATCCTTAGAGGTTAATGAGAACAATTTTTGCCCTCCTCCTTGTAACAACCTTATATATAGAAATATAATAAAACTGACTACATTTTCCTTCTCATCCTCCCTCCATCCCACATTTTCCCTTAAAACAGAAACTTTCCATCCTATTGTCACTATGATGATACTGATACACACACACACACACACACACAAAACTACATCAAAATAATGTTATTTAAGTTGCAAACTAAAACACTCAAAATTTAGGAAAGGCAAATTTCACAGAAAATTTTCTGTTTCAATAGAAAACCAAAAATTACCTCAAGTTTTTTCCTTTTCAAAAAGTGAACATAATTGAAACCTAAAAAATGTTAGTAGGGGTTTTTGGGGGGGGGGGTTTTTTGTTTGTTTGTTTTGGTTTTTTTCTTGGTCAAAAACCAGAAAATTTCCACATACAGTTTTTGAAAAAAATATTTGCCCTCTGTTTTTTCATAGAAAATACTAATGTCCAGCTAGACCAAGGGATATGTGAATCTATGCATATACATGCAAATATATATATAGGGAGAGAGAGTCTTCTGCCTTCATTGCAGCAGCTCCTAAGCCAGAATCTGTCCAAACTGCCTTGTTGACCACTCTGCCAGCAAGGATGGGAAAGGGAGGGGCGTCATATCGGTTTAGATTGCACCAGTAAATTATTGATGAAACTTTGTAGACCAGGCCTAAATTATGCCAGATCTGGAATCAAGGCTGTTTGAGAATCAGTCAGTCATTACTAGCTCACTGACATTTTCCTTTCTCCGCCCCCAGCTGCCTCCTTTGACAAGCGGTTTTCAACACAGGGGTGAATCCAGTCCCTTAACTATTAAAGAAACAAACATTTTAAACCAATACATTCTGCAAAATACTTTCCAAAATAACTTTCACACCACCACATGGCTTAAACAAAACATATGGTTGTTACCAGAGGTGTAAAGGTTTTTGGCACACATTGAGTTTGACCTGTCATATGTAACTGACACAGGATCAAGTCACATGTGAGAAATGCAGAGATCACAAATGCTTAATAATAATATTTCTCTCAGCCACGTACGGTCAGGTACTATCAATCCAATCCTAATATAATCTCTCAGTGGATACCTATTGTCATTCCTACTGTCTGCCATCACATGTGCATATTGCAATGGATTTTATAAAACGTGCATTACAACACTGTTCCGCTTCCTCTTGGACTGAATTCATTTCTGCAGGAGCACTTGCTTCTATCAGACAGGCACATTGTATTATTGCTGTTTTTCATCTGAGTGACTTCCTTCTTTCTAGCTACAAAGGCTCAGGAAACCCCTCTCTGTCTTCAGTTTCAATCCACTTAAACCTTTCAGACTTTACTATGTCTAAACAATGACTTTATGTTAATCTCTTTCATATTCCATTCAACATAGGAGCTGCAGGCCTTTATAATCTTACCTCTAAGAAGGTCCTCTGGTTGGTGAAGTAAACTTCAGTTTGTGTAAAGGAAGACAGAGAGTCCTTGTTTTGGAGATAAAGAGGATCTAAAATTATGAACAGGAATCAATCTAACATTGCAGTGTGACTGTGAGTAACTAGACTGATGTGCAGAACATCGGGGGAGTTACCATCACTCTGAATGGAAACCCCTTTGTAAGGTAACTAATCAGCTGGCTTGGATAGTGTAATAAACCCTCTGCCTTGTCCCATCCCAATCTGACCCCAGCATTGGCCAAACTTTGGTTATGTTTGAAAATAGTTCAGTTAACTTTTTCTCCCATGGCTTCCTCCCTCCCCCGCAATCATATATATCTCTAGGTCCCAGCCAGGCCTGGAAAGGCCAGTGTGCTGTAAGGGAAAGGCCAGTGTGCTGTAAGGAAAAGGACTCTCTTGGGGTATTTCTGGTCTAACTGGAAGCAGAAACTAACCGAAGTCTCATGGGAGGGGAATCTGGTCTCTCAAGTTTTGAAGACCCATGAAATTTGGACAGTTCAGGAAAGCTTCAGATAAATATCCCAACACAAAATGCTTAACCCAGCTGAAATGAACCTTTTTAATGGTCTTCCCATCCCTAAAAGTGACATTCTTAACAGTATGAGTCTTGTGCTAAGTTCACTGGAGACATAGTAAACAACCTAGAACTCCAGATCTGAACTCTTAGAATTTCAGCCCATTTACATTGGACTCCAAATCCAAACCTACCTATGATGTGGAAATGAGAAAAGGGTTAACCATTCTCTACAAGAGGACATCAGCTCCTTGCCCTTGTTGCAGGGATCTGCAATCTCCTAGGGCAGGGTCAGCTGTGGGAGATCAGTGACTTTGCTCAGTCCCCTTCAAAAGGAACCAGAGTGATTGGCTCCAGGAGAAAGTGAGGGTTGCCCGTGGGCTGGAAAACCCTGATACTGAGAAAGTCCTAACTATGTTGAGCAAGCTGAAATAAATCTAGTCCCTTTTCCCATCTTGTATGTACTCAGGTTTCAAGACCTTTGTTTGTTTCTTTGGTTTTGCCTTTAAAGAGCCAAGGCACTGATTCTAGTTTTGTTAGTTACATGTAATAAATAATCACTGCCCAAAGAGCCATGCGCCGAGCTTTGCATTTTATATCCTGTCCCCACATGTCCACGCATCCCACATTGCCTCTATGATTTAGCTTCTGGTTCAGATCTGAAACTGAAAAGGGTCTATCTTCTGGTTCAGATCTGGCTGAAACTCACCATTAAACACAGTCATTTCTGATCAAAACCTGGCCAAGATCAAATTTTGGCACTGTCCAGTCCGGATCTCAGCCGCAGCCATGATTCAGCCCAAACCCAGAAATGATTAGGGATATGGAATAGCTTCCATACGAGAGATTGAAAAGACTGGGACTGTTCATCTTAAAAAGAGATGACTAAGGTGGGATAAAGGTCTATAAAATTATGAATGGTGTGGAGAAAGTGAATAAGGAAGTGTTATTTACTCCTTCACATAACACATAAACCGGAGGTCATCCAATGAAATTAATAGGCAGCAATTTTAAAACAAATGTAAGGAAGTACTTCTTCACAGAACACACAGTCAACCTGTGGAACTCATTGCCAGAGGATATTGTGAACACCAAAAAATATAATTGTATTAAAAAAAGAATTAGGTAAGTTCATGGAGGATAGGTCCATCAAAGGCTATTAGGGACACAACTCCTTTTTTCTGGATGCCCCTAAACCTCCGAGTGCTAGAAGCTGGGACTGGACAACAGGGGATGAATCACTCAGTAATTTGCCCTGTTTTGTTCATCCTCTCTGAAGCATCTGGCATGGGCTACTGTCAGAAAAAAAAAGGATACTGGGCTAGATCGACCACTGGTCTGTATGTCCTAGTATGGCCATTCTTGTACTCTTATGTTTGTGTTAAGCCTGCAAAAGGTTTTCTCTGGCAAACGCTCCCAGTTCCTTAAGTTGTCTCCATAACTGGAGAATGTACGAGATCATGAATGACCACTGAGGCTCCTCTATTTCCCAGGATTCTCACAATAGGTCTAGAGTGCCATTGGGTTGTCTTCCATACCAGAGCTTGAAAGGTGAAAGTCCACAGAGGATCGAGGGTCTTTCCTGTTGGTGAATAGCAAAGGTGTGAGTAGTTGTTCCCAATGTTGGGAGTCCACCTCCACAAACTTTCTCAACATTTCTCTTAATGTTTGATTAAAAAGTTTTACCAGGCCATTAATTTGTGGATGGTAAACTAATGTTCACAGTGTTTTAGCTTCCAATAGGTTGTATAGTTCCTTCATCACCTGGCACATGAAATTAGAGCCTTGATCTGTCTCTTTAGGGATTCCCAACTGAGAAAACAGTTTCAGCAGTTCACTTGCTATGGTGGCTGTGTTAGTTGATCATAGTAGAATGACCTGGAAGTACTGTGTGGCATAATCTGGGATGACTAAAATGTGCTGGATCCAGGGTCCCTCCAAGTCTACTCCTATCCTTTCAAAAGGTATATCCGTGAGGGGAAGTGGAATGAAAGGTGCTATGGGGATGCCCTGAGGGCTGTCAACTGATGCCCTTGTCAGGAACTACAACAGCCGCTCACATCTTGATGAATACCCCGCCAATAAAAACAGGTGTCAATTTGGTTGAGCATTTTTTCCTTCCCCAGGTGCTCTGCACATGGTATCTCATGGATTGGCCTCATCACCTCGTTCTTATAAATGGTAGGGGACCAGAAATTGGGGTCTGACCTCGTTCATCTGCTTATCTCACTCAACATGGTATATCCACTCACCCCAGAGTCCAAAATGAGGCCCTGACTCAGTCATTGGGGTTTCAGTGGTTCGCCATTTGTCACAGTGATCTGATCAAAGTCTCAGCTAAGCTCACTATTCTCGTACAATGTCAGTGTTCCAGGCAAGACTGTTGGTGCTAAGGTCATCAGTCTCTATCATCATCAAGACCCGAGGCCGTGGGTTCCCACACCCTAAGGGCCCTTTCTTAGGGTCGGGCTGTTCACCTACCCCTTGTCTCTGATTGCCAAAAGGGGATGGTCTTTTGTGGGACTGTCTCCCACTGAATGCTAGCACTTCTGTCAGTCTCTGCCTAGTATAACCAGGTATGCTAAATAGGGGACAACCTGACAAGGTTGGCTGTATAGCTCCCCAGTGTCAGTTGTATGTTTCATGGTGGGTAGGGCTTCACATCATCACGTATACACTAGAGCCTTCTTGTCTGACTAATTGTGCCCATACCAAGGTCTGTTCAAAGCCGTAGTCTACTAGTCAGTCGACCCTTTTCCCATTGATTTGAACTAGTGACAGACACCACTAGTTTGGCTGGTCCATTTTTCCAAGATCAAGTCTCGGCTGACCATACTTACCCATAATTACATTCCATATGGGGCATTCCCAGAACGAGCAGCATACCTGTAGGGCTGCGAGAGCACTGGGCTCTGTTTTAGGGGTTTGTAGTTCTCACTGGAGGAGTCATTTGGGAGCACCTATTTGGTGTTCCCAATGCATTTAACAGTCTCTGGTTTCATACAAGGAAATCCCTTTCTGGATGACCGTAGTGTTCCAGGGACCCTGGGACATGTCCCCACTCCCTGGCATACGGTCAAGTCCTCTTGTTCTCTGTACATGGTTCCAGTGCTATCTGAAGCAACGTAATTTTCAACAAGATGGACTACCTCTGCCAACATCTCTGGGCAATGTTTTAACAACCAGGCCCTTCCCCCAACAGGTAGCGTGTGTGTGAACTGTTCCACCAACACAAGTTCAGCTACTTGTATGTCTGTCTGGGATTCTGGCTTTGACCAGCACTGGCAATGTTCCCTCAAGCCCTGGGCCACCACTCAGGATCATGCTCCTGGGGGGCACATCTCTTCTTAGAAGTGCCAGGGGTGGGTCTTTTCCATAATAGCTAACTAGTTGAGAATAGCTGTTTTGACTTCTGGGTAGTCCTGCACATCTATCGAGTCCATTTCTCAGTACGCTGCCTCGGCGGGTCTGGGGAGGAAAGGGACCAAGCAGAGTGGCCCAGTGTTCCTGCAGCCACTTGGTTGCCCAAGCCTCCCTTTCCAGTGCTATAAGCAAGGACTTGGTGTCATGATCTGGGCCCATTTTTGCTAACTTTATCATTATGGGTGGGGCTAGGGTGATCAGATTTGTTGGGGGCCCCCAGCCATCCTGGGTCAATTTGAAGACAGATATTGGTTGGACCAACTGTTGCTATTATTTCCTTCAGCAGATGTTGTTGTTGCCTCACCATCTGTTGCTGCTGCTATGTAGCTAATTGTTGCAGCAGCTGCCATTGCCGTTGCTGAGGGCTCATAGCAGTTGGCTTTCTGTCCGCCATTCCAGAGGCCTGTCCGAGTCCCTCTTTCTTAGATGGTCGGTGGGTATCAGTAACTGTCTTTTCTTTTTCTCCCAGCTCCCCTTAGGTCAGAGGCAACCTAATGCCCACTTTTCTCCATTTGTCACCGTTCTCAAGCTGCTGACGGGCACCTCCCACTGGATGGGCCCTGAAAAGTCCTTAGATTCTCTAACCCTGAGAGGGGCAGACGTAGCAGCACCAACTGCCTAATCAGCTTGCCGTGGGGCTTGCTGAACTTCTCTTACACAGCCAGTACACCAGAGTCGCAGTCGCCTTGTAAGCACAGGGAAGGCTGGTAGATTGCCTTCCTGAGGACAGGTCCCCTGAAAGCTTTCAGGGGTCTCCTTTGGGAGCTATGAAGCTGCCATCTGATCTCTCCCAGAGCTGCCCAGCAGCTTTCGGGAACTTCCTGTTATTAAAGCCCTTGATGTGATTGATCGGGCCAAGCCTTGCGGGGCAAGACTTGCCCACAGCTGCTTTTTTACCCGTTCATCACTGGTGTGGGGTTTATATACCGCACCATACATGCCTAGACTTCAGCTGGCCTGGTGAACGTGTACTGGTGCCTACCACTGGAGGGGATCACAGGTGCTTAGCTACATGTGAAATGTGAGGATTCTCCTGTACATCGAGTGGGAGTAGGATTTGCATTCTGTCCCTGCTGTGGCTGTGAAATTCCAAGAGGCCATCATGCGCAGCATAGTGACAACCTCAAAAGAGCTCAGCTAGCCCCAGATCAGTTACAATCCCATTTTCAAAACTACCTTCTGATCTTGGAGAAAGCCAGTTTGCCAGAATAAAAGCTACTACGCTGATAAATTCCAGCCTTTTTTCCAGGGCCACCCAGCTATCAATTCTGACCACTTCTGTGTGACATATGTTAGTGCTTTTCCACTGGGCATCTTCTCTACTCTTCCAGCTTGCTCCCCAGGCTCTTCCCAAAGTCGACTTCTTGTATATTTCTAGTGCTACTAAATTACAATCCAAGGAGGTCATTCTCCTTCACCCTCACTTGCTTTGGCCCAGCTCAGTTGTGCAGAAATGTGAACATTTGTCTTAGTATAGCAGACAATTATAGCAAACCAATGCCAATAGGTTTAATTCAATCCTGCGTTCTTGTCCAGTACCTGTTTACCTGCAATCATGATGGCAAACAGCTACTGCAACATTCATGGGACAACAGTGCTATCTGCCTGCATTGATTGCACTGGCCTTTCAGAGGAGACATACCAGCCATAACAGACAGCATCTGCTACGTTATTCAGAAGAGATATGGTTAAAACTTAATATTTTACTACTTTACACATTAAACTAATTCAGTCTACGTTCAGTTAAGTGTTAAAAAGCTTGTGTGTCCTGCAATTCCTAGAAGAGGACAGATCTTTTCCAAAAGCTAGGTTGAACTTAAAGTAGATACAACATAATACTTTGTGTTTTCTCTCTCTCTCTCTCCTCCCAGCCCTAAGATTAGCATAAAAATGTGCTCTCCTAACTAAGCAGTCTGTTAACTGATAAGCTATCAAAAAATCATCTGTTATTTTTATAGCTCAAAGGCAGATGCCATTTCAAGAACCAGAGTTGATTGAGTAGGATTTTTAGTGCTTCATAGATTTGTCATTGTAAACTTGAGGTATTTTAAAACAGAATGATTCGAGTCTTGAAATATTACCCCCAGAGCAATCAAGCATTAGGATTTTGCTCGTTTTAAATTTTATCCTGGATGAAATAATTTCATCTCATATCATAAAGAATTTCACTTGTTTTCTAATGTTTGCACTAAAGAGCTTTTCTGCATTAAGTCCAGACCAGTGTAATTACTCAGAGCATGGAAGTTAAAGCTTCCTAAGCTATTTCTGTAGGGCTCCCTTCTGCCAGTAGTTTGTTTTATGGGGACCCCACATGGCAAAACTTAATCAAGCTCACTGTACCAAGTTTAATGTCTTGTTATAACAAGGCACCCCTCCAATATCTGTCCTACGGTCCTGCTGTGGGGTGTGCAGACCCTAAATCATAAAGTCTAGGTCTAGATATAGATCCTATCATGGGAAAAGAAAGATGCCATCAACAACCACTTAATAAACCGTTCACACACCCTAATTAAAATATATGTTGAATTTCCTATAGTATGGGCAATATAGCAAGTAGAATGTGCAGCACACAGGAAGTGAGAAACTAAACAAGGAAAGTGTAAGAAAAACATGAAACATAACCCCATGTTATGTGTGAAGTGGTCTGTGCATTGGGAAACCATGTATCACTATGTAAAAGCAATCAATAACACAATGAAGAACTGAAGAGTTCCGTTGTGGTTCTTCTTTTAGAACGAGGTACAGGCATTAATCTGAATGAAAAGTTTGCCATCTGTTATTGTGATTAATATAGAGCTTGTGTAAGGTCTGTGAACCATTTACATCAAGATAAAGGTGCATCTACCGTGGCCGCTCTTCCACATTTTACAACAATCAGAACAATTGGAAGTACATCTGGGTTGATGCCCTCTTAGAAACAAGCATGACATTACCCCAGAGGAGAATTAACAGGAGCATCATAACCTCTTTGTAATCAATTTTCAGAGGTATTTGCCTCTGAAACACATCATCATTAACATGTGACATTAGGTAGGAGGTCATTCTCCTTCACCCTCACTTGCTTTGGCCCAGCTCAGTTGTGCAGATATTTGAAAATTTGTCTCAGTGTACTTTAATACAGATTTCACCAGACAAATGTAAGGAACAATAGATAACGTATCTGTCTAAATAAAGAGACTTTTCAGCTCTTTGTTGTCTCAGATGTAGAACCTTTTCTGTGTAATTACCCTAGTGATGTGGTGTGCTTATGAACAAGAGGGAAGTGGTCCAGAAGACATTCCCTCTGATTAGATGAGTCCACACTATGAAAAAGTCTGAGAAGCTCTGGTCTGTGTAATGGGTTGCTTGTGCACAGAGTACAATTGATTGTCTTGCAGAGATGAGGGCCTCCCTGGAAGTGACAGGGAACACGGCCTCTAATCCTGCAGATGCCTCAAGATCTTTAGGGAGATCTGGTTTCATCTTGTATCTTGGGGCATCTGCCCAGAGAGTGCTCCCCTCCATGCTACCCCTACAGTAAATGCAACCTGAAAACAATGCTGCTGTTAGCTCCCGTGTCATGGCCACTCATCATGCCTCTCTCTGCAGGAGAAGTCACACAGAGACACTTAATGCTGCAAGGAGCAGTGCAAACATTAACAAGCATTTTTACATGGAATACAGAATACAGTAGCTGCTCCCAGAGCCGCACATGACCCCCAAACCAGCAAAGCCTCAACTGCCCAGTTTATTCACAAGGAGCTTTGGTGGTTTCCTGGGGAGAGCAAAGGGAACATGGCAGATAGATTTTACCCCCCACCTTGCTGTGAGTGAGGCTTGCACTCTGCTCATATTTCAACTCTCCACACTGTACAAAGAAAGGCAGCCTAGGACCAGATTATTATGAACAGCGGCTGGGGCAGCGAAAGAGGAAATCAACATCTTAGTGACATTGGAAATGTGATGTGCAGATTCTTCTTCTAACCTCTCTGACACTATTTATTTCCTCTCTCCAGTGTTTTCAACGGTGCGCTGAAGATTGTACCTTGTTCCAAAATTAATTCAATGCTTTAGTGCAAGCAACGGAGACTTTGATTTAGGTAAATTAATTCTTTAATATGGATTTACATTCTGCCCACACCTATCCTGACCAAATAACCAAGCCTAGTCAAATACCCAACCAGGTTTAAAAGCAGCTGAGTAAAATAGGACAGACTTTTAATGACATTGGGCCAAGTTCTTTCCTTACTTCATTAATGTGGCCATCAGTTCTAGCAGCCAGTCCCCCACGAGTCTCCGCCTTTGTCCCTTGTCTCCCAAAGACAGAGGCACAGATGTTTTTCTTACCAAAAATAGTTAAAAGTCACCGAATAGCTCTGTACTTATGAGGCCAACCTTTCGTGACCTTTCTGGCTAGACCAACTCCTATTACATTAACCTCTGACTTCAATCCCCCTTAATGGCAATATTCCTGGATAGTATAATTTCCCTCCCACCATGTTGACTCAGGGAAATATTTGCTATCTCAGCGTTAGAATTTATTTTCCAAGAGAAGTGGCAGCGACCACCCTATTCTGCTTCCTCCTCATTTCATACCAGAAAAAGGCATTTCTGGGATATAATTTTACACCAGAAATCTGTGTCACAGTCTCCTTAGTGTTATAAGAAGACCTGGCTTCCTATCCAAATCAAACAAGGACCTTGTCAGATTCAAGATGGACAGAAACAAGAAATGGGAGCCTATAATTGATGATGGAAATCAGATAAGCCCTCTTTAAATACAACCATTGATAGAGAAATGAGTACTCAAATTACCTTTGATTAAGTCACTTAAAAATAAAGCCAGGGGAGGGCTTAGTAAAACCACCCTGGTGAATAAAATCACTAGGAAGGGGTGAAGGGGATTATTTTAGTTTGTCAGACTCTGAAATTTAGGAGAAGCAGAATTAAAGTCACAGAAAAAATTAAAATCAAATGGAAATATACTGATCTCTCTCCTCCACTAAGCAACCCTGTAATCTAGGATATCATGTGTTCTGCAATGGAACAATGGCAGAACACACATAGCCTTCTCTACTGATTGAGCACACAAGCTTTTAGTATTAATGTCTAACTACCTAGATACTCTCATGGCCCTTGTGACCCTGCATCTGAGTGTGCCCCACAGTTTTAACATGTTCAACTACAATACCCTGGGAGGTAGAGAAGTTGGATCATCCCAATTTTACAGAGGGAAACTGAGGCACTGAGAGACAACATGACTTCTTCAGGGGCACACAGGACTTCTGTAGCAGAGCTGGGAATTGAACCTATGTTGCCCGAGTCCCAGGCCAATGTCTTAACCACAACAAGGTCATGCTCCACACCATTAAAGCACCAAGCTGAGCATGGACAGGGAAGGAGAGGTATATCGATAGCGGGAGCATGTTCTGTGCCCACTGGCACTAGCATCTCGCACGCCTCTTCTTTACTTTCTTCCATGATCCGTGAGCTGGCTGCACCGGACACAGTTTATCACCACTGCATTCCTCAACCCTCTCTACAACATGAAATTCTGGGGAGGGAACTTGTTTTGGCCAAAATTAGATGGGCACAAATGATGCCACCTGTTGGGAGTTCTTTAGACTTACAGGGCCTGGTTCTCTGCTCTGCAACCCCAGCTGTGCATCCACACGACTCGAGTGGCCTCAGAACTAGTGCATGGGAATGGAGAATCAGGCCCACAGCCTGGTTTTTACGGAGGCAGCTTATACATAGATTTTGTCGGATATCCCAGCTTGTTGTTACAGCTCTCAAAATAAGGGAAGGAAAATTTTCCTGGAGCTGTGGGATTTGCAGGCGTCTTCAGTTCATTTCATCTTCCTCCCGCATCCACTGTAATTTAAAATATTCTTCTCCCCAAAGGTAATTCCTTTACCAACAGATTTTTCTTGCAAAAGGGAAGCTCATGCCATGTAAGTACACCATTAGGGGCAAAGGGACTCCTCCCAAAGCTAGGCTGGAACAAGCAGCTCCCTCTATGTCACGTATTACTCTTCTTTAGCAATGTTAACTGCTCCATTCGCTGCTCCTTTTCCCACCATCCCTCCCCCACTCCAACTCTCCAGTGCCTTTCCATTTGTTTCTTCGCTTGGTCCACTCTGCTCCATTTGGCACTTTTTTCTTTCCCTCCAACCTCCTTCTCTGCTCCTCTTTTCACAGGCTCTCCAAAGAAGAAACCCCAATAATGCCAAACAGAATGTTCAAAATGAGTTCAACTGTCCCTACTTGCACTTGTTTAATTGTGGTCTGTTTATCTGAGCAGCCAAATCAGGTCTCTGGCTACAACCCCACATGACTATTGCCAATCCCCTGTCACAAGCCACATCTGCGTCACTTCCAGCTCAGCAGGCTACCACGTGTGACAGCGGCTCCAGAACTTGATATACTGGGGCAGCTCACTCCTTGCAAACCCCTATCTTCTACTGCCCATCCAGTGTATTGGGGGTGGGGATGGGGTATGTCAAGGCTAAGCCTCAATAACTCCACATGCTAGAAAGACAGGACAGCTGTGAGCCATGGTGTATGTACAAAGTTACTTCACTCCCTACCCGGTTCACTTCCGACAAGGCTCCGAAAGGGAGCGATATAATATACCAAGCTGCGTGTACGTTCTCCCGTACCTGCAGCCTGATTACCACTGCAAACCGAGATTCTCCCAGCACACAACAGCAAAAGGATTTTTCTCCAGGGCTTACTCTCATGCAGGAAAAAGCCTTAACACTTTCCAAAAACCTACAGGATTACTGTAATGCCTGTTTGAGATATCACAGAAACTGCCCAGCGCAGACTGGATCCTTAAAGACCAGGTTAATGAGCCCATTCCTCCCCCTGCGTACACACACACACACACTCAGACGCCTCCTTGCACAGGTGTGGAAGGGGAGAGTGGGAAGAGTACCCTTCCTTCCTACACACAGCTGGTGGCAGGCAACATTTGGCAGGCTGCCTTCGGGAGTGTGGGAGGGGAGAGTCCTAGCTAGCACTGGGTTCATTGCCAGTAGCTGCAGAGAGGACGCGTGTAAGCTGGGCAAGGGTGAGGCTGTTTTAACGGGTATCCCAGGAAGGCTTAGAGGTTCCACCCACGACCAGGGCTGCAGTCTGTAAGCACTGTACACGCACAGCGACAGATGGTCCCTGCCCCCAAAGGGCTTCCAATCTACACGGACAAGACGGAAAAAGGAAATGTCGACCAATGGAGAACTGCCCTATGGCGTGCCAACAGCAGAGCAGCCGGGGGAGCCCGCTCCCACTGCTCCGGGGCCTCTGGAGCCATTCTGCCGCCCAAAGGCAGGGTGTAGCTTGTGCTGCTCCTCCCCCACTCCAACACACACACACCCCGGCTCCGCAAAGACATACTGAGCCACATGCCTGAGGTAGATAAGCAGGCGGTAACTCAAGGAACTTTCCCATTTAAAGCGACCCATGCAGTAAGGGCTGTATTTTAGAAATGTATTTTCAAGCAGCATGAGCAGGTCTTTAAAAAAAATACCCAGGGCCAGCTCCTTAGCTGGGGAAAATCAACACAGGGCAGATCTACACTACAGTCTAAATCGATATCACTTGTGTCGCTCAGGGGTGTGAAAAAGCCCCCGAGAGAGGTCAGTTTTGTGCTGTCCACACCAGCGCTATGTCGGCAGGAGCTGCTCTCCAACCGACGTAGCTTCTGCCCCTCACAGAGGTGGAGTAATTGTGCCTACCGGAGAGCACTCTCCCGTCCGCATTGTGCACATTCACCAGACACGCTACAGCTGCGTCGAGATAGCCCTGGAGCGTAGACTTGCCCAGAGCCCCACTGAAGTCAGTCTTATTCATGCAGCTGAGGAGCTGAGCCCTAATTCTGTCACTTGGCTGTAAACACTCAGTTAATTCCGTGGCTTTGGATCAGGTCTTCGACTCACAGCACATATAACTGCCAAGCTACTGAAAGTAGGACGTGAGGCTTAAATCCACCAAGAGACCATATTTGTGGGGCAGCCTTTCGCCGGGTTAAATAAGCATTTCACACAGTATTAAACGTTTCTATTTCTTTTGGCTGCTAACATTGAATATCACCCAAGTGCGTCCCTAATGACCACAATAATCATTCTTATCTGGATTGTAAGCAGTGTCATATGCAACCTTATCACGCACACATCTCTGTAAACACATACTGTTTAAACAAACATAAGGTCACTATGAACTACAAGATTTTCAAACACATAAGTAAAACACCAGTTTTCCTTGAGAGAGTTTAAAAAAAAAACCAAATCAAAACTTTTTTACTATGGGGAAAAAAACAGTTTTGAGGTGCTCTTATTGAAATACAAATGTACGCAAAACTGATCTTTATAGTGACGGATGGGTCCCTTTGTGCAGATAAAAGCCAGGTTTTAAATATTTCTTTTAATTGTTATTGTCTTTGTGCTCAAGGACTGGTTGTGGGAAAAATGCCATTCTCGGACCATAAAAATAAAAAGAAAATATAATAAAGCAGTAATTGGTCAATGATGATTGAACTAACAACTTTACAGTGCCAGTCAAACACACATAATAATTGCTCTTTGGACTCTTTATGCTCTTTCGGTACTGTTTCATAAGACTAATCCAGCATTATAAATTCCCCATTTTATATCAGTTTCCATCATTATCACATAAGCCTTATGATAAATTATAAATGTTATTAAAGGTTCCTAATTTAGGCAAGATAATCCATGCTATAAATGAAAGGTTATCTATACCAAAGGTGGCTCAGAATCAAGTTGTCATTCAGATAATTAATATGCAAAGAATCTCTAATTTTAAGTTTTGAATATCTTATGACTATTTGAGATTTGCAGCCTGCTTCTGCAGTGGAAAGTCAGATAGGCAGCTCCAGGACTGAGACCTGAGTTTAAACTGAAAGTGTGTGTGTGGATTATATATATATTACACACACACACTCCATATATACGACCCTACTAAACCTTACAGATTAATTGACCACAGGACTAACTCATCAACATCTGTGAAGTTTCCAGTGCACTTGAATCATTTCTATATAAACCATGTTCATCACCTCCATTTGCCTCTACAGAAACTTCAATGGAATTTCTTTTGCAACCTGTAATACCTCACATGAGGCAGAAAGCACCCAGACTTTGGGACTATTATTTAAATTAATGCTGGCATAGGAATGATTTATGAGGTATTCTGGACAGTTCATTTAAATCCAAACATAAAAATTTACCAGCTTTCTTGGCATTTTCCTGTTTCCATTTGAAGAAGAGCAGAGAATAGCTTCATAATTCTTGACTTAAAAACAAAACAAGAGAAAAAGATGCATTCCAAATTATTACAATTTATTCCTATCACTGTAGTCCCAGGAGGCCTCAACTGAGTTTGAGGCTGCATTGTGCAAGGTACTGTACAAACATTTAGTTAAGAGACAGTCCCTGCCCTAAATAACTGAAAACCTCAATAAACAAGACAGATGTCTGCTGGGAGAAACTAAATATTATCTCCTTTGTACGGGCAGGGAACTGCGACACAGAGAGAATAAATGATGTCCTAGGGTCACATAGTTCATGGCATAATGAAGAACATAACCCAGTTGATCGGAATCCCATTCCAGAGCTTTAAGAACAAGACCGTCATTAAAGCTTGTGATACATTAAAGACAGAAAACTTCTCAGTGTTCCTTTCACGTAAATATAGATACAAACCTAAGCCCCCAAACTCACGTTAATGTTTTTTTTAATTTATCAAGAGAAGATCATGGCTGAATTTTCAGCATCAGGATAGGCTCACAGACAGTTGCTGTAGCAATTCTGCATCCTGGCTGAATTTTAACTTCCACAGTCTAATTTGTTCTGTGGAATTGCCAAGGAAATCAGCCTTCCACCTCAGAGAAATTGCATGAGGTCCTTGCTATGTTGGTCAATTTGGAAATTTCACAGCATCTGCCAAGTACACTAATAAAGTTCTCAGGAGATAGGTTTGTGATCTTTTATTGAATTGCATATAAACACAAAGGGCCTGACTCTTCACTGCCCTGCACTGCCAGGTGTAGTCATACCTGTGCGCGAAGGGTGAGCATTCTGATCTGGCAGCCTTTTGTACCCCCTTTGCACAGGCGTAAATGGCCGCTCAAGGTACAAGACAGCGCAAAATCGGACCCACAATAATCATCTGGCCTTGTACTGTACTATTAGCTTGAACTGGTATGACTCCTCCCCATTTTGGTGCAATGAAGAAAGAAATCTTATATGTCCCTGAGCACAGGCTCTACAATCGCGGGAGGCCTTTGCACAACGCACACAAGAAGGGCAGGGGGAGGGAAGGTGGAACTCCTCGTACATCCTCTCTTCCTCCATCATGAAAGCTCTTTTCACAATCTGGCTCTAATAGGTGCACATAAACTTGCCTGAAAAGTTATCTTTGTTATTTGTCACCCTCTTCTTTTTTAAAAAAATGCTTCTGTAAACAAAAGTCACTATGGGTACTGGCCGCAATTTTGTTTGTCTTTAATAAAAGTAACTCCATTTCAACTCTGTGAAAGGGCAGATTAAATTTGAAATCCATTCAGAAAATGAAACTTGGGAAAGGTGACCCAGAAGCTGCTCCTTTAGCTGTTCAGTAATACCAGGATGAAAACGTAACGACGTTGACGGCATTCCCGCAATACAAGAAAGCGTAACAGCACCTGCAGCCCAGTAGGAAATAATTGCACAGGGAGAAAGCTAGCCCAGTATCCTGTCCCTGCCTGTGAGCTGTGCTGACACCAGAAATTCTGTTTTGCAAAAAATTTTGAGATTTAGAAATTTGGCTCCATTCCAAACCAGAGTGAAAAACAAAAACTCCAAAATTCTCCACACAGAAAAATTCTGAAAAAAAATTGTTTGGAATCAATCAAAACATTTCATTTTTGACGTTTTTTATTATGCATTATAAAATATATTATAATATAAAAATACTTAATGAAAAGACATTTCAAAAGGAAAAATCAAAATGTTTCATTCTGAAAATGTCAAAACAGGACGTTTTCTGAAACAAAATTCCAGTGAAATCAACCTCATTCTATGGCCTGAAGAAGAGCTCTGTATAAGCTAGAAAGCTTGTCTCTCTCACCAACAGATGTCGGTCCATTAAAAGATATTACCTCACCCACCTTGTGTCTCTGATTTTGTGAAGCATTTTGATTTCAATGGAACTGCATATTCCGACAGAATATTGTCTAAGTTTCTCGGACAAACTCAACTAGGAACAGATGCTTTAGAAAATGAGGCAAAGCCCTACAGAGGGCAATTACAGAATAATCTGCCCATACATGACGTTTCTCCCTAAACCTACACAGCTGGTGATTGGCTCTCGCCTTCTCATGCAACATCAACAGAAATGTTAATTTAGAGCTAGGTTTTTAAAGGTATTTAGGCACCTAATTCCCACTGAAATCAGGAGTTAGACACCTACATACTTTTAAAAATCTGGCCCTAAATGTAGGACCAGTTTCTGCCTAGTGCAACCCATTAAAGAAAAATGGACAGCATCCTAACTATACTGAAGTTGATGGCAAAACTCCCATGGGCTTCAGCTGATCCAAGATTTCACCCAAGTATAATTTAGAGCAACAAGTGCCAGTGAAATCTGGTGATGATGCATGAGCAGGGATGATGCATGAGCCCAGCTTGGCACTCAGATCCCATGTTGAGTTTGCAGGTCTGGCAGTTAGGGAAAAATTAAGAACAATTTTTAACTTGTAAACTGAGCAAATAGGATATGAACAATGAAAAACAAACAAGGGCTGGGCTGGCTGATTTGTGCTGTGCTGGCAATGCAAAGAAGCCAGAAACCCAGTGAATTCAACTTCCCCCTAATTTGTTAAATCCTCACCTGGTTCAAGGCCAGCATAGTAGCTCCTCTGTCACTCCTCTCCCAGCCCCAGCCTTACCGGGCTAACTGGGGAAATAGGAATTCCTATGCCGCAGTGATCCTCAGAGACTGGGGGCAGTTGGGTGTAAGTCAGAGCATCCCTGAGGCTGTTCTATTTTATACTAGGGAATAGCTCTGCTACAGAAGAGGCAGATGATCAGCGAGCTGAATAGGTAACTTAAAGCCATTTCTGTGCCTTCACCTCCAGAACTGCGCTGAGTGCAACATGGATGAAGCTCAGATTCTGGCCCTCTATTTAGAACAGGGTTTATACATTATGGGCCTGCTTCTATAGATATCAGTGGGAATTTTTCCATGGACTCAAATGAGATCTGGGTCAAAGCCCATAAAATATATGAAAACACACACACATACACACACACACACAATTTATCTGTGTTGCAGTAGTGCTTAGGGGCCTCAGTCAGGAATCAGGACCCCATTGTAGTAAGCAGGCACTATACAAACACAGAAGATATCATATATACGTAAGTCCACACACAATGAGGTGATATTGGTGTGATAAACTGCAGCCTTATGTCAATAAAACCTTTAGCGTAAATTACCAAATCACATGTTTTACTTTATATACTATACCTGGATCTCTCAAAACAAAGCCAATATTTAAGCTTTATTAGCATTTGCATGAGTTCCAGGTAAATGGAGGGGAAAAAAACAGTTTAATCCTTGTGTGCCACGCTCCATCCACACACACTGCTGCCATGAGGTTTACCATGGCATTGCAAGTGACAGCTCATTGAGATACATGGAGATATGGGTCAAATCCAGAAGGTGCACATGCACCTGCCCAGCGGAAACATTGTGCTTGCACTTCATAAATGAGTTAGAGAGAGCAGAGCTCTTACCAAGGATTCCACACCCTAGAGGAGCTGCCCATGGCAGCTTTCCCACCCACCAGAGCAGTAGAAGCTCCTCCATTAGAGGAGGATAGGACACTAGACCTTATCCATCACTCTTCCAAACCATACCACACAGTTGCAAGCTGCTGGAATTTGCTTTTTTTTTTTTTTACTCTGGATTTGGCCACGATGCACTACTTATGCAAACTCACCGACACCAACGGGGTTGCACAGGAGTTATGAACTGCAAAATTTGCCCCACATATGCACAGAGCTCTGACGGGGTTAAAACAGCAGCTTTCCTTTGCACCAGAGGAACCAGAAAAATGATTCAAAAGGAGACCTTGTCACACGTTAAAGGATAAAGCTAGACGAAACACAGCAGTGAGAGAGGAAGGATTCATTTTACTCCATTGGCTGTTGAAATAGGCCCGAATGTCAGCGTTAGAACTGAAGTGTCTGTTTACTGGTCACAATACAAACTTTCCCAGTGATCCTCAGACCTAACCTCGAATGACAACGTTGGAGGTGAAGGTGTGGTTCACTCTTCCCTCTGGGCCCGTTCAGCCCCAGATCCATGATGAGACTAACAGCAACCCGGCCAACTGGCATAAGGACGCCTATCTACTAGGAAGTGGACTGAGACCAACAACCCGTTTCATACAGACTTCTGAATTGTCATCAGACAGCACTCACATTTTCACATTAATTATCTCTATTAGGTTTGAACCAGCGATCTAATGGTGAGGGATCCACTGTAGCCCATTAACATCCCCTATGCCATCCTGCCCCACAGCACTCAGAAAGGTAACAGGATTTTTAAAAAGCTGGCCATTGACATTCTAAACGGTGAATGCTTATTGTACTGATCAAAATTTATATTTGCTCTGGGTGGGCAGCTCGTCTCAAACATCAAGGCTTCTGTTTTGCTGCTGTGCCAAAACCTATAAAGTGTAACGCTCGACCAAGCATCGACGCAGCACTAACGCAGGAGCCTTGACTCTTGAGACTACTGCATAGCTGGATTAAATAAACACTTTAAAAATACCTCTACCGCGGTTAATAAAACATTGAAATGATAAAGAACCTTTGTCTCCTCCACTGCAGTTTTTTTATTTTCATATTACATTTTTAAATGGCAAAATGCTTGTGAAATAATTATAACAAACACACCCACCGACCATGAAAATGGGGAGGTAAATTATATTTCAAGCTGAGTTTGAAATTAATTGTGTTGGACACTTGCTAGCAGGCTAGAAGCTCACAGGCCCCACACAGACACATTTCATCTCTGACAAGAGAGTGAAGAGGAGGAAGGAAAGATGAGAGGGAGAAAAGCAGAAGAAGAGGAGACATCTGTGGTAGACAAAATTGCATATCATTTGAATTTCAAAATTTTCAAATGAAAAAGACACCTTTTTCACAAAAAAATTATCCCGTTTTGGACCAACTCCACTTGAAAGTTAGCTAGATGGCACTACAGGATATCAACACATCACAATCAGCAATGGATTTTAACCTCATAACATCCCAGTATTGAGGTCTCAGTGGAAGATTTTTAAAGTGCATTTTAAGGCCTGAAGTAGTGTTGCAAGCCCTAGTGATTTTATCACAAGTTTCGTGAAATTTTGTGTTTTTCTTCAAGCCCCAGCTGCTGGAGTCATGTGATAATCTGAAAACCCCAGTTCGCATTAAAATAAAGCTGAGTAAATAAAACTCACACTCCAGAATTCAAACTTAATGAATAAAACAAAACAAAAAGTTTTAGCACTTGACTGGGGACAAAATCTTGAAAATACAAACACTCAGGAACCAGACAGCAAGTGATAAGAGCCCCAAATATATTATTTTTTAAATCTCATGAGTTTTAAGCCAATCTCATCATTTGGGAGGGTCTGCATCATGATTTTTTAATTACTGGGGCTGGCAATACTGCAGAAGGGGCCACTATGATAATTTAGTCTGCTCTACTGCATAACACAGACCATAGCATTGCCAACAGAGTAGTTTTGTTCCCATTTTAGAGGTGGGGAATTGCAGCACAGGGTAGATTAAGTGACTTGCCCAAGGTCACACAGGAAGTCTATGGCAGAGCCTGTGTCCCAGTTCAGTACCCTATGAACTAGACTATCCTTCCTCCCCTATTGCTTAGCCGGATCGTGCTGTTGCTTTGCATCCGTTATACTAAATAACATTTTGGCAATGAAGGTAGCTACTCTCCCACCTACATCTCCTTCTGCACTTCTGCCCTGCCTCGGGCAGCCTGTATTGCCTTTTAACAAACTAGTTGGGTATGTCTGAAAGCTATATTCTTGCTGTCAAAGGGGCCAACTCTCAGAAAGTCTGTAAATCAGGAAGGAGCAGAGAACCGAAGGCTGCAATGGAAACTAGCAAGAGATGAGAGCCTCTTTAATTGGGAGAGGGGGCTGCGAGAGAAGATAATCGAGAAAGGTGGTAGGAATGGAAATTGGTGATATTTAAAATGTCTTTTGGGACCTGGTGGGCTCAAACTGCCAAAAGCCCATAGAGGTGCATTCTCCCTGCCACTTGTTTAGTTGTACAGGGCATAGGAGGGTTCAAGGACCCTCCCTTCCTTCACATCCCACCTCCACCCCATGTACAGGGCAGAGGAGCCCAGAGACGACTACAACCTTGCACCCCCAGGGGTGTAAACTGTCCCAAAGGGGATGGTGAGGAGCAGAGCCCTGGCTCTTGTCCACTTCTGCACTGATCCCTGGAGGTGGCAGGTGTACTGCAGAGAGCAGCCTGCACCAGCTAGGCTTGTGCATTGAGGGGGTTGAAGCCTGATTGTCTCCTCAGACATTACCCCTTCCTGAGGTCCCGGGGAGGGGCAGCTCTGCACCATCCCCTTTGTGGGCATCTGACTCCAAAGTGCATGCTGGCCCATTGTGACCAGAATGCTTGGTTGTAGTCCCATAAGGAAGCCATCATTTTGCATCCAGCTTTAACTTGAAATTTCCTCTGAACTAAGAATGGAATTGTTGCAAAAAGCACTCAGCACTAACCTCACTCTGCTCCCACTGATGTCAATGGGAGCAGAGTTGGGCCAACATCAGATGCTTTTGAAAATATCATCTTAGAAATCTCCAGGGTTTAAAGAATAAAACAAATATGAACTAGGTTTCTAGACTAACTTGTCTTGAAGAGACTTTTCAAAAAAACTGAAACATCTCATTATTCTAAATTCCTTTTCTCAAAAATGCCTCATCAAATGACCTAAACCTTTCCTCCAAAATGTCTCCATTGGACACAAACAACAAACAGATATGTCAAGCGGAAAAGAGGGATATTTTTAGGAGGTTCAAAATTGGATATAATGAAAAGCAAGTTACAGCCATAACTAGGGAGTCTCTACCATGACTCCAGCTTATAAGGCAGGGGTAGTCAATTATTATTTGTCAAGGTCCAAATTTCTTGGCCAAAGTATAGTCAAGGTCCAGACTCCAGAGAAAACAACAACAATAATGATAACAACAAGTAAATAAAAAGATTTTGGGGTCTGTTCAAAAGCATCTGGAGGTCTGGATTTGGCCGGTGGTCCTCCTATTGACTATCCCATTATAAGGAAACAATGACAGAAGTGCGCCAACAAGGATGAAATAATACAGCTGCCCAAAAAAATGAAAAAAATTTCATCGAAATTTCAAGAAACTCCAGGTAGCACAAAGTAATAAAATATTGCTTTAAGGACCCACCTCTGACATGACCGCTTTCCCCAGGATTTTAATTTGACAGGATATTTCCTCCCAGAATATTTATGGGCCAAGACAACTTGCACTGGCGTTTTACTAGGTGACTGGACAGCTCTGCCTGGTTGGCTGATAACATCCAAACACTTTGGTTGGTTGTCTTTCCAGTACTTATGTAGGGCTCACGTTGTTTATAGTTGTTAATTCAGAGGGCCAAAGCCTTTCATAAGGCTATAGAGAGACCTTTTGTATTCTCTCTGAGTCTACTTAAAATATTTCCATCCCAGCACTAGATTATCAATATTTATTTTTCATGCTCTTTTGTATTGCTTTTCAACTGTTATTTATTATGAATCTTTCATGATCAGTCTCAGTGTCCTTGTTAGCAAGAGGACAAATGATCAGAGAAAGCAATGTGTAGAGAGCAAAACAGACAAATGGAAAGGAGGGACATGAGGATGCTGTTTCAAAGGAGGACAGGAACATAAAATATAATTTTATAATTATGGCTGTTCCCACCCTGATGAGTGAGCTAACAGGCTGCTACAGTCTGAACAAGCTGCAAGCTCTAGAGACAGTTCTGTAAGTGCTGCTCTGAGGGAATTATAGTAATCAAGTCTTGCGGTAAGAAAAGCATGAGCTGATGTTGAGAGGTCACCATGGGATGATAAAGGACAGCCACAGCCTGCGCAAATTCCACAACCAAAAAAGCCTTTGGTACCACATCTAACACATGACTTTCCATGGAAAAGGCATGCTCAAGAGTGTTGACAAGACTCTCAGCCTTACTTCTTTCTTTGTACAATCCTTCCCACTACAAACAAAGGAAGAGCATCCTGGTAAAATAATTACCTCTGTCTAGCAGCAAGACTCCTTTACTCACAGGGCTGAAGAGAAGTTTGTGCTGACACATCCATCTGGCAATATCACCCAAAGACACCAAAGAACTTACAAGGTCCACTGAAAAGGAGACGCCAGTATATTAATGTCTACCAACAGCCACACTACTGATACTCTTTCTTCTGCTTACAGATGACCTTGCCAAGTGGTTTCATGTATCTGTTGAACAACGTTGGGGGACAGCATAGCACAACTGGCCATCTTGACGCCTGCCTCTTAAGTATGACTGGAGCTACTGGAGGGCAGACACACCAGTCATATCCCTTAGGCACCAACATAACCCATGGCCAGTCATACCAAAAGCTGTGGAGGGGTCCATCGTAAGTGACTGATCATCACCAGTCCATCATAAGTGACTGATGAACCCTGTCTAAAATCAGTAGGAGATCATTACTGACATGAGGCAAGCGCAGTCTGAATTCCAGGAGAAGGCTAGTCCCTGCCTAGCCAGTGTCCGAATGCAAGTGGAACTGAATAGCCACTACATTCCCAAATTACTTTCACTGAAAATGAAAGGTTTCAAAGGGGATGTGCCCAACGCAACCCCCTAGATCAAACACTCAAGACTTGGGGATAGTTTGGATCCAAATCAGAACTCTACAGGTCAGACCCATATCTGGCTACACCCATTATGCCCTTTTGAGTGTGTTCATCCTTTATGTCTGGCTGAGGATCTGTGACTTTTTCTTAGATAGCTAATTAAACGCAAGGACCAAGTAAAACCTGACCACCTTGCCATTCATTTCTGGATTTGAAAATCTCCTATTTTACAAATGTGCCTTCATGTCTATGGAAAGTTTTGTGAGGCCCAAAATAGCTTGGTGCCAAGTGCCTGCTGATTTTAAAAACAAACAACAAATACCAGCATGGTCAATGGAGTTGTCATAAATATAAAGGGAAGGGTAACCACCTTTCTGTCCCCAGTGCTATAAAATCCCTCCTGGCCAGAGGCAAAACCCTTTCACCTGTAAAGGGTTAAGAAGCTAAGAGAACCTCGCTGGCACCTGACCAAAATGACCAATGAGGAGACAAGATACTTTCAAAGCTGGAAGGCGGGGGGGCAAAACGTCTGTCTGTCTGTCTGATGGTTTTGCCGGGAACAGATCAGGAATGCAGCTCAGAACTCCTGTAAAAAGTTAGTAAGTAATCTAGCTAGAAATGCGTTAGATTTCTTTTGTTTAATGGCTGGTAAAATAGCTGTGCTGAATGGAATGTATATTCCTGTTTTTGTGTCTTTTTGTATCTTAAGGTTTTGCCTAAAGGGATTCTCTATGTTTTGAATCTGATTACCCTGTAAGGTATTTACCATCCTGATTTTACAGAGGTGATTCTTTTACCTTTTCTTTAATTAAAATTCTTCTTTTAAGAATTTGATTGATTTTTCATTGTTCTAAAGATCCAAGCGTTTGGGTCTGTGTTCACCTGTACAAATTGGTGAGGATTTTTATCAAGCCTTCCCCAGGAAAGGGGGTGTAGGGCTTGGGGGGATATTTTGGGGGAAGACATCTCCAAGTGGGCTCTTTCCCTGTTCTTTGTTTAACAAGCTTGGTGGTGGCAGCATAGGGTTCAAGGACAAGGCAAAGTTTGTACCTTGAGGAAGTTTTTAACCTAAGCTGGTAAGAATAAGCTTAGGGGGTCTTTCATGCAGGTCCCCACATCTGTACCCTAGAGTTCAGAGTGGGGAAGGAACCTTGACAGGAGTCAAGACCTTATTGCAACTTTGATTACAAGAATGATGACAGTAACTTAAGTGCTGGAAGACTGCACGTCCCTTCAATATAGGATCGAACCTGTAATCCAATAGCCGGACTGCAAGATTAGGAGATGTCATTTTTGGGAGTTAACTTTTAAATAAGAGTCACAGTAGTAAACTGAGCTGAGTTAATAAATGAACAGCACCATTACTAGGTGACCAAGATCACATTTGGGGGCATCACCCCAATAAAAAGCACTGAACTTTGATTCTGTGTATGTCACAGACCTAAGCACTGTAACATCACATACAAAACCCCTATTTTAATAGATGTCCTGCCTTCTACTGCACAAACTAAAGGCACTTGGATATATCTGTGGGTTTGGAAATGTATCATGTGACATGGAATAGTGAGAGGTAGCTTGTGTAAATTCTCTAGGCAGATCTACCATGGATGACCAGGAGCAGGCAATTACTAATTAAAAGAAGTCAGAAGGGAGAGACTATAGAGATGACTGAAGGGGAATAATCAAACTATTGGCCTTAATGAATGAGATAAAGAGCAGAAGAGAGGAGCTGTGGCATCTCATTTATAGGGAATATCATATATTATCCCTTTCTTGGGGATGAGCAACAAGACACGGCTCTGTCTCTCTACCTGGTTACAGAAACATAGGGTTTAAATTCTGTCATGAGAGTTCCTACTGATGTATGAAGTCTGCCACATGTTCTGACACATCCAAGGGAAGAATTTGGCCCATCATATGCTAATAGGAAAATGTGTGCTGTGACAGCGGAGGAATGAAAAACCTGTAAAACCATGATACTGTTGACTTTCAAAAAATGTTGCCTTGAGATAGGTTTATACAGTGAGCCTACTCTTTCCTTTTATTTTTAATTTTTTAAAAGCCACAAGCAATCTAAAATATAGAACATCAAAAGACCACATGAAAAGGATGTCTGGATCTGTTAAAACATAAAGAAGGCTCTACCAGCCAAGGGCAAAAGTTTAGCAACAATAAGTGTCTTTGGGGGTTTTTTGTGCATTGCAAGAAGGAAAAAGTTTGTGGTCATGTTTTCCAGCTTTATGTATATTTGTCTATCATTTTAATATAAACAGGGTGTATTTAGAAAGCCTAAAGAAATGGGAAACAGATTCACTGGTTCCTGAATGCCAAGAAGCATCTTCAAGGATGATAAGCAATTAAAGAGCAGAGTCAAACTTTCGTGACACTTCTGACCAAGGGTTTTATTTTTATTGCACAGAATTCAATATGTCAACAACAGCTATGTACAGTAGCAGCACCCACCAGTCCTTCTGTCGCGAAGCCCTGCCAACATTCCCACTATAATCCCATTTTTGAAGGGAAACTGATGCTTAAATTCACATGCAGCTTGGCAGAAAAGTTCATAGCCAGATGCACTTAAAAAAAAAAAAAAACATACAAATTGTATCTACTTAGAGCAATGCTCCGCATACGCCTCAGCAAATAGGGCCTACATTCCACAGCAATACCTAGGGATTTAGATACCTAGGGAATTAGAAATTCTGCAGCAGCCACAGGGAGATTAAATACAAGAGAGGATTTTATTCAACTCGGTAGGAAAATGAACAATGCAGTCGGTGCATTATTCGATGCAGCTCCCAAATATTCAGTTTTCAGAGAGCGACAGATTTTTGTATTGACAAGGCAAATGTCTGAGAGGAACTGGATATTTTGACAGCTAGACAGTGGAAAGCTGGGGCGTTTTGTTATTGGGGAAGGTATGGTTTAGCTTTTTGGGGATCCGGGAGGCAATTGAGGTTTTTGGCATGGTGGGAGGGAGGCGCATCTTTTGAATTACATCAGTGGAAGGACAGTAATGGTCCTAATGAAGAAGCTCATCCAAAAGACTAGCAGACCAAACACAATACCAGCAGAAGGTTCTGTAGAGACACAGCATTTAGTTCTTTCCAGAAGTTTCACTTCAGCCCTACAAAGTACGTAGCCACAGAAATTGAACCAAATTCCAAGATGATGAATTAGGAGATGTGAGTTGGATGTTAATAAGTGGGTGTATTGGAGTCTAAATTTCTGTAACTTACCTCCTTCGGATAGACAGCTTAAACTCCCTCATAGATTTCCACAACAACTTCAATAACCACAACCTGTCTATTAAACTCTTTCTGGAAAATTCCCACACCAGCATCAACTTCCTAGACACCACAATCAGTTTCAATAATGGAACCCTACACACAACTATATACAAGAAACCCATGGATCACCATAGATCCAGTAACCACACACAAAGAAATCTGTTATCTATAGCCAGGCACTCAGATACTACAGAAGATGCTCCAAGGAGAAAGTCTGGGATACACATCTTAACACACTGAAAAATGTCTTCACCAAAGAAGGACATTCCACCAGAGAAGTAGATCACATCATAGAACAGGCCACCCAAATACCCCAAGAGAACCTGCTTCACTACAGAAATAAAACCCCCTCTGACTACACACTCCTAGTTTTTACCTATCACCCCACACTAGAACTCATAGAAACAACTACAACCCATACTGGGTGAAGATCCCATCCTGAAAGAAATCTCTCCTGAATCCCTTCTTCTGGCCTTCAAACAACCCTCCAACTTCTCCAAGCTCATCATCAGAAGCAAGCTCCCCACAGGAGGACACACCAACTCAAAGCAGCACCAAACCCTGCCAGAACAACAGATGCAAAACCTGCAGACATATCTCCATTTCTACAATGATCAATACCCCAAACATATCTTTCAAGATCCATGGGTCCTGCGCATGTCTATCACAACATGTGGTATACCTCATCCAGTGCACTAAGTACCCCATAGCTACTGTGTGGGTGAAACCAGACAACCCCTGAGCTCTTGAATGAACTCACACAGGAAAATGATACAAGACGAAAAGCACCCTATCACCTGTGGGTGTACACTTTTCACAAAGCCATCACTCTCTATCAGACCAATCAGTGCTCATCCTGAAAGGAAACCTGCACAAAACTTCCAAAAGACGAGCCTGGGAGCTTAAATTCATAACTTTGCTAGACACTAAAAATCATGGACTGAACAGAGACACCCGATTTAAGGTTTATTACAACAAACACCTCCCCCCCCACCATCACCAGCAGCTTTTCTTCCCCTCCCCTTCCTTTCCTCCCTATGGCTGAAGGGGTGTTAATGGGCTACTTCACCTTGAAGGGCCCCTTGAACTACGGTTAACTATATATGCAAAACAATCTGTTCAAATCTTGTATTTAGCAATGACACTTTGAGTTATTTGCCCGGACCTGAAAAAGAGCTCTGTGTAAGTTCAAAAGCTTGTCTCTCTCACCAACAGAAGTTGGTCCAATAAAAGATATCCCCTCCCACACCTTGTCTCTCTTATATCCTGTAGCCATGTTGGTTCCAACAACACTGCATGTAACTTGCCTATCAAGGAGCCAGAAAAGAGATAGCAAGTAAAGCAATTAATAAGATCATACAAGATAAAGTGACCTCCCATATAGTTTGTCTTGCATCATCTTACAAGTTCTTCTGGGCCCTCTGTATCCCACCCCAACATAAAGTACCATAGACTAAACCACACTTATTATACCACTTACCATTGGAGCATACAATACCATGCATATCATCTCTGAATTTGGCCCTTTATATCAAGTATCATCTGGTATTACTTTAATTAGAAATCTATATGAGCTGTAAATGTCCAGCCTAAAATACAATACTACCCTGTAGGATAAAAAAAATTGGCTGTGTTTTTGGCTAGAGCGTAGCTGTATTGTGCAAAGAACATTTCTGCATAACATAGAAGGTTTGATTTTTAAGATCTCCATTTTTGTGGCATTTCTCATCTTTTCCACTGACGAGATTACAGTAGATGTGAAAATGATTACCGTATTCAATTACCAAAGACCTGGCAAGTAGGCCTTCCTCAAATTCTGTCGCTGAAGTTACAGCTCATTGAGAATTCTCTTAGTTGTGTTCTTACGGTACACATTCAAAAAACCACCAACATGTCTTGCTGGCTTCCTCCCTCTTAAAAGAAAACAGAGCATACTTTTTTAACCCTTCTTTTAAATAGATTTTAGATTCATTGACTCTTATGAACTTGTAATACCATTGTACATTGCAGCAAACCAAGATATGTGTTATGTTCTGCAGTTCTTCTCTCTTTTTGGATTACAAATATTTCCCAGTATTCCCCTTCGAATGCAAAGCTTCTTTAGTTCATTACACCACTGTTTTTGGATGCTTTTCTTTAAATGATAGAAACAATTAAACTTTGGCTAATTTTGACACAGACAATCTAATTTTTTAATGTTATTTTTATATACTGGATTAATTCTGGTCTCATTTACACTGGTGTAAATCCATACTATCTCTACTGAAGTCATTAGAGTTACTCCACATTTATATCAACTCCAGAATTTGGCCTGATATCTGTAATGCACAACATGATTTCCAGCTGAGGTGAGCCTGGATTTCCTTTTGGCTCTTCAGGCTGGACTAGCTGCCTATGGACCATATGAACTGTGCAGATTGGTTAAGCAGGTAAATGCAGTGATCAAGAATAATACAGTTTATTAGTCTGCTGTCAATGAATAGTTTATGTTTTTATTGCATACTAAGAGCAAGATTCTTCCCTTGTAGACATGCATACAACTTGTTTAGACTTCAGTGGGAACTGTTCATCTGAGGAACGATACTTGTCCTAATATTTTTTTAAAAGGCTCCAGAGGTGATTCTGGCAACTGCAGGCTGGCAAATCTAACTTCAGTTTCAGGCAAATGGATTGAAACTATAGGAAAGAACAGAATCATCAGACACATAGATGCACACGATTTGTTGGAGAAGAGTCAACATGGCTTTTGTAAAGGAAAACCACCAATCTATTAGAATTCTTTGTGGGGGTCAAGAAACATGTGGACAAGGCTGATCCAGTGGATACAGTGCACTTGGACTTTCAGAAAGCCTTTGACAACTCTATTTTTATTTATATGAATATTGACCAAATTTGTTCTTGTTAGCATCCTCCATGCTTCTGTTCGCAACAAAACTGGTCAAACATGTCTCCTTTAATATTTTCTCCAGAGATTGCATGACATTTTACAATTTTTTCTGCAGTAATTTCAGCTGCATTCAGTTATAATTATAAAAATAAAATGGGGTGTGTTAAGGGGCTTATTCCTTCACTCACTTACTGCCCTGGTCCTTCTCGCATGAACAGAGAGCAACAATACCCGAAGTCCAAAGGTGCAAACAATTCAATGTTTATTGGGGTGAACTTCCAGCAAGCATGATTCCAGTTTCCTTCCTTAGTGTCCCCCTTCCCAGCTCTGACACCACAGAGCCTTGCCTGTCTCTCTGTTCCCATTCCTGCCCTTAGCAAAACATTATTCCAATTCCCCCCCACACTCACTTCCTGATAGACTGCAGACTATATAGTAAAACTTGAGTTCTGCTTAGCTATACCTTAACCAATCATTTTACTGAAATTTAACTAACCAATCCTAATATATTGTAACATGATTATTTAACCATTTATATCCCACCACCTTAATTAGTTTACACCCAGCAAAATTAATTATACAGCAGACAGAAACAATCACAGAACCAGACAGAGATTATACAGACAAACAATAGGGAAATGGGGACTACAGTGATAGAACAACAAAGAAATGAGGATTTCACATCCCAGCTATTGATAAGTGAGTTCTTGCCAGACAGGATGCTATCAAACTAAGTTTCCTTTTACATCTTCTAGGCACTTCCCTTTCTCTGGAGGCGATAGGCATTATCAGGACAGGATTGTATTCCTAACAGCCCAATAGCACCTTATTTCAATGTGACTAGTTTGGAATGTGAGGAGGTGACCGGTCGCTTCCTAGCTTATGGCTGCCTCTGCTGCTTAGCCAAAGATCTTAGCCTAAGCACAGGGCCTCAGACGGTCACAGTAAGAGAAGGACCTTACACTGGCAGACAGTGATTTTGATTCTCTTTTTTATACCTCTATAACTAGCTAAGTGATAAGAATGTGGTTTGAGCATTGGCCTGCTAAACCCACGGTTGTGAGTTCAATCCTTAAAGGGGCCATTTAGGGATCTGGGGCAAAAATTGAGGATTGGTCCTGCTTTGAGCAGGGGGTTAGACAAGATGATCTCTTGAGGTCCCTTCCAACCCTGATATTCTGTGATGACATGAAGAATACACCTAAATTCTTAGGAGTATAGGCCTCTACAGACAGGCCTGAATATCTATATCCTAACAGGGTGTTTTGTGGGAACCACATTTGACACCTAAACAAACATCTAAAAAGCCTCCTGCCAACTTCCTTGTTAAAACTGGCTTACAGCTAGAAGTAGAACTAGCATGAAAACCAGCCCTAAGACTGAAATGAATGGAACCAAAAACCTTTAAGGTTCATATCAGTGCAGATAGATTACTTGGTTCCCAGACTAAGGCCTGTTTTGCGCACACTCACCAAGTCTTCTCAGCCCAAATTCCCTGTGTAGGAAATCCATGGTGAAGATCATGGTGGTTTTGTCAGCTTCTGCTGGATCAACTGTTGTATATAAATCTCTTATGCTCTGGGCCGTCTGCAGGGTCAGAAATGCACAGTGCATTGTGTCAATGCAGTGTAGGTTCTGTGTTTTGGGCAGCTAGGGAATTGCCTTGCACAGAAAGATGAGGGGGACACAGAGTAAGGTGAAGTGGGTATTCACCCACGAAAGCTTATGCTCCAATACGTCTGTTATTCTATATGGTGCCACAGGACTCTTTGCCGTTTTTAGAGTAAGGTGAGTGGATCCTCATCCCAGTTCCATGTGCCTTTCGCAGCTGTCAGTGCTACTCTGAAACCTGTAATGGAATAGCTTTTCCAGGTGGAGGAGCTGGGCAGGGCCTGCTATGCCAAACAATGCACATTCCAATGGGGGAGAATACAAACAGTCCTGACCAGCGTGGCAGCCACAGGGAGGCACCAAGGGGCTATTTCAGAAGTGCTCTTAACGAGCACACATGCAGGCGAATTACAGGGCCCTAGAAGGCCTATGTAGTTCCTTGAGCAATACGTTTGCAGATGTGAGCACATGAAGTGATCAGCTTTTTCTGATTCAGCCTGCCTCCCCCTAGTTAATAATGGTGTATCAGTGCTCCCATCTGGGAATCTTAAGGTGCTTTCACCATTACTCTGCCCATTTTAAAGAAGGCTAACAGAAGCACAGAAGGTGGTGTGCCCTTCCCAAGATGAGTGACTGGCAGAGCTGGGAACCCAGGAGTCCTGGCTCCCAGTCCTGTGCATTAGCTACAAGGCCATCTTTTCCCTATTTGGCCCTGCAGCACTTCTTTTCTTCCTTCTTCTGGTCACAATCTTTCTCCTGTTTCTTCTTGTCTTCACCATTGCTTCTCTTTACCTATCCCTTGTCCATTCTTCCCCCTTTACTTTTACAGTGGCCCTCTTCCAACAGTGGCCCAGCCTCTTTCTCAGTCCTTCCTGTCCCAGAATTTCTTTGTAACCCCATCTGCCTCACATCACGGCTGACCCCTGTGGGTTGGACGTGCTGCTGCTCAGGACCAGGAGGCAACAGAGCTGGAGACCTGGTCCTGTCCACTTCCTGATCCCACTGGGCCACAATGAATGTCAGTTGGAAGTAAGAGGGCCAGCAAGGAGAGCAATGAGAAGAAGGAAGTCTTGACAGCATTCTCAGCATGCCTGAAGCAGCTTCTACTGTCCAAGAGAAGGACCTGAAGGGGAAACCTTGCTCCCTGCCTGTAGCCCGGCGTCTGGATGACATTTCACTGTTGTGAGTGAGAGAGTGACATCAGGAGCACATGAGCAACACTTGGCAGGCCTGAGCCACCACTGGATTGTGGGATGCCACTGACCAAGGGCTTGTGTGATTCTTTCCTCTCTCTTCCCCCTACCCAAGTACTACAGGATTTACAATATAAAGACAACATGAACAAATATTGAAGGTTCAATAAACTAATGTGAACAAAGAAGAATTAGGTTCTGCTTCTGCGCAATAGAAAATTAATGGCATGTTATATCACCTGATAATCTGCATCCCCCTTATGAAGAACAGCATCTGCAGCACTACAGATGGAGCTTGCTGAGTCCCTAATTTCCTTGCTTCACTGGGATTAGTCAGTGCCATGTTTCTTTAACTTTTTTTTTTGTGGTGGTTAAATTTTTTATATCATGTTTATCATCCTAGGGAGCTTCTGTAAATAATAGCAAACATGCATGCATTAGAGTCACAAAATTGTTAAAAAATTAATGCAGTTTATTCTCTCTGGGATCCACAGTTCTCCTAACCCAAGATGTTTGTATTTCTGCGAGGAGCAAAGTGGAAAGATTTCCTGAGCTCTCCAACAATTATTTTGAAATAATGAGTTCATAGCCTTCCGATGAATTGTATGGATGCTCCTACTACAGCACATAAACTACCAATATTTAACTGAGGTAGAGACACATTTAGCCTGTGGGTTAATTTGGAAAACATTTTGCTTGTTGTTGTAACTGAAATGGAAGGGTGTGAAGAAGCTTTTGGCGGAAGTTATTTGACGTTCTTGGCCTTTTGCAGAAGTGAATTCTGGTGAATGATGCCAGAGCGAGAGTGAGGAAACCGAAGTCCTTTACTGATAGAGAGAATCCGCACTAGCCATGCAAGCCTCTCACCCAAACACTCACTCATCAAATAGCGGGGTCTAGGGTTGTCGTTTCTGCCTTTTGTGTTTCTCCTCCTACCCTCACCCCCCACCCAACCGCCTTGCTTCCTGGGATCCACAGGTGAAATCCTGGCCCCACTGAACTCAGTGGGAATTTTGCCATTGACTTCAAAGGGCCCAGAGTTTCCACCCTTGCCTCTTTCTTCCCCATCTGCTTCTACAATCAGAACCTCCATATTTATTCCTGAATTTGCCTTCTTTCTGCAGTAACCCCACTGTCATCCAAGTACTCATCACAAGCTCCAGTCCTGTGTTGTGCATTCATTAGGCTTTTCCGCCCAAACACACACACACACACACACCCCTACGCTAGGATTGTCAGTCTTTCCTTACCACACATCCAGATGCCCCTCCTTTCGGAAAGAACATGATCTTTGAATGACTGTTCCCCAGAACTTAGCGTCATCACATCATCCACCTACTTGCACCTCAGTTTAATTAAACTGTCTGACAGGAAAATATTCTGTTGAGTCACAATCTCCTGGATGATAGCCATCAGATGGCTCAGCTAAGCAGAAATATGGAGGAACCTATATATAAAGACTGGATTTTACTATACTGTAGAATTTATAAATATGGATGTTCTTCCAAAGAAAATACATTGCATTGCAAGCTATGATCTCAGCCCAATTCATACATACAGCACATGAAACTGCAAACAGTAGTAGCATTCTGTTTAAATCCTGTTCTCCTGACATTTTGTGATAGGATCAGACTGACTTTGTTCAATAAACAAGAAGAAAGCCATTCAGCTATAAGAATATAGGAATTGCCACATCAACTAAACCATTGGTCATTCAAGTTTGCTATCCTATCTCCAGCAGTAGCCAATACCTGATGACAAACTGCCTGGACTAGGGTATAGAGGCCCTTTGCTAGATCAAGAGGGATGTGAGCAGAAATATCCAACTCTCTTTCATGATCATCTACACACAGGAAAGGGGGGGAAAGAAGCCACTAGCATGGATAACTGCCACCCAGAGTTGCCTTTTTCCCATTATCAGAGCTGAGGGAGGAAAGCACCAAAAGCAAAGGTTAAGCTTATATACTACAGGGCTTGCAGCAAATGAATTTAAGATTTACTGTCCATGACCATTTGCACCAGAAACCTTATAATAGAGCTAAGTTCAGCATCAATTAGAGAACAGAAATAAGAGCATGTGATTTGTGATCAATCACAGCAAAGCAAGGTAACTCAGATTTTGACTGAGAATTGAATATGAAGCCACAGAGCAAAGAAAGTGTGTGAAAAATTCATCAAACACTAAATTTGGATAAATAATTATGTGCTCAAAAATATTCCACAAACATGAAGAGAAGAGAATTCAATGAATAAATTATTGTCCCAGATCTAGTACGTGACATGCCATTGGCTTGCAGGTCTGGTGGATGGTATAATGTTTCTAAGCATCCTCATTGGTAGCGACTGGAGAACCAAAAATATTATTTGAAATCGACACATTCCTCCAGTTTCCTAAGTTAAGCTGTTCTAGCACCAGGGTTTTCTGTTTAAAAAGTGTCCATAATGAATCAACTGACCATTTTCTGTGGCCCTCTCTCTGTCTTACTGACTTAAACGGCTGTTTTCCACTTAACTCTTTACAAGGGAGGTTCAAGAGTGAGTGAGTGTGTGTATACATACACAATAGTGACAGATAGAAGATGTAGCTAAGGGGGACATTTTCAAAATTAAGTGAGTTAGGAACCTACGTCCCATTCACTTTCAATAGGAATATTGGCCTTCTATGGAATGTAGGTGCTCTTGAAAATGGAATGTAGGCTCCCAAGTCACTAAAGTACTTTTGAAAATTTTACCCAAAGCTACATCTGGCTGGAGCCTGACATAAAAATTAGCTACCTATGGGCTTGTGGGACAACTGAAGTCTGGGAATGCCAATGCTCCAAATCAGATTAACTGGGAAAGCCAGACAAGTTTTCTAATGATATGGAGGAAGGTGATGCTATGGTGTGTAAGAAATTTAAAGAAAACATACTGAAACTGTTTAAGATTACCACTGAGTCCTATTGACTGAAGTACAGAAATCTTAAAATGTTTGACAATATCACTTATGTTGAATGTGCGCATAACGTGTAATGTTATGAGAAAATGGATAATGGGGGCGGGGACTGAAGCTGATTATTTAAAACTATTTGCTTTGATAGCCCAGGAACAATTATTATGGATAATTACAGATGAGGTAAAGGCAGCCATCTGTGACAAAAACCGCTTTCCACAGCTTGGAGGCTGCAGAAATTGCTGATGAATATGTTGAATTAAGGGATCGTGGTGGGCGCAAATCACAGGGGAAGGGAAATCCCCCTTTCCCCTCCCCCCTCAGGTAAGAGGGAGGAGGGGTCTGGAAATAAACCTAACCCCAACTTTGATTTTAAAAAAACAAAAACCAAGGGATCTCAGGCTTCAAAACCCCTATTCTAAGGGAAGGCAGAATCTGCCATCACCATGGGGTTCCCAGCCATATCAAATCAAATTGCCCCAAACTTAAGATAACCCCACAATCCATACTCACAACCTCCAATTTGCATGCTGCTATCATGGTCCCAAAGGCAGCAGTACAGAAGGTGCAAGACCCCATGAGCTGTTAGGTCTGAGTCATGAGAAGGCACGTGAAGAATTTATTAAGGGTGCTAAGGTAAATGGCATTGACTGTAAGACCTAAAGGGACACCGCATCCCACGTCACTTTGCTCAATGAAAGTTTGGTAAGGGAAGAAGATAAACTCCCTGCTAAGAGTGAACTCTGCCACTAGGGTACCCTGAAGCCATAGCTCTATCTAATACAGAAGCTGAGACTATGGCTACAGCCCTATTCATCATTTTGAGCAGAGTAGGTTTTCCCAGGGAAATCTTGTCAGACCATGGTGCAAATTTCATGTCTGTAGTTTTCAAGAAGCTATGGGAGGGAATAATGTGGAGTGACGCACATACAGATCTCTCCCTATCACCCAGAAACTAATGGTCTGGTAGGGAGATTTAAAGGGACAGCGAAAGCTATGTTGAAGATACATGTTACCAGGCAAGAGAATGACGGGAGGCATGTCTACATTGCTGCTTAACTCGATCCAACTTGCATCGCTCAGGGGCGTGAAAAAGAGACTCCCCTGAGCGAAACAAGCTACAGCGACCTAAGCGCTGTCTGCACTGGTGCTATGTCAGTGGGAGACGCTCTCCCACCGCTACAACTTCTGCCTCTCACAGAGGTGGAGTTATTTTGCCAATGGGAGAGCGCTCTCCTGTCGACATAGAGCATCTGTAGCACCTCTAGTGTAGACCGGCCCTAAGATGTGTTACACCCTTATTTCTTATTTGCATACAGAAGTGTTCCCCAAGAATCTACTGGCTTTTCTCCCTTTGATCTACTTTTTGGGAGACATGTGAGGGGACCCCTAGATTTGGTTTGAGGCTCTTGGGAAGGTAGTACAGAGAAGACAGAATAGCCTGTAGGGGAATATGTCACTCATTTTAGAGAGAATATAAAGGCTTTGATGGATTTAGTCCAGCAAAATCTTGAAAGGAGTCGGGTACTTCAAAAGGCTTGGCATGACAGGCATCCCAAAGACAGCTCTTTTGACATAGGTGATTTGGTGTTAGTACTGATTCCAGTGAGGAAGAACAAAATGCAAGGGAAAGTACTTTTGAGGTGATAGAAAGAGTGAATGAGGTCACTTATGATATAAGGCAGGGGATAGATTGAAGGCTTGCCATGAAAGGGAAATGGCAGTGAATATGATTTGTTGTGCTGATGAGGAAACTTTTACTGGCCCCTTACTTGGTTTATTCAGGGAGTCTGAGGAAGAAATGCCTCTGGAGAGCAGTGAGATGTGGGAGGGCTTGAACCCCACCCAAAAGCAGGAGATATGAGACATTTTAGCAGGTATTTTCCAACTGGCCAAGTTTAACAGAAAAGATTGTACATACCACTGACATAACAGGGTCCCCCCCCCCTCCTCCTAGCAAAGCATATTGCGCTAAGGGAGAAATGCAGAACCAAAGTCAGGAGGGAGTGGAAAGCATGCTGCATAAGGGGGTGATTACTAAATCAAAAAGCTGCTCGGCATCTCCTATTGTAATGGTCCCTAAAAGGGATAACACTTGTGTGGACTTCAGGAGGTTAAATGGTACCACCCAACCTCACCTACACCCTACATAGAAGGCATATTAGATCTACTGGAGGGTACAAAATTCATAAGCACACTGGATTTGGCTTAAGGGTATTCACTTAAATGCTGGTGCCCTGGCGAAATCAGCTTTTATAGTAGAATCTGGCTTATATGAGTTTAAAGTGATGCCTTTTGGACTAATTAATACCGGTACCACCTTCCAAAGGCTTGTCAATGAAGTGTTGCAGGGATTGCAGACCTTTGCCAAGGCCTGTGTAGATGACTCCTTGCAAGACCACTGGAACCACGTGGGAATTGTATTACAGAGGTGTAAGAAAGCCAACCTCACTGTCAAGGTCTCCAAGCGCAAAGGAGGTGTGGGGGGCTGAAGAGAGATGTTATTTAGGACAGAGTGTGGGCAGTGGATTTGTTCACCTGACCCTTTAAAAGTAGAAGCGATTCAGAGTTGCCCCACAAACCAGGAATCAGTTCCAATCCTTTATTGGTCTGGCCAGCTCCTACCGGAGGTTTGTAAAGGGGTTTAATGACATTGTGGCCCACATAACAGACGTTACAAAAGATGGTATGGATGCAGGCCTGCGGGAAAGACTTCAAGGACATAAAAGAGGCTTTTTCCACAGAGCCAGTTTTAGCCAGTCCTGACTTCAGCAAACCCTCTGTGCTGTGTACTGCTGCTTCTAACACGGGGTTAGGTGCAGTACTAACGTAGGATGGGGTCGAGGACAAGAGGCACGCTGCTGCCTCTGGAGTAAAAACCTGAAACCCCACCACCACCACCACTGAACAGAGCTATGCTGGCATCAAGCAGGAATGCTATGCCCTCATTTGGGCTGTTAAGCAATTTAAACCTTATACGTGTAATAACAAAAGTAAGGTTTTAACAGATCAAACCCCTCTAATATGGTTGCACCAAGCTAAAGGGACCAATTCTAGATTACTACGCTGGAGTCTGGCACTGCAGGAACATGAGAAAGACATAATCCATTTCAAGGGGACAGAAAATGTCGTGCCAGACACCTTAGCAAAACTGAGGGGGGGTCTCTGAGGTGTATTCAGGAGCATCAGTGACAACCCGTCCTACATCAGTTTTGTGTTGGAGGTGTGACGTTGGCAGACCTGGTGCCAGCTCATGCCAAGGCCCTGGGCCTCACTGAACACTGACAAGCTGGCACTGGCATAGCTAGAAACCGGTCTAACTCACCTGTGGGTTAGTATAATTAAAATAGATTTTAGTGTTATTCAACTTTCTGGAATGCTTGCAGAACGCTGCATGTATTAATCCTGTTTATATCATCTGTATCCCATGTTAAGGCTGTATAGTGCCCGAGTTTACACTTGTTACTAGGTTGGTAAAAGCCAACTGTAGCACTCACAACTAATTTGGGATTTGTGCCGTTTTCTTAACAATCTGCCCTGAGGTTGGTATTCTCGCTCATGAGCCACCCCAGACAGTGTGATACGTCTGTTAAGTGATGGTGTAAATAATTCTTCCTTACTCACATTTTCCACATCATTCATGGTTTATGGGCCTCTATCATATCCCCTTTTAGTTGTCTCTTTTCCAAGCTGCGTAGTTCCCGTCTTCTTAACTCACCTCAGACGAAAGCTGTTTAATACTCCTAATCATTTTTGTTGCCCTTCTCTGTACCTTTTCCATTTCTAATATATGTTTTTGAGATGGAGTGACCAGAACTGAATGCAGTATTCATGCAGTATTCAAGGTGTGGGCATGCCATGGATTTATAGAGAGGCAATATTATATTTTCTGTTTTATTATCGATCCCTTTCCTAATGGTTCCTAACATTCTGTTCGCCTTTTTTTTTTTTTTGACTGCCGCTGTACAGTGAGTGGATGTTTTCAGAGAATTATCCCCAATGACTCTAACATCCCTTTCTTGAATGGTAACAGCTAGTTTAGAGCCCCATCATCTTGTATGTATAAGTGGGATTATTTTTTCCAATGTGCATTACTTTGCATTTATCAACACTGAATTTCATCTGCCCATTTATTGCCCAGTCACCCAGTTTTGTGAGATTCCTTTGTAACTCTTCACAGTCTGCTTTGGACTCAATTATCTTGAGTAGTTTTGTATCATCTGCAAACTTTTCCATCTGTTTACCCCTTTTTCCTGCTCATTTATGAATATGCTGAACAGCAGTGGTCCCAGTACGGATCCCAGGGAGACCCTACTATTTACCTCTCTCCACTCTGAAAACTGACCATTTAGTCCTTCCCTTTGTTTACCATCTTTTAACCAGTTACTGACCCAGGAGAGGACCTTCCCTCATATCCCATGACAGCTTACTTTGCTTGAGAGCCTTTGCTGAGGGACCTTGTTAAAGGCTTTCTGAAAGTCCAAATACACTGCATCCACTGGATCCCCCTTGTCCACATGTTCATTGACTCCCCTCAAAGAATTCTAATAGATGGGTGAGGCATGATTTCCCTTTACATAAACCACGTTGACTCTTTCCCAACAAATAATGTTCATCTATGTGTCTGATAATTCTGTTCTTTACTATAGTTTCAACAATTTGCCTCATATTGAAGTTAGGCTTACCAACCTCTAACTGCCAGCATAACCTCTGGAACCTGTTTTAAAAATTGGCATAACATTAGCTATCCTCCAATCATCTGATACAGAGACTGATTTAAGTGATAGGTTACATACCACGGTTAGTAGTTCTGCAATTTCATATTTTAATTCCTTCAGAATTCTCGGGTGAATATCATCTGGTCCTGGTGACTTATCACTGTTTAATTTATTTATTTGTCCAAAACCTCCTCTATTTACACCTCAATCTGAGACAGTTCCTCAAGAGCTACACAACATTATTGTTGTTACTTACAGGATGCAATAAGACTTACAAAATTTTCTATGTCGGGTTTTTCTGAGTTACACTCTGAGTAAACCCATCCGAGGTTCCTGCAATATTTAAGCTCATATTACTAGTGCAGCTCTTAATATATACAGATAACCACCTCCTTTGGTATTTATATATGCTCTTTCTGACCCATTTTGACCTTATTTCACATATTTTCAATATCTATGTTCCATCTGTGCCCTCGTTGGTTTGCTAAAACTTTTGTGTTTCAAATTTTAAAAAATAAATACAGCATAAAAAATAAAGAGCAGTTTTCCTTACAGAAAAAATATAACCACAATAATGTAAAAGAAATTGAAGTGTGAAATATTAGCACAATGGTTTTCACCTGTGCATTGATTTAGAACAGGGACACTGGATAGAGAGGGAGAAGGGAGGTTGCTGTCACCCCACAAAAGGATGCTTTCCATTTAACATGGTGAATAAAAATAATAATCAATCACTTCTAATAAATTCAAACCACATTCACGTTAGGCAGCTGCCCTATTGTGCCAAGAATTTATCCAATGTCCCCTTTATTTATGATGAAACAAAAATGACATAACACTTCATCATTTAACAGCATTCTTTCATGACACTTTTTTAATGATATACGCTGTTGTTCTTGAAACAGCTCTTCACTGATTTATGTTTATCATCCTACACACGGACTGCAGAGGTTGATATAAAACGCAGCTGTGGTCAATGACCACGTGATTAAAGTCTGGCGCTTGCTCATAGTTACACTGGAAAGACAGGGAGGGAGCTGATGCTTTCAACAAGTGTTTATTTCCTCCACTCCACCCCCATCTTTTGTAATTTCACTGAAGTGCTGCCCTACTAAATAGAGGTTTACAGTCTGCATAGCTGCAGCTGGGACAAAACCCCATGTATGATTGGAATCTGAAGTCTACTGGACTTAACTAGATTGGGAGCAGTAACAGAGCTGCTGCCTTCTACTGGAAATTCAAAACAATGGGAAAACCTGTATTCTGCGGCCCTTTCAGCAACTGAGTCTAAACGCATCTTTAGTGTCTGGTGATTGCAATAGTTTCACCTCAACTCTAGAGGGACCTGAGCTAATTTTAGGAGTTTGGGATTATATGGCAGTTCCCAGACTTGACTTTGAGCTTCTCAAGTAACACACATTTTCCTTCCTCGTGTTTATTATTTACAGTTGGATTTCCTATCACCACCATTCCTACACATTTTTGCACCCAGCATAGAAAATGGCATGTTCAACAACAAGGAAAACACTGTTTGTTGTGACTCTCAGACCTTGCATGGAATATTTCAGTTTTGCGATGTTTTACATCACTGCAATTCTTTCCCCCCGATAGATTTTTTTTTTTAAACTATGAATCCTGCTCCTTATTTAGTATCATTTTGGTACCTAGGGAATGGAGGATCAAGTCCTTTGAGTTTAATATATACAGAACATTGAGAATAAGGAAACTGATACCTTGGGCAACTTTAGGACACCATTGGCTTCATCCCAGCCGCACCCAATCCACCTATTAGGCCCCATGTCTGATTAACAGGCCACATTCAAACGTGGTGTAACTCCATTGAGTTAGGACCAGGGATTAATTTGGCCCATCATGCTTGACAGCATCTTTGGAATCTTAAACTTGGGTCTTGCCCTCTCCCAAGATGTAAAAGTTTGTCCACGGTTCTCCTGAAGATTTCTGACTTCAAAGGAAAATCATCATTTGAGTTCAGATGATTAGGAGAGCCAAAAGGCATTGTTTTAGTTTTTGCTACATTTAAAACCAGTTTGTTTTCCTGGAACCAGTCTGTCAAAGTCTTTTTGCAGTTCAGTCGTTATGTGAGAAACAGATTTGCCATTAAAATGCACAGTCGTGCCATCTGCATACAAACGTATAGAACAGTAATGACATCTCTATGCAAAATCATTAATAAAAAGAGAAAACAGGAATGACTGACACCAATCTCCCAGGGGGGAGGGAGAGGAAGAGACATTGGCACCTTTGACTGACAAAGGGGGGGAAAGAGACAGCCCTGCAAAGAGAAACAGATTGATGCCGAGCTGAGTGATTCTTTGTCTTCGTGACAGTATATGGGCTGAGGCACAGGCCACCTCCTTTCGTGAGCAAACGCCGACAGTGCTTTTGGCCAAAAACATCAGTGAAGTCAGTGAAAATTGCTTCCATTAATTCCTATTTATTGAGTGCACATGCGGCTCATTCACCTCTTCTAGCAGAGATAGCTGGGGAATGACCTCGTTCGAATCCCAGTCACTTAACGGGCTAGCCACCAAGGCATAACTAGAAGTCTGCAGCATCACTTTGAGTGGTTCAAGAATCCTGCATTCACTCACTTATCTGAAAGAGCTGAGCCTCTTGGCTGCTGCACTGGGCCAGAAAGATCACAAGAGCAGATTTTTAAAGATGATTTTCAGTGCTTCCTACTTAGGGTCAAGATGGATGTGCAACCAATACAGCTTCTCTCACACTATCTCGGTACTTTATTGGCAGAGGGGGTAAAACTGAAGAATAAGGTGCAAAAAAAAGAGGGGGGAGGGAGTGAAACTAACTTGAACTTTGAGAACGTTTGGTTCCGATCAGAGTTTTTATCTAAACAGGTTCCCCTCCCCCACCCAATCACCCAAAGTAGGTCACACTTGTGGACACAGAAATACTGCTCTGTTGACCGGGCTGCAGGAGGTGATAAAAGAAGGATGCAGAGAAATATTTTCCTTGCCAGAAATGAGAGGGTGAATTCTCATCTGAAACCAATGGGCAAATCCTGCACCCCCCTTAGGCCATAACCCATCTATATACCCCCACTGAGGCACAACCCTCTAGAGTCAGCAGAACTGCTGTGTTTCTACTATGCAGGGTAGAGGGAGATGCTACAGGGATAGCTGTGGCCCCGGTATGCTATGGAACTGTAATTCACAGCACTCCAACTACGGCAGCGCAGACAAATATTTGGGGGGCACTGTGCACACCAAGGAAGGGGAGGGGGGCATGGCTGGCAGAGCCACAGCACATGGAACCACAGAAGTTACACTCCTTAACATTACAGGGTATGGTCCTCCTGGGACCCCAGGCCTGTAACATGAGAAGTCAGAGAGTGGTGGAAAAGCACTGACTGACGTTGTGTCTGAAGAGAAGATCAACTCTGTGCTAGCTAAATGAACACACAACAATGTAGTTACCAGAGGAAAGTATAGCTCTGGTTCATCTCAAATGAGAGTGCAAAGGTCATGAAGGGAAAGATGGCATCTCGGCCTCTCTTTGTCCTTGTGGAGCTAAATGGTCTGTGGTTCAAATTCAGGCCAGTTCTTCCTCATGTGCATAAGTGAGGAAAAAAGCAGCAACCAACAGTGAAAAGGTGGGGTGGTCCCCCCTTCTGTCTCTCTCAGAACTCATACAGTTAACGCCCTGCAGATTCTCTGTTGCTAGAGCCACAGAATGGGCACTCCAGGGCAGGGCCTGATGTGTATATTCCCGGACCCAGCTACATCTTATCAGAGCAGATTATTCCTGCCCCTCCAGTAATGATATGTGTAGGATGGTTGTGTATAGTGGCATATGGGCTCATAAGAGCGTTACCTTGGCAGCATTAACTGGGCCTTCATTATATAGGAAATAGGGAAAAAGCTCTGAAGCTGACTCTAAGAGTTTTCAATTTTTCACTGAAAAGTCAAAATTTTCCACAGGGACAACATTTCCAGCTCACTCTACAATGCAGCGGTTAGGGATGCTGCTCAGACAAGGTCTTTTACAATAGAAAATGTTACACATCCTAAAATGGGGCTCACCAACAGTCCCTCTAGAAGATGAGGGAAAGAAACACTCAGCAGCCTTTTTGGCTATAATATGTACACTCATTCCTGACCATTCACAGTAATATTGCCAAGGCTGGTAAGCCTAAAAAACCTACTCATGCAGATTTGGGTTGGTTAAGGGGTGGATGTGTGTAGGTCACACCACCTTCCCTCACTCCCTTCTGCTCTATTATTGTGATGAGCTAGCAGGATATTGAAGCTTACAGGAATCCTACACATGGGGAAAGCACTCTTGTATATTCCCAAACCCTGCCTGATCATCAGAAAAGAACGGATGAGTGGATCAGAAAGAAAAGACTATGTGCACGCATATTTATGATTACAAAACACCTACCAATGCCCTGGATTTCTTCTCAGGTCACCCAGGTGAGTATGCTCAGCCGCAGCCCGCAAAAAAATACCCTGGTAGCTTCAGTTTTGGCTACATTAATGCTCAACAAGTCGCCCATGAACTTTGTTTACTTGTCATCTTGTAAACGTGGCACATCTTATTCTCCACTATCAACAAAGTGCTCAGCTCTTTACTTTTGTCCAAGTGCTCATGTTTGATTGTAACCCACAGTCATAGGTCAAGGCTCAGGTCTTTTGCCATTTCTAATAACATATGCTGAAAATGCAAAAGCATCAAAACAATGAAAGCCATAAGAACATCTTTACAAGGTATTTGCTAGCACTCGCCCCATGGACTTAACTATTATTTGAGTAGAAACATTGTAATTGTGGTGGAATTTTAGATTACAGTTTTACATGGACTTCCTAAAGTTAACCTCTACCATTATGCTCCTAAATTTGGACCAGTCCATTGTGCGACTTGGAGGAAAGCCATTAATTCTGCACTTGCAACTTTAGTCATATATAAAGAACTTTCTTTTATTATTCTTGTTTCATAAAAGTGTTGCGCTATTTATAGAAAGATGAGAAAGTAAAATATGCCTCCTTTTAAATCTGGCTTTTACTGCACCCTATAATTTATGGCAATATAATAAGTAATTTGAAAATAAAGATTTGAGACAACATTTCAGCATTAGTGTTTTTAAGACAAAACAAACATTCAAAATAAAACCTAAACCACGGCAATGAAATCTATCATTAAATGCCTACTTTCTGCTACATTTATAGTTACGGAAGCTTAAATCTCAAACATTTCTGTTGTGACCTCTTGCAAAATAAAAATAATTGTATTATTCATTGTGGCTCAAGACCAATATAGGGTATTATTTCATCCTAGCCATGAGCCTTCATAGAATTATAATGTGTAGCCATTTAAACTTTATTAATTACTTTTGTTGATTCCAAATGACTAATGTTTTTAATAGAAAAATCTATAGTATATTGTATATGCTACAGTATGTTCAGAAAGGCATATGCAGGGTACTCTAGATGTGACCTGTTTAACCAATGCCTATCAAAGTTCAGTAGAATTAATTTCACTCTCCATTAATATATCAGAGACAAAACCTTCTTAGTGTTCATGGAATAAATCAGATACAGAACCTTTTTTCCTGTTCATTGTGTGCAAGCTGCTGACATTTTATGGTGCCAGAATGCAGTAAATAATACATGTCAGGCAGTTCAACTGAGTCCATTAACTCTGTCAGACAGCTCTTTTACCGTCATGCCTTCTAGCATAGCACATGTTGCTGCTTATCCTACAGACCTCTTTCCGCGAGGAGGAAACATCTCTTTTCCTGAGTGACTGCATGGTATGGAGATCTGAGCATGGGACTGGGAGTCAGACAGTCCCAAATTCTAATTTGGCTCCTCCACAGACTCAGTGTGTGGCCTTGGGTGAGTCTCTTCACTTCCCATCTCAGTCTGCTCACTTGGGGTTAAAAATGCCTGGTTACTTGCAGCGGTGTTGAGAGGATGAATGTTTGTATCATCCTTTGATCTTGTAAAGTGGGATTACCTAAAGTGCTCAGTGTTGTCTTAATTTTGCTTTTGCTAAGTCAATGGCCCTATGGACTTCACTGGGAGAAGAGTCAGGCCAGCAGCAATTTACGAGTGAGATTTGTATCTGGGGTAAGTATTGAGTTTATGGGATGTGCTGTACTACCAAGATCCATCATGAAACCTTCCTAATGCCAATACAAGTAATACTGGGGAAAGTCTGGGAGTGGGAGAGCTCTGGAATTTTTCTGCATTCTAGGGTTTCATCCATTATCTGATATAATGGACAGTGTAATTGAACATTTAGCAAAGCTATTGGGATTGCACCTCTCTCTGGCTCCCCAGCCTGCATTACAGCTCCAGACAGAGAAATGAGTGGTGGAATGTGGGATCCTTTTGTTAACTAGTCCACAGATGCACTGAACCATCACGTTAGTTCGTACATTACAAGAGAAGGAATTAACGTTTTTGGAAAGGGAGAAGAAATGTTTTTCATTAAACTTCATAGCTGCTGTGCTGCTCAGGCTTTTTGAATTCCAGCCTCAGAAGCATCTGGCGCAACTCCCATGATTGAGATGATCCATCAAGGACCTTTAATTCCAAGTGCAGGGCCAAATTCGGTCTTTGGATGTGCATAGACTATTCCCATTAATGTCAATGTGCATCCCAAGGCAGGATTTATCTCAGAGTTAAATAATTTTATAGCAATAAATAAAGTTGTCTTCAGAACAATAAGCCTGATATAAAGCATACCTACATTCTGGAGGGCATTTGGAATCGGACCTGGGATCCAGATCCAAATTTTGCAAACAGTCCTCATTTTTATAATGGACCAAACCAAAATTCTGTCCCCAGCCTTTGAAGACTTATGGCCAAGCACCTAAGCCAGGGCCTAATTATTCAAGTCACTGAGTGCCCAGCAGCTTCTGCTGAACTTGGAGTTGCTATATGCTCAGGACTTTTGAAAATCAGGCCACTGATTTAGGCAGCTATGGGTAAATCAGGCCACTGATTTAGGCAGCTATGTAAACCCATATGGGTTTACAGGCCTAACAATAGTCTCCAACTTCTGAGAATTTTGGCCTAAATCTGGATCCAGATCTCAATGATCACTTGAAACAATCTCCATCAGTATGATTCTCAAATATATTCTCAGCAACATAAATTAAAAAAAAGTCAAAATTCTGCCCTTGTTATGCATGTGCAAATCCATTAACTTCAGTGGGGTTTGGCAAGTGTAAACGAGGACAGAATTTAGTTCCCTCTCCCTGGTTCCTGAGTTAACGGCCCAAAAGGCTTGGTTTTACAGCAAGGAAAGCAATGAGAATCAGAAAGAAAAATCTTTAATTTTTGTTCTCTTTTCAACCCTTATGTAAACCAACTAAAAAAATAATAAGCTGAAACTTTAGTAATTAATAATTGATCTTTAGTGTGGCTTTTTGTGCCTTACTACAAAAATATATATACCCACTTGCAGTATTTTTGTTGTATTTTTAAATACCTTTTTATCCTTGAGACCACTGGCTTTGTGCCTGGAGTAATTGTTTTCTGGTGACAATTTTTCCATAACATTTAACTTAATCTGAATTTCGGAAGATGGTTTAAAGGGGGGAGGGGGAGATGAACTTTCCATTTTTAATAGTAATTGACAGCTACAAGCAAGCTAAATTGTGCCCAAATGCTCTAGTGTTTGTCCTTTTGCTTGATAATTAAGCGATAGTTTATGATTAGTTCTTGTATGGTGAAGATATGAACCATGGAAGTGGCAGTTTGTGAAAGAGGATTTTGGTAAACACTAATGGCCCATGATACATTTCTCCGTAGCCCCTCGAGAAGCTAACATCTTTTTCTAACGCCAATGATAGCTTTTAGCTCGTCCTCCAAAAACTGAGAGCTCTTGGACGATATTTCACCTGGAAGAGCTGGGTGCAGACATGAGTTGGCAACCCTAGTCAGTGCAAAAAATTAAATTGCACACAGAGTGGGGTGAATTATGGAGGTCATGGACTCAAAGACAAATCTTAGTCTTTGTGCCAAACCTCAGAAAACGGGCTTCAGGGGGAAGTTCAGCTAGGCTGGCTATGGAATCCCCCCCTGCAGGCTACAGAATGGCACCAGGGTTGCTTTGAAGTTTCTAGTACAGCCCCAGCTGCAATGGATTTAGCCGCTGGGAGTCAGTATTTAAAGGGACACAAGGCTTTAGTGCAAACATTTGTTTTTCTATTAAATATTTTAACTGTTTTTCAAAACCCGTGGAATTTTCCATGTGGAATTCTTCCCAAAAAACAATTATGAAAATTCCTGCATTTTTCTCCTAAAAACAAAAGCAACAAGTAACCGATATATGTTAAAACAGAAAAATAAAATGGTTTTACTTTTCTGATTCAGGCCTTAAATTATTAATCTGAGCAACAGAAGGAACGATACTAGAAAACGTACTGTAGGGAAAAGCCCGGCAAAAATAATCTAATAGGTCATTTCAATCTCTTAATTGTGCAATTATGTTAATTTGTTTTTTATTTATGAGCCAGACAGCATCCCTTGAATCAAAACAATGTAAGGTTCAATAAGGATAAGTGCAAGGTCCTGCACTTAGGATGGAAGAATCCAATGCACCGCTACAGACTAGGGACCGAATGGCTCGGCAGCAGTTCTGCAGAAAAGGACCTAGGGGTGACAGTGGACGAGAAGCTGGATATGAGTCAGCAGTGTGCCCTTGTTGCCAAGAAGGCCAATGGCATTTTGGGATGTATAAGTAGGGGCATAGCGAGCAGATTGAGGGACGTGATCGTTCCCCTCTATTCGACATTGGTGAGGCCTCATCTGGAGTACTGTGTCCAGTTTTGGGCCCCACACTACAAGAAGGATGTGGATAAATTGGAGAGAGTCCAGCGAAGGGCAACAAAAATGATTAGGGGTCTGGAACACATGACTTATGAGGAGAGGCTGAGGGAGCTGGGATTGTTTAGCCTGCAGAAGAGAAGAATGAGGGGGGATTTGATAGCTGCTTTCAACTACCTGAAAGGGGGTTCCAAAGAGGATGGCTCTAGACTGTTCTCAATGGTAGCAGATGACAGAACGAGGAGTAATGGTCTCAAGTTGCAGTGGGGGAGGTTTAGATTGGATATTAGGAAAAACTTTTTCACTAAGAGCGTGGTGAAACACTGGAATGCGTTACCTAGGGAGGTGGTAGAATCTCCTTCCTTAGATGTTTTTAAGGTCAGGCTTGACAAAGCCCTGGCTGGGATGATTTAACTGGGAATTGGTCCTGCTTCGAGCAGGGGGTTGGACTAGATGACCTTCTGGGGTCCCTTCCAACCCTGATATTCTATGATTCTATGAAGTCCAAATATTCCACATCCCTGGAAATGGCGAAAGTTGTATTCCTTAAGTAACAGCGAATATTTTAATTAGCGATGAATCCAAACACCTCTCCGATGTTGGGAAAGTTTGGATCAGGTTCCCAGTTTTGCATCTTGTCTCTGCGTCTAGAACGTGCTGAATAAACCCCCAAGGTTTGAACTTGGGGAATATCCAGGAATTTGGGGGATATGTAGCCAAACTTTGCAACTCAAATACATCTCTAATTTTAAATGAACCTTAGACAAGGAAACTAAGGCACGGAGAAGCTAAGTGACTTCCCTAAGTTCACACAGCAAGTTAATCACAGAGCTATGTCTCCTGACTCCCAAGTCAATGCCTTACCCCCACTTGACCATGCTGCCCTTCCAAGATTAAAAACCAAAAGGCTTGCTTTTAAAGGCCTAAGCAGCTGATACTCTAGTAAGTGTCCTCAAGGAGACAACAAATGCTTAACATTTCTTTGAATGAAAAGTTCTCATTGAAAAATGTTCTTTTTTCAAAAGCAATGTTCTCCCACAAAACATTGACCAGGTTGTCCACATTTTTTGCCTTTTGTGAAAAATGTCATTCCTTTTCCGTTTGTTAAAATAACAAAATTTTGTTGATAATGTGATTGAAATGGTAATTACAATTTTTGGTTTACCAAAAAAACCCCAAAACATGTTTTCAGCAAACAAAAAAGTCTGGTGGCCATTTTTACAATAGTTTTGAAAAATATATATAATTTTAAAAACCACAGAAAACGGGGAAATGGTTTAAGTTCTAAAATTTTGAAATCAAAACAGCTTCATATTTTTGAAGTTTTTCATGAAAACAGATTTTCAGTTTTCTATCAGCTGTTAGAGACAAGCACTTATTCTCTTGATCTTCCTATAATCTACTAGACCACAGTAATATCACATACAAAGACATAGTAAAATGCTCACAAACACAAGTGTCGAGATACACACCAGAAGAAAAGAAATTTCTTAGACTCTCACTTGAAATTGCTCCCCAGAGAATGCTATTAAAAATCAATGCAAGCAAAACAGAGTTAGTAAACACCTTTATGATGAAATAATTGTGAAGAATGCACTGTCACATAGGAACCTGTACCTACAGTCAAGGACAATTGCTTTACTATATTTAATGCAGTTGTGAAACGTGAGATGTCACTTTCATGTGGTTAGGCTGAGAAGATTGGTGTTGATATATTTTTTTAATTATGCCTACAAGGCTAATGGATCAGAATATACATTGCCTCAGACTGCATTCCAGAACACATATTTTATAATGGAATGGTAATGCACAGAATATTCAGATATTGCTATTTTTGTGATGCAACAAATGGCTGCTTCACATTGTGTAGGATACTATTGTTTGAGGAAAGATTAATTGACAATAGTACTCTGAAGTTATGATTTGATTAGAGTTTTTCCTGCATTTGACTAATCCTTTTGTTACTCTACAGAAAAATATACAGCAGAAAGATTCTCCATAGCATGAACAGATTGCAGACGGGTAATTTGTTTGAAACTGATGAAGTAGCTCAAGTCATTACCTAACAAGATACAATAATTAGCATGATTTTGTTTTGAAGACTGAATGGTCCAAAAAGATGGGTATTGGGATATAAGGCCTTTTAAAATCTCACTGGATCAAATTCAGTCGAGGTGTGTATTCCCCCAAATGGTAAATATCTGATGGCTGTTTTGTGTCTTATGTGAAATGACTTGATGTCTCAATGCGGTTCCAACCCAGGGTATAAGGGTCCACATCACCAAAAACAACCAAGACAAGCGGTCTTAATTTGTAACTTTGTTGGCAGTCTCAGAGGAACCAAAGACCGAATGGGTGTGACGCCTGACTACCCAATCGCCCCTAGGAACAGTCCTTCCAGGACAGTAGTGGCACGCTTGAGAAACTGTGTGAAGAAGCTTGCATAGCTGCTTCCCTTTATTCACCTGTTCTGCTGATAAAGGGCTTCAGAGTCTACAGCTCTAAACCTGCCAATATCTACAAGCTCTAACTTTACTGTTTTATAATCTTTTACTCTAAGTGAGGAATAAAGATTCAAGTTAGCACTGGAATGGTTAACAAACAGAGCTGGTGGCAAAAGGAGAAAAAAAAATTGTTAACCTCTCTGCTCCCACTGTTCACCAAAATTCCATTTTGAAGGAAATTCTCTAGCCAGCTCTTAATAAAAAATAAAAATGGATTTTCACTTCAGTTTGGCACATGGTAGATCTGTGATTGGTCAAGACAATGGGCCACATTTGCCCTGTTCTGGTCGGCAGTTGCACCAGGGATGGATCTGGCCCATCGTTGACTATGTGAGGAGAAGTTTTTAGCATATTTCACCAAACTAATGGTGAGCTAGGTTCTTGTTTCTTGAGCAGGCATGATTACCTAACCATTACCTATAAGTGTGCTGTCTGGGTTTTCTCCTCACCTCCCTCTTTAGTCTAATTCCACAGCTCTATTTGACTTGACACACTCCTTTAAAGGCAGGAGATTGTCATAGAATTAGACGTAGAAATTGCAAGACTATGTGTCACTAAGTTACATTTGCTGCAAGTTAGTCTTATTTTGACAGCGTCTTGTCCTTTTTAACTGTTTGCCTGCGGAATGAAAAGGAGGAAGAAATGGAAAGTACAATGGACAGTGGGAACTCTGTTATCCAATACAACAATCATTAATTTCCAAAAACTGTTGTTCCACGCTATTTGTCAGGAGGCATCATTCTCCTAGGCAGCAGTCTATAGACAGAGCATGCACACCTGAGTCTGTGAGAATGGGCTACACATGTCCAACTTGTTGGTCTTTTCTGATTGTTCCTTTTTCATCATTATACCTGAAATGAAGCTTTGTTACAGTTTAATAGCGCATGGCAGGGGCTACGGAGGCGAGAACTCTGAGTCAACAGTAACAAATGGCAATAGATTGCCAGGAAGACAATGCAGTGCTAGATTATACAGAGAAATGAAATTCAAGAACAGAGAGAACACACAAAATGCTAGGGCGATACTGTTCATAGAAACACACAGATCCTGATTTTGCAAGCTGTTCCACACACACACATAGACCCTCATACCTTCAGGGCCCCACTGACCTCACAAAACCGTTTGTAGAACTGGGTCCATCGTGAGTATGTCTCTGCAGCCCATGGAAGCAAGCCTCCTAGTCTGGGTCAAAAGACTCACATAAGTGCTCTAAAAATAGCTGTGTAGACAGCACTTTGAAGTTACAGCTCAGGCTGAAGCACGGGATCTGAAGCCACTTTCCACATTCAAATTTCCAGCCAGCCAGCCCTTTTGGTAAATAGTGAAATAATATTGTTGGATAATAAGCATGTGTCAACTCTGCTGGCAAAACATTATTAATAAATGTGGATTATTTTTAATTAATAGTTTACTTATAAATGCTTATTATTAATTAGTACTACGGTTTCTCTTCCAGGAGCATAGAATTAAGATCTATGAATCAGAGATGATGCAGGAGGGGAGGGGAGTGGACATGCCCCCTCAGATTTGCTGTTTGGCTTGTACTGAGCATGCTCAGTAACACTGCTGAGGCCCGCTGCCCTCACTATTCGCTATTCGCAGAGCGGAATAGTCTGTAGCACTGGCGAGACGAACTGGCATCATTCATGTTATAAATGAGAATTATAGACAGAGAAGACCCATGGGTGGTGGGTCTTCTCTGTCTATAATTCTCATTTATAACATGAATGATGCCAGTTCGTCTCGCCAGTGCTACAGACTATTCCGCTCTGCGAGGCCCTAGAAGGAAACCCAGGCAGTAGGAGGGAGAACAAAAGGTATTTAACAACACACACTGGAAAAGTGAAATGGTTTTAAAATTTCAAATAGCTTTTCTTCTCCAGCTAACAAGACAGCGCTATTAAATGGCACATTTAGAGAAAGAGCCTTTTCTCCTCCACTAAAAGGCTTCAAAGCACTTTAAGGTACATCTACACTGCAATAAAAGATCTGGCCCAAGTCATGTGACACAGGGCTCAGGCTGCTGGACTAAAAATTGCAGTGTGTTCATTGGGCTTGGGCTGGAGCCCAGGCTGGCATTGAAACCACATGAGAGGGGTGGTTCGCAGAACCGAGGCTTCAGGCTGAGCCCGAATGTCTACACTGCTATTTTTAGCCCTTCAGCCAAAGCCCAACAAACCCAAATCAATTGACCCAAACTCTAACCGTGGGAGTTCAGCACCTTTGAAAATTCAAGCCACTTAGGCACTAAATAAGGACTTTTGTCTGTCATTTGTAGAAAATATTGGCCTAAATACCTCTATTTTTGAAAGCCTTGGCTTACACTCTAGGGCTGCCAACCTACACCTTTCATTATATGCTTTCAGCTTATGTTTTTAAAAATACAGATAGGCTTCAAAAGAAACTTTTGAAAATATAAATTCCATCAGACCACTGCTTGGAGGGTTAAGAGGCTGTGTGCATTGTACATAGTACATTATGCCTTTGGAATATTATTTTGAGCTGAATGCAAGTTGTGAATTTGAACATTTAGGAAAGTGAGCATTTGACTTATCACCTTATTTACTTACAAGTGAAAGACTTTGAAAAATATCATTTTGAAGACCTTTGTTACAATTAACTGCCTAGAATATATCAAATCTCTATCTCAGATCCCTTTTTAGTGCTTTGTCAGTTTATAGATACAGTAAGAGTTCTGTAACTGCCAGTCCCCACTTTAACGTGTTTGTTTGTTTGGCTTGTTTTTATTATATTTAGATGGCCAGCATAGCAGGGGACAGAACTACTATCTGTGTAGCCCAAATAGACAACTGGAAAACATAGCGCTCTAGAATTACTTCATTCCTTTCCCACAGATGTATTTAACTCTTAAATGTTGAATGACACCAAGGTATGCAGTGTTGTTGTAGCCGTGTTGGTCCCAGGATATTAGAGACACAAGGTGTGTGAAGTAATATATTTTATTGGACCAACTTCTGTTGGAAAGAGAGACAAGGTTTTGGACTACATAGAGCTCACCAACAGGTCAGGGAAGTACCTTCATTCCTACTGTGGCGTGATAATAGCTCAGGTCTAGACATTTCATTCATTTGAATGAAACTCTGCAAACCTCCCCTATGACAGAAGTAGTTTGCAAAAGAGAGTACTCTGATAGGATCCTTAAGCTGGGTGCATAACTGATTCTTCTGTGGCAGTTCAGGGAGGGAAAAAACCTCAGGTCGGACCAAATCTGAATTTTTTCAGACCGTTTGGTGAATTGAAAAAGTCCATTCCAAGTCTGTTCCAGAGTGGGAGTTCAAATCCTTCAGTATGTGCTTAAACTCTATTGAAGTCAATGCAATTTGTGCATGTGCTTAAGTGCTTTGCTGAATTTCATCTTATACGAGGGAACTTTGTTGACAGCATTTATAGAAACTGTAGAGGCTTCCGTATTTTGGTGCTCTGCACTCATTGCTGCTGGTAGTCATAACTACAGCAGTATGTATGTACCACCTGAATATTATTTATATTTATGCATCAGAAGACTGGCAATTTGCCAGAGTTGGAGGTGTTTGGTAGGAAGGGATCTGCAGATTCAATAACAGAGGTCATAGTGCTAATTGCCTTGAAGGAATGTTATATTTCATTTGGTCAAGGTAAAGTAGGTTGCGGTCATTGCCACCAACATGCTTTACACTTCATTGGTTTAAGTTTTCATCACTTTTATTAAAAAAAATAACTTAGCACAGCTCTTATTTCTTCCATGGCATTGTATTTAGGACATAATACTGTAGATGTAAGAAGTAAGGATGCACAAATATTGAAACCTCTCTTTTTTCCCCCTCTCTCTACAAGCACTCCAAAATACTTTCCCCATCCTTGGTGTGCCACTCCTAGCCCTTTGTTCAACATTTCCGTCCAATGCACCTGGTACCTCCCCATTTCTTGAAAGATCCTAGGGAAAGAAGCCATATTTTATATAGCTGTGCATTTGTACACACACACAGTTCACAACTTACACTGGCATAATTGAGACAAAAATCTGGTCTAAATAGGTGTGTGTATGTCAGCTGAGTTACTCTTGATTTGCACTATCTTAAGACCAGAATATGGCCCGTTGTATGTAAAACAGACAACCCAGTACACACTAAGATGATTTTTGTATGGGCACAGAATCATCTGCACACTGTAACCTAACGGATGGCATACTGTGTGTAATTAGGGGCAAGTTATCATGATGCCGTTGTGGTAAACCTGAATGGACTTTTTACAACTGTCGTGCCACAGAGTCCAGGAATGGCATATGGAACATCAGACATCCATAAAGCCCTGCAGGGGACCAAATTACTTTTACTCCACAGAAAAAAATTAATGTCTTCCAAGTATTCCCTTTAAGCAAGGTTGTAACCCTTTTTTCCCTAAGGAAGCAGGGGGAAGAACACAGTTAAAATGAAAAAAGAAAAATACAGAAGAACAATATAAAGCCATAGGGCCAGATCCTCAGCCCTTCCACAAGAGGAATGGAATCTGTCACAACAGGGCAGCTGGGGATTTCCCTCGAGTACCTGAATCACCAGGAGACATAAGGCAAAATGGATGGTTCTGTACCACCCCATCTGCTCCTGCCCCTATTGTAACACAGTGGGTATTCCAGGTGCATGCCAGGAATGGGAGGGAGGCATGGTCAGAGCATGCTGTGTTCTGGTCCTCTTGAGCTCGTGGATTAGCCCCCTTAAGAGCCCATTCCAGATGGAACAAGTTAGAGCAGCCCAGAATCCCACAGACCATTGTGGGGTGCATGGAAATAACTAAGCATAGAGCTTGGCCTTTTGAGTTTTCCCAGCATACCAAAGTTCAACCTGTGGAATTACCTATCCTAAACAACTGTGTTTGGGGAACAGCAGTATCCAGCCACTCAGAGACATCTGCATACAGTACTTCTGCAGCATTCCCCACTGAACAGGCAAGGTGCTGTAGGTAGGGCCCTGACTGTTCAAACGCTGGCACTGAGTTATAAAGAGTTTTTAGTTTATCAAAGCACATTTACTTTTTCCTTTGTTTCTGCATTCACATTTAGCACATTTTTTAAAAGAGATGGAAATGTGGTTTTTAAATGCTATTTATATGAAGTATAAAGGCTTAGAACCTTTTGAAGGTTGGAAAGAAAACTTTGCAAAATGTTGCTGAATGAAAAAGGATACAGTATTTGCCAACACAGACATAGCGCTAGGCATTGTAGGAAGTATATAAATGGATTGTGGGTTGTGGGTTCTCTTTTTTTCCTTTTTCTTGTTTTTAAACTTCTCCCTCTCTCCCCCTGAAAAAAAGCTCCCATTAAAAGAATGACCCTAGCTCCAAATGTGAGCCCCTATTCAATAAAATGAGCATGAAACATATTTTCACATCATTTCCCTGTTTACTCTGACTCATTTTTTTTCAAATAAATTGAAGATGATAATTTTTATGGACTTTTATTACCAAGTTTCCAATACACGTGGCATCTGGCATCCTATAAAACCTACCACTACTGCTCCCCACCCATGGCTTTGTTCCAACTTTTCATGTGTTCTGCTATTATTATAATGATGTATGGTAGCACCACTAAAGTGTATGTTCTGTCAGTGTTTCCATTAATAAACCCAATTTGGATGGGTGTTCCACTGCAGGTTTATGAATCTATTTGGGGGTGGGGGAGTGAAGTCTGTCACAAGTGTTTTCTCCCATTACTTCATGAAAATTCATTGTCCTATTTTCATGAGATTAGGAGAACGGGGTGAAGTTGGGAAATAGTCATCTTTTGGTTTTAAATTATTTTCTTTTGTTATTCTACTTGGGGTCCCAGTGAGCTGGGAATGTCTGGTAGAAGATGCCAGCCATACTTTGGTGGCATCAGCAGTCCCCCTGTAGATTTTCAGCTCACCATTTCAGATGTTGATGGCAAAGTTTATAAAAGGGCCTCCTCCCCTTTTGCAGGAGCAATTGCCACCCATAAAATCTCTGCCTTAATTTTACACCCACAGTTGAATTGAAGGCAGAAAGCCGAGTAATGGCACTTCTAGCTACTTTATTGTGGGAGTAAATCAGGCAGCTAGAAGTGCAAAATACACAGTCAGGTACTGGCAGTTCATTTAGGAGAAGGAAACTAATTAAAAGTACAAATTTTATAGATGCAAGTTGTCCCAATAAAAGGAAGGCAAACAACTATTTTCAGCTGGTGTGAAGTTTCTGGGTATGAAGGAAACCTTCCAAGTGCGGACGTGATGCCAAACTGTTGCCTTAATCTGAAATAGTAGTTCAGAGATATCTGAGCTGCCCCCATTCATCAAAACGGGGGGTTGACACTACAGCCTAAAGATGACTGTCCAAATAGCAACAGCGTTAACATTTCACTGTTGCCCATATTATCAATAAAATCTATCTAATCTGGGATTGTGGGTAGAGTTTGGCTACTTTCCCCAATCTAACCCTTTACTCTACTTTAGAAGAAAAAAAATGCAAACTTTTATATAATCCATAACATTTTGTATGCTGAGTGTTTGGAATGGTAGCAGCTGTTATTTGTTTTTAAAAAAATTAGACAATTGAAACCAAGGTTTAAACAACTGAAACCACATTCACAGTGTTACTACAAACTTCAGTCATGGAGTATTAGCCTGTCTGTCTGGGTTCACAGCCGTTCTGCATTCCTAGAGCAGTTGAAGTGCACTGGTGAATCTGCCCCTTCATTTGCTGTTGTTGATTCACTGGTTTACAGGGTGGTGTTAGTGAGACTGGTTCTATGTAAAGTGTGTGGGGGTAGGGAGAGGGATAAGGGGAGCTCGGTCCTTGAGTCCCAATGTCCTCTGCTTCCCATATGCTCCTGCCTCAGTTCCCCTGGCAGTGCTCTCTCTGTGTGGAGTAGAGCCTTGGGATGGGGAGCCTTTAAAGTGCAGATGTCCAAAGTAGCATCCCATTGCCTAGCTGTCTCTCTCCATTAAAGCAATCTACCAGTGAACTCGACACATGTATACAGTCTCCTTCATACCAGACCTATGACAACCAATAGAATTGTTGCATGCACATTAGCTGTAGAAGACAAGTGGTAATTGGTTGAATTCTCAGATATTGCACTCGCCCTATTTAAGAGCTACCAGGACTGGTGACCCGACCCAATTGTAGCCTATATCATCATCATAACTATTATATACAATAATCATTAATGCCTTAGTTTAATTACAACCTAGTTTTTTCAAATACAGCCCATGCATGGGATTTTAACTCGATAGAAAGTTTGAAGTGTTTGCTATTCCATTATTAAGATCATTTGGGACAAAAAGAGGAACTGAGAGATGTTAGCTTTTTTTCCCCCAAACAACCCAGTTTTTAATAAATTTTAACAAAACAATTAGAGCATTTACTGGTAAAATCTCAGAAAATTCATTCTGTACTCCAAGAGTAAGTGCTGCAAGTTTGGGACGATATTCTGTCTTTCCTACATCACCCTCATGTTGAAACCCAGTGTTAAGTGCAAAACAGAGCTCAGCTTTAAGTATGGAGATGCAACCAGAGTCTCCATAATCTTCATGGCACGCAAAACGCAGAACAAGACAGGACCTTGCCTTGAAGAATTTACAATCCAAATGCAGAATAGACAGTGGGAAGGGAGCAGGAATAGAGCAGGTGGGAGGAGGGAATGCAGAAAGGATTTAAACACAGCCCCAGCTAGCTTTAAAAATTGAGCGGCCATTAGTCATATTAGAATAGTGCAATATAACAGGAGAACTCAGGAAAACCCGCCTGCCAAACAAGTCAGACAAACTCTTGCTGTGTTCCCCAGGCATGGGACATTAATCTAACATGTAAGAATCTACAGTGAATCAAACACGTTTTTTCTTATTACCAGGTTTACAGTAAAACAATATCATGTCATTTTCAGAGGTTGGAGTTATATCATTGCTTGCAGCTTCAGTTTCAACACCTTCTACAGCAGCGAAAGGGTAAAACAACCAAACAAAACCCCGTATGTGGTTCCTCCTAGTTCAGTGAATACAGTGCTTCTGACAAATACTGACTTGACAATGCTGGAATATGAAGTTTCTCTCCACAAAACATACCCACAGCTTGAGGGTTAGTAGAGTGCACACATCTCTAACTCTAACAATGGGACCACTTCCAGGGTTAGATGAGAGCATTTAAGCTACCAGGCCCACCCAATCCTTGGTCCTGTGCTCAGCCTGCCAAAAAGATGCATGGTATGGGAGTATTCTTTATCTTGAATAGATGTTAGTCTTATGGCTCTGGATTAGTACAACTAACTTTTCCCCCAAAGGGCTCTAGGAAGAAGTTTTGAAGAGAGCTCTGCAATGTGGATATTTGTCCACTGAAAAAAAGACTGAGGACATTACCCCATTTTAGATACACTGCTCAACCAGGCAGTGCTATTTTTTCTCCCATGACCTCAGCTGGATTCTAACTGGTGTCCTAATGAGGAAAAGCTCTCTCACCTTTATCAATATCCTGAAGCTTATCAATCCTCTCCAAAATGTTTAAATACTAGAACAGCAAAGAAGTTAAAGCAAAGGAGTGAGTTGGATATCATGCAGTGCAGAGTTGGATATCATGCAGAGAACAGTTTCACAGGCTTTTCCAGGTAGCTCTGCCAGTGTAATCCCCTCCTGATCTTTAACCCCAGACTTTCCGTAAGGTGCAATTCACTGTCTCTAATAATTATGCAACTAGAGTTATGTCATAATTTGCATAATGGTGCCACTATGATGTATAGACTTTGTCTGCTGTGAGGTATGTTGCCATCTAATGGCCGGCCTATGGAAAGAATAAGAAACCTACTGCTAGACTTGGGTGTGGGAGTTCCCCTTCAGTTCAAGTGGGAAAGGCATGTGATTTAATGCAGAAGGACCAATGTTCTAGCCCCAGTTCTTCAGGTTTGCATTTAAGTGCATCTGTGATCTCCAGAACATTATAAAAGCCAAGATGCATTAGTGCTTCAGCTCATATGCAACCTAATCACAGTGCTATACAGAGCGGAACTGTTAAAATTTTGCCTAGGAGCAAGATGAAGCCTGCCTGCTGGCACTTAAGTAGCCTGCATGGCATATTCAGGTTCTGTAAAATATAAATAGTTTCTAGCCCTCAAGAATGGAATGTTCACCGTCCAAATGCAAAGTAAGTTTAATCAAGGCCCTGTAGTTTTCCTGAGCCTGCAGGCAGTTTGAAGCAATGACTCTGGATTTGACCCAATTGGCCTATCAACTGCAAAGCCTGTTGGTGACACTTTACATATCAGTATTAACTATTTCACTGTTGATCATTTTGTTAAATAGAATTGGGGAAGGAGCAGGAGCGAAATCGTGGGGGGGGCTGAGAAAATTGGAAGTTGCTGTAGGGAAGGACCTACAGCATAAAGAAAGGGCACACACAAAAACAAGGAAAAGGGAGAGAAACTGTGAAAAGAGGAGAAGGGGGACAGGAACTCAGAGAAGAAACAGCAGTGGCCCTAGAGTTAAGGAGATTTTTCTGAATGCGACTCAGCAAATAATGACAATAACTCAAAGTTCTAAATTAAAGTCGCAAATTTTCTTCCTTTGATTTTTGTGTAAACCTCTCACTGATATCAGCAGTGTGTCACTGTAGATCAAGTGTGAGTATGGACTCCGGAATTTCAGTCTCAGCACAGGGACCATCATGAACAAGGGGAATTCTGCCCTCCCTGTGGAATGAGATTGGCATCCCTGGCCCAAACGGCCATGTCCCAAGGCATGGCCTGGGTTCCACTCACCCTGCACACTAGTTAGTGCTTGGTGGGAGACCAACACTACTCCTTCTGTACTGGAGGAGGAGGAGGACTATATGTGGTTAACCATGATGAATATTCATTTGGATTTCTCCCTGTAAAATAGAATACCTTATGGAACACCTTCGATACCTGGCATTTTCCAGAGAGCAATGGAGAGCGTAATGTAACCAGCACACCCAGTGTGTCATAGTAAAGATCAAGGACATCCTCATTACAATGGCAAAGTGATACTGAACATCTGTTAATGCTAGAGAAGGTACTTCAAAGAATGGGGACAGCTGGACTTCACATAAAATGAAGCAAACTAAGTGCTTATTCATGAGACTTGAAGTGGGGCACCGATGCTGCAGGAAGAAAAGACCAGAGACTGATCCACCCTGCTTCAGACAAGGTCATTTCACAGCAACTAGAGATGAATGAGACCTATCAGGTCATTTTGGCTCCAGTCCTGCAAGCATGCATGTGCTTAGCTTTACCCATGGGAGTAGTTCCATTGACTTCAATAGGGCTACCCACGCAAGTACATTTAACCATCTGGCCCTAGAGGGTTGTAAATTCTCTCTCCTCCCTGGGGCTCTATCCTTAGGTCTCATCTCTTTTCACGTACAGCTTAGCCACGAATAACTATAGCCACTCCCCCAGGTTCTGGTATCATTTCTATACTTCTGATTAGAGTTGTTAAGAAACTGGGATTTTCATTCCGCAGGAAATTCTGAGCAATTCCCATGGAACCAAAATTCCAAAAAAAAATTTATTTGGGATCATTGAAACAATTTCTATAATGTCTAATTATTTTATAAGGTTAAAATGCTTCATTTCTATAATAGCAGAACAGTAATATATATAATAAAATTAATTATTTAAATTAGTTTTAAATAAAGGTAAGAACTAAACATTGACATTATCAAAAGAAAATGAGAATTTAAACTATTTTTCTGCCTTCACCCTCCCAACCAAGAAAAATCTACACATTCCCATGAAACATTTCAATTTCAACAAAATTGCATTTTCTGCTGAAAAATTTTGACTAGCTCTGTGACTCGCAAATGAACCACTAACTTGTCTCCTACTGTCCAGTCCTACCTGTCAAACTATGTCCTCCACCAGACCAGGTGGCACGCCAACAAATCAAGTTTAACAGTCAAATCTAAGCTATTCAATTTCCCCTTGTCTGAATTCTCCATTTCCACTTTTCTTCATTGTTCTTCATGCCAACACTATCTTCCCAGCTATCCATGCCCGCAGCATTGGGGTTATCTGTAACTCTTCCTTTCCGTCTGCCCACACGTTCAGGCCAGGACAAAACTCAACCACTTCTTTTACAATAGAACAAAAGTCCCTTGTGATTTAAGCCAGGAATTACCCTAAATGGAAGGTCTTTGGTGCAAGGGTGGTATTTATTCTATGTTCTGCACAGTACTGAACACATTTTCTGTACTCATATATAAAATAGTGTCCCTGATGTCTGCCTGGGAAAGAAGGGCACTGGTTATTGGAAAGAAAACATATGCAGAAGGGGCAGATTTAGCCTAGTTATCTGAAAATAAGCCAATAATAAAACAAAACCATCATCGTGAATTTGTAGCTTAAACAAGGTATCAAGTATGAGGAGAGGAATGGAAATGAAATGGCTACAAAAGAGTTAACTTCATTCTGAGAGGATAAAAAGCTCCATCCAAGAATATGCTGAGAACACATACGTCAGCGTGCGATGTCTTTTCAGTACTAAATGGTACATGCGTTTCAGTACAGTTGCAAGATCATCCTGAAGTTCCTGGCTGAAGAAATGTGTTTCTAGAGACTGCTGAGTATAGATATTCTATTACATTGAGAGTTCCCTTCACAAATGTGTGGTTACAGTTATGTGTTACAAATCACGTCATGGGTTCTTTTGTTGCTCTCCTTCAAAGCAACCAGCCTCCTAATTATTGACTGTGATCTCGAAGTGATTACAACTTAAATCCAGAAACTTAACTCAGTGACTTACTGATTTTTAGTGCCCAAATAGGATATGAATTCATATTATAAGAGCATAGCAGAAATTAAAAAGGCAGAATTCCTTAATGTGCCAAAAATGTGTGCCAATTTGTCTCCAACTAGTTAAAAGGCAAATACACAGATTGATTTCTTTTCCTTCCAGTACATCCCACATTGACTATTTCCTAAAACCTTCTGTCTAATGTATAATAGACTGCTAAGTCTTCAAAAATAGCACTTTTTATAATCATTCAAGTAGGAATGGGAAAAAATCAAAGACATTTGGCTCTACTTAGTCAACCGTATGCACACAACTCATTCCTGCACTTGCCATGCACCTTGTCAAGGCTAATGTAGCACACACACAGGCCCTGAATTATGTCAAGGCTACATGGAAGGTCAATGATTTGGGGTCATAGCAGCAGGGATGCAAGTTAAGGCAGCCTCTCACCACAAGTTAAGGCAGTCCTATAACAGGAGAGGTCTAAGTAGTGTTCCTCCTCGGTCTCTGTACCAACTCTAACACAAATTTGTTCATGTACTACAGCCATGAGGTTGAACTAAGTGCCTAGATAGACAGAATTCCCCTATAGCCTTACATTGCTGGCATACTGGTTCCAAAGGGAAAATGATACACCAGGCAGAACCAGCTCTTTCATCAAAGGAGAAACAAAGCAGAACCAGTTTTCTAATATAATCAGTAAACCCAATGTACCAGCTTCGCTCAATTTTCCTCAGTACAACTAATATAGCAGATTCCAAGTATAGCCAATACAACCAGGTTGCAACTAGTATACAGCTTGCCAGTATAAGCAGTAAAGCCAGTGGACCAGTTTCCAAGCAAGGCCTGTTTCCCATTATAATCTGATAAAATCGTAGAGCCTCACTTTACTTATGTGCTTAGCACAACATGGATCTCTCCAATGGGAGACAATCTGCTGTTTATGGAGTCTCCTAGGGCCGTAAAAGGTGGAGCTTTACCAGCACTTGGGTCAACATTGTCTCTTCCTTATATGGGACATCCTGGTTCTCTGAAGTCATGCCTATTTGTTGCTGCTTAAATTGCAGATTCACATGGTTTTGATTGGTAGATAGGGTCCAATATGGAATGTACTATTATTGGAGCATCCCCCCCCCCCCTTTTTGGTGTGGAAGAGGCGACTCTGGCTCTTATTTAGCAGCAAAATATGTGGACTCTACATTTGTACAGAGAAACAGTGAAGCAATATTTAACTACCAATCATGGGTGCCAAAACTATTGTGTCTCATATATACAAACAACCCAGAATAAGGTAGCTAGGAAACTCTTCCTTATTACAGTAGCTAGTAACTAGCTATGTCTTTTTTTATGTAGCAAGAATTTACTGTAGATGTTATGCTACCCTGGGGGAGCTGCTCATTGTATCTCATTTCCATTTTTACGTTGAAAATCTGGATTGTAAAATTTACGATGTTACACATGGAGTTTAAACTCCCAACCATTACACTCTTACAACTCTACTAATGTCACTGTTATAGGTGCTGGCTACAATCCTAGTTCACCATTTCATCAAAGGAAATAAGATGCAGCTTCCAGTTATGCCCAATATTGGTGATTTAAATAAAAGGGGGACATTTTCCAATTTTTTTTTTCAAAAAGGAAATAGTCAACATAACCATACGTTTTTCCAGAAATGATCAGGAGGAACTACGGTTTACAGTGTGTTTTACTAGATATAAAGAACTAGTGGAATGAAAAGGCTTTTATTTTAATTTTTTTCTTAGAAGGGAGGTGGAAAAATTGAAACAAAGATAAAATTGATAAGTGTCCTAGTGAAAAGGATATAGTCCACTGTTTCTTAAAACAAGGTTACTATATACCATGAAACCAACAGTACATGAAAAAAAAATCAGAGGGGAGTAAAGACAAGGAGTCAGTCATTTCTATAGTCAAAAATTAACAAAAGGCACTGGGCCAAATCTCTGCAGCTCCATTGACCGAAAGAGCTGCCCCAGTTTATACCAGCTGAGATTCTGGAGCAAAGAAGAGATTAAGCCATCTTGCTACACCGCTGTTGAAAAGATATCCAAGCCGAACTTCATGAGTTAGAGCAAGTTGAATGACAGTCACATTGCTGGGGAACAAGGAGCATGGCCAGCATAAATAGCTGTAACTCCTCTCAAAAATGGTGTTTTAAGTGCAGACCAGAGGAAGCTGTGGCCTTCTACAAAGATAGACCAAGATCTGCGCAGATTTCCCACCAAATCTTCGGGCTCTCCTAATTTTAATGAGCCATGCCCTTTCCTTTGAGCAAATCACCCGTCTCCTTTTCCTTGCCCCTTGGAATTTGCTCTCCAATCCTGTGGATCTCTTGCAGAGCGACTTTCATGATACCAGGAGGCTGTGGGGAAGGCAGAGAGAGAGCCCAATCCCTCCCTTCCCAGATTTGGGGGCATTTTGACTCATTTTTCTCCCCTATGCACACATTTCCCTCTGCTACATGGCTGCCTTTTACCATCATTTAGGTGTAGGTACTTGGAAAATTAATATTAACAAACTCTAGACCATGAACTCTGGTTATCTCTAGGGAGGGAAGCAGGGAGGATTAGGAAAAGGTGAAAAAACTGGTTTCGAGAATATTTCCAAAAATCCAGCTAGAGAGCATATTTCAGTCGCCAAGCCCATATTGTACTTTTAATCTGGGTTTATGAACTAGAACGTTAAGCCACTGTGGAGTCCATAAAATATCAAAAATAGATAAACAGAAGGTCAAGACAGTCACATGCTCCCATGTGGACAAAAATGACTCAACAAATGCACTTTCAAAGGCTCAGGGGTGCGGAGAGATAATTAGGCTTGCGAAATCTTTAAAAGTAAGAAAGAACATATTCTTGAAAACCAGACAGGGTTATTGTTAAGCGATACCATATGAACCCGCGTAGCTTTAAACTGCAAATACTGTCATCAGAAAACAGCGAGACCTGTGTCACTGAGACGACCGACTCAGCTTCCACTGTTAACAAAGGAATTTGAGTGACGTTGCTGGCAGTGCCAGCATCCTGTCGCACAGCAAAATAGCAACAAAACAGCCAACAATCTCCTGTTTTCTGTTTCTCTTGTAATAACGTCGGGAACATTTGGGCCTGTTTCAAACAATGAGGCACAACTTTAGCACAGAACGCCACGTATACACGGCACTTGTGCCACCGCCGGTTAGGACGAGTGCAAAATGGCCACCACATTCTAAGCCTCTGAGTACGTGCAGGCACACCCATTTCTTATTAGGCCTGTACCCACACAGCGTTGATTTACCTTCTAGATCCAACGCAGGGTGACAAGCCATTTTCAAATCAAAAACACGGACTCCTGATGTCTGTAGAACCCTTCCAACACTTCAGCTTTTATGTGTTTTTGCAAATTAAACAAAAAATCAAAACCATGTTTATTTAAATGCGCCATGTGGTTTATTAAATACATTGTCCTCCAAATAGTGTGCCTTTCTGTGAATGTGGGAGAATGTTTCATGACAATCAGAGATGCTGCCTTCTGAGAAGGGCACAGCAACGACTGTTACATTTTATTACTGGACCAAACTTTGTGGCTGATCCAGTTATAACTAGCTCCCTCCTGAAAACAATTTGATTTCCTTGCAGCCACAGGCAGTGTTTGGAAACACTTGAGGGAGCCTGTCACCTGCAATTTACATCATCTACCCTTGCCATAATGAAATCCCTCCTAAAAACTTCTTATTTCTGTGGCATTGCCTGCAAAAAAATGGAATATTTTATGGTTTTTGTTAAAAATAAATAAATAAAAAAGTTTGGGTGCTTGTGGCGTATGTTATGTGAGCATCCACATAGAATCATAGAATCATAGAATATCAGGGTTGGAAGGGACCCCAGAAGGTCATCTAGTCCAACCCCCTGCTCGAAGCAGGACCAATTCCCAGTTAAATCATCCCAGCCAGGGCTTTGTCAAGCCTGACCTTAAAGACCTCTAAGGAAGGAGATTCTACCACCTCCCTAGGTAACGCATTCCAGTGTTTCACCACGCTCTTAGTGAAAAAGTTTTTCCTAATATCCAATCTAAACCTCCCCCACTGCAACTTGAGACCATTACTCCTCGTTCTGTCATCTGCTACCATTGAGAACAGTCTAGAGCCATCCTCTTTGGAACCCGCTTTCAGGTAGTTGAAAGCAGCTATCAAATCCCCCCTCATTCTTCTCTTCTGCAGGCTAAACAATCCCAGCTCCCTCAGCCTCTCCTCATAAGTCATGTGTTCCAGACCCCTAATCATTTTTGTTGCCCTTCGCTGGACTCTCTCCAATTTATCCACATCCTTCTTGAAGTGTGGGGCCCAAAACTGGACACAGTACTCCAGATGAGGCCTCACCAATGTCGAATAGAGGGGAACGATCACGTCCCTCGATCTGCTCGCTATGCCCCTACTTATACATCCCAAAATGCCATTGGCCTTCTTGGCAACAAGGGCACACTGCTGACTCATATCCAGCTTCTCGTCCACTGTCACCCCTAGGTCCTTTTCCGCAGAACTGCTGCCTAGCCATTCGGTCCCTAGTCTGTAGCTGTGCATTGGGTTCTTCCGTCCTAAGTGCAGGACCCTGCACTTATCCTTATTGAACCTCATCAGATTTCTTTTGGCCCAATCCTCCAATTTGTCTAGGTCCCTCTGTATCCTATCCCTCCCCTCCAGCGTATCTACCACTCCTCCCAGTTTAGTATCATCCGCAAATTTGCTGAGAGTGCAATCCACACCATCCTCCAGATCATTTATGAAGATATTGAACAAAACCGGCCCCAGGACCGACCCTTGGGGCACTCCACTTGATACCGGCTGCCAACTAGACATGGAGCCATTGATCACTACCCGTTGAGCCCGACAATCTAGCCAGCTTTCTACCCACCTTATAGTGCATTCATCCAGCCCATACTTCCTTAACTTGCTGACAAGAATACTGTGGGAGACCGTGTCAAAAGCTTTGCTAAAGTCAAGAAACAATACATCCACTGCTTTCCCTTCATCCACAGAACCAGTAATCTCATCATAAAAGGCGATTAGATTAGTCAGGCATGACCTTCCCTTGGTGAATCCATGCTGGCTGTTCCTGATCACTTTCCTCTCATGTAAGTGCTTCAGGATTGATTCTTTGAGGACCTGCTCCATGATTTTTCCAGGGACTGAGGTGAGGCTGACTGGCCTGTAGTTCCCAGGATCCTCCTTCTTCCCTTTTTTAAAGATTGGCACTACATTAGCCTTTTTCCAGTCATCCGGGACTTCCCCCGTTTGCCATGAGTTTTCAAAGATAATGGCCAATGGCTCTGCAATCACAGCCGCCAATTCCTTCAGCACTCTCGGATGCAACTCGTCCGGCCCCATGGACTTGTGCACGTCCAGCTTTTCTAAATAGTCCCTAACCACCTCTATCTCCACAGAGGGCTGGCCATCTCTTCCCCATTTTGCGATGCCCAGCGCAGCAGTCTGGGAGCTGACCTTGTTAGTGAAAACAGAGGCAAAAAAAGCATTGAGTACATTAGCTTTTTCCACATCCTCTGTCACTAGGTTGCCTCCCTCATTCAGTAAGGGGCCCACACTTTCCTTGGCTTTCTTCTTGTTGCCAACATACCTGAAGAAACCCTTCTTGTTACTCTTGACATCTCTGGCTAGCTGCAGCTCCAGGTGCGATTTGGCCCTCCTGATATCATTCCTACATGCCCGAGCAATATTTTTATACTCTTCCCTGGTCATATGTCCAACCTTCCACTTCTTGTAAGCTTCTTTTTTATGTTTAAGATCCGCTAGGATTTCACCATTAAGCCAAGCTGGTCGCCTGCCATATTTACTATTCTTTCGACTCATTGGGATGGTTTGTCCCTGTAACCTCAACAGGGATTCCTTGAAATACAGCCAGCTCTCCTGGACTCCTTTCCCCTTCAAGTTAGTCCCCCAGGGGATCCTGGCCATCCGTTCCCTGAGGGAGTCGAAGTCTGCTTTCCTGAAGTCCAGGGTCCGTATCCTGCTGCTTACCTTTCTTCCCTGCGTCAGGATCCTGAACTCAACCAACTCATGGTCACTGCCTCCCAGATTCCCATCCACTTTTGCTTCCCCCACTAATTCTACCCGGTTTGTGAGCATGACCATGGTTGTGTAACCAGATACTCCTCACACACACACACACCCCTTTCTGGGGATGTTCTAGGCTCACATGTCTCCCAAGCTCACCTTTTAGACCCATGATCCTAGAACTGCCTCATCCTGATCAACCCCCAGAAAATGCACATGGAACCCCACTGACTTCAATGAGGCTCTGCATCGGTGCAGGGTTCCTCCGGGGCAGAGGCAACTGCAGGATCTGGGCCTTCCATTTTAAGCTCTTTGGGGTTAGGACCCATCTTCTGCTTGTGTTCTGGAAACCCCTAGCATATTTGTAAGAGCCATAAAATAAGAATAAAACAGTGAACAACCTTTCTGATTCAAACTTCTTCCTCACAATGGAAAACACTTTCGTCAGAACCACGGAGGGCCTTCCTGTAAAGTGTCTGTCTTCCTTCAATTTGATACTTAAAAGGACCATTTCAGCCTACATTCTTTTGATTGGGCCTTTTTGGACTGGGTTGAAAGTCCTTTCGGGCGGGGGGGGTGAAAGGGGAGTCTTTCCCTCAGCTCCCCTGAGCTATGGATCAGGCCCTTTGTTACTGTATATATGATTTTTGCTCTTAATGCATCTGAAAATGGAAACAGACTGGTATTTTCCTGGAAGAGTGAAACTGCAGCCTCTTGATGACTAGAACTGTATGAAGATTGCCACTATTTGTAGAACACCAAATGGGCACACAAGTTTCCTTTTCCTTCTAATTTTTCCACTTCTTTCCTTCTCCCTCCTCTCTCACTTTCCCATCACTCCCCCAGAAGAAACCATCCACAAAGCAGGTGCCGGTGTCCATCGCATACAGTATGCCATTGCTGAGGCAGGAGAAAGATTACACCAAGGTTTTTACCCCTTGCTATTAGACTGGTTTTGATACTCTCCATGAGCCAAATCCTCAGACCCAAGACAGGCCTCAAAGGCCCAAAATGCAGTGGAACTGGTGTGATTTTGATGCATAGGAGCAGAGAACCAACCCTTTCCATCCTTAGTGGACTGGAGAACACAGCTCTGTGGCAACCTTTGCAGCATGCCCACAGAGGGGTTAGTGAGACATGACTGGTTCACTGGCATATACTTCCCTCTCAATTCTCCATACAGTGTGTTGCCAGCACCCACAGAGGCTGCTACAGGCCATGAAATATAACTGTGGGCATAGCTGTTGAGCTGCTAAGCTATTCTGTGGCAAGCCTAGGTAGTCAGGCTTTGCACAGGCAAGAATTTACTCCTATAGTGGGTCCATAGCTAATGCTAACAATCAAATATGTTCATTGTAAAAGGAGGTCATTCAGATTCTGTTTTATAGTTCATGCCAGATGCTCTCCTACTTCTATTCGGTTCTAATATACTATTTAGCATTTAGGTTTAGGGTTAGAAAAGAGGGAAGCTGCACTGCTAAACATTACACTTTGCCTCCTTTCTTCAACATGACTCCCATTCTGGGGTTCAAATAAATACACAATTAAAAATGGATATTCAGTGAAGCAACTTCAATGTGCCAGCTGAGGATCTGCCCCTAAACAGGGCTACCTGTTGCCTGGTAGACATAGCCCATTGTAAGGAACTGGTCCACAAGAGCACTGAGAGCTCCTCACTGGCTCTGGAGTTGGGGCAAGGAGAGTGCGTAATTTGCAACAGACTTTAAAGGATGCAGCATATTCCTTCCCCTACACACCCAGGGAGATCGTCCGGCCAGATCACAGAGTGGAGTCATTTTGCCTACTCTCTGCCCCTACCTACTCACTTCTGTGGAGCAATTTGGCAGCAACCCTGGTGCTTCCCACCACTCCTGCATGGCTGTGTACAAACCAGCCGTCATCTAGCCCCTAGATATGTGTGTATCAGCAGACACATTTTCTGTGTTTTGATGTCTAAATAAATTCGCTCACTCAGGGCTCAACACACCTCACCTTACTCAGCTACAAGATCAAGCTCTTCAAACTTTTTTTATTAAAAAAGTCTAAGTCATTATTTTAAAAAGAAATGTAGAGGTGTGTAGAGGTGTAACAAAAAATGGAACAAGTTCTTATTAACCAGCCAGTGGATTCTTTTAAGGTTTTGCAATGAACACAAGTAATTCACTTTGGGGCTGTTTTATACAATAGACCCTTTCAGCTGCATTAAAAAATTCTCTGATGATCTGGAACCTCCTTTGAATATACTTTTGTTTAGTCAAGTCTGAATGTTACCAACCCCTATAACCCACAATAAAATAGTTCCAGGTACACTTACCCTAATTATACACAAAGTATCGTAAATCAACAGATTAAAACTGATCCATTAGTGGCCACTAGGACTTAATATTTCTGATCTGTCATAATAAGCTGGCTGTGCTTTTAGCTCAGTACAGAAGAATCCAAATGCCACAATCTTTTATGAAAGATTAACGGAACATTGTGTATCACATCCTAACATTATTAAGCAACAATCTGGTCGACTAAAAGAAACCAACCATTATAAAAATAATATGTGTAAGAAATCCATTTTTAAAATAAAGATCAGACAGTAACTGAATGTGACTTATTTGTTCTGAGTTGATGACTGAGCAATGAAAAATTTGGGGTCAGACTATGCAGTATGTATTAAAAATTCCTAACTATTACAATGCTCATGATCCTGCAGAGATTTATGCATAACTTTAAAACACTCAAGTAATCCCATCGACTAAAATGGAGCTACTCATGTGTTTAAAATCATGCATGTGATTAGATGTTTGCACGATTGGGGCCAAAGAATTCCAGAATGTGTTAAGACATATTTTGAACAAAATTAACATGAGAGGAGCGATCTGTATGTTCAGTACCTTGCACAAGTGCACCCCTATCCCTAACTGAGGTTTTTAAATGCTACTGCCAAACAAATAATTTCTGGATTATGAATAATCACCACACTGGTATTCATTAGTAAGCATTCTACACAATTGGGGATTCCAACTTGGATTATACTTTTAAAATCATATTTAAAATAATATGCATCATCATATTATTGTACACTAGCCCATGAGTATGTTAATAATTTCTAGTCTTTATCCCTGTGTAGACAAGAACAATGGCCCAAATTCATCCCCCATGTAACTCCAGTGAAGTCAAAGGTGTTACACCAAGGACAATGTGGGGAGAGTATCTCAGCTTAGTGTAAAGGTGCGCGGGTGGGGTGGGGGGAACCCTGCAAACCCAAAAGGAAGGCATTTCTTTTATCTTTACACTTAGTGTAAGGGGACTGTTGCCCCCTTACTAACATTCAGTGGGGGTGTCATAAATATAAAGGGAAGGGTAAACACCTTTAAAATCCCTCCTGGCCAGAGGAAAAACCCTTTCACCTGTAAAGGGTTAAGAAGCTAGGATAATCTCGCTGGCACCTGACCAAAATGACCAATGAGGAGACAAGATACTTTCAAAGCTGGAGGGAGGGGAAAACAAAGGTTCTCTCTGTCTGGGTGATGCTTTTGCCGGGAACAGAAAAGGAATGGAGTCTTAGAACTTAGTAAGTAATCAAGCTAGATAGGCATTAGATTCTGTTTTGTTTAAATGGCTGATAAAATAAGCTGTGTTGAATGGAATGTATATTCCTGTTTTTGTGTCTTTTTGTAACTTAAGGTTTTGCCTAGAGGGATTCTCTATGTTTTGAATCTGATTGCCCTGTAAGGTATTTACCATCCTGATTTTACAGAGGTGATTCTTTTACTTTTTTTCTTCAATTAAAATTCTTCTTTTAAGAACCTGATTGCTTTTTCATTGTTCTTAAGATCCAAGGGTTTGGGTCTGTGTTCACCTATGCAAATTGGTGAGGATTTTTAATCAAGCCTTCCCCAGGAAAGGAGGTGTAGGGTTTGGGAGGATTTTGGGGGGAAAGATGTTTCCAAGCGGGCTCTTTCCCAGTTATATATTTGTTAGACGCTTGGTGGTGGCAGCAATAAAGTCCAAGGACAAAAGGTAAAATAGTTTGTACCTTGGGGACCTAAGCTAGTAAAAATAAGCTTAGGGAGTTTTCATGCAGATCCCCACATCCATACCCTAGAGTTCAGAGTGGGGAAGGAACCTTGACAGGGGGTGTTTTGGTTGGCTAGCTCCCAGTACTAAAAGGGGAAGGGTCTATGGGAAACCAGGACCCTGAGACTGATAGTCCCCAGGAACAATGGGGAGTGGCCAATGCTCCAGGTCAGCCTGAATGACAGGGTGGGCAGGCTAATCAGAGAGTCAGGAGGCCAGGGAGGTCCTGTCCTCCGTGTGAGCTGGATTTGCCTGGGTCAGACAGAGTGGGGCCGAGCTAAGGAGAAAGCAGGGGCCCAAGCTAAGCTGGGGAGCAGAGCTGTGCCAGATCTAGAAGGACCAGAAAAGCAGCCCAGAGAAAGCAGACCCTGTCCTGGGATCAGAGCTGCAGCCCCAAAGCCAGTGCAGCAACCAGAGCCAGAGGGGCCAGAGAAGCAGCCCAGGGAGCTGGAGGCAGAGCAGCAGCAGCCATGCAGAGACAGAGTGGTGGAGCTGGGGCTGGAGCAGTCCGGAGCTGAGTGTGGTAAGCAGCTGGGGAGAGCGAGGGGGGACCCTGGGCAGCAGGCCCAGCACAGGGAGATGCCTCAGCCAAGAGCCTCTGCAGGCCAGGCTTGGATCATAACCCCGACAGGGCAGGGGCGACACTGGGAAGAAGGGTCCTACCACTTACAGCCTGAGAGCGTGTGGCCACAACCAGAGCAAGTGTCCAACCCACAGCATCCCTACAGCACTGCCAGGGCCTGAGAAGAAGGCCTGGGACTTACAAGGAACAGACTGTGAACTGCCCTGACATTCCAGAGACACTGTTTGTGATGTTCCCTGCCACAGAGCGGGGTGACGTGTTTCCTTTAACCTTGCCCATTTTTCCTTATTCTTTTTAAAACTAATTGTTGATTAAATAACTTGCATTTGCTTTAAATTGTATGTAATGGTCAGTGGGTCAGAGAAGTGCCCAGTGCAGAGAGAGTACCCCGGAGTGGGGACACCTTTGCCCCTGTCCTAGGTGACCACAGCAGGGTTGGGGGTCGAGCCCCCCAGGAATCCTGGGCCCAGCCTTGTTGGGATTACGAGGACTCTGCCAGACAGGAGAGTGGAAGGGGAGTCCTCAAGGGCAGGGAAGCCACTGGGTAAAGGAAGTGGGAGCGAGGACTGAGATCCTTTTGCTAGCCCACTTCACCGGGGTAGTACAGAAGCCAGGAAAGTTCCCCACAATAGCAGGACTATTCCCCCGCTTACATTAGCATGTGCTTCATTTAAAATATTAACTAGTGTCTTTAAATTCAAAGATTTGTTTGGCTTTGTTCAGTTCATAAAGCCAGACACAATTTCAGGAGTCTCTCTGCCTCCTTACCATACACACTGGTTGGAGGAGATGTTGCAACAAAGTCCTTCTGTCTGTCCAAATTGCAAGTTAGCAATCCCAAGGAACATACTGAGAGATGGTAGCAGATAACCCCAGTGTCCTGGCCAACATTCCATCTCCATAAAACAGGCTCTAATGTTTCAGGTACCAGATACAGCTGAATATATATAGTGAGCTCCATGGTTGCTGCCCGGCTGCAGCTTTGGCAGCATTTACCTCATTGCTTTCTAAACTTATAGAAGGTGCTCCAAAGATGGAAGACACATCCAAACACACAGATCTATTCTGTTGCACTGTACATTTACATGCAAGAGGTGAGATCCACGTAGGTACTTGGGTGCCTTAACCCCAGATTTAGGTCCTGAAGCCCCAATTTTAGGTGCCACTGAGATCCATAAAGCTCTGACTGAAACCTGCAGGTTTCTGCACTTAGCATTTACGTTTCTGCCTTGGGGCACGTCTGCTATTGCAGCACTCTAGATGCCTATCTCCTGCCTGAGCCCCAGAGTGATTCACGAACCAGAGGAAGACAGCTGTTTGTGTCCACCAAAGCTGAATGCAGGGATTGAGCTGGTAGGCGTGCTGAGAGGCCACATACTGGACTGGGTCCCACTCAGAATCTGCCCCGTGGAGGAGGAGATGGTGCCACCATCTACCTTACAACTTTTAGCCCAGTGGTTAGAGCACTCACCTGGAACATAGAAGATTCAAGTTCAAATCCCCTCCCCACACCAGACAATAAAAAGGAGTTGAATGGGGGTCTCCCACTTCTCAGGAGAGTGCTCTAACCACTGAGCTAGGGGATAGTCTGATGGGGACTTCCCTCAGTCTCTCCTGTTGAAGTTGTTGTAACAAAAGCACGACTGGAGCAGGGGAGTGGACCCTGGCTCTACCTACCTCGTGCGTGGGTGCTCTCACCATTGGATTACAAAGTTATTTTCTCTCCGTCAGGCCACATGACTATCCACAGTGGAACAGTCATTGGGCCATAGAGAGAGAGAGAGAATGTCTCCAATGTCCAGTGAGAGGCAGGAGACCCATACTGTAGTCCTCCTGCCCCAATCACTTTTTCATTATTTATCCACAGTGGAACAGCTTCAACAGGAGAGACTGAGGGAGCCCCCACATCAGAATATCGCCTAGCTCAGTAGTACCAGCACCCTCCAGGGAGGTGGGAGACCCCTGTTCAAATCCTTTTTCCCACTGAGGCAGGGATTGAACCTGGGTCTCCCACACCCCAGGTAAATGCTCCAACCAATGGGCTAAAAATCATAAGGTGGGTAGCACCTCCTCCTCTGGCTGTTTTGTGTGGACCAAGGCAGGCGCCTAACTCACTCCCCCCAAGAAAAGCCTTAGGCACTTAAGCCATCTGACTCCAGGTGGTGGGCTACCTTTCATAAATCACGAAGCAGAGATAGACACCTGACTGCAGCCTCGACAGAAGCACTTCTCTCCCCGAGAGGAGCAGGGATTAGTTCACACCCCTCTCAACAGCATCTCTCATTGGCTATCTTAAGTGACTCCCCACCTAGCTTGCTGCCTTTATGGATCACACTGGAAGGTGTCCATCTCTGCATTCACTGCATAGGTGACCTAGACACAAAGCTCAGCTTTGTGCATTGCCGGGATTTCATAACTGCCGTGACACTAGTGTTGCAATGCCTAAGACCCTTTGTGGATCCCACCCAAGATGCTTGGCTCAACATTTATTCCACATTGACTATGTCTATTAAACTGAATGTATTGGCTGTGATTTTCCTCCCTTCCTTGCTGTAGATTTCATGGTACTTTATATTTTTCTGGTGCGCTGGACACCCCTGGAGCTAACTTCTAGTCTCATCTATACTTCTGAAATCCCAGCTAAGTCAAGAGAATTGCACAGATGGAAGAGACAGCAGAATTTGGCCCTAAGTTGAGTTCACTAAGAAAAAATAGGGAGCGAGAGAAGGCCTTCGAAAACAGTATTATCCACAATATTTACCCCACCTAAACATGCTTTTGAGGTTTATTTCAACACTAAAAACAAATCTCATTTTACTATAAAACAAGGGAAAATGTAGCTCAGTGTTTGAAGGCAGGTATAAGACTAGCAACAGCAGCATTAATCAAAATAGGTCAGTTTTCATTGCGATCTTTGAGGATTCAATCACATGAGTATAAAAATATTGCTCGGGCATGTAGTAATGAAATTAGGAGGGCCAAATCGCACCTGGAGCTGCAGCTAGCGAGAGATGTTAAGAGTAACAAGAAGGGTTTCTTCAGGTATGTTGGCAACAAGAAGAAAGCCAAGGAAAGTGTGGGCCCCTTAATGAATGAGGGAGGCAACCTAGTGACAGAGGATGTGGAAAAAGCTAATGTACTCAATACTTTTTTTGCCTCTGTCTTCACGAACAAGGTCAGCTCCCAGACTGCTGCGCTGGGCATCACAACATGGGGCATAGATGGCCAGCCCTCTGTGGAGAAAGAGGTGGTTAGGGACTATTTAGAAAAGCTGGACGTGCACAAATCCATGGGGCCGGACGAGCTGCATCCGAGAGTGCTAAAGGAACTGGCGGCTGTGATTGCAGAGCCATTGGCCATTATCTTTGAAAACTCGTGGCGAACGGGGGAAGTCCCGGATGACTGGAAAAAGGCTAATGTAGTGCCAATCTTTAAAAAAGGGAAGAAGGAGGATCCTGGGAACTACAGGCCAGTCAGCCTCACCTCAGTCCCCGGAAAAATCATGGAGCAGGTCCTCAAAGAATCAATCCTGAAGCACTTACATGAGAGGAAAGTGATCAGGAACAGTCAGCATGGATTCACCAAGGGAAGGTCATGCCTGACTAATCTAATTGCCTTCTATGATGAGATTACTGGTTCTGTGGATGAAGGGAAAGCAGTGGATGTATTGTTTCTTGACTTTAGCAAAGCTTTTGACATGGTCTCCCACAGTATTCTTGGCAGCAAGTTAAAGAAGTATGGGCTGGATGATTGCACTATAAGGTGGGTAGAAAGTTGGCTAGATTGTCGGGCTCAACGGATTGTGATCAATGGCTCCATGTCTAGTTGGCAGCCGGTGTCAAGTGGAGTGCCCCAGGGGTCGGTCCTGGGGCCGGTTTTGTTCAATATCTTCATAAATGATCTGGAGGATGGTGTGGATTGCACTCTCAGCAAATTTGCGGATGATACTAAACTGGGAGGAGTGGTAGATATGCTGGAGGGCAGGGATAGGATACAGAGGGACCTAGACAAATTGGAGGATTGGGCCAAAAGAAATCTGATGAGGTTCAATAAGGATAAGTGCAGGGTCCTGCACTTAGGACGGAAGAACCCAATGCACAGCTACAGACTAGGGACCGAATGGCTAGGCAGCAGTTCTGCGGAAAAGGACCTAGGGGTGACAGTGGACGAGAAGCTGGATATGAGTCAGCAGTGTGCCCTTGTTGCCAAGAAGGCCAATGGCATTTTGGGATGTATAAGTAGGGGCATAGCGAGCAGATCGAGGGACGTGATCGTTCCCCTCTATTCGACATTGGTGAGGCCTCATCTGGAGTACTGTGTCCAGTTTTGGGCCCCACACTACAAGAAGGATGTGGATAAATTGGAGAGAGTCCAGCGAAGGGCAACAAAAATGATTAGGGGTCTGGAACACATGACTTATGAGGAGAGGCTGAGGGAACTGGGATTGTTTAGTCTGCGGAAGAGAAGAATGAGGGGGGATTTGATAGCTGCTTTTAACTACCTGAGAGGTGGTTCCAGAGAGGATGGTTCTAGACTATTCTCAGTGGTGGAAGAGGACAGGACAGGGAGTAATGGTCTCAAGTTGCAGTGGGGGAGGTTTAGGTCGGATATTAGGAAAAACTTTTTCACTAGGAGGGTGGTGAAACACTGGAATGCGTTGCCTAGGGAGGTGGTGGAATCTCCTTTCTTAGAAGTTTTTAAGGTCAGGCTTGACAAAGCCCTGGCTGGGATGATTTAATTGGGGATGGGTTCTGCTTTTGAGCAGGGGGTTGGACTAGATGACCTACTGAGGTCCCTTCCAATCCTGATATTCTATGATTCTATGATTCTATGACTAGTCCAGCGATAATGATGGAAGGCACTTCTCCCAGTCCCCACACATGGCAATGGCTGTTCATCCCCGTACAGTAATGAAACATGCTCCGGAGATTGGACGAGCTGAGAGCTTCTCCTTTTCACGATCTTGGGACAACAACATGCTAATAAGGCAGAGTATCAATAGTACCTATTTAAAGAGAACACAGCAACTTCTCCCCAGTAATTGGCTAATGGTATACATTTACACTGCTCCTTTATACCCACCCGCAATGCAACTTGGAAAGTGACTGGAGATTTCAAAAAGGATAAAAGTAAAACTAGTGTTTTTCTATGTTTTTATGGACAGCCAGTAAATGCAAAATGTTTTTTTTTAGTCCTGTTCTAAGTCATGAAGACAAGTTCTCACCTCAGGGCCAGATTCCAACTTCTGGCCAGTGTAAACCCAGAATAACGCCATGGATTTCAAAATGATCATTTTTTCCATCAGTGAAACTACTACAGATTTACACCAGAATGACTGAGATCAGACTTGAGAACAAAATATTAAAATTAGAGGGCCAGTGTGGTGTCATTTATTTATTTTTCACATGCTGGTACTAAACCTCAAAACTGATTCTTTGTCTTCATGTTTTACGCTAAATATACAGTCTGGGCCAAATCCTAGACAAAATTCCAATTAACAACAATGGGAATTTTACCTGAATGTAAAGTAAAATTTTGACTTCTATCTTTAAACCTTCTGCAGAAAAAAGATGAGTAGATTGTACCCAGAATTGTCATTATGGCTATGAAGTCCCTGTGACTGAAAAAATCTTAGGAACGTGACCTGATCAAGCAAAGTTGGACAAGAAACAATTATGACCACTTTAAAAAAATCTACAGATGTTCAGTCATGCTTCAATGAACTATACACCATTGCCACAACCTGTTAAAAATAATTTCCAACAACTAAACCAAGCCAGAGCTTGCTTTTGAACAATGACACTTTGTATTTCATATCTTTGAAGGAACGTGATGTTTTGTATAGTATTAATGAGCGGGTCAAATATTTTGATCTTTGTTTTAATTTCAGATTCCTTTTCTCAGTGACCCAGCAATAAATGTGTTGTTCTAATTTCAAATTTGTTTCCGTAGTCACGTAAAATGTCACTCTTGGAGATGATGTGCAATACAAATGTGAAAGAGTTCAAGGTTACTTAATGTGTTTTCAATTTCCTCCTATTCAGTGATGATTGTTATATTTTAAAGGTATATAAAGAAATTTTAATATATTATCAAAAGTTAATCCTTGGTAGGACGACCTTTGAATCTTACATTATTTCCCGGAACTACATTTCTTATTGAGATGACTCCTCCAGTGCTCACCTAGTAGTGCAGAGGGGGAAGCATTTTACATTATGCTGACAATCATTACTGAATTCTGTTTTCCGGCAGGGATCATACATTATTTCTTCCACCCAAATCTCTGTCTGCACAAATAAATTATAGGAAAAGAATTTACTTCTCCTGATGACCAGGACAGTTCCAGAAATAAAGCTACATTCATCTATGTGAAAGACTAGAGAAAAGAACATATTCACGGAGTGATCTGTCTACTGAAAATTATCCAGCTGTTAATTTACTTGGAAGTTTTCTGACAACTTTTGAGCCATCTCTTATTTTGTCTGAGAAAGTCAAAATTTTAACACCAGATTCCATCTGCTGGCCCTGGGTGAGGGCATAAAGAGGGGCAGAGGAGTCCAGGACCTATCCCCTAATGGTAGCCAGGGGCAGCCAAAATCCCAGTGCCTGAGAAAAAGTTGTAGGGGAGTTTTATGCCATCTGCAATGCTACCAAATCCAGTGGAGATGGGCAGGGTGGCACGTATGCTTGGTTTACTCCCACCTCCACTGGCTGCAATCTGAGTCTGAGATGGACGAGAATACATGTTGCACCTCCAAAAAGGAAAATGCAAGAACTGCTCAACACTGCCCCCAAAAGCATTCTGACGGTGCTCTTCATAGGCCACTGTCCTTGTGCATTCACCATAGCATGGCTGTAAATTCAAAAGCCCCATTATATCCCTAACTTTTCCCTTTCTAGTAGGTCACATAAGGTCCTTATGTTGTTCCTTCATTTTAAAACTGAAAAATAAAATTGTGATCCACTTCTGGAGGATTCACCCACAGTGACATGCACAATGCTAGCTATTCCCCCCTCTCTAAGCCAAAGTAATTCCTACTGATGCCAATGGTGAATTCTGCTTATGCTGGTAGAGAACTTTAAACCACATAATTCACATCTTGATACAGCTCTGGGTAATAAGCAAGCTGATTATTATTTGTTTAGCACTGACAATGCTTGGCACTGCTATGTTTGCAAATTACAGTACCCGCCCTGAAGAGCTCACAGTCTTGCAGGCATAAATCATGTATCATCGCTGCGTGATATATGATAAAGGTCAATTAAGAGATTTAGTTTACACAGAATTATATGTATTAAAGGCTTTTTGTAATGTTCGGTTCTCTTTTCTGTGTTACATACATAACAGGTTGAATAATATTTCATACACCACAATTGTAGTGAACTTTTAGCACAATATGTAAAATGTCTCAGTAGAAACTAAAAGGGCAGTTTGTTTCATTAACAGTCCATATTCATAAATCACTATATCGTATGTCTCCTGATTGTTGTTTGACTTTCCATATCAAACAGGATGATAATGTACATCCACAAAGTCTTAAGATAGGTGTACAATTTTGTGGAGGGGACAGGGACTGGAGAAATAATTATTTTTGGGTACAGCCAGAAGAGAGGATAAATTTGATTTCAGTGCTTGATCCAAAGTGCAATTTCACTTTAAGTCAGTGGTTAATGAGGGATCTCACAGGTTGCCTTAAATTTCTTAGAATTTCACATCTGGAACACAAAGCAAACTTTCTAGTAAGTTTCATGGAGGTCTAAAAGACCCTGGGCAATTTTAGTTAAGTACCATCTAGCAGCACTTGCACACACAAAGGTCCATACGTCTTTTTAAGGAACCAGTTCTACAAGGTCCTGTAAACCTCTTGTGAGATGCTCAAAGCCCCAAACTCCAATTTCAGTTGAGTAAGTTCTCAGCTGTTTTCAGAACCTGACCCTTAAGCCCTAGTCCTGCATCACTGACATCAACGGCAGTTTTGTCACTAGCTTCAATAAGCACAAGAACAACCCCTTAATTAGTGGTGAAATAACAGTTTTAGAGAGTTTGTCGTCTTCCTGCCTCCCTGCTGACAAGCTTTGGATCTCCACAGAAGTAATGCAATGAGAGGGTCTCTGCTGCTGTGGCTCACGGGGACTGTTTTTAAGGTGAAAACATGATAAATTGCTTCCCACATTTATAAATAATATATGAGCAATTAAGTCACTTTTCATGAGGCTTCATTAAATATTCATCCATTTTTATTTTCATAAATTTTACAATTTACAAGTTGTTGTCGTCTTCACTTTATGTTAACAAGGAGTGGAGAGCCAAAACGGTCAGGTTTGGATTCAGATAAATTATGGTCAGCTTTCTCAAAACAAAGCAACTTTACACCAATAGGCTCAAATACTACAATTTTCTTTTCCGCTGTTTCTTAAAGGGAGGAAATGAAAGAGCCAACTCTCTGAGGCAAGTATTTCTGGGGGTAATTAGGTAATCAAGGACCAATGTCTTTCCTAATGTCCATTGTTTATGGTATCTACCTAGATACACATAACAGCCTTCATCGCTCTAGCGTCTGAGTGCTTCCCAAACAATTAAAAACAAGTCAAACTCTTTCCTTCCTCAGCTGTAGAAGTAAACATGAATAGGTAGAGGAGAGCGAGAGTGTGAGAGACATGATTTGGCATTTAGTTCTGAACACTAAGATTTTTGGTTTGGTCTCTTGCAGGAATGAGGTCTATAGCATAGGATCTCAAGGTCCTATTCCCATGGAAGTTCTGTCTTCCACAATCAAATCTTCCCATATCACCCAAGATTTTCACAGGTCCAGTGCACTGTAGGGAAGTCATGAAGAGCTCTCTTCAGTAATTAGGACTAATCACCATGGCTGAGTGTACTAGGACAGAGATCTTGAATGGGATTTTCTAATCAAAAAGGTACTGGTCCAGCAAATGGAGGACCACTGTGAGGTTTTCACTGTGCTTCAGAGCAGCCAGGCTACTGTGTTTTATACTGTCTGGAGCTTTTTCTTCCTAGCTATAAATGATGACATCAGTTTTCTTCTAACAAGAAGATAGGGAGACACCAAACAGATGTGTGAACAGGGACAGAGGTGAGAGAGGAAGGTGAGCAGGTGAAGGTGGCTATAGAGAGAAGGATATCACAAAACCCTCAGAAAGGGGAAGGAAGCATGGGAGGTTGAGGTGCTATGGCCTGCGATGTGCAGGAAGTCAGACTAGATGATCATGATGGTCCCTTCTGGCCTCAAAGCCTCTGAGTGTTTCCATAGGGTTTAAGAATGCTGGTTTGGTTGATACCATCGGAAAATTGAATGTAAAGCTGTAGTTCACATAATATGGTCCAGGGACCACCAGTGGTTCATGAAGCACAGTGATACGCTGAGAACAAAATAGCGCAGGACTGAGTTGCTAGAAGAAAGGATAGGCCGACGAGATATCTTTCTTAGGAAGCGGTCTGGAGAGAAAAAATGTGGAAGGAAGCCTTGATCTAACTTGCACAGTATCAGACATGGCTGTTCAAAAACAGGAGTTAGTTTTTACTGAAATGTTGACTTTGTTTGCCATTCAAAATTTTGATGAATTTTTTTTTAAATCAAGATTGCAAATTTTGAGAACTTTTGACCAACTTTAGTACCAAAAAAAATGAGAGAGGTCCATGGGAATCAGAGGCTGGTAAGGAGGGAGGTGAAAATGCAGGGATCTGTGTGGGGATATATATTGTGACAGGGTCGGGCCAAATGACTACAGGAGAGTAAAAGAAGGCAGATACATTAGCCCCAGGTTAAATAGGTCCCTTTTCCCTGGGTAAGGTAACAGGGAAGATTCCAGAACAATCAGGAACCTTCTAGAGACAATTAAGACAGACAGGCTGATTAGAACACCTGCAGGCAATCAAGAAGCTGCTAGAATCAATTAAGGCAGGCTAATCAGGGCCCATGGGTTTAAAAAGGAGCTCACTTCAGCTTGTGGTGCGCATGTGAGGAGCTGGGAGCAAGAGGCACTAGGAGCTTAGAGTGAGAACGCGGATTGTTGGAGGACTGAGGAGTACAAGCATTATCAGACACCAGGAGGAAGGTCCTATGGTGAGGATAAAGAAGGTGTTGGGAGGAGGCCATGGGGAAGTAGCCCAGGGAGCTGTAGCTGTCGCACTGCTGTTCCAGGAGGCACTCTAGACAGCTGCATTCCACAGGGCCCTGGGCTGGAACCTGGAGTAGAGGGTGGTCCCGGGTTCCCCCCGAAACCTCCCAACTCTTGGTCAGACACAGGAGGACTTGACCTGGACTGCGGGTTCATGAAAACGGCCAAACTGAGGGCTACCGTGAAGCTCCAAAGTGAGCAAATCCGCCAATAAACACAAGAGCCACCAAGGTAGAGGAGTAACTTTGTCACAATATGCACAGGAGGAGGAGGAGGAAGGGAGGAGCAGGGAGGATAGGAACCAAGTTAAACGAGGAGAAGGAGGGGTGCAGAAGGTTCTATAACAATTAGAGCACACTCCCATCCAGAACCTGGAATTGAATCCTGAGTCTCTACAATCATCTGTTGCTAGCAAATAGCTATGAAATCCACTAGCAAAATGTTTGGCTCATTTCTTTGTAGTCCACAGAGAGGATCATAGCCTACTACTGCTACCAGTTGTTCAATTAGCTCAAGTAGAAGAAGATTACTATAGATGCAATGGTCCAAATCCTGCTGATGGCTTACGTTGGGGGTCAATATGGTTCCACATGATAGAAATTTTGGAGGGTGTGGGGGTTCAGTTAAAAAAAATCTTAGGAAATTACATTTTTAAGAGAATGTTACGGTTGCAAAATCAAGTACTCGAAATGCAAGAATTATGGTTGCCCATGCAACCTTCATTTAGCCCCCCCTGTGCATATGCATCATGATACAGTCTGTAGTTACATGATCGTATAGTATTTTTTTTCCAGGAGACTCTCTCTCATTCAGTGCAGAGGAAATGAATCAGGGCTGTGTAGTGAAGGAAGCTGTTGGCTGAATCTTTGCATCATTTGTTGGAGAAGTTGGAAGGTATGTAAGAGAATGCCCTCCGCACACCCTTCACAGCAAAACCTGATCAGCTCTGCAGCCCCAATGAGACAACTGCCACAGGTGAGAATCAGGAGCTCTTTTAACTTCAAGAGGCTAAATAGCTCATAATGTTGCTTTCAAAAAATGGCAGCTTTTTCTCCTGAAGAAACATTTCCTCACACATTAAGTTTTTCCATGGTATTTTTGGTTAATGAATTCCTATTGTTTCATTGTCAATTATTTATTCATTAAAACAAGGCTTGGGTGTAATGCAGAACAAACAAGCCCGCAGAGGCTGGTACATAATTTGGTGGCACAAGTAATGTGGCTGGAATAGGACTGCGCCTGGATTGTCAGATCCATTAGCCGTAAAGTAGACTTGACTGCTTGGCAAAGGGGAGGGTTGAGATCTCAGGTAACTAATGCAAATGGACTCTGCAGTGATCTCTCAGACAGTCAACTGCTGTGATACGCTGCTAACACTGTTTTTCGTTACAAGTGAAACTAGGGTGACCAGATGTCCTGATTTTATAGGCCAGTCCCGATATTTGGGCCTATTTCTTATATAGGCTCCTATTACCCCCTACCACCTGTCCCGATTTTTCACACTTGCTGTCTGATCACCTTAAGTGAAACTGTGGAGACTCACAGAAGAGACCTGGACTTAACAGGAAGTTCTGTTCCTCCGTGATAGAGAGCCTGATAGCAGCAACCCATCAAACAATGGCAACTTGCATCAAGTATATTATCTGGGTCTAATTTGGCACTGATTCGCACCCTGTGATTCCTCTTACATCAGCACAGAATTTGGTCCTGTATCTGGAGAGTTGCAAGGTTGATTAGATACAATGTGGTGTATACACGCATGTATTATTCTTATTATGGTAGCATCTAGAAACTCAGCAGAGACTGGGGCCCCGTTGTGCTAGGGAGCGTGCATACAGATAGTCCCCTGCCCTGAAGACTTTACATTCTAATAAGCAAGACAGAGGATGGGAGAAATAAATGAGCCACGGAAATTAAATGACTTGTCCAAAGTCTGAAAGCTCAGGTGCAAATTGAACTCAGATCTCAAGTGCCTTAATCACACGGCCACTATTCCTTCATTCTTAGACATGGGTCTGGAATATGATTGTATAAATATGTTTGTGGAAAACAGCTAAGAGAACTTGGCATCACACTAATGGGATTTTTATTAATGAATATTTCTTCGGTAACTGTGATCAAATCATCACATTCTCTTTTGTTTCCTGTTATGAAATGAAAATGAAAAATATGCCCCTCTAAAAAAAATAAAGAATCTCAAACAGTCCTTTTTTTTTTCCATAAAGAGAACAATATGCTTAATACAGAATAAGCCACATTTTATGAAAAGAGGTCATTGCAGAAGGGAGGGTGGGGAGGGAATCACAATGGAAAAGAAAAAATATGTAGCACACTGAGAAATTATGATTTTTTTTCTTATGGAAAATATTTTCATGTTTATTTTATGCCTAACACAAATGTAAATATTTTAAACAAACAAAAACTCACCAGGGGTAACAATAGAGTATTATTCTATTTTTCTGATGTTGAATAAAAACTGCCAGGACAGTGCATGTATCTTTTTTAAACATTCTGTTTCAAAAAGCAGGATGCAAGGGATGTTGCATCTTTAATTTTTCTGTTAATTATGGATTGAGCATTGTTGTGAATCTTGTCCTCAAAACCCAGCTCAGAAAATAAGAGCAGATGCTCATACCCAGGTTTGGCTCATGAGGGAATTGAACAGAACATATTGGTTTATAATTAATGTAATTTGTTGGATTATCTTTTGTGAAGGAGCTAAGGTAAACAACCTTGCAGCATTGTAGTAAAATTCTTCAGAGCTCTGAGCCTCTGTACTTGATGGAGGATGACAAACAAAAAAATTATCCTTCCTGCTGGATATCAGGGAGATTTTGAAATGTCTGTCACATTCAAACATATTTTAATTAACTCAAAGGAAAGAATTAGGCTACCAACCCTAAAGCGATAGACCTTAAATTGGAGCTAATGATTCCCCAATTGACTACTCTGAGTCACAGAATTCTCTTTTCTAGTTTGGTTTAATTTTGCAATGGGGCAAGGATGGGGGAGCAGCACAAATTCCTGCCATAGAAATCATAAAATTCTGGCTGAGACAAGATGTATGGATCCAGAAGGTTTGGCCCTGAGAAGTCTGAGATTCCTATTTAGCTACAAGATACACAGGTGATCATGGCGTTAAATGTCAGCTTTTAAAATTCTGTTTCATAAATGTATGGACTAGCATTTTTATAGACACTTGTGTCCAAGGATCTCCAAGTCTTTAATGACCATTAGTGGATTAAGTGTCACAACATCCATGTGGAGCCAAACACAAACATTCTTGTTTTTATTATCCCCATTTTACAGAATGGGGAAACTGAGGCACAAAGGTTCAGTTACTTGTCCCAGATCAGTGACAGAGCAGAAATGGACACCCAGAAATCTGGGCTTCCAGGGTAACCATTGGCTCTATTTCTCTTTATTTTATAAAGAAGAAATCCACAGGCACTGGGGTAGGGAAACCCTCTGTCTGTTTTGACTTGCTCTTTTCAGTCTTCCATGTAGCAATACTTTTATTTTACCTTTTAATCTAAAATTTAATGACTACATGTATTCTGAGAGTGGAGGTGGCAGGGTCAATTCTTTATCCATCCATCTCACAAAAACTGGGTTAGAGTTTAGTGTCTCACCCTGCTCTCCCGTAGAGGTTGTCTATAGACTACCACCTCCATGGCACAATGTGAGTCTCTGCTCAGGAACTGCTACAGGGGAGGAATTGCAGGTCAGCTCCGAGGACACTTGTCAGAGCTGTGGCAACAAATTTGCACAGAATCATCACGTCACGCTTGGCTCTAAACCTGCATGCTACATAGCCAAGGCTTTGGCTTCTGCCTTCAAAGACTGGAACTAATGTCTGCTTACAGGTCTCAAATTGGACATGATCGTTCTCTTTACTCCATAAGCTGCACAGCTATCAAGTTACTTTAAGGTTTTGTCTCGTGCAAAAGTACCAACTGGGGGTGGGCGGGGAGGAAAGGGAAGGGGAATAGGGAGCCTCTTTCTCAGCTCCAGCATCCCCACACAGAAATTGGAGAGAATGCTGCTGCTAGCATTCCCTGAATGCAAAGACGGGGGGGGGGGGGTTGCTAACATGCTCAGCACTGCTTCATGGTCCCAAGCCAGTGTGGCTAGCTAGAGTACGGTCATGGCAATGGCCCCACCCACACTGAGCACCTTCTAGGACTTGAACGCATGGTATCCTTTCGCAGTGACCATAAAGGAAACACTGCTTAATGCTGATACGTTCTGCCTCCATCAGCCCTGTCATCACCACACTCCTCAGTGCACTGTTATGAGAATACTGGTGCTGCAGTTGCATGCATGCGCGTGCACGCAGAGTACCACTAGCCAAAGGAGCCAGAACCCACAGCTTCACTGACGAGAGAGACTCATTTGTGGACATCCTTTACTGCGGTCATAACCAACACAAGTTAGTGCTCCGCACCCTCATTAATCAGGTCATCCTGACCCTCTGACCCATCTAGACTTTAACACTTTCTGGACACTTCATTTCATCCAGACCAGAACCAGCTCTCCTCACTTCAGCTTGTCTAATCAAATAGCCTATACAGCAAAGCCTCACTTGGTTTTTAGCTAAGACAAACATGGTCAACTCTGCTCCTGGCAGAAGACAGATTGCTGCCCCTCTAGTCAGCCTAGTCTTAAACAGAAAAGGCAGAAGTGAAAGTAAGCTTCAAACTAGACAATATATAGTATGCAAAATGGTTATACATATTCAAAGGTTTCAACTTTTAAAATAAAGTCACTTCCTCTCTTCAAAATGTACGTATATAACATTTGGGAGAAGTTTCTTTCCTGGAGATACAGCACTTATCTCACGCAGCCTTCTGAATTAGGCAGTAGCAAAGAGTTTGTGACCCATGCACTGAGTCTGATGTCATAAATGAACTAGATTTTCAACTTAGAAATGTACATTGCTAATGAGCCACAGGCACAGCTGATACAATAATTGTTTCATACCATATTCACAAGAACAATGTTCACTCAAGAGGAATGAGAGTCTTATCAGATTGGTAACTTTCTAAAATATCATGTTCAAATTTTCATATCCTTATAAATTAAGAAATACTAGAATGAAGTGACCAGATGTTCAAACCTCCTTTCTAACATCTTAAATCATGTGTATCTATGTTAGTGAATGCGTGTGTGTTTTGCATGAGAGTATGCCGGGACTTTCCTCTACAGATCACTCATCTTGTATGTCATCTGGTTTTGCTAGCACAGAAGAGTCAACATTTGTTATGTTGACAATATTTCAAACACCTACCATCATGCATCTGTGGTTCGCTAATACACACCATCTTCTTTGAAGAACCTTGATAAGAAGCAGAAGTGGTGTCCTTTCAAACTACAGTAGAAGAGGTAAATCACTGAAATTTTGTTGGAATGGTCCGAGAAACCATCTTGAATTTTCACAAACAGTATGACAAGTTTCACAGAAGATTACTAAAAAGCATCTGTGTGGAACGTTTGAAATTTGGAAGGGTCAGTGTGGATTCATGCTGGGAAGGAGCACAAACGAATCCTCAGGAAGAAGTTCAGAGAAAAGAGACAGCAACGGAGTATGGCTTTTGTGGACCTGGAGAAGGCGTACAATCATGTACCAAGAGAACTAGTTTGATGGAGTTTGCAACAGAGAGGTGTGTCAGAAGGATGTGTCTGTCTTATCCAAGATAGGTATGATCAGTGGTGAGCTGGAGCCACTTCGCACCGGTTCGCTAGAACCGGTTGTTAAATTTAGAAGCCCTTTTAGAACCGGTTGTCCCGCAAAGGCCAACCGGTTCTAAAAGGGCTTCTAAATTTAACAACCAGCCAAAAGTGGCGCCTTGGGCACCGACTCCATGGGTGCTCCGGGGCTGGAGCACCTACAGGGAAAATTTGGCGGCCCCACCTCACCTCCTTCTCAGCCCTCCCAGGCTTCCCGCGTGAACAGCTGATTCACGGGAAGCCGGGGGGGTGGGGGCGGAGAAGCAGAGCGGGGCCGCATGTTCAGGGGAAGAGGTGGAGCGGAGGTGAACTGGGGCCGGGCGGGGAGCTACCGGCGGGTGTCTGCACCCACCAAATTTTCCCCATGGGTGCTCCAGCCCCGGAGCACCCACAGAGTCGGTGCCTAAGGCGCCACTTTTGATGTGATCAGTGGGGAGACCGGCTGCTCCCCTTGCTCCCCCCCAGCTATGCTACCCTGCCTCTAGGTAAGCAACCGAGGTAAGCAACGCCAGGACTCCCCACCTCGCCCCCCGGCAGGTCCCTCTGGCTCTTAGGGACAGGGTGGGCACCCACTATGGTGGCCCACGAGACCCTCCTGCCCAGTTCTGGGGGTAGTCAGGGGACAGGGGAGGGGGAAGGGCCACGACCCCCTCGTGGGGTGAGGAGGAAACCGGTTGTTAAGATTTTGGCAGCTCATTACTGGGTATGATGGAATGACTACAGCAGGCAAAACTAAATGTGGCTACAGTAAAGAATTTCCAGTAAATGTTGGCCTATATCAGGAGTCAGCATTGAGGCCCTATTTGTTTGTGGTTGTCATGGATGTGACATGTGAGACTGTATGAAGGGAGCTGCCTTGGAACATGCTGTTTGCTGACCACTTAGTGATGTGTGTAATACCCTGCAAGTCAACTTTGAACAGTGACAACATAGTTTTGAGCAGGCTGGGCTTAGAATGAACACTGGTAAGACTAAGGCTATGATAATGGAGGGAGGAGGACTCACCATAAAGGACATCGCAGGCAGAAAGCTTAGAAGAATTTAACTGCCTAGGATCCATGGGATTTGATGAAGCTGCCCTTCTGAGAGACATCAGACTTTGTACTATAGCTGTGTGGTGCAAATGGCAGGAGCTGACCCCCATTCTCTGTGACAAAAAGATGCAAATAAAGTAAAAACTCCAATTCGACCATCTTATTGTATGGAACAGAGACTCAGCCAGCCACAAGAAAGGACCTCAGAAAGATCAGTCTGCACAATAGACTGGCATGGTGATCATGAGTTTTGGAAGAAGTCTATACAACTTGTTAACCCCAGATAGGGAAATGGCAAGAAAGAAGAAGAGCATAGCAAGTTTCATTTGAAAAAAGTCATGAGGTTGTTTATTAGTATTGCTTACTTTCAGCTGTGTGTAACAATGCTGGCTCTAGCAAAAGTGTAGCCAGAAGCTCACAAAAACTCTACATTTTTCATATAGAGAAGATTCATTCTACTGAGTGATCACAGCTCAAATCCTTCCTCAGGCACTCAGCTTTCGAAGCATTTCTTAATGTAAGATTGTGCCTTATGGTGGGTCAATGGCCACAGAGATCGAATCTTAGACCTCTGAATCTTAAAGCATGAGCCTCTACTGCCTCTGCTAAAAGATCCAGCTTTTTTTACCCAAGGCTAGAGCAGCCTCCTCACTTTCTCTATGTGATCCAAGCACCATTGGGGGACAGAATGCCACACTGAGTGCATGTAAACTCTGGGCCCAGTTCACTGCTTTACTCCAGTTTCACACCAGCATAACTCAGTGCTGCCAACCACAAGTGTTCAAAAATCATGAGTCAGTTCCTGAAAAATCATGAATTTTTTTTAAAAAATTAAAGATTGGGGTTATTTGCTTTTTGAGCCTTCAGGGTGCACACAGGTCAGGGACAGTCTTCTTTGTTCTATTTTTGTACAGCCCCTAGCACAATGGGGTCCTGGTCTACAACTGGGACTCCTAGGTGCTACAATAATACAATAAATAATACAATTTTCCTGCTTTTCTCTGCAACTATGATGGCTAAACACTGTTTTTAAACAAATGATGAGATTCTTGGATAATCACAGGATTCCAGGAGCTGGGGTTTTAAGCAAATCATTTTACCAAATATGATGGGTTAGCTACACAGGTAACTCTACTGAAATGGAGGCTTGCCATTGACTTCAGTGTGAGTGGGCTCATGCCTAAAGACAAACAAAACAAACATAGGATCAAAGTGAGTAATGAGCAATATGGCCACCTAGTGGGGAAACAAGTTAAATGCTAGATTAACCCCACCCTGCGCGGTGATGGCTGCCTAAGAGTTTCTGTTTCTCACTTCCAGACTTTTCTGTTCAGGGTGGCTTGCCGGGTATCTGATCATTTTGAACTCCTTTTTTTCCAGTCCCACTTGCCTTTCTGTGTTATTTCCTTTGGTCCAGTGTAATTTTTTTGAATGGCTTATTTCTGAGAATATGGATTTAGTTTTCCTTCAGATCTTCTCGTGCACTCTACTTCTGCTCCTCTAGAAATCAACTAAGTACTGGTAAAAATGATATTCTATTACATGATCATCTTTCTGGTTAAAATCTCTGAGTAGAGCTCTGGACATGTATGTTCCATTCCTGGCTTTGCTGTGGGGTTCTTGTGTCACTTAGGCTGGGAGTTAAGTAGGAATTGGATGCCTACTTTCCGTGGGATTGGGCACCTAAATCCCTTAGAACATCCCAGAGTCAGCCTCTGTGCCTCGATTTTCCATATGTAAAATGGTAATATATACTTTCCCCTGCCCCTCAGCAATGTTAAGAGGATAAAATCCACAGACAGAGAACAAGATGCTTAGATACTATGCAAGAAGCACCATAGAACTGTCCATACACAGAAACTCTACCCTTATTACAAACCATAGCAAGCTATCAAAAAGTAAAACTCCAACAGGATTTAAAAAAGAAATTATCCAAAAATAAAAAGAGCAACAACAAAAAATCTTATCTATGTAACTAAGAAATAATACTGAGAATCAGCCTCAAGAGCATCTTAAATCACTTATTGTTCTTTATTTTTCCTGTGATTGTTCTGACTCCAGCAGCTAGACGTTTTCATTTCAGAGTCTGTAAGAGAACAAATATAAACTAAACAAACTGTTCTCTGGTTGAGACCTTGGATTCCTTGGCACCTAATATAAAAACAAGAAAAAATAATTTCACTTCACACTGGTAAATGATTCTATTAGAATTGAATTCTTGCTGCTTTGAGGTTACTGTACATGCATTTTGTGTTAGGTATACATACTCTTAACTGTTTTTATGAGCTAGTATTTCCTAGGTCGTCTCAATGATGATACAGGAAATAAGCATTTTCACATTTGCTCATCTATTCATGAAAATTGGTCTTGTTTATAATTTCAGGTTTATTATTGGGAAGTGCACATGTGCACAGCAATTGCAGTGCAATAGACTGTGGGACTCCCCAGGTATGATGGCTCTCTCTCTGATCCATTTCATGGGACTGGGATTCTCCTGCCCAGAAGCGCCAGCCTTACAGAGTTTGGCTGAGTTCTTCAGCTGCTGTATACTGCCAGAACTCCATGGAGAATCTGTTCTTTCATGTCCTAAAGCAGGGGTGGGCAAACTTTTTGGCCTGAGGACCACATCAGGGTTGCAAAACTGTATGGAGGGCCGGGTAGGGAAGGCTGTGCCTCCCCAAACAGCCTGGACTCCACTCCCTATCCACCCCCTCCCACTTCCCCGCCCCCCTCAGAACTCCCGACCCATCCAAGCCCCCCTTCTCCTTGTCTCCTGACCCACCGCCGGGACCCCACCCCTTATCCAATACCCCCTGCTCCCTATCCCCTGACTGCCCTGACCCCTATGCACACCCCTGCCCCCTGACAGGCCTCCCGGGACCCCACTCCCTATCCAACCCCCCTACTCCCCATCCCCTGACCGCCTCCCGAGGAGCGGCAGGCCAGAGTGCCGGTGGTGCAGGGAGCTGAGGCTGCAGGGGAAGGGAGACAGCGGGGGAGGGGCAGGGAGCTAGCCTCCCCGGCCGGGAGCTCAAGGGCCAGGCAGGACTGTCCTGTGGGCCAGATGTGGCCCGTGGGCCGTAGTTTGCCCACCTCTGTCCTAAAGACTACTAGGAGAGTGGAGAATTTTACTATCAAAAAGTTTGTAAGATTTCACTCCAAAGCATGGAGCCCCAGAGAGTTTTGTCCTTGCCTTGTCACATCATTAGGCGGAGATCATCAGGGAGTCATAGATAATAGAGTTGGAAAAGACCAGTTATGTCATCCATGACATCTTCCTGCTAATTTAGGATAATTCTGTTTCTATATTTAGGCTCTATTCTAGTACTTTGTCCAGTCCAATTTTAAAATGTCCCAAATTACTGGTCTTCCAGTCAGTGAGATCTTTTAGGCTGTGAAATAGTTTGCCCAAAGAAACAGGAGGAAGTTTTTCTCCCCTCCCTCAGTGTCTTTTAAAGCTACTACACGACTGCTTAAGAGCAAAAAGAAAAGGAGTACTTGTGGCACCTTAGAGACTAACCAATTTATTTGAGCATAGGCTTTCGTGAGCTCACGAAAGCCTATGCTCAAATAAATTGGTTAGTCTCTAAGGTGCCACAAGTACTCCTTTTCTTTTTGCGAATACAGACTAACACGGCTGTTACTCTGAAATCTGCTTAAGAGCAGTTAGTTATACAGCCCTGGAACCAGTTCACAATGCCTTTCTATTTTGTTTTTGTGGGCGAGTGTGCACAGTCACATTTGATGTGGAGAATTTGCTCCTGTGCAAGAATTTACAACCCCCTGTTAGTGAAAAGCAGACCAGCCAGTCCAGTTCAGGCCCTCTGTATCAATCCAGGACAAGGTTGACTAGCTCAGCAGAAACTGAACGCTTATTAATTGCAGACTATTTGTTCACTGTTGTCTCTTGTAAGCATCTGATACAATGCTGGTTTGCCTTTTCTCCTGGGAGTGGGTGGATAGTCCTTTCATTATAACACTAATAAGAGAATCACATGTTTACTGAAAAGGCAATTATTGTGGGTGGTGGTTCAAAAGTATTATTTGTTTGCTGTCTCATGCAATCCACAGTGGGACTATTATTTAGTGGGAAAAAATAGGAAAGTAAGAAAAGGATTTATGTGAAAGGGCCACGTCCTTTAAAAGAAAAACTAAAAAACACAAAAACCCAAGAGATCAGGCTCAAAAAAAACCCAGAACGCATTTTTCTGGATTGTTCCCTTATTGTGTTAGTAAATAAAACAGTGTGGGGTTTTAACCATAGGAATCCTTTCCCCAGACTGGCTAAGGAGATGACTGTGATTAGCTAGGGCAAACTGGTTTGTGGCTTTTACCCCTAAGGGTTAACACCTCAGGAGGTTTTTGAGTTTTTACTGGAAAATTAAGATTTGTTGACTGATGTGTTTTTACTGGCTTTAAAAACTGAAGAATTGCGCAACAGATGTTTTGCACCTTGACTGGGTAAGTTAATCCTGAGAAAATGACAGGCTCCCCAGTGCTTTATGGGAGGAGAAAAGGAAATAGTGAACAAAATGAATACAGTGACTAAAGCAATGGGTTTTCCCATCACTGCAAAGTCAAACAATAGCTGCAGCCAGCTGGGACGGAGTGCCCAATACTGCCTAGTGCCGACATTTAGAGGAGAGTTTGTGGGCGGGAGATGGAAAAAAGAAAAGAAAACAGATACTCAGTTTGTAGTTTCCTTGAACCTAAGATATTTTATTTGTGGAGATTGTAATTCTTTTTTAATCTGGAGCTGTTCACATTGAAGCCCAGAAAAGCCAGTCCTCCTTAAACACTACACTGAACCCAGCCGTTTATAACTCAGTGGTCTCCTAAACTGTTTATCTAGGTACTCAAAAAACCCAACACCATAGCATCTGAGTCCCTGCCAGGAATGCACAGATGTAAGCTTGCAATACCCCTGTCAATTAGGAAAATAGTATTGCCCTTAGTATACAAATGGGAAACTGAGGCAGATAAGCAGTAAGTGCAACCCCCTCTTTCAGTCTCTCGTAAACTTCTTTTGGGATGAAATTTCCTCTCCTGTGTTTCCGCTCAAGTGGGTAATTTTGGTAGCTTGTTAGCTAAATTCAGCTAAGTTTGACAATGCAACTTAGAGATGCCCTGGATTCCAGGTAGTGTTGGTTGAAAGTTGTCCCTAGCTAAAAGGGCAGCCTCAGTTTGGAGACCCCAGGCTAGGTATGTTCTGAATTTTTTAATGATGGGACAACATTTTTGGATGGCATGAGGGATGCTCTAGCTCAATAGTATGGCAGAGGAAAAGAGAGGCAGTGTAGCAGGGAGGCATGACCCATGCTATTTAAAGTTTTATCGGTCAAAACTAAGGCACTGAAATCTACTCAGAAACCCACAGGCAGCCTGTGCATATCAAGAGTACAGCTATTATATGTTCATGGTAAAGTATGCTGCTTAACAAACAGACTGTGGCTTCTTGCTGCACAAGAGTCAGTTCCTGGGTGAATTGGTGTAGCCACTGGTGAACACATTGCAGTCATCTAACCACGAAACAAGAAAGGTATTGACGATAGATGTGCAATCCATTCCAGGAGAAAGAGTCATTATCTCCCAACCAGATACAGAGGGTCATGGCAGCTACATGAGCATCTAACAGCATCTGGTAGTTAAAGTGGTGTATTTTGCTCCCCTTTGGCAACCTTTCCTCTTGCAGATCATTGGAGAATAGCCCAATCCTGCTATCATTAGGAAGTTGACAGGAGAGGACCCACACTCCAAAATGTCTGGTGCATTCTGAAGGAGAGAAGTTCTGACCCTGAGGGTCCACAGAGTTCAACCAGGCGACCTTAGGAGGTGGACAGGGACTGAAATTAACAGAAGACTTTAGAGTCAGATGACCAAGGGGGCATATCCTTCCCACTGACACACCAGCACTCCCTAAGGTCTACTAGATTGAGGCAGCTTCCTACAATCTGCAGGAACACTGCTCATTTTCTGCAGACTTTGAGATCTCTTAAAAGAAAAACTCCCTGCTCAAAAAAAAAAAAAAAGAAAAAATGTTGATACTTCCCAGATGAGGAAGTTGACATGAGAGGAGCTTCACTCCAACGTACGTATCTGTATTTTCAGTACATTGTTATGAGCTAGGCGAAACCTTGGTACGGGTTTAGTTAAAACCCTATTCAAACCAATGTGTGAATATGCCTTGCACTTCAGATAGTTGTAAGGAACACTTAAGGGGCCAAACAAGGCCTAACCAAATCTTCCCACAAACACCAGGACAGGGGGTGCCACTGGGTCTTCCGCCAGGCGTGTGGGTGTGGGAGAGAACTCACAAACTGGGAACAGACAAGAACAGAAAGAGAGGCCGAGGCAACAAGCAAGCAAGCCAAGCAGGAGCCAAGCAGGTGAGCACAGTGTGAACCTGGGAAGAACTCAAGAGAGCGCTTTTGGGTCTGTTGGCTAAACAGGCTTTGGGGCTGGGAAGCCAAGGGCATGTCTTCATGTACAGTGCTACAGCGGCATAGCTGCACTGCTGTTGCACTCTAGTGAAGACACTACGATGCAAGAGCTTCTCCCTTTGGTATAGTTAATCCACCTCCCCAAGAGGCAGTAGCTATGTGGATGGGAGGAGCTCTCCCATTGACATAGTGCTGTCTTCATGGGTGGTTAGGTCAGTATAACTTTGTGGCTCAGGGGTATGGATTTTTCACACCCCTGAGCAACAAAGTTATATCGATATAGGACTATAGTGTACAACTGGTCCTTTTTTGGTTTTGGTTCCTCCAGCATTCAGAGGAACAGGACTTTGCGCAATCCTTGTGAATAAACCAGTTTGCATCAAAGAAAATACCAGACTCCATCAATTTCTACTTCCAGCTGGAATATTCCCAGGGTATTGAAATTTGACTAGCCTCTCGGGCGTTGAAAAGGAGCAACAATATACCTTTCAGGAAGGACAAGATAAAACAACAGAAGTTAGAAACCCAGGAAATACAGTTAAACCTGGACAAACCAATAACCAAGTCACAGCGAAAGCCAAAACTCTGATTTGGGGAACCAAATGAGAACAAAAACAGGCATCTCATTACACTGAACGGTCACCAGGAAAGTCAAGTAAAGTGATTGTAATTCTACAGGAGAAACTGGGCTCCCTGAAGATTAACTGTAACAAGCTTAGTTCAAAACACTCTCCATCACAGGGTCACTTTCCATACACACATCCAAAATACTTGCTTTACACATTCTGTCACTGTGCGCACAGGGCAAACCACTTTCAAATTCAAAGCAAGCCCAAGCTCTGATCCCTTTTTCAGGAGTTAGAAGTTCAAACGGAAAAAGCACTGTGTATTCTTAAACAACAAATTACATACAATTATATATTTTCTTAAGGTGTCTTACATTATTTAAGACATCCTGCGTACATAAGTGCATGACTAAGTAATCCATCAAAACAGAAAGAGCCCACAGTGCCATTCCTTTGCTCATTATGTGTGAAATGTTACTAGAAGGTAGCCAGAAAACAATTCACAAACGTTTTCATTTCATTTCTGCCTTTCAGCTAAGCTTTTCCAACCAACTCGCAAAAATGCAGATGCCTACAGTTATACTCTGTGGACTTTTCCATGCTGTTATTTACCAACAGATCATTTCAAATAAACTTCTAGGCCAAAGATTCATAATCAAGATTTGGACAAGGAGCCCATAAACAAAGTCTACAGTTTCACCATCACTTTGTTGGTTTTTTGCTTAAAGATGACCAACTGGACACAAAATATGAGCTCCTCGGATGGTGTAAGTTAGGTGCAGCTCCACCAGCTGAGGATGTGGCTGAAAGATTTTCTTCAGCTGAACAGCAAAATAATATTTTGCAATATTTTTAAAATCAGTGGATGACGGCTATAGTCACAACTCAACTCTGATGGGTAGGAGCTAACACTGTTACTTGAATGCTACTCTGAAGCTTGCTGTGGAAATGCAAAACTTAACTTTGCATTCACTGAAAGTCTGAGAGAGGGTTTCTTTTTTTAATGCTAACGTTTTGGAAGGAAAACATACACTCACCACCCTAGTGTCTGGAAACTTTAATTTTTTAATGTAGGAATTCTATTGCATTTTGGAGAAAATAGTATTATGAAGTATAATTGAAGATCATTCCAAAGCATATATTGGGGGGCAAAGTTAAGCATGCACGTGCAAACTTCACTTTAGCATTTTCTGACTTGAGAGCTTCACACTGAAAAAGTATCATTCTCTCATCGTAGGTGTTTGTTTGTTGTCATCAACAGTGCAATCTTGTGGGCTCTCGGTACCTAAGGAAGGATCAATACTGCAGCCAAGTCTATTTCAGTCCCTTGCCTCAGGGGAAAATTTATTAGCTAAACAGAAAACTAAGGCAAAATACCAAAATAAGGTTCCTCTGCCCAACATGAGCTTCAGTTCCCAAAGGCTTTTCCCCCCTTTTCTCTCATCCCCCTTCAAGGTCTGTTCCCTGACCACTGCTGGGGAAATTCTGCGTCACTGAGTGTGCACAGAATTCAGGTCTCCTGCAGATTTTTTTGCTTCCCTGCAGAAAAATGACTTGTGACAGGGGAGCAAAGGGAAGCCACAAGAGTAGTCATGTGCCCCTCCATGACAGCACAGGCAGGTCAGTTCAGGCACCCAGAGCAGCCAATAGAGACATAAATCACTACCAGGGGTGTGTGAAGAGGTGGGCAGTCCTGCGTGAGAGAGAGAGAGAGAGAGAGAGAGACTCTGTCTCTCTCGCTCACTATTGCGGCACACTTGGCCTGGAGGAGCAGGGCTGCAAGGTGTGTCTAAGGAGGTAGGTGTGGCGTAGGCTGTCCCCTCAGGCAGAGCAGAATGGAGCAGCCTGCCCGCTTAGTAAATTGTTCCCATTGGCTTTGTGAATTCCCCAGGAGTATAAAACAGGTGTAATAGTTTTAAGGCTCCTTTACATGGGCAGAGTGGTGTAAAGGACAGTATGGTCTTATAAATGCTTATGGTGCTTTAGTGATTAAAATTGGTTTATATTTCTGGAATGAAAAAAATTCTTAATCAAAATGTGCTCCATGAACTGTTCGTTACTGACCTTTCTGGAGATGGTCAGTAGCCAATATAAATTGTGAGTTTGAATCCTCAGCCCACATTTGCTCTTCAGTTGCCTATAATGTAACACCGAGCATATAGTTGCATATATTTGTTGACTAGAAATAACTAATAACTAGAAATAAAGGGTCAACCTAGCTACATTACTATTAGGCAAGAGGGGTTAGGAATTTCCTCCAGTGCTCCCCACTCTCATTCTCCATCCATTGTAGTTTAAATAAATTACCTAAATAATTGAAACCAGCATGATTATACTGTGTTATTTTGACAAATAAAATATGCAGAATTTTAAAATAGTGTGTGCAGAATTTTTAATTTTTTGGTGCCGAATTTTTATTTTTTGGGAGCAGAATTCCCCCAGGAGTACCTGACCCAGGACTCCTGCAACAGCTTTACTGCTCTCTGCAGCGTTCACTCCCCCAGCCATCTGCCTGAGAGACACCTCAGAACTGGGTGCTTTTCCCTGTTGCAGGGCTCCCTACAGGAAGCTATCTACTCCCAGAAGTTCTCCAGCTCAGCAGAGCTCTTTCCGGCTTTTGAAGGACCAGCTGCTCTTCAGACCCACGCCTCTATCCCCAGCACCACAGCCTGAGCTGGGAGGCAGCTTAGTCACAGGTAGACCCGTGGGAAGTCTACCACTTAAAGGGACCAGTCACCCAGTGGCAGATACAACCTAATCAATAAGACAAGCCAGACATTCTGGGTGATAACAAAAACATGCATAGTTGTTATTTAAGACAAAGTCCAGCTACATGAACTGGAAGAACTGTAAATAATTGCCCTTAAGAGCACTACCTCTCTGTCTCAATTCCCATTCTAGAATAGCAATAACAAACATAAGGAAATATTTAGACCTGGGTATTTGGGGCCAAGATTTTGAAAGTGATTTTCCAAATTGCTGAGCACCTAGGGTACCCCTGGATTCAATGGGCAGCCATGGTTACTCGGCACCTCTGAAAACCAGGGCACTTATTTAGTTACCTAAGTATCCAAGTTTGAATAGTTTGGCCTTGCTTTGCATTATAGCCATGGGAACAGAGACAGCCAGCCAAGACACTCCAAGCGAGTGAGACAAGATTAGTTATTTTCAGGGAGTCCAAATGGAGGCATATTACTGATCAACCCCAAATCATAAGGCTAGACTACTATGCATAGGGCTGAATGGGGCAGTTAATTTTGGATGGCCCCAGAAAAATTATTTCACAAGCTCACGCCAAGTTGCTATAGAAAGCTCAGTTATACCAGGCCATTTGGGAGGGAAGGAGGGAAATAGATCCACACAATATCATGGAGGGAAAAACACAGATCCTACTGACTTTCAATGGGGAACTTGTGCTCCAAAGTCACTCCGGAGCTTTACAAAATCCCACCTGCTGCACCTCCCAGGTTTGGTAATTATTATAGGTTAACAACAAGTATCAGAGGGCACAAGTTTCCAGGAGTTTGTACATTTTTTTCATCTGTTCTCTCTTGCCACATGCACGTAGGAATATTCAGGAACATTCGTCAAGTAAATTGCAGCTGTAAACAAGCAAAGTAAGTATTCTTGAAAGTTTCTTCTCAACCGTAATTACTTCCAACCTTAGATCCGAAAGATATAGTTAAAGACTTCCTAGAGCATATAGTATATTTAGGAATACTGGCTATTCAAAGGTTTGTATCTGTTAAGATTAAAAATTCATGCAAGTCTTTAAAATTAATGCTGCCTGACAATGTGAATCCTCTACAAGTGCAGTAATTACAGTACAAATTTTAATATAATTTGGTATCAAATGATTTCGATCAGAATCCAACATTAAGTACCAAAACAATTAATAATTAGCCCATTACTGTGAAGTATCACTGGCGTGTCTCAATATTTATGCTGTGTGATAAGGTGCCTTTCCATTCTCACTGTCTTCATGAAAGCAAATAATTTGCAAGATACTTGAAACAGGTCACATCCTAAGATTTTGCTGGCCGCACTCACTCTCTTTCAGATTGGAATGAGAAATAGTAACAAAAGCAAAATCTTCTCTGCTCCCAACTAGTGGTGACAGAGAAACCTCAGCCACTTGCAACGCGGGTCCCCAATCTTGTAGCCTTGAACATGTCCTCATGTTGAAGAGAGGGGTTTGTCGCATCACAGAGTGGGCTCTAGTTCCTCCTCCCACCCCCTAAACCATATTTTAATAGATTTGCCTGGGGCACAAGACCATTCATGCAAAGGTCCAAAGCCTCCACATAAAGCTTCTAATCCAAGTTTAGACTCTTGCCCTGCACAGAGTCCCATTGACCTCCGTGGGCAGACAAAGGGAACTATGTCAGCACACTGACTTGCAGGACTGGGTGCTCCCCAGGACTCTGTGACACGGTTGAAGCGACTCTGTCAGGGCTTCAACTTGCCATGGCTGCTCCCAGAAGCACCCTTTGTAGGGGCTTTCCCCACAGCAGAAGGCCTCCGCAGGTAAGGTAAAACAGAACCATCTTATCACCCCTCAAGGTGGTCCCTCCAGACCAGAGAGGAGGTACATTAATAGGCCTGTGAGAGGATTAGGACGCTTGCACCGTGCCTGGCCTGAACCTCTTCTGTGGACAAAGAGAAGACTTTGGTCACTAACAGCACGGAGTCAGCATCTTCCACAAGCATGACAATATTTTTTTTAAAGATATCAGGTAAGTGGTGGGGAGGAACCTAAAAATTGGGTAATTTTCACCGATTACTTAGAGTACCCATTCTTAACGGCGCAGGTCTACTTACCCCTCCTGAATACTTTCGCACTCCCCAGTGGAGTTATCAGAGGTCGGTACATGACTTTGGAAAGAGACTTAATTCATAAAGCTTTCAAATACATAGCTATTCTGCATGGCTTTGATGATTGCTTTCACATTTGGTGTGTTGGATGTGGCTGTGGTGGCTTTCCCAAGCCGGGAATGGAAGTCAAATTCTTGCCAGCTTTTATAGACTAAACTAGATTATTTTTCCTCTAACAGCACCTAAAAATCCCAATCAACATTAGGGCCCTATTGTGCAAGGTGCCTTACATACACATAGTAAGAAAGTCCCTGTCCCAGAGAGTTTACAACTAAAATAGTGAATCCAGGAAGTCTCTTTATTTTACAAATGGGGTAAGTGATTAGGTTGGTTGGTCTTTACCTATTGGACTTTTGAAGGGGAAAGGTAACAGGGACAATGAGGTAGTGAAACAAGTAAAATGATGAATTACCCATTCACCTTTTTGTCTGCGCTGTGTAATTGTAAAGGACATTTTACTCAGAACCTTTGCCGTCTATGCCATAGTAACTAACTGGGTAGTTGTTAAGGAAAAGAGAACTGTGGTTTAATACTTATTACTACAATAGTCCTGTAATTCATGAAGTCTGACACTTCTATTACTGGGCCAATGTTTGCTTTCAGTTACTCTTCATAAATGCATATTTACTCTATAGTGAAACAATGGAGTTATTCTCAGTTATATCGGTGTAACAGAGTGTACTTTAGCCCCATGTTTATGGCAGATTTACTGCATTTCTAGTTGGACAGACTACAGCTGTGCATCATCATTGCTATACTATAGCAACTATTGCTTTATGATAATGACAAGGCTGATTTTTCCATTGCACAAGTATGGTCATGGCTTTTTGGGACCAATAAGCAACCCAAATATGTGATTAAAAGTGCCTGCAGGTATATATAAGTTGTAACAAGGCCTCTGGCCTCTCCTCTCTCCTTTTATCTTTACAACTGTGTGGAAGATCGGTGTGGAGGAAGACACAAAAACATAGCAGTAGAAAAGGTGGCATGGGCCAGTGAATGGACCAAAACAGCAGGAGAGTACATCCGAGGAAGCGATGGGTATGGATGAAAGCAGAAGAGGTGGTCTGGGGCTGGAGTGGGATCAGAGCACCTAGATATGGAGTGCATATATGAATGAGGTGATGGATAAGTGTAATGGAGAAAGAGGTGGACAGCGAGTGATAGCCAAATATTACAGGGAAAATAAACAAATGAGGCTATTAATTCCATCATGGGAGTTCTAGTGACAAAACTTTTGAGCAGTGGCCTCCTGGTTTATGTCTCTACCAGAGCCCTGCAATGGAATTACAGCCTTGTGTTACATGGTTGCTTGTCTGTTATTACGTATATAGGGGTTTACAAAAGATATACCCAGTTTTGTTGGAGGCAGCCAGGAGTGATTCAGTCAGGGTTCTCCTTTGGACTTTTCCAGCAGAGTTGGGGTCTCACTTCGCAGACTGTACAGAACAACTGATATAGCTCAGAAAGGTCCTTTATGTCCTATTTGTTCCAGAGCACAAAAACAACAAGGCCGTATTTTTGCAGTGGGAAAGATGGAAACATCCATCTTGCTCCAATGTGGCAAGAGGCAGGCTGCTTTCTGCATGGCGGACCAGGAAGCAAGCGATTTTTTTGTTTTGGCCCCCATGCAGTGGCCATTCAACCTTTAGTTCCCCTCTAAAATAATGAATTATAAAGTCAGATAAAAAGCTAACTGTGTATTCAAACCAAGAAGTATTATTGTCTTTCGAAAATAATTCCAGAAATATTAAGTGTGGGGGAGGGGAATCAGACAAAAATCAGATTGGCTCGATGCAGCAGCAGCTGCCTGATTAGGGGCTATGGTGTTGGCCTACCTGGTAAATTATTAAGTGTGCAAAGACTAGTCCCCTCCACACTGAGATTTTACCCAAGAATTTGACAAGTTCTTATTAGTGTTATTGCGATGCTGTTGCATTACCTTTGAGAAAAACCATGATACCCTATGTTTCTCTGCACACGACAAAATACAGATTATTATAAATTCCCGAAAATCAGATCCATGCTCTGGATCACACGCTATTAAACAAACATCCCCAATATTGCAGCCTGGCAGTTTTAATTTCATCTGAAAAATGCATCTTGTTTCTTTCAACCCTTGACTGTTTTGACATTTTCTTCGATTAAATTATAAACAAGCATGAAGCCTGATGGTGGGGCTGGAGCCACTAATTTCCCTAATTGTTTGCAGTTGTCTGGCTTGGAGAAGGCTGCCCCTGTTAAGAAGTCAGTGATTACAGGTCTAAAGACTTCCTTTGTGTGTTTATTCAGCAGATAGGGTTCAAACATTCAGATTATTTAAATTATAGATTTGAATTTCACTGGAAGACATAAGCACTGAATAACATCTCTGGCAGCTCTCACAGAAGATGGAGCCCTCAGGGCACAATTGTCTCCTATAAACATTTCATGTCCTGTGGATTGGCTCAGGGACACCCAGTCCTCAGACAGGCTCACCGATTGCCTAGTGCTCAGCAGAAACTATCAGTTAATTATCAGTTTGCTGGTTAGCCATCTATTTATTTTATTAGTAATTATTGCAACAGAGTTCTGGAAGTAGCAAGCATATGTTGTCCAAAGTCTAAATGAGTTGCATTCTCTTTTTTATTATTTAACGCTTCAAAGCTTCTTGTGCCTCTTCTTCCAAGTTCATAATTAACTAATTATTAGCTGCTTTGTAACAGCACCTTACCTTCGTGATGGCCATAAAAGAAGGCAAGGAATAAGTAGTAACCAGGAGAGCTCTTTGCTTATCTCAGCATCATCTTATCTTTATTATCAAAGGCTACACCCTGTTGCAGGACACAGACAAATGATCTTCTTTAATGGCAGTAATCTGTCTCTACAGGTAGGATGATAAAAGGTAGGTCAGGTGGCTATTTAGTACAACTTTAACCCTTTGGTGGTGATTAGTGTCCTCTTTGGGCTGATCTTTAAATTAAGGAACTGCACCATTTCATCGAACATCTCTTTTTTAATAGGATATTAGGGCAACATTTTCAAAAGTGACTAGGGAGTATGAAATCCTGTGAAGGAGCCCAATTTTCAGAGGATGGAGGCTTAACATTTCCAGAAAATCAGTCCTTTCTATGGTGTCTCAAAATCGGGCAGCCAAAAATATAGGCACCCAAAATCACTGATCTTTTTTTAAAACAAACAAACAAACAAAAAAAAAAAAACTTGACCTAGAAATTCATAAAGAAAAGATCTGAAAGGAAAAGACGACAAATTAGCATTGCCTCTGTGCTACACATGCCATCGTGGACCTCATTTCAATCCCATAAACAGTCATGCATTATATTACTGTGTAAGGTTCCATTCAGACCAAGTAATAATTTTACTTATTAAAGCCAGAAACTTCTAGATGCATCTCTATTGGGGATTTGCAGTCAGATCAAAAAAGACCAGTATGGACTGCTGTACTGAAAGCCATTCCATCCTTCAGACCTCGGGGAGAAAGGAGTTCTTCTCTTCATTCTGTGGGCTTGAACAGTGCACCAGTCCAGAGCACGTAAATACAAGCGTATCAGTTAGCCACTAGAACAGTAGTTCTCTTCAATATAGGTTCCTTCTCTGCTCCCATCAAAGGAAGCACTGAAGTCAATGCTGGTTGCAAAGGCATCAGGCAAGCATAGCCAAAGACTAAAAAGAACAGCATTTTCCTTTTGTTTTTTGTTCGTCCCCAGTCATTTCACCATTAAATCAAAGGACGCTTGGTGTTGTTTGGGAGTAATAAGATTTCACCATCAGAGCAACCAAGAAAGAAAATAGAATTCTGCGTGCCTCTAAAATGACAATCCCACTTCATAGCAGAGGTGTTATATTTATTGCTTTTTAAGGATCACATCAGACTTTTCAAAGTAAAATATCTCCAATGTAATCTTATCAGGCCTCCACTGTAACCGAAATCTAACACAATTACTTCCCTTCCAAACCTTGTATCAAGGCACTCAGGGGAGTGTTTATACACATCAGCGTTGGCTGTCCTTTACTGCCAGCGATAATCCTTGAGCTATGTTCTGTTGCAACATAATAAAAAGCACAGCAAAGTTACCAAGCGCCCAGCTCTGCTAACCTCACAACCTGCACAACAGGCACCATCCCAGTGTAAACACTAGCAAATTTAAAAACCTGGTATAAATCGGACTAAGCAGTTAAAGAAAAAATGCTATTTGCAACCACTTCACAAGCTCATAGTAACTAGCTTTTACCTCACTTCTTGCATTACACTGTCACTGTGCAGTCACTAGAAGAAACATTATACTATATAAGGGGCACTATACTATTAATTTTCCCACTAACTCCAAGGAGTAACTGAGAGGTATAGTATGTTTTTAACATCCTCCCGGGAAATACCAGTTTAAAAAAAAAAAAAAAAACCCACTCAGCTCCATTCCCCAGATATTAAAAAAAGAGAGAGGCTTGAATCACCAAGTTTGGCTCCATATCCAAGCACCCCCTGAATTTGGGGGAAAAGTCTTTGATCCAGAGGCTTGGAAAGGCCTATCTCTAGTTGTTTTCTTTGCATCCTTCCCACATTGCAGCACCCTTCTCTAAGTCACTGCGAATTCTGTGCAAGTTACGAACTTGTAAAGACTGAAAATTCAGAGCGCTAACTTCACACACACAACCTCCCCAACTCATGCAAAGAATCCCATCATCTTCCCCCATGTGATGCAACAACTTTTGTTATTGCTGAGAGCACTAACTCCTAATCTGATGGGGTCTTGAGAACCAGTGCGGGTCTATAGACACCGAGGGTATGTCTACACGGCAATAAAACACCCACGGGCAGGCCCGTGCCAGCTGACCTTGGCTCCAAGCCTACACTCAAATTTTACAGCACTGCAGGCTGAGCCCCAATAGCCCAAGTCACTGACACAGACCAACAACAGGTGTTTTACTGCAGCGAAGCCAATCTCCCTGGACTATACTGGAGTTCACGTCACCCCTATATTTGTACACTACCAACATGTGCTATTTTTGAAGCTATGCCACCGAGTCTTTATGCGAGACCTCTCTCAAAGATTGAACTGATTGCCCTTAAACTCGTTTGAGAGAGTTTTCAGGTCTTCTATGCGGAGCTGCAGGGTTTCCTGGTTTTAGTGCACAGCGGCTTGAAGTCCCTGTTTTGCTCACCTCCTTGGCGCTGGAGACTCTTGGAAGCACCTAATTTTTCCCATGATCCCATCAAAACTATTTCTTTCCCTACTTGCTCGTCTCACCCTTCATATCTATGCAGCTGTGTGTTCTTTCGTCCTCGCTCAGCCAACTTACACCTACTTAGCCCTCCGACCCTTCAGGGAAGGTTCTCTCCCCCGAGATCCTCCAAACATCTTTGTGCTCTTCTCTGAGCTCCTTCCGATTTATTAGTACCTTTCCGATAGAGCTCCCCAGATTTAAATGTAAAAAGAAAAGGAGGACTTGTGGCACCTTAGAGACTAACCCTTTATTTGAGCATAAGCTTTTGTGAGGGTCACTGCCGCTGCAGTTGCACCAGAGGTGGATAGAGAGGTAGGATTATCTTCCCCGTAATATACCACCTCTAGAACCCAAAACTGCACTGGGCCATTTTTAATGCCATATTGCATTGCAAGCCCATCTGTAATTTGCTTTTCACTTGCTCTCTTTCATGTCTTTCAGCATTAATATAGCCCCAGTGTCTTCCTTCAATTGGATTTACAGCCCTCACTTCATTATCTTCCTTCCATGTTTCTGGTACTCTCACTAGGTCCCTTTGCATTATTTTTCTATCTGCACTGCCATTTGCAACACATGAATGTAGCATCGGATGAAGATTTCACTAGCATGTTGCTTATTCCCTCCTCCCATCCCATGGAGCAAGATGTTAAATGAATTCAGCTGGATGCCCACAGTTTTCTTGACCTGAATTGTTTCGTAGTGTTCAGAAGCACTTATGCTTGGAGAAGACAGGAAGGATGCTACCTGCGTGCTAAGACAAGTTAAGACAAAAGGGCTCAATCCTTCAGTTTGACTGAGCTTTGCTTGCCACAAGACCTGGGAGCGAATGAACAAAAGCGCCTTTACAACACCTTTATATTCCTCCAAACTGATTCTAGATTGCACATGGGTGTAACAATCCTTCAGGGACCACCAGCCACAGTCTGCTGGAGCACAGGAGTTTTGCATCACACTCCCTACACAGAAACTAGAAGGCTAGCCCTGAGTCTGCTGTGCCAGCTTTACGCCATCTGGGGATTCCCCAACTCTGGGAAAAGCCTCGGCCAGCTGATTACACTGCTTTGAGTAGCACAGAGGAGACAGAACAGGGGCCAGGTCCTGGCTAACCCAAGGAATAAAGAAATCTTAAAAAGACTAAATCACTAAGTGCTTTTTTGCTTGTGGTTTGGAGAGGAGGAAAAGAGTAAATGCATCAACAGGTTTTTTATTTCAGCGTCTGACATGCAGGGTAGAATTTGAATGATGTGGGACTCATCCTCCACTAGAAAGTGCACCATTGCACTAGATTCTGCAACTATAATTCCAGTATTCTGAGTATTAAAACCAAGGGTGCCAATGCCATTTATATCAAGTCAAAACTTGTGCCTTCCACAGAAGTTGGTCTAAATAAAAGATATTACCTCACCTACCTTGTCTCTCTCTCTCTCTCACTCCCATTCACCCTTGGTTGGGTACAGGAGTAACTATAGTCTGTATAAACCAATAAACCTTGAGAGTTCCACTTCTTACGGTCTACAAGACAGAAACTCTCCATGGAGAACCCAGACAATGCCATCTCCTTATTACCGAGAGCCTTCGTGAACAGGAATTGATAGGATACCCTCCCAGAAGAAAGGTGGAGAGGTGAGGCAGGCCTTCAGGCATCTGCTTGCAGTCTTCTGTAAGCCAGTGAGGAAGCACCATGAAAAAAAATTAAGGCATACAATGGACACCCTAAATCTGGACTGCCTGGATACACCAGAGCTAACAGGTAATTATTCTATTTCCAGTGGCCAGATCACCTAATATAAAAGGGACACTCCAAATCAGGAGAATAAGGCTACTGCATCAGGGTGGTTTCTCTATTTAGGAAACTGTTTCTTCTCATCTGGGGGTCGAGGGAAGAGAGATTCCCAAGGACTGCAAGAAAGACAGCCTGCAGCTACCATGTTGGGAGGAAACTAGAGATCCCTGAAAGCAGAGCTTCTGGTATGGGCAGACAGGAGCTCATTCCTCTGCTCTCCAAAACCCTGGAGATGTTCCACTTTTAATTGCCGTTCCTTGTCTGCACCAAGGATTCCTTCGCACATGTGGTGTGTGAGAGAGAACAGAGTACAAATGGGGTGTGAAAGGTGGTTCATTATCAGTTTCTTGCTTTTCAAGCCTCTCCCAGAATAGAAGGAAAGCAGGTGTTGTGTTTTTCCCCCCTCTCTCTAAATGAAAGATTCGTTTGTGCAACACAACTCCCACTCATCTAAACTTGGGTGGGGAGAAAAAACACCTCCCAGTGAAAGCAGAGGCTCTTACCTGATGGGAAGGTAACAAGTGTTCCTTCTCTCCAGCAGTCTTCTTCCTGGTAGCTGCCTGCTGTTAGGCCCCAACCACCCCAGTTATGGCTAATTCAAAGATTCACAGGTGCAGTAATAATCCCTCAGCAGAAAGGGAGGCAGTATTCTGCTATAGGAAAATCCTGCTGCAGAAGGGGAAATGATCTAGCTAAGGCTTAACAAAAACTTCACCTCCTAGCCCCCTCATACAGAGGTGCAAGTTTAAGAGCTAATGTCATAGGTGTGTGAACTTTTAGAAACTTGAAACCATGTTGGATATGTTGTTATTCCCTATTTATCGGATTAATATGTTTTATCATTTATGTATTTGACCTCCAATTGCGCTAAATCATATACTACACCACCTGAGGCCCACACTACACCAGTGACTCAGCTAGTAACAATTACATTCTGACCATGGCCCAGCATAAGGTTCACTTTTGATGGAAATACAATTTTTAATTTTTGTTCTATGAAAAAAAATCTGGTTTTTGATTAAAAATATCAAAATGAAAAGCTTCATTCATTTCGTTTCAAATTGAAATCAACCTTTTGTTGTGGCTCCAGAAAGCGGTTCCAAAACAAAATGAAAAATTCAATTTGTAATAAAGGTAAATTAAAACTTGTGAAATGAAAATTGTCAACAAAAAAGTGGATTTTTTCATAAAAAAAATCCAAATTTTATTAATTTTTGACAAACTATATTTGTATACACACAGAGCCCGTCTTTGGTCCAAAAATTTCCACCAGCTGTAGGTTTTGAAGCTGCTGGCTGGAACGCTCAGAATTTAAGCAGAAAAAGGGGAAGAAAATGCTCTGTCTTGCACAAAGGGAGAGAAACTATCAGACCCTGATAATGAGTGCAATAACCTGCTGGGTTACAAATGCTAGGGTTACACAGGTGATTAAAAGGCTGGTTTGGGCCTTTAACCCCCACAGAAGAGGCACTGAAGACGGCTGGCTAACTAGTGGCCGATGACTCTCCAGATCAGCGAGGTGCATTCATTTAGCAAATTCTGTTTTAGAAAGTAAGTTTCTCAGAGTCCTTTCGAAGTAAGTTACCCAAATCTACTTAATACTTGGAGCCCCAACAAACCCCCAAAGTCTGCCACATTACAGAGCCCAAAGTCTCCTCTAGCACCCGTATCTGTGCTGGCTGCTTAAAGGGCAGAACAGTGGGTCTGTCAATACCCCTTCGCAGCTGTGCAGTCATGGAAGGCAGAGCAGAGCCTCCTACCGTACCCGAAATTCCTCCTGGGTATTTCTGCTTCAGTGTAGCCCATCACGCTCTCTGCACTACAGGCCCTGGCTGAACAGTCCAAGCGGTCTGCTGCAGTTTCCCCATATACAATTGGGGATAAGCCGACCGTGGGCTCCCTAGGCAACCCAAGGTGTTGGAGAGGCTGCTATCTGTGGAGTTGGGCAGTGGTGCCAGCTACCCATGAAGTCAGGGAGCTGGCTACCTCTGGAGTGGGGGAGCCCTGACTTCACAGCAGCCCCCCTGGCTGACTAGTAGGGAGCTGCAGACAAGTGCACGTGGCTGAGGAGCAACCTCCCCTGAGCGCCAGCTCCTGTGGTCTCAGCCAGGTGGCCTGCCGAGGAGTCGGGGGGGGCAGACAAGCTGGCAGGAACTGTCAAGCCTGCCTGCCTGGTTTCTGTCGTCGATTCCATTGAAACGTTCATGTGGCTGTGAAACATTTCAGCTCAGTTGAATCAGCACTGTCCGATAGACGCGTGTCTCACCACCAGACAATTTTGGACATGCTCTAGTTGTGAGATACAGGTCACTGGGAGGGGGTTATGACGCTGGGCAAGTGCTACTGAGATATTGTGTAGGCAATTCTGTATGCATTTTGTGGATTTTATTCTTTGCACTCTATACTTTGGTTTAGGTTACTAAAGATCTGAACAAATGAATACTTCAGCCTAAATGTTGCAGCTTTACTCAGGCAAAAATCCCCAAAAAATCAGAAATTTCACCTGGCAAAGATGGATCATGGATGTCTAATTGCAAATTTAAAGCCTAGGGGCATTTCCACTGTGAACTGCATTGTCAAGATTTTATGACTACAGTGTAAAAAAATTGCATTTGGCTTAAACTTGCCATTCAACTTCTCATCACAGGAGTAAGATACCATACTGTACACACACACAAAAAAGAGAAAGAGAGAAAACAACATTTAGCAGCTTTTAAAATTATGCAGATATTTTTAATGGCTTTGGAGTATTCAGACACTCACTCATATGTCGCAAAACAGATTTGATTTCTAGGAATGACATTTGGCAGAGCAATTAATCCATGCTATGTTCTAATCGCGTTTGGTACTGGGGGGAAATGTTTTTAAAAAAAAGAAAAGTGAAACTTGATTTTCAAAGCTGCCTGTGCCACTAATTATTTTCAAAGAAGGCTCAGAAGAGTTTTCGGCGAGCACAGGGACAAAGCCTGGTCCCAGCTGGGGGCGATTTAGCAATGGGGCATGTTATTTTTTGCAAACATTTTAATCAGAATCACATATCATTGAGATTAGAAGATTTCGTCATCATCTCCAGTGACATGGTGTGCTGGGTACACAGACCTCTGCAGGCGCAGGGGAGAGGACTCCTTCTTTCCAGGCTGCTGCTTGATTGCTACTCCTGGCTTAATTATAGCCTGCCCAGCCCTTGTGCCACTCCTCCACCCACGCTGGCGATAATTACTGGTGGATCAACGGAGAGGCAACTCCACAAGCCTTGCTCCTCTCCTACCCTGAATGCACAGTTTCATGCAGCCATTGTGGAAGCCTCTGCAGAGCTAGTGTCCTCTGATCACAGGCTCTGAAATGCCTGCTGTCCTCCTGGACAGTGGAAAAGAGATGGCAGGGCTCTCTACATCTACACTGATGGCTGGCTGAAGGAAGGGCTTCATTTAAAGGAAGCCTCTGGCAGGAAACTAAAAGGGCTTCCGCCTAAAAATATTGGACTTCATCATCTGGAAAGGTGCTGAGCCCTCCTAACTCCCACTGAAAGCCACGGGAGCTGGGAATGCTCAGAGCCTTGTAGGACCAATGAATAAAATTTAACCACTGCTGTTGTCTTAACATATCTGTATCTGTACATGCTGTTCTGTCCTTTCGACTAGGAGGTGATGTGGTCAACTAGGTGTTCCCACTTGCCTACTTAACAGAAGGATGAGAAAAAAAATGACTCCTCTTCCTTAGGGAATGGACTGAGAACTCCAGCCACAACAAGAGCTCTCTGGTTTGGCTTTCAGGGATTATCAGATCCTGCATGAATGCGGATGGAAGCCAGCTCCTCCTGAGGCAGCACAGCTGCTCCATCAAGCCTGAGGCTGCAATCGCTTCCCCTGTTGCTGGAGACGGTGGATCTGCAGAGCAGCAGGGCCCTCAGCCTACCTTTCCTGATCACTGAACACGGTGGGAGTAGGAGCTGCCATGGAGTCCGGCTGCCTGGTATGGGACCCCCCATGTGGAGTCCAAAAATCCTACATCCCCCAGATAGCAGAAACACAAGGGTTCTGCTGAACTTTGACAGGCTGACCTGGGAGAAAATGGCAGGATTCTCCACTAAATGGAGAGCTCTAACTCCCTCAATCTGATCTGACTTTCTAGATAAGTCTTTAGATGCTGAACCTTGTCCACCCGTTTGTTTCATTACAAAGGACTCCATCGGTGTTTTTGCATAAGTCTGAAACTTTGGTTCTCTTCTTTCCCCTGGAATCCTTGACACAGGATTCTAGGGGGAGGAGTGGCAAGCCCAACACAAATATCATTCTGTGTGATAGATAAGACCAGTAAGAAAAGCTTCTCTGACATTCATGATGGAATACAAGAGCAAAGGCTGCGGGGTAGAATTTCATTTAGAGACTTTACAGAAGCTGCTAGCTAACTTTTACCATAACTGCACCAACTCTAACACTGCAGTGGTCCCATTTGCTGATGAATCTGTCCTAAAACCAGTTTTGTCTCCAGCCACTTGAAATGTAACCTGACAGCTGTTCAAAGGTGTACCTATGCTAGCCCGGTGTTTGGGTTTGAACCATGGACTACTGTCCACTAGGGGCTAGACTTACACCAATAAATCTAAACCTACAGCACGTGGTTTGCTTTTTCTATTGATTTAAAAAAAACAAACAGACAAGTCTCTTCACCTCCCAAATGTTCCTATTCAACCTGTTCACAGCTAGGAATATATTCCTAAGTTGTTTTTTTTTAAATAGAAATAAATACATAGTTTAAGCAGGTTGTTAGTAACATCTGCCATTAAGGTTACAAAAACCATTTGCACAATACCTGTAGTATAACTTTTCTCCTGCTCGTAACTTTCAGAAATATTTGCCTTTGGGGGTTACTGGTTTCCATAGTTAGTTTCGGTCTGAAGAAGAATCATTATTATTATTGGGGAATGTTTGAGCAAAATCCCTTCAGTCATGTCTGGGTTACAGAAGAGTAGGGTGGGAAAAATCTAACCATGTCTTTTTTTTTTTTTTCTTAAAACAAGACTATGCAAAAATGGCTGAAACCTGACATAGACTGAGTCCTTGCAGAGAACTAATCTTTCGTGGGTGAGACTGGGAAATGTGGCGGGGAGGGAGTTCTAAGCCACTGAAAAGACATTTCTGGGCATGTTGTGTAGGCATCTGCTAACCTCTTTTAGCAGCCTAACTAACCTCACACCCCCTCAGACATTTCTGCCAGTTTTCTCTGCCCATCCTGACAAGGCCAAAGTCTGCTGGTCTCAGGTAGTTGCTTGGACAGAGTGCAAAAGGGGGATTGTAACTGTTACATGTACCAACGTCCAAACAAACCAACCAATCTTTCCTTCGCATTTGGAACAGGAAAAATCATAGGCAAACACAAAATCATGAGCCCTGTGATTTTCTCTCCACACTTACAGCTGCATTTCGCAAATGCTATGCTTTTCATTTTATAGAAAAATGTCTGTTTCTCAGTTGCAAAAATCAGCTGTCACACTGTTAGCAGGTGTGCTGCTGCTTTATGGACCCAACCTCACACAAGAGAAGGAACTCAACCATCTAGCTCAGTGGTTTGAGCATTGGCCTGCTAAACCCAGGGTTGTGAGTTCAGTCCTTCAGAGGTCTGTTAAGTTGATCTGGGGCAAAAAATGCGGATTGGTCCTGCTTTGAGCAGGGGGTTGGACTAGATGATCTCCTGAGGTCCCTTCCAAGCCTGTGAATCTCTTAACCTGTTCAACTTAGTACAGTATTAGGTGAGAAGCAGCCCGGCTTAGACAACAGAGCATTAGACTGGAAACATGGGTTCTATTCCTGGCTCTGCTAATTGGCTGCTAGGAAACTTAGGCAATTCTGTGCTTAAACTTCCCAATCTGTACAATGACACTGACCTTCCTTTGAGAGCTACTGATGAAAAGTGCTGTATAAGAGCAAAGTATTCTTATCCCACACACAAAAAATTGAGATTTCAAAAAAAATTCCATCTTAAATTGTGGGGGGAGGGAGGGAAGAGAGAAGTCAATCTTGAAAATGTTTGTGAATTGAAAATAAGAAAAAAATCAGTTAGGATCAATTGATATGGTTTGTTTCCATAATTTTGAAACATTTCTTTTCAAATATGATCATCTTTTTTTTTTTAAACTGTAATGGTCTTAAATTTCAATACAAAACATCTGAATGAAAATCTAGATTTCCCTTCCAGAAAATGCTGAAACAAAACATTGAGAATTCTGAAACTGTCAAAAAAAAAATTCAAGTTGAAAAATTCAGTTAAACTGACCCTTTCCCACAAAAAGTTTAGCTTGATGAATCAGCATTTTCCAATGTAAAACTTGGTTTTGTCAAAAAATTCCTGACCAGCTCTGCTCAATATGGTCTCATGCCTGCAATGAGCATCACATAGAGAGTGATCTCTGTGCCCACACAGAACCCTACTGAGGGCACCAATACTCTGATCCGAAGTACTTCAACAGTCCCTATTACCACTGTATCCGAGCACCTCACAATCCTGAAGGTGTTTTATCCTCACAACTCACTGGTGAGGTAGGGCACAGCTATGACCGCATACTACCACAGCTACGCTACAAATTTTACCACACTAGCTCAGAGGAGAGATGTCTACATGAGCTGGGAATCACAGCGCTCGCTCATAATGTGGACGTAGCCTCAATAACTTGCCCAAGGTCACACAGAAAGTCTTTGGTGAAGCAGAGATTTGAACCTGGGTTTCCTTCATCCCAGGCTATTGTCTGACTCCTAGAACCTCGTTTCCTTCTGTGCCTTCATGAAGGTTCAGGAGCAGGGCCTAAGATGTCACCCGACAGGCTAAGCGGGACCACTTAAATACCAGTTATTAAGCTCATGCATCCCCTTCTCCATTCTTTTAAAAAAAAACACACACACAGGGTAAAACGTGCCACAGTAAGACAATAAAAAACAGTGTAGACAAAACCTCAAAAAGTCTGGTTACTGTTCAGACAGCAGCATTCTACCTTTGGGGCTTTGAAACATGCTGTGTGGGGGGGACTTTCCATTCCTGTTGAACCTTGGAGCTGAATCCTGTACATTAGAAAACGTGGGCTGTAGACACATAGGATGTGTTACTGAGATAATACTTCTCTCAGAACCTTAACTGTTGCATTTTCAAACCTCTTTATGGATTGTGAAGCTCTCACTTTGAGTGACTGCTGATGACTTTTTTGTGCCTCTAGGAATGCTTGCAGTACTAATTAGTGGCCTTTTGCAGTGGTCGCATCTTAGCTTCTCCAGCAGCCTGGCTGAGGAAAGTTGAGGATTCCTTCACACTGCTGTAGAGGTTTTTGCCAGGAGTCCTTGTACACAGGCTTGCTCCATTCCCAGGATTGGCCCTTACTTAAGGAATGACGACAAGTATCACAAGGGTAGCTGTGTTTGCTGCTTTTACAGATCCAGACTGAGTCCTGTGGCACCTTATAGACTAGCAGACATATTGGAGCATAAGCTTTCGTGGGTGAATACCCACTTCGTCAGATGTTTTCACCCACAAAAGCTTATGCTCCAATACGTCTGTTTGTCTATAAGGTGTCACAGGACTCGTTGCCGCTTTTAAGGAATGATCTTCATCTTGGAAATATTTGTGACTCACTCCTATCTCACCACATGAAACATCCTGAGGGGTTGCTTATGGAGGATGTCATTGGATAGATTATCTTTGATGCAAATAACCCAGCAAGAAAAGCCATACCATTAAACTGTCTAAAAAAAACAACAACCCGGTCTGGAGCTTAGATTCCCATTTTTCAGAGAGAGGACCTCAGGCCTTATTATACTCCATGCTGTACTAACACACAATCATTTAAATAAAATGGGAACAGATGAAGATCTTCAAACAATTTTTCATGCACAAGTATTTTGGGGCCTGAGCCAAAGCCCATCAGGGTCAATGGAAAGATGCCCAGGGGCATCAATAGGCTTTAGATCAGGTACCTAATAAGCAAGCCTTCTTCAGACTGGTAGTGTCTACTAAGCATTTCAGTATATAGCAGCCTTTTTTGCCATTAAACATTTCAACTACACGTATGTGAAACCTACTCCTACGTTTAATAATAAATAGCGCTTCTCCAGATACCAATACACAGACCCAGTATCTGGGGAGTCATTATTTCCCATTATAAGTACATGAAGCTGATAAATGTTACCAGTTTGATGTTACAACTACATGCTGTCACCTTGGTGTCTCTCCATGCTAGTTATGCCCTACACATACTCTGAGTCAGAGTACTTACTTGAAATCTGGAAGGCTTTCAAGTACTGTATGTGAATTGAAATCCATATTTTTTTCCCCACAATTCTTTTTTGACAAGTCATAATATGAGCTCTTTCAAAATATTTGAAAGAGCTTGTCTCTTTACTAGACAGGATGATTTACACAGATTTTGCTGAGGAAGCCTATGTGCACTGAATTTAAAAATAATAGGAGAAAGGTATTTCCTCAGTGTTAGAATTTCGAGAGCACTCATGTGAATTCTTCAGTTTGAGTGGCACCATGTCGGTATCCTCTACTGTTTTTAGAGCTCAAGTTGCTATAACAACTCACTTCATCTGTTCAGTCGAGTACCTGTGTGTCATATTTTTCCTTATGGGTCTCCTGTTTTCCAGACACCTTCTCTCAGATTTTTATTTAAGGGGACCAGCTCATTCCCCCAGTGTTCAGACATGTAAGTAGCTGAAAGGAGCCAAAATTTGTGCTGAAAAGAGTGAAATCTTCACTGAGGACAGAACAAGACAAATTAAGGACCTGATCTAGTTCCCATTGAAGTAAATGGAAGTTTTGCCAATTACTGGATCTGGATCGGATTATAGGCCACAGGAAGGGGAAAGTGGAGGACTTTGATATCAAAGATGGACAAAGGATGCTGCAATCAGACAATCCTTGACACAGTGGGGATTAGAGCAAGTCAACAAATCAGTCCCCCAGCTGGTCATAAAATAGATATTTTTCCCCCATGGAAAATTTTGACTTTTCAGTGAAATAGTTTGGTCAAAAAAAAATTTTTTTTTTTAAATTGGCCCAAACACCAACATGTTTTATTCAAACCAGTGCTGTAAAAAGCTTTATGGGAGCTGTAGTCCAGGAAAAAAGTCCAGCTCATAAAGGAGAATGGGAGCATAAGACATCTGAACTACATCTCCCATGATGCTCCATCCCCCCCCACACACACACACACTTGGGAGGTAAATGGGTGCATCATAGGAATCCCTACCCAGGTGTGCCATGGGAGAGGTAGTCCAGCCAGATAGCCTAGTCCATGGAGGAGAATGGGACCATCTGAACTACAACTTGGATGCTGTGGACCGGGTATTATGGGAGCAGGCTCACAGAGGCTTGAAGGTTACTATCACCATGTGCAGCAGGTTACAGCTAGCATTTATCCTCAGTTGTGCTTGCACATAGCGATACTCCTACCTGTTCAGGAGAGCCATATCCTTACTTGGTCTCCTTTGCCCTGTGCAAAGACCTGCAGGATTGACCCTAGCTAACGCACTGCTGTGTGGGCCCCGATAGGCACAGGCAGGCTGGCTTCTTATTTGTCTCATGGTATGCAGGATAATTTTCTCTGAAATCACCCTGGTCTTCTTCAAACACGTCTGTATATATTTGATAACTTTTACATATGTCATTTCTGTATGACAGCCACAGCTCCCACCTGGAGTTTTGCAACATTGTCCACATGTTATCTTTCCTGTAGGATACAAATGTGTTGTGGAGACTATTTTTGCACCATAGAGAGAAAGAGAATGCAGAAAAGATTAAGTTACATTCAAATGGCCAAATTGTGGCTCACCTTGCACCATGGGGAAAGAGAAGACAGGGGGCTCCTTCCTGGTACCCAAGAGTAGGTACCCAGGGGGTCTGGGTGGGTTTGTACTCGGGTGGCTAGCACAAGCTGCCGCCTGTGCCACCCCAGCTGCTCCACTATTTTTAGGTCATTAGTTCAAGCAGAGCTAGCACGTCTGTCTACTCACAATGGGAAGCACGCTTCCAGCTGCAGTGTAGGCATACCCAAAGCAGGCAGCCCGAAGGAGCACAAGGAGGGGGATGACCAGAGCAGCTGGTAGTGCTGCTATGGCCCCAAAGGAACATGACTGGTGGGTTGGGGTGTGACCTCACATCTCCAGCCCAACCCATTCACCCACAGAGGTTAGTGTTGACTTCTAATATTATTTTACAGTGCCCCTAAGTGTCAAGAGGCCACAGTACAAATACTATGAGAAGATAAAAGTGGAAATCCTGGGTCCACCGAAGTCAATGGCAAAGTTTCCATCAACTTCAATGGGACGAAGATTTCACCCAAAGTTCCTGACGTAAAAGCTTCTGATCCGATTTCAGACATAATTCACTGAGGTGAGTAACAAAACAGGAGGGAGAGGCATAACCTGAAGCAATAAAACAGTTACTTAGCAAAGGCTTGAGTGCAGCATGGTGAAGCATACATTAAAAAAAAAAAAAAAGAAAACTCGGGAAGAGTGGTTAATTAAATCAATGTTATTTCTTCCAAAAATGCTGTACAATGAAAGTTTTGTTTTATTTTTGAGGTTTTAAAAATATCTCCCCGACAGTGTCCCTGGCCCATGTACTACTCCAAATCATGCAGTATTTAATACTGGAGGTATTAAACAAAAGACTCCCTTCCTAAAAGCCAGGATACAAATATACTCCATTCAGGAAACACCCCAGTAAAGAGATGAATTTTGTCATATACCCAGTAGGGCAGCTCACATGCAGAACTGACCTTCATTCATCAACAAGCTAGGCAAGTGTATTATGAATCTCAGCAATTCTCATTCTGTGGTTTATGGACACAGAACACTTGCTGGCGGTCCACAAAGCATGCCTTCTCCCAGTCGCCAGTTGTTTCTACAAGCTTTAGGCTCTTCATTGCCATGCACAGCTTAGACACCTGCGGGAGCAACTGAAAACCTGGAGGAACCAGTCTAGCAACGTACAAACAATTGTAATTGCCACTGGGATATCACACCACCGCGAATGGGTGGGGAGAGGGCCCCATGAGATGACCTCGCTGTTAAGATGTGGGCCACATGCCAATCCTTTTGCAGAGCCTTTGATTTGTACTGTACGTTCAAGACAGACTGGCAAGAACCAAAGGAATCTCAGAACTCCAGACGCTGCACAAACCGAAATGCGCCACCAAACTTCTCAGTGACTCAGTAATTAGAAAATAATCAAAGGGTACTCAACTTCTTAAACAGCCATTAGAAACAGACAGCTATCTATAAATAGAACAGCAACAACAGGCTAAGAATTGAAAACATCCCCAACCTACATTTGTTTCTATTACACTTTATTGGATTAGCCAGCCATTTTAACACCATCAGCCAGATCCTCAGCTCATGAAAATCAGCACCACTCTATTTTGGAGCTACATCAATTTACACCAGTTGAGGATCTGGCCCTTGGGTTTAAGGTCTGAAAAGCATGTGATAAATCACTAAGAAATTCTCAAGGATTATTTGTTAAATAATCGTCCTATGGAAACTGCAGCTATATACGCAGAGAGAGACATGTTTTCCTGAACTTTTAGTTGGTTTGTATTCTGGAAAATACCAGTGTGATCCAGGGATTAAATTGAAATGTTTTAACAAAACAACACTGTTCTGCTTCTATCACAAGCTTTTCTTACAGATACGCTGTAGGAAAGAAACCAGTTAGATCCTTATTCATATTGCATGAGTTTACTGAGGACTTTCTGTAGATCCATGCATTAACTACATATCATTCAAAAGCCTGAGCTAGAGATATTTCAGATAGAGTAGAACTTTATTATAACTTGGTTCAGAGCTGTACTATATCATAACATACTATAACAAACTGATTGATGGGATCAGGCACTACGCTCTCCTAATTTCACTGTGATGGACTTTCAGGAAATTTAAGAAATAAGTGAATGAAATATTAATACCTTTTAATAAAAGACCATGGCAGTTTGTTTTAAGCAAAGGCTGTCTTTGGGCTTTGAATCAGGCTTTAACTGCAGAGATTTGGCTATATTCGGACTCAATTTACATCCATATAAGCCCACTGATTTCAATTAAAGGTAAACTTGGACCCCCCCCCCCCCCCCCTCCAGGAGTGGCACTCAGAACTCGGACCAAAATTATCATGGTACAAAATGAAAGTTCTTATTTTTATAATGGGGTGAACAAAAATCCTAGAAGCAAATACCCTGACCTTTGGGATGACCAATATCCAGATTTGGATCTGAATGTTGGAGCTTGACTCCATTGCTAATTTCAGGGGGGGTCACGCAGAATGTAGTTAAGGGCAGATTTTGTTTTATCAGGCAGTAATTACAAATTTCTAGGAAGTGGATACAGTTTGGGGGCCCCATTATAAAGTCCTACTACATGTAACCTGTACTCTTCTCCATATGTGTAATCAGAATTGACAGCTCATTAAGTACCTTCTATACACCCTCAACAAGGAAAACATGAGAGATTGTCTATGTTACTAGGGCAGGTTGGGGGCACACTCAGAACAAGAGATGCTGGAAACTATTTTCAGTAGGCAGCACCACTAACGCTGTGCAAAATGGAAAGCAATCCTCTTTCTGGCACACTTTTGAGAATATGTTAAACGATCATTCTAATTACTGCTTAACTAATGACACCGGAAAGCATGCTTGAAAGTTTTCAGTACAGAGGGCAGGCACATTTTCACTACACTAGTATACTGAACTTTTATCCTGGCTGATATTGCTAATCTCTAAATTAGAAGTGAAGGAAACCTTCCTTTGCCATTAGCCAAGATCTAACCCCTCTGATGCATCCACTAGGACTTGAATATATTCTGAGAAAAGATCAAACTACGGAATGTGCATTCCACATGGACATAGGGCTATATTTTGATCATGGGTGAGCAAACTGGATTCAAGAAAGATGCAAGCTTCCTCTGTCATTCTCACACCCAGACCTTTGTCCATTTTTACAGCAGAAATCAAACTAAACCCTCTCGGATTCTGAGATGTCTGAATAATTTTTCCCAGTCTCATTTCCAGCCATGATTGGAAATGCCGGTCTCAAAATACCAGGAAGCCAGTTCTCATGATATAACTTACCCAAGTTTGCCAGGTCAGCTTTGGATACGTATCCAAATGTTTTGATGATTGTCTGAGGGAGTCCACATTCCAAACTCTTTGAAGGCTTGCCAATTACTAATCTGAGGTGCATTCAAGATGCAGAAAAAAGAAAGGTAAAGTCTAAGGGCCAAATTAGGAGATACATCTAAGCAAGTTGGTTTAACCCACATGTTGCGGAATCGGAAGAGGAGGGTTCTTGCAGGAAAAGCAACAAATAGGAGGGGCAGGAAGGCTTAAGGTCAGATTTTTAAATGTTTAAAGACATCTTAAGTTGCAGATTGGCTCAGAGTGGGATATTCAAAGGTGCCTAGATGGTTTTGAATATCCCAATAGAAGCCCATCTGCAACTTTAGGTGCCTTAATACCTTTAAAAATCTGACCCTAGCTGCGAAGGACCTGGGCTAAAAATATGGACTAATTCCATTAATATAAGTCCCTCTCTTTTTTTCTCCTCTAACAAACAGCTATTCAGCATAAACATTGTTGTTTGCTATATCCCAAGGAAATCTGCTGCTAATTATAATGCTGAACCCAGATGCTGGCGGAGGAAATTAAACTATGTCCTGCATAGTTTATTGGGCTTGTTTTGCTGGATTTGCCAAATATTTAGTGAGACCCTCATATGACTTTTATTATCTAAATATAGACATAAGGGCCAAATACTGATCTCATTCAGAGTGGAGTAATTCCATTAGAGTAAATTAATATAGTTACAAGACACTGGATTTATAGCAGTGTAACAGGGAGCAGTTCTATGATCCAAACCATGGATCAGAACTTGCATACTTCATTTAATAGTGTAAATAATCAGAATTTCTGTCTCTTGAAAAAAATTCCAATATTTCGACATTTTTGTCCCAATTTGGCATGAAAAGTTGAAAAATAGAAAAAAACTGTTTACAGAACAAATTGTACTGACAATTTTTGATTCTGCTATCCCGGAACATTCCGTTTCGGCTCAGTTTGATACTGGGCGGAGAAGGCCTCAGCCGCTGTAGTGCCTCATGGTAGCACAGCAGGCATGGGACTCCCATGATGCACCCTGGTGGTCCCACTGCGGGGGAAGTCGTGGTAAAAACCAGGAGATGTTGTCCAGGTAAAGAGCCCAGTTCACAGAGCCACCAGGCACCTCAACTCTGACTCTCATGAGGCACTGCTACAACTCAGGTAGACAGATTCAGGTTACTTGGCTGTTAAACAAAACATTTCAACTGGAGTTTGACAGATCAAAACATTCCTGTTTGAACTGACTGCACCTGAAACAAAATACCTTGTTTTGATTTTCCCACTGTAAAACTGAAAAATGTAGGCAAAAAAAATAAATAAATAAAAATAAAAATAAAAATCTGCATTTCTTCACAGAAAAACATTTTGTGGAAACTGCATTTTGTGTAAAAAAAATAAATAAATTTTGATGGAAAATTCCCAACCAGCTCTATGTAGAAGTTGAATATACAAAAAGAGGATGCCTGAGTAATACCAACTCACACTGAAGGCAGCAATATCAGTTAAGCAACACAAACTTGGAGCCAGGAAATTTCCTGGGAACTTAATACCTGCTAAGAGAGTTGATGGCCTCAGGTACTGCTGACAGCTTCTAACTCCAGCTGGTCACGGACTTCCAGGAAGTGGCCTGTCCCGCAGCTGCTGCTCTTATTCTAAGAAGAAAATACACATCTGTAAAATTAAAATTAAAATCCATATTCTTAATATTGGGTTTCATTTCAACTGGCAGTCCCAGGGCATTTATAGTGCCTTGTAATGATACATACCTTGGTAAAGCACCTTGAGATCTGTGACTACAAAGTGCTAAAGTATTATTATGGGCCCAGATCATCATTCCTAATATTGGGAGCCAGGGAGGGGAAAAGGGAAAGGAAAGGATAAATATTTGCACTGAGATCCTTGTCAGGAAGGCCAGATTTGCCATTCTATGGGATAGGTCATGGAACCCAATTTGAAACTTGGATCCTCAGGGATCCATGAAGAGGCAAGAGGCCTGGGGCCATCTGTATGAACAGAATAAAATCCAAGTCTCAAACTATCAAGAACTGAGACGGGTGGATACTAGACAAAACAAGCTCATTTTATTCTTTGAGGTTCTCTTAGGGCTTATTCCTACTCCATGGAGCAGAAGATGTTACCTATTTCTCACCCTCCCTCCACCCATGTACCTTTTTCTTCATAGCAACTTCCCCTCCCTGTTTTGCCTGGGAGAAAGCTACTGGCAAATGAGAACAGATACTGGCTTTCTCCACGTCAGTTCTTTCATCTGGGAATCCCCTTCTATTGCAGGATTTAAGGTACTGCCACCAAATAAACTGTTTCACAACATTCAAATCTTCACCCTTCGCTCCTCTTGCTGTGTAATTCTATGTGGAGCAGCTTAGCTATGACTGTTTGGTACCTGGATTTGGTCTGCCTTTTGCCTGGTCTACAAAGACTTTTTGAATGTATTTAACTGACAAGTGCATTTTCCAAGGTAGCCATGGCAGAAATAATTGTATGTGCTGGTAGGTAGGTTAAGTACCCCCCTTCACTGCAGCAGTTAATGACTGTTCTTGCTGCCAGTCATCTCTGTAGCAATTCAGGGTGCATTCAGCTTTGAAGGGGGTTGGACAGCTCCAGTGCTGTCTGTGTCAAAAGCTAGTTCTCTTTTGGACAAAAGCAGATACAACACAATACAGCTTTAGACAGTATTGATCAGACTCAAGATACTCAAAGTGCTTTACAAAGCAACACGTTACAGGCTTGTGATACAGTGATTGCACAGGCAATCAAAATACCCATCATTTGCTCAGTAATATCTACCACCCAGCCTTGTCCATTAGTATAAAAAAAATAGGGGGGAAGGGGGCTTGGGACCTTAAACTTCCACTTGCACAATCACAGTGAGACCACCATTGCAGGTAACAGTATATTGATCCATCGGCATGAACCGGAAATGGGGTTAAAAACATTTAATGCTCTAGTAGCAGCAGTCCTTCCCCCTATGGGCTCCTTCGAAAATTCACCCCTCACATCTTCAGGAAGAGAGATTTTGATCACAACGTGTGTAAAGGAAATGGTAACAGTCCAGTACAATGCATTGTGGTTACAAAAGATATTAGCGTGTAAAGCAAAAAGGCACATCCAGTACTGTCCCATGGACCCATTTCCTTAACACGCAGGAATATTTTAAAAGGGTAAATGGGATGACCCAGGTAATTATTGGCTTGTTCATCTGACACTGATCCCAGGCAACATAATTGAGTAGGTTACAGGACTCAATTAAAAATAAAATAAATAAATAAAATCAAAGGAGAGTCATATAATTAATACCAATCAATGGGAGTTTATAGAAAATAGAGCCTCTCAAAATAACTTGGTATCTTTTTTTGATGAGGTGACAAGTGTGGGTGATAAAGGTAAAGGTGTTGATGTGATACACTTGGACTTCTGTATGGCGCTTGATGTGGGACCACATGACATTTTAAATCAAAATGAGAAGGATATCAAATTGACATGGCAAACTTTAAATGGATTAAAAGCTGGCTGATAAGTTTCAAAAATTTAATTGTAAACACAGATTCATCATTGAGCATGTGTGTTTGAATGGGATCCAACAGGGGTTGATTCTATACCATTTAACATTTTTATCAATTACTTGGAACAAAAAAAACAAAAAAACCATCACTGATAAAAAGTTGACACATGACACAAAATTTGGGGAGTGATAAATAGCGAAGAGGACAGGTCACTGATACAGAGCGATCTGAACCATTTGGTAAACTGGGGGTAAACAAACAATATACATTTTAATATGGCTAAATGTAAAAGTATAGCTCTGGGAACAAAGAATGCAGGCAATACTTACAGAATGGGGGACTTACAGGGCTCTGAAAAAGATTTGGGGGTTATGATGGTTAGTCAGCTAAACATGATCTCCCAGTATGATGCGATGAAAATGATTAGGGGGCTGGGGCACATGACTTACAAGGAGAGGCTGAGGGAACTGTGCTTATTTAGTCTGCAGAAGAGAGAGTGGGGATTTGATAGCAGCCTTCAACTACCTGAAGGGGCATGCCAAAGAGGATGGAGCTTGGCTGTTCTCAGTGGTGGCAGATGACAGAACAAGGAACAATGGTCTCAAGTTGCAGTGGGGGAGGTCTAGGTTGGATATTAGGAAACACTATTTCACTAGGAGGGTAGTGAAGCACTGGAATGGGTTACCTAGGGAGGTGGTGGAATCTCCATTCTTGGAGGTCAGGTTCTAAAAAGAGAGAACTAAAAGGTATACAAACAGACTTTCACTGTAACCTTCAAGCCCAAATGAGATATCTCAGCTGACAATTGTGTGTAGTATTTTATGACAAAGCCTTGGCTGGGATGATTTAGTTGGGGTTGGTCTTGCTTTGAGCAGGGGGTTGGACTAGATGACCACCCGAGATCTCTTCCAACCCTAATCTTCTATGATTTTATGCTGTGGCCAAAAGGGCTAATGTGATCTTTGGATGTATAAACAGAGGAATCTCAAGAAGGAGCAGAGAGGTTAGTTTATCTCTGTATTTGGCTCTGGTGCAACTGCTTCTGGAATACTGTGTCCAATTCTGGTGCCCAAATTCAAGAGAGATGTTGACAAATAGGAGAGGGTTCAGAGAAGAGCCATGAGAATCATAGAATATCAGGGTTGGAAGGGACCTCAGGAGGTCATCTAGTCCAACCCCCTGCTCAAAACAGGACCAATCCCCAACTAAATCATCCCAGCCAGGGCTTTGTCAAGCCTGACCTTAAAAACTTCTAAGGAAGGAGATTCCACCACCTCCCTAGGTAATGCATTCCAGTGTTTCACCACCCTCCTAGTGAAAAAGTTTTTCCTAATATCCAACCTAAACCTCCCCCACTGCAACTTGAGACCATTACTCCTTGTTCTGTCATCTGCTACCACTGAGAACAGTCTAGATCCATCCTTTTTGGAACCCCCTTTCAGGTAGTTGAAAGCAGCTATCAAATCCCCCCTCATTCTTCTCTTCCGCAGACTAAACAATCCCAGTTCCCTCAGCCTCTCCTCATAGGTCATATGTTCCAGTCCTCTAATCATTTTTGTTGCCCTCCGCTGGACGTCTTCCAATTTTTCCACATCCTTCTTGTAGTGTGGGGCCCAAAACTGGACACAGTACTCCAGATGAGGCCTCACCAATGTCGAATAGAGGGGAACAATCACGTCCCTCGATCTGCTGGCAATACCCCTACCTATACATCCCAAAATGCCATTGGCCTTCTTGGCAACAAGGGCACACTGTTGACTCATATCCAGCTTCTCGTCCACTGTAACCCCTAGGTCCTTTTCTGCAGAACTGCTGCCGAGCCATTCGGTCCCTAGTCTGTAGCGGTGCATGGGATTCTTCCATCCTAGGTGCAGGACTCTGCACTTGTCCTTGTTGAACTTCATCAGATTTCTTTGGCCCAATCCTCTAATTTGTCTAGGGCCTTCTGTATCCTATCCCTACCCTCCAGCGTATCTACCTCTCCTCCCAGTTTAGTGTCATCTGCAAACTTGCTGAGGGTGCAATCCACACCATCCTCCAGATCATTTATGAAGATATTGAACAAAACCGGCCCGAGGACCAACCCTTGGGGCACTCCACTTGATTATTAAAGGATTAGAAAACATGCCTTAAAAGGAGCTCAATCTATTTAGCTTAACAAAGCAAAGGTTGCAGGGTGTCTTGTTTACAGTCTATAAGTTACCTACATGGCAAACAAATGTTTGATAATGGGTTTTTCAGTCTAGCAGAGAAAGGTATAGCACAATTCAATGTCTGGGAGCTAGACAAATTCAGATGGGAAATAAGGGCACAAATTTGTAATGGTGAGAGTAATTAACCATTAAAAAAATTTACCAAGGATTCTCCAGCACTGCCAATTTGTAAATCGAGATTGGATGTTTTTCTAAAAGAGACACTCTGGGAAAGTTCTGGGGCCTGTGCTGTACAGGAGGGCAGGCAAGATGATCGCAATGGGCCCTTCTGGCCTTGGAATCTTTGAAACCATGAAAACAAAATTAATGCTGTTGCAGAACAGAGAGACCGAATACAGTAAGTTGACCCAGAATGCTGAACAGCATGACACAGCTCAGGGGCTAAATCAACCGATGCAAATCTTTGGAGCTATGGCAATTTACTCCTACGGAGGACCTGGTTTTGGAAAGAACTCAGTTTTTTGACTAGAGAAACAGACACCCAGGCATAGGTAACAATAGGAACAAGGTTATTAAGGTAAATAACTCACTGCCAAGTTCACAACTGCCCAGCTGGAACCGCCTGTACTCCCAGAGCCAGAGGAAAGCACACAGGAAGGTCACAGAGGAGGTCAGGTTCTAAGAGACCTAACGGTACACAAACTTTCACTGTAACCTCCACGCCCAAATGAGATCTCTCAGCTGACAAATTGTGTGTAGTATTTTATGCTATTTAGTAGAAATAGGCCTGAATGAAACCCCTGAATATGAACTCAAAACTTGGAAAAATTCAGATCTGGATCTTTACTTTGCAGCTTGGGTCAATCTATATATATTTCCAAGTTGCCTAGGTAGGGGTGGGCTTTTTTATGCTTGCAAAACTCCCATTGCAGAATCAGCCCATAGACTGTTAAAAGAACACTAAGAATAATGTAAAGGAATTCTTAATAGAAAATATATAAAAGCAATCCTCAAAACCAGTGCTGATTGAGGACAGGGAAAGAGAACAGACAAGTTCAAAAATATTTTTGGTCAAATATTTCTCAACTTCTCCACACCAGAAAAGAAACCTACCCATTAATTCTGAGAATCTGAGTTGGGTGGGTAAGCACAGCTAAACTTCAAGAAAGTAAACTTGACATATCATCAAAAAATGTACAACTAGAGTGGATTGAAATTTGGAATTTACACACACACGGAAACTCCCCTCTCTCAAAATGTCTCTCTCTCTTGAATTGGGTCATAAAGATGAAATATCGAGATTTTTTTCCATAGAACAAACGGTACTGAAAAATTTCAATTCTGAAATGTCAAAACATTTTGACTCAACATTTCCAATTCCAATGCAGTGTTTCGACATTCCCAAATAGAAACGTTTCGTTTTAAATCTGTTTGACATAAATCTGCGTCTGCCTGAGCTGCTGCAGTACTTATAGCTCAGGGGCCTCAGGCCCCCATTCTTCCCCCTTGCCCAAAAGCTGGACTGTATGTCCCAAGATGCATTGCGGTCATGAAACTTCCATGAGGTACAAGGTCAGCACAGCCAGAGGGAAGACTGCCGTGCACGATGGGAGATGAACGCTGGCCAGAAGCCCAGCCCATTGATGAAACTGAGGGCATGAAGCCCTGAACTACTGCAGCAGCTGAGCCAAAGCTAAACGTTTCGGTTCAGTTTAACAAACCCAACATTTTGAATCAGGTCAGCCTTACCGGAAACATGTTTACAATGGAAAATTCAAAACCTTTCGCAAACACTAACATTTTGCCATGGACACTTTCAAATTTTATAGAAATCACATTTTCTCCAGAGGGAAAAAACAACCTGTTAACAGAAAATTCCCAACCAGCTTTATACACAGCCAAAGAGGCAAGCTCAGCAAGGACTATTTTTAATTAAGTGACTGATTTTCCAAGTTGAGACAGAGACCACATTAAAGGTCAGCCCACTTACTCCCATCTGCTTCTTGTACCGTTAGTCATGAGAGCTCACAGAGATTTTCTGGAATCCTTACATACCAAATCTGATCAACACCAACATACTTTGAGGGCAGTGGAAGCACACTGAAGGAACCTAAGTGACAAATATTGAAAAATTTGTCAGCCATGTTAGTGCAGAGAACAAACCTAGGCTTGGTTCAGGCACCATCCCTATTCAGGAGAGCATTAAGCATGTGGTTATGTCCCACTGAAGAAGGGGCATTAAATGGAAGTTTCAGTCAACCCCATAAAGAAAGATTGCTCTAACTGCTGTCTAGGGGAAAGAAGCCAAACAAATTCTCAGATGCATTAGCTCTCCACTCAGTGCACCTGATTGTACAATTATTTTTCATAAATATAAACTGTATGCAATTAAAAGAATATAAGAATGGCCATACGGGGTAAGATCAATGGTGCATCTAGCCCGGTGTCCTGTCTTTCAACTGTGGCCAATGCCAGGTGCCCCAGAGAGAATTAACCGAACAGGGCAATTATCAAGCGGTCCACCCCGTCATACAGTCCTAGCTTCTGGCAATCAGAGGCTAGGGACACCCAGAGCATGGGGTTGCATCCCTGACCATCTTGGCTAATCGCCATTGATGACTCTATCCCCTAAAAACTTATCTAATTCTTATTTTTAAATCCAGGAGTACACATTTTAGCCTTCACAATATCCCCTGGCAACAAGTTCCACAGGTCAACGGTGTGTTGTGTTTGTTTTGAAACTGCGGCCTCTTAATTTCATTGGGTTACCCTCTGGTTTGTTTGTTATATGAAGGGGTACACAACATTTCCTTATTCACTTTCTCCACACCATTCATGAGTTTATAGTTCTCGGTCATATCCCTCCTCACTCATCTCTCCTCAGCTGCTCCATAACCCTAATAATTTTCTTGCGCAATCACCCAGTTTTGTGAATTCCCTTTGTAAGCCTTCACAGTCTGCTTTGGACTTAACTATCTTGAGTAGTTTTGTATCATCTGCAAACTTTGCCAACTCACTGTTTACCCCTTTTTCCAGATCATTTATGAATATGTTGAACAGCACTAGTCCCAGTACAGATCCCTGGGGGACCCCGCTATCTACCTCTCTCCATTGTGAAAACTGACCATTTATTCCTAATATTAATTGTGGTATACTTTTGATTGCCATTCAATCTGCAATAGATGCTATCAGCATACTGAGTTAATACTGCTGAAATGTTAACTAAGATTATAGATAGTGCACAGTATTGAGTCTATTATAATCTCTACCTAGAGATTGCAGAGTTCATAATAGCTAGCAATAAAATATTTTTCATCCACATTACTAGACAGAGAAGATAATCATTGCATGTAAACCTTGCCCAAATATAGCTGAACATTTCTAACTGTGCAATACTTTCCCCAGCTAATGTTGCACTAGCGTTTCATAAAGAGTTCCTGGTGTTGTCCTTTTAGTTATAAATTATATTTTTTCCAAGGCCAAATTAATACAGAGTCATTTAAATTGCTGGCATTTATATCTTTAATAAGCTATAAGCAGATAATAGTGGGCTATAAAGGATTAATTTTTCTCTTATGTTATCAAAGAGCAGCCATAAAAGTACAAAATCCATGGTTAAACCTGTGTACACACTTCTGATGACAAACATGGAGCCCTCTCCTGCAGACCTGGGCAAGAACCGCAGGATTGGGCCTTTTAAAAGTAGAGTATAGAAAAAGTTCCCCTACAGCATTTATTCATTATCTTCCTGTTTTCTCAGATCTAATGCCAAGTTCCCATAGTGTAATAGCTGTCTTTCCCTTTCTTCTGTTGCATTGCCTTTCATTTTATTTTGAATCTATTCTTATGTACTAAACACTGGAAAATTTCTAACCCAGATTTTAAAGGTTGTAACACACTGAAATTTATAGATATTTTTACATTGCGAGGAATTTGGGGAAGTGCTTTATTGATTTTATAGAAGGGGATTAGGCATCTACAAATACATCTGGGAAGCTGCCCTTTTATTTCATCCTTAAAATGTATTTCAGTTACCCATTTGCCTGAGGAGGTTGTGAAGGCTAGGACTATAACAGGGTTTAAAAGAGAACTAGATAAATTCATGAAGCTTAAGTCCATTAATGGCTCAAAGCCAGGATGGGTAAGGAATGGTGTCCCTAACCTCTGTTTGTCAGAGGGTGGAGATGGATGGCAGGAGAGAGATCACTTTATCATTACCCATTAGTTTCACTCCCTCTGGGGCACCTGGCACTGGCCACTGTCAGTAGACAGGGTACTGGGCTGGATGGACCTTTGGTCTGACCCAGTATGGCCATTCTTATGTGGTTATGTTCTTATTTATCTTGTTTTCACCTTAGAGTGGGATGAACATTTTAGTCAGATTCATTTTATACACAAATTCATCGACAGTGAAGGTATTTGGAATCACAGGGACACCGGAATTGCCAAAGCAGGGCCAGACCAGTGGTCCATCTAATCCAGTATTGTCTCTCCCCCAGAATACTGGGCTGTTTCAGGGGAAGGTGCAAGAAAGCCTGAAGTAAGCATTCCACTTCCACTCCACCACCACCCTTTTCTCCAGAAGGCTCCATCCCCTGGAGAGCTCCTCCTCTTCCCCTCCGCCTTATTGGGCGACCACTCCAACTAACCTCGTCTCATTTTAAGCCATGAGATGCAGTTAAGAATAGTGAGACGTTAGGGGAAAAAACTTGGACTGGAAAAACAAAAAAATCAGGACAAGTTTCTTAACAAAGAGCCAGAGTAACACCCTTCATCACCTTGGGTAGCACAGGTAGTCCCATTCACTGCAGTGGCAGTGCTGTAGGCCGAGGTGCTGCTCATTGTGGAGACTTTCACAGGGACAATCTGTCCCAGAGGTCTGACTGGCTGTGAAGCAATCTCCCAAGGGAAATGGTGAAAGGCCTGCCCCCTTGCTATCAGGCACTCTTTCTCTCTCTGTCCCCATGGGTGTATGCACACCTGCGTATCCTACTGAATATCCCATGCACAATCAATATAAATAGACCCAAACAAAAACACACTTATTAATCGGCATGATTTACAAAAAGACCAATCCTTAGTAATGATGGACTTCAGTTATGGACAGGCTTTAATTCCATTGCTCTTGTGGTCAATAGTTTATTTTTAATTTTCAGTGGGTGTCTGTTGCAATTCAGGAATAATTGGATTCCCCTCGTAGATCTTATTTAATACCGGTCAGATCCAATGGGCAGTACTTACAGACTAGGTTGGGGCAGCAGTTCTCAGACTGTGGTCCACAGACCATCAGCAGTCTATGGAGCCACTCCAGGTGGCTGGCAGAATGAAATGTTTTGGGAACCAATCTAAGGGATTGGGTTGTTGGAGTGGATGTGGGTCCCTGATGTCTCCTTTATGAAGCACTCTGCAGAATGAAGAATCCTTGGCCTAATGTATTTCATATTTCAAAAATGTGCCAGCTCAGTTTCAAGCCATTATATTTAGAGCTATTTATTGCACTGTCTGTCATCATTTTCCCATTCAGATGGCCGGAGATCAGTTTTTACCACTTGTCTAAAACAAAACCAATGAGCCGGATTCTCCTCGCTCTTCCACTGGTTTTACACCAGTATAACTCCATTTGCTCCCGATTTATACTGGTGAGGAGATCCAAGCCTAATGAGTCCGATTCTCCACGCCCTGTACCTTGTGCAGTCATTTACACCAGGGCCAAGTGGGCATCAAAAACTTTACCAGATCAGAGAGACAGTTCAGTGCCCCCACTTGGCACCAGTGTACAGTGATTACACAAGGTGCAGGGCAATGGAAATTCAAGCTAATCTCTTTAAAGTCTGCAGCTCTCCCCCTGCCCATGAGGCTATTACATTCTTAGCAAGGTGTGGTTCTTGAAATTTGGAGGGAACCAAGTCTCCATTAAGGGCTACATGAGATGTAAGGCATTCTGCACACAGTCCCACAAATTAAATTTCTGTAATGAGGTTATATAGCCCATCCTTGCCAACTATCTTAGAGGAGTGAGGTTTAGAGATTATAAAACTGATTCTCCTCCACCTGGAGTTACACACACCAGCATAAGTGAGAGCAGAATCAGAGTCTGAATTCTTCACTGAACTGCTAACTAAGTGTGTAGAAATGTTGTCAGCAGCAAACAAACAAGTAGATCCACCTTACTCAGGTAAGATTCAGGGAAATGGAGACCAGGAGTCAAGAACAACCAATCATGTTAATGGGGTCAGAGTTTAGGAATACACACGCTTGTCAGATCCTTTTAATTATAAAGGTTATGTTTAGGAATACAAGTCAGGCTTGCAGCTGAGAAAACATCTCACTTAAAGACTATCACTAGTTAGTGAATATTTCCTGATCTCCACATTCTCTCTGAGAAAAACATTTATAAAGTGGAATGTTTTTGTGACATACTATTAAACTCAATAATCATTTTTTAAATTTTTGACCTGTGGAGTACTCTCTTCCTGTGAACATAGGTGTGGTGTGAAATGTCATTTATAAAAATCACAATTCACTCGCAAAAAGCTGCCGGTTGAAAGGCTCTCCATTCAAGCAAAAATCAGCAAGACTCCCCATGCCTGCAGATTTCACTCAGCCAAAGACTTTGGAGTGAACCTCTCCTCAGTGAGGAGAACTTTCCAAGTCCTATTAAGGACCCAACTAAAACCTCAGATCTGCACAACTTCAAGCTTTGAGACAATGCAGTGTCAACCTGTGGAACTCCTTGCCAGATGATGTTGTGAAGGCCAAGACTATAACAGCGTTCAAAAAAGAACTAGATAAATTCAGGGAGGATAGGTCCATCAATGACTATTGGCCAGGATGGGCAGGGATGGTGTCCCTAACCTGTTTGCCAGAAGCTGGGAATGGGCAACAGGGGATGGATAACTTGATGAATACCAGTTCTGTTCATTCCGTCTGGGACACCTGGCATGGGCCACTGTCGGAAGACAGGATACTGGGCTAGATGGACCTTTAGTCTGATCCAGTATGGCCATTCTTTGTTCTTATGAGACAGTTGAAATCCACATCTGGACTTTTCACCTTGGCCGATTTCTACACACACTGTTCATTCAGGCCCTGCTCCAAAGCCCACTGAAGTCAGTAAGAAGCTTTCCATTTATTTCAATGGGCTTTGTATCCGGTCCTTATTTTCTTCCACTTGTTTTGGGGGAACTTGGGCCAAATTTTTGAGAAATTGGTGCCTCAAATTAAAACACGTAAATCCACATTGAGGGACCTAAAAATAACTGGTCTGATATTCAGGCTAAACACCTCCAAAAAAAATCAAGACAACTATTTAGCCACCTACATTTCAGAACTGCTTTGGTTTCAGTGGTATCAACGTATGCTAGTGAAGACTCACCTTCATCATATGACCTGAACCAATTACCTCTTGGGGTTCCCTAGGCAGAGATTCACAATGCTCGGCTCCTTCCAATCAGATGAAAGGGCTTCCATTAGCCCCTTCACTAGGAGCCCTAATTTTGGACTTTAGCAATTATTCTACCTGGGCACCATACAACAGCCGCTCCATACAGTACATACATATACCGCAGTGTCGAGAGATTGGGCTGGTTCCTCGGAGACCAAAATATGCTCCTGCATTTCAGAGCCTTACTTCTTTTTGTTTCACTCTAACCTCTTGATCTCGGTGGCTCAGATTCTGCGCTCCCTTATACCAGGGTCCCCCTGTGCCACAACTGGATATTTTTCTGCATATCCAGTAGATTAAAAACCAGGGCCGGCCTTAGGGGGTAGCAAGCAGGGCAATTGCCCAGGACCCCACACCACAGGGGACCCCATGAAGCTTAATTGCTCTGGATTTGACTTTCAGCCCTTTTCAGCTTCAGCTTTTTGCCGTGGGCCCCAGCAAGTCTAATGCCAACCCTGCTCTCTGGTTTATTTTGGCAGACCCCCTGAAACCTGCTTGCAGCCCCCACAGTGGACCCCAGACCCCTGATTGAGAACAACTGCCTTATACCACTGTAAAACTCCGATCAGTGTAAAACTGGTAGCGGGGAGATCTACCCCCAGCCCAGTGTGTGAAACTGTTTTGATCAGTCTCTCTGTCCTCACAATTTTGTAATTTTCGCATCTGGCCTCAAGGGGGAGATGCCAGTGTTAAGGATATTCGTTGATCAGCATGTACACATTTTCATAGTCTTAAAATTCTGCTAATCCCAGATTATATTACATACTGGTTTTTCCTGAGGCCCATCCTCACTGGTAGTTGATAGTGAGCTCGTGCCCAATTGAAATCTGATCTTCAATCCTGCAAACCATGACACACGAGTAGCTTTATAACCATGAGTAGCCCCATTGAACTCATCATGTCTGATCCAAAACTAATTCAGGTCAACGGGAGTCTTTTGGTTCAGCTGAATGGGTTTTTGATCATCCCCAACCAGGCTAATCAAATGTGTAATTGTGTGCAAGATCAAGTCCTTGCTTTGCATCACATTACATATTTTCACACGCAGCTTTGTAAGTAAATTTTTCATAGATCTTCACCCTTCCTCAGTGGCTAAACTCAGCATCAGTTGTGAGTGATAACAGGTGTCTCTAGGTTTCAGAGTAGCAGCCGTGTTAGTCTGTATTCGCAAAAAGAAAAAGAGACTAACCAATTTGTTAGTCTCTAAGGTGCCACAAGTACTCCTTTTCTTTTTAGGTGTCTCTAGTATACTCTCTCTCTCCCACCCCCACAGACAGCATAGATGCAAAGCCTGAACCGTCTCAGCTGAATCAGTTCAATCAATCCTAACATCCACTTCTCTCTGCAGCAGGCCATCCCACACAACACTGGACTTCCTGTTACAGGCAAAGTTGTGTCTCATATACTGTACGCTACATATTCCACAGGGTAATTGATCTACAGCATTTACATCAGAGCAGGTATGAGAGTGATGGACTCGCTTGCTGTCCATGTCAGTAAGTGATCACTCCTCTATTCAGCGCAAGGCCAAAGTGAAGACATTGATATTGACATGAGGGAAAGTTTTGATCCAGGCTCAGTTTAATTGCATTGTCTAAAACCAGGGAGTCTACAAGCAAATGTCAGACAAACTCACCAAAGCAGGGTTCACAGCAAGAACTGAACAATACCCTTAGAAGATTATAACAGTGAACTCATGGTACTGAAAGTGTAAAGGAGTCCAGGATCACAATTGTGGCTTCAGAGCAGAAAGGAAGACATGCCAGTTTAATGGTGAAGTGGACTTAATTTATGGATATAAACAAACAATGAAGCAAACCCTCATGCATACTCAGGAGCTCCAGTCTTTGACCTATAGAGAGCACGGGGCAGTTACTGCAGAGATACAGATGAGAATGCATGAGAGGCTTAGGCGGTAGGACTCCAGCAAGGTCAGTGAAGATGGAGGGGGTGGGGGACGTTACTTTTCAGTACCTTGGCCTATGTTGTGAGAGGAAATTCATAAGCAGGCACGAAAATTCCGAAAGTTTAAATTCAGTTTGGTTTGAGTTTTATCTCCTCTTATTTGTCAACCACTAAGAAATCAGGCTTGATACCGTGTGTGCGCTAAAGCATAACCCACGCCTCAAACCAGTGGCCAAATTCCACCCTCAATGCACGTGCAAGACTCTCATTGAAAGGAATGGGAGACCCCCTCATGCATCTGAAAGCAAGATTTGGCCCTGTAGGTTTTCACTTGCCTGAAGTTCCCTTCATTACCACTATATGGTTGTACAATGCACCTGTAGTCCCTCTCTAAATGGTCTCTCCTGGTATCTAACTCTTGTTGCATAATTAAAATTACAGGAGGATGATGGCTGTAAGTAATGCAGCCCCACCCATGAAGAGTTTTGGAGGGAACTTAGTCCTGTTGCTTGTGCGTCCAAGCTCCCACTGACCCTTTTAATCCATGGGCATTTTAAGTGCACAAAGAAATAAGGGATTGGGCCTTTCATGGGCCTGATCCAGCTCCCACCAAAGTCAATAGAAAGCCTTCCATTGACCCCAGTGGAAACTGCATGAGAGTGTATACAAGCACTCAAGGCTGCAAGGGTAGAGGACACCAGCAAAGCAATGGCTGATTCGGTTTGAACAAAGCTGTCACTACAATAAATACAGAACTCTGCAAAACCCTGAACTCGCCTAAAGGCACAGAGAATTCACTTGAGAAAGTATCTCAAGTTATACTAGGAAACAGAGAAAATAAAATAAATTCCCCTAATGTACCACAAATATCAACCACCACACACTACCTACAAACCATATGTTTTTCCCATCTGTTCTGTTATCTTCAACTAAATTTATAGTATTTGGGCTATCAGAAGAATTGTCAAGCCTGAGTTGCGAGCATTATAAAACCTAGGTGTTATTACACTTTAAAAGAAATTGTCCCCTCATCTCCTCACCATGTACAAGACAGACGTTTCTTTTTCTGTTTCTTTGATTTGGTACTAACATAGAATACCACTACTATTTCTAGTAATGGAAGGTGATAAGACATCCCCAACACCACAGCAAAGCACTGCACTCTATCACACGGATTCTTCTCTATTGATTTCCTCTCTAATTTTTTCCTCACCCTTCTTTATACACAGGTCAAAGAGAGAGTCGGAGAGAACCGAGCTGTAGAGCCAGATCCCCAGATGTCAATTGACAGAGCTCCACTGAAGTGAGCAAAGCTCTTCCAATTCCAACCAGCCAAGGACTGGGCCTACCTTTTCAGAGAGTCTCCAAAGAGATTCTACAGTAGCTCAGGGTGAATTTCTCCAGCTTGAATGTCCGGTTCAACATCAGCCAGTACTGAATGGGCAAGATTTTTCAAAAGTAGAGAACGTGAACCTGTACAAAAAGTGAATGCAGAGGGGTGCAAAGACATGCACTCACAAGTGCAGGCTAAATTGAGGTGCCATCGAGAATCAGGCCCCAGAAACAACCGTCATCACCACGAAAGTGAGAGGCGATGGCTTTTGTATGAACACACCCTTCTTTCCCCACTAGGTAATATCTTAGGGGTGCTTACCTAGCATTCCAGTGAGCACAAGGATTGCTCTTGACATTTGCCCAATGTTGGGCATCCAGGCAGGGGCAGGATGCAACCTATCCTCCTGGGTCTAGGCTTGAAGATCTCCGATATTCTCTTTACTCCCACATTTAAATACAGTCTGGACAGCTGCAGTCGTCTCTCTTTACTACTACTTTTGGGGCTAGATTTGCAACAGAGCTCATCATGTTTGGTTCTGAGCTCAGCTACACAAAAATTTACAGATGAACCTTTTTGGAAAAAAAAAAAGTTTTGGGGATACCAAAATGTTGTGTCCATTTGTGATGGCTTCACCAAATTGGTTGTGTAAAAAGAGAAAGAAAAAAAAATTATGAAGAGGAAACTTTTCATTTTGACATTTTCAAAACCAAAAAAGGTTTTGATTTCTCAATTTGGAACAAATTTTCCTTTCAAAATTTCCCATATTTTGATTTTTAAAAATTAAAAAAAAAAAAAAGTTGTACAAAGCTCAAAATCAAAATGAAACATTTGGTTTTACTCAAAACGAGGGTTTGTTGGGGTTTTTTTTGTTGTTTTGTTTTTAACACGTTAGAACTGCCAGTGATCTGAAAACTCAGTTCTTCACCCTGCTGTAGTAGCAAGTTCTTCTGCAAATCTAGCCCTTGATCCATTGTGCACCAAATTTTCAAAATGTGCCTGTGCAGAACTAATACCTGCATGTGCGTGACACAATATGTCACTTGTGCACACAGTGCCTGAAAACACATTCATGGACAAATAGAGGCCACTTTGCAAACCTGGTCCTGACTGTAAAGTCACAGAACACCACTGCACAATGAACACCGCTCCCTCTGTGAACAGGACTTTCCCCAGTATCTTTTGCAATATTTTTCTGCCTATAGACAACTTCGCCCTAGAAGCACTGTAGCTCTTGTGGTTTGGAAATCCTCCTGGTAAGTATGAAAACAACACTGCTTGGAAAACTCCGGTTTGGTTTGTCATTTACAAAGGTGTTTGCAGGCTGACGGTAAATGTAACACTTTTCAGGACAGAAGGCCTTTGAAGAGCGTGCAGGATTCCAATAGTTGTCTAATTAATGTCAAGTCACAGAGCAAATGGTGATGCTTTCCTGCTGCTTTGTCCACCTGCTCATTGCCAAGTGGTGCTGTCCAGCTCTCTGCCAACCTGCTGACTGCCAGGTGATGCTCTCCTGCCGGGTAGCTGGGGCTGCCTTCAGACTGTTCTCTACTAGTTCAAAGAGCAGATTCTGGAAATGCCCTCTATTCAATGTTGAAATGTAGTGCAAGTCCTGCTTCTTCTTCACCCTTAGACACATGTGCCTATAGGACATGTTGGCAACATGCCATGTCCCTCCTGCTTTCTAGGGTGAAGAGCAGGTTAGGATGCGAGTTTGCTTACAGTCCATCAGAAATCATGAGTTTTGCCTGTATTAATCAACAGTCATTTGAAACCGGCTAGGGTCACAGAGGAAATAGATTAGTTCAGCGAGGAGCTAAAAGCGCTGCTCTGTTCTGAAAAGTGATGCTGGACAAATGGCACTGCAGGGTTTCAGGTTTAATGTCTCTCAGTGGCTCCACATCAAAGGTGCTCATTGTATAAAGAATTCTTTTCTTGTAACTGCAAGGCCAGCCAACTCATCCTGGGCTGTGAGGCTCAAGCTGGGTTCTTTCGTTCTTGTGCATTGTTACCCATCATAGAGAGGTGTCCAGCTATACTGTGTTTTCGGTACACCTGGACAATGGTATAAATGAGGGTAGACTTGCCCTCTCTGCTCTTCAGTGCAGGTGATGACGTGCAAGAAGGGAAGCATTCATCTTGACTTTTTGATCCCAGCGTAAGTTTGCAGGGTTGTCAGACAGAAAGTGCATCATAAAATTTGTAAAATGAGCCAATCGAATATGGAATGGGAGAGACTGAATCTTGGAACCTCACAATGCCATTTTCAGAGTCACTGGCAGAGCAGAGCAGCCCTTTAAAGAAGCCTGTGTTTGGAGGAATCAAAGCTTTTATTTGATGGTTAATCTATGATTTTTAAAGGGTTGGGTTTTTTAAAATGTATGACATAAAAGAGAACAATGTGAAGAAAAAGCGAAGACATAGTTCTTATGCATTGACAAAGAACAGGCCTGCAACAGCAGGGCTCACAAATGATTAGTTAGATCTCCAACTGCTTTCATTCACATACACACCCTTAATTCTAAATCTTCCTATGGCCAAGATAACTTCTCCTTATGTAAATCAGTAGAGAGCTGGTACAAGGAGACAGGATAGTGACTGTTTGGGATCAGCCAGCCAGCCAGAACGAACAACATTGTGTAGGTGTACAGTCCTACCTTTCCCACATAAAGTGGGGCATTAATTTCAAAGTCTCTGATCCCTTAAATCTTTAACAATAATTAATAGGAGAAAGACAACTAATATTTGTGTTTGCTCTCTAACTATAATGTAAAAACAAAAACATCCAAAGAAAGTGGCAAAGTCGACAGCATTAGTATTCTTGAATTTGTTTGGGTTAACTCAGATGTTAATGCTTTACTCAGACCTTGTGCTCCCAAATGGATTACATTTATTCCTACAATTCCTAGATCATGGGATGACTGCACAGACATGGTCCTGTGGAGCTAATTAGAGCAGCCTCGTGGCTGCTCTAATTTATGCTAGCGGCCAATGGTCATTAGGGCCACCAGGAATTTCCACAATACAGGAAAGCCCTGTCCTTACACCGTTTTCCCAAATCACACCTTCTGTGCCAGCTGCCTCTCCAAGCAAGGGTGTACTTCCTGCGATAGGGCTGCTTAGCACTGCAGAGAGGTGCAAAGGCCCTTAACATAAGGGAAAAGCTGGCCCTTTAGCTCTAGAATGTGTAAACCAAAACCCTGGGAGTGAAATCCCGCCTCTGTTGAAGTCAATGGTAAAACTTAAATGGGTCAGGATTTCAACTCAGATCTAGAGAGGTTTTGCTTTTCCCCCATGCAGAAAAAGTGAAAAGGTTCTTTCAGCCCTGATTTAACTTGTGAATCTGTAAAATGGCCTTATGGGGCTCCATGTTCCTCGTGTCTCTGTGATTCAGACATGCTCAGTTTAAAAGTAAAACTATGTGCTTCTCACTGCCAGTCCAGCCAAGGCAACTCAAGTCTGATGGTGAATATGGGTTCCTTCCACCTTGTGCATCACCAGCCATAACAATGGTCCACTACTGTCCAGGGGCTTGCATGAGACTAACAGATCGGGGCTGAGCAAACAATTCTGTTGAAGCATATAGAAGGACAGAATCCAGCACACACTCGAGTGTTAGCTGTGTTGGCTCTGCAAGGCTATTTGGAGTAAAAAGAAGTAAAAATTGATTGTTTTCACTAAACCAAGCAGCTGTCCCTGCAAACACACACAAAGAATAAAGAAAAGGAGTACTTGTGGCACCTTAGAGACTAACCAATTTATTTGAGCATAAGCTTTCGTGAGCTACAGCTCACTTCATCGGATGCAAGCTTATGCTCAAATAAATTGGTTAGTCTCTAAGGTGCCACAAGTACTCCTTTTCTTTTTGCGAATACAGACTAACACGGCTGCTACTCTGACACAAAGAATAGATCAGCTGGGCAAGAAGGTGCCATTTCTACATAGTAATTTTTCTATTTTAGGTATTTATATGGCACCACATTACCACAGTGTCCAAGCACCTCACAGGCTTTAATGTATTTATCCTCACAACACCTCAGGGAGGTAGGGAAGAGCCGATATTGACATTTTCCAGATGAGGACCTGAGGCACAGACAAAACGACAGGCCCAAGGTCACACAGGAAGTCTAATGCAGAGAAGGCAGTTGAATTCTAGTCTCCCAAATCCTGATCTAGAGCTCTAACCACTGGATAATCCTTCCTCTCTTTTCAGAGTAGAGCTTCACTTTAAGGGGAAAGCAGACAATAGAGAAGGTCTCTGAGAAAGCACTTTCTCATTCTGTAACAGGCGCTATCTGCCTCATACACAGGTTTGCTTGAACCTTTAAGGAGCAATCCCATAGGATTAGATGGGTACCCAGAAAACAGCCTTACAGTTATGTAGCCAAGTGCATCAGAGTACACTCAAATGTGGGGCAAATCCCGATTGGCATCTGAACTTCAGTGTTCATATTTTGCTTATTATAGGGAAAGATTCAATCTGTAAACTCATATCCAAACCTGGGCTTTTTCAGAGACCTCTCTGGGCACAAATATCTTTTGGAAAAGATTTTATTTAGGAAACCTAATTCAAGAAACAAGGATATTTTTCTAATGGACTTTCTAGCTCTCCTATGTCAAGATACACAAAATTAATACAATGAGGACATCTACCTGTTTAAAGGACATCAGTGCCTTCCTGCCTATTCTTCTTAGGGACCTCAAACCTGCAAGTCCTTATGCAGCACGCAGCAGGAAGCACCCCAATGCAAAGGTGGCTGGAGTTTCCACATGAGCACACAGGCTAGCACCAGGTACAATCATGTGCCCAAATAGAATACAGGCATGGCTGTAGCAGGGGCGGAGTGGGAGTGGGGGGGGGGGGTGTTGCACCAGTTTAGCTAAACAGATTGAGTTGCACAGCAGCAAAACCGGGGTAAGTCACACGGGCACCAGCCCTGCTTGATATGTTGACAGAAGCGGTTTGGCCATTTGATGGAGTTAATCCACCTCTCCGAGAGGTGGCAGCAAGGTCAGCCTAGCCACATCTACAGAGGAGGTTAGGTCGACCTAACTATGACGCTCAGGGAGCAAAACTTTTCACAGCACTGAGACACACAGGTAGGTCAATCTAATTTTTAAGCGTAGATCAGGCTAGAGTGTCAAGTTCTTTGCACACCGACCCCCATGCTCCCAAGAAGGGGAGGGGGGTACGTGTGTTTGTGTGGAGGAATGGACATGTCTGAGGCGACATGGCTCAAGTGCGGTTCTCAACATACATCTGTGCACTCCCCTCTTTGGGCTTACATCTGCTATCAGGCCAAAGATATGCCGCAGCCTTTCAGCAACGCTCCCATTAATACCAGACCGAGCTTTCCCTGTGCTCCTTATCCTCCTCATTCCTTTTACCTTGAGCTGATTTGTGCAATACTCCCCAGCTGCACTGTACAGGGAACATGCGGGACACTCGGTCCTCTTGCCACACCAGTGACTTTTTTCCTCCCTCTTCAACCTTCTCCCCCCACCCCCGTTTTAAACTGGTCCCAATGGTCATGGTGCAGCACGTCTATAGCACTGCTCAGCTGCACTGAGAACCTGATCCAAACCCTAGTGAAGTTCATTCTAAACTATTCTCGGTGTGTGGTGCTGAACTATGTCCTGAATTTGCCAGGAAAAGTGTCCTATGGTCTGTTCTACCCTAGGGATCTGGTCCCAGTGTCTTGGACTTCAGTAATGAAAAACGTCTGCTACATTTTAATCCTGCTGGCCAATACAGCTCTAGGACAGTGAACTGGATTCGATGCTTAGTCGGTAGTTAAGTTTCAATTCCAAAACCTTCGTTGCTGGGGGTGTCGGTACTAGCGGAAGTACGGATTGGCTCAGTTTGCAAAGTTGGCAATTAGAAAAAAAAATGTCCTTGTAAATATGATGAGAGACAATAAACAGACCTCACAAGGTCCAGAATGGGTTTTTGTCCCTGTATCGATCTTTCCCTGGCTCCCTGCTTGTTCATCAGCACTGTGCTTCTTCTGGTGGTTTGCATCCCCCGTACGTAGGATGGGCCTGTAGTTCTAGCCCCTCTTTTCTGCTGTACTTCCCTGTAGTCTAAACTCTGACTCCCTTCCTGGACACTGACTTTCTGCCAGGGATTTCTGTCGCAGCCCCCAGAAGCCATGGTGTTCTCCTTGGGCTTTGGGGTTTCACTGCAGCTTCACCTCTGCTTTGTGGCTCACGTTGTGTATTGTTACTGCTGTCTGAATGAGGCTGCCTCCTGTCTTCCATTTAGTTGCAGCAGACAAGGGAGGATTAGGGCAATCGTTTTAGCATGAAGTTTATTTTGCCCAAATATTTACCCCAGGAGTATGCGTGGTTCATTTGCGATTCACCATTCATTGGAGTTTTGAGTCTCAGCAGGTAGGGCTGTATATGAAAGTGGCTTTAAAGATACTTTGTGCTCCCCCCTCCCGCAAATCCTGGTGCTTCTCTGTGCCATGCCAATACCCTAGCACAAGATACTGAAGCCTAAAGGCTGCTCTAAGGTGTGTCGTCCCCCCGCCCCAGCCACCCATGTCCTCTGCCACAGGGAAAGAGGGTGGTATAGGAACCATCAAGGCCACGTTACACCTACCAAAGATCCCCTGTGTTAGGGTGAATTTCCCATAGCCAGCTACTCGGGTTTTAGGACTGCTGCCTACCCGCAATGCGCTATAAAACAACCCCAAAACAGTGGAGAATCTGGGCCAAACTCTAGGGCTCAGACCACTCTCTCCACCATGTCCTGTTCATTAGAACAGTCTGCCATTGGACCATGTAACAGGGGTGAATAGGGAGGGGTGTACTTCAGGGCACAGAAAACCACAGATCAGAAGATCAGCATCAGGCCTGAATCTCAAAGATCTCAATTCCCTTTCAAATTCTGGAGCCCATGACTGTCTTTGTTAATCTCCGCTTATTTAAAAGGGGGAGCTACTTAAGGCTGTAATTAAAAACTACTGGCATAAATTGAGGGAAAGAAAAACCCCAGCAGATTTTGCCTGACCATTTTAGATTCTTAGAAGTCCCCAATAATGCCACAAAATGGATTTTAAAACCTATGCCCCCTATTTCTAATAGAATTCACAGTCTGTTAGGGCCTGATACAAAGCCCTCTGAAGCCCTCAGTGGGCTTTGGATCAGGTCATTAATGCCTGACAAAATGCCTAGTCATTTTCATCTGTAGAAATGGGTGTGATGGGCATCTGCACTTCCACAGCCCTGGATCTGAACACTCCAGGACAATGCAGGTGAGTGGAGGTGAAGATGTGGCCTGCAGGTTCCTGAGGTTCCATGCTATACTTCACAAGTAAAAAAGGTTTAAAAAAGCAAAACAAAAGCCCACCATTGTTTTGTTTGCAAGATATGGTCTATACCACTTTATCACGCTCTATCCATCAGAATATAAGAACATAAAAACAGCCATACTGGGTCAGACCAATGGTCCATCTAGTCCAGTACGCTGTTTTCCAACAGTGGCCAGTGCCAGGTGCCCCAGAGGGAATGAACAGAACAGAGCAATTATTGAGTGATCTATCCCCTGTTGCCCATTCCCAGCTTCTGGCAGTCAGAGGTTTAAGGACACCCAGAGAATGCGGTTTGCACCCCCAACCATCTTGGCCAACAGCTAGGGCCCTACCAAATTCACGGCCAGGAAACACGTGTCACGGACCATGAAATCAGATCTCTCCTGTGAAATCTAGCCATTGTAGGGGACTGGGAGGGGCAGGGCTGAGGGCATCCCAGCCAGGGGATCCTACCATTCACTGGGGTCTGGCTGCTAGTCCCAGTGGGGCTAGTCCCCTGCTAGTCCAGGGGACTTCCTCTTCCCCTGCACAGCCGCTCTTGGGGGGGGAGATCAGAACCACCTCTGGGAGCGCCCCCTGGCTGCCGGAAGCACCACAGCTGCTGCTTTCAGAGCCCCGCTCTTGAGGGAGCATGGAAATGAGGGGGGCAATCACACGACCCTCCCCTACAACACCTGGGTAAATCCCGCCCCTCCCCTCCCGGGTCAGGACCCTCAGGGTTACCTCCCCATACCCTTTCAGATGTAAATATCTGAAAAAGTGAAATTGACCATTTTTAAAATCCTATGACTGAAATTGACCACGACTTTGGTAGGGCCCCCACTAATAGCCACTTATGGGCCTGTCCTCCATGAGCATATCTAATTCTTTTGTGAATCCAGTTATACTTTTGGTCTTCACACCATCCTCCGGCAAAAAGTTCCATAGGTTGACTGGGTTGTGTGAAGAAGTACTTCCTTACGTTTTAAACCTACTGTCTATTAATTTCATTGGGTGATGCATGTTTCTTGGGTTATGTTACGTGGTAAACAACACTTCCTTATTCACTTTCTCCACACCATCCATGATCTGATAGACCTCTGTCATATCCCTCCTCATGCATCTCTTTTCTAAGATGAACAGTCCTAGTCTTTTTAATCTCTCTCTTCAGACAGAAGCTGGTCCATACCCCTAATCATTTTTGTTGCCCTTCTCTGTACTTTTTCCAATTCTAATATTTTTTTTTGAGATGGGGTGACCAGAATTGCATGCAGTATTCAAGGTGTAGGCATACCATAGATTTATATAGTGGCATTATGATATTTATTATCTTATCTTTCCTAATATTCTGTTAGCTTTTTTGACTGCACGATGATTCCAAGATCTCTTTCCTGAGTGGTAACAGCTCATTTAGACCCCGTCATTTTGTATGTATAGTTGGGATTATGTTTTCCAATGTGCATTACTTTGCATTCATCAACAATGAATTTCGTCTGCCATTTTCTTGCCCAATCACACCGTTTTGTGAGATCCCTTTGTAGATGCCTACTCAGACTTAGCACTACTATATCACAGGAATAATGTAGGTCTAAATTTTAGACCTGGCCCAAACATTGATGTGCAGGAGAAAAGACACTCTTGCCAACAAGTGGCTAGTTTTTAGAGCTTGGGTATTTAGGAGCTTCCCTTGGCAAACTAAACTATTGAGAAGCCAACAAACAAAAACAACAAAAAAAGCAAGCAATGTTTTACTACAACAGGTCCCTGAGAGATCTGCCAGCTCTTCAAAATTCTCTTCTGGCCTGCCTCATGATACTTTGAGACCCAACTTGCCAGGATTTAGGTTTCTTTCCAAGCACAGTATGGACACGATACATCTTAGGGTTCTACAGCAGGAGAATCCTGAACCAGAGTCATATCATCTGACAACTTTGCTACCTCGCTGTTTACCCCTTTTCCCTATCACTTATGAATATGTTGAGCAGTACTGGTCCCAGTACAGATTACTGGGGACCCTGCTATTTCTCTCTCTCCACTGTGAAAACTGACCATTTATTCCTACCCTTTGTTTCCTATCTTTGAATCAGGTTCTGATCCACGAGAGGACATTCCTTCTTATCCCACAACTATCTACTTTGCTTAAGATTCTTTGTTAGGGGACCTAGTCAATGGTTTTCTGAACGTTCAAATATACTGTAACCACTGGATCACCCTTGTCTACATTCTTGTTGACCCCCTCAAAGAATTCTAATAGATTGGTGAGACAGATTTCCCTTTACAAAAGTTGCTTCTTTACGCCAACATGTATTTATCTGATAATTCTGTTCTTTATTGTAGTTTCAACCAATTTGCCCAGTACTGAAGTTTAGCTTGCTAGGATCACCTCTGGAGATTTTTTTTTTAAATCAACATTACCTTAGCTACCCTCCATGCATCTGGTACAAGGGCTGATTTGAGCAATAGGTTACATACCACAGTTAGTAGCTCTCCAATTTCATATCTGAGTTCCTGCAGAACTCTTGGGTGAATACCATCTGATCTTGGTGACTTGTCACTGTTCAGTTTTACAAGTTTGTTCCAAAACCTCCTCTATTGACAACAAATCTGAGGAATTCTCCCAGATTGAGCTACCATGCTCGAGTGTGGGAGCCCCCCCCACCCTCTCGCATCCTCTGAAGTGAAGTCAGATGCATTCATTTAGCCCATGGGTTCTGAAACTGGGGGTTGAGAGGTTATTATGTGGGGGTCATGAGCCAGCAGCTTTCACCCCAAACTCCACTTTGCCTCAAGCATTTATAATGGTGTTCAATATATAAAAAAAGTGTTTTTAATTCAAAAAAGGGGCGGGGGCACTCAGAGGCTTGTTATGCGAAAGGGGTCACTAGTACAAAAGTTTGAGAATCACTGTTTTAGCCTCTCCACAAAAGACTGTCTTCCTTGAGTGCTCCCTTAGCACCTCAATCATCCAGTGACCCCACCCACTGGTTGTTTGGCAGGCTTCCTGTTTCTCATGTACTTAACAATGGTTTTGCTGTTAGTTTGTGTGTCTGTTGCTAGTTCTTCCAATTCTTTTTTGGCCTGCCTAATTATACTATACCACAAAGAGGGGAGCCAAACTACTGGAATTTAATAGCTGGCTTTCTGGCTCATGGATATGCATTATTTTCTCATTTGGTGCTCATTTACTTTAACAAAAATCTTATTGTGACTAGTATTGCCACAAAGAGGTTTCTGTTTGGGGAGGGGAAGGAGAAGAGGGTGCTTTTCTCTCTATAAAACAAAAGGTACAGTAAGGAGTGGGGGAAACAAAGCTTAGTAATTAACCTCCATAGGGTCTATGTCTATAAGAGGAGTGCCTCAAAATTATTTGCAGACATGTCCATATTAGACAAATAAAATCTTTCAGAGAACCTGTGTCATGGATAACTGCCCTCACTCTCAGACTAGAGTCAGCCCACCACATGATTATTCCACCTCACACAGCAAGAGTAATAGGAAAGGATTTTTCCAGCCCAGAAGCCTGACTTGCAGCTGGTGTAAGTAGGTGTCACCCCATACCTTTTACTCCAACGTGCAATCATAGGACTGGAAAGGACCTTGAGAGGTCATCTAGTCCAGTCCCCTGCACTTGTGGCAGGATTAAGTATTATCTAGGCCATCCCTGACCGTGTTTGTCTAACCTGCTCTTAAAAATCTCCAAATGGAGATTCCACAACTTCCCTAGGCAATTTATCCCTGTGCTTAGCCACCTAGGTCATGTTTTCTAGACCTTTAAATCATTTTTGCTGCTCTTCTCCAGACTTTCTCCAATTTCTCTACTTCTTTCCTGAAATGTGGCACGCAGAATAGGATACAATACTCCAGTTGAGGTCTAATCAGCACAGAGTAGAGCGGAAGAATTACTTCTCATGTCTTGCTCACAACACTCCTGCTAATGCAAAAAAAGCAAACATCATTCTGGGATGTAACAGTGTTACACTGTTGACTCATTTAGCTTGTGGTCCACTATGACCCCCCGGATCCCTCTCTACAGTACTCCTTCCTAGGCAGTCATGCCTGCTTCAGAACAGAGGGCTGGGTCTGCAAGGGGAAGCATGTGGTTACATTGCCCAGGAGCAGCCAACTTGGAAAAGAGATGGGGACATATCTACGCTGCACTCGTGTGGTGGGATTGCAGCACATAGACGCATACCTGGGTTGGCTACATCAAAGCTAGCTCAACTAACAGTAGTAGTGAAGCAACAGCAGCATGGGCAGCAGTACAGGTGGTGACTGCTCACATAAGTATACAATTCAGGGTCCCAGGCAGGTGGGGCCAGCCTATGCACCTGCCTGTGTTCATTGCTATTGTTACTTGAGCTAGCTTTGATCCGGCTAGCTTGGGTACGTCTACATATGGTGAAGTTGCACCTCCTGCTATCGTACCATCCAGAGTCCAATACCCTCTCTCAGGCCAAGTACTCCTTACTCCTCATTGATTTCAGTGGAACTGCTTGAGAAGTCAGGCTCTCAGTGTGATCCAGAGTGTGACAGATTCTAGCTGTAAAGTAGTAAGTGGGGGGAGGAAAATGGGGTGGGAGGAAGAAATTTACAGATTCACCTGTAAGCAAGAACTCCCCACAGGGTCAGAAAACTCAGCAAATATTTTACTAGGCCCAAAAGTAGTCTCTGGCTTTGAGGGGCATCTGGTTTTGAGCGCCAACAGTCATTAGCCATTTCTGGTTGAAGGAAAGACTGTGATTAGAGGAGGCACATGAGATGGAGTATCCCCACATCACTGCAAGTAGCAGATTCAATGCCAGGTACCAGCCCCTAAAAACAGGAAGCAATTTTTGTGAAGGGACAGAACTGGGTGATACGTAAACATACATGCAGCGCACGAATGGTCTAAGGCAGAAATTCCGTCCCTCAGAGGCAAAGAGCTTCTCCTGAAGATACCACTTGTGAGAGAGCAGCCAAACAATCTGGCTGGCTCAGAAAAACCCAGTAGACCCATTGTTGGCAGCTTCCAGAAACTACAACAAAGATCTAAAATATACAATACAAGGGGGGGGGGGAGGTGGAGATGGTGCGTTCATATCATCCAAGAGTAAGTCAAACAAACAGAACACTCCTACAGCTGATGTTGAAGGTACTGAGCCAGGTTCAGATCGCTGCCACTGGAGTGGGCCAAAATATTTTTGATGCAACAGTTTTCCACTGAAAAAATGCAGTTTCCTTGAAATCTAAACTTTCTGTGAGAACATGTCAGTTTTGATTAAATGTAGATAGGAAAAATTTAAGTGTTTTTAGACTTTTGTATGAAAATATTTTACAATATTTAAATGAAATTAAAGTATTTCTATATTATGCATATAGCCTAATAGAAAATATACATATTAAAAAGTCTAAATGAAATGAAAAAATTTTTTTGTAATTTTCATTTTGCAGGAAAATTTCAAAATTCAAGCTTTTGTTCCCATTCAGAAGGATAAGCTTTCCTCTCCCCTCCCCAGAAGTTCTGGTTTTTAACCAGCTTTATGGTATACACTGGTACAGATTCTCACTGAATCAATGATGTTACTCCAGCTGTATACTGATGCAAGAATGATCAGAATGTGACCTGTGAAAGATATGGCAATTTCCTGCATTATCTTTGAGAGATCTTACTGTATTAAGTTTACATATCATTGCGGGCCAGGGATTATAGGCCATTCCATGGGGAAGGGTAAGCCCTCCAGGAATTAAGAACAGCGAGGATGATTAGGCAAATTCATGCAGGTTGTAACACCTCCCGAGAGGTACTGCCATCTGGATAGGCTGGCCTAGACTGGTTCATAATGGATTCCCCAGAGATCCATAGACAAAGAAAGAACTTGGATAAATAGCCTGAGTTTAAACTGACTCAATGGACTGTCTGTCTAGGAGGAGCCCTAATCATTCCTGGAAAGGGTTGGAAGAACTTTGGCTTATGGAGGCCCCACAAGACTATGGGTGACCTCTAGTAAGCTGTTAACATGAGGGTAGGTTCTTTTCACATGTTCTCTGTAATGCTTTCACCTTAAGAATAAACATGCTTGCTTCGAAAGACCTGTGTGGTCACAGCCTTCGAAAAGAGAGTGAAGTGCAGACATCTGCCTGAACAGGCAGTCTGGCTTGCTGGGGATATCAGTGTAGGCAGTGAAATCTGCAGCCTGGAAAAACTGCAGTCAGAAAAGGGAGAGACGTGGGTCTCCAGCTAAGAGAGAATCATAGAATATCAGGTTTGGAAGGGACCTCAGGAGGTCATCTAGTCCAACTCCCTGCTCAAAGCAGGACCAATCCCCAATTTAGCCCCAGATCCCTAAATGGCCCCCTCAAGGATTGAACTCACAACCCTGGGTTTAGCAGGCCAATGCTCAAACCACTGAGCTACCCCCTCCGCCCTAAGGTGACAGCTGGGGAGTCAGAACCCTAAAAGTGGGTGCGCCCTTGATGCAGCACAGAGAGGGAGTACAGGTGCAGTTGATTGTGACCTAATCCATCAAAGGCAGTCCCACAAAGCAAAAAATTGGTTGATATATTATCCGATAACTGGTCGCATACAAATGGGATTAGGGCATCGCAAGTGAAGTCATGAGCTAAAGACAATGCAAGCAGACGCAATGGCCAAAGCCTGGTCCTCCGCAAACTTCCAGTTGTGCATGGGGTCCCCGAGGAATTAAACCCTTTCTCACTGCACCACAGAGAACCAGGAAATTGCCACTACACCAGAAGGAGTGTAATGGCAACTGCTGGCTGTTGGGCAATGACCAACTGATCTGCGTAGTTGGGGACTGCCTCCACAGGCCAGTCTTGCAGCTGGCTAATCCCTCCCTGCAAATCCCTCTCAGTGCACCACAGCGTACAGAAGTTGCAAGGTTCCACTGCCGGTCTCAAAACCTGGTCCTCCTTGTGCTGCCAATACGGATCAGGCCTTCTATACCTGCAGATTTTCTTCTAAACTGGAGTCTTATTAGTAAGAAGTCTGAATTACCTCATCAGGACTACAGATGGCTGAAGGGACTGATATTGGACTGCAAAAGCTTTCCCTTTTGGGGCTATTGATTCACATCTGCTCCAGGTAAGTTACAACTAAAATTGGTTTCCATCTAACTGATAAATGGCCTCCATGAACGTTGGCAGTGGTCTCCCAAAATCTGTCCTAGGCATTTGTAAAACATCTAGTTAGTGGTATGGATATCCTGTCCTTACCCTAGTAAATAGGTGTCCCCATCACAAACTGTCATCTCAGCAGATCTTGCAGGTCAGGAATGGGACAGGACACAGGAATCTTGTATTGCTACTCCTGTTCTGTAGCTAGTGGGCCCAATCCCGCACTAGTGAGATGGGAAAACTCCTTCTGTGTACCAGATTTACACTCATGTCGCAGCAGAAGTTGGCCCAAAAAGAAAGGGTGACAGACACCACTGCTGTCTGCTACCTTTCATGAGCACTACATTCATTTAAATATAAATATTCTTCACTTTCCTCACTTAGCTCAGGGAACCACTTCAGGGTATGATGTTTATTCATTTTTTATATCTTTTTTCAGCCTTAATGGCAGATGTACCATTAAAGGTCTTTTGATCAGTGACAATAGCTCAGAAGCACTAAAAGCCTGTAGAAGAAACATTTGAAAGGTGGGCAGCAGGAGATATTCCATAACATTTATCCTAAGTGCCTGCCACACCTCCCTCCCCTTTATTTTCCAGTAGACCCAAGGCACACACTGCTACACATTGCAGTTGGGCACATCCACAGTTCAAGAGAAGACAAGTCTTTTGACACTGCATCCTCTCCCGATACCTTCCACCAGATCACAGTCTGGGAACCAGTCCCAGAGTAACGGTTTCAAGGGTGCAAATGAATGGGATACATGGGAAGGAAGATGGTAGTGAAACACAATCAGCTTCTCTGTACATAGCATTTAAGGTCATTTTACAGCTTAATATTCACCCCCCGCCCCCCCATCCAATTGGAACAGAAACAGCCATGAGGAAAAGAGATCAAAAATAAAGAACAGCAATACATCTTATAGGCTAAACTCTGCTCCCCTTATTCTTTCAGGTACTAATACTGTTCCTACTATTCTGCTATTTAAGTGCCTACCCATGCAAATAATTCCCCAAATAATCAGCGGGGCTGCTGGTGGAAGTACATGCCACCAGGATCTGGTCCCTAGTTGTCAGCTGCATCCTAATTGAATATTACATTGTTGCCAGCACTTGAGATTTTAGCACAAATCTTACAATATTTGGTGGCTTTCTTAAATCCCCCAGCTCCTGAAGTCTTGTAAACACTTGTGTTTAAATAAAAGCAGAGATCCCCAGGTGAAGTTTCTAGCCTTCCTGATTGCAAAGAAAAAAAAGTCTGAAAGTGTGATGAGTGCACCCTACAGCTTCAAAAATCAGGATGGAAAATAAGTAACCCAACCTGTATTGTTTTTCCTGATGTTTAAGCTAATCGCAGGAGTTTGGAGGACCAGATTCATTATTTTTGGATGCTTGACATTGTCACTAGTGGTATTATCTTAAGAATGTTTTAATGTAAAACCAGGTTTCAGAGTAGCAGCCGTGTTAGTCTGTATTCGCAAAAAGAAAAGGAGTACTTGTGGCACCTTAGAGACTAACCAATTTGTGTAAAATAAACTGTAAAACCACTGATCAATAGGCTTTTATATATAAATGAACTAAGATTCACAACTGGCTCTGAAAACTGGGAATCAAGCTCGGTGGAGAAAAGAGCAACTAATTAACTGGTATTTTGGAAGCAAATTTAAGGAGCTTGAATTCTCCTCTGGCTTCTCAAAAAGACTGACTACCCAGACATCTTACTGTCAATACCACACAATGAAAGGATTCCAGACCTCACTGAATATGTATAAGGCTTTTCTGAGCAACAAAATTCCGCTCTTGGACACATTAATTTCAGCCGGGGGGGGGGGGGGGGAGATGGGAATTCTGCAGCCAAGCTTTTCCAAGTCTCAATTCTTTTTAAAAAAAGTGTCTTATTCAGGAGATGTGTACATCCTTGTTCTATCTGTTCGCCCATTCCTAGTAAAAATACACAGCAACACTGCACAGACACAAGATGACAATCACGTCCAGTAAGAATGGAGGGGAATTTATGTAGGTAGAATGTAATATCATGAGACGGTCTGAGGATGATCTAGGCTGGCCTTGAAATGACAGCAGCCAGTTCTTTTGCAACTGCAAGTCTTGTAAATTGAGACAAACTATCAAGAGGTGTCTGAAAGGCCTGGAGACTTTGGCTTAATACATCATGGCATGGTTTTCCTGATTTTTCTTACAAAGTTATGGGTAATCAAATTAAGACAGGGTGCAAAAACTGTACACATGAATCAACTCCCCGTCCTTGATGGAGCATATGCAGGTCCTATTCTCTCCATTAACAAATGAGTTAGGCTGCAAGGACCGACTTCATCTGAACATTTTCACTGCAACATCGGGTTTCTGAATGCTTAGGCAGTGTGTTGTCTGCCGAGATTCACTTCTGGGGCAGGAAATCTCTGCTTCTTGCCCAAATGGATTTAAGAGAACACACTGATCAGCGGTCCATATTCCAGAGTTCATATTCATTTCAAAGTGTTCTCAAAGCCGGAGATGCTGCTGCTTTAAGAGTTCCATAGAGATGGCAAAATAGATTCTACTAGATCTGTAATGCACTGAAGTTGCAGATTACCAAAAGCCTGCTGCCTCTACAAGAGACAAGGGCACTGCAAGAATTTTGTCTGGGGTGTGGTTTTTGATTGAAAATGTCACCCCTTTCAAACAAACAGTGCTTAGAGAAGTCACTGCACTGTATGGTGGGTACATAGACATAACTCTTCTTCCTTGGAACACCGCTGTCCCCTGGGCAGTCCCTGCAGCCAATCAATGGGACACCCATTCCAGACTTGCTCCTAGTTTCTCCAGTGTCCTGTGTGTTCCTACATTCAACCTGCCTGAATTGCAAAAGCTGACGTCTACTTCACACTGCACAGATGTTTCTCCCACGCTACTGCATGGTTACTTTTCAAGGGACTTAGAGCAGCTGTTCCTGCATGCATCCTCCTTCCCCTACCACATGAGTGTCAGGCTGCATTGCGGCTCTCCTTTGGATCTAAAGGGAAATAATTCCCACACCATGGAGGTTTTGCTTTTCGGTTTTCTTGGCAACAATGCCCAGGGCCCCTTTGCCATTGTCCCTCCTCCCCTCAAAAACACTGCTGCATACAAGGCTCCCTCTGGGCCCTTGCACTTCCCTCTGCCATTTAATTCCTGGCACGTGCTTTTGAACTTTAGTTTGTTGAGCCTCTGGAGCATCTGCCTGCTGTGACTGCAGCCATTGCCCACACAAGACGCTTAGTCATCTAGTTCCTCCACTGCTGACAGCCGTTCGCGTAGGCAGAGGCACTATGCAAAAAGCCTTTCGTGCAAGTGACTGCTCTTTGCCCCTTCTCTGGGGTCAGCCTGTACCTGTTAAGCCTTTTCCATCACGCTACGGCAGCTCACTGCAGCTCTGACACGCATTTGCACCTTGCGCTTTGATTCTTTTGGTTGGTTTTGACCACGGTTTTATTCCTGCGGCATTAGGATTGGCTAGCCTAGAGAGCGTAGAGAAAAGAGCAGATCCCAATGAATCTCCTTTCCCAGTTTTCATTTTGCAAGATCATGGTCTCAGCTCTCTCCTTCCCTCAGCATTCCCTGCCCACTCTTGCTAGCTCCACAAGATAGAACTTCCACATTTTTAAGGGTGGGGGTTGTTACAACTAGTAACCCCCATGTGTAGGAGAGCAGAGGGAAGCAAATGGAGAATCAGATCACTTCCCTCCTTTGACATGGTTCTCTTGTTTGGAGAGGAATCATGCCAATTGTCAGCCAGATTCTGACCCTGTTACTCACACTGAACAGTGCCTTGCTCCTGGAGTGAAAACAATCGGATCATGTGTGGAGTAAGGTGCTGTTCAGTAGAGTAAAGGAATGAGAATCTAGCCACCATGTAATTGACCTCAAACCACATTAGTGAATTTCAGCCACCCCCACAACTTTTGTTTCCGGTCACTGATTTTTTCCCACCCTTTCAGAAACATGTCCAGTCACATTTTGCTGCTTTCCCTTGATGTGCGAAGTTTCACACCCACACTTGAGATGGTTGGATTGTCCATCTGCTCCCTGATATTTCTAACTCCCATTGGATCCAAAATCTAGTGCTAGTAGTGGGCTCACTCCAACTCCCATTCAGTCAAGGAGAACCTTTTCTTTAAGGATTTCAGGTTCAGTGAAGGAAAGTTTCCCCAGTGCTGCCATCAACAGCAATGGGAGAAAGTTGGAGGAGTGAAAGCCCCAGATCACCCAAAGTCTGAAGACATGCAGTTCCCCTGTGAAGTTTGCAACTTGGCTCCTTCTTTGAGATGCGACCTTTATGTCACTAAATTTCTGTGGCTGCTCTCTCATCTGGGTTGAGTGGACCAGCAATTCAGATACCAGCTGGAGAGCTGGGTGTCATTCCCTACTCCTCCACTGACTTCCTGTAGGACCTTTGGTAAGTCACTTCACCTATCTGTGCATCAGTTCCCCAGGGGTAAAGATTATTCCCATATGATTGTAGATCTTCCCTATCTCAAGAGGTGCTGAAGATAAGATTGTGAGGTCATGGGGGTCATGTAAGTACCCTAGCCAGAATTAACTTTTGTTGAAAGCTAACCATTGAGGCCACCATTCTTATTTATAGTAGCACAACACTCACATTTTGTAACTTGTATTTAGCTGCCCTTGCGATGCCAAATGGGAGTTCTTGTCAGGACAGATTTTATAGCAAAGTAAAATTGAGTCTTGGGCCATTAAATTATCTGTTGGAGGGAGTGGGGGGATGGGACAGAATTATTTTACAATTATGTGAATACTCATGTGTTAGATTTTTAACCCAAGACACTGTGTTAAGAGGCAGCTTGACCTGCTTGGTTATTCCACATCAAGTACAAAACATTCTAGTTAATCAGTCACTTAATACCTCAAAAAGAATCACCGAAGCTTCTTGGAACTGTAGCCATTTACCTTCATACAGCAAGCTGAGAGTCAAGAGTAGTTAAGGGTGGTGTCTACATCAAATGTGCGTTGCAGACAAAGCGAGAGATGCTGGGCCACATTGGAATGGTTTCTTGACACTATTTTTATCCCAACATACATTTGCATCTTCCCTCCATGTTTAGAGTTCCATCAAACTGACCCTGCATCCAGGAATTAATACCACTCATATCAACCTACTGTTCTGATAAAACTCAGTGGCATCCCCCTAAACACTTCAACATTCACTGTATGGATTTTTGAAAGCCAACAGACATTAGGATTGGAACCCATGGATAATTTCTCTTTTTTTTGGGGCGGGGGGGGAGAATAGAATCTTACTGGAGCCAGGGAACTTGTAGGATTACATTATGAGATAGAAGGCGAGTTAGCCAGAATGTAATGCAGGATTCCTTTGGATCAAAGGGCAATTAGTTGGCATCACAAAGAGTCTGGATGGACTTTAACATTTTTGGAGTATTCCAAAGATTGAAAATTAACTTTCATGTTAATTTTCCTTCAGGTTGCTTAAGTCTATTAAATGGTAGTATGCAGTAAATCAAATTGCTCTCTATGGATGGCACACAGCATTAGCATCTTAATGTTAGATAACTACTGTATAAGGGACCGACAAACCCACAGCTGTAGCATGAAGGTTCTGATTTCCTTTATATGTTGGTTATATTCTGCAATTTTTTTTAAGTAAACACATCTGCATTAAGAATTCAGCTCACAGAATATTAAATTGCACATATAGCCCAGTAATAAAATGAATGAGAAATTTGGCCAATATATAGAGAGAATATTGTCCATGCATTTATTATTTTATCTAAAAAAGGCACTATTGGCTTAAATAAGCATCTTACATGAAGTATCTCAAGGATATACAAGGTAGACCAGAAGTAATTGGCCAAAATTACGAACCAAGTACTCGGAGGTTTTAGCACAGTAGCTGTGGAGACGTTTCCCCAGACAATAGTGACTAAAACAAATACATATGGACATACAAAAGACTAACAAAAAAACCGAGGAGTACTTGTGGCACCTTAGACTAACAAATTCATTTGGGCATAAGCTTTCATGGGCTAAAAGCTTATGCCCAAATAAATTTGTTAGTCTAAGGTGACACAAGTACTCCTCGGTTTTTTTGCGGATACTGACTAACAGGGCTACTGCTCTGAAAAGACTAATAGTGTCCTTTTAAAAGTATTTCATCACACTGCACCCTATGATTGAATTTTTATCCTGTTTGTACTGTACTGGGTACAAAGCGCATTACATAGTATATATTCTTAGACGGGGTGGGTGTGTGTGTGTGTGTGTCTGTGTGTGTGCGCACACACACACAAAATGTTAAATAACTATTTGGTGACTATACGGGGAGTTTTAATATGGGAAACTCACTGGCTCGTTCAATAGTAAAAACTTTCTCCTCATGAAAAATGTCTATGGCTTGTTCTACCCCGTTTTTGTACTGCTTCAACTATATTGTTTGGCAATGCTTTTAAACCAAAATAGTTATACCAGTACAAGCCCCAGTATTGATGCAGTTGTACTGGTGTAAAGGGGACTTCTACTGGCAGAGCTTGTTCCCCTTTCCATAGGAGGATAAGCTACAGTAGTAAGCACCTTTAGGTCAATATAACTGCATCCCCCCCTAGTGAGGGTTATACCATTTTATCTAAGCCTGCTGGAATGGTTCCCAAAATAAAATCCTACCTGGAGAGTTATTACAGCTGACTCCGCTATTTGGGACAAGTGGAGGCTCAGACTTGGGTGAATGTCATTGTATCTGCATACATCACATTCTGCCATAGGAAGTAAAAAATGAGCAGTCAATAGTGGGGCAATTGTTTTCAATTTATGCCATATTACTACTAAAACTAGAACTAGCACTGGGGTGAATTCAAAGTGTCAGTCCACTTTGGAAAAAAGGTTACGGAACCTATTTACATGAGGAACAATTTAATTTTAACAAACGTTTAATAATGCACTTTTCAATCAAGCAGAGAAAAGGTATAACTCAATCCAATGGCTGGAAGCTGAAGTGGACAAATTGAGAGTGAAATAAGGTGTAAATTTTTTCCAGTGAGGGGAACAATTTACCAAGGGTCGTGGTGGATTCTCCATCACTGACAATGTTTCAAATCAAGATTGGCCGTTTTCCTAAAAGCTCCACTCTAAGAATTATTGTGGGGAAGTTCTATGGCCTGTGTTAGGCAGGCAGTCACACTACATGAGCACAATGGTCCCTTCTGGCCTGGGAATCTATGAATCTTACTCAACAGAACCATTCCCCCGATAATGAAATTCACCCTACTGCAGAGATGCAGCAAAAAGGTATAGACCACACTTACATCCCTCTTGAGCCCGATTTGGTTTGGTTGGCTTTCTGGACAGGGATGAATGTTACCCTTTCCAGTTTAGAGAGAAAAAAAAGTCTTTGTACTCCTTTTAGCCCTGTGGAGGCAACACAGCTAAGAGCATGAGCTGGATTCAGTTCCATCTTGTAGATTAGCAGCTAGTTTGTTGACAAACGCCAATTACAGGGGTAATTGTTACCATTGGCAAATCCATTCAAGGCAATGGGTTTGAGCAGATGCCAATAAGAGCTTCATCTGAATATGGGGTGGCTGCCCAGGTGTAACTGACAGCAGAGTTCGGTAAGCAGAACCAGTGATGTCGCAAGAAAAGAACCAGGTTAACATGACACCCCCAATCTGATCGTTAGAAAGAAAAAAAAATTTAACTTGTAAACTTCTTGCATTTAATCTGGAAGTTATTATTTAGAGACAACAAACATGAAACCCCACAATGCCATTTTTGCAGAGTCCCTTTTCAGAGCCAAACCACGCTTTAATGTATCCTCCATTAGTATTAAATCTGACACCATTCATTAGGAGTAAAATAAACTCCAGCACTGATGGCAAATGTGTTGATTAAATCTCTTTGCATGATCACAATTGTAAATAAAGCATAAGCATATGAACAGACCAGATTCTTCCATCACTGTAAATCAGGATTCATTCCACGGAAGTCAACGACAAGGAGAATCAGGCCTGTAACTTTAAATCTGATGCCTGGGGATTGCAGACAAGCATCAAAAAGGGCTAAGGAAGCAACCAGGAATACTAGAGAGACCCATGGTCAGTGATGGGTGAACATACTGGGCCAGATCCAGCTATGTTGATTTACATCAGCTGAATATTTGGCACATTGATTTTTGTTTTTTAAGTTCTCCCCTATGGAGACTGATGATTTTATGGAGAATTCAAGTATTTACTCGGATCTCATTGTTTAGACCACAGAAGAATTCCTTCCCCCACAACACCAAAGCAAAAAGTATAGTATTTTGTCCTGGGTGGAATTAGATGTGAACACATTTGCCCCAAATGAAGAGTCAGAGAACTAGGACAACCTCTATGACAACAAGCCAGAGAGCATCGTGTGTCCAAGTTTGCATTGATTCTGAACATCCACAATGTTTGGGATTGTTTAGATCAGAGGTTTTGGTTCAGGCTCCTATTTATATCCCCCGAGGGAAAATAATTGTCCCCACTTGTGAGAAATAAGAAGCAAAAAACCAATTTTTCCTCAGTGCAAAAGGTTTTCACATAGCTCTATCAGGGAGGAAGCATTTATAAATGTTTGAGTTATTGCCTAGAAGAGTATGTCAGTGCTTGACCTGGGGAAGAAGGGAGAGGAATTGCTAGATTATAGCCCTGCTTCTCACCACAACTTGTTTATAAAAGGGGGGAAAGGCAGATCAGTTTTTGGGGGCTCACTGGTACCTTCAGGGTTTTTCCTTCCCTCAATTCTAGCACTAAAGGAAGGAACTGAAAGGAGAATTAAGAGGGCAATGGTGCATCAAGCAATAAAATATTCCCCAAATGCACAGAAAACCCAACCACAAATATTTCAACTTTTGACTTATCCAGCTTTTGCGAGTCCCCATGCAGCATTAAGCACTTTCCTTCCGCTTACCACAGTTTTCGGCTGAGGTGAGCAAACCTCTGTGGAAGGTCTAGACTCTGAAGTGAATAATAGATTCTGAGCTGAATGGAAAGCCCTTTTCTGATGGCATGTATGGACAGTGCATGCTCCACAATGGCCTCTGGGTCTGATCCTCAGATGTGCTGGACACCCACAACTTCCATGGATTACAATGGAAAAGGCAGGTGGGTTTTTATTTAAGTGCATTCATTATTATTGTTTAACATTTATATTACAAGAGCACTTAGAAGCCACAGTCAAGATCAGGCCACCACTGTGAGACAGTTCTTGCCCCAAGGAATACAGAAGATAAGATGCTCTGTCATTTTCAGCATAATGTAGAATGTATTGAATACCTGAACAATTATTCCCAATGAAGTCACCTTGTTTTAGAGGAGACCTTTTAGCCTTCAAGACAGATTGAAATCAACAGGAGTTAAGCACAAAACTACCATTGAGGATCTGGACCAAGGTCATTAAAATTTATTTGGAAAGCCAGATGTTCCCATCTGCTCAGTGACCCCTCAGATTTTTCTTTAGAACAAACTTTTAAACACTGCTCTGGATCAGTATCAGGTAAATTCCATAGGAGCGTGTCTGTCTCAGAAGTAGAAACCATTTCAAATCAACTCCTCCCTGGCTGAAATATCATACAGACTGGTTTCTATTGGGAAAAGTCCCATTTTAGTGCTCTGATAAAGCCACACCCTTTATTTATGTTATTGATTTTGCCAAGTCTCCCTCTAAGAATCTTTAGATAATGCTGCAATATTCCTAGTTCCCCCAGCTATTATACAATTTATTAATCTAATCTGACTTCACTGGTTAATCAGGGGAGCATTTACTAATCACCCATTTCGTTTCTTTTCAGATATTCCCTTAAGAATGATAAAAGGATGGAGGTGTTTATATTTCCCCTCCACTACCACAGCATTTGTAAGCTCTTTGGGTCAGGGACGGTCTCTTACTAGGCATTTGTACAGCACCTGGTACAATGAGGCCTGATCTCAGCTGGGACCCTTGTGCAAATAATTTGCATCATTTTAACAGTGCTTAATTTTCATTTTGTTTTATGATAGTTTGGAACCATTAAAGGAAAAAGCTCCGATTTTTTTTTAAAAAAGCACCAAAAGGCTCTGTTAAAACTATGTGTCTGTGGGACAGCTGGGCTTCTCTCTTCCTATGAAATGGGAAATGTTCCCTCACACCCACTACTGCTTCTCAGTACATGCTTGCAAGCTTTTTAAGAGAAGCAAATTGTACATGTTTAATCTGAAAGTAGACAGTGGTTTGCAGTCCAGTACCCAAGCCCAATAAATAAGCTCCATAGAGTTTCATTTGAAATGAATGGGGGACTGAGAGTACCAAAAGGAGGAAGTGTTTTCACTCAGCCCATTCATTGCTGTCACTGAGAAGTACAGTGGGCCTGCATGGAAAGAGGACAGGAATTTATAGCCTTTCTGGGAGCCACCCAAACACATGCTTCATCTGAGAATCACCAGTCAGGCCACAGAATCCCTGAAGTGACTTTAGAAGCTGAAGTAAGCAGCTTCATTTTTGCTCGGGGGTGGGGAGAAGAAAAACTTTTCTGAAACTTTAAGCACAAGTTGATCATGTAAATCTTGCAAAGGGGCAGCATGGAATCGCTCCTTGATGCCAAGGTGGAAGTTGCATGGAGGACAAGCAGGACTTGTCGAAGCTGGAAAGCCAGCATCCCATTGGCAGGATAGTACCTAAAGTGTGTTCTATACCCTTCAGTTTCTTCTTTTAGATGGACATAGATTCAAATAATTCTATTCAATTTTTCACTATGTCCTAAGAGCAACAAAAGAAAGACAGATGACAACTTTCCTAGCTTAATTTAAGACAGCTAAGACAACATAGAATTTAACTGCAATCCAGTTAAGGATTCCAATCAAACAAACAACTAGTGGGATTGTTTTCAGATTTTTCCAGCCTCTTTTAGAGGGCTATATGATTGGTCAAGTTAACACTTAATAAGAGCAGATTAATATAGAACGAGTTGGTGCATTAGACTCTTGCTTTCTTTAGCAAGTTTTTAAACTTTGCCCTTCCCTAAGAGGCTCTAAAAAGGCCAAATAAATAAATAAAATCATGTTTTAAACATGAACGTCTTAATTGTGAGTTAATGGGAACACATCGTTGGTGTATACTTTTCTTCGTTTATTGGAACTTAATTAAAACTACACACAGTAGGGCCAACCCCCTCTACCAAATGGGAGATCAGAGTTTTCCCCTGCCGAAGGAGCCAACAGGGTTGGAAGCCCAGTGGTACACAGTCTGGCCATAATGCTCCCCCAGTCAAACTTCTGAGCTAGCCTAGGGAAGGCATTAGAAAGTTGTTGGTTTCACCCTGGTGAAAGAGTTTAATACATACTGAAGATGGACAGTTGATTTTAGGAGCTTCTTTTTTCAAAGCTTCATTTTTTAAAGAATGTGGATATATGAGCTCATTTACATAAGGCATTGTTATACAACAGACATAACCAGGTCCCATGGCTAGTCTTATAAAATGATGAAGCTGGGGTACAGGTGGGACCTAATCAGACTAAAGGCTTCAGCTGTCTATGGTTTTAACCTAACCACTTCCATGTAATCAGGTTATATTCTCCATTACACCTTTGAACCATCTAAGTTCCTTATATGACCCCCATTACCAGACTATTTGAGCACCTCACAGTCACTAATATATTGATCCTCACAACCCACCTATGAGGCGAGAGTACCTGGTTATCACCATTTTCCAAATGAGGACTGAGGGCAAAGGAAACCAGCCAACTTGTTTAAGGTTGAATAGAAAACCTACATCAGAGCACTAAGGTCTGCCATGTTCCAGGCAGCCACTGGACCACCCTGCCTGTCCTTAAGCATGTTGTAGCCAGGTAGAATGACAACCTGGTTCTACTTGAGTTGAGCTATTGCCATAGGTCAGCAGAGATATTGGGCCAAATTTCTAAGTCCTCTAACTTTGGGTGCCCTGGACTTTGGGTACCCAGCTTTATACACCTAGGGCCAGATTTTCAGAGCTGCTAAGAACCCAGGAACCACAATGGAAGTCCACTAAGAGCTGTTTTTCAGTCAAATTGCTACATGCTACACTATTTTACCAGTTAAACACATTTTCCAACCCGCTGTATGTGATTTAAACCATTATTTAATCACAGCTGAACTTGGGAGTTGTCTCCCATATGCCAAATCTGAATTTAGTCCATTGTGTCTCTTCTCAATATATGCAAGTCTTCTGGCTCCATGCTGCCTTTTGATTTTGCTTCTTTGTCACTTCCTAGCTGTTTTTGTTACACACTCATAGGTTGTATTCACACTTTACTGTATTGAAAACTTGTATTTTTAAACCAATCAGCCATAACGCAAGTCCATGAACACAAAGGAGAGGGATCCAGTGAAATGCTCCAATATCTAGATACAAAAAGCAGCAATATATTTGTCCTATTTTGAATAAAGTATAGAAAATTCTACAAGATGTGCAAATGACTTTTTTATGACTCTAAGTGCTTCTACCCATGTATAAAACAAGAGTTGGCAAGCGCCAAAGGGTCTCACACGGACTTGAATGTGTGTTGTTGTGGGGTTTTTTTAAACATTAAAAATGCCCTGGATATAGATCAACTTTCTTGTGCTCAATATTTATTATTGTTTCACCTGCCTTGAAATGGGGACTGACAGCACTTTGATAAATGGACTGAAAGCTTGTCTAGTTTCACTAAGTACCTTCGCATCCTTTATTGAAATGCAGAGTTGTGAATCTGCAGGAAATCATAAGACATATCCCTACACCTCATAGGACTATTTTAATATATCATTGGGAGAAACCATTGTCCATGTTACATTCAGGCTTTATCCCTTTTTTATAGGGATGCCAATAGATTCAGCACAGAGTACAACGTTAACAAGCACTCCCAGCCTTTCACTGTATTGGAAAGTTCCCAAAATAAGTTTGTTTCTCAAATCTGCACTTCCAAAGAATATAGTTATTCTGAGCACTATGGTGAGACACACACACTATATAGTAGCATTGATCCCAGATCATATCGCTTTTAACGGGAATATGTAGCCACAATAGGTGGCTCTTAGCATTGACCAGTATCTGCTCCCACTGAAGTCAAAGACTGTTATACCATTGACTTAATTGGGACCATACTCCTTGGCCTTAAGGGGAGCAGAGTCAGGTCATTACCGAGCACCTCTGAAACTCTTCCTCATCTAGGAACCTGTATAACTCCCTCGGATGCAATGGGTGGGATTTGCACAGGCAAAAAGGGCCATTAGGTGACAATAATGGGATTTAGACACTTAAGCTTGATTTTTTTTTAAAGGCACAAAACCCTCACAAAACCTTTATCACATCCCCATATATTTTGTGATAGGAGGCTCAGGTGGCCTGGTAGTTAGTGCACCAGATATCCAACTCTGTGTCTCTTGGTCAGGGAAGGGGTAGCTCTATCATGTCCCTGCCTCCAGGCCAGGAGTGTTTGGGCCTCCTCCCCACTGTGTCTGGGGCCTTTGCCCTTAAGGGGTGTGTGGTGGTGGGTGGGGTCGCAGCCCAGGGCCCTGTGGAAAGTAACACTGGCAGGTTCCTCCCCAGAGAGCCTAAGTCTGCCACCCTGGGCTACTTCCTACCTACGTGCCCCTTCAGTTTAGGGCATGGTTCCTGTAGTCCAAATAGTCAATAGCTTCATAAAGCCTCAGATGGGCAGGGCCCTGCAAGACCTGCTTCTTCTTGAAGTGCCGGGTGGTTGGGGAAGGTGGTGCTGGGGGCCTTACCTGCTATGTGGTCCCCTTTCAGGCTTCACCTTCTGTCTGGCTTCCTTGGAGAAGGAGTCTTCTCTACTGCAGCCTGTCCACTACCCCTTGCCTGAATTTGAGCGCCTTTTAACCTGCTCCTTCAGGTGGAGCATGCTCAATGGGCCTGAAGGGGCGAGGATCCCTGGTCCTAGTATTGCCTTTTAGTCCCTTCCAGCCCAGTGAGATTTGTATACCCCATTACAATTGTATACATGCCACATATCTTTACAGAGGAAATTATATAAATGTCTTAGAGAGCATTAATTGTATTCAACTATTTTTCTTATCAGTCCAGATGTAAAAATATCCTAAAGTGTGTACAGTATTGCTTTTTTTTTTAAAAGCATGAAACAAACCTAATCATAGGTTTAAAAATCGGTTTCACAAACAATCATAATTGTAGCCAAAAAACAGCAAGCAAGAGAGATAGGAAGAGGTTAGTGAAATGGGTTTTTCTTGGTAATAGCTTGTGTTATCACTGAATAAGAGTACAGGAGAACTGTGAAGAATTAAGACATTACAAATATGTCCGGGTTCCAATCAGAGTAGAAACTATTTGAACTTCAAGGAATTCTGGTGACATCATAGTAATTTCAAGTGATGTGCTAGCCTCAAAGCTTATAGTCACTTTCATAGTGTTACAGAGTTGGGCCCATACAACATAGCTTGGATCCAAACTCCTTCAAAGATTAGGGATGTTCAGAACAGGGAGGATTGGGGGGTGGTGATTACCTTTAGCTCTTCTCTCTGTAATAAAGTTCAGGTCCAGATCCAAATTTCCACAATATTTAGGCGTATTCAACAAGGGATTTTAGTTCAGGCTTGTCTCAAAATATATGCACATTTTACCAGTTGTTCAAAGTAGAATGTAACAAATTACAACAATTCAGCTGCAATTGAGCATGCATTTATACACAATTCCTAATAAACTCAAATGAAAGATAATTTCCTGATGCCTTTTTTCTTTCTAGATCAGTAGCATATTCTTAATACATTTTAAATTAAATGTATTATTGCAGTTTAAATATTGCTAGGAGATTTCTCTTCATGAGGTCCAACAGTGCTGGACAAACTCCTGCTTAAGTTGTAACAGCATGTTAAAGACTACTGTGCTTTTTATTTCTAGGTTTATAGAATCATTATTATAAAATAGCAAGCGCATTTAAAGGTGTTTCAACACAAGCTACAAAATTACAATAGCCCAGCAGATTATAGAATATCAGGGTTGGAAGGGACCTCAGGAGGTCATCTAGTCCAACCCCCTGCTCAAAGCAGGACCAATCCCCAACTAAATCATCCCAGCCAGGGCTTTGTCAAGCCTGACCTTAAAAACTTCTTCTAAGGAAGGAGATTCCACCACCTCCCTAGGTAACGCATTCCAGTGTTTTCACCACCCTCCTAGTGAAAAAGTTTTTCCTAATATGCAACCTAAGCCTCCCCCACTGCAACTTGAGACCATTACTCCTCGTTCTGTCATCTGCTACCACTGAGAACAGTCTAGAGCCATCCTCTTTGGAACCCCCTTTCATGTAGTTGAAAGCAGCTATCAAATCCCCCCTCATTCTTCTCTTCTGCATACTAAACAATCCCAGTACCCTCAGCCTCTCCTCATAAGTCATGTGTTCCAGTCCCCCCATAATTTGAGGCCCTCTGCTGGACACTTTCCAATTTTTCCACATCCTTCTTGTAGTGTGGGGCCCAAAATTGGACACAGGACTCCAGATGAGGCCTCACCAATGTTGAATAGAAGGGAACAATCATGTCCCTCAATCTGCCGGCAATGCCCCTACGTATACATCCTAAAATGCCATTGGCCTTCTTGGCAACAAGGGCACACTGTTGACTCATATCCAGCTTCTCGTCCACTGTAACCCCTAGGTCCTTTTCTGCAGAACTGCTGCCGAGCCATTCGGTCCCTAGTCTGTAGCGGTGCATGGGATTCTTCCGTCCTAAGTGCAGGACTCTGCACTTGTCCTTGTTGAACCTCAGATTTCTTTTGGCCCAATCCTCTAATTTGTCTAGGTCCCTCTGTATCCTATCCCTACCCTCCAGCATATCTACCTCTGCTCCCAGTTTAGTGTTATCTGTAAACTTGCTGAGGGTGCAATCCACACCATCCTTCAGATCATTTATGAAGATATTGAACAAAACCGGCCTGAGGACCAACCCTTGGGATGCTCCACTTGATACTGGCTGCCAACTAGACATGGAGCCATAATGGGCCTGATTCTCCATTGCCTTGTATACTCATTTATACCCATGCAAAGTGATGGTAAAATGGTTAGGATATTACCTGTAAACCCAGTCTGCGTAAGATGCAACTCAGAATCAGGCCCTAAGCTTTTATGTTGTTGCGTGATTATGTGTTGTACTGGTGTTGGTTCTCTTTGGTGAAATCCTAAAAGAAGTAGATCAACTAAATATCACTGAAAGAAATGCCTAAAGGATCATGCTTTTCTCTTGGAGGGGAGAAGAGGACACAACTTGTGTATTTTTTTCAATTTTCTTACAACAAATCATGTGCCATCAAAGTCAATGGGGGGGAAAAAAAAAAAGACTCCCCTTAATTTCACTGGGAGCTGGATCAAGCAATTTAAATGATCTGAAGAAAAAGGAAATTCAAGACTCATTGAATCTTTGCCAAAACGCCTGATCTTCTGGTGTTTCTAAATGTGATCATGGCAGGGTGAAAGAACAATAAGCCAGATTCACTCCTGCTGGTGCAAGGGGGCACAAATTGCATATTTCTGTCAGCCTGGCCAACTGCCCCCTATGGAGGGCAGGTGGCAATGCTGCCGCAAGTACCTTGCGCTGCCGCTGGTCACCACTGGGTAGACTCCTTGCCCTAGGAGTCCCTGTTACAAGGTTACGTGCCAGCTTGTGCAGCAGCTGCCATCCTCAGAAACCCTTCCAGGAAACAGAGTCAACACTTGGAGAATTGCAAAAGAGCAGCAATAATCTTTTTGGTAGTGGTGATCACGTCCTGCTATTAGAGCAGGAACAGACATGCCCTGAAAGCGTATGGACTTATCCTCCACCCAGGGCCAACTTCTGCTCTCTCAGCGAGACCAAAATAAACCCACTGAAGTCAGAGTAATTTAAATTTACACTGGTGTAAACCAAGGCACAATTGGGCCTAAAAAAGAGTAGATTAGAACCTTGTGCCGGTTGGTCACTCTCACACTTGGTTTTGCACAGTTGTAATTAGAGCTGCTCAAAATTTGGTTGTTTTGATTCCCTTCCCCACCAGGAAAATTTTCAGAAGAAAAACCTCCCCTCCACCCCATTTTTGGATTCCCGTCCCCCCCAAAAAAACCCCACTAAGTTTTTCCAGCAGTTGGTAGAGAAGGGAATTTAATAATAAATAATAATAATAATAATAAAGCAAAACGGGAATTTCCCCTCTATCTTGAATTGAATATTAAGAATTTTATGAAACGTAAAATTTAAAAAAAAAAATTGTTTGGTGAAAAAGTTTTGACATGCCATTTTTCAGTAAAAACATTTTGTTGGGGAAAATGTCAATCAGCGATAGTAATTACATTACGTCAACTCAGCTGGAATGACATGCTATTCATACAGGTGAGAGGCAGAATCTGGTTCCATGAGCACATTGCTCTCTCTCAAGTATGGCAAGCTACCTATGACGGACTCAGCCTGTGATCCCTCCTGAAGTGGCTAAGGGCCAAGTGCCATTCAGTTCTTCAAGTTCAGTGCACATCAAAAGAATCCTCTGCTCTGACATCCCCCATTTGGAATTTAAAGATCCCTTCTCTTCTTTCAGAAGATGGCAGTACAAAGCCACCCACACTCCCTCCAGGAATGGGGCTTTGGGGGGCTCAAGTCTTAGACCTTACAAAGCCATTATGCACATCAGTAACATTTTAAATAACAGTGCTTCATATTTAATAAGAGCACTAATTGTATATAATTTGACAATGTCTGTCTTAATATTTGACACTGTATCACCTGGCTGTTAAACCATAAAACCATTTCATAATCCATTGGTATTCCATATTATACTAGCCATCTTAGATGAATCTCAAATGACTAATTGAGAACTTTAGTCTACCCACAGTGCCATAAAACTGGAAGGACAAAGGGCCTGCATCATCTGTAAACTTATTACCCACTGATATGCGGACAAGTGGCTGTAAGATGTTAATTGCAGGTCTTATGCAACAGCACAGTGGCCATTTTTCCAAACTGATATCTCTACCCCAAGCAGAGCCAACACACATCATATCCGAATACGGTCTATTACCCTCTTCACTGCCTCCACACCTTGCCCACCCACACCCAAACAGCAAGAAGTTTAGGGTTTGGGGGCTATGATATTTTAAACGATAAGTTACTTGATAAGCCAAAGTTAAGAAGCCTCCATGAAGTGATCCATTCCTCCTGGATGGAAGTGTACAAATCTTGTTCTTTCTATGCAAGAGAAAGTGAGTGTAACCCACCCATTCTCAGACCCCTGGAGAGCTAGACACAGGTCATCACATGGGAAGGTTGCAACTGGGAGTGGTCGTCTTTGGTGGCATAGCCTTAGGGAGGCACTTCAGCTTCCTCTGCCTCTCAGCCATAAAGGCACTAAAAAGCTAGTGCAGCTGGAGGTTGCCCGTGCATGGCAGATGCATCGGGGAGAAGGAGAAGAAACGGGATCCTGGAGTGGCTGCAGGCCCCAGTGGTTGGAGCAGCCACCACATCCCATCCATAGCCCTGTAGGGGTGAGTAAGGGAAAGATCCAGATATGAATGATTCCTCCCAACCCACCCCCTCTTCTGGCCCACACACTGCCATGGGGAAGACCCTGAACAACTATAGCTCCAAAAGTGGGCATGGGCTGGACATCCACTGCATCCCCCAAAAACTCTACTGCCCATCCCATAGCATTTCCACTCCCTTGGTACCCTGTGGGTCCATACAGGACGGGAGGCGGTCTGGATTTACTCCTTAGATTTAATCATAGATTTTCCCTGCACTTGCTGTCAGTTTTGCTATATTTCTCCCCTACCCTTGATTTCTCTGGGATGCCAAAGATCAACCTCTGGTTGGGCTATGTCCCTTTACATAAATCGCTGATGTTCAACCACCTTTATCATCAAAGCTGCCACTTAAAGCTTCCCATCCACCAGCACAGCTGCTATTTAAGGACAGCCAGGGGCTGTCTGGGGCTATAGTTCTCCATTTTGTGGCAGTTGTCCACTATGGCTCCTTCTGAAACATCTAGTATTGGTATCTGTTAGAGACAGGCTACTGGACTAGCCGCGCCACCGCTTTGATCCAATATGGTAGGTCCCATGTTCTATAAGCACAAACTTTTGCTTTGTATTTTATGAGCATTCTTACATATCTTCAGACTATTTTCCCTGGACTTTGGATTAGTCAGACACCCAATGTGAAGCGGTTACCATTTTCCTACTTCCCCCCATGCCGTGCGTGTGTGGGCAGCAGCCCCATCTTTAAACCAACCAACCAACCCACCTACACCTTAGTACTTTCTCTTGGTATGAACATGGATATGTTAAAATGGCCAGAAACAGGTACAAATGGTATTTTTGATGGGACTGTGGAAGAGAAATGCCTTGGTCCTTCTTGCAGTCTTTTGCCATGTTATTGTGATTTAACACCTAAACCAGGGTGCATGAAGTTGTTTCTAGCAGCTGCTGATTCTCTAGAGCAGAACCAAGGCAACAGAGCAGTGAATAAATTCACAAGTTGTGCATCGGCTCTGCACCCAAACACATTGTGCAGTCCACCCGTGTCAGCTGATCAATTACCAGCTTATCTGGATCGGTCTGTGCCATTTTGAACCCCGATTCTTTGGAGCTCTAGGTTTTGAATTTGGGATTTCACAAATTGTCTTTTTTCAGGAGTTCTATTTAGCCAAAGTTCTTCGGATTTGGCATTACAGGTTGTGAAACAGACTTCATCCTGACATGTGAGAAAGTTACATGTCTACTATACATTACTTTGACAGTGGAACTTGCATATACCTGTCTATCAATACAAGTGCATGACTGGGTATCTGAAACCAACACAACTCTACTGACAATGAAGGAAGCTCTGCTTTGCTAACAAAAGCTCTGACTTATGTTCCTTATGCACCCCAAAAACTCAATTATTATTATTAATAATATACGGAAGCACTGCAAGCCCAAGTGGGATCCTATTGCACTAGGAACTGCACAAACGTATGTGAAGACACTTAATTCATTTGTAAACAAAGTATGTGATATTGGGATCCAACCAATAGAGTTAGAGTTATTCTGATTCTGGTGCTAGAAAATGATCATGAAAGGGACCAAGTTTACATGAGAAATTCTTCTCATGACTATATTACTATTAGATGAGTCTCCCAGAATATTTTCTAGCATAAATATTTATCACAATAGACGTACTGGTGTCTTTGTTCAGTGAAACATCAATTTAAGCATGAAAGGCTAGCAATGTAGCCATATCCCAGAATATATTCCACGACCCAGACAAATATGAAGTGGTACAAACCAACAGTGGGAGGATCATTTATACTTAGTGACTAGCTTGTCAGTGTGAAAACCTCAAGTGGGTTGTAAGTGCAGGGTTGACTGTCTTTGGTTTTTTATATTTGCTGATTCAGCTCTGACAATCAAGGGATTTTTGTTGTTGTTCAACTTGACTAAGCAGACTAAATCAAATGATTTCATGTTTATTCTCAGTTTTGTTTGCCTTATCGGAGCTCAACTCCATTAAATGCTCAATTTTGGCTGGTAACTGGGCTTGGTAAGAAACCTTGGCATTTAAAGCAAATGCCAACTTCTTTGAAGATGTTCCCATTGCCCTTGAACGGCCCCAAAGCCAGACATTTGCATAGCAACAAGCAAACAAAAACCTATTCTGCCCCCCCCCCCGCCCACCCCCAAAAATCTCTACATCATGAAAAGCCAGCATTGGCGTCCATCTGAGGGGTTTGTAATTCTGGCAATGCATCCTTCCGATTAATGCTAAACAGATCATCTTCTTAAAATTGCCCATTAAGTGACAAAAAACCAAAACCAAAAACAAAAAAACACTTTACATCTAAAACGATGTTTTCCCTCAACCCTTGCTGTTATTTGAATGCATCTTTTTTGTGGTCCTTAATCATTACTCAAAGGAAGCAATCACACATGCTAAATGTTACTTTTAAAGAGGTCCACCAGAAAAATGCTAGCTTCAAAGTTTATAAGCAAACAATCACACACACGTTCCTATGCCCAAGTGGTGGGATTTTCAGAAGTGGTAAAACTTCCGTTGACTTTAGTGGGAACTGAATTTGGGATTTTCAAGAGTTCAGCGTTTATCAAATTCAGTTCCCACTAAAGTCAATGGAAGTTTTACCACCTCTGAAAATCCCAATCAGAGGAGCATAGTTAAGTAATCAGACCAAAACAGAAGCGCCTCGTGTTTCAGAACTAAAAGCAAACCGCTCTCTCAGAAGTATTCCTCGCCATATTAATGGCCAGCATTTCTTAGCCTGCTTAGAGGATATCTGCTTCCTAGTAACAGCCAATAGTCTTGGGGCAGAAAGCTCTCTCCCAGGCTGACAAACACCCCATCTCAGCCCTCAAGCATTCCTTGTGCTCTCTCACCTCCAATACGGTATGAAAAAAAATAAAGCCCCGTTTGGATAGGGACAAAATGGTTGTTCAAATAGTTCTGCTAATTGCATAACGATGCGGGATAATGTTTTACATATGGCCCTATGCTTTTTAATAAAAAAAATTGAACACACATTTTGAGACAAGTTTGGTTGATATGCTGCTGATAGCACAGGATAACTGTATGCCTTTTGGTTTGAATTATAAAGACAGCCTAGGGATCATTTACCCAGAGCTAATGGGTTTATGGGCTCTTTAAGGAGCCAGATAAAGCCACAGATGTGACAGCGAACAGCATGTAGGTCAGAGCTACTGCAGGGGATTGAATTCTGGGGGACTGAGGTCGTTTATGCCACAACTTCAGTCCTGACACTATTAGTCTGTGTTCTTTAGTGCAACTAAGATGTGTGTTCTCATTCTGGGGGAATACTGCTCACCGTGTGCGTGGCATGTTCCATCTCGAGGTCATAGCAGGCCAGCCCCTCAGCTGGTGTAAAGGGATGTGTCTCTACTGAAGAGAATGGACTACTGCTCATTTTCACTATCTGTGGGTCCGGCCCAGTTCATTTCAGTACACTGACCAAAATGTCCCCACTTAGCCAACTGACAAATTTGTGAATATTCCTGAAAAATCTGCTCTCTTCATATCCATTTTCAAAACTACGGGGATATGGAGGTGGGAGGGAGGAAATGTGCTTATCACTAGTCTGCATGGCTAAATTGGCACCACTCACCTTTAAGCCAAGAGATGTCAAGTCCTGGTACGGGACCTTACTCAGACAGTGACAGAATCTGCACTGCCAGCAAAACTGGTTGGGGGTTTACAGTTTGGTTATTTACTGAGCACCAAGACCAGACAGGAGAGAGGGTCCTTACACCCCAGGGAGCTGACAGTCTAGTTCAAATACAGTCTATTCCAATCTGCTTTTGCTTGTATCAAACTCATTGGTTTTAAAAGCACTTTTGGATGCTTTAAGCCCAACTCTGATCTCACCTAAGCTGATCTAGCACAAGTGGATGGTGTTATTACAGAGTTATATTGGCATAGGGCTGATCAGAGTCAGGACCGTTGAGTACAAGAGTTAAGGTATATTTAAAAAACAACATTCTATTCTACAATATATCTATTCAGATAGAGCTGTTAGGTAGATTATGCTAAAAACATTGTAAAGACTGGAAAGATAGAAGATAAACTCTTCACAAAAACTCTTCTCTGGAGAAAAATAATTGTGTCAGGGGTATGCCAAGGAAAGGCAGAGAGCCCTAGTGAATCTTGGAAGCAGCAAGGAGACAGAGGCAACAGCGTATTAAGTTTCAGAGAGTTATAGATGAAGGTTCGCCAATCAGATTTTCCCCAAGTGGATCCAGAAGGTTAAAAACAAAAGGCTTGATTCTGCTTGCACTGATGAAAGAGTCTGGGCACGTGAGAGGAGAATCAGGCCTACCAACCTCAAAGGTGTGGGTGCGAAGGGACAGGAAAAATCAGGATCAGAGTTCCAGCTCCCTGCATTAGAAGTTTTCGTCTGGGCAAAAGACCCTATCAATTTTGCAGAGGTTTTCAGCCCATCGTCACATGGCAGGTAGACAGTTGTCACAAAGGATTAGATCTAAACGAGGCTGACAGCATAACTGTGAGCTAGCCCCAGGCTTGGCAGTCTGTGCGGCACCTACAGCCATAGGGCAAGAGTGTGTTCCATCAAGAGACAGGCTGGCATCATCTGCTGGGAATCACTTTGAATTGTTGCCCTTAATTGACAGGATGCTCGAGACCAGCCTGCCTTTAAAACACAACACACGGGCTGCTGCCAGGAGCCTGCTTGGCCCCATAGGGCAACAGTTTAAAACCCAGCATTTTTCTCAAGAGTGGTGTTCCACCTTTTGATCCAGTCGTTCATTAGCGCCCATTACCCCCAGCAGTAGTGATCAGGAAAAAAAAACAAAAAACAAACAGTCTCTCCTTGGGTTTGTTCAAGACACCAGGTTCCCTGGAAGGCCTGCTTGAAACAATAGAAAGAGAGAAGGGAGTTCTGTCTCTACAATGCTGAAAAGGCCCTTGAAATCAACAGCCCTAGAGAACTAGCAAGCACCAGAAAACCATGTGAGCATTGTCAGGTGGCTCCCAGTTCCCACTTGATTCCCCAAGATACAGCAATGTGGTGATCAGCCTACCCAGCAATGGCTGCCAGGATCACCCTGCTAAGTTTAGTTCCTCAGCACTGAGCCCCCTGCTGCCAGAGGACAAAGATGAAAGTCCACATGGAAAGGATACAGATAGGAAAGATTTTAAAAAGCAGTGATCATGGTCAACTTGCTTGCCTGCTCCAGCTCCCACTGAAAGACATCCAGAGTGAGTGATTTTAACAGGAAGGCCTGGACCATGTGGAGAAGATGCTGGGTGTTTGTGTTGAGAGGGGGATGAAGGCAGAGGGTTCTTTGAGTAGGAAGTGTAAATTGGTCTAGGTGAAGCTTGAGGATGGACAGGAATTTGAGAGAGAGTGAAGGGGACATTATTCGGTTTGCTTATTTGGCTTACATCCTTTGTCTGCATGATGCCCATGTAGACTGTAAACTCTTTGGCACAGAGGCCTGTCCAGCCATTGTCTGTGACAGAGACAACTGGGCCAGTTCTGCACGGGTAATACAACATAAAGCTGAAGTAATTCCACTAACTGACTTTGGATTCGTAACTATGTCAATGAATGTAGAATCTCGTCCAATGTGTCTACATTAAACAAACCTGCATCCCTTCTTCTGCCCTCCAAAAGCAGCCTCCTAGGAAGAGCTTGCAACATGAATGACCTCTCTTCTTCTGTCCCTGCCCCTCCACTATACACAAACCTTCATCCCAAAAACTAAGTGCCTGATTCTCATTTACACTGTGACCCCTTTACACTGTTTTGGTAGTGTCAAGAGGCCTTAAAGTGGATGTGAATTAATTTCAAAGACCCCTGACAATCAAAGTGATGTAAGAAGGCCACAGTGTAAATGAGGATCAGGCCCTAATAACTTAGACACATTTTTGTGAATTTAGAGAGTACACAACGGTTGGTTTTGTTTATTTTTAAATAAAACCTTTAAAAATTCACCGAATCTTTCTTAAAAGCACAGAAGGGTTGGTGGGCTATTTTTCCTCGCTCCTGCTGGTTTGTTTGATCCCTCCTCTGCCACAGATGCAGTATTGTTTGTTTCCTAATGAGAAGCTGTAAAAAGATCATGTGACTGCAAGAGTCGTTTTCCATGATCAGACAAATCCTTTTCTTTATTCCGTTAATCTGCTCAAAGACTGGTTCAACCAGGCAGACAGTCCAAACTACTGTACCTGACCAAACTGGCAAAAGCAATGCATGTCCTACCCATTGGTGAGCAATTAACCCCAGTCTTCCTCTCTCTCACCCTTCCCCCACACCTATCTGTAAACTCTTCAGAGCTTGCCCATCCCATATTTACATTTCAAGAGCTGGTTTGTAAAGGGACCACCAGCAACAAATGTCAGCTCTGGGTTTAGGGTTTGGTTTGAAGGCATTTAGATAGAAGAATAATTGCACAGGGATGTGGTTTGCTCTGGAGAAATAAAGACTGTGTTTAAATATCTGAAATTCCTGGTGACGCTAATAATTGCAACCTCCGCCTCAATAAAATGCACAAATAATGTTATTGAAATGTTTCCAATCAAAAGGTATTATTTTTGGTTTAAAACAGATGCAGCAGTCAGTATTTAAAAGGAAGACGTCTGGGTGGGTTTACCTCTATTTCAAGGGAATAGAAAACGCTGGAACTTTGGTCAAGTCCCTCTCTCTATTTTTAAATAATGTGAAAAGCTTAATACAGATCTTGTGCTGACTTTTCTAAACAACCAGAAAGTTCCACTCTCCAATCATCTACTGAAGATGTTTTAACTGAGACATGCTGAATTAAGACGTGTTAGAGAACAGACCTGATACTGGGACCTGCTGAGCTTCTCTGGAAAAGTTCTGATTACACAACTCCCACTGACCTTAGTGGGAATTGAGGAGCCTTAGCACCTCACAGGATCAGACCTTTAACCCAGCTGTAGGCATCAATCCTGCAAACACTAAGGGCAATGGTTTCAAACGTGCCCACGTGATTTAGGAGCCTCAATCTCATTTTCAAATGAGACAGTCATTTAGGAACTTAAGTATCATTGAAAGTCAATGACTTTCATTAGGATTTAGGTGCTAATGAGTGTGAAGCACCTGAATACCTTTGAAAAAAACTGGATTTTAGGAGCCTAAGTTCCAGAATTTCCAAAGGTATTTAGACACCTAAAGGAATCTTCAAGAGTGCTCAAGCAGGACCACTAATTCCAGGAGTTAGGCACCCAATCTATTTAGGTACATTTGAAAATCCCACTAGGCACCTAGCTTTATCTTTTTGTCCCTATACAACCTTTGAAAATATGGCCCCAAGTACCTAAGACTTTTGAAAATGGGACTTAGAGTAAAATTTTAAAAGTACCTAATTGCTTCACTTTGTTCATGTGAGAGTCATCCCATTGAAGTCAATGGCATTACTCTCATGAGTAAAGTTAAGCATGTCCATAAGCATTGGCAGGACTGAGGTCATAATAATTAGTGGGCCTATAGCATAATTATAATGAACAGTATCTTCAAGTAAAACAATAACTATTTCCTATACATTCACTCAATAGATACGTCAACACATATGGAAGACATTTATTGCTATAAATACTCAGGCACTTTTTATTATTATCCAGAAAAAGAATATCAGGTTAATCTTTCTATTGTACAATCATCTGAGACAGATTTGAACCCAGATTTTTCTGGCTCAATTTCAGCTTTTATATACATGATCACTTCTGCCAGCTGGCAACCCTAAATTCTTAGGGTATAGTAGTTCTTCTGTAATCAACATATCTGCGCAGTAATGTTACACAACTAAGCTTTTTTACATGCAATATATTACAAAAAGATTCTTTCCAATTGTGTAGAACTATGAAAAATTAGATAGTATAGGTAAAAATTGCTTTTCTTTTTTAAGTTAATCATTAACATTACTCCAGGAAATAACTGAGACTATTGTCTTATTTCCAAAGGTTGTCCTGGGGCAAGCAAAAAGCTAATTTCATTAGACATTATACATATTACAAGGGTAGCTATGCAATCACTACATGCATATGTGTACAATCATTTTTTAAAAAAACCCTCTTGAAAAGGAAGTCTTAAAGACTACTACAAGATGCCCAACAGAATGAAGGTACAGAAAAAAAAACAAAACACACAACACACACTGGGTTGTATTGTACCACTGGGGTTTAAGCAGAAGTTCCCAGTGATGTCAGTGGGAGTTCTGCATAAAGCTCAGCAGGGCAACCTGGTCTCCCGCCACTATACATGGAGATAATACATGAAAACTTTCTTGTGCTGATTAAAGGTGAGCGACTAGCCATTTTACAATCCATGTGTCCAGTGTATCAGAGGAGAAAAGACATGCCATACAATTGGCAAGTCTCATCTGCTTGACCTGAGACTGCATTCTGGGGCTTAGACCTTCGGATGACAAGGCTATGACACATTTTGTGCCTGACCTTACACTGTGGAAGTCAATGGACACTTTACTATTGCCTTCAACAGAAATAGGATCAAGACCTTTAACAATGACAACAAGTACAGGGATGTTCTCAGTTACATCACTGACTTCAGTGGAGTTCATCTCCATTGACACCAGTGTGAATGTGGGCCACATGCCACCCATAGACTACAGGCAGATTAGCGTTCAAGTAAGCTAGCTAATGATACCTGAATAAAAAGGCAACTGCAGAAATGGACAGTAGTTAAAAATGAAATAAAATGACTTATATGTATTTTGGGGAGCTGGATGAAATTCCACAAGGCTATGAAGAGTAGCCCGAGTGTTATGTTTAACGGGAATTTAATGCTTTTTGGAGAACTGCTGGATCCACAGCACAGGTCAACTCCCCCATACCTCAGACACATTCACACTTCATGTAGGGCTTGAGGTTAAATGGAACTCCAGCCTCAACCCCTGCTCAGTAATGTATGAAATGCCCCCTTACACAGAAGGCCTGCACAAAGCCCATCCACCACGTAAGAGGGTCTTATGCAGTCTCTCCACATGGGGGAGGAATTTGACCGAATACAAGCGGAGAATGTATTTGCAGAGTGGCAAAGTTCCTGCAGTCTGCCTGCCCCCTCCTCCCCCCACCCATAACCTCCTTCCCAAAGCAGCCCCAAGAAGTGCTAAGATCCTGCTTACCACAGCTGTCTTCAGGATGGGCTTGTTGCCTGCTCCCTTCTTCTCTCTGAGCCTCCAAGAGGTGTTGTAGAGCCATTTCCTCCCCTCATAGGGCCTGCCCAGCGTAGGCCACCATCTGCCTGACGATCTATAAAGTTTCTTACCTAGGAGTCCAACGTAAGCCAGTCTTTCTATGCAACCCTACATTGCAAGGAGAGCAGGGAAAACACTTCTCTCTCAAATAGAGGTCTCTCCTGGAGGTTTGCTAGCACCCGCATGCTAGGGATTTCTCAGCTCGAGGTCCGCAAGCATCACCTACATACAATCTGTCCCCAGATGCTGAAATGGCTCCTGTGTATTTAAGTAGATGGCCACACACACCTCACTAAGCGATGCCTTTGTTTGGGCATGCAATGAGTCTTGTGTCCATTGAAAATATAGTTACATGATTATTCATCGTTGAACATTTTCAATGGTCGGCCCCACCACACTTTTGCTCCTCTGAAAGAGTTAACTCGGCCACATGTTACAGTATTTGCCCTTCCTCCTTCCCTTGCTAAGTACAAACCTTAGCACCTTACTCCGCTAGGAGCGTACACCATAAAATAGACAACATGCGGAACACTAGCAAGTTAGCATTGCCAAGGCACTGAATTTCCTGACTTTGGAGGGCTTTGACCTTACCATAATGCTGCATGGCTAGAGAGAGAGTGTTTCATTGTGAATCTGTTTTTACAATGCAATACATTTTGTCTTTGGAACTTTAATACCCTCTGCAAAGTGTTTTATGATGCAATGTGTGAGTGTAAGTTAATCATAAGCTAAAGGGGAAAGGAAAATTTAAGTGAGATAATAAAGGGTGGAAGTGAGTGACTCAGTAGGTTGGAGGGAAGGGACAAGAGTTCCAGACAGATGGGATATGAATAACTTTTCCATCTCTTCTCTCCTGTCATGCAGGGACTGCTGTGTTTAAAGAGTCAGTCATTAACTTTTTGATGGGGTTTTAAAGCCTGAATTGAATTCTCTGAACATGACCAACTATCATTAGAGGGTCTGCATCACTGCAATGCAAGTGTTGGAGCCCTTTAGCAAGCAAGAGCATTGAATGCAGTATTGAGAGCTTACTGTTCCACATCAGGAAAAAAAGGAAAAAAAAAAAACACACACACACACACACACACCAAACCAAGTCAGTTCAGTTTTAGATCCACCTAGGTCTGGCTGATGCTTCAAGAATCACAGTGGCAACTGTTAACAGTTGGGCAGAGGATTTGCTACCAGGCAATGCTTTATTTTATCCAGGGGCGTAGAAAGCAGTAGAAGTTTAATGGGATTAGGTTTACAGGGAGTGGTGATTGATCTGTCTGATTGCAAAATAGCCCCAACGTGAGTACAGCTGAGGTTCTGCTGAACTAATATGCCATGGTTTTGTCTAAGGAACGGACTATGATCCACCTCAAAATCCCTCACATGGGTGGACCCTTCCATTCTCACAACATCCTACTAACTTCAGTAGGACTCTTCACAGATGCCAGTGTCCACCTGACCGAACCAGATTGTAGGAGTCAGGCTTTTTTTTTTAAATATAAAATAAATAGCACCGACCGTCCTGAAGAACTCAAAGCACAGCATGGGGAACAGTCCTGCAATCCTTACAAAACACAAAAGCCTCCCATTGACTTTAAGAAAAATAAATTCAGAATTTCCCTTCTTAAACACCAAAGGCTAATTGACCAGACGAAGGCCTGCTGAACTTGATAGAACTAGGATGGATATAATCATTCAATAGAGCCAATAAGCAATTAACTGAATTGATTCAACTGTTTAGAGGTCTCTGTTTATAAAATATACCATTAGAGCTCAATTTCTTAATATCCATTATTCCTTCCTTGGATTATTATTTAGAATGGCATCAATATTTTACACAATGCAAGAGTCAGAAGAGGGCAGAAATTGCACATCTGGACGTGGGGAACATGAGTGGACAAAGTCTGAAGCCAAAGGAAACTGTAAGAAAACAAGAAAGATAGCCTTGTGATTATGTCACTGGAGGCGGAGGGAGAATCAGGAAAGTTGGGCTATGTTGCAGACTTTGCATATGTGGACCTTGGCAAAGTGACACAGGTGCCCAGATATGTGTGAGGATCTGAGCCTAACGCCCATCCATGTCAAAGGAAGTTAGGAACCTATATACTGTTGAGGGTCTGTGCCTCCGAGCTTCAAATTCCCTTTTTCTAGAACAGTGGTTCTCAGCCAGGTGCCTGGAGGCCCCGAGAGGGATGTGATCAGGTTTCAGGGGATCCGCCAAGCAGGGCTGGCATTAGACTTGCCAGGGCTCAGGGCAGAAAGCCAAAGCCCCACCACTCTGCAGCGGAAGCCCAGGGCTCCAAACGCTGCCATCCGGGGCTGATGCCAAAGCAACTGAGCTTTGCAGGGCCCTGCTTGCTACCGAAAGCTGGGTCTGGCTTGTATATGCAGAAAACAATTGTTGTGCCATATGTGGGTGGTGGAGGTTTTTATCATGGGGGGGTGGAGGGGGCTCAGAAAGAAAAAGCTTGAGAACCCCTGCTCTAGAAGAGAATACTGTACCTCCTTTTCCCTACCCCTTGTCTTTGCAGTTCTATGGAAGATGGTCTATGTATTTGTCAAACACCCAGCCCAATGGGGTCCAAAGGTCTCTAGATGGGGCATCTTAGTGCTACTGTAATGCAAATATTCTATACGAAAAACTGGAATTAAAAGTCAGTGATCTTTGAGGCACCATTACTTAGAGTAATTCTTCTGGATCCCCTAAAAGGGCCACCAACAATATGCTCAACAGAATTATCTTGTTACACAGCATGGCCTCATTTTTCATGCCTCATTATACAACGGATCATGCAGAATTTAACATATTATATCTGTCTCTTGCATTTTGTGGTACAGGTTGCCCGCAAGGCGCAGTACAATGGGAGTGGTGTTGTATATATTAAATTCATCATTATTTAATACGGCAGGACTGTGAATCTGGCTCCAGCATCCTAACTGTGCAGCCTCCGTTCCTCGGCTCTGGCAGAGGAGCACTAGGGAGTAAGGTCGAAACAAGCAGAAGAAAGATTCAACCCAAGCTGATTTAAAAATATTTCTGAGGAAATGAGGCTGGAGATATTGCAAAGGGTAGCACACCCAATGAGAGCTGGTTTTCAGGACTGGGGACTTCCTCCAGGCACTGTACTAGTGTGTGCCTATTCAGGGGACCATGCACCCCCCCCCCCATGTGCAGTCAGCGGGAGCAGGCCTGAGCCTCCCTGTGCATGGAGCTGCAGGGACTCCGAGTCATCAGAAAACTGTCTTGGAACTTCAGAAGCAGTCAGGAGCATGCACATTTGGGACTATGCTGTTGATTTGCACAGCTAGTGCAATGGCCCCAGCATGGCAAGACAAGCCATTCTTTAGATGGCTGTAAAATGCTATGTAAGAAGACAAGCTCCTTCCCAATGTCTCAATCTGCATCAGACTAATACCGTGCAAACAGATGACCAGCTGTAAAGTGAGAGCCGACAGCACGAGAAGGGAGATCCGTTCTGGAAGGATGAGCAAAGAAAGGGTTTTAATAGAGAAGCTGCTCGGCATATAGGAGGACAGAGCATTATGAGAAGCCTAGAAAGAGGCATGGGAGTGAGAGGCTGAGCATCAGAAAAGCAGCTGGTGGTTAGAAGGTGAACATGTGCACATGCCTTCCCAAAGGGGAAGGACAGCTCTGTGGCTAGGCACCTAGGGTGAAACCCCAGCCTAACTGAGGTCAATGGCAAAACACCACTTATTTCACCCGGAGTTCTAGTCCTGGCTTTGCCACCTTAGACAAGTCATGCTTTTTTAAAGTACCTGAGGGATGTAGGAGCACAGGTCCAATTCACTGACTTTCAATAGTGACTGAGCTCCTAAATCAGGGGTGGGCAACTTTTTGGCCCAAGGGCCACATCAGGATGCGAAACTGTATGGCAGGCCAGGTAGGGAAAGGCTGTGTGCCCCTAAACAGCCTGGCCCCTGCCCCCTATCCACCCCACCCCAACTTCCCCTCAGAACCCCCAACCCATCCCTGCTCTTTGTCCCTTGACTGCCCCCTCCCAGGATCCCACCCCCATCCAACCCGCCCCCCCCATCCCCTGACTGCCCCTATCTACCCTCCTTGCCACCTGACAGGCCTCCCATCCAATCCCCCTTGTTTCCTATCCCCAACCACCCCAGAACCTCTACCCTATCCAACTGCTCCCTGTCCCCTGACTGCCCCCCGGGACCCCTTACCCAACCCCCCCACTGCATGCCACCACCTCCCCCTTACCATGCTGCTCAGAGCAGCAGGAGCTCACAGCCCCCCTGCTTGTGTGGTGGAGTGGCTGCAGGGGAGGGGAGAGAACAGGGGAGGGGCCAGGGGTAAGCCTCCCTGGCCAGGAGCTCAAGGGCCTGATGGAATGGTCCTGTGGGCTGGATGTGGCCCATGGGCCAGTTTTCCCACCTCTGTCCTAAATCCTTCTGGAAAAAAAAATCAACTCTTTAATGTCTGACTCAGTTTCCCCATCTATAAATAGGGAGGATAGTAATCCCTCAGAAGCGTGACTTGAAACTTGTGTTTGGGTCACATGCGCAAAGTGCTGTGTGGTTCCTTCCATTGAGGGCCTCAAAAATGTACAGGATTGTTAGAGAGAGCGTATATCCCTATGCACATTTAATACACAGCATACATTTGAGTGGGAATTAAAAGGCAGGTATCCAAATGGCTTGGAAGCCTGACAAACAATGCTATAGTAGGTCTGACATCTGATCCTTCTCCCCGGTTATAAATATACAAAAACATGAAAGAAGGAGTTAAAAAAACAACTCGTTCTTTGATGGCACTTTTCATCCATAGTTCTCACAGTGTTTTATAATTAGGGCCCTAACCAATTCAAAGCCATGAAAAATGTGTCATGGACCCTGAAATCTGGTCTACCCCTGTGAAATCTGGTAGTGTGTGCTTTTACCCTATACAGATTTCATGGGGGAGACCAGAGTTTCTCAAATTGGGTGTCCTGACCCAAAAGGGAGTTGCGGGGGGGCGGGGGTCACTAGGTTATTTTATGGGGGGAAATCATGGTATTGCCAGCTCTATTTCTGCGCTGCCTTCAGAGCTGGGTGGCTGGAGAGTGGCGGCTGCTGACTGAGGGCCCAGCTCTGCAGGCAGCAGCCCAGAAGTAAGGGTGGCAATACCATACCAGGCCATCCTTACTTCTGCGCTGCTGCTGGTGGCGGTTCTGCCTTCAGAGCTGGGATCCTGGCCAGCAGCCGCCGCTCTCCAGCTCTGAAGGCAGCTGCCACCTACAGCAGAGCAGAAGTAAGGGTAGCAGTACCACAACCCACCCCATTAAAACCTTGTGACACTCCACACACCCTTTTTGAATCAGGACCCCTACAATCACGACACAGTGAAATTTCAGATTTAACTAGCTAAAAATCATGAAATTTACTATTTTAAAAAGCCTATGACTGAAATTAACCAAAATGGACTGTGAATTTGGTAGGACTATTTATAATGCTACTCACCTCCTTTGTAAAGAATACAGGACAGGATGCAATGTTATTTGACACATGAAAATACTTCCAAACACTGAAAAGTGTTTTGAAAAAGACAGTTGTTGAAATGTGCTAGGATTTAGGGGCACTAGGTTTCAGAGAGGGGGTGGAGCTTTGCATACATTCTGTTAAGTTTTAAGACTATGTAGCACTGTACAACCCATCACTCGATTGTCCCAAGCCCTCTGAAGTTGGTAAATGTTATTGACATTTTACAGATGCTGAATACACAGCAGTAGTCAAAAAAGGTTAACAGGGCATTACTAGCTATTAGGAAAGGGATGAAAAATAAGAAAGTCATAATGCTACCATATTAATCCATGGTATGCCCACACCTTGAATACTGCATGCAGTTCTGGTCAGCCTATCTCAGAAAAGGGAGTGGAATTGGAAACAGTTTGGAGAAGGGCCACCAGAGATAGTCGAGCACATGGAACAGCTTCTCTACAAGGGGAGAGAAAGAGGGAGACACACACTCTAAAAAAAAAAAGATCGGGGCTGTTCAGCTTAGAAAAGAGAATATGATAGAGATCTATAAAAATCATGAACAATGCGGAGAAAAAGTGTTATTTTCCTGTTTCCACAATACAAAAGCCAGGGGATACCCAATAAATTAATAGGCGACAGGTTTAATACAAACAAGGGAATGTACTTCACACAATGCACAATTAAGCTGTGGAACTCATTGCCCGGGGATGGCCAAAAATATAACTGGATCCAAAAAAGAATCAGATCAGTTCATGCAGGATAGGCCCATCAGCCAATACAATCAGGAACCAAGCCTCATGAGCAGAGCAACCCTAAGCCTCGGAGTACCAGAAGCCAGGAGTGGAAGACAAGGGTGGATCACTCCATCATTGCCGGCTATGTACGCTCCCCTGAAACTCTGGTACTGCTCACTGTCAGAGAAGGATACTGGGCAAGATGGACCCTGGTCTGATCCCGTGTAGCTGCAGAGGAGTGAAGGCCACAATGTTCAAGTGAGGGTGTATAAAGTTATTACACCCCTCCCCCAGATTAAAGTGCCCAGGTTTAGACCACCAATTTTGAGAACTTTCGCTCAGGTGAGGGGGTGTCAGGGAGCTTTCAGCAGCCACAGCTTGGCCACCACCCCATACAGTCATCTGTGGTCTTCCTTAAATTCAAGGGGTCCCAGGCCATTGCTATTCCTAGCCCCAGAGCCTAGGCCTGGGTGACTGTTCTCTTTAGGGGAAGATCAGCAGGGAGCTCCCAGCCCTAATGATTGCTTTGTGTGGGTTTATATTCCCACGAGCTAGAAGCGTACTGTTTTTAGTCACTGAAAGCAGAGATTCCCTTTTACTTTTCCTACAAACAGGGAGGTTAGATCCACAGCCATGGGCTGTATAGGGCTGCCTATCTCTGTCCAAATGGACTAAACTTATTCCTTTAAGTCCTGATGTTGTGACACCTTGCAAGAGCAGTCAATTTCCCTAGTAGGCTTGGTCTTCCAACTCACAGCCTGTCTGTCTTCAGATACGTGCTTTGTCCAAATGAAAAGTCCATTTCCCTTGTCAGAAAGTTACTAAAGGTCCCTTGCTGTCCAGTATTAGAGTAAATTAAGAGGTTAAGGAACAAGGCATTGTACAAACTCCCCACGCCCCAAACCACTGTTTCTTCATGGGTGAGATCATCATCATCTCAAACCATGCAATCCACATTTTTCATCTGTTCCCACATATAGACTGTCACGTTCTATCAGGCAGCCTTCTGGTGAAAGTAGAGGTTTCCCTTTCAGAAACATGACTCTGAACAGAATTCGAAAAGCCCCTTCCATTACAGCAGTGTTTTGATTTTGCTCATTTCCTTCTTGTGTGTTTCAGTAGAAAGCAGTTCTGTCTGTGTACTGAGCAAGTGGGACACTGCAAAGGAGCTCTTTGAAGGGGGAACTGAAGAGCGTGTGGAAGGGGATGATATTTTCAAATAGGTTTTAGGAGTTATAGCTGAAAGTCAACAAGGCAGCCTATGCCTTGGACAATTATCTTACAGCAAAATGCAGAGGTTTGTCTAATGGATTTTAGCCTGTAACTAAACATTTAGTTCTTTCAATGTGATGAACAGCAACACAAGAATAGTCATCTCCTAATGTAAATTGATCCAGCACAGAGGAGTATTTAGATCAATGTGTGATGTCCCGACTGGAATTAAGGCTATTTCCATAAAGACAACAAGCACAGAGATATTATTTATATGCCAAAATGTAGTTTTAAAAGACTTAGTCCATCAAATAGGAATTCACCCTTCCCCAAATGCCAGCTTCCACCTTCTAAAGGCATCCAGTATCCTGGAAAGGAGAAAAGGTCCTCATGTTTTGGAAATAAAGTATACAGTGCTCAGTTAGGAGGACCAAATCCAGGTGTTATTGAAGACAATGTGTTTTGTAATTGCTTCAGTGGTATCAGGATTCAGCCCTGGGATTTTAAAGAGATAGAAGAGCAATCCACCTGAAAAAAAGTCTCAGGGCCAAACTCTCTGCAGCTATAAACTGATTTTGCTTAATTGAAGTCACTGGATTAGCACTACATTACACAAGCAGAAAATGTGTTCCTTGATTTCTAATGCTCCCACTAGGGAGAGAGAGACAGACAGACACTCTCCTGGGGAGAAAGGTGGGGTACATTGCATAGAATTAGAAGCCCATAGACCAGTTTACAGAGTGCTCTTGTAAGACAATCTATGTTAGTGTAACACACTAACCGCACACATTGGGATGGGCTGGTGAGGAACTAAAGCTGGGAGGCACAGTCCCAAAATTAGGGCATTGGATTGGGATTTAGGAGACCTACATTCTAATCCCAGCTCGCCACTGACCTTCTGCCAGCCCCTTGACCTCTGTTTGTCCCCCCTATGGGGTTATTGGTCTAGTCTACTTACACTGCCAGCTTTGCAGTGCTGAACCAGCACCAGGCACAATGGGACCCTCATTTCTGGTGGGGCCATGACCATACAAAAAACCCAAATAATTTTCTCCATGTTAGCCTCCCATTTGAACTTGGCTCAGGGAGGTTGGTTCTCTTTTCTTTGAGAGGATATATCATGCCTTAGAAATTTAAGGTCAAACTCAGTGAGTTGCCATTTTAGTCCTTGTTGTATTGCTTCTATCCTTGGAGGGATTCAGCTGGTCACATGGCAGAGTTTAATCACTCCCCCCTGGACATTTGCACTCAGCTCCTCGGGGCTCTCTTCAGACTGAGTCCGTGCTGAGTCTAGGGAGGATGGTGGGAAGCATTTGGATTTGGTTTGCCCTCAGCCCCCTTGTTCAGCTTTCCTTGTTTGGTGACATGCAAGACATCGTGTTGTAGGAAGACTGTCGTTGATTTGTTTGATCTACAGCTCTGGATCTCGTGGCACTAGAGGCCACCCTCTGGCCTCCCAGCTGAGGTATTTGGTGCCAGTGGTAAAGTAGGCCTCAAGAATGCTGCTTATCCACCCACATTATACTGGAATTTGTTGGATTTGGAAAGCAGCCTGCTGTATGGGATAATTGTTCTATCATTTGTGTCCTGTCTATTGACAACCCATGTTTTTTCATCTCTATGCATTTAAGTTAATAACTCCAGCTACCATCCCAGTTAGTCATGATTAAAAAGGGTGTTCCTGTTACTTATTGTGGGCTCTCAATACCTCACTTCCAGGGTGCAGTTTGTTTTCTCCTTTCCATGCTGAAAAGGCTTTTTCAGGGCTATAGCAGGAGATGTCCCTTGCTAGTGGAGGGCAATTTATTGGCATTACAGCCCATGTGTTTTAAGGATCTGCTCCACAGAGCTATAGTCCCTAATGTAGTGGGGAGGGTAGCTATTTGAAGTACTGCTCCTGCTGCATTCAGAATGGAAGTTGCTCATACGGAATATGAAAAGTCAATAGAGAAAGGTAGGACTACTTACATATTGTTTGCCTGCCACATCAAGGTGAAGGATGTAAATCCACAAAAGCAAAGAAAGGCAGAATGAATGCTATTAGGACAGGCCTCCCTTTGGCCTTAACTCACACTGCTGCATGCTGCAGCCGGCTTAGAGGACATGACTGCTGGGCTGGATTTATTGCCTTAAATCTGACTTTGCATGGGATTAATTTTGACCCTTAGTGCTCACATTTTACAAATTCATTAGTTGTGCGGAGATCAGGGCTCCATGGAGCTAGCCCCATAACATACTCATAGTAAGGAAGACTCCACCCCAAAAGAGCTTGCTGTTAGACAGGAAAGAAAAAGGGTGGGAGAAAAAGAACAGATTGGGAACTGAGTCACAGAGAGATTGACTTGCCTGAGGTCAGACATGAAGTCTGTGGCCAGCCAGGAATTAAACCTGTATTTCCCAGAGTCCTTTTCAGCAGTTTAATCCCAGACCATTCAGCCACTCTGAGAAACCCCTGTGCTATAGGGGATTGTGTGGGCACTGCACATTTGAATGCTGCTAGGAAGCTCATACAGAACAAGCTTCTACACTTCCTACTTGGAGATGCAGCATGAGCCCAAGCTTAGACTGGCAGCCAGTAGGAAAGGGGTCTTCGAGGTTCCTCATGTCATTGGCAGTGCTACAGCTCCCCCAGTGGACTTTTGGGAAGCACAGAGCACCCAGAGCCTGGTTGCCTGCTGTCCAGATGCACAAAGGAGAGTAGGTTGCGCCTTCCACCCTCTCCTCAACACTCGCATTCCTGTGGAAGGGGAGCCAGAATGGAACCCTTGGAACAGAAACCACCACCAATGTGGACTGCTTGGCATATTCATCCTTCAAATTAAAGGCACCACTCATATGAAATGCCAAATCCTGAGCCCATTGAAATATATGGCCAAACTCCATATATTTGATTTTAGTATCTCTCAAAATGCTTTGCAACGATGATGGATCATTATCCCCTTTTAAAAGTAGGGAAACTGAGGCAGAGTGGGGAAGTTACTTGCCCAAGGTCACCCAGGAGGTCAGTGGCCAAACTGGAAATAGGACCCAGATCTCCCAAGTCCCAGACCAGTGCTCTATCCACTAAAGCTGGTCAAAGATTTTCTGACAGAACAGTTTCCCCCCCGCCCAAAATGCTGATTCCACAAATTTAAACATTTCACAAGAACTCCCCCCCCCCCCCCAAAAACACACCACCAAACATTCACAAAATGTTCGTGGGACGTCATGATTTCCATAAGGTCAAAATGTTTCATTTGGACTTTATAGTTTCAACTTACGCTGTATTATAGTATAAAAGTCAACACAATAAGTTAAAAACAAAATATCTTTGAAACGTTTCATTTTCCAACATCTGAGATGTGAACTTTTTGTCCTGCATCAGGACTAAACCAAATTTCAGAATTTCCCATGGGATGGAAATTCCAAATTTCAACCAGCTCTGCTATTGGCAACCTTGCCAGCAGTCTCAGCAGATTCCGGCTGTCGCATAGACATGGCAACTGAATTACCCTCTCCCTCCTCCTGGAGTTCCCTGTAAGGAGGGCTGAGACACATGGGGAAAGCAGTGGAGGGGGAGTGGATGTGACACTGCTCAGGCACTGCATATTCTACAGTCCGGTAGAGGATTTCACTCCCCAGCGCTGAGTGGGACCCCATAGAGAATTCAAGATACCCATCTTTGTGAGCCCAGTGAACTCCTTGCCAAGCCAAAATAGGACCCAGTTCTGCTCCCATTGGTGTCCAGGGCAAAACCCCCATTAACTTGGATGGAGTCAGGACCAAGATCCAGAGACAGTTTGTAACTTAAGTCTCCATTTGTAAAGAATGTGTGGGTGACATTTTGCCGAGGTTAGCTACTGCAGCTTCATTTCAATATAACTCTCTGGTTTTCTGAACATTCTCCTTATTGTAACACTAAGACAATTATGTTATTTTTGTTTCTTTTTTTAAAAAAAACAACAAAGTGGCACACTGTACTTTTATTTCCTGTTTGCAACTGTTGCTTATTTTGTGCAAAGACAGGTCAGATCAGTTTCACATGTGAAGGGGGAGGGAGAGGCATTGATTATAATGCTATTTCAACAGTACTGCAGCATAAAGAGAAGTATGATCTATGAAAAAGAGTAAGCGCTGAAGATCAAAGGGACTGAAATAGGAAACAGCTTTTACCAAAGCTCTTATAGGTCTGTTTGGCCCTTTAGTATAATGTCACCATTTAACTTTATACTTAACAGTCCTGCCATACCAATCCTCCCAACATTATGCAACATTTAATGGAGGCATGTCCATTAAAATGTCAGTTTTCTAGACAAGCAGCACACATGTTAAGGCAAAAAGCAGCCGCAGACATGCTGACAGCAGTTTAACAGAGTTGAGACTAATGTATTCCTTTTAAGGATTTCACACAGGGAACAGTATGTTTTACCGCTTGTTTCATCCCTGATGATTTGTTTGCTGTGTGTGGTAATAGACTATTTTACATTTGTATAAGCCCTTTCATCCTGAAGGAACCCAGGGTGTTGTACAAACCAGGGTGCATGCTCTGGCAAACGGGCCCCAGTGCAGAGAAGTGGAGTTGGTTTGCAGAAGAGAAGGGTAAAAGTTGGCAAAGGACCGATTCAAACTGTCATCATTATAGAAATTGGCGTGGAACCTTTACTGACCACACACAACAGACATGACCCCACTTTATAAGGTCTGTTCTGAAAGATCAGTACCAGGTCTGGGATTCAATGGGCCAAATTCATTCTTGGAATAATTTCACTGGACCAGATTGTGCCCTCTCATTGGCATGTAAGAAGTCAGTGGAGTTAAAACCAGGATAAGAAAGATCAGAAGCAGGCCTGTGCATTCCATATTTAAATTACCCAAATGCATTGTTATGTGTCTACTGCAGAAGGCTGATTCAATTCTGCTGAAATTTGAACCATGGCTCTAGGAAGATTAGGGGTCCAATTGTGATCTCTCATTAATTTTACACTAATGTGATTTCCACTGACCTCGTCAGAGCTACTCCTGATTTACACCACAATTGTGAGATCAGAATCAGGTCCAAGCAGATAGCATCCCATTGGCTGCAGTGGGCTCCCTGACAATGCAGGGGATCTGCCCACCCAGAGCTCATTGCAGGATTGGGGCATGAATTACCCTCCAGACATGAAACTTTGTCACCCATCATTTACAAACACACCACCTGCTGCTGACTATCTACTTACATTTAGATTATAATTTCTTCTTTTTTAATGGATTTGTATGATGCTTAATACAATGGGACTCCACTTAGGACCATTGAGCATTACCATAATAATAACTACAATTCAGCTAATAATTAAATAGTCAGATATCACTAATATATTTTGTTTTCAGAATGTATTTAGTATCTGCCTTTATCAATAAAATTCCAAAGCTGCCAGGTTATTTTGGACATTGCCCAAGAAATTAAAATGCTTTTCTATTACTTTTTATTGGACACGTACAGTTAGTGCAAAAAACTGAGGGGAAATAGCCTCCTCAGATCTGCTTTCCCCAATAGCTAACCTGGCTCTGGGTCTCTATTAAATACTCCGCTCCACACTGAGAATAAGAGAAGATCATTGTATCTCTATAGGAGAGGGGTGGTCAAACTTTTTGGCCCGAGGGCCACATCTGGGTATGGAAATTGTATGGCGGGCCATGAATGCTCACAAAATTGGGGGTTGGGGTGCAGGAGTGGGTGAGGGTTCCAGCTGGCGGTGCAGCCTCGGGTTGGTCTAGAAATGAGAGTTTAGTGTGCGGGAAGGGGCTCCAGGCTGGGGCACGGGGTTGGGGTGTGGGAGGGGGGTGAGGCTCTGGGGTGGGGCTGAGGATGAGGGTTTGGGGTACAGGAGCATGCTCCGGGCTGGGACCAAGGAGTTTGGAGGGCAGGAGGGGGATCAGGGCTGGGGCAGGGGCGTGGGAGAGGGGAGGGGTCAGGGGCACAGACTCCAGGTGGTGCTTACCTCAAGCAGCTTCCAGAAGCAGTGGCATGTCCCTGCTTCGGCTCCTACGTGGAGGCATGGCCAGGCAGCTTTGCACACTGCCCCGTCTGCAGGCACCGCCCCTGCAGCTCCCACTGGCTGTGGTCCGCTTGGGGCGGGGGCAGTGTGAGGAGCCCCTTGGCTGCTCCTACGTGTAGGAGCCGGAGAGGGGACATGCCGCTGCTTCCAGGAGCCACGCGGAGCGGGGCAAGCCCCCCGTCCTGCTCCCCGACTTGAGCACCAGAGCGGGGCAAGCCCCGGACCCTGCTCCCCAGCGGGAGCTCGAGGGCTGGATGTGGCCCCCAGGCTGTAGTTTACCCACCCCTGCTACAGGAATATATAGAGATAAAATTTCCACCTCAACACTGCCTTTCACATGTATTCTGCCAATTCTGGCCTCCAGCATATTTGCTGCTGATGTAGTCTGTTGCTACAACCTCAGTCCAGTCCTAGGATACAGAATGAGTTATGTGTCTTCCACAGCTCTCCCTCTATGTCTGCATCTACCATGAGTTCTCTAGATACCTCCACATACCTTTTTACTCTTCCATATGAAACTATTAGTTACAGCTGGTCGAAAAATGGGAAATCTTTTCTAAAAATTGCAAAAGAAACAGAATCTTTGTTTCATTCAAAGCCTCCCCCCCCCCCAAAAAATATCCCCCAATTATCTGGGTTTTTTAATTAAATGATTTGAAACAAAAATGTCATTTCAAATCTATTCTTTAAAAAAAGCCATACTAATAATAGGAAATAGCCAGGAACACCTTACAGTTCTCATGGGCCAGAATCTTAAAAAATACCTTCCTCACACCCTTCCCCTAAAAATGTTTACAGAAAAATCTCGTACCTCCATTACTACCCTGAAACATTACCCAGAGAGGAGAAGGCCTGCTTATACTTAAATAAAAAATGAATTTTCCTTAAAATAGCGACAAAACATTTGACTTGTTCATGAAGGCCCCAGTTCAGGGCAGCATCTCTGTTCAGGACTGTACCTTCATGGGGTGAAAATACCAGGTACAGACGGACTCTGTAATCTAGCAGAGAAAAGTATAACAAGAACTAATGGCTTAAAGTTAAAGCCAGACAAATTCAAATTTGAAACATGACACAAGTTGTTAGTCGTGAGAGTGACTAACCTTTCGAACAACCTATCAAGGGGAGGGGTGGATTTTCCATCTCTTGATGTCTTCAGATCGAGAATGGATGCCTTTCTAAAAGACACGTTTCAGTTAAACACAAGTGATTTGGCTCAATGCAGGAGTCACGATGAAATGCTGTGGCCTCTGATATATAGGTTGGACTGGATGATTTAATGGTCCCTTCTGGCCTTAAAATCTCTATCCACTTAAATATCTGTCTTGAATATGGATGGACTTAAGCATGTGTTTAAGTGTTTTCCAGAAATGAGGCCCCTGGACCCCATCCTGCATAGGAGTAACGTGTGCACAAGGTCTACAGGACTGGAAAACAGGTAGACATACCTTGGTTCAGGGAGTATCTTTTTGTTCTGTTTGTATGGTGCCTAGTGAAGTGGGATCCTGGTCTGTGATTAGGGCCCGTATGTACCATGGTAACATGAATAATAAACCAAATAAATAATACTGGATACCTGGTCTGAGAGAAGCTGTTCAACAGCATGTGCATGGGAACCCTTTCATATGGCCAAAGCCAGACAGGAGACAGACAACCAGCCCTACATTTCACAGACGCAGGGCCTGATTCTGACCTCACATGCTGGAGAGCCCCACTTCCTTCAATAAGCTACTCCTCCTGATTACATCGATGGAGCTGAGATTAGAATCTGGCCACCAACGAGCAAAGAATTCAAAAGCAATCAAGGAGAAAAGCTATTTAAATCATTATTTGGACCAGTGCCTTCCTCTTCCTCTACCCCCTTACAATCTTTCACACATACCGTGTCTGGCAAGTTTCCCAAGATCTGCACCACAGCCAAGGAGAGAGAACGCAGGCTTCATGTAAATTGAATGAGAATGAGCTGCAACACCTTTCACACTGTTTGTGGATAAATAAGAGAAAGATCTCAGATAGGGAGCACAAAAAGTCAGCACTCCCCCACTCAGAATGTACCATGTCAATTGCATCTCTCCCCGTGGTGCATTGTTTATTACTAGCTTCCAGTGATGTTGCTAAAGGTTTCAAGGATTTAAGGTTTCTACATGTTCTGCCTCACACTGGCCTTGTTTCACTTCCTATTCTCTAATATTCAGCCCGCCAGCACTTCTTTGGTTGACTTAGCTTGTGTTATTTTGTATTAAAACGGGTATGTTTTTTTAATGGGTATAAATAAATTAAAGCTGCATCTTTAATTAATCAGTGCACTTTATATTGTAAATGGAGACTTTTTGTAATGACTTCTTTATGATTTTAAGATGACATTTTGCACATTTTCCAACTTATCTTGGTGCTGTAGCTTTTACTCCTGCATGTCCAACAGGTCTGACTTGTCAAGAGAACATTGATCTATCAGGGATGCTAATCAATCTAATCTAAGGAGATTCATTGATTTCCGGATACAGAGGAGGAGATGGGGCGTATACTTATACTTGAATGATGATGAATTGTAGGGAGTAGACAGTATGTTGTGCAATTTAAAAAAATCTTAAATGTTTATTTTTTCAGTTACATAGGTTTTTAAATGGAAATACATATGTCTGGAAGACTAAAACATGCCTAACAGACAGCAGCAGCAGCAGGTAAAGTGTGGAGAAATAGAAGCATTATTAATAGAAATATTTCTACCATAGCAGCTATTAAATGATTGTTTTTAAGGGTTTGGAAGAAGTATCCATATGTTTGAAAGATTTTTTTTTCAAATAAAAAAAATACAGTGTGCGTATAAAGAGGTCTAGAGGATAGACGGAAACATTAGTGTTGCTATTTCTTTGATTGCTTACTACAAGGTGCTAAGCACCCATTGGTTTAAATGGGGATAAAAGCACTCAGCGCCTTGCAGGATCTTCAGAATTGCCCTGATCAGGAAATGGAGGGAAATTATGAAACATTTTCTGTATTTTGTTGACATTTTATTTCAAAAGAAAATTTAAAACCAGCTCTAAGAACTTCATTACCTTGGAACACCAAGTTCCCACTTCGGCAAAGGACTCAAACACGTGCTTAAATCCCATTGATCCTTTGCTGAATAAGGATAGACTTCAGTGCATGTTTAAATGCTTTGCTGAATCAGGTCCCAAAGGCACTGAAGTCAGCAGAAGCCCCAAGGCCTGCTCCAGCAGCTGCTATCCATGAGGACTTTACTGGTAGTTCAGAGCAATGATCAGTCCCTAATGCTGGGCTGAAGACTGTCTGACTGATGCATCTTTTCAGGTACTAGGCAAATGGTGGCTTTGACATAGAAGAGGCTTGGTTAGTGGTGGTGTTGTCTGTCAATAGGTACAGTATTGCTGTGTACTTATTACTTCCATTGAAGAGAGAAAAAGGCCCCAGGGTTCATACAAAGGTAAGTGGAATAAAGTGAAAAGTAGCAATTATGCATGCCAGAAAAACAAAACCTAACCAAATGGCGCTTGTGTGAGAAGCTTCCAAGTGAAGCAGCATTAATTTAACATACAGTTGTTTTTACTTGGTCTCTGATGAAATTCCAAAATTCAATTGACAAGCAGGTGGTGGGGTACCGTAAGACACAGTTCTCTATTGTCTTTTTTTTTTTTTTTTAAACAAGCAAGTCTGCCGATGTTTCGTGCGGAGTGTAAATGAGTCATTAAGGGAAGAACCGCGGCATCCTAGCCATAGAATTAAAACGGGGGTGGGGAAAATGGCAATACTAAAGCAAGTGAGGACTGTTAAGTCTGGAGTTCAACATAAATTCTGTCTGCTAGGATGGAATCCAGGCACTCGCTACTTTGTTAGCTTAAGAATTTTGAGCAATTTTTTCCACTTATCTGCATTCCCTCAAAAAATCCTTTTCACACATTTCCACAGATACATCAATCCTTGAGGCATTCCCCCAGACACTCAGTAGGATGCCCCGCTATAAATATAATAAAAGCCTTTTTTTATGTCCATTAACCATGGACATGTGTGTTCCAAAAGTTTCCTGACACGCAGTCATTTGTGGTTTTTTAATTATAAACAGAAATATCCACCAGTGAAATATGGGAGCGGGGAACAAATATCTTTATACATTTGAGTTCCTTTTGCATACTGTGATCCAGTTGGTTGAAAGGCAGTGCATCTATGCCCCTCCCTTCCCATCCTGTCACAGATGATATGTGTGTGTGTGTGTGTGTGTGTCTATACACACACAGTAAAAATCCAGTCACATACTGGGTCAGATTCTCAGCTGCATTAATTCGCTAAAGCTCCACTGACTTGAATGGCCTTTTATGGATTTAGCAAACATCTGTAATGACTGATAATGCTGTTCTGATCACATCTTATTTCCAAAATAAGAACATGTTTTTTCCCTTGATTTCACAGGTCTGGTTCACTTTATCTCAGAGAGAAAGAAAATAAGGCCCAGTGAATTACGTGACAAATGAAGTCATATTTATTGAATGCGTTTTATTTCAACAACCAAAAAATTCTAACAGCCTAACAATGCACATAAGTTAAAAATTAATTATCACTTAGTGATAACAAAGATAAAGTTGATTTACATGGAAAAAAGAACATTTACAATATGTTAATCCTTATTCACATTGTTGATACCGCAATAAAACACAATTTGTTTTTTGATTTTTTTTATTATTTTTTATTTCACAAAAAAGGCGGAAAATTGTGCTTTGTTAAGAGGCACTACAAGAAAAGTTTCTTTTTCCAAATAGATATTATATGATGGATACTGAATAAATAGACATATATGCATTGTAATTCGCAAAGTTCTGGCAAGACCACAGGCTAAAATGCCCACAGATTCACTTAGAACCACTGCAAAGTTGGCAGTGAAATTAAAAATAAAAGGCAAGACTCAGCATTGAAAAAATACCTAATAAAATTTTTGGTTGACGTGTAAAAGATACCAAACGTTGATACCATCAACAGATGAACAACCTTGCAAGGGAAAAAATCAGTTTCCTTTTACACAGATGGAGTGATTTCAGTAACAGTAAAAGAAGACAGTTTTGAGAGAGTAACTCTTCAAAGAACATAAAACAGCAACCATTGAACTTCTGATTAAAGCTGCAGCATACTACAGAAATAAAGAATGAGGAGCAAGAAGGGTTTAATTAAGCAAACCACCATCATTTCGCAAAGGTACATAAAACTAATGCAGAGATACTGTTATGTTTCAAAACATTATTTGAAAAAGTCCCTTTAAAAACTCCAGAGGTTACTGAGCAGCTAGAATTAGCTTGTATTGCAACATGTCTTCTCCCTGTATATTGTACGTTCTGAGTAAATATCAACACAGAGGTTTGTTTTTTGTTTTTACTCCTACTTTTTATACCTTTCAAATATATAAATAGTATTAACAGTTATATTACAATGCCTGGTGTAGTAAACAGAAAATAACTTTCAAAGTGATATTGCATGAGGTCTTTGTCAAGGTTACATAAAAGCACAACACGGACAAAAAAGAAACCCTGCAGATATGGTTCTGACTGCAGTTTAGAAGGAGTCTGCAATAAGTCCAGCTGCAATAGTAGTGAAGGTGAGGTCGTCTCTTGAAAATCATTACATGGACGTGAAAAGTAATGCTACCTGGTGTTGCTCCCGACAAGATGCCTCAAAACACTTGGAAACTATAGTAGATTGCAGCTTTAGTGCTCAGACCATTGAAGAGTCAGTCAGCATAAGTTCTGCTTTATGTAATGTAATTGCTATGTTAGGTGTCAGGGAAAATGTTTCAATTTACGACAAGAAGGTGACCACACAGATATCGCCGCTCATTCTTATTACCTAGAGCTGTTAGGCTGCAGGAAGATTGAAAAATGTGTTCGCATCAGGGCTGCCATGCACTGAATGTGGGCTACAGCTTGTGAGACTAGTGGCTGAAAGCGCTTAGTACCACTGAAATAATGTGCATGAAACAAAGGACGCCCAAGTTTAATAGACATAAAAGGGAAAGGGAAAGGGAAGCCAAGAGTGGGAGACCCCCTTTATCAATCAATTTAACTGGACAGTTTTCTACCCATGTGGGTTTTGATATTCTAGTTTCCTAACTTGACTTTATGTTGAATCAAAAAATAATAATAAAAACTAAAAGCAACAACAAATAAAAGGCATAAATGTATAAATTTTAAGAACTGAAACAGAGAACAAGTAAATAAACTCCACAGTAAAACGTGGTTCATAGTATGAATTCCATACATCAAATCTCAAAATGCTATTTTTTAATCGAGACCTCATTAACGGACAAGTCTTCTATGCACTGAATTTCAGTTTTACTCATTTTGAATTCCGTGAAAATTCATCTGTTCACTACAGAAAGGGCAGTCTGAATAATGGAACGTGCTATATCGTTTTAAGTGTGCACTGTGTTTTAAAGTACTTTGACATAGTAGTTGTTTTTAAGGTGCCCTGATTTTTTTTTTTCCATTTTCTCTTTTCTTTTTTTGGCAGTGTTGATTTATGTCTTTAAATACATACCTCAAAAATTACCCATCAAGTTGCCAGATAGGAAGCCATATAATAACAATAATAAAAAAAATCAGGGATAAACATAGAAAATAAATAGGAATTCAAAAATAGTCACCACACCCTGAGAGCAGGCGGCAGTTATCAAAAAGCCAAAGCAACTCATTGTGAAGTGGTTTTAATACATAAACAAGTTTCATCTTTAAAGAACTCATTTCACAGTCTATACTTTCGGATTGTAAAGTTCTGTCCCATGCAATTTTATATATATATATATATTTGCATATATATATATACACACACACACACACACACACACACACACACAGAGCTGTAAATTTTTCTTCATTGATTTCATAGGTCTTTTTCTTCCTGTTAACTTGCTAGATGTCCCTTTCATAAGTGCAAGATTAAAACAGGCATAATCCTATGTGATTACAACTATTATCTCAGTCAAAAGTAAAAGTGTAACACTCAAGTGTCTGTGTCGAGGCGATGTTTGATTGGATGATGCTGAATTCATTCAGTTTGCACATGATTCGTGTACAACATAAACAACAAAAAATGCAAAAAGAGAAAAAAAAACAAATTAATACAAATAAACAGAAAATCCTTGGATCAATGTATTGCTTTCTGTATCATGGGCTCACATTATCTCTGGTCAATTTCTGAAGGAGTTGCCTTGCTTTTGTCAGGATTCTCCTCTTCGGGTTCTACTTTGTACATTTCCTCGGAGCCTTCTTCACTGTCATTCTCCTCCGACTCAGTCAGCAGCTCCTCATCTTTGTACTCTGCCACATCAACCACTGTTCCCAAATGCTCTTTTAGCTTCCCATGGTGTTTTACATGGTAACGTTGGTTCTGGAAGAATTTGATGATCGTGTGTTTGGGCAGATCCAGCTGAGCCGACAGAGTGTGAATGGCCTCCTGGTCAGGATACAGGCCTACATCATGGATAAAACTTTGAAGGATGCCTAAAGCTTCCAAGGATATCTTGGTGCGGGATCTTGGCTTTTTGGCACAACTGTCCTCAGCAGGTGGGGGTGGGACCTCTTCTCTTGGAGGTGTGTTTTCCTTTGCAGGCTGGGACTGCTGTCTATGCAGGACCTATATAATTAAACATATACACATATTCAATGAACTTTCTGCACAATTCAAAAATGTGGCCAGCCCTCTGGTTAAAAAGGCCACCTGATATATGCAGCAGATGGACAGAATTTAGGTGAGGTTTTATTTTACCCTTTAGTATACGGACGTACTTGTGAATTTTTATTCTCCATTCCCTTTCTTCTCCACAAAGCACTGCACCGTAAATGCAGATACCAAAGGACAAAATATGAAAGCCCAAGTAAAATGGCCAGAGCTAGAAATTAAGTTGGGGGTCATTGTGGCCCAGTGGACATGGGAGTCGACTGGAATTCAGGATAGCTTGGTTCTACCCCCAGCAGATTAAATTCCCCTCTACCACAGATGGTCTGTGTGACCTTGGGCAAGTCACTTCACCCTTTTGTATCCCTCTTTCCCCTCTTACTCTTTGTCCCACTTATTTAGATAGTAAAGTCTTTGGGACAGAGACTGTCTCTCAGTATGTGTTTGTACAGTGCCTACCACAAGAGGATTTGATCTTGGTTTACATGCTACCGCATAGCAAACAATAGGATTTGGAACAAAACCCATGAGAATTGCTTTTAGACCAAGACTTATATAATGACATTTTTCAGACAGATGTGGCAATATTTTCCTTTTTTTAAATGTAGTGAAACTTGTCTTAACCCAGTGATGCTCAGACTGAGGCTCACGAGCCACAAGTGACGCTTTAATGGGTCTCCGGAGGCTCTTTGCAGCACATGATATTAAAACACTGTGATTTCATTATTAACCAATCTAAGTTATTAATCAGTCAGGATGCTTTTACTATGTTATTATGTTATCAACTACAGATGGTTAATAATACTCGGCCAGTCATTTTGCTGTGAGAATTTTATATATATATACACACACACACACACACCACACACAAACACACAAAGAGAGAGAGAGAGACATTGGGAGTAATGATGATTGCTAATTTGGCTCCTGAATCACTGAGGTCTGAGTATCACTGTCTTAAACACTTGCCTCTCTTTTTAGGCAGCTGGAGTTTGTCCCTATCACTCAAGGGACAGACAAACTTCAGCTGCTTAAAAAGAGATGGCCTTGAAGTGAAGGAGGGGTAGTGTTGTAACCAGAATGGCTAGGGCAGAGGTTCTCAAACTGTGGTCCGTGAGCTCCATGCAGGTGGTCTGCAGATAGTTCCCTCTGAGGTGCATGCCTGGGTGGCCTCACACAAGAGAATGAAAGGCCACCCAACTAGTTAGTGGAGCCGCGCAGGCGTGGCTTCGCTAATTAGGTGCCTGGACCCTGGAGAAGATGCACGTGTAAGGTGAGGTGGTGGTCTTGGGAGAAATAGGGGGTAAGTGAGAGGGGGCAGTGGGGTGAGAAGAGGGGCTGCAGCGGCCAGAGAAAGAGGTGACTTTCCCTAGCTCCAGGGCTGTGGCTGCTGGGGAGAGATGGCCCTCCTTCCCAGCCCCAGCTCTGTGGCTGCTGTAGCAGGGAGAGACCCCCCTCCTTCCTAGCCCCAGCTCGGGGGCTGCCACAGCGGAGGAGAAAGGGCACATCCATCACATTAGAAAGGTAAGACTACTGATATTAAAATATGAATTGTGTGCTTTTATTTGTAGAACAAAATTTTTTAAAATTATTATTAAGTTTTTTTTATATAGCGCTTTTATCCAAAGCACTTTAGAATAGTTAGCTAATGGTACAAACAACATTTGGAGAGATCATGAAGTGGTCCGCCGAGACCCTCAGCAATTTTCAAATAGTCTGTGGGGAAGAAAAAAAAAAAAAAGCTTGAGAACCACTGGGCTATGGGATACTCTTGGAAAAGTCTCTGAAGATAAGAAGTTGCCTTTGAAGGGTGTCCTTTGAGCAGGTTTCACTATACTAGGTCTGTATTAATTTTGTTAACTTAGGAGCCTTGAGTTCAAATAATTAATTTTCCTGCATTCTAAGGAAGCCTCTGGACAAACACAGTCTTTGACCCTCTAAAGGGTTTTCACCAGTATTATAATATCTACTATTTGGAGGTAGGTTTAAAGAAAGCATCTGTAATTCCTATAGAATCCTAACAGCCATTTATAATTACTCAGAAAGGGCTTTACTCAGCCATTACCTCAGGTAAAACTTCCATTGAATTGTTAGAACTATATCGGAGTTACAGATGCTTTCTTTAAAGCAAAGTCCATAAAGGAGATATTACTGGCAAGCAAAAAAAACAAACAAAAAAACAAAAACAAACAAAGAAAAAACCACCACCACAGGATTGAAGGCTGCCTTTGTCCAGAGGTTTCTTCAGAATGCAGGGAAATACTGATCAGAACTCAAAGCTACCAAGCTAACAAATTTAATATGGACCTGATATTTCACAAAATAAGAGGAAATCTTGTTTCCCCACTTGAAAAGTATCCTTCAAGTCTCTGCTTTAAATATTCAAAACATCTTGCATGTACAGTATCGTTAAAATCAACCCTACATTCAAATGGTTTAGAAGAACTAAAATGATAGAAACTTGTTCAGGGCTCAGACTGAATTGTATATAAAAGGTAGCTATTCTCCCTGAGAAAGCCAGGATATAGCACATACACACACACTGAGCAGAACCTTGCTAATTCAAACTAACACTGGAAGAGACGGATCCATTGTGGATTGCCAAATCGAGCATACAAGAAAACAAATATTAAGATATCTGCATCAGAGTGACCTTTATTCATTGTCCATCCATGCCAGAAGAAAGACACGAGGCCATAGATATGGTTTAAATAGGCTACAACTTTATTCACGTATAATATCTGGGAGTACTCGGCAACAAATTGTACAATGCAGGAAGGAGGGGGTCGTCTCCCTGCTGTTCAAGATGTAGGTGCCCTAAACCCTCTTCCTCAGTCCCCCTTAAAGGGACCAAAAGAAGGAAGTGGGGTCAGCTCCCCACTGACAAGACATAGGAGCCCCAAGTTCCCCTGCTCAGCTCCCATAAAGGATGATTTCCTTCAAATCCTTTTCCAATCCATTTTATCGGATAACCGTATCCCTTCCATACTGAGTACCTGCACTGGACATCCGCCAAATATATGCTTACATAGAAGAATCATAGAAGATTAGGGTTGGAAGAGACCTCAGGAGGTCATCTAGTCCAACCCCCTGCTCAAAGCAGGACCAACACCAACTAAATCATCCCAGGCAGGGCTTTGTCAAGCCCGGCCTTAAAAAACCCTAGGGATGGAGATCCTACCACCTGCCTAGGTAACCCATTCCAGTGCTTCACCACCCTCCTAGTGAAATAGTGTTTCCTAATATCCAACCTAGACCTCCCCACTGCAACTTGAGACCATTGCTTCTTGTTCTGTCATCTGCCACCACTGAGAACAGCGAGCTCCATCCTCTTTGGAATGCCCCCCCCTTCAGGTAGTTGAAGGCTGCTACCAAATCCCCCCTCACTCTTTTGTTCTGCAGACTAAACTAGCCTAGGTCCCTCAGCCTCTCCTTGTAAGTCATGTGCCCCAGCCCCCTGATCATTTTCATTGCCCTCTACTGGACTCTCTCCAATTTGTCCACATCCTTTCTGTAGTGGGGGGCCCAAAACTGGATGCAACGCTCCAGATGTGGCCTCACCAGTGCTGAATAGAGGGGAATAATCACTTCTCTAGATCTGCTGGCAATGCTCCTACTAATGCAGCCCAACATACCATTAGCCTTCTTGGCAACAAGGGCACACTGCTGACTCATATCCAGCTTCTCGTCCACTGTAACCCCCAGGCCCTTTTCTGCAGAACTGCTGCTTAGCCAGTCGGTCCCCAGCCTGTAGCGGTGCATGAGATTCTTCCATCCTAAGTGCAGGACTCTGCACTTGTCCTTGTTGAACCTCATCAGACTTCTTTTGGCCCAATCCTCCAATTTGTCTAGATCACTTTGGACTCTATCCCTATCTGCCAGCGTATCTACTTCTCCCCCCACATCTTAGTGTCATCCACAAACTTGCTGAGGGTGCAATCTATCCCATCATCCAGATTGTTAATAAAGATGTTGAACAAAACCAGGCCCAGGACCGACCCCTGGGGCACTCCGCTTAATACCAGCTGCCAACTAGACATCGAGTCATTGATCACTACCCATTGAGCCCGACAATCTAGCCAGTATTCTATCTACCATATAGTCCATTCATCCAATCCATACTTTTTTAACTTGCTGGCCATATCAAAAGCTTTGCTAAAGTTAAGATATATCACATCCACTGCTTTCCCCATATCCACAGAGCCAGTTATCTCATCATAGAAAGCAATCAGGTTGGTCAGGCATGACTTGACCTTGGTGAATCCATGTTGACTGTTCCTGATCACTTTCCTCTCCTCCAAGTGCTTCCAAACAGTTTCCTTGAGGACCTGCTCCATGATTTTTCCAGGGATTGAGGAGAGGCTGACCGGTCCGTAGTTCCCGGGTTCTCCTCCTTTCCTTTTTTAAAGATAGGCACTATATTTTCCTTTTTTCAATTGTCCGGGACCTCCCCCAATCCCATGAGTTTTCAAAGATAATGGCCAATGGCTCTGCAATCACATCAGCCAATTCCCTCAGCACCCTTGGATGCATTAGACCTGGACCCATGGACTTGTACTTGTCCATCTTTTCAAAATAGTCCTTAACCTGTTCTTTCACCACAGAGGGCTGCTCACCTCCTCCCCATACTGTGTTGCTCAGGACAGCATTCTAGGAGCTGACCTTGTCTGTGAAGACAGAGGCAAAAAAAGCATTGAATACTTTAGCTTTTTCCACATCATCTGCAACTAGGTTGCCTACCCCATTCATTAAGGGTCCCACACCTTCCCTGAAAGTTGTAACATTATAATCACCCTACTGCCAGCTCGATCCAGGTAAAGAGGGTCTTTACTGGGCTACATGGGGTATAAATACACTCCACTCTTCCGGTCAGTAGGAAAGGCAACACAGTGTTCTTCTTCTAAACTGGCCCCAACTTCTTGCCCATCCCTGTAAACTTTTCCTCTTCTTCTCATTTGCTGTAAGGGAGACCTTTAAGGGGCAATGCCCCTTTTCTTCCGGCTAGCCAGACAAAGACCCACTCTCATAAAGGTTTCAGTGGGCACATTTTTTTTGGCCAAATGTCATGTTTTATTTATCATAACTCTTCAGACTACACTAATAAAAGTAAAAGTAATGCAGTCTCAGTAATACGACACCTCACAGCAATGTGCTGCTATTAAACTATTGCTGAAAAGTGAGTTGAGATAGGCACTTTCACATTTAGGGAAGGATTACGTTACCTTTACTCATTTTACTCCATGAGTTGTCCCACTGAAATCAACTGGGCTAATCGACAACTAAGGCTACTCACTATGACTCAAGGAGGCAGAATCTGGTGCTGAATTAGATTGGTTCTACTCTACCCACACATTCATATGTGTGTTTGTTTGAACAGACAGACAATCTGTATAGAGATTAAAAATCCATACAACAATATGAACAATCAGCCCAGAAGATGCAAAAATCACATCTGTAATAATACAGTAACTGCTGGTGATGGAGAACTCTAATGCACTGAGCAATAAAGTAGTGATAAGGCCTAAATAACGTCGACCAATTAAAATGAATGTTCCTGGCACTCTCGCTTCACCACTTTCAAATAACAGAAAGCTCATGTGGTCCATTGTGGCATGCTAGCATCAGCAGAAAAGTGAGAACTACAGTACTTCAACATCCTAATTGCATTAGGCATAAAAACACTAGGGCAGCCCCGCGGCAGGGCTGCCCTCCACAGTTAAAAGGCAGATGTCGGCACTGGTGAAATGCAGGTTGGTACAGTTCTGACAGGACCCATCTACAGGGAGGAGTGTTCATTGAATGAACACAGTCAATGTCAATGGATCAGAGTTCTATTTCTGTAAATACAAACACATGCAGTGTCAGCGAAGTTGCATTAGTTAGAAAAAAAAAAGACAATCAAAATGAAAAAGCTGCAGTTTCTGTTATGCCTGTCTCCTTTGGGGATTATATTTTGTCTATGGATTTGTTTTTAAGAGATGTTCAGTCATTATATTTTTAGATAGTAGTGATATGGCCCAGTGTATGTCCTCTCACAGACCATTCCTGAAGAGTCTCCAATAGTTGTGTGCCTTGGCATTCTAAAACACAGAGCTGTCAATAGCAACAAGTTTAACTGCATCAACAAACTGACAGTATGAACTTCAGAAAGCTGCATGCTAGAAGCGTCAAGAAATATTGCTGATCACAACTTGGTCATCAGCTATTGTAGGTACAAAAGTATCCAGAAAGAGTATGAGTTACTCAGTTTGTTTGTGTTGGAATTGGAAGTGACTTTTCTTTTTTTCATTCAATAAACAGCACGAGAAGTGATCCATCTGAAAAATGTTACAAGACTTCCAATCAAATATAATGATGAAAAAAACTCAGCAGTACAGGATCAGCAGCAGTAAAAGGTTTAATTTGAAGAAAACGAAGGGATGCCTACAGCATCTTCAAAGCAATCAAATCACCAAAGAGAGGGCTGTGCAAAAGAAAGATAAATACAGCGTAATTTTTTTTAACCCTTTCTGAGATGAAGCCACCTTCCTACCCTTCCCAGAAGGGAATATGCTGACCATGGCTTATTAGTACAATATATTAGAAAAAGGTTGAGTTTTGTCTGAATTAATATCTTCTTAAACAACAAAGTCTTAATTCTACTTTCAGTTACACCAATGTAAATCTACAGTAACCCCATTGATTTCAGTGGGATTACTCTGAATTTAGACTGGTGTTAACAGCACATTGTAGTGGTATTATTTGCATATATAAATACAGATACACACAGACAGATACACACACTCTGCAATTCCTCCAAATACAAAACCGTTTATTATTTGTATCTCCTGATTAAATAGGTTATTAACCTATTTTGAATTAGTCAGAAGTTTGTATTTCTCTGGGAAACAGACCAATGGTCAAGTTCTCTTATTTAAGTGAGAATTAACTTCATGTTTTGTAAACAACTCCTTTGGACAAGCTTCATAAAATGCACTAGTCGATTTCTGCCGTTTGATTATTTCATTTACTGTTCTGCACACTACATCGTCACAAAGGAAACTATATAGTTTATGGTAGTTCCAGTTCCAGAATTTAGGGTCATCATTTTTCTGATTTCCATGCAAAATTCCTATGGATGTTAATAGGTGTTCCGCATACCACATTATGTACTCTTGTATTTTTGGTTAATGCTGTTCTGGCTCACTTACAGAATAGAAGCATCACTGCAGATTCTCTTTATAGCTAAAGCATGGGGTATGTGCATGTGTGTTTACATACGTGTACAGGTAGCAAGTGATAATCGGTAACCTGTCAAAGAAGAATATGCATGAAGTGTCTGCTGAGCTGTGGAGGCAGGCTATAGAGAAGAAAGACATATGCAGCGAACACATTTTTTCAGAATAAAACTGGTTATCTGCTTGGTGGCAAGAGACACACCTGTACTATACAGAGTCTGTTCCCACACACCTCTCTTCCCTGTCCCAGGAGCATGATGATGCCTCCCCATTACTTAGACATCTCCGCGGCCTGCTAGTCACTGAAGGATTCAGTTCAAATTTGCCCCCTTTGTTTCTAAAACTCTCCACTGACTTGCTCCATGCTTGTCTCACAGGTCTCCTTTCCCCACTCTCCTCCTGCTCCTCTAGCACGGCTCTCCTCTGTCCCTACACACCAATGGTGGGTGAGTTTGTGTGAGAGCCTCCTTCTCTGCATCTTCTGGCCTCTGGAGCTGACTTCCTGTCTCCTTGCCCCTCACTACTTCTCCACCTACTTTCAAATCTAATTTGAAGATATATATCTCACTCCTTACCCATAGGACTTACTTTTCTGTCCGTCCGATAGATTTAATTTTCGAGCTGTAAAAGCAGCATTACACTCTAAGCCATTTTAGAAGGGACGTTGTCCGAAAGATGCCGTATGAAATAGAGCTTTATTCCCATGTACTCTAAACACACTCAAACATTCACTTTTCATATATGAGCCACCGCCGACAGAAAACGTACAAAAAGCTAATACGATGGAAGTTGACTTAAAAAGATAGAGTGACTAGTCTTAAATCGCACAGTATTGAAATATGTTTTGAAGGCCACAATGAAAACCAGCTGGGAGCCATGTGTAAAATATAATGGTACATGCCTGCAGGGAAGGAAGTTAGATATTGAATGATTAAGTTTAGGAAAGTATATAATGTAGTATATCATTACAGGAGTGAGCTGGATTACTTGTCATAAGCTAAGGCTTTGTGGTCTTTTTAAAATCTAAAGCAAAGAAATATTGGGGTGGGGGAAGGGGCCACTGCTCTGTTTCACAGGTAGCTGCTCCCCATCTCCATTAAGATGATCTTGGATGAGAAAACAGGCTTCAGGTGAAGACTACCAGATGTAGGTCCCATAGAAACAAACCAAACTGGACAAACTCCATTTAACTACAGTTCTCCATCAGCACAGAATTCAATTTTGGCTAGATTCATTACCTCATTGACATTCGTTTCCACCCCACTCTCTCCCCATCTAGAGCTAAAGATGACAACATAGCCCCTCATTAAGGGAACATGTACTCTCCCACCCCCCAATAAGACAATTGAATAAATATATGTATGTGTTGCATTGTGCATTGAATGTCTGCCAGCTAGCTAAAGGTTAACAAAGCTTACTTTGTGAAAAACAGGTTTTGTTGCCTATATAACTGTCACAACTGATTAGAAACAGGAACCACATTTCTACATGATTTGTGTCATCAAAACTCCAAATTCTTTGTTTTACAATGTGGTTCAATTATTTCCTTCTTAGCAAAGAGAATTAGTCTGTGAGATCATTACTTCTAACACATTCTCTCAGAAACTATTGAAGTTATTATAAGGTGTCCCCCCCTTGTCTTCATCGCCATCCCTGTCACTATGCCATAAGATTACCTTCCCAAAAGAGAAGACAGTAAATTTTTTAAGTACAGGCTCTCTCTCTGCAGGGATTATATTGCCAGAAGTGACTCAGAGCAGCTGGAGGCTCTGAGGATGGCTTACCGTGGGCAATATCAGTTCCCATAAAGCTACTGTAACATGAAGTCAGAGGTAGCAAAGATTCATTGGATCTTGCTTTCTCTTTTCTGAGAGGAAAGACTACCCCCGTTGACAAGAGCCCTAACACTCCTTGGGGCAGGAAACAACCCGCACCCGGAATTTATCATACCATCCTAGACAACCAAAAATTGTAGTTGCATCAAGAACTCTTACGATGCCGATTATGGGGAATTTTAGTCTACTTGGGCCCATGAAACCCTAGAGAGATACAAGAGACTACCAGAGCTTTACAAAACAGTGGAACACACACACTTAGACCAGTTACATACTGCATCCATTACAGACATTTGGGCCGGATCCTACTCCCATTAAAGTCAGTGGGATTTGTCACCAACTTCACTGAGAGCAGGACCAGGTCCTTAATGGGACTTTCAATTCACAACTTAACACACTAAGCATCCACTTCAGAACAGTTACTTTCCTTGGCCCTGATCCAAAGTTCACTGAAGTCAATGGAAAGACTCCCACTGAGTTCTGTGGGTTTTGGATTAGACTCAATCACCATTTGCAAGACTTAACTTTGCAATCAAAGGGTTCTCATGCTGCTCCGTCAGTGGCTACTTACCCTCACACCTCACAAGCAGGGTATCCCACTCCCCAAGACTTGGATTAACCTTAGCATGCTAGCATTTACTATAACCAGCCAGCCAAAAGTCATGCCAAGGAAGATGTACTATCTAGCTATGTTACATTAATCCATTGGAGACACATACAGATGTATACACACACAGCTCTGTATTTACATATCTTGCCCACAGGCTGCAAAGAGTTAGCTTAATACATTGTATTGTACAAGAATAGACCAGAACAAGACACTGCAGTAAACAAAACTACACACAAACAGGATTTCCAGTCGGGTCACACTGGCAAAAAGCATTAATTAGACAGAATTCCTGAGCTGAGACACTTTACAGGCTTCTATGAATGTCTGCATGAGAAACTGTAATAGAAGTTACAATTTGCACCTGTGTTCATTTTTCCTTTTAAAGTAGTGGGGTGAGATTTTTTTTTTTTTTTTTTGCTCTTGCAAAGTGTACTTATTTAGATAAATATTGCAGCCCTAGTTACAGCCCCAAATGAAGTATTTTCTTTGGGTTCATTCACGTGTCTGTTATTTTACATCTTGACACCATAAAGCTGTGTTAAAGGCTGTGGTTTAGTTCCGTTGCTTTTCTTGGATTATACAGTATCCTAAGGTCAAAAGTCAGGAAAATCCAAACTGTTATTAAAAAAAAAAAGTATCTATGAAGTGATGACAAATTGCAGACTACAGGTGTTAGATTACATTTTGACTTCAGGCAGGTTTAATATACTTTCGTTTCCTTTTACAATTGCTCCTAGCAGGTACTGTTATGGGTAAGGGATTTTAAAAAAAAAGTGGTGTTCAATAAAAGACCATGTCAAAAGAAATCAATATGAGCGTGCAAAATGGTAGGAAGTCTGACATGGATATATATGTTCACTTTCATCTAGTTTTAGTCTGAGCTTCCTTTAATATTATAACCAAAATGCTAGTGGCATTTCTCGTGGGTTTTTTTTTAAATGCAGTTTAATAATTGCTTCACAAGAGTAAACATCAGCACCAAAGATAATCACACAATTTGTGATATATAATGCAACTCCTTTTATCAGGGCCCAAATAAATCTTTATGGGTTAGTTGGTTAAAATGATCTTTAAACCAACAGCCCTAATTCTTCTTTTCAGCTGCAAAGAGACAGCAGCTAATTTGAAAAATAAATAAATAACATGGCCACACAGCCCTTCCATATCACTTTTCATCTGCAACATATTAATTCTCTGAGTTAGGTGGACAGGGAAAAATGGGCTCCACAAGGAACCCAAACTCAAGTACAAGCCCAGTTTCTAAATGGGAATGAGGAACTCATTGAGTGCAATTCATTTCAACAGCTTCCCAGCATACATTCCATATGCTTCCTTTTGCTTTATGGCAGTCATGTTGCTTAAGGGCAAGAAATAAACAGTGATCGAAAAAAAGGGCAAGAGACAGACCAAACACCGAGCTTCTGAAACAAGGGATCGATCCTGCAATCATTGTGCACCCAACAGGTTCCCGAAGACAAGAAATGAAGGACTGTTGTGGTATTCTTAATTTTTTTTTATTAGAGCAGCAACAAACTTTAATTGCATTTATAGATAAGGGAGACAAAGGAGTGAACTGTTCCATCCTCCTTAAAAAACTATGAGTTGGAAAAAAGTTCAGTAGTGTACTGCATTTGCCATCACATCAGAAGTGATAAGTGTAAAGTGTTAGTAAAATTCAATTAATCTCGTTGACTTAAAAAAAAAAGAAAGGTGTACTCTCCCCTCCTAGCACACATTGCTCCCATTAATGCTAACAGGGGCTTAGCATGCATCAAAGAGCAAATACACCACAAAACATTTTTAAAAGCTATCATCACTGGAGATAAAATATAAATTACAGCCTGATTACACTGTGCTGCTAAGAGGCTACATGTGTGATATGACTCACAGTGACAACTGGGGATGACCAGATAACATTTGGACAGGTCTATGGTTACTATAAAAAACATCTGGGCATGGGAATTTTTTTAAAACATAGAATTACTGTCTTCACAGTTGTTTGAAGAATGTTTACAAATCAGTCTTAAAAAAGAGAAAAATTTCTGCCATTACTTTACCACAATCATGACCTTATTTTCCAATAATGCGTGGCTTATTTCCCCTTCCTGATCTAGGTTAATAGACAGCACGTGGCTGCACAAGAGTTACTATTTTGCCAGTATAATGTTTTAAAAAATTACAACCCTGAACACGCTAAGTAATTCATGGGTGTCTGGAAAGGGTGACTTTTCCTCTATAACACTGACTAAGCTCTTCACACAAAAACACAGAGAAAACTTTCATTGCTGTGCAGTGCATGGGAACTAGCTGATTTTATAGTCGAACATAAATGAGCTCAAGCTGATGATCCCTGGATTAGCTCTGAACTTCCCAACTCTTTCTGGTTTAAGCCAGATCCTTAGGTTTATTGTATCGTAGTTTTACGTGAAAGAGAATACACTCCTCTCCAATATCTAGCTGCACTACGAGAATTTTATAAACAACATTGTTTACCCAATAGGTGGAGCCGTCACATACCTACTATGTGGATACGTACTATGTGGAAAACAGGCCAGATTCACTCCAGCTTCTGCTGGTGAAAACCAGGCTGCAGGGTCTCTGATGGCAGAAAGGCCTGATTATGGATGTGGGTTGTAGCACAGGTTGGCTACAATCTCTCATTCGAAAGAGGGTGAAGGAATCAGCCCAAAAAGTGGGTGGCAGAGGCAGGGGATGCAGTATGGCCACTGCAGCTTGTGGATGCGCTTTGTTCTCTGCATGTGTCTCAGCCAGCAGGGCTCTGATGGCTCCCTGGTGCAGCGAAGGTAGCCCTTTCCCTATTGTAACTCGTGAAGGGATTTAAAGATGAAAACGCTGCCTTACTCAGCCACCGGTAATGAGTCATCCTCAAAGTGCAGTGGCACATGGAGATACACCTGGTCATTTGCCACCAGCTGGAGTGACTAGCCCAATAGATGAACACTCTAAATACCTAAGCCTCTTGAGTCTGAGAACTTGGCCTCGAAACCTCTGAGGTGACAGCTTTCTATCAAGATTTCTGGCATTTCCTGCTTCAGGTTAGATTGCAGATATTGTGAGAACAGCCTACACGTAAAGTGGAGAGAAGAACCGAGAAGCAATTGCAGGAGGAGAGCAACACTGCTCTCTTATCTCCGTCTCAGGTATCTTTGGGGTGCCCATCATCACAGCATCTAAATTGCCACTAATGTCAGGCTTGGGTTCCTTCTGATCTCTGGTACAGCAGGACTTACACAATAAAGGACCCTTCGCTGAGAATGGCCCATCTCTGGCTCTTGGGGGCTGCATTCTGGGCACTACTGACTACCAACTAATGCAAGCGGAGGTGTCAAATGAAGAGGCTGCCTCAGAGGCATCCAGACACCATCTCATTAAGGGCCATAACAGTTCTAGACGAAGGCTTTGAGCTGGCTCCAGAAGCTAACAGGAAGTCACTAGAGAATGCAAAACATGAGTCGAGTGGTTCTGGGATGTTTTCCTACTCAAGAGGCAAGCTGCTGCATTCTGTATAAGCTGTAGCGACTCACCCTCAAGCACAGAGAGAGGGAGCTGCAATAGTCAAGTCTGAAGGTGAGAAATGCTTGGATTGCTGGAGCCAGAACCTCCTTCAAGAGGAAGGATCAATGTTTCCTGCCTAGCTGGAGGTGGGCGATGGCATTTTGGGGCACTACTGTACTTAGAGTCCTTCCATCTGAATTTGGTTAGGGTGCGGTTCAAGTTTTTGGCAAAGACTTGGGTTGGTTCTTATTTTATCCAAAGCAATTTGCCCATCCCTAATTGAAAGCTGGCAAAACCATCATATTGAATAACAGAGCCACTTTTTCAGTCAAAGTCATCCAAAAATGGATCTAAACTTTTGACATATTTTTGGTACGTTCTGTATCTCAAAAAGTTACCACTCCATGCATTTTCTTCTTTATCCTAAACATCATAAAGGATTTGCCGTTAGCCTGTGGGAGAACTTTCCTGCCAAATTCCAGCCGAGAGCAAAGTTTAAGGTCAAGTTATAAACCCCATAACTATGGTGGCACAAATGGCGCCACTATAATCATGCAGTTTTCCAGCTACTTAGATTAAGAAGAGGGTTTTGAATTATTTAAAGGGAGGATATGTTTGGATTAGACATTTTATTCCGGCGGGTAATTATTTGTCCCATCAAACTGTTTTAGTCCTCACCCATGGCTATTTGGGGTTCCAAGAATACCCAACTGTTCTGTTAATTTTTACACTCAGAAGTCAGAAAAACCTGCCTGTTATGGTTAGTGAAAATAGTAGATTTGTGCTGATAAAACACTATTCAGCATGTTTTTGCTTTCTAGACGTAACCACCAATGCACTTAATAACAGGACTTGAGCAAACTATACCGTGTGAATCAAACACATAAAAGTATAAATATTCCTTTTTTAGAACGCCAATCTTAAACACCACATTATAATCAACTGCCATGGTAAAAGGCAAAATAGCCAGCATTACCACACACACAACTGGCATAATACGCTTTATTATACCCTTAGCTTAAAATTGGGTAAATAAAGTCAAATGATCAAAGTGCTGAGTTCTCCAGGGACTATGAGACAGAAGACAGTAGATTTTTGGGAATTATAACAAAGATCCTTTGTCTTTGTGTTTCACTCTTGAAAAGGTGTGGAAGTTTTGAAAACACTGGACGATTATCTGATTTTGCTAGTCTTGTTTCAATTGCCATTTTTCACTGGACACTAATTATGACCAGTACTAGTTTTCCTATAGTAGATGACGGATGTTGTAAATTGCAAGCTGTAAGGAAATGTTTCCTACATTGTTTGCACTTGTGCGATACTGGCAGTACAGATGTTTTCTGTTCAGAAAATTAGGCACAAATGCAATTGAAAAATAAAATGCACTTCATTCTTTTTGATTAAAAAATTGAAACAATTCAGTGTAGATGTGGATGGCTGATGCAAAGGCAGGTAAAGTATTCAAAGGCATGTAAGTACAACGACAACAGTCTTGTGGTTAAAGCACTGAACTGGGACTCATGACATTTGGGTTCAATTCCCAGATCTCCCACAGACTTCCCTGGGCACGTCACTTTTCTGTGGGCTTCTGTTCCCAACCTATACAATGGAGCTACTAATTCCTTCAAACAGGAATTAATTCAGGGAAGGCTTGTGTCATGCAGCAGGCCAGACTAGATTATCACAATGCTCCCTTCTGGCCTCATAATCTAAGAAATTACTAATGGTTTGAACAAGCGACTGGGAGTCGTGACCTCTGAGTTCTAGTCCAGATCCGTCACTGACTCGTTTGGAGAAGACGACTGACCATTCTGTGCCCCAGTTTACTTACTACATGTGATCTTACCTACATTACAGGGATACGGTGAGGCTTAAAGGAGGTTTGCAGAGATCCCTGTAAGAGGAGCCTTAGATTTGCACTATAATTGCAAGATCCTTTATTTACATCATTTTGAACCACCAAGAAATGGAAGTTTATGGCAAGAGGATCTAGTCTTCCACTGTGCTACCCCTATAACTCCTGTTGACATGCATAAGGGCTGTGTGCCTGCACAAATGGAAGAACTGACCCAAAAGAATAAGAAGTAATGTCGTTTATAAAAGGAACTTAATATATACGTCTTCCATGTGGGAATCCTTCAGTCCATGCAGCACTGATAATCAGTTCGCTTAAAAGTACTGATGAAACTAGGAAGTTACTTAAAACATCTTCAGACCAGCTGCTTCTCAGAGTTAAATGCACATATGTTGCTGTTACTTGCCCAAGGGCAAAGCGTGTACCTTGCAACCTGTACACTGGCTCTGTGGCATTTCACCATGATTTTGTTCCCTCGCCCACCAAAATCAGTTCGAGCATAAATCAAAACTACTATAATCAGTTCCAACACTCCACGAAAGGGGCCCATCTTCTTCCATCATTCTCCCTTACCCCTCCTATAAGCCTGAAACCAGGAAATTTACAAACTTGTTCTGCTTTAAGCAACCCAGGCATTTATAGACGGCACCCAAGAAAGCCCTGCTATCGAGAGATATAGGTCCTAATTCTGATCTCACCTACGCCAGGGTAAATCAGGAGTAACTCCTCTTAAGTCAGTGGTGTTTCACTAGTGTAAAGCCAGTGTGAGAACAGAATCCGGCCTCTAGAGTGGCATCAAGAGCTTTTCGCTAAGCAAATGGGCAAAGAAGCCAGCCAAAGGAATGAATCAAAACCAAGGGAAAGTTATAGTTTAAAAACAATAGTACTCCTCTCAGCAAAGGAAAAGCTTGAAGTGCATGATAAGTGGCTAAAGACATAATCAAAGCAAGATCTAGAGACAAAAAAAGTCTCTTGATTGAATGAAATGTAAATTAACCTGGCCCTGCTACAAATGCTTCCAGGGGAGACTAGAGCAGTCATTGTCCTGAAGAGACCCAAACCAGTTTGCCTCAAACCAGGACTGCAGCCATTCACTTACATGCGATCTCACACGAGGAACGCACACACTTCGGAAGTCGAGAGTTGGAGAAAAAACCACTGCAGAGCTTCCAACTGAGTTTTCCACGCAGCCTTCCTCCCCAAATGAGCAGATGGTTTACAGTTCGTCAGGGTCAGAAAATGCCCTTGTGGCTTGCTTCCTGCCTGCCTGCCTTTGTAGCTTATCTAGATCTTATCAAGATACACAGTCGAAAAAAATTAGAGAAGCTAAGTACAGAAATTAGAGAAACTAAATATAAACCAAGACCCGTTTTGCACTTGTAAAGACCAGCACACAAATCAGTGTTCAATGCTTACCTGTAAAACACATGGGGTATGATTCTGAGAGGTGCTGAGTGACGTTTTAATGAAATCATTGGGAGCTGTGGTGCTTAGCACCTAGGAAAGGCAGGCCAATTATTTTTAATATGCCCATATACAGAGGTACCAGAACAATGCCTAATTTATGTAATGTGCTTTGAAGAAATCCGACCCTGGTTAGACTCTGTTTTCTTTGACTCTCTTGATCCCAGACGGCTACTTTACCTTGCTTATCAACTAAATGAAAGGTCCAATTCTGTAGTCCTTACTCCTTATTAGCTCATGAAATGTTTCCACTGAAGTCAATGGGAGTTTTGCCTGAGTGAGGAATGCAGGATCTAGCCCTAAGCCCCTTAATGACCAATCTTGTAGTAACAGAACCTTTCTCACATCTGCAATACCGGGCTACAGAAGACAGTACTCAAAAGGGTCCTAAGCGTGCAAAACATTGTTCAAAAAGCTTCAGGAGAAAGAAAATTATTAGTATAGTTCCAATGTCCCATATTGGAGCAATGCAAAAAACCATTGTCCAAGCCAATGTACAAAAAAGGATTATGAGATTAAAATCTGAAAACCATATTGGTTCGTCTAGTTCTAAGGTAAAGACAGTACTTCCTACAGGAAATCTCTGAGGTCAACCAGCAATTAACTGAAAGGTTCTGATTGAATATGCTATTGACTGCTCTCACATCAGACAGCTTCCTGTTTATTATACCTTATGGGCTGTCTAGGTGCCAAGACATTAAACTGTCAATAATCTATTAATACTGAACTACTCCCTCCCTTCTCCTCCCCTCCCCCCCATGCAAATGCTCTCGGGCTAAGGAACTGTACTAAAAATATGTAAATTTTAAAACTGGAATGAAAATTAGTTCTTTAGGTTATTTCTTTATTTTGCTCTGGCTTAAATGTACAGCAATGTTCATAAACAATATGATATACAGTCTATACCTACACAGAAAAAATGTATTAAAAAAATGTCACAGACATGATCGGGACCATATCCTGAAATCTGGCTTTCCTTTCCCAGCCATCTTAAACAGTCGAAGTTAAATTTAATTAACAATTTACAATGAGGAGACAGAAGTTATTTAAAGAGAGGCCTACAGGTCCTTAACATTCAGTGTCTGGGAAACAGTTGTATGTAAAAAAAAGTTTTAATGAATTTAATAGAGAAAAGCACTTTAATTAAATGCTGTCAAAGAGGATTGTATTAATGACGGCACACAAAGGAATTTAAAGCAAGCCAAGTATATTTAGCGAATAGGAACTGGGCTTTCGAAGGCTGTAACTATTTATGTTTCCACAGTTGCAATGCATCTAGAAGATCGCAGTGCCAAGTGAAACCAGTTATGTTATTAGATATGATTTTATTTATTATGGATTATTAAAATTTCAAATGCCACAGGGAAAACATTTATTTCACTTCCAAAATGAAACAAAAATATTTCCTGCTTCTTCAGTACGAGGAAAATAGGCGAGGAAGTAAATAATAAATAGTAATAATAACTTAGCACTTAACTAGTGAAGGGCTGTCCATACACATCTTTTAAGGGATGCATTAAATCTTGGAATTTGAGCATCTCAGCTTCTTTCTTATACAACTGGATAGATTCACAGTTCTTCTAACTGTAATATCTCATAATGCAAAGGAAGTAGAGTAACTAATTCATACCCTTTTACAGCCATATTTCCGTTATATTGACAAAGTGGATTTTTGTAATATATTGAATATCTAAAAGTGAAAAACTGTAGGAAATAGGTACCAGGTTTTCCTGAAAGCATGAAGGCAACCAGGCTGCCATATTTTTCTACATCTGAAGCAAGGTCAGGAAGGTTGAAATTTCCAAACCAAACTAGGAGATTTAGCCACCCAACTCCCAATAAAATCAATGACAGCTGTGTGGCTATATCACCTAGTTAAGTTAGTGCCATTTCAGACTACTTCTGCAGAATGCCCCACAGTGTGGAATAAATTTGGGGCATGGATGAAGGAGTTCTGTCTCCTCCTACTAGCCCCTTAAACTCTGGATTCAGGAAAAACACATAATATGGGCACGGCTTAATTAAGCAGACACATAAGAAAAAGCAGAGACCCAATGCAGAAAACAGAGACAGACACAACCAGAAACCCCAATGGGTGTCAACATGATTTTCTACCATGTTGGTACAAAGGTAATTATCAAAGATACCGTCCTAGGGTTATTCACGATAAACTATTGGAAACTGGGGGCTGTCTTTTGGTTTTAACTATGTCTATGAAACCCAAACAAATGTGAAGATTTTCCACATCTTTCTTGCCAAATGAGTGAAACTGTGTGTGTGTTTTGTTTCTCTTTTCCCAGAAATGGCAAGTGATTTTGCATACTCACATTTTTGGGTACCCAACCTGAGATACCTTGTAGAGGTTTGGGTTTTTATTGGAAGGTGGGTGTTCAGCTTGTCCTGAAAGTCAGGAGGTGTCTCAAAACCCCAAAACTGAGGAACTCCATATCGATAGTTACTTTCAAAAATGTAGGCCACATTATATTTATACATATACACATATCTACACACACAGGCTACATAATATTTCTACACACACACACTCTCACAGAGAGAGAGAGAGAGAGGCCACATTTATATATACACACACAAGCTTATAATTCAAAACATGAGGAAGGGGGGGAAAGCGTTTGAAAAGAGGCAGAAGTTGGGCACCTACTTCCTTTCAGGACGATAAGAATGATCAGAAATGGAGACTTTCAGCTTTCTAAATAAATTAACTAATTATTTTTAAAGTCTTTTATTAAAGTCATGTGTTTGATCTGGGTTTATAACGTAGCCTTTGTTGTTCTACAGCTAGGGATCTAGCAGGCAGCTTCACTCTCCCGTCTGTGCTAAGATATTTTGGAATATTCTTGGAAATACTGTAAATGTAGATGAATGTAAGAAAAAAATATGTGCTACTGTACGTCTACATATTCTATGTAAGAATTGTGTATGTACAAAAAACAGTTCCGGTTTTGATATGTACATATACAAAAACAAGCTATACAAACATATTGTATACATCAGCAAAAAGTCTCCCCCTGCAATGTGTGCATATTTGTGTATGAGCCACTATCCAGGAAGTTGGAGCCTTAATCAATGGAGAGGAAGAATAGCCCAGTGTTAGAGCACCGGCCTGGGGCTCTGGAAACCTAGGTTTAATTCCCTGCTGCATCACAGACTTCCTATGTGATCTTGACCATCTCTCCGTGCCTCAGTTCCCCATCTGCAAAACTGGGATAACAACACTTCCCTACGTCACAGGGGTGCTGTGAGGATTAATACTGTGAGATGCTCAGATACTGGATATCTTAGACAGATACTCAAACAAGAGTGAGGTTTCTGTGGCTGCAAGAGGAAGAGGCTGGGGCAAAGCTGCAGTTGTTACCAGAGGGCAGGGCAGCCAGACATCAGACCACACTTCAGAAATTCTGCTAACCAGCAGCTGGCTGATGAAGTTCAATATGGACCTGCCTCAGTCAAATGGAATCTGTTTCATAACAGGAAATGTGATGGGTGTCCTTTTTTTCTCTTCCCTAATGTCTATAATTTCCCTGCCAATACTAATTTGCATATCTTTACATTGCAGAAGAGGCCAGCTGCACTGGGATTGGCAAAGGGGGCCTTACTCTCAAGAGGTCCCCACTTGAAAGCTCAGGTTAATAAGGCCAGTGTCCTAGAAGTGTCCACCACACAGATCTGCCTGGCTGTAAAGCCAGCTATTTTATAACTTCTGGGAGAGGATAAGAGAGACCACTTAGGGAACACCAATATGAAATGAAAAAGAGAGATTTTTTTGAACTACTACTAGAATTTTAGGAGTTTAAGTGGGGCAGCAGGTCCAACAGCTCTTCACCCTCACACCTGTGTCTTGTCCTGCTTTGAAAGTTCACAAGTTAAGAGTTAACTTAATGGTCATGCTTGTGGCCATGTTCACACATCCTCCAACTACTGCATCATTCAGAATAAAGTGACCATCTGAGTTCATGGACGCCCTGGGACTAGGAAACAGCAGGTTAAAGGTAGTTCAGGTGGAAGCATATTGGCCAAGTTGCATGGGGGGGCGGGGCGGGGAGTGAGCTACATCTGAGATGGTGCAGTGTAGCACAGACATGAACTGAGCAGAGCAGTTTTCAGGGAACATGCCATTCGGACCAATGCTGTCAATCTCTTGTCTCTCTGAGTATTAAATTAAGCTACAAACAGATTTTAATGGTGCTTATTATGCTTGTATCCTGTATATTGTTTAGCAGCATAACCATGAAGACCAGGTGATATAAAATGCTAATATTGACCTTCCAGCTTCTTCCCCTGCTTACAAGTGCCACCTCAATTCACCTACTCCGGCACCAGTTCTCCTACACTGATGTGCATCTGACTGAAAACTCCCAGCCCACCAGCTGTCATAGAGCCAGCTTTACAATTTAAGTCGATCAATTAGAAATCTAAAGGTACATGGTCATATGACTAGGTGAGTACTGCTTCTAGAGAGATCACTTTGAAGAGACTGAACTTGCCACCTCAGAAATGACAAAACTATCCAGCCTTGTTGCTCTCTTCTTTCTAGGGTTAAATAAAATAAATTAATTTCAGAACTAAGGCAGTTTCCCTTTAATTGCAAGTGTGCTTTTACTGTCATTATAAGGGGAGCTGCAGACTTCAACTTAATAAAAATCAGCAGCACTTTTCAGCCACATTAGATATCCACACTAAACAGAAACAGCTGAGAAGGCACAGTAGGTAGGTTTGGCTAGAACAGTAAAAACTCAGTGGCTTTCCACTGCAATTGTAATAACTATCAATCATAGGAAATTCTATCGGATACCTCAGAGTCTAATATAAGGGGCTCATTGTCTGTTATGTGTTGCTTGTTGGCTTTGTCAAAATGCATGCAAGCCTCACTGGGGCAATGTTTCTGAGCTACTGTAGACTGTCAGAAAAATGTTCTAATGGTGCTCATCAAAAGGTGAAGTGGTCAAACATTCATTAGGATGTAAAACCACAGTGCACAGCCACAATTCTTTTCCAAGTAGGGAGGTTGTAATTCCTGAAGAGTTGAGTAACAGAGCTGCATAAGAACAACAGTACCGCTCTGAGGACTCCAAGTTCACACACACACGTCGCTTTCCACATCCACAAGGCCAAAACGTCTAAAGCAGTTACCCCGTTTTCAGGGCAAACAGTTTTACATGCCCAGGTGGCCAAAAACATAGGTTTGGGTGTTGCAGGACCAAGGATTTTTGCTGCACTGCTGGCCTCCTGCCACAAGGGGCCGTTGTGCAGAACGGGCAGCAGGCAGTCTCTGGAAAACTTGAGTCCAAACCTCACTGGCTTTCTGCCAGAATATTTTTGAAACTTCCATGCTGCTGAGGTGGATCCCAAGGGAGTTACTGTACACAGAGGCTACAGTCTGGGGGATACATGGCCAACTCCCTCTCCCCACAACATGGCACTTAGACAGAATGGAAAGAAGCCAAGACGATGGTGCAATGTTCCACTCTCCCACTGCAGCAGCAGCTCTTCTAAAGAAGCTGGGTGTTGCCGATATGGGGAAAGCCGCAGTTATTTTGTTCCGTATTCACTTTGATGGAGGATTTGGTTTCATGCCAGGAGGAAGAAATGAACCAATTTCTCAAAGACACCACACACGCTGGGGCAGTGGGAACAAAGAAGAACTCTGTAGTGGATGGGGACACACATGGGGGATGCTACAGGATGGAGAAAACCCTATTCCTCCCCAACTGCCAGGGGAGAAACAAACCTATTAAGATATATTAGCATTTGCAAATGCTAATGGGCTGACTTTTTCTGTTTTAACTGTATCATTTTTACACCGCAGTAATACAAACTTGTCTTTATTTACCATATAGTTAGGCATTTTTCGAAGTATTTTAAAATTTTTTAGGTTGAAAGGCGATACAGAAATGGAAGACAGCGCATGCACACACACATACACACACGCACACAACTCCAGGTAACATTCAGTGGTTAGATAATCTGTCGGGTTTGGAAACAGAGTAAGATTTGACACATATTTTTCCCCATAGCTCAAGGTCAAACAGCACATAAATACACCAAGTACTCAACATAAATGTGCCAGCTCAAATGAAGGTTCTAAGCTTTCTGAGACTGGTTCAAATACAGCTACACTGCAGATACAGTACAACCTGCCTTCGTACACCCAGGCTTCTAGACCCGGTTTTATCTGTTGGGCCTCATTCCCATTTTGAGCAAGGACTGACAGGGATTAGAGGGTGACTTTTCTGGTATGTTTTGGGGAGCTATGATGTAGGAAGAGGCTGAAGCGAACATGGGAACAAGAGGGTATAATCATGCAGAAGAGTGGAGTAGAACTGGAGTGCGACACAAAATGTCTGGGGAAATTCATAAGCACAAGTCGCACAAAAAGATAGTTTGGGATGGGAAAGTGGCTTTTGTCTAAGTTGTCAAGTATGTGAAGACTGCTGCCCTTCCCAGATCCATTTGTGGACAAAATGAGTGTGCAGATCACTGTGCAGCATACTCTGCATGCTCTTTTCCTTGAAGGAACAATATTGCCATGGTTTTCCTCCTACCTACTGTTAGCTAAGAGTTACTAATTAGTATTATTTTTAAAATGGAGGAATTTTACATCAGGTTACCTCTTTTTCTTCTAATCTGCATATCGTATGTATTGATTGACCTGTGCATTCTAGTGTTAGTGCCATTTAAAATCCGTTATTTCATAAAGTTGCATTATTGTGGAGCTCATTCCCTTCTTTATTACTTCTATAAAGAGACTACGAAATTAGGGTTTCATGGATTGCCACCTCCCCTGCCTTGACCCATTTTTACAGGTGACTGATGTTCTGATGTTTTATATTCAATTGTAATTTGTCCTGTGGCATCTCCCACAAAATGGTAAAATGATCTCCTTTATTTTTGTGATGCATTTTTCCTGGGTCTTTAAAAAGACACGGTGTTGTTTTCAGTGCTCCAAACAACAGACCAATACAAAAAGACCTTCCTGAAGGACAGCTTACCACTATACCTTGTTTTATTTACTAACATTCCCCCAAGATGTATGATCTGAAATATTATAAATTGCCAGATTTGTCTAAATCAAAGCTCCTGGAGAAGAAAAAAGATATCCTTAGACAAAATAATTTGACAAAAGTAGCAGTGTATCAGGAAGCATGTGACATACATTCCTGTTTCTTCTTTAAAGTCAATGTTTGACTACACTTAAATCAATATGTATCTATGAGCTTGAGCAGATCTGTCTGACAGCTTATACAAAAAATGAAATGCAAGGTTGCCTTGCTCTTTGAATAGCAGGTGCTTTGCTGCAGCAGTGGCTCATTACTCTAGAGAACTAGCTTATCCATCCTGACACCCTAGAGACAACAGCTTGATTCATCATTCTCCCAATTGAGTCAGGTTTCTCTGCCCCAGCAATTAACAGTGAATTAGCCCTATATTAAAGCACCAGGCAAGACAGTTGCTCTCTGGAATGGTCACCTTGGGGGCAGAAAGGAGAGAAGTGTGAATTACTGTGACCCAGTAGTGAACCCCCAAATTTCAGCATAGGCAAGCTTCTCTAGTCACTTGTTAGCTTGAATGTTATGGAAGGGTAGCTGTGTGTGCTTCTATAGGGCAGAGATTAGCCTAGGACCCATGGTTTCAAAGGCTTATGGGATCTAAGTGAAAGATGGGGCTGGAGGAATAATCCCCCTCAACCCAGAGGCATGGCAAGCAGAACACCTAGGCAGCCACTACATGGCCCTGATAATTGCAGTGACCAGTCACAAAAATGGTCACTATGCATGTAATTTATCCAGTAGATCTATGTGGTTATAGTCTTCCTGGCCTTTTCCTTAGCCCCCAAATGAACTCCATGCTGCCAAAGAATGCAGCCATACTGCAAGGCTCCATAGGGCCTAGGGTTTATTGGCTCTTTGGTATAAAAATGCTTCCTTCTACATCAAGCGTCTTAGTGAAAATTTCTTCTGCAGTAAATTTCACCCCTTGAACAGTTCACTCAAGGAATAGGAAAGCACTCCATTAAATGCCTTAATATGTAGGTGTCAGGGAGAATCCAATGGAAGAGAGAAAAGGAGGAATAAAACAAAGTTACATACTAATAGCATGCAGAATAGAAATGTCAACTGTCTCCTTGATGGTCAGGGATTGCTGCAGCCGCCCCCAAAGGAGCTAATGCATCTAACTGTGGCAATAATCCTTTTAAACTATCAAGAGCCAAATTCTCCTCTCAGTTACTCCGCTGTAGAGCTGGAGTAACACAATCCATTGGATTTAAATTGATACTGCAGAGCAGAAATCAACCACCAGTGATCACTGGCATTCAATCCCTGAACTGTAGAGGAGTTTCAAAATTATGAACTCAACATGTAAATGAGACGGAACCCAGTGCAAAGGAATCTTCATGGTCTCCAATTTACCCCAAGTAGCCAAGTAACTGAATTTAAAGGGTTGCTTTTTCAAAAATTTTTCTCTATTTATTGACTTCTGCCCCGATTTCTGTCCCATGCCGGGGTTGCACTGCATAGGGGCACAAACTCCATGAAGAGGAACTTCACCCTATTTAATCAGAGGGGGTATAGTTTGCCCTTACCCTGTTACCCCAAGAAAGCAGCAGAGGGATCAATCCAGAAGTCACAGATGCTGGGGGATCTGCTGGAAGCCAGAAGGCATGAAGACCCTATTACTGGGTAGAAGGGAAATGCTGGCCAATGACATGAGGCATTTCTTCCTCAGGCTCCTTTTAGTTTGGCTCTCAGCTTGGGAAGCAAGGGACCAAGCCCAATCTCAAACTCCGATTGCCATGTGGCAATGCCATTGCTAGAACAATTGCACCGTATCTCAATTCTTGAACATGAATGACTGCCACACAGCAAAACCTTTTTTAAAAAAAAAGGAAGACGGAAGAAAAATGAAACAAACTAGAGATGCAAGAATGACTACCCACCGCCTTCCTTGGGGAGCCTTGTAAGCACTTAAGGTTTTTATCGGTTTGCATGTCTTACATTTACAACGCTGTCACTTGTTCTGGCCTATAACGACCATCACCTTGGCGTCAAGGCTGAGTGGTAACAACATACATTTACATAGCACCTTTCACCCCAAAGACCAGCAAAGCAGAGTACTTCTGTAGCAGTAGTTATAGGATTGTTTCACTCACTGCTAAAATGCAGCGAGCTCAGAATTGAAATGTGGCAGGCATTCTGCAGCAGAAACTGCTTCTAGGAGGAAGTGAGACTAGTTTTTCCAACTGACAATAGAGAGGGAATTTTAGATAGGCAGAATGGAATTACTCCAGCTGGAGTCTGGCCAGGATTCCTGGGCCTGAGACCCCTACCCTTGTGTAAAGTGTCACAGAATTTCCAATGACTGCAAGTGTGAGGACCTCAGCTTTACATCTCTGATACTAGCCGTCATTGATTCTTCAAAGCTAATTGCCTATGAACGACCCACACAGCAAAGCCAAAATCAAACCTTGCTGTTGAAAATAACTTCAGTAGCAGAGACTTAAAGTATGATTTAAAATAAACCAAAAAATCACTCTGTCCAGAGTTTCTTTTGACACTCGGGGACAGGTGGAGGTCTGTGTCTTGTACTGGTAGCACACCATTCAAAAACCAACTGGGAATTTTGGATGGGCAGACAAAGTCCTTTAAAATGCAGCACCCCCAAAACACAAACCTAATGTATCAACCATATCCCAGAGTCTCCAGAGTTTTGCTATATGCAGTTGCCAGCTGGTTCCATTTATTTTTCTTCATTTTTCATATTTTGCTTAATAAATAATTAATCTATGGCTTTGTAACTTGCTGACAAATACAAATGCATCGTATTGCAATGCAGTGTAACATGTCACTCAGATGAGACACCGTGCACTATGCAAAAAAAGTGATGTGAAGAAGAGTTTTGAAAGTAGGCCAAATTATCAAGGTCACTGGTTAAAGCTAGAGCCAACTCAGGGAAAAATTATCTTGAACTGTCCCTTTCAGGTCCTTAAAACTGGTGTTAGTTCCAGGGCTGCGTTTTTCCACTTATAACAGTTTCCTTTGTGTGTCTAACACAGTTAAGTGCTACACAAAGTTGGTAGCCTTCTGGCACAACTGTTGTTGTTTTTTTTAAGAGAGAATACTCCGCTACATACAAATTCATCTAGCTTTGCTGAGTATTGTTATTTATACAGTGCCAGAAGTGAACTTGGTCCTTTACAAATATGTAAGATGACAGTTCATTGCCTCAGATCATTTACAATCTGAGAGGAATGGGGTGCCAATGAACCCTGGCCCTCTGATGCAGGGCATTTAGGGTACTTTGTGCTGATGTGAGACTGGAGAACTTGAAGAGAGAAAGATGGAGGCTGGGAATAGGTTTTAAGGAGAAAGTCAAAAGTTGAAAAGCTGTATGCAGCTGGATAGGGCAAAAAATGACCAGGGAGAAGTGAAGTTGTTTGGAGAGAAAGGGGGCAGAATTCAAAGAAGAGAGAATGAACTTAGAGTGGGGAACAGTCTCAGAACTGCCTGCAGAGGTGCTCAAAAGCACAGGAACGGAAGTAGAGAACGCGGATTGAGTGGAGAGGCAGGGGATTAGAGTGATGAACAAAGCAGTTCTAGAAAAGAACAGAGAATCCAGTAACAGAACAGAGGCTAAAGCTGAAAGTAGAAACCATGAAGCTGAAAGGCAGGATCTCCTTGCATCAAGTCTAAGCTTCTTCTCATCAGCTTCAGGGTTTTTGGCAAATAGGACACCCCCCCCCACCTAACTGCTTCTTGTCATCCCTTCTATCCTACTTCTCCAATAATACTAGCCTTGAATGGCCATTGTCCACTACCCCCCAAATCTCTCCAATTCCTTCTGCGCAATACCTTATGCATGAAAAGCTGACTCCAAACTAATCTGTAAGGCCTCTCTTCTTTTGATGACCTCCTCAAGACTTACTTCTGCTTTGACCCCCAAAAGAATGAAGGCTAGATCAAGAGGCGATGTGGAGAAATGATCATTATTCTTTAAAAAAAAAAAAAAAAAGCTTTCAACATGATTTGGAGTCATCAAGCTGTGTACATAGGTAGCCTCTATGATTCTTTCTACTGTTTCTCCCTCCACCAACAACCAACATTCCCTCCTAGCATTTTAGCCTCAGTTAGCCTCATATCTTATATCAGATTTAAGATCTCTGGAGTGGGGGGGGGTGTTATTTTTCCTGTTTTTTTTTAATTTTAATAAAGCAGCACCTAGTACAATGGTCCCTGCCAAGCTTTGGACACTACTGCAGTACAAATAATAATACCTCCTGCCCCCAGTGTTGGCTCATACCATAGGACAGTAAAGCACTGGTTTGAATTTACCTGTGGTAATGGTGCGCATGAGGATTGTAAGGTGGGAAAGTACTCTACAATTCTTTCCAGTTCTCATTTCACATTAGTCCTGATCTGCTACATGTTGCTGTCTCAGTTCTAGCCTCTCTTGACAGCCAGATGACTCTTGGTTTTGTGATGTGTATAAATATCTACTACTCATTTTCATTTATGTTTTGAAGCAAGGACCTCAGAGATGAAAGTCTGGTAGTATTTCACTCAGTTCCCTTCTTTTTCTGTGCATGTGTATGTCTATTTACCAGTAGAACATCTTCTCATTTCACTAAGAACAACTAAGACAAGGCTAATATAAAGTTGCAAAGAACCAAAATCTAGGGCATGAGTCAGGAATGAAGCCTACAAACATGCAGATATCACTGAGGAGGGTTCTGAAATGAAGTTCCGCTTTCAAGGAAATGTTCACCCTGCTCAGCAAACACACATGTAGCTGATATTTCCAAAGCACAGCTTCTCCAAATGTTTTACTTTTTAGACCACTTCACACGGGACATACCCACTCATGGGCCACCTCTCCTCCCAACACCCCATATCTTCTGTGGTATTAGCGGTCTCTTTCTAATGATGGATGCTACAAGCATTTTTGGATAGTGGAGCATAGTTTGAGAATCTCTGTCAGAAGCTGTGAGAACTTTGTGGGTTGAGCGCATCTACTCAAGTTCCCAGTCCACTTTCCAGCTACACACACACACACACTCTACGAGAAATTTGTTTTCAAGGAACATACTTTGGATTATTACTCAGAGCCATAATACTAAATCACAAAAATTTAGATTAGGTAGGTCCCAAAATACCACCAGCTCTTCTTCCTATTGAGTCTTACCCTCACTTATTGCCAGTGTAAGTAGTTTGTTTTGACCTCTTCTTTGGTAACCTAACATACACATACACACACACAACCAGCAAGCCCCATGGTAGCTGGAACCAGTTGCTCTTTTCTACCTCGGGCAGCTGTTGCAACACAAAGAACCACTGAATGGGAGGTTAGCGTTCTGACCTGCACAGGCTCAGGAGTGAGCTGGACAACGTGCTGCATGCGCTCGCTGTGGTGATGCCTGGACTCTTCCTCATAGATCACATCCCTCTCATGCTGGGGAAGGTTCAGGAAGCGGCGGATAGTGCAGAGGTTTTCCCACAGGGTGCGATTTTCCGGGCTTGGGTTCTCTTTCCAGCGGAGCAGCTCACACAGCCATCCCTGCACCAAAAGGGTTAGAGTAGTTAACTTGTCGAGCACTGATGAAGCAGATGTGAAATGAACTTCAGCTATCTTGCAGGCTTTGCTGATACACTGTTTCAAGTTCTGTTGCCTTGATCTGTCATGGAAGCCCCCCTGATTTCCACAGATTTAACTGGGTTTAACTGTGGCAAACCAGGGTTGCCATAAATCAATGGTTTCAGAGTAGCAGCCATGTTAGTCTATATCTGCAAAAAGAAAAGGAGGACTTGTGGCACCTTAGAGACTAACCAATTTATTTGAGCATAAGCATTAGTCATCACTTAGCAATACACAGCAAGGGGAGTGATGTCGTGGTCTGGAAAAGGTTGAGAACCACTGATTTATTGCAACACTTAACAATACATCAAGGGGAGGGTGGTTGTGGCCCCTGACATCTGCTAGTGACCAACTCAGAAGTCCTGTCCCCACACACTAAATGAAAACTTTTGATAAAAAATACCAACAAGTAAAAACTCTTTGATTAGCTCTTGCTACATAATATCCGCTCCTCCAATTCAGATCCCAAAATAAAACTTGACCAGGTGTAAATAATCAAGTGCCTGTTTTATAAAGGAAGATTAAGCCTTATGGAAAAATCCTATCAAATTTAATGAGAATGAGACAAATAGGGCTCTGTAGGAATTACTCTAAAAATCTATGGACAATGATATCTGCTGAAGAGATTTCTAAACCAACCTATATAGTGTAATATTGGATAATGATATCCCTGCTCTATACTTCTATAGGTTAGCTTGAAATTCTATAGAAAAGCTAGCAGTCTGTTAAATACTATAGGGCTTCTCCATAAGGGCCAAGAAACAAAGGTTCCCAGAGAGTGAAAAGTGTGCACTCCAAGAAAGGAGCTGACTGTAAACCATAAAGAATACTGCAGGGCAAAACAACAAGGCTTATTAATGGCATTCACACACCTGGCCCCGTGTGTGCACTGAGTGTGGCTGTCTGTGACCTTGGGCCCTGCGCAGGTTAACTATAACTGCACCTGCAAGTATCTGAAAGTTGGCTCAGTTCACACCTGCAGGCAGATGTATCCTACTTAGCATTGAGGATATGATTTCTTTCTTGTGCCTGTGCAAGAGAAGATGCAATGCAAATGATGGAGTATATGAAAATAACGCCAAGGATGCTGTCAACGTGGCTTACTGACTCTTGTCAAAATATTTTACCTAGTCACTTTATAACCTAATCATTTCCAAGCTACAACTCGGCATTTAGACACCATTTTGACAGGCACCTTAAAATACCTAAAAGATAGACAGCTAGATCGATGTTAAATGCAGAGAACAGGAAGTAGCCCAGGTTGCATATTTCCAAGCTGTAACCAAAGAAAACTTAATAGGCCGGTTCATTAAAGACCCATACAGTCCTTCCTAAAAAAGGAAAGATTTTTATATAACAACTTGTAAGCCAGTGATGACTCCTAATGTGCATTGTAAAACCCCCATATGATATCGTAAGTGTTGTTTGTCTAACTCTCCACTGTGTCTTCTGCCTTCACCCCCTCCCCCCCGCCCCAAAAAGGAAGATTTGATTATCTCCGCTGCATCAGCCAAGACAGCAACACCAGCTGTTCTCATTGTGCAGCCTCTTCCTCACGGCCTACATGTTAATAACCTGATCATTCCATTTTCTCCTTCAACTGCCGGCTGCAGCACAGCGAAGAGACAAAAACCCAGGCCCATCTGCAGCAGCTGTAGGCACTGAACTGTGAAGCCACTGGGGATTTATAAACTAATCTGTAACACAACACTGCCTTGTTTTTACAAGTGAGAGGCCACATTTGTGCAGACCTGATCTTTTCTTGCAATAAACTGGGGGTTGGGGGGGGGATGAAAACAATATATCTAATCATTTGCTTGGAAAATATATAGATATTTTTAAAGTATTTTACTTGGTATTTAGCTAAGCTCAGAGTCAGGTGATGGCTGAATTTCTAATACAGTTCTCCTCCATCCAAAATAACACCCAAAACTTTGTATCTTAAAAAAGAAAGAAAAAAAATCTTCCAGACCCAAAGTATTTTCTCAGGGGTTCCTTTGTACAAAGAAAACAATTTTTGAAATGGAAAATAAACCATCTGTGGAAAAAATAAGCTCCTATTTCTCCATCCTTTTTACTGATCTGAATAAGTCTCCAACTGGACTCTTTCAAATGTTTCAAGCAGGTATGTTTAACATCTCCCGAGGGATGCTGTAGCATGAAGACCAATCATTAAACAGAAAATAAAAACAAAAACCTACATCTGTTAAAAGACAGAGTTCTGAGAGATACAGACCTTAAAGATGAGAACACCTGCTGTTCTGATGGAGGTAGGAGTTGCATTGTGGGAAGCCCTAATTTGAAATGAGACAGGTGACAGCTGAGTGGTACCATCGCCACGGATGAAACTTGGAATGTCTAGCACAACACTCATTGCTGCATTTTGATTTATAGGCACCGTTATAATCTGCGCTCATTACAATCACTTAGAACAACACTACAGGCCTCATTATGGACTGCGTGCTCTCTGCCATTAGTCTTTAAGGAGTATAGGGCTCAATTTGCCCAGCAACATGCGAGGTCCTGACCTTGGAGCTATTAGGGAGAGGATTAGACTGCAGTGTGACCATGTGTGCAGACATGAGCAAACCAAATTAATTTCTGGCAAAGGAAGGCACCAGGCAAAGACCCTGTCCTTAGGACACCTGAGAACTTCTCAATTCCCCAATGGAGATACGCTAATGGTGTGTTTAAGGGAGCCCAGTTCTGAAGGTAAAGCACATTCATGGTATTTAGAGGAATATTAATCCAGCTTCCCTACAAAGTATTTGCTTGGCTGATCAGATTAAGGGATCTAGCCTTCAACAGCACCCCTCCCCCCCAGCAGGCCCCAAGAAATCTGTGATACTTCACAGGCTCAGACATATTGCACCATGTGTACCCAGCTGCTACAATAATTAGCTTATGAATGTATCAGCTGGTTCTGTGATTTTTATAAATAATAACTAACCCACAGTGCAGAAAGATTTTCATGAGCCTAATATTAGCAAGAAATTGCAAGGTGCTCCTACCTCTGAATTGTCATTGTGCTAAATGCCCTGTTTACGCTCATGTTTTATACTACTGGATTTCCCTCTGATGCCATTTATAAATATTTATTTTGCATCAGCAGTGGCAATTTTTTTGTGTCAGCTTTCTTCACAACAGTCATTATTTGTTTCCCCCTCCCCTTCACCCTCTATTGCACTTGTACACTTATCTACATCAAAACTATTCTTTCACACGCTCTTTTTCTATCCCTCTATTTATTCAAGCATTCATTCACTCGCCTATCTATTTGGGATTATCTATCCATCTACAGGATCTGTTATTAGGTAGCAGCATAGCTAATATGTCAGAAAACACTAAGCCATTACCACACAAACATACACATTCACCCCTTTATAATTGCAAGTAAACCCTCTCTAGGTAAAGATGAGGAGTCTGCACTGGGGTTTTGGATTTTTTTCATTTAAACAATCTTAGCGTGCCATCCAAGGAAGTTTTGCAGTACCAGGCAAAAAGAAAAAAAAAGTGTAAATGTCAAATAAAACAGTGACAGATGACAGTATTCTCTATTGAATAGCACCGTTTCTTCGTGCATGTTCAATGAGAACTCATGAATTATTAATAAACAAATCTCCTCTTTCTGTTAAAAATCTCAGATTGGGTGTTTGGTGGATTTTGTTGTTGTTGTTTTGGGGGTGGTTTTGTGGTGGTTGTGTAGTTCTGTATATGTTACATGGCGCTTTCCAGGAGAATTATTTTCATTTAAGAAATGCTGATTCAGGCGTTCACAGAGGTATGGCAGTTCATGCTGATTTTCATCCGCGGTTTGATTTATTGGGAAAGAGGAGTGGGGAACAAAAAATTAGAGAAACCAAAAGGGAGATTCTACCCCATCCTCATTTACCTCACTGACCCAGAATGCCTGAGCTACTTTTCAGTGTGCTTACTAGTGAAGCCAGCTTAAACGAACCTATTGAGAGACTGAAAAATTACATACTCTTCACAGAGATGTCTCCTCCCCGAGCTCCTGATGCTCCTGCCCATGCACATGTTGAGTGGTACTCTACTATGCAAGCAGACCCAGTGATTTCAACGGTGTTACCAAGGGAGGGTGATACTAGTCAAGGTGAATAAGGATGGCAGAATCTGGCCTTCAATGTCTGCCTCTCACGTTCTTAAACCGGGCAATGTCTTCCATTAAAAATAAGAGGAGGAAAAACACCACAATTAAAGGATGCTTTTGGCTCTATGTTCAGGCACACCCAGTACTTGTGGTTACCAATGAATTTTGCTAATAAATTCTTTACTTTCACCCCAAAACCTGAACTTAAATTGGGCAGAGCTCTAAATGCATCTTGTTAAAAGGAACTGTAAAGAAGAGCTGGCCTCTGTTTTTGCTGTTGTTCCAATCAAAAAGGATGAAGATTTTCTAGGCATTTTATTAGATAAAACAAATAATATCATACTAATGTCCTATTTTCTCTCTCTCTCCCTCCCCTAATCAAATACACTTCCCATAGCAAAACAAAAAAAACTGCAGGAGGCCAACCTTTCCCACTGTGTTTTTATGCTGTTAAACGAACAGCCCGCTTGCTACACTAAAGCATTTAGGCTTGGTGCACTCGGAATCCCCTCGAGGGATGGGTTAGTTGGTTCAACAAATGTAAGCCCTATTCGCTGTCACTTATCATTGATCCCTTTTTAGCGGCTTGACCCTTTTACTTTTGTAATACTTAACATAGCACGGGGGAGGGAGGAGGAGGAGGTTAAGCAAAACGGAAGCCAGGGGTATCAGAGGCAGATAAGATTAGGGTTAGAAAAGTTTAAGAAGGTGCACACAAAGACCCCCAATGTTCTATGCAGGCACAGCCCCACTTGTAGTCAATATAAGAGCTATGAAAGCTTAGGTGAAAAGTCCAGACTTAGACATATTGGTCTTGAAGCCAGTGGCTACGTTCCTAGAAGTATGTCTATGGATGTCCACAATAGAAACAGGCAGCTGGCTGCCCAGCCTAACTTATTTAGACACAGCATAGATGCATGCACAGGATACTGACATGCTTTCAGCACTGATCAGGCCTTATTGCAGGCATGTAATTAAACTGATTCTGTGCTTCCTGGTGTTCAGTTTTAAAAAAAAAATAATTTGAGAATTTTCTACACTGACATTTTCCAGGGATTCCTGTGAATGTATGAGTAGGCAAATGAAGAGTTTTTAGTGAGAGTGAGTCAAGATTCCGCTCAAAATAAATGTAAAAGGCCATTTCCTCACCCACATCATCAGTGCAGAAAATGTCAACATATGTGACAAAAAAAAATAAAAGCAACATTTGATGTATGTCTTGAAAGATTTTTTTTTTTTAATGTTACGCCATTAGCCACAGAAATATCACTTTCTAAACGGAATCGCATGAATTCCCTGGACCAAACTTTCAGAAGCGCAGAAAGCATTCTTCTCTTCACTTGGCTGGGACTCTTCCGCAGTGCGAAATGAGCCAGATAATATTCAGCTCTTGTTCCTTAGTCGCCAAACTCTCTTTCCATGAATCCAATAAGTGTCTATTAAAATAAATAAACCCCTAATGATTCGAGATAACCTAATCAAGAAAGCTGAAATGGATAAAAGACTAACTAGAATGGAGAGTTCTGTCACGGGCTTCAATGAATTCTTGATGAGGAGGTCACCTGAACCTTAAAAGCTTTACACAGTGCATTTTGTTCCAGTTCAAGGTTAATAATTTTATACCTTGAATTTACTAACGAAAACTGATCAATATTTTTTCCTCTTCCAAAATTTCAGACTAAACACTAAATCATTGGCTTTACATAGTAACTTCAAATCCTGGCATATTCCTAGATTAATAGAAATGAAGTTTTTTGCAGTTCCTGGTACTATATTCCTGAATAAAAGGGACATTGAAAGATTCTGTGTATTTAGGTTCCCAGAGTTCAAAAGAGCACAACACTGAGGATATCTCCTGTAGGAGAATAAGACTAGTCAGTGGTTAAGACAATGGACTGGAACTCTTGTGACTTGGGTTCCCAGCTTTACCAGAGATTTTTTGTGTGACTTTGGGCAAATCAGTTAATCTGTGCACCTCAGTTGTAAAATTGGGATAATATTTCCCTACCTCATGGAGTTGTTGTGAGGATAAATTCATTATGTCTGTGAGGTACTCAGTAACTATGTGTAATGGACATATAAGTGTCTAAACAGATTGTAGAGAAGATTGTAGAGAAGACACTGGTGTCTAAGGGCTTGTCTATACTTACAGCTAAATTGGCACTGCTGCAATTGACGCAGCAGCGTCAATTTAGCAGGTCTGGTGAAGACCCGCTAAGTCGATGGAAAAGCGCTCTCCTGTTGATGTCTGTACACCACCTCTCTGAGAGCGTCTCCTATCGACACAGCAGTAAGTCAATCTAGGTTACAGCAACTGAGTTAGTGTAACTTAGGTCGACTTACAGCTTTAGTGTAGACCATCCGTAAAGGTACACAGAGAATTTAAGATCACTGGCTCAGGGGCTTATCTTTTTATGTTTGCCATATGATCTTATGGTATTGTAAAAGAATAATAATACCAAACTATGAATCAAATGGGTGTGCATCACACACTGAGATTCATAAGCACCATAAAGGTTCTCTGGAACTACAGTGATATATATATACACACACACACACACACACACACACACACAAAATGAACATCTGAGTTCGGACATACCCTTCCAGTGCATTACACTGTAGGATATATGTGACCTGTTGTGCATGTTCATTAACAGCTAATTAGATGCTCACTTATAGGATTGTGGAGGGGTACAAAATATATCTATAATTATTTAAATGAGAATCACCTTACCATACTAAATATAGCCTCATAGAGTTGAAGAGGAGAGAGAAAATGATAAAAGCAGGGAGTTTCTGGAGTTAACCACACCCCCGTGTCCTTAACTCAACCTCTTTATTCCTAGGTCTTATGGAATCTTTGATCCTTTCTCAGAGGAGGACTGCAGCACAGTAAGCTATGTCTACACTGCCGCTGAAGATGTAACTTCCTTCTCAGGTAGACATATACACGATACCTTTGATGGAGCTAGCATGCTAACAATAGCAGAATAGACAGGCTGCACGGGCAGCAGGACGGGCTAGCTGTCCCAAGTACGCACGTTGGGTTTCAGATGGGATCGTACTCAGGTGTGACCATGGCTACACTGCTATTTTTAGCATGCTAGCTCAGGTATGTCTACCCAAGCTGGATATGACACCTCCAGCTCCAGTGTAGACATACCTGTGTTTGCCCTATTGCATGGGTTCTCAATCTGGGACTCAAACCTGCCCTGGCCATATTGCTAAATGGGAAGGGGGGCCAAATAAATCCCAGCTAGATGGCAGGAGTTTCCAGTACAGAAAAGAGGGCTCTGCTTTGGGAAACACTGAGAAACGCTCCATGGCCTGCAGTAGTTTCCTTGCATTTCATCTCAACATCACTAGCCTAGTTTTTTGTACTTAATTTTCCTGGGTTTTATTTATGTTTTTAAAACTGTGTAAGCATAGAAACATATTGGGCCTGAATCTGCTCTTAGCTACACTTGTGTAAGTCAGAGATGCTCAGTTACGTTTCTCCTGATTTATACAGGTGTGAGTGAAAGCAGGTATTGGCCTCTCGTACGTCAGAAAATCAGGCCATAAATGCCTGTATTTAAACTGCAAAGGATCAAACTTTAGATAAAAATATACACATAATGAACATAAATGGTTGTTAAGTAGAAAGTCTGAGATTAATGATCTCAGAACTGAGATCATTACAGGGGTTAAATTCCTTAAAGAAGGCTATCACCACATTGTCTTTGCACCTTTCCCTTTTTGAAGCCCCGCACCTTTCATTTACCCTGATTTCCAAACACCACAATCTGTGTTCTCCTAAGAACCCAAAACCCTCACTCCTCTAGCTGCTAAACCTAACCTGCAACGGGATTTAAGAACAGAGATGGATGGGTATTAAATTAGAGGCCAATTCATTCCACCAGTGGATAATCCAAATTAAAGCAGCCACTTTCATTGGGTACCAACTCTTTCTCCAGGAAGAGGGCAAAAGAAATGGGTCCCGCTGGCTCCTAGCTGTGTGAGAGGCAGCTCAACATTAAGGATTTTTTTTTTTAAACGTCAGAACATCCCTGTCTGATACTCACCGTCAGTTAACACTGTGAAAATCTCACAGTCATAGGTATTGCGGTTGAAAGAACAAGAGCAACTGCCTTACTAGTAAACTGGACTGATCCCAGTGGTCAGAGTTGGGGAAGAGGGAAAATAACAGGGGAAGCTTATGCAACACTACAAAGCAAGCCTGACCTGGGGAGAACAGCAAAGGAATGAACCTTGGAGAAGAGTGCAATCAGACTCTCCTTTAATATTCTCTCTCTCTTTCTTTCTTCTCTCTTTCAAATATTATTCCCCCTGCAAATATAGGGATTTTCCAGAGCACTGTGAGTGGCATTACTCCCATGGAAATCAATGGTAATGCTTACAGTCATTCAAGGAGAGCAGAGTTAGGCTACACAGAGTGAAACCCATTGCTAGTTCTTAAATGAATGAATGTAAGGTTATTTGCTGAGAGTCCCAGCGCGCATGATGGGGGAGGGAAGGGAATATCCCACACAAGTGAACCAATCATTTGCTTTCCTTTTTTCCTAGCCCCTCGAATTCAGGCCAAGTCGTGTTCAATGTCACCCCCACAGCAGGCGCTGACATCACATTAGCTGGGGAATCTTACTGGAGCACACAGCTAGTCTATGGGTGTGGTCAGTAAAGGGTCTTCAGGAAAAGAGGAGGTGCAGCACACTTCTATTTCTATTTTAAGATGACCCATCACTCTCACAGATCTTGGGAGACAGGCCAGTCCTTGCCTACAGACAGCCCCCCAACCTGAAGCAAATACTCACCAGCAACCACACACCAGAACCACTAACCCAGGAACCTATCCTTGCAACAAAGCCCGTTGCCAACTGTGTCCACATATCTATTCAGGGGACACCATCACAGGGCCTAATAACATCAGCCACACTATCAGAGGCTCGTTCACCTGCACATCCACCAATGTGATATATGCCATCATGTGCCAGCAATGCCCCTCTGCCATGTACATTGTCAAACTGGACAGTCTCTACGTAAAAGAATAAATGGACACAAATCACATGTCAAGAAGTATAACATTCATAAACCAGTCGGAGAACACTTCAGTCTCTCCGGTCACTCGATTACAGACCTAAAAGTCGCAATATTACAACAAAAAGACTTCAAAAACAGACTCTAACGAGAGACTGCTGAATTGGAATTAATTTGCAAACTGGGTACAATTAACTTAGGCTTGAATAGAGACTGGGAGTGGATGAGTCATTACACAAAGAAACTATTTCCCCATGTTTATTCCCCCCCCCCCCCCCAACTGGTCCTCAGACGTTCTTGTCAACTGCTGGGAATGGCCCACCTTGATTATCACTACAAAAGGTTTTCTTCTCCCTTCCCTGGCTCTCCTGTTGGTATTAGCTCATCTTAAGTGATCACCCTCCTTACAATGTATACCTTCAGATCAGCGGCACTGCTATGGGTACCCGCATGGCCCCACAGTATGCCAACATTTTTATGGCTGATTTAGAACAACGCTTCCTCAGCTCTCGTCCCCTAAAGCCCCTACTCTACTTGCGCTATATTGATGACATCTTCATCATCTGGACCCATGGAAAAGAAGCCCTTGAGGAATTCCACCATGATTTCAACAATTTCCATCCCACCACCAACCTCAGCCTGGTCCAGTCCACACAAGAGATCCACTTCCTGGACACTACAGTGCTAATAAACAATGGCCACATAAACACCACCCTATACCGGAAACCTACTGACCGCTATTCCTACCTGCATGCCTCCAGCTTTCACCCTGACCACACCACACGATCCATCGTCTACAGCCAAGCTCTGCGATACAACCGCATTTGCTCCAACCCCTCAGACAGAGACAAACACCTACAAGATCTCTGTCAAGCTTTCTTACAACTACAATACCCACCTGCAGAAGTAAAGAAACAGATTGATAGAGCCAGAAGAGTTCCCAGAAGTTACCTACTACAGGACAGGCCTAACAAAGAAAATAACAGAACGCCACTAGCGGTCACCTTCAGCCCCCAACTAAAACCCCTCCAACGCATTATTAAGGATCTACAACCTATCCTAAAGGATGACCCAACACTCTCACAAGTCTTGGGAGACAGGCCAGTCCTTGCCTACAGACAGCCCCGCAACCTGAAGCAAATACTCACCAACAACCACATACCACACAACAGAACCACTAACCCAGGAACTTATCCTTGCAACAAAGCCCGTTGCCAATTGTGCCCACATATCTATTCAGGGGACACCATCACAGGGCCTAATAACATCAGCCACACTATCAGAGGCTCGTTCACCTGCACATCCACCAATGTGATATATGCCATCATGTGCCAGCAATGCCCCTCTGCCATGTACATTGGTCAAACTGGACAGTCTCTACGTAAAAGAATAAATGGACACAAATCAGATGTCAAGAATTCTAACATTCATAAACCAGTCGGAGAACACTTCAATCTCTCTGGTCACGCAATCACAGACATGAAGGTCGCTATCTTAAAACAAAAAAACTTCAAATCCAGACTCCAGCGAGAAACTGCTGAATTGGAATTCATTTGCAAATTGGATACTATTAATTTAGGCTTAAATAGAGACTGGGAGTGGCTAAGTCATTATGCAAGGTAGCCTGTTTCCTCTTGTTTTTTCCTACCCCCCCCCCCAGATATTCTGGTTTAACTTGGATTTAAACTTGGAGAGTGGTCAGTTTAGATGAGCTATTACCAGCAGGAGAGTGAGTTTGTGTGTGTTTGGGGGTGGGGGAGAAGTGAGAAAACCTGGATCTATGCAGGAAATAGCCCGACTTGATTATGTAAAGAGTTGTCACTTTGGATGGGCTAGCACCAGCAGGAGAGTGAATTTGTGTGGGGGGGTGGAGGGTGAGAAAACCTGGATTTGTGCTGGAAATGGCCCACCTGCTGATCACTTTAGATAAGCTATTACCAGCAGGACAGTGGGGTGGGAGGAGGTATTGTTTCATATTCTCTGTGTGTATATAAAGTCTGCTGCAGTTTCCACGGTACACATCTGATGAAGTGAGCTGTGGCTCACGAAAGCTCATGCTCAAATAAATTGGTTAGTCTCTAAGGTGCCACAAGTACTCCTTTTCTTTTTGCGAATACAGACTAACACGGCTGTTCCTCTGAAACCTCCTTACAGTGTGTATGATAACACCCATTGTTTCATGTTCTCTGTGTATACAAATCTCCCCACTGTATTTTGCACTGAATGCATCTGATGAAGTGAGCTGTAGCTCACGAAAGCTTATGCTCAAATAAATTTGTTAGTCTCTAAGGTGCCACAAGTACTCCTTTTCTATTTCAGGGACAATCACTTATTCGTCCGCACTCCTCAGTGCCCCGTGTAAGACAGTTCCCACACTCCCGCAGCATGTCATGGTAGCTAGGACCTCTCAGCACGGTGAATGCTGGAGCACCACAGGGAGTGGGCAATGCTGCCTTGGCAGGGCTGTGAAACCAAACAAACATCAGCTCAGAATCCCTTCTGAACTGGCTGCTGTGGGGGACGTTCAACACAACCTTACATTTAGTTCATTCCAGACAAGAGTATTCGTGGGTCCTCTTTTAACCTTCTGCTTCACACTTTCAAACTTTGCGTCTTTTTTTTCTTTTTTTCAAGTGGGACAGGAATGGGCTTATTTTCATTTCAGGAGAACGGCTGGTGTTCAGTTCTGCCAGGGGAGGGCTCAGTTGCTGCTCATTTTAAGCATTTGAACTGGCACAGACTGACGCTGGTGAGCCACCCAAATTATTTTTGGGTGGTTCGGTGCCTCTATTTCAAGATTCCTCTGGGTAAAATGACAGGAAGTTTGCAGGCAATTTTGAGCCAAACCTCAGAGAGACTGGTTTTCAGTCTGTGCTAAAAGCTCCTTATTAAAAACTGGCCTGTCCGGACTGTGTGTGTAACTTTGATATTTGCATGAATCAAAGAATAAGGGGCACGTTTGCAAAATCAATTGTGCAGGTTTTATATTTACTGCACGTTTACCACATATGTCATTTATTACACAGTGGAAAACCGTTAAATGCACAGTAGTTGTGCCAAGTGGCATTATGCTTTTAACAGCTTTATTCGTTTAACAGCTCCAGTTCTCATTATATTTTGCCATGTGGTATATGAGATTTTTATGCATTTAACAGTTTAAAAGGGTTCCATGGTATTTTCCTTTTATGTATTTCATATTGTGCCTGTGTGTGTGTTGGGTTTTTTGGGGGGTTGTGAGCTGTAACCCAAGCACCTCCACATAAGACAGCAAAGGGAAATAACAATTAAGAAGGGAAAGAGAAAATGAAGAAAGGGGAAAGGAATCAGCCTATGCCAGGATATAAATACATATATGAGTAAGGCTCTTAGAATGGTATCAATGGCTTTTAATGCCTTGTTTAGATGCCTTTCAACATTTTCATCAGATTTATTTTACTTCAGTTTGAACAGTATTGTTTTATTGCCTGAAGGAAAGGAAAATATATTTATATATTTTACGAGTAGAGAGCGTGCACATGGGTAACACCGCCCCGCCCCCCTGCGGTTGATGCCATCTCATAACAAAACTGCCCCTTTCACACAGACTTAAACATATCCCTCTTAATAGTCACCAACGCACTCACTGTCCGCCCTATACCAAACTCTGTCCCCCACTGTCTCCATAAAACTATTCTGGTTGGGGTTTGTTTGCGTTTTTTTGGTAAACAGCTGGATAAAATTTCCATTTCATTGATTCCTACAAGAATTTTAGCCCCACTTTGAGTTCCCCAGTATGAATTTTTTGCATCCAAGGTGAGAGCTAGTCTAAGTGAACTAAGTGTTAGCCCTTCTCCCCCAACCCCTCCTTGTACAATGGCAAGGACAGATAGTGAATTATTTAAAAGGCAATACTGTACACAGTATATACTGCACATAAAACAAGAAATATCTGCCTCAGATGCAGTTTCCCATTGGTTTCCCACAGTTAGGCATTTAAGAAAAATAAAGAATTTATCTCCCAAATGAGGAGGAGCTTTGGAGGGTCCTTGTTCCACTACCAGAAATTTTAGGTTACGTACCACAGTGGGGAGGGAGGTATGTGCATCTGAGTGAGAGGGCCCCAATATGTACAAAACCAGTACCAACTACATGGGATTGTGAGCTGGTCCCTTTTCCAACCTGTTTTAAAAGGAAAAGGAAACCAGCAGGGAGGCAAAAGACAAAACATGACAGGTTCCCCAGAGATTATTATTATTGCAGGAACAGATGTATTTTTATTGGTGGGAGGGAGAAGGAGAAGGGTCTAATCCCAGCCCCAGAATTTGCTCTTTTAAAAAATCACTCACCTGACTTTTATTGGCAGCCACTTTGGCAAACAGGGCCTGAGACACCTTGGCCCTTTTCATCTCCTGTTGGATCTCGTCATAAATGGCAGCTGTGATGTTGACGTTGGCGCCGTCCACCTTAATGGGGAGGTCTGTTGTCGGTGTTGAGGTTTTGGCCTACCAAGAGACCATGAAAATAATAATTAAAAAAGTGCTGCTTTCAGCCCAGCCATCTGTGCAGAAATTATCAAAGGATTTCAGTCAGCTGATGCCAAACTGCATTAGCTACAGAGGGACACTTCCTGTCCATTATTCTAATCAGGTTAATTGTGATTGGAAATAATTGCAATGCATTCCTATAGGACGTGCAGGGCCCTGTCAACCCTCCCTCTCTCTCCCACAGCATGTTTATTGAACAGCTCAAAGACGGGATAGGTAGCTGGGGCTCTAAGCTGCAGGCAGACAACTAAGTTTGTTCTGCCAACCTGCAAATGCAGCATATATATGGGGATATGCCTTTTTCTTTTTTTATTCTAAAAATGGCATACCTTGGAGGAAGAGCCAATTCTCCCAGAAAAAATGAGTAAATGGGTAGAGGTCTCTAAATAATAAATTATTACTCAATTTAATGCACTCCCTCAAGTCTCCCTCATTCTTTATTAAAGCTATACGTATGTCATTTGAGTATGTATGGTTTCCCATCATGATCATCATTATGCTAGCCAGCCAGTCACCTAATTTCACCTAGGAAATCAGTGGAAATGAAAAAAAAATCATTTAATAAAGCCAGGCTTTGGCATGCCTTTGATGTGCCGCCCTCATTCTCCTTAACTCATATTGCGATTTTGTGTATTCTACTGCACTCCTTTTAATTGAATGATTTCCCATCCGCTTCTGTGACAAATGAAGGACAATAATGGAGGATGCCAGCCCTTCCCCAGGCTGCGCTAACCCTAAAAGATTTGTACCAATGCAATCCACCAGGCTGCTGCAAGATTTTTATTTTAACTTCCTCAGCAGCACTAAGACTTTACTGACGAGTAACAGATCAAGAGCGATGACATGCCCTTCCACTGGTGCTTTTACAGTAGGACGCTCTGTAATCTGTGTCAGCAGCATCAGCTCCTCCGAATGCCAGCTTTCATTCATTTTCCAGAGGCTAAATAGCAGAGGTATTCGAGCTGATCTAAACTAGGTTTTAACTCTGAAACAGGTCACCCTGGAATCCCTGCACCAGAGAGGAAGATCCCTTAACGAAAAGATGAATGTCACAAGTATAAAACTGCCTGCTTGCAACTGAGGTGCAAAGAGCTTGAGAAATAAATGAGCCCAAGTGGCAAAGCTCACAGCACATTCCAGATCCAAACCTTCCCAGAAGTTCTGAGTGTATGTATTCCATTCCCAGATTTTGGTTTGGCCCCTTGTAAACCTTTGCAGCTGGTCCCTGCCTTTACATCTGCAATTCCCTGGAGTCTGGGGTAGTTATGACAGGGTTTTGATTCAGGCTCATTTCTAGTGTCAATTCTTAGCTGGATACAACTGCACAAATGTCTGTATGTTAACAGAAAGATTACCTGGGCCAATCAGAATGTTCTGAGCTCCCTCTCTTCTCTTTCTCCTAGCTCTTCCCACCCCAAATCCTTTCCTCACCATGGAAATCTTCATTGATGGCCCCATCCAAAGCCCACTTAAGTCAAAGATCTAAAGTCACCCACTAGTTCCAATGGACTTCTTTGGATGACACCTTAAATCTTGAGGGGATTAGGTGCCTAACTTTCAACCCCCAGGTTTGAAAACGGTCTTGATGCTACCGTAAAGTTGGCCGTTATTGGAATCTCTCAGTGCAAATAATAAGCAAAGGAAGAGGGTAAGTGGGCAGCAACAATATAAGAGCTCTTAATTCCTGTCAGTTACTGCTGCATACCTTCCTCTTTTGTAAAACAGAGTGGAGAGAGCTGGCCAAACATATGCAACAACCTTTTAAACTCTCAGAATTTGTTTTCAAAGCACTCAGATCCTTTTGCTGAGTTAATCTGGTGCTTTGCTCCTCACGTTGGTCCTGAACAACACCGGAACATACCAAGGAAACACCCCCGGTGGGGATTTCATCACCAGCGCAGAATTACAGATGGGTGCTTAACTCCCCCTCCCTGTTATATCAACCCCACACTGCCCTTATTATATATTAATAGTAGCTGATGATACCCTCTCGTTTAACCCTCCACACTGAAAAATCATTCCCAGAACTACTGCCTCAGGAGACTGGTATCTATGGAAACAATGTTTCAAAATGCCATTAAATCAACTTCTCTAGCACTGTAGCATAATTCCTAGAAGGACAGTACAATTCTCCCTTCTAGCTACCTTTGCTATGTCCAAGGCCCCTCTTCTTCTTATTTAGAACATCTCCGCTGGGAGGCTGCACTTGCAGGAATCACTGTACAGGAGATCAAGAAGATACTGGCCTCACCCAGGCTAATACGATGTATATGGGAAGCAAAGTAAAACATGCTGCCTACGGGCTGGTCAGCAGCCTTGTTTTCAGGGGTGCCTACAGCCATGCCACTGGCGAGTGCTGAAGTAGGGTTTCACTGGTGCCCAGACGCTGTGCTGGCCCACTGCAGGGTGAGGAGCTGCTCCCGGCGTACTCAGGAAAAGACAAGCACTGAGGGCACAAAGCTCTATCTATCACTGTTGCTCATCAATAAAACAAATATGTAAAAAAAAACCAAAACCCTGCTGCCTCATTCAAGTCAAAAAGTAAAGTGAGCCTTCGGCCTGAAGAAGAGCTCTGTGCAAGCTCAACAGCTTCTCTCCCCCGCCTGGTCTCTTTAAACTTTTATAATCAGATTTTCTAACAATGCTGAGCTCTGAAATGGGAAGGTGTTACTCATTATCCTCATTTTACAGATGGGGGAAAGGAGGCAAAGAGATGAAGCGGCTTCGCCAGCAGGTTGGGGGCAAAGACATGATCCAAACTCTGGTTTTCCAACTCCCGTGATCCATTGAACCACACTGAAAGCTAGAGTGCCCGGAGCCAGAGTGCCTCGTATGTAACTCTAGTTGTGGAATTTATCCTACTTGAACATTTGTGTGAATGAGCAAAACCTTTAATATAATAATTAATTCAGAAACACATGTGGTTATGATGTTTTAAAGTTTCAAATAGAACAGTTGTCTCGACAAATCCTTATTTTCATGAGATGGAAATTGGGAAGATAAAGTTAGTTAGGCCAATGACCTGGGTTTGCAACACAAAATTCATTTTCAAATTTGTGTGAGTAGAGTATGCTAGAAAATTACCTGCAATTAACAATTCCTTTATGTAATGTGTAGGTATAAAGTGCATTAAAATGCCAGGATGTATTTAAGCGACCTCAATTGTTTCTACAGAAACAAAATCATGTCTTTATAACTAATCAGTCTGTGCTACGCTACTGCCAATAACAGGAGTGAGAGTTGCGGCATCCAGGCTACAGATCTCAGATATGAAAAGTACCCAGTAATAAGATTAGAAGCACAGATAACATGTACACAGAACTACAACTTAAATGCTTTACAGACTTGAAAATACTACAGTTACTAAAGCAGGATGATGAGACATGCCCATTCACTTGTAAAGTTTTGAATCAAGTTTAATGCTGGCACTGAGCTGGCTTAGCTCTGCAGTGAGGAATTTCAAATTAAAGCAATGCAAATGTTGTGATGACAAAGGTAATTTGCTGTAATCACAATCTCCTTCTAAGCACACACCTCTTTTTCAGAAGCCTGAATGTCTGTGAGATTATTTTCAGTCAGCGAGCAGGGGAAAATACACTGCAGTCTGTGTGCCCACATTCTCTTTTTCTAGTGACAGATGAGCATCGTATATGGGGAGTTAGGAAAGTGGGTGGTAACACAGCAACGATAAAAGTGTACAGAAATCTGAAGCTATGTCAATCAGACAATAGTTGGTGGCAAATAGCAAGCAGTGATCTTCTGTTTCAACACCCCACCCACCTGACATCTCCATACTTGTAAGTAATTACAAAAGTAAACCTCTAAAATAAGGACTCTGATGAGGCAGACTATTGAGCAAACTTATTTCGATGCGATTCTCATTCATTGGGAACCATGTACTCTGTCAGCCACACACTCTTATTCACTGCAAATCACACATGAACCCAGGTCCAGCTCTTATCTCTGCCCTGCCCACTGTAATAGACACTAACAATGTAGGACATAAGTTAGAAACACGGCTCTTTCCATAATCCATCATGTCGTAGCCATACAGTGGACATACACCATTACTCTGTATACACAGCACATGTATCCTCTCTTGTGTACTGAAATACCTCTTTATATTTATGGCATGGATCATAGCTAAAGTTGTTACAGTGCCTTGCTGACAGCCAATAAACACCTCTTAACAGCAACTCCAAACCCTACAGAAGAAATTTCCAAGACACATCTAGGTGCAGGGAACAACAGACAGGAACATAGTGAGAAGCCCCCTCTCCAAGATATGTGCAGGATCTCAAGCCAAAGAAAAAGTTAAAGCGGGGTTGCACCTTACCTGGGGGGTTCTGGAAGAGCTCGGACTGCTGGCTGCCGAAGACACCATGCTCACATTGGGGTTCATACTCCTCTCTCTCTCGTCCTGATATATACGATCCCGCTCTGTGTCAGGCAGGTTGAGGAAATTCTGCATTGCCCTCAAGTTTACCAGGAGGGATTGGGAAGCTGTCCTAGGGTCTTCTTCTTTACGCAGGATCTCTGACAGCAATCCCTGGTTCAAAAAATTAAAAAAAAAAAAGCCAAGTCATGTGTTGATTTTTTTTTTTTAATTTGTTTGGTGTAACCATGCGGGTTGCAATGCTGAGAACCTACATCAGATTCTTAAGGGTTCTCCAGAAGGGACGCTTTGTAGGAAAGTGTTTGTCTTCTGGGGGCTGTGGTTATTTTGGGAATGTCCTATTCTAACGCTCGAACAACAATCTAAGCACAGAGATGCTGGATAGAAAGGTAGATGCCTGAGCAGAATGGCAAAACTGCAATTACTACCAGGTGCCTCCTGAAAATATTTTAGGAACGGTTAGATCTCTCCCTCTCCCTGCTTGAAGCTGGGAACACTTGGCAGTCCTGTTCATCTTTACAAATTTGCCAAGTTTGGTAAATTTAGTTCCGACATTTAAACAGCACAGGAGGTTTATTTTAAAAACAAAAAAAACAGCATTTGGCTGGGTTTTGATGTTACAGTCCATTCACTTCAGTCTGGACAATTTTTTCTCAGAGGAGAGAATGCAGCAAATATGAACCTATCTCCAGGGACTGGTTACTTTCACCCTTTATTTGCTGCATCATTTAAATCATGGACCTCGCAATGCCAATATTAATTAATGAATAACATTCCTTCAGTGTTTACGAACACTTTCATGCCAGCAGGTAGCCAGTATAGCAGAAGGCCCTCAATTCAGGAGGATTTAGGGACACTAAAGTGTTATTTAATAAGGCCCTAAAATCAACAAGAGCACTTAAGCCCATGTATAACTGTAGGCACTACCTTGAAATCAATGTCACTATGCACAAACCTAAGTGCTTTGCAGGATCAGGGCCTAAGACAAAAGGCAATTTATTAGATCGTACAGGATGTACCATTGTCCTCACAAGGCCATACTATATCTGCCACCAGCTTATTGATATGTGTTTCACTTCCACAAGGTAATACTATGGTAACTTCCTTCAACATCTTTGTTTAAATTTATTCACATACAAGCAAGAAGCAGAGAAGGATTAGACTCACAGCGAGAAGAGGTATAATTCAGTACTGGGCATGCCAGACAAGAGGCTCAGAGTTGGAGATTTCAAAGTATTAAAAAGGCTGCTCTGTCCCATAACATTCATACACCCTGCCCACCTAGCAATCTATCAAACTGAAGTATTACTCCCAGAAATACTGCCAAGAGAAAAAGCTTTCTGCTGGGAATTCCATTACATAACTAATGAAGCTTACCTAAAGCCTTCACCGTTAAAGGGTCAATATTTACCAACCAAATACTGGGGGAAACTGGGGTACCTCAGAAAAACAACTGTGTGGAAACCGTTGTCAAAAATATATCTCACCGTTACTTTACAGTCACGGCCCGGTGAAATCACATTACAGTTACAGTCAATCTTACTGCAGTGCTCTTGTCATGCAGCCACATACTAGAAAACCTGAAGTATTTACTCTTGGCTTATTTTCTCCCCTCACATCAAATAGACCCCAATACCCTTGTTGGACATTTCCAAGACAGTTGACCAGTGACCAAAAGCCAATATTTTCCAGTGTTTATTGGCCTTATTCACTACACTTATTGACAAAACCAACAGTCTAGAAAAAAACACCCCATGTCTGCTTACATCTGCTCACACACTGCCAGAACATACACAGAAGAGGTATGTTTGAACCATGATCTGTTATGGAAGAAGCCACAAAACTGTTGTCCACAGACCACTGGTGGTCCCCAAGAGCTGACTGTCAATGTCTCTCCTTAAAAGAAGCTAAAAATACATTTTCCTAATATTACTTTAGTATGTAAGCCACTGTGGTAGCTGCTACAGAAGTGCAATGGCATTGCAAATGGGAGAGGATTGGGGCCGTGCGATGAGAAGTAGAAGATGGTCAGTGAGGCAACCGGCCTGTTGAGATGAGATCCACACTATCGGAAAATTCAAAGACCCTTTAGTGTAATGGTAACGGCTCTTACTTCAGTTACCCACCGAAATCATTGACAGTACCATGTATCGTGTAGTTGGTATAGCTGTAAAAATGTATTAGAGACAGTACAGTTTGGGGACATTTCAAAATGCTTTTCAAGTTTTCCAGACTAACAAGCCCATGGAGAGATTAACTGAAAGAGGCAAGATATCATATATATTTGGTTTACAGTATTTTTCACTCCATGCATCTGATGAAGTGGGTTTTAGCCCACGAAAGCTTATGCCCAAATAAATTTGTTAGTCTCTAAGGTGCCACAAGGACTCCTCGTTGTTTTTGCTGAAAGAGGGATGGATGTCCTAGAGGTCTAAACTGTGAGGTTTGACCTTAGCCCTTTGCCATTCCAAGGTAGATCTATCCAGTTCCTCCAGTTTTCCTTTAGAGTAAATGGAAAACCCTCCAAATTGGATAAAAAAATTAATAACCAATTTTACGAGTTTCCTAACTCTTGATTCTCTGGCTGTTTTGGGGATATACCAGAAACAAATTAAAAACAAAAACAAAAAAACCACCTCAGCTTCCAAAATATTGCGTGATTTGGTGATTTTTCCTTATGCTCCCCTTTCTTCTCCCCAGCACCAGGCTGATTTGAAAAAGAAAACTTGTGAGCAACAGGAATGTACTCTAAGACAGAGGTTCTCGACCTTTTTCTTCCTGCGCCCCCACCCCTACCAACATGCTATAAAAACCCCACACAACATGTGTATCACAACAAACTGGTTTTCTGCATATAAAAGCCAGGACCAGCATTAGGGGGTAGCAAGCAGGGCAACTGCCCCATGCCACAGGAGGCCCCATGAAACTAAGTTGCTCAGGCTTCAGCTTCAGGCCCCTGTGGTGGGGTTTGGCTTTCTACCCTGGGCCCCAGAAAGTTCTAATGCCAGCCCCGCTTGGCGGACCCCCTGAAAGCTCTCAAGGGGCCCCAGACCCCTGGTTGAAAACCACAGCTCTAAGACAGCTTGCACTGCTTCCTCCTTCCTACTCCCTCTCCCTCACTCCAGCATGTCTGAATTTATGGTCTAATTGTAAAAAATGGAGATCAGACACATACACAAAAGTGCATCAGCAATTCCTTACAAGTGCAGTCACTGATTCCATACTTAATCAGGTGAGTTGCATGTACAAGTGGCTCTGCCGGTCCCTAAACTTTGGAATGCATATTTCTAGACTCGTGCAAGCAATCAAGGTAACTGCACACCATCTGACACAGCTCCAACTTTGAGGAGTTGAGCTCTCTATGTACACCGATTCCCAATCACATTTGTGCATGTGGGAAATTTGGCTGTACAAATGTTATACTGAGGCTCAGTCCGCCTCGAAAGATGAGGGTGGATGTTTGGTAGCCTTATGAGCTATGTTAATAGTAGGACAGATAATGAGAAATGACTAACTCAGAGGGAAAAATCCCATTTCCTTCTAAGACTGAAGAGAACCCTGTGATGCAGTGCACCAGTAAACAATGCCAGATAGATCGCAAAGTGACAGAAAAGACAATACAATAAAATATCTTGAGAGCAATAACATTTACATTAATATAATTCTGAGCTACCAGAGTATACACAAAGTAACCAGCAAGCAACATTATAAAAAATAAAGTGATACTAAATAATCTGTTCAGCCTCTTTGTCACCTGCAAAAAATTAGGCTTTCAGTATGCAAAACATCTTCCTTCCAGAAAAACAAATGATCGTGATTTCACTTAATTGTAATTTAATGAGGCATAATTTATTTTTTAAAATGATATACACCAGGTGTGTGGTGAGGAAAGCAGCTCAGCCAGACAAACCCTAGTGTTTCTATTTTTGAGAAAAGCCTAAAGCTAGCCAAAGACTGTTTTCATTTCTGCAAATTATGTTTCTGCTAGAGGGGGCTAAGGAGGGAAACCCACAGCATTCATACATTTGTTATAAAATTCCGATGGCTAAATTAGCTCATTCCAACATACATACATTTCCCATATTAAAAAAAATACACACACATTTGGCAATTTGCAGAGTAACGAGCTATGCAAACTTAAAGGGACACTCCGAGGCCTGTCTAGTCTAAATTGAACTTAAATGAATAAACGGATATTCTTCAATCAAACAGAATCCTTAAGATACCCACTTTTAAAAAGTATTTTGACAGGAATTGTGCTTCTTTTTCCACCATAATGCTTATTGGTTTAAAACCATCTCAAGTGATGAGTGATTAAAACAGATGTAACAGTAAATTTAGGCCCTGCTTCTAAACAACATTGTACACATTCTCGGAGACCAGGTATCATACATGTGTACAGCTTAGCTTACATTTGGGGCTTAAGCCAGGCACTGTATTTTATTTTTTTATTACACACTGTGCCAATAACTGACTACAAAAAACAAACACAGAGGTAGAAAAAGCAGCATATTTCCAATCAAAATATAAAACTTTGCAGGTATTTAAGTCTAGAATAATTTTGTCAGTGTCTTATGCTAGTTGACAATTAGTTCACAAAACTTTACTACTGGCTTCAAAAAACGAGACAGTTAATATTTTGCACAAGTCATATGGAGCCTTGTTTGTGATCTTATTTTATTTTGGTTTTGCTACCGACAGAAACTCCACTCTGAACAACCGGAACCTCAGAAGGAAGTCCTGTAATCAACTGTGGACAAGCAATTGGCAAAGTGCTGTGCACCTCCTAAGAGAGGATGTCCACAGTAGAGGCAACCAGAGCTATGGGTGCTCCACACCTCAGGGGATTGGACCCATGTGAACCAGGGTGGTACTGGAAAGGGTGGTGATTTAGGTTTGCCTGGCTCAGTCAATAGAGGCTGACTGTAACCTTTAATTGCCAGGCAACCTATGGACTTAATCCAACGCTGAAGTAAACAGGAATCTTTTTGCAGTCTTCCCAATGGACTTTGGATCAGGACCTGGAACTGATAAAGGACTCAATGGAAAGAATGATTCTATTGTCCCTGGCTTAAAAAAACAACAACCCACACCTCGTTTTTTTAAGCAAAGCATTTCAGAAGCAGTTTGTGTTGAAGGTGGAAATTAAATTGCCGTGTGGGCCAAATCAATGCATAGGGCCACAGGAGCAAAAAGAATAGTCTAATGCTAAAAGGTTCAAACAAGGCTCAGGACAACCACAGCCTCTCCTTTTTGCGCCACAGCCTGTGTGGAGTTGAATAGCGTGGGCAAAACGTGAACAAATCCCAAGCCTGTCTTTCTGAGACAGGGTTTTAAAAGTCTGGATAATTTTTTCACACTGCTTTTTCTTTTTTGTGCACCTCTGCCCTTCCTGGCTTTGGACAAGAGCAGCATGGAAAGTGCTGAAACAACTGAGGGTATGTCTACCCCCAAAGAAAAACCTGCGGCTGGCCAGTGCCAGCTGACTCGCGCTTGTGAGGCTCGGGCTGTGGGGCTGTTTCATTGCCATGTAGACTCCCAGGCTTGGGCTCTACGACCCGACAGGATGGGAGGGTCCCAGAGCTTGGGCTCCAGCCTGAGCCAGGAAGTCTATACAGCAGGGAAACCCCCCGGCAGCCAGAGCCCCGCAAGCCCAAGTCGGCTGGCAAGGGGCCAGCTGAGGGCGGCTAGTTGCTGTGTAGACGTACCCTGAAAGACTTGCTGTCGTGGCATTTCAAGCCCAATCAGAACCATGAGAAAGCCAGCTCCACTTCCCAGCAGGTCTGGATAAGATTCAGATGAGCACCAGAAGCTTTGGTGCTCCTTCAAATTCAGCCTCTGGATCTCAGGGATTAGCGACGGTGACAGCGCCCCGCGTGGGGGGCGAGCAGTCTTTTCCTGCAGGAGGGCAGACGCTGAAACATGCCACCCCCCTTTTTATGAATGAGAACTCTGAACTCATCCCTAGTGGGTGATACTGAAACTATACCCCACAGTATCCAGCAGCGAAATCTAATTTTACCATACTAAAATGACCAATTTTAGATATAAACTATTACTACCTGCAATCAAAAGATAGAAAAGGAATGTTGCAAGGTGCACTGTCCTTCTGTAACCTCTCACTTTTATCAGCCCTCAGGCTTATAAAGGAATTTCACATTCTGTATACTTCGTGTCAAGACAAGTCTTTGCCATGACATTTCTCCAACGGCAATACTTATATTATTGGCAGCTGTGCCGAACAGACCATTAACAAGGGTGTTATATGAATGGGATACTTTGAATGGTTTTGAAAAGACAATTCCTAGCCTACAAGCATCCAACAAATGACAAAAATATCTGTGCAATAGTGTGTACTGAAGATGTTCCTTATGGATTATCAGGATTCTGAGGACCTAAGGCCATTTTCATTATTTTCCTTTTTTTGACATCTCTGTACCCTGGCAATTCTTCCAGTTTAATTTTGCAGATCGAAGAAGTTTGGATAGTCAATGGAAGTTTTGAGCACTTCTGCAAACCAAGCAGCACTAAGGTTCATCCATTCATAGCTGAGAAAATGCAATGTTACATGTATGCCCTGCCACTTGAACAATCGTTGTAACTTCCCATGGGACAAATTCTGATCTCACACAGTTGTAAATTCAAATGAACTGAATCCATTGCTGCAAAGGAGTTAATCTGGATTTATACTAATATAACTGAGAGCACAGTTGGCCCCTGACCTACCAGAGCCGTGGAATACATCCCATCAGCTCCTCATTTTTTTAAAACTTGATTCCCAGATTCACTACCTGTAGTCCTGATACAAGTCTGATTCTTAACACTCATTTAACTAATGCTATAAATACAGACATCTCAAGAGATGTCTGCTTAGGCATGAAGTGACGGCATTTAGTCTGATTTGAATACAACACATTCAGGGGGCAATAATGTCAATTTGATTTTTATTATTAAAATGAAATGTTTAAATTCTCAAGCAAATGGTGTTATTACACTAGTTTAATAAAGCCTCTTTTTTATTATGGCAGCTCTTTTTATTAGGGAAGACAGTGTGTGTGTGCATGGGGATCTGCATGTTGGAGCTGGGGGAAAAGGAGGCAGAAGAAAAAAAAGAGAGAATATCTGCAAATGCCGTGCCATTTATATGACATACAAGAAAAAAAAAAACCCAGAAAGGGAGCAAGACATAGCACATACTTTGTATATCTGTGCATTTGTTTCCAAGGATCAGAAATCCTGTGTATCAGCTGAGTAGGCAGGAGCAGCCTCCTGCAGAACACATTCTGAAAGCCTGACTCACATACTACTTAAGATCTTTTCATCCAGCCTATTGAATACAATTAAGTTAATTGAAACTGAAAATTTGGGTACTGTAAAACCCACTGTTGGAACAAATATCCCATGTACCAAAAATCTGCAATTTATTAATTTAAGCATTTCCCTTACAGACTGCCTTCTTTCCTGTGCATACAACAAAACGCGGCTTGTGCCACATTACACACAAGACTAAAACAAGCAGGCAGCATGAAAAGGTTTCAGGCAATGAGAGAGAGTTTTCTTTGCAAACAAACAAAAACAGGCCTTTCCTAATTGAAAGTCTACGTAGAATGGTGCAGACACCACAGTGATGAGTGTGGTATGAAGGTCTAAACAGATACCAACCAGAGGATTAAATGCTGCTAGTCTTCCTCCCACTTAAGTCAAGGCAAAGACACTCACAAGTGAAAGTGGACAGGATTTGGCTCACAGGCAGCTATACATGGAAGTTATTTTGACAAAATATATTTCAAACCAGAGACCTCGATTTTGCTGCCATTTAAGTCAACTGGAATTTTGCCAATTCAGTCTAATGAGAACAGAATTAGACCCATACCGATGCTATTTTTTCCGTTCAAAGCTCTTCAGTATAAATGGAGATTTGGTATAACTGGAACTTTCTTACCCTATGCACCATTACTGTGGTATCTCAGCTCCTCAGAGACAGGAATAAAATACCTTCCTGACCCCTGTGAGGCAGCTTCATTTTCCAGATAGGAAAACAAGGCAGAGAGATTGGGACTTGCCCAAGGTCACACAAGGAGTCTGTTGCAGAGCTAGGAACTGACCCCAGGTCTCTGAGTCACAACCCAATGCCTTAATCACTTTGCACTCTGCACAACACAATGCACTGAAACTACCTGGGCCTTTTCCTTTTATTTCATTCCAAATGGAGTTTCATTACACCCAAGTTCAATGAAATGGAATTCCACTCCTTCTATACTCTAGATCCCTTTTGCCCAAAACTATCTTCAAGCAACAGCCAATCAGCTACTAGCTGAGCTAGCCAAGTCAAATCTTCAAATTAGAACACTGATTATTCCCATTCACAGCTAAAGAGTTTTAAAAAGAAACAGGGGACGAGGTTGTTCTTTGGGAAGAGAGTTAAAAGTGGCCTCTTCAGCACTGAAGATGCTTGCTGCTTTTTTTTTTTTTTTTTTTTGCCAGCTCTCTTTGTATCTGGCACCATGACTGTTTCATTCAAAAAGCCTCAGGTTCACTGATATTCCCAGTTTCTGCAGCTGTTCAGTAAAACAAGCACTGGCCACTCGCCCAAAAATTTTATTAACTTTGGCTACTGTGTCAAAACATTGGCAAAAAAGATGCCTTTAAAAAAAAAAAAAGACTCAAAACAGAATACATTTGTTTGGTCTATAGGCTTTTCAGTCCATCGGGGGTCCCTTGAGCAAAGAGAACAATACAGACTAACACGGCTGTTCCTCTGAAACAGTTCACTAGTCTACTAACTGAGTCTGCTGGATCCTGTAATATGGAGCTGATCTTTTGTTTACAGCACCGGCAGCTTTCCCGGTTAGAACTCCAGATTCTCCATCATGCCTTTGCTGCACGGAAAGGGACATTAAAGAACGGGGATGAATTGTGTTTATTCTGCTTATGCTGACCACAGAGACCTCAGTTCTGGAGTCAAGCTGCCTGTTGGTCATCTGGGGACTCCCTCGCAAGTGAAGTTCTAACCTTTAGGGATCACTACAGCAAAACTGAAATTGTCTGGAAACTTTCTAGAGAATGAAAGGATAATTTATTCATCCAAAAGTGTCTTTTAAAAGAGTCTCCCTCTCATGGTTGTTACATTCTGTGCCGGTACATTTCTAAATGCATTATCAGCCTTCAGCCTGATACACAAGGTTCTGGCAAAACATTTTGATTGAGATTTGAATACCAACTTTGCAGAAACTTCAGACTGAGTGAATCAGCATGAATTTGCAACGGGGGCTAAGGAAGAAGGTGCAAGGAACTCTCTGCCCTGAAGAGAGCCAGAATCTGACCATGCTCCTTACACACAAGGTATGAGGTCATAGCATCACCAGTGGGGCTACACATCTCAAAAGGAGAGCGGCTAGCCATGGCTCAGCCTCACCTTTCACAACAGCTGGCAACCCCAGACCAGCCCTGAAGGGAGCTCACCCCCTGTTTTAGGGCACCACCTGACAACTATGTCTCCACCTGACAACTATGCCAGATTAAGGTAGGATGTAAATCTGAAGTGGCATAGATCTTCTGGAATAACTCCTTGTAGATACCCTTATTCCGGGATAAGAGTGCCTTTGTCTGGGGTTTCTATAGTGCCCCTCACCATCCTTTCTAAGTCTTTGCTCTCCCAGCGCATTCCAAGGGGCATTCTGCTCTTCTCGGTCTTCTGCAGAAAGCCTTTTGAAGCCTCTCGTTCACCTTTGACCCTTTAGAAGGCTATGGCTTTAAAAACACACACATACAAACACACCCCACAGCTACAGCTATGTCTATGAGTGGCATCTGCCCCACATTTAACAATTTCATTCATGGCAGCAGCTAAACCCGGTGCCCATTTAAACCCAGGTCTCCAAGAAGTAAATAAATGGTGGATTTTCACCATTTATCAACCCTTCCTTGTTTATTTTCTAAAGGATTTTCATGGCTGTAAATAACCACCAAAATCTGAAATACTGAAGTCTTTTAAAACAAGCAAGGAAAAAATGCAAGATCTACCATGAATAAAGTATTTTTATAGCAACTTTCTACTTACAGTTTGGTTTAATGTAAACATGCTTATTCATATGCTTTTCCTATTTTAAAATACAGATATTCGGGATGCCTGCATAGCTTGGGGTTGGTGATGAGACACCGAGAGCCTTTCGCCGTTAGGGCACTGATTTGAATTAGTTAGTATGTACTACATACACAGCATTTAAGATGTAAAGCACTATAGGCCAGACTGGAACATGTGACTCACCGCAATAGTCCCACTGAAGTCCCCAAGACCACTCCTGTGAACAACAGGTAGTGAAGACAGTGTCTGCACATTCCTAACTCCTCTGGGCCAGCTAGCCAAGAAGACAGCAGAGCTCTGAAAGGGAACTCAGGCCAGAGATTCCAGGGAGCTGAGTAGAAGGATGACTATTCCTCTCTGAGCTAACCTGTAGCCCCGCCCCTACCAGGCCTGGCAGAATAGCAAAACATGGAACAGTACTGCCTTTACCTAGGGGGAATAGCCACACTAAGCAGAATGCTATCAATTTAGATACATAGAGGGGGCCCATTGCTTCGAGCAACTAACAAACTGTACTTCACACCCACCTGGTGAGGTAGAGCTGTCCTATTATCCCCACTTTACAGATGGAAAACTGAGTCACAGGGAGACTAAGTGACCCACCCAGGATGTCTATAGCACAGCCAGGAACTGAACTCATGTCTCCTGAATCATAGTCCAGTGCCTTAACAGCAAGAATACCTTTTCTCCACAGCCTAGATCCTCCCTCCACTTATCCTGTGTGGCCCCTAGGACATGTGGGTATTTTGCTGAGGGGATAGGAGGCGGGGGTGAGGGGGAAGGAAGGTAGCTAAGTGCTATAGGGGCCCATTGTGGTTTCTCATCTCTGTGCGCACCTGAAACTTCCAGTTATGCTAATATGAGTTACTGCATACAGACCCCAATGTCTGCAAATTAAAACAAAGTCATATTATGTACCCACAGTCCTTTGCTAAAATGAATCTCTCAGGGTACGGTTATACTGCAAAGGGAGCCCTGCCGCAGCAAGACTGCCTTCAGAGCTGGGCAGCTGGAGAGCGGCGGCTTCTGGCCAGGATCCCAGCTCTGAAGGCAGAGCTGCCACCAGCAGCAGCGCAGAAGTAAGGATGGCCTGGTATGGTATTGCCACCCTTACTTCTGCACTGCTGACGGCAGAGCTGGGCCCTCAGTCAGCAGAACCCCCACTCTCCAGCCGCCCAGCTCTGAAGGCAGCGCAGAAGTGAGGGTGGCAATACCGTACCCCCCTAAAATAACCTTGTGACCTCCCTGCACTCCCTTTTAGGTCAGAACCCCCCAATTTGAGAAACACTGGTCTCCGCCCTGAAATCGGTATAGTATAGGGTAAAAGCACACAAAAGACCATATTTCACAGGGGAAGACCAGATGTCATGGTCTGTGACACGTTTTTCATGGCCGTGAATTTGGGAGAGCCCTAGTTATGAACTACAATATCAGCAGCAATCTCAGAGGAGACTACAGCTGTGTACATCCTTGTGGGGGGGGGGGGGAGAAATCTCTTCCTAATGTTCACCCAGAGCTCCCATCACGGCTAACTGGTTCAGAGGTAAGAAGGGCTTTGAAAAACATTGTTTTGTGCACAACCAAATTAAGTATTTTGAAGCTTATACGGGAACTCCCGACTTGCTGGAATTCCAGACTATAATTAAAACTAGTAATAATTATTATTTTCTCTCTGTGGGCCTCAGAGCACCATCCTGGTTCTAGTGAGTACTCGATAATGAGCCTCAGAATGATATAATACGGTGTGTTCAAACTACTACTGTGACTCAATAAAGATAAAACAAAAGAATGCACAGTAATTAGCTGAAGGAATTAACCAGAAATCAGAGCAAGTCACACTTTCTGAGGGTATCTGATGCACGTTGTTTCAGAATAAACTTGCTAAATACACTAATTTCAGATCTTTCAATCCAATTAAAAATTATTCCCCTCATGAGCAACGTAGAATGAACAAATTGTTGCTGCTAAATACTCACTGCAGATTTCTTATCCACAGTATGGATAACTATTGCTTATTCTGCCCGCCGTCACATGCAAAACTTTCATCAACCTCAGTGGGTGCTCAGGGCGCTCAGACAAATGCAGAATTTGCAATAAAGATCTGTGGTGAGGGCTGCAGAGGAGTGTTCTGCCTGGTATGCAGATTATAACATAGCCAGAGGCTTAAGCAAATATTGCTGTCTCAAACAAGCTGCGAACTTTAAAGTTTTAGGAGAAGCCTCAGAAGTTACTTGAATCACGTGACTTTACCTCTGACTTCCTTTTCTGACCTTCTCCCTCCCATACACACACATACGCATTTGTTAGGCATTTGTTCCAATGGATTTAGCCTAGTTTGGATCAAAGCTTCCCCTACTTCATTTAACAGATTTGCTCAGATGGAAGGTCTCAGGGGAGAAATGATGTTAGTAAGAGGGGTTTTTCAGCATCTGAGTATGTAGGTCATTGGACTTTAAAATAAATTAGAGAATAGTTTATCTATTAAACAAGCTTCACGGTACATATTTTATGAAGCTATCCTTAATTATAGGTTAATGTACGGCACGTAACCACCCTGTAGAAAGATTACACACTGGACCCTGATTTGGTGATTAATACAGTTATTAGCTAGTTGGTACAAGGATTTTAATGTACATAGAAAAATTGCTACAAAAACCTTTAGTTTTTAAGGTCAAGGATCCTTGTAAAATGTAACAAATCTGAACACTTCACTATTTGCCATGCCAGTGGGCTGGGTCTGCTCTGCCTTAGCACACAAGCCTTGGGAGGCGCAGTGGGGGGCAGGGTGACAAGAGGTGAGGACCCAGCCTCTGTCTTATTTTCTTTTTGTGGTGTTTATTGAGCCTTTGAGAATGTCCACGGATAAGTCTTGTGCACCACTAGTGAGTCAGGTCCTATCTGAACCCCTCTCCTACCTTTTCACCTGGTGGCTGAGTATTACTCGAGACATTGGTCTCTGGCCAATGGGAAAACAAAAAGACAGAGCTAAGGAATTTTTATTTAGAATTAAAAGCAAAGGAGAGAGAGGCACCAAAATGTGGCAAGATACTCCTGTTAAAATAACGTGCCCTAGAGTATGTCTACACAGACTGAGGAAGCCTGTGACCACGAGCCTCCGAGCCCAGGTCAACAGACTCAGGCTCGCAGGGTTCAAGCGACCATGCTAAAAAAAGCTGCACAGACAGTGCTTTTAAGCTGTGGCTTGGGCTGGAGCTCCGAAGCCCAGTCCACCCGGCCCCACCCCCCCAGGTGCCAGTGCTCAAGCTGCAACGTCTACACAGCTATTTTTAGGGGTGTAGCGTGAGCCCTGTGAACCTGAGTGTGTCGACCTGGACTGGGAGGTTCACTGCCGCGGGCTGTGTAGGCATACCCTAGTGATCTGCTGCACTAATTCCAACGCCTCGTGGCCTTCTTAATGTTACGGTCTTGCACTCTAACACACTCAGGCTGAAATTATAGTAATTTTTTTTAATGGATGTTAAAGACTTGTCTCTTTTGGGACGGTTGTTATGGATTGTGTAACACAGGACGTTAGCATCCGGGTGACTGTAAGTCAAGCATGAAATTTAATTTTTCTTTATGTAAAATGTGCCATTTGTATAATATCCATTTGTGAGTTCATCTGAGGAAGACAGACATTTAAAACAAAAAGTCTCAAAATGCTAATGCGACCTGAAAATAGACCTCAACGGGAGCTGAGCATGCACGTCTAAGTGTGACAGGGTAGGATGTGTCTGCATCAAATTATGAACTCCATTCTGCTCTCTGTGCTAATATCAAGTTGAAACTTGCCTGAGGGCAGCATATTGTACAATATTCCAGACAGAGCCCTGCCAAGGAAAGGTGGTTGATGCCTCCTTGGAAGAGTATTACTGAGAAGACATCAAGACTGTAATCTGGAGCCATCAACTCCGATTGTCTCTCATCTGCTGTCATGACCCCATGGAACAGTGTTTTGGGGGGATTTGGAGGAGAAGTGGGGGTTGAGGGTATTTGGGTGGTAACACCACATCTCCTAAAGAATGGTTCCAGACAAGAGGTCCAAGCCTGGGACCGTGCCCTGTAGAGCCACAGATCTAAAAGCAGTGACTAGACTTGGTTTGCTTGGAAGCACATGGGAACCAGCAATTGAGTCTGCACACAGAAAAATGGTGACCATACCGAATCGCAGTAGGCCAGGTTGTAACTCTGAGAACAAACTGACCCTGCCATCGGGCTAGTTTGTCATACAGATGCAAAGTGATATATAAGAGGAGAAATGTCATAACGTTATTATATCCAGTATCCTCTGAGGTGTTTAACATTCAATATCTTTTATAATTATGGATATTGTGACAAAGTTCCTCCTCGGCCTTGGTGGGTCCTGTGCTTATTGGTGGATTTGCTCGCCTCAGAGATTCACGGCAGCCCTTGCTTGTGGCTCAAACCTGCCATTCACTCAGCTAACCTCATCACTGGCCAGCATGGAGAAAAGGAAGGATAACAATCCCCACAGTCTCTGCTGATCCACCTAGTGGGTCAGGGGATAGGCCAGGGACCTTTCCCTCTGGTGGAACCCACAGTACAGGTCAACTCCTCTTATATCCAATAGGGGGAAGGGGGATATGGGCAACCCGGGACCACCCTCTGCTCCAGATTCCAGCCCAGAGCCCTGTGGATCACAGCTGTCTGCAGTGTTTCGTGTAACAGTTGTGTGCCAGCTACTTCCTTGTGGCCTCCTCCCAACACCTTCTTTATCCTCACCACAGGACCTTCCTCCCAATGCCTGATAGCATTTGTACTCCTCAGTCCTCCAACAGCATGCCCTCTCACTCCCTGCTCCTTGCATGCCCCTCACTGACTGAAGTGAGGTCCTTTTTAAACCAGGTGCCCTGATTAGCCTGCCTATCTTAATTGATTCTAGCAGCTTCTTAATTGGCTCCAGGTGTCCCAATTAGCCTGCCTGCCTTAATTGGTTCCAGCAAGTTCCTGTTTGTTCTGGAACTGCGCCTGTTACCTTACCTAGGGAAAAGGGACCTGCTTAACCTGGGGCTAATATATCTGCCTTCTATCACTCTCCTGTAGCCATCTGGCCAGACCCTGTCACAATATTTAAAAGGCAAGTATTTTCTTTTCATTCATTAAAATAATTTTGGAGATATTTTCCATAACCCAAGCAAAAGTGTGACTTTAGCTGCCACTTTTTTTGTTTTGTTTCGTACTGGAATGCAGAGATGCATGGTCAGATTTGAAGGGTGGCATCTGGTTTGAATGACAAACATGCATGGAGACAGTGTACCCACAAGATATTAGTTATTATGCTTTTTTTTTAAGGAAAAAAGAAAGCAAAAACGTACAAAGTAGAATCTAAAATAACTTGGAAGTCAGTGAGACTTGAGGTCCTAAGTTACTTAGATGCTTTTGAAAATTTTAACAGATGTGACTTCCCAAAGTCACACAACAGGTTGGCAATCAAACTAGGACTTGAACCCAAGTCTCCCAATTCCCAGTCCAGTGTCTTAAATCCACTGGACCTATCCCAGGTCACCACAAGAAAGTGAAGAAATGTTCTGCAGATGAAATGCTCCAGATTTCAAATGATCCCACAGGAAACTGTGGTAGGATCTCCACCACAGATGTTAATAGATGATATGGGCATATGCAAAGGCTGTGCAATTGTTCGGAAAGGGCCTGACTGGCCTATCTCATATGTCTGCCTTCTGTTGCTGTTCTGGATATCTGACATTGCAGCACTCCATAGATGACACATAGGCATAGCTCAGGATTTTTACAATGTCAAAATCTGGTCACCCTTTACATGATATAGCAAAATGGCCGATTTAATCTAAAAGCTCTACGAGAACCTTTACATTTTGGGAATCAGGTTTTGGTTTACCGCATACTTCCCATTCAGCTTCAACAATCTTGCTAAAACACAGCCTCACATTCAGTGAGAGTCGTAGAATCAGCCGAGGCAGTATTACTGCTGACCTCTTGTTCAAGTTCAAAATATGTCATTCTGTCAATACCATCTACCTTAATTATACGGAGCTTTATATACAACAGGTTATGATCCCAGAAGGATGAAAAGCTTTTCCAAATTAAAAGCAGCATTTTGAAAGGGAAATACTCAGACATTCCTATATAGTTTTCATTTGATATCCTCAAGGCTAACCCCAGAACTCAAAGTCATGTTGACTGAAAGTGCATGTTTTGCTGGGTGTAGCCATCTTATGAATTTATTGGCAGAAGGGAAGTAATAAAAATGTGCTCCATACTTTAATTAGTTCCCTCATAACATGGTATTTCCAAAATGGCTGTGCCAAAGAAAATCATTACTCCAGGAGAATCGACAAAGGCACTGTGCAGTGTGTGGCACAGACCTCCAGGAGACAGGGGTGATACAAATACACACACTTGTCCGTGTTTTGTCTTGTTTGCAAAGCTGAACTAGAGCTTCACATGGGCTATTTACATAAAGTTTGTGCTGTATTTTTAAACATGAAATCCTGTCATCACTACACTCCTTCAGTTTTTTTACAAAATAATACAGGTTGGAGATCCATGTTTTGTATGTGAATGGCAACTGGCATGGAATAAATGTATATGGGAGGCCCTTCATGGACATGTATGTATTCAGGTATTCCACGTGCTAGCATAAAGGTGAGAAGGTTTTCTGCACTCACGTGATACTATCTTGTCATTATTTGCACATTAATGAAAGAGACCATTAATGTGATGCTATCAAACATGGTCTACTGCAAATGGCAGACGGCTCTCCTCGTGGCTATTCATCTGCAGGATTGAAAGCCAGCTCTGAGAGTTTCATCAGACTCACCCACTCACCTCTGCTGCTCTGGGGCCCCCACAAACACCACAATATCGGCATCAGTGGCAGATGCTACAGCAAGGAAATGAGGTCTGACGCCAGCCCAAAGACTCCCCCGGCTCCCAAGAAGGCAAACAAGAAGGCTGATGGCAGAAGGGGATAGGGGGCATAATGTCCCTCTTCCTGCCAGTCAGGCAGAGACAGCTGTGGAAGGTTTCAACAATGAAGAAGAGTTCACGGAAGAGACAAGGGAGGCAGATTTGAGGAATGACAGATATGAAGCTAGGGAAGCTCTAGGAGGGACAAAAAGAAATAACTGGCAAGGCAGGAACTGAGAGAAAGATCAAAATACTGGGATACTATGCCAAACTCTGGCTGGCTGTTGGAGAAACAGCACTAAAGAACTGCTCCTCAGAGAAAGACTGTTCCCTTTCATTGTACATATGGCCCAATGCCATGGTCTCAAGCACTTTTTGTTCCCTGGAGCAATATTTTACTGATACCTCCTTTGCAACTAGTCGATATTTGTAATTTGTACATACACTGGTTACTATAAATACCATGCATATCATGAAATAGCCTGTGTGCACATGCGCACACACACACATGGACCACATGGGGCAGCTCATGGGGAGGCACAAAGCTTGCCCTTTTCAGCCCCGAGTCCTGAATCTCATCTGGATGGGAATCAATCCAGCCCCCAGTACCATCTGGAGCAGTCTGAAATCTGCAGTAAAATGAGCAGGCTGCAAAAGGCATGAAGGGAGCCAGACGTCAGTAGGGTGTGGGATCATCCTAACGATGTGTGCTTTCACCCAGCCATGCTCCTGACACCAGCTACAAGCAGAGATGAGAAATAGGAGCTGCTATGCTGGCCCGACACCAACAGGGGATCCCCTGCACTGGCATGGATTCTTCCTATGGCTGACTAACCTAGCTTCGCACCCACAATTAACAAGAGACACAGTCAAAAGTGGTCATATCCAATGGTGCCCACAGTCGTGCGCACATTATGCACGATGCATACCACGGGCAGGGGCAAGGAGGAGCAGCCTTGGCCACCCCACTGCCCATTCAGGTTAGGCCTGCAGCCCTCCATCATGACGAGTGGTGACAGGGCCAAAATTGAGTGAGTGGCATTGTGAGCTGGTGTACAGGGGTCCCAGCGTTGCTTAGGTTAGGCCCCATGACCCCTCTGTCACGATGGATGGGCCACAGGGCCAAAACTGAGTGAGTTGCACTGTGATCTGGTGTGTGGGGATTACAATGCTGTTCAAGTTAGGCCCCACGGCCCCTCCGTTGTGATGGAGGTGCCACAGGGTCAAAACTGAGTGAGTGCCATTGTAACCCAACGCATGAGGGCCGCAGCACCACTCAGGAGGGGCTGCGGGGCCAACCCTGATCATCACTGCGACCCCCATGCACCAGGTGGCAACAACACTCACTCAGTGGAGGGGCTCTTCCTCACCACTGCTGTGGGGCCGGCTCTGGCACTGGCTTCCCCTCCGCCCCCCGGAGACCTCCTCACTTCCAGCAGCACATATCCCCTCCTCAAGGACAGGTAGTGATGGGGACGGATCAGGCTGGAAAGCAGGGCCTGAACATGGCACGGACTAGGAAGGCCAGGCAATGGGGCAAGCAGCTGCAGCGGGCATGGCTCCACCGAGATTGACAGTGAGAACCAGGGGAAAAATTTCTGGGGGCACCCCTCCATATAGCAGCAGAAAATTAGGCCCACAGAATTATTTTATCATGAAGTGGTATCCTAGCAGTGAGGGTTGCACTCCCCGTCTGCAAGTGAAATTCATATTACTTTACGCAGAATATAAGCTGCACTTTGCAATAATTTTAATAGCACCCAAGACTGACCATCTAACTTGAAAATTCAACCTAACTTGAAAATTTTGAAAGATTTATAACTGTGATGACAATAAGATGAGATTAGAAAAAGAGAAGCTGATATTTCCTTGGTATGTTTCTTGTCATGACTTGCAATAACCATGCAACCTCGTAAAGTTATGACCTTTTCCCCTCTGCTCTTCTTATTTAATAGAATAAAAATTGATACCTGGGTGCGGTTGAATGCCACTCTTGCAAAGACAGCTTGGGACACACTGGCTCTCTTCAGCTCATCCCTGACTTGCTGGTAAATATCTGGAGAGACTTCCACTGATGAATTCGTTGGCTCTGGTTTGACAGCTCTAGGGATGGGTGGATGATTCAAGAACTGTTGGTTGATAGCTTGTGGGTGTTGGTGAGCCAATAGCCGGCTTACAGCAATCTGTTGGTTTATCAGGTGGGCCATTGCTATCTGCTGCCTTACCAGCTGTGGACTGAGCTGAGGAGACAGGAGACCAGGGCTCATGATTGGCTGCAATGTTGGCACTTGATTTCGGATTGGAGTACTGTGGTGAATTTGGCCATGAGAAGATTGTTCATTGGTTTTTCCCAAGGTTGCCAGCTGGTTGATATTTGGTAAGTGCATGGGACGCTGACCCAGAACACAATAGTCTGATAGGTTTTCTCTTTCCACTCTTTCCACTGTTAAAAGAAAAAATGAGTTCATTGTGATTTTGATTTGCATTTACAGCAGGACTGTTACTATAACTGTTATTACAAGTGACTGTATTTTTAGTACCTATAATAAAATGCTACAGCTAAAGTATCAGACAGAGAAATTATTAATTCACACCTCTACAAGCTTTACTTGCAGAAACATGAGGGTTCCAGGAAAGACACACAGGCAAATGCACTGCCAAAAAGAACCAACACATCTTTTTTCAGTGTTTCAGCCACTGCTTACAGTCGCCTCCCTATAAACCTGCCAGCAGCTCCCCTTTTTTAAAAAAAAAATAATTTGCAATTATTAAGAAATGAAGGACAGAGTGTCCCACCACAAGGACTCTAGCTGCAAATGAAAGTCTTGTACCCCACACAAATAAAATGACCAGGATTGTATGAATTCACCTTGACATACCAGGCCATAGTTTTCAATAAACTTAGCTATAGCCAGTCTGGATGCATTTATATATATGATGTGATTAAAAGGGTTCTAGGACCTAGTATCACATATCTAGAAATTATTGACTCATCACAGGAATGTTTTCCGCAAATAATGAGCCACGATTTATCTCATGGATGTCACAATAATATTAGAACTTGTGTAATCGATAATGTTTGCACAATACTTTGAAGATTTTTTGTTTATCTTATATAGAGATAGTGTGGAAAAGTTCTGGGCATACACATAGGATTTTAAACCCTAGAGATCTCAGTCCAGCATCTCACAGGAGTACTAAATACTAGAGCTGCATGAACAATGCCATTTATTTTTGTGGGAAATGTCTTCCATTTTTATTTAATCTTTCTATGAAAAACCAAAACCTGAAAACCTTTCAGCTTTTGGTCAAAAAAAATCAGTTTCTGAACAGCAAACAAACAAAAAATTCTTTTATCAAAAACTAAATAATTTTACTGAAATGTTTTCGGTTTCCAGTGTTTCAAAAAATTCCATTTCAACCAAAATGAGAATTGTGTGCCAAATTTTTCACTGTGGTTGCAAATCAACATGTTTCAATGAAAAAAATTTGACCCGCTCCACTCAAAACAAAAAATATTTTGAAAATAAAACCACAAGCTTTTTTACAGTAATTGCAGCATATTGCACAGACACTTCATCATTCAATTTTCTTCAACAATCTAGTCTATGGACGAGGTGTTGCCTACCCTTATCCAAGAGACTAGTCCCAATTAATGAACTAGGATTACAGCACAAGGACAATCCATGTAAGAGTTTGCAGGACCAGGTCCTACTGTATCATTCTCTGATTCCATATCTGTCTTAATGCAAATTTGCACTATGGAATGTGAGCAATGTTAATACAGATCTATACATATAATTTACAAAAGCTTTTTTAGATATTACTGAACCTGTGCAATAGTCACTTGTCCAGCATGAATTAATCTTCCACAAATCCATTTTAAAAATTAATAAATAACCCTAGCATTTGCTAGAGACCAAACACCCAAAGTATTTTTGTTGAAGAGAAAATAAAGGTCAAGCTCAGTCCTCACTTACACCACTGTCAATTCAGAGCAATTCTATTGGCACCAGTGGAATTCACCTCAGTTTCAAGCGGGCTGAATTTAGCTCTAAGCAGTTTTGTAGTTAGGGAAGTGCAAAAGAACAAGGCACTGAATCTGGTGAATTTCTAAGAATACCAAAACCTTAAAGGTAACCAACTATTTCTGAACATTTAGTAACAAATAAAATTCACTTTCCTGCGCTAAACCTTACTTGCCAAGTTTCCACTCAGACCTGGTTTAAGTGCCAAGCTATAAACCCCTTTAAAAGTAAAGTTTAAAATGAAAATGCTGCCAGGTTGTTAACCTTTGCAGTGCTAGCTGGTATTACAAGAATACAGACATATCATCTGACTCGTTTCCTTGGGTGTATTTTTCCCCTTATTATCAGTTTCCTTTTTTCATCATTTTATGCTGTACAGTAATGCACATGTCCTCCATAAACAAACCAGATTCTAGTCACTTTAGCTGCCTTAATAATAAAAAAGTCACCATTAACAATCACGTTGCATGGAAAAAATATGCATTACCCAACTCCCTCTACACTGTGGTCTCAGACTCACTTTCTAACAATACTACCCATATTGTCTGCCATGTTGCTCTCACAGAGTCATAGAGCCAGAAGGGACCAGCAGACCATCCAGTTTGACCTCCCATGTATCACAAGCCACCAACACCTGTCTACTAAACCCAACTAAAATTCGAGCAAAGTATTACAATGCACAGGAGGCTAGAGTACAATATGCCACAGGCAGAGAATAGGAGGTCCCAAGGAGCACCAGTCCTGAGGCCCCTGCAATGGCAGGAAAATGACTAAGTGAGATATACACAGGTAATCCTGGCAAGTGACCTGCACCCACATGCTGCAGAGGAAGGTGAAAAAGGTCATTGCCAATCTGACTGAGAGGGAAATTCCTTGCAGTCCCCACATAGGGTGATCCATTAGACACTGAATATGTGAGCAACAACCAGCCAGTCAAGCACTCGAGAAAGAGAATGCTCTGTCCCACCTCAGAGACCTTCCTCCCTGCCCAATGTCACATCTCAAGCTGTGGCCAGTAGGGGCACTGCAGGGCCAACCCAGGCAGTGAAGTCAATGTGAGAATGCAGAAATGGTGGCATGGTATAATCCTCAGACAAAGAGCAGCCCCATGGCAATTAACGTGAAAAAGAAGGCAATATACAGAGGGCACAACATATGAATAATGAAGCTGAATGCCCTTGCACAGCCATATCAATACACAGCCTCACGTTTTATATAGGTAAGTGATATCCTCCATTTGCACTGTCTGATTTCCACACATTCCACACACAGTCTTATCCTAGCATGTATTTGTCCTTCTCAGATTGTCTTGTAACTGTGCCCTTTGTCCCCATATCATACTGGCTAACTATTTAAATAAGCAAGTATGCAATATCAGCTATGAAGCTCATTACCCTAAAGAATCCTTGTAAATAAAAATGCAATACTTTCTGACCTACACTCTTCCAAATTTATTACACCAGTTAGCCAGATTTAAGGTGTCTGTGCCCAGGAGGTGCTAAGGTGCATTGCCAGAGCTTAGAAAGCAGCTCACACAGCACTCCAGGAAAGTCTTCATTAGAGGTGATCAGAAAACAGTGATTCAGTTTCGCGAAAACTATGTTTGACTTTTGTTTTTGTTCAGCAACAGGATGAAACCAAGCCTTTAAAATATATATATAAATTATTATTATTATTATTATTGCCACTGCAGTGGAGTCCTTGCTCCAAATCAAATCTGAACCTGGGTCATCCCAGGTGAGTGCCCTAAGAAGCGCGTTACTAGCTATTCTGGGGCGCGGAGGCTGCTCTCTCTCTCTCTCTCTCAGTCCTGGAACCTAAGGAAAGTTTCATCAAAACAGATAAAGTCTCTGCAAAAAGTTTCAGTTTCAACAAATCAGTATTTTCTGGTGAAAAAACAGTTGGTCAAAAAACTCCTGACCAACTGTCGTCTCTGTCCCTCATTTCTTATTAACTAGAAAGTCACCAAACACCAAAAACAATCACAGACCAACATGATCCCCTAACTGAGTGCAGCAAACTGTCCATTTTCTATGCTCCTTTCTCCTGTTGTAATGATTACCATGTGTGTCAAAGTATTACAGCTTTACTAGGAAGATGCCTGGATTCGGAGGAAGAGCAAACCAAAGCACATCTCTCCGTATTGTCTACCTGAATCCATCTTGGACAGTCTGGGAGCTGATGCAGATAATAGCATGAAAAAGGACTTTCCATTCAAATGAAAAAAGATGAATAGATTTAAATCAGATGCTTTTAGGCGGAAGAGCGAGGGCGTTCCCTCTTTTTTTCCCCATTTTTTTTTTTACTTGGTTGTCAACAGAAACATTCTCATAAACAGCCTGTGGTGCATTTAGGACTTATGAATGACACTGGAATTGACTGCCAGCTCTAGGTACCAAATTCCTCAATTCATTCGCAGAATGGTATAGTGCAGAGAGCAACAGGGCAAGCTTAACATGCTTCCCCACCAACACACTACTCCCTGACACTGGTAAGCCTCCTTTGTGGAGAAAATGGTAGACCATCTTCCAAGGCCCATTCAATCCTTGGCCTTTCCATTCCATGGGGGGCTACAAACTCTTTGTCTGAGATCTCCGACAAACAGCCACTGTAATGGAGGGGGAGGAGGTTGTGAAAAAGAATAGACAGAACTGCTTTATTTCCATTGTGATTTTAACTCGCCATCACAGGATAGCAGGTGCCATGTTGCTGTTTTTCAGTGGAACCATTTGAGAGTTTTGGTGGTTTTCTTCTTCGTTCTATTTCTTAATTTAAAACCTGATTCAATTTGATGACCAGAAAAGTTAAAGATTCTGGTCCTCGTGACAGCCAACTATATAGACTGCACTAGGCCAGTTTCCACACACTGGTCTGTTAGTGCACCACATTAAGCCCTGCAATACTTCTGAACCATAAAGATCAGTCATGCCTTATTAGTCACAGTCATGTAGGTTTAGGTATCACCAAACACTGAAGCAGGATCTGAACCCATGACTCTACTATTGCGAGGCCAACACATTAAGCCACAGAACCACCCTCTGCCTAGAGGAGCCAGTGCTACCATGGCACATCCAGAGGCTACCCAGCTGCTTTCTCTTCATAATTACAAGCCAACTCTTTCAAAATAACAAAACCATTCCAGAACAAAGGAGGTGCCTTTAAAGTGGTAACGTCATATCTTTTCATCTATAATTACTGTAATTACTTATTTCTTTTCATCACAACCCACTTAGCCACTTCAGTACAGGGGACTAGCTTGAGGAGCCTCATTTTCATTCAACATCTAATCTTCAGTGTCTACTAAAGCCCTTCATTTACCGTCTGCTCTCTGGCCAGGCCACTTGCTCTTGCAGGATTGGGATAGATAGGCTCAGAGAAAATGCAGATGACCAGAATGAGCCAGCCTTGATAATAAGTTTTAACTTTTACAATTTCTCTCTGCCTACACGCTCATAACATGCAAATGACCCAACAGCAGCTATATAGCAAATATGTAATAATGGGGGTTGGGGCACAGGGAGAGGCATTCAGGTGATTCTCTGTCCTAGCCTAATGGAAACACCAAACAGAGAACACGTCTGTCTGTTCTTGACTGTGCAGTGTTTAGTTCTCTCTCTCACACTCACCCCCACTTCATTATTTGTGCATTTGAATTAACACCAGGCTTCTGTGCAACCAGCACCCAAGGTGAACTGGGCACAAGGTGAACTAATGTTATGGACCAACCCACCACAGCCAAGCCCTCGTACAATGTTAGTTTCTGAGCTCCCACATGCATCAGCACATTTACAAAAGATGCAGAGACTCTCTCTCTCACACACACACACACACACATTAAGGGCTTGATCCCACTGGAATAATGGAAAGTCTCCCATAGATTTCACAGTGTATTGGCTCTAACTTTGTTTCTTTTAATTCTGTTTAAACATACTAGGCCAAATGTTCACCCTATAAACGTACAACCCATGGAATCCAACTGGTTATCCCAGAGTGTCTTATTTTTTCAGATCTCTTTTGTGCCACTCTACAGGTTAAATAGGACACTGCCATTCGAATCCAGTATTTATAACTATGTGCAGTCTGGTTCACAGGCAGGATATGCTAACTGTAAGTCCATATGATACAGAGAGGAGCTCTACATGCCAGTCAGACTGAATAAAAATGAAGATGAAGAAGAAGAATAAACATTGTCAGAATAAATTTACAGAAACAGCTAATCTAGACGGACCAGTATTCTTGTCCTGTATAGAAATGCCTGTGATAGTGTAAAATTATTCTGAGAAATGTTTGTCCTGGTAGTTACGCATCTTCCCTACAATTAGGCAGTGATCTACCATGGATGATCCACCTCCCAAACCATACCTGACCAATTGTGCAATGTGTGCTGTGGGTGATCACTTTCTGAGTCCAATTGCTAGCAATCATCAGGGAAAATGGATCACCCATGTCATTTACCAAGAGACTCGTCTAAAAACATCAGGTAACTGGAGTGCTGAATAAATATAAGTCAGTGACAGAAATACATTTTGTGTAATCTGCAATTCAGATGATCAGGATACAGCAGTGCTGCACTCTCTGTCCCAGCAACAGATATGGGGATTTTCAAACTTGGTCTAGAGTTCCTTTTGCATTCTCATGTTCACCTGACGCTAACTTTCTCAAAAATTCTCCTTTGGGGCTTCAATTTCCTTAGCTGGCCTGAGACTGGAAGTTCGTTTTTGTTTTTCTGTTACGTGTGAAGAAAATCCATTCAACAAATTTTTGAATTATTTGTGACCAAAAAAGTTTTACGCCCTTTTTTTTAAAAAAAAATTTAAAGGGGTAGGGGATTGCACATAGTTATAAATACTGGATTCTAACGGCAGTGTGTCCTATTTAACCTGTAGAATGGTGCAAAAGAGATCTCAAAAAAAAAAAAAAAATAAGACACTCTGGGATAACCAGAGGCGGGGGGGAGAGAGAGAGAATTTCTTTTTTTACTTTGCTCCCCAATAATTCAAAAATGGCTGAGCAAAACTGCAGTCTTGGCATGTGACTGCTCCACAATGAGGAAGTATCTCTTAGCTAATTTTGAAAGTGAAAGTTTTTAAAAGAAAAAAGGTAAATAATTGACAACTCACTTCTGAGCATGCTTAGTGAGCATCTGTTAAATTTTTTAGCAGACACCTAGCAGTGACAACACACTTGGAGCTGTAAGGACTTCCCATTCTCTCTAGCGCAGTCAAAAAATAGGAATAACATTTTCCAAAGTTGAAATTCCCACACACGTCTTTTTCATCAAAATTCAAATTTCAAAATAGTTCAGCCAGTTCTAATTCTCTCCATCCTGCTTAACAGCCACAAAGGCCACTGCTTATGGGCTTCTGGAATATAAGGCATTCGGCAGGTTGCGTCTCATAGAACCACACACACACACAACACAGTCCTTAAAAATGAACGTCATAACATCACGGAGAGGAGAAAAAGAAATGTGGGTTTGAAAAGGTGTAGACAATTTTCAGATATCTATAATGTTTGCTGTATCCTGCCTGTTCCATCAATTCTATACTCTGATTTTAAAAAAATTAAGTCTCCATCTTTTTCCATTGTAAAGATACAGCAGTCTCAATGTAAACCAATGCCCTACTGTCCCATCGAAGCAGTACAGCAGAACATCGTCTACAGCTTAACAGCATTAAAGATGTGAGCTCATCCCTCAGTGAACTGTGACCTTTCAAAGCCTCCGTGGGCCACCAAAATGCTAACAATATCAAGACCAATAGTTTCTTTATTTTCTTTTAAAAAAATGAAAAAACCCTATTGAATTCAAAAGAAAAGGTTCAGATTTTCATAGCAGGAGGAAGAGCTGTCAGCTAAACTGAAAGGCTTCGTTTTGGCTTAGCTCCAGATCAACAACTAAAGTACAAGCAAAAACCCCAAGAAACTGCAAATTCTTAAATAAGTTATTTAAGTATCTAAACTGATAATGAGTGTAACTAGCCATCCGAAATGTCGAAGTCCAAAGAAAACATTACTACATAGGCCAATTTAAAGCAAAAATCTTGGATGGAAAAGAACTGCCACCTTTCTAAGAAGTTCCTAAAAACACCTGCTTCAGATGAACAATTCAAAATAATTCTTAAAGAAAGTAATAGGAATTCTCAGTGTGCTCCCTCGGCAGTTGCTACCTTGAATGGGAAACTGAGTTCTGTCAGCCTGAGAGTGGAAAAGCTGGAAACTCATGCAAATGCTGCTGCTTCTAAACTCTCTAATCCTGCAACTGCAACTAAGACCCACGGTCAAAAAACAGATTCTCTGTCCGTCTGTCTGAGGCTGTAAACAAGTTTTCAAAAAATAACAGCGCCTACAACTATATCTGAAAAACAAAGAAGATCCAAAAAGATAAAGACGACATAGATTATCCTCAGTTTAAGGAAGATGTGTAATCCTCTTTCCTGCAACAGCTAGCTCCTGACCTACTGAAATCAGAAATAATTAATTTATATTGAAGCGATTCATCACTTCACAAAAAGACCATCAGCCAACATCTCTGAACTTACACCAAGATGATTTCTGATCTTAGGGATAAAGATGACTCTTATTATCTGGACAAACAAAAGACGTTTTTAGCTTGTTTTAAGGTCACATCATATTTGTTGTTCTCCTTTCTCCCCTCTGCTTGAGAATTTGGGCTCAGGCTAAGAGAAAATATTCACAGTACTAAAAAACTTTCAGTAGTGAAGGAGTGATTGTCTTTCCTATAAAACTAACCTTGGGAAGGGAATATATCTTTTAAAAACAGATAGCTGAAAGACCATTAGCAAAATATTACCAAAATGACACTGGACAATGAATTATTTCTATGAATTTTATTCCTTGGAAATGCTTTTGATTGCTTTGAAATATTTCTGTCTGTTTACACACACACACACACACACACAGAGTTTTTTATGTATGTATTCTTTAATTTTTACAGGGAATCTAAGTAAGTCAGTGTTAAATGTTGTAGAATCATGCACAAAACAAAGCAAATAATGCAAATGGAATTACTTCTGCTTTAACTCATTGCAGATAATTGCTTTTGCCTTTCAATGCGTTTGAACAAATGTTATGTTTTATTTACATATGGACTGGAAGAGAACATTTATGCTGGATTTTGATACAAACACAGAGAAGACTGACAGAAGAGCTCATTACTTTTGGACCAAAGACTGGGCTTCATTCATATTATATTCTGCTAAGAAATATTAAACTAATTATTCAGATCCTAAATTTCAAAGGGTCTGAGCATCCATAGCTTCCGTAAACTTCCATAGGAGATGTTTGTGTTCAGTACCTCCGAAGACTAGGTCATCACTGTCTGATTTACATGCAATCCTCATTAAAACTGTGGGCCTGATTCTCATGTACATGAGGCCCTTTTCTTCTGCTCTGGGAATGCAAAGGGCCTTATGGGGTAATTTTACATTCACTGCAAGGCCTCTTTCCACTATTAGGGTGGTGCAAATGGCCTCAGTGTAAATGAGGAAGTAGTCCTGTAACCTTAAAAATGTGAAAATTTAAAATCAAAAGTTAAATAAAAGATACATGTAGTAACATTAACTCACTCCATCTTGCACATCCTGTGTATAATTTTGATCGGTAATTAAACTACCAAATACTAGATCTAAATGATTACATATGTGCTGTATGACAAAGAGAAAGTTACTGAGAACCTTAACTTTCTCATTTCCCAACTTTTAAAGTTAGAACTGTATTAATATAAGCCCTCTTTCCACAAATACATACACCAGGGGTTCTCAACATGTTTCTTTCTGAGGCACCCGCAACATGCTATAAAAGCGCCACGGCCCACCTGTGCCACAACAAATGGTTTTCTGCATATAAAAGCAAGGACCGGCATCATGGGGTAGCAAGCAGTGTAACTTCCTGGGGCCCCATGCCACAGGGGCCCCCCAGGTAGCAAAGTTACTCAGGCTTCAGCTACAATCCCAGGTGGAAGGACTCAGGGCCCCAGGCTTCAGCCCCATGCAGTGGGACTTTAGCTTTCTGCCCTGGGCTCCAGTGAGTCTAACACTGGCCCTGCTTGCCCTGAAATCTGCTCGTGGCCCCAGACCACTGGTTCAGAACCACTGGCATACACAGTATATATCGTATACACCAAACTGGTTAGGAAGATTTTTCCTGATCTTTTCCCATCCTACTGTCCCATTCACCCATGCCCAAACACACATACAGAGTGCTAGACCAACAGCTGGGAAAACATGGAAAAATCTCCATTCTCACACTAGTAAATTCCAGTTATCAGTATGTATACTAACTCCTATGCTACTGAATAAACGATGAATTTCTTCAAAACTTAAAGGGGCTGGTAGACAGGGGTAGGAAAGTCAAGCCAGAACCTTATTCTATGATGGCCTTGACACAAGAGATAATTAACATTCTGAGCTGAACTAACTGAAAACTTTTAACAATTATAAGCATAAATAATTTAGCTGTATTTTCAGTAAACTCAACAGAATGCACACTAAGAATGTTTACTTCAAATTTCATACAATTCCATTTGTATATAGGTTTGACATCTGTTACTAATGATATCAAATTATTGATTGTTCACTTTCTTATATTTATTTAAACATTAACTATATACTCTGCAACCTGATGATTTTCTTCTTTATTTTCCCAGAGGACTTTTTTATTTTTGCATTGCTTTAGTCATATTTACTTTGATCTTCTAGAATGTATAATTATTTTACTGTTTATTTATTTCCATGAGAAAGGGGAAAAAAAGTTTGACCTAGGAGATCTATCTATATGTGGCAATTTGTAACAGAATCACATAGCTTATGTTTAGGAAATCATGGTTTTGATTAAGAAGCAACCATTTAGTTCCCACTGTTTTATTAAAACGGACATTAGCAGATAATAGGAAACACATTTAAATACCATAGACTGCATTTAGTTTGCAACGTCAAAAGTAATTTAGAAGCCCCTTTCTATTTTGCATTTACCACAGTGCATGTGATTTTTTTTTCGCTCGTTTGGGTTTTTGTTTGTTTGTTTGTTTTGGTTTTTTACATTCTACTAACCAAATCTGGCCTTGGATATGTATGTGCTGGTCCCAATGCCTCACAGTGATTTCCAAGGGCAAAATTTGACTCTAAAATCTAACTGTTGCTTATATCCAGTTTTTTAAAAAACAGAACTTTTTACTTCTTATTAAAAGAGATGTGTGGCTATGTATATTTACAAACTCACTAATTTCACATATGAAATGAGTTCTACTGTACAAACCACCAACTGTGAAGTAGAAATGAAATTATAACAAAGAAATGGAGATGTGAAATTAAAAGCACCAAACTAAGTGCAGAAATCTTCCCTTTCAGAGGGTGCTAGAGATTATTGCAATGAAGTTACATAGCTGTTTATTTTCCATACCCAACTGTACCTGTCATGGATCTTTTGTTTTCCCTCCCACTCGTTTGGTTGATGAATCAACACCACTTGAACTGTTTTACAGCAGCTTGTGTTTACTTCACACATACCTTAACCTTCTCTTTTCTCCTCCTACTAACACACACATACTCTTTCAAACAGCAACGACTAGCTGAATCTCTTTAAATAGTGCACATACACAGTTATCTGGCAAACTCTTTAGGTTTGGGTCCTTGACCTCTTGATTGAAATCAAGGTCTCCCTCTGCTTTTACTGCACTTAATGATTTAACTGTGCACTTACTAACTAAAAAAAAAAGAAAGAGCTTGAAGAACTGAATGCTCTAAGAAAGGAAGAAAGTGGAAGATGTGGTGTGCTAGAAACACTTGGGAGTCTGAAGTGGCAACACTGAGAACCACTACAGTTAAGGGTTTCCAGTGTCTTTGGAGCTGGCATTACACCCTAGCCTGATGAAATAGCAAACCCATAGCTTTTCTCCTGCAACAGAGAGTTAAAGCAATCTACTAAATGACCTTGAAGCTCTTTGATTCCTTTGATTTGTTTCAGCCAAGAGCACTTTAAAAAAAATCTTTTTACTAAGAGTCATTTAGAGAAAAGAAAACACTTCTGAGTCACACGATGGTAATTTAGAGTGAGAAGGAACTATTCAATTCATCCTGCACAATGGTAAATATTAACGACATGGTAAATGTCTAAATCAAAATTTGCAGATGACCCCTGTGTAATTGTACAAAATGAAAAGATGTGTATTTTAATTCTCTTACGTACTTCATTTACAGTTTTACTTCAACTATTTTAAAATCTTCCACAGACATTTTTAACCTAAAACATAATCGCTCTTGCTAGGGCAAATATCACTGTTGCACACAACAGAGCTCTGATTTTTATACGTATATCTTCCATACTCCATGCACACATGTAACCACACTACAGTTAATGGGAAATAGGCACATAAATCAAAGGGAAAACAGATCCCTCAGTGTTTGCCCTGATCTTATGCAAGATAAAAATATTCTCAATTCTAAAAGAAGCTTCCTTATTACATTACGATGATGGGTTTATATTTTGCCTTAAATGAATTAAATAGCAGCCTTCCACATCTTATATGCTCTACTTTTTAAGAGCAAAAAACTGCAGACACTTTTTTAAAAGATTTGAGTTTCACGAATAAGTATACATTTGGTATATTCACTTCTCAAGAAGTTATGGGCACCATAAGGGAATCCCGACCCAAGCTTTGTGAATCTGACACAAGCCCTTTCTGGCTGGTGAAAAAAAGGCTTGAGCTTCTGGTGCAAGTCATGCCTGAAATAGCCAATGCATTCCAATTCAGGGAAGGAATCTTCCCTTCCAGAGACCGACACTGAGGAAACCCTCCCTCTTTGATACATTGGTTCACGCCAACTACTGCTTGGTGTCAAACGTTCTGTTTCTGAGCAAACTCACAGAGAATCTAGCCACAGGTCAATTACAAACATCTAATTTAAACTAATATCCAGTCCCCAAAATCTGGATTCAGGCCAGGCCATGGTCAGAAACAGTTTTAGTGCCACCAACGATCTCCTGCAATAAATGGATGGTGAGCAGACATCCGTTCTCATCTTCTTTGACCCGTCTGCAACATTTGACATTGTTGACTACAAGATACTGCTGTCTAGCCTGAAAGAGATGGCAGAGGTCCACTGGAATGTGCTAAAATGGTTTGAGTCCTTCCTGCAGAGACACATCCAAACCATGCTGGTGGGAAACTATGCCTCCACCACTAGACCCCTCATTTGTCGAGTCCCACAAGGGTCAATTCTTTCTCCATGCCTTTTCAACATCTATATGCAGCCAGTAGGTGAAATGAACACACGACACAGACTTAAGTGAGAGACATGTAATGACATACAGCTTTACCTTTCCTATAAGAAATATGAACAGAAGCATGACCAATGCATTGGCTGTCAAACTAATGATCCATCAAGCCACATATCCTGTCTTCCGACAGTGACCAGTACCAGATGCTTCAGAGGGAATTAAAAGAACATGATCCATCTCCTGTCATCCACACCCAGCTTCTTGCAGATGGAGGTTCATGGACACCTAAAGCATGGAGTAGAGTCACTGACCATCTTGGCTGATAGACATTGATGGACCTATCCTCCATGAACTTATCTAATTCTTTTGTGAACCCAGTTATACTTTTGGCCTTCTCAACATCCCTGGCAACATGTTCTACAGATTGACTGTGCATTGTGTGAAGAAATTCTTACATATGTTTGTTTTAAACCTGCTGCCTATTAATTTCATTGGACGATCCCTAGTTCCTGTGTTTTGTGAAGGAGTAAATAACACTTCCTTATTCACTTTCTCCACACCATTCATGATTTTACACACCTCTAACATATCCCCCTTAGTCATATATTTTCTAAGCTGAACAGTGTTTTTAACCTCTCCTCGTACAGAAGTTGTTCCATACCCCTAATCATTTGTGTTGTCCTCTGAACCTTTTCCAATTCTAATGTATCTTTTTTGAGGTGGGGTGACCAGAACTGCATGCAGTATTCAGCGTGTGGGCGTACAATGAATTTATATAGTGGCATTGTGATATTTTCTGTCTTACTACTTATCTCTTCCCAAACGGTTCCTAACATCATTAGCTTTTTTGACTGCTGCTGCACATTGAGTGGATGTTTCTGGAGAACTATCCATGATAACTCTAAGGTCTCTTTCCTGAGTGGTAACAGCTAATTTAGACTCCATCACTTTGTATGTATAGTTAGGATGATTTTTTCCCCAATGTGCAGTACTTTGAATTCATCAACACTGAATTTCATCTGCCATTTTGTCACCCACTCAGTTTAGTGAGATTCCTTTGTAACTCTTTGCAGTCAGTTTTGGACTTAAATATCTTGAGTAATTTTGTATTGTCCGCAAACTTTCTCACCTCACTATTTGCCCCCTTTTCCAGATCATTTATGAATATGATGAACAGCACAATTTCCAGTACAGATCCTTGGAGGATCCCATTATTTACCTCTCTCCATTATGAAAACTAACCATTTATTCCTACCCTTTGCTTCCTATCTTTTAACCAGTTACTGATCCATGAGAGGACCTTTCCTCTTATCCCATGACTGCTTACTTTGCTTAAGAGCCTTTGGTGAGGGACCCTGTTGAAGACTTCTGAAAGTCCAGGTACATTATTTCGACTGGATCACCCTTGTCCACATGCTTGTAGACACCCTCAAAAGAATTATAATAGAATGGTGAGCATGATTTCCCTTTACAAAAGCCATGTTGATTCTTCCCCAACATATTATGCTTTATCTGTGTTTGATCATTCTGTTCTTTACTATAGTTTCAACCAATTAGCCTTGTAGTGAAGTTAGTCTTACAAGACTGTACTTGCCAGGATTACCTCTGGAGTCTTATTTAAAAATTTGGTGTTACATATCACCAAGATGGCCCAGCGCTTGAATGAAATCAGCTGGTGGATGAAGAGCAGTTGGTTGGAGCTGAACCCAAGCAAAACAAAGGGATATGCTAGTGGGCAGAGGAAAGCATTTTGAAGAGTCTGCAGTAACTATGCAATTCCTTTAGCTGAAGACACACACCTACAAGTGGTAAATCAGTCTGTAGTTTAGGAGTACTCTTGGATTCTTTGCCGACATTTAACTCTCACATACCAGTGTTCATTTCCAGTTACTAGAAGACTCCAACCCATCCTGGCAGATGATAAGCTAGCCTTGGTTATACATATCTACATCACCCACCATCTGGACTAAAATAATGTGATATACCTGGGCAGGAAGCCATCAGTCCTTAGGAAACTCTAACTAAAACAAAAACACTGCAATGTATCTTCTTAGCAACCACAAGCTATCATGAGCACATCAAACCTGTCCTCTGCTCTCTCTCCACTGGCTTTCCAAAGAATATCAAGTCAAATTTAAGGTCTAAGACCTTATCTTCATGGTCCTCAATGGCCTGAACCCAGCATATCTAAAAAAGAGACTTAAGTTCTTAGATGAAGACTCTGGCCAACAAGTCCACTCTTCAGGCAAAATAGAACTTTCTATCATAAGGGCAAATCTAGTCTGTGCAGAAGACAGTACTCGGGGTTGGTCCGAGATTGCGGAACAAAGAACCATCACAAACCTCCCACCTCCCCTTCAAATACAAGGCGCACTTCTTCAGCCATACTTTGTCTCACACAAATACATAGCAGCATGTGTATTTAAAAGAAAACTCCACCAAAACAAAACATTGCATTGTACACACAATTCTCCCCCTGAGGAAAGGGCAAGAGAAAGAACAAATTACCAATGACAGATGTTAGTAACGTCACGTAATGCGCTGCTGGAAGACACTCAGTCATTATGGCAACAAGGGCGTTATAAGAACCTACATAAAATAATGTTCCTGTATGAGACATTAGTATTTCACCAACTAACATAATTCCATTTCATATCATAAAAATAATGGGCCACTTTCAGTTTGGTACAAGTAGGAATAGTTGGGATGAATTTAGCCCAGTGCCTCCAAGCAACTTGGTCTCAAATGCACTGCTACTATCTAAATTCCAGGAATGCCAATACACTTAACCATATTTAAACAGAAAGCGAGGACACATTTAACTTAGGAAGACAGATTTTTAGTTTTCATAAATAAAATATGATGAAGGTGATTTACATAGCAATTTAACTTTACAATCCAGATCTTCTAGAGCAGATTTTTTTTCCAAGATGTTTTAGTTTTCTTACACACACAGTTGATCCTTTCAATGCAATTACAGTCTAAAATGTAACGTAACTCGCATGTTTTCTTTAAAAATCTTTCCTTTCACACCATCCTTGTTCATAATGCACTGGATTTAATTTCCAGTGTGCTACAACTGTGCCCTCTTTGCGGACAAATTCACTAACATTATTAAGGCTTATCATCACCCTTACTTAAAACAAAATTTCAAACAGTCAAACACAGTTCATTGGCTTGGAAATTAACAATAACTGAAGTTAATTTACCTTTAATCTTCTTGTACTTCTTATACCATCTCCCAAACTCCTGGCACTTGGTTGCTGATACATTGGCATAGTATGTGCTATTTACAATGGATGAAATCATACTCTGGAAGTAGAGGAAGACAGAAAGTGTGTTAAAAAATAATGAAAACTCTTTTCCAGAGCTAGTCAATGACATGCAAGCTCACATTGATCACCCATTTGTGCCTTCAAAACCTAATGCAGTCACTGAAGGACTCAAAATTGGCTGTATTTCCCACTCTACATCCCCAGACATGATTACTCTGGTTCACGAATAATGCAAAAAAGATGCTGTTTGAACCAAGACTCCTATCTCCAGCTCCTACTGACTTGTCATTTTAATTTATACTTGTGATGTCACAGAATCTTCACACTAAAAGCATAACTAGAGGCAGTGACACGTTGGGGGACACACACATTAGACACAAGGGATAAGAACAATTGTGATTTAGGAACCAGATTCTAAAGGTAAGGTTAGCATGCATAATCCAAATAATGCTTTTCAGCTGCTTCTGTTCTGCTTTCAGCTGCAACAAGACCACACAGCCAAGAACCGGAGAACATCCGTGCTACTCGCTGCAGAACAACAGTTAGGCAAATAAGTTAAATTAATATAATTTATAGAAACGTGTGATTAGCTGTTGTGTGAAAAATCACTCAACAGAAAAATTAATAGTGCTATTCAGAGCAGATTAAACTAAATACACTACAGTTTCAAAGTAACCAAGGGCCACAACAAAATGTGGTACAGCTAAAAGATTTAAACTACTTCACCACCATCCCCACCCTTTGCAGGTATCCTCTGGCAACTACTGCTACAATGCAACTGGAAGATAGTAGGTAGAGTGCTCTGCAGCACTTGACACACACAAAAATATTTTACATTTGGGGCACTTTTGGCTGTATGGTGGAACATAGTTTTGTTACGGGTACTTGTCTCAGTTTTATAGAGTAAATAATTGTTAATAACTTTTAAACTCTTCCAGAGCTGAATCATTCCATTATGTGTATATCTACATAGATCTATACACACACATTCACTCTAAAGCCCAAGAAGTTTAACAAGATGTGTGAGCCAAAGCACCCTTTCTTGAAATCACATTTTTTATACCTACAGTCATGCCAGGTTTCAGAGAAATGTTGGCACCTGTTATGACACTTCTGCATAGTAGAAGAGATTAGAGAGATAGCATGACCTCAAAGCAATTGCAAGCTATTTACCACAGCTTCCAGCTCTGGCACACAGGCCCCTCTAGGCTCATGTGTAAAATGGGGTCTTATCCATGGCTGTTAAACTACTAGCTAGGCTCACTTCTGGCTTACTCCACTTTTACAGTGTTCTAAAAAAAATCCCATCCTGTTCAAGATCAATTCTGTATTTATTCAGCCCAGTCTGCTACTCTGTTGCAACCTCAAAAGATTCCAGTTTTCCTGACCCCTTGAGTTTTGGGGGTATTAGGAGGTTGAGAAGAAATTACTTTAGAGAGACTTAAGGAAGATTGGATGGTACAGATTAGTTTCCGTCTTCGAGGCAGGAATTAACTTTAAACACAGAGGTTCCTCTTCCCTTTCACTTTCACATTTCCACTAAGCTGCAGTATGGGGGATTCAAAGTAGCTATGAAATAAGAGCTGGGAATTTTTTTTTAAATGTATGTTCTAATCGCCAAAACTCAGCTTCAATTTTCTAATTAAAATTCATATTTTGAGACCTACACCCAGTACCATAACAGTCAGCAGCACCTCCTTCCCTATGAACCCTTGCTTGTTCCTGAGGAAACAGAAGACTTTTGAGGGCATAACAGAGTGGAAACTTCAGCTGGAAGAAGCAGCTCTAAAGAGTTTATTTTTCCAGCAGGTTTTTCTTTAAGCTCTCACAGCTCTACAATAAATGGGCATTACTAAGATTATAGCTGTGGTGGTTCTGAGGAAGAAAAATGGGACAGAAATTCCTCTTCCTACCCCCGGTGGGTGAACAGCTTCATTACATCCATGTGGAAAGAAAGCTGGCATCTGCCTGATAATGTATACTAGAACTAGCAGAGGATTCATATAAACAAGATATAATGTCATAAGTTAAAATAAAAGGAGAAAACTATGGAATGGAAACAAAAACCACCAACCCACAACAAGGAAATGAAGTTTATACAAGTATGCAAAATACATGAACAATACTGGAATGATTAGCACAGTACCCTGCTTAACTGGGATTTATTTGTCTGAACAGCAGCCTTATGCTAAGGGCGGCTAAGCTGCAAATACATAATACACCTAGCAGGAGAAACAGAACAATTGTAAATCAAAGCCAATGATTACACTGCCCATTAGTAGCAATCAGAATCTCCATCTGGGCTGCAAGAAGAGCTCATACACCAAGAACAAGAGCTGGAGCATAGTACTGGTGAGAAAAAAAAGCCCCTTTCCACTTCTATACAGAGGGAAACTCAATGCACTGTGAACACATTATTAAACAGCAGCATTTACTCCGCAGTTGGACTCCTAGGAGACAGCTCTGTAATTTGCCGCTGTCAATAATATATTAACCACAAGGGGGTTGTAATGACATTTCACATTTGGTGCGGTATTTTTTTAAAACTGATTTGGGAGAAGGAATTGTATTCAAGGCAAATTCAGATAATGGCAATAGACAGCTCCTATACAACCTTCCACTGTATCTTTTACATTTTGGAAGCCATGACAACAGAGGTTACAACTTTTTGTGGTTCTAATGCAAGAAATGCATTCATTATGGTCCAGCTTCTGGAGTTCATCGCCATTCAGCAAATCACTTAAGCACATGCTTAAAGGTAAGCATGTGCAAATGCCTTGCTGAATTAGAACCCACAAAAGGATGTCTCTGTACCTTTATTCTCTGCATAATCACCAGGATAGAAATTCTTTCTCCTACAGTTCTGCCATCAGTAGTCTTGCTAATGTATGTCAGGATGAGTTTATAGAGAGGTAAGCCAACTGGCATATTCCCATATGAAAACTGATGGAAAACATCCCTACACAGTGAATGAATGCCACCACATAACATGGCTCACTGTTCAGTTATACTGGATAGTGGTACAGGTCAGGTGCACTGGGACACACAGGATTGAAGACCAGTCTCCCTCCACCTGAGAGTTGCAGGTATCTCATCTCATTTCACTTCTTGAAATGTAATTTTGATATGCTAGTTTTGTTACCATCAGCCAAAGAGCCCCAACCTACTTGCTGGAACCTTCGCTAGCCAATCAATTTCTCCTTTTGCAGTGTCCATTCTATATATAAAGGCAAACACTTAAAGTGTTGTTCTACTCCAGGGGTGGCCAACCTGTGGCTCCGGAGCCGCATGCGGCTCTTCAGAGGTTAATATGCGGCTCCTTGCATAGGTGCTGACTCCAGGGCTGGAGCTACAGGTGCCAACTTTCCAATGGGCTGGGGGGGGGCTCACTGCTCAACCCCTGGCTCTGCCACAGGCCCTTCCCCCACTCCCCAAGGTCCCTGCCCCTTCCCCCGACCCTGCCATGCCCTCACTCCTCCCACCCCACCCTCACCCCCACCCCCGAGCCTCCAGCGCACGCAAAACAGCTGACTGCAGGAGATATGAGGAGGAGGGGGAGGCACTGACTGGTGGGGCTGCCAACGGGCGGGAGGCACTGGGGGCTGGAGAAGGGGAACTGATGGGGGGCTGCTGACGAATTACTGAGGCTCTTTGGCAATGTACATTGGTAAATTCTGGCTCCTTCTCAGGCTCAGGTTGGCCACCCCTGTTCTACTCTGTAAAAGTAACACCTTCTTATGCAACACATCCACTCTTGTATTCAGAGTCACTTCAGTAAGCAATGTGTTTAGCATTTAAGGGTTGTTCGTTTATTTTTTGGACGGAAGGGGGAAGAGGTTAACTATAAAAGACATTTTTTCATGTTTTAAAAAGACAATATAAAAGCAATATATTAACAGCTCTACCTCTGTTCTAGTGAAGTTTTTTGTCAGGTAATATGAATCACTGGATGTTGGCTTTTTTGGTGGTGCAGAAGGGTGCTCAGCTAACCTTGCCACTTTATACAAGTCTTCATGTAAGAATTTTGAACTAGAGCTCAGATTCATCAGGAGTCCGAACTGCGGTTGTGTCCTCACTGCAAGTGACAAAGTTGTACTGCATAAAGTTTCTCTCTCTCTCTATTAACACATACACACACACACACTTTTGTTGTGTTTTCCTAGAAACTGGCACCACACTGATGAGAGTCATATACATTCCTTTGTAATCAGAGACTGATGAAAACTGTGTGTGTCCCTAAAGTATGCTGCAGGCTTCTACCAGTGAGGATAAGCTGCTGTTGCAATACAGAGTGTTGAGTGGTAGTACAAAATTCGGAGAGGATATATATGGAGAACCTGGGGTCCCTTTGAAGTTGAGGTCACAAGCCAGCTGATCGCCTTCCAACAACACATCACAAAAAGAAAAGGAGTACTTGTGGCACCTTAGAGACTAAACAATTTATTTGAGCATGAGCTTTCGTGAGCTACAGCTCACTTCATCGGATGCATACTGTGGAAACTGCAGAAGACATTATATACACAGAGACCATGAAACAATACCTCCTCCCACCCCACTCTCCTGCTGCACCACAATTAAAGAGTAAAGAGATAATTTCCCAAGTGGATTGAAATTTCTCCTTTTTAATTTAAAAAAAAAAGGATTAAACATTTCTGGAATTTTTTCTTGTAAACACCTTGCTAAACAGTTCCTGGCTTTGGATTTTATAAAGCTGGATCCTCTAGTACAGGTAGAAGCACTGACCTGGGAGAGAGGGCATTCTTTGGCTAATGTGCTCTGATTCATCTCTTTAAGCAGTTCCTTTAAGGCATTGCGGACTGTGGCATGGTTCCACTGCTCTGCTGGCAAGTCTTCCAACTTTGAACAACTGCGAAAAAAGAAAGCAGAAAAATCAGACGGAAACATCACCAGCAAGGAAACCTGCTCTCTTTGTGCAACCATAAATCTTTGTGAAGACATCCCCACTTTACAGTCCCGTGCTCAGACCTTTCTTTAAAGTGCATCTTTTTTTTTCTCATCCCCATTCCCCCCAACGAGACATATGCTGCAACTAAGAGAATTAAACCAAATGCCAGAAATCCTAGCTAAGCCTACATAAGTGATGTAACATGTGTGCCTAGCCATTTCCTTTGGGGCCTGAAGGAGTGCAAAGTGCTCTGCTTAATGCAGGCCACACAAATGACTGGGAAAGGCAGCCTCTTAGGCACAGATAGATGCTCCTGCTGGAATAGAAAAAAAATTACACAACATGCTTAAGTAGTGAGAGACGCCCTCATTCTGGAGGGGCAAGGCTTTGGTCTAAAACAGAATTCTGTTCTATATTGGTATATATCCTGCCCTCACCACCGTAGTATCTGAGCACCTTCCACCTGTCACGTCTTGGTCACTCTCACTCTCATTCTCTCGGCAGGTGGGGAAATGCATGTGTTTTTGTAGCGTTCTGTTTCGGGAAGGTTACATTTCAGGTGCATTTGGGTGTTGTAAGGTTGTTTGGTTTTTTTTAAGTACCCACGCTCTGTGTTTGTATTAGAATAGGCAAGGTCAAAGAAATGTGCCTTGCAATCAGTGAGGAAGGCGGGGACGTTTGTGACAATTGTTTGTTCCTGGGAGACTTTGTTTCAGTCTCAGACTGACCCATGAAACTGTTCTGTCTCCTGCACAGATGAGCTTTACCCTTATGCTAGAAAGTGCCTTTGTGTCTGAGGAGGGGAGTTGTTGACCAGAGTCTTCATCTCCGAACTTGAGGCTCTTTCAGACATGCTGGGCCCAGACCATTGACTGCCCTGGTGATAAGGACCAAGATCTTAAATTTGACTTAATGTTTGGGAGGCCAGTGCAGAGAGCAGAGGGTGGGTATGATGCTCTCACAGTAGCCTGTGTTGCTGAGGAGATGCACTGCAGCATTCTGTACTAGCTGGAGTTTCCCAAGGGCTGATGGCTTCCTGCCCAGGTATATCACATTACTGCAGTCCAGCCAAGAGGTGACAAAGGTGTGAGTAATTGAGGCCTGGTCTTTATCCACCAGGAGGGAAGAGAGGCAACTGGAGATGACAGAGTGTTATTCATAAAAGCTGCTATGTGAGAGGTTGGTGTTAGTAAAGAATCCAAGAGTGCTCCTAAACTACAGACTGAATTGACCAATTGTGGGCACATGACTTCAATCAAGGAGACTTAGTTGGAGACACTTTTCTCTGCCTATCAGCACACCTTCTGCCTTGCTCAGGTTCAGTTTCAGCCTGCTATTCTTCATCTATGAGCTGATCTCCTCCAAGCATTGGGGCATCCTGGTGGTCGTAGTGTGGGCATATGTGGTGAAGGACAGGTAGAGCTGTGTGTCATCCGCATATTGTTGGTCCCTGAATCCATGCTTGTGACATTATTCACAATGCTGTCTGACCATTTCACCTAGCTGCTGCATGTAGATGTTGAAAAGGACTGGAGAGAGAACTGATCTTTGTGGGACTCCACAGATGAAGGGTTTAGTGGCAGAGGTGCAGCTTCCCATCACTACTCATTGTGTGTGTGTTCCTCCAAAAAACATTTTAACACATTACCCAGGACTCCTACCTCCGCTCTCAGGCAAGACAGCAGTATCTTATGGTCAACAGTGTCAAATTTTGCAGAGAGGTCAAGGAGGAGGAGAATGGATGTTTGCTCCATTGAGAGCATTGCCATCAGTGACACTAAAGCTATTTCTATACCATGTCCTGACCTGAATCCAGATTATGCCTGGTCTGGTATATTAGCTTCAATTAGAAGAGTTTATAGTCGGCCTGTGGCTAGCTTATCTGTGAGTTTGCTAGGTAACAAAAGATTTTACACTGAGCAATAGTTCACCAGAACTGAGCTATTAAGAGGGCAGATTTCTTCAGTGTCATTCTGGGGTGGATATTCATTTAGGGTGTTTAGTGCTTCTTAAGCAGAAAAAAATATTGCCATTGATTAAGTAAGTGAGGTGGAAAGTATGCAGTGCCATAAGTTTCAAAGTACTAGGCAGCTCCAGTGTAATGCATAGAGTCAACTCAACCATGCAGTACCGATTTCATACATGCACACAAAGTGGAGCAAGACCCTCTGTTGTTTTGCAGGAGGTTTTTGCAATGGGATTTACTTGATGGTGCTCGGATACGACAGCCATTAGACTCCTAATTATGATAAAGTCAGAATGAACCTTTTCATGTGGGCCAGTTATTTCATAATACTCCACTGTTTCTTACTCCTTCCTCTAAAGCATCCTGATCACTGGACTATGGCAGATGGGCCAACTGTTTGACCTAGTGAGGTACATCCTAGGTTAAACAGAGTTTCTTAAGAACTGGGTGGGCGCTTTGCTGAGGCCATCTGGAGAATTCTCCACCCTTTTCAGTGAGCAGCCCAGTAGCCTCCATCTTCTCTAAATGGGCAGGATGTAGAAGAGAAAAAAATATATAAAATAAAAAGAGTGTGCAGAATTGTCAGACAGCAGCTACCGCTTTGTCCATCTGATGTTCAAGAGTAGGAAATAGTTTAAATTACCAGATGGAGCAGTAGAGGCAGGCTCTCCCCACCATGCTAGGATTGGCCACTGGAGATAAAAAAGACGGCAACAAGCTCTCTGGGCCATCCTGTCTGAGCCACAGTTAGCAGAAAGTCTAGACCCTCATAACCTGAGTCCTGGAAATAGATGAGGTGTTTATTTTTCACATACAATGTGCTAAGCATTTAATCAGGCCTGGAGGACCCATTAAATTAGGAGTTGGGGAAAGTTTCCCTTTAAAGGCTTCAGATCCCTCATGATTGATGGAGTCCCCCCACCCACCTACCTACCCACCTGCCCCATTCCTGCCCCCACTACACCACCCTGGCTTTACTGCTTCAGAAAATAAAATGTAAAAACAGTTGAAGGTTCACCGAGAAAGCTGCATCGTGAAGCACCTTTCCCTTCATTTTCCTTTTCATTTCATCAAAAGCCCAGAAATTAATGAAGACAGGATGTGCTAATCTCTGTAGTAATGCTGTGATCAACGGAGCAGCTCAGAGAATAGAGGAGGACAGATGTTCAGAAACACCCACCTTTGTAATTGGATTTTCAATGTCACAACATGATAGACATCTTGTAGCATGTCGGCTACTGTCGCATCTGGTGCATCGGTCACATAACTGAGGGGGAGAGGGTTCCACCTCCCAAGTTTGATTATTCCTGGAAGAAAAAATATAATATACATCTATAAGCTGTTTATGAAACATTTTGATTATTTGCTTGGTCAGGGTGCTCAGAACCTGCCCTGAGCTTTATTGCAATCCTGAACACAAAGCTATTTCTTTCTGACAATTGAGCCTAAGTGGAGGGGAAGGAATATATTTTGAATTGTAAACAGAGAGCTGTTTACATCTTCATGTTTCTTGAATTATTATAGAGAAGTAAAGGATGCAGCCCCCCACACAGCATCACCTTTCCTCATCCCACTAAAGCCTGCACTTTCTAAGTTAAGAGAAGCTTTAAATACCCTGTTCTCCTGATTTGAAAGCCTGCACAACCCTTAAGTAAATAGAAGATTTGGTTTTGAATTGAACAAGAAAATTCCTGTGTGTGGGCTCAGCACACAGTTACATCCTGACTGTGGTGCGATTCCCAGCACAAATAGCATTTGAAATCGATGAAGTCGTTAGAGTTCACTCCCAGATATGCGTTTCACCAGGCAGATGGTTGCTTTCTTTGGCAAAAAGTGACAGTGCTGTACTTGACCACATATTGAAAATAGCACAGCTGTCTTCCAGGTCCCTGTTTATACCTCTGCTCCTTCAGTAACAGCAGCAACACCCTTTCTAGATAGGCTTGTTGCAAGAGACAGTGAGTTCACATGCGATAGTGCAAACTCTTTAGTGCAGAAACCTTCTCTTCTTTTAAATGTTTATATAATGCCTAGCACACCCTGGGCACTACCAGAAACAATTAATAATTATTAGAAAGGATGGACTTCCAGGGAAGCCCAGAAAACAGAGAGACTTTAGGAATATAACGAGGCACAGTGCTGCCTTGTGTGGGTACACAGCATAGTGGGCAGATGTCTGCTGTTCTGCTTCACTCCATCTCCTCAGCTCGGTTACTGGCTTCCTCTTTGTTTAATCTGCTTATCGTCTCTGGGCCCAGTCCTTCAAGATACCAAACACCCTTGTTCCCACTTAAATTGACAGTGCTCGAGACCAGGTCTTTGGCCCGTTCACACCCATTCAAGGCTCCAGAAGAGATCAACAAGGCAGTCTGCGAACATTATCAAAAGCAACACAGAGATGACTGTTCACAATACTGTTACCTGGTGACACCACACTATTGCATATCTATCTGCAAGCTCTTATAATAATCCAACACCTTTGTTCTAAATGGGAAGCAACAACTCATGACAACCCGGCCTATCAAGAAAACTCATTGGAAATCTTCTGACGTGATATCATGATGCTAAAATTAACGCAGTTCCCCACATGCACCATTTTACCAACGCTGATGATGACCAAATCTGAACTTTGAGTTGCATCTAGACTTATCAAAGCTCCTGTAAAGGTGGTTATGAGACGGCAAATCAAAGGCTTTGTGAAAATGGTAGCCCAATGGTCTCCCTTACTGCATGAGATACTTGGCACAGTGCTAATACTATGGGAATATTTTCTCTGTTTCTGCATAACACTGCTAGGACAATTTTGGTACAACTACTCTCCCCACTTGTAGCATTTCAGTATGTGCATATAGATTTCTTGGGAAACAGATCTGCAGTTGGTTCACAGCACATTTCATTACCATGTACAGACCCTGAGAGGGAAGCCAGAGTAGACCATTACCTTTGCTAGTTCAAAGTCTCAATCTGATACTCTGGTATAGACTCAGTAGCATCATTTCAAGAGTAGGTTATGAAGCTTTTGGTAAGGGTAGAATCTCGTCCACGACAAACAAAGTTAATAATTGTTGCTTGACATCCAATGCTTGAAAGTGGGGCATACACAGAACAAAAACATTTAAATGATGCACTGTTTCAGTATTAAGATTTAACAATCTGGTGCTGAATATGCTGCAGTATAAATAGTGCCTGGACTCGGATCCAGTAAAGTAACACACAGCACTCATTCACAGTATCATATGTCTCCGGAGCTGGCTCCTCAAGCCATATTCCACTTGCCAAGGAAAGCTGTTTTTCTAAAGGGGATAGTTTACTTCATGTTATCTCTGGAGACAATGAGAAGTACACATAGTACAGCATACATTAGTCATGAAATGAGCATCAAAGGTCCACTGAGTGAAACACACGCTAGTGAAACAGTTTAGCTGCCAACTTCCCTTGCCCCTTCTAATACCATGTAATAATTTAACACAAAGTCACCTGAAAAATCCAGAAATCTATATCAGCTTCGCAGAACACTGGCCTTCCTATTTTTGATCACTTCAAGTTTCCATATAACTGAAAAAATAAGCATCATATGTACCCTATAAGTCACATCTACATTGGTCACATTTTACAAGAGGCTGTATTCTTCATTCAGTTACAGGAACCTCCGTGAGAGAATACCATCTCCAAGTGTTTGGTGCTGGCAGCGCTGGAGAGACAAAAAGGCAGTAGAGGTCACTGGAGTTTGCAAGGAGTTGTCCCAGCCTGGGAAAGTTCAAAGCAAAACCACAGGCCAAAGCATCATGGGAAATACTCTATAAATCACTTTACAGGAAATGTCTGCTACTACTGGTAGTTAGATAGATTTTCTATCCTTCTCTATAGTTGGAAAGGAAACTCTTTTGGCTGGAATTAGACAAACACAGGTGTTACCCTAATGCCTGGGCATGTTAACACCTACTGTGAGTCCTTTACACCTTGTTACAGCACTGCTGATGCACGCTATTATTGCAGCCGGTGTGATTTGATGGGTGACATTTTTTAAAATATATCTTGAGTTAGTCCCTGGCTAGCCAGAAGCCATGATTTCCATCCAGCACTTCAGCGGGCTCCACAGGGGGTTCCGTTCACGGCACTGTAGCTGCATTTAAGGCATCTGTTGTGTTGCAGGTGGGATGTGGGTGCCGGCTTGTTTAAGCACGCCAGTTCTCTTTCTCTCAAATAACTTTCCATCAGGATTTGAGCAGCACATACAGTCATAGTTTGGCTAGAGGCTCCCTTCTCATTTGTTCCCACTCTCAAGGGGTTTTTAATGCGACATTCATCATGATAGGTGAACGCCAGGATAGCTAGGCATAATCTTCCTAGATACATACCTTAATGGCCTAATTTCCAATTTTTAAGGTTGTGGTCTTTAATTATGCAACTTCACTTGTATCGTATAGAGTTTTTATCTTGTATTGAGCCCGAAGGGTAATCAAACCCCTGCAGCTGGCCTCGGTCAGCTGACTCCGACTCATGGGCTCAGGCTCCAAGGCTGTAAAATTGCAGTGGAGATGTTTAGGCTCAGACTGGAGACCAAACTCTGGGATCCCACAAGAGAGGAGGGTCCCTGAGCCCGGACTCCAGCCTAAGCCTGAATGTCTACACTGCAATTTTACAGTCCTGCAGTGTGAAGCCTGTCAGTTGACAAGGACTAGCCGGGAGTATATTCAATTGCAGCGGAGGCATACCCTGTGAGACTTACAGAGAGTGGGAGAATCAGTGAGGCACTTTATAAATGATTACTGAACAAATACTCTATTTTAAACAGGAACAACATTCCTCCTTCCTTAATACTGTTTGAGGAAGAGATGCAGCAGAACTCTAAGAAATCTGTTGGCAGATCCTTTTATGACTTCACAACCTTTTCCCATTAACTAATTCAATCACTCATTCACAAACCAATGACCCCTTTGGGGCTCTTTTTGTGGAGTGTTGGCAAACAGTGCCCAAATGCTAATTGCCAGGAGTTTATTCACTAAGTTACTAGGTCAAGCTGAGGAGATTTTGAGGCCTTGCCAACAGGGAGGAACCACCTATGTCCTGGAACAACCTTCAAAAACTGACCTTTAAATGGTTTGGTGTGAAACCGCCCGTTAGAGGAGGCCAAAAAAAAAAAAAAAATCTTTTAAATGGTTTTGTCTGAAGAACATTTTTCAACAACTGTTTTTAAGAAGTTATTCTCCCTCCACTCTGTTTGGCTGAAGGCAGGTCTACACTATGGCAGTGATCGATGCTCTGAGATCGATCCACCAGCAGTTGATTTAGCTGGTCTAGTAAAGACCCACCAAATCGACTGCAGATTGCTCTCCAGTCGACCCCTGTACTCTACCCCTGACAAGAAGAGTAAGGTAAGTCGACGGGAGACTTCCTCCCGTCAACCCCCCGAGGTGTAGAACCCGCGGTAACTCGACCTAAGGTACGTCGACTCCAGCTACGTTATTCACGAAGCTGGAGTTGAGTAGCGTATGTCGACTTACCATGGTAGTGAAGACATAGCCTCAGATGTGTTAGCCGGAGCATTTTCAAGATTAGCTCCTGAAAACCGTTGCCCTCTGTAGACAGGCCCTCTCATAAGCTTGATTTTCAAAAATGTTGCCATCTCTTCCTTGAACAAGATTCATTACTGATCAGCGTCGCAGACTGAAGAACAGAGGAATGATAAGGATATAGATTCATAGATGCATAGATATTTAGGTCAGAAGGGACCATTATGATCATCTAGTCTGACCTCCTGCACAACGCAGGCCACAGAATTTCACCCACCACTCCTACAAAAAAACCTCACACCTATATCTGTGCTATTGAAGTCCTCAAATCGTAGTTTAAAGACTTCAAGGAGCAGAGAATCCTCCAGCAAGTGACCCGTGCCCCATGCTACAGAGGAAGGCGAAAAACCTCCAGGGCCTCTTCCAATCTGCCCTAGAGGAAAATTCCTTCCTGACCCCAAATATGGCGATCAGCTAAACCCTGAGCATATGGGAAGATTCATCAGCCAGATACTACAGAAAATTCTTTCCTGGGTAACTCAGATCTCACCCCATCTAATAGCCCATCATAGGCCATTGGGCCCATTTATGAATATTTAATTACCAAAACCATGTTATCCCATCATACCATCTCCTCCATAAACTTATCGAGTTTAATCTTAAAGCCAGATAGATCTTTTGCCCCCACTGCTTCCCTTAGAAGGCTATTCCAAAACTTCACTCCTCTGATGGTTAAAAACCTTCATCTAATTTCTAGTCTAAATTTCCTAGTGGCCAGTTTATATCCATTTGTTCTTGTGTCCACATTGGTACGGATCTTAAATAATTCCTCTCCCTGCAGCCCCATTTTAAATGTGAATATCTCCTTTCACTCAGAAAGATCCCAAAGTACTTTAAATTCCATATAACAAGCACCACTGAAAATGCAGCCACTTGCAGAGGAGGGAGTGCCAACCAAAAGACCCTCTGTGGAGGGAGTGGCAATCTTGGCTTGACACTTGGTGCTCGACAAGCATGCAAAAAGCATTACAGTTTTTAAGGTCGCATCCAAAAGATTCATACTTGCCTTGGATTTCAATGTATTTAACCCACAAGAAAATGAAGGACTGACTCAATGCTATTAGGATTTGAACTTGTGAATGTATCTAAACATTTCAAAACTGCATCTTAAATCACTAAGCCACCTTACTAGGTATTGCTTTTCTAGACCATTTACACAATTAGGGCTAGACCCTGGAACCCTCACTTACATGAATAGTCCTTTGAAGTTAATAGAGCTACTCATGGATTACTTAGATAAGAGTTGCAGGATCAAACCTTTAAAACTGGACCACTTCCAAAATATCATTCACAACCAAACAGAACATATAGGCACCATACAACAGAACATCTCTTGTGCTATTGTTAATAGCTTCCTTCACATCTACCACATTTATTCCCAATTTTTTACATTTTATAGACTATGGACATACCTGAACAATATTTTTAAAGCATATTTGTAGTAAGTTTGCAAGTGATTAATGTAAACGATTTAAAGCGCTTTACATGCCAGAACAGAGATTAAAGTCATATGGGTCAAATTAAGAAGATCATATACATTCCCCCACACACACAAATTTTGCAGGTACAGAATGAAAATTCAACAATATTTAAAATAAAAAGTGAAGAGAGGAAAAGAATTCAGCATTCCTTGGTTAAAATAAAATAAAATACTGGCTCAGAAAGAAGAACCCTGGTTAATGAACACTGTGAAGGAGGGTATTTATCAACACTAACCGTGAAGGTTAGCTGATGCACAACACCAAACTTTTTCATTGTCTTCAGCATAAACAAATGCATCCCACAGAGACACACAAGGAGTGGAGGGTGTTAACGATCACTCCCCTCGTGGACTGAGACACTGGACCATCACCAGCTCCTTGCTTATACATTGAATATATCTCACACAGACCTTTGCTTCCGAGGATGCATGGTTCAGGGAACAACAGCATCACTTGCTGTAGTGATAGAAGTCTAATCAAACAAATAGTTTCTCTTTTAAACGAAGTCCTTTTTAACCGTTTTTCTTACCAGCACAATGTAAACTCAAGGGAAACTAGACATTAGCATTAATATCCAAATTCTTTTAAAATAAATAAATATTATATATATCTATTATAACTTCCAGTTAAAGGCCATGAAACGCTGTCAATAAAACCCTGGGTCCTAGAATGATTGAGCCACAGAGTTGTTCACAGTGGTGATGTAGCCATGTTGGTCCCAGGACGTTAGAGAGACAAAATGGATGAGGTAATATATTTTATTGGACCAACCTCTGTTGGTGAGAGACAAGCTTTTGAGCTAAACAAAGCTCTCCTTTCCCCAACCTGAGGAAAAGCTCTGTGTAGCTTGAAAGCTTGTCTGTCTCACCAAGAAAAGCTGGTCCAATAAAAGATATTATCTCACCCACCTTGTCCTCAACCTATTTACCACTGTGGACCGCATATGCAGCTTTTTGTGTGTTATGTGGGCCGCATCCACACTATATACTACCCCTATGGCCCTGAGGCTGTCGCATGGGTCGCAGCTGTGCGCTGACTGGGCTGCAAGTGGCCTGTGGGTTGCCGGTTAAAAACCACTGCTCTAAGCCCGTAGAGTCTCTGTTCACAGCATTACTTCTGTTGCTGAAGAGACTGGTAGATTCTTGTGACACTGATTGCATCTGTTTACCGTCTTCAGAGCAGTCTTGTCCCTATGTTATAGCAGGTAATTTACTGTTGTTCAGACGTGCTTTCTTAAAGAAATTTAAAACTTCCTGTCCTATATAACAAGTACATAGAATTATTTATCCATAAATTAGTTCACAGGAAATCACTATCCTGCAGTATATAATAACTCAGCCTGTATTTCTAACCTGTGGCCTGGTTGTAGTACATCATCAGTGCATAGCAGCATAAAGGCTGCTGTAGTTACTGTTGTTAAACCATTGCAGGGAACGACTTTTCAAGCAGAAAGGAGAAAGTGAGCAATGGGGCACATTTTTTTAAACTGATTGTATTAATTTTTGTATTATATTATATTACTGAGCTGCTTCTTCAAGTTTTTATACCAATTGAAAAGATTTTGTACTGCGTTTGGAGTCTGTTACATGGGGGGGCCTACATTTTTCTATTGAATTTGAATCAGTGACATATTGGGGTGAGAACAGATGGAAAAAATAATCAGTATAATTCTCCTTTGCACTTCCAAAACACCTTTCAGCTGAGGATCCCAAAGCACTTTATAAAACATTAATTAATTAAGCCTCATAAGGCTTAATTGTCCCTATGAGGCAAGCAGCATTATCCCTTTGACATACTGGTGATTTAGTGATTGAAAGTACACAATAAACATAATCCTATGTTTATACCAATACAAAAGAAACCCCCACCCCTCACTTCAGACCATAATAAATAATTCAGTGAGAGAACAGGAATAAACTCTGTGATTATGTTGTGATGTACACATCCACAAATCAACAGGAACACCCACACCTCTTGAATGATTAACACTCCATCTCAGTTGACTAGACATGTACAACTTTAGGTTGCGAACAAAAAGGTGACCTTCATTTGAAAGGCACGTGTTTGACACTAGCTTTACCTGCAGCTATGGGGGCGAGAGTGTGCTTTTTAAAACTACGCACACAATAATATATAAGTGTAAGTGGAATTCTACAGTGAAAATAGCATGCATCATGCAGACAGTCAGTTTAGATGATCATGCTGGTCCTTTCCAGCCTTAAGAATCTACACTAATGTGGCTATTTTACATAGATGCAATTATATAAAATTATATATATTTGTAGAAAAGTGTCAGTAGAAGATCGCTAGTGTTATACGGTTAAATTATTGAACTTTAGACTGCTTTCAGGGATGAAAATAGCTTTTCTATATGGTCCTCTGCTAGGACTTTTAATTTTTTGAGTGCTAGTTTTGTTCATTCCCCTCCTCCTGAATACACTGTATTGAAGTATTTGACTTGAATAACATACACTGAACAGTCTGATGCCTTGTAATTCTATATACGGACTTTATATGTTGTCGCATGGAGGTTTTGTCTCGTGTAATAGATGCTGCTTCACATTTGGGAAACGTTATGTTAGAACCCTGACTTTTATTAGATTAATTTAATATAGTCACTAAGTAACTAGACTAAATTAATAAAGACTTCACTGAAAGAAAGAACAGAATTATTCTGCAAATTCAATAAAACTTCCTAAAACTGGTTATTTTAGAAGCCTTTATTTAATTTTCAAAACTCCCATTCTTTTTGAAAAACTGCCAAAATATTGGTCAGGATATGGAAAAAAACCATGTCTGATGTTCAGTTATTTATTTCATGAGATTGTTATTTAAACTGTTATCCAAGGGAACATAACAAATGGTGATGGGGATTGGATTGCTGAAATATCTGTTCAGATTTTTTTGTATGTCAGTTTCTCCTGTTCATAAGAGTACTTGCTGGTACGATATTTCCCTTTTAGCATTTCTGAGATAAGTTTGTCCTTAGCTTGGACCAAGGTGAAGGACTGCAAGAATGAGAAAGAAATGCCTTTCTCTCCCTCTCATTTCTTTTGTGTGACACAGAGAAAACTTTTTCTCTAAAGCACCTTGTCAAAGGCATGAAACTAAGATCTTTTGAACAATCAAAAAGCATGATGGACAATCTACTGTCATCATATTATACTGATATTAGTAGATACCTTTGATAACTCACATTAGCTCAGTGCCTCAACTTCCTTCCAAAGGGAAGGAGCTACACTCAATGACAACCTAAAAAAATAGGCTTGCCTCTCATACCTTGCCATGGAACTAGACTTGTTTCCACCAATATTTTTCAGTTCCTCAGTGTCAGGCCTAGATTGCCGCACTAGTGTAATACCTATTACGTACAACGTGCTGCATCTTCCTCAGTTTCACAGCTGTCTTTTGGGCATTCTCCGTTTTCTACATTTACGGTCTTTCAGGCCTGGTCCCAGGATGGGCTGAGTTCCCTCAACCCTGACTGCTGGGAGCAACAGATGTACAGCACCTCTTGGAGTCAGGGCCTCATGGGAGCAGTGGCCATTAGCATCCAAATTCATCATATGTTTTGTTCAGAGACTCAGGCTGCTATTTAATAACAGTTCCTGATGGTCTTGCTTTGGAGCATTTCAATCAGTCAGCACATTCCTGGGATACTACGTTGCTTTCTTCCCCTTCGTATTATACAATTGCACTTTCTTTAATAGCAACTTGTCAGCAGTATGATGCCCAGAAGGTCCCATGTTATATAGCTCTACATTCTGCCCTCAGTGATAACCACGCAAACCTAATGACCTGCAAGGTGCTGCCTGGGGGTAAATGAAGATAGAATTTTGCCCTGGCCTTTTTATTTTAATCTTCAACCGTTTACTGTCAACAAGATGCAGAATACAGTTAAAACAATGTGGCTACCTTTCCCTCTTACATTCAGGAGAACATGGGATCCTGAATGTACAGTCTTTGAGATCGTCACAGGTCCTAGCATTCAAAGCCTTGGAAAAGTCCTTTTTTAGATTTTACAATTAATTTGTGGTTTAGAAGGACAGAGACAGCAGAGAATTTTTCCCCTCCCTTTTTTGGGGGGAAGAGGATTGTTTTTCTTCGAGGAAGAAGAAATTATTGATTAAAAAAAAAATTCTAGATGTTTTCAAAGAGCTCCAAACAATTTCCTCATCTGTACTGCCCAATGCAATGTTACACCAAAAATCTCATGTAGAAAAGAGATCCATTCAGCAGTAAAACGCACTAACATTGTACTGCAGTTTAATATTTTTAAACACTTTTTTATGTTATAAATGAGCATTATTAATAGGCATTGTGGAGGCAAAGAGGTCTAAAACTGAATCCACTGACATTGTTTTGACTCCTTTAAGGGAACAATACTCCTATGAATCCAAATATACTGCCTGTTCACAGCAATAGAACTATATGGAGAGAAGAAAGCAAGGCCAAGATTGCAGAGATAAAATTACCAGACTGTCTTTCTATAGAGGCAGCCAGAACTATAACTAAGACTTCAACAGCCCTCAGTTCTTGAGAATAAGATGATGTACAAGGTCAGGAAGAAGCAGTGTAAAAGAAAACCTACTTTAATACACTGGTGAAAATTTAGGCCAATGTAGCTTGATGGAGTCCCTTTAAAAGCAAAATGCAAAGGGGGTTTTCCACAAAATCACTTTTTTCCCCTTACTTGCTCCCCACCCTGCACCCCTTTCTTTTTTAAAAACATTAGAAATTCAGCTCTTGTATTCCCTATTTCTTCTGGGAAGTGATATGAACAACTGAAGAATTGGTAGGGTGATGTCATAAGCACCAAGGAAGAGGAATATGAACAACTGAGTGTGCAAGGATGTTGTGGATTTTGGTTTTTTATCTTTGCCTGACTGCTTAGAATTATGACTGTTTCCACCTATTTAACTCAAACGCCTGACACTCAGCTGGGGAAAAGTTCTCTTGCTAATGATATAATACCTCAACCCCTTCAATTAAGCTCTGAATCCACTATGAGACCTTTCATGACCTTGAGAAAACAATGTACCTAATATTTGCAGCTAAAATCAAAACAAAAACAAGCAAGATTTTTTTTTTAAGTCTTTGGACCTTCCTCATACCTCGCAACGTAGCAAAAACAAAGGGCATAAATCCAATTTTCCTTGGTAGATTGATTAGTATTAGAAAAGTATACAGAATCGAATCCTTAAAATGTGCAGTATTTCTTTTCAAAATATTGTTAAATTGATCCTGTTGCCAGAACTCCAGTTTGAAAGTATTTTTAAGCTTTCAGAAATGTGACAGTAAGTTCAATATTAACTCTACAGGCTGATTTTTCCTTCACCAAATCCCACTTTAAAAAGGGTTTATACTCTGATTCCTCTCCTTCTCTCCCCACTTTTCTTCCAAGGAATTGCAAAATACTTCTAAATTTAGGATAACTATAAATAAATTTCTGCTGGTTATTGGGCTCAACTACATTGGGATTCATATCAAACAAAAAGAGAAAAAGGTTGCAGATCACTGCCAGAGGTGATGACTTAATGCAACCAGTAATTGTACCTAGCATCAAAAAAAGCAGCTCCAGTTATATTGTGGGTGCTCTCCCACTACATTGGCCCCCATTTTCTCCCAGCACTACCTTTATCTTCTTGGCAACGTCCATTCTGCCACCTTTGTGTTTAAAAATGATGAGTCAGGTGACTAAACATGATGAACGGACTTAAAAAAAATCATGGTTATGTTTGGGGGGGGTTACATGATAAATTTGGGGTCATTTTTATTTACCTTCAGGTCTTTGAGTCTTTAGATTACACTCAGGTCATGTTGTTAAGCTTTCCTCCAAAACTATGAGGGCTGGAAACTTACTGTTGTGTTTCTTTAAATGAAAGCTCAGAGTCTTATGTAATCACAGGATTCCAGAAGCTGGGGCTTTATGAAAAACAATAAATATTACAAGACTCCCAATAAGATTAAAAGTGCTGGCAGCACTGCCTGTCCCTTGTGCAATGGTGAAGGGCACTATTTCTTCATGAGGATTCAAGGCACCTACCTGAAACCCTTGGAGCTGCCAGCCAGAACAATGGTACTCTCAGGACCCCTTAGCTTGTGACAACATGGGCACTTTAAGTACCATGTATCATAAGGACCTCACCAGTGGTTCTTTGTGGAGAAGTTTTCCAGGTAAGATCATAGTGACAGGATCAATATTACCTTACAAGATATATTCTGCAACAGCTTCCGTTTCTCCCTTCCTCTCTCCTTCTGCCCAAACGCAGGGGACGAGGGCTTATCCTCTTGGCATTGACCCTTCTTTCCCACACCACTTCCCACGCCAAATGCACAGAGCCACAAACCCATGAATATACTTCAGGGAAAAGAGGTAGAGGAGGTCAAATTGCCATTTCCAATCATCTACCCACATCCCTTCCAATTTTAGCCTATACTTGCCCAGTTTCTGGCTCCTCTGTATGTGGAAGGAAACCAGATGGTGTGGCCCAGTGTTGGTGGGTTACACCATGCTAAGATGTCCAGATGATGCCTTTCTCAGAAATGTGGCTCTATCACAGTAAGACGCCCAGGATCTAATAAGGATCTCATTTTACTGTGACGTACAACATCTGTTGTTGCAAATGATACCCATGGCATCCTGCACAGGCGATAACTGACTGAGGCCTACAGGTGTTACCAAATTAATAAATACTACAACTAAAGGTCCTACTACAGTATATATAATAAATAGTAAGTCTTTTTGCTGGTACCTGTTTCCACAGACCTATTGGATGGCAGGGGGACAATGGCTGTCTAGGCTGCATGTTTCCCAGAAAGACCATACAAACAAGCATAAAGTAAGTTCAATCACCTAAACAGACCCCTTTTCCTTGACCACATAAGAACCAGAGCAAACCTTTGCACCAGTGGGGCACCACACATGACAAACCAAAATACAAAGAGGAAGGCTCAGTTAGTTTGCTAGTGTTCACAGCATGATCGATTTTAAAGGTCAATCTGATTTATGCTCACGTTGAAACTTCCGATAGCTATTCTCTGCACTTAGCACCACTGCACTCAGGTGGAGGGACACATGGTGCACCATGGGTATCTGTATGTTAATTTGAGGCTTTACTGTAGTGCCCCAAAATCTCTTGCATGTTAGGTGACTAAATGTTACTGGCTGCTTCACAGCAGTAGAGTCACAAAAGGCAGCTGGAAACTGCAGTCAGAGGTTTTTGAGAAGCTCTCACATTGGAAAGATGCCCCACAGTACCGCTTGAGGCATATAAAATAACTATTCAAAAAGAATAGGTGGAATAGTTCTTGCAGTGTTTCTAATAAATGTTTCTTCAAGAAAACCAAAAGAAGGGAAAGACAACTATCTGCATACATAAGGGCTACCCAGTGACTATTCCAAAGTCAAGAAGACCTTGAGTTATCTCCCACTTGAGAACTGGTTGCAAAAGTTTAAACTGCCAAACACCTTTAATACAAACCCTCCTCCTGGAGATTTTCCAACTTTGCTTCATCTCACTCTCATTTGAGGCTGCTTTTTACTCTCTTCCTGCTTTTCTGTTTCCTTTTTGATTGGCAGCATGCATCAATGGTAAGTACCAAGCACACACATCTTAATGCACGGCCACAAATGTAACCAGATCTCATAGAAATTCCACCACTTCTTTCCACTTAAAAGCTGGTTTTATGGGAGATGAAAATCCAATGAGATTATCACTGATATAAAACAAAACCACTCTTGTTTTCCAGATTGCAAATGCTTTGGAGAAGAGTATCATTTGCTACATGTTTGTACAAGGCCTCGCACAATGAAGCCCCAGCCTGGGTGGCCTTCTCATACAATGACAATATAAATACAGAACACCTCCACCCAAAGAGATGGCAAAAATGCTCACTAAAATGATAGGTTTCAGAGTCGGGTGAGTCAATAAGAATCAATGGCAAATTCTGCTGTTTTCTCGGTACATGTTTTCTCTGTACCACGGGATTTAGGTGGGCATTTCACAATGAAATTTCACAAGTTGTTCAATGGCAGTTTGTTAAAAGGTATGTCTATGATGCAGTTAAAAACCCATGGCTGGCCCGTGTCAGCTGGTGTGGGCTCACGATGCTCAGGCTAAGGGGCTGTTTAATTGTGGTGTAGATGTTCAGGCTAAGCCTGGAGCCCGGGCTCTAGGACCCTGAGAGGTGGGAGGCTCCCAGAGCTTGAGCTCCAGCCCAAGCCCAAATGCCTACACTGCAATTAAACAGCTCCGTAGCCCAATTCAGCTGGCACAGGCCAATCACAGGTGTTGAAATGCAGCGTAGACATATCCAAAGAAACTGAAGCCCTGTCTAACCTTTACAGTATAGGCAGCGGGCTACTTTCTTCCTCTCTTATTCTTGGTGGGCCAACAATGCTGGCTTATCTTTCATCTCCTTTACTTATTCTGTAGTTAAATTAATTTTATTGCTTGTATAAAAAGAACAGATTGACAGTCTGGGAGGCTGAATCCTTTTATTTGTCAGCTAAGGTGCAGAATGGGCAATGGCAGGGCAAACGTCTCCACGCATCCCTGCCAGTACGTCTCCAATACCTCCTCAAGGGTTAAGAGGGTAACTTGGTCTTTCCGAATCCTTAGCCTCTCTGTCGAGAATGCCCATCAAGGCTGCCAGTTAGTGCCAAATGAAGCAGGACCAGGCCCAACCTTTATTAAAGTAGAGGATTACGGTAATATATGGCAGACAAAGCCACACAATGGAACTGGTGAGATGCGGTTACAAAATGTGATTCCCCTGGACCCTCCTCCTGTACAAAGCAAAAATCTTCTTTTTATGTGTAGCTTCTTGGAAATATATGAACACATTTTTCTGCTCCAAAGATGGAGCACAGAGAAGATACATCAGAGTTTGGATAAACTTTCCCAATCCCGAATGAGAACTCACTCTCCTCTTACTGTGGTAGAGTCATTCTGCCACTGGTCAGATCCTATTCACCCACCAATCACGTGCCACATAATTTTCAGCTTCCTTTTCTCTTCCCACCCACCCACACCAAACTTCTTTTGTCTCATAATTCTGGCCAGCCACCTCCAAAAAGCACAACAATAATAATCCCCAAACCTCAAACCTCTAACACCTCCTCCTCCCACCCCAAAGGCAAAGAATTATACTCTACTAGAGTGAGTCACAACTTTTCTTCCCATCCCGCTACTGGGCACATTGTCCTGAAAGTAACAATTTAAATCCAGGACAAACAGACGTTAGCCAGACCTCAGTGTGTCTAACCTACTGGGATCAGCGAGGGAGCCTCTTAAAATAACAGCCGTGATTTATCTGTGACACAGGTGACCAAATTTTCCCCCATAGAGGGATGCAAAGGCAAATTGTCAGAAGCCTGAGGGTGTCACTTAATTTGTGCAAAATAGAGTAGTCTGTATAATAGGGCAATACAACACACTGAGACTACCAAACGCAGTACGTGGCAGGGCTGCCCTCTGGGATTAAAGTGGAATATTGCATGCTGGTATATGCAGTCTCCACAGGACAAATCTGCACATTAAAGTTACATGCCACGTTGGAGAAATCTACAGGCCGTATTTAACCTACAGGCTGCACTTGGCCTACCCAAAATTAAAAAGTAATGAACATTTCATTTTTTCATCAACACAGTCCATTTTGATTTGCTACCATAGCAAGCATATCTTTTAAATACAATTTCCCATGGTCAGATTTTATATATATAATTAACTGTTTGAAGGAATAAATATTTTACATAAAATTTGTAATGTCTTTAGTAGCTGCAAATATTGTACACACATATATATAAAGAAGTCAGGAAGGGCTGTTTCATTTACTGGTTCTCCGGTATTTGCACAATGACATACTAAGATAGCAAACACTGTACAGAAGTTGATATATTAAAATAAAAGCTGAATTTAAATTAGGAGGAAAAACAGTACATTTATTTTTAGGTTTTGTAAAACCCTTTTTCCTCCCCCACCAAACCGACATTTTTATCTTACCGACTAGACAGTTTTCCATTAATATATATTTACATTTTGCAGGATAATGGTATCTCTATTCTTTTTCTATTTTTATATATAAATAAACCTTTCAATGCCTTTATGCACACAGATAGTGAAACTATAGGTGTGTATATCACCAAGATGAGTAACATGCAAAATGTAAATCAAAAGCCTAAATGCTGAAAGTTACATTCCATTTTTTTCAGTTCCTTCTCCTATAATATTGTACGGTTTCCTTAGTGACACCAATAAGGAATTTTATTCAGACATGTATTTTAACCCTAACAGTCTCCTATTGATGCTAGTTCAGATTAGATGTATTCTACTGCATGAAGAAGATGAAGTCATTACTTCTGCTATGGGAAATGATCTTTTATCCCATTCTGAGTCTTCCTCAAGCCATCACACTGTACACAAGAATGATACTCTTTCTGGATAGCTCTTTGGTAGAGAGGATCAGTTGCCTCAGGTGACTAGAAATGCTGAGTCTAAATGGGTTGACTACGATTCCAAATATAATCATCAGCCACATTGCTAATGAGACAAGCAGAGCCCAACACCAGGTTAATTGTAATAAGCAATAATCTAAATTAAACTGGCTGACATTCAAATCAAGGTACCATTTAAACGAGGCTTTTCAAATGAAAACTAATCTCAGGAATTTATTTGCCTGTTCAGTACTGGATTCAAACTTTTTTTAAAATCCTGCCTCTTCCCCTCCAAGGAACCAAAGTAATTATTTTTAATAGAGTGGCATATGTTAGACAAAAATACCGAGGGAGGCGGGGGCTTCATTCCACTCAAAGCCCCTGTGCACTTTTTGCTTGTATGATCATACATCTGAGCTTGGATCCTATTACAACCAAAGTTCTATTTGAAATCATGGCTATTAGTTGATGAGAAATCCTTCACTGGACAAGCCTGAAACAGGAGCAGCACAGGGGACCTTGCAGCAGTAAGAAGTACAGTGGAAGCAATATTACAAAGAAAAAGTTCACAAGTGCTTGAGAGATGGCTCAAGTGGAGTTAAAGATCACTTAGCTTTGGTTCTATTTTGGGGACACAGCAGCCCCAGCGTAGCAAAAGAAATGGAAGCAACTTTCTTCTTTCTGATGCTTTCCCCCGGGAAGGTCCTCATGAAATACTGACTTTCCCCTGCTATGATAATGACCCGTCTGCTGTGATGTGACTAGGGTTCCCATCACAGACTGCCTTAGAAATGATTACTATACCGTTAATTGTGAGAAGAAAAGAATTTAAGTGGCAACTCAAACTGCCACAGCCAATAGCTCCAAGATAATTGTTACTTGCTTTAATTAAAACAGTGTACATTATTTAGAGAAAGGTTTAAAAATACCACCGCGGAGACCAGTCCAGGATATAATTCCACATGGGGGAATCTGTATAATTTTGGTTGTAACCACAGAGGAAAAAATGTATAATTTAAGACAGAAATTATTCACTTACCCTGCACAGCTAGTATAAAAAAAAGTGTATTCATTTAATACGAATGAATGCTGTGGGTGTACTTACAGTGTTTTATAAGTCTGCTTATCCAAAAAGAAAGAATGCAACATTTATGGAAAAACATTTCTCTACTCAATTAACCTTTTTTTATTTTAAAATCATTTTGATTCTTTGTGATTTGTAGGCTAAAGATAAGTCACATTGTTGATAAGAGAACAGATAGCCACATTTTAAAGCATTCAATCCTCCTTTCCAAAGCTCAGTACTAGGGACCAGAGAGAATATGTGGGCACTCAAAACTCCTAAGTTTAACCTCGAACTTGAGATTTGTTTAACAGAGATGATACAGTGAAAAATTTCTCAACTAAATAATGTTAAATGAAACACACACAAAAATCACTATAGCAAATAATATGAATGCTGATACTGTCAAATAAAAACTATGAAACAGCAGAAATCTTGGCTCTGCCTTTAATGAGATTCTACAAAAAGTGTTCTTCCATGCACGACTCAATGAGCAGAAACTAGTGAATAACTATAAATGCCTTAGTTTAAACGGTAACTGGCAAATATGCCATAGAAAGCACCTTCAGCCAGGGTTGGCCCAGTTCCAGTTGACTATGCTGACCTGAGCTAGTCTGAAAAATGTTTTTAATTTTTGAGAACTTCTGATCAGCTCTACTCTAATGATTTTTCAGAGTCAGCTCGTACAATGTACCTGCAAAACCCTCACACTTGCGCCTGCTAAACTGAATGATGGCACATGCACACGGCTACTGTGGGCAGTAATCCAACTCACGTGCAAATGACCATTTGAACATGCTTATATCAGTTTTGCAAACCAGCTGGATGAACGGAAATACTCCTGATTTGCAGGCATAACCCACTGAGCCCAGTTTAGAAAAGCTGACCCCTAAAAGCCCCCAAAACCATCTTTGGAGCTGATGCCAGCACACTCAAAACGCCTCCAGAGATTCTGAGGAGACGCAACAGAAAGGCAGTTCCACTGACCTCCAATGGACTGCAGCATGCACTCTCCTTACCTTCCCCTCTCCTCCCCTCTGACAGCTCAGCTTGCTGCCCAACATGGAAGAAGCAGCAGCCATGGCCCTGTCCTTACACTGCTCCATTCACTCTGAGGAGTCTACTGCCTATGGCTGCAGAGGGTGCGAGGGCTGGGTCTGTAACTGGCCCTGGCACAGAGGGGTGGGAGGCCCTTGTGCACCTGTAATAGACCAGCAACACTAACCACCGGCGACTTGCCGAAGACACACAGCAAGTCAGAGGCAGAGTTGGGAACGGGACCTGGGTCTCCTGACTACCTGTCTTGTGCTCTAGCCATTAGACCAGCTATTGTTGTGCTCTTGTTGTGCATTTTTCATTTACAGATGGACACAAGGAGGAGAATGTTCCATTCCCAACATCAGCAGCAATCACATCACATTGAAGGCTTTGATTTTATTATTCTTCCAGATGGCCCTCACCATCCAAAGCATGGCTCACCATCAGCCACTGACCAAAAGTAGACACACACATCTTAGGGACTCCAAGGATATGTCCCGTCCAGACTAGGGACTCTACATATTAGGTCAAATGACCTGGGCCATTACTTTTCACTTTAACACCCCATCTTCCATCTACACATTATGGCTTTGAACTCTCTCTTTCCATATCTAAGCATTCCCTTCATGTGTAGGAGGAAGGAACTTTAGTCTTCACCCCCTCTTAAAACTGTCTAAGGGCCATATCTTACCATTGCTTTTTTTTTAAAGTGATGATATTTTATAAAAAAACCACACACACCGAGACATATATATTTAAGCACCTAGAAGCTCCCCGAATTTGAGCATTAAAAGAAAATTGTTCTGAGCATCTCTTCTTATTGGATTATAAATACAGTACAATAGGAGGCATCCAAATCCGCATTTGTCTTTGAAATTTGCTGTTTAGCCTTTTGCTGGAGACCAGATGGAAGGCTGGATGTTAGCAAGACTATAGCTTCAAGTATAAGCGGTTGAAGTGGTTGTGAAATAGTAGTCCCACTACGACAAGCAATATAATGGAACTTTGGGTTCACTTTTCTTCTTTCAAGTAACTTAAAATCACTAAGGAAGTCCTCTGTATACCTGACACTTTGCACCACCAACCGCCAATAAGCAAAACCCGCATTGGATAGCTGACCATATCATTTTTATAGGGGAAAAGCAGAATTTTGCTTGAAATACAGGAACAGTTAACTAGAGAAAATACATCAAAATCTGTAGTCCCAATCAGGCAGTTACCGAAAACCTACTCTGCTTGATTCAAATGGGATTTTAGTTATTTATTTCAATTTATGAGCAAATTCTCTGAGCACTCTAACAATTAAAACTCAGAGGAAGCTCGGGCACCTTGCGGGGTTGAGCTCCAATTGACCTAAACTTTATTACTTAAAAGTAAATAAAAGTAGAAAGGCAGATGTTGATCATTCACAAAGCTAAAGCACTTTCAAAGAACCACACTCTAACACTGTAATAGTCCAAGTCTTAACACTATAATAGACTCCCTTAGGAATAGCTATTTCCATGGCAAGACAGTGCAATAATGCAATTATCATCGCTAAATTAATTTATGCTCTCGAACTCTGTCTCCCTCTAATTTCTAAATATCTCGCTTTAACCTCAAAATGGGATTTTCTGCCCCATCTTGCCATAGCAACACCTGCAACAAATCTCAGTGTCTGAACAAAAGGGGGATTCTCTGCTTGAGCATGAATGCATTGTTTGACGTCGGGTTGTTTTGAAGACCTGTCCTAATGCAATGGTCCTTTTCTATCCCATGGGGTATAACAGTAAGTTTAACTTCCGGGTTGCCACTCTCATCTTGATAATGTAACAATAAATCCAGATTTAGCAGAAGTAATTACAAGTCTGCAAAGAATCTCCGTGAAAGGTTGTTTTATCTTCCTTCCTTCCTTCGTGGTACATATTTTTTGCCATAGTGCTATGAATATCTTGTATAAGTATTGCACATAAGACTGTTAATGTTCCCTTTAATTTTTTGGTATCAGTACAGTAGTTAAGATGATTTTAAGTGATATTAAGCACTAAAGAGTGAGACCTTTAACTGCCTGTGTCGCAGGCAGACTCCCTTTCCTCCCTCCCAAACCCCAAGCAAAAGCTTAACCAAGAATCCTTGACCTTTGACCTGAAACGGACACTTAGACCTACTAAATGTAATCCAGTCTCCTTGCTCATTCAGTTTCATGATCCCTTTGAAGCAATCATTACTGATTCAGCTACATTTTGTGGTCCCATTATAAAATGAATCATTATTCAGCAGTCCAAGATTGCTAAACTCATTTTCTCTGTGGTTTAGAGCAGTCATTGGTCACTCAGTCTCCCTAGATCTGTATTCTCTCCCATTTAGTCACACCAGACAAAATTGACTTCAGTTGAGCTACTCCAGATTTACACTGGTGTAAACACAGCAGAACTGGGCCTGTAGTATTTGTTCTTACAAGTTCCCCAGAACTAACTTGTATTTCTCAGTCACTCACTTTTGAAGAGATTGTACAGTTCCAACACAAGGAATTCTGGGAATTTGAATATATATCACTCCTGGAGTACAGGCTATGATTACAGCTTCAAAAGGGCAGCTTTGCACTACATGTTCCCATACCCCACATTTTCTATTTTAAGAGAGTCTATGGAATATTTTATGCTGCAACTTGGTATGAATGAATGAATGAATGAATGAATGAATGAATGCTCCATTATTCAGCCTGGTGGTACAGGGTGGTCACTCTGAAGGTTTACAATTCGGTGTATTGCTGTAATGACATCATATGACATCATAAACCCCACATGACTTCTAAAGCCCATGATTAATTTTCCTACTATAATCATCCTGCTAATAAATGAAAAATAACTGAATGAAAGAAGTTGACCATTTATGGGCCATTTAAAAACCTACACTCAATCAATGAACACCTCTAGGTTAAAATAAAATAAAATTAAGTAAATAAATAAAAAGCCCAAAACTAAATTTTGGGCCCAAACTACATGCTGTCCCTAAAGATGTTTTTATGATGTGCAGTTTGCCACTCAGGGCCTATCTTCCCATCCACTTCTCTGATCTGCTTTAAGAGCTCTTCAGAACAGCTTTCAGTAAAAGCACTGGGTTTTTTCAAGGCTTTGAGCACCCTCTCCCACCTAAGCTCTTTCCAGCACCAGCTTCTGTTGATCCTTTAAGGGTCACTGACAGAACTCCAGTGTGTTGCAAGATATTGTGTGTAACTTCAGGGAAATTACTTGCTGTATTACAAGTTCAAATTGCTGATAGGAGTACACAGGATAATAAGCTATTAGTGCTGAAGTCCTCCTTTTCTCAGCAGAATCACAAAACATGTCAATTGTCCTATAATATCAGAGAATTAATTGTTCAGTGGTTTACTGAGTATGCCCATTGGCCAGGCACATGCCAGGGTCTACATAAGCCTTATAACTTAAAAACATGCTGAGGTTTCTACAGCTGGGCCTTCAAATCTAGATTTAGTTGGAGATGAAATCCAGACCAGTAAGGGGTTGTGTCGCCTCTTACCCTGTAACCCTGAGTGCTCACAATGCTTTGCTATTGTAGCTCCCAGCCTGGGAGGCTCAGGGTATGTCTACATTGCAATTAAACCCATGGTCGGCCTATGCCAGCTGACTTGGGCTAAGGGGCTGTTTAATTGCGGTGTAGCCATTCGGGCTCGGGCTGCAGCCCAAGCTCTGTGACCTTCCCACTCACCCTCCAGCCCGAGCCCGAAAGTCTACACCACAATTAAACAGCCCCTTAACTGTGTAGAGTCAGCAACAGGCATGCAGGTCATGCCCTGGGTCTGTATGCTATGCACCCAGCCCTGGTTCAGCAACTCCAACCCCAACAGCCTGTCTACAACCTCACAGCCCCACTCTGGCTTCCACTAGCCTTGGTTACAACCAGCAAGGTGACCTCAACACACTCCCAGTCCCAAATTTTCCCAAAACTGTGTGTTCTGTAACGCCCAGCCCTCCCCTGGATAGGTCAGTGAAATAATAAGGTTTGTTTGTTCCTTTAAAGAGATAAAAGCACATCACAGCTTATCAACTTAACTGGGATAAATACACCATTCCCTACAAACACAGCACTACTGAGCTGGTTTATAGTCAAATAAAACACATTCATTAACAACAGGACATAGGTTAGGTGATGCCAAGTAAAAGGAATAGAGTTAGAATGGGTTCCAAGCAACTAAGAAGTGAAAACATGCATTTAGAAGTCTAAAATGTATTCTAGCAAGGTACAGGCTTTGTTCAAGACTGGTTTCTCTCACCAGTCATTCTTCTTCCCAGCCATGGCTGACTTTCCCTCAGTCAGGACCTTCTACAGAAATACAAGATGCTGGTTTCCCTTGTCTTCCTACGTGAAAGATCTTTGCCTAAGGCTTTGTCTACACTACCAAGTTTTGTCGACTATACTTATATCGACACCCAAAAGTCAACTTAATAAAAATCGGAAAAGCTTGTTCACTATAGCCCCCTTTGGTGACATATCACGTCCACATTGGGGGCACAGTCATTGACAGTGTGAGCAATGCACTGTGGGTATGTATCCCACAGTGCAGGGCGACACCTTCTGTCACTAGGTGTTGTGGGAAGGTGAAGTGGATCACGGTGCATCTTGGAACCATGCTAAAGGTCCTGTCATGCATTGCTTTGTGTCCTAGCCCTCCACTTGCTTCCAGCTTTCTTTTGCGCCATTTTTTCAATGGCCATTCTTTGCTGTGCACCCAGGCATCTGTAGTGAGAAGGAATGGATCCCGCACTTCTGTGCTCTGTTAAGTGTCATGAGGACATCACACATGGCGGTGCAGTTAATCGTGAAATTACTGATAGAGGAAGACTCGCAGGCATCCAACATTCTGCATGATATGGATGGCAGCAACTTTATATTGCTTTTGGCATTTACAGAGCAACTGCATAGGGTAGACCATCACTTTTGGGCTAGGGCAACCAGCACTGAATGGTGGGATCGCATCGTCATGCAAGCGTGGGATGAAGAGCAGTGGCTACAGAACTTTTGGATGCGTAAAGCCACCTTCCTATAACTGTGTGCTGAACTGGCCCCAGACCTGTGGCGCAAGGACACCAAAATGAGAGCTACCCTCTCGGTAGAGAAGCGTGTGGCAATCACTGTCTGGAAGCTGGTGACTCCTGACTGCTACCGGTCGCAAACCAATTTGGAGTGGGGAAGTCTGCTGTTGGGGCTGCATTAATGCAAGTGTGCAGGGCAATAAATCGCATCCTGCTACGAAGGACCGCGACTCTGGGAAATGTGAGTGAAATAGTGGACGGCTTTGCAGAGATGGGTTTCCCTAACTGTGGAGGGGTGATAGATGGCACACATATTCCAATTTTAGCACCAGCCCACCTTGCAACAGAGTACATCAATAGGAAGGGGTACTTCTCCATGATGTTGCAGGCGCTTGTGGATCACCGTGGACATTTCACAGACATCAGTGTGGAGTGGTCTGGAAAGGTGCATGATGCATGCATCTTCAGGAACACCAGCCTGTACAGAAAGCTGCAAGTGGGGACTTTCTTTCCAGACCACAAGATTACAGTGGAGGATGTGGAAATGCCCATAGTGATCCTGGGAGACCCAGCTTACCCCTTACAGCCTTGGCTCATGAAACCTTACATGGGACACCTGGACAGCAGTAAGGAGTGTTTCAACAACAGGCTGAGTAGGTGCCAGATGACAGTTGAATGGGCCTTTGGCAGATTAAAGGCGCATTGGCGTTGCCTTTATGACAGGTTAGACCTTAATGAGGAGAATATTCCCTTGGTCATAGCCACATGCTGCACTTTGCATAATCTCGGTGAATCTAAGGGTGAAATGTTTGCTCAGAGGTGGAGTGCTGAGGCAGAGCGCTTGGCGGTTGAGTCTGAGCAGCCAGATACCAGGGCTGTCAGAGGAGCCCAGAGGGCAGCAATTGAAATCAGGGAGGCTTTGAGGAAGCACTTGGACAATGAGCAGCAGCAGCGTATATCTTTAGGGTAGCTTCCATGGTGCATTCCATGTTTTTTTCCCTAGGAGGCTATGTTGATATTTGGGGCCACATATCCCAGTAAGAAAATGATTAGAATGCCTGTACATGTTCTCATAGTGATTGCAATGTGAATTTGCAGAAAACAAAATAAAGATGATTTACCATTATAAAACTTTGCCTTTATTGATCAAGAAAAAGCAGTGACACTCACCAACACACAGATGCTTGCTGGGAAAGGAGGGACTGGGAAAGGGCAGACCCTCACAACAGTGTGTAGGTCCAGCTGTCATTGTGAAAGTTGTGCGAAGGGGTGGAGTGATGGGGAAACTGAGGAGTCCCAGACAGTGGAAAGGAAGGTGCGGGCAGAGCGGTAGGGCCGGGGAGCGGGGGAAGGGCAGGGCGGGCTGGTAAAGAATTGTGCATGTGCTGCAGTGGAGGTCGAGCCCGGACCGGCTCATGCTGAACATTTCTGTTTGCTCCTCCATTACTTTTATCATCCACTCAATCGCACCCCTAGCAAATGCTTGATTCTCCTATCTGTCCTGCCTTTCGGCTTCCCAGCAGTCCTTTTGTTCCCTTTTCTCTGTACTGGAGCACGGCAGTACCTCCTGGAACATGTCTTCTTTGCTGCATCTTGGCCTCTTTCTCGTCTGGCAGAGACCGTTGGCAGGGATGCATGGGGTATTCCTGAAGGCCACATCTGGTGAAGCTCAGGGGACAATGCACAGAAGCGGGTTTGTTAAATTCAAGCACAGCACTGAAACATTTCACTTATATGCACCTTTTGCAACCTATCAATCACTTTCTCACTGACCCGTGCCAGGCACGCATCTCTGCAAGCACCCAAAACTCATGATTTGGGAGGAGGAGGGTGCTGCACCTGGACAGAAAAACATACAGTCTTTGCAGGGATTGTGGTGCAGCTTTACAGGAAAATAATTCTAAAATTATCCCACACTTTTCCACAGGCAGGGATCATTCTAGAAGACATCTCACTGTTGAGGCTAAGCAGGGAAACCAGGGTACATCTACTGCATGCTTGCAGCTTCTGCCCTGCTCTATATGTAGCTCACTTGTGTGATGCTTTGGTACCTGCACAAGTGATTGCAGAATGGCACAGGAAAGTTTCCTACAATGGGGGAAGGAACAAAGCTTCACTGCCATGCAACTTGCACAGAAGATTACCGAGTACCTCCAGGAAACTTTCCTGGAGATCTCTCCGGAGGTCTCCCGTGAGATCTTGACTTGCATCAACAACCTGTTCCACCATACCGACTAGCTACATGGGGAAATGTCCAGCACACAGAAATACAGTGAGC